>NC_042626.1:22737671-25291929 GCF_901001135.1 Rhinatrema bivittatum | reverse complement strand
AATCGGGGTTGCCATTATATGTGATGAGTTTCTCTGATGCTTTAGTTGAGTTTAGTAAAACAAACTGCAACTGTGATAGAAGCTGGAGATCAAACGGGTCCGGTGTGTTGGAATGCATTGCATGCAGAATTGCGAATGGACAAGATGTGAACATTTTTTGTAAAAAAGTGAAAGCTTTTTACTTTGTTGAAGCTGATGGAAATATAGGGGGTAATTTTCAAAACAGTTTACACATGTAAATATGACTACTATTGTAACAATTTTCAAAAG
The DNA here is from genome assembly GCF_901001135.1 of Rhinatrema bivittatum. Lineage (NCBI taxonomy): Eukaryota > Metazoa > Chordata > Amphibia > Gymnophiona > Rhinatrematidae > Rhinatrema > Rhinatrema bivittatum. The sequence goes on along the minus strand of NC_042626.1, from coordinate 25,291,659 downwards.
CCATTTACCTGCGTAAAGCGCACTTATGCAGGTAAATCCTATGGACAATTCAATGTTATATATAGTAGCAATTTTCAAAAGCCCACTTACATGCATAAAGTGCATTTACACATGTAAAACCCATTTTTAAGCGTGTAAATGCTTTTGAAAATCAGGCCCACAGTGTAAATGAACATTTGTTTTATCACTGGGTTTTCTTTTTTTTAGTTTGGGATTTTATTAATAAGCATCATTTTACTGAATTATTATTTATGCTTGAACTGTACTCCGTATTGAACACTGTGGAATATGCGGAATATAATAACTTTTAATAAAAATAATAATGAATAAACTGCAAATGATAAGAAACGATGCCCTTCTCAGGAGTTTGTGAATAAAGGATGCAGAAGGTGCAGCTAGCTTGTTGAGAGCCCTTTGCCAACTGAACATCCCTCCAAGCAATAAACTGTCCCAGGATGCTTTGGGGCAAAGGTACCAACTGAGGATGGAGAAAGTCCCTGAGAGAAAAAAAAAAAAAAGCAGGACAGGCAATGCCCAATCAGGTAGTTCAGAACAATCAGACAGCAGCTCTAATGACCTATGAGAGCAAAGGTCTCATGCCCTGCAGAAAGTCCAAGCTAAACAATACTACAAAAGGACACAGGGAGGCAGTACAATAAGGAAAAAACACATATAAAACACACCGTGAAGACAGAACAGAAACAAGACGGCAACCGCATGATTTTATTTTATTCTTATTTCTTTAAAACTCAGCATCGCACTACTATTTTGACAATAAAAATCCCTAAGGAATCACTGCTGGGCCAGGGTACCCGGGAATTTTCATGTTCACTTTAAAATATAACTGGAGCTCCTGCCTGAATGGATTCATTTTAACAGCATCTGCGCTATCTTATATGCTTGGAAAGTACATTATTACTTTTATTATTGTGTTCTAAGGCATCCTTATCCAACGTGCTTTGCACAAAGGCAGAATGGATGTGGGAAGATGGGTAAATAGCGGAGGGAGGAAAGATCGAGTGATGGCGCAAAGATGAGGAAGAGACACAAGTTCGGATTTCTGAGCATTGTGAAAGTCTCACAAACTCTGCAAACCTCAGATTAGTTTGCAGACTTGTGTATTTTGTAAGGATGGCACAGCTCTAGCTGAAGCAAACAACAAACTGGTGAAGTCAACCATGGAGCGATGAAAACCTTCCAGACGTTTTGACAAAATGTAGGCGGTTCTGTGGAATGGGACCAGGGCTGAAATCCACTGGGGTTGAAAGAATCCCTTGAACCATACCGGGATGGGGAAGGTGGGACCGTCTAGATGTTCCTACAGGTAAGGAGTGAACTTGGCAAAGCCCAAAGCCATGCAAAAGAAGAATATAGTCAGAACTAAAATGAAGGGGCTACTTATTGCCACTGGTTGAAAATACAGTAGGTTTGCCAAATCTGAGGGAAGAAAAAAAATAGCCATGTGCACGCCTCCATCCGGGTTCTTTTGCATCCTTTCCATCCTCTTCCCCAGCTCCCTTGTGCCCCCTTCATACACTTCTCACATATCTACCTTCCCCAGTTCTCACTGTTGCCTATGTGGACCTCAGGGAGATGCATTCACCAGCTTCTCTCTAACCCACCCCACCCATCACTCCCCTTTTTCAGAAGCATTCATCTCCTCCTTACCACACCCATCTTCAGCATTCACCTCCTTTCCCTCCTTCCACATCATTCACTGCTTGGCTAGTGCTATAGCTCCCTCCTCCTCTAACTGCTGGCAGCCAGCCTAGAGTCCAGAATACCCTCTTAGAGGAGAAGCTGCTGTGAGTGTCTGCTGCAGTCCTGCCTCCTTCGGTCCACACGGCAACAAGCAGCATGTCCAGGAGACAGAAAAAGGGAGGGAGTAAGGACACAGCAGCCTTCCTTTCTGATGGCACCACAAGGGAAAGTGAGGAGGAGGCAGGAGAACAAGGTTGCCAAATTTTTACAATCCCTCCTCCCCTGCTAAAAAGAGTCACATGCCCCCATTCTCCGCAACCAAACCTCTCCCATTGACTTTTGAATCTCAAACCTGGCTGGTCCAAAGCCCGATAAGTGCTGGCGGCAGTAGCAGATATAGGTTATTAAGGTGTGCAGGACATTGGACAGAGTCAGCACATATAGTCAGGAAAGGCAATGGGGGATGGAGCCACTGCAGGGCCATGGAGAGGACTGGGCGCTGACTCCGTTCCTGGCATGCTTACGTTGATGTTCTAAATCTGCTACTGCCACCGCCACAAATGACCCTTAGGCTGGCTACTGATTTAAGAATAAAAGCTCTGTGGGGCAGGTGAAAGGGTGTGTGGGGGCAGGAAGTCCTTGCCAGAGTGGAGAACCAGCACTAACATTGGCCAGTTTTCCAGTCCTGCTGGTCACTGGCCTGCCTTCAACAAAACCCACCAGGCTGGCCAAATACCAGCTGGTTGGCAATCCTACAGAAAGATCAGCAGTGCAGAATGACTCACGTCCTTGTGTTTCCAGTCAGAATATTCAGCCAATTACTGGCGTTCATTTTACTGGTATCAAACGTGTGCTGGCAGCCAGCCTGGCTAAGAAAAAAAATGCAAACGCAGAAGCAACTCCTCCCCAAATGTAATCCAAAGCCAAAAATGACCAGGCCGGCTGAATACTGACCATTTGGCAACCCTAACTTAGAGTGATACCCCTCAGGTTAGGAACCTGCTGCTTTAAAGAAAGACTAGAGAGATTTTCACAGAGCAGGAGAACCTTTACAATGAACCCTACTTAAAGATAAATCCATTTTCTATACTGCTTGATGGGTTGGTTGGTGAAATGGAACCTGCATCTTCTCTCCTCCCGCACAGCTTTTCATTCCCCGCACCAGAGTATGCCTGTTCGGGTTTGCTTGGCTCCCATCACCAGGTCCTGCTTATAGAAACGACGGCAGAAAAGGACCCAATGGTCCCTCCAGTCTGCCCAGCAAGCTTATGGTAGTATCTGCCATGCCGTGCAGGTTACCCCCATGCTTATCAGTTTCCCAGATGGTAAACGTCAGGGCCCTCAGTTGCTGTTTGAATCCAATCCCCCGTTACAGCTTGTTGTTGAAGCAGAGAGCAATGATGGAGTTACGTCAACAATATCAAGGCTTATTGGTTAAGGGTGGTAACCGCCACACCAGCAAGTTACCCCCATGCACTCTTTTCTTCATTCCCACCCTGTAGTTTTTAGGGATCCTCAGTCTTTATAGAACCAAGTACGGCATGAGATTTGAATCTTAAAGCCACAGTACTAGCAAAAAAAAAACAACAAACAAACAAACCCCCAAACATTTCAAATTGAATTTGGCTCAAGGAGTCCATTTTCAGCCTCCCCAAGGTGCTTGCAGTTTACAGAGGGAAATGTCCCACTGAGGGGCTGATGGTACAAGACGCCTGTTGAAAATGGGCACTCATATTTAGAGCCCATATTTGCAACATGCATGCAGCCACATCTCCTGGGCGCCCGATGCAGTATTTAATTGAGGGTCTGTGTGAAAAAAGGATGGCACTAGGGGAGAATTGTGCGTCTCTAGCCTTCAAATGCATCGGGCGCCCACAATTGCAATGGGCACTCATTATGAGCGTCTAATTTTATCGCGCTCTTTCTGGCTGATTTTGCTGAGGTTGCTGAAGATGCCCAGATCTAAGCATCCCTTGCTATAGGCATCTAAATTATGCATCCAGAAGAATTGTTTCTTTTTTTTTTTTTTAATTAAGCCAATATACATGTCTTTTTCAACACAGCAAGCAGAAAATGTAAGTGTCACAACAATACTAACTAGGAGAAGCCACAAAGGATTGTGTTTTTAAATTTCTTATCAGCCCTTGACTCAAGGATTGGCTTTACGCCACCTCCAGTTACATTTGCAGCGTTAAAACGTGTGTCTTAGGCGTCCAGCCTCATCTACATGGAATTTACATGTCATGGGCACTATCGGCCACGCATTTGTTTGGGTGCGTATTTTGGAAGTGCTGACATCATTGCATTGGGTGCTGGTCTAGCGCGTCCAAAATGCGAATCCATCTGCATGCAGACCTGTGCACTAGGATGGCGCACTTTATGAGTTCTGTTTTGAAAATCACTTTCCCCAGTGCGGACCAGGGGTACAAATGCCCCTGAAGGAGCAAAACTTCACGATGGGAAGCTTATGCAGGGAGTTAAAGAGGAGCTCCCCATGCTACGGGATTGCACCAGGAAAACTCCCCACCCCCGCACTATCCCTTTCCTCCCTGGGGTGGTGGGTGTGGAGGGGAGAGGGGGAAGACACTTTTCAAAGGACCCTTCTTTGTGAGTAGACCTTCATTTACTAGCAGAGAATCCTTTTGAACAAATTACCCCCTTAATGGGTTAAGTCTTTGCTGTAGAAATTACAGACAAAAAAAAAAAGACCCTGTCTAGTGTGGCAAGAATTCTGAAAGGAAATTAAGATTAAGCCGATTATCGCCAAGAACTTTCCATTAATTCCGGAAGTATTTTCACTGGGGCTGCCAGCGAGGGGAGTTTGCTCATTGAGTGATGAATTAATCACATGCTTGCCAGTGGTTACTAGAATTGTTTCGAAGGAAAAAACTAAAAAAAAAAGACCCTTGATAGACAAGATTTCGGTTCTAAATTTCATGAGATTTGAGGTCTAAGACGTGTCAGAGTAGCTGGGAAACGTCTGGAGGACAGGCCAGATCAGTCCCATTTGATGTTTTCTGATTGGAGAAAAATGGCAATAAAATGAGTTAGTGGCCTGGAGAATGAGAGGTATTTGCAAGACTGTATTAAATATTTGCAATATGTACTTCCTCATCTATTCAGTCGAAAATAGAATTGTAGAAAAGCGTGCATATAAATCAATGTGCTGAAATACCATGCTGTCTCCTCCTGTTACAACTTCAGAAAAATTCAATGACGTTTATATTACAAAAAATATATAATTCAACGTGCAGCGCAACAAAATCACTAGAAATCTCTTCTCGTTCTCATTTGAATTCCATTCCTGAGCTGAAGTGCTCATGCAAGCATAGCAGTGCAAGGTACAGGAGAGGGGAGGGCGCTGTGGCACTCAGGACTCCCTCTTCTCTGCCACAGGCCTCATACTATGTATGTAACCCAGGAGGGGAATGTAAACTGAAAGGGGAATTATGGTAGAGGATTTCTTTGAAAAACGGATAAATCATGAACATAGGGGTTGCCCAGCTGGCTCCAGATTTTCAGGGTAGGTTGATCCATGCTGGAACTTATTCTGATTTCCCTATTGCATTCCCTAAGAAAAGCAAGACTATAAGTGCCCGCATGCAGGGGAGTAAAACCAGGACTGGATCAACCTGTGCTGAAAATCTGGAGCCAGCTGGCAACCCTAAATGAACACTTTTTTTTTTTTTAATTTCAAAACTGTGTCAAAAATATAAGAAATATGTATTTTCTAAAACTTCAAGCACTAAATAATCAAAAAAAGGAAAGAGAAATAACCATCTGAAAAGAATAATCCTGCCTCTCAATTACTAACCATGTATTTATTTATTTATTTATTTACTTATTTATTTATTTGTTTTTGCAGTTGGAGGTGGGAAGCATTGTGGTTTGAAAAGCAAATTACACTTAGGGGCCATCCATAAATGATGTCACGCTCCAACAGGGTGGAGGGGGTTATCACTTTTGTGACAAGGGGGGGGGGGGGGGGTTGTGTTCTAAGTTGAAAGGGCATTTGGAGAATTGTGACGAGAAAGGGAGTGGGGGTTTGATTTCAAGGCCAAAGTAGTGTGAAGTCATTTATGGACAGCCCCTTAGGGTCAACATTTAAACATTGGCCAACGTTCTCAAAGTTTCCATAGCAGGCAGCAATACACATACGGACCCAGACAAATCAGCTGCCGCAGGGCCCTGGAATGCTGACGCGCGTGGCTCCACCTCCAAGATGACAGGGATATATAGTGCCTGGGGGGGCAGGGCTGCTGGCACAGCGTGGGTCCCCCGATGCCAAGACTGGCTCTACCCCTAAGGTATTACTTTGTTTCATTGGGAGCGGCCTTCTGGGAACGTGTAGCCCATGACATCCCACCAGCTGGATGAGATTGACAAGTGCCATCAGGGGGACGGCTTTTTTTTTTTTTTTTTGTATTTCGACAGCTTGCACATCTTGGCAACCGGTCTGCGTGTTTTCTAAGCACATGTGTGTTGGGCAGCTGAATAGTGGTGCAGTTTACTCACAAACACATAAAGTTGTTCTTACCTCTTCCCCCTCTCCAAAAACTAAGGCTCCTATGGGAAGTGTAAGTAGGGAAAACTGACAGCACGCGCATTACTGCTCATTATGCTTTCATTATTACAGCGCACACAGTGATGACTGAGGGGATCCCTGAAGGACACTTAGAGAGGCAGCAGCTGCTGCACAATGTGCTTCAGCCCGCATCGCGGAGAGCTGACATTGAGATAAATATTTCCCAGCACCTCCCTCGGAAAGGGCTGAGGGAAGCTTCAGTTTTTTGAACGCCTAGAAGTTGTGACTTCACCAAAAGGGGAGAGGGGGTGTTAAGAAGCCACCCAATGAACTTTCCAGAACTATTTGCCTGGTCTGTCCAAAACTGCCCTCCACCTGCCTTGCTATAAATAGGTGGGTGCTTGCCCAGCATGTAGGCTTTTTAGATGGGTTAAAATGAGGTGTGACTAGGTCAGGGATGAAAAGCACAAGTGTGCACTCCAAATTATGGAGGCCATTTTATGCTCCTCCGCCATCCGTGGAAAAAAAAAAAAAAGTATGCGGGAGCTCTACATGACCGAATTTTCAAAGAGAAACTATTCAGGTAGTAGATAGGGGTGAAAGAAACCATACACTTTCCAGCTACGTGGGCTGCCCGATAATTATTTCCTGCAGTCAGGTTCTAAGGATTTTCCACATTCTGGGAACAGTTGTGCATAATATGTCACCAAGAAACAACGGGAATTGACTAGGGATGCACAATTTCCCTTAGCACCTTCTTTTTAACAGCTCGTTTGACTACTGCGCCCAGGAGAGGATGGGTGTGCATCAGAAACGTGGGCGCTCATTTTTCGCAAGTCGATATTGCATCGGCTTGCAGGAGGCTTTCTTTTTATTGTCAAAAGCAGATTTATGCAAAACTAGAGAGAAACTAAGAGGGCAATATTCAATCACTTTCCGGATTGCAAAGTTAGGGGGGTCATTTTCCACGCAGATTGCAAGCGAAAAGTCCCCCCCCCCCTCCCCCCATTACCGCAGTTTTCTAAAGTATCGCAGGCCTGCTGGAGCTGGGGCACGGGAGGATGCTATATATATATATTTATTTCTTTTTAATTTACATTTTTTAATTCACCTACCTCTTGTTCTTACTATAGTTGTCACTGTGGCCGGATAGTTCTATAATTTCAAATTTTAAGTCTCTAAGGTTTCTCAGTAGAAGACTCATTTTCTCCATCTTTCTTCTGGAGCTATATTGGAGATAAAACTATTCATCACTGAATACGCAGAAACTTCTGAAATGTGAAAAGTTTAAAGAGTAAGCACCAGCAGTTTAAAGCACAAATACTAACATCTTTCCTACCTGTATTTCTTTCTCTCTCGCTCTTTTTTTTTTCTTGGCTATTTTGAGGCATTTCCAAAGTGAAAGGAGCATGGCTCTTTTAGTTCCTGACAGTCCCAGGAATAAAGAATATTATTTGTGATGTCACTAATTCCAAACCTGGATAGCCGAAAATGATTTGCAATCCAAAATGAAGGAAAATGTGAACACAGGTAGAATATCTAACTAATGACTTTGGAAACTAGCCTACCCATTCTAGCAAAGGCATACAAGAAACCCACTGATTTCACGATTTCTCCTCCTGTGTGTGGTATGCATAGTAAAAATATCCATCATCCCTTGCTGTATTTACCAACTCAGAGGATCCTTGATGTCTTCATTACATGGTTCTTTTTTCTATTGCCTGAAGCCTGTCTGGTAAGGAATGTCTTCCCTGTAATGCAGTCTCCCTTCACTTTCTGGTAAGGGCTGTCAAATGCTTAACAGCATGCTTATTATTAAAGTCATACATAGTTTATTAAAAATGTATGTCTCATTCAGATAAAATGCCTCCAAGCAGTCTTTCAGATCTTGGCAGCTTATCTTCTTGATCTAGATAGCTCTAATGATGGTTCCCAACTATCCACTCAACACTTACATGCTTAAATGTTTTCCCAGTATGTGATAATGATTTTTTTCGCTGGCACCCGTGTAACTTGAGTTGGAAACAGGTCCAGGTTAGAAGCTATGGAAGAAGGCTTAGGGCGAGAGAGACAGCAGGGGGCACTTCTGCCACAAGAAAGGACTAGCTTCCGAAGTCCAGCCTTTGCATTCCACAGCAGCTAAAGAGAATCTCTGAACGACCAGCAGTCCTGGCCATGATGACCAGCCAGTCACATCGTAGAGAAGGGCAAATGGGAGGGTAACCAATAAGACTATTCAAAACATTAGGATTTGTGCAATTTTGATTGACAGTACACATATTGCGTCCTCAAAGATACCTCAGGGAGGTAATGACGTCTTGGACTCCCATCCTTGACTGGAGTGGGGTGGAGATGAGCACCATTACACAGTATTGATCCTCCAGAGCGGTCTATGGAGTTGCATTTGAAATGCATTAACTGTCTTGGGTCAGCTGTCTTGCATTTCTTTGGCAGGTTAATAAGATGAAAGGGCAATCCATCACCAGGAGACTGCTACATTTTCAGTTTTTTTAAGAAGGGCCTGTAAATATCATCATTGTTTTTCAACAGCAGATCTTAAAAGTAAAAACATGCCTTTGCAGTGCAGTTTAATTGAAGGGGCAGGAATTTAAAAAAAGCATGGTTTATATAAATTATAAGTTTGTTGTCTCCACCCTATCCCTGAAGGAAGGAAGAAACCTCATGAACACCATGCAGTAGCAGCAGAGAACATGGTCACATGGACAGAATCTTATCCTTTATCACTTCAAATGTATACCATTTGATCCCTCTTTCAATGTACAGTATTACAGTATATAAAATGCAGATTATCCTTAAAGCTATAAACAAAGAAACCCATATTCCATGTATGTTAAATTTAATTTAGGTCTTATGAGGCTGAAGGTACTATGCATACCTTCGTTCTCCGACTGTAGACAAAGGAGTGAGTTTCAGGGCATCGTCTCTCACAAAATATATGGTGCCATCATAATGCATTGGCATCTGCGACGACGTGATCTCATGGAACATGACATGGATGAATGCAATGCAACAATTGAAAGGAGGGAGGGGAAATCACATTCATTTATGGGTAGGGTGGCTGCAGATCATTAATTCTGCCACAGACCCCACAACCAGCAAGACAGCAGACGGAGGGGTGTATCCAGTGTTCGCTGGTGTCCAACTCTTCATCTTTTTTTATTGATGGGCCCAACGCACGTCCAGCTCTCAGACCCAGGTTTGTGTTTCAGAGGGCACGCAGGTGAAGGAGACGTGAGAGGCAGTAATGAATTTTGATAGTTTATTGAAGTTTCCCATGGCACTTAGAGATCCAGACAACTGTAGGGCCAGCATCTTCCAGTAGCTCCTTTATTACAAATGAAGAGCATCCACCAATATGGAAAGGTTTGGGTTCTTCTTGTCTCTTCATAGAATTGTACATTATCTCCACATGATTACAGCATGTGGAAACCTATTCTTCTTGAGAAGTACATGCAGATTACAGACAGGTCTCCCTTGGGAGCAATTTTCAAACTATGTCCATCTACGACCTTATACTTCCCTTTCAAAAGTTGTCCCAATTAGAAAGTGTCTACAGTGTTTTGTACCTGCATTTTGTGCAGGTAAAATTTTAATGGAAAATAATGCATAGAGATCTGAAAATACAATCTAAGACTACAATGTATTAATCCAAGCAAAACATTGTGAGAAATTTGCAAAATAGCCCCTGGCAATTTTTTTTTTTTACTGGGATTTATATGCAAATTAGCCCAATAGAAAAATAGGGTGAGAAGTTTTGCTCAGCGAAATTTCTCAAAACAGGTGCAGTTTGCTTGTTTTGTTTTGGTTTTTTTTGTGAAATCCGGCCTGCGAAGCAAATTTCGTGCTTGGTTTTTACTATTTGCTAATAGTTAATGAGCTGCTTTGTACGATTTTGCAGTTGCAGCAACTCATTAACTCTTAATCTGAATGCAATTTTGCAAGGGTAAACCTACCTGAGAGAGTTGACTCATTGTGAAGGATAAAAGTTTCACAACTGCTGCTTTGCACGCAATTGTGAAAAATGGCGCATGATTTGTTGTTTCCATGTGCGATGTGGCATTTGTAAAAAAAAAAAAAATAAAAGAAAATGTTTTTCCCCTTTTGTATGTCAGCTTCTAAGTGTGCTATTTTCCATTCCTACCCAAAACAGGATCCCGGAGACGGCTTCCCCTCAATCCAACTTTAGTAGGAGCAGTGTGGAACATCCTGCTTGCTTTTAGCTGGATTGGATGAGGGCAGGTTTCAGACAGGGCAATTTACCCAGGTATGTCACTGTCTACCTGGGTAAATGGATTTGAAAACAGCCCACTTTATTGAGTATGGCCTGAGGAAAAAGACGTTCTCTTTTGCTTTGCAAGGATGATCATGGTTTGAAGAAAAGGCAATTTCCTTACAAAACGGCATTGCCTGGGGCTTGGAAATTGAGTTTGTAGCTATGACGAAGGCAAGTTCACCCTTCCAAAGAAGGGGAGCCACTTGGATAGATTTTCTTCAAAAGCACCCAACTGGCAGCCAGGGGCACAGCAAGATGGAGAAGCAGAGGGAGGAGGAGGAGAAGTAGGAGACAGAGGTACCACAGGCCATGTTCTCAGATTCCCTTTCATTGGAATACAGCTACAACCTTTTCTTTTGCAGGACCAGCTGAGAAATCATTGGCCCAGCGGCTTCTCGTTGTTAGGTTAAATATAGACTTGTCCTTGTGAACGCTGCACATTTTAATCCTGCAGCTAATAAGAGGTACTGCTGCTTCGGTTCAATGCTCATATAAATGTCAAAAATATAATTGTCGATTATAAAGAAAGTTGAGGGCCCCCCCCCCGGCCCCCCCCCCGTATAATACCCTGTAAGGTTCACTTTTAAGTTGTCATCTTTTGAGTTTTTTAAGCTGTTCCTCAGGCGTGGCTCTGTTAGCAAAAGAGTCGCAAATGATAATGTAATTGCCTGGATCCTATTGGTCCATATGGGCTCTGATGTGTCAAATGACATCAAACTGCATTAACCAATCAGGTGATAGAGTTGTGTGATGCTATTTGAGATTACCTTGCTAAACATAAGTGCACCCAGAAGAACTGTAAAGAACTTCCAGAAACATTGTCAAGTTGATTTGGTAACTGATGCAGATTGCTCTTGGCATGGATAACTTTTGAAACACTGCAGAATACAGAGAGTTCAGTTGTCTCATGAAGAGAGATATAAGGAGGGGTAAACACCTGGAATTGTGAGATGGAAAATACAAGTCAGGAAAAATGGAAATATTGATGCCTATGTATTTAAAAATGTTTGTATTTTAATATCTAAATTCATAAAGAACCAAACTGTATGGTGTGATTTAACCACATCAAACATATGGCTCTCCATATGTTGAACAGTTATTACAATATATTGGCATAGACTAAGACCCATTTTACATAAGCGTATTTCATATCTGTTCATTATTTTTGTTACATTCCTTTTGATATAAATAATTTTGTGCATGATGTTACTTCATAATTGTTCAAAGGAAAAATGTTTAAGAAATGGTGGGGGCAATTTTAGCCCTTGCACAGTGCAGCTAGGTTTACAACAGGGAAATCACATACACACACACATTGCTTCCCTCCCAAAGTTAGCAGCTGTATATTACAGCCTGCTAAAAGCAACCCATTTACCTGCTGTTTGTATAGGCGGCCCGGTGGGGGCCAAAATGGCCCACCTACTTCTTGGAACGTCCCAAGTATTCGCGTTGTTTGGACCTAAACAAGTTCGCCGGAACATCTCTTGTTTTTTTAACCCAAGTAAAAGCTCGCGTACTGAGGGGGCGCTTTTTGCCAGGCAGGCAAGCCTCGCTTTCCCGGGTGAATCGCCATTTGCCTAGGTAAATAGGCTTTGAAATTTGTCTTCGTGCACTTTTCGCTGCATTGCTGTTCGTGTGCAATTGCTTACTTCCCCAATTTTCCCCATTTCTTCCGCCATTTTATCCCCTCCCTCCCTCGTTTCAAAATTTCAGGGGAAAATTCTGCATCTCTAATCAGAACACAGCGGGCGCCGCGCTGAGGGAGAAAGAAAAACGTAGCAGGTGCTAAAGAAACAGATGAGATAATCACTGGAGTTTGATTACGGTGGCATTTGCGGGGATATACAAAGCAGTCATTTTGCATTTTATCCTACAAGATCCTGAACAATACAGAAAGTGAGCCAAAGCAGCTGTCCAAACCAACTAAAAATAAGAGGAAGTCTGTCGAAAAACCAACAGTCCAACTGTGTCACTGCGCTTATTATTTTTTAACCTCAATTTCAGAGCAGTGGGGGACAGAGATAGCTTCCCTCTGAAGGCAGCTTGATTTATCCAAGAAGGAGAAGAGACGGTTTAACTTTCACATGCTCCCATGAACAAAAAAATCATTTTCTACATGAAAACAAAGAAAAACAGAGAAATACGGTTCTACACCATTGTATTGCAGAAACACAGAATGCATGACATAAAACATTTGCCAGAGGAGTGATTAAGAAGCTAGAGAGCTAGAACGAGGTAGACCTATCCACCGAACTTTAATTATGGATCTCATCTTCATTCAACATCAGATGGTGATGAGGGGAAAACTTTACTTTTTCCAGAGAGCAAGAGACTTCCTCAGCAATCTAAAATTACTTTTTTCTTTCTTTGTTCAGCCTGCAAGCATGGTCCACCTAGCTTTTTGTTTCTTCTCATTCCAACAGGCCAGGCTCAATAAAAAAAAAACAAAAAACCTCTACTATCTCTGCATGCTGGTCTTCCTTTCAGCTTGTTTTGACTCTTTTAACCTAATTTTGAAGGATTCTCTGAGAGAACCTGGTCCCCTTTGTTGCAGTGGATTGGGGCATCCTTGTATTCAAGGCTGGATCAAGGGGTAGGGAAGACCCGCAGTGTGCTATCTCTCCTTCAGAGGATGGACTCGACGGTGACCTGATGCAGAGGAGTTTCAAGTTTATCTTAGCTGTTTTTGGACTGTCTCCTCTGTTGTGAGGCAAGGAAATTTTTCCACCCTTCCTACCTCCGTTTGATTTTTTTCCCCCTTTTTCAGTTTAGAGACTATTTTTGATCCGCTGGGAGCGGATGGCCCTTGGTACCTAGGACTCAGTAACCAAACCAAAGGGAGAGCGGTGTCTTTTATACTGAAAGACACTAAGGTCTATGGCACAAAGGGAAGGAAACTAGAAGATACAAAGTGGAAAGAAGCTGCAAGTAACAAGAACTTTGTTGCTGTTAACTCAGGCAGAAAACAAGTGATAGTAAAGTATCAGGTACTGCATTAAAGGATTTACGAAGATCCTGGAAATGTGTGAGAGCGGGGACTAAGTTCTGATAAAGTACTCTAACCACTTACAGTGGGGAAGAAGTTGGGATGACATTGGGAATCTAAAAGAGGATTGAACTTCTCTTCAATCTGAGTAATTGGAATAACTGGGAAGAGAAGGAACTGAAGTGTGGAAAAGTGAGTTTCCAAAGAAATGGAGAGGCTTTGCTAAAGAAGTGAGGTCAAAAGTTTATTAATCTTTCTGCTGTCTTATTATTTATTGAGTTTAATTGAAATACGAATTGAAGCTGTAAATATTATTCAGTCATCTAATCAACTATCAGTAAAGAAGTTGGAAACCACTCTGCTTCTCAGTGTGTTCATTAGATGAAAAGACTGTGATAATTATTAGTGCTGTGCACAGAGGACGGAGAAGGGCTTGTATTGCAAGAAAGGGGTGTTAGAACTATTGTTCTTTCCCAAGTGGGAATCCTGGATTGCAGAGAGTTAATGTAGTGTATTTGGATTTTCAGAAGGCATTTGCAAAGTTCCTCATGAGAGACTTCTCGGAAAAGTAAAAAGTCATGGGATAGGTGGTGATGTCCTTTCGTGGATTACAAACTGGCTAAAAGACAGGAAACAGAGAGTAGGATTAAATGGACAATTTTCTCAGTGGAAGGGAGTGGACAGTGGAGTGCCTCAGGGATCTGTATTGGGATCCTTACTTTTCAATATATTTATAAATGATCTGGAAAGAAATACGATGAGTGAGGTAATCAAATTTGCAGATGATACAAAATTATTAAGAGTAGTTAAATCACAAGCAGATTGTGATAAATTGCAGGAAGACCTAGTGAGACTGGAAAATTGGGCATCCAAAGGGCAGATGAAATTTAATGTAGTTAAGTGCAAGGTGATGCATATAGGGAAAAATAACCCATGCTATAATTACACAATGTTGGGTGCTACAACCCAAGAAAGAGATCTAGGTGTCATAGTGGATAACACATTGAAATAGTCGGTTCAGTGTGCTGCGGCAGTCAAGAAAGCAAACAGAATGTTGGGAATTATTAGATAGGGAATGGTGACTAAAACGGAAAATGTCATAATGCCTTTGTATCGCTCCATGGTTAGACTGCACCTTGAATACTATGTACAATTCTGGTCACCGCATCTCAAAAAAGATATAGTTGCAATGGAGAAGGTACAGAGAAGGACGACCAAAATGATAAAGGAGATGGAACAGCTCCCCTATGAGGAAAGGCTGAAGAGGTTAGGGCTGTTCAGCTTGGAGAAGAGACGGCTGAGGAGGGATATGATAGAGGTCTTTAAGATCATGAGAGGTCTTGAATGTGAATTGGTTATTTACACTTTTGGATAATAGAAGGACTAGGGGCACTCCATGAAATTAGCATGTGGCACATTTAAAACTAATCGGAAAAAGTTCTTTTTCACTCAACGCACAATTAAACTCTGGAATTTGTTGCTAGGGGATGTGGTTAGTGCAGTTAGTGTAGCTGGGTTTAAAAAAGGATTGGATAAGTTCTTGAAGGAGAAGTCTATTACTTGCTATTAATTAAGTTGACAGAAAATAGCCACTGCTATTACTAGCATCAGTAGCATGGGATAGACTTAGTTTTTGGGAACTTGCCAGGTTCTTATGGCCTGGATTGGCCACTGTTGGAGATAGGATGCAGGGCTTGATGGAGCCTTGGTCTGACCCAGTATGGCATGTTCTTATGTAATGCTATCCGTGGAGAGACAGAGAAAGAGGAGCTAGGTACAGAAAGGATCCATCCTCTCTTCCTTTGTGCCCCTGGATGCCAGCTAAAGGATCCATCCCACCCAGGGGGTATATCCAAAATAAGAGGCGTTCCTGTGGGCATGTTCAAACTGGGGGAATAAAATAGCATACGTAAAGGTGACTTTCCACTGTATGCATGCTATTTCGCCCTCCCCCCAGACTGCTCACACAAATAGCAGGTGTAAAGCATACAGACACTTTAACCCGCATACTTGGTGCAGAATTCAGTTCTTACTGATAAAAAAAAAATAAATTTAGATAGATTTATTGTTTTAGGTTTCGTTTGGTATTTCTACTGTTAACTGGCCTCATTGTTCCATGTACTGCCTCAGAGCGAAGTTAAAGTTTCATTGTAAACCGATATGATTTGTACTTTTACAGGAATGTCGGTATAGAAAAAAATATAAAATATATAAATAAATAATTAAGCCATGGTATTTCTAGCATAAGATGCAGTATGATATGATATAACCAGGACCGTTGCATGGGGCGGGCAAGAAGGTCAACAGCCGTGGGGGCCAAGCTGGAGGGGCATTTATCACATCACCCTTTGGAGTCAGTCTGTGAGTGCCTGAGCCTGAAAGGGAAAGGGGGCAGGAAAAGCAGCCCTTGCCCAGGGCGCCATTTTGTTCAGCGGCTTGCCCTGAGTGTATCAGAGCAATCTATCTGCAAATTTCTCCTGGGATATGTTTCTGACCGAGAAGCTAATAAAGAAGTGACCTCTTTGGGGGGGAGGGGGGGGGGGTTATGTTGACGTTGGAGGCTTATGTTTGTCCCTGTGATGTCTTCTTTTATGTGTCGGCCCTTTAAGAGGAGGGGGCAGGTCACACCTGCATGGCAGAGGAATCACACCATGCTTTGTAAGGCAAGAGATCCAACTGATTCTAGTTCATTAACAGTCAACCTACTGGGAGGGCAAATGAGAGTGCTTAAAACCTCCGCACGAACCATCCCTCTCCCTGAATTTATATTTAATCTTCTCTGTTTGATGAGTGGGCTCGGCAATGGCTACCGCCAGGATCCAAGGGGGCTTTGCACAAGTCAAATCCAATTGTTGTTTTAGCCTTATTGATTTGGAAAACAAGATTTGTTAGCATGGCAGGTAATTTTATTTTTTTTTTTTTCGCCGATGCTTTTCAAAACCCCATTTAATGCCATGTTTTTTTCTGTACAAGCCAGGTTAGGCTTTTTCCCGCTCTCTCTGCCCTGTGTTTCGTGCCTACCACGGGCTCTGTTCATTTCATTCACTGCTATTTTATGTTTAATGCAAAACCCGATGGTGCTGTATATTATGTGTCTCAATCTCCCGTGACATTAAACTGCACAATAGATCCGAAGCACCAAATCTTAATGCTTTAATGGCTTAGTTTATGCATGCTATTTGAAAACTGCATAATATTTATATTTTAAATAAATTGAAAGGGTATAAATGACTGTAGTTATTTGTGTGATGTAATGTTTCTTGCATACTTCTCTCGCCGGGAACAAAAAGTCCTGTGCAGTGAACAGTGCTTCACGATACAATTTATAATGTGCATGGATGTTAATAATCACCTCTCTTATGAATATTTTGACTGATTTCTCTCCGTTTCGTGTTTGGGCACTGGTGCTTGTGAAACTGGAGGCCTCCCAGGCATGGCGTAGTAGGTAATCTGTATGCAAGCTCCCAGAACACAGCCATGGGCATGCACCTTACCTTGGGACATGTGGCTGCCTAATTATTTCATTCCAGGATCCCAGTATCTATCCCAGAACAAGTGCTATCAGTGCACCTCAGACCTGCTTTGCTGCACCCCCTTGCTATTCCAAGACTGATACTTGCCCCTTACAGCTCTGCCCTATAACACCCCTTACTGTTTTGGTAGTGATTGCTTTTTTATTTAAATATATTTCTGAGTATTTGCCTTCAGTCTGAGAGTATGACTGTAAACTAATATTTAATCTGGCAAGTAAGTAGCATGATTCACCAGATTCAAATTGTCACTCAGTTGATGACACCACACTTCAAAAAATATAAGAAATTGCCATACCAGGTCAGACCATGGTCAATCACGCCCTGTGTCCTGTTTCCAAGAGTGGCCAATCCAAGTACTTGGCAAGTACCCAAACATTAAACAGATTCCATGTTACTAATGCAAGCAACAAGCAGTAGCTATTTCCTATTGATTCATAGCAGTTTATGGACTTCTCCTCCAGGAAATTATCAAACCTTTTTTAAACCCAGCTATACTAACTGCCTTAACCACATCCTCTGGCAATGAATTCCAGAGCTTAATTGTACGTTGAGTGAAAAAGAATTTTCTCCGATTTGTTTCAAATGTGCACAGAAAACAAACTATGATGTCATCAGCTTCACAGCATAAGCACATCCTGTTGTCTGAGGAAAGAGGTTTGTGGTTGATGTGCGGGCAGTTTTCAGCCTGTTTGCTTTTTCCTATAGCATGTTCCTTTTTAATTTGCTTGGCATTAGCTTTCTCAGCTCTTTGTTTCAGGAGGCTTCATAGTATTTCTGCATATATTTTGGTTTGGTGCCCAGCTATTATACACTGCTTCTGGCAGGTTTCTCCCTTTCTGTGGGAATCTGTTAGAACGGGGCTTTGTTATGTAAATAACACCAGAGGGAGAACTGAACCAGGGGAAATGCATCCACCTAGCTCCATAATAAGTGTGCAAAGCTCTGTTCAGGAAATCTGCATTCAAAAGCTTTCAGTCAGCAAGCAATGCTCTGACAAAATAGATTAGTGGCCAGTTTGGCCAGCTCTGTGAAATGAGAAAAGGGGTTTTTAGATTTTTCTATCCCTGGGCAATGAGCAATGCAACATCTCGCCCCCCGCCCCTTCCCCACCTCTGGCTCTACACTGTAAACAGTCTGACACGCTCACACCTCATCGCCTGGCAACAGGTGCAAAGTAATAAATCAAACCCAGAAAATGTCACTTGGTGTGAATCTTTTTATCTCCAGAGACAAAATGTTTTTCTCGGTTCTGCATCTGAACGTATTGGGATGGGGTGGGGGTGGGGCCTCAGGAGGGTCTTCTTTGAGTGTTCGAACCCATCCGAAAGGAACCCAGATGACAAAGGATGTCTTGGTTGTGGCAATCGTGTCTTGCATTTGAAAGCGGACCAAGGGACAGCAGTGGCCACCAAAGGCTCGTCACACGTGACGCTATGGGGGCGGTGCAATAAAGCGTAAACATGCACGGGGAAAAGCTGCGCGCTATGCAGTAATGCCATAACCTGCATGTTACACTAGCGTGTAGCTGAATGTAAATCAGGGAGCATTGTATGCAAATGAGGATGTAACGTGTAAATTGTAAAGAGCCTGGTATTGCTGTTTACCCTGGGCATTGGACTTCTTAATGCCAAACATCTAACACCTGCCTTGGTTGTGCCTGTTGCTTATCAAAACCCTCTCTGCTAACCTCCACAAACCCGTCTATCGTAAAGACTATGTCAATTCCGCCCCATTCCCCGTCCCAGCATCACACAGTCCCCTCTGAGCACCATGCTCCCAGTCCCCCCCAGGTAGAAATTTCGTAGCCCCCTCCGGGGCACCCACACACATTCCCACACCAATGACATAACTCTCTCTGGGGCACATCCCCTCCCCCCCCTTCCAGTTTCCCCCTCCCAACCTGCAACACTGACATAGCTCCCAAGACCCCTACTACCAGGATTGTCACAAGGAGTGAGCAAGCCAGGTGACGGCCCAGGGTGCCAAGCCATGAGAATGCCAAAAGCAGGCCTGGATTTGCCAATAGGCACCCTTTGCCTGGGCTTAGGGTTGCAGAACTTTGAGGGTAACAGATTTGCTGCCTTCCAGATCTGCTGAATCTTATTCATCAGAGAACAGGAAGGGAGGGGGTGAAGTTGGAGGGGACAAAGCAGAGCAAAGCAAAGGAGAGCCATTCTGCTCCTTAATCTAGCTCCTCCCCTCTTGTCAATCAAGGAACAGGAAGGGAAAGGGTGAGGCAGGGAGCACACAGCACAGAGCGAAGAAGAGCCACTCAGCTCCCCAATCCAGACTCTCTCCTCCTGTCATTTATCTTCAGTTCAAGTCCTGTGTAGGGAACATGAAGAGAGGGAATGAGGCTGGAGCAGACAGAGCAAGTGGAACAGAACTGGTGATAGTGCCTTAATAAAAAAAATGCTGGCAATGTATCACTGTTTCTGAAAGAATAGACCAGCATGGCTCATCCCCATGGCTATTCCAGTGCAGTGTACTCACCTGCATACTTGGTGCATTTATGGGGGTAATTCTGTAACAACTCACATAAAATAGTCGACAAATACATGTACAAGTTGTTTTCCAAGTGAACTCACTCAAGTATGTTAACTTTGAAAATTACACCACCAAAACTATCCACACACAATTATATCTTCTAAATTGTATGTAAAAATCTTTCCAGAATATGCATACGTTAGACAATCCAAAAGTATGCAGATAAGTGCAAACTCTTCTCCAAATCTGCCCCCCTCCCTCCACCACCCCAAGGAACACCTCTGCTCAGATCAGGTAAACTTAAGTGTATGCAGAATGTATCTCATAAATGTACCCACCCATACCTCAGGTGGCTTTGTTCTGTTCGTACATCTCACTCTGAATGTCAAAGTAGCCCCTAACCCCTACACTAATACCTAAACCTCATCTCGAGTTACTAGGTGGGCCTCCTATAGAGGTATAAATATCTAACTACTAGAAGGTCCTTATAGCTAGTTTCTCTCTCTCTCTCTCTCTCTCCTCCCCCTCCCAGTGGTTGTAGGTAGGAATTGCAACAATTGTGGTGTTACTGCAAAGTGCAAAAAAGTTATTGCACTCTGTGGTAATACCTATACTACCATAAAACATGCCCCTCTTCCTATCACATGCTATAGTTTGATGAATCTAGCCCAAAATTTTGATTGTTTTTAAATTTTATTGAAATTTGTTTTGTTTCAAATGAAAGCACATGCTTGGAGCTGAGCTGGTCTAGACATTAGGAGGTTCATATTCAGACAAAGCCAGCTAAGTAAGTTAGCCGAATAAGACTTATCCAGCTAACTTAGCCGGGATATTCAGATGTGCGGCCATGCCACTGAAAATACCTTTAGCAGGTCTAAAGTTAGCTGGATAAGTAGCCCCCGGAACACCTCCATTATATCCAGTTAGATCTTAACCAGATAATGACTTATCCAGCTAAATTCAGGCCAAAGAAGAGGCTGAATACACTAAAACTTGCCATTGAGATGAATAACTTTAAATTATTCGTCTAAATGGCTTTTGATTATCTACCTCTAGCTAACTCTAGAAAAATTCAGCATACAGGGTGAAATTACGGGGACGCCAATCCAATGCAGCCATGCAGAAAGTGAGAGTAAAGAAGAGCCTGGGAGTGTGAACGTGGAAAAGTTTATCCAGCTGATAAGAATGCTAGGTTGATGGACGGTTTGGCTTTAAAGATTATTTAAGTGTTTTGCTCCAGTCCCTGGCTGCCCTGTAGTGTTTCAGATGTGTGCTGATTTGTTTTGGGTTTTTTTTTTCTATAAATCAGATTTGCTGTTTCCTGGCACTGCGCCTTTATGCATCCCGATAGACTGCGGCTGGAGTCAGTAGCTGTGAGCGGTTTGCTGCAGGCTGTTGAGCTTGTGTGGCCCCACTGGGACTCGCCTGCAGCCGTCCCTCCTGTAGATTTAGTGATGGAGGGACGGTGCCCAGGGAAGGACGACTTGCATGGTGGATGCCTTCCATATAAATGTTTGTTTTACTTAAAGAAAATAAAGCTGGCGATAATAATAAGGAAAGTCCAAAGAGAATTTCTTGTTTCAAAGCTTGATTCATTAAAGAAATATAGAAATAAGAAAGCAAGAAACCGGAATGTATGCTTACAGAAATCCAAAGCCAGGTGGTTAATATTGGCGTGTATATGCAAAAACATTTGTAGATCACAGTGAAGGTTTTTGGACCAAAATAAAATTTACCCTGACCCTTCCCAAGAATTCTAAAGTATGCATGAGTAAGTCTGCTTCAGTCAGTAATTTCAGTCACCTTGGAACATGGTTTGGGATAAGTGGACAAAGTTTAGATCTTTCATATCACAGTCAACGGAGATGCAGTGTGGATCAGCTGAAATCCTTCCCCCCCCCCCCCCCCCCAGCTCAGCTTGGTTCCACTCGCCAAAATGTATTTTATTTATTTATTTTCCCATGTATAATCCAGAAAAGCCCAGGGTGGAGACCATCAGAAAAAAATACAACAAATGAATTGGGTTCACTGGAAAGGGGTTCTTGAGGAAATGTAGAATTTTGTAGCAGGAGGTGTGAGTTTAGGTGGCGAGAGATAGGAGGTATCATCTCCCAAAGGGAGTTTATGGGTGTATGATTATAAATCATGCTTCTGACGAGACACGAGGGAAGAGAAGGAGTTAGAAGGGAAATCCTAACTAAGGGTCCTCCGGAGCCTGCGTTGAGAGTTGGCGCGGAGGAGTCGTGCTGAAATTCGCCTAAGAGTGTGGAGAGTTCAGCAGTGCAGCCTGTGAGAAGAGCAGGGATGGGCTGTGGAGGAGCAAAGGGAGCCTTTTCTGGTACCAACTGGGACCCAGCCAGGAGGATAAGGACCCTCAGAAACAAGGGACACCATCCTTCCTGGGGAAGCCACCTGTCAGATGAGAAAGGTGAGAGAGTGTTCTGCAGTGGCTCTAGAGGAGAGTAGAAGACCTTCTTGGGGAACTGGAAAGAGAACTTGCTCCAAAATCTTTGAACTTAGACCAGTGGAAGAACTGTGAGTAATCTGTGGAAATTAATTGAGAGAATGCTAAAGGACCTTTTTTTTTTAATGATTTTTTGGGCTATTCTGTCATTTTCTTGCTAAGTGCTGCATTGTTAATTTTTTTTTTTTTAACTCTTGTAAATAAATTCTTCTTCTGATTTGGAACAAACCCTCTTGGTGTGAGCTACTGCTTTTTCTGCATGTTAGTGTGAGTCTCCCCTTGGGCCTTACAGCTTTGCAGTCCCTCAGTAGACTGAATCCTGGTTCCAGAGCAGCAGAAAGATCTTTATCCATCATTGCAGCCACTGAAGAGCATGTTACATCAAGTAAATTGTTATCTTCCAGTAAGTCTGAAATCTGAGAAACCACTGAACGTTTAATAATTTTAGATACTAATGGCAGATTTGAAATAGGCTTCAGATTATAAAAATCTTGCAGATCAGTAGTATTTTTCCTTTGGAACCAGATGTACTTCAGCTTTTTTGAGTGACTTCAGTCATTAAGGATCCGGGTTGTAAAACCAGGACAAATCTGGCTCTGAACTGGACACCCACCCGATATCTAACTGGTTCAGTATAGCTGCCAATAGACAAGGTTAGGTGGGCATGATGTTTATTATATCATGATGAATCTTCCTGCAAAATCCCTTTACCTATTTATGTGGGCACTGGGGCAGAGGTGTGCCAGCTTGCATTGAATATATGGTACAACTTGCAGGGCCTCTATGGGCTTTTGGGACTATCTGGTCAGTCCTCCCAGCTCCTTGGCCCACACTTCCTGCTGATGGACATATTGTTTCCTGTCTGGATACATATAATTTCCAGACTTTCAGTCAGCAGGTTGTCAGAGCTCCATTCTCATTGGATTCTGTATTCAGAGTTCATCTCACTGTGCTGACTCCAGCGTACTCTTTGCTTCTCTGGATCTGCTGATTTGCTCATTTAGTCTTCCTCTTTCCAGTGTTGGCTTGTGCTTCCAACTGCATTCCTGCTTAGTTCTGGTTCCAGGCCTTCTACCTTAAGTGCTCTTGGTCACCAGCACATGAGGGCTGAACCCAAAGGGACATTGGCCAGCACAGGCAGAAGGCAACCATTGCAGTTCCAATTGGAACTCCTCAGGCTTGCCTTGCCAGTGTACTGGCCACTCATGGCCTCGGGGTCATACTTCCAGTTGGCTATGCTGTCACACGTTCCAAATTTAATACCAAAAAATCACTTGCATGGATCAATGCTTTCAGGGGCAAAAGTTCAAAACTTTTCCAGTTATTGATGTCCAAGGAAAATCTGCTTCAATGAGAATTTGCTCCTTTAGTTTCTTAAGGGTTTTGAGGGGGGAAAGGGGTCTAGAGCTAGGAAATGAACCCAAGTGTCATCTATTTCACATATTACAGAACAGATTAGATACCTTGGAGGTTGTGATATGTTTATTGGGTCAACGAAAAGGAATGACACAATGTTATTCATTATTTTATTTATTTATTTATTTGTGGATTTTTATATACCGACATTAGTATGGGAATATCACATTGGTTTACATAGAACTAAAAAATAGCAAACAAGCTTTACAGAGAACAAATTAACAAAAATAGCAAACAGACTTTCCATGAAACTATGTAGAGCATTATGAGCAGCATGGAGCTATGAAATGGAAAATAACCAAATATGAAATGGAAAATAACCAACTATGTGGATATAACAATAAGTTAAAGAATAAAAGATGGAATAAGTAAAAGGGCTTTGACTATAGTTTATGCTCTAGGGGGAAGAAGTCTATTGTAGAGTCATGGACTGTATAAATATACATAGGAGTGGAGTACGGCGAAACGGGGGGAGAGGCTGCTAAAGAATGACATAGGCGGAGAGCTCTGCAATTGCAGGAAGGACGAGTGGAGTCGGAAAGAAGGAGAAGAACAAGGTGAATTTGAGGGGGTAGGGCCCTTCAGAGAGAGAGAGAGAGAGAGAGAGTGTGACTCTTTATAAGGCTTGCCTATAAGTCATCTATTTATACCACTATAGGAGGGTTATCTAGTAACTCGAGATGAGGTTTTGGTGGTGGTCTAGGGTTTGGGGGCCAGTTTTACATGCACAGTCAGGCGTACAAACAGCACAGTACACATCAGTGAAGATTTGATGTTTTTTGGAATGAGGAAAGGTACACAAAGATGAGATTTCTACAATGTACTCTCGCCCTGGCTTGATGCACTCTCTACCAAAACCTCACCTCGAGTTACTAGATGACCCTCCTATAGTGGTATAAATAGACGACTTATATGTGTGCCACCCCAGAACTGCTCTCTCTCTCCCTGTCTGAAACAGATTAACACCAGGAGAAAAGGTGTAGTTATTTCCAGCATTATAACATGCGGTACACTATCACACGCAACATTAAACATCCCTCATTTTCATAAACCCCACCCAAACACCTCCTCCTCGACTAAACTTTCGGAATTTACATGTGCATCATGCGATGCAAAAAATAACACATGTGCTATGGCGTTATCGTGGGTGTTAGAGCCCTAACGCATTTTGAGGAATGACCCTGTAAGTGAGGGGCAGGATGGGGGTATTCTAGGGCAGAAACATTTGTCCGGCTATCATAGCCAGATAAATATCAATATTCAGCACTAACTAGCTTAGTTAGCTGGATATGTTTAGGATTGCTATTCGGCTGCCCTAAACCTATTTGGATAAACTTATCTGGCTAACTATAATATAGCAAAATATATTCTGTGGTGCAGCCATGCTGCTGAATATGTTAGCTGCATATGTTTATCCAGTTAACTTGTGCAGTCAGAGAGCAGCTGAATATCAGCTCCACTTTTTTTTTAGTGCAAAATGTCCATGAATATAAGGAACTCTCAAGTGTCTGGCAAAGTGAGATATGTATCACCTTGGCATCCTATCACCCCCTGCACTGTCCTCTGTTGGCTTCTTGGCAAGCCTGTTGTTGCCATGTGCCCTAATCACCATACGCATCTGATTTACCTAAGGTCTGTGGTGCAGGACTGCCAGCATTGAATACGATTAAGTCAAGACAGGTGAGCCGAGCTTGGCACGTCTGCCTCTGCTCCCGATAGGAACTCCAGCTCAGATTTGTGGAGGAACCGGCCCTGCCTGTAGTTTTACAGATGGATATCACGTAGGAGGCTGCAGCACCTGCGATGTTGCCAATTCAAGCTTATCTAATAAAGGTTCAGATAATCTAGACCAAACAAAAACCAGTGAAGTCTGAAACTAACTAATCCAATCTGATTTGCTCTTCTCAGGTTCTGAATTTGCAGGTCAGAGAGATAAGTTGTGAATCCTATGCTGGTTGAGATGCTGAATTCGTACTCTTAGTGACAGAGAAAGAGAGAGCATGAGGCAGAATATATAAAGAAGCAAAGAGAACAATTAATTTAATTTAATTATCCACATTTTCCTCTAGGCCTTGAAGCGGCGTGTGGTAGGTATGGAACAACAATACATACAATAAATCCACTTTATAATAAATAAAGCATTGAAAGCAAAAGAGAAAGCAAGAGGGATTAGACGACAGAGAACAAGGGGAAAAGTGAGCTCCAAAAATGAGAGAGGCAGCCGATGTGAAAGAAAACAGACTGGAAACGAAGAAAGAAAGTGAGAAAAAAAAGGAAAGAAAACTCATCCAAAGAAAGGACGTTTTCGTTAATAAATAAGCTGATTCAGTACATTCAATAGCAAACATAATTTTATGATGTTGTAGTCCTGCTTTTTTTAAAATGCAGATAATCTTTTTCTGCAGAGACCAACGTTAGCTAAAACAGCTGTTATAGACCAGGAAAGGAGCACAACTGCCCTCTATAACAGGGCACTAAACCAAGAGACACAAACAGGCCCATAGAATTGAAATATATGTATAAGAATCTATGAGGTCCCTATTCAGTCACTGATGGCAAAGGTAGCCGGCTAACTTTGGAAATATATTCAGTAGTAGAGTTGCACTATTGAATATAGCCGGCTATCTTCAAGCCTGCTGGCTAATTATAGGACAGGTCTTTGGTCGGACCAGACTTGGCCGACTTACTCTGAATATCAGGGGCAGCTGGTTAACTCAGCCGGCTAACTGAACTCTTCCCAGTTACGCCCCTGGAGCACCCCTAGCTTAGCCAATTAAATTCTAGGCAGCTAAGATTTCGCAGGATATGTGCCCAAATATTCATTTAGCCAGCCAACATCTAAGCTAGCTGGCTAAATGCTTCTGAATATGGACCTCGTTGCTTCTCTAGTTTATTTGGAAGAAACATTTAGTTAAATGTAACCCTTATTTTAGCAAGTGGTAACTCCCTTCAGGGAACATAACTCATTTATATATTCGAGGCTGCTCTGGCTAACCCTTTCATCCCATGCCGAATCTCCATCCCTGGAGGGGGGGGGGGGGGGACTCTTTTTACGGAGGGAAGCTGTTGCTTATGGCCCAGACGATGAGAAAAGGTCGTCAGCGTGTGTACTGTACTTTAGGTGCTTCCTATGAGGTGAGAGGCTGCAAGAATTAGACAAGAGCAGGACTGGGTGTAAAATGATAGTTTACTGATTCATAAGGTTAAATAAAGTCCATTTGTCCAAAATAATGACTAGTTACAGTGTTTTCTTTCTGTGTGGTTAGGTGTCCTTATTATAGACCTCTGGGTAGAGTCCATTGGCGATTTTAAATGCGCATAACTCTCCCAGCAGCTGTGTGGGAATCCTATTGGAGGGGACCCCTTTACATTGCAAAGATCCTACCTTTAGACATCTTCCTTCTCTCAGACACCCAGCCTGTCCTGGTTCCTTGTGGTGCAGAGATCCGGATGGGGTCTCCTTCTCTTATTCATCCTTCCTTTGGTACTGCTGTTACTGCTAGGATTTCTCTTGTAGACAAATCAGGGGATCAGGCTATTCCTCAGCACTGCAATCCCAGTGGGGAAGGGGGATCCCAAAGCTTTCCCACTAACTCAAAGTCCAAAAATACTTCATGCACCTTCCTAAACTGGTGTTCCTGCTGTCACAGGCGCGTGCCACATTCAGGGTGTGACTGGGCTCACTGGTCTTCATCCCCTGTCCCTTGAGGCATCTACTAGGGAAGAAACTAAAGTTAGAAAGGTAAAAATGGACCATGCAAGTGATTCAGTGATAAGTTTAATGCCCAGCCATTTGCAACCCTGGATTTGCCAGCAGGCACATTAGGCCTCTGCCTGGGATGGCAAAATGCTAGGGACATCAGATGTGCTGCCTTCCAACTGAATCTCATTCAACATTACTCTACTTCCTCCTCCAGCCCCCTCACCTCTCCTTCCAGGCAGCCTGCAGAGGGGAGAGTGTGGGATTGGAGAGGACAGAGCCAAGCAAAGCAAAGCAAAGCAGAGCCGTTCCGCTCCTTAATCCAGCCCCTCCCTTCCTGTCATTGAGGGAACATGAGGGGAGGAGGTGAGACTGGAACACACAGCCCAGCCATTCTGCTCTCTAATTCAGCCCTTCCGCTTCTATCATTTACCTTCACCTCTTATCCTGCCTAGGAAACAGGAAGGGAGCGGGTGAGGCTAGAGCAGACAGACAGAGCAGGTTGGGGAGTGCCTCTTGATAAGAACCTGCCAGCATATCACTGATGTTATATGAGCCAACCTGTATGCTGTAACCCTTTGGCTCTTCCAGAGCAGAGTGTCTGCCTGCACGATTGGTGCACATTTGTGAGGGTAATTTCATAACAGCACACATAGCAGTAAGGTCTGAGTATACGTTATCCACTCAGACCTTATGCTTTGAAAATCCTGAGGTAATTGGCTGAGTGCATGCACAATTTACCTCGTATAAAGTTCCACCTGCCGCAAGCAGGGTGTAGCGTGTGCAGAGTAACTGACCCAAATCAAAAAGTATGCTCTGAAGTTGCAACTCTGCCCAAACTCCTCCCTCTCCCCCCCCCCCCCAGGAATGCCTCAATTCAGTGTGCACAAAAGTAACGCTTAACCGGATTATGCGCGTACATTGTGCTCGCTGGCTCGATTGATTTTCAAAATGTCACTTTACTTGCATAAAACAGGGTTGTATTGGAGTAAGTTGTGTTGAAAGGACAGGAGGATCTCGGTTACACTTGTGCTTTTGTGTTTTTGCAAGGTTTTTCCTAGGGATGGGGAACGAGGGTCTTTTCATGAATGCTGAGTTTAATTATCAGAATCTCAGAGCAGGCCTGAGCCCTGAGGTTTGTTTGTTTTTTTTTAAAGTACTTAGCAACAATTATGGCTGCTGGCAAGACCCCCTCCCCATGTGGCTCATAGTGGTGGGGGAGTGGAGGGAGTAAACCTTGCACCCTCACCCCCCACTTCCCTCTTCCATTTGTGGCTCCCATGTGGGGCAGATTCCCATCGGACGCCCTCCCCAGTCCCCATTCCCACTAGTAATACCTGTCACCCCCCATTGCTGATCCAAGCTGGCAGGAAGAGGACAGCAGAACCAGTGCCTCGGACCACGTCCTCCTCTGCTGCCATAGGCCTGGCTGTCACTTTGAACCACGTGGGACAGCGTAGTGTTATGCAGTTCAAAGCAGGAATCGGGCCCCTGATGGCAGAGCGGGAGGGGCCGTTGCTCTCCTCCTCTGTTGGCGTGGATCAGTGGCGGTGATGGAAGTATGAGCTGCGTATTGGGGAGGGGTTATTGTGTTGAGGGAAGGAGGGGCTGAGTGAGGGATCATTGAGAAAACGAGGGAATATTCAGCAGGGGGAAGGAGGAGCTAGGGTTCATTTTGGGGGTAAGGAGGGACTGAGAGGGGGATAAAATAGGATCAGGTGGGGGAGGGGTGTCTGTGGGTGAGATAGAGGGAATGGGGGAGGGGCAGGGGCAATGTTCATGTGTATCAGGGAGAAAGTATTGGCACCTGCTGTGTATGTATGTGTAGGCGGCAGGGGGCCACATTTCAAAGACTGCTGAGCCCCTGACAACCTTTTGAAGCTTCTGGACAAAAACAGAGATTTGTGTGATGGGGGATAGGATTCACTTGAAAGCCCAGAGGATCAGACTTGGTCATTCCAAAAATAAAAATAAATAGTCCTCCCACCAAGTGTTATGTTCCAAAACATAAATTAAGTTTATTAGTTAAAAAAAAGAATGTCAGCAGTACAAAATTAATATAGAGACAGTCCAAAGTACAAATAAATAGGAAAAATAATCTAAAAAAACCTTTCTAACAAAAAGTCCCATAATAGAGGAAAATCACTAGAGTTCTCACACTGCTTCAGTAATTTTGGAAGAATGCGGGAACCTCTTCTAATTCTCAAGCTGCAGTCTAACTTAGACTCCCTGGAGCCAGGAAAGTCCTCTTCTTCCCTGAACAAATGATAGGACTCTATCTGTTGGTTGGTGTTCCAGCTTTTCCAAAGGAATCCATCTATCCTTTGGACCTTGAAATAGGAATATTTCCTACATCCCCACAGAACCCCCCCTTCAATGTCTGGACAGAAAAGAGAAGAAAGCAAGCCTCGCCCTTCCAAGAGCCCATTGAGATTCACAGCCCACGGTTGCCTTCCGTCAGCATCTCTGCACATTGATGACTCTCAGTGCCTCAGAATTGCCTCTAGTGACTAGGGAGTGAGCCTTTTATCCTGGGAGCACACGGATCTCCCTATCGATCCAGCTCCATTAGCACCCCTGAACCTCCCATGTCACACTGCCATGATGGGAGCCTAGGTAGTACCCACGACGTTCTCTTGTCGTCTTTCTTTTTTCATGTCTGACTCTCTCTCCTTCCACTTGCAGAGGCGAGCTAGGCACCACAAGATCAGGCTGTTTGTGCACATGTAGCCTGACATATGAAATAAAGAAGCGATGGATTCCCAGGTGGAATTGAATGTAACGTGATATGCACACAAAATCCTGCCTGGCCTAGCAGTCCTCACAACAGTAGTGCCGTTATTCTGAGCTTAAACTGAACCACCCCATCTAGAGAAGGTTGCTAGGGTCTAAGCAGCCCCACATGTATGCCAGAGTGGGTGGGAGGTTAGAGGGAGAATAGGAAAGCAAGGGGAAGCAGGACTGGATATCTCTCCCCCCTCCACACAACCGCAATTCAGATCCCCCATATCCTGGGATTTCTCTTCTTTGCTAGTTCTCCCTTCTTCCTAGATCCTGGAGCACCTGACACCAGACCCTGTTTCCTCTGTAACCTCCCCTTCCTCAGTCCCAGAGCATTCTCTTTCTGAGCCCCCCTTCTTCCTCAGTCCATTCTCGGTCCTCCCTTCCTCTCCTCATTCTTTTCCCGGTCCTCCGCTCTCTCTCTCTTCCCTCCCCATTCCTGAAATATTCTGCCTCAGCTGATTCTCGAGCTTGCTTTTCCTCATTCAATACAAACAAGAGTAATTATACAGACATAAGCTAAGTTGAAAAATGATTTCTAAAATGAAATACAAAAGATGGACTTGCTTGTCGGCCCGTTTCAAAATTTTCACATTTTGTGCCCCAGAATCTACCCCTCAGCTGCCGTAGGAAACTGGGGGGCTGTGCGTCTGACCTTCTACTCCCTGTTGCTCGGTCTTCTGTTGGGGGGGGGGGGTTGGGAGCAGGAGGGGGAAGGAGTGGAGATAACAGCTCCAACTGTGCCTATGAACGGCAAAATCCTAAATCCATAACGGGCCATGTGAAGGACCTGTTTTCTGCTCCCCAGGCCACCTGGGGCTGAGGATGGCTGTAGAGGGCAGTAATATAGACTCCTCCCCCTCCCCTGGTGAGGGGAGGGGGAGGAGTCTATATCATTGTACAATGGTGAGACTCAGGTTGCTCACGTATGGCCTAATGTAGGAGGAAGGGGACATAGAGCAAATATCAAGGAAAATACCATGGGCGGTTGGAAATGAAGGCTTACGGCACTCTGGTTGCCCAATAGAATCAAGTTTTGTTTGATCTGGAAGCCCAAAGGAGCAGGGAGAAACTGATGGGCTGAGAAAACTAAGAACATTAATAATAAGGGGCTTCAAGATATAGCAGATAAGTGGAAACAAAAGAATAATGTCATGAACAAGGTAGGGAACAGTGAAGCAAAGAACCTGAGTAATTTTTGTAGGTTATCTTGACAGACTAAAATGTTGTTCTTATGAAAAAATGCACACTTGAAAAGCCGAAATGAATATTTCATATAGGTTTATACATACAGAAAATAAAAATATGATACCACTTTGTTTCTCTCCTCAAGGTATGCAGCATTCACACTGTACTGGAAGATTCTTTGCGAAAACTTTTCTAAGGGCTCTGGCAGTGTTTTTTCGAGCCCAGGCTCACCATTCAAAACGAATGCCCTGATAGAGAGGATGGGAAAATGACTGAACCCCAGAAATGGCTGTACATGTCTTCAGGTGTCTGTATACGAAAAAAAGAGGAATAATGCAATTCCTTGTGTGAACTAGGTATTAGGGATATGCATTCATTTGAAACATATGAGGCAATGAATGAGGCCATTTACATTCCAAATTAAATGAACCAAAAATAGCCTCTGATGAAAATACCCTAAAATTTTTTTAGGGTATTTTTGTGTTCATACATTAAAAAAAAAACAAAAAAAACCAGCCTCAGGCAGGATCATGCCTAAGCTTGGTTCCATCATCACTGAGACCTAGGCAAGGCACTGGGTCCAAAGTCCCATTACCAAGGCCTAGGTCTAGGCCCAGCCCCAAATCCGATGCTAGGGTTGGGCTTGAGGCCAGGGCCCATTGCTGAGGCAAAGGACTAGGCCCAGGCTGAACACAGGGGCCCATCGAAAGCTGGGCCCCATCACCAAAGTCCAGAGCTAGGCCCAGGTCTGACCCTGGGGCCCAGCTCAAGGCCGGGTCCCATCACCAAGGCCCAGGCTTAGGTCCAATGCTGGAGCCCAGCCCAAGGTTGGGGCCTGACACCAGGACTTGAGTCAAGTATTGGCTTTGGCTTTGGGCCTGGGCCTCAATGACAGGATCCAGCCTCGAGCCAGGCTTCAGTGTCAGGCCTGGGTCTGGGCTTCAGTGACAGACCCAACTTCAGGCTAGGCTCTGAGTCTCTGTGAAGGGACCTGGTCCTCAGACTCGGCAATGGTACTTTGCCTTGAGCCAGGCTTTGGCGCTGGACCTAAGCCTAGGTCCAGCGATGATAGGACCTGGCCTCGGGCCAGGCTCTGGTATCAGGCCTGGGTCTTGGTGAAATAGGGTTGCCAACTGGCTCCAGATTTTCATAACAGGCTAATCCAGTCCTGGTTTTACTCCATGGCGTGCAGGTACATATAGTCTTGCTTTTCTTCTGGAATGCAATAGGGAAAGCAGAATAAGTCCCAGCATGCAATGGGATAAAAACATGACTGGATCAACCTGTCCTGAAAATATGTAGCCAGTTGGCAACCCTATGGTGAAGGGACCTGATCTCGAGCCAGGTCCCAGTGTTGGGCCTGAATCTCTTCCTGGGCCTTGGCAAGGGGATCCAGAATTTGGATGGGTCTGGGCCTTGGCCTGGGCATCTGCAACAGGACAGCTGCAGGCCGGACCCTAGCATGGGGCCTGGGCAACTGGACCCGGCCTCAGATCTAGGCTTGGACCTCAGCAATGGGACCCAACCTTGGGTCAGGAACTGATGTTTGGCTTAGGCCTTGGTAATAGGAAACCATGCTAGGCCCAGGGTTCAGCAACAGGATCCAGTCTTGGGCTGGGCCCGGTGTTCATCTGGGGCTTCACAAGGGGATGGGCCCCGGTGTCAGATTGCGCCTAGGCCTGGGCCTCAATGATGGGACCCAGCCCAGCCCATTTTATGTTTTACAGTGGAGTCTATGAAGCCTAAGAATTGCTTCTCTCATTGACTCAATTTAAAACAAAAAACAAATGGAACAAACAAATGAAAATTTTGACCTACGAAATTAATGAATGAACCAAAATATATTTTTTTAATTCTCTGCACATTCCTACTAAGTGCACTCTGCAGCCTCGTTCATTAGAAAAGTATTATAGTTTTGCTTTTTTTTTTAGTCAGACATCCCTGAGAGTAGAAGAGAGATCTTGAAAAAATTAGAATGTATATATGCAGGGGCGAGGCGATGTGTTTATTTTCTTCCTCACTCCTAGTTATTAGAAATGTTACAGTATAAATTTTGATAATAATTTGAAACCCCTTTTTCCCTCCTTTGTTATATCTGATGGTGTTTCAACTTCAGGGCAGAAAGAAAATCACAGACTTCAAGGTATGTCTCTATAACCACCCCCTGGCCACCTTCCTGAGATACTTCCAGGCTACGCTTGATTTTAGGCTGGAGGTCAGCAATAGGTGGTTATGTCTGGACATTACCTCAAGAATCCATCAGAGGCACCCATTACATAAGAATGGCGGAAATGGATCAGATCAACGGTCCATTTGCCCAGCATTCTGTCTCCAACAGCAGTCCCAAAGTCACCAGATGAAAACCAGAGATTCATTAGAACTGTCATGTGAAACCTTTACAAGTGTTAGTTACAATATCTGCCACTAATACCCCTTTGTTCATTACAGATGAAAAGGTGGCCTGCATGGCCCAAATGTTGTCTTGTCAAAGCCCTTCAATAAAAGAACAGTGGGAAATAATCCAACTGGAATTCTGTTGGACTTATCAGGATTGTGTTGTTTTCCAGTCTCTTGTTTAACCATTCTGTTCTGCTATCTAGGTTCACTGCTGACAGCTATCTGAAACTTTTACTGGAATGAAAACAAGATGAAGTATGCCACCGGGAGTTGACCTGGCAGCACCTTGTGCTATGCAATCAAGAATTTCTAATGCTACTGTAGAGCCATATTAAGAATGAACTTGATCAACCTGGGACTGAAAGCTGTCATCTAAGACACAACCTAAGCAAAAGAGACTTACAGAATCCATCATAGCAGGGAATGAAATGAACATTGCATTTTGACTGAGCTTTTCATTCGGGCATCTCAGAAATACTTTTCTGTGAAGTTTTAGCATGAAGTCCCTCATTCAATCCGCTATAAACCAGTAAGTTCAAGGATGGATCTGGTTAATTGAAGGAATAGATTCTTAGAACCCTTGCATGATCCCATGAAAAAGTCTTCCTTTGACATTGCTATACCTGGGGATCTTGTTTGGTTAGTTCTTCTGAGTTCGGTTCTGGCAATGAAAAACAAAGAAATGTCTGCTGCTACAGCACCTTGCAGGGACATTGTGGCTGTACAGGATATTCCAAACAACATGAAAAAAGACAGCAGGAATGAGGAAGCAGTAGCTTGACATCTTGTTCTGCTCCTAAGCAGAGGGGCACAAGGGGAGGGCCACTGACCACGCAAGGCCCCATGACCATCTTGGGGTTCCCGCACAGGAGGGAAAAACACAGGTTTTCAAGGCCAAGTGACTTGTGGTGTGACATGAGTCACACCACAAGTCACTTCTTAGTCCAGCGCTGTTGTTCAACAAAAAACTTCTGACAAACTGATGACAATATACAAAATCTAAAATAGTACACTAGCATAGTGCACCAATACTGCAACAAAACCACAGCAAACCAAAACACAGCCTCTTTCCAACTCTCAAACAGGTCAGGGAAGGGTCCCCTCTTCCTTCCTGGGGCCTTCCACTACCTGTTTGGTGTAATCTTTCCCTCCTCAATCCTTTGCTCTTTCTCTGACCTCTTAGTGAAGTTGTGAGCTGATGATAGATGAATCAGTCTGACTCTAGTGACCTTCCCAGGCAGGCTGCCCTTTCCCCTAGCACCTCCAAGTACATTGGTCTACCAAACTCTGTAAGAACCTTCTCTCCCTCTCGCTCTCTCTCAGAATTTCCAGGAACTTCATCCTAGAAGTCTTCTCCTCCAATTCCCACCTCTGGGGACTTTCTCTGTGGGAGACAGACTCTATGGAGCCCCTCAGTAGGAGAGGACTCAAAGACTTCTAGGACTCCAGGGCTTGGAATCCTCACTCCTACTCAACTGTCAGCCATCCACTCAAGACAACTCTGATCCTCAACCTACTCTTCAACTACTTTTTGCTTGGGAGCAGAGGGTTTTTAATATCACTACTTTACCCTTCCCAGTGGAGAGTGGTGCTCCTCCTTACCATACTGACACTACTCTAATATTACCTTCCAGTTCCTTAAGCTCATCAGTTTCACTGATGATGGCGCTAGGACATGGGCTGTCCACTCTTGTGCTTCTACAGCTTGGATGGGGCCTTATCTTGTCTAGTGTGCATGATTGTAAAGGGCAAACTACTTACAGGGGCAGTTTTTAATACCTGGGTCACAACAGTAAATGTCAGTAGATGAAGATCAAAATGGTCCATCCAATCTGCCCAGCAAGATAGTTAGTGCTGTATGTGCCACTCCATGCAGATTACCCTAATGGTAAGGAGGCTCCATCCATTAAGCCATAAAAGCAGGTGATGGCTAGACTTCACCTTCTCAACTTTATTTATTTATTCTTGTGGTTCACAGAGGGCCTGCCCTGGCCTTAGATGCACAGAAGCAGATAGCCCATGCCCTGCCTCCATCATGAGTGAAAATGATGAGCTTGAGGAATGGGAAGGTGGAGAAAAATATACAGAGTAAAATTCAAAAAGGGATAGGTTGCTGATTTAACAGAGAAAGCCTGGAGTTGTAATAGCCAAGATTCTCCTGAAAGAACAAAGATAGGAGGGCACTTACAATGAAGAAAATGATTTTCCTTTTATGATCATTATAAACTGTTTTCAATATTAATTCTGCTGCTGCCATTGATAGCCGGGCCTGTCTTCTGAGAAAAGTCAATATACCACTTCAGATGCATACGTGCTGCCTGCTTTGGGGTATGCGATACAATGCCTGACTGCTTCCAAAGTGCAGAGAGAAGACGAGCAGGAAAATGATTTTGCTTTTAGAGGCATAAAACTCCATTCAGGGACAGGAATCATCTGAGCAATATGGACATAAGGATCAAAGGCGCACTCAGCAAACGTTCCCAAAGCACTTTTGTATTGCTCTTCTTTAGATGACTCATTAGAAAGGAGCGAGAGGCGTTTTTTTCCCTTGTAGGCTTTAAGCGTGAGCTCAAGGTGACTTAACCAACTTCATGGCTAGATTTTACTGCAACAAAGACATTTTTTTTTCTGGTTCTGCTCCCAGCCTGCCTCTCGCTGGAATTCAGTGGAAAAGCCGCAGCCAGCCTCTACGCGAACGCTGCACAATCCGTTGTAATATCTGAAGAATGAGATCGGATATAGTAAAAAGGAGGGTGGGGGTGGGAACAGCAAAAGACTTGCTCTCTGTGTCCCCCCACCAGTGCCCTTTGACTGCTATGCAGATTTTCACAGCAGTGTATATAGTTATAAGCTAAGCTCCCAAGTAAATGTGGTTGAAAGGAGACGTCAGTCTGTATCGGTCTGTCGGGTGTTTTCCTTTCTTTATAACACCAATGTATTGGTAATTATTCCTTCCAGAAGAAGGAAAATAACCCAGCAGAGCTTCAGTCGGTTGTGTTGCATGGGTGAATATTTTTCACAAGAATCATAACCCTGCACATCTAAACCTTCAACTAATGTACAGAGGGGCCGAATAACGACGCTAAGTATTAAAACAGTGCGCTGAAATTCAGCCCACAGTTTCTTAATGCGCATATTTAAAAAAAAAAACTTTCTAACTCTCAATGCAGTATGCTAAAGTTTGTTTACTTTATCTGATATGCCACCTTCCCCGAAAATCAAGGCGGTGCACAAAAAAGATAATCATAAGCAATCATCAGGAGTTAACAAATGCATGCAAACCCAAAAAATGTGTGCCTAGAAAATGCGTAGGGCTGAATCATAAAAGCGTTGCTTGCTCTAAAAGGCCCATATACACGGATTTTAAAGCCACTAATTATGTGGGTATACGCACATGCACAAGTTTAATAAGGGGGAGGAAAGGGGTGGGGGACACGGGTGGGGGCCAACAGTTGCACACGTAAATCCGTATTTTAAAACTGCAGGCCGCAGCGAGCGGCGGCCTGTTAGCCACATATATTTGCTGCTGCTCTTGATGAGGAGTAAGTCTGCAGAAATCACGTTTTTAGGACAGGATGAGGGGTCCGGGTCAACTGGGGGGCATGCAGGATGAAGAACCAGAGGGGTCTGGTCAGTGGCGTACTGAGGGAGGGTGCGGGGATTCGATCCACCCCAGGTGATAGCCGGGAGAGGGGGGTGCTAGCCAGGAAGTCGGCAGCCACGAGCGGAGCCCATCTTGCTCGTGGCAGAAGAAGAGGGAGGCCTCCAGGCAGTGAGGAGCGTAAGCACTGGGTGGCCACCTAGAGCGCTACGGGTCTGGAGCCGGCAACTGCATAGGCTTTTCTTCTTCCCACCCATGCAGCCCGGACGAGGAAGTGGTGGGTCGGCATGGGCGGGAAAAAGGAAAGGTCATGCACTCGGCCCGAAGCAGAAGATCAGAGCGTGTCCCGAGTCACAGCAATGGTGCTGCCACCCCCCCCATCGCAAGTGCAGGAAGCAGAGCCACACGAGCCCCCACACGGCCTCAAGAAAAATGAAGAGACCCCGTCTGTCGTGCGGGCTGAATGAGGAAGCTGCTAAGAACATAAGAACATGCCATACTGGGTCAGACCAAGGGTCCATTAAGCCCAGCTTGATGTCCCCAACAGTGGCCAATCCAAGCCATAAGAACCTTGCAAGTACCCAAAAACTAAGTCTATTCCATGTTACTGTTGCTAGTAATAGCAGTGGCTATTTTCTAACTCAATTAATAGCAGGTAATGGACTTCTCCAAGAATTATCCAATCCTTTTTTAAGCACAGCAATACTAACTGCACTAACCACATCCTCTGGCAACAAATTCCAGAGTCTAATTGTGCGTTAAGTGAAAAAGAACTTTCTCCGATTAGTTTTAAATGTGCCCCATGCTAACTTCATGGAGTGCCCCCTAGTCTTTCTATTATCCGAAAGAGTAAATAATTGATTCACATTTACCCGTTCTAGACCTCTCATGATTTTAAACACCTCTATCATATCCCCCCTCAGCCGTTTTTTCTCCAAGCTGAAAAGTCCTAACCTCTTTAATCTTTCCTCATAGGGGAGCTGTTCCATTCCCCTTATCATTTTGGTTGCCCTTCTCTGTACCTTCTCCATCTCAACTATATCTTTTTTGAGATGTGGCGACCAGAATTGTACACAGTATTCAAGGTGCGGTCTTACCATGGAGCGATACAGAGACTGGAGTGATACAGAGACTGGACCTCTGATGGGGAGCAGGGTAGGAAGTGAAAGAGACAGTTTGTGTGTGTGTGTGTGTGTGTGTGTGTGTGTGTGTGTGAGCATATCTGTGTGTGTGTGAATGTCTGGGAGAGTCTGTGTGTGTGTGATTGGGAGTGAGGGAGGATGCATGTTTGTGTGTGAGAGAGGGAGCCTGTGTCAAGGAGAAGGAAACTGGAGATCACTGGGGGGGGGGGGGGGGAGGAGGGGGAGAAGTGTGCACACAATTGTGGATTAAACTGTGAACTCTGCCAAATGCTCCTTATTACATCGGCCCCAGAATAAGTATACCTCATAAGTATATTTTTTTTTTTATACCGACATTCAATCTGACATATCACATCAGTTTACATTCAGGTACTGTAGGTATGAGGAGGAGCAACAGACTTTCATGACAGATCAATCCTTTTTACAATGGCCTGAGAGGGGAGTTCCGCTCAGATGAGTGGCTCTGACAAGAAGAGCAAGTTCATTCCCTAGGCAAGAGATGCATTTATTACTTGTTATATGTATAGCACTACCAGGCATATGTAATGCTGTACAGAGAAACAGAAAAGTCATTCTCTGCTCCTTAGAGTTTACAAGCTAGTCAAGATGGACAAAAAACAAATAAACTCTTTACTCTTTCGGATAATACAAGGACTAGGGGGCATTCCATGAAGTTAGCAAGTAGCACATTCAAAACAAATAGGAGAAAATTCTTTTTCACGCAACCCAAAATTAAGCTCTGGAAATTTTTGCCAGAGGATGTGGTTAAGGAAGTTACTATAGGTGGGTTTAAAAAAAGTTTGCATAAGTTCCTGGAGGAAAAGTCCATAAACTGCTTTTAATCAATAGGGAATAGCCACTGATTGATGCCGGCATTAGTAACATGGGATTTATTTAATGTTTGGGTACTTGTCAGGTACTTATGGCCTGGGTTGGCCACTGTTGGAAACATGATGCTGGGCTTAATAGACCCTTGGTCTGACCCAGTATGGCATATCTTATGTTCTTATGCTCTAAGAGGCTTTGAGTTTAAACTTTGAGGCCATGATGGAAAAGAATTAAACCCAGGTGGGTTATAGATGGGATTAACTGAAGAAGAGGCAACTTTAATTGAGTAAAGGCTACATTAAATGATAATGCATAATAAAAGTAGCCAGAGGAGTGGGTGCGACAATAACTTAGATCAAGTTAACATTTCCAAGTGCTCTCTTTTAACAAAAATGCAAGAAATTCAACAAAAAAAACCCCTGTTAGCCAATGCTGAAAGACATTTACCTGAAGTGAGGCAGCATCCAGGTTCTTATCCTATGCCTACTGTCAATTGTTCTTTTGGTCTGCATGCTTCCAGACTATGCTCGGATGTGTACCTTTCTTTTTCTATCCCTGCTTTGCTATTCCTTGTTATTACGTAGTTTGGTAGTAAGACATGGAAGGAGGGGCAGGGGACCATTGCATGTTGGATTTAGTGTGTGCATTTGTACACTCATCTACCCAGGATGGTAGAGAAACCAAATGAAAGACAAAAGCTACCTGGGATAAGGATTGATATCCTGCAAGTACTCAAGCTTATTCAGCTGGCAGCTTGGATATATTCTCAGCAGTGTAGATTAGAATAGTTGGGTGGATTGGGTAGGCCAATTAATCTTTATCCTGAATCAACTATGTCACGATGAGAACTTGTTCCATGAGTTGCCATGACTGCTCTCAGGAGGAAAATATTGTCTTTCTTTTCCCATGAGTTTCTCCTTTTCACTCGTTGATATGCTGTAAATGGCTTTCCCTTGTAGACTGAACCTGCTAGGGTGGTGAGCGGCCCACAAATCCCTCTAGCTACTGAGTTGCTGGTTTTATTTATACAGGAATGGTCAAGTTTTTAGAAGACTGGCCAACCATTCACTGAGCAATCAGAATTTCCTGAAGTGAGAAACATCTGGACAGTGTGCCATTTGTTACGGATCTCGCTCGTGTGAATGATACACTAAGACTATTTTCTGCCTTACTATAAATTCTGCTAACTCATGAACTTTGCAATCTATGAAGCTAGGCACTGTAAGAGAACCACTTATCTTGTGCTGGGAGCAATATGAAAACAGATGGCAGGAGTAGTCCAGAGATAAATCAGCAGAAGTGTTGCCAGTTGTTTATTTGGAGAAGTTGACTGCCAGATTCCCTGATGCAGGATTTTTTGGAGTTTGATGAGTATGCACAATGTATCAGACTGGCCCAGAGAAGTATGATGTGCCTCCTACATGAAGAATCATAGAAAAAATAGCTTGCAGTAGTGCTGAAAAACAATTAATTCTCTGCCTAATTTATTGTACTATACATTGCTGCATACTGGGAAATCACATATAGCCTAAGGCTCCATTGTCAACAGTAGAATCCATGAGAAGCTTGTATTGACTGGAGATGTAAAGAACTTATCCATTGTGTCCAATCACCATTTAAATTGTTAGAGAAATGGGGAGAAGAATTCAATTTCTTTATTAACCCTTTGATGCTTGCAGGTATGGGGTTCCTAATATTTTATCCCTAGTGCCTTTACAAATTTTACAGACCTTGATTTCTGGTACTAAAGGTTTATCATTAATAACCATCCAAATATCCCTGTACACTTTGCCAGAGGTTCTCAAACATATTTGGCAAGGATTCATTGCTAGACATTAGAGATGTGCATTTCTTTTAAACAAACAAATCTATTTTTGTTTTATTCATGGACCCCTCAAAATGAATGGATTGGGTCCCACGAATGAAATAGTTTTTGTCTCATTTGTTTATGTTGGCCTATTCAAGTCTATGGCTGTGTACTGCTAAGTAAAAAAAAACAAACAACTGATAACTATAGCTACCAACTCTTGCTTATGTGACCTCACTATCTTATCAGAGCTGAGACAGGAAAGTTGGCAAGAAAACCACATAAAGGACAAATCACAGTGCAGCATCTTTTTAATTAGCCTATAGCTGCTATCTGGATAAGTGATACTGACCAACTCCCACTGTAAACTCTGAGCTTTTACAAGAAGCTCTGGATTTCCTGTCTAGTAGTGGGTAGAGAAGGACGTGTGCTTTGAAGCTCTCTCACAGCTCCAAAACAAATATAGAAACTTTTGGATTTGGCACTGTTAAAGGGATGCTTCTGAACTTCTCTCTGCTAGCCTAGTCTTACTCACTGTGCCAGAAAAACAAAGGTAGTGACACTGATGCTGTTTTTCATTTTTCTCTTTACTGCAGGAGAGTCAGGGTAGGAGACAGTGTGGAGATTCTATCACTGCTAGTGATTTGTCTCTGTCTGGATATCAGTGAGGTGAACAACTGAAGATGATGATGTCTCCACACCAGTTTCATTAGAAATTATTAGAAAATCTCAATTTGGAAGCCCAAAATAGCCAGCATTGCTTCCCCAGTTGACTATAATGGTAAATGAATGAGCAAATAAAATATGCAAATGAAAATTTTCTTTTCATTGAAAAGAACCTAATGAATGACTGTGACCTATGACATAAATGAATGAACCAAAACAGATTTTTTGACTCTGCACATGCCGTCAAAGGAACCATTTTAACTTTCTTTCCTCAGAACCCTCTAGAAACACTGACTGACAGATGTGTCAGGACAGAAGGGAGTTGTCTTTATTTTTAAACATACTTTAATAGAAAATTCCAAAAGGAACAAATCTATTTTGTGTGTGTCCATAACTTTCTTGGGTGGTTAGGATTATGAGAAATTGAGAACTTGGAGAACTAGAGTAGAAAGAAGGCTTTAGTTATGTCTATTAAGTAGGGTGCAACTCATGCAGGGAATGACATGGCCAACTTTAGTAAATTTCCAACCTGCCAACCCTAACGAAGATCATAGAGAAGGCTGTGTTGAACTAACTTACAGATTATCTTCTGGAGGATAACCACCTGTTGAGTGTTGAACAATGTTGATTGCACAAGCATCATGGTATTGAAACCCTATTAGAATTATAGGATTATTTACTGCATCATTTAGATCAGGGTCATTCAGTTATCATTTGTTTGGAATTTTCTTTGCCTTTGACATGGTGGATCACGCCATTTTATTACCTAGGCTTGCTTCTTTAGGTATATGCAAATTTGCAGGGAATCCAATTAATAATAAATTTGCAGGCAGTCCAATTAATAATGGTTGGATTACTGAAGCTCTGAAGCATGTTGAAATTAAGCCTTCGTTTGCAGTAGATTTCTACATGGTGCATTGCATGCTTGTATATTTGTAAACTGCCCCGAATTTTGGAGGGCGAGGTCAACAAATTCTTTTAAATAAATACATAAAGTCTAAAAGGATCATGTCTTTTCTAGCTTGTTTCTTAGGTTGTGAGTCAAAGCCTTAAGGACCTGATTCAAGCCTTGTAATGATCGCAGGTCAAGTGAATAAAGTCCTTACAAGGCAGCTGACATGGGACCACATGCAAGGCTTAAATTTGACCCAAAGTGACTTGTCATTCGATCACCAATGCATTCAAGCAGCCACCAATGCATTCAAGCAGCCACCAAAAACATATTGCAAAGTTAATTGACAGAAAGGAAGTGTCATTGAATCCCATGTTCTACTGCCAAACCTTTAGTTGCCATCTTCAGTGACTATATGATGTACTGTAATGCAGTTCTCACAATAATGGTGCAGGTGTGCTTTAGTGAGATTGCCATAACAAGTCCCACTCTTAAGTTAGTATGAGTCTGGGTGGAATATCTTATGTCACATACCTAGCCAGGGAGAACTGTACTTGTCAATACCTACTAAATTCCCATTCAAGGAGCTGCTAATACTCTTCTAAGTGAACTTTTAGTGTTCTAAGCCAGCCTATATCTTCTTCAGAATATACTATCTTCCAAACCATTCCATTCTGGCCATGATAATCCTGATTTTCCCAATATAAAACAAGACAGGATAGGACAGCAGGCATTAAAAAAACCATGGAGCTATGTATTTATTTATTTAAAACTTCTTATTAATTGCTTATTCGATGCAATAGAACTTCCTGAGGCGAGGTACAAAAGAACATGCAAAGTCATTAATACAATTTTAGACAGATAACTAATAAGAAATAAAAAAAAGAATAAAATACAATAATTAAGCTCAACCTTTGCTTAGCAGTGGTGCACTAGCCTGAACTTGACTTCTAGAAATAATGATGAGCCCATTTGGGAGTGGCACAGAAGTACAGTACCATCTTCCATGTGCTGCTCATAGTAAAGTTAGAGTTAATTTTTAAGAGCCATTTCAATGAAGGTTGGAAGCAGTTTGCTTTATCATTT
Source organism: Rhinatrema bivittatum (assembly GCF_901001135.1). Classification (NCBI taxonomy): domain Eukaryota; kingdom Metazoa; phylum Chordata; class Amphibia; order Gymnophiona; family Rhinatrematidae; genus Rhinatrema; species Rhinatrema bivittatum. Next base: position 25,248,165 of record NC_042626.1, on the reverse strand, counting down.
GATAATTAATGGTGACAAATATTAGACAGTGCAGTTTGCAAGACTGGAAAATGCTAATTATCTTTTGCGAGTGGGCAGCTTGCACCATCTGTCAGTGGTTAGCGTTACAGTTTAGCAGATTCATAGACTTTTGCTTACCAGGTAAAAAGTCTTCTACAGAGGCTCAGCGTCATTTACAAGCGAGCTGTTCAGACACAAAGGAACTGCTCATAGTGTTACCTCCTAATGAAGGCAGGGACTGTAGATAAGCTCAACTCCTTTACTACAGTATGCAGAGCTAGAATAGCAATATTTTCTTTCGACTTTTTAGTTTTGCAGACATCATTAGAAAGCGTACGGGAGCACCTCTTACAATATGATGTCTGATATAGTGTACCAGGAATGCCTCATTACTTTTCACTAACCTGCAGTGATATTTTGTGAATTAACCTCATAGCAATTTAACTAATTCCCTGACTTTTACTTGGTTATGGATTGTCACTGATGCAAAGAATGGAATTCTTCCTTTGACAAATATCAATGGTGGTCAATGTTTCCAGCTTGAATTTCTGCAAATTGCTATAGTTTGGATTTTACATTAAATTCTGAAATTATAATCTTTGTTTTTGGGGGTAATAAATACAACCTTTGTTCTGGGTTCATACAGTTCACACTGGCATTCAGCTCACAGGCTCTGACTTGGGGGCTAATCTCATTGGGGTCTACATTAGGGATTACCTGAGAGACAAGTCACCTGAATGCAAACAGGACTGAATCAGCTGCTTACACACACAAATTACTGGGCTTATACATGGGGCTTGAACCCAGGAGCTTATTCCCCAAACAAATAGCCACACACATATGTTCCTTTGATTTTGTATATCACAGTTCCATTAGAACATAAGAAATTGCCATACTAGGTCATAAAAAGCATCCATCAAGCCCTTTTTTAAACCCAGCTACTCTAACTGCACTAATCACATCCTCTGGCAACAAATTCCAGAGCTTAATTGTGCATTAAGTGAAAAAGAAATTTCTCTAATTAGTTTTAAATTCTTGCTAACTTAAATGCTTGCTAACTTCATGGAGTGCCCTCTAGTCTTTCTGTTAGCGTAAATAACCAATTCACATTTACCCGTTCTAGTCCTCTCATTATTTTACAGACCTCTATCATATCCCTCCCTCAACCGTCTTTCTCCAAGCTTAACAGCCCTAACCTCTTTAGCCTTTCCTCATAGGGGAGGTGTTCCATCCCCTTTATTATTTTGGTCACCCTTCTCTCACTGTACCTTCTCCTGTACAATGCCCGTCACGCTTATATGTTCTTCTCCCGGTCTGTATATACTTCAAACCACCTCAACATCTCTCTTACTTCCTAGAACGTATAAGAGTGGTGGGCGTTGCAGATGGAATTTGGTGTCGACATGAATCGGGGGGGGGGGGGGGTTTAAAAGAATTCTTGAACCAACTTTGGCCTAGATTTATCAAAATGCGGTAAGTACCACATGCGATAGCAAAAGGCGTGGTTTATGCTAATGTGGTATTTATCGCATTTTGCGATAAGCTAAGTTAGTGCGATACCATTTCATATACTGTGATAAGTGCCAAACCCGATGTAATTCCTGCATTCAACCAGTGGGGGACCTGTTTTTCAATGATGAGAGAGAGAGAGAGAGAGAGAGAGAGAGAGAGAGAGAGAGAGAGAGAGAGAGAGAGAGAGAGAGAGAGAGAGAGACTGGCCATAATAGCATGTCCCGTAGATAGGTATTTGTATCCCTAGGATAGGCCCACCTAGTAACTCGAGGTGGGGATTAGGGGCCGCTTTCACATTCTATATGAGACATACGAACAGAACAGTGGTCTCTTGTGAAGATTAGCTGGCCTTCGGAGTGAGGAAACTCACCCAAAGATGAGATTTGGGCAAGGGTCTCTCAACCTAGCTTGATGGACTCTCTACCTGGGTAACATCAAGCTAGGTTGAGAGACCCTTGCCCAAATCTCATCTTTGGGTGAGTTTCCTCACTCCGAAGGCCAGCTAATCTTCACAAGAGACCACTGTTCTGTTCGTACGTCTCATGTAGAATGTGAAAGCGGCCCCTAACCCCCTACACTCTTACCTAATCCCCACCTCGAGTTACTAGGTGGGCCTATCCTAGGGATACAAATACCTATCTACGGGACATGCTATTATGGCCAGTCTCTCTCTCTCTCTCTCTCTCTCTCCTTCAAATCCTCTGAAATAAGCCATACTAAACATCTGCATTATGGCTGTGCAATACTCTTCGCAGGGAGCCTAACCCAGCCCACTCTCCACCTCCCATTTTTGGAATTTGCATCGCACCATACGATATGGTGCGATCGCATGCGAAAACGGGCCTTTTCGCATGCGATAAGCCCTTAACGCATGCGAAAATGCCTTACCGCATTTTGAAAAATGCCCCCCTATATTTGAAAAGATTGTTGTGGCTTAAAGCGGAACCGGAAGTTATAAGACAATACTAGTAATATATAATAGGGACGTGAGAAGGAATTGTTGTGGTAGTTACCTTCATGGTGAAAATTGAATGATTTGGAGGATATGGTTTGGAACAGCTGAAGGGTCGGGTCTCATTGGAAGCAGATGGAGATTTAAGAGAAGTTTAAAGTGCGGTGTGTGATTGAATAGAAGTTTGAAGAGGATTTAAATGCCACAACAGTAATGTAGAGAGAACAAAGGATTGGGGTGACACGATCAGTAGATGGGACTGTGCAATTTTTACTTTCAAAGTTCATGGAACATCAAAGAAATTGATATAGGCAGAATGATGTTGTAGATTTTCTAGATATATCTTTGGGGAAATAATAATAAAAAAAAAAGATTTCAATTTTTAGATGTTTGAGAGTAACACCCTGAAGGAGCCTCGTTGAGGCAAAACAAAAAGGATCCTATTTTTTTGGATTTTTAGGATAATATTTGTAGTGTGAATGGTGAGAATGATGTGAGGTTGATATTTTGCAGATAGGCTATGTATGTATTTTAGTGGCATGGTACAAAGGACCCCAGATTCCTGGGTCAGGTCTTCTGCTGTCTGGCTAGGTTGGCGATGGTATGAAGGTAGGGCAAGGGAAAGGGGGAACGGAGAGGACTACATGCCAAAAACTTGTAACAATCTGAATTGGAGAGCATCCCTTTAATTCAGGAAAAACTGATGCATCTAAAATTTATATAGCAAAAATTACATCCTAAATTCTCAACTTTTCAAACTAGAATTTGAATTATCAAATAATTACTGGAAGTGCCAGAAATGGGTGATTTTTCTGCAAGAATTCTCTGGGTGCTCCCTCATGATTTTCGTACTCTACATCGTGATTCTGGAGTCCACCTTAGCCACCTATGTTTTAGCATTATTAACATTAGGAACAACTACAGATTCCAGCTTCCACAGCACTAACCAAATCTCTTGTCATGTAACGTTTTTCGAGGGTCCCATCAGAGCCATAGTGGGCCCCTACAAGTTGAGTTGAAAAGAAAGATACTTACTGCAGGTAGGGAGGAAGAGGCTGATACTTGGAGCTATAGAGGATATTGCATCCAACCCTGCTGCTTCAGAAACTTCAACCTTGGTAGAAGAGCTCTCCTGAAAGCTGCTCTGTCAGCCCACTACTGGCACCCTCCTACCATCAAATCACTGTCATTTCAGAAAGCTGCAGGCCAGCTGATGGCAGGATCCCCCACCACAGCAAGAGCTTCTAACAGCTTCTCTGTAGGATCTTCTACCAGCAGCCGGGACCCTGGGCTTACAGAAACTCCCTTACCTATGATAAAGCTTTATGTCTTTCAGTTGAGGAAAACCAGCAGATCGACTGCTGCAGATGCTGCCGCCCTGGTCAGCATATGATCCATCAGGCCCCTCCCCATCATTGTCAAAGGCTCATGGATAGGATAAGAATCTATTTAACTATTTTTTCTTGGCCCTAGATAGGCCCCCACAACACAGAAACATTTTAAATAAGGAACTGGCCAGATGCACAAAATGCAGGAGCATCCCAGGTGGGCTGTCACCATCTTGGATCTCCAGAAAAATATTTGTTCCTGTCTTGAGGCTGATTGTGAAACATGCATCTCTAATTCAGCAGGACTCTGTTTTCCTTCAAAAGAGGTTCGGTTTTCCCTTCCCTTTTTCTCCATGTTCTTGCAGTTCACTCTGTGCTCCTTTTTGGCCTTCGGGGCCGTCCACAAATGATGTCACATTATTTTGTCTTGAAATCAAATACCCCCCCTCCCCCATCAGAAATCTCCAAACCCCCTCGTTACAAAACTGGTAACCCCGCCCCTCCCATCTGAGTATGACTTCATTTATGCACGGCCCCTTTCGGATGTGAACACAGACCGAACAGAACATCTTTTTGGATAAAAGAACAGCAGTCCTTCCTTGGAAAACTCTGATTGGGCGTTATTGTTTTCAGCAGGAAACCCCGAATCAACCATGACACATAAATAAATAATAAAACTGCAACCACATAAACTGAAAAAAAAAAAAATAGTCAAGACAAAAATAATTCTAGTGTTTAGGTTAATGCTTTCCTTTAAAGGCCACAGACAAGATTAGGGATAGGCTCCGGAGCCGAAGATGAAAAGTGACGGTATGACTGATGAGTGGTAGGGCATGCTCAAGGAAGGTGCAGATTTAATGCACTCCTCTGAATGAGGATATTCAGATAATAGGGATTATCCAATTGCCACCAAGGCATGCCAATTAAGTGGGATTTGTGCTTAAATCCGCCATGCTGCAAAGCAGGCAGGCAAGCGCCTCACAGCGCACAGAATTACAAAAGTAGAGTGAAATGGTCGTTCCCCCCCCCCCTCTCAACCTCCCTCTGTGTATGCCAGGAGACATCAGGTACGAAGAAGGGGGAAGTGTCGCTTTCTGCCAGCGTCCAATTTAACAAGGAAAGAGAAGAAGAAATGTCAGAAATTGAACATAACACGCATGTTTGCTTACTCTGGTCGCCGACCTGAATTACTTTGGGTTAAAAATGGCTGTGTTACAGCAACTTTAATGACAAACAGGAGCAGAGAGTTCTGTAGGAGGCCTTAACCTAAAATCGGGCTGAGCAAATGACAGTCCAAACTACTTTGGGCAATATTTAATCTGTCCTGAATCTATTAGAATTCGCCAAGGCTTTTAAGCCTCATTTCACAGAAAGGCAATCATGCTTCTGTTTTATCAGAGTCAAATGGATTTAATTAACGTTATCAAATTCATTTCAGAGCTGGTCAAGTCCTCCTGAAAGGTACACAATAGTACCTGTGTTTTCCTGGGAATTATATTTATCATACAATAGGCTAAGCATAAGCGGTTCTTATACATGCCATTAGCTTGCCTGGTTTTCTGCATATTATTAAATGAATTATCCCTTGTCAGGAAACATTAATGCTCTTTTGCTAAGAGGGATGAATCCCTACTTTGGGTTCGTGCTGACTCCTGACAGCAGCTGAGCCACGTGAGCAGACAAGCAGCAGTCACCTCTTTACAACACCCTGGATTATGAAAAGCAGCCTGAAAAAAAGTCACACACGCTCCCCATGGGGGAGGCTTGAGGTTTGAAGTGAAAAGGGGGTTAGCTTTACACTCGCATCTGGGTGACAGATTTACCGAGAGAGAGAGAGAGAAAAATAAATAAATAAATGTGACCGTTATTACAACTGTGTTTGGAAAATGAATCCTGTCTACCTGTAACATTATTTGTGCCCCAAAACTGAGTGTAAATAGCTACTCGCTTCCTCTTTGCAGTGTCTGTTGTAATGAATAGAATATCAGGGGGCCAGTATGCTGAGGGCGGTAACAGCGCCAGATGCTTTAGTCCTTAATGATAAAGATGACCTTGATCGGGGGGGGGGGGGGGGGGGGGCAGCATAAATGCTAATAGAATTGTAAGTAGCAACTTTAACAAAGGGGTGTCCTTCATACAGAATGCCCTGATTAGACAAGTTGCATTGCGGCACAAACATCTATTTATAAATGGCTGTCCATGTGCACCCTTCTTTTACAAAATAAGCAATATCATAAAACATGTGTATAAATAATTTTTTTTATACAGAACACAGATGGTACAGCTTACTTTTTAATATCTGGTTATCCTAACAATTTATCATCTTAATTCCCAACTTTACTGCACTTCAGACATATGCTGTAAATGACAGCTCATTAAAAGGAAAAATAATAATTAATATTATTTTGAAATTATAGTTGGGTGACCTGAGGCACAGGGAGATAAAATGATTTGTCCAAGGTCACACAGAGTCTGATGGCAGAGCTGGGATTAGAAAACCAAGACACGGAGAAATAAAGTGATTTGTGGGTTGCTGTGTCCCAGGGGCCACGGAGGGTCTGATGGCAGTGCAAGGGTTACAGCAGAAGCACAGGGAGTTATTGCAAGGTTGTAACGAGGGTCAGGACATCAGTGCTCCTGAGGCTCAGGGCTCTCAACATCCCCCCCCCCCCCCCCGGCAAAAAAAAAAAAACCTGCAAATCTCCTTGGAACCAAACTAAAAATAAGAATGGCAGTGACCACCTCAGCTTTCTGCTCCTTCCATGGATGGGGGTGGGTATGCATCAGTTGGGAGTTTTTTCCCCCAAAATATTTTTCATTCAAGTCACAAGAGGGCAAAATACGTCAATAGATATACAAAATGTCAAATAAAAATACTAGTACAGTAAACATTGAACAATAAGAATAATAATCCCTAGGAGTTTGATGGATTTAAACATTTTTGTGATCTTAGCATTACTTAGCCACAGTAATTCATCATCACACACACTACATACCCACGCACACTTATACCAGAAGGCCCATTGCCCCAGTGCTGTAGATACAATTTCACTGTTGATTCACTTTCCTAGAAGAGTCTGACAATCTTTTCCCATAAACAAAAGTATCCACGCATCATTACTAGTTGTTTAGAGTGGAGCAGATCCCTTTCCCTTCGGAGTTCCAACACTGCCATCATGACTTTCCAATTCCACAACCTCAGAATTCCAGTGCAGCAATACATGTTTCATGGCTAACATCATAGATACAATGAGGAGCTTTGTGCCCCACAGGAGGAAGACGTAAGTTTCTGTCTACATTTGGTAAATTTACTAAGGACCCAGATCAGCGAAACTCTCACACACTAAAACGTTACCCCACTGCATGACACACCTGCCTCCAATAATGTCTTATTTGAACACACTTAAGTGAACATATGGCATAGAGCCCCTGCTTGCATATTACATTTGAGATATCGATCTGTCTCCCAAAGATGCATCTCCTCCTCTGCCCTCAGCACTTGTCTTCCCCCCCAATCAATCACTCACAGCTTCCCCACTTGTGTTTCAGGGTGCCTCCTTCCACCTCTCCCACTCTGCACTCAGCCAAGGCCCAGGTCCTAGGATCAAAAAACAGCTTCAGGGTGAGCTGTGTCAGCTCCAGATCCACCTCTTCTGTTTCTCCCCACACAGGAGGGGAAGAGATGAAGCTGGAGCTGAAGGGGTAATCTCAGAGCAGAAGACAATTGCTCTGCTCCCTTTTCAGCCCCTTCCCTCCTGAGTTTCTTCACGTGCTACCTCCAATATCTGCTCCATCCGCAATGCGGAGCAGAAAACAATTGCTCTATTCCCTTCTCCTGTACCTCTCCCCTCCTGTTGCATGCATGGTGCCTGAAAGGGAGGAGCTGGAGCAGTAATAAACAGTAGGGATGTACATTCATTTTCAACAAATGCAATGTGTCAGCTGCTGGCTTTTGCATAACAAATCGCTGTTAAATATGAACAAGACCGAATTTATCATTCTGAGCAAATTTTCTTGGAGCAATATTCCACTGTCATTCCATTTTAATGGCCAGGAGATCGTCATAAAACAACAAATGTGGAATCCTTGGAGTAATTTTTGATTTGGAATTATCATTTAATTACCAACTCAAGAATGAGGTTAAGGTATCTATGTTTAAGCTTAGGTTAGTGTGACGTCTTTGTCCATTTTTAGAACATGAAGATTTTTGTAGTGTAGTACAAGCACTGGTGATAAGCAGATTAGATTATAGTGTACTGGGGACTTCCTGCTAACCCTTTATATCCGCTGTAACTGGTGCAAAATGCAGCTGCCCGCATTTTGACAAATACACCGCTTCGAAATCGTATCTCCCCCAATATTATACCAATTCCACTAGCTACCTATAAAAACAATACAAGTTATTGGCAATAATTGATAGAATTATTCAGCAGGAGATGGACTGCTGGATGTCAGCGGGGCTGAGCATTCATAAACCAGTGCGTTCCCTACATCCAGAGAACAAGTGCCTGCTGGAAGTCCCTTCCTTTAAGAAGGTATGCAGGAATCTTGCAAACGACAGAGCTTTTTCAGTAGCAGGACCTTTGCTCTGAAACTCTTTGCCAGATATACATTACTGGTTCTCATGATATCTTTAAATGTTCGCTCAAAACCAGGTCGGAGTCAGGATTTTGCTGCCACTAGGCACGTATGGTCCTTTCACCCATCCACTTCCTGTAAGGGTCTGTTGCAGGGCAGCAGAGGGCTATTCTCTGCTGAATGAGGTTCAGCAGAGCTGGAAGGTGGCAAATCTTAGCTGCCCCTAAACGTCTGCCGCCCTAGGCACAGACATAATAGGTGCCTACTGACAAATCCCGGCCTGCTCAAAACCTCCCTGTGGAAACAAAGCATATAATCAAGCAGCTCCAGCTTAAGCTGTAGAGAACATTATTTTTGTTGCTGGTTGCAGGATAGCAGAGACAGTTCCTTCAGGTTCAGTTCTTTTTGCAGTTAATGAAGTAATGAATTATCATGTTGTTATGTTTACTTGTTTTTATTTCTATTTGTTTTGTTTTAGTTTGTTACTGATTACTAGGAATGATATTGTATGTGATCCGCCTTGAATGCTTTTTGGGCTTGTTAAAGAGCGGAATGCAAGTTTTAATAGAATTCAAATTCTGATTCAAAATTCATAACCAAAAAAAGTCTATTATAAGTTTGCGCCAATGGAAGAAACTGAAAACGGACTTACCAGAAAATATTCAAAAATGTATGGATGTTTTCAGTTCATTACTTAAAAAAAACAAGGGGCCTTGTTTTTCAGCCATATTGCTTTAAAATATTACAATTGTACAACAACAATACGGTAGCACCAATTTTAATCCGAATCTGGTATGGCAAGAGTAATTGGGGACTCTTCATGGATGAACCCCATGGAAGGTGTAAATGGGGGGCTGGGGAAATCCCAACCCCATTTTATTTGTGGGGGGGGGGGGGGGGGAGATAGATGGAGGGGTGCAGAGAAGCCCAGGCTTTTTTTGTGGGGCAGGGAGGGGGGGAGGGGGCAGAGGAACCAGGGAGGCCTTGGCTTAGTTAAGGCAGTAAGGGGAGGTTATCAGAGAGATCCTATTTATGGTTTTTTTTTTTAACTTAATGTTTATTTTGATTCGGCAAATGAACTGAACCAAAATAAGCATTAAATGAACCGAAACCCTGAGGCAATCACATTACTGCAGGTCATGCAAGGTGAATGGCAGAGCCAAGATTTGAATTCTTATCCCAGGAGTTTTCCTGACTAAACCTTTGAAAAAGGTTTGAAAAAGATTGTACTGCTCTTTTTGGGATGCCATTCTGCTTTCTAACTATCAAAGCAAGGGCTTTCCAGCCTTCTCTGCATCGTCACATAAGAATCTCTGCTTTCTAGCTCATGCAGAATTTAGTGATTTATGGACCAGCATTTTCAAATTCTCTTTGTTGCATACAGGATAGATTTTGCTGATGTAAGCTGGTTTGATTTCCATTAACAGCCTCCCGAGATACAGTAGGGCAGTCTATTCTTACAGGAATGGATAAACCAAGAGGAACACCACATGCACACCAAGCAGATCATTAATAAACACCATTTAAATGTGTAGGGATAGACATTAAGGTAACAGCACAGAAGTCTGTCTTTAGTCAAACTGTGGCCACATTAAAATGCTTTTGCAGAAAAACATTCAGACAGCGTTTAACACAGCTGTAACATTTTGTCGCCTGGTTAATAAATCACAGTCCAGCTCTGTTACCGCAGTAGACTGAGCCACTGGTTCCTCTAGCAATTGCACTCTCTCTGCTTGAGGGATGCTCTAAATAAAATACAGAAAAATGGTCTTTAGGTCACTCTTTCAAGAAAGACAAATTTTGTGTCCTCTTCAGGCTCCCGAGAGTATATTTAAGGGGGATTGGTGCAGAGCCTCTCACCAATAGGGTACTGCTTTCAATCCAGCTCAGGTAACCAGTGACCAAAAGTCACTGCCACCCAAAAGCCATTCGGTAGCCTAAGTGAAATAAGTTGGTGGTGCTGGGCTTGATGGACCCTTGGTCTGACCCAGCATGGCAATTTCTTATGTTCTTATGTGTCAAGTCCAGAAGCACTGCCCACGTTGTAATATCCCCCTTCATAATTTGGCATAAACCAGCACCATCACTGGCAGTTTTAAGAGCGGCATGGAAACCAAATTCTCTTCTACAGAGGAATCGGGGCACATTGGGACAGATGTCATACTAAGGTTTCTTCCTATTGACACAAATGGGGATAAAAACAAAACTTAGTTACATCTGATCCATTGGTGGACAGTATAGGGAAGCTTGTACAATTCTAAGAACGAATGGAGCGGTCCTCAAATGACTGTAACTAACTAAATTACGGCTCGATCCAGTAAGGCCGCGGTAAAAACAGTGAGGTAGTGTCAGGCGCACCCTTCCTCCCCGCACGCACAGTTCTCTTCACTAACTCCCCGATACTCTCCTCTAATCGCATGCAAATGCATGCCGCGGCTGTGAAGCGTTAGGGAAGGGTTATGCCCGCGCAACCCATTTTACTGTATAGGCGCTGTAACAGCGCCTATACAGTAACCTGGGTGCGCTGGTACCTGTCATTTCAAATGACATTTGAAATGACAGGCACCAGGAAGTGTAAAAAAGTTTAAAAAGTGTAAAAAACAAAAAACCTGTGTGTTATATAAAAAATAAAACAATTTTAAATACCTGTCGGAGGGCCGTGGGTCCAGGCGGCCGGTGGGCGGCGGGCAGCCATCAGCGGCATCCGGTAGTCCCTTCTCCCTGCCAAAATCGCCAAAATCGCACGGGCGGGTCGGCAGCGGGGGGGGGGGGGGGGGGGGGGGCAGCAGGATCCGGGAGGGGCGGGTAGGCAGCAGCGGGGTCCGGGGCAGCGGCAGCGGGGGGGGGGGGGGGGGGGGCGGCAGCGGGGGGGCGGCAGCAGGATCCGGGAGCGGCGGGGTCCGGGGGTGGCAGCGAGATCCGGGGAGCCAGCAGCGGCAGCATGTTCGATCGCGCAGGCAGGTAGGTGGCAAAGTAAAGATGGCCGCCAGCACGGGAAAATCGTGCAATTGGCCGCTGAAGACGTGACGTCACACCCCGTGACGCCAAACGTCGTGACGTCACGTCTTCAGCGGCCAATTGCACGATTTTCCCGTGCAGGCGGCCATCTTTACTTTGCCACCTACCTGCCTGCGCGATCGAACATGCTGCCGCTGCTGGCTCCCCGGATCTCGCTGCCACCCCCGGACCCCGCCGCTCCCGGATCCTGCTCCCGCCCCCCCCCCCCCCGCTGCCGCTGCCCCGGACCCCCCGGACCCCGCTGCTGCCTACCCGTCGCTCCCGGATCCTGCTGCCGCCCCCCCCCCCCCCCCCGCTGCCGACCCGCCCGTGCGATTTTGGCGATTTTGGCGATTTTGGAAGGGAGAAGGGACTACCGGATGCCGCTGATGGCTGCCCGCCGCCCACCGGCCGCCTGGACCCACGGCCCTCCGACAGGTATTTAAAATTGTTTTATTTTTTTATATAACACACAGGTTTTTTGTTTTTTACACTTTTTACACTTACCATAGCAGGCCCGAGCCTTGCTACTTTTTCGTTTGTTTTTTTTTGCCCTGGTCCCGTCCGGTCTCCTGCAGCCCCGTCCGGTCCGGACGGGGCTGCAGGAGACCGGACGGGACCAGGGCGGGTAAGCAATGTTTTTACCCTACACTACACTACACTAACTCCTACTAGGGGGAGGCGGTAAACTAGCAGGTTATGGCCGCGGCAGAACAGCGGGTTACGGAGGAGATAATATCAGCGCCCGTTACAGTATCGCAGGGGAATAGCTAATTCCTTCATTATACAGCTTTTTCGTTCATTTACATGCCGGGTGCGGAAAGGGTTATGCGTCTGTTTTCAGAAGCGATACGGACGCGTGAAACTGGACACTGTATCGCCGAACTGCCTTGCGCGCCCGAATTGTGCGCTACGAGCACGTTACAGACGGGCAATCCTCGAGCGGACGATACTGGATCGAGCTGACAATAAATAAAAGGCATGCCTTCTTCTTTCTAAAATAGCTATCTGCTGCCACTAGGGCACCCGTTGCCCCTTCTTGCAGATTTGGCAAATGCTTCATAGGAGGAGCATAAGACACTTCAGCCAAAGGTGATAACATTTCTGCAGAAATTTTTTAAGGCCTCAGAGAAATAATTTTCTCACTATTTACTTGGTGGAGTCGCTCTTGAGTTAGGAAAATGAACAAATCTCAAATTTTTATACCTCAAATTATTTTCAAGTAATTTGTTCATTCCTAAGAGATAAATTATCTTTAATTAGGACAGAGTTTGAATGTTGACTTGAAGAAAGATTATCAGAACAATGTTTTCACTTAGCTGAATATTGTTTAAAGAGTAAATCATGTTCTTCAAATGTATGAGCTGTATTGGATGAAAACTTAGATAGCTGAGATACACAGTCTGCCAACGTATCTTCCACTAAAGTAAAATCTAGCCAATAATCTGCACTTGGGGGAAGGATTGGAAGTAATTTGAAGGGCCTGTCCCGCAGGCTCCCTCCACTTTCCCCAACTTCTACTGCCTGCACCTCTGCTCTCAATGCCGACCTCAATTGTCCAAGCTTGATGACTCCTGATTCAAGGCACAGACAGATACTTACTCCAGACTGCTTCTCTGCATGATCCTTGGCTGTGCACACTCCCACTAGCTCATCGAGTCCGGGGAAAAAGCGGCTGTATCGTCAGTCTAGAAGAAGCTCTCCAGTAGCAGAGGGATAGTCCAACAATTGGGGCTGAAGAAAAGCTCATGGTTGGAAAAAAAAATGCTCCCCTTCCTACATTGTCCCTCCAATAGCATCCCGGGACAGCTGTTGAGTGGTAGGGACTACAAAGAAGTTCAGTGGCCCCAGGATTCGATCTTGGAGGGCCAGATGCAGGACACCCACTATCACTTAAGCGGCCGCGCTCTGAATCACTTGCAATGTTCCTAACGTGGTAGCAGGAAGGCCCAAATTAGCTGTGTTACAGCATCTAGGCTGCTGATCACTAATGCCTGGACTACATGTAGCCCCATCTTCGGAGAGCATCAGTGTTCCCTTCTCTCCACAGGCCCCAGGTGCTGAGGTTCTATCCTGCAGGGAAGAGGATTCAACCTCCAGGGCCCTAGGCATTCAGGGGCAGCATAATCTCTTCTCTCTGTGTGGTTTGCCCAGTTGGCTGGCTTGACATGAAGTTCACCCCCAGACTCAATGACACACCAAGACTCGTTAGTGGGGTGTTCCAAAAAAAATAACTTTTATTGAGGCCAAAGTCTTGAATAACTGAGTCAATAAATTCAAACGATATTCAATTTAAATGTCGTGGTCACTTTCCTGCCTCTCTGAGTTAGTGCCTTTCAGCAGCAGGAACTAGGATCACCCTGCTCCCAAATATTGAGAGCCAAGCTCGTAGCAAGGCACTGTTTTCTCCATGGCCCCTCAGGGAAAGAGAGTCCTAAACGCATAAAATCCAAGCTCCTTCGGGCTGGGCAGGAGTGGTAGCAGAAAAAACCCCAAGGCACGAAAGGAAAATCCTCACTTCCAGGGGAAAAAAATAAAAAAGTGTCCAGAGCCCAGTCCTTCCCAGGTGTTGTGGGGTGAGAACTGGAATCCTTTGTTTCTGTCCTCCTGAGCAAGGAAAGCACAAAAATCCTCTCCCAGGCAAACCCCACCCCCCTCCCCAAAACTCTGAAACTCCAAAGTATCAGTAAAACTCAACTCTCGCCAACTCTTGAACCCTTGCCAGAACTAGCTGATACTGGAACAGGAATCCAGTTCTTCTCTCTTTGACTGTGGGTCCTACAGTACTGGTGGGAGACCCTTCAGCATTCTCCTCTCTTAACAAAATCACACCTTGCTTTCGCTTTCGCTAGTTCTGCCCGCTTTTGAGCAGGCTGCAGAATCAATCCCGAGAACTCCAGGGAGGAGCCTCACAGGGATGGCCTGCAAATTCCTGACCGAAAAACCTATCCGATGAACTGGGCTAGGGACCACCGTTTTCGGCTAGTGGGGACCTGAGGATCCCTAAGACATAAAACAAAAGTGGTCCAGCTGTAACAGGCCCCATTGGCCCCCGTCCCCCTTATGTCTGGAGATGCCAGTGGTTGACGTCAGCAGGCGCTGCTTTTGCAGCCTGCAGATAGCTTGCAGAATGCCCACACATAACCTTTACCTGTCTGCACACTGCTCATACCTTATCCACTAATTTCTGCAGAAGTTTTTTGCAATCTGCCCAGTGCAGCTTGCCTCCGCTTTCCTACCAGAGCTGACTTAAGATTGTTCTCAGTTTCTGTATCTGCTTACTCTGCATGTTTACTTCCATGCATTTAATTTATTAATGAAATACTCATGGCTCCTCTTTTGCATGCATATCTGTGCTTTTATTCCTGCTATCCACTGGTGGCTGCGAAGAAAGTCGGAGAAGCTGGCTGCCAACAAAAATAGTCATTACGGCGCCATCAGTAATATCGTCTTAACTTTTCAGGCACAGCAGCAGGCTTGAGCAGAGCTTCATCTATATCTCCGGCATGCCTTTTTATAGCATGCCAACACTTAACTGCTTTTAATAGGGTTATTAATACCTGTCATGCTCCAAGATAAGGAGATACCGTGGCAGGCTTTTTCCTTTCACAGATTATGGTGAATTAGAAGGGAATCTTTCTGCATATCTGCAGCCATCATGTTTGCTATTCTCATTCTTAATTCACTGCTATGGACAGATATAGCATTTTGCTGCTTCTGACCAAACCCCTTATTCTGGGGCTGTGCCCTGACCATCTTTCTGGGGGTCAAGATAGAAGGTAGTTATTTGAGAAATAATTTCCTCTGGATTACTTCATATAGATAAGTGCTCAAAGGTTGGACTCAGTGGATTAAGGATAGTCACCAGATGGGTTTGCATAAAATCTAAATGCTGTCATATCTAGGGGGAAAGGGTGTGTTCAGAGCAAATGGATTTCGGCTCAAATTTTCCCACTTGCCTGGTTGCGATTTTCTTGTCCCAGTTCAGATGTGCACGTATTTTCAGACTGTTTGAAAATCCATGCTATTTTTGATTACTTGGAGAATGTGACTATCCCATCTAAGTAAATCTAGATATTTTGGGAGAGAGAGAAAATAAGAGATTGGTATTTAAACTGGATTGAAGCTGATTCTGATTATCTAAGTGAATCAAAGTCAAACACTTCCTGATCCAAACCTGGATTCAAGCCATGTTTAATTGTAAAACTGCTATATTCATCTATATTGGCATATACCATCAGTTATGGTACTACATATGCCAATATAGTTGTGTACTCCATAAATGTGTTGACCTGAGATTTCAGTCTAATCTTGAATTTCTAATAAAGCATTCCAGTTTTTGATGTTCTGGTTTACCAGGGCTAAATGAAGGACCCTGTTCCAGACCATTACCCATAGCGTGCTCTCTCATAAATACTTAATATTTTGTTTTGCTAATTTCCAAGGTAAAGAGTCAACAGTGGACATTTTTTACTTTGCACGTTCTCAAATTTTCCACATAGGGAAACAGGATTGAATTTCGTCAGGTACTGAACTGAACCTGTCCCCCTGTCGTACAGAAGAGGGGAGCGTAAGGCTGTGCCAGTGGATTCCCAACAAACTGAACATGTTATCTAATGGTCTTGCTGAGAAAGTTTCTCTCACTTTCTGCCTGGAGCTTTCTAAATTCCACAAAACAATTGTAGAAATAAAGGTCTGACAAACAAGTTACAGATGAAATCTCTCCTTTTAAAAAAAAAATGAATGCATTTGTAACTGGTTTTTAAGTTTTCTTCCTTCTTCAGGTCAATGTCCAAATGAGCTAAGGATGATATCATTAGAACACAACACAAGTAAATTGTAGATTGGATTGCAAGGGCAATGCCTGTTTGCAAAGCTGCATAGAGTTGTAAGGATGAAGTTTAACTCTTGAAAGCTGGTCATAGATGTATTAAATTAGTTTCTATAGAAAGTTATCGTTCCCAAACTTGTTTGTTGCATCTAAGTGGACTAACAGGGCTACCGCATAGTCAGTAAAGTATTTGCAAACACCAGTAGGCACTAGAACCAAACAAATGTGAGATTAGGTTAATAAACTTTGCAGGTCTTGGAAAATATAAACAAACAGCAGCTGCTAAATGTTTGCAAAACTGGGCATATCAGCAAACACTGCCCTTGAGCAAGCATTGCCTGTTTGTTTGCTTGTTTTGTTTTGTTTTTTTCTTCCCAGAATAAAGTGCCCCTGCAACATACAGACAAACTAGACTAGAAGAGGTTTTGGTTTTATGTTCGAGCTCTAAATCATCAAAGGTAAAGACACCTATGCACTCACCCATTGCTCTCTGTCTAATGTGCAACGCCAAAGTTGTGCAAAATGACAATTTTTCACCACATGGTGAATTCCAGGAGAATTTGGTGTTGCTTGCCTTTTTTGCAGAAACTTTTCCCATGGGATTTCATACAAAATCTTTCTGGCACATAGTCAAAACACAGCACGTGTTTTAGGTGACCCTATCCCTCACCTCCCCATCAAACCACAAGCCTAATGCAGAGGAGAACTGGGGAAAGGAAGGATTTTTGCGACTCATTACAGACGGCAATGCAAGGTTAATTGGTCATGAGTTTTTGTTGCTGGAGTATTCGGAAGGTAAGAAGCTTCTTGAACATTCTCTTTCAAAAGTTGGTTGTTTGGTTTTTATTAAACAGAAGAAATCACAGAAATTGTATTTTAAAAGTTACCCCCACCAAAAAAAAAATGAAAATGGATACTTTTGGTTTAAATTTTAAAAACACAGCGCTATAACCTGACGGCATCTTTTCTGATGTTCCCCCTTGTCAGCTGCTCTCCTGCCATGCCTCTTTGCTATCTGGATCCCCGCCATTCCTCCGCTGGGTTCCAGAGCCTCTTCTCCACATATTGCACATTTTAAGGGTCATTTTAAAAGCTTGACACACACCGAAGTTAGGGGACGCATGAGTATTCTAGACCGGCGCATGCCGAGCAGATTTTAAAACTCGCCTGGATGTGTGCGGAAAATGCTGCTGCGCGCAGAAATGAAACGTTTACAAACAGGGGCGGGGCCATGCCTGGGGAACGGGCGTTCCATTACTTTTAAGTTGAAATTAGTGCGAAAAGACTTGTGTGATCCGATGCGCACCAGGGTCCCCTGCCACGTATCGTTACTTCTGCTATGGATGTAAGTTATAAAACAAACAAAAAAAAACAAAACAGGCAGATCAGCGGGGTTTTAAAGGTCGAGGCTAACAGTGGGGAAGATAAGTTATTAAACTAGGGTGTTTAGAAGTTCTATCCCTGAACTGGGAAAACTAGCAATGGCATCGGTACGTGTGCCTTTATCAAATTCCACGATTTATGCGACAAGTGACATTAGCGTGCACAGGCGTGCGCCCACTTAAAACTGAGCTCACATGCTCATGGCCAGGCTATTTTATAATATGTGCGCATATATGTGCATATGTTATAATATAACTGTGTCCCTAGGCGTGGGCTGACAAATGTGCACACGTGCGCCCGCACGCTGCTTTGAAAGCTACCGTCTTTGGTTTCAAATTTTTTGAAGGTTTTGGGGGTTTTTTGGGGTTTTTTTGTGGCTCAGGATAATTAGAGCAGTCAACAGGAAAATGTGCAGAAGAATTTAAATGTCCACACTTCTTGATGCAAAAGTAAATTTTTAGATTTTTATTTCGGCAGCTCCACAGTGTAATGCAAAGGTTTGTATATGAGCAGTACGTGCAGTACGCTCCTGTTTTGCTTTCAGGATAATTAGATGCATTACAGCAACCATTGTTGCTAGAACATAATTTTTGGCATGACTGAGACTTTGTCACTTCTTTCGGTTTTGCTCTCCCACAGTTTTTCTTTTGTTCTTTTGCCTGAAACACTCAGTCAGTTTGAGGTTAATATTCCAACAATTCACGTACGAAAGTCATAGAAAATGCCTGCAAGCTACGCCGGTTTTTCAAAACAGACACGTGTATAACTCCACTGTAAAAATTATCCCACCAAAACTAGCCTCCCACACACAATTACACCTGCTATTTGGTGCGCACACATTTATTCTTAAAAATTACGTGCGTACTTCCTGATTTTATAAAGCCTGTGCGGCCAAATTCAAATCCCCCTCACCAACTCCAATTGCAGGAATTCCTCTGCTCAGTCTAGACAAACGTACGCACCAGTGTGCCACAGGCATATAAGTAGAACAGACTTTTGGGTTCCCCTTACTAAAGAACTGTACCATTAAGCTGGGGAGGTTCAATGAGGAAACAAGTGAGAGAGGTTTGGGGTTTGCTCCCCCATCTGGAAAATTGCATATGGTGCATCTTAGCTGTTTATCACCCCACAGCACAGTCTGTCCTCGTGCTTTGAAAAAATATTTGTAACAGTAAAAATAGTAATAAAGTGGAAGGGTAGTAGTTTCATATATTAACTGGTCACAGGTACCAAAACTTGGTTACCAAAAAGTTTTTTTTTAATTATAATCATTAAAAACCGCCCTCCACCTCATAATATAGCAGATTCACAAATAATGTTTTAGAAAAAAAAAAATTTTTATTAACTTTTTGGTAACCAGGTCTTAGTGCCTGTGACCAGTTAATATATGAAACTACCACCCTTCCACTTTATTACTATTTTTGCTGTTACAAAAAAATTTTTGATGCAGAGTTTTCACATGTTAACATTGCAACAGGGATTAAAAGTTTTGCGTTAGAGGTGATATATTGTTAACCCCAAGAGTGGAGATTTTTCTGATTTATTGAGTTTGTTATATTTGGATTTTTTAAACCAATTTTTTTAACATTCCCTGTGAGAGCCTTGGAATCCCTTCACAGTGGATTGGGATGTCTTCTGTGTAAAGTTAGATCTTATATAAGGAAAGATTCTGGCAGTCCAGAGCATTTAAGCTATCTGGTGACCATTAACTGTCTTTTGGCACTATCTCCTCTGTTTGGATGCAAGGAAACTTTATTCCACCCTTCCTGCTTCTTGTTTGATTTTTTTTTCCCCTTTATGGTTCAACCAATATTTTTGTCCACATGGTGCTGATAACTCATGGTACTTGGGACTCAGCATACCAAACCTTTGGAGGAGGGAACTCTTTCATCCAGAAAGATACAGAAGGTTACAAATTCCATCTAAAGCAAGGGAGCCCAGTAAAGTGCACCACCATAGTTATCAAATGTTTATTCTATCTATTTGCTTTCTTATTATTTATTGCTGCTAATCAATCAAATGTGAGAAGTGTAAATATTATTCAATTATCTGCTCAAACTATCAGTAAAGAAATTAGAAACCACCATTGTTTTCCTGTGTGGTTATTGGATGCAAAGACAATGTAAATTGGCAGTGCTGTGAAATAAAGGATGGAGACAGGGCTGGATTGCAAAGAAGCAGGGTATAAGAGTTATTGTTCCTCCCCACAACTGGGAGCTTGGCTCAGAGACTAAAGCTATCCATAGATCAAGAAAGAGGTAAGTAGAGGCTGTGGAGGTGTTTAAGTAGAAAAGGTCCATATTTTATTCTTTCTTTGTGCCCCTGGGTGCCAAGGAAAGGATCCATCCAGCCCAAGGGTTATATAAGTTTACCTGCGTATCGAGCAGGCAAATTTATTAAACGCTGCAGCTTGTCTTCTAACTGGTACAAAAAAACATTTGATCACATTACACTCATATTATATTCACTACACTGGCTGCCAATTCACTACCACATTCAATTCATACTAATTCATAAGATTATTTCAAACAAAAGATGCTGTCTGGCTGGGTGCCACCTTACATTTCTGCGTTCCACAAAGAGCACTTAGATCCTCTAATAAAGGTGCCAACGGTACATAGCGCCCACTTAACCGAGGTCAGAGAAAGCGCAATCTCTATAGCCGGCCCTAAACTCTGGATTTTAATGCCTGAGAATTTGAGAAGATGTACAGATTTTACAATTTTTAACAAAGAGTTAAAAACATGGCTGTTCGGGTTGGCATTTTCAGCTTAACTATGATTGAAGCAGTAACATGTAATGTTTTATTAATTGTACTGCTGTGTCTATGCACTTATGTATGTGTTTAATTGAAAACTATTTTGGTCTGATACAGAAAGAAGGTATATAAATAACATGGAACTATATTAAGTCATTAATTAAAGACAACTTCTCCTTAAGATCTAGCAGTGGTATAGGGACCCCTTGAGTTCCCCCACTAAAATGAATGGCCTTATACAAGGACTGTAATGGTATTTTCCCGGCATAAAGCCACCCTTTTGTGGGATCCTGGCATGGGGCCTTCTAGTGAGAGAGAAATAATCCCAGGAGAAAAACTTCATGTCGAAGGTGGGAGCAGGAGCTTTCCTTCCTGAGTGGAAGAAATCCTTAGTTACAAGAGAAGAAGAAGGAGAGCGCCTTCTAATTATGAATCCTCGGAAGCTTTCTGGAATCCAAAAGAAGCAGCTTCTGTGCCACTAAGAGGTGAAGGAGAAAAAAAAAAAGAAGAGTGTAACTGGCCTGTGTCATATATTTTGGGTGCCCATTTTGGTGCAGGCCGGGAGAAGGAGGAATCTTACTTGTAAGCCTGTGCGGTGAGAGCCAGTTTATGAGTCGGGATTTGTAAGTAATGGGGGTCTTGCAGGAGTAGTGAGAGAGCTGAAACCAATAAAGGGCATCTCCACATAGATTATCAGTTTGGAGAAGTCACAGAGGTTCCCAGCTGCCTTCACCAGGGTGTGGGAAACTAAGATCCTTGGATTTGAAGGAAAATCCTGACAAGACAATCGCTGTCTCCTTGGAAGGGGGTTAGAGAGATGGCAAGTCCCGCGGGGACTAGAAAACAGATGGTGAATGAGAATGTTTGAATTCCTGGCCCAAAAGATGTGCTGGATATGAGATCATTATTCATTACCATTGAAGAGGTTTCTTTTCTATAAAGACTGCGTGTAACACTGTCACGTGCGTCTTGTACGGCGATAACTTGGATTCTGTCAAGCGCTATCAGTCTGGCCACCCATGTTTAACTTCACCCCAAGGTCTTCTTCTAGGATAGAGAAAGGAAATGGGAGGGGCCTACGGTGTATTAGAGGGTAGTTACCCCCACATTTTGCAGCTTCCTGAAGATAAAAAGCTTCTCTAACCTTCTCTTGGTTTGGGTTTTATACCAAAAAAAAAAAAATTTGCAGAAATTGCATTTTAAAAGTGACTGCAAAACACGTTGCTTTTGGAAGCTTTCAAAGTGTTTTAGCAGACTTTAAAACAGTTTGAATTGTTCTTGCTGTAATTTGCTGAGGGGATTTGAATTTGGGAAATGGGTTGCTTTCTAAGTTCTCTTTTTTTTTTTTTCTAAGCAGATTTATTTATTTATTTATTTATTTCAGATTTTTATATACCGGCATTCGAGACAGCAGTCACATCATGCTGGTTCACATAGAACAGGGGTGCATAGTAAACATAACTATAACAATGGTGCTGAAAAGGCAGTTACATATAACAGGGTGATAAGAACTTGGCTGAGAAGGAAGAGAAAGGACAGGTTATTAATTCATACAGGTAAACGATAGAAGATATGGTTAAACAAGGTGTAGTTGGCGATTAGTTGACCATGTTGGCGTCCGGGAAAGCTTGTATGAATATCCAGGTCTTTAGTCTTTTTTTGAAGGTTGAGATGCATGGTTCTGTTCTGAGATTTGAGGGGATGGAGTTCCATAACGGAGGAATGGCTGTAGAGAAAGCCCGGTCTCTTAGTGTGCAGTGTCTAGTAGATTTGGACGGTGGCACCTGTAGCGATCCCTTGTATGCATCTCTTGTCGGTCTTGACGAATTGTGTAGTCGGAGAGGGATCTGTAGGTCAATGGGAGCCAGTTGGTGGATGATTTTGTATGTGGTAAGAATGGCCTTGTATATTATTCTAAAGTGTATAGGTAGCCAATGGAGGCTCTTTAGAATCGGGGTTATGTGGTCCCTTCTCCTGGTATTTGTCAGAATTCGTGCAGCTGCATTTTGCACCATCTGAAGCGGTTTGGTGTATGAAGCGGGACGGCCGAGTAGGATGGTGTTACAATAGTCTAATTTTGAAAAAATGATTGCTTGTAGAATGGTTCTGAAATCTTGGGCATGGAAAAGAGGTCTAATTCTTTTCAGCACTTGTAGTTGGTAGAAACAGTCTTTGGTGGTTTTGTTAATGGTGGCTTTGAAATTCAGGCGATTATCAATTAGGACTCCTAGGTCTCTCACTTGTGTGATTGTTGGCGTGGCTTGTTGTGCAGAGGTAATGGGGTTGTTCTCTGAGGCGATGAGCAGTAGTTCAGTTTTGCCGGAATTTAATACCAGGTTTAGGCTGGTGAGGAGGAGTTTAATTTTTTGAAGGCATGTATCCCAGTAAGCCAGAGTTTTTGCGAAGGAATCCTTAATGGGTATCAGGACCTGTATATCGTCCGCGTAAAGGAAGTGTTTGAGGTTAAGGTCGGTGAGAAGTTGGCATAACGGTATAAGGTAAATGTTAAATAAAGTAGGAGACAGGGAGGACCCCTGTGGGACTCCTACTGACGACGGATGTTGAGAGGATTCTTTGTTCTGTATCTTGACCTTGTATCCTCTATTGCTGAGAAATGATATGAACCAAGATAGTGCTGTGCCTGAGATACCTATGGAGGCTAACTGGTGTATGAGTAAGGAATGATTGACGGTGTCAAAGGCGGAAGATAGGTCCAGTAGGATCAGTAAGAAGGCTTGACCTTTATCGAGGCCCAGGATGAGGTGATCTGTTAAGGAAATGAGGAGGGACTCCGTGCTTAGTGTTTTGCGGAAACCGTATTGTGATGGGAATAGGAGGTTGTTTTCTTCAATGTAGTTTGAGAGTCGGGTGTTTACCAGTTTCTCCATAATCTTAGCTATGAAGGGGAGGTTGGCGATCGGTCGGTAGTTGTTTGGGTCATTAGGATCTAGATTAGATCCTAATGACCTAATAGATAGACTTATCCTAATGACCTAATAGACCTAATAGACCTAATAGATAGACTTATCCTAATGACCTAATAGATAGACTTTTTTTTTTTCTAGCTTTGCAGTCAGAGTCCCAACCACCCAACCTTGCTTCTTTTCAAAAGCAGCTCCGTGCGTACTTTGGAAGTGGATTCTTAAAGGGAAACTCTGAGTTTCCCTTAAAAAAACTCACCAGCCAGTTGGTGCCACGGGGACGATTTCCCACGCATACTTTGAGTGATGGGAGAAGCAGGAGGAAGCAGGCACGGGGATTTCCAAATGAAATTTCTGTGCGTATTTCCGCTGGCCTGCCCTAGCTCACCCCTTTTCCCTGATATCAGCAATCTACATACTTTTCTGTGCTAAGGGCCCGGGACAATTTTTAAGGGAGGTTTTCTGTGGGTAATATATATCCCCCCCCCCAGAAGTCCCCGTTCAAACATTGTGCCTATATAGTGGTTGATCCATGATTGGGAGTGGGAATTTCAGGTGTGCTTACTTAGGCAAAACAATCCCTGCAGTTTTTGATTGATAAGTAAAAAATGAAGAGAATAGTATATAGCACAAAGTCAGCCAGTCCGCTGTATTCAGACCACCCTCATGGCAGCATCAATGTAATACCATCTGCGCTCAGCCGTGTGTGGCTTAAAGAGGGAAATTACCCCAGTTTGATAAACAACCAAGGAACCTCTCTATCCAATCCCACTGGCGCAAAAATCTCCAAGAAAGATCTCATCTTACTGCAGGCTCAGGGAGAACTTGGACTGTGGATTACAAATGCCTACTATATCCTGTTGCTCTACAAATATTTATGTAACTCCTGGGCTAATGTCCCATCACAGGGCCCCAAACACCATCCCTAAGGGGTTAAATTGTTAAAGTCCTCTCCTGAGATAATTCAATCTGATGTCCAAGATTCCCTGGTGGGTGGTGGGGGTGGGGGGGGAGATTACTTCCTGGGTCCTGAGCATGATTCATTAGTGCATTGAGTCCATCCCTTGTATACAGCAGTAATAACCACACTGGAAGCTGCTGCCGCTTCCAAGTTAACTTTTACTGATCAGTGATGGAAAGTTGATAAAAATGTTCAGTTACAAGCTCTAGATCTTTACAGATCATTTACAGCATTAGCTCTTTTAATAAATCTTTGACTATAAACTTCCAAGTAATTTAAAATGTTATGGAAATCCTTTGATTCTATTAATCCTAATCCTGTCCAATTAATGCGGTGGTTTTGGAGCTTCCTCCCAGAATTTCGTGGATAGGATGATATTTCCCAATTTAGATGTTCTAATTCAGAGTCCCATTTTTCATGCTTTTTGTCCAGTGGTTCAGTCACTGTCTCTATTTCCCTGTTAGCCCTTTCTTCAACATCCTGATGTGGTTAACACTGGATGGTTGTCACAAATCTTCTTCTCCTTCCCCTCCCCAGGAATGAACCCAGGGTCCATTCCTCCACCAGGACTCTGGTCGAGAGACTCTGCTCCTTAGGACGTTACTACCCTGAGTCCCTGGATCCTGGGTATTCAGGGACGTTGCAAAAATAAAAATCTTGAGAAAACAGGAAAATCCGAAAGAGAGGAAAAAAAGGGTGGGAAAAACCTCCTTCAACCCTAGAAGCCCAAGGGTCCTATCCCCAAGAAAACAACCAAAACAGGAGCAAGCAATGCATAGTGGCATCAAGCTTACTGCAAGGGATAACCCAAAACCCATACCCTAAAATGGTGGCATGGGTTTATATACTCTGCGGACTCATCATCTCAGTCTCCCTCATGGCGAGATAAAACCCAACCATAAAACTGCTCCTGCTCACCCTCTGACAAGTGGAACATTCCTTTTAGTAGAGATCCTGTAGGTTCTTTACATGTAATAATCACTCATTTGTGGTGCACAAGCAACATCTGGGGACAGCTGGAGTAGGGACTGAGAGGGATCACAATAGCAAGGACCTTACAAGAGAATGAAGAGGGACTCAAAAGAAAACCAAATTCTGATAGAGGACTCCATAGTAAGGGCTACAGCAGGGTCAGCAACGTATGGCAAGTATGCTATTCTTAGTGGCACGGCAGTGAAAGTACGGCACCGAATAGCAGCTGAGCAGAGACTCCTGTCGCTACTGCTACCGATGCAAGCAAGCAACAGGCAGCCCCCAAGCCAACAGGCACAGTGCAGCTGCTGCAGCCCTTCATCCTACCCATCACTCTCTCTGGGTCCTGGCCCTGGCTTCAGGCCTAGCATGCTGTGGCGGCAGCCAATAAGGAGGCAGAAGTGGAGGCAGGTAGTCAGAAGCCAATTGCTAATTGTCCTGATCACTGTTGATGGGGGAGACGTTGGCGCTGCAGGGAGGCTGCGGGCCCAAGAATTGTTTGGACCTAAGCTGCTTGAGGAATTTGTGCCACATGGAGGAAATCAGTTACAGCCAGCTTTGGTGTCCATGGGATTCCTGTTAAGGAAGGATGACAGGAGAGGGAAGGAGTGTGGTTGAGAAGAAAGCATGTTTACATTTGGGAGGGAGAGAGAGCGTGTTTGTGTGTGTGTAATTGCATGTGGGAGAGAAAGAACAAATTTCTATGTGTCTGTGTTGGAAAGTGTGTGCATGTAAGAGAGAGGAGAAAGTTTGTGTGCACCCTCCCCCACCCTAACTAATTTATGATAGTCTCAAGGTAATTGGAAATCAAAAGTTCCCAGGTATGTACAGCAGGGTTTTTTTTAATTTTGTTTAATATCTCCAGTTTGGAAATATTTTATTGGTGTTTAGAAAATTTAAAAAAATGTGTGTATGAGTTTTTAATTATTGAATGTTAATCTATTTGTCATTTGTTTTGAAATATTTATTCTTTGTATTTTATTGGTTTTACTTTTATGATTGATGTTTTATACTTCTTAATTTTGCTGTTTGATGTTATCTGCCATCATTTACTATGTTATTTGGTTCAATCAGTTGCTGGAACCACATGGTGTGCCCTAGATACAGAACACTATGCATTTCTAAGAATTGTTCTGTGAAATGCACAGGAAAGAGAGATTTCCAGTTAGGAGCACCAAGCTGCCAATGCTACTCTCTTGCTGGGTGAGAACAGGCCACAGATGGGGCAGGGAGCTGTAGGGATCTATACCAGTTTGGTTTGTTTTATTTTAGCAGTAGAAGGTATATTAGGGCTCTAGGGCCTGCAGTAATAGTTGAAGTGTGAGTTTTTCAAAGGTAGGGTTGTTTATGTTTGGGTCCTGGTGATGAACAGATGATGAAAAGAAAATTGCAATCAACCCACCCTCCAAATCCCTCAAAAAAGAAGGGGAGAGGTGATAAGGAGAAAATAAGGGGCAGATGAAGGAAGCATGATACAGAGACACGACAGGTCATGGGATAGCTGGGCTTTTACCAACAGACTACAGCTTCCCAAAGATCAACCGGGTCAGTGCCGACACGTCGCTTGTGACTGAGTACCATGCAGGCCTTGGGACCTAGGCTGCCGGTTTGGGCAACAGCCTTGTTGGTTTTAGTAACTATTTAGGTCATTATTAATTATTAATTATTAATACTTTTTCTATTTACTTAAGTTATATATTGCCTACTGATAACTTGTTCTACTCTGCATTTTTGCCAAGATGTTATTTATTATCTGTAATTATCCTTAACATATACTCGTTCTCTGTATGAAGTTGTTTCACTGTAAACCGGGGTGAAGGCACTCAGCTATACTTCGGTATATAAAAGAATATAAATAAATAAATAAATAAATAAATAAATTATTAGTATTATAGGGGAGGAGTTGGCAGTTGGACTGTCTGCTAATACTTATCTACCCAAGGGCCTCCTTTACTAATCAGTGTTCCCATAGACACAGAATGGGAGAAAATCCTCAGTAAAATCGGGCCACAAGATGGTAAAGAATCAAAAAGAGGAAGACAAATTTTGAGTTGGGTATGGAGGAATATCCTACAGTTGACAAGCTGGCAGCTGGGATATATCCTTGCAGTGTGGACAGGAATAGCTGGGCAGACTGAATGGGCCAATTTGTCTATTTACCATCATCCACTAAGTTAATTCACATGAAGTGAAGGCTCCAGTCTGCATAGTATTCTCTTTTGGGATGACCGTATACACTATCCCTATTTCTAGTGCTACCGTATTTTTTCTAGGGAGAAATTATGCCACTTTGCCATGTAAAAACTATTTGCTTTCAAAGCTTTTGTTGGTTTTGGGTGAACTTTGCTGATTTATGGTAAATAATGTCATTGTTTTGCTTTTTCTCAGAGCGGTTTATTGTTCATCATGATGTACAGAAAAAATGTGGCTAATGTCCCCTGCATGTTGATGTTAATTACACAATCCTCTTGCACAAGTAACAGCAAACGAACAATGAAATCAGCAAGAGATGTTGCTATTAATCCCAGGATTAGAACAAGTCAAGTAATAGATTTAAGCTTGATCAAGAGCGATTTTGAAGTATTATTTGGGAGAAGACCGCAGGGATGTACAGCACAAATATTTGGGGGGGGGGGGGGCTGATAGTTTTGTTTCATTTTGTTTTAATGTTTATTTCAGTTTGGTTTGTTTGCTGAAATAAACATTAGAACTGCCCCCCCCCCCCCCTCCAAAAAACATAAATTGAAACAGGGTCTCCTCAGGCTCTTTGCCACTTCCCGTGTATTTCCAGGGTCTCTCCAGGCCCTTCTGACCCCCCACACTTACCCCTTTCCTTGGGATCCTGGCAGCAAAAAGGGGCAGGAGTGATCAGGGCTGGCAGAACCACTAGGCAAATTAGGCGGGGGGGTCTAGGGCACCAGGGGCAGCAGCCGCGGCAGCAAGAGCCAGAGACCTATCCGTCCTCACCCAACCCAGCGCTTCTCTCAGCCGTGTGGTAACCTGGGCCTCCCTCCGTGGCGGCTCCCTCAGTCTGGACCCCGGCTCGCACTGCCTCCAGCCATCTTGCTCTCTTTTCCGCTGCGTGGAGGAGTGGGAGAGAGTACATGAGCTCGAGCGGAGCAGGGCAGCATGGCATAACGGGGGGTGGGGGGGGGGGGGGTGCAAGGCAGAAGGTGCCTAATACCCTTGCACCGGCCCTGGGAGTGATGCCCACTCACTCCTGCCCTATCAAAATCCTTGTAAAAATGGCACCGGCCAGCCCTGAAATCAGTGTCATTTTTAATGTCACACTTTGCACCTGTCTCAGGGGCAGCTGTCACCATTTTTAAAAAGGATTATGGTGGGACAAGTATCAAGTGGGCATGGCTCTTGCACCTTTTTGCTACCAGAAGGGGTAAATGGGCACCAGGATGATATTTGGAGAACTTGGAGGGAATCGGAGGAGTATGAAGGGGCCCCAGCTAGTTGTGGCTCAGCCCAAACTGATAACCCCGAACTGATAGGCGTGACACTAAAACCATACACACCACAGAGAGCACGAAGATCTCAAGATAAAGGACTATTGATTGAATGTGCCTACAATACAGAATACACATCTGACAAAAATAAGAGAGCATGTGTTTTCCATAGCGGGCCCAAAACTATGGAATTCTCTACCTGAGACACTGTGAATGATGCCAGAGCGAAAGAGATTCAAACGTGAATTAAAACCATGGCTATTTAAAAATGCCTATGAACTAACAAAATTACCTGAATGCAGAGTTGGCAATAATAAGGACAAAGACAATAATATATAACGAGAGAATAAATATACCCCATGTCAACTCTTATGAAGTATATATAAACAGCTGAAACGTAATTTCTGGACTACTAGCCTAAGCCCCAGACCTTTACTTAAAATGTATTTAAACTTCACCATAATTTAATATTACTCCCATTTATATTGAGTTATTGTAAATGTTGGTCCAATTATGAATGTTTCTTTGTAAGCCGTTGTGATCTTTATTTGGGACAAAGGTATATTATAAAACGTCTAAATAAATAAATAAATAAATAAATAAATAGGTCCTGAACCCATCATGATGGGTGTGGGGAGGCTGGAATGGCCTGGGGATGCCTTAGCCGTGGTTGGTTCAGCTCAGCCAGGTAGGTCCCAGCCCCAGTTAGTGGCAGTGTGAGGAAGCAAGAAACATTATACAAATTGTAGAGCCAAAGACAGACGCAGATTACCTCAAATGTGTGCGGAGATTGTGAGGGGACTACATCTCCCAGGTCACCCCAGCTGGGCAGAGGGCAGTGGGACATGGGAGAAGATCCTCCAGTTTTTAGGGAAAGCTGGCCAAACACGAGTCTAATGAACGCACCTGAGAGTGCATGAGGGAGGAATTTAAGGTGGAGGAAGGCACAGAGTTAGAAGAACCTGTGGACATGGACACAGACTCACAGAGCCTTACCCTAATGTTTTGTTTTGAGTATTTAAATGCTGTTAAAAGCTTAGCAGGTGGCGCCTTCCCTGAGGAAAAGGTGAGAGGGTTTTCATTTCTTTTTTAATCTGCAGACAAGGGAAAGGTTTTGCAGGTTTGTTTGGGGTTTTTATTTGGCACAACAGAGGAGTGAAGGGGAGAGGTTGTGCCACAACTCTAAGGTTTAAGCAGTTGTAATGCTGAACTTCTGTATCACTTGGAGATAAGGGTAATCACTGCTCCTTGTGTTTTGAAAGATTTTTTCCTTTTCTCCTTTGCTTTGAAACTGCTGTTAAAGGGGAAAGCCAGGATTTTATTTTTTTTTTTAGCTGTTTTCCAGTTTCAGCAGGAATGCCTGCTGTACGGCAAAATGCAGTTACACTGGGGTGAAGCTAGGGAAGCTGGACTCCCACAATAAAACCAGAAAGGAAGGATAACAGAACTGATAATTTGTTTTCTGCACCCACCAAGCTGGTAGTCTTCTCACCAAGAGGGAGAGGGAGAGAAGGAAAGAGAGCCCTTGGGAGGTCCAGTTGCTGCTGGGAAGAACCCTGGGCACTACAGATCCCAAGACTGCACTGGGGGAAAAAATATATAATCTAAGTAGGCGGATACAAGAGACCCGTACTGCAGTGGAGAACTGTCTGAAGAAGCTTGATCAGCGTTCAGGAAACTCCAATGTCTGACTCGCAGAGATGCCCTGGGACAAGCAGGAGCCACATTTTTTTTTTCCTCAGGAAATAGTGAGAGATATTTGCTAACAACATGCACAATTTCCCTAAATTATTAATACATTAATAATTATTGTACATTCTGTAAATTATTCTGTAAATTATTGTACATTCTGTAAATAGGCTATATGCCACAATCTATAATCACATTTATTTATATTCAACTGTTACAATGTTTATGTTATTTATCTTATTATTATATTGTTTAATTTAATTTAATCGTTATCTTGTTACAATGTAAAATAGGGCAGTTCTCGCCCTATTCAACCTGTTATCTGGAAACCGATGTGATATCTCGATCAAATGTCGGTATACAAAAGAAATAAATAAAATAAATAAATAAATAAAAACACACACAAGTTTCAAGCTTTCCATGGGGATGGCTCATTTGTTTCAGATAATCCAAACTGAAATGAAAATTTGATTCAGATATCCCATTCATTTGAAATGAATGCACATCCTTAGACTGAGTCTTGATGAGAAGGTAGGAGACAACCTGTAGCTGATGATCCCCACCTTCCCCCTCCAATTCCCCTCTCATTGTTTACAGCAAAACCTTATCAGGCAAGGTCATTCTGTTGGCCTTGCTGTATACAAACTGCAGAGGTGGAAACCATTATCTCAGGGCACTTTGCATAGGACAATGTACCTTTTTCTCTTCAAGAAGAAGAAACTAGAGAAGAGAAAGGAGTGGTGAAGGAAGGCAGAAAAGAATCTGAGAAATGAGAGAAAACATAAGCCAAAGATAAGAGAAGTAGCAAGAATATAAGCAGAGGAGGAGGCGACAGAAAAGCAAAGATAAGAGAAAAAAATTCAGGAAAGACAGAGTATTTATGTGGTACTATTAGCAAACCGAGATCTTCTGAATAATAGAAGCAGTCTACAGTTGCTCCACTATGATAGCCTAACTCAGTCACAAGGGACTTTGATTTTACTGTCAATGAAATCTGCAGGCAAGGAATAATGGAAAGGGATTCAATTCTATCATGCTGTCTCATAGCACTTTGTAAAAGATGTTTATTGCTTGTGCTGTAATGTAATGGGTACAGGAATCCCTCCTCCCATCTTACTAGTACTTTACTGCATTTTGAGGGACCTCAAGGGTTTTGAAGGCAACCATCTTTCTATCCAAGGAAAATGCAGTGCTACCTTCCTTTAGAAATAAGGTCTCTTTATTTATTTTTTTAAAACGTATCAACTGACTTAATTTCCTGGTGCCAGCTGTGCAGAAAGAAAATGAAAGCACTGCTTGCAAAATAGCATCATTAAGAACAAATTCAATGGTGGTCACCGATGAGTGGGTCAAAGTCTGGGAAGACTGAGTTTGCAAGGCTATGTTTATGAGCACTAGGGATGTGCATTTATTTCCTGTGATTTGGCTGTATGGAATTACCTTGCTGACTTTATAGTATACGCAGGAAAACCAATAATATGTGTGTAGTTTAAATAATGAGATACATGCATACTATCCATTTTCCTGCATGCATTATAAAATTGGCGAGATACACGCATGCTGCTGAATTGGAGGACAAAAATGCATATCCCTAGTGAGCACTGATGCACCTCTTTGTGACTTTAAACATAGCAATGTAGAAACATAATGACAGAAAAAGACCATATAGCCTTTCTAGTCTGTCCAGCCATATCAACTATTGATCTTTACAATCCCTACCACACCCTCAGAGATCATCTGTGTTTATCCCATGCTTTTTGAACTCAGATACTGTTCTTGTCTCCACCACCTCTATGGCAAGGCTGTTCTATGCATCCATTACCCTTTCTATAAAGACATATGTCCTTAGATTACTCCTGAGTCTACCCTCTTTCACTCTCATCACATGACTCCTCGTTCTAGAGCATCCTTTCCTTTGAAAGAGACCTGCCTCCTCTACATGGAAACCTTGGAGATATTTAAATGTCTCTATCATATCTCACATATCCCTCCTTTCCTCCAGGGTATGCATGTTTAGATCTTTAAGTCTATACCCATATGTTTTAGAAGAAAAAACACTGATCATTTTTAGTAGCCACTATCTGAATTGACTCCAACCAGTTTATATCCTTTTGAAGATGTGGTCTCCAGAACTGTATTTATTTATTTATTTAATATATATTTCTATACCGGACTTCACGAATAGAAATTCACATCAGGCCGGTTTACATGGAACTTGGGGGAAAAACAAGTGTAACCAAGAACAAGAAGGCTGAATCAAGCAAAGTTACATAAAACAGGGGCATTGAACTTGGGGGCTAGAGTAGCCAGGAAGAAAGGTAAGGCGGAAATAAGCAACAAATAAATAATAAATAACTGGTTATGAGATTGGTAATTATCTCATTCCTTAGGCTGAGTTCGAAGTGGCATTTTGACTAGGGGAAGGCTTGGAGGAAAAGACTTTGTTTGGAATACTGTATACAGTATTCCAAACAAAGTCTCACCAGGGACTTATACAGAAGTAATATCACCTCTTTTTTTCTGCTGACATTCTTCTTCCTATGCACTCAAGCATCTTTCTGGCTTTTGTTGACATTTTGGCCACCTTAACATCATCAGATAAGATCATACTAAGTTCTTCCTTCAAGATTAGAATTTCACCCCCTATTCTGTACCTCTCCCATGGGTTTTTGCAGCCAGTGAGGCAAATTTTCAAAGAAAAATATAAATGTAACTAGGTACTATCATGCAATTTTCAATCGCCCATTTACCTATGTTAAGTGCACTTAACGTGGGATAAACCCTATTGACAATTTAATAGTATGTATTGTAGCAATTTTCAAAGGGCTGCTTACCACTCAGAAGTGAGTCACCACTACCACTGCCCTCGGCCTCCTAGGTTCACTTCTTGTTGAGCTCGCAGCTTCAGGGTTTGCTTGATTTGGTTCTTCCTCATCCTATGATGGTTCCTCTTCTCTGCTTTCAGGGCTGCATACCTGCATGAAGGTAAATAGGAGTTGAGATGAAGGGTCTAGAAAATGTGGTAATTTGAGTGCAGCTGTCATTTTATGGTACAGTTACATCTTACCCTCTGCTTGAGTTTGTTTATTTATTTATTTTGTTGTTTCTTTATTTATTTAATTTTTTGTTTATTCATTATTCAATTTTACAATCAAGAAAATGAATCACTTGACAGAGAATTTGAAGTCTATCGTCAGAACACAAATAATTTTAAATATACAACTTATTTCTTACAGAAAAGAAAACTGACATAACTTCATAATAAGTCCTAAAGAAAAGAACATCCTGATTAAATTTGTACAGCGTATTATAATATTCTAAATTGAAACATTTAATAATGTTAGCTAGGCCTACTTTATTCTAGAGGGACATAACCTAGTACTGGAGATATTTGTACATTGGGCTCTAAATACCAATTTTCTCACTTCCCTGATCTTTTTCTTCTTTCTTTTTTTCTAAAAATTGAGCTAATTGTGAAGGTATTAAAAAAATTAATTTAGTACCTTTATAAGAAACCAGACAACGACATGGAAATTTTAATTGAAATGTTGCCCCTAACTGTAAGGCTAGAGGCCTAAGAAGTAGAAATTGTTTTCTCTTCTTTTGGGTGGTTTTGGAGACATCAGGAAATATCCTTATATGTAAACCTAAAAAGGTCTGCATTCTATTTTTAAAGAATAGATTCAAAACCCAATCCCTGTCATAATCCAAAGTGAACATTACAATCATAGTAAACCAGTGCGATATGTATATTATACAGGAGCATCGGTATATAAAAATAATAAATAAATAAATAAATAAATAAATAAATAGTGGCTGGTTTGGCCAACTCTGTGTCAGAGGTTTCGAGCATTTCAGTTATATTTAACCTTCAGTTATATTTAACCTAGAAACTTTCTCTCCTTGATCACTTTTTTACCTCTCCACTCTCTATTTGTGTTTCCCATTTTTCTGATCTCTATATGGTATATAAAATACTCTAGTAACAGGAGGTATATTCTCTTCTGGTACTTTCAATATTTCTCTTAAATACCTTTTATACATCTCCTTAGGTGGGATAAGAGGTAATTGCAAGAGGTTTGCAAAGCACAAATTTCTCCCTTTCAAGACATTTTCTATATTTGTAGGTTCAAATTATCTTTAACTAGTGCATTTTGTAAATTTTTACTAACCTCCATTTCCTTTTTACTTTCAGAGTTCTGAGTGACCAGACTAGTTGTTGTCTTTTTCTAAAACATAAATACAATCCTCATGATCTTGTAGTTTCTCAGAATAAGAACTAATCTGACTAGAGATTATCCTCCCCATTTCCTCTATAGCCTCCCAAAGTGACTAACGTTATATTTAAAAATGGCGCAGGCCATCCAGTGCTCCTACCATGTGACAGGGGCTGGCCAATGGCACGGATACCCTGTCACATGGTATGGGCAAAGGGCCATCGGCGCCATTGTGATTAGTGGCAGCCGACGGCCCGGGAGCGGGAGATCGCTCCCGGGACCCCCACTGGACCATCAGGTACCTGTAAAAAGTTTTTTGGGGGGTCGGGAGGGTGGGGGAAGCTAAGGGATTAGTTTTAAAGGGTCGGGGTGGGTTTAGGGGTTATTTTTGTGTGCTGTTTTTCCCGCCCTCCCACAAAATGATAAGAGAACCCCCATGAACAATATCATTGGGTTTTCCTATCGTTTTGGGGGAGCCCCCAATTTCTGATGATTTTGAAAATATTGACGATATTTTCAATCGTCCGAAGCCCGATTCACATCCCTAATGACTAGTAGGTTATCCTAATCTATGATATTAATCTGTGTACCTACAATTTCTAATAGAAGTATGTCTTAATTTTCTTCAGGATTGATTTTTACTTGGTTGTCTAAGATCTCTTATAGATAATATTATACACAATTATTATCCCAAACCCCCTTTTAGTTTATAAAATGTACTTTTGTATCTATCTATCTGGTATATGCTTTATAAAGAATCCTGTAGCCTTAGTTAATAAAGATCAGACCAACTAAAATTAATTACCTAAACGATTCACTATAATATTACAAGTTGAGCTCCCAATGAACTTTATTTAAGTGTTCTGTTTTCACTAGTGAGATCTACATTTCTTCCTTTATTTTTTATACCAACCAGCATCGTTATTCTGTATAGTCTACATCCTAATTAGTGGGTTAGTCTATATACTTGCAATGGATGGCAGGGGTAGGAGGGAGTATGGAAAGAGAACTTTAGAAACTTGCATACCAACCCCACTAGCAAACAAGTTTTAAAAAATTCAATCAACTCCTACAAGCAAACCAGAATTTACTTTCAAAACTGATTCACAAGCAACAAGCCACCAAGCAGATAGTCTACCCTACAAGTCTAATTGAACTCCTTTAAAAAAATAAAATAAAAGCCCCCTAATATAGACAAAAACTCCCCATACTTCACAGTGTAACTCTTGAACTCATCAGTTTAGCTCCCTTTATTATATCTCCTGTTCTGCCTTTCCTCTAGGGTATACGTTTAAGTCTGTCCACAAATACTTTAGAATTAAGACCACTGACCATTTTAGTAGCTACCCTCTATACTGACTCCAACTGGTGGACGTCCTTTTGAAGGTGCAGTCTCCAGATCTGCACATGCTATTCCAAATCAGGAATCATCAGGGACAGAAAATATAAGCAGTTGACACCTAGAAGGAAATTTTTGGCACATTTTTTGAATCTTTGAATGACACTATCTTTCAAAAGAGATTTTCCTACTTGTCCAGAGGAAATCAGAGAAACAGATATGGCCACGCGGCCAATGTGCTTTAGAGAGACTGCATTTATTATACTGGGAATATATCCATTTAGGTTTACCATTGATTCTAATGTTCAGCATGGCTATAATAAGCACTTGACTGGTATAATGTGGGTGACCTTACTATGATTCTGTTCAGTTCCTCTAGTTCATGGTGGTTGTGGATTTGACTCAGCTTTGACCTATTTCTGACATTTTATATTGCCCTTCTATCTCAAAAACAATATTCAAGTCTGCAAAAATCCATCTATTTTTAAAGTAGACCATCAGCAAAGGGCTGATGTTTCCATTAGGCAATCGCTAAGCATGACAAAATTTGGGAGGGGGGGGGGGGGGAGACCAGCAAATTTCCTCCAGCATAAAGCCCAGAAGGATGCTGTGCCAAAGCCAATAGCAAAGAACCATGCACTGTGCTGGAGCCACTACCACTGGTAGGAGACTGCACTGGGCAGCAGCTGCCACCAATAGGCAAACTGGGGGCAGGGATGCACGACCCAAGGTTTCTCTAGGGCACCAAATACTCTTACACTGGCACTGCATCAGCATATGATCTTCTGTGTTCAGAAACATCATCAAGGATCATAAAGCTCTTCTAAAGAGGCTGGGGCATGTAAGTGAAATGCTGACCACAGCCACAAGGAAATAGATTCATTATTTAATCTGAACCAATTCATCCAGAGCTCATTAGAGCCAAATCCAGTGATTCATTTTAGAGTATGGTTTAGGTGCCAGGAAATTCATTTTAGCGCTTTTCAACACATCTGAAAAGTGTGTAGTAAATGGGTCAACCCGTTTACCTGTTCATCTGCCTGGAGGCTTATTAGCTTTTATTAAAGTGGACCGATTAGGTTCAAACTTTTTGTGAAGGTCAGCCATGGTCCTGTAATGTACCCTATCGAAATAAACTAGAACATGAGCAGTGTTCATCACAGAGTTTATGAAGTGTCACCAAAAGCATGTTATTGATTACTTTCCTTTGCTGTGTTGTGTTAAAGACAAAGTGAGAAGTTGAAAATACTACAAAATCCCTTTATATAACTTGATTTTGCCTTCTTTGTTTTTAAATAAAAGCTTGGTGTACTAGAATTCGACCACTTAAAAACCGTATGAATTCTTTGCATGTGTGGGGTTGGCTTTAACCAAGATAGAGGTAAAGAGGTTTGCTATAAGAGGGATCTTGTAATAATAACTCTTTCCCACTCAGCCTGCTTGTAAAGCTTCTGAGTAACTAACCAGCACTGCATTTCTCTTGGGGCTTTTCAGTAATTCGTTTTTCAGCTGCAGAAATAACATGAAAGGCTGATTAGTCATTTGATAATTGAGTTCTTAAATGTCAAAAACAATACAGTATGAATATTCAGCAGATTGTGTTCTTAAAACTTACCTGTTCAACAGTGACTCGAAGCGTTTTTTTTTCCCCATTGTTATTTCTCCTGGAATTATGGTAATATGACTTTTATAGGGTGATGAACCAGGATCTCTTTAAAATACATTGCTTTGCAGGTTAATGATGAAGTGCTTATTTTGCTTTAAATATGCAAGCAGTGTGTGTGTGTGTGTGTGTGTGTGTGTGTGTGTTGGAATAAGAAGGCTCATGGTAGTTGGATTGTTAGTTTATCTGCTCTTCAGAAAACTATGTTCAGGAACAGGGAGAAATGGGAATCCTAAGCCAAAGTGAATTGGTTATAGGGTAGCTTATTGTGGGCAAGAGCCTCTAGTTTCTTCAATGCTTAGCAGCTTTGGAAACTTTTAAACTGGGACTTTATCATTACCTTTATTATTTCATTTCTAAAAATGGGAGTGGAGGTGTTTGGTTTTTGTCTGAAGCAGCTAGCGTCGCGATTTGTGCCAAAGACATCTCGATTCGATAATATCTTGAATTAGGAACAGCAGTTGACCACACAGTTATGCTGTCTTTGTATATTATAGAAGTGACTGCAGGCTTAGCAAAAGGCAATTCCATGTAAAAAAAAAATATATTGTGGCAAAAAGTATTAAAGAACAATAAACCAGCATTTCTCTCTCATACACATTGACTCTTTCACTCTCTCACTCACAAACACACACGTACACAGCTTATGACCAACCAATGGAAAAACGTGATGAAAGATAATAGTCTGATTATTGAATTAATAAATTGTCTATCAGCAAACCAATGTTAGACCAGCTATCAGAGGAACTAATTAATGCCATAAATGGGGAGGGTTGAGACACAAGGGAAGGGTCCAGAGACATCAGAGCTCCAAATCATTCGGTGAGGAGCAAGTGAGCAGGAACCATGACAAAATCAACACCCTAATGTATTGCAAGGGAGGTAAAGCAGCCCAAACAGTGGCTTAATTACCACCAGGCACTACGAGAAGGGCAGAGAGCACCGTGAGAGGGACAAAGTATCATGAAAAGTGGCATGATGAAGATCACAAAGCACAAGAGGCAAATCAGCTAGAAGACTGGCATGAACAGCCCGAGGCACCCTGAGAGGGGAGGGGCATCCGGAACAGTTGTACATACTGCAACATTGTTTGTATGGACCTTTTATAAAGGTGTCACAACCTCCAAAGACTCCATTTTCTCCAAAAATAAAAGTGTTTCTAAAACACACTTTAATGCACTATATTGTGAGGTTGATACTAAAAAGTGTTTGCATGGGTTGTAGGTAAGTTTTAGGTGTTTGAGAACCTGTCTGCTTTAGGGCACTTCCGGTTCCCCTCCTACTTCACTTCATGATCCTAAGTTCAGGAAAAGACCATGTTTTTCTCCACAGAACTAGGCTTTTATCAGGTTTGGCAGGATTAGCATTTAGAAGATAACAATGACACATGTCTCTAGCATCCTTGCTAAGCACCAATTTACCCTAAAGAAAGTACTGTACCATGGGTGGTTTAAAACATGCCATAAACCTTAGCCTGCCTAAGAGATTAATCCTTAGGGCTAACTTACTTACCCCTGGTCTCAACGTCAGGCGATTTCCCTCTGTTTACCTCTGAAGCAGGCTCTGGCTGGAGGTCTGGAGAACTGTCTGGGGACGAGGCTTGCTTCTGGGTCTGGTACTGGCCCAAGCTCCCAGGCTTCCCTCTGCTCCTCGCTGACTCAGACTCCGTGCCACTCTCAGAACCCAGGCAGGGCATTTCCTCTCTCTAGTCTCCTGGCCACACCTAGTCTTCTCCCTCCTCAACAGCAGGGGGTGTTGGGGCTGCTTCGGGTCCACCCTCCTTTTCTCCTTATTTGCCCTTGTCTTGTACTTTCCAGCTGACAAATATTTGGTGTATTTTATTTAATTATTTTTTTTGTTTTTAATTTTGCAGGATTGTATTTTAATGATGTTGTGTACTCCTTTGGGGAGGCTTTGTATCTGGTATTGTAGTATATAAAAAATGAAATGGAATAAAGAACCTGTCAGTGTTCTTTTCTTAATTATTATGAAACAGGTGAATGCTTAAGGGATAACTAAGAACAATATGGATAGGTTCTTTATAATTCTTTCTTCAGCATTAGTTTAAGTATTCACAGAAATCGATATTCAGTGCCATTTTTTGGGCTATGTCCAGACTTAACCGGACAAATGGCGAGATTTGCAATTCCCACCAAGCTGACCAACCCTGAACTAGCTGGACAGCTAAAAGGTTATCTGGCTAACTCAGGGGTGGA
Organism: Rhinatrema bivittatum; assembly: GCF_901001135.1. Classification (NCBI taxonomy): domain Eukaryota; kingdom Metazoa; phylum Chordata; class Amphibia; order Gymnophiona; family Rhinatrematidae; genus Rhinatrema; species Rhinatrema bivittatum. The sequence continues at coordinate 25,208,390 of NC_042626.1, read as the reverse complement.
ATGGGGGCATTCTGGGGCAGGGCCGGCTAAACCAAGAACATATGACTTGCCATATTGGGTCAGGACAAGGGTCCATCAAGCCCAGTATCCTGTTTCCAACAGTGGCCAATCCAGGTCACAAGTGCCTGGCAGGATCCCAAGAGACAGATAGATTCCAAGCTGCTTATGCCAGGAATAAGCAATGGATTTCCACAGCTCCACCTTAATAATAGTTTATGAACTTTTCCTCCAGGAACTTGTCCAAACCGTTTTTAAAAATCTCTCTGAATAAATGCTGATTTTTAGCTTTTATCGGGCCAACTTTGCAAAGTTAGCCAGGCAAAGTTTATCAGGCTAACATTGACAGTCAGCCAGCAGCTGAATATGGAACTCACAAAAATTAAAGGGGTAAAGAAAATATGGACAATTTCAATACCTTTATTTTCATATTTTTAAGGAAGTGTTTGTGCAATGCTAGGTATATGACATAGAGGTTTTAGAAGTAATAAGTAAGTAGTAGAAGTAGGTTTGTCGTCAGACAAAAAATGACGCACTAGGGATAAATTGTGCATCCCTAGCACATCCGTGGCAAGTTAGGAAAATGGACATAAAAAAGAATTTCAGGGCCCACAATATACTTGCTTCAGACCATGTATATTGTGCGTGCATATTGTGCCGGTAAAATAGATGCCGTTGTAAAAAATCAAATGCTCATAAATTGAGCGTGGACAGCCATGTCTCCTGGGCACTCCATGCCATGGACACGCTAGGGACACACAATTTATCCTATCCTTTTTAGCATGGCAGCTCATTTGCTTATTGCATTGAGAGTCCAGAAGAGGTGATTGTGCGCACATTAAAAAAACATGTTCCCAGTTTGGATGCATGTATTAGTGCGTCCATATTGCATTGGCCTGTCAGATTGTTGGACTGGAAGGCAGTGCTCCTTTCCACCTGTGTGTATGCCACACAGCATGGCCAGCGTGAAAGAATCTTGCTGAATGAGGGATTTGAGCCAGTTTTTCAATTACAGGTGCAAGCAGACCATGAGCACCAACACCTCTGGAGCCATTCCCTGCTCCTACCAGAAACCTTGTTACTGCTCCTCCAGGAAGTTGACTATTTGGATGTCCTCCCACAGGGTGGCTGTTGTTGAACTCAGGGTCTCTGTGGCATTCTTGAAGAGCTTCAGGTTATTCACCACCTCTGTCAAGTGTAACCAATCCTGACTCCCAGGGGATGATCCAAAACTAGGTCTGCGTCCACTGGCAATTAGCGAAGGTGTGTCTGTTGCTCCACTGACCTCTGCTGCCACTTTCCTTGCCCCTCAGGCCAAGGACATTCATTACTGCCAAGTGCAGCAAGTATGAAAAGCATTGGATCTCCCATTTTTGATTGTTTTAATCATGCTCCTGCCACCACCTATAACAACAAACCCCTCCCCCCCCCCCCCCCCCCAAGGGATATTGCTGTTTCCCTGGCCTATGTAGCCCTCCATCATTCCCCTGATCACTTCTAAGATATAGGCCGAGGTATGGCTTCGGTCCATCACTTAGGTCTGCAGCACAGCCCACCTATATTCCCTGCTGTTGTGCTCCTGCTTGAGCTGCTGTCTGCCACCGCCTCATCTGGCAGCCATCAATACGCCATCAGGGAAAGGTAAGGATGGGCTCTAGCTGGGACAGGTGTCCTTTAAATAAATAAATATTAAATAATAATGTCACTGGTGCAATGGATACTACTCTCCTCCACCTTGGCCAGCTCTACGCCTGCATCCGGGAACCACACTGAGCATACAGGGTAGGGTTAACGTGCCTAAAAGTTGTCCTGGAGGGGCATTTCACAATTGGGGCTGAAAGGCGGCATAGCTGCTTGAATCCCTCGTTCTCAACAACAGGTGTTGGTCATTCAGGAGAATAAGATCTCCAGTGCAATGTGTCGCCACCTTCAATGCTGCCTGCCTGTGGCACTGGACCATGGTGTGGAATATCGTCCTATCTGGTCCATGGTGCCTTGCTGCTGCTGCTGAGGGATGAAGGGTGATGGACTGCGACCTCACTGGGGGAAGAGCCCATGCAGTCAGCATGGAAGACGGACAACAAATGTACTTGTTGTAGGTGGTATATGAACATTTCTGAATAAATAAATACCCCTTTGCTTTAGCTTCCCTACTACTGGGCATTTTGATGAATCATTCCCAAAAAGTAGCAGTGGATTCTTGTTGCTTGTCTCCAGCTGCTTTGCATTTGGGGGCTGCACAGGGCTCTGCCCTTTTGGCAAGTCTTTTTAATAATATTTATCTTTGGCCACTTTGTAAGGTTTTATCGAGCCTGGAAGTCATCTATAAGAGAGATGCTGATGATATACAATTTTATTTTCTTATTGTGACTTCCATCTCTGATTCATTGCAAAAATGTTCACATTGCTTGCGGGTGATTAATTCTTGGCTAGTGGAGAGTTGCCTTTCATTGAATAATTCTACTGTCACATCTTCCTGTGGACGACATACCCAAGAGCCTTGCGGTGAATAATTTACAAATTCCCATTTCTAAGAGAGTTCATAACTTGGGGATTCAAATAGATTCTTTGCTTTCTTTTCATCCTCCAAATTAAAAATGTGGTTAAAAAACATGTTTTTATAAGCTGTGTTAGCTATGCAATAGTAAGCCTTCTTAAGTACGAGTGATTTTAAAATTGTAACTCAAGCTTTGAAGATTTCCCCGATGGACCATTGCAATTCTTTATATTAAGGTCTTTCACAATCATCTTTAGGAGCTCTTCAGCTTATTCAAAATGCAGCTGCAAGGCTTGTTTCCGGGTCCCCAATTCGAGAGCACATTACCCCTGTTTTCAGTTGCTTGGAGAGTTAAGTTTAAGATTCTTAACTTCGTTTTTAAGGCCATTAAAGGTTTGGCTCCTCCTTGTTATAATTCGGTTCATGATTTCATAGCTTACTGGATATTCCTTCTTTTAAGTTAAGTTAGATTGACTGAATCATGGGAACCAGTGTTTAGGTTCGCCAGTCCTACCCTTTGGAACCACCGTCCTGCTAATTGGAAGAAAGAATCTTCATTGCTTCAATTTAGGAAACAACTTAAAACTTTTTTTAAAATTTTCTCAGGTTTTTAAAGATATTTAATTCTTTTCAGAGACCTGTGTGTTATGGTTTAGTGTAGGGCATTTGCTGGGGCAATATTGACAAAATGGCTACTGTTTATGGTTTCAGGTGTATTAATATCTTTGAGAGTTTTAATTTGAAATACTTACCTCTTAAATGTCTTCTTAGAAATCAATTTCAGGTGGAATGGGCTTTGGTGGTTTGAGAGTCTGCTTATATGCTGAGTATTCTTCACGTCTAATGAGAGTGTTTTCAATGTTTTAATGTCCTAATGTGTTGAAATCTCTTTTACATCATTGGAGGGTTATTTGTTTTCTTTGTTTTGAGTTATATTAATATTGGGTAATATGCTTGTATTTTTATGGATGTTAAATTGTAATCCGTCTAGAGTTAACGATAGTGCAGAATATATATATTTTTTAAAGAAATACTGCTGAAGATGCTTTTGAGTCGAGGAAGGGATCCCCAGACTAGTAAAAGCCTCCCTTGAAACCAACACTAACGGGTATTGCTTTTATAAATAATACTGCTTCCCCCCCCCCCCCCTCAGAGAGGAAAAAGATCTTAACAGCTTTAAAGAGGAAAAATGCTAAAACAGCATTATTGCAGGAATCACACCACAGTCCCCTTGAACCTACCAAATTGTGGAGGGAATGGCTGGGGATGTGCTGTAGGCCTCCACTGCACTGTCTAGGAAAGCAGGAGTGGCAAGCCTCTTTCACAAATCATCAGAAGGATAGTCGTGTTATAACGAAAACTCACTGAGTGCCATACATGCCTACATATCTCCAGCTTCCACCCACCCCCATTATCTACAGCCAAGCCCTACAGAACAATTGCATCTGTTCTGACCCCTCAGAGAGGGACTCCCATCTGGAGAAATTACAATGGACATTTTTGGAATTACAGTACCCACCCAATGAGGTAAGCAAACAAATCAACAGAGCCAGACAAATTCCCAGGAACACTCTGCTACAGGATCATCACAAAAAAGAAAACAACAGAATATCTCTGGTTGTTAAGTTTCAGTGGTTTCAATGGAAGCTATATCACCAAGGATCTACAACCCATCCTGGACAATGATACCAGGATACCTCTCACATGCCATGGGTGGCAAACCTTTCCTGACTTATCGGCAGCCCCCCAACCTCTAATGGATACACTAACGGGTGTTGCTTTTATAAATAATCACAAATCATACGACAATGATACCAACTCCAATACCAGAGCCAGCTAAACCCAGATACTAACTCTGTCCACATATTAAGCCAGGCAACATCACCACAGGACCCACAACATCAACTACAAAATTTGGGGCTCATTCACCTGCTCTTCTTCCAATATATGTCATCACCTGCCAGCAATGTCCCTATGCTGCCACATAGGACAAACAGATCAATTCCTAAGGAAAAGAATAAATGGACAGAAGTCTGACATTAGAAATCAATAAGAGACCATGTCAACCTTCCAGGACATTCTCTGTTTGACCTTAAGTTTGCCATACTTCTACAGAAGAAGTTCAAAGGAACAGTCCGGCATGGAACTGCTGAATTGGAAATCATCAAAAAACTTAACATCACTGTGAGTCTGAACAGAGACAGTGGCTTCATGACTCACTAAAACTATCTATGAACTCAACTGTTATCAGATCATTCAGTTTTCACACTCAGCTCATTTGTCAGTAGGCTATATTATAATGCTATTAACTCTCTCTCCATACCATGTCCTGCCCAACTCAATGCCTTCTCTTATGTATATATTTTATCCATTTCCTGTACATTACTTCATGAACCTGATGAAGTGGACTCTGTCCTCGAAAGCTCATGCTTTAATAAATTGGTTAGTCTATAAGATGCCGCCCAACTCCTGTCTTATTTTCATAAATCAGTGGCATATACAGAGGAGCAGATGTTAGGGGATCCTGAGGGTCATTACATCATTTGAACTGGTACTGTCCTCTCTCAGTCATATGTCTGTTTCCAATGGCTGAATTTTTTAATGCTATTTATGTGCACAAAACCATTTAAAACATTGGGCCAGATTTTAAAAGGGTTACGTTCATAAGGTACATGCGTAACCCTTTTAAAACGCCCCTGCATGCGCCGAGCCTATATTGCATAGGCTTCCAGCGAGCACAAAGCCCCGGGATGCGCGTAAGTCCTGGGGCTTTCTTGGGGTGGGCGTGTCGGGGGTCGTGACATGATCGGCAAGTCATCGGGGGGCGTTGGGGACGTGACGCGGTCGGCGCGTCAAACCGGGGGCGGTGCTGTGGGCATGGTTTCAGCCGGGGGAGTTCCGGGGGCATGGCCGTGACCTCCGGACCAGCCCCCAGACCGGAACATGGCACGCGGCAGCTGGCCCGGCATGCGCAAAGTTACGCCTGCTTCGAGCAGGCGTAATTTGTGCGACAAAGGTAGGGGAGTTTTAGATAGGGTGGGGGGAGGCGGAAGGAAAGTTCCCTCCGAGGCCGCTCTGATTTCGGAGTGGCCTCGGAGGGAACAGGCAGCGCGCGCAGGGCTCGGTGCGCGCAAGTTGCACAAATGTGCACCCCCTTGTGCGCGCCGACCCCGGATTTTTGTTCGCGCCTGGTGCGCGAACAAAAGTACGCGCGCACGCTCTGTTTTAAAATGTACCCCATTGTGTTTGTTTTCATTCATTTTAAAAATTAAAGCCACCACTACTGGAAATAAAATGTATAGAGCAAAAAATTGTGTTATGTTGTTTGGAGGCAAATTTCCATGTGGTTTAGGATTTTTCCAAATTTTTAAAAGTTTTTTGTTAGGTATCAGAAATAGTGGGCACTAAAAACGATAGAAGGAAAAATACGAAATATTGTGTGTGAGTGTGTGGGGGGGTTTATTGTTCCATTTTGAAAATGTCATTCCAAACAAATGTGCATCACACCCTATCCTCCCTCAGTTGCTTGGAATCTCCCTGCACCCTCTTACCCTCTGTTTCTTGAAATTATCTTCATGGAGCAAGCACCATTTTATATAGCAGAAACGAACAATGGGGCCAGCCTTGCTCTTCCAGCACCATAATGCAATCAACTTACGACTCTCTGGTGGGGCAGGAGTGAAGGAAAATTCCAAGCCACAAAGAGTGTAAGAGGAATCAGGGGAGGGCCAGGACAGATTTTTTTTTCCCAGCAATGACATGGAACAGACATTTTTTAATTTTATTTTTCATTTCTTTTTATTTGCTTTTTTTCATAAAAAAAAAAAATGAAAAGAAAAAATACAATAAATGAAACAAAAACAAAGAAACATAGCAAAAACAACATCTGTGCATGCCCCTACTGGAAGCTGGGCTGAGTCTGAGATCTCCAGTTCATTCCATGCTAGCCCATAACTGGTTGTGAGATGAGAACAACGTTCAGTCACTACCTGCTTTAGCTAGATAGATTCCAGCTGGCAACTTAAAATTGGAAGCCAGTCCTTGAACCATCCAGTCCTAGGGGTGAAGGGCTCTGGGTCCCTGTAACCATCTCCCATTCAGTCCTAGAGATGACAAGCCCTGTATCCTTGCGCCCATCCGCTCAGCTATTCAGTCCTACTGGTAAAAGGCTGGGTCGCCTCCAGTTCTACCAGTGAAACATTCTGGATTGCCGGATTGCAAACTTGTGCTATCTGGCTAAATGCTGATGAATATTGACCCCCTCTGTTTCCATCTGCAATCTATTGAATGTCCCAGTCTCCTTATGAGAACACAACTGTAGTCTACGGCCTGATTCAGGCTAATCTGCTTTGTTGTTCTGGCCCTTAGCACACAGTTACTCATGTGAAAAGTTAGGGGAAAAAACTTAGAGAAGCAATAATTATCTCTTTATCTGTTTTATAACATCATAAAATATGAAAGATTAAAACTGATACTCCAGGTTATATGGGATAGCAAGGATTATGACGTGTGAGTGCGCCAATCTCCTATGTTGTGGAAGACAACATTATTAAAGAAACTAATCATTTCAAAATGGTACAAATAACATAGTCATCTTGCCAGCTTAATGGCCTTATTTTCTCATTCCACTGCATAATGAGAGCACTTTGTGCTGTGAATAGCCACCTTACCACGAGTCTAATTGTTTTTAAATGTCTCTGCTAACCACTTCACAAAGAGTCAATAAATCTGCATTCAGGTAACTGAAAGTCACACTTGTGAGCTTCTTTCACAGTGACATATTTTTGTGGTAATTAAAGCCCTGCCTAGAAAGATGCTGGCTGAGGGGAGCGGGTTTTGCTGTTCACTAGGTGTAGCAGTGATGTGCTCATGGGAAAGGCTGCATAAGATAGAAATGGGCTGCACACTTTGTTTCAGGAAATGTTCCTGTTGTAAAGTTCGGAAATATATATAGCATGTGATGGCGTGTAATGAGCACTGGACCCATCTAATCTGCCCATTTCTCCAAGTACAGGCAAGATGTGAAGCCCTCGCACATGGGTGAAGCCACCCCACAGAGCTTGTTGTGAAAGATTTACTCAGAAGCTTCTGGAAGCTATTGACATGCTCAATCGAGCATGTGCAACATGACCTGTGTCACACGGGGCCACCCCATTCTTTATTTTTCACAGAACCCCACAGTTGTGGTTTTTCTTTCCCTCCTTCTTATAAGAAAAAGTCTTCTTAAACCTTTTTGCACGGGGCCTCGTGGCTCTTTCAGTTCCACCCTCTTAGTTCCACTAGGTAAGTTTTTTATCAATCTTTTATTTTATTTTTTCATCGACCGTCGGGCAATGTTCCTTCGAAGGTGCCAGTGTGCGCTACCACACAGAGTTCTTCACGCTTTTGCACACTCCACACCTTACCTGAGAATGAGAAATAAAGAAAAAGTGTGTGGGTGAGAGAGGGAGGGAGCATGTCTGTATATGTGCGTTTAGACTTTACGTATATCAGAGAGAGGAGAACATTTGTGCACATGTATTTCCCCCATACATTCCCTATCCTCTTAATCCATGACAAATGTTCCCAGGTATGGTCAGTGATATGGACAGTGATAGATTTTTTTTAATCCTTATCAGTTGTAATTATTGGGTGTTTGTTGATTTTGCCTACTGTTTCAAAATATTTTATTAGTATTTGGAAAATCTTTTTAAAATTTTATATGCGTTCTTAATTATGGGATGTTATTCTATTCATCAGTTCTTTGGAAATATTTAATTTTTTTATGTTCATGGTTTACTATTATTGATAATTTATATTTCTTAATTTTGTTTTATTTTTATGAGAATTAGTGATATTTCTGTTTTTCCATTCTGGCATGGCATAGAAGGTCTGGCTTGATGTGGTTTCCAATTCTGTTTTTGTCTGCACATTTCTATTTATACTTTTATAGTCTATGTTTCATTTGGTGAGGATCTGTGTTCTGCATGTGGGACCAAGGTGAGATATTCTGCTAGTGTGTAGGTTATGTGTAGGGATAAATAGCAGCTTGGCTTGTTCTGTTTTCCCAACAGGAGGTGTGTTGGTGTTATAGGGCCTGGTGTGCAGTGCTGATTTTCAGAGGTAGGGTTGTTGCTGTTGGAATGCTGTCAGTGCTATTTTAGTATGGGAGGTTTACTATGCTGAATTGTAATTCAGTTTACTCATGGCTGTCTGAGAGCCAAGCCCACATCCAAAATGTGTTACAATAGGCCTAGTACCAAATGGGTTCCAAGTGTCCTTTTTTCCTTTTTTTTTTTTTTTACAAGGTTTTCTGGTTGGTACCACAGCAGTGCATGTAAATATAATATACATGTTTTTGTAAGCAATATTTTTACCTCTAAAGACTGTTTGTTGAATATCCTTTTTCATGTAAAATCTATTATTAGAAATTCATAATTTTTAATTGTGTATGGAGGTCGTCTTGGGCAGGGCGCAAGACTGTAAGGCACACCTAAGGCGCTTAATACTCTTACACTGACCCTGAAAATTAGAATTAGAAAAACCAGAATGAGGAGGGGGGCAGCACAGTAATTGTTCGCAGAGGGTAGCAAAAAAAATCTATTACCAGTCAGGGCCCTACAACAGCAGTTGCTGCAACTTTCTTCTGAGCCCAGTCTCTTCTGTTGGGTAACAGGCCCCACATTTTAGGTGCCTGGCACCCAGAAATTTAGAGCAGTCCTCCTTTCACTTTAAATCTTTGCATTTTGAGCTGTAAATAAAATGGTAAGTCTTTTCCTATATTACTCAAATGTGAGCTATCAACAGTTGATTCAGGTATTCTTCAAACTCTTGTGCAATGAATATGGCTGAACCAAATTTCACCAAAGTTTCTAGGTGTGGTGTGGTGGACAACAATACCGGTCAACCGACTGAACCTTAGCTAGATTTGATAAGGTTGGTAAAATTAATACTGTTCACCCCCATCCTTAGTACCACCTCTGACATTTTTTTTTTTTCAGGCCGGTTTGGTCAACTCTGCTCATCGCTTTATCTGTGATATCAACAAGATATCAACAAGACCTGCAAAGCTGCAGTGCCAAACTACCAGTCCCTTAGCTCTTAGTGGTTGTGAGACTGCATTCAAATGTTGACTTTTCTTTTGAAAGGAAGACCTCACTATCAGGGCCAGAGCTTCCATTAGGAAAACTAGGCGGTCGCTGAGAGCACCAAAATTTGGGGGGGAGCACCAACCCACCAGCATGAGACCCAGAGGGGGAGAGCCAATGCTGCCAAAGAAGAGAACACTGTGCTGGAGCTGCCGCCAACTAGGGCGTCAAATACTCTTGCACTGGCCCTGCTCATTATGAAATGATCTAGAAAGGGTCAGCCATGAGTGCAGATCCCTAGTAATAGCTGCCTGCATGGGGGGAATAAACTTGCTTATAATGCAGTTGGATTGCAGTGCTAGGATAAAAAATCCAGCAGCCCATAGCCAAGCCATTCTTCTATTACTAGAACACGCCTCCTTATCTGGTGCGCAGTCTTATAGCCCACACACTGATGACAATAACCGTGCTTACATCCTATGACCTGAAAGGATCTTACAAACAACTTGCACAATTATTGTTACCTAGTTACAAGAAGCACTTCTTTTATCTGCCTGGGAAAGATAAAAGACTAAATTTATCACGGTGTGATTAGAACTCGAGAATCTCAGGTTTTACACAGATGTTACAGGCAGATGCACTAACAGCCAAGTAATCTCCCCGGTCATTAGAGAAACATTGCAGTTGTCCCTGGAAACAGGATAAACCTAAAAAGTTAATACAACATCAGGATGTTGTTTTCTAAGGACCTGTGTTCCAATTTCATAAAGAGAAGTTTGATGGTTAGACAGAAGTGATGTTCAAGAGAACAGCACCTTCAAAGCCCACGGCATTGCGAAGACTGCCCACTATTGCACTGCGGGGGTGCTAAGTGCTGTCTGTCGAGGCAAAAAAAAATACCTTGGTCAAGTTGAAGAGCAGGCAATCTTCCAGGAGGTGTTTTAGGAGATGAGCTGCATTAGCTGAAATAATCTGGTCTTGTTCCCAGACACAAAGCATTCCCTGTGTCTTACTGGACTTAGAGGGCAAAACAGTGGTGTGGGACGATCTGAGGCACTCAGCAGATTCCCCAGGCGGCTGGAGAAAAGCTTAACCAGCATTCTCAATGCAAATAAAACCTGCATCGGACTACTAGAGAACAGCAATAAAAGGAATAATAGCTGAAAACCTATCAGCAGCAAGAGTGTTATTCCACTGAGAGATCCTGATGAGGTTGTCAACACAACAGCAGAGTAGTGAATGTCACCAGGAATTCCAACCCTTTTGAAAAGAGTCTTCATGTTTTTAATTATACGGTTTCATAATTATTACAAATATTGCACAACATGCATCATAAGTAATTCCACATATACTATATTAGAGGCTAAATAATATACAAATGGCAAAACAGGTTAGGGCTGTTCAGCCCGAAGATGAAGGATGAGAGGAGATATGATAGAGGTCTATAAAATCATGAGCCGAATGGAACAGGTAACGATTCTAGGGGGCACTCCATGAAGATAATAAGTAGCACATTTAAAACAAATGGTAGAAGGTATTTGTTTACTCAGCGTACAATTAAACCATGGAATTTGTTGCCGGAGATTGTGGTGAAAGCTGTTAGTTTGGCTGGGTTTAAAAAGGGGTGAGAAGAGTTTCTGAAGGAAAAATCCATATATCATTACGATAGCTATGTAGACTTGGGAAAGCCACTGCTTATTCCTGGTTAGTACTTATTTATGAACATTTGCTATTCCACATTTTCCAAAACTTGGTCTCGAGGCAATTTACAATAAATTTAAATGAAGAGAGGCATTACAACATCTTACAATCCAATCAATTAACGTAACAATGGGATCCAGCATAGGAAAATCCATTTGTGAATGGTTTCAAGACCCTGTTGTACATTACACAGTCCCTCCATCGAGGGTTCAGGAAACTGGGGCAAAGATGTGGATCTTAGTGGGAAGCCTGGCTGCAAAGCTGGGCCTTAGCTTTTTTTCCCTGAACTTAAGGTAGTAGCATGGCTCCAAGCGCTGGGCTTGGAGGCGGGTTACCATTAGGAAGGCAGTAAGGCACGGAGGTTTGCACGATCAAAACCATGCGAGTAAAAAGGCCCTTTGAAAATTGCCCCCGCCAATGTGGGTAAAAGTACCTGCACTGCCTTATGGCACAGGTGCTTTTACCACATGAAAAAAGGAGCAGAGAAGCGGGTTGAGGGAGCGAAAGTATGCACAGGGATTTCATTTTCAAATCTCTGCATGCACTTTGTGACGTGCACTTTGCACCTGTTTCCATGCATTGCGTGCACTGCCCAGGTTTTCAATGGGGAGTTTCCTTTTGAAATGTTGCTTGCAAGCAGTGGCCGCAAAGTACCCAATTTCTCTCTGCGTACTGTGCGCTCCTGCAGTCAAAATGCAAAATGCAGTCAAATTGAGTTTCCCTTTGAAAATTCGCTTACAGGCCCGAGGGTACAAAGTACCCACAGGGTTGCAAGCTGTCCTTGGAGTTTCAAAAATTGCCCTCTCATTTGAACCAACTGCAACTGTAATAAGTCACCGATTTTCTGTACAGTCTGGTGAGCGGGCACCGGCAGCCTCTGCGGGCAGCAAACGGATAAAATCTCTTGCAGGGGGAGCCAGCAGGAGGTGGCTCAGTGGCACTTTGATCCCAAGTCTCTCCGATTCTAGCTCCAGATTCAGTCATTGTACAAAATAACACCAAAGCGGGCCTGGTAGGATTCTCTGAGTATTGCTCCGGGGGAAGTACGGCCATGATTTTGAAGAACACCACAACCTTCTCATATCACCAGGAGCTTAAATCTTTAATTTGCGTCTCTTGTTTTCAGCAGGGTCTAACATCCACTGAGAACACCATGGCACCACACTGCTCTGAGAGAACAGTTTTAATGAACAGCTGCTAATAGCTATGAGCATTTTATTTATTTGCTTTCTGTTATTAAATTCAGAATCTGATCTCTTAGGGTTTTTTTTCTTTTGTTTTGTTTTGCAGAGCAGTTCCAGAGGCCCATGTGACCTTTAATAAAGTTGATTTCCGTTTGAATTAATGTCCTGCATGGTAATAAAAAAAAAAAATTATTCCATGAAATAAAAAATGGGGATAAAAATCCCCACCTTTATTGGATCTGGGTTTCTGTGCTGTAAATCCTGTACTGTTTTACACTCTGGGACATTGCAAAGCACCACAAGCTGTGAGTCATGTTTTTCTTTTTCTTTTTGCTCATATCATCATCAGAAATACACATCAAACAGCACAAGGAAAAGGTCTCTTCATTTCTGAAGCTTTTAAGCCCTTTTTCTGCACTTACTACTGTGATTTAGAGTGCCTAGATGCTAACAAGGAACCACCCAAGAGTCCACAAAGATGCTTATGGCGATAGTGTGAAATAGCCTCGCAACCACAACCCGCAAAATCAACCCTATGTGCTCCTCGAATGTAGGGGGAAGGAACCACTGAAGGTGCCCATGCCAGGCTGTGTTCTCTAGGAGGCCCGATTTATTATCTGGCCTTTGGAGAAACTCTTTAAATATTAGCAGGCTCAGGTAGACGAATCACACAGGAGTATACCTTGGGAATTTCACTACGAGCAGGCTGTAGTCATTACTTCTGAACAGAAGAAGAAAATCAATTTCATCTACTCTAAAATCAGTGGTTTTCTGCAAAATCTGAAGTGTGCCGGCAGCAAAGTGTATTGGGACATTGGGGGAAGGCAGACAATATGTAAATACAACTTCTTATTAGCAGAGATTAGAGAGATGTATACTTGTGAAGGGGGAAGCTCATAGTAACATAGTAGATGGGAGAAAAAGATGCATTGGCCCATCCAGTTTTCCCAGCTATTCCTGTCAGTGCTGCCAAGGATCTATCCCAGCTGCCATCCACAGAAGCTTGTAGATATTCACATTTTTGTTTGGTTCCTCATTGGTTGTTTACCATCCTGGACAGATGACCTCACAAGATCCCATATTTAATCCAACACCCAGCATCCCTCCTCCCCCTTCCCCTATCTATGTCTCAGAAGCAAGCCAATTCTCCTACCTCTCTTTTAGTTTTGCTTCCTTCTTCTCCTTACTACTCATAGTAATTGATCGGCACCTATATTATGCTTATCTCCTTTGAGATGACAGTGAACTTCAATGAGAATTCACGGAGCCTCCTTCTTGCCCAATTCACTCCTTCTTCCCCTGGATGACTCCAGTGTCATTCCTCCTGTGGATGCGGATGATCCTTTGGTCTTCTCTCAGTGAAAGATGCCCTCTCCTTTGGATATGAAACAAAAAACCTGAGCTCCTAATTAATAGGATACTCGCCAAAAGCAAAAAAAAAAAAAACCCTTTCCCAGATTATGAAAACCAAAACATGAGATGAAGAGGGCGGAAAAAAACTCTCCGCTTAAGTGGAAAGAAAGGTTTCCAAAACACGATCTTTAAAATAAAAGTAAAGGCTCTCTGTCTTCTTTCTGAACCCAGGTCTCAATCTTAGTCCCTAGAAGCCTTCCTCTGTAAAAATAAACACCACCAGGAAAAAGCCATGGACATGCTGTCTCTGGAAGGGTCAATGCAAAACTCCACACTGTAAAATGGTTGCTAAGGTTTATATAGCATGAGGGCACATCATTTTCCATCTCCCACATGGGGAAGCTATAAACCCAGACTAAACACTCCATGCCCTCCTATTATTGATTGGAGCATTCCTTCTGGTCAAGATCTATTGGCCATCCTTCATCCCTCCTATAAGAATAATAATAATAATAATAATAATAATAATAATCATAATAATAAAAATGCTTGCCACTTCATTTTCCTTTCCTATTGTAGGGAATATCCCAATTCTTGCTAACAGGACAAGCAGCAAAGATGGACTCTCTCCCTCCCAATTGATTCTAGGAGTCTGTCGTCCTGAATTTTTATCAGCTAGATTTATCCATATTTTCAAGTGAACACCTAGCCAGTTGTATTACACTGAAAATTTGACTGTCTAAAAAATAAAATGCCCTCAATATTTTCATTAAGTTACAGTAGAAGAGCATCTCACATACAAACATAATCCTGATGCATTTTGCAGTCATGGCACTCGGGGAGCCCACTTTTCTAACGGCATGCCTGGGGCTGAAGTCCGTATGCCCAAAATATGCCTAAGACCGCTCTGAAAATTAGCAGAACAGCGTGTGCATGTACATCTGCTAGGGAGCAAGTGTAAAATAAGTTCATGTGAACATTCACGCATGTACTTTCAAAAATCAATTAAAAATACGCACATAAATTATTTCTCTGCCCCACGACTGTCCCCAGGAATGCTCCTTTGCAGTATGTGGAAAAGTGTGAAATTGTTTCCGCGCATGCCCGAGTAATTTTCAAAAAATGCATTTTACGTGTGCAAATGCTTTTGAACCTTACCCCTAAATGCATGCTACAGCCACCTCTGGGGTGGACTTCAGCAGCCCTTTCAGCACAAGGATCTTGCATGGAGAGGAGAGATGAGGGGGACAATGTTATTTACATTTAATTACAGCTAGGTAAGCCGAGGTGCAATAAGGGGACACAACCTGCGCCAGGTGAGACTAAGGGTCAGCTGCCCTGCAGCAATCCAGTCTTGGAAGTTCTTGTTTCCGCGGTCTCGGCCCCGACCGGAAACCCAGCAGCGGAACTCTCAGAAACCACAAAATAATGCACCAGATTATCCTTACCCGGGGCTGCACAGCACTTCCTCCATACCTGCTTGCTGCCCGACTCTAGCCTGGAACAGCGCAGCTGCTTTCTCCCTGGAGACATGGCCCTCACATCAGCAAAGAGCATCTACCAACACCTCATAAGGAGGCAGCCAGCAGCGCACCGCCACAGGCACGTGCAGCTGAAGCCGCACACCAAAGGGGTGCAACCCTACACTCCGGATTTTTTTTCTCCCTTTTGGGCAACTCAATTTGAGTGCATTTTGTTCTTTAGTCCTGCCACAATCTTTTTTTCCCTCTATTGCTTTTTCTTAATATGGGCAAGAGGAGATGTTGGATTCATCTCGATCCTATGCCCTCCCCCCCCCCCCCCCTTCCCAACAACAAACCATTCCTCTGATAATGTCAGGACTAGTAAAGCATAGCTCAGGTTCGTACCTCGTTGCTTGCAGTGCAAATGGGATGGTGCTTGGTAGCCAGAGGAAGAAACATCCTTGGGTCCTGAGCTCCACATGCCTCCTTTATGGGGGGTGTCTCAGTCTCCCAGAGGACTTGATGTTGACAAAGGCACAGCAATTTTTGTTACTGGGAATATCCAAACTGGTCAGGCTGTGAGGACTCCAATGGAGCTCATTTTAGAGAGGCCAGCAAACATTTGTCTTGAAGATGTTTGATGGGCTATAGTTCTTCTCATAAGTAAAAAAAAAAAAAAAATAGATGAGTTTGTTTTCTTCCTTGGATTCATTTAAGAGCCAAGTATCTGTTTCGCAAATAACTTCTGAAGACCATAAGAAACTGGAAAATCTTGAGTCCCATGACCTAAGTAATCAAGAGTTCAGGTCTGGTTCCATCAAAGACTGTTCCACTAGACACTAGACGTCTTGAACTGTTTGAGAATAGATGGAGATCTTTGACTCTTCGTCTTTTAATTTCTTCTCATACCTCTTTAATTGGGTCCATGTTAACTTATTGTTAAATACCTTCAGAAATACATATAATTTTTTTCACATCATTTGCCTTCTCTTCCTAAAGTTTATTATATTGCAGCTAAGAGGGTTAATGTGGCTGGTGACAATTCAGTTTTGTCTCAAGTATCTTCTGGTATTTTTTAATTTGACTGATTTTATTGAACAATTCTATGATGTGATCCATGAGCGGGTATCTTAATTACGTGTCCCTCTGAGACTGCAAAGAATTTGATTATAAATGTATTTATTTTTTTTACTAACAAAGATGCCCTTTTCATGGACCAAAAAATGTGGATCGTCCCTGATGTTTGAAGATACACTCAAAGTATTCCCCCTGTTAATGGGTACTGTTCCTAGTTTGGGTACTGTTCCTAGTTTGGGGGAGGGGGATTTTTCCTTTGTTACCCCCTCCCAAATGCTTAATCAAACTAGATGGAAACAGGTATTTGATGAGCCAAATCAGTTAAAGGTATTATTAGATAGTAATTAGCTATGAATCCCACCTCTGCTCCAGGGCTACCTTGATTTGTTGATTGTGGAACATATATTGGGGGGGTTTTTTTGTGTGTGCAGTTTTTTTCTTTTGTTTTGTTTTTTTTTTTTTTTTCTCTATCTGCAGTTGTTCTATTGGGTTCCTGTGTTCCCCTATTTGTGGTTTTGTGACTGGATTGCAGTGTTTTACATATTTCCTTTATGTTATTTTATTTCTTATGTAATTCTTTACACCGTAACCTTAGATTTCTATTGAGCTTTTTTCTGCTTGTTAAATAATTTGAAATGGTCTAAATAGTTAAAAAAATATATATATAAATATAGATAGATAGATAGATAGATACCCTTACCCTCCAACTCTGGCATCCCAGATATTCTGATCTCTATGGTACTTTGCCAAAACATTTAAAATTTAAAGAATTAGGATATGAGGATTTAGTGTCAAAGATGCTCAGATTCCCATCATGCATTGCCATTGATGATATCACTGTCTTAATGCCTGAGGAGCCAGTTTTATGATTGTATGTAGATAGCATCTCTCTCCTATGAGGTGCCTCTGTATATCCTTAATGGAAGCTCTCTGCTGCTGCTGCTGCTGTCATCATGAAGACAATGGCTTGCATGTCTGTTGTGCCAATCTATAGATATTTCTTTTTTCTGAGGGTCCCGTTACTTTGTTATGTTTGTACCGCAGGAAGCAGAAAAACTAGTTTAACATCTCATTTATTTCATAGCCGAAGTAATTCCCCCTGCTGAATGATTGTCCTAACCTGACAATTCAGAAACCCTGATTTTATTCTACCTTGCTAACAGTCTTGAGTGCATTTCTCTAGTTCAGGTTTGTAATAGACTTGGGAAAAAAAATGATTTCTTTTTCTGTTAGCCCTGAAGAGAAAAGCCATTAAATATGATTAAGGTTAAGAGATTGCTAAAATTACAAACAGCCACCATTCAATTATTTTGTTCCATAAAAAGCCATCGAGATGGGGGGTTGTTACTCTGAGATGTGCTGCTTCATGTAACATGACGAACGACGATGCTTATCCAGTGTTGCAGGTCAGAATTTAGGGTGGGGATAACAGAGGGTGAAGGTGGGGAGAGATAAGATGGAAAGTTTGACCACAGGACCCAGAGGGACTGGTCTGTAGGCTCCAAGGCTCAGGGGTTGTCCCTGCGTATTCTGTACAGTGCTGCATACTCTTCTAGTTCTATAGAAAAAAGTACTAGGAGTAGTAATCATAATAACTCCCGTTGTTGACTTTTATGGAAAAGATAAAAACAGACATTATTAACCTCTTGCCAGCAGTTGTGCTGGATCAGGGGATCCTGGATAATTTTCTGGATTGTGGTTACCTCCAAAAAGGCCTGTGTGTTCCCTGCTCCACGTACCCACGAGGCTGCTCTTGTGCTGTTCAGGAAGAGAGGAGGGGAAGGAACAGCAGCTACAGAGAGTAACCCCAGGGCCTGAGTGCCCCATAGGGATCCGCTTTTGTCTAAAACTACACAGGAACCATCAATGACGTTTCCTATTTTGTTTTCTTTCATTTTGTAAATGAATCAAAAGGAAAACAATGTAATCTTTGTTCATTTCGTACGGTTAAGTTTAGTGCCTGCGCCACCCCCTCATTCCCACATAAAAATCAGGGTTTCGGGATCCTGGCTTCCACCCCCCTCAGACCCCCTTTTAACGTGCCCCATCCCCAGGGTCCAAATGGGTCTGGAGCAATCCTTAAGGCATTCCTGCCTCGCCGGTGCCCTACTTCAAAACTGGGAAATAGCGCACATTAAAAAAAAAAAAAAAAAAAAGGAAATTTAAAATTATAAAACTGAAAGGAATAACTCCACCAACAAAACAAAACAAGAAATCCCTGCACACCCATGAACTAAGGGGCCAGGATACTACATTGCTGTTTTCTGATGTAAAGGTTTTTTAGTAATGTGAACCAGTCCTCCAAAAGAATTCACAGCTCCCATGTAGTCCCTGTGAAGCAAGGAGGTTAATTTCATAACTGGACGCGCATATTTTCGCTTTCAAAATTCGCAGGTAATTGGCCTGCAGCGTGTTCGGATTAACTCACACAGAGTTACACCTTCTTTTCGGGAGACGCAACCTGGGCCGGTTGATTTACCTGCAGACTTTTTGCAAACCAAAAAGCAGGTGCATAAGTTCCAACTCTACCCTCCCCCCCCCCCCCACCCCCACCCCCACCCCGCCACGGTTTGCACCCGTGGAACCGGGTTACGCGCGTACTTTTATGAGCAACGAGCCCCGGGATATTTGCTGTTTACGCGCATAAAAAGCTTTGAAACTCCAACCCCAAAAGTCAGCATCGTTACCGAGCAGCAACTATCGGACCCCCTGCTGCTCGAGGGGGCTCTGATCTATCGATTTTACATTGTGCTTTTCCTTTCATCTCGGCCAGCGTACTCTGAAGCAAGGCCTAACTCGGAAGGCAGGGTCCTTCAGGCGCAGTCACAGCTACAAAGTCAGATGTGCACAAACTGAACGGAGGATGCCAGTCCTAATGTTTTTTGTTTTTTGATCTGGCAGTTCCTCCTGCTGCTTTGGGCTTCCAGGTCAGTCAGAGGCAGGCCTGGGATCTGATACCATGAGCTTTCATGCACACAACCACCCTGGAGATTTGTTTTTTTTTTGGGGGGGGGGGGGGGTTAACTCTTTTATATCCCCTCCCATCCTCTTTTAGTTCCAGCTGATGCAAATGACAGTGCTGGGCTGGAGGGGGGGGGCCATGCACTAAGGCTTCTTCAGGGGCCCTGAATCCAGCCACTGCATGTTCCCATTTGCAATGATCATGACTCCTTCCCACCAGGTGGCTGTGAGTGCCACCTCCACAGCATTCCCAGTTTGGGAAGTGAAACCATCTCCCTGCATATAGCATTGTACAGCGCCGCTGCTGAGCTACCAGGCCAGCCCTAGTCTGTGTTTTTAATGTGAGCTCATTTCCTGCGGGGTTTCCTACAAATACTACACACAGGTTTACCACCTGAGCAAAAGGTAATTTTTCCTTACCACTACACTTGAAAGAAAATGCAAACACAATTACAGCAAGGGGAAGAGGCAACTTTCATCTAGTATTTGTAGCTAATAGACTGATAGTGTAATAATAGATACCATGCACACATAATTAGGGATCATGATATGAAATTCCTAGGGGGATAGACTCAGGAAAAGCATCAGGAAATATTTTTTTTCACAGAAAGGGAGGTGGATGCATGGAATGCCCTCCCAGAAGAGGTGGTGGAAGACAAGAACATAACAGAGTTCAAAAGGGCTCAGGATAAATACAGAGACTAGCGCAACCCTGAACACTTTTCTGGGCAGATTGAGTGGGCCATTTTGGTCTTTATCTGCTGTCATTCACTATGTTACAATGACAGGCAAAGTAATGCAAAATAATTTCCTTTAGCAATCCCGAAAGCTCTCCTATACTTAGAGCATTTTCACTCCCTTCCACCACCACATCTGTCGGGCACGTTTGAAGTGAAGAATGTTGTAATGTATTGTGCTTACCTCTTGGGTTTCTGCACCTTCCCTGTGCTGAGATCTCAAGAATACTGCACATACTTCAGTAAAGTTCCAGCTGAGATGACAAAACAGCACAAGATACAACATTGCCCAGGACAATGAAGCAGATCAGACACATTAATGTTTGTTTTCAGCTGAGCGTCCAGGTCCTCCATCATTCTAGGTAACATCCGTCTCTGATGCTTAGGTGGTTTGATGGGTTGAAAAGATCTGGGCCTCTGAGAACATTCCTATTGGAATTTTAGTTCCAGTGACAACGTGCTAGCAAGAGACCAAATTCAAAAGGAGGTTGCTTCTAAAGGTGTAGAACCATGCCTCCTCAGTCACATCCTTAAATATAGTCGTGTGTACTACTAAAAGCATGCGGAAAGCATGCCCAGCACATGGATTTCAACAGAAAACAGACAGACACTGCGAGACGTTTAGGGAAGCAAATCTGGCACATGAATGGAATTACAAGAGAGCTCCTCACACCTGTCCTGGGGACATCACAACCAGTTGGCTGTTCAGGGGATCCCCAATGACTCTTCATTAGATAAATTAGCATAGGCTGGGTTTCCCATGTATGCATATTTGTCTCATTCATGTTCGTTGGGCAAATCCTGAAAACCTGCTTGGCTGTGAGGTCCGAGGACAGGTCTGGAGTGCTCTGCATTACAGCCACTTTCACAATTTGTTGGTCTCCATAATATGCAAGGGTTGTGGACAACAGAGTTGGGGGGGTCACAGTCCTAGGTGACATCGTTGACCTTGTACATCATGTCCTTCTGAAGTACTGTACCAT
Source organism: Rhinatrema bivittatum (assembly GCF_901001135.1). Classification (NCBI taxonomy): domain Eukaryota; kingdom Metazoa; phylum Chordata; class Amphibia; order Gymnophiona; family Rhinatrematidae; genus Rhinatrema; species Rhinatrema bivittatum. The sequence continues at coordinate 25,187,370 of NC_042626.1, read as the reverse complement.
GCTTTCAAAGCACTTTGCTACTGCAGAGAAGTGGAGAGAAAAGGCTGTGTTTCATTTTGCACCTCTCACAGAAAATCTTTTCACAGAACAGCACTGGAAGGTTAAAGAACTTGCTCAAGGTCCCACAGCCGAGATCGAATCCTGTGCCTCTCGCTTTCAGTGCTTTGTGCTAGAACTTGCTATTTCATATGCACTTCCAGGCAGCTTTAATGTTTCAAGAAATGCCTGTGTGCACTTCATAATATCCTCTCCTGCCTCTAGCTTTGATGTTAGTTCAGTTCTGGAACTGGAGTGTCTTGTTTGCCGATACGGCCATGAGAAAGGCATGCTGTAAGAGGGGTTGGTTTTAATAAAATCAATCTTGGAGCGCTGCAAAGTTTGGCAGGTACATTTCAGAACACAAAGCCATGAGCAATTTATGCCTGCTCTGACTAAAGGTTGGACTGGAGACTATCAACATTTCTCATCAGTTCTGGGGGAGCAAATTAGATTCAGAACAATTATTGCATAATTAGCCAAAAGATCAATTAAGTGATTGCCAGCCTTTCTAACCAAAAATACCCTCTGCCTGCTCAATAAGTGAGAGAGGCAAGGTCACTCCTGCGGGATGCCTGTGGAAAAACATTTTTCATTTATCAATAAGCCATCAGCCTGACTCCACAAAAGGGTCTATTAAGTCTATTACTCTGTCTATATTTGTTGGACTTTTAAAAGCTCTCACACAGGTGGACCTATTAATGCAACAGTTTTAAAACACCTGTCACCATCTAATTATACCTTTCAGTCAAACAGCCTTTTACTAGGTCTATTAGTGCTTCTTTTCGGTTGGCTTTACAAACCCTATATTTCTGAGAGTTACACAGGGATAATTGTACTTTGTTCTTAAAGGAACTTACTGTAGCAGAGCGAGTTACAAGGAAGTTCATGATATGAGGCATGAAACATCTGGAATAATTAGCAAACATTCATGCTAGAGGATGTGTACAAATGGATATTTCAGAAACTTTAAGTGTCTTTTATTGAATTACACTAATACACTTCCTATTAGGAGAATGCCTCACCTCAGTCACACATGCAGAACATAAACAGACCCTCACCAAATACAGAACAGAGCAAGCGTAAAGTAGAAATACAAACAGGCAGACAAAACCTGAACTGGAAACCACAAGAAGCCAGGCTCTCTATGCAGTGCAACAATGAAAAAACAGAACAATCATCATTCCTCAAACATCAAATAATAAAATCAAGAAATAAAATAAATACATAATCATAATACTAAAAATATACTAATATTACTTAAAAAAAAAGCTGATGAATAAAAGATCAAATAATTAAAATCTCATATACAAGTTTTTTAAATGTCCCAAACACTAATAAAATATTTGAAAACAGCAGACACATCAAACACATGAAAAATAAAACTAAAAAGGATATTAAAAATTCATGCTCTCCATACCTGAGAACTTTTGATTTCCAGTTATCCTGAGATTGTCGTGGATTAGTGGAAGTGGGATGCACAAACTATCTCCTCTCTTTCTTACACAAACACACACAAGTTTATATACATGTACGCTCCCCTCTCAGACAAACTCACAAGCGTCTCCAGCTCTTTTTTGGTTGCGACCTACCAGCAACATCTAGCCCTCATCTTCATTTCAGCTGCTGGCAGGTTAGAATCCACCTGCAGCACCCATTCTCTCTCTCTCTCTCTTACACACACACACACACACACACACACACCCCAGGCAGGCTCCCATTCACATCCACCCAAATCCCAGTCAGGATCCCATTCTCACACATACACACACACTCCCTGCCAATCTCAGGAAGGCTCCCATGCATGCATGTGCACACACACACACACATATACAACCCAGGCAGGCTCCCATTCATACATCCACCCATCCCAGGCAGTCTCCCATTCACACACACTTCCCAGGCAGCCTACAATTCACAAACACATCCCAGGCAGCCTCCCATTCACACACACATCCCAGGCAGCCTCCCATTCACAAACACACACCATCCCAGGCAGCCTCCCATTCACACACACTTCCCAGGCAGCCTACAATTCACAAACACACACCCATCCCAGGCAGCCTCCCATTCTCACACACACACCCCATCCCAGGCAGCCTCCCATTCACACACACATCCATCCCAGGCAGCCTCCCATTCACACACACATCCCAGGCAGCCTCCCATTCACAAACACACACCATCCCAGGCAGCCTCCCATTCACACACACTTCCCAGGCAGCCTACAATTCACAAACACACACCCATCCCAGGCAGCCTCCCATTCACACACACATCCATCCCAGGCAGCCTCCCATTCACACACACATCCCAGGCAGCCTCCAATTCAGAAACACACACCCATCACAGGCAGCCTCCAATTTACTCACCCACATATACAGACCAGGCAGTCAGGGTCCATCGGTCATTCCTCCTCCACTGCTGCTTCCAGCCTTTACTTTCTTTGTGGAGGAAAGCAGTTCTGCAGCTCCTCTTCATATGCTGGCCCCCGAGGTAATTAATCACTTGGGAGCCCGATTACAAAATCAGAGTACTCTAGGCAGAATTCACGGCAAACAAATATCTTTGAATGAAGCACAAACAGTTCTGGTGCCAAGAATATTCATGTGTGAAAACATTTGTTGAGACAATACGGTACATCACTGAAATCAATATGGCAGCAAAGAGTTTGCTCTATCATGTTTGACGGTGTTATATATTATAAACAGCAAAAGGTAACAAAGTGCCATAAGTGGCGCTGTAACTCCAGCAAAATATTCTGGACTCATTGCTGACTATTTAGGGTGCAGTCTGTGTGATCTTCATTGTCATCAGGGGGGACCCCAGAGTAGACAAGGAAGCACCATCGAAATGCACAAACATTTCATTATCTTCTTTTGCAAAATGCATGGCTCTAAAGCCATGAGTACCTGCTTACTGCGGGCAATATGGAAAAGACAAATTGATATAAGCAGGGAAAATTAATTTATGTTTTGGGGGGGGCGGGGAAATATTCTATTGTTAGGGTGATCAGATTATGGAATCCTCTGTCCAGTGATGCTAACATACTGGTATTGATGCACAGGGGAAGATAACGTATTCATAGCGATGAGGAGTTCTCCTCTACTGAAATACCGATTAATATTCCTGTTCTCACCGAATCATTGCTACACGCCGATTTTATACTTCTCACTACTAATTTTGACTTTCTTGGTCTCTGATCTTCCATTTATTACTAGAATTGCCATTAACTAAGGATCATGATTACCATTGGTTTATTGTATTTGCTGTTATTTTGTTGGTATTTTTTGATATATATCATGTCTATGTTATTTCAATTTCTCTGTAAAGCCTGTTGCTGAATTATTGTTTATTGTAAACCGAGGTGATGTTTTTAACGTGCCGCGGTATATAAAAAAAAAAATCACTAAATAAATAAATAAATAAATAAATCTAGACAACCATAAGAAGGCTGAAATCAGTGGACTGGGGTCTTGGCTCAGTCTGCCAATAGCAGCCCCGGCAGTGGTTGAGTTATGACATTAGAACAGACTAATTACAAAGATAAAAGCAGTCTGCAGTAGCAGTTCACCAATTTTACAGAATGGAACATTTCCACCATCCGTTCAGCTGTGAATTCCTGGATGCTCTATCCCACCAGGAGACACCTGTTGCACCCTCTCCAAGTTTCCAGCATTTTGTTGGAATCTCCCAGCATAATTTTGTGCATGTGCCCTATGTTTTGCTGGCATCTGCACTATCCATCAACTGCATCTGTGTCTCCAGCAATGGCAACACATCTATCTTCTGTCTGCAAGTTTCTATCTAATTAGACACTAACTCCAGACTGACAGAGCAGTCACTGGCTCAGTGCTAGAGGAGTTGCAGGGCTGAGTCAAAGTCAAGTACCCACAGTGAGTGAATATAATCCACTTTGAAGTGCCAAAAAGAGGAATATCAATCAGATACATAAGTAAATATGGTCACTGGCATCACTGCTGTTTTTGGATTGATCTCTCCAAATTCCAGATAAAGTGAATGATATTCTGGAGGAACAGAACTTCCCGGAGCCTTGTCAGACAGGGTTCTGGGAGGGTTTTAGCATTAAAACCGCATTTTTGGGGGTTAACTGATGACTTAAGATGAAGTCTAGATAGTGGTAGGAATTCCTCAGTAGTTCTTCCTGATCTATCTGCTGCCTTCAGAACCGTGGGCTATGACATCTTACACTGTGTATAGTAACACTGTAAATGACGGCAGATAAAGACCAAAATGGTTCATCCAGTCTGCCCAGTAAAGTGTTCAGGATTGTAACTACCATTCCATGCAGGTTAGCCCCCGCCCCCCCTTGTCATCTTGTTAATTGATCATCTGAAGGTCCTCAGTATCGGAGGCACTATGAGGCCTATTTACTAAAGTGTGGTGCATTTACTAAACAAGTTCTTGCTGGATACTTGTGACCTGCATTGGCCACTGTTGGAGACAGGATGCTGGGCTTGAAGGACTCTCGGTCTGATCCCAGTATGGCAATTTCTCATGCTCTTAAATTCCCCAGTAGTTTTTGGTAGTTGTCCACAGCCGGATACTACACACGTTCCTGGCTGCGGCAACACTGTATGAAGGCCCCTCACCCTGGGGGTGTATGTTGTAAAGAGGCCACCTAGTTTGAAAAGCCCCCCTCCCGAGTAAAAAAAAAAACAGAGGTCTAGTAGGACCCCCCCCCCCTCCCAATTCGAATGGATCAAAATTAAGATAAAGGCCCTCTGCCTTGCCCTTCCACCTGGAGTACTGGAAACTTACAGGGGCTACATTAACTGTGATTGAGATCTCCCAAATCCCTGTCCTTCTCCTCAGTAGTACTGGGTAGCATCGGTAGATGTGCATAAGCAAGATGCTTCCCAGGTGTTCTGGTGCACTTCCTGCTTCGCCATCATTAAACGTGCACACACCTGAGCTGTACAGTCTGACATGTTTAAATATCACCTAAAAACCTGTCCTGGGGGACCTCCAGCTATTCATAATGAATATGCATGAGATACATCTGCATGCACCGCCTCCACTTTGAAACAGCCCAGGGAAAAAGTGGCCAGCTTATGAATCCCATGCACCAGTAATCACTTTTTTCTCCCTTAGTGTCCGCTTATACAGAAAGCTGCTAACACGGCCTCGGTCTTATTCTCACTGAAGGCACTGGTCATGAGAGGGTAAATGTAAATCGGTTATTTACTCTTTCAGACAATAGAAGAACTAGGAGGCACTCAATGAAGTTAGCAAGCAGCACATTTAAAACAAATAAGAGAACATTCTTTTTCACCCAACGCACAATTAAGCTCTGGAATTTGTTGCCAGAGGATGTGGTTAGGGAAGTTAATGTAGCTGGGTTTAAAAAAGATTTGGATAAGTTCCTGGAGGAGAAGTCCATTAACTGCTATTAATCAAGTTGACTTAGGGAATAGCCACTACTATTACTGGCATTAGTAGCTTGGGATGTATTTAATGTTTGGGTACTTGCCAGGTACTTGTAACCTGGATTGGCCACTGTTGGAACCAGGATGCTGGGCTTGATGGACCCTTGCTCTGACCCAATATAGCAATTTCTTATGCTCTTATGTTATTATTTGCATAACGCCTGGGCTTTAAGACCCACCAGAATTAAGAAGGCCTGACAACAGTTTGGGGATTAAACACACAGGAAGCCTAGACAAATCTATACTTTCACACCAGGCTTGGCAAGCGCATTTAGGATGACAGCATTGAAAGGCTAAAATTAGCCCCTTCTGTCAGCGGTAAGGGTTTGTCACAACAATAAAATCATTTGGTGCTAGTGTGCATGCAGAGTGCAGTCCCATTAAAATCTTGATTGTAATGCGACATCAGTGAACACACCTATTGCTTTTGTCCTAGCTGAATGCCAGAGAATTGTTTGGTGCTAAGAAACAGAAAAGGGTAAATTGGAAATGGAAACCAGAGCTTGGATGGCATGGCAGGACTTGGGCTTACAGTGTGGCTAGCTGTGACTTGTTGAGAAGAATGCCAGGCTGATTCACAGTGGTTTGCTGATCTAAATCCGTACAACGAATTTGTAAAATTTCACAGGAAGACAAATTCTTTCAGCCTGCTTGGGTGCCACATTACTGGTACGAATGCAGCTATCCCTACCAGAGCGTTCATAGGGAAATTTATTATTGTTTCAACGTATTACTCGCCTTTGCCCAGATCCCGAGTTTGAACTGACCAGCAGTTGAAATATTACATTAATACATGTGTCTAAGTATTGAATTTCTTGTATGTTCCAGAAGGCAAAAAAAATTCTACAGGAATTGCATGGCACATGAAAAAAAAAAAATAGCACTGTGAACTTATTCTGGAAAATCCCATATTTAAGAAAAAAATATCTCACAGCCTATTTTTCTGCAAGGATTTGCTTGCAGACTTTTTATTCTGTATTTTTTTTTCTTTTTCCAGAATTTGCAGGAAATAAAAAACCCTGGGGAGCAGAAGGTGGGCTTTTTTTTTTTTTTTTTTTTTTTAATTGTGCAGGCAAAGGAACTTGCAGATTTTCTGCACTTGTTTTACCCCCAAACTTAAATCTGAGCCCATAGCTACACTGAAGTGGGGCCCATAACCCACCAAGATATATGCAGCTCCCCACAGTCTAAATAGGATGCACACAACTCTTAAGTATTGTGACATGGAGCTCTTTTCCACTCAGGTACTAAAATCATAAGCAATATTCAGCTCTTTACTTAATCTAGGCAACCAATGAAGAAATCATTCCTACCTTCTTCACTCACTGCCCGTCCCAAGAAAACACACAGCTGAACAAGGTTTAATTTTAGCCAGCCAAATTCTAACCACCTCAATCAAACATCTAAAACCTACCCACCTAGAATTAGGCCACTCAGCCTTGGCTGGTAATGGTCACCTAAGCTAAGCCGGCCACACGCTCCAGCTAAAACCTGTGACCTCCCAGTGCCTTGTGTAAGTTACCAGCGTTCCTGTCAGAGCAATGCTGGACGCCTAGCAAGGAGGATGTGAGCCTCTTTCCTCCCAGCTAGGCTTAGGGATCTTTTCGGGGGGTTCTGGAGAGGGGAGGCAGCTCAGGAAGGATTTTGGTGCTGCATATGAATCTTCAGGCAGGTAAGGTGGTAGGGAAGGATGGGGGCTGGTGACACCACACATGAATTTCAAGTAAGAAAACTGGAGGTGATTTTTGATGCAACTGTATTGCTAAGCCTACTGTATATGTTAGTAAAGTTGCCCAGAACATTTTTCATAAGCTGAGCCTAATGCACAGATTGAGGCCATTTCTGATGCCAGATCATTTTTGAATAGTAATCTAGGTGCTTGGGGGGGTTAGTGGTTTGGATTATTGTAATTCGATATGCTTAAGTCTTCCCGTCTCTATGTTGGGTGTTTTGTAGATTGCCCAAATGCAGCAGTACAAACAGCGGCCAGGGTCTTGCGCTAGCAACATGTGACCCCAATCTTCTTGCAAGTTCTCCACTGGCTCCCAATTCTTTGGCGCGTCAAGTTCAAGATCTTATTGCTAATCTTTAAGGTGTTGTATGGCGAGGTCCCACTTTGCATCAGTGCTACCATAAAGGTTGATGTGCCTGCCTAATTCAATAAGAAGGCAAGGAACAGATCTCCTAGAAGTTCCATCGCTTAGAGATTTGTGTTTGGGTGAAATGCAAGAATGAATTTTCGTGGCAGCAGGCCCAATAACGTGGAATATGGAACCATGACCTGAAGTATGCATAAAACATTCAGTCAAAAGTGAAAGTGAAAGAGTTTCTCTCTTTAAATAGGACTTTGGAGGTTAAGCCCTGACCCAACTTAACTTTAGGATACATCTGCCATTGAGTAGAGACTTAGTAGCAGCATTTCTGTAATGCTAAATGTAAGTTGCTGAATGAGGTCTGCTTTAAATTTCGTGTGTTTAATTTCTTCCTTGCCTAGAATTAAAGAATAGGTGGGCTAGAAATACTTTTAAATAAATACATAAAATGCACTTCTTTTCAGGGAGGTGGGAGGGAGGTTGCTAGGGGAAGGAGGGCTGGCTCCCCCAGCACAACATTTTTTTAAACTCCTTATATATATTATGTTAAACAACTATCCCCAAGAAATATCTTGCTTCAGAAATATTGAGACTTAGCCATTACAATCTGAAAACATCCATTTTAAAAAAAGAGAAAACAATTAAATTCTCAGCATACAGTCGCCAAATATAAAGGAAGGGAGGAGAAACAAGAAAAGAGATGAAAGATGAGGATAATGAACAAAAAATAATAAGACACAGAAACAAAGACTTAACGGTAAGTCTGGTATATTACATTCTGAGGCCCGAATCTTCAACCCCTGCTCCCCCAGTGGAAACATCTTCAGATCAGGAAAAGCACACAACTGTTCTGGCACAGAAAAACCCCTCACATACAGGCTGATACAGTGCAGTGCGCTCCGACGGAGTGCACTGTTAACCTGCGTTTCAATGCGCTAGCTTTACCCCTTATTCAGTAAGGGGTAATAGCGCGAAAACGCGCGTCCAACACCCCCCCCCCCCCCCTCAAAACTAATAGCTCCCGCAACATGCAAATGCATGTTGATGGCCCTATTAGTTATTCCCGCGCGATACAAAAAGTAGTGCCTACCCAAAAGTAGGCATTAATTTCTCTCGGCACCGGGAAAGTGTACAGAAAAGCAGTAAAAACTGCTTTTCTGTACACCCTCCGACTTAATATCATGGCGATATTAAGTCGGAGGTCTCAAAAGTTAAAAATAATTTTAAAAAAATGTAAAATCGGCTCGCGGGTTGAAAACCGGACGCTCAATTTTGCCGGCGTCCGGTTTCCAAACCCGTGGCTGTCAGCGGGCTCGAGAACCGATGTCGGCAAAATTGAGCGTCGGCTGTCAAACCCGCTGACAGCCGCTGCTCCTGTCCAAAAAGAGGCGCTAGGGACGTGCTAGTGTCCCTAGCGCCTCTTTTTACCGCGGGCCCTAATTTGAATAATATTTTTTTCTGAATTGCGCGCACAGGAGTTTGGGCGCTCGCCTGCTCTCCCGCGATTTTTACTGTATCGGCCTGATAGTCTACTTGAGCCTACGAAACTAAACATTAACATGGATACTGCAAAAAGAAAGAGGTCCCTCTGGCTCTAGTCTCTTGACGCATGGGCAAGAAAGATTTTCTCTCCTGAGCTGCTTTTACTGATGTCAGGTTAATACCCCAGCAGGCCGATCCATAAATATTGCAGAAACCTTTCGGAAATAAGAACACGTAATGAAATCCAAACCATCCTTAAAAACAAAAGAAGCAAAAAAAGTGGCTCTAGCAGACTCTTCTCGTCCTGATGCTTCCAAAACATCCATTGCATCCTCCCTACCCCCAAATACAGAAGCAGTTCTCAGTTGCTGTATTTCGTTCTTGAGAGGCAAATTAAAAAACGTTAAGAGGTGGAATTGCTTCATCCAGTACAGAGAGAATCTCCAAAAAATATTTCTTTAAAATGTCCAATGGCACTAACTGAGGTAAAACAGGAAAATTAACAAGACGCAGATTAAGTTGCCTTGCTTGATTTTCTAAATATTCCAGACATCTATGAACCAAAGTCTTATTGTAGATCAGAGAAGAACTAACAATTTTCATATTCTTTAAGATCCAAGGTATCTTTTAAAATCCAAAATATCTTTATCAACATCTTCTTTTTCTTTAGCTAAAGACTTAACTGTGTTTGCCAATACATTAGAAGTAGCTGCGATAGAGGAATCCAGTCTAACCAGGACAGACCAATGTAACCACAGGGGGTAACGACAAGAGGTCTTCAGCTGGCAAAAGAGATAAGAAGCCGGCAACAGTGCCTTCAAGCCTGGGAAACCAAGTCCTGCAGACTCAGGAAGAAAGAAACACTTCCCCTCCAGGCTCCTCAATGCTTTCTCTTCTCTCCCTTTGGTTCTTATGACATCTTCATGCCCAGCAGCTCAACTAGGCGCATCATCTCGATGCGACGATTTGAGCACAGCGCTCAGACGTAAAGAGTGAGATGCTGGCAGGACAGAGTCAGGGGAAGTGAGAGAAGCCTCCGCGCTCCAGCCCAGTCAAGCCCCTCTTGTCACAGGGCAGCAATGGCCCTTGTCAAAACATTTTTAAAAGAAGGGGTGATCCAGCTGGCTAAATTTAGGACTGTTATGGCAGCTTCTTGATTTGTATCTCAAATTGATGGGTTCACTACAGGTATTCTATATCATACAATTATACCCAATATACCCGTATTTTCTCATTGAATCAACTTAATTCTTTATTACAACTTACATTAAAAAACATACATGACATTACCTAATTTGTACCATTCACACCACACATTCATCCCTCTAAACAATAATATTAAATATACATTAAAACTTCCTACTAACCCCATATGTATCGCATACATTAAATACTAACTTTTATCCCTACTATTGTATCCCTTTTTTTTGTATATAACACAATTTAAACATTCCCACCCAATCACATATTTTCAATACCACTCAATTATTTGTGTTGGCTTATTCCTCAACTTGTCTTTCACAACTTTTCTCCCAATACTTGGTTTTCAACTTGTTCTTCACACAATTTTCTCTCAACTCTCCCTTCATTCGGTTTTCTCTCAGTTCTCCCCGGTTTTCTCTCAATTCTCCCAATTCTTCTTGATTTGGCCAGCACTGCAGATCAGTCTTAGCCACCTAACTTTCTTCCCCTGAGCTACCACAAAATCTCTCTCCCAGGCTTACCCAATTTTCAGGTGCCTAATTGGGGGGGACAACTTAAGTGCCTCTCAATGTTAGGCTCCTAAACCCTGTGAAAATCGGTTTCCTAATAACATAAATGTCAGCAGATAAAGACCAATTGGCCCATCCAGTCTTCTCAGCTGTGAACCTTCCTCTGGTTTTCAACCATCCTGGGCAGATGAGCATGCAGATTCCTACCCACAAACCAACACCAGCTCTTTCCCCATCCCCACATATCATCCACTTGACCCCTCAGCCCCCCCTCCCACCGCTGCCCTTCACATTTGAACCAAAAATGCACAAAATCTACCATAATGCTGGCCTCCAACACCCTCACTTACAGGCCACCGCAGATCTCGTCATCTTCCTCCTTAATCTTACGAGTCCAATACTTAATCCAATATCCAAGTTCATTCCATGTCTTCTTATTGCAACCAGGGATTTAATTGCTAAAATCGTAAAAGAAAGAAAATAGTTTCTGTTTGTACTTTTAAATGGAAGGGAAAGGCTGCACGCTGTGCCTTTAAAAGAACATTGGAAGTTGTTGCAGTTCATGTGGCTATGATTCAGCAGCTCTAGTTTTTTCACAGGTCTGCACAGAGGTTAGCAGCAACCAGCTGGCCTCACAGTGAAATGACTCCCAAGGGAAAACTGCAGGACATCTTTAGTACAGAAACTACGGATTCAGATGAATTATGTTATAGATTTTTGGAATAAGAGGATGAAGTTTAAACAAACTTACTCGGCTCGCACACCGTCGCTGCCATGTATATTTCACCCGCTTCAAATCATAAACTTATGAAAACACTTTTGGTGCCTTGGAGTGTTCATGCCACTGCTGATGTTACCCTTTGACCCACTTTTGGTGCCTTGGGGTGTTGATGCCACTGTTCTTGCTGCATTGCTCTGCACCTTTGGTTTGGGGTTCTAACACCCGTGCTCCTCCTTCTCTGTGCCTCTCGTAGTGCCTTTGAGTGTTTTGCCATTCCAATGCTTAAGACATTTACTGCAGCTTGCCTTGTTCTTTTTTTCTAATAGGAGATGTGCTGATGTTTTGGGGCCTGGTGTAATATTTGCAGTGTTGCCTTTTCATAGGTAGGGTTGATACTATTTGAGTGCTAGCAGTTAGTGCTGTTTTCGTATGGAAGGTTTACTGTATTGTAATTCCTTTTTTCAGAGGATTCATTGTCATTTTGTTTTCAGCAACAAATTAAAGACAGCAGAATTTTTAAATGTCTATAAAACTGTAACCCAAAGGCTGTATGTATAATGTAAGTGGCTGTGTGGTGTGGTGTGGTGTGCTGTCCGGGTCCCTCAGCCATCTGTGAATGCATCTGAAGAAGAGACCAATAAAGAGAGAGGATGACTGCTGCACTCAATATATTTTCATAACATTTGGAAAAAAGAACAGTGCACCTATAATGCACATGTGCATCAAATAGATTCATGAGTGCATCACTCGTCATTGATGGCCCTGTTGGTTCTGCTGATCCATTGGTAGATTATCCATTGCCACTGTTCTGGGGATGCTAGAATAGAAGGAACAGAGGGACGAGAGAGAGAAGGCAGGTTCAGGGGCAGTGGTGGCATATTTATGCAAATGAGGGTCAGGTCAGGTGTCTCTACCCTCCCTTTCCTGGTCCTCACATGTCCAATCCTGGTCTGCAAAAGTTGGAAAGCATGGTTGGGGGTGGGGGGGGGGGGAGGAAAGGACCTATGGGTCCATGCCCCGGATCTTTGAAGTGCTTTGCAAAGCCCCTGAACTAAATGTAAGAGAAGCTTGAACTGTATGCAAAAGCAGACAGAGAGCCAATGTAGTGACTTGAGAAGAGAGGATACATGGTCATGCAGTTAAATTTTGAATAGATGGCAGTGGAAAAAACTGGTTCAGCAGATGATGCCTGTGTTTGTGCAGCTTTGCCTCATCATGGTGCCTTGGGCTATTCCTGCCACTACTGGAGGCACTTTGTCCCACTCAGTGCCTTGGAGTGCTTTTCTCCCCTGCTGCTGCTGCTGTCTGCCTGCAAGTTTCATCAAACATTTGTAGAGAACCTCAGTCTTAGAGCCCAAAATAGGATGTATTGCTTCTCCCATTGACTTGCTGTATTATAATTCGAATTATCTGCTGTGATTGTTACGGTTTTCTCTGCCGAGATCGGATTGGCGGATTACAAATGTAATAAATAAATAAATAAATAAAATGCAATGGAAAACAAATGACCGCATGGCATGAATAAATGAATAATTCTTTTATCCTGAAACCGAATGAAACAAATTACCGAGTCAAAACAAATTTACTGAACGAACTGAACCGAAATTGTTTTCCCGCACATGCACCTAGTTCTGAGGAAACAAAACAGCATGGAGTTTCCTTTGGGAGCCCAGATCTGAGAAAGTAAGATTATTAGTCCAGGGGTAAAAAGCATGGGGTGGTGGTAGGAGCAGAGAGAGAGGCTGAGCTCCAGTGCAAGGCAACAGCAGCAGCCCCTGTCACTGAGCTCCTTCCCCCTCCTCTGCAACCACCAGCAGTGTGCCGCCTTCTTCTTCAGCCCTACCCCCTACAACGTCATCCAAGGAAGCCAACCCCATTTGTATGGGCAAAAATTGCACCGAGCCAGCGATTCCCAGAAGCAGCAGGAGGAAAGGTAGGAGAGAGACTCCACCAACACTTCCCCAAGGGTTTCTTCCCTCTACCCTTGCAGCCACCAGCAGCTTGCCAGAGCCAAAACAGGACTTCTTCTCCAGCCCCATCTCCGCAATGTCATCTAGCCAAGCTTCCCCCTTCAAGGTGCATAAAGCGAATGCCAAGACAGCGATTCTGAGCAGCAGCGGGAGGAGATATAGGAGGACCCCCCTTTGCCCTTCTCTTGCAGCCATCGGAATGACTTCCGCAGCCAGAATGAGGCTCTTCTTCTCTGGCCCCATCCTCACGACATCAACTAGGGAGGCTTGCCACATTTAGGGTCTGTGCTGAAGGTGGGCCCTCCCCACTGTGCCACCATGATTCAAAACAGCAGGAGGGACACACAACCAGGTGCACATGGATGGACTTGCCCATGCTTGCCCCAACAGCTGGTTTCCATTACCAAGCTCTGTAATAATTCACACAGTCACCAAATTAGTGAAGCCGGCTGTGTGGATTATTACAGGGGAGAGCTACAGGTGCTGTTTAGGAGAGATTATTGCTTTAATCTTGATACGAAGGGACAAGCTGCTCCCAATGACAGGGGACAGAAAGGAAAGGGGAGGAACCTTTTTGCTCAAAATGCTGGTGCTTTCCTTAAAACATTTAGAAAGACAATCTTTAGGGTATCCCCTGATTGCTTTTAGGGCAAAGAGGCCAGCAAGCTTGGCCGTTCATTATTTATTTAAAAATAAATGTGTTTTGTAATGGCTTAGGCATGCATCTGTTGTGCTGAAATAACTATTCTCTTTAACCATGGCCACCTGCTGTCTTTTTCAATTTCAAGTATTTCTAAGTAGCAATCAAATCAGGATAATTTGTTCTTTATCTCCACGAAAGCATTGTGAAAGAAAAATGTGAGCATTATGATACATCGGGGGGAAATGCAAGGCCTTCATTTTCTGCCTTCTTTACATTTGATCAGATAGAATGGGCATTTTGCCAATCTTCCTTAATGCTATTCCAATGAATAGAGCATTGCTTAATCGCTACACGTCTTTGTTCCCCTGAATGCTTTTTTCAAGGTTCTGAAGGTTTTATATATATATATATATATATATATATATATATATATATATATATATATATATATGTGTGTGTGTGTGTGTGTGTGTGTGTGTGTGTGTGTGTGTGTGTGTGTATTAGGGATGTGCACTTGTTTCAAAACGAATGGCAATCCGAACCGAAGCAGGTATTTTTATTCCGGTTTGTTTTACCCCAAAACTATCGCACAATCCCCCCGAAAATCTAAAAAGAATTTCAGGATCATTCATTTTGGAAAATAGTGTGCGCTATTTCATAGAATTAATAAAAATGAAAAAATAAAAATAAAACTGAATACAAATGTATCCAAAAATAAAAAAAAAACACCTCAATAAAATATTTCCCTATATATATCCCTAGTGTATGTGTGTGTATCTATATAAAAATTTTAAAGCTCCAGGTCACGTGTGCGCATGTGCCCCTCAGCAATGTCACCGGAAGAGGACCGGGTTACTGAATGAGGAAGGCCCCATGGTTGAATAAGATCAGGTGCTCCAGATAATGAACCAGATGGCCAGCGGCCAGATCAGGCCCCAGCAGATGAAAATGACCCGGCACCTGAATGAATGGAACGCTGGTTGAATGAAAGAAGCAGATGACTTGGCTGAGAGCATAGAGAGAGAGGGACAAGGAAGGGTTAGAGGAGGAGAAGGAAAGTGTGAGAGGAGGAAGTAGAGAGCAGGAGGGAGAGGGGGACAGATTGGAAGGAGGAAGTGGAGAGTGGGAAGAAGGGAGAAGGAGATGCGGAAGGGAAAAAGTAGAGAGTGGGAAGGGAAAAGCATGCCCCCACCCACACATATAAATTCTTCCCTCCTAAACACAGTCTTACTCCTCCATCCTACACATGCAAACTTTGCATATACAAACACCCACACACACACTTTACCACCAAATAACCCCTCCAGCCACTCTCCCAACTCCTACCAGCCCCACACATCATTAGAACACACCTTTGCCCTCCCTCCCCTCCATTGCACACTTGCACCACCTACACAGCATCAGGAAAGGGGGGAGAGGACGAGGTTGAGAACAGGGTTGAAAGGAGTAGAGAAAGAACGGGGAAGGTGAGAAAATGAATACAGGAAAGAGGGGAAGTGGAGAGGAGGAGAAAATGCAGAGTGCAAGAGGAAGAGCATCCCCACCAACAGACTCACAAACACAAATACGCCCATGACCCAGCTCCTCAAACATCCCCCCAATGCCCATCCCTCATCTCCATCTCCCACTCTTCACATAATACCCCCACAACCTCCACAAGTCCCCTACCCCCAGACACCCACTCAGATCCCCATATATACCACCCCCACATAACCACCCACACAGCCAATCACATCAACATACTACCCACACATACCCCCACCCCATACACTCACGACATAACTTGTTAATCATCCCACCCACCCATTCCTTGCTTTTCCCCCAATAAGCATGAACAGAGAGTCCAGAGCTGCACCCCCTCCAACAAGACTGTTGAGCAAAGTGAGCAGGGACACAGCCCCTAGTGTATGCGTGAGTCCATATGCATAGTGTATATAGATATATAGCTATAATCTATATATCTATATGCATGCAAATGTTTAGGTACCCATGATCAACTTATATGTTTCAATGAATATCTAAGTGAATAGAAGCTGACAAAAGCTCTACATGGTACAAAGTTAAACACAAGGAGGTCAATGTTTAAAAAAATACAATGGATAACTTATCCAGGTAAACTTAGCCTTATCTTGGACATTAGAACTAAGACTTGACATACTGGATCACACCAAAGGTCTATCAAGCCCAGTATCCTGTTTCCAACAGTGGCCAAGCCAGGTCATAAGTACCTGGAAGGATCCCAAGGGGTAGATAGATTCCAAGCTGCTTATCCCAAGAATAAGCAGTGGATTACTGCAACTCTACCTTAATATTTTTTAATGTTTTCTTCCAGGAACTTGTCCAAACCTTTTTTAAATGCAGCTATACTAATAGCTTTCACCACATCCTCTGGCAATGAATACCAGAGCATAATTATGCGCTGAGTAAACAATGTTTTCTCTTATTAGTTTTAAATGTATTACCCAGTAACTTCACTGTGTGTCCCCCGGTCTTTGTACTTTTCAAAAGAGTAAACAACTGATTAAATTTTACTCATTCCATTACACTCATTATTTTATAGACCTCTATCATATCTCCTCTCAGCCATTTCCAAGCTGAAGAGTCTTAACCTCTTTAGCCTTTCTTCACAGAGGAATTAAAATTAGGCCAATAGGAAATAGCCACTGCTATTACTGGCATCAGTAGCATGAGATCTACTTAGTGTTTGGGTACTTGCAGCCTGGATTGGCCACTGTTGGAAACAGGATGTTGGACTAGATGGTCTGACCCAGTATAGCAATTTCTTATGTTCCATCCCCTTTATCATTTTGGTCACCCTTTTGTGTACCTTTTCTAATTCTGCTATATCTTTTTTGAAATGTAGTGACCAGAACTAAACACAATACTCAAGATGAGGTCACACCATGGAGTGATACAGAAGCATTATGATATTCTCTGTTTAATTCTCCATTCCTTTCCTAATAATCTCTAGCATTCCATTTGCTTTCTTTGCTGCCACTGCACACTGAACAGAGGATTTCAATGTATTCTCAACGATGATGCCTAGATCCTTTTCCTGAATGGTGACTTCTTGTTATGAATCCTCCTGTAGCTGTGCTACGGGAGGCTTCTCATCTCTTTCCTGGAGGCCGCTCTGAAGCCGGGGTCTTGCCTACAACCTATCCAGGATTTGCTCCAGAGCCTGGGAGGCCTTAGATGTCCTTGGGGCCTGCCTGAGGCTTGCTTGGGTCTGCATGGACTTCCTGGTTTGAGCCACGCCCTTCTCCCTAGGGGCCGGCCCGCAGCACTTCTCCTCAGTTATAGGGCCAGCTAGGTGTGGCCCATCCAAGCTCCTCCCAGGGAGTTGCCTGTCTTCAGCCCTATAAAAGGACTTCAATTTCCAGTTAGCTTTGCTTTTGCAATGAGCGAGTAGTATAAGGAGCTTCTCCTTCCCCTTGGACTCCATATTCCTGCTCTTGCTTGGTGTTCCAGTATTCCAAGGGATCCCTCTTCGTTTCGTTTCTGCTGTTCCTGATCCCGGTCTCTGATGTCCTGATGTTCCTGTCATCCTTCGTCTCTGCCCTCCTGATGTTCCAGAAGGCCTGACGTCCTTGATGGCTAGAGGTCTTTATGTACCTGATCTTCCTGATGTCTGTTCCTGCAATGTTCCAGCTTCCCGAGTCCTCCAGATGGTCACCCTGAGGGTTAATCCATTCCGTCAGTTCCTGTTTCCAATCACTGGAGCCTCTGCCAGTTGAATTCCTTTCCTGAGCCTGATGTCCTCTGTCTCTGCCCTCCTGATGTTCCAGAAGGCCTGATGTCCTCGATGGCTAGAGGTCCTTATGTTCCTGATCTTCCTGATGTCTGTTCCTGCAATGTTCCAGCTCGAGTCCTCCAGATGTCCATCTCGAGGGTAAATCCGTTTCATCCGGTTCCTGTTCTCGGACATTGGAGCCTTGGTCAGTTGGATTCCTTTCCTGAGCCTGCCCCACTCCCACGTGGTCCGTGACCAGCCTCCTTAGGCAGCATAAGGCGCGTAGAGGACAGGGTGGTCCGTGACCAGCCCACTGGGTCCGCCCTGAGTAGTAGGCTGTGTAGGGTGCCCTGAGGAACAGTGCCCACTTGTCTTCGTCTAAGTCTTCCAAGTCCTTTCTTCTCATCTGGATTTCCCAAGGTCCGTAAGAGTAATCCTTGCCTCAGACATTTCTGATACACTGAGCCTCCATCTACTCTAGTTCCAGATGCCTTCCATGGGAGAGCTTCCACCCGCTCGCCCTTCCGGAGGTCTTTCATTCCTGTTGTTGATGCCTTGTGTTCTTCTCCTGGAGCCTTTCTCAGCCTTCAAGCTTCAGCCCTTGTCCACCCTCATTTCTTGTCCAACCTGCCTCCTGTGCTGCTCCCTGCAGCAGGTCCGAAAGGGCTGGGAGTAGTGGAAGGACCACTCAGAGACCAACCTTGCATGGTTAGCCTCATTCAGGCATGCAGGTCGGCAGGGGCCTGGTCACCTCCAACCCTAGACGAGGTCCGTCTTACCGCAAGGGGCACACATCTCACCCCTAGCGCTCCCAGCCACCGGAGTGCAACACTCCTAATGTGAAATCTTGCATTGTGTAGCCATAATTCAGGTTATTCTTTCCTAAGTGCATCACTTTGCATTTGTCCACATTAAATTTCATTTGCATGCTCAAACACCCAGTTTTGCAATGTCCTCTTGCAAATTCTCACAATCCTCTTGTAATTTAACAACTTTGAATAATTTTCTATCAGCACATTAGCTCGTTTATAAATATATTAAAAAGCAGTGGTCCCAGAACAGATCCCTGGGGCAGTTCACTATTCACCTTTTTCCATTGGGAAAATTTAACATTTAGCCCTACTCTGTTTTCTATCTTTTAACCAGTTGGCAATCAACAATAGAACACTGCCCCCATCTCATGACTTTTTAATTTTCTCTCATGAGGGACTTTGTTAAATGCTTTCTGGAAATCCAGAAACATGATCAACTGGCTCACCTTTATCCACATGTTTATTTACGCCCTCAAAAAATTGTAACAAGTTTCTGAGGAAAGACTAACTTTAGTACAAGCAAACAGTCTTAAAGTTAGCTGGATAAACTTATCCGACTTACTTTCAGATAGCCAAGTATATTCAGTGGCATGCCCACATTGTTGAATATCCCAGCTAACTTTGGCAGCAGGCCAACAGCTAGTAATTATGGACCTCTACAAAGTTTAGGGTGGGGGGGGGCATTTTTCAATGGCCCCCTTCTCCCCTCCCCCCTCCCAGGCACAAGGCAAAGATCATAGACCTTTTATGGATAAAAGGCTTTTTTTCCCCAGAATACTATGTTTAGCTCCTACATAGATCCTATCAGATTCTATGACTGAATATGCACATCAAACTGCAAAGGACGCTGAGGTTCATTGAGTTTCATTCTCTGAAGAATCAAGATGATTTTGCTCAGTGAAGCAAGAAGAGGAGTATAGAAAGCAATTGATCTGCTTAACCTATGAGGCTCTGAGTCAGCAATGGAGGGCGTCAGCTATGGCTATTGGAGCCCTCAGACTCCCGTGGCTGTGAACCGCAGGCCTTAAAGAAGATGTACGCGACGAGCTTGCTGACATTGCCATGCACCGGACAGGATCTCTGTGGAGATAAAATCAAGAAAGTGGTGGATCTAATAAAAGACCAGTGTTCCAGGCTTTAAGTGCTCTCTGTTGCCACCTCTGATCCACAATTTACCTCCAAGAAGTTCTTTCATGGCTCTGCGAGGAGACCTTTTTCTTCCAAAAAAAGGCATCGCCATCCGTATGCTTTCCCCCCATCAGCAGCAGAAACTGAGGCCTCACTGACTTAACCATAGAAGCTCTAAACCCCATAGAGCAATGCAGTCAAAACAGGGGATGAATTTTGCCAAATTGCACTGTCAATGGGGCCTTTACTCACTATTGCACCAGGAATTCCTAGAAAAAGAGCTTTCCTCCCTCTTGCAGACTAAGGCAGTTAAATCCTACTCCAGGTATTTCCTGGTACCCAAGAAAACTGGAGAATATTGTCCCGTCCTATGTCTAAGGACTCTGAACAGATTTCTATTGACAGAAAGTTCAAGACGAGTCCCTTGGGCACCAGCACATTATTCTCCTCGTAAAGGAGGAGGACTTGCTATGTTCTCCAGATCTCAGAGATAAACAGACATAGACCTACGTCCCAGTCACAGGAATTATCTCAGATTTATTTAGGGAAATACGTAGTGCTCGTTGGCCTGTTGTCGGTCTCGCATGTATTCTTTGTAGCAATATCTACACAAACTGGGAATTTATAGATTTTCTTATTTGGACGATTAGCTGATCAAGAGCACATCCCAGCTCCCTGGGATTCCTCCTTAGATGCCCAATTCCTTCTCTCTCTGAACATAAATTCTCCCTTAGATCCACCACTCGGGCTAACATATACCAGAGCTGTACCCTGTCTAGATAATCTCTCGCAACATGTTACTTAAAGGAAAAGGCAAATAGAGGTTATCCTGTACTGCAGAACCATCCATCCAATAGGACTAATGGTAGAGATTAAGCAGTAGTGGTGAAACAAAATTAAAATATACATACACGGGAAGATTTTAAATTCCCGGCAGGCAAAAAAACCTGGGGGTATATGCACATGGCCAGGCCTTGCGCACACTGTGCACATTTTCAAAGGGACCCGGCCACATGCGTAACCTTGTAACACGCCAAAATGCCAGGCCCAGAGAAAGGGGTGGTCTGGGGGCGGGGAGGGGCTGGAGGCGGCCGGTACAGAGGTTATTTGCCACTGTGCCAGGGAAAAGTGCGCCGGCAGTCAGCCAACCCATCCCGGGTCTTCCATGGCTAAGACCATTGTACTTAGTAAGGGCCAGATTAAAGGCCTGGAACTTGGACTGCTGCACCAAAATCTCAGTTTTCCCAGAGGGCTTAGTTATATTCACAGACTGGGATCCTACGTGGGTTTTGTAAGTTATTTGTAAAAGCTTACAAGCCCCAGGGATCTGCATTGGGACCAGTGGATCTAAAGTTGTGATGGTGCTGGAGTTAACACCAGCACATTCACCCCAGCAGATGGCGCCATGTTGATATATACAATGCCTGTGTCCGGGCCAAGGCCTTGGTGTCAGGTACGGGCCTCTGGCCTGAGCCACAGCATTGGGCTGGGTCATGGCATCGGGCCTGGTCTGGGCTTCTGGCCTAATCCGAGGCCCAATCTTTGGCCTTGACTAGGCTGAGGTCATGGCAACATATGGCTCCCTCGGCCTACAGAAGGCCAAGGCTTGGGCCTGGGCCTAGGCCTCACTGGTGGATCTCCACTAGACTGGGTAAGGCCCTGGCATTTTTCCGGGTGACTGGGCGGGAGCCCCTGGGAGACCTTGTTTTCAGTTTTTGGCCATTTTTTCTTATTATTTGATTCATTTTTTGAAAACTTGGCTCTTTGAGCAAGCCTTCGTACATAAAATTCAAGCTTAGCTTTTACTGTGTTCTATGTTAATTGATCTGTTTGTGTGAATGTTTTTTAAATGTTTTATACAGTTGTATTGTATTTAGATGATTATTTCTGCTGATGCTTTTAAGATTTAAGGTTATTGTACACAGTTATGATGTAATTAAGATTGCCGGTATATACAATCTTTTAAATAAATAAATAAAATAAATTCTCATGAATGAAATGAATCAACACTCCAAGAACCAAAATTCATGGGGAAAAAAAAATCCCAAAATCGAACCGAAAACATATTTTTTCCCCTGCACATCCCTAGGTCTGGCTACCGACTTGTTGCACCATTCACTATCTTGAAATCAAAGTATAAATATAAAGTTAATATACATAGAGCAGGGTCTACCCTCCAAACTATGAGTGTCATAATTGTAGGAGCAGCAAAATTCTGTTGTAGGCCTGGAAATCCTTTCTGATCAGCTCTGTGGCACCTAACACCATTGGGACTCTCCATCTGTCACATTTTTGCCATCATTCATTGCATCTGTCGATGATACTTGGTGACCATCTGTTGCATCTGTTGCTATCTGATAAACCTTTGCTGCACCCTGCATGATACAAAATAGCTCTTTATGTTTATTTTCCTTTACTACCATCTATGGATCTGCAAATGTTGAATTGATCAAGTTGTCTTCATTCTCTATAGTTCTAGTTGGCCTAGCGCCCCACTATGCACCTGGTGTCATAACGCTGTAGTCTTTGGCATGGTTTCTAGAAGATGAGCCCTGGCTGCCTTACTGTGCCTCTCCTTATGCAGTCCTTATGAAATGAGCTCATCACACCCAGCCACTAGGAGTGAACCTAGCCACAGTTCTGCACGAAGAACACTCATGAGGCTCCTCCAGTATATCACTACGTGTAACACAGCATTTCCCCATGTCTGTACTCCCATAGGCATATCGTACATAGTCTACTATAGTGTACTGTGATTATCATTCTTGGATTTAAAGATTAATCTCTAATCTCTTTTCCCATTGGTGTGTCTGATCTTGATCATGGTGTCACTATGTCAGAAGTCCTGGCTCTCTTTCTAGTGGTCATTCCTCTTAATGACGGTCTCCTCCTTAGATCATGCCAAAAGCCTCTAAGGCAAAAGGTCAGACTGAGTTGTGGTTCTGAGCATATGGAAGGCAAATTAAAACAAAGGGATAAGTATGAAAGAAGTCCTGGATTTTGTACGTTTGACCTCTGAAGACTAATTAGATGTCCTCGCTATCTCAGGCCTGAATCATAAATGCCTTCCAGCCTTGCACCTGATTTTTGTGATTATTCTTGAAAGAAGCCGGTGTTGGTACAGTAAAGGATCCATTCTTCCCCCCAGGAAGCTAGTTCTGAGAGATCCAGAGACTCTCATACTTATAGAGCCTTCAACTCTTGCATTTGTGAGGGTCCTATCTCCCTCTCCCCTTTGTCAATGTCTGCTGCAAAAATCTGAAAATGTTATAATTAGAGGAATCTGCTCCGTGACAACAGGCCTGGGGAAGGAGGAAGGTTATTTCTGCTCAGCATCCCAGTGTGAGAAAACAGAAAGTTGCAGGATCATTAATCTTGGAATTACTTGGTAGCTTCGAGTACAATTACAGGAAATTTTACTTGTTCTTGAAAACAAGTCATTACAGCAGACAGAGTTGAAAGGCTCTGTATCCCTTTGCCTGTCCCCTGAGCCATCCAGTCCTAGAGATGACGGAGGTCATTTTCAAAGGAGTTATGCATGTAAACATAATATAGTATTGTGGCAATTTTAAAAAGCCCATTTATGCACAGGGACTGTAACTTTGATACCAGTGAACAGGTGCATGCATTTGTGCCGGTTTGCGCCAAAAGATGTGGCCATTTTGTAACATATGCGCGTATGTGCACGCGTGGTATAAAATAGGCTGTACACAAATACGGGTGCGCACAATTATATGGATGCACACATGTGCTTGCAAATGCTGCCTCTACCTCATAAATGGAGGGGATTTTAATAGACATGCGCGCCAATGCAATTACCAGTTTCCCCAGTTCGTTCCCAGTTCACCAAGGTAAGGGATACGACTTCCTAAGCCCCTAGTTAAATAGCCTCCCTTTTACCCTGTTAGCACCCAACCCTTAAAACCCTGCTGACCTGCCTAGAATTTTGTATTTTATTACTTATACGCTATCCATACCAGTAGAAAAGTTAGGTGGCAGGTGCACACTTGTGCGCGAAAAAACTACGCCCACATTTCACGTTAAAGTCCCGGAACACCCATGCCCTGCCCATGCCCCACTCCTTTTTTTGCAGGTGATAGGCTCATACATGGGCGGCTTTTAAAATCCGCTCAGTGTGTGCCAGCCAGACATATTTGCCTGTCTCCTGGTTTTAGCGTGTGCCGGGCTTTTAAAATTCACCTATTCCAAGTGCATTTACACAAGTAAAACCTATGGACAATTCAATGGCATATATTGCAGCAATTTTCAAAAGTCCACTTACAAGTGTAAAGGGCAATTACCCTATAAAAGCTAGTTTAAGAGTGTAAATCCTTTCGAAAATGACTCCGACAGGTTTTGTGTCCCTGCGCCTGTCCCCCCTGTGCCATCAGGTCCTGGAGGAGATAAGCTCTTTATTCCCGTGCCCAATGCGCCGAGTCAGCCAGTCCTAAGCAGTGCATACAGAACTATGCCAGGCTTCGAGCCCTCCAGTGCTAGACGTGATGGTGTTCTGCACTTCTGTTCCTATCCCCCCCCCCCTCCCCCACACTCGCCTTTGAGGTGATAGGGAATGGGCGCAGGGATATAGAACCTAAGTCATCCAGTCCAGGCTCTGCAGTCCCCTGAGTCATTCAGTCCTGGAGGTAACGTCTTATGTATCACCGTGCCTGACCCCAGAGCCCTCACGTCCTCGAGGTGACTGGCTGTGTCCTTGCGCCCTTTCGCAGGGCCATCCAGTCCCTGGGCATGCTTGACTTTTACTGTTTTATTATTCACCATCAGTTTGTTTGCATAGGTTGAGCAGGTAATTTGTTCATCTGGAGTCTGTATCAAAAGCAGTAGAGCCCTTTGAGATGTAATCCTCACATCTCTTGCTCTGTGGTACTTTAATCTTCCTCCCTCTTTCACCATTAAACCCAGAAATAAAGATTCACTGCCCATATCTGGTCTCCGCTCCAGCGATGACGCCGCCACCAAACTCTTTCTGTTTGATCTTGTTTCCTCTCATGCTTCAGCAGCAAAACTTGGCTGCCGCCTTCAGAACGGATGCACTCGATGATTCTAATGAGGTTTGTTGCAGGACCCCCCACTGGGTGCATTTCATGGATTTTTTTTTTTTTTTGTGTGTGTGCCTTCTAATGCTCTCTCTGAAGCCTCCAATCTTCCTGCTTGCAGCTGTACACGAAAACATTCTTTGCATAACCCAATGATGGGTCATTAACATACAGCAGAACGTCCATCAAATACATGGCTACAATATGAGAGATTTACGCTAAAGTAGATCCCCTGCCTCTTCCTACCTCCCTTTTTATCCAGTTCTTTCTGTTGCTTTCTCATCCGGATGGGGGCAGTGACTTTACGGGTTCCTTCCTGTTGCTGCTGCTGCCACCTAGCTGTGGGCAAGGCACCCGCCCTCTTTAGCCAGAATTAACAGGGGGGGGCCACATGTCCTGCTGGAGGGCTCAGGAATGCGGCGCCTGTCGCCTCCCCGCATTAACGGCTTGATTCTGGGCCTTGTATCAGTACAGACAAAAATGTATTTAATGGCCTGTGAGAAGTGTACTAGTACCTTCTATTCTTTCTTTATTCTTTCCTATCCGCCTCCTCGGGAACAATAACTTTTTCCATGACTGCAAAGCATGCAATGGGTTGTGTATAAAAGACTGCCCGCACAGAAACTAAATATGTGATTGACCCTATTCAGACATGCCCAGTTGGCACCTATGCTGCTCCTAGAGGCTGTCAGAAATGGTACAGTAACCCCACGAGACTGCTTTGGTTTTGGCACACTCTGCAGTGCTGTATGCCTCTGGCCGTGGCACATGAAAGTGCAGGATTCTCATCACACAACTGGGTGATACCATCCCAAGGGCAGCGAGTCAGGCATTCTCGTCTAGACCTTTCCACGAGATTCTTCAGCTCTTCTGGGCACTGCCCGAGTCTTGTTTTCATTCTGCGGTTTCCATCAGACATGGTTACTTCTCTCAGAGCAGGCTGCTCAGTAAAACTTAAGAACATAAGAAATTGCCATCCTGGGTCAGACCAAGGGTCCATCAAGCCCAGCATCCTGTTTCCAACAGACGGCCAAACCAGGCCACAAGAACCTGGCAATTACCCAAACACCAAGAAGATCCCATGCTACTGATGCAATTAATAGCAGTGGCTGTTCCCTAAGTAACTTGATTAATAGCAGTTAATGGACTTCTCATCCAAGAACTTATCCAAACCTTTTTGAACCCAGCTACACTAACTGCACTAACCACATCCTCTGGCAACAAATTCCAGAGCTTTATTGTGCCTTGAGTGAAAAAGAAGTTCTCTGATTAGTCTTAAATGTGCTACTTGCTAACCTCATGGAATGCCCCCAAGTCCTTCGAAAGGTAAATAACCGAGTCACATCTACTCATTCAAGACCCTCTCATGATCTTAAAGACCTCTATCATATCCCCCCTCAGCCGTCTCTTCTCCAAGCTGAACAGGCCCGAACCTCTTCAGCCTTTCCCTCATAGGGGAGCTGTTCCATTTTTTTCTTTTTCATGTGCCTTAATGCAGACTTAGCATATGGGAAGCTGTTTGACAATTACCCTCCCTAGGTCAACCACTGTTGAAGTGGTATGTAAGGCTATAATATGGAGTTCAGTCCACACATTCATACTGCATTATTGTTTAGACCAAAAGTGTCATACGCCCTTTTTGAGGGCCAAGACCTAGTCAAATTTTCAGGATACTCCTAATAAATATGCATGAGATTGATTTGCATATAATTGAGGCAGTGTACATAGAAATCTCATGCATATTCATTAGGCATATCCTGAAAACCCAACTGGTTTGTGGCCTGGAGTTGCTCCTGGTTTAAGACCAGAACTCTCAACATGGCAGTAGATTGGGGCAATCTGTTCTTCAGAATGTCCTTGAGGGTCACAGTCCAACTGCAGCCTTCCTAGGGCCCAATCTTTTAAAAAATTTCAGATTGTTCTTTCCTTATCCTAAAAATAGAGACTTCTAACCTGTCAAAAATAGCCTGTCCTGTTGTCGGCTATCATGTCTCCCCTCTTTATTTTGAGGTCAATCCTTAGCTAGAGAGACCCAACTGTGTGATGGGTGAACTGCTTGTCCTCAGAGAAAACAAAGTTACTTGCCTGTAGTAGGTGTTCGCTGAGGAGAGCAATTCACTAAGCACACAAACCCAGCCTCCTCCCGTTCTGGAACTTTTTAGCTCAGCGACAGGACTGAGGCACACTGGGAGTACATTGCCCACATGGGAACCACTGCACATCCCCAGAAGAACTGAAGAATCTCTTAGAAAGCTCTAGAAGAGAATGTCTGGGTCAGTGCCATAGAAATGACCGTACTCAGTTGTGTGGCGGGCACACTGCTGTCTTCAAAGAACTTCTATTGCATATAAGTAACTGCTTCCTATGGTAACGCTTGGGTCTTGACACACTATAGTGCAGTATTCCTGAGGTAACACTCTGAATAAGACGTACTAGAATAGAGGTAGCCAAATTTGGTCCTTATGAGCCACATCCAAGTCTGTTTTTCAGGATATCCACAATGGATATGCATGAGAGAGATTTTCATGCACTGCCTTCATTGTATGCAAATATAGCTCATGCATATTCATTAAGGGTATGCTGAAAACCAGGCCCTGTTTGTGGCTCTTGAGGAACAGAGTTGACCATGCCTGCACAAATTCTTACGATGATGCCATGAATTTACTATATTATCTTCCGGGGTTTGTAGGGCGAACGTGCAACAGTAGTAAGCCACAGAGCAGTATCTCTCTTACCGTGCATTGCGGAAGACACAGGACAGTGGAGTATTTCGACAGCTCTCTCTAATGTCTTCTGGTATTTCAAGAAATTCAGAGGAATAATCAGAGCCATTTTCCGACCTCTTTTCTGTGCATTAGTTTTCAGACGGAGAGGCTGAACCCCCCCTCCCTTCATCCCTGACACTGCATATGACACAGAGTGAGCTGCAGAGTGGGGGTTATTGTCACGCTTTGAGATATGCCCATTACTTGCCCGATAAGGTGATGTAATTAGCTTAAAATAAAACCCAGTCCTTTCAGAGGAAGCTGACCCTTCTCCACCCAGCTTCAGAGATCTGACAGGTGTACAATGAGGCGCTATCAGTGAACAGATACAGAGAGTGTAAGGATGAAAGGGAGCCTGTTCCTGGTCTCTGATGGATGCATGCAGATTTCCAGAGCAAGAAATGCAAATCCAGGGATGTTTATCTGGCACAGGGCCGTGGGCAGAAAAATGTTTTAGCTGGGAATATAAATGTTTGTTTTAAACCAACACAATATAATATTTAATGCAGCAGTACTTACTAGTCTCATCAGGATATCAGTTACTTATCTTTTGTCTTTTTTTGTGTCTTGTCTGTTTTTTTGCTTAATTTGTCTTGTTTTGGATTTTTTTTTTTTTCAAACTGTGAAATATGGAAACTTAGGCTCAAATAGCACCTCCGCTATTCACTGTTTGACCCTGAGTAGGTACTTAACGTCCCTGTGGCCAGAGGTTAAGCCAGGGGTGAACAACCTTGAAGAGGGGCACACTGGCTGTCCAATCAGAGACAAATAGAATGCTATGCCGTCAAATCTCAGCGCCACGGAGGCCCTGCAAGCCGAGGAGGGAGAGAACTAGCAGAACATAGTGACGTCATTGTAAGGGTGCCACGGCTTAGCCAGGCATCTCTTTCTGTGGGCCAGGGAGAGGAGCTGCTTTCTGCTATGGCAGGCCCAGATGGGGAGCTGCATCTTTTGCAACAGACCTGGACATGAGAACAGCCACTGCAGCGTTCTGCCACCCAGGAAGAGCCGCCACCCCCACAGGCCAATGCAATAAGGTGTGCCCGGCCTAGCGCACGGGTTTACTCCTGGTTGGGCGTGCGTTTTGGGCACGCAAGGATACTAGTGTCCCATGCAATAAGGAGATTAGTGTGTCCAAAAAGTGCGCCCTAACAAACGCGAACACGATAGCGCCCAACGCTTGTAAATTCTATGGAAATGAAGACACTACCTCTGACCACCCCATGCAGTAAAATGCACCCAAAGGCTGGGTGTCCAATGTGCCTTTTTTTTTACACCGGAAAATTAACTCCAGCTCTGGAGGTGGAGTAAAGTTTACTTGCAGTCAATGGCTCATGAGAAACAGAGAAAAAAATTGTTCCTCTGTGTTGCGAAAAATGTGTCCTCCTCCATAGTAACATATTTGCTGCTTCTCCAGTTTCCCTGGTCAAGTTAAAGTATATGTTTCACAGCATATATATATATATATATATATATATATATATATATTTATATTTCTCTGCATTGTAACCAATTTAATAAGTGAAGGGAATATACAGCCTGAGGAAAAGGTCAGGATTTTAATCGGTATCCTTAAAATGCATTTTCAACAATTAACTTGAAATTGTAATGAACACACAGGGGCAGATTTTCAAAGGGTTACGTGCATAACCCCGAGAAAGTGCCCCTGCGCACGCCGAGCCTATTTTGCATAGGCTCGGCGACGCGCACAAGCCCTGGGACGTGCGTATGTCCCGGGGCTTTGCGCTCATGTGGTATGTCGCTCCGATTTTACTCTCATTTGAATATCGCATCGGGCGTGCAGGGGATGCGGTTGCATGCACATTTGGAAAGCAGGCGCTCATATTGGTGCCCGTTTTCTTGCCTTGGCCTGTCAGACCTCAGGCCTGGGAGCAGTTCCCGCGGCTGCCAGGTCCCCAGCCAGAGAGAGGGATCACAGCTCCTGCCCGCCAGGGTTTAATCAAGTAGTGAGGCTGGGAAGGGGACTGGGCAAAGAGGCCGAAGAGAATTAAGACGTGGAGAAGAAAGAGGAATAAAGGCAAAAAGTGTAAAAATGTCAAAGAAGCAATTCAAGGCATGAGAAAATAAAACGGATGAGCAAACTAAGAAAAATACAACAATAAAGAGAAAAATTGAAAAATGAGTGAAAACAACAAAAAAAAAAAAAAAAAAGAGAGAGAGAGAGAGAGGGTGCAGGGTGGAATGGAGTTTTTGTCAGCTCCTAAGTTTTTTGAAACATAGGGGTGTGTGACCTGCGTGTCTGAGAGTGGTAACCAGTGTGTGTCTCTGTGTTTGTCTGCATGTGTGGTCTATGTCTCTGTGTGTCATGTGGTCTGTCTGCACTTGTCTCTCGCTGTGTCCGGGTGTGATGTTTCTGCCTGTGTTTTCTGTCTGGGTGTGGTTTGTCTCTGCGCCTATCTGTGTTTCTCTGTGTACGTGTGGTACGTCCATGTCTCCCTGCCTGTATGGGTGTTGGGTTTCTGTGTCTCTGTGTTGTGTCTTTGCCTGAGTGTCTCTCTGTGTCCGTCTGGGTATGGGGTAATTGTGAGGTCCGTATTTAAAAGCATTTGGCCGGGTAACTCAAAACTTATCCAGATAAATGGAAATTCAGGCACTTATCCAGCTAGATGATAGCTGGATAATAAATTAGCTAGCTAGAATTTAACTGGATAAGTTAGAAGCGTTTTGGGGACATAACTGGGAGGAATTATCCAACTAACTCCGATAGTAGAGTTAGCCAGTCTACTTTCAAATTTGTATATTATATTGTATATAAGTTGGTTTATTATATTGTATATAACTTGGTACTAAGTTTCTCCCTATACTCCAGCATTTTAACTTGTTAGTTGCGTTATATTTTCTACTCCTCCTGGCTTTATATCTTGTTGCCTTTTTATCCCCTTCCCCACTCCTGTTTTTTGTACTTTCCATCTGTCAGTTCTAATGTAAACCGGTATAATGTTGCACACTAATATTGGTATATAAAAGCTATAAATAAATACCTCTGGTCCATAAACCTGTTCTAAAGTTAACCAGATAAGTTTATCTGGCTAGGTAGCTGAGCCGCAGAGCAGCTAAATATGGACCTCAGTGCATGGGGTCTCCGTGTCTGTCTATGTCTGGGTATCTGTTTTGCTCTCTAGCGGTCTGGGTACAGGGTGTCTGACTCTCTGTGTCCATGTATGTGTGAGCTTACTCCTTTCAGCAACTTGAAGAGGAACAAAATAGGGACTTTGAGCCACCGGCTGCTAGTGTGGCTGGCTGGTGAACAGAGTGTGTGTGTGTGTGTGTGTGTGTGTGTAGATACAGTAAAAACAAAAACTGGCAGTACAAAAACCTTTATCCTAGTGTTCCCACCATTACTACATAAAGAAGTAAAAAAATCAAAAGGAACACATGTGTAACAATGACCAAACTGAAATAGATGAAAAAGCAAGTTCATGAGTTTGCAGTCAGTTGTGTGACTGCAAATTTATTGATTTCATTTTGGTTAATGTTGTTACGTGTGTGTGTGTGTGTGTGTGTGTGTATATATATATATAGAGAGAGAGAGAAAGAGAGAGCTATAGTAACCAATCTTAGGAGGCCCCGACCAAATGCATGAATGGAAGAGGGGCAGCAGCTCAAAAGGTTTGCTCACCTCTGAGCGAAGCAAAAGTGTTAATCAGTCTCCTGAGGAACCACAGCCCCTAAGGCAAGTGATATGTGTCCTACTCTACCTCTCTAATAAAAGGTGGCGGTATTGGTGTTACCACTTCCATTGACAGCTCTGAACTGTGCCAATGAGATGCGGCATGTTTTTTGCAAAAAAAAAAAAAAAAATCCCTTTATTTTCATCAGCAGGAAAATAATGAAACCCACTAGCGTAAAGCTGTCAGCAGAAAGCTCGTGAACAGTTCTCCCAGCTGTCAAGAAGAAGCGGGATGGCACCGGGAAAAATGAAGGCCGAGTTACAGGAGGTGGAGGGACCGTGAGAATAACAATTTGCAAGGATTGGCCACGGCAT
The DNA here is from genome assembly GCF_901001135.1 of Rhinatrema bivittatum. Taxonomy (NCBI): domain Eukaryota; kingdom Metazoa; phylum Chordata; class Amphibia; order Gymnophiona; family Rhinatrematidae; genus Rhinatrema; species Rhinatrema bivittatum. The sequence goes on along the minus strand of NC_042626.1, from coordinate 25,155,765 downwards.
GGTTTGGTGAAGAAATCTCATGGAAAGGAATTTATTTTTGCTGCTACTACTCTAAGTGGTCTTGAAGATAAAGCCCCTGCCCCCCCCCCCCCCAAAAAAAAAAACAAAAACTTGTATTCTAGATCTTGGGTCTGCAGGTCCTAAAGCTGGAAATTTAAATTGCATTCATATATCACACAGCTAGAGAATCCCTCAAGATTGTGTTGATCAGTGAATCTAAAGAGCGCTGGGTTACTTTTACCAGAGGTCCTGGCACTTGCATTTATACAGTGATTTTTATGACTTGAAAGTGGGAAAAGTGAAAAAGCACTCAGACTTCTTTTTGCTGAAAAATTTGCTGAAGAGCAACATTTTATCTGAGCCTTTTATATGGGAAGCCAAGTGTATTCTGCCACATCCTACTTCTCTTGAAACAATAGGTTTAATAATACTTATAATGCCACCATTTTAAATAGTGCTGAACCCAGAGGGGCCGATATTCAGCCGTGGAGCACTTAGTTAAGCTATCGGGACACACCTAGCCAGCTAAATTAAGAGAAACATGTGGGTAACCTGCACGGAGCGGCAGTTACTACCTTGGGAAGCTTGCTAGGCAGACTAGATGGACCATTTTGGTCTTTTTCTGCCCTCATTACTATGTTACTATGTAACTTTAGGACAGCCCTATGGCACAACCAGAATTAGCTGCATAGGTTAAGTGGCTAATTCTGAATATTCAAATTAACCATATAACTTATGCACTCCAATCAGAAACGCCTTCTTCCCGCCTCCGGACTGCCCCAATGAATATCGCCGTTTTGCCATTTAGACAGATAACGTTTCAGTTATCCATCTAAATGGCTTTTGAAAATTGAACTCTATGATCCTAAGACCAGTGTAGTGGTCAGTTTTGGTTCTGTTAAGAACATAAGAACATAAGAAATTGCCATGCTGGGTCAGACCAAGGGTCCATCAAGCCCAGTATCCTGTTTCCAACAGAGGCCAAACCAGGCCACAAGAATTATATATCAACCTTAATACATATAGCAAGGCTCCAGGTACATTTCTAAAGACCAAAGATGAGACTCATGCTTACTCCTGTGAGCCAAGATGGAAGAAATGCTGATACTAGTGAAAAAGCCAAGAGAAACATATTCGCTGAAACTGCTGAGAACCACCTCCTGTTTGCGTGCATTCATTGCAAGGCAAATGTCCTGTTATTCTTCTTGTTTCCCAAAAACAACAGGAGACTTGTTTGTCAGTGAAGACACAGCTTCAAAGTGGAAAGCTGCAGCTATAATGTCCAGAGTGCATGCAACCTGACCCATGACATTGTTCATGCCATCAGAGACATGACACCAAAAAGGTGTAAGGTGCAGAACCAGACATAGAAACCAGAAATATCACCTTCCCACCATTTCATCTATAAGAAGCAATTTTGGCCAAAATGCCCATCCTATTGTAATACTTGCAAAAATAATCCAGCAGAGCCTTATAAATTCTCTCTGCCATCCCAAGTACTTTCTAATATCTAAATGTTTGTACATACACAATATAATCTGATTGTTATTATAATTGTAGCAATTATAATTAACTATCAGGCTATGTGGGTGACTTTCTGGTCTCCAAGAATCTTTGGTTTTGTTTGTAAGTCTTTTTGTTTATTGTGGCACTGTTATTGCCAATTGCCCTCCCAAACTGGTAACACCAGCAACAATCCAACCACCTTGTGCCAGAGCAGACCTCTACCCGCCATCCCTCCTTTCTTTAGATGGAATATCAGACCTGGATTTAGTCATAACTAACTAGAGATGTGCATCGTTTTTTGTGTTCGTGTCGTTCTTCCTTTTTCGGCCGCCATGGAAAATGTCGGTTTTTTTCGGTTCGGGTCTTTTTTTTTTGCGAAAAATTGATTTTTAGTTAGTGCGCACTAACAAGAACCGTTAGATTTTGTTACTCTTTGTTAGTTTTTGTTAGTGCGCGCTAACTGGGAGTTAGCGCGCACTAATCAGAAAAACGAATTTTTGCGAAAAAACGGGAAAATCCTGATTTTTTTCGGGCTCCCTGAAACATGCCAAATTGGACAATTTTGTTGCAATTTTCCAATTAGGCAAAAACGAATGCACATCTCTATAACTAACTGCTTAGTGCGCCAAACTTTGAAGAGGAGTCTTGTCCCACTTACTTTGTGGTTACGTGGCCACTATAGTAAACTCCATTGGTGATATACCAGTTGTCTAAGCTCATGGAGGAGAGCGCTGACCTCACCCTACAGTCCTGCCTATGGGCACCAAAATCTTAAATCCAGCTCCGAGACTGATGTCACCTCAGCACTGACAGATGAATAGTTTCAGTAGGTCTCAGCTAATAATGATCTGCAGTGGAAAATTAAATGAGAATCTTGTTTTGCTCTGCTCATTTCCCCAGTAGAGAAATGACTGGAAGTTAGGAGTGGATGATGAAAGCAATTTTTTTTCTTGGGGGGGGGGGGGGGAGGAGGGCACCTGGGGGCCCACATAAGATGAATGCCTAATTAATTCCATTCTCGTATACCTCCTACTTCAATTTTTAAATATTTTAACTTCCAACTGCTTCTTTGATTCAGCAAAATTTGGAGTTTATCAAGTTAAGATGTCTGGAAAAGGTCCGAAAGCAGATTATGGGACAACTTCGGGAGATAAACAGCTCAAACAAGATCCCCCTACACTTGAAAAAGGTAAGCCGGAGTGGAGCTGGTGACTGAAAAGGTGTTGGCTGAATTACAAGGGATAAAGGGATTAGTAAAGCAACATTTTAAAACAACCAGGGACTTTAAATCAGACCTGGAGTGACTCAGGAATCAATTCATAGCTCTTCAAGTGGCAGTAGGGAAATGTGAGATTCAGCTGACTGACCTGGGAGATGTCCCAGATTCAGAGAACCATCATTCCACAAAACTTCAGCAGTGATAGAGGACCTTTCTAACAGAAGTCATCGTAAAAATATCTGCTTATTAGGTACCCAGGAAGGTACAGAAGGCACAGATATTATACATTTCATTGAAGGCATGGTACCTCAAACCAGAGATGAGACAGACAGTTTGAGATTGAACAAGCTTATCGCATTCCCTCAAGGCCACTTCCCAAAGCAAAATTCCCGAGACCAATAGTTTTTAAAGCATTGAGATACTCTCAAGTACTTGAAATCCTGGCTGCTGCACGAGTCAAAACGCTAGTATTATATGACAGTAAAAAAATGTTTTATATGCCAGACTTTGCTAACACAATGGCGATCAGATGATTGCAGCTGTTAAGTCTGAGATCGTTGTTAAAAAAAAGAACTAGGGGTGAGATACGGCCTGCAGTACCCTGCTCGTATGAAAGTAACTTAGAATAATACAACCAAATCATATGAGGACCCAGCGGAGTTAAAAGCCTTTCTACTGAGAGAAAAGAACCATATGGACCAGAATTAAACATATAAAAAGAAGCTGTAGAATTGTTGGCAGAGAGAAGCTTTGAGGATGGTTAATGCTTTATGGTTAATGTTTTGTTTTTGAATAATGAGATAGACATAATTGGAATCTCTGAGATCTGGTGGAAGGAGGATAACCAATGTGACAGTGCTATATCGGGTACAAATTATATTGCAATAATAGGAAGGATCAACTTGGTGGGGGGGGGGGGGGGGGTGCACTTTATGTCCAGGAGGGCATAGAAACCAACAGGTTAAAGATCATACATGAAACTAAATGCACAGTAGAATCTATATAGGTAGAAATCCTGTGTGTGTAGGGTAAGAGTATAGTGATAGGAATATACTACTATCCACTGGCCAAAATGATGAGACGGATGATAAAATGCTAAGAGAAATCAGGGAAGCTAAGCTAACCATTTTGGCAGTGCAGTAATAATGGGAGATTTCAATTACCCCAATATTGACTGCATAAATGTAACATCAAAACTTGCTAGAGATACAAAGTTCCTGGATGGCATAAACGACTGCTTCATGGAACAATTGGTTCAGGAGCCCATGAGAGAGAGAGAGAGAGATTTTAGATCTAATTCTTAGTGGAATGCAGGATTTGATGAGAGAGATAATGATGGTGGGGTCACTTGGCAATATTAATCATAATATGATCAAATTTGAACTGACTGGAAGGGGAACAATATGTAAATCTACAGCTCTAACACTACATTTTCAAAAGGGAAACTGATAAAATGAGGACAATAGTTAGGAAAAAAAACTAAAAGGTGCAGCTGCAAAGGATAAAAGTGTACCATAGGCATGGACATTGTTTAAAAATGCCATCTTAGAACCACAGTCCAGATGTATTCCACACATTAAGAAAAATGGAAGGAAGGTCAAACGTTTACCGACATGGATAAAAGGTGAGGTGAAAGAGGCTATTTTAGCCAAAAAAAAATGTCCTTCAAAAACTGGAAGGAGGATCCATCTGAAGAAAACATAAGAACATAAGAACATGCCATACTGGGTCAGACCAAGGGTCCATCAAGCCCAGCATCCTGTTTCCAACAGTGACCAATCCAGGCTATAAGTACCCAAAAACCAAGTCTATCCCATGCTATACTGATGCTAGTAATAGCAGTGGTTATTTTCTAAGTCAACTTGATTAATAGCAGGTAATGGACTTATCCTCCAAGAACTTATCCAAACCTTTTTTCAACCCAGCTACACTAACTGCACTAACCACAACCCCTGGCAACAAATTCCAGAGTTTAATTGTACATTGAGTGAAAAAGAACTTTCTCCAATTAGTTTTAAATGTGCTGCATGCTAACTTCATAGAGTGCCCCCTAGTTCTTCTATTATCCAAAAGAGTAAATAACTGATTCACATTTACCCGTTCTGGACCTCTCATGATTTTAAATGCCTCTATCATAGCCCCCTTCAGCCATTTCTTCTCCAAGCTGAACAGTCTAAACCTCTTTGGTCTTTCCTCATAGGGGATGCATAAGCATTGTTAAGAGAAGTATAAAACACTGATAAGACAGGATAAGAAAGAATTTGAAATTATGTTGGCCATAAATGCAAAAACTCATAACAAAAACTTTTTAAAATATATCTGAAGCAGGAAACCTGTGAGGGAGTTGGTTGGACCATTAGATGATCAAGAGGTTAAAGGGGCTCTTAGGGAAGATAAGGCCATAAAGGAAAGACTAAATTAATTCTTTGCTTTCATGTTTACTAATGAGGATGTTGGGGAAATACTGGTTCCAGAGACGGTTTTCAAGGGTGACGATTCAGATAAACTGAACCAAATCACAGTGAACCTGGAAGATGTAGTAGGCCAGATTGACAAATTAAAGAGTAGCAAATTACCTGAACCAGATAGTATGCACCCCAGGATTCTGAGAGAACTGAAAAATTAAATTTCAGATCTATCAGTAAACATTTGTAACCTATCATTAAAATCGTCCATTGTATCTAAGGACTGGAGGGTAACCAGTGTAACCCCAATATTTAAAAAGGGCTCCAGGGGTGATCCAGGAAATTATAGACTGGTGAGCCTGACTTCAGTTCTGGGAAAAATAGTGGAAACTATTTTAAAGGTCAAATCACAGAACATATAGAAAGACATGGTTTAATGGAACACAATCAGCATGAATTTACCCAAGGGAAGTCTTGCCCTCCAAATCTACTTCATTTTTTTTGAAGGGGTTAATAAATCTGTGGATAAAGGTAAACTGGTAGATATAGGGGCAGATTTTAAAAAAGTATGCCCGCTCGTACTTTTGTTCGTGCAACCGGCGCAAACAAGAGTACGCCGGATTTTAATAGATACTCGTGTAGCCGCTCATATCTTTTAAAATCCGGGGTTGGCGCACGAAAGGCTGCGCAAAATCGGCAGCCTGCGCACACCGAGCCGCACAGCCTGCCTCCGTTCCCTCCGAGGCCGTTCCAAAATTGGAGCGGCCTCGGAGGGAACTTTCCTTCCACCCCCCAGCACCTTCCCCTCCCTTACCCACCCCCTGCCCTATCTAAACCTCCCCTACCTTTGTTTGAAAAGTTACGCCTGCCCAAGGCAGGCGTAACGTTTTGCTTAGGCATATTTATCTGCCCCTTTGTGATGTGATTCTCCCTACCTTTTCCTAAATTGCACACCATTGAGGCTTGGGGAGGGGGGGGTTTGGTATGTTAAACTACAGCATTGACATTCATCTCAGGTTTCTCTCTTTGAAGTGCAGATTATTGCTTTGTTTTATCTGGTGCAGTTTCCAATGTACGACAGCGTATGCCTGTTTTTATGTCCGTATTGGACTGAGTTTTACTGTTCTATTGCTGTTTCATATGGTCTGTTAAACCTGTTCTTTCGTTTTAATAAAAATTTTACAAATTTAAAAATAAATAAATAAATAACAGATGGGGAAAACTGGTCGCAAAGGTTCAAAAAGAAGCTGCCGCGATATCTCCTTAAATTCTCAAGGGCTGCTCCCATGGCATTGACATGTTTTTGCTGATTGGCTAGACAGGTCTCCTATCATTCCCAGGGAACACTTGCACTTGTTCTGACTGTGGCATACATCCTTTCCAGTCACGCGGGAAAGATGTCAGCCAGCACAGATAAATAAAACGAAGTGAGCCTTCAAGTGCTTCCAGTCTCTTTCATGGGAGTGTTGCTGGGCCTCAGTTATTACTGGCGTGTTATGATTTCCAATAAAATAAAATAGAAAAATGTATTTATTTCTAGCTGACCTTTATCTGGTGGTAATTTGTTTTACCGTGTCATCCATGGCGTGCCTCTGGATCATTAGCATGCCATGGACAACAGAAGAAAGTTATACGGTTCCCAGTTGCATGTCAGTCCTCTGGTTACCATCCTTGGCTTTTTAATCCCCCTCTTTCTGGTTTAATATTCACATGCAACCATTGGGAGAAGCGAGTAACGTAACCCCTAATCCAGGGCATCCCAAACACGTGGTGCAGACACCCCCCCCCCCCCCCCCCCCCCAGCAGTCGGGTTTCCGGATATCCACCAGGAATACACAAGATACATTTGCATATACTGAGTCTCTAATATATGCAAATGTATCTCATGGCTATTTATGGTGGATATCCTGTAAACCCGACTGACTGACTGGGGGAGAGGGGGGCCTCCCCCGGGACAAGTTTGGGAAGCCTTTTCTTAATCAGTCACTCGCCCCTGATCAGTAATCCAAGCTATTGGGGAAACTGGCTGCATCCAGTCTCGCCAAAACTCATATTAAATTTTAAAAAAAAAAGGTGCAGATCTTGTAACTTTCTCCACCATACATCTGACCACACCCTTGCTGCCAACGTACCGCCAAAGATGTCAGCCTCCAATTTTCTCCACATCCTTCTATTCCAATCTCACTGATAAAAATCCACCAGGCATCAGACTCAGAGGCACTGTGCTTAATCTGACGCATAACGCGTGCATGGACTTCACGCGCCATAGTCTAAATTTTGATGTTCCATGCATTTCGCATGTCACAGACTCACAAGCTGTGGAGGGGCACGGCTTTCTCCCTTCTATGCAGTGACTCGGTTTTCTGAAGTTTGCTGCAAGGAACATTTCATTGCTGAGTAAATTAAAACCATGAAAGACTGATCAGGATCAGCGGGAACTGCTAAGCTGACTGTGAAACCGAAGTGACCTCAGTTTATTCTTTCTGACTCTGTGACGAGAGGCTCGCTGCCCTGAAGATTCATTCATTGTATCAGGACCTTCTAATATCTTTCTAGCGAACTATTTTCAAAGCCATTTACAGGTGTCAAGACTGATTTGCAGGTGTCTTAAAAACTGTCTTTCCCTTACTATGGTGTTCCACAACGCTCCTAATTTTAGAGGAGGCATTCCAGTGGCTGATTAGGTCGAGGGTAGAGGAATAAGGTCAATGCACTGCATTTTTCCATCTCTACCCACTTATTTTCCAAGGGGGAAAAAAATTACCCGTGCAAAAAGCAACTGCAAAGGTACACGGGGATTCTGTATGCACAGCAAGTTTCAACGTGAAAGTGCATGCGTAATATCTCTTTGAAAACTGGTGCCAAAGCGACAGGTAAAAAATACCCACGGACTTTCTCCCCAAGCCCAGTTTGAAAACTGCAGTCCCGCCCCACAACTTAGTGGTTGATGGTGGAGAAGGTTCTTTTGAATTGAAACCTCAGTGGTTCTCCTGTTTAAGATTTAAAATACTGCTTTCGTTTCTGCATTTTATTTTGAAGCGGGCTTTACTTTTTTTCTTTCCTTTGGACTAGTCTTTTTATGTTGATTTTTAATCTGGCAGGGGATTGGGGGTGGCCGGTGGGCTGCCATCGTCTGCTAGGAGCAACTGGAAAGGGAAAGTATTTACACCCGTGTTCTTTATCACCGTTGAGCATGCCTGCCAGTGGACTGTTAGCATGGCGTAGAATTCAGATCAAACTATCTCCGCTCAACCCTAATTCCGACGGAGCTAAGGGAAGGTTACGAAGTTTGGAAAGGGGTGGGGAAGCAGAGGGCCGTATGAAAATCAGAGGCAGCGCTTGAAACTCCGCAGGCCACCATTCCCCCCCTTAATTAGAAATATTACGACGAACTTTGTACTCTGTCCAAATGAAAAACAGACTCCCTCCAGCTTCAATTGATGTAAATGGATTTCCTTTAAAACTTTATCACATTTTTTTTTCAATTTGCTTTATGTTGGCCGCTCATTGTACGGCGGCACAAATCTTTTCTGTTCCTCTGATCTGCTTTTAAAGGCTATACAGTTTCATTTAATTAAAAGTATCCACACTGAAGTGATATTAATTAATCCTCCTTTCCCCCAGAGCCCCTTTCTTTGTGTACAGTGAAATGAGATTTCCAGTGTTGTCTTGACACTGTATCTGAGCAGATTTCTCCAGACAACATTATGAACACACATTGCAGGAGACTAGTAAAAGACATAATTCATTTATGGAGGGAGTGAATGCTCTACGTCGTATGAGATCACTGAGAATAAAAGACTCTCGGATAATTACTGGCCGCACCAAATACAGATGTCCTTCCTTATAATTTATTGGCTGGGAGCTGGTGAATTTCTTAATAATAAGGAGGGCTTTGTCTCGCAGACTTTACTCGTACAAGAATTACTTTGGGTGGCGAGGGTGGTGGGGGAAGGAACAGAGGCGATGACTGATACAAAGCAAGTTGTTTTGTTTGTTTGCAATTATTTCTATTAATTTTCAAAAAATTTTCCAACACAGCTTTAGTAACACAAACTGGCATAGTTATGCAAAGACAATCAGTCTAATAACCGTCTAATCAACTCACCAGCCCTTCCCCCCCTTCCGCCAGCACCCTAAATTGAGACCAGGTATGTAAGAAAGGCCAATACTGCCCAAAATGTCAACAGTGTTTTAAGAGTTATACTGTAGATGCGGCTTCTACATCAAACGGCAATGATCGCACAAAAAGTTTCCAAGTCGATTGGAACTGAAGTTGTTTCTTCTGGGAGTGAAGTGGTATAGATTTCCTTTCCAGAAGATAGAGATCTAGCATGGAGTCTATCCCATTCCTGCAAGGACGGCGACGTGGAGGACAGTCAATGGCGGAGGATCACCCGCAGAGCCACCAATCGTCCTTTATGTAATACCTGTAAATGTGTGCCAGAGATCCGGTGCCGGGTGTTCTGAAGTCCTAATAAGCATAATTGCACCTCCCAGGTCAAGTGCACTTTAGCGGCCTTGTTGGGATGTTGAAGAACTTGCTTCCAGAGAACCCCTGTATGAGAGAACAATCCCACAAACGATGCGATAAGGAGGCATTAGGCTGATTACATTTGAGACAAATATGGGAAGAAGCAATGCCAGCGAGATGTGCTTTCCGTGGCCAGATGATAAGATTGTGAAGAATTCTAAAATGTAGTTCACGCATGGCAATACTAATGGCTATTTTTCTGTTTGTGTGAAAGCTGGTGCGTATAGCAGTTACAGTAATACTTTGGGTTAAATTATAAGACCAGGTAGTCACCACAGTTTTATATAGCCCATATTGAGAAGTATTATGCATACATTTATAGTACAAGGAGATTGTTACATTCTTTTTAGAGCTCATGTGTAAAAACCTTTGGAATGGGCCATTAGTTAATACACCTAGACCAGTAGCAAGAAGGGATTGAATATAGCTGCGAATCTGCAAATAAGCAAAGTTGTTGGCATGGGTGAAATTAAGTTGTTGGCAGTGAAAGTTTGAACACTATTAATGTGCAAGTTTATTAATGTGCAAGTTTATTAATGGGCAATATTTTAGTCCGATCCATAAGAAGCTGCTGGCTTTTTTTCAGATGACACTTGATGGAAGACTTCTTATTGTTTACCCTTTCTCGGAAACCCTAGCTTTCCAGCGGGAATGGATAACATATACCTATTGCATTTACAGGCTAATGCCCCTCTTAGAGTTAAGTTAAGAGGGGCATTAGCCTGTAAATGCAATAGGTATATGTTATCCATTCCCGCTGGAAAGCTAGGGTTTCCGAGAAAGGGTAAACAATAAGAAGTCTTCCATCAAGTGTCATCTAAAAAAAAGCCAGCAGCTTCTTATGGATCGGACTAAAATATTGCCAGTGACAAGGGCAGGGAGAGACTTGCATGGGGCATGCAAAAGAAATGCCAAATTCCGGGGCCGCATTAATTCTCCTTCTAAGGTCAACATCAAAGATTGACTGCCATATCCGAGCCACTCCCGCATGGTGGGCAATAAGCAGGCAAGATTATAAAATCTAAGGTGAGCAACTCTAAGACCACCCTCTTCTTTAGGTACCATCAATTTTGAGTATGATAATCTAGCCTTCTTGGAGCTCCAAAAAAATTTACTAAATGCTGTCTGTAATGTCTTAATATCCCTGGCCTTCAAATATAAAGGAACCAACTGTAATATATACAAAAGCTTAGGAAGCAGTATCATTTGAACCAAAGCTATTTTGCCAGAGATAGAAAGAGGAAAAGCATTCCAACTAGTTATTTTCAATTGGAAGGCTTGCAGTAGCGGGGCTATATTGCAAGAATACCAGCGCCGAGGGTCACCATGAATTTTGATACTAGATATTTAATAGTATCTTTGGCCCATAGTTAAGGGAAATTGGCCCACTGGTCACGGAGGGTCCCATTAAGATCAATCACTTCAGATTTAGTTAAATTCAATTTCAGACCAGAGAAGGTGCCAAAAGTTTGAATTAAATCAAGTAAGAAGAAGAAGAAGGTAATGAGTGCCGTGCCTTGGAAATTATCATCAGCATGTCATCTGCAAAGAGCATCATTTTTTGTTCGAATTTCCCTGTTTGGATTCCAGGTATTTGGGTGGAATTGTTAATTTTATGGATCAGCAGTTCTAGAGAAAGAATATAAAGGAGAGGTGACAGGGGGCAACCCTGCCTAGTACCTCTACCTAATGAAAATAAAGGGGATGCTGAGTTGTTGACACAAATGAAGGCTTTGGGGTCGCAGTATAATAATTTGATAGCGTTGAGAAAGGCGCCTACAAATCCAAATTTCTGCAGCGCTGTAAATAAATATGACCAGGCCACCCTGTCAAACGCTTTTTCAGCGTCAAAGCTTATTAACAGGGGATCCAGCACTCCTTGAAGTCTGTAGCTTTCCAAAGCTACTAACAACCATCTGATATTAGATACTGGTCGTTGCCCATGTACAAACCCAGTTTGTTCCAGCGAGATTAAATCCAGAAGAACATATTTTAATCTATTAGCCAAAATTTGAGCATATATCTTTACATCCTGATTTAAGAGAGAAATCGACCTGTATGACCCAGGATCTGTTGGATCTCTACCTGGTTTAGGCAGGATTGTAATAGCTGCCACCTTCATAGTGTCAGGGAGTACCTTGTGGGATATCATGGGATTAAAGAGTGACGTAAGCGAGGGCACCTCCTGATCTAACAGGGATTTATAAAATAAGGAAGTCAGGCCATTTGGCCCCGGGGATTTATGTAGTTTAAGATCAGCAATAACCTGAGTAACTTCTTGGTTCAGAATGGGGTGGTTCAAGGCTTCTCTTTGCTGTGCAGTGACCTGAGGGAGATGTAAATCCTCAAGAAAAGCCTGCTGGTTGCTAGCCTGTGGCGGGTCCACAGCATACAAGTTGACATAAAAAGTTTGGAAAATTTGTCTGATTTCAGAGGTGGAAGCAGCCTGCGATCCATCGGGTCTCTTTATGGAGGTGATATATTTGGATGGCTGTTTGGCCTTAGCTAAACAATTAAAATTGCCATAAAGGAATAATTGATGTTTAAAAGAGAAGATATTCCCCGTAGCCTTTCGGTGTAAAATATCATTTAATACCGTCTGGGTTTGCCAAAATCTATCTCTCCAGATCATGGTGTTGTGGCGATTCCATTGTGATTTAAAGTATGCCAACTTTTTCTCTAAAGTTAAAATGTGATTGTTTTGTTGTCATTTCTTCTGTATGGTATACTTAAGAATGTCACCTCGCATGACCCCTTTGGCCGCCTCCCAAAAAAGGACCAGCTGATCTTTATGCTGCATATTAAATTCTTTGTACTGCTTCCACCTCCGTTCTAAAAACTCTCCAAAGTCTTTGTCCATAGCCAACCATTCAGGCATTCGCCATTGAAATAGAGAAGGCAGTTCAACTTCAGAGCCCACGGAGCAAAAGACCGAGCAGTGATCGAGATTATTAAGTTTCCTATGTCAGCTTTGTTAACCAAAGGAAACAGAGATTCAGAAATCAGAATGTAATCCTACGTAGTCCCCCTGCTCCCTCTACTCCTTCAGAGATTGCGCCCCTGTCATCAATGTACTCATAGCCTTCTCCTTTATTCCTTTAATTATACTCTGTTTTGTCTCCCATTTCTTTGCACCTCCTTATATATCCCCATTTATACCCCTTTCCCTGTCCTTAAACCCTACCTTTTTCCCTATAGTAACCCTTTTATACCCCCCTCCGCTATCCTTTAAACCTTACCTTTCCCTATAGCAACCTTGCTAGTCTATATATAGTTGCCTTTCTGAACGCATAATTTGTAATGTCATATATAGTGTCTCCTGTATGTACTAGTTAAAGATAATGTATATTATTGTATATAATACTTTGTTATTACTGTATATAATACTTTTTGGAGGGGATACTTTATATAAGGTTATCCACAGTGTTACTGAGTGTATAATTTTGCAATGCTACTAATTATTTTCTTCTGTTTTTCATCAGGTACTGTTCCTTTTCTCCTCTTCCTGTTTTTCCCCCTCTTCTCTTGCCCCTTCTCTCTTCCTATCTGCTCCCTCTCCCCCCACCCTGGTTTTTTTTGTAATTTCCTCCTTCAGTTATATTGTAAACCGGCATGATGTACCCACGAATGTCGATATATAAATGCTAATAAATAAATAAATAATCAATTCTGGTCTTGGCTGGGTGTGCCCTAGCAAAGTGCGCATAATCTTTTTCCATGGGGTGTAATACCCTCCAAACATCCAGAGGTTGTAAGGTGGAACATAGAAATGGAAGGCCTTTCTCGGGCCCTATAGTGGCATAGGGCTATTAGAGCACCTATCCAGCACAGGATCCATTAAACAATTAAAATCATCTGCTAAAATTAAAGGGTGGGGACTGAACTCAGAAAGCCGAGCCACCAAACTAGCAAAAAATGTATGGTTATATTTGTTGGGATCATATAAAGAAATAAGTATGACGGGATTTCCAAAAAGGCAGCCTTTAATAATTATAATGTGCCCCTCCTCGTCCTTCCATTGAGAGATTAATTGGAAGGGGATGGATTTATGTATTAATATGGCAACCCCATTACGTTTGCTCGTACCAGAAGAAAAATAGACTTGATTATACCCCTTCTTGTTAGTTATTTTAAGATGTTCCGCATTCAGCATATGAGTTTCCTGAAGAAACACAATGTCCCCTTTATACTTGTGACAATGTGCAAGACTTTCTCCCTCTTAATGGGGGAACCCAAACCTGCCACGTTCCATGACATATAATTTACTTTGGGACTCATGGTGCGGCTGGGTAACTAGATTGTGACCCATGATCTATCATCATTCCTTGTTCAGTGATAATGGAGTAATGGCAAAGTAACTGAACTCTCAATGTGAGACTAGGACCAAAAAGAGGATGTACAGTGAAATTATTGAACCTGGGGGAAAATGAACACAGTGGACTTCTCCCAGCCCAGATCCACGTCCTTTCAGCAGTTATGGTAGTACGCCCAAAAGAGATCCGACGTTCTGTTCCTGCAAAAAATAACACTGTTATACCGACTCTCAAAAACAAACTCAATGTACATGAGATTGTGCTGTTTCTATACCAAGCTTTAGTGTGCTGTCCCTCCCGCCCATTCCCCCCCCCCCCCCCATCTCCCACCACCATGTCTTCCCTACATTGTTGGCCCTCCGTTTCGAGAGCTGGAGCCATGAGGGTGTGTGACCAGGTGGCAGTCCCTTGTAGAAACCAAAACACTCAATAAGAAGGAGTCCACCGAGAAGAATGCCAAACTTTCTGGGGAAACAGGACCGCAGGTTAGTAATAAATGACACCGAGTTTGGTGAGAAAGTGAGGCTTCATTGATTACTACCGAAAAAGTACAACCGCGGCAAAGGTGCTTTCAATGAAGAGTACCCTCCGTCAGACGTCCCAGGGGTCCGAGCACTACCATCATGTCCGATGAAGTGAGTGATTCCAAGGTATATCGAACAGACATCCAAAAAGAAAAAGAGTGCCTTTGTGTGCAAATGGCGCGAAACCAGCGGCATCCATCGCTCATTCCATGGCTGAAGGTAGTGTTTTCTTAACATACTGCTGTGCCTCAGACAGAGTCTCAAAACCCTGAGCTTATCCATTGAGCCAGCTACGCAATTTGGCAGGATACCGAAGTGTAAACCTTACTTGCTTAGTGGCCAATTGCATGCACAACTGTCCAAATTCCTTACGTTTTGTGGCAACCCGTGCCGAAAAATTCTGAAATATCCGCACCGGCTCATTTTTAAATTTCAGCGATTATGTTTTACAGGAAACCTGCCAGATACATTGCCAGTCGGCAAAGTTGAGTACACGAGCAATCACGATTCGAGGCCTCTGATTTTGTGAAGAGCGGTTTCCCAAACGGTGGGCTCTTTCAATTTGAAGAGATCCAAGATGTTCTGAAATACCCAGAGCTTCCGGGAGCCATTGGATAAGTTGGTCGGCTAGATCGTAATTGGGGATAGACTCCGGAATCCCTATAAAGCGTAAATTATTTTGCCGCGAGCGATTCTCGAGCTCATCTACCTTATCTTCATGGCTCTGAACCAATTGCTCCAGTTTGTGTATTTTGCGTTCCGCCACAGACACTCTTAGCTCCAAAGTGTCAAGTCTGGAGGGGACTTCAAAAAAAGCTGACTGCAAGCTGTTAATTTGCTCTGAAATTTCATCCAATTTAGTCGAGAGCACCTCAGTAACCACCGTGGTCACTGCAGTAGTTAGAACTGCTATCGCCGCTTCCTCTGTTAGGCCTGCTGCAGATTTTCCAATCCCAGTGGCCATTTTGTCCTCAGCGAGGTTTGATTTTTCTTTTATCCTTTTTAGCCACTTTGGCAGGCATTATAGCGGGCGATTTATTCATATAGCGATCGATATTCATAAGCAGCACTCACAGAGCCGTTTTTCAATAATTAAAGTATTTGGATGTCTGTTGATTTTGAAGAATCTGGGGACTGCCACCTGGAGCTGGATTAAACATGTCTAGTCCAGATCACCACATCACGTGACCTCTCCAAGCAAGTTGTTTTAATATTGGGCCAGCTGTCATAGGGAAGAGTGATCATTCCACCCCACCCCCATCCAGGGCGGCTTAAGGCTTATAGCAATCAATGGACTGTGTGGGCAACCAGTAGGCCGGCTGTTCTTTACATAAACCCCCGAAACTATTTTGATGCAGATTTTTGTGTCATCTTCCAAGACGTATTTTCCCTCAAGACCATCCACAATATCATGTATTTGCTAATAGCTACAGAAAATGGGGGGGGGGGGGGGGGGGGAGAGGTTAAAAATGTTGTGTAGGGGGAGAGGGCAAAATACATTCTTGCATACTTGCATAGAGCCCCCAGTGGGCTAGACCCTAGCCCTACTTGCAATCTGAAAGATTGTGTCTGGCTGTGGTTTGGCCACAAGTGGTACGAGTTTTGTAGTCTTGATGATGTTGCTTGTGGGTACATCACTTGCCCTTACTCTCCCACCCCCACCCCTGCTAAACAGCTGTAGATACAGAGGGCTGCTGAAGATGTGAAGGTTGTTTTTTTTCCTAATCCTGGTGCCGAGTGCCCTAGTCCATCCTCCATCAGTACCTGATGCACTACCGCTAAGAATATAGGTGGGGCCTTTCAGGAATGAAGATCCCTCACCTCTCCAACCCTACGCTCTTGATGACATCCTGAATGGTTTCGTATTACTGCACCCAGCCGACTGGCTAAAATTCCATTTCAATTAATGCTCCTAGAGAGCCAGTCTCTTTGCTGTCAGAGGTCACTGACTTTACCCTCTGCTTTTCATCTTTGACTCGGGTTTTATATACTTCAGCTGCATATAGCATGCATTTTAAGCAATTGTCATATTTCTTCCCAAGGACTGCCCTTGTAGTTTTCTGCAAAATCATCCATCTCCAGCAGTCGATTCTGCTGAAGGGGTTTCTCTTAACCAAAACTGCTTTCGACCTTGGGAAATTCATCCCAGTGAAGATGGCAGATTCTCCAATAGAAAATTTGTGTACCTTGGTGGTTTTTTAATATATTTGCTGTCTTTTCTCAGAGATGGTTGCATAATTAATAGGTTTTTGGGAGGAAGGGCAAATTATTTATTTTGTAACACTTGATTAATAAGTTTAAATCCTGTGCAGATAAAAGTAGAGCAAGCCATCATTATAACAAAAGTGATTTAAAGGCATTAGGGAAGTGGGAGAGCAATTCAGTGCTGGGGCAGGAAATCCTGTCAGTTAGAGCACAGAACTTCGGAAACATATAGGCCCAAGTTCAAATCCCACTACTTACACCAATTTATTTTTTGAACTTCAGCGTGACAGAGTTGAAAAAAAATTAAGGTGTTGTAGTTATTACTGCCGTTGTTAATGTGTGCAATGGGTTGAGAGCACAAGCACAGTGGCAGCCCATGCTGTCCTTGTCCCCAGCCTCTCAGTTGCCTTCAGGGTATTCTAAATTATGCCACAGTTTCAGAAAGTGGGAAAGCAAGAGAGAATGACTTCAGGGGCCTGGCTGAGGTGTAAGACAAATGCATCCTAGATCTTCTGCAATCTGTCAAGTTCTCTTTGTATACCTGCAACCCAGGTTTCCATTGGAATGCAAGCCTCAGCCTTCTGCAGTCAAAGATTAATTGGTATGGGACCAGGAGGTTTCCCTTTCATAACAATGGGCTTTTTAGCTCCTTCTAATAGGATGCCAATTAGAATATTTACATTTTTGAGCTAAATGTAAATTTCCTGGACCTCACCCCAGCAGATGACTACCCAGAACAGCAATAATTGTGTCGTATAAAATGTTTGGAATCAAAACTCCTTGCAGTTTGGGCTAGTCTTATGTTACAAATGTCAGATTTTTCCTTTTCTTAACACAGCATTGACGATTCAAGAAACTATTTGCATAATATGATTAAGATAGGATGTAAGCGTGGACTGAATTAAGTCTGTTCAGCAGTTGGTCCAGAATGTCTCTCTCCCCTTTTCTCTCTTTCTTTGATGGATGCCGACTTTGTGTTTGAGACTAGAAAGGGCCTTTGAACCAGTCCCTCTCCGGAGAGAGCCTATGCAGTTATGCTGTTAGTTTAGGATGAAAGAAGGCCAGAGGTCCATCAAGTACAACCTGCAGTACCACAGAGGCCCACCCAGCCTTCCTCACAGTTAAGGAGCCTCTGTGTGTATAACCCAAGCTTTCTTGGAAAAAACAGTATCATAATTGAGGAAAGCGTGGGATAAGCACAGAGGATGTTTCGTTGCATGGAAGGTGGGAGGCCTCCACGGTGCTCTAGCGGGAAAGGGAAAATAGGAAGATGATAGATATATGGTCTATCATAGTGTGTGTTACTTCTGATTGCCCCACTCAAATCTGTCCTTAAATGGAGACACGAGCACCCCCACTCCCATCCCCAAATTGTGCATTTCTTGCCAGTTCTGCAGCAGTGAAACATCTTTCTTCCCAGCCCCTAAATAAGGTGATGGGCTTAAGTCCCTGAATCAGCACCTTCCCCTCCCATCTCAACGGCGTCATAACCACAGCTCCCATTTTCCAGGAAAATCGTGACCAATTTGTGTTTGCTGCTGTATCCAGAACCCAAGGAAAAAAAAAAAAGTCCATAATGTCAGCCCTCTGCGAGTAAAGAATCCCTTCCTCTCTCTGATGTGTGTGTGCAGTGCGTGTCCATTGGGTTTTCTTTTTGTGCCGGGCAGTGGCCCTGGATTTAGGCAGTGCTCCTCTTGTGGCCCTCATGCACCTTTTGTGAACTTGGTGTCCCTTGCTAGTTGCTTTCTAGTAGTTTGGTTTTAGGCATCTGCCTTAGAGCACACCCCATCCCCTGAAAGATCAAAACCTGAGCTCTGTGCTCTAGGTTAGCTTTATAGAGAGACAGGATGTCATCTTTGCATTCCTTCAACCTCCCCTCCCCCCCCCCCCCCCCCCACCTCTTTTAAAATATATTATGAGCACAGTCCCTATTTGTAGTAGCTGTTGGCTAAAGCCGCCTGGCCTCAGAGACACTAACAGTCCAGGTGATCTCCAGGCGGTAGCCGTGCTCCTCTCCGTCCCATGCCGAGCCATCATCAGGCAGCCCCCCCATGGCAGGACACCTCCATCTCTCCTCGTCCCTCCAGGCAGAACCCAGCTGGCTCAGGCCAGATTTCTGATAAATCTTATCTCCCATTTGCCTGACTTTGGAAAAAAGACGCAAAACTTGCTCTTTCGTGGGTGAGATTAGATTGAGGCATGAAATATTCATTGTGCTGCTTCAGCGCCGTGTCAAAAACCATTCTTTTTAGACTTCTCCGACAAACGCAGGACTGTTCAACGTGCCTGCTAACCAAAGAGCGCCCGAGCTGACAGAATACCCACCTGCTGTGAGGGAGGCAGTGGGCACCAAGGCACAGGTGTTTTACTGGCTCACCCGCCCCCCACCGCCATGGACTGCCATACGGCATCGCCATAGCTGAGCAGAGGGAATAAAAAGCGATTGGCGGGGGAAGGCCAAAGGGGGGTGGAGAAGAGGAAAGGTGGAGGGGAAGCAAAACAGATTGAGAGAGGCAAGTGAGAAGGCAGCCGATGTTGACAGTAAAGCCAGACCTCAGTTTCAGAAATCTGACTTTACTGGCTGTAGGCGGGTGACTCCTTTAAGATTCAAATCATGTAAAAATCATGCAAACAGAGGGAGGGGGGGGGGACCAGAATGTGTTAAAGGCTGTTTTTACAGTAAGTTTGCAGTCGCCAGTGCCTTATGCCTAGAAACAGAAGCTGCTCGGCTGCTCCCCTGGGAAATCTAAGAAGACAAAGTACTAAAGCTGAAGGCCTGCGCCATTATTATTATGCCAGAGTCATCAGAACTGTTTGTTGTCTGTCCGGCAGCACAAAATAGACTATTATTCAGTGCCTGCTCTGCCTCTCCCCCCAGCGCAAACAGCAGTGCGTCTTGCTTCTCTCTTTATTACCCATCGCTTTAGTCAGTTCTCCGGTTAACAAGAGAGATGAAGGACGGGGAGCTCTCTTGCCTACTTTAAATCTACACGCCTCTGCCAATTGATTTTTCAATTGCCAACGTGTGATGGAGAGTCACACAATATAGTCCCTCTGGGATACTCCCCCCACCCCCCACACCACATTCATTTTAAAGAGATGAATCCCTCTCACTAGCCTCGTCCCCCCCCATCTTCCATCCCACACAGATCCGTCCCGCTCCGGTTTTCCTCTCTGCGGCCCAAGGCGTCAGGCTCTTTTCATTCCAGGACGACTGCAGAGGGCTGGACGCGGAGGGTAAAGTGATGGGAGGCTGCAGGGGGCGCAGCTGAGATGAGTCTTCTGCTTTAAGACCGACAGCAGCCTCAAAAGGTAGGTTTTTTTAAGTGGGACTTGACCATGGCCGGAGATGGGGACATGAGGCACTAACCCAGGGAGGCTGTTCCAGTGGAAAGCACAGAGTGGGAAGCTGGCGCTGGATGGAGAACAGCACGGATAGGAGCAGTTTGTGCGCTCAACAGAGGTCACGGGGAAGAGGTATTGTGTGTGTGTGGGGGGGGGGGGGGGACATAATACAGGCGAGGTAAGGGGGAGCAGGAGAGTGAAAGCATTTGTAGGTGAAGCCAGGGCTGGATGTAAAATTATGGCGCCTCACAGGCAGAGAACCAGGGGGGGGGGGGGGGGTTTTGGCCCCAGAAATCAGACAGCAGCAGGGGGAATCCCAGTTTGGGGGGCACTTTCAGGATTTAGCACCCAAGGCAAGGTGCCTATGTGGCCTGTGCCTAAATCCGGCCCTGGGTGAACGCAAGGCCAATGTCATGACTTGAAAAAAGGGGGCTACGTGGTTGCAACAGCACTGAAGGAGAGCAGAGTTTCGGACAGTGGAGATAGATGGTTCGGTAGGAGATCTGTAAGAGCAGATTGGATTTGGGGAGTGTGTTCAGAAAGGATGGGACAGATTTTATTAATGTCATAGAGAAAGAAATTACATTTTACATTGTCAGACATCAGAGTGATAAATGCATTTAAAAAGACCTCCTCCCCCCCCCCCCCAAAAAAAAAATTAAAGCCTGTGTCTCTTTTATATACTATGAAGTACTTCAAAAGTAAATCAATAAATATATTCACAGCAAGCAACATAACTTACCTGACTCCATTAAGGAGGCAGTTTTCAGACTGTCCATTCTGCGGCAAAGGCACTTTTAACCCACAGACTTTCCACCACTTTTCCAAGAGAAAGTCTGTGCATCCCTTCCCTTAGAAACTTGCCACGGTTACAAAGCACCCATGGACGTTTGCACCTATGTTATTGTGCAGGTAGACTCTCTCCAGAAAATAAGGCGCATGGACTTGAAAGTACAACGGGTGCATGTGTTTATTTTCCAGTCCCATCCAAGACATGCTCCCCTCCCCCCGGGGAATGCCTCTGCGCAGAGTGCGCATATTCTGGAACGACGTGCAAGCTCTGGGCTGTATTAAGGGGAGGCAGTTCTTCCGGAAAGCGCACTAGGCTTCACCAATGGTGTGGAACATAGAACCTAAGATATTCATAGGATATTCAGCAGCATGGCCGTGCTGATTAATTTTTTTTTTTTTTAATTACTTATGTATAGCCCTTTCCAGATTTAAAAAATCACTCAGAGCGATGTACAAAAATGAACACATAATACAACATAGATTACAAACCTATTACATAAAATCCAACATAAAAACAGCACATAAAATCATCACAAAACAAAAACAATTTCCCCCCAAAAGTTGCTAGTTTGCCAAATAAGTCTTATCCGACTAACTTAACTGAATAAGTCCACATATTAGTACTTATCCGGCTCTAAGGGCCTGGTTCACTAAGGCATTTCTCCCATTCTGTGTCTATGGGAAAATGCCTTGATGAATCAGGCTCTAAGTTAGCCAGATGAGTAGCTCCTCCTCAAAATGCCCATTTCCTGCCTGCCCCACCACTGAGCCAGATAAGTACTTATCTGGATAAGTGCCAGCCGCCAATCATGGCCAGATATTCAGCCACCACCACTTAGCTGGATATGCCCGTACTCAGGGGAGGATTGGCTTATCGGGGGATCGGGCATCCCCCAGTGGGCCGGTCGCTCCAGTCACGTGGTCTGCCGTGCGCAGCCATGACGGAGCCACGCTCGGCAGACCACGTGATGTGTCCTGGGCCGGCCTGGGCGGCGAATCCCCAGGCCGCTCTTCCTCGGGAATCCGCCGCTACCCGTACTTATCAAGTAGCACTGAATATCAACCTCTAACTAGCTGAAAATACTAGTTTAGGCATTGCCCAGACATATAGCTTCCTGCATACCCACATTTCCACTAGGACCTACAGAAGGATCTGGTTGCCAAAGTAGTCCCCTCACTCCCTGTGCAATTGAAGCCTGAAGAAACCCACCCAGACAAACCTTTGCCTCTGTCCTGTCACTACTCGCTATCTCTGGAGTCACCAGAAGTTTCTATGTACCATCTTATTTTATTGTGAGGAGCTGTGTGCGTAGTACACGCAGGGACTTAGTTCCAGGGCACTGGTGCTATATAACGTGCAAGGACTCAGCTTCCAGGAGTTCTTGCTACACAACAAGTACAGGGAGCTTACTCTCCCTTAAGTTTTCTGCTGTACAGTAAATGCAGAAAGTCAAATCATATCAAACACTCGCTCCCTTCCAACACAGCCTCCATTCTATTACCTGGGATCTTCACCCAAAGAAATAAAAGACCGAGGAAGTGCTATTCAGAGAGGCTAACACAGAGCCAGCCTTCCTGCAGCCCTCGACTCCCTTCACAGGGATACTGGGATGTGTCTGCTCTCCAGTCTGGAAGCATCAGCTGTGTTTGATTCAGCCCATTCAAGCATTGAATGCTAGGAAGAGAGTAACTGGACAAGTGCAAGATGCAGAGTTTCAAACATAGCAGGAGGAGAACTGAAGCGCTTTCATTAAAGCAGCAAATTAGGCATTAAAATCCAAGCCCAGATGCTTAAAAAATGAATAACAAGGAGAAAAAAAAAAAAAAAAAGAAAGAAATATGCTCTAGGTTTGCTTGATGAGTATTGCATGAAAGAAACTGTAGATAGGTCTGAATCCTTGGTCTACACAGCGTTGATTTGTTTACTTGTTGCTTGTGCAATCGAGTGAGAATGAACATGGGGGCACAAGTCACTTTGCCTTGACGGCAACTGAAAAAGTTATTTACATTTTTGGAAATGGCTGACATGGTTGAAATAGCAGCTGCTTCTCAGCTTGCTCAAAATACTGACTTTCATGATTCTTGGATCTTATCTTTTTATTTTTTTTCCCCAACTTGGTCCTCTTTTTCCTTGTATTTTATTTAATTTTTTTTTTAGCCTTTTATTAAAATAGAATGGAAGACCCACATCTTGAATAAGGTCCAGGCACCCTGTTAAAAGATATGGCCAGTTTTGCACCATCTGTAGTTGGGCCCGGCTGGAAAAAGAATAAGCAAACGTGAAGCCCACTGTAATTGGTTACAGATTTCAGCAGTTGCCTTTAGCCCACTATAACTGTGTGTACAGTGTACACCAACTCTGGTCCCCAAGAGACACAGACAGGCCCAGTTTTCAAAGGATTGATAACGAGCATGTATGACATATCTGCAAACAATGGAGGCAGTGCATTCAAAACTCTCTCATGGATACTCATTGTGGAGATCCCAAAAACCAGACTTGTTTATGGCTCTCGAGGACTGGAATTGGCCACCTCTGCACTAGCGACTAGTGTTTAGTGAGCTTTCGTAATTGCTCTTTATTTGGCAAAAGGTATTTTCCCTATATTTTTTTTTTTGAAGTTTCAGTAAGAGGTGGAATAGGACTTTACGACCTTCCCTTCATTTTTCCTGCTGATACCCAAAAACGTCTTCCTTTTTCCACCAGGAACAAATCTTTACTCTCAACTGATCGTGCCTTTTTTCCCCCCTCTTTACTGAATCGATCCGAGAGAGAGAGATTTTTACGCCTGATACCCTTTTGGGGTGAAAGGGCTCTCACCAGAGCTCCAAAGACCTGTGAGCCTACTCTAAACCCTAGGTGGGCAAGCACCAGTGATGGATCCTGCTGCGAGGGGCAGTGCAGTGAGGACAGAAGAGATATCCAGTTTAACCTTTAGACATACTTTTTGGATTTGAGCAGAGTGGGGGAGGTTTTTGGATCCCCTTTCCCCACTGGGATTGCAGTGCTGAGAAGTGGCCTGATCCCACTGACTTTTCCCCAAGAGACGTCCCCCAGAAAAAAAAACAAATAAAGATGGAAGGACAAGAGTAGGAGACCCCAGTCAGATCTCCACACACCAAGGGACCAGGACGGGTTGGGTGTCTGAGAAGAAGATGATCAAAGGTAGGATTTTTGCAGTAAAGTTGGGGACCCCTCCACTAGGATTCCTCACAGCCACTGGGTACACTGCATGCATTAAATATCACCATGGGGATTCCCAGATGTCTGAAAAAAGGACACCTACCTACCTACCTAAAGTCACACGTACCAACATTCAGATGTTAACTTCAATATTATGGATGGATGGACTTTAATTTATTAGTATCAATCAGTAAACTTTTATTTAGCACCCAGGCCTGGTCCTGTTTGAATTCTTACATCCTTTCACCTCATGGGAAGCACCAAATGACTACAAACACACTGGCATCCTTTTAACATTATCTGGGCCATAAGCAGGAGTTTACTCCCATAAAAAGAGCCCCCCCCCCCCCCCCCGGGATTGAGATTTAAGCGTGAGATGTAATATGCTAGCCAGAGCAGCCCCAAAGAAATAAATTTATGTGCCCTAAGGAGCAACAATCTTCTAAAAAAGGGGTTACATATCTCTTTATTTAAAAGGGAAAAAAAAGATGAAACATAAAAACAGATAAAAACAAAACATGCAAAAAACAAAAGTTGGGTCTGCAGCCAATGCCCTCCCCCGCCTCCCAACTCCTGGTTCCTCTCATGATTCTGCCCACCTCCTCTTAACCTCTTGTTGAAGTGATCCCCAGGCACTTCTGCCCCCACATCTTCTGGCCTGCACCTAAGCCACTGCATCGTGCACGGCAAAAATATTCAATGGTTCTGGCCTCGGTCTGCTGGACCCATTTGCCCTCATGGCAGCTGTGGGGCAAGAGTGACCACGGCCACTGCATCCATTAGGTGAACTCAGGCAGTCGCCTATGGCACCGACCCTTAGGAGGAGCTGAAGAGCAGCCAAGGTGGTGCTGCGAGCGGAGCCACTCGTGGCAAAGAGGAGAAGAGGTTCATCGGGCTGCGAGCAGCGCACACTGCTCGCAGCCCTGGGAAGCATAACGTGGGCGGCATGGACGAGGTAGGAGGAGTCGGACCCGAGACCGGTGGGGGTGGCGGACACAAGGCAGAAGTTGCCTAGGGCACCTACTATGCTTGCACCGGCCCTGGGAGTGATCGTGACTCATGAAGAAATAGTCATCAAGAGGGTAAAGGTCTGGAGCCCAGGGACTATGGAGGATCAGGGAGGGCCTGGTGGTAGGATGTATTTTGTGGCAGTGGCCACAAAATACATCCTACTTTTTTTTTTAATGCATGAATAGCAAAATTCATTCATAAAAATGAAACAAATGCACATTGACAATTATATTCTACGTAGGGGGGGAGAACAGCCTCTAAAAACAAAGATGTGGGGGCTCCATAATTGCCCTAACATGGGTAAAAGCACGGATGTTGTGAACCAACATGCATACCTTTAGCCACATGTAGGGAAGGCATTCACGGAAACACATGTTGGGACAGGATCGGAAAATAGCACACGTAGGTTGTATTTTCAGGTCTACATGCGTTATTTTCCAAAGAAAGTCCACCCGCCTGAAAAGGAGGTGCAAACGTCTGAGAGTAAAAATGACCCTCCAACTTTGTCCCAAAAACGGAGAGTCTGAAAATTGCCCACTCAGTGCGTCATCAGTATCACTAAAGGTAGAATTGTCTCCAGTCTTTCTCTTCTAACAAAGAAAAATGAGGTTACACTTGGGATCTTTGCAAAATAGTTCCAGAAATAGAAACTTAATGGGGCCTGGCTGCCTGGTTCTATCCCTGGAGAAAGTGCTAATTTTCCTTGCTGGTGTCATGGCCACTGTTGTGTAGCTCATGCTGCTGGTATCTTGGGAGATTTGCTTGGCAGTACAGTCTGGGGTTTAGAGGAGAGCTCTGGGACTTGCAGTTCCCGGTTACAATCCCCCCCTCTCCACATGCTCCTCGATCCTGTGTTATGGATAGAACAAGCGGCCATCGCCCTAGAGATAAAGGCTCGTTATGGTGATAGCGTTGTACACATCGCTAATTTAAAAGATTCAATTGCATGAGTTTCTAGTGGTTAATGGTAGGATTGCGCGTTCAATTTTATTGCGAGGTTAAGTTGCAAGTGCCGAGTTCAGAAATAACTTTCTTTGGGACAGAAAGACTTTTTTCTTTTTTTTTTTTTTAAACTGATTAATAAAGTCCTCCTGATTACCCCAACCTGGGGCAATTCAAAGAAGATTGTTGGACAGCCTTTCTGGCTAAGTTTACCATTTTCCTGTATGAGTTATATGTTGGGGTTTAATCATTGCAGACAAGCACAAGGAAGAAGTGCGATTTACATCAATGCATCAAGATTAAGAGTAGCCTAGAGCTACAGTATTGATCAGTGTACAAAAACTCTGAAGCGGCGTCCAGCCTGTCTGCAGCTTGCAGCAGAGGGAAAAGATGTGTGATGTTTCATGTCAGACAGATGGTTAAGCGGGCGGAGGCCTAAATATTAAGCAAACCGTTCCCCCTTTTGATTTTCCTTTTCTTTGGTTAAAGATCCCATGATCTGCACCTGAAGGCCTCAAAGAAAAACCCTGGGCGAGAGACAACACTGATTGACGAGTATAGCAGTAAATACAAGTTTTAACATGCGATGCCGCTGAACGATGGTTTTTCACCAGAGCCAGCATGCATTTCAGCCCTTGAATGTACATTGAAACAAACAAACCCGTTTTTAGACAATTTGAAGATTGTCATAAGATAAAAATAAAATAAAATGTCAAGTAGGATATATCTGAGCTTGGTGGTGGTTCTGTAGGGTGCCATACTAGTGAAACACGATAAACAACCCCCCACTCCCTGCACCCCTTCCCCCAGACCGTCTTAACCTCTCGTTGAAAATTTCTCCACAGGGCTGGTGTGATCCTCGGTCTCTCCTGCCCCTCAGCTCCCACTATTGCAATATGGCATTGGCAGACTGAGGCCAACAATATTGCAAAGTTTGGCCAGACAAAAAGCTACTTTTGAATGTAAAAACATTTTGATTTTTTTTTTTTAAACAAAGCATATTTGCTTTGTTTTAACATTATGAGAAGGAGTAGGTCCTGGGAAATCATGTCTTTCCACCAAAAGTAACAAAACTAACCCAGTCACCACTGTAGTTGTTTATTTATTTAGCATTTAATATACAACCTGTGCAGGGCATTTTAGAACGGAGAAGCATATAATTCTAGAATGTATAGAATTCTGTAAATGGCTCTAAATTATGAGACAAGTGGAATTAATATCACAATAGAAATACACAGAGGACTGGATATTTAGGATTTATTGGTCTGAAAAAAACACAAACTTTTTAAAACTGTAATTTTAACTAAAAACAGCTTTATCTATACAATCTATTCCTATAAGGTCCATACCTCCTTGAGCTCTTTGGCTGTATCACTGTAGCAGACACTGGTTCTTAGAGATTAGCTGTTGGGTGCAAAGGAGCTTTTTTTCTCCTACATCCAGCTGATTGAGGTATTTCAGCTGAAGATCCAAAGCTGGTTGAAAGTGCAAGGATTGCAGGCTGATTGATGGCCTGTGTCTGAGCTGTTAAAGCACTTTTCAATATTACTTTATTTGCTAATCTTTTCTCTCAGCGTTTTATGATGAATTGTTGCACCTTCATTCCTAGGTATTTGTACACATTTTCCTTTTAGGTTGCAGTCCTCAATGAAAGAAATGTTTTCAGTTTTTTTTTTTAATTTTAATCTATCAAAGGTCGCTTTTGCACAAGGCCAAGTGTCATCCTGATGCCATTCGAAAAGGTGTGTTTTTTTGTTGTTTTTTTTAAACAGTCTTCTGTAAGGTTGACTTGGAAAAGGATCAAAGAAAGATGTAAGGTAATTATTGCACAAAGATGGAGATTATAAAGAAGGATGATAATTTCCAAGGACTTTTCAGAGCAAGAGAGCAGATGGAGTATCTTTGATGTGAGACTGTGTGTTCTTACTCAGTGCTGGGGATGAGTAACTGACAGGGTGTCTCTGGTATTCAGCCCTGAATGCAATCAATCTTGCTCTGTGCTAAACAGCTCTGAAAGGCTATTAAGGGAGAATGAAATGGGACACAACTAGATTGGGGGGGGGGGGGGGGCACAGTTACAGTAAGCCGAGGAGGTGAAACTAGTTCTGTGCCACAATAAGCTACTGCTTGATCCCCAATTCCCTAAGCAATTCCTCAGTTAAACTTTCTCCCTCTCTCTCTCTCGTTTATTTGAAAACCAGACAGCACTTACACAGCATTATCCATGTTATCTCTAACCCCTGCGATCCGGCCACAATAAACGGGGGAGTGGAATTCGGGGGGGTTGGGCCTCTCTATCCTAGGTCCATCCGGATGGTGGTACTGGGTTAGGAAGGTGGGTCCTGTAATTTCTAGCGGGGAGCATAGGAAAATAAAAATTGTTTAGCTCCTCGTTTTATTTGCCTAATTTTGAGGGGTTTAACTTTTCTCCCATATTGTTTCGTTTTTCATCATTTATTTATTTTATTTGCTGGTTAACGGGTAAGCTCGGAGTAAGAACCCGCCCTTTCCCACCAGTCCCTTTATAAAACCAATGTCTCTCTGCCCCTCCCTCGCCCCCCCTCCGAGAAATGTCTTGAAGCACTTCCCCCTTTCTTGGATACCACCACCATCACCGCCACCCAAAATATCCGAAATCGTGCCCCCCCCCCTCACCCACCCACTGCAAAACGTTAAATCAAAAGTCTTCACCCCCGCTCTCGGGCAGGACGAGCCCTACCCAATCGCTCCTGTTGGCTGCCCTCAGAAAGGAGCGGGCCTTCACAGATTTTACTCAGTGGGTGGGAGAAGGAGCAGCTCGCCAAGCTTTAAAGGGGGCTTGTGGGTATGGGGGGGGGCCTTGGAAGCATGGGAAGAGAGGGAGGAGGGTTTCTTACTCTGGGCTTACTGTAACCAGCATAGCAACGGATTCAGGAATGACCCAAACCGCGGTAAATATTTTTCAGTATTCTCCCCCCTCAACTATGTTTAGAAAGATCGGCACATCCCTAGTAAATTCTCCACCGCGCGGAAGGGAAATTTCCCCACAAACTTTAGCGGCGTCGCTAAAAAAAAAAAAAAATATATAGCGAGGCCTTGATTTGGGTAAAAGTAAGGTTTTTTTTTGTTTTGTTTTTTTCACTCAATGTGCAATTCAAAACTCTTCCTCCTGTGCAATATGAAGTGAGAGAGGATGAGGAAGAGGACGGTATCCCGGGGGCAGCTCAGAGGTAAAGTCTGCATCGAGAATTAGAAAATTACGTGGCAGCTCTGCAGCACGTTTGCAAAACTTTGATTCATTTTGCATATTCAGTCATGAAAATAGTTTGCTTAATAAAAATAAGGCTGTTTTCCCACACTTGTTTTGCATCTGTATAATGTATTTTGTTCCTTTGGCAGTTTTATGGATGGGGGGGGGGGGGGGGGGGGGGGGGGGGGGGGATCTCAGGTATTGATGTGGGAGAAGAAACGGGGATGGGGAGAGAAGGAAGAGGAGGGAGATCAGAGATGGGGGGAGGAGAAGCAAAGGAGGGGAGGGAGGTTCTCAGATACTGAAGGGATCTTGGAGGGAATCCAGGGGGGGGGGGGGGGCAGGGGAGAGTGAGATTCTGGGATGTTGGGGGAAGTTCCGGAGGGGGGAAGTGAGGTATCCTTGCACCTGAACTGCTCCCTTCTCAAATACCCACCCCCCATCCCAGTTACCCCTCACTCATTCTCTCTCCCATGGCCCAATACGCATACAGTACACGCACACTGCTATTCTCCCCAATCCCTCTTTCACACATTCCCGATCCTCCATCTGCCGAGCTCCTCTTTAACAACCCCCCCCCCCCCCCCCCCCCGCCTGCCAATCTCCCAGCCTCTCCTTCGTCTGCGGATCCCATCTCCTCCCACACTGAACAGGCCCGCAGTGGGAGGAAGCAAAGAGCGCTGCATCGGGCAGTATCCCGCCTCTCTGCCAAACTGCTGGTTTGAGGAGCAGTGTGAGAGGAGCAGGGTAGCAGAGCAGGAGGAGGAGGAGACTGCCGCTCACCTCTTGCTCCTGCAAGCCTGATTGGTGGAGGATAGGGGAGAAGTTGCCAACATGCTAGTGCCTCCGTGACCCAGCTCAGCCCCTAATCTTTGGCGGTGATTCGGAGGGAAGCAGCCAATTCCTTGGTAAAAGGTTGGATTTAGCAACCCTTCCTGAGGGCGCAAAATCAGAGATGGGGGATTTTGCTCTATAGGCAGTATGGTCAATAGGAAGAAAGAAAAAAAAAAAAAGTACTGGCAGCTCTGGACTGTAATAAGACTGACCGACCAGAAAATAATACATTATAAAATAAAATAGATAAAAAATTATTTACAGGAAAAGAATATGGAAACTTCTCCCAGAGCAGGGGCATAATTACAAGGGGGTCTCGGGTCCTGTGCCCCCTCAAATGTAGTTTAAGCCCCCTCCCCTAACAGCAAAACCATGTCACACCTGAGTCAACTTTTAAAGGTGCAGCCGTTAGAGGACCTGGAGTCAGTGGAACCACTGCCAATCCTTTAAAAAGGTTAACTTGAACAGGGAAACAATACTGTCCTTTGGGCTAGTCCTGTAAAGATCTGAGGCCTCCATAGTCCTTCCATTTACTTTTGGCTGGCGATTATCCGCCCCCTACTCTCAGTGCTTTAAAAGCGGAGGGGCGCCTGGGCTGGTTGGAAGCTTGCATACGTAACTCCTCAGCCTGAGAGAGTAACTCTTGCATAAAGAAGCTGCCATAATCGCAGAGGGATAGTGAAGGGCAGCCAGGGCCAGGAGAGAGCGCAAAGAGATGATACAGAGTACTGTCAGAAGTTAAAGAGTTTGTAGCCACTCCTTGTAGACCTGCATAGGATGGGAGAAAGCATGGGGATGAGAGGGGAGGGCTAGCATAATGCTCACCCATGTGAACAATAAGCCCCCCCCCCCCCCCCGAAAACTTCAGTTCTGGCTATTCCCCTACCCCTGAGGTGCATGAAAAGAATGACCCACTTGAATGAACTGCTGGGGTTGCTGCTGCACAGTCCAATCGCGGAAGCTTGCCTTGCACCACTGTCCAATCGCGGAAGCTTGCCTTGCACCACTGTCCAATCGCGGAAGCTTGCCTTGCACCACTGTCCAATCGCGGAAGCTTGCCTTGCACCACTGTCTAATTGCGGAAGCTTGCCTTGCACCACTGTCCAATCGCGGAAGCTTGCCTTGCACCACTGTCCAATCGCGGAAGCTTGCCTTGTATGCAGTTTCCAATTGATTTATCCAGACAGAATAGTAACTTCGGTCACACAAGGGCTAACTGTCTTCCTATAAGGAAGCTAGGACCTTCGCACTGGGCTTAGCTAAACAAAGTTTATGCAACCCCCCCTGGCTTCCAGACAGCACTTTTATCTGTAATCTAGTGCATGAGAGAGACTGAGAAAGGATGGGTGGATTGTCTTTCACAGGTTAGCTTCTCTGGAGATCCAGGAGAAGTGCTCCCCCTCCCCCTAGCTGCAGTTAAAGTGATAGGTGGGCCAATTACTAAGGACTTTTGCCTTGGACCACAAAAAGGATGGAAGCCCTTGGCTGACTTTCACAGTCCCCTCCTTCCATCAGCCCTGCTCCCCGCAAGCCTCTGTCGCCTAAACTTATCCACCCATAATGCTCTGCCAGAGATGAGGCAGGATTGAGTTAACTGGACTGCAGATGTCCTGGGCAATCTAATTCAAGTGGGCTGTCAATAGGCTGAAATGAGGCTATCGGCGCTTTTCGGAGTAAAACAGTGTGGGATTCCCCCCAGGGTCCTGGAAAGCTGCATTACTGCATGAAGGCTCTTGGTCATATTGATTAACGGCCAAGATACTTACCCCCAAAATAAATAAAATGTAGACACAGGATCGATATAGCCGCGCCTGATGCTTCGAAAGCTGCATGAAGTAATGGGGAAAAAGCTTAAGAGCGGGCAGTGCCTTTATCTGCTCTGTCACTTACACTCCCCTTCCTTTGGTTTACAGATTGCTTTCTGTAGTCTCTAATATAGAGCAGATAATTAAAACAAGGACCCTCCTGTCACGTGCAGGGGTCCCCGATTCAAATCGCAGCTCAGATCTTCTACTCCCCCATCCCCCCCCCCAGGTCAGCTGCAGCTTGGGATGTGCTGTGGTATCAGCATTCACAGCACCTTCCCCCCACCCCTCCCCAATTGGAGAGCAAGTCATGGTCATCATTCAGGGTGACACCTGGATTTACAGTCCATGATACAGCTGTAGTCCCTGCCTCAATGCCTCCTGGTAGGCAGAGCCTCAAATGATGGAAGGTCATGGACCACGGCTGCACCTGTGCACTCAGGTTCTCCCCGCATGGCGGCGGGTGGGGGGGGGGGGGAGGGGAACAGTCTTTTAAGGCCCTTAAGGGATTTTTCTTCTGGGAACTCATCTGCAACAGAATCCAGGGAGGTAAATATGCACGCCCCAGCCATAGCAACTGTTCAAAACAGAGTCCTTTACTGTTAAACTAGGTGGCAGGAAACAAAACTCCACATTAAGCAGGCTAGGGCTTCATAGAGAAAGGCAAAAACTGCCTTAGATCACAGCCTCCCGAGAGAGCAGTGCTGCAGAGCCTGGCAGGTAAGGCAGGCCCTCTGCCACCCGCTCCTCTGGATGCAGCGCTCCCTTTATTCCAACAGGACTTCCAGTATTCCGCAGGGCATAAAGGCAAGAAGATGAATTTTAAAAGCCCGGCGCGTACCAAAACCAGGAGATTCGCGGACAAGTCGGGCTGTTGCGTGCCGAGCAGGATTTAAAAGCCGCCCAAAGGCACGCATAATAGCATCAGCGCCCGCGTCTATTATAATCTCCCCCACTTACACGGTAGAAGCAGCATTCGCGCGCACTTAAAATTACACGCTCGACGCATACATGCGCATATGTTGTAAAATGGCCGTGTTCATGGGTGCGGGCTGAAAGTGCGCACATGTGCTCACACGCCGGTTTAAAAAATTACCGTCAATACGAACTCCACCTTGAGAACAACTTCATGCTTTGTAAAAGCTCTGAAAGTTTCTTTCTTTATTCAGACTTTTCCTGATGATCTATTTTCCTTAATTTTATGTTCTGGATAGAAATAATTGTTAGCTTGTTTATTTATTTTACCTGTATTGTATTTTTTTTGTAAGATATTTTGTTTGAAATTTGTATTGATGAACCTCACCTAGAGCTTTTTTTTTTAAGTGATAAATCCTAAATGGCTAGATAGGCTCGGACTGATTTCTTTATTTCAGCCAGCCTCTTTTGAGAACTACCGTCCATCTTCTTTTCAGGACTCTTCTCTGGTTCCTCCACACATACTCAAGAATCCCCAGAGTTAAAATGTGCGCTCAACCTAATCAAGCTTTAGTTCTAACAGGCCGATGCAAGGCAGCGCGCTCAGCCGAGCGCACTGTTTAACCCACGGTTGGACATGGGTTTTGCACGCGCACCCACAGCCCCCTATGCTATAAGGGGATTAGCGCGACCAAAATGCCCGTCCAACCCCCCCCCCCCCCCGCGAAGGTAATAGCGCTCATCTCATGCAAATGCCTGTTGATGAGGCTATTGGCTATTCTCCCCGATTCCAAAAATTAAAAAAAAAGCGTGCCCAAGGCGCACGTTTACCCTCAGAAATGAATGCCTGCCCAGAGCAGGCGTTCATTTCTGAACAGCCCAAAAGTGTACAGAAAAGCAGAAAGCACTGCTTTTCCGTACCTCCACCAACTTAATATCGTGGCGATATTAACCAAAAGGACAGAAAGTAAAAAAAAAAAAAAAAAAATTAAAGTATGCCGGTGGTCAGGTTAGGAATAGAGACATTCAATTAAGAGCGTCCATTTTCCTTATCCATGGCCGTGCACAGGTTAGGAAAATGGACGCTCATAAAATTGAGCATCCATTTCCCTAACCCGCTGGCAGCCACCTCTCCTGGACCAAGGAGGCGCTAGGGGTGCGCAATTGCCCCTAGTGCCTCCTTTTAGCGCGACCCCCTCATTTGCATGCTGTATGGCGTGCGCAGGAGAGGGGGCTGTGCGCGCGTTGAAAGAGCGGGCGGCGAAAACGGACTTGCTTTTTAGCGCGTCCACACTCTATCGGCCTGAGTGTCCGTATAGATACTGAGGCCTAACAATAAGGTACCGGTCAGGGTCAGCTCTAGGACAAATGGTGCTTCTCCCCCTCCCTCTAACTGATAGCACCCTCCCGCCCCCCCCCCCCCCCGGGCCTTTTTTTTTGGCTGTGGCAGGTTGGCTGATGCTGGAAGTATCCAGAGCACCCTCATCTCACAGTCTGCTGGGCAACCACCCAGCTCATCCTACCCAAATGCCAGCTCTGGGGACATTTTGGAACCTCCTTATGCAAGATTTCAGAAGGAGGCCTGGCACGAGGCTCCCAGCCTCAGGCCACTGGTTGCAATGACCAGACCAGGAACAGCTGGAGGGTGGCTCTATTACAATAGGGGACAAACCCCCAGCATCCCAGAACCGCCCCTGATTGAGCTTGGAGGAGAAAGATAACGGAGGAACCATTGAGTTAAAAAGAGAACCTTCTTTTGATCTCTGCTTGCATCTCTGTAAATTTCTCTCACCATGCATCAAGGATAAATCTCGTCTTGTTGCCTCCGTTCACAGTTTGCCATTACGGGTACTGAGGAGGGGGACCTGCAGGATATCAAAAAGCCAGGACTGACCAAAATTTTCCTTCCAAAAACTGGGCATGACGTCCCCACTGATCTGTGTCGGTGGGTAGATGTGGGAAAGAAAGCGCAGCCTACACTTAAGAGAACTGAGCAATCTTCCGACCAGACACAAAGCCGGGATCCTGGAGACTTCTCCTGTGCTCTGTAATTTTGATAACTAACTATTATCTCCCCCTCCCCCCTCCCAAAAAAAAAAAATCAACAAAACCCTGACCTGCTGGGTAAAACTGTTCTTTCTAAAATTATACTGCTTCTCCAAGTAGGGGTCATTAGAAGAAGATTAGTAAGTAGAAGATGGGCTGCTGTACACCAGGCATTCCATGTAATCTTTTGCAAATGGCCAGCAAATTGGAACTGCCCATAATTATAGGCTTGGAGGTTGACGGGGGAAAAATAAATTTTGACAAGCTTAAATTGTTGTGCCGAGGTCTGGCGTATCCAGAAGTGACCTGCAATTTATACGTACTCCATAGCTTTCGCTGTAAGCCTGTGTGTCCACATTCAAGAAGAGTGGCTCCTGACCTCCCAATCAACCCTGCTGGCTCGTAGGAAGAGGAAGGAGCGGGGGTTAGGAGTGGCAGCGGTTAGCCCTGGAGGTGGCCCGGGCCACTTATGAGTGACGGGGAGAAAGTGGTCAAGAGATGCTTAACTACGAACGTCAATTATAAAATATAAGGGCAAGTAAATAACATCTTCCTTGCACTTACCTTGATAAGGAAGGAGATTCAGTCAGAGCATCTTAAAGCAACAGGGAGAGATGATATTCCTCCGCCCCACCCTGTGTATCACTTTGCATGTATAATTTGTTTTTAAATATCTTTCTACTTTTGATGAATATTCCAAGCTTTGGTTTTGTAAAATAATCCGACGATCGTCTTTCAAGGTTGTTATTGCATATTGATTTTCAATAAACAGATTTAAGCATAAATGTCTTCCTATTGCTTCAAGTTTTATGATCCACCTGTTTCTTGGCTTTTTTTTTTTTTTTTTTTTTAATATTTGGCCAAATGTCTCCTTCCCTTTCCAGCACCTATGCGTCAACATAATTCACAGAGAAGGCTTGAAAATGAGGTGTTCTGGTTATGTTTTTCGTGATCACCCAGCGCCGTGTCCCTTTAAAAAACAACATCCTCTGGTTAAAGCCATAGGAGGCGCAAGAATAGTTCAAAGTGAAATGGGATCCAGGTAAAATTGCAGCTTGGTTGAAGTGTGTGATGGAATTTTGATGTTTTCACCCGATTAGGTAAGAAAGCTCTCATTGAGATTTTTACCAGTGAGTATTTGGAAAGTCTGACAGATTTATTGTAGACTCGCAGGAATCCACACTCACTCAGGCTGCTGCTACAGATTCCTACGAACTGGGTGGATCTGCTCAAACTCTGATGCAGAGTCACTGTTTCAAGAGGTCCTGACAGGATTTATTTGTTTAATTTGATGCACCTAAGACTCTTTTGCATGTTTGCCAAACTAGTTCACAACTTTTTTTTTTTTTTTTTAAGTTCCCACATCCCTAATCTGAAGCCAGCAGCACACCCTTGAGTAGGCCAACAGATGAGTACCCCGTCCCCATGGCGAATTTTGATTAATACTGTGCTGATGCAGCAGTGGCGAAGCACGTACATGTCAGCATTTGAAAAGAGATATCGCCAGGAAAAGATCGTTGAACTGAGATACCAAAGTTGGAAAATCCACACTTTGAATGTGAAAATCGTGACATCGAAGAGATAAATAGATAATAGGCATGATGTAAGGATAATAGAAACGTAAGATGGATGTAACAAAGCATACTTTTGTAAAAAATTGTTGAAAATGGAATAATTCATGAAAAAGGTACAATTTTGTAAAAAATAAATAAATAAATAAAGGGTAGAAAATAGAAAATGAAAAAAATAGTTCAAAAAATAAAGGAGATTTAGGCCCCATTTCTGACTAAAGGGGATTATATAACTGATGCGAAGTGAGGTTATAGATTAGTGGCTCATTTGAATTACCTCACAGGCCCCATTCTGTGTTTGGTTTTCCTTCCACATGGTACAGCAGATAACATCAGTAACTGTCAAGCCTGTGGGCAGCTTGATGAATCATTTCTAATCGCAGCTAATTGCCCAGTTGACACTCATTCTATACACAAACATTTCACAGGAATAAAATATAGGGCAGGAGGTGGACTAAGATATCTAAAGTCTGAGGTACGCTGGAGATGATGAGGGGAGTCAGCGGACAATTTGGGTCCTTCCGTGAGTGCCTTCTGCTCACAGAACTATTTGCTTTGGCTGTGCAACATGTGTATGGATTTTTCTCCTCTCTTTGGCTCCTCCGCTTACTCAGTCTGAGACATATTCCGAGCAGAATGGTTCTGCACTAATGCGTCTTGCGCTCCTGGGCTCTCGTGCATTGGGATATGTACACGAGAACCATGATAACCGGAGCCCATTAGGTCTGGCATTAATGGTGGCCACAGACATAATGGCTGCACTCAGCTGGGACGGGTGCCCAAACTGTCTCTATGCCATGCATTCTGCTGCCAGTCTCTCCAACCCTCTTACTTTCTCAGAGCTGGAATCTCAAAAGCAAATGTCTTGCCATACAAAACTTGTCTGCAGCTCATGCATCTATCTATATATATATAAAACACAGAATGCACACAAACATGTCATACCAAATACCCAGAATTTTTATGTATATTATACTCATACATTCATACACGTGTGTATGAGTGCACGCATATGCACATAAATATATTCTGAAGCCAATTTTTAAAAGAAGAAAACACATGACTTACCCAGCTAAAGTCCTGCTCAATATCCCCGAATAAAGTTATCTAGCTATCTGAAGCTGCAGAATTTTAAACATAATCCTGGTTGGGTTTAAATTTATCCAAGTACATGTATCAGAATAACTTTAAGCTTACTGGCTAGATGATCAAGTGTTTAAACACCCCCCCCCCCCCACTCCCGAAAAGAGACTCTTGGGCCTGGTGGTCTGATCCCCCCCAACCCACATCAATATCACAAAAATGGAGCCTGCCAGCCCAGACCCCTCCAAACATTCCCAAACTGAGCCAATTGTCTCTCTCTCTCTCTCTCTCACACACACACACTCTTTCACTCCCATGGTTGTTAAAAAAAAAACCCCAAAAACTAAAACCTCTGCCCCCCACCCCTTCCCCACCCATACAACATCCTTCCAAACCTCTTTGGCCACCAGGGCCATGGTAGTCTCATACCACTCCCAGTGGTTTCCAGCATTGTTATGACATGTATCTGGGGACCAAACGGCTACCATTTTGCTTACTGGTGTTGGGGGTAGGTAATGAAAGTTTGGGCTTTTATAACTTTCCAACCTCTGTATTTTTCACTCACCTAACTATTGACTTGCTTGGTGTAAGTATTAACATCCCCCCCCCCCCTTATGCTCCTTCCCACTGCCACACACATTTTTACGGGTGCCCAGAGGGTATATGGGAGACTTCTTGGTGCCTCTGAGGACCCAGGGCTGCTTAATGAACCATAGATTTGGGGGCAGTGGGCAATTTTAAATTCTCCTTCTCACTCATGCAGGTCTGGTAGAGGAAGTATTGTCACATGGGCCCTCACGGGTGGAAAGAGAAGTTGCAAAGCTGAAAGAAGCACGTTGCAGCTGTGGACCCATGTGGCGAATGACAGCAGAAAGGACAGAAGCGCAGGAGCATCAGCCCGAGAAACCTGAAGAAAAGGTGGTCCATTGGTCATGCTGACAGAAGGAGGCTGCTGCTATGTTCTAGAGTTCTCCAATAGCGAGTGTGTGTGAGTGTGTGTGAGAGCGTGTGCGTGTGTAGGAGCGAGAGAGAGAGAGAGAGAGGAAAAATGATTGGGCGCAATAACCCTATCCTACTCCTCCTGCCAATAATCCATTACAAACTTAGAGCATCTGGAAATCAAAAGGACCCAGGTATGGAAAGCAGGGATATGTTTTTTTTCTTTACTCCTTATGAGTTTTCATTATTGGTGTTATTTTGTGTGTCTGTTATTCTGAAATATGTAGAAAATATGTAAAAAAAAAAAATTGTGTTTTTAATTATTGGATGCTTTTCTATTTGTCAGCTGGTTTGAAATATTTATTCTTTTTATTACTGTGGTTTATATTTCTTGATTTTATTGTTTGATGTTTTGTGAGAAATGGTAATGGTTTTTTTTTTCCACTGTTGCACTGAATACAGAGTCTGGCTTGTTACAGTTTCCAATTCAGTTTTTGTTTGCATGTTCTATTTATACTTCATGATCACTTTATTCTGTGTTTGGTGAGAGTCTGTGGGTTCTGCATGTGTGACCAACGTAAATAGTTTGCTGTGTGTAGTTTCTGTATAGGAATCTATTGCAGCTTTATTTATGGTTTGTTTTGTTTTTTTTTAACAGGTGCATTGATGTTTTAGGCCTAGTATGCAATGTTGCCCTGTTGTTACTGTTTGAGTGCTGGCAGTTAGTGCTGGTTGTTATGAAGGTTTAATATATTGTAATTGTAATTCAGTTTATTCATGGCTTTCTGAGGGCCAAGCCATTACCCAACCTGCTTTACAAAAGGCATAATATCATATGGGCTCCATTTATTGTTTTGCAAGGTTTTCTGATTGGTAGCACAGCAGTGCATGTAATTACAATATGTATGTTGCTGTAAGTGACATCTTTGTGTCAGAAGATTGACTATCCTTTTTCATGTAAAATCTATTGTAACCCCCTCCCAGAATGCAAGAGCACATTATTGTCCCCAGGGCCACTTTTTCTCCCAGATCTCACACAAACACAGTCCACTGGCCCCGGCATGCTAGAGTTCTTTCCGGCGGGGGAGGAGGATGAACCTCTGGAGCCCTAGGTTGAAGGGGATGGGTACCAACAGACAGTCTCTCCCTTTGGTTACTCTCAGGTGTACTCACTATTCAGATGTCCTTGCTCGGTGGCACCTCCGATTCTGAAGGAAGACTCTGGACACTCTGCTGGGATGTTCAACAAAATAAAGGTTACTGCAAAAATACTTGAAGTCCAATTTACAACAAAAATTCTCTAATTTATCTTCATATAAAAAATAAACAGTCCAAAGGTAGCTCTTTCTTCAGGTTTCTAAGCAGTCAGTGTGTTCTTTAGGATGGTAAGCACTAGGTAAAGAGCTGAGTGATAGAGTGAGGGTCCCTAGTGAGGCTAAGATCTCCTTAGCGCTTCCTCTGATGGTAAAAGCTGAACTTCTGGTGGTAGAAAGTCCCATAAAAAGTGTTAAAAATCAAAACAATCTCTCCTCTTTCTCAGTGGACAGGAACTGGTGGCAAAAGAATTCCTCTCAAAAACAAAACTCTTTGCAAAAATGGCTTCTTTCTTCTTCTCTATCAGGTCAGTGCAGTCCCGCCTTAGCTGGGCGGAAGTAATCCCAGAACCTTATCCTGACCTTTAAGGCAAGGAATGCAATCCTCCTCAGGCAAAAGCAGGACTCCAAAAAGCAGAAAAAAAGAAGACACAAATACTCCTCCTTCCAAGACAATCCCTTCTATCATGTGAGGTACTGGCCAGGACGGAGTCTCCTCTTCCCTTGGATCAGACTGTGAAGCCTAAAAATAGGGATCAAGCACCACTCCTCCAACTCAAAACTCCAAAATACTATTTCTCCTGTACCAGAACCAAAAACCCCAAGCCACTCCACTCCCCCTGCACATCCTGCTTTTATAGTGCACTGCTGACCAATCCAGGCCTCTGTGGAGGTGCCTGCAGGGATGGTCTGCCAACTACTAAATCCTAGCCTAGTGATTTAGCTAGAGATAAACTGGATAGTGGAGTCCTAGGGGTCTCTGTCTACGCTATTATCAATGCACAATTTTTAACTGTGTTAATTATCTCATCTCTGCTCTCCCCTCGTTATTCCCTATCCCCAGTTTTTGCGCCCCTGTTATAATGTACCTTTTTTGCTTCTTCAATCTATGTCTCTTGTTAATTGGTTACGGTTAACCGCTTTGTTCGATGTAAACCGAGTTGATTTGATTTGTATCAAGAAAGTCTGTATATAAAAGCCTTAAATAAATAAATAAATAAATAAATAAAATAAACTGTGTGTGGAGAGGGAAGGGCAACGCTGTAAAGGTTCGGCTAGGATGCCTCACACCCTCACAATGGTCCTACCAGAAGTGTCTGTCTAAATCATTTGGGGAAACAGACTCTGAGCAATCTCGATTCCTAGAGCTCCATTGGTAGAAATAAATCAGGTGAGATTAGCTCAAACTAAACAGAAAATGCAAATTAACACATAGGTAATTTTGAAGAGGTTTCATGTACGCCAGTGGACTTTGCGTGCACACAAAGGGCTTTTGAAAATTGCTATGATACATGCTACTTTTACATGCCTATCGCCTTTGAAAATTCACTCCATAGA
The DNA here is from genome assembly GCF_901001135.1 of Rhinatrema bivittatum. Classification (NCBI taxonomy): domain Eukaryota; kingdom Metazoa; phylum Chordata; class Amphibia; order Gymnophiona; family Rhinatrematidae; genus Rhinatrema; species Rhinatrema bivittatum. The sequence continues at coordinate 25,114,715 of NC_042626.1, read as the reverse complement.
CAGTAGCATGGATTGTAGCAATGAAACTTAGCTAGGGCCACCGATGGCTGGGAAAACTTTGCAACAGAGTCTCTGTGGCCAAGAGACATTAGACCCACAAGGGCTTCAGAAACTGGCAAGTGGTGATGTGGCGAGGGCTGGACAATACAGATTCTCAGATTACTAAGAACTGTAAGCCAGCTTCTGTTTTTATTATTTTTAGAGCGCTTGAAATATGCAATTGGTATTATGGAGCTCTGCAGGGGGAATTTAATCTCAAGGGGCTGCACTATAGAAAAGCATTAAGATGAAAAGGTTTTTGATGGCTTTCATTTTTTTTCTTTAGTTATTTTGGGCTGCTTAAGTGTTATTGCGTAACGAGGCTTAAATTTGATGTGGTGCTTTGGCCCAATGGTGCCTCCGTACACACAGGAAAGAGAAGCAAAAACAGTGGCTGCAGATCTTGGGTTTGCCAGCTACCACTATATTTTAGAGATGTGCTTCGGGTAATAATTTCGTGTCATGCTTCGTTTCGGCCCCCCCCCCCCCCCCCCCCCCGCGCAGGAATTTCGTTATTCCCGCGGATCGGGGTTTTTTTGAGGGGGCTCCAATTTTCGCGTTAGTGCGCACTAACCTGGCAGAGTTAGCGCGCATTTCTGAAATTTCGGAAACAATTCAATCGTTTTTCAGCTCTCCCGAACCATTCCGAATTAGGAAATTTCGTTGTCATTGCCTAGTTCGGGAAAAGCGACTGCACATCCGTATATTTCTGGTGATTCCTGAGCTATATTCGCCTGTGATTTTGCCATAGGACCATTAAAGAACGATGCCACCTTCTTCTCCTACCCCTCGATGTGTCACGGGGATGCTTAGTGCTCCCTCCCTCCTTCCCCTTTACTGAGTCCTTGGTCCCTGCAGGCGATAAACACACTCCCCCTTCTACAGAATCTGGGCTACTTCAGGGAAGGACTGCACTAGGAAAAGTGTTTAATTTTTGAGCTGTAACTTCTATTTTCTCATACCATTCTGTTTATATTTAGTTCTCTGTAAGCCAATGTGATGTGCAAACGAACATCGGCGTAAAAAAAAGCATTAAATAAATAAATAAAATAATACAGGAAACACATAGTCCTTTTCTCTCCCCTCTCCAAAAAAAAAAAAAAAAATGTAAAGAAACTGAACAGTGCAATAAAAAATTAAATACAGTTAGCACTGTATAATAAGGGATTTCAATATTTGCCTGCTATCAAAGGCTTGCATTCATTGCTTCCAAACACCAGCCGTGGAAGATTGAAATATCAATGACAGATCAATTTTCTACTTAAGTAAACGCTAATGTAGGATAAACAGTATTGGGAGCTGCATCTGTAACTTTGCTGACACCAGCCTGGACGCCCTGCTGTTCACAGCAAATTTAAACCTGGAGAATAATTAACCCACGAGCATACCACTTAAGGAAAGACTTAAGACAATCATGTTGGAAATTTGCCAGGAGCTGGACCAGGCATCCTGAAAACAGAAGGTTGTGAAGCCTGAACACTTAAGCGCCGATTTTTCCGCGCTCTGAGGCTGTCTGGCTCTAGGTCCTCAGGCCCTTAAGTGATTGAAAAGATGCAGGTCAACGCTGAGTGACTTCTGAGCAGGATGCGACGTCCTTATCCCCACCTGAGAGGGGCAGGCTGCTAGGGAACATGGTACACTTGTACCCAGTCATTGTCTGATGGGGTTTGGACACCCGGGGAAGCCATGCTGTGGGGGTTTACAGGTGTAGGATAGGGGGTTAGCCCCCAAGTTGCAAGCACGGGTCTGAGCAAACTGATCCATAACGAGGTTTATCCGGACGCCTGCGAATGCCTAGATTAATTTGTAGAAACAGAAGAATTAAAGGAAAAAAAAAAGTCTGTGGTTCCTAACTCTGCCCATATTATCTGCGGGCAGGGTTTTTTTGGTTTTTTTTTTAGCTCACAATCACAGAGACAAAGGTCTGGAGAACTAAGTAAAACAGATAATACCTGGATTGGGAGGAGAGAGAGGCTTTGATTTTGTTCCGTAATTTATTTATATTCTGCGATCTCTCAGCAATAATAATAATCCCAGCACGAGTAATAATCCCAGGTTTTATAATACAAAAAAAATAGCATAATACTGAAAACAGCACACATTTTTTCATAAAACACCCATAACATATAATTCTCTGCAATGCACGTTTAAAAAAAACAAAACAGGAAGCTAGCACCTAGCATCAATTAAGTTTGGAAGGTCTCTTGAAAGAGTAGAATTTTAAGCCCTAGCTTTAGGTCTGTCTCCTTTTTAAGGGAGCCTGGAAAGCTATTCCGAAGTGTTGGGCCAAGGGCAGAAAAGGCCCTTTTCCAAGTAGTGGACAAGCTACGCACGCATTTTGTTTTTAATGGTGGTATTGTTAGCATATCTTGTCCTAAAAAATGTAATATTCTTCCTGGCTTGTAGAGGACTAATAATTCATGTAGATATTTCGGACCAGCTCCTTGATGGGCTTTAATAAATATCACCACAAGTCATTTAAACTTTTTTTCTCTGCAAAATAGGTAACCAATGGAGATTTGCTAAAACAGGAATGGAATGGGGCCTCCTTGGAACTTCCTCCAACAGCCTAGCGGTAGAATTTTGGATGGATTTGCAACAATCAGAGTCCAGCACTACCCATAAGATCCTTCACCTCAGACTGTAATGGTCAGACCCTTCCTTCAATCTCATATAATGGGCACTTTTTCCAGTGGAATATTGCTTTGAGTAAGTTGCATCCCTGTTTTGGCAATGTTTAGTACCAATTTATTGGGAGTCATCCAATCCTGCATCTTCCTCAAACAGAAATGTATCTGTTCGCCTGGATCTTTTATTGTAGAATTCATGGTATTAGCTGGATATCATCTGTATAAAATTTGAATTTTACTCCCATTGTCCTAATAAGCTTTGCTATAATGAGGCTAGATACATATTAATATATAGCACAATAGGATTGGTGTCATTATCTGTGCTGTTTAGCTATATTTATGATTTAAGGTTATTTATTAAGATTTTGAAATGTTTATATTGTTGAAATTTATATGCTGCCTGACCTTCACCTTGAGCATTTGGAAATGTCTTAAATAAATTAATAGCCAGCTTTTTCTGTTTGTGTACTTGTATTTGGTTTCTCTCGTGGTCTTATGGTTAAGGGGGTTGTTCCATTACAAACACAAGCAAGTTGATTAAGCCTTGCTGGATGTGTAGTGGGATGGTAAAAATAAACTGCTTGATATAGTGTTACAATGACCGATTTTGGATAAAATGACATCCCAACCCCTCTCGCCATGATGCACTATTCTGGAGCCTGGTTATGAGGGGGGTAGGGGTGGAGAATGATCCCCATGATGCTGCATTATAGTGACTGGCATTGGGAAAAATGATTGCCAGGGTGCAGCATTACAGCAATTGGGTTGGGGGGAGGGAAATGACCCTCAAGATTCAGTGTTACAGTGATTGGGTCTGTAGGGACATGACTTCCATGGGGCAATATTAGAACCTGACTTGCTCTGGGGAAGAAAGGATGCCCATGATAATGATTAGGAGGAAAAGAGAAAGAAAGTTCCCTACAAAGGAGGTGAATCCTCCCCCATGTTGGCTTTTTCTTTCTGTTCACTGATGATGGAGAAAGATGGGTGTGGGGTGAAGTCAAAGGCCAATAAATAAGGGCTAAAAAGGGAGGGAACCCAGGTGACTCACCCGCTTTCCTTTTCCTGCTGCCGTGGAGATGATTTAGAGGTTGACTGGCCCATTGCCTGGAGGGCGACACAGGTGGATGTGGGCTGTGCCCTGACTGTCCACCCCAGCTGCTGCTATCTTGGCCTAGCTGGTATTAGCAAGGGGGGGGGGGGGGGGGAGGGCTGACCAGGTATTTCTTTACAGACATTTGATATTCCACCTTAAGAATGGTCCTGAGGCAGATTATGAATTCAACATTCAGTGCTTATTAGCTAGGTACTGTAAGTAGTGACATATCCAGCTAAGTGGCAGCGCCTGAATATATCCAGCTGGGAAGATAGCTGGATATTGGGGAGGGGGTTGTGGAGCTATTTATCCATTAACCTGATCAGTATTGATATTTTTCCAGTTAAGTTATGAGGATAAGTTAGACTAGCCGTAGAGCAAGTTTAACATACCCAGATATAACTTATCCAGCTAAGTATCGACTGAATGTCTGCACCAGTGATCATCAAATGGTATGGTTTGATATTGTGAATTAGGGATGTGAATCGTTTTTTGACGATTTAAAATATCGTCCGATATATTTTAAATCGTCAAAAATCGTTAGGGCCACTATACAATACCAATTCCCCCGATTTATCGTTAAAAAATCGTAAATCGGGGGAAGGGGGAGGGCAGGAAAACCGGCACACTAAAACCCCCTAAAACCCACCCCCGACCCTTTAAATTAAATCCCCCACCCTCCCGAACCCCCCCCCCCCCCAAATGCTTTAAATTACCTGGGGATCCAGCGGTGGTCCAGAACGGCGGCGGTCTGGAACGGCCCCCTCAATTGAATCCTGTTGTCTTCAGCCGGCGCCATTTTGCAAAATGGCCGCCGCAAAATGGCGGCGGCCATAGACAAAAACCCGCTGAACGAACTCCTGCAGTCGATCTCCTGCCGGCGCCATTTTCCGTACGGAAAACGATTCGCGGCAAGAAATCGCTTCCTGAACCCCGCTGGACTCCCAGGAACTTTTGGCCAGCTTGGGGGGGCCTCCTGACCCCCACAAGACTTGCCAAAAGTCCAGCGGGGGTCCGGAACGACCTCCTGCGTCGAATCATTTTTGTCTATGGCCGCCGCCATTTTGCGGCGGCCATTTTGCAAAATGGCGCCGACTGAAGACAACAGGATTCAATTGAGGGGGCCGTTCCGGACCGCCGCCGTTCTGGACCACCGCTGGATCCCCAGGTAATTTAAAGCATTTGGGGGGGGGGGTTCGGGAGGGTGGGGGATTTAATTTAAAGGGTCGGGGGTGGGTTTTAGGGGGTTTTAGTGTGCCGGCTCACGATTTTAACGATTTTCACGATAGTTTACACACCCAAACGGCAACAATACGATTCCCTCCCCCTCCCAGCCGAAATCGATCGTTAAGACGATCGAGGACACGATTCACATCTCTATTGTGAATAGGACATGGAGAAATCACATGAAGACCCGAGTTTTGAACTTCAAAAATACGGACTTTGCTGAAATGGGAAAATTCCTGGACATGGAACTTGAAGGCTGGGAGAAAATGGGAGAGGTGGAACAAATGTGGGCCAAACTAAAAGGAGCGATCACAAAGGCAACTAATCTTTATGTTAGAAAAGTAAAGAAAAGAAAGAGAAATAAGAAACTTATCTGGTTCTCTAAGGAGGTGGCTGATAAAATAAAAATTAAAAGAACAGTGTTCAAGAAATATAAAAGATCCCAAAAAGATAAACACAGGGAAGATTATCTGGCTAAACAGAGAGAGGTGAAGAAAATAATCAGGAAAGCAAAACGCCTGGCAGAAGAAAGGATTGCCAAAGAGGTAAAGAGAGGTGACAAAACTTTTATCAGATACATCAGAGAAAGGGCCGAGGTGGTATAGTGGAACTGAAAAGTGAAAAGGATCAATGTGTGGAGAGAGACCAAGAAAATGTGGAAATATTAAACAAATACTTCAGTTCAGTGTTCACTAAGGAAGACCCTGGAGAAGGACAATCGTTGGTTAATAAGGTGGTGGATCTGATAAAACTCCATTTACAGAAGAGAATGTATGGGAAGAGTGAGGAAAACTGGAAGTGGACAAAGCCATGGGGCCTGATGATTCATCCTAGGATACTGAGGGAGCTCAGAGATGTGCTGGTGGGTCTGCTGAGTGACCTGTTCAACAGATCCCTGGAAACAGTAGTAGTGCCGAGTGACTGGAGAAGAGCGGTGTGGTCCCTTCTTCACAAGAGTGGGAGCAGAGAGGAGGCTGGAAATTACAGGCCTGTTAGCCTCACCTCAGTGGCAGGGAAATTAATGGAGACTCTGCTGAAAGAAAAGACAGTGAACTACCCACAATATGGTGGCTTGCTTGATCCACGTCAGCATGGATTCACCAGGGGAAGGTCTTTTCAGATGAATCTGATTGATTTCTTTGATTGGGTGACTAGAGAATTGAATCAGGGAAGAGCACTCGATGTGATTTATTTGGATTTTAGTAAAGCCTTTGATACGGTCCCGCATCAAAGACCCATGAACAAAATGAGAAGCTTGGGAATGAGCACCAAAGTGGTGGCGTGGATTGCAAACTGGCTGACGGATAGAAGAGAGTGTGATGGTAAATAGAACCTACTCTGAAGAGAGAATGGTGTTAAGTGGAGTGCTGCAGGGATCGGTGTTGGGACCAGTTCTGTTCAACGTCTTTGTGAGCGACATTGCGGAAGGGATAGAAGGTAAAGTTTCTCTATTTGCGGATGATACAAAGATCTGCAACAGAGTGGACACACCAGAAGGAGTGGAGAGGATGCTTGAAGAGTGGTTGAAGATATGGCAACTGGGATTTGATGCCAAGAAGTGTAGAGTCATGCATCTGTATGCGATGGGGAGTGAAGCGCTGTTTAGTGATCTAAAGAGACAGGTTGGAGGTGGTCCAGAGAAGGGCGACTAAAATGGTGAGAGATCTTCATCAAATGACTTATGAGAAAAGGTTGAAACACCTAAATGTGTATATCCTGCAGGAGAGGAGGAGCAGAGGAGATATGATACAGACCTTCACATACTTGAAAGGTTTTAATGATGTACGATCAACAAACCTTTTCCACTGGAATGAATCCATTAGAACTAGATGTCATGAAATGAAACTGCAGGGAGGATGACTCAGAAGCAATGTCAGAAAATAATTTCTTCACGGAGAGGGTGCTAGATGCCTGGAATGCCCTGTCGGAGGAGGTGGTGAAGACAAAAACGGTGCAAGATTTCAAAAGGGCATGGGATAAACACTGTGGATTCCTAAAGGCAAGAGGGAGGGGAATGAAGAAAGGCATGGGGGGGGGGGGTATCTTGTTGGTGTGGCGGTTATACTACCCTTAGCAAATAGCCTTCAAATTGTGATGCAACTCCATGATTGCTCGCTGCTTCAACAGCAGGGGGAAAAGAGGAATTGGATTCAGACAACAACCAACAAAGACATTGAATTGTACGGTCTGGGAAAACACATAAGCATGGGGGTAACTTGCTTGATGCAGTGGTTATTACCCTTAACCAAGAGCCTGATACTACACTTCTGGTGCAACTCCAACATTGATTCAACAGGGGGGGGTGGGGGGTGGGAAGGAAATTGGACTCAAACAGTAACCAACAAGAGCCCTAACCTTAGCGGTCTGAATAACTGATAAGTATGGGAAACTGGTAACTATGGGAGCTTGCTGGCAGACTGGATGGGCCGTAGAGTCCTTTTCTGCAGTCACTTTCTATGTTTCTATGAAGCCAATAAATTTTGAATCAAACCATCCCATTTGAATCAGCTTTACAGTTACAATTGGGACTGACTTGAGCCTAGGATATCATGTGTGTATATATAATAATGCTGTGACCCTGTTACGCCACCAAATAAAGTATGATCTGTAGTGTTTTTATTTTTTTGGGAGGGGGAGAAGAACTTGGGGGGGGGGGAGATACACTTTTGGCTGCATCCAGTTAAGTTAGTAACATGTGGTATGACAACCGTCTATCGCCACCGACAAACCTCTGCCTTAGAGTGTGAACTTCAGCCTTGAACCGCCTGGATGGATTGCTACTAATTTTATTAGCGATATAAAAACTTTTAAAGAAAAAAAATAAATAATAAATAAATAACTCCGACAATCATCCTGGTTCTGCTGCTTGCATATCATCTCAGAAGAGGAAGCAATAATCCTGTTGTGTACAAACAAAAAAGGACATTGAAAGATTACAACAATTAATGCCTATCCCAGCACCTTGAACCTCTGGGGACATTTAATGAAAATCTATCAGGCCTACAAATAAATACAAAAAGCCTCAAACCACTTATTAAAGGAAGGAAAAAAAAAAAAAAAAAAAGGTCCTAAAATCCCTGGAGTTTCTTATCCCAAAAGAAGTTTTTATATTAACATTCTGGTTTCTTTGCATTTTGCTTGTGAGGCCCAGCAGCCTTGCATAAAAAAATCTGGTCAATACTGCACTTAAATCTCTACAGCAACCTAGAGAGCAACGGCTTGGCAGGATTAATCTGCTGGAACAGGGGCCGTTCTAAATACTAATTGTATGCTTCTGTTTTAAAAGATGCAAGCCAGGTGGCTTCTGCCCAACCCCAGGTTATTTTTGAAAGGAGGGGAGGCCACCTTGGATACTATAAGTGAATCTGAGAGTTTGATGATGTCATGAAGTGACTGGCACACCTGGAATGCAAGCAAGGAGAGTGCAGAACAGATGTTAAGGCCTCTGGCCTAGAAGACAACTACTCTTCACATAGCATAGCATGCAAGTGGTGACTTATTGTCCTGTACCAATCAAGAATTTAATTGATTAAAAAAACCGTTAAGAGTATTCTGGGGAGCGACTCCCTTTGGAGCAGACAAATCTGGGAAATAGAATGTGAATGACATCACACCCTTAAGCGTCTTATTGGTCCATGCGGTGTTGAGTGCTATCCTTTGTGACAGCATAGCAAAAAGCAGACCAATCGGATCCAGTGCCAGGAAGTTACTGGTTATTCTCACTGCTGGTGAAAGGGGCAGCCCGCAGCTGAGGTGGCCAACAGATCTGGCCCAGTGGAAGGTCCCTGGGCTTGATCCTTCAATCAGGTCTTCCGCTCCCCAGGGCCGACTAGCGCAGAGGAGACTATGGAGGTGGCATCTGCAGGGGGGGAAGGGGGGAGTCCTGGTCAATGCGTAAGGGTGACACCTAACAGCTGGACTCAGGGCCCAGGTCTGCAAGGCGGAAGGGGTCCTGAGGCACCCCCCCTCCCCCCAGCTGAGGACTGTTACTGCACACTTGGAGGCAGGGGAGGAGTGGAGGGAAAATATTAAAAAAATATAAATATAGGATTAAAAAAAAAAAAAAAAAAAAAAAGCTCTGAAGGCACACGTGGCTCCAGTTCCCAGCCTTGGTTCTGATTCAGCTGCACATACAAAGGAAACTTTCAGGTGAAAAAAAAAAAAAAGGGGGTGGTGGTGAGGGGTCCAAAAGTAAAAGTAAAATATTGTCCTGGGACAGGCACAAGACGCCGTCATGTGCTCTGCACGCTTCCTGGAACATTGCAGGGTACACAAAGGCTGCAGTTTTATTTTATTCTAAGGCAATGCTGCACCAGCCTCCAGAAGCTCTTTAACACTTACGTTTGCAAAATAACAATAATACAAGATCCCTATCTGCAGTCAGCTAATTTCTTAGGCACACAAAACAGAGACTAAGCCTGTAACATTAACTTTTTTTTTTATTAAGAAGACAGATATTTTTTTTTTATAGTACTTCTTTCTGTAAAAATGGTACAGGTGAACCAATACAAAATGTGAATGGAAACAAATGAAGATTTTTTTGCTTTTTTTTTTTTTTTTTTTTTACACTGTAACATTGTCCATGTATAACCTTTAAAAACAGAACCGGCCTACCAAGAGAAAAATGAAGAACAGCTGCATGTGTGTGTGTAAGCGATCAAAGACCAAGCCTACCTGGCTTGCATTTCACATCCTTTTGTAACAATCCCTTATTATTTGATCGGAAACAAGTTTGTTCTTTTCCCCCACTATTTTTCTGTTTGAAAAGAAAACCCAAAAAACTTACATGATGATTTTACAAAGTAATACTCAACAATACATTTCAAACAGTGCACTGTATATGTCATAAGATACATAAACCATATACAACTAAAAAAATAAAATAAAATAAAACCCAAAATATCCATAATTCCACATGGTTGTGTGTGTGTGTCAGGGAGGAGGATTTTTCCTTTCGTTTTGTTCCAATGTCTGGGGTGGGAACCCTAAACTTTGCAATCTACCTGAGACAAGAGAGACAGGTAATCAAGGAAACACACAAACCTGAGACATCTCCAACATTGTTAAGTCAAAAAAGTTACATCAGAAACACGGACGGCACCCACTGCAGTACACTTCTGGGGAGAGAAAAAAACAATGGAGCGAGAGGGGGTGGCAATGATTGCGGCCAGGGAGAAAACAGTGAGAAAGAAAATATGGCAAGAGTTTTAAAAATTAATGCACCAAACTAAATTTCTTAGGTCTTTGGAATCCTTGTGGATAAACCTTGATGATCACCCTTTTTCATACAGCTATGGAAGGGTTAATATGATTATACAATTACCAGCCATTAAAACCAGCACTGTCTGCTTGTTAATTGTCCTGGACAATGAGCTGATTAAAAGAGCACAGATTCTCTTTCATGGACTTCAGGGAATCGACCACCCACTGCCACCTTCCACAGTAGTCTTTTGGGAAGGGAGTTTAAATTCAGCTGAGAGCTAGATTTGTGCCGGGACAGTAGCAGCAGAATGAAATTTGGCATGCTACAGCAAAACCCGGCTTCTGCAATGAGTTTAGTTAGTGCTTAACCGAGGGGGACCGGGGGGAATTCCACTCGCCATCAAGAGGTCAGGGCCGCGTGGCCTGGAATTCCATTCATGCCACGCTGTTGCCGGCTGGCTCCCTTTTTTTTTTTTTTTTTTTAACTGCTTGACTTTGGTTTTATCCCACTGCATGCATTCTCCCCTGTGAGAAAAGCAGGACTGTATGTCCTTGCATACAGCAGGCTGACAACCAGGACTGGATCAGCCTGTCTGGGCCAAAAAAATGGAACCAGCTAGCTACCCTACTTGTGACTCTCCGAGCCACTTGAGATTAAAATATCAAAGCATAACAAGGCACATAGAGTTTTACAATTACACACCTCAGCCAAGTGTACTGTCCATGCCTTTGAGAAGTATACCTCTCTTAAGTCACCAAGCCATGTCTGAAAGCACCTTATTTCTATACACAAGTGAACTGGGCCATTTACAAATATTTTCTTTTATAGCATTACCTGCCTGCGCCCTAATGTTTTTAAGCTAACAGTTCTGTATTAGAATGAATTGAACTTCAAGAGCCTGCATGGATAGGTACCAGTTTACTCTGAGGGGCCAATGCAATAAGGCATGCTCTGAAAATGGGCGCTCATACAGAGTGCCCGTTTTCCTAACATTCGTGCAGCTAACATCCCCTGGGCGCTCAATGCAGTATTTAAACGAGACTGCGTAAAAAAAAAAAAAAAAAAAAGAGGGCATGCCTGGGAGAATTGTGCGTCCACAAGTGAAATGGGCGCTCAATATAAGCATCCATTTTTATTCTTCATCAGGCCAATAATTCTGTTATTTTGCTGAGGTTGCTAAGTGTCTTATATTAAGTGCCTCTTGCTATGGACATCTAAATTGTGCGGTCATAAGAATTTTTTTTTTTTTTTTAAATCAACCCAACATACATTTTTTTTCTCCACCCTAAGCAGTAAATTAAAGTGTCACAATGATACTAAGGAGGACACACATATAACACAAAGGACCGTATTTTTATTTTTTTATTTCTCCTGAGCCCTTGACTCATGAATGGACTTTACTTCACCTCCGAGGCTGGAGTTAAACTTGCAGTGTTAAAAAGTTTGCGTTGGGCGCCCAGCGCATTCCTGCTTTTTTTTTTTTTTTTTTTGGGGAGGGGAGGGAAGTAATAGCTAATAGCCTCATCTACATGGAATTTACATGTGATGAGCACTATCGGCTATGCGTTTGATTTGGATGCGGTAATCTCCTTATTGCATCGAGTGCTAGTCTAGAGCGTCCAACCGCATATAACCCCATGTGCAAGGCTGGATACATTCTATTGCATCAGCTTTCTAGTTCCCCTCTGCCCAGCTTTCTGGTTAAAACCACTCCCCCCCCCCCCCCCAAACACACTAATTGCATAAGAAGGTTGGGATGGGTTCTCTCTCTGTCACCAGAGCCATCAAACAGAATAAAGAAAAAGAAAGGTCACATCCTGCACTTTAGAACCCATTTTCTCTGTGCAGTGACAGAATGGGTTAGGTAAAAGTGTTCTGGTCTGTTATTTATTACAGTATTTGTTATCTACCTATAATGAATCATGCTAAGCAGAGTACAGACATTTAAAACAATGACTACATCAATATCATCCTAATATGACATAATATGTTATTGCAGGGAATTATTCCGAGGACTGTGATATGGAACTATTGATTTGGTGTATGCTTTGATGATGATACAATGACCTTTTTCCCCTTGCTGTCTCCATTCCTGTGGGCTTGGTTGGAAAAATATCATTTCCTAATTCTATGCAATGGTGAATTATTTCATTGGTTTAACTGGATAATTTTGTTTCATTATTTCTTGTCCAGATTGTGTTTGACTACAATGTGGAGTTTATAAAAATACATTAAAAAAAAAAAATGTTCTGACCAGTAAACAGAGCAGTTATACACGGATGACCTATTTTTTCCCCCCAGTGACTTTAATCAGTAAAAGATGAGGAATATACAACATTGGTAAAGCGTAGCTGCGACTCTGTCATGGTGATTTTAGGGCAGAATCACCGAGATCTAAGAAGGCAGTAATACACAGCCAGGGCTGGCTTTAGTGCTAGCGGTGCACTGTACGAAAACCAGGAACACCCCCCTCCCTCCCTCAAAGCGAGGGAGCGGAGGGAGAGGAACAAGTCCCTCCTGGAGCATGCACCGCCCCCCCCTTCAAAGCCATTACCATCACGCCCATGAAACAGCAGCACAGGCCTACAGCTGGCCCCTGTGGACGGCAGGGTCATGATCCTCACACGGCCTCAAATCACTCGATTCTTTCGTGTAGGCTGGTTTCAATGCTCATATCAACAAGCAGCATCGATATGTGGCAATGGGTTTGGTAATCTTGACCAACAGTGGATTTTTTTTTTATTTTATTATTATTATTTTTTTTTTATTTAATGTTAACATTCCAGACCGCTTGCTAAGAAAAGGCTTTATCGCCAACCTGATTCAACCTTTCTAAAGAAGGTGAAACACCCCCCTCCCCCCCCCCCAAACAACCAAGATCTTCTGTGTACAAAACACAAAACATAACAATATTAAAAATGGCAGCTTTGCAAACACCAGAATCATTCACTATGAAACGAAAAATTAAAATACAAAATACAAGTCCACAAAAAACATGGAACACAGCTTTTGCCAACAGACTGCTAACCTGCAGATGCTTTAAAATTCACATTTCGCCTTAAAAGTTTGTAACTATGTATTTTTTTTTCCAGTTTAATAAAAACAAATTCTCAATGCAAATTTTAAAAAGTTTTCTGAAAGTGAAATGAAAAGAGGTGGAGGTGGTGACAGTGGAGGCAAAATCCCCCCCATTCTGACTTTGAATAATCACGCAGAGGGCATGTGGGCCACCATTTAGTGCGCCACGGATGCAATTTCTGCCCCAAGTTAAACCAAGGGCGGCGGCATTTCTAAATTAAAAGGACAAGCGGAGGAGGCAGTCACAGACACATTCCCAGGCGCTGGGAAACCAAGGGAGCCTACGCTAGTGGCGGACCCCTGCATGTTTATCCACGTGTGGTGTCAAGCCAACCCTTCCACGTGGCTAAAATGAGGCCACGTTCTTAGCACACTGATTCACTGGAAAAGGCCGACTTGGTCAGGATGAACCACTCTTTCCCCCAGCAAGTTAACGTTCAATGGAAAAAAGCTTGACTCAGAACCCCATTACTACAAGTACATTTGTGCCCGGTCCTCTGCTGTGAAGCCCGAGTGACAGGTCTGAAGGATAGCTCTGGTTTTAGTGAAGCCTGGATGTACCCTTTTTTCAAGCAGCAGTGCCTTCTGCATACAAATACAAGCAAATGACTGCAGTTTCTTCCCTCACTTTCAGATCTTTCTTCAGAATGCGTTCAAAATGTTCATAGAGTCCTTCCCCCCCCCCCCCCCCAGAGACTCTCTGTCCAGTGCATCCGCGGACCTCCTCTCTCATCCTTGCTGCCTCGGCCAGAGGCACGCACCAACAGGTGAATTTTAAAAGCCCTCCGCGTGCCAAAGCCAGGAGATATGTGCACGTGTCAGCCCAGCGCTTGCTAGGCGGATTTTAAGAGGCGTCCGGATACGTACGTGTTTCCCGGCAGGGAATGGGCGAGGTGAGGGCGGGGGGCACGGGAGAACCATGGGCATTCCAGGAAACAAGAAAAAAATGAAACCAGCGCACCAAGTACGTACACCAGCGCACGCTGGGGGTCCCTATCCGCGTCACTCTACTTCGGTTATGGATGGCGTGTAAGACATGAAACAAAAACGCCTAGGCTAGTCAGTGGGGTTTTAAGGGTCAAGGCTAATAAGGTAAAAGGGAAGCAAGTTAGGGGGTTTAGGAAGTCCTTTCCTTTACTGGGGCAAACTGGGGAGACAGGTAATTGTGTCAGCGTGCGTACCTACTAAAATCCCCCCCACTTAGGAGATTGAGGCGGCATTTGCACGCAGATGTGTGCGACCACGTAAAGTGGTGCCCACGTGCACGCGCGTACAGCTGATTCTGTAGCACGCGCGCACGTGTGGGCCGTATGTTATAAAATTGTTGCATCCATGTGCGCAAGCCGGCAAACGTGTGTACGTGTGCTCCCGCGTGCAGGTCTTAAAATTCACCTTAAAAGGGAGTGCTCTGCCCAGAAACAGACTCGTGCGCCGGTGGAAATATTTAAACCGCATCCTCAGAAATGATTTTAAAGCATTTTTCTACTAATTTTGACAATGTTGAAGGGGGGAAAAATGGGCTAATGGCTACGAGATTACTCCATTATGCCATTCAAATCAGGCCAAAACAAGGAGGCGGCAGTGCTGCTTGGAGTAACAGTAGTTTGGGATTTTTTTTCAACATACAAGCTATTACTATCTGCTGTTCGAAAGTCCAGATCCAAAATGGTTCCCGAGATACTATAATGATGTGTTGGAATTTGCATATGATGCTTTAGTGGCACAGCAGAGGAAAAGATTCACCTGTAACTACCTTATCTACCCCTCCTTGAACAAACCCTCCTCCCATATCCCCCCCCCCCCCCCCCCACAGGGACAAGACAAGCTCCAGAGCAAATATGAATAAGATAATCATCCCCTTTAAATGGCAGCATGGCTTACCCATTTCTCAGCAAAGAGTTTCTTAGATTAAAACCAGACCGTCCAATCCTGCTGGCTTCTAAAAAAAGTGATTGCTGCCTTTCCTTATAAAGAAATAAAATGTCTATATAAAAGGGCCTGCCTGGAGGCTCCATGGCAGAGCTGCACATTGGCTCAAGGTCTTGTGCTACCTGGCTTGGGTGGGGCAGGGGATTCTGCAGCTCCTGGGAAGGGAGGGAGTCACAGTTATTGCACATTGGCAACTCCTAGTGGCTTGTTTAGAATTTGTGATGGCAAGTGTCTGAATGTAGCCCCCCCCCCCCCCCACCCCCAGCACCACCCTCGGCCGAGGACCACTCCTGCGATGACCGGAGATATAAAATATGGGGGAAAATATCCTTGGGTAGCTGCAAATGAAGGCTCATGATGCCCTGGTTCTGACTAGAGCTAGAAGTGCAGAAGAGGAGGAGGAAAATGAAACTTCCGGGTCAATTAAAAAAAATGGGAAGAAATGTCAATGTTAATGGAATAAATTGCGACAGGGTGAAAACACTAAAGCTTGTGTAGGCACACAAAAGGGGGAACAGTGGCTTTCTTAAAACAATAGCACCACCTTCTTGATGCTTGGGGCAAGTTGGAAGGTCTGCTAGAAATTCAAGGTAGTAGCTTAGTCACAATCTAGTGAGTTTGCTGCTGGCAGTGGGTTCTTAAGGCTGAGGAGAGAAGCTAAGGCTTGTTCTTAAAAATAAAATAAAAGCATTAGGAAAAAACCCTTCGTGTCTGAGTTTAGATGAAGTATAGTAACAATGCTCTCGCTACCCCTTCCCCCAACCAACCTGCACATGTTGATTATTCCCCACTGCCCGCTTTCTTTACCTTGAACTTTTCAGACTTGAGAAAGGCCAAGCATTAAGGCTAAACCTAGACATTTTTCCTACCTGCATTTGTGAAACCAAACTGGGAAAGGATGGGAGGCGGAGAGGGAGGGGAAGGAGGAGGAGGCAGGTTGGGAGGAGTGAAAATATGCGTGTTTTCCTCAGAAAACTCAGCATGACAAAGCTCTGTAATATACAGTACAAGCAGGCCACATCCTACGCCTTTCTAACTAAGCACAAGGAAATGAAACATTTTGATTTTAAGTTGCACTCTAATGGAATTCTTTAAAAAAAAAAAATTAAGGTAAAGATAGTCAAACTAGGGAAGGCAGACAGACTTGTGAAGAGAAACGATGGGCAAAAGTTGGACTCTGTCTTGTTGTACCTCATCCCATCCTCTCCTCTAAAGAATGAGATTACATTCCCCGCCCTGCCAAAACAAGTGCCCTCAACTGTCAGACTCAATTAGGGTATCAGCCAAGGCAATTTGCCCCAAATGTAACCTGACAGACTGAAGTCACCCAAGTCTAGCGTCTGCATGGAATGGATTACCAGCGCCGCTGATATCTGTATTAGGAAGAATAGGCAATTTTCACAACAGCACAGAATACTAAACTTTCCAAGGCATTTTCTGTGTTGTTTTCCAATTTTTACTGCTTCCAGGCATTTTGAACATGAGTGGTTCTAGTCCACTGGCCCAAATCATTTTGGTTTATTCTTTTAGCAACAAGATGGGGGTGGGAATGGTGTGATAATTCATCATACTCATCATGCTAAAAATACCTGCTCAATGCCAATTCTTTCTGTTGGGATAAGGAGGGGGTAGAACAAACCAACCAAGGTGAGACTGCAGGGAGGAAAGGCGAAGGGGAAGTAATGCTTAAGGGGTATCAGCATGCAGTAACAAAAAAATAATAATCAGGTAAAATCTAAAAGGGTAAATAAAAACAAAATAAAATAAAAAATCAACATACAAAAATGAAAGGCACAGAATTTTCTGAAAACAGCATAACTAAGCTAATTCCAAGTTTGACTTGGTCCAAAAAAATCCCTTGAAAAATAATAATTAAAAAAAAAATGAGGCGTCAAACAGCAGAGTGCACTTTTACCAGGAAATTTTTTCAAACTTTTTTTTTTTTTTAAAACACATCACATATTATAGCAGAGCCTCCCAATCTCATGCCTCTATCCACCCATTTCTAAGAAATAAAAAAATATACAAGAAAAAGGATGTTTGCAAGATCCAATCAAACTGTCTCTTTATCCTCTAAAATGGGGGGTGGGGCAGGGGGGCCAGTAACTGTCCGCGTTTGGACACCTCCTTGGAATCCAAGGCTTATTTAGATAAAGTATTCTTTCTTCTCCTCTGAGTTACTCTGCCCTCCTTCAGCGTTGATGATTGCTGTGTCAGCATCCGCAGCATCGTCAGCTCCTTTGGCTTCGTGCGTGAAGTACGTACCTGAAAGTGAGGAGGGTAGATGTCATGATATCCTGCCTGTGGGAACACAGTGATCACACGCAGGTATGGGGAGGGAGCTGCAGTCTAAATCCCAGCTCCATGGGCAGCAGCCTATCACTAGAAGAAAAAAAAAGTCTTTGGCTATCAGAAGCTAAGTTTGTGCTGTAGCCACGAGACACTGCAGTGACTGATGACTTCCAGAGCCAGAGGGGAAAAAAAAAAATCTTTCAGATAGATGCCTTCCTTGGGGACCTTTATGGATTTTGTATGGCTCTTACCTTTATGTCTTGCAAAGTATCGCCCTAAAATGATAAGCAGGCACAGCATGGCGAACACCACCACAGCGACTACGCCACCGATCACGGCGTGGTCCACTATGGGGACCTCTTCTCCGGCTTGGGAATCTGTCAGGAGAATGCAGTAATTGTGAACAGTGGCCTACTGGTAAGGTGAAACCAACATTGGTCTGATCGTGTGCTCTGCTGGCTAGCAGCAGGGCATTAAGCAATCGACGCACTGAAAAAAGGAACACAGATCCACATTATTGTTAAGTTTCCAGCTCTTACGAAAAAACAAAAACCTCAATAACAAACAATTATTTGTATAGCATCATCAATGCATACAGCACTGTATGAGAAAGTGGCAAAGTTACTTTCCCTTTCCAAAGAGCTTACAATCCAATCTTGAGCAAAGGGAGGTTAAACGACTCGCTCAAGGTCACACATGGAGTGGTGGAAAAAGGATGCTAGGCTCCCAGATCAGGAGTCTGACCCATGCAACACAGACAGCCCAGGTGGTACTTTCAAAGGGCCACCAAGTGGCTCTACAGAAAGAAAACTAATAAAACGTGGATATTTCCCTATGGTTGATCTGCCTAACCTTCCTAGATTCAATTTTTGATTTGAATCAAGGCAAAGAAGATACTACAGGTGCTTCCTCTTAGTTCTTAGACAGAGGTTTGGCAAGCAGAAAAGCTGCATTCGGGCTTGCCCCTTGTTTCTACCTGCAATTTAATCCCTGAAACTAACCACTGCGGGATGCCCTCCTGGCATACAGAGGGCAATTTATACAATCTTAGATCTGTAACACGGAGTCATCTGGGGTGGGAAACACGAGCAAATCAGAAGAGAGCTGGGGACCGAGCCTCATAGGGAAGATTCTAAACTTTGGCATTTGTTTTCTCTTATCATCATGTTTTCATAAGGTAGATCCAGACTGACATCTATGCAATTATGGATGTACATCGCCCTCTTGAGTAGGAGCCAAGATATCCACAGACAATGCCCCAGCAGCCACTCCTGCTTCCTGCTGAGGGAGGGCATGCAAAGTTTTCACACTGCAAGTCTGACTGGTGGAATCTGCCACAAATAAAAATGAAATTGTCGTCCAAAGAATCCAGCTCTGAAGAAGACCACTGCAAAAGGGAAATGAATGGAAAGCACCATAAATAATGATAATGGAAGAAAGCAGATTCATTAAAACCCCTTCTGCTGCAATGTTAATGTTAACTAGGATTTAGAAGCTGGTAAAAAAAATGTTTTTAAAAATTATTCTTCTCTTAATACATTAATACTTTACAAATTGAATGGGAACAATTGTTCTCTCTCTCTCTTTTTTATTATCTTATTGAGTCAAATCTGACACTTCCATTAAAATGATTTACAAAGGCCAACCTTACAATTTAAGCACAGCAGGAACAGAAAACGTAAAAAAAAAAAAAAAAATCTTTTAACTTTTACATGATTTGTGAAGTCATATTTGAAGGATTTACCATTTTAAATCTTTCACTATGAGAAGCTGCTGGGTCCATAAATCTGTCCCTTAGCAGTTACCAAGCTGAGAAGAGAATATGCTCAAGCCCATCGGACCAAAAGTGCACATTCCAAAAAACTTAACTCCTCCCGTCCCTCCCGAAGAGTGGGGCAGATCTCAGCAGCCTCCGCCTCTGTGACGTTTGAAGTTTATTGAGTGCATATAGGACGCAGGACAGCAAAGAGGTGATGGGCATTCAGGTGCGCTGCTGGAACCAGGCATTTGGAGGACGGGTGGCTTCATTTTACAGTCTCTGGCACTATCTCCAGCCAGGAAAAAAAAAGCACAGAAAGGACTAGGGTGCATAACTTGCCACCAAGAGTTCCATAAAATGCATTTTAGTTATAGCAAATAAAATATAATAATGTTTAAAAATCCTTTCAAACGCTTCTTCTCTTTACTAGAAAAGAGGAAGAGACAGTGACAAAGGGGGCCGATGCAATAACTGTGCGCAGAAAACAGGTGCTCACTGCTGAGCGCCTGCTTTCCTAACGCACGCATGGCCACCTCTCCTGGGCTGCGCGATGCAATATTTAAATTAGGGGACGTGCTAAAAAAAAAAAAAAAAAGAGGAACTAGGGATAAATGTGAGCCCCTAGCGCCTCCTCGGCATCGGATACATAGGAGAGGTGGCTGTCCAGCGGGTTGGGAAAACAGACATTCAAACTAGGAGCATTCATTTTCTCCTGCACATACACGCACAAGATACACAGCCTGGATTATGTATCTTGTGTGTCTACTGGGCATCCAGAATTTTTTTTTTCAAAAACTTTTTTTTTTTTTAAACTAAATAGTGCTTTTTTTGGTTCCTCCTACTTAGTATCACGATGATACTATTTGGAGGAATCACAGAAAGCAGGATTTCTCATAAGAACATAAGAATTTGCCTTGCTGGGTCAGACCAAGGGTCCATCAAGCCCAGCATCCTGTTTCCAACAGAGGCCAAACCAGGCCACAAGAACCTGGCAATTACCCAAAACATCAAGACCACCCATGCTACTGATGCAATTAATAGCAGTGGCTATTCCCTAAGTAAATTTGATTAATAGCAGTTAATGGACTTCTTCCTCCAAGAACTTATCCAAACCTTTTCTGAACCGAACTACACTAACTGCACTAACCACATCCTCTGGCAACAAATTCCAGAGCTTAATTGTGCGTTGAGTGAAAAAGAATTTTCTCAGATTAGTTTTAAATGTGCTACTTGCTAACTTCATGGAATGCCCCCTAGTCCTTCTATGATCCGAAAGTGTAAATAACCGATTCACATCTACTCGTTCAAAACCTCTCATGATCTTAAAGATCTCTATCATATCCCCCCTCAGCCATCTCTTCTCCAAGCTGAACAACCCTAACCTCTTCAGCCTTTCCTCATAGGGGAGCTGTTGCCCTTCGCTGTACCTTCTCCATCGCAACTATATCTTTTTTGAGATGCGGCGACCAGAATTGAACAAAGTATGCAAGGTGTGGTCACACCATGAAGCGGTACAGAGGCATTACGACATTTTCCATTTTGTTAACCATTCCCTTCCTAATAATTCCTAACATCTGTTTGTTTTTTTGATTGCTGCAGCACACTGAGCCGATGATTTTAAAGTATTATCCACTATGATGCCTAGATCATTTTCCTGGGTGGCAGCTCCTAATATGGAACCTAACATCGTGTAACTACAGCAAGGGTTATTTTTCCCTATATGCAACACCTTGCACTTGTCCACATTAAATGTCATCTGTCATTTGGTTGCCCAATCTTCCAGTCTTGCAAGGTCCTGCTGTAATGTATCACAATCCGCTTGTGATTTAACTACTCTGAATAATTTTGTATCATCCGCAAATTTGATAACCTCACTCGTCGTATTCCTTTCCAGATCATTTATATATATATATTGAAAAGCACCGGTCCAAGTACAGATCCCTGAGGCACTCCACTGTTTACCCTTTTCCACTGAGAAAATTGACCATTTAATCCTACTCTCTGTTTCCTGTCTTTTAACCAGCTTGTAATCCACGAAAGGACATCGCCTCCTATCCCATGACTTTTTAATTTTCTTAGAAGCCTCTCATGAGGGACTTTGTCAAACGCCTTCTGAAAATCCAAATACACTACATCTACCGGTTCACCTTTATCCACATGTTTATTAACCCCTTCAAAAAAAATGAAGCAGATTTGTTAAGCAAGACTTCCCTTGGGTAAATCCATGTTGACTGTGTCCCATTAAACTTTGTCTTTCTATATGCTCTACGATTTTGATCTTTAGAAAAGTTTCCACTATTTTTCCCGGCACTGAAGTCAGGTTCACTGGTCTATAGTTAGCCGGATCGCCCCTGGAGACCTTTTTAAATATTGAGGTTACACTGGCCACGCTCCAGTCTTGAGGTACCCTTTAGCGTGGCATACCTTTATGCCAGCACTTTGCTGCGTTGCAAGGACACATTGGCCACGTGGAAAATTTAGTGTCATCTACATGAATTTACATGTGTTGAGTGCTATTACCTACATGGTGATTTGGACACGCTAATCCCAGTATTGAATCAGCGGTTATGGATGCACATCCAAAACACGTATCCAATTGCATGTTAAGCCACGTGGAGCAGCTTGCACCTGTGGTCTTTGCATCATCTCTTTGACGGCGAAAGAGCAGGTGCACTTTCACTTTGGGGAAAATTACCCCGGGGACAAGGTATGCCATCCGTGCACATCTGCACCTGCTTTTCCTAAGGGAAGATTTCCCAAGAAGTGCAGGCGCCGTGGAACTCCGCGCGAACTTTGAGCAGGGTTAAGGGGGAGCAATTCTCAGATCACCCCTTTCCCACCAATTAAATGGTACGTACCCGGATAAAAGAAAGTCTTTTGATTATCTCCTTCAGAACTATTTGTAAAGCTACACAGAAAATGCTCAGAATGACCCTGAACACAGTCATAGCTTAACGGCCCAAGGTCTGACCACAGAGGTAACCAGGGTCCTTCATCTGGCAATAGCTAACTAAATCCATTTCAATTTAGCTAATGTCAAATTGTGATTGTATTCTGGCAGACTTAAAGAAAGTTAAATAGTTCATAGCACTTAATATTCACCAATTTTAAAGTGTAGGATGCCTAGAAAAATCTCTTTACCCCATTACTATTTGTGAAGGATATTTAAGCTGTTTCTTCATGAGATAAAATAAATATAAATCAACATTTAAAAAAAAAATCACAACTTTATTACTGTATTGGGGGGCAACGACAGGTTGACAGCAAAGATGACAAAATGTCACATTATTTGCTAATCCTGATATGTTATTTTTTCTCCTTAAGATTTGCTTTTCTCAGCACCAATTCAATTACTGATGCTACAAATCCTTCTGACATTTAATTCCCTCTTGTCAGGGGAGAGCAGTGGATACACACATGCATGGACTTCCCATAAAGATGTTAATATTTGCGAGGGTGCCTTTTTATTGTTTTTGGGAGGGAGCAGGGGCAAACAAGATCCATGCATGGTGGTACTCGGAAAGGGGATGTTGGGAGAAGAGGTGACTGGAAAGGAGGAAGGGTTTTCTCTGGTGCTTGGGCTGACATTCATTTGAATCCCTGCATGTAGAGTTGAGCAAAAAAATAAAATTATCCTCCTCAGACTGTAGTGCCTGGTGCTGGTCTCTATCTTCAGGTATTTGCTCTCTGTTCCAGCTAGGTGAGGGCATCTAATCATCAATCCCCAAGCCAAGAGGGCCTCACTGGTATTAGCAAATAGAAATAAAATCCTTTTATTGGCATATTTCAGAAAGAGTGGCAGTGACTTACTGAAGGAGTCACACGGAGGCAATGGTAGAGTTGAAGCCCTTGATCTAATCTCACATGCCAAGAGGCCTTCCCATTCCAAGTTCTGTAGCTTAGTGACAAGGCCATGCTGTCTTCCATGGTACAGGGGAAAAGCATTTGTTAATGCGAGTTAAATAATGCATAGGACTTGTTCAACTTCCAATACATGTTGTGCCAAGTGGCACTCAGGTTAAACATGAAATCAGTTTGCTCATGGCTGATGCCAAATAGCCAAGAAAACATCTTTAAATCTATTGTCTTAGTTATTAATTTGATTATATTCTGCTTTTCAAGCACTTCAAAGTTGATTACCACCCAAGAAGCTCATCTGTTGGACTCTGGGTGCAAACCACATGACCATATCACACCCACCCTACAAAACTGCACTGGCTACTAATCTCCAATAGAATCAAATTCAAAACCCTAACGCAGATCTTCAAGGCTCTGAGAGGAAATGGACCAGGTTACCTGAGAGAGAGGCTGGCCTTCTATATGCCTTCCAGACCCCTTAAGATCCTCCTTGATCACTCCATCGACGTAGGAAATCAAAAGAATGGATATACATCAATGAACTTTCTCGGGAGCAGCACTTGCCCTCTGGAACTCAATTCCAAAAACACTTTGCTAAATGCTAGAATCCTCCCACTTCAGGAAGCAAGGAAAAGCCTGGCTTTTCCACCAGTCCTTTAATGCTAAACCCCTACCTACCTCCACCTGGGAAAAGGCTTTCCCCCAGACCTTAAAGTGACTGGTATAAACTGCCTGGCACTACTTATGGGCACACCTAGAACTTGCTGCTAACCTATTGCCTTGCTGCGATGATGACTTTTCACTTCAGAGGAAATTCTTCACCGTCCACTTTTCCAGACTGGACCTAGTAAGATGCCACACCCTTCACTTTAGTGACTGCTATGAGGCTTTCTAATATGTTGCATCCCGCGTTGGGTGAATTTCTTATTCTAAAAGGTAGGTAATAAATCCAAACAAACACATGCAAGATAAAGACTGAGCTGGAATCTCTCTCACTTTGGCGCTGATGCATCTGTAGGCTGTAAGAAAATTTTTTTTTTCACTCTGTTAAAAAAAAAAATCTAAAACTTGTGATAATTTTTTTTTTTTATTATTCAAGTTGTGTTTGATTTTGGATACTGTTTTCTGTTGGTATCTAGCAGCTGTAGGCAGTGCCAGTGAGGCTGAAGGTATGATTTCAAATGCAGGTTTGCTCCCCCAGGATAATAAATTCATAAACTAAGCATTGGAGCAACCCAGTTCCAGAAAGTGAGTGCGGTCATGGAAGCCAACTTGAAAACTGCGCAAACTACAGCAGCTCTACTGTCTGTGGATATTTCCATTTCTTAAAAAGGCCAGTCAAAAGGAAAGATTTTACAAAAAAAACCCACCACCGTTCTCTAAAACCTCTTTTAAATTACTTATGTTGTAGGAGAAATTTCTGAGAGCACTTCAGACACAGTGCACAAAGTTACCTGCAAGCCCTGTACAGGGATACATTTTAACAGCTGGCTCTGTTTTTTTTTATTATGAACATGATCCTTGTAGGTAAGATATTGTAAAACTAGGACTTAATTTGACTCTGAAAATTCAGAGCCAGCTGGGGGCTCCAGAAGGTCTCGGTATCCAAACAAGGTTGGGAACTGCCATTTCGTGGTGGCTGAGCTTGGGAGGGAAGGAGCATTTTTTTCATAATTCAGTTTAAAAAAAAAAAAAAAAAAAATCTTCCATCCTAATATATAATCCATGATCCAGCTCCCTTGGAACTTCATCTTCAGAGGCACTTTAAAATAAAGTGTGCCAGCGCGCGATGAAGACAACCTGCTTGAGGTGAGGAACTGCCTGTTTTATTCTGCAGCACGAGCTTCTCTCTTGTTTGCGGGCTCGTAGATTGTTGTACTCAATTTGTTATGTTCTGGGCTTCACTTGTCAGTAACGAGAATCCACGACGATAACATGGGCAACCTGAAGTCTGGGCCAGCAAGCCTGCCTCCAACCTTGACTCTTCCCTGGCCCACCGGTTCTCCTTCCCTCGCCCACATCACAGATGCAGGACGAGATGGTGGCGCTAGAGCTCAACATCTTAATTTACGTTCAACATTTGATACAATCACAAGGAAACTTACTGCTTGGCCAGCCCTAAATATGTAAATTACTGCTGAAATGTATTCATGACCTCCTGGCCAGAGCCAGGCTGCCATCATCCTGACAGTCTGAGCCCTGGTGATTGGTTCTTGAATGGACAAGCCTGTTTAGTACCCGAACTCAGGTACCTTAATTGCAAACCGCACTTTCTGATTAAAGATAACTGTCATTCGGCCAAACCTGTGGTCACAATCATTTCCCTGGTTAAGTGGACTGCCCTGTCACTCTAGCTGCAACGATATCCTCCACCCCTTCCCCACCTCCCCAGCATCCTGCAGAGAGATTTTTTTATTATCCTGCTGGGGGCTCCCTAACCCAGCCCAGAGCCGGCTATCGTTCTATTCCTCCCCTCCCAACATCAGTAGGCCTCTGTTGTGGCACTCACCTTGCTCTCCTCCCCCACTTCCCCTTGTTCCAGAACGGAGGCCCTGAACCCGCTGGGCTCAGCCCCCCCCCCCCATGTTATTTCTCACCTGCAGAGCTTCCTTGAATATACCACGACCATTCTAGTTGTAAAAACAAAAAATTATGAGAATCATAATTATGGGAATATAACAAGATGCTAGGTTGAAGATATGTCTATCTATCTCTATAAATGCATGTATTTCACTACTTGAAAATAAATAAAATGCTGTGTACACAGCCAGTAAAAAAAAAATGGGAACAATAATTTCACTGTGCTTTAGGAGCGAGTTCATGTTTATCTCGAACTTCAAATCTAAAAAAAAAAAAATTCAATACAAATTTGAGGAATTTATCCTTGTAAAATCAAGAGAATAACATGACATTTCCCCACATAACATTTTTTCGATGACCTCTTTAAAGAAGGCTCCACAAAAAAACAGAATCATGTAACTGGTTTTTATAAACGTGACAGCTGCTCCATGCCTCTAAGGGAGCCTATGCAGGGCTGTGACTCTTAATAGTAATTGAATTATCGTCATTTCCCCCCTCTGCCTCTCCTCTCCCCCCACCCTTACCAAACAAACGGTGCTAATCAGTTTTTGATTAGTTAATCAAACCTGATGTAGAGAGAAACTTATGCCTGCTTTTCTTGATTATTCTTCAGGCTTTTTTTTGGTTTACGTGACATTTGGCATTACTCAGGAGATGGCAGAAGAGGACAGGGCAGGGGCCTGGAGATCTATTTCATATATCGAGTCCATGAGCACAGCTCTGACCAATCAGGTGGATACTTGGGAATGGCTGGGCTTTCCCACCCAGGAGCATTGAGTGTAACTTTCACATTGATCTGGGAGACTTGTATAGTGTGTTCGTTCGTTCTCTCTCTCTATATATATATTTATTTAGCTCACACCTTTTCATTGGTAGCTCAAGGCGAGTTACATTCAGTCACATATTCCCCACAAGATCCATGTTGAGGATGATTGACTTTCCTGCCATCTACTCGACACCAAAACCCCCAACTGTGACAGGTAGGAGCCATGTCTACATCAGAATTCCAAAGTGTGACACGTTTGCACTGAAGCAGAATATACAATGTCCAACTCTAATGGCACACCCTATGTTATTCCACACTTGGTAAAACAGAGGCAAAACCCTCCATTTGCCGAGCCACTAATGATCCATACAGTCTACATTACAGATAGCCACGGTTCACCATTATCTAGCCGGGCTTAAATCCAGCTTCCTTTTCATTCATCAACCTGTTACATAAAAGCAATTAACCGCCATCACTATCCAGCTTTGCAGTATCCACAGAAACACAAAAATCTTGGGTTACAAAATCACGAGTCTTTTCAAAATAATTTGCATATGGTGATGTAAGAATATTAGAAGAATCTGTCTAAACCTATGCATCAGCTTTCCAATACTTATATGTTTGTTATTAACAGTCAACGAGCAGCAGCCAGAATGGGTTATAAAATGTTCCCAGCCACTCATCCTCTCCTATTACCATAAGAGGCACTCAGTCGTGAAGCTATGATGCTTTTGCTCCCTTAGAAACCGTATTCCTCCAGCCTATGTGTCTCCAGACTGTATGCATGCATTTCATCCCGAGGCTCGTTGGAAATTGAAAGCTGCTGGCAGCCTTGATGGGCGCAGCACTTTTATCAGTTTCATGGGTCCCATATCTCGAAAACCACGCCGCAATTTGCAAATGAAGCTCGCGGTTAACATTTTCGCTGGGAAAAAAACTGCTATGTAAAATGAATCTCTGGAAACTTGCGAATATCTCTTTCTTGTGATGTGAAAGCAAGACACGTGTGTGCAGCTTCATATGGGTTGAAAAGCAAACGTTTTTGTGTTGCTGTGTATGAACCTTGGATACAGCTAATTTTGTATCTAAAGCTGCTCTCATTTCTAGGTGGATGAACGACATAACAACCCTTGTGGAACACCATCTTTTCTGTGTCTTAGATCTGGTTGTCCCCTGTATTCACTTTCTTCCATTTTTTTTTTTTTTTTTTACTCCAGTGTGTTTTTTTTCACATTTAGAGTAGAAGATATACAGCCTTGCTCAATTCTGATGGCTCCTGGTTCCCTGTGTTCACTCTCCAGATGTCTGCCCTGTGCATATGGAGGTTACTGCTTTAGAACACTGGGCAGACTGTGTGAGTGGCAACATAAAAACTTAAAAACTTTTATTAGGTTTCTAGAAATGAAGCAGCAATTAGATAAACTCTAGTATTATTTAAGTTATAAGAGGTAGAGGAGTTTAGAAGGTGCCGTGTTGATGCACTAAGCTTTGATGTTATGGTGCATTGTAAGGCAGGTTTGGGTCTCGAAGATGGAGCATATCTGAATCTTAACTTACACCCCAGAGACCTTTCATCGCCATCCCAAAGCTATGCAGACCCAATGCCAAAAGAGAGGAACAATAGTGGAGTTGTATATGGGTGATATTACTGGAATATGAATATTCATATTAATAATAATATAATAATAATAGAATAATAAATATAAATAATACATATAATATTAATAATAATATGGAATATCACTGTGCTATTGGATAGAACGAATGTGTGTCTCAGTACCGGAATAGCAGGGGTGTTAGAGGGCAGGATTGAGGTGTACTGGAAGAGCTGTGTGTGTGTGCCTCAGTGTATGAATAGCACGGTGTGTTTCAAGGCAGGATTGGGGTATACTGGCAAAGCTGCGTGGGAGGCTTTCAGTGAGAAACGAAAAATGGAAGAATTCGTAGACGTTCAGGCACTATTTGTGGGGGAGTCCAGGGGCGGATTGGCCTATCGGGGGATCGGGCATCCCCCGGTGGGCCGGTCGCTCCAGTCACGTGGTCTGCCGTGCGCAGCCGTGACAGAGCCGCGCTCGGCAGACCACGTGATGTGTCTTGGGCCGGCCTGGGTGGTGAATACCTGGGCCGGTCGTCCTCGGGAATCCGCCGCTGAGGGAAGTCTCATTACGCACCATTCAATCCACACCCTCAGGCACACTAAAATTCACCAGCTTTTAGGAAAAACAAAACTCTTGTACCTTAGTGCAGAGTGGGTGTGGACAGGCAAAGACTGCTGGGGTGAAAAGAATATAAAGGCTGCTTTTTGTTCTGAATTTCTACTCTAATTTACGTCACTGGGCCGCACAGAGCATTGAGGACATGCTATGAGCTCACTTATGCTGGCTTTATCTCCTGTATAAAGATAAGTTATTATAATTCTGAATAATCTTTTGAATGACCATTGTTAGACTGTGCCATAGTTAATTATCTCTGTCTAGCTCCCAAAGGACTAATCCTTCCTGTCTATACCATTTGTTTTTGCAAGGGATATATTCCTTAGCTGTTCTGCTCTGCTATAGCAACAAAAGTTGTGGTTGATTAGCATTTGGAATAGATTAGCTTAGTTCTTCCAGGGGCAGTCTCCTATCCAAGGGGATTAGAGGGGCAGGCTTTCTGAAGCATTCAGACGTGGGCAGCAAGGATCCCGTCGGCCTGCACCATTCCCGGAACAAAGCAAAAGGTAGTAAATATGCATCTGGTTAAATATGAAACTTTCAAAGAGTTAAAGCCCCTAAGGGCGAATTTAACACTTACGTGAGACTAGGGTGCTCTGCCATTCTGCCTCTTTGCTAGAAGTTTTCCGTTATGCTTTTTTTTTTGTTTCCGGTTTGTGAATATTTTTGCAGGGCCCAGGCAGCTTCCATGTGGGGCCCAGCCTCCCTGTTTACAAAGTGGCCTCCTCCTTGCAAGACAACACTGCAAAACTCAAGGGCAGAGTCTCTCGCTATTTTAAACCCCATTTCCAAAGCTATTAACATCGGAAAAGCAAACCTTAAGCCCGGCCTCCGGAAAGAGTCACTGTAAAAGAGCAGTAGAAATGATCCGAGGCCCCGCAAATGTTAGGGTATGGGGAGAGAATGAAGGAGATGGTTTTATTTAGCCAGGAAAGATGGCTGAGGGGTGATCTATCCTCAGATCCCTAATACAGAGGGTTACAGTGAGGACGGTGGATCCCTAGTTCTCCATCTCCGCGGGAAAGGATGAGAAGTCGTGGGCTTACATTACAGAAAGGGGAGATGAAGTCCACACATCAGGAAGAACATTCTTCCTCCTGTGAAGCGAGTAGAGCACTGGAAGGAGCGACCCAGGGAGGCAGTGGGGTGTCCATCATCGGAGATTCGTATGGGGTGGGTT
This sequence comes from Rhinatrema bivittatum, assembly GCF_901001135.1. Taxonomy (NCBI): domain Eukaryota; kingdom Metazoa; phylum Chordata; class Amphibia; order Gymnophiona; family Rhinatrematidae; genus Rhinatrema; species Rhinatrema bivittatum. Next base: position 25,084,865 of record NC_042626.1, on the reverse strand, counting down.
AAACACACATCGGTCTGGGATGGAGATTGGTATGGACCAGAGGATGGGACTACATGACCCAGTGACCAAGGGCTCTTCCAGCCTTTCCATGCTATGGAGCGTGAGGTCATTAGGCAGAGCTGCTGGAAGATGGGCACTGTCAATAAGGCGGCAGATGTACCCACGCAGTCACTCCACATCCAACCCAATGATCGGCCAAGGACACCATGTTGTCAGGGAATGGACCTGCCTTCAGGTGTATTATGACTCCAGGTCCCACCTATTCAGTCCACTTTTGCCTGCTCAGTTATGGCCCACTGGAAGTTCATTGGGATTTAGGATGCTTCTCTCTCAGATGTTGACATCATTGTCTGTCCCGATGCCACAGCTCCTGAAAGAACCACCCCTTTTTGCCTTCAACTGCAGTAACCACTCCCAAACTGTCTTGCAAGCTTTTTATTCCGGTCTTTCCAGCTCTCTTTCCAGGGAGAGAGGGAGGGAAAGAGAGAGAGAGAGAGAAAGAATGAGAGTGAGAGAGAGAATCAACTTCTCTTTTACCTTTCATCACTCCAAATGACAGAAAATCTTCATTGATGTCAACTTTGCTGTTCATGCCTCAGACTGCATGTAAAACTGCCCCCTCAAACCTACCTCACCACCCAAACCCCACCCCAAGTTAAAAGTGCCCTCTCTTACAGTGGTATAAATAATAAAGTTACATATTGGTCTCTACAGAGTCTGTCTCTCTCTCTCTCTCTTTCAATGCGAAAATTAGCACTGGTGCGATAATCGCTTTTTTATCGCAGGCGCTATTTCCACTTTATTTATAAGCATTTTGATAAATTTCGGGGCGAGTTAGGCACTCCCCTCTGTGAATACCTAGTCCACCACTGACACTGTGTGACCTTGTGCGAGTCGTTTTATCATCTCCCCTTCCATCCCCGCGACTCCGTTCTAATTAAGGTTTAGCCACAGACTCTTGTGTGACTACAGGCACCATCCGACCACGTCGGATGCAGAAAGAACACAACCCAAGCTTTCTAATCCATTTTCTCCATGCAGTTGCTATAGTGACGTTGTACCAGTCAATGCAGAACTACCATCATACAGGCTGCAGTCATGCTAACTGCGTAAATGCAGTAGCAACAGAGCTATGAAATCAAGATTGATTTTTTTTTTTTTTTAAATATACAGACAAACCAGCATGGTCAGAGTCAGTTTGTTTAGCAATAGCACTAACAACATACACTGCATCTCACTTAACACCATCAGCCCGCTGAAAATTAAACATTAACATTTCATTTCTACTTTTCATTTTTTTCCTTTAGTGTACCCACAGGCAGCGGAAAGGCTAGGGTTTCAATGGGCTAATGCTCGGAGACATAATGCATGAGGTTTCCACGCAACAAAGGGGTTTGGGCTGCCAAGAACCGCTGCCCTGGATCAGACCCGTATGTGGCCCAGGCTGCTGTGAGAGAACGGCAAGGGGACAAGGAACGGGGGTGTCTCGCATTCCCCTTCCCTCCCCTGCAAAGTCAGCTCCACGTTATCTGGACTGTACAGCAGCTCTTTCCAAGTAAGCCCGGAAGAGGACCTAGTTGAGTCGATGGCATGGGCTGTGCTGCCCTTTTGTTCTCTCCAGAACAGGGGCGTGTTTGCAGCTCAGGCAGCTCCTCCCTAAATGGGCAGATATGTGCTGGAGGTCACAGGGCAGCAGAGGTTTCCCCCGAGGCTGTACTTGGTGCACAGGGAACGCTCTGAACACTTCACAGTGTGATACTCCAGGCACATCAACATCAAAATTTGTAAAAAAAAAAAAAATTCAAGGGGGCGGACATAACTTTTGTTTTTCTCTCTAAATGTTTTGCCAGCCCCAATGCACCTGCTAAGATCATTTATAACAAAAATTGATAGGGCTGTTTGCTCAAAATCATCAATTAAAAAACCTGGCCTTGTGCCATTTCCCTGGAAACCACCTCATTTTTATGGCAGCGCAAGGTGGAAGTGCTGACCTGGATGGAGAAGGAGATCCACAGGAGGGGGGGATTGGGGGGGGGGGGGGAGAGAGCAGAGCTAGCAGCACTGTGCACGCTCTGCTTTCTCTGGCTGGGACCAAGGAGACCCTGCCACCGTCGGGACCTGGAGAGAAAGGTGTACGGCCTGCCATGTCCTGTGGAAAAGAAAGAAAAACACCCAATAGTGCAAGGCATGGTGGCAGGCCTGACTCTCATGGCAGAGTCGGGGGAAGGTGGAGGAGTCTGAGGGAGCCAAGCCTGGGCACCACCTGCTGCAGCCGCTGTGGATCTCCTCATCCATCTGAGCCAGGGGCTCGCACCCCCAGAGCGGGGCGCGTACTGGGATCTGCATAGAAATGGCAACCCCTTTCAGATTACGGGATGCACAGCCATGATTTCTAGCCATGGACGGACCATGCCGATACCGGAGTCCTGAAAGTGAATTTCGAAACAGCATAGAAAGGGAAACAAATGAACCAAAAAGAAGTAGCAGCAAGTCAGACTGTGGTGAGGCATCATATCGGACAGGAATCGTCATTCCTCAGCATTCCCATGCATGCTCATGCACTGGCTAGGGTGCTGGGCTCTCCAGGACAAGAGAACAGCACTGGCCAATCTCAGAAAATGCTTACGTTACAGCGCACAAATACCCCTTAACTGCTAGTACATATTGTACTGATACTAAGGGCCTGCAGGAAGGACATGGTCTATAGACCAGCAACTCAAATATACCATGGACTCTGATCCAGTGGGTAAGCTGGGAAGTGACTGGATGGCATTTGATTTGTCCATCCGTACTGAGCCTTCTCTGGGTCGGTCTTTATTTCGATCGTGACATGACGTCTGCTTTATGGGTTAATCTATCAATGTGGCACATTCCCTGGCTTTCTGTTCCATTTAATGCAATAGCAAAGCCGGCGGCGCAGGTTCCCCCATGAATGTGCAGTAAGGAAGTGACCTCTAGGACACTGTAATGGCTTAATTTACGTACTCACAGAGCAGACGTGAGCAGGCCAGGCAGGCCCAACTGGCTCTACTAGACAGGAAACACCTGAATTTGGAACAAAGATCATCATTTCAGCTCTGGGTCCAGTTTATGAAACGGATCAGATGGCACTTCTGCAGCTTTCCTGCCACTGTGTCCATTGGATGGGGGCGCAATCACCGCAGCCTTTCCTGGAGGCTGCTTCTGAGACAGGTGCTGCAATGCTATCATCGATGAAGGTTTGTACTAACTCAGCAGCTGGGGGAGCTGCTATGAAAGCAGAGGGATTGGGGGGTACGTTCCGCTGAAAGGAGATGTCACGACTGCGTGGGTTCTCTACCTTTCTTTCTGGGAAGGCTGCAAGAAGGGATGGAAGGTCAAAGCTTAGTTTTTTCAGACAGCACCGTAATTACCCAAATCTGTTCTCCATCCTGGCTTGTTATTACCTCCTAATGCCAGACTTCAGCCTCCTGCAACCACATCGTTCTGGCATGCCCAGTCCTAATAAAGAAAGATTTCATGTATGGCACTAATATGATGTCAGGGGTACATGATATTTGTGCTCTGTAACAAAAGTGTTACCTCTTTTTATATTTTTCACATGCATTCATTGATTTTGAGTCTTCATTTCTATTCCCCAAGGATGAATTCAAAATTCAGTTGTTTAAGATAAAGGATTATAATTTTTGCATCGTAGAGCAAGGTCCATTACTGTTCATAGCTCTGTTTGCATCTAGAGTTTTGGGGAGGGGGAAAGATCTGGAATCCCATATCATGCCATGCCATTCACCGTTTCACGTGCATGCTTATTCTGCTACGGGAGACACATGGGCAGCATACATAAAAATAGGGGACAGTCTACATATAATCCAGCAATATGGGCAAGGCGAAGGGGGGGGGGGGGGGGAGGGGAAAAAAAGACAAATAGGTCTTCAGAGGGAACTATCCCATTTCAGGGTCTGTGCATATGGGTAAAAGATGTGGCGAGCGAGACTCTCCCTTCAGTAGAGTTAGCGAGTCTGATCTGACCAAGCTACTAGTGCTCCTGGCCATAAAAGTCATACTGTAATCTCAAGAAATGTTTGGGATGCCTATGAGATGTTGTTCTGGGACTCTCAGCTCTTGTCAATCTATGAAACTCTGACCTAGCAGAGCAATCCTTTCCTCTTTCTTGTCTGATGGGGTCATAGGTCCAGGAGAGCGCTTCCTGAGGGTTGCAGTCCGCTGCGGTGGATTTTTTGCTCTTAGGAGGGGGTTGCAGTGGGGAGGAAGATGGATGGAGGGTGGGGGCAACAAACTGCAGGTGAACTGCAACTATTTTATCTAGATTGCAGACAAACTCTGACCCTCAAAAAGAATTATACCAGCCAGCTTCCCAAGGCCGAGCCCAGCCTACCATCAGACAAATGCATGTCCCTCATGATGTGCAGCAGGTTCGCGTCTTTCCATGCAAATGTAAACTTTGCAAGTCGGCACAGCAAAAGCCCCATTATTTGCCACCCAAACCACATCTAGAAGGGTTTTTTTTTTAATTTTATCTTTTTTACGGTGCGCAATTGCAGAGAGGCAAGGACTTCTGTGGGGCAGTGACTGCAGCACCCGATCCATGGGTGAAGGAAGATCATGGAGACGGCTGCCAAAACGGTTTAAATAGAAGACAATAGCTGGCATGCACTATTCCTTATGCATGCAGGATAATGGGCCTTTTGCTGTACAGTTTTCTTTGCTGGGCAACTAGCTGCATGTAAGTCTTTTAACCCAACTGAGGGGCGGCGACTCTATGAAGATAATCCTCAGTGGTCTAATCATTATGCTCTCAACTCTGATTCTCTGCTGCAGCCCCCAAACAGCTCTGGTTTTCAGGATAACCAAAAAATATGCAAGTTAACAGAGTTCTTAGACCAAATGAAGCAAACTGCATCTCATGTGAAGAATCTGAAACCCAGATCAGTTTGAGCAGCAGCGCGGAGGACCCCATAGCATTATGTAGCAGGCCTTTGCAGGTTAGTTACTCAGCTGACAGGCAGCAGGGTTAGAGTTTGTGGGCTGACTGCAAATATCTGATATGCATTTGTTCTGCAACTGCATACAGTATTTTATTTGGTGCTTATGAATTATGAAGGAATTAAAAAGTGTTTCTAAAAATAATTTGATGGCATAAATCCCTTTGGACAAAAGGACATTTTAGATTTGGTGGAAGGAAGAGCTTGGCACTGTGTTATTTCCATGTGTTCTGTGTAGCCTCTCGGCTCCTTGACTTTTTCCAATGAGAAATCTCCTTTATGTTTTGGTTTTTTTTTTTTTAATCTTCTCAATCTTTTTTTTTTTTTTTTTTTTAAATCTTCCTGGGGATATTATAATTTTCCAGTACTTGTTTTAGACACTCACCTGCGATACCCCATACCTGCATAAACACTATTCTTAGGTACCTCACTACTTTAATATAGAAACATAGAAAATGATGGCAGATAAAGACCATATGGCCCCATCCACACCTCCTGCTCAGCTTTAGTCCCTACCTCCCCCTCAGAGATCTTCTGCGCTTGTTCCAAGCTTCCTTCAATTCTGACACTGCCCTCGTCTCGACCACCTCCACAGGTGCCCACCACCCTTTTCTGGAAAGAAATATTTCCTTAGGTTACGCCGGAGTCTACCGCCTTTTCACCCTCATCCCATGGCCCCTTGTTTCAGAGCCTCCTTTCCTCCAGGGAATATCTATTTTTAGATCTTTAAGTCTCTCCCCATATGGTGAAGACCACGGTCCATTTTAGTAGCCAAGTGGCTTCTCTGAACAACAGGATAACTCTCTTTCTCTTCTCTTATTGGGGTTCAAAGTCTCATTTTATTACTAGGAAGAGAATTTATCCATCCCAGAGAATGGTTTGGGACAGAAGATAAATGTCCTCCCCATCCAAAAATTAGATACCCCCCCCCCCCCCCCAAACTCATTCATGAACCGGTTTCGGTCCCCATCTGTCTCATTTACCTTCCAATCACGTATCCAGTCTCTCTCTGCTCTTCCAATCAATGGGAATCACTTCTGAAATGTGCATAACTTTCAATGCCAACCAATTAAAACCAGAAGAGTCTTCTATTTGGAGGGTAATTAAAAGCACATTGCCAGAGCAATAATAAGCAGCCGAGGCAAAGCCTTTTTCCACAAAGCTATATGGACAGAAAACTAGGAGCAATCCGCCACAGATCTAGAAGATTAAATTACTTTTGCAAATTACATAAAGTGGCTATTGTAAAAAGCCCCTTCTGCCTTTTTAAAGAGGTGCAATTACTGGGCAGAATCCTTTTAATTGTTAAAGGTGAACTGCAAAGCTTTTCTTAATTTTTAAAAATAGACAGGACTATTTTTTCTATTGCAAAATATATAATAAAAGTATTGAATACAGAAAGAAGTCCAAACAACAGGTTTTAGCTGCTTTTGCTTTTACAATTAATAGCCCATGAAAGTAAAAATCTAAAGGAACTTATTTTTCATAGAAATCACATCACAAAGGCCTAGACGTTACAGATGGGAAAGCACACACACTGCCATTCACCTACCAAAGACTATCTGGGAGGTGAATGGCAGTATATATGCCACTATTTTTTTTTTTTTTTTTTTTAATAGGCCGATGGAAGCTTTAAAATAAAAAAAACCAAAAACTTTGCATAAGATCCACACTGTTTTATAGATTAATATAAAATTCTCTCTCTCAAACTGTTAAAAGTTTATTTCTCTCCCCTGAAATGACATGCACGGTGCCACATATCTGCCAAATTTCTTTCCAGCTGGGTTAAACTCTTTCTAAGGATTTCCGGCAGAATTTCTCTGCTATTCTAAAGGAGCCATTGGTTGCATGGTTGGGTCTGGACACAAGCGGGCCAAATGCAGTGACTGTTGGGGGGGAGAGAGGGGGAGGGTGCGGTGATGTGCTAATTTGCACTGAAATTCACGCAGAAGTCATGATTATATGCACCTATGTTTTCTACTGGGACTCGTATGCAAAGCAAGCTGGTAGAAAAAAACCCAAACAGATAACTACACCTCATTGGGAAAACCGGTCTGTGACAGCCCTGTTAGAACATATTTTAGTGTAGTGAACATAGCTAATGAGCTGCTTTGCATGATTTTGCATCACAACAGCTTAACAACTTTGAATTTGCGTGAAATTTTATATAAGAGCAAATTTAGGAGCACAAGTCCACTACCAGATGAAGCAGAAAAAATGAGCAATGTTTGCTGTGCACGTAAAAAGAAAAACTTGAGCATCCAAGCCAAACGTAGGTGCACAATTGCTATTTTTACATGCAAAGCAGACTTGTGAATTTTGGTGCATGTTCCTACAGTGGGGTTTGGAGGGGCATTTCTTTTTTTTGTAACTATGAAAAGTCTTTTCTCAATTTTATTAGACATGGTTTTTGTTTTGTTTTTATGGCCAGAAGTCTAGGATAGGCCAATGCTGGTGCAGACCAAAGGCCCATCATACGCAGCATCATGTCTCAGACACTGGCCAACCTGGGTCATTAAAAGGAACCCAGCAGTTCCTCTACGGATGACATACTGGGACAATGCTTTGATCCCTAAAAGTGAGACTGAATCCCTAACCACAAGCAGGTGCCACAAGTTCACTTCTTTCTGCACTGTTCAACTAGCTTTAAAACAAATAGATAATCAAAGACTGCTAAGGTGAAGAGCTATTATTTTCTATTCTATTTCTATCCACATGGGTGCATGGCTCTGTGCCTACAATTGTAACGACTGGATTTGCAAAGTCACAACAGAAACGACTCAGCTAGCTATCCATCCAGCCCTGAAAATTGTGTATTTATGAGATCAGGTCACTTGAAAAATGATTTCCCCATGAAGATGACTATTTGATTTTTTTTTTTTTTAAACCCTTCCCGGGGACTTGCCGTGCTGGTCAGCAGAGCCGTGAAGGAAGAAAAACAATAATGTGATACCAACCGTAAACTTCGGGTTCTTTCGTCAGCGTGGTGTCTACACACGGGAACAGAGGATTGGAGGTAGGGAGGAAACAGGAGGAACAGCATGCAAAAAAAGGGAAAAATGGAAAAAAAATGGAACAGGTAATAACATGAGCAAGCTTTCAAAGAACATTGCATGGCAAGCAGTAATAAATGAGGGAAATCAAAAAGCATTTGACGGGAGCTGCACTGTTTAACACATGCCTTCAGCTTCAAACCTGTGAACTAGAAGAGAAAGGCTTTGGGTTTTTTGTTGTTGCTTTTTTTTTTTTTTTACTTCTCAGAATTTCCTGGAGGGATCAAATTTTGGAGGGGAGCATGCAAAGTGAGGAGAATTACTTTTTTGTAAATTTGGTGCCCGTTGTGTCCTTGCGGAATGCAAGAGATCATGGACCCAGCTCGATTCTGTTGTTGGGAGAGTGATTTTGTGCCTTCAAAACACTGCCTTCAACAAAAAAAAAAAAAAGTAATTCTTTGGGTTGATCTTCTAAGAGCTCCCACAAAAGATTCCCTAGATGTCATAGCAATACAGTACAAGTTGCACAGGGTGCTCGTATTCACCCGGTTTGGTTATGAGATGCCCCGCATTAATGAGGTGGCTAAGGGATAGGGAATTCATTGTTCTTGAAGGCAGGCAGTTGTACTGTTCGACCAATAGGCCTGCGGTATCAAGATTCTGCACCACGTATCACTATCAGGAGGTTTTAGGGATAAACAGCAGCACACATTAAATTACCAGCTTGCTTCCGTATTTTGTGGCAAGATTATGCGATGTGGTTTAAATACAGGAGCAGAGATTTCTACTTAAACACAGAACACTCTAAAGCAGAGGTTCTCAAACCTGTCCTGGAGGACCCCCAGCCAGTCAGGTTTTTCAGGCTACCCACCATGAATACGCATGAATACAATTTGCATGTACTGCCTCCACAGAATGCAAATTTTATTTCATGCATATTCATGGGGAATATCCTGGAAACCTGACTGGCTGGGGGTCCTCCAGGACAGGTTTCGGAACCTCTGCTCTAAAGCCCACTATGCTATGCTGTCGATTCACATGCATTGCTACTATGATGAGTCATTTTGTGCACACCCTATATTTATTGGGGAGAAAAAAACCCAACAAATGTTGTATCTGTATCTTTTTACTTACATAAAGGCTCCAATGGATTATCCAATGACGCCTTCCATGATTTGCTTACTCTAGTGACAAGAAGGCTATAAGAACTGCTTTAAATCTTGAAAATCACCGTTAGGCACCATTCTAGCTTCCACCCCCAATGTTCTGATCATCATTCAAAAGCTACTTGCATGGGCCTTCCAAGCAGCCCTCTCTGAACCTGAAAAAGGTGCGATTAAAACTTGCAAATGCATGAAGCTGAAAGCGGAGAAAGCAGCCCCATTAAGGGGGTGAAACTTTTGCCTTAATAAAAAATAAACGAGTAAAACAATACAGTTGTATTAAGATATAAGGGGCATCACAGGCAGCCGCATACTGTGACCTCATCATTCCCTCACTGTTTCAGGAAGGGCCTCGACCTTTTGACGACGACTCCTTTCTGAGGCAGTTTTCTTCTCATGAAAAGATCGGCACATCTATCCTGCTCATTTTATTTTAATAGTGAAAAGTTTAAATAAAAAAAAAAAGGGATGCTCAACAGTTTCCTTGGCTTCATGCCTCGTTTTATATTAATATCCGTAATCGCCATCAAAAGCGATTGGCCCATTTACTAAATGGTGCGACAGATGCGGTTGCCATTTGCACAGCTGCGTGTCTTTTATGCGCAACCCAATCGAAGGCAGCCCTGGAACTTTTTTTTTTTTTTTTTTTTTGGAGTCAGCCCTCAAAAGTATCTGAAACTCATCCATAAGGTTCACAGAAAAGTCATTGAAGTCAAAGGAGAAGGAGCAGCTGTTCAGTCAAAGGCAATGTTTAAGTGCACGCAAACTTGTAATCTACTTCTGCAAATCCAGCCTAATTAAGAGTGGATGAGCTTACCTAGGCATTTCTCCTCAATTTGCATGACGCCCATAAGGCCACGGTGAATTCAGAGTTTACGTTTTCTCTGCACTGATCATACACAAGCTTTCAGGAGCCCTGTCGATACTCTGAACAGTGCAACATGAGGGGGTTCGGAGGCACTGACGAAGACATACAGCGTCACAGAAAAGCACAAGAATACTTACAGGTTCAAAGCTCGCATGCTTAAAATGCCAAACCAAAACAGTAACTTAGCAGGGGGGGGGGAGGAGGAAAGGAGCTCTGTTATCAAAACCAGTTACATTAACCAATGGGGCACATCCGTTCTCAAAGCTGGCATCACAGTGATTAACGTTAGGCGGGGGCAAGCTGCTCAGAAATGAATATTAATACTCTAACGAGGCTTTGACTGTGGAGGTGCTGAGTGCAGAGCAAGGCAAAAGGGGAGGAGCTGTCAAAAAACCAAAACTGGCAGAGGCTTCCCTTCGACAGTGCTGCCACAGTGGTGCATTTTCCAGCTAGGACTGCTAGATTAAACATGAGAGGGGAAAGAATACAGTTGTGTGTACACATTAAGAAATGCTTGTCACATTCGCAGGGAGGGTGGTTTATCTTTTCTTTTTTTTTTTTTTTTACTCTGTCTTCCTGGAAAATCCAAAGAGAGAGAGAGAGAGAGAGAGGGTAAGTCACGTCAGCCACAGCAATGTGTTTCGCTACAGCGGCGCCGTCCTGGGAATCACCCAAAATGTGTACAAAGCCGAGGCCTGTTTTTCACTCTCTGGAAGCAGTGTGTGCTGGCTGAAATTTCATACTGTTCACACAAAGATTAAGCAAAAAAAGAATTTTAGAGACCTTCATACATAACATCGGGTTAACTCAAGAATCACTTGTATTTGGTTAGAGAGACTACGTATTGCTCACTTGGGGTTAGATTTTTAAACATATGCGTACGCACATGGATGCGCCATTTTATAAAAAGCTCAAAAGGAAAAATTGTTGTAGACACTTACCTTAAAGTTCTTTTTTAAAACGCCAGTGTGGGAAACCTTTCTGACGAATTTGCCGGAAGCCCCCAAAGCTCGACATGATACAACGTTTCGAAATCAACTTCCTTCTTCAGGGGCTAAAAATGTGGCGACAACCGTGCGTTTCTATGTCGTTATTTCCTGAATTTCCCAAAATTCGTCAATCAAGGGCATCCACGGCGTCCTAAGGATGCGCTATGGAGACCGATGATGATAGACAAATCGAGTATCAGTCACCTTAACGGTTAAGGCGTAGATTTTAAAATGTCTGCGTGCACACAAGGATGCGCCGATCTTATAACACGCGGGCGCATGTTATAAGATCCACGGGCCGCGCGCGCATGTGCGCGCGCAGGAGTGCCAAATTTTGTAAAGCATGCGCAGCAACAAAAATCGGGCCTTCCCCTTCCCTCCCCCTACCTAAACCCCTTTTCCCCCTCTCTTCCCCACCCTGTCCCCAATTTTACAATTTTTTTTTTTGTTTCACTACTTACTAGACCACGCCCCCCAGCCCGCCCCCTTTCCTGGACCCGGCGCGCACACAGGGCACAGCCACGCGCCTAAGTGACGATATTTGAGCGCGTGGCCGATTTAAAATCCGGCCATAAGTGAGCAATACAAAGTCTCTCTAACTAAATCAAGTGACTCTCAAGTTCACCCGACATTAAGTATGAAGGCCTCTGAAATTCTTAGCTTTTGCTTGGTATTCTAATAAGTCTTAACACTTGTGGTTGGTTATTGTTTTGTGTATAATTTTTGCCACCTAATTAATCAGCTCATTGGTTATTTTGTTCACACAAAGAGCCACGCTGCGAGGCACATGGGCCTAGCACCTATCAGCCACTACACACTGAATGCAAAACTGAACTCCACATTTAATTAGTTAAAATAGTATTTAATGCTTGCGAAGGCTCTTCTCCTCCTCTCAGCCAATGCCACTGTGTTAGGAATCCTAGTAATTTGTGGCTGCTGTCATCAGAAACAATTGGGGAGTGGGGAAGGGAGGAGAGGAAGGAGATTTTTTTTTTTAAAAGCGTGAGACCAGAAAAAAAAAAAGCTCTTATTTAATTTTAAAAAAATTGGGGGAACCATTTGAACTCAAATATATGAGGACTAAAACGAAGAGGCTTCGGAATTAAACCAACAGCGGCTCATGTATGCTTGATGCTCTGTGAGCCGGGCCGTACAGTTCTAAAGAGGACTCTCTGATAGATGAAAAATAAAAAAATTCACCCAGCATACACTGCAATTTAACTAATTCAAAAAGCCCAAACAAACAAAATCCAAATTCTAAGGTTGTTATGTTTGCAAATAAACCATGCAAAACAGCACAGTACGGTCGTCCCATTCCTGCTGGAGCTGAAAGGGGGAAAAAAAGTAATTAACAGACGTTTTTGGTGATTACAGATCAGCCATTAAACATTTACAATCTGCTGTTTTTCCAGCCTGTCTGGAATTCCACATTTTCATTTCAGAATAAAAGAAAGGAAAAGTGTTAGGTGAATCCCCCCCCAAACCCTCCCACCATATCTTACATCTTGAGTAACAACCGAAACGAAATTCGTTTTTTGTTTCTACTATTCCTCCCCATTCTGTTTTTTGCTCTGCTTTGACCAGGTCCTAAAATCGTGCTTGCTTCCATGCCCATGCCGGTGGCTCCTGCTGTACCCCCAGGGAACTGTAAGTAACTGGTTCACTATGAGAAGTCTGCGTATGTTTTGCACACATCATGACAGGCCTGACACATGCTCTTAAGCCACAGTAGCTTTGCAGCCAATCTGATATTTACACCCTCATGAAGATTCTTTCCTGGTTTTCCCAAACACCTATTCTATCGAGACTTGTCTAAGTCTTTTAAAACTTTTTTTTTTTTTTTTTAAGAAACTTCAGTATTTGCTCATAGATAAAAAAAAAAACCCAAAATAAAAAAACATTTACACAAAACCGTGAGGGTATTGGACACTGTCAACCAGCAAGGTGATGGCTTTGTATTGCACTAACTCGAGCTATACACCAAAAGTTGTTTTATCGCTTACCCTCTTATTTTTAGGTGGAGTTTTTAATGCAGGGTTAGATCACATAATAAAAAAAAAAAAAAAAAAGTGTGCATCCTAATTTTGCTTTAAATTACAAAACGTCTCAAGACACACAGTCCTTTCAGAAGTCAATTCTTTTGTACAGTATTTGTACTGTTATTGATTGCAATCAGTCTCGAATTCTAATTCGCATTTTTCCAGCATATGCAGATGCACATTATTAATCTACCGGTTGAAGGTGTCCAATACCCTGTCACTTTGGTAAACATCATTATTTATTTATTTTTACCTATAAATAAATGCTGCCGTGAGCATTCTAAGGAGTTAAACATTTTTTTTGTCATTTCTCGATAGTATTTTTTATTTTTATTGTATAACTGTAAGAATTGAGTCGCCAATTTTTTTTTTTTTGGGGGGGGGGGGGGAGGGGAGGGGATAGATTGATTTCCAAAACCTTAGCCTAGAATGCAGGATAAAAAGCACCAGACTACATGGATGTGGGAGTTAGAGCAAATAGGTCAGAACTACCATCTCACCAGGACAGGTTTTAATTTGCTGTCACTGTTGGGGGAGCCTTCTAAAGGAACTGGGGATATCCTTCTACTTTGAAGACCATTCCCTGCCTCAGTAGACAGCTTCGGTTGCTTATTTCCAAGACTTCAGCCTTTCCTGTATGAAATGCTGCACCAAAATCAGTTGTGGTGTTGCTGGTACTCCTCCTCCGTGTCCTTGACTTTCAAGAACTCCCATGCTCTCTCTGAGCGCCATGATATCCTACCTGCGATGGATCATGGGAATCTGGAGCCGGCAGAAAATCATATGGCGGTCCTATTCATAGAACGTTGCACATGACGGTTTTTAATTTTAAAAACGGCCCCTGAAAACACTCATCTGACTAACAATTTTCTTTCTGCTGTTAAGAAGATCGTTTTCAAATAGCCCGCATAGGCTGAAATCTTCAGGTATGTTTTTAGCCTCAGGCTTCAGCCAGGAGTATATTTATTGCACACCAGTCCACTTGGAAAAATGTGCAGGTATGTGCGCCGGGATCCGTCCCTCTCCCAACCCCATGGCATATGTGCACAAAATTACATCTGGCTCACTAACAGGAGTGCGAATCCTGATCCCTCCTCGGGTCCGGCCCTGGAGCATCTATTTAGTCTGCACAGAAACAGATGTACGAAATCACGAACTGTGCATACAGTACCTGCCAGCGCTATTTTTCAAAGAGCTACTTATAGGCATAGAACGCAGTTTTTATGAGTGTCGCTGCTTTTGAAAATTCAGCCCTGCATGCTATGTTCACGCACAGAGGGGAGGCATGTTCTAGAGGGTGGGTGGACGTAGGATTAAAGGATTTTTTTTTTTTAATTTAAAAAAGCTTGCACATAAAATTATCTCGGCGAAACCATGCACACCAAATTAGCAGGTGCGACTGTGCGCACGCGTGGTTTTTGCCGGAACGCTATTCGAAGTGGATTTTACCGCTCTGGAAACTGGTGTAACTTTGGTACGTACCAGCCCCCCGCAAACGTATGCAGCCTGCTAATGGAAATGCCCCCCCGCCTCGGTTGTCCAGTGCACACCCTCTGTTGCAGCATTTAATGGCGGACGACGTCTACGACACAGGGAGAAATGCTGGCAAGCAGCAGTCTCCAGTTATGGCTGTCCGTCAATACCCTTTTACATGAGATACGAGTAAAAGACGAGTGCCTCAGGGAGCTGCTGGGTAATGCTCAGCTGAAAACGTCAGCAATACAGGCTCCACTGTGACAATTCTAATCCTTTAATGTGGCTCCTATCCAACTTAGAATTGTTCATTGCGTGTGACAGATTGGGGCTTTAAAGCTAATCCATAAATTTAGTCCATGGCCTCAAACAGAATTCCCGATGTAGATGAAAATCCTAGGACAGAAAATTAAATTCAGAAATGTAAATACTTCTCCCTTCATCTTCCCCTCCCCCCACCGTCCTGAATACTTTTCTTGCCTTTAACATGAGTAGTAGACAAACTGAACCTTGCTGAGCAGCAGGACGGCACTGCTTGGGACTTGCAAGGCCTCGCTAAGGGCGGCAGGGTCAGGTGGGCTGCGCATGAGCGCCTGAAAATCCCTTCCCATGCTGCGGGTCAATATTAAAAGTAAAAAGAAAGAATCCGGAGTGGCTTAGCTCTGCACGCAATGCGATGCACTTCAGCTATTTTCTTTTCCTAAAAGTCAATGAGAGGGGTCCCGCCAGGTCTTCTGATTGCCGTTTTAATTCACCTATAGTAGGGTGAGGCTTTACTGGGGCAGTTTCAAAACATACCACGTTGGCCGGAGCCCCGCAGCGGAACCGAAACGATCGCTTTCCCAGCACAGCGCCTGCAGGTCATTGGCACGGCGGGGTTGGCTCATCTCACGCCCAGAGGTTGCGACCCCGCCGTGGTCTTTTTTTTTTTCCTCCCTCTGATGTGCCGGAGCATCATTTTGCTTGATGTATGACTGTTTCCTTCTCTGACTGTCCCTGTACTGGTTGGGGAGGGCCGGGATGGAGGTGCTGTTCAGAGCAGTGAAAGACGAGCACCGCAGCTGGCAGCATATGGCTTACTAGGGGGAGGCCTCACATTTCCTGGCCATGGTAGTGAAAATCTCTGGTGAATAATTGTATTTACATTCATTTGCATTTACTTATCACCTAACCAAGTCTCTTGGAAATGTCTTTATTTATTTATTTAACACTTTTCTATACAGACCTTCATGGTTAAAAGACCATATCAGATCGGTTTACATCGAATTGGGGGACTGAACCAGGAACAAGGAAACAGTCAGGAACAATAATTATACAGAATGTCCAAACACATCAATTTAAAACTATGGATTAAGGCTGGGCCAACATTTGCACTCCATGCTGGCTCTCCTTCGAGTCCCCAAACTGCTGCATTTATTTCCCCCCCCCTGCCCCCCCCATAAAGAATCCCCCGATTTCTCCCGTTTCTTCAGCTGAATTTGCTTTGCAACAGGATGGAGCAGCATGGAGGAGAAAATAAACCATGAGGTTCAAACGACGGGGGATCTGCTTTGCCATTGCAGTTAATGGTGCTACCTCCTTTAACTTGATGGGCGTGGGGCCTTTTGGTTTGGAGCTTGAAGCAAGGCCCAAAAACACTGAAGGTGCCGGGTCGGCAGAAAACTTAGGCTGAAAGTTACCAGCCTCGCTACAGTGAAGTCAATCCTTGCACGTTGGCTGTGCCCACCCCCCCCTGAGGTGATGGCAAAGGGGGCAAAATATCCCACCTCACCTTTTTACACTTAAAACTGAAAAATGACCCCACTGTAAATGAGGCACCTGACCTCCAATTAGCACCTTGTGCTATTTTCTCTTTTCTGTTTAAATTATTGTGATTTTGAACTTCTTCAGAAACGCTTGCAGCCGTGCTCTCTTGGGACTCGCATCCCTTGCAGAGCAGATGTTTTGCGAAAAAAAGAAAAAAAAAAAGAAAGAAAGATAGGAGGGAAATCTTCCCAAGGATGATTTGGTTGCCCAAGAAAAGAGACCGATCTTAAACTTCTCCCACTGCCTGTGGCTGGGCCAGGGCAGTTGGGCACAGAAGGGCTTTCCGCAGACCCATCTGGATGTTGCCCACAGCCCTCCAAGCATGGGGGGGAGAACAAGGCTCCCCTCATATTTTATCTGTTGGCCTCTCTGCCTCAACCACAATCCCAACTACTGCAGGAGCCTTCTGGACAGCTGGCTCCTCATTCACCCTCTTTCTTTCTTTTGCTGCCACGTTTTCACTTCTTTAAAGCTCTGGACGGCTCCAGCTTTATTACATTTATCCAAACGGCAGCTCAACGTCTGCGGAGATAAATTTAGTGCAAATTTCAGTTTGGCTTCAAGTAACCCAGTAAAGCACGTCTGGGTTAACCACTAATGAGGGGAGAGCCAGGCCGCCGAGTACTCGGCCACAAGGGACAAATGGCTGTGGGTTCATTGACTATACTATTACCAGATGCTGAACGAGGCAGCTGTGGCACAGAGAGAGAGAGAGAGAGAGAAAGAGAAAGAAGAGAAAGAAAGAGAAACGAAAGGAAGGTCAAAGCTTTACGCAAGCTGCCGGATCACAGAATGGCCTTTACCTCAACTGTTACAGGTATCTGCTAGTGTCTTTCTTTTATTCTGTCCTCGACGGACCAACATGTGCACACCAGCATAAGAAAGCTCCTTATGTAGGCAATTTCAGAGGGGGGGGGGGGGGTGTCTCTGTGTTAATCTCTCGGTGAAATTCCTCCATGCTGCTGAGCAATCATCTGGAGAAAGTACAAAAGGACTGCATTTGCCACTGCTTAGATATCCCATAAGGGTTGACATGGCTCCCAAAACTTAATAGATACCTGCCCTTGTTGTTAGCCAAACACATGCATGGATATTTTCCTTCACTCTATAATGCTAGACAGGGGGGGGGGGGGGGGGGGGGGGGAGGGAGACCAAAGATCCACCATGACCTTCTTCACACATGGCGGTGATGCCTTCTCTAATGGCTGAGGGAATACAAAACAGCATTACAGAATGAGACGGGTTTGCAGAATTATAACCTAGGAACAGCAGGGCTACCACACCTCCAGGAATCCAAGGCCCCACTGGCCTCTTTTTTTTTTCCTTTCCTCTCCGGGTTCTCCTCGCAGGTGTCCGTGGATCCATGCTTTGGCCGTTCGCCGTGATTGGGAGAGTCCAAGGTCTGCTTCCTTCGCTCATCCGCTGAAGGACACGCACAAAAAGCCATTCCAGTGCAGAAAGCATCTTTCCCCTTCCCGAGCACTCACCGCCTTGCTGCCGTGATGAATCATCAAGCTTTAAATAGTTTCTCAAAATGTGGCTGGGACTGTTTTCAGCAAGCCCAGGTCCTCAGTCACGCTGTGCATCCTGCAATTGTGCCATCATTCCAGGCTCTGTCAACATCTGCGGCAAACTTCTCATCATTTATTTCTTCAATTACACTAAGCTATTTTTAATTACCACATCATTCAAGAGGCAAAATATGGGCCGTTAGCCACCCTGGTTCAGGAAAGAGAGATGCGGGTTACTGTTGCTCTTTAAGGTATTGGCAGCCGTGAATCACATTGCTGCTGGTTCTGGTGAGGTGCCCAGAAAGAGTGCTCTGCTCTCCCTGATGTGTACCCCAGATCTACCTGGCTTTGCATGCCTATTGTTAGGTTGTGAATCTCCTTAGTCTGTTTCCAATTCCTCAAGCCTGGCTTTCTTCTTGGGGGGGGGGGGGTTTCATGCTGGGAAGGTCCTGCCAGCGAGCAACGGGTTGGCAGCAAGAGGTCTAGGACAGCCACGTGGCAAGTGGAACTAACACTTTGTGCCAACGGGATCTCTTTTACCCATTCATAGCACTCACCATTTCCAAATGTCACTTTAGAGCCATCAGGCCACGTATGACATTTACATGGAAAAAAAAAAATTTTACTACTTTGTCGTCCTCACTTATTGAATTATCATTACAAAAGGACCTTAATTCACTCATTTTATCACAGTGTAGTAAGAATGCAAGAGAGAGGATGTTGGCATTCCATACAGGAAGGAATCAAGGATATTTTTCTTATGGTTCTGACAAACTGCACGTGACAACGGCTTTCTCCTAATTCGGTGACGTTTTCTTCCAAGAATCAGAATTTCAGCAGGTTTCTAGAATATTTGTTTTCTTTTTAAACTAATTTTAATTTGGTGTCTAAATGCATGAAAGCTTTCTTCATTAGCTGCTGTACAGTAACATCAAAGGAATGAAAATCTCAGCTCGGCTAATGGTGCCGACACACAACATTTTCTCTCTTGCTTATGCTACAGTGCTGTACACGCAGGCAGGTGAATTTCATTAAAACCGGATAACCCTTTGAACCTAAGGGAGATCGGATTCATAGAAAGTAGCTTCCATCGAGGTCAGTATGATCAGTTTGATCATGGGAAACGTGAAGTGCATCTCATGACAGGAACGGCGGTTTGCATTTCTCTGTAACAGAGAGGGAATTTTTTTTCACAGAAACAGGAATACATGGCGGCAGATGACAACCATAAAGGCCTGCCTAGATTGTGAAGTTTTCCTGAGACCTGCGCATCCGTTTTTACAGTCTTTGGGTTCTGAATTTACATATAGCCCCCTGAAGAAGTGTCTTCGCAAAACCACGGCCATTGTAGGTTTGTTTTGGACTGTTGTTCCTTTTATTTGCTTATAAAAACGTTAAAGAAAAAAAAGTTAACATTGTGAGGTGAATGACTGATAAGACCGGGTGGGCCCGTGCTTTGCTGGGCATAGCGACTGGCTTGCGGGACGCCTCTTGTTTTTTGAATTTTCCCTGTATTTATGTTTAGGATGCACTGCAAAACCTTTTTTTTCTACTGTAACATTTAGCTCTCATTTGTTTTGGTTGTTTCATTGCTTTTCTGAGGCTTGAGCTGATCTTTTCTAGTAATTATAATCTAGATTCTGCCCAGTTTACTTCCTGAGCAATGCTATGGACCCTCAGTTAATCTCTGGTTCACACCCCCAAACGGATGGATACATGTCCCTAACCTGGTTGGGGGGGGGGGTGGTAATGGAGGGCTTTCTCTAGGCCTAGCATTGTCTTCTAGGTGCATCCGCCATCTAATGCTGAAAACATTTACACTGCAAGAAATAACCTTTGCAAAACAACCAAGGCACGCATCCCTTCTCCACGTTCTTTTTTTTTTTTTCACCTTGCTCTGCGTAATAGGCTGACTGACCTTCACCGTGAACTTTCACAGTTACGCAGTTCATAGACTGAGTCAAAGAGGGGGACTGACTGTTGCTTTCCTTGTTCCGGAGGCCATTTCCATGGAAGCTGCTTCTCTGTGCCACTTACTTCCAAATAGGGGGTCGCTCTCTCTCAAAAACCTGCTGCAGGGAAGCTTTTTTGAGCCTTGCAGGCCATGCCTTACCAGTGGCTTGAATTGCCAAGGAGATGTAATTTGCACAGCGACCCCCGGGCTTCTGCAATTGTCTATGGACTCGGCAAGGGGGCAGATGTTGTTGGCGGGAGGTTTTCCTGGAAGGTTACATCAGCAGTGGGTGCCGATTCCTGAGGTGGATCTGGAAATAGCACCATTTCCCCGTGGTGACGTTTCTGACAGAAAGGCTGAAGGAGATGAGGCGGCCTCGATGCTTTTTCTTCTTTCGGGTCAGTCAGCTTCAATGCACTCTTTCCCGCGGAAAGTAAAGTTTGCCAGGCTCTGCTGAGATGGGAGGCTACCGTGACCGTGAATACGAGCAAAGCCAAAGCTATGGTCTGAAAAGCTGCACGCTTGGGCTGTAGCAGCAGGATGGGAAAACTGTCCCGTTTGCAGACTTTTGATGGAGGGGGGGGGGGGGGGGGGGGGGGGAGTCGGACAATTCAAGGCCACTCGTTAACCATTTGATTGAGGATAATGGTTTTTGCGCAAACAAGAGTGATCAGCGATAATGGTGACACCTGTGTGGCCGGCTTTCGAGACCACGAGACACAGGGGTTCCTGGCCTCAGCACCGTTGCTGCAATGGGCAGACCAGGAAGAGTGGAGCAGAGATTTAATGTCTACTAAAGTAGGCTGTGGGGGGGAAGGGGGAGAGAGAGTGGAATCCATGGGTAGCTGTGGCTCCCAGCGCTGGCATCACGGTCCTGTCGCTGACTGAGCAGGAGGAATCTGCTGGCTCAAAACAAATGTAATGCAAATAATTTAAAAAAGAAGAAGATGCAGAGAAATACAGCATTAGCAGGTAAAGAGCGTGGGTAATCCGACTACATTGGTTTGCTAGGAAACCTTTAAATAGCATGGCAGCGCGTTCTGCCATAAAACCTAATTCCCACTTATGGGTCACAAAGGAAAGCATTTCATTGAAAAATGTGAGCAATTTACCCACTAGGGGTATCTTCTAAAGTAACTTTTTTTCCTTTCAGCTAGTTCCAAAACCCTAGCTGGCTTTCAACACATCCTCCTTCGCTGTGTAATTGGCTTCTAACTGGATGTTCTTGTAGCCCTTGCATTTAACACTAATTTCCTCTGAAGAAAAAAAAATCTGGAAAAACGGCAACGAATGGGGGCAGTAAACAAACATATAAAAAGGGGACCCTACAGAGAGATTTCCGATGCATTTCTGCCTGCAGGAAGAAAGTGTCATTACATGAGGAGCCCGATTAGCTAGGGCCTTTCATCCATTGTGTGTGTCAAAATCTTTACCGAAAAGAATCCCCAGTTTGTAAGGTAACATGGATAAACGCACAACACAGCTCAGCTGCTTCTGCTGGTCTCAAACACACACGGAGTAGAGCATCTCGGGTACCTTCAAAAGAACAGAACTCCATGCACAATGAGCAAAGAGACAGTGCGAGCACATTCGTCACCGCAAGGACCACTTTTCCACCCTCTCCTTTCCAGAGCTTCCTTTCCCTTCGCATGCACTGCAATATTTCCTTCCCTCAAGTCTTGCACCTTTAGCACTTTCAGATGTCAGCATGTATGCAAGTTAATATGTTCTACCCGAGAGAGAGAGATACGGACCTACCATGGAGAGGAACGTGTATGGCTTTGCTAACAAATCTGCATGCAGTCATTCCCATGCTATATATATATATATATATATATATATATATATATATTTTTTTTTTTTTTTTTTTTTTTTTTTATTATTATTAACAAGCTGGTAGTAAATATTCTGCCAGATTAGTGGCCACTAATTTTGCCACATGGCTTCGATGTCTCTGGGCATGCCACACTGATTGGTGGCAAATGCCTCATCAATACGAGCCACAGGGCCATGTACACAAAAACGATGAACAGCTGTAAATTTCGACTTAAACCCTTTTAATGGCCAAAAAATATAAAAGTAAGTAGATTGTCTTTTAAAGGCAAGATTAAGCTCACAGGATTGGGCTGCCAGGTGGATGGATTCAGGTCCACATGGGTCGGGCGGAGCCCATCCCTCCTTTAAAATCTTCATCCTTCAGCCATTGTGGACTTGTAGTCTTGCTTTGCTGAGAGGAATCAGAACCTATCATGCCAGTCTTTCTCTGCCACGGAACAAAACCTAAGATGCCTCCTTCCTGCCACAGGGAGGGTCATTTTCCATGGCACGTTTGCCGGAACAGCAGTACCTTGCCCCCCAGAAATGGCGCTTTAGGAAATCATGTGACGTGACCCGCGGACTAGGGATGTGCAGACAAAAAGTTTGCGTTGATAAGTTGAAGTTGAGGGTCGATTTCGTTCAATATGGACATATGGAGAATTCCATAAGTTGAGGGTCTGTCCATACGTTCACCGGTTCCCTAAAACACACCCTCCTGACCCCCCCCAAGCTGGCCAAAAGTTCCGGTTGGGTCCAGCGGGGGTCCCGGAGCGGAGGCGCCGAGGAGCACGTGACGTCCACGTCACTCCGACGTGACGCCGACGTCACGTGCTCCTCACAAAGGAATACAGGGATGGCTTCCTGACTCCCCGCTGGACCACCAGGGAGTTTTGGTAAGTCTTGGGGGGGTCAGGAGGGTGGGGGGTTTAAGTGTTTATTTAGGTTCAACGTATTCAACATAGCTATGTTGAATAAGTTGAAAATCGCGATGCGTTGCGCATCATCACTTTTTTAAGTTTAAAAAAAAAAAAAGTTGCGTTTTACATATGCGTTCAAAACGAATGCACACCCCTACCGCGGACCTTTACGCACATGGAGGGGCGGGAGCGAGTAATTTCTCATGCACATGACTAGGTATAAAACTGGGCTCACGGGGAGAGGCATTCCGGAGAGGGCGGTGTGGGGGGGGGGGGGGGAGGAAGTCTGGGAAGGGCTGTGACTTTCAGGTACGCTTTTTTGATTTTCCAAAGCACGCGCATAAATTCTCTTCAGCAAAACTGCGTGTGAGCATTTTTGCCAGGATAAAATTTCAAACTGGACTTGTGCGCATGAACTCCCGTTTGAAAATTGGGAGCAGCTTGTGCACGATGCTCCACATTTACTCCCTTGGGGGGGTCCTTTGTGAAGCCTTCGATGCAGGTAATTAGTAATTTGTGCACGGAAATCGACAGTCTGAAAACTGCCACACACACACCCCCCCCCCCCCCCCCCAACATGGCAGCAAATATGCAAGTGGGGTTCACCATACGCACACGCGCGCTCCCGGGAGCACGTGGATGGGACTTTAAAAACCGGGCAGACTATTTTCTGTGGATCAAATACCTGCCCACCCAGCGGGCGCCAACATCCCGTGAGCGCCCACGGCCAAGCTGCAGAGCGAATGGCACACATGCACTGCTGCATTCAAAATTGATGCAAAGCCCACGGGTTAAAAGTGCCCATGGACTTTGCCCTCCCCCCCCTTCCCCCAATACGGACAGCTGGCGCCCCCCTTCCCCCCATTTGATTCAAGCATCGAGGATGTAAGGTGACTTTCCATCACTTGCACTTCAAGATTTGCAGTTCTGAATTCTCTCGGATAAATGCATTTCAGAATTTATTAATTAGCGGTTACAGCATTAAAAGACAACGAGCTCAGCATACTTGTCTTTGAGGAACAAAGGCCACACACAATGCTTTTAAGTGACCCTCTCTAGGAGACTCAGACCAGCACTTTCAGCAATGGAGAGATTACTTACCTGATAATCTCCTTTTCCTTAGTGTAGGCAGATGGACTCATTACAAATGGGTATAGTGTGCTCATGCTAGCAGTTGGAGACGGATCTGACGTCAGCACGTGGTACATATACCCCTGCAGGAAGTGCAGCAACTCAGTAATCTTCCTTGCAAATGCTTTATGGATATATGTGTGTGACTGACCGATTGATTACAGGAATCATGATTAACCTGACCGATTGACAGTAGCTGGAGACCGCCAGTGTTCTCAACCGGAAGGCGTCGACACCCAGCAGGGTGGATGCCCTATGTAATAAAACATGGCTTACCTTGAATCGGTGAATCCCCATGCATATCAGCAGCCGGGCGGGATGCTGAGTCCATCTGCCTACACTAAGGAAAACGAGATTATCAGGTAAATAATCTCTCCATTTCCTAGCATGTAGCAGATGGACTCATTACAAATGGGATGTACAAAAGCTACTCCCGGACCGGGTGGGAGGCTGCCCGAGGTCAGTTTAGGATTGCCCTTGCAAATGCTGTGTCCTCTCTGGCCTGGACGTCCAGACGGTAAAATCTGGAGAAGGTATGGAGGGAGGACCACATTGCCGCTCTGCATATCTCTGCAGGCGACAGCATCCTAGTTTCTGCCCAGGAGGCCGCTTGCGCTCTGGTAGAGTGAGCCTTGACCCGTAGAGGTGGTGGCTTTCCCGCCTCTACGTAGGCCGCCTTGATAACTTCTTTGATCCAGCGGGCAATGGTTGCCCGTGAGGCCGCTTCCCATTGCTTCTTCCCGCTGTGAAGGACGAACAGGTGGTCCGTCTTTCGTACTGCTTCCGACATTTCCAGGTATCTGGACAGCAGCCTGCCGATGTCGAGATGGCGCAGTATTCGACCTTCTTCTGACTTCTTCAAACCTTCCGTGGTTGGCAAGGATATGGTTTGGTTGAGGTGGAAGTGCGAGACTACTTTGGGTAAGAAGGAAGGAACCGTGCGAAGATGGATAGCCCCTGGGGTGATCCTGAGAAACGGATCGCAGCAGGACAGTGCTTGTAGCTCTGAGATGCGGCGTGCGGAACACACGGCCAGCAAGAACACCACCTTCAAGGTTAATAAACGGAGGGACAGGCCTCAGAGGGGTCTGAAGACAGGTCCCGCTAGGAAGTCCAAAACTAGGTTGAGGTTCCACAAGGGCACTGGCCACTTCAGTGGCGGGCGAATGTGTTTGACGCCTTTCAGGAAACGTGAAACGTCTGGGTGTGTGGCAATGCTGTTGCTGTCACTCCTGGGGCCGTAGCAGGATAGCGCTGCCACCTGAACCTTGATTGAATTGAGGGACAGACCCTTCTGGAGCCCATCTTGCTGTAGGGAACTCTTGTTTGTGTTGACTACCCATCCTAGGCTTTCCAGAAGAGATATGACTCTGTTGGTTGCCCGGTGGCTCTCCTCCGGCGACTTTGCCCTGATCAGCCAATCGTCTAGGTAGGGATGGACGAGAATTCCTTCCTTCCTGACGCCGCCACCACTACTATGACCTTGGTAAAGGTCCGTGGCGCGGTGGCTAACCCGAAGGGTAGAGTCCGGAACTGAAAGTGTTGTCCCAGGACTTTGAAGCGTAAATAGCGCTGATGATCCCGATGGATTGGGATATGCAAGTAAGCTTCTGACAGATCCAGGGATGTGATATACTCCCCTGGCTGTATGGCACTTCGGACTGACCGAAGAGTTTCCATGCGAAATTCTGGGACCCTTAAGTGCCGGTTGACCGACTTGAGGTCCAGGATGGGTCTGAAGGTGCCCCCCTTCTTGGGCACGATGAAATAAATGGAGTAATGCCCAGAATTTATCTCCCATGCAGGCACTGGAATTATGACTTTTAGGGACAGGAGCCTTCCCAAGGTAGCTTCCAGCGCCGCCCTCTTGCGGGGCGGGACAAGGAGATTCCACAAACTTGTCCGGAGGGAGGTGAAGGAAGTCCAGGTAATACCCTTCCCGGACAATGGCGAGGACCCACTGGTCCGAAGTAATCTCGACCCACCTGCGGTAGAATAGGGTTAGCCTGCCCCCTATGGCTTCTTCCCCCAGGTGGGTCGGCTGATTCTCATTGTGGGGTGCGGCCGGGACCCGAACCCAAGCCGGTTCCCCGCTTGCTGTGCCTGGTCCAAAAGGACTGGTTCCTGGTCTGAGAACGAGGTGCCTGGTAGCGAGTCCTGTAAGGGTTGAAGCGTTGAGAGCTTCTACCCCTGGATGGCCTAGGAAAGGGGTGCCGATTCCTCCTGGACTTGCCTTCTGGTAGACGGGGCAATGGAGAGGCACCCCATTTGTTAGCCAGGTTCTCGAGGTCACTGCCGAATAGGAGGGATCCCTTAAAGGGCATTCTCGTAAGGCGCGTCTTGGAGGAGGAGTCGGCTGACCAATTTCGTAGCCAGAGCTGTCTCCTGGCTGCCACTGAGGATGACACTCCCTTGGCTGCCGTACGGACTAGGTCGGAGGCCGCGTCAGTGAGGAACGAGAGGGCTGATTCCATTTTTTCTCCCGGGGTGTTGTTCCTGGCTTGTGATAAACAGGAACGTGTCACCATGGTGCAGCAGGTCGTAATTCGTAGGGACATGGCTGCCACCTCAAAGGCTTGTTTCAGAATGGCGTCCATGCGCCGGTCATGTGCATCCTTGAGGGCCGCCCCTCCCTCCACCAGAATGGTGGTGCGCTTCACAATTGCGCAAACTATGGTGTCTACCTTGGGGCATGCCAGCAGCTCCTTGGTTGCTGGGTCCAGGGGGTACATGCCAGACAAGGCCCGACCCCCTTTGAATGAGGCCTCCGGCGCATTCCACTCGAGATCGATTAGCTGCTGTGCTGCTTGTAGGAGGGGGAAGTGGTGGGCCATTTGGCGAAGGCCTTCCAGCAGGGGTTCATTCTAGGTTGCCCTGGGGTGCCGTGGCCCGGGATAGCCAGCTCAGACAGGCATTGAGAGACCAGGTCTGGGAGATCCTCCTTAAGAAAGAAGCGTCTCATGGTTCGATACGGCTCTATCGCCGAGGGAAGTTCTCCCTCCTCGGGGAGCTTGTCTTCTTCCACAGAGCAATCTGAATCCCCATAAGTGGGGCTTCCGGGTGGCGGGTGGCCGTGCCTAGGCCTAGAGGGTCCAGGGGTAGGGTCATCCGGTACGTACGGGTCCGTTCGGGGATCAGACTGCATCTGGACAAAGGCGTGAATCCCCTTGAACAATTCTACCCAGGAGAGCGAAGCAGGTTCTAGCCTTAGGGGCACCAGGTCTCTAGGGTTCCCTGGCTGCTCACCACGGCCTGCTAGGTCTGGGGTGTTCCCTGAGGAACTGGCAAGTATGCTGGGCTGGGACCGGCCCTGGCCTGGAACTCCCAGGGCCTCCTCACATTGGGCACATAGGGAGTCTGCTTCCTCGCTCTGTGTGGCTCTAAGGTGGCATGCTGAGCAGAGGCCTAGAGCTCTTATGCCTGATGCTGGAGGTGCTGGCTCTGCGGACGCATGGGCTCTCATACGCTCCATCGCGTCTGTTATCTCTATGCGCTTTATACTATATGAGAAGATGTGCGCCTAACAACGTGCGCTTATCAGCTTGCGCCTCTGAACGTGCGCCGATCAACGTGCGCCGATCAACGTGCGCCGATCAACGTGCGCCGATCAACGTGCGCCAATCAACGTGCGCTGCGCTTAGCACCGTATGCTGAATCAATGTGTATCCAGGTGCGCCCTTCAATGTGCGCTTCTATCAAATATGCGCCCAATTATTTTTGGGCGCCTAACATATGCGCCCGTCGCCTGTGTGCTTAGTCTGGACTGAGCGCTAGAGCGAGGCGGCGAACCAGGGCAGATGGCGAACGGCGAGCAGGCAGGCAAAATGGCGACCTCCTTGGCGGGTTGCCACGTAGGCAGACCCCCCTAATCCTCTCTTCCTCAGAGACCAGCAAAAGTAAAGATGTACGCCTTACCTGGTCTTCGGTGCTTCCCGGCTGCGACCCGGGCGGTCTCCGACTGCGGGGGGAGAGGGTGATTACCGTCACCGCCGCGCTCGAGGAAGTGCACCCGCTGCCTCTAGGCCGCGCCCGAACTCGTCTCGCTCGGGGGCCAAGTCCTCGCCGGGACCGAGGCTGCCACTCTGCCACGCCCGAGCCCTTCTCACTCGGGGGCTAGGTCCCTGCTGAGAGTCGGCCACCAGACCGAGGCGCGAACCTCCGAGGGACCACGGAAATCACCTCGGGAAACTCAACTGGGGGAGAGACCCGAGGGTATCACCACAGGAGTGCGGGGCTCGTCTTCAGGTAGGATTCTTCTATGAATTTAGTCGTTAGAATTTGGAAAAAACACTCAGCGAGCGTGAGGTAGCTCCAAACTGCTTTGGAGGCGGAAATTACTGAGTTGCTGCACTTCCTGCAGGGGTATATGTACCACGTGCTGACGTCAGATCCGTCTCCAACTGCTAGCACGAGCACCCTATACCCATTTGTAATGAGTCCATCTGCTACACGCTAGGAAATACCCCCTTTATTTTTGGTTTGTCTGTTTTTTACCAGCTTACAGACTAATTTGTAATCTATAACCCTGGTTGGAGTTTGAAAAGGCTGGGAATGGAATATCTGGCAACCTGGTGATACCATCAAGATTACTGCAGGGGAGGCTGGGGGAGCAGCTGCCCACCCCACCCCCCACCCCAATTTGATGAGAACGCTGAAATGTCCCCGTCTGTTCCAATCAACATGAAAACAGGTAAAACAGAGGGGGCTCCTCAGGCCTTTGCCCGAGTTCAAACATAACACACTAAAGAGAACGTGCAACAAAGGCCATTTCCAATGCCTATGGAAGGTACCATACCTGCGATGATGGTGGGGATGGTGGTGGTGGTGGTGGTGGTTGTTGTGGGAGGAGGGAGAGTTGTGGGGGGATCTGGATGAAAGAAAAAAATAAAAGGAAAATAAAAAGTCAAATTAAAAAAAAAACTAAAATAACTAAAACACAGGTTTAACAGAACAATGATCTATTATGAGCAGACAAAAAACAAGGACACAGATGTGGCTGGTTGATGTCTTTTGCAAAGCGGTGAATGAAATTCCCATGGTATTGAAATATTGTAATGGTGTAGCCAGATTTCTCATCTTTTGGTTACAAATTTTTATTCACTATGGTATTAAAACACAATTTAAATGTTTATTTAATAGAGCAGAGGCTCCCAACTAGTGTGCCGCAAAATTCTGGTGCCCTGCGAGAGAAGACTCAGTGAGCAGCACTCCCCGCCGGCCGCTGCCTCTTCCACCTTTGCCGGCTTTCTGCTGAGGTCAGGAGCTGGCGGGCCTCGTGAGAGTAGGGGGGCCCCCCCACCTGGTTCCGACTTCAGTGGGATGCCGGCAGAGGAGAAGGCGGCGGCAGCAGGTGCGGAGCGCCGTTTGTGCGATTCCTTTTGCTGCATGAAGATGATCCCAAGTGGGGGAGGGAAGATGGTAATGCCAGAGAGGTGAGAGGTAAGGAAAAAGCAGTGTTGCCGGGGGGGGGGGGGGGGTGGGGATGGGAAAGAGGTGATTCCAGAGGGTAACGGAAGGAAGCAAAGGTGGTGATGCCACAGGACTGGGAAGGAGGGAGGAAAGGGATGATGGTGATGCCAAAGGGTGGGAGGGAAGTTGGTGATGGGGGAACGGAAGGGAATTGGTGGTGCCAGGGGAGTAAGGGAGGGAAGGAAAGTAATGATGTCAGGGGATGGGAAGGTGACGATGCCAGTACTAGGTGATAGGCAAGGGGCAGTGGAAGGACGATGACAGGGGAAAGGGATAGTGACAGTGTGCTGTGATTAATTGTATACAAGTAGCCTCTCTTCCCAATCTACCTGGCTGGTTTTCTTGTAATCTGCTGTATTTTTGAGCAGCTACAATGGTACTCCTGGTATTCTTGGACGATGTTATTGGAGTAAGATTTCATCATTTTCAAAAGAGTGATGTCATCAAAGTGATTGCCACAAGGGCAACTGTTCGGGTATCAGGCAACAGCCACCCAAAGGCCCTATGCAATAAAACTTGGACTAGAAATATTTTACCATGAAACTCAGTAAAAGATTTTATGAGCATGTTAAAAATAGACTTAATGTACTATGCAATCTTTTTTTATTTTAAAGATAGCACAGTAAAAATTGGCCTTAACAATGTGGCCACAGGGCTCACATTAGCTGCGGTAGGAAATCCTTCCTAAACTGAAAGATCCGGTTAGTGGGAGGTATTTCATCCTCTCCCACCCCACCTGGAAGCAAAGCTAAAGGGGGATCACCATGACCCAGCGGATTCTTTCCCTCCTTCTACTGCCACCAGACTGCAGGTCAAAGGGACCACAGCTTCGAGTGCCCCTTTATCCCCCCTCCCCCCCTCTGGCTCCCCCTCCCTACCCTCTTTCCAAAGAGGTTTATAGAACAACCAGAGCAGGGGGAGATCACAATTCTCTCCTTCCCCGCCACTGCCCAGTTTAAGAACGGCACTGGCTGACTGCCCCGGGGTCACCATGGCCACTTTGGCTTTGCTCTAGGGTGGGGATGATGTGGATGAAACCTCCTCTGCTAACTGGTCCCTTTCACCGTAGGCTGGTTTGCTAGGGAGATTTCCAAACCTGATAAAAAAAAAAAAAAAAAAGCAACATCCAAAAAATACTCCTTGAGAGATTCTTCAAACACCACCGTCGGCGCTCATACCTCTCTCGAAGGTTACTTTAACGTACTCCGGCACCATCTAATAATGACCATCATACTAGGCAGCATGAGCATCTGCTGCCGCATCTAAAATCCATCAGCCTTATATATATAATAGGTTATTTCTCCAAACAATATAAAACCCCATTTATTTTTTTTTGGTATTTTTTCTTGCTATTAAAAGTCAACGGAACGATAGATTTTGACACTTATCTTGACAAGATACATTGCCCTCTTCTTAAAACTCTTATCCAAAAGTCCAAGATCAAATTGTAAGTCAAATAAATCCCCACAATATATCCCGATGACCAAACGTCCAGTCCGAAGCCAAGTGTCAAAATCTATTGTTTTTAATTGCAAGAAAAGATACAAAATAAAAATAAAAGGGTTTGGAGAAATGGCCTATGATTATAAATTAAGGCCAAGAGATATCAAATATGGCAGCAGATACCAATGTCGCCTAAGATGTTGGTAATCATTAGATGGGGCTAGAGCGTGTTAAAGTAACCTTAGGAAAAAAAAAATTAACACCAGGTCCTAGGCATGTGTTTAATTTTCAGGTTTACCCGAGTCCACGGAAAACAGATGATGTGGAGCGCATACCATTGCTATTTCCTGTGCACCCAAGTAAACCCTCATCTGCATATGGTGCTCCCTTATTTGCATATAGGAAAATGATGATTTCAGCATGCACAATTAATGTGATGAGAGACTGTTCACATGCATGATAAGGTCTTATGCATAGCATAAGTGTGCACAGGCCCAGGCCTGATAACCCGCACATTAAGATTTATTGCACAGGTCCTGTGATGACATCATTAAACCTGATTTTCTCCATGTCGCTTCAAAACAATTTTGTTAATGGCAAAAGCAATGATTTGTCTTCAGCTTTTTTTTTTTCTCTCTCTCTCTTACGTTGTCAGTAAGGCTTCATAAAGCAAATATACCGATTGCCATTTTCACTTAGCGGCCGAAAATACACTTGTTCCCCCAGGAGACTCTCTCAGGTGACATTTCCCAAATTCTGTCTTTCTTCCACAGTTATGGGAGTTGGGGAAGGCAAATCAGAAAGCGATTTACGCAGGTGATAGACATTTTACCTGCGTTCCTCGGCCATCTGGTAAATTACCCTCCCTCTACGCGACTAAAAGTCCCCAGCGTGTTATTTCATGATGCCAGGATTTTTAGCTGCAGACCTGGTGGAGGGGAGGGGGGGGGAACGGGACGACGTGTTTAGTCTAAGGGAGGAAAAATATTCACGCGGATGGCATTTTATCAAACCTACGTGCGTACTTTTCTAGCAAAATTTTACCTGCACAGAAAGCGGGAGTGCAAGCTTCCACGTGCACTTTGTATTCCGGGGTAATTTTCAAAGGTGAAATCCCTCGTGTATCTGCCCTATCAAAACTGCTGCAAAGACCGCATATAAAAAGTGCACTGGCGCTTTGCACCAAGGCAGGCAGTTTGAAAGTTGCCCCATTCCCCTCCCGCCCCCCCCAAAAACAAGTATAGCGATGACTGGGGAACGAACCCTAATGTGTTCTTTGCACGTCCTGTCCCAGGAAAAGGAATGGCCTTTCCCGGTGCCATCACCCCCAGGGTGCACGCCTCCCGGGGGACACCAGACCCCCCCCTATCAATGCTTAGAACCTCTCTCAGTCACCGCTGCCGCCGCCGGAGGGGTGCTGGGAAGGAAAGGGCCCCTTCATTCAACCGAACGGATGGGCGAGCTTGCAGCGAGGAAGAGGATGGGTTAAAAAAGGGAAAAAAAAAAATGAAAAGCAACAGAAGAGAGCAAAGAAAAGGAAAGCTCCCCGGGCGTCAGAAGGCCACAGTCGCACGCTGAAAGCTGTCTGCCCTTTCTCCAGGTCCTGCCGCCCAGAATTCTGAGCGTGAGCGCGGGTGGCGGGCAGGTAAGGTCCTGTTGAGTTCCACCCCACTAACTGGTACCAGCAGACAAGACTCTCTCTCTCTCGCGAGCCACTAACTCCATCTTGTTCGCTCCATGAATACACCCCCAGCAGGAAGTAAAATCACTTCTCAGCTAGCGACAAATCCAGAGAAATGAAAGGGGGAACAATGAATAGCAAAGTCAAGATGTGCCCCAGTTTACTCTGCTGTGTTTTTTTTTTTTTTCTAATGCTAATAAAATTGAGACTTCTTAATGCCATTCATGGTGAAGGCTACCGGAGCAGGGCTCCTACCATCAAAACCGAGTGGGTGGTAGGGGATTATTGGTTTATTTTATGACTAAGTCTATTACTATTAGCTTCACAATACAGCAGGGACATGGTATTTTGTGTTTAGCCCCAGCATACCTCGCTGTGAGTTTCTTTGAGGTCAGACATCTCTCCTGCCTGTGGATCTGGACCACGTCGTGACCTAGCCAGCATGATTTACCGGGGAAAGAGACAAATGCCACATTTGTATACGGCGCCTTTCCTGCAAACATCAGCCCCCTGGGCTTTAGAGGTAAATCTGAAAATGTACGTGCCAGTACCAGACCCTGGAGTTATACAAAGTGGAGAGAGAGAGAAGAAGCCATGTTACCGGTGTGGTTAGCCCAATATGGTTGGGTAGGCGTGAGCCAGGAAGAAATAAAGTGACTTTTCCCAAGATCACAAAGAGAGGCCCCTGGCAGAACCTGGAATCCAAACGTCTGGCCTGTGATACGCTGCCAATCTCTTCCCATTAAGCACAGCCCTCTGTTTTCATCAAATAATTTAACAAGGGGTTGCCAAGAGCCTCTTCTAGGACATCATGGCTTAACATCACAAGTTTGTGCTCTACACTTTTATTTGCTGTCCTGAAATCAACGCCACTAAAGTAAAAAAAAAAGTTTTACTTTAGCTTTTTTTTTTTTTCCAGGTAGTTTCAGGATTCATATGAGATGTGCTCAGAGAAATTACTTGGAGGGGAGGGGGTGGGGGGGGCCAGAGGGGTTAAAGGGGAAAAATGGCCCCTCAACACCCTCTAATGATCAAACTGAATTTTGCAAAGCAATCGGCAAGGCTTTGAACTCAGGACTCGTTTTTGCTAGCATGGAACATAAAATGATTCACGGGCTTTTGATTCTGAATTTTATCTAAAGCATGCCAACTTCACATCACCGCCACATCTGCTATTCTTTTCATCTCACAGAGAGCTTGTGGGCTCCTAATTAATGCATCAAACCTTTAATTATGCCACGCACACTTATTGTGCTCAGTGCAACTTCTAGGAAGTTAGGGGTGTCACTTGGGAACTGAGCACACAAGATCCTCTGTAGAGGCAGGAGGGGCCGCGCACCTTCCCCCCTTCACTCCCACTGCTTACTATTGGATACAAGCTCCTCCTGCCATTCAAGCTCACCTCTACCACGCTGTGTAGGGGGAGGGGAGAGGGAGACTTTCGGTAGGGGATTCAAACATCTTTGGGCAGACTGTGCAACATGTGTTGGAGTTTGGCCATAGCCCTGGGATTAGCTTGCTTTTGCCAAACTCCCTCCTCCCCTACGCCTGGATCGTCAGTATGCACAGATCAGAGAGGAAAGCAGGCGTCCCCAAGACGCCCTTATTCTTTATCATAATAAAGCTGTAGCAATGCATAATATGGAGTCCAGCTGTCCGCAAGAACAGCTGGGAAGCATGTGAAAGATCACACTAGTTGCGGTCTGGCTCATCTTGGTCATGTCAGACGTTTTGCTGAGTTTAGCATGACTTACACCATCACATCCATAATTCTAGGCAACCTCTCTCTCTCTCTCTCTCTCTCAAAGTTGTGTCAAGAATATCTATCATTTCTTCTATGAGTGGCTGAGTGACAGTCTCAGGCTCTTGCCCAGGGATTTAATTTGCTCCATTTGCACGGTTTTCCGTATTAGGCATGTGCTGTATAAAGACAGATGCCTGCTCGCCTCTCCAACCTTCCACACCGTGCGTTGGGCCAATCTTTAGACGTGCAAGCTGCCAATACAAACTTGGCGATTACAGTCAGGCGGTCCTAGTTTTACAACAGACTTCTGGCTAAATTACTTGCACTCACCTGTGCCACATTGTAAATAAGACCAGAGAATAAGTAGGATGCTGGTCTTAAGTTCAGCGTAGCGTGAGGAGAGATGCAGGAAAGATCTGGGACGTACTTTTCTGTATACTAAGTCATGGTGAAGCATGGGGCGGTATTGTGAGACTTATTCCTTCGTAGAATATATTTTGGCTTTAATTAATCATTTGTAGCCCAGCCTCTATCTGGGTTTATTCAGAAGAAAAGATAAATGGACCAAACAGATTGGTGCAGTGTTAGCACCATACAGGAAAAAATAGTACAAAATGTAATTCTGTATGTTGCCCCAGGTCAGGAGAATTTTATGTCCTAGGAATTTGAAGAGGGAGTGGCCTAGCCAATGATGGGCTGAGAACCAGGGAAGAAAAGCACAATGCTATACGAAATGAACAGTTTCAATAAATGCAATCTATAAATTTAAATACAAACGTTAATATATCTAGTGTATTCCTAACATCACACCATGCATCACATTTCAAAAATTATTTTGTTAAAACTGTTATAGCAAAATTCAATTGAGACCAAGAATTCACTAGATTCATTCATTTCTTACACTATCCCAATACATAAAAAAAAATACAAAATCCCTAACATTCACACCACGCAACCACCTCATTCATTCAATACATTATACTTCCAATAAATGAATGTAACAATAATCTTCCTATGTGCTGCTAATACCAGCATGTGGGCAATGGTCAGGGCCGCCATCAGGGCAGTATTCTTGGGCCTGCAGTATGGGGCCCCAGGATCTACTGCCACATATGGGGGCCCGCAGCCGCCAGGCGGCAGGTGCGCTTGGGGGATGTATTAGTTCATGGCAAAGAGGCCCACTGAGGCTCTCTCCGACAGTCTGTCGCCCAGGGGCCTACTGAAACCTGGAGCCGGCCCTGGGTGCGGGCCCCAGAGAAGGGAGAGAATCAATGCTATGCGTGTCTTTTAGACACGCATAGCATTGATTTACAGAGCACCGCAGACAGAGACTCGTCTGCGCGCTCTGTCCTGCCAGCGTTCACTGTCTGACGCGGCTGTGACGTCACCGCCGCGTCAGACAGTATGGGGCCTCAAAATTCCTGATGGCGGCCCTGGCAATGGTTATAGGAGATCCTTAGTTTTATCATTAGAAAAACTTTGGCAGTTATTAAATAGTTACAAACTGGCTGATACTTAACCTTTAGAGTACGACAATCATATTTCCAAAACCAGAACTGTCCGCTACACTCAGAATTGTGCCGTAAACAATCGTGAGGTCAATTTTCCACTCTCCAGAGACTGAAATAGTGGCTATAGACCACGATGCCTAATCGTTGAATATTTCAATGATCTTACATGTTCTACGAAACTCTTTCCCGATGCTGTGGCTCCCAATTTGCTTTTCACAGTCTGCAGTTACCTTCCATCGACCATTGCCATCATGATACCGCCATGCTGCAGTTCTATTCCTCCAATGTAACCAAGTGTCCACTTCAATATTCCTCCAATATATATATATATATATAGATTGAATGTATCAAAACTGTTCATTTCGAATAGTATTGTGGTTTTCTGACCTTAGATTGAACAGTGTGAGATGGTCGGGGCAGTCTTGTTTTGCTACTGAGTACAAGGGAAACCAAGGTTCAAATCCAGCTTCCCCATTGATGCTCTTTGAGATCTTGGGCAAGTCATTTTATCTCCAGTTGCCATTAAAATACCCACTAGGCTCTTTGGGGCAAGGACTTATCCTACTTGAATATTAATAAAGCTATAAGTCACCTTGAGCTATATTGTTATTTACCAAGTTGCTTTTTTATGATGCTTAATTTTGATTATGCATTTTATTTTATATTTTGTTTTGTTTTGTGTTGTATAATAAGGTATTTTATTGTAAACTGCTTTGTTTTTTTCTGAAAGGTGATATAACTAAACTAAAGATGGGATTAAATTCTAGATTATTTCTAATCAACTTTTGTGTGTTTCATAGATAGGCATCAGTAAAAAAATAAAAGTGCATTTCCTGTAGTGTTTTTCTATCAAATTCTCAGAAAATTCATTCAAAGTGCAAAAGAAGAAGAATTTCCTATTTTCAATTGCTATTTGAAAATTCATTTAACTTGAACAATGCTGACATCGTGTTTCCCAAACCTGTCTGGAAGAAGTTCGGAAGAAGATATAAAAACGCCTGCAAGACCTGTGTTTAAAAGTCTTTCAAAGTTCGGTCATGTGCAGAAAACCGAGGGCAAGGGGATCTTTGTTCTACGCATTTATTAGGGATGTGCATTCATTTCGTTACATTTTCAAAACGTAACCAAAGAAAATCCAATGAAATTTCATTGGTTTTGAAAATCCCCTCCCCCCACCAAATCCCTCCGTGGGCCACAGCCCGCCCCGGAGCCTCCCCCAACCCCTCCCTGTCTGAAAGCTCCTGGAACCAGGAACCACCCTGGCCCCCACTTACCCCCCCCCCCTCCTGTGGGTGATCCACGGCAACGTAAAAAGGGTAAGAGAGATGCACACTCGCCTCCTGCCCCTTCAAGTACTGTTTTCAAAATAGTTCCGGTTGGACCAGAGATGGGCGCCACAGCCTATTTAAAACGGCACCCGGCTCAGGGCTGGCTGGCGCAATGAAGCTGGCAATTTTGAACAGAGCATCAAGGGGGCAGAAGGTGTGTGGGCATCTCCTCCTGCCTCTTTTAATGTGCAGCAGACCCCCACCGATGGGGTGAGTGGGGGTCCAGGGGTGGTTACCAGCCCAGGCATCATTTGGGGGTAGGGGAGGGGCAGGCTACTAGGAGCTCTCTAGCTTTTTTTCATTTTTTGGGTATTTGAAATGTTTATTTCATTTTGGTAAAGGTAATGAAACAAACACAAACAAACAAACAAACTGATTTTTGGATTTAAAAAACCTTCCAAAATGGGAGAAAAAAAAAAAAGCCCATATGAATTTGTGGGTATTTATGAAAGCTAAAAGTGGTATATTATCATGAGTGCATTAAGGGGGCAGTAATGACACTGCCGGGGGCATCTCGTAAACCTGCAGAGTTTCCCTTTGCTGAGGGCTGGCTGGCACCCATGGGTGCTTTGGTACCTGCACACTTTGTAACTACTTTGCAGCTCAGTTACTCAGGTAAAAGCTTTTAAAAATTGTCATCTGAAACCGCAGTTTTCCCAAAGCAATGTACAGTTAAGTAAGTTCAGGCACAGAAGTGGGATTTCAATATTTCTACCCTTGCCAAAAGTGCCCTGGGAACTGTGCTCCCTAACACTATGCAGGCAGATTGGGTCAGTCCTAACTCAGAGGGAGAAGTGCCACCTAACACCATGCTGAGATACTGGGTCGGAAGGAAGAGTGCATCCCACTGAGCCACCAAAACGACTTCCGGAGCTCTTCAGAGGCCTCCTATCCAAATACTGTGCCGACCCGAGATCTCATGGGATCAGAACCTAAGGGCTTATGGCTGGGAACATAGGAATAGCCTGCGAAAACTGACCCAGGATAGCCCGTCTCGTGCCAAGTAATATTCTGTGCAAAGGCAACAGGGCTTGTAAAGCAGAACCAAACTCCTGGAAAAAAAACAACAAAAAAAAAAACCAACGGGAACTTTGATGGGTAGCAAAAGAATCAACATCCCCCCAAAAACGTTACGTTCTGTTGATCTGTAAGCCATGGGAAAGAAAAAGCTACTGAAAGCCAGAGGTCAGCCATCGAACCCAGACCCCATCACCTTCATAGAGTGTGATGCAGGTCATTTCCGGTGGGATGTCACCCGCTGGGTGCTAGAGAGAGAGAGAGAGACACAATGAAGCCAGCGCTGAGTGAGGAGAGATGTGAAATAAAGAAAGATAAGAAAGAAAGAAAGAAAAAGCAAAAAAAAAAAAGGTGCCTTCCAAACAGCGTTCTATGATGAGGAGATGTTGTCCTAGTCCAAGTATTCCTGCAGGGAAACGTAAAAAAACTCTTCCTCCTCCTCCCCCCCCCCCCCCCCCCCAAAAAAATCTTTTTTAAAAAGTGTTATTTTTGAGGATAACACTGACGAGCAATTGGGTGTTGCAGTCACTAGTTAGGCAACGATCGCGTTTCTCTCACGTACCGTATACGTAGAGCTTGTAGTCAGCGTGCGAGGCGCCCACCGCATTCGAGGCGCTGCACCGGTATGTGCCGTTATCGGTTTTGTTTAGGTTGTTGATAAGCAGCTTGATGCCAGACACCATGGCGTGGGCCGGCAGGACGTCGTCTAGTCTCGTCCACCTTATCCTGTCGGGTCTGCGGGGAGAGGAGAAGCAAGACAGCAACAAAATGGAACAGCAGTTAGCCCCACAGCAGCCGCTCACCCTGCCCGGGGGGGGGGGGGGGATTTAGCTTATGGTTCCATCTTCTAGCACAAGAGGTGGTGAATTGGGAGTCACGCATCCTAACGGACCTCTAAGGCCCTGATTCATTGAGGGCTTTGTTTCCCTCCCCTCTGCCCTGGTCGCCAACTTCATTTCTCCACAAACTGCCAACAACAACGTGTTTCAAACTCCTGTTCTGCTGCAGCCATCACCAGGGAGCGCTACTTCCTGCTTGCCCAACCAGAGGCACCTATGATTGACTTTTAAATAAAAAGCAAGTCTCCATCTTAATAAAAAATAAAATTTCTTTTTTCTACTCTCTGCCTTCTACAGATTCCCCGACTCCGAGTCATTCCAATGGATGACGACTCTTCTCTCCCTCTTAAGAGCTTTCAAAGGCCATTGGATGTGCCCCTCTGACTCCGGCCCTCTTCCAAAATTATCAGCAAGGGAAGGCTATTTCATTTGTCCTTGTGATGTGGACACTGAAGCCCAATGGTCTCATTTTGCCTGGGCTACCTGACGACTGTAGGATGGAACTTTTTTCTCTTGCAACCACTCTTGAGCTGATTCAAACTTGTGAGCAAGAACCAAACTTCTCGGTAGTCCTTTAGGACGTTTTAATCAAGGACCAATAGGACTATATCAGATTTGTTTGGCTCTGTTTTGAGCTCCCATCCAACTCTATTATGGGATTTGCTGGCCTCTTGTTTGTCAGGAGCAAAAATTGACTGAAGCTGTATTAATTTTAGAGCTAAAGTACCGTGCAACACAATCTGCTGGCATGCACAAGTCTGCTGCTATGGAAGCATGCCATCAACATCAGCTCCAGGCTGTATTCAAGTGTACCACACTGAAGCATGCCCCCAACCACCTCACACACACACAAAACAGCACGTCTCTCCCATTTTACTAAGGCCATTTATTCCCTTTGTCCTCCAAACATAGTGGTTTACATTTTTTAAGTCTGCATTTTACATTTTGCAGTAAGGCATGATGGGGCTGGTCAACCAGGTATCCAGAAACGCCAAAAGAATACAGCTTATTAGAGCCATGGGACCAAGATCATCCACCACTCCTACCAGAAAAATGTCAGGAAGAGCAGGGACATAGGTAAGTATTCTTAAATGTTTAACTCCCAGTAAAAATGACTGAATGCCTTCCTTCAGCTGTAGACCATGCTACTACCCTTGCCCCACTATACAGATCCCAAATACCTCCTCAAATGAGCCTTGGAAAGACCACTTGTGTCTGGATCCCCCCATTTTTTTTTTAGGGAAGACAGGAGATCTACTTAAGAAGACAGTGGTATGCAAAGTCTGATAATGGTACGTCAATCAGTGCAGAGTTTTTCAAACTCTTATCTCGACACATCCAGGCAGGTCCAGGTTACAGGGTTTAAACCAAATATGCAAATCAACCTGATAACTTAAGAGTCTACCAAATGCATGAATAGGCTCTCATGAATATTCATTGTGGGTAGTCTGAGAACCAGATTTGAATTGGGGGATGTAGCTAAAGGGCAAATTCCAAATGTTAACAACCCCCCCCCCCCCCCCCCCCCCCCCAAAAAAAACCCCAAACCCCAGGAATGACTGGCTTCACTCAGCATCTGGAGTAAAGCCGCTCCTTCCTCAGACTTTAATGGTGTTGGCATTCAGGACGTTTGGAAAGGCTGCAGCCTGTCACGTCTCCGCAAACCCTGCTTCGCTGCTGCCACCTCTCGTCTCCCACCCATCCTACACCCAAACCCAGCAGCTGTGACCGGACGGCAGGCATTGCTTACAATCTGGAAACGAGCGGCGGTCGTGCACATTTCATTCTGTGGTGCAGTTTGGCACCAAAGCGAGACAGGACAGTTCTTGCCCAGAGTTAATCATCTCATTAATTAAATTTACAAAAAAAAAAAAAAAAAAAAGAATAAGAAGCTTAGGGGCAGATGATGAATAGCTCATTAGGAGAGAGACCTTGGAAGGCAAGCACAGCTCATGACAGAGGCCTGTGCGCACGTTGCTGTGAAAGACACGGCCTCTGGTTGAGGTCCCCAGCATTTAATGATTCGTTTCGGTACAACACTTCCTAGGTGCAGCCAGTTAAGTTTCGCTAACCACTCCCATGGGTGGGAGGATGGGGGGATGCAAAGTACTGTACATGCGGGTCACAGGCTCTGTCTTAGAAATGCATTATTTGTTTCCTTAAAAAGATTTGTGCTCCGCTGATCCGCAGATCACATCACAGCACTCATAGTCTGGTTAAAAGATAAACATGCATACAGTTGACATGCTGGGGTATGAGAAGTTACGTAACGTCAGTGGCTCAGTAACTTACAGCAGCTCACTAAAAATGAACAAAAATATCTGTAATGTGGAAAAACAAAATTCCCTTTACAAAAAAAAAAAAAAAGGGTGTTTTATGCCAAAGCTGCATACTGAAGGCTGTTTTGTACAAGTAATCAAAATCCAAGGCATATATAAGCTTTTGCAGTCACTGTTACCAGTCCCCATATGCTTTGTGGGGACTGGTAACAACGCAGCCAAACAGATGCCACATCAGAAGATCATGGATCATCCAGTAGGGGCTACCAACACTCCCCGAAATATAATTTGGTCCAGGATAGGATTGGAGCAACATCTCATGAAAGTGCGAGTGAGTGAGGCCTCCCTATCTTAAAAGAAGCCTCAAGACATGAGCACACATATGTGTCAGACCTGGATAACTCTTGTGATGGTCTGAGAAGATATTGCATTCTGCAAGGGACCCGGTTTTCTCTACTAGAACACAGCACATTGAAGTCGGAAGAACCTACCGAAACAGTAGACTATCCCCGTCACACCTGCAAGGCACCCCATTTCCAAGTAAGGGAATAACAACCCATTTCAAAGTTTTAGAAATCACAGCCGTAAAACTCAGACTCACACAGGGAAAGCAAAGTGCCTTGTCCAAGCTCACTACACAGTCGTGCTGGTTGAGCTGGCACTAGACCTGAAGTTCTGAAGAAATCCACTAATTTGCCCCAACTCATGAAGAATTAGTGCCAATGGAAGATTTGAACTAAGGAGATCATTACCCCTCCACCCAATCTGACTTGTTGGGTTTCAGTGCCTCTCTAACACACAAAAAACCCCCCCCCAAAAAAAAACCGATTTAGTACTGAATTTGCTTTTTAGTTTGTTATGGCTACGTTAAACTAAGCATTTGCAGCAGGACAAGGCAAAAATCTGATACAAATCCAAAGTGAACAACATACTTGTAAGGCCAAGATCCCTTAGATTGTATGCAGTGCTGGTGCATGAGAACTACTGCACCAGTCAAGGGCCGTCCTACAGTTAGAAGTCAGCTTTCATTATGGAATCATTTGTCAAAGGATGGAGCGCCCTAATAAGCAAATGACATAAGCGGGAAGGACTTACCAGTTGTTTAATTGTATATGGTCCTATTGTCAAACTGTGTAAATTAACTAAACTAAATATTACCACTACCCATGCGCCCTAGTCCCACCACATGGTGGTTAATGGGACTGCCTGACAGTCAGTCAGAAAGCCTTGCTGCATGGCAGCTGAAGCAGGATGGCAGAAGCAAAGGCAATAGAAAGCTAGAGAAGCGAGCTGTCAACCCATGCCTTCAGTCCCGTTTCAGAAACAGGGCTAACTCTTCAGAGAGCATGTCAGCCACCACAAACATGTCCGTCCCGTCCACCCCCCTTCATACTCAAGCCAGGCCCTTGGTCACTCAGCATATTTCATGCCATCCAAATAGTAATGTATAGCGAGTTGGCACTTTCATGAATGTGATCCTCCCATATAGACCATGATAAAAAAAATAATAATTTTGTATGAATTTGCTATGCCATACTTGAATAAAAAGTTTGCATGCTATGTTGGAGATAGAGTGATGAGGACCAGAGTTGATCCTTTACAGACTGCCTCTGGATAGCGCCCCGTAGCTTCCCTCCACCTATCATATGACCCAAAGCAGTGGAGTCCTGGTCAGCTCTTGGACCTCTGTGTCCCCTCCCATAAGCCAGGACAAAGTTTCTCTTATGCGGTAACCTTCCCCCATTATTTCTCCTGGTAAATTAATGACACGACCTATTCAACTTACTTGGGCTTTCCAAGAACTGTACATGTTAATTCCAGTGGCTCCCCTTCTCTTGTGATGCCCTGTGGGTAGCTTACTGAAATGACCACTTCAGGCTTATCTGCATGGAAAAAAAAGCACAGATGAGAGTTAAGCCAAAGAGCCTCTGTTTAGGACATCAGGTTTGCTTACGTGTCACCATATGTATTGATAGTGGCTATGGCTGCTGAAGCACTGCATTCTCTCATCGTGCTTTGACGGTGACGTTCTTATTATGAAGGAAGTCACATTCTGCCCTGCATCATAGGTTTGAATGATACTGTACTCATGAATGTCAGAATTTCTCCATCATCACAGCCAAAAAATGTCACAACCCTCTCATTAGTCCTAGAGAGGAATGGGTCATGCTGTTCTCAACTTGGGGTCCCGTCTCAGCCCGATTTGATTACAAAGTCTCTATGTGCATATCTTTGTGTTGTAGGTAGGTGGGGGGGGGGGGGGGGAGGTAGGGGAGACACTGGAATGCTAAAGGGAAGTGACAGAGGGACACGCATCCTTGCACTTCAAGGTCAACAGATGCAATCTACCTTGTGCTGGTAGTCACTGAAAGTCATTACCATCTGAATGTGGTCTATATGAGATGAACTGGTGGCCCTCAGTTCAGCCTTCAGTGGACAAGTGCTCACACCACTATAATTACCATCACTATTCAGCACTAATTGGCCACCACTGTTGGCAATCTCAGCAGACAAGTCAAAGACTACAAGGCACATGCAGAGGTGGACCCTCCAGAGCAGGACTGAAGCACACAATGGGCAGAACAGCACGGGGACCCCTGCATTGTGTCTCTGCCCTTGCTGTGCCCTGACTGCGAATAAGTGGAGGGACTTCTACTTCCGATGCCTATCAATCTGGAACTTTTCAAAAACCCTAAATTCACTACAAACATTTTTAAATAGCTTCATAAAAAAGAAAAAAACCCAACAACCCCAAGATCTAACAGTTGACTTTAGAAATCCCATGGGAGGATCACCTTTACCCTTTTTTATCTAGTTGTAAAGACTTAGGGGGCCTTTATAAAAAGACCCCTTTTATCCACA
Organism: Rhinatrema bivittatum; assembly: GCF_901001135.1. Taxonomy (NCBI): domain Eukaryota; kingdom Metazoa; phylum Chordata; class Amphibia; order Gymnophiona; family Rhinatrematidae; genus Rhinatrema; species Rhinatrema bivittatum. The sequence continues at coordinate 25,041,048 of NC_042626.1, read as the reverse complement.
ATTCTTTGAGCAAGCCTGGAAGAGAACTCTTTTGTTGTGCTGGTGATTACCATGGTACACAGCATGCAATGAAATTACCTCTTTACACAGGGCTCTCTCATGAGGCCACGGTCATCAGGTCAGCGTGACACAGTAAATATTATAATGGCACATAAGGCCCATCCAGTCTGTTCAGTTGAGATTCTTCCTCTGGTTTTCTCGTACACAAACCCAACACCAACTCCTCCCCCCCGACCCCCCCAACCCACCCCCCCCCCCCCCCCCCCCAGGTCTTTTTCCTAACCTCTCAACTATACCCCCGCTACATCTGTCCCAAACATATGCAAAATTCAGCTATAATGCTCGTTTCCACCCCTTCCACTGCAAGGCCATTTCAAGTCTGTCATCATCCTCTTCAATGTTTAGAAGGCCGATAGTTAATCTAACACCCAGGTTTCCTTCCATGTCTTATAAACAAGTTTTGTAATAATTCACAGCGCCATCCAAATTAGCGCGGCAGTTGACTAAGACATCCTTCCTCACTATGCTCCATTTATTCTCACGTTTTAACCATGGTCGCTTCGTGTAGGTTACCTCAGCCTTCCTCGAACCTCGATACTGTTGGTACTACTGCTGTTACGTTTATAACCAGTGCCCCCAGGCTTCCGCGACTGAAGAAGCCGCGAATTTAGCCTGCTGTCGCATAATTTGCAACCTTCTGCACAATTTACTTGAAGCTTCCCCATACTAATTCAATCATATGAAGGAGCAGTCTTCTGTCTCGGCCCCCTGCAATGAACCTCTCTGCTTCATCCTGCAGCCCCCTCTCTTCCCAGGCGCAGGAGGGAAGGGATGTGGCTGAGGCTGGACCAGGTAAGAGCCAAGACGCTCTGTCCCCTAATCCAATCGTTCTTCTGTTACTCCCACCTTCCCTCCTATCCTAAAGGGTATGAGGTTGGAGAGGACAGAGTAAGTAGCCAATATTTTGCTTCTCAGATTTCTATTTATTTATTTATTTATTTTTTTAAGTCGAACCAAAGCAATTTCGTATAACTTCTAGGTGGAGCGATGTTCCTTCAGAAGATGTTCATCTTTATGCAGACGTTATTGCACTGGCATAAGTAGCCAACCATACACCAGCTGACACAGGCCTGGATGTATTTTGGAAGTCTGCAGCTGCTCCTGTCCCACAGCTGGCAGAGATGGCATTAATTTCAATTAACAGCATGACAAACTCTGCTGATGCTGAGAGCAGCTTCAGCATACATAAACTATATACTCAGAAAGATGAAGAGGATTTTCTCAGGAAAACATGAAAAGAATGGTTGTACTGTCTTTCAGTCCAAAACAAAAGTAACATTTTACAGTTAAAAGTTTGTAACTTGATTATCTTTACTTGATAAACAGTTGATGTTTTGTACATGGTACATTTTGTATTTGTTTTTAGGTTAAATGTTGTTTAAAAACAATGTGAAAGGTTTTCAATAAAAAAAAATTGGATTGTTTTTTGTTTTTTTTTGCATAGTGATATGAAATTACGTACATTTGCCATATAATTGTTGCAGAATTTTGAAAAAAAACATGCCACAGAATTGTCTAACTCTTGCTGCAGAATCTTGAAACAGAGAGCTGGGGGTTAAACCACGCTGCCAGGTTAGGGACAGAATAGGGGATTGTCAAGAGTTCAATGCAAGGTTTTAGTCACAGGATTAACACAAAAGGTAACTGGTTCCTTTCATCTCATCAGTTTAACACAGCATCAAAGCAGGTCAGAAAGGCAATTCATTACTGCCAGCTTCTATCCAGGACAGAATGTTCCAAGGTGCTCCAAAATGAGAATGCAGACAAGGCTCAGCACTCAGCCTTCTGGGAAAATCCCAGTAATGAACCCCCAAGGAACAATCTGGCACATCTAGCCTGTGCCAGGTAAGTCAGCCTTTTCAGCTTGCTCAGCCTCAGGTCAAGGGAGCCACTCTGTGGCTCAGAAGTAGAGGCTCAGTTCCAAAGTAGGAGAAACCTCCGTTCACAAACAGGCAGACATTTTTTTTTTTATCATCCTGGATAGATGGTCATAGAAAATGCCATTCTCAATCCCACACTCATCACCCCCATCCTATGTTTGTATCACCGACTTTTCTAGGAATCTAAACAGTTGCCAAAACAAGCAAGGCTATTGGCCTGACATCTGGCCTCCTAGGATCCTGTGGACTTACTGGGACAGTACCCAGCTATCATCGACATGTTGGCATCAACACAGCTACCCAATGCCTGCTAGATTATGCTTCCATTTTCTACACTTTTGTTTTAGCTTTATCAACTCTTTCCCTTACCTTCACTATCAAGGGAGTGCAGGGTGGGTTATCTGCAATACTTCAACCTCACAACCCTGTTTCTATCAATGTCAGACTATGCCAGCAGATAAAAACCAACTGCCCCGTCTAATCTGTCAAACTCTACTCATGGCATAATGTCCTAGACTTCAGCCCATCTCTGGTTTTCATAAGAACATAAAAACATAAGAAATTGCCATGCTGGGTCAGACCAAGGGTCTATCAAGCCCAGCATCCTGTTTCCAACAGAGGCCAAACCAGGCCACAAGAACCTGGTAATTACCCAAACACTAAGAAGATCCCATGCTACTGATGCAATTAATAGCAGTGGCTATTCCCTAAGTAAAATTGATTAACAGCAGTTAATGGACTTCTCCTCCAAGAACTTATCCAAACCTTTTTTGAACCCAGCTACACTAACTGCACTAACCACATCCTCTGGCAACAAATTCCAGAGCTTTATTGTGCGTTGAGTGAAAAAGAATTTTCTCCGATTAGTCTTAAATGTGCTACTTGCTAACTTCATGGAATGCCCCCTAGTCCTTCTATTATTCGAAAGTGAAAATAACCGAGTCACATCTACTCGTTCAAGACCTCTTACATCTTCTCGATCAAGACCTCTCATGATCTTTCCCCTCAACATTTCACTATTAGGGATCTTCTGTGTTTATTCCATGCTTTTTAAAATTTTGTTATTGTTTTTGTCTGCACTATCTCCTCTGGGAGTTCATTCCATGGAAATTTTTTCTAGTGCTGCCCCCTCCAGAGACTCAAACTGTTTCCTCTTGTTCTAGATCATTATTTCCTCTGTAAAAGGTTTTGCTTCTCGTGCATCTGTTCCCTTCCCCTTCCCCACACCAAACCCCATCTCACCTCTTTTCTAGAGTTCTGACAACCTAGAAGAGCCTTAGAGTAATAAGAGTCCAAACATAAGAGCAAAGTATCAACCAGAAAGTCCAGGCAAGCAGGCCAGAAATGCTCAAGGCAATTTCAGGATCATGGTCAGGCATCAGATTGGATCTGGAGCAATGAACCAGCCAGGAGCACAGCTCAAGAAAAACCTGAATTCTCCCAAGCACCAGGGGCCAGGCCACTGCTGGACCAATCCAGAAACAGGCAACATAATAGGCAGAGACCAGAACCCAGGAACATAGGATGCCACTGAGCACTGGCAAGGCTGCACCCTTATAGATATACACATTAGGGATGTGAATCGTTTTTCTGACGATTGAAAATATCGGATGATATTTTCAAACTCATCAGAATTTGGGGGGCCCCCGAACCTGATAGGAAAACCCCACGAAAAATTTCATGGGGTTCTCTTATCGTTTTGGGGGGGGGAGGCGGGAAGAAAGGGCACTTAAAAATAAACCCCAAACCCACCCCGACCCTTTAAATTTAATCCTTTCGCGTCCCCCACCCTCCCGGCCTGCTACCATGTGACAGGGGCCGGCCAATGGCACGGATACCCTGTCACATGCTAAGGGCAAAGGGCCATTGGCGCCATTTTGATTAGTGGCAGCCGACGGCCCGAGTGCGGGAGATCGCTCCCGGGTCCCCCGCTGGACCACCAGGCACTTAAAAATTTTTTTGGGGGGGGGGTGTCAGGAGGATGGGGGACGCGAAAGGATTAAATTTAAAGGGTCAGGGTTTGGGTTTTTTTTCGGCACGACACAGCCGATTAAAACGGGTAAGAATCACGGGAATGAAGATTTCCCGCGGTCTTTACCCGAAATAGGTACTGGAAACGAGTCCGGTACAGATTCACATCCCTAATACACATATTTAAATCTTTAAGGGTACAGTTTTCATTAGAAATGCTTTCTTCATTCATATGTACCAGGTTTAGTATTGTCCCTTCCCTTGTGGGTGCCATTAGCATTTGTCTGTCTGAGGAAAGTCCCTTGAAGGCAGTCCAGGATTTCTCTACTACTAGCCAAATCCACATCTGGCAGGTTAAAATCTCCCACCACTATCTCCTCCCCCTTCCTTCCCACCTTCTGAAAGTCTTTGACCAGCTTTCTGTCCACTTCTTCTGCCCGAGTTGGACCATCTCTGGAGTCCGATGTCACCAAGCAGGTTGACGGGAGCTGTGTGTAATTGCACCCATGGAACTCTTACTGCTTCCAAACAGCACATATATATATTTACATGAGACAATTTCTGAAGTTAACTTTTTTTTTTTTTCTTTACTGAAAATATTCCAGCTTTTTCCTATTTATATTTGCTGCTCTTCACCTGAATTCTCAATACGCCTACAGCCAGAAGGTTTGGTCATTAGCTGCTGCAAGAACAAATTAAGCACCGAGAGTCAACCACTTGCACATGTTCATGACTGTCCCTTCTGTTTTCCTGTCAGAGTTAAGGGGGCTCCAGCAGGCAAAGAGGGAGGCACTAAAATCCCCTTGCGGCACAGCAAATTAAAAAAAAAGAAAAAAAAAGGTGCTGCATCTCCCATTTATGGAAAACTCTGCTGTAACAAAATCATTGGCTGCCAGCTTGTGCCAGTATCAAGGCTGAGAGCTGTACCTAGACGGGGACTGTCCGCAGTTGCAACCTGACTGTTTGACAGGACTGCGTTCGTGATGTCACAGTTATGCTTTAAACTGCTGTAATGCTGGACTGAAAGCAATGTGTACAGCATAGGAAAACTCTTTAATAGTCACAAAGCAATCAGACCCAGGCCATTTCGTATCAGCATTAAGACACTTCGGGTCATGCTTCACCTGGACAGAACACCAGTTGGCTTTAGAGCGTGTGTTTTATGCACCCCAGGCGTACTATAATGGCCAGATAAAGCACTCCCCATTGCCTCCTAATGCTTAGTGAATGACAGTGGAACAGAATACCTGATTATAATTTCAGCGGTAACACAGGGGACAGTGTGCAGGTGCATGCATAAAATTCATGGCCATCTCCAGTGCTGTGATTTGTTGCCAGAAACACACATCTCAATTAGCTGCATCTAATTAGAAACTTGACATCTACCAAAAGGGACTGAAAACCCAGAAAGGCAGGCCACATGCAGATGGAGGTCAGACCGCTAGACAAGGCCTGTGGTCAGCTCTTCCCCAACAAACAGCTCTTGTTGTGCAAAGGCCTGCCTTAGAGACGATACAAATAAAAAGACTCGTTTGCCGTCATGCCAAGGGGCAAACAGAGTAACATGCAGCAGTCAGGAATTATGCAATTTTTTCATGTGCTGACTGTTACTGCATGGCAGTACTCTGTACCAGTCTCAGAGACGTCTGCACTGGGGGGCAAGCTCCCCCCTCCCTCCACTGAAAACAAATAACTTCTTCACCATTTGCCCCCCCCCCCCAGTTTCAGACATTGCACCCACCCCCCTCTTCCCTAGTCCAGCAGAGCAGCCTGATGCTTCTAACTTATGCCTCTTCTTCCTGCAGCCCGCACCGCACCAAACTGTGAGAAGCGTACAGTGCTCTGTAGCAGTACTGAACAAGCGCGGTTCAAACAGCTGATTGAACCACACTGGAGGAGAAAGCAATGGTGTGGGAGCATTGGAAATGGAAGTTACAAGATCCAGCTGCCCCATCGCTCCGATCTGAGCTGCACTGTGGAAGGAATTGAAGAAGAGAGAAAGTCTAGGAGACAGGGACTCGGGGATTAGGTGGGTGCTCGGGGGTGGGGTGGTGATTGCAGGCACTTGGGGATTAGATGGATGGGAGCAGGAATTCAGAGATTGGGGGGGGGGAGCACGGGACTGGGTAGGAAGTGGACAAACATGGACTTAAAAGAATGGGCGGGAGAGTAGGTTCTGAGATTGAGTACAAAGTGGATTCAGGGACTTGGCAATTGGGTTGGGGTATGCATAGAGGGATCTCAGATGAGCGGAGGGTGTGAGTCTGGATGCAGAAGGGTGAAGCAAAGTAGACAGATGGACCTGGAGGGTCTAGGGTGGGGTAGAAAGGGGCTGTGGAGGGTGAAAGACAGAGGAGGGAGACATGTCTGTAAAGGAGGTAAGAAAGGGTGGAAATCGGGAAGGAGGAGAAAGAATGGGGACAGAAGCTAGTTGGTGGTAAGACAGAAAAAAGGAGCTGAGGCTGGTGAGGGAATGAGAGTCAGAGAAAGGTAGACGAAGATTAGGGAGGGGTGAAAGGCAAAGGGAGAATAGGAAGTTGGGAAAGGAGCAAAAGAGGGGAAATAGGAGAGCTGGGGAGTAGGGATGTGAAATCATTTTCCCCCGAATTAGGCATTTTCAATGAAATTGCCTAATTCGGAATGGTTTGGGAGAACTGAAAAATGATTTAATTTTTTCCGAAATTTTGGAAAAAATTCATTTTTGAGTTAGTGCGTGCTAACTCTGCCAGGTGAGCGCACACTAACCCAAAAATTGGGGCCCCCGAAAAAAAACCCTGAACCACGGGAAAAACTAAATACCCACGAGGGGGGGGGGGCCCGAAACGAAGCCAGACACGAAAAATTTACCCGAAGCACATCACTACTGGAGAGTGGATGAGAGTTGGAGATGGAAAGCTAATAGGTAGGTGAGAGATGACGAGGGAGACTGAGAATTGGAGTTGGAAGAGGAGAGGTGAAATCTAGCTGTGAATGGATGAAGAGGGAAAAGAGAGAAATGTAGAAAAAAAGAGATGAAATGGAGAAGTTTATGTCAGAGACAGATATGGGAAGAAGAAAGGAGACGAGAGAAGAACTGGAAAGGAGACCTTGGAAAAGTCCTTAGAAGATTGACAAGAGTAAAGTGGAAAAGAGATTTGGAGGCCAATCTGATTAGAAACTAAATGCTCAGAGAACAAAAGAGAAAAAAGCCCCCATACTCTCACTTTTTAGTTACTGTTATATATCAGCTGTGGGAATGTGCATTTCTTATATCTTTGCATTTTGCTCAATATAGATGGAAATGTATTTCTATATCCCTGATGTTGTACTGCATGCATTGTCTGGCTTCTTGGTGTTTTCATTTCGGTTTCTGTCTGCATGCATTTCTAATTTGTGATGCCTTATTCTCTATCAGGGGACAGTCTGCTTGCACTCTGCATGTGTCACCAAAATTAAGTATTTTACTAGTATTTAGTTTCTGTTTAAGGATCCATAGTAGTCTGGTTTGGTCTGTTTTTCAAATAGGTGGTGTACCAGTGTTATTTTTTTCAGTGCAATTAATGCTGTTGGGATATTGCAGGTTTGCTATATAGTTTCCAAGTGTCTTATTTACAAGGTTTTGTGTTACTTCACAAAGTATCTGCTAGTGGAGGCGTTTGTGTTGCTGTTACTGAGGTAACACCAATATTTGAATACAATTTTTTATATTGTAAGGGAAAACATCTTGGCTCTGCTTTGCATTTGTTGTTAGGAAAATTTCTGCAGATGCAGAGTGTGTGTTAACAGAACTGAAGGTGCAGGATTTATATTGAGATTCTGTTCCATCTTGTATATGCCAGCTTTTACTCCCATACTGAAGAATTGGTTGAATGATCCGATTATTTTTACATTTTTATATTCTACAACTTCTACCATTGCATCCAGCCTGGATTACACCAAATTCATCCATAATAATTTCACAAACAGATTAAATATGTCTTTTAAATAATAAAATGACTCAATGAGTCAAAAAATAAACTACTATTTAAATGCCTTTTAAAAAGGGGTGAGTCTTTACCATCTTATGAAATAATTTCAGATCGCTCTGAGATCTTATTTCAATGGGCAGATCGTTCCATAAACAAGGGCCAACTGAAAATAAAAACCCCAAAAACTTGTTTTCGGGGGGGGGGGGGGGGGAGTGTAAACTATATAACGTCTGGCACGCATAATAATTGTGAACCTGCCAACCTCAAATTGGAACATACCAGTTCTCTGCATATAAAAGTTTGTGTAAAATAACCACCATCTGAAACTGATTCCGCCACTCTATAGGCAACCAATGTAAGGAGAGAAGAGCTGGAGAAATATGATCAGAATAGGCACAACCCCACTTACTATCCGAGCAGCTATACTATTGCAGTATTATAATGGTAGTTTCACAGGAGGTGGTATAAACTGGCTGGGGTTTCTTTATTACATAGAAGGCCCTTGGAACTTTTGCTCGTCATGTCTTCTAAAGCCAAAGTGGATGCAATGTGTAAACACGACACTTGCTTCTCCTCCATACTTAGCTTGTTCCCCCTGCCACCTCACATATATTTCTGTCTCTGGAGGACCTAAATATATATTCCCCGGAGGAGAGTAGAGACGAGGAAGATACGATACAGACCTTTAAATACCTGAAAGGAATTAATAATAAACAGGAATCAAACCTCTTCCAACGAAAAAGCAGCTATAGAACCAGGAGTCAAGATATGAAAGTCCAAGTCAGCAGACTCAGGAGCAGCAGCAGGAAGTCTATCTTCATGGAAAAGTTGGTGGATGCAAGGAAGGCCCTCCCGGAAGAGGGGTGAAAACAAGAATGGTGATGGAGTTCAAAAGGACATGGGATAAACACAGAGGAAATGAAGAAATGGGGTAATCTGTGGTAACTTTAGGTGTAACATTTCTGCATGGGGATAACTGTATGGCACAGAGGTCACTACCCTAAATAACTTGCTTGGCAGGCTGGATGGGCCATGTGGGTCTTTATCTGCCGTCATTTACTAGGTCCCTATATCTACTCATGCTTAAATTTCAAAGATGGCTAGTTGTCCAATCCAGTGGAGCATAAAATTGTTTAATTGACTGGACAGTAAGTTTGAGATCCTGGCCAATCCATTGCTAGCTTATCCTGAGGGCTACCGACTACCGTCAAATCAATTCATTATAATCAGCAAAAAGCTGTGCAAGTCAGTGATATCATTAAGTCTCCACCTCCCCCCCCCCCCCCATATCACCATTTTCGCACAATACAGCAGGACATATCAATAATGTTACTCTTTTTATCACACAAAACAGATCCTCCCAGCAGCAGCAGTAGGTGCCCTCCCCAAGCTAAGGTAGCAGGGCACCCACTGGTCTCAAACTAATTTTCCAGTCAAGCAGGCCCTTCTACTTGCCTGGTCCAGAACACACTTTGAATTTTGAGAAAAAAAAATGTCTTCCTTTTCACTCCTGCACAGATTTGGCAGTGTCTACTGCAACGCATCTCCACTTCCTGCGTTCATGGTTGGGTTTCAAAGACTCTGCACAAAATCACCGGGAGACAGAAGTAGCAGCCACAACTAATAAGTACATGGGCACCTTCCTCAACTAAAACCAACAAAAGTTCACAGATAAAGCCTTATCAATCTCTGAAAGTGCATTCATGCCAAAAAATGAATTGTACACTATTTATTTTTATTTATTAACATTTGATATTCCATTTGATATTCTGCTTTTTACCATGATTGGTCTCAAATTTAAAGTAGGTTACAATAGTATTAAATCAACAAACAGTACTGGTTGAGGATCTGCTGTATATATGTAAAGGCAGCTTCATAGTTGGGCTCTTTTGTTGTTGTTGTGGACATAGAATACTTCTGTGGTAACTAGGTTTTGGGAAGGAAGTCTCTGTTAGGATTGCTTGGCAACAAAGCCATGCTTTAGCTTTCTTCCTGAAAGTGAGGTAAGCTGGACTCCAATCGTAGTGATGATGGAAGCATGTTCAGATCTTTGGTGCATAACAGCTAAAGGTCTGAAGTCTGGTGCACGAAGGTCTAGCAGAGGCCAGAGGTGAGGTGGGAAGATCTGAGTTGTCTCTTGCGGGCATAATGGAGAAGGATCTGTGTAAGATATTCTGGGGCCCGTCTGTTCATGCTCTTGAAGATAAAGCAAGTGTTTTGAATTTGATTCTGCTCTCTATTGGTAGCCCGTGTAATCGAGATAGAATAGGTTTTATGTAGTCAGATGCTTCTGCTCTTACTGGATTCTTGCTGCTGTATTATGTAGGAGCTAGAGGCGTTTTGAATTGCATAGGGAGATGCTACTGAATAAAGAATTGCAGTAGTCTATTCTGCTGGTGATTAGTGTGTGAATTACTGTAGCTAGACTGTGTTTATCTAGGTAGTTCGATAGTTGGTAGATCTGACGTAGATGCATGAATGAGGTTATTACTACTTTCGAGATGTGCGTTTCCATGATTCTTTGGGATATAATGGAGATTCTAACAAGTAGGATGGTAACTGTAAGGGATGCCCTTGGCAGCTAATCCACAGACGTTCTGACACACTTTTATTTGGACTAAATACATATTTATGGGAAAGAAACTGGGGAAAAGGAGATGGATTGTAAGGTGAGCAAATAAAATCAGTAAAGTTCAAAATATGTAGAAAGATCTTCAATTCCTTGATGGGTCTCAGCTGTCTAAATCCCAGCTCATTATATTTTATTAAGAGCTGGTATAACTCGTTAACATGCTTCCTATGGGGTAGCGGACTCAGAGAACTTCACAGTCAGGCTTAGTTCACTTAAACCCTTACATAATTTATAATACTGAAATAAACTGCAGTTGTAAACCCTCCTCTGGGAGATCGGATGGAACAAATAATGCATTTCTATGGATTTGTCTTCCCCAAAATGGATCCCTGACCTTCACACAACAGGGATACCACACTGCATTACAAAATTGGCAGGTGTCCATATGCCCGGTCAGATCAAAACACCTCATTGGTTTCTTCTAAATCTCCAAAGCAGTACTCCTCAGTGTCTAAAGAAAACCTAAGTTACACAAACAAGGTCAGGAAAACAGGCAACCCTATTACCAACACCGTGTGCAATCTGTCCTTCTCAGCCACACATGAAACACAGCTCTGCTCTCTCTTCTGGACATTAAAGGTACTCTGTAGCATTATGGAGACTCTAATCTCCAAGAAGAATCCCTCATTAGCACTGCGTTCTCACGCCTACTCCTATCGCACGCCTCATGGACCACGATGGAAGCATCACTCACATACATTGGAATTAGCGAGTCACCTTGCTGCCAAATCCTCTACCTGTTACTCATGTTGACTCAAGGACCTTGGTAATGAGAAGCAGATATTGTTTTTGTGTGTGTGGGGGGGGGGGGGGGGGAGGGAGAAGAGCAGGCTATTCTGGTCTCTTGGGAATTTCAGTTTTAATTAAAACCAGGGCAGGGATCCAGCACCATGACCCTTCATTCCCATCTACCCAGAGATCTTTTGCCCATATTTCACCTTCCCTCTCAAGTCACATAACCCAGAGAGTGAAGAGAGAGGTAAGCGTGGAGCCAAGTGCTGTTCTTGCTAAGACGCAGCACGCCATACTGCTCAGTCATGAAAGGCAGGCGTGGCTGAAGAGATTGGGAGGGGATACAGAAGACCAGACAATGGATGACAGCAAAAAATAAATAAATAAAACCTTTAAACCACAGCAATTCTGAATGGGGGTCAACATCAATGAACAACAAAAACAAAACAAAACAAAAAAAAAAAAAACAAAAGCAACTCGTTTACTTAATGCACAGAGATTTCCAGATGATAAATCACTTCAGTGTTAATCATTCTGCTACATATCGTGCAATTAATATTTCTGCTCACCGGAAAACATAAGGAGCATTCAAAGAGTGACAGCGTGTGCATATGGCTGAGCTTTAGGATAATTGGGAGCAGTGTTGGTTTTTGGCACCAGATTAGACTCTCGCAGTTGCTGGAGTATATCTGTATGTATATGTCTCTATCCATCCCGTTGCATAAATAGATATAGGGTTACATCTATACAGATGGCATCATATAATCACACAAAGGCAATGTGCTTTCTTCAGTTAACGGGAGTGACTACCATGCTGAGTTCTCAATAGTATTCCACAATTCAGTCATAACCATTTACAGTGGAGAATATGAAGAGCGCTGTAGTCAATGGGGAAACATTTCTTACCACATATAATGACAACACTGAGCGATGCTCTCTTACAGGGAAGGGCCTCCCAACTCCTCCACTTTCAAACACAGGCCTCCATGCATTTCAGAATTTGAAAGGCTTGACGAGGGAGATCTGATGAGCAACAAATAGGGTTGACCTTAGTAGGATGTAAGGTCTAGGACGAATCAGCCAGAGGGGGGCACCTTACCCTCAACTCCCACCCCCCTCCTGAGATCAAAGCAAGGTCAGCTGTCCAAAGCATCGGCCACATCCTTCTGCTCTGCCCCAACCAATCTCAGAGTCCTTGCTCTCCCTCCCAATATCTGCGTCTCTACCAGGGCCAAGTTTAGTCACAGACAGACAACTGCCTCTGGTGCCAAATTCGTGTAGGCGCTGGAGCGTTGCCACCGCTGTCTAAGCCTGAATCCAAACCACCTGCTGCGCCACCATTTCCCTCCTCTCGTGGCACAGACTCCAGTTACTGCAAGGAAGACTTAAATATCAGCACACTGCCTTCAGCAGCCCTCTCTCTCTCTCTCTCTCTGACGGACCCTGTGGTGCCCTGCTCCTCGCACGGGTTTCCTTGGTAAGAGGAAATCGATGCAGCAGGGGAGGGGGCAGGGCACGCAGGGTCTGTCAGCACGAGGGGGTTACTGAAGAACCCCGTGCCTTTTCTTCTCTTTCGTTGCTGCTGCAGCCCAGAATTCACCCACCTCCCCCTGTTCTATTGCCTATATGCCCATGCCCCCTTAATGCCACCATGCTCTCTACCATCTATTCCCCTCAGTCAGCATTCCTCTTCTCCTTCCCAAGCTATCACCTCTCAATCCCCAGGCCCCCACTTCTCCCCCTAATAGCTCGAGTCGCCACCCTTTCAAACAATACCCAGTCCCATCCCCCTCCGATCTCCAAGTCCCCTCTTCTCCCTCCCCCCCCCCCCCCCAACTTACACCTTTATCCATCCTCACGTCTTCCCTCCATGCTTTGGCTGACCCTGCACCTAATTCTGCGGCTCCTCAAGTTGCCGGTGCCACTCTTCCCCTCTTGCACGTTCAGTAATTAGCTTGACACACAGAGAGCCGGTGCAGTTCACACGACCGATCGCTGAATCATGTTGGGGGGGGGGGGGTGGGGAGGGCAAAAAAAAAAAAGCAGCAGAGCTGGCTGGAGGAGCTGCAGCAATAAGTATGGAGGGAGAGAGAAGCAGCAACAGCAGGAACGGGGGGGGGGGGGGGGGAGTGTGAGGCTCTCACAGTGGCCCTGTCACCCCCCCCACACACACACACACACACTCTTGCTTTAAGTATGGCCCAGACGAGAGGCGAAGCACTTCCCATCTGTCACAGACTGCAGGTGTCCCTTAGGAAGCAGACTATGGAAAGCGCCAGAGAAGTCGGCTAGAAAAAGAGAGGGGGTGGGCCGGCTGGCAGGTGGAATCTCCTGCGACATTCTCCTAAAGTCATCCGTTTCTTTAGGCGGCTTGCTGCGGGGGGGGGGGGGGGGGGGGGGGGGGGAGGGGTAGGACCGCTTCCATCACAATTTGTGTCTGCAACACGAGCAGGACACAGAGAGAGTCATTTTCAGTGGCCTGCACGGTGCTAATCCAAAGACGTTAGCTTGAACAAGCAAAGTGGATTTTTTTTCTGTGTCTACCCGTTTGGAAAATTCAGGCGTGCGTGCAGAACCCAGTGTGGCATAGACACACACAAAGTTACACACACAGAAATATGGGGGGAAATTGTGGTCTGTGGGTACTTACTGTATTGGCTCAGGATTGTGCTCGACTCTTTTGCATCGTTGTGGGTATAGGTTGCTATTTATAAGAAATTTACCCCCTTAATTTACGCCCGATATCGCACAGCAAACTTTCATAAACAGTTGAAAGTGCTTTTTTTTTTTTTTTCCCTTAAATTTCAGTAAGCTTTGGCAAATGTGTTATATGAAACTATTTTAAGCGAGATTTATGTTTTCATCAATCATGTTTTAAATGATTTTTACGTTTGTTCTGTTTTATTGTACACTGCTTAGCTCTCCTGATTTGTTATAAGCAGTTTCCAAAACGTTTTAAATAAAAAAAAAAAATAAGTAAATAAAAATAAAACACTTTTATAAACACATTCTCCAAATTGATTTTCAAATGAAGATTCATTGTGGTTTCTGCACACAAATCCTTTTGAAAATCAGGCCTGTAAAAGTGCAGGGAGCAGCGAGCCATATGAATGCACATACAAATATTCCCATTTTTTTTTTTTTTTTTAGGGATGCTTCCTACATCTGCTGCAGGGAACTGCTCTCCTCCGACCCTCTAGGAGGTCGGGCCTATCACTTGTTTCTGCTTTTGCCCTCCCCATGATCCTTGCTCACTCACCAGCTATATCCACCAGGAGCAGGAAACAAAAGCACCCCCCCCCCCCCAACTGCTAATGAAAATGTGCCCGCTAGTGAAGAACCAGGTCTGAGGTCCTGCAGCTTTCCATTATTTCATCAGTAGGGTGACTACCAGCTCTGCGCCCATGTACAGACCAAGGTCGATGACAATGACAAGAGGGAGACTGCACTGAAAAGGCTCCAGCCAGAAAGGCTGGATCACCGAAGGATTCCCCTCCTTCCTCCCCCCCCCACCCCCCCATTGAAAGCCTGTCCTGCTCACACTGGCTGGGGAACGTGAGTTTAAGTAAGGGACTTTCGTTAGGATGCCACAGCCACCACAGAAAGAGTCCACCCCCAACCCCCACTGGGAGATCTGCATGGAAAGAGCTCCACGTGCGTTCGGAGCCCACCTTAATCCAGTCATGGCCCAAAAACCCCAGGAACAGGGCCTGACACTCTTCCAGGGTGCTCCCATCATTACTGCAGGTAGGACCTTCTATTTGTGATGTAAACCTGACCTTGCAGAGGTGCTAATGCATTATTAAAGCTAGAAGACCCTCTCTCAAGGATTGCGAATGGACATTAAACGCGCCTGAAAGCAGAATATATATAAAAGAACATACAGGCAACTTGGCTGGCCTCTTGAAGGCTAAAAGAAAAAAAAAAAAAGCCTGGATCCAACAGGTTCTGGGAACAAATAAGGAGTTTCATTTATTTCTAGATGGAAATGAACAGCAGCAAACCAACCCAAAGCCAGCGATAAAGGCAGTTGCCACTGACCCAGTTCTGTCCTGCTGAAAGGTCAGGCACAGCGGGGGCTCCCTGGGAAAGTAACTCAAAAGTAATCCGGCCGCTCTCTTTCCTACCCTTTCCTTTCTAAAAACAGGAATTTATTCCTCAATGATCCCAAACAGATCACTAGCTTTAAGGCAGTTTGCTCTGGGTGCTAATTTCTGTCAGGGTCAAAGGATAAATTGGATATATATACACACCCACCCACTCCTATTTATGAAGGCTTCCCTTTGTAATAGCACCTCCAACTGGTGCACTGATCACGTGACCTCCAACTGGTGCACTGATCACGTGACCTCCAACTGGTGCATTGAGCACGTGACCCACAACAACAACAGTCATTGCCCGCTACAGGACATGCAAGCAGCCAATCGTCAACAGGATGGCATTTAACAAAATGGCATCTCCTACGTTAATTCACCACTGTATCATTAACCAAATCAGTCTGCCAAGCCCACTCAATATCATCAAAATTTTGGCCCCTCTGGAAGGAGTTGCAGTGGCCCCTAGAATAAATATTGCCCTTGATCTTTGAATCTGAGCAATATAATCTTCTCTCAGCTGCTATTTGCTCTCTGGAAGGTCAATATTTAGTATCACCATTAACCTCACTGACAGCCTCTGTTTGCACAAACACACATACAAAACCCAAACCTGGGCAATGTATTTATCCTAGAACAGCAATCCCCAAACTCCGCCATCGAGGGCGCAATCCAGTCTGATTTTCAGGATTTCCACAAGGAACATGCATGAGACCTACTTGCATTCCATGGTGGCAGTGCATGAACCTAGACCTCGTGCATTTTGCAGCAATCCTGAAAACCTGATCGAGCTGTGGCCCTCAAGGACACAGTTTGGGGACCTCTGTCCTAGAATTACAGGAAGAACAGAATCTGCAAGAGCGGGAGGAAGGGTGGGAGAGAAGAAGTAAGCAAATAAAACAGAAGAGCGTGTGGGGGGGGGGGGAGGGGGAAAGCAAAAGCAATAGAGGTCTGAAGCAGAGGACTTGGCAACCCGAGGGGAGAGAACAGAGGGGAGGAGAGGAACAGACTAGCAACAAAGATCAGGAGTCCCTTAATTAAGAAAAGAGGCTAGGAGACCCAGCTAAGCATGGGGTACATCACACCACACATTCTGTCTCTATCCCATAACCAAAGTATAGATGAGGAGCTATGCAGGTGCATGAGAAAGAACCTTCCTATCCTGATGGCATTCAGGATCACAAACCCAGAAACAAAACTACAACAGTGCACTTATGCGCGCTTCCATATCTGTGTTATAGAAAAAGGCTTTTTATCTGATATAAACCTGATCTCACACAAGTACTCATGTATTTTTAGAGCTAATGGTGTCCCTAGCAATGTTAATAGGTATCAAGTATGCATTAATTACATATTAGCAGAATCATGGGAAAGTCTCAGACCTGCCAATCACTGCTGCTTATTTACAAAAATTAAAAAAAAAAACAACAGTTACAGGAGCATCTTTATATCACACCAGTTCCAAGTTTCTGAAAGTTGTATAACAAGGCAGCAGAAAGCATAATGAAGCTGTATAATAAAGACGTGATCAATTAATGACTGCCCCCCTCCCCCTTCCTCCCTTCCCCTCTCTTCCATTTAGCTCAGCAGTTGTGACAGAAGACCATAACAGCAGAAAATTAAGTTAATTCTGCCACAACAATCTCAAATCAGCCATTTCTCTAGGCTGAAAAATATGCCCCATCTAAACGGCGCCTCGGACATTGGCAGCAGTCCATTCTGCATAATACTTTGAACAGGTACAACCAACCCCCCCCCCCCCCCCCCCCCCTTACAAAGTCACTTATTTTACCGCAAATGTACTGCATGAAACATCGCCTGAGGCAGTCAGGGTGTTGAACAGATTGTGTGATCCGAGGATCCTTAGACTGACAGGCACAGAGAGGAGCAAGGCATCCCAAATTGATAACATGCATGAGAACAGCAGGTCTTCCCATTGTGTGAAAGTTAATTTTTATTGTTTGCCTTTTCCATCATGCAATTCTGCCCACAATGATGGAGGTAAGGAGGACGTACAACCCCTGATCCAAAAGAGCTGATGGCCTTCTTTGACACTATCTCTTTCTGTCTGCTACAATGGCACCAAGAACCTGATACAATGCTCCTGGGCTATGGATTGGACAGGAGGTCCTGCTGCCACTGAAATCTGAAAAGGGGAAGGGAGCCCACTAACAGGAAAGAAGAATAGAAACATGATAAGTATCGGCAGGAAAACCATGGGGTCATCCTCTGAAATACTGTGGTTTACCCCACTTCCAGCTGGAGACAGGGAGAGAGACTAGTGGATTGGGGCAAAGCATACACACCAGTTACCCCTCATTAACTACCCCAATAAAAAAACAAAACAAAACACAAAAAAACATTAAAATATGATAAGGAAAATAGATAAACTGTAGAGTTTAACAGAATTAGGACAAGTCAATGATCCAGAATGATATATAAGGACTAAGGAGAAAAAAATATTCAGCTTCAACTTGCCATCTGACCCAGTGCAATAAATTATCTTGTACTCTTAACAGCCCAGAGCTGCCAACAGATTAGTCAAGCTTTTTAAAAACATGAACCTTTTCAGATTATTTCATGTAGTAAATACAGTACATGTTTTTTGTACAAAAGTAAATGAATGTAAACCACTTCACATCAGGGCACAGAAGCAAAAGCGTTCACAGTATACTACAGAGTTGCACTAAAGCAGCACCCGAGTTTCCCAGTTCAAAGGTAAAAGCTGCTAACTACCTGGAAGGGCATTTAAGAAGTTACTAAATAAATAAAAGGTTTATATCATCAGTCGCAGCTCATCCACCATCTCAATACAACATGCTATGATATCCTGTGACATTGCATTGAACTGACTGAAGTCAACGTTCTCACAGGAGACATTCGTTTATAGTCATGTGGTATTGCAGCAGCCCTGTCACATGATATCAATGGCCCATTTTGCTAAAGCACTGCTGACCACCGATGAGCCCACAATCACTCATTTATTAATACAAGTTTTATAAAGGTTAGAATACAGAGCAGGAAAACTTAAAACCCCTACAAAGGTCTTTCAATACCATCTTCTAATCGAAATGCACCCACATGACCTTGAGAACGTAAGTCATTTTTCCTCCATTGTACTCAACTTCTAGGCCATCTGTCCCTCTGCGCTAGTCTGGGATTGGGAGCTCATTGTGAAAGGAAATTTCAAAATTCATCTATTAAGTGACCACACAACATAATAAACCTAGCTTTTTCACAAATACAATATGTTTTCTCCACTATTACTTTTACAGAATCCTATTACTTTAACAATATCCAAGTCCTCAATATGGTGGTGTGCTGTCAGGAGCTGAACATTGGAAGCTTCTTGTTAGCCTATCAAATAAACATTCATTTGTAAAGGATTCACACTTTCTGTGGTACTTACACTGGACATCAAGATATCTTTGAGTCTCTAGCTCTTTGACCGCTGGGTGATCTACTGAACAGACCACAGGCACTCCGTCATCCTCACGTCCCACCTTTAAAGAGATCCGACTTGTAACCATAAACATCTTCTCTTCAGAATTCTCCACTTCTAATTGGCCTGTGAAATGAAAACATAATGAGACCTGTAGTAAGGTTGCTCCCATCAAAGAAACCAAATCACTCGCTATGGCCTGTTACACAGAAACCTTCAACGAAAATAAATTCCGAATGACTTGGGTTGGATGGCTCGCCTTGTCATCAACTCCTTGAGCCATTCTGGAGGAAAGCTCATATTCCACTACTCTTGATACTGCATTCTCAGAGGTTATAGTTATTTGAGGGCATTATGCAGGGGTTTAGGATGATATGTTGGTACTGTACTTATCGACATGCTCAGAAGAAAAATGGGAGCTTAGTCCCTTCTAATCCACTTCACATTCAATCAAGCTACATTCTGAAGCAAAAGCGCATGCAAGGAAGCTCTGCTGTAAGATTCTGAGAGGAAGGGGCACATTCCAACATTAAGTTTTGATACATAACATTATGAATTTAAGAAGACAGAATTTCAAAGAAACCCAGATGTCCAGTGAAATAAATGGGGCTCTGACTACATTCAAGGCTCCATGGCCCACAGGGGCATATTGGAATCCAGAACACAATTTTTGGTAGAACAACATCAATGCTCGTCATCACCAAAGCTGTTAAGCACAGAAACAAAATAAATTCCAACAGATTTTTTACTTGGCCCACATATCTGCCATTTTTTATCAAATTGCTTTTATTTGTATTGAAAATTTTAAGGACAATTACAATCAAATATAAACCAACCAAAAAATTAACCCCCCCCCCCCCACAACATACAAGCAATAACACATGGTCCATCTATTACAAAACGGTCCTCTTCAAAACAAACATCCGCAGGTTTCTAGATGCATGTAAACGCTAATATCCAGGCATTCTTTTGAAGTGCTACCACTTCGTATTTGTGAGTTAGACCCACAAATACCACCACACATCAAGAATATTTTCACTTTATTTTTCCAATTCGTAAGAATGATCTTGAAGGCTAGGGCCAAGAACAGATCCAAAAAACTTTGCCACCATGACAACAACAAATGATCCATGGCATTTGATCACCAAACATCAATGGCCAGTGAAATCTCAAACTAGGATACTTAAAAATTCCTTCCACTCTTTGCCACATTGAAAGCCAACTCCACAGCAAAGCCCTTAACATTCATACATCGTATGGTCTGAAGAACCAACATCCCAATCACACAACCAGCAATGCTTTACATTAAAAGAAAGACCAAAATAAAGACCTTTAACTAGCGTCCAAAGAGCTTTATGAGCAATTAGGAAAGGAAGCAGATAGGGATTTGTCCCAATAACTTTCCCTACAAGACAGTTCCATACATCTTTCATTTAGAAGGAACATGCAAGAAACGCAACCATCTCATTGGATAGAGACGAAACCTTTACTGGTTTTGTGAATATTTTAAGAAGCTTCTTTTCAGAGCTACTAAGTTTCCCTCCTTCACCCCAAAATGCTTGCATCTTCAAGCAATCGCTAGCCTAACAAAGCCATCATCTCTATCCAAGCATGTGGGTTTTTTCTTTTTAATCTTCACTGATTTTATCTTTGGCAGGCTAAAAAGCATGGCTCACCTGTTCCCAGCAACAGATAAACTGCCACCACTGCCAAAACTGTGACCCCTCCCCCCCCCCCTTGAATGGACTGACCAAGATCCAGGCTACCAAATCGGGGTGATTTTCAGCCAGGTCGCTGAGCTGCAACCTCGTTCAGCTTTCCCATTGGGAAAAAGTGAAAGGCAGAAGCCACCAATGGCCCTCGACTTGGTACCTTTTTAATGTAGAAAATGACCACTGCCCAACTCTCACAGCACTCTGAAGTCTGTAATTCTTTTCCTATTAAATGGGTTTTGGTTTTTTTTTTTTTTTAAAGGACTTTGCAACACCCAGCATGCAGTGGGAAGAAGATTTATGAAAACCAGAGGCTAGATCAGGGGGCAATGCTAGCCTAGGGTAGACTGGAACTCAGGCACATTTTAGGGCAGAAAAAGAGTCCTGCTGCCATGTGAAATGAAGTATGTGCACCTCAGAGTGGGGCTGGTAGAAACCCTGCTCATTTGGTTTGTGTCCATGTCGTCTGTAGAACTCCCGTCCCCCCACAACGATGAACACTCTTATTTCCACTGCCACTCACCTGCTGGCCGATGGACTCCTTACTCCAGGTCCTCTCAGCAGAGGCGGCCCTTCAGCCACGGAAAGGGCTCAATTCACCCAGCTCCAGGACGCGTTCCAAACAAGCCTGCTCCCCCACCCCCCCCCTCCCCCACCAAGTGCTGAATCAAAGAAACCACAAGCAGGCCCATTTTCAGCACCAGCGCGTTAAGATGAAGAGCGAGTGCCGTGTATTTACGTAAAATTTTTTTTTTTAATAAAAGCAGCAGATTATATGGCTTGAGGGACTGTGAGGGTAGGAGGGACTTTCCAAGGTATGTGCTGGGTTGCAGCAGAGTGCCTTAGAACGCAGGAGAAAAACAAAATGCCTATAAAAATAAACACAGCAAGTGTTAAGGGCAAGGAAAGAAATGCTCCGTTTGTGCTAAAAGGTGAGAGGCATGACTCTGATCTTTCCTGCAGTGTGACACACGGCGTTGTAACTTCAGAACAGCCTAAAGCAGACAATGGGATGGACCATGTCAAGATATGTCTGGCATACGAGTCCTTTCCTATGCAGGGCTCTTACAAAAAAAAACAAACAAACAAAAAAACCCCCCCACTTAAATCAGCTCATTTTAATGGAGAAAAGTTCATATAACAGGAACCAATGACAGGACATAGGCCCTGAGGGTAAGAGCAGACCCGAACTCCTTGACTTTCTTCAAACCACACAAAGTGAGGCCAACTAGCACCAAAACAGGAGGTAATTATTAATGCATTAAAACTGCAGGATGCCAGGCCAATAAACCAGGAAGCGACCTTTCCCCCTCCCCCATTGGGGGCTCATACAAACTAGTTTTCAAATGTAGCATGGAAATGGATGCAAAATCATAATTGAATAAATAGACGGGCTAACATACAAATATTTCTATTAATTAAAAAACATCAAGGGGTACATATTCAGTCACTATCCACATAGTAAAGTACGCCGGATAAACTTATCCAACTAACTCTGGAGGTATTCAATAGTGCACTGAATATAGCCGGCTATCATAAAGTTGGCCAGATAACTTTATTCAGCTAACTTTAAGACAACTCTTTGGCAAGACCCGATTTAGCTGGATAAGTTATCTGGCTAACTCTGAATATCTGAGTTAGTCGAATAACTTGTCTGGCTAATGTAATTCCTCAACACCCTACACCGCTGTTCAGACTGTCTATCACTGCACTCCAAAATATCCTAATTCCCTTTCAGGAAAACAGTCTCTATATATACAGAAAATGGCAGGGGACACCCCGGCATGCTGCGAACGGAGCACACTGTGCATGGAGAAGATGAAAGCCCCCAGCGCGCCAGTCGCAATAGAGATGAAGGCCCCCGGCGCGTTGTTCGCAGTGAGGATGAAGGCCCCGACATGGCACAAATGGAGCACGCGCACCATTCACGGCAAACATGAGGTCCCCCCATGTGCCTCGGGACGCACTCCACTCATGGCAAAGATAAAGTCCCAGATGAGCATGAATGTATGTAGAGATGTGTATGTGTGTGTGTGTGGGGGGGGGGGGGGGGGGAGAGAGAGAGAGAGGGGGAGAAGGGAGGGGGAGGGGGAGGATGAGAGATTAGGAGGGGGAGGGGTGAGAGAGCAAGGGGAGGGGGTGAGAGACAGAGCAGGGGATTGAGCAGGAGCGTGTGAGAGAGAACATGGACGGTAAGCAGGGGGGAGGGGGTGAGAGAGCAGGGGGTGTTTAAGTGTGGGTGCCATTGAGAGGGAGCCTATATGATGAGGAGACTGTGAAGGAGTGTGTATGTGTGGGAGAGATTGGGAGCTGGTGTGTATGAAAAAGGGATCCTGTATATGTGAGGGAGCTGGCCTGTGTGAATGAATTGTGAATGTGTGAGAGAGAGTGTGTGAAGGAGTGCATGACAGAGAGACATAGCCTGTGTGAGGGTATATGTGTGTGAGAGAAAGGGAGCTTGTGAGAGTGTGTATATGTGCACTAGAGAAAGGGAGCATGTGTGTGAGAGAGGGAGGGGCAGAGGGAGCCTGTGTGAGGGGCAGTACTGAGAAGGGGATCAAACTGTGAGAATGGAGATAGAGTGGAAGGGGTTGAGTCTATAGATGGAAGGGAGAGATACTGGCAGGTGGAGGAGTTGGGACCTGAGAGGGCAAAGTGGCCAGGGAAATAGGGAGAAAGAGTGGAAGGGACACTCTTACAGTGAATTTTTAGGAAAATTCTGCTCAAAATATTTAAAATTCTGCATCTTTAAGTAATAACTTTTTTCTGTATTAATTAAAAATATAATTACTTAAGGACTGTCATGTAAATTGTGTTATTTTGATCAACATAAAGTTTGCAGAATTTTGCAGAATTTTAAGTTTTTGTGCATAGAATTTTAATTTTTTTTGCGCAGAATTCCCCCAGGAGTACTTTACATCACTGCTAACCACAGCCATCACTAGATTGATATAAAGTATACAACAAATGCTATTAGAATGTATCCTGGAGAAACAATGTATACAGGGTTTTTGGTTTTTTTGTTTGTTTTTTTTTTACAAAGAAGCTCTGCAACACCCAGCTAGAAATGTGCTAATTATTCATTTAGTCCGATAACTACTGAGTAATCCAGCTAAATGCCTCTAAATATTGACCTCCAACTTTATATTTAAAAAAAAAAAAAATTAAAGAAAAAAATTAGAGAAAAATATTACTCCCAAAATGGCTGCACTTCAAGCTACATGCTCTGTTTTAAGGGGGAATATTTATTAACTCGAAAGTTATGATTTTGCATTTGTTTTCATGGTGCAACTGAAAGCTGGTCTGCATGAGCATTTTGTTAAAAACAAAAAGAAAACAAAAAAAAAACCAAGTTAATTGCAGATGTACTGATGCAGCATCTTGTAATATAATTAATGCATTTATAGTCTAATGCACCTTTTAGATGCTACTTAACAGATAAGTAACATATACAGGCAGGTAGAAATGAGTGTAACACACATCGCTACAAAGCGTAATTATGTATTATCCTTTGGTACCCAGGACAGACACCTTCTACTGTATTAACTCCTTTCCACCTTCTCTCTCTCTCTTTCCCCCTCCCGAGAGGACTATTTTTCAGTTTTCGTAGGCTCATCATGTATAAAAAAAAAAAAAGACAAAAGGCAGAACTGGCATGGCGATTTAGCATTTCAAGAGGCCATGTCTTTGAACTACTTTTGAAGTCCACCCCTACTTGAAGACTTCTGTTCACTTGCTGAGAGAAAAAGGCAACTGAAGTGAAGAAGATAAAGAAAGACTTGACAGGCCAGACTGTAAAAGAGAGAGAGCTGGGGCCATTCTTTGGAGCTGCTGACCCCTGGAAGGGGGGGGGGGAGCAGACGGAGTTGAGTGGTGTTTGAAGATCTTTGCATCCATTTGGATGGAATGCACGATTTTCTGGAAAGTGCAGACAGAAGCCGGGTATATTTCTGCGAGTGTCAGAGACTCTATCATGGTCTTTCTTTCTGCCACTGTAATCCTGCTATCTACCCTGGCTGAGGGCATTAGGGACCGCAGGGTAAAGGACATTGTTAGTAGCAGGAAGAGACAGCAGCTGGAATACAGAGGCCAGAAAGCAAAGGTAAAAGTCTGTTCTTAAAAGAAATACTTTTCAAATTTTTCTTCAGTTCAAACCCCTACGTTTTAATCTGAGTGAGGCATTGGAATTCTTAATTCCCTCCCCCTGAGTTGACCTTTACTCTCTAAATGCCCTCTTAATTGAGACCTTCCAGGAATACAGGGAGCAATTTTCAAAAAGGGCCAAACGCCCAACTTGGCTGGCCAGATTTTGGTGGGTTAAGTTAAGAACATTTTCAGCCAAATCTAGATGCCAAGGTTTGCGGCTTTCGATGAGCTTGAATGTGGCCAGCTTGATTTAAGCCTACAAATCGTTTCGCCTTGCATGGGGCCCCTAGGTTAGGGTGTCTAGCGATGAAAATCAGCACAGGGACAGTAACTTTTAAACTGGTGCATTGGCGCACATTTGTCAGCCTGCACCCAGGGACACGGTCATTTTGTAACATACATGCGTATATATGAGCGTACGCCACAAATTAGCCTGGCTACACGTACAAGTGTGCTCAATTTTAAGTGGATGAGAGCAAATCTTTAATTGCCCCCCTTCCGCCCTGTTAACCCCAACCTTTAAAAAAAACAAAACTAGACAGATCAGCAGGGTTTTAATCACTTACACATCATCCAAAGCAGAAGCAAAGTTACGCACCCGGGGACCCCGGCGTGCACCCATGCATGTATGCACAAATTTCATGGTAAAATCCCAGACCAGATCCACACCCTACCCCCTTTTTGGAAGCATATTATTTATGCGCACAACAGCATGCATGCGCGTATCTGGGTGGCTTTTAAAATTCGCTCGGCGTGCGCTGGCCCAACATAGTCGTGCATCCTCTAATTTCAGCACGCATCAGCCTTTTGAAATTCACCTTTAAGTGCTTAACAAACTTCCCCCCAGGACCTGAGCCCACGCTCATACCACCAGCCTCATAAATAGCCATGTTGGCCTTAATAACCTACAAAGAAAGATGCTCAAGATGACCCAAGATATAGAGGAAATTTATTTTAAATCTACCATAAAGCTCTTTGTTGCCTTTGAACCATCTGATGTTGGCAGCTGGTTTACTTGACATGGCAGTGCAGTTCAACTCGATTTCTTCTCCTTCCGTGGCCGTCTCCTTCTCAATATCAATGATGAGATTGTGCGGAGGGACTGAAAGCAAACAACAACACATGGGGATTAATGAGGAGTCGCCGCTGCTGCCAGTGGGGCAATGCCAGCCAGGTGCTTGGTGAAGTGGGAATCTTAAATCACGTGTTTTAGACTCAAAAGCTGCTTCTTGTGCTTTTGAAGGGTGACGTGAGGAAGCTAGTCCGAGTTTTTATGCAAGATATGAGCGGTGTCAAGGCTTCAGACAGTATTACAGTCCCAATCATTCACTTCTCGTGATCATCATCTGGCTCTCCTTATCTGGCTCACAAGGGCAGGCAGCTCAATTATGAGAGACGAGTGGGTAGGACAGCAACAGGGACCGAATCCATGACAAATTCTATGACTGCTCACCAGTTCCAAATCTATGCCCATTCAATGATTCCTCTGCAGAGTATCACGTGTTTGGTATGCGCTGAGAACTAGAAAGGTGCAGGCATAAGAATTTCATTTTGCTTAATTTATTCATTTTGGAGGATTTCATTTTTTTTTTTATTTCGATTTGTTTAATGCTTATTTTGGTTCAGTTCTGTTTCTGAACCAAAACAAACATTAAAATACAAAAAAAAAAAAAAAAAAATACCAACCAAACAAACAAGCCCATAACAAAACAAAATGTTTTTTCTGCCCCCTGGCAGTGCTCAGTCCAACCAAGGCCTCCCTGGGCCCGTTTGAACCCCCTTCACTTCTGCCCCTAAAACAATTTGCTGGGGCCAGGGACCTCCTCAGCCCCTCCTTGCCCCTTTCCATGGCAGTCTCAGAAGATGAAAGAGGCGAGAGCGATGCCCCACTCACTCCTGCCCCATGTGGCACTTTAAAATTGGTGTCAGTGGCCCTGACGCTGGTGCCAAAGTGATGTTTTCATTTCCAAGGACTGTGGCATTGGGGAAGGAGCGATGCCTACGCGCTCCTTCCCCTTACATCTCAGGGGAACCCCATGAAGAGGGAAGCCAAGGAGGTCACCGGCCCTGCTAAATTTCTCAGGGGTGGGATTTGGTGGGGGGGGGTTCTGTGTAGGCTCAGGCCCTGCAGTTTTATTTAGTGGGTGGAAGGGGGGTGGAGGCCATTTACAAAAATTGGGGGGGGTATTTTCGTGCAAGGCCATTTTGGGTTTGGATGTGCCATTCATTTTAAACAAGTGCACGTCTCTACTGTGTACTGCTCTAAGGTTTTTATAGAAAACTTGCATTTTAAATCTGGTTACGTCCAACCTCTCACATATTTGCATGTAGAAATAATCCAAATTGAGCTCCTTTTAATTCTGTAGTCTTAACAACCTTAGTTTAAATATCTGAAGAACAATTAAACCACCGATGTACAATCTGTGAATATACCAGTGCTCTTCTATGGGGAATACTCTAATGTTGTACAGCTTTCCACTAACTCTGAGCATAAATTACAGAGCACTTGTAGCATGGGCTATCCTAGCCAAGCAGGCTTCTAGCTTACTAGACCACACCTACGCCCTTGCTCTGTCTCCCCCTAAACCTCATACCTTGGAACATAACAGGTATTCCTGCTGCTCTCTTATAATTTAAGATCGTCATCACATGCGGGTTTGGCCATGAGGACTGCGAGATCAGCTGAGCAAAGTAAACAAAAATTGACGTTTTTGATGGTCTCCTATGGGAAGACCTGCCAGCAGCAACACTCACTGTTATGTTTTTTGCAATTTAAAAAAAAAAAAAAAATGAGGTCAAAATTCAAAAAAGTCTATAACGGCTAAAGTTAGCCAGAGAAGTTATCCTGGATATTCAGCAGGATAAAAGTCCCACTGAATATCCACAATTAAAAGTTATCGGACTGTTTTTGGCCAAATACGTTTAACCCATAACCAGCTATCTTTGACTATCGCCAGATAGATTTAAAGTTATCTGGCCTCACGTGGTTGGTTAAGAGATACCCATTAAAGAAATAAAGGGCCTGGATCCATTGGACTGATTCCCAGTCCTTCCCACCCCCACTAAAGGTAAAAAAAAAAAAAAATGTTTCCTGGTGGACACAAACCCCACCGTTAAAAAAGGATGGGTCACCAGCAGCTTCTCCCCACTCCCTCCCCATTAGGCAACCTGTAAAATCAATGCCCCTTGCCCTCTCTCTCCATTCCCCACCCACCTGGTATCTCCCTTTCCCACGTAAGAATCACATTATTTCTTACACAGAATTATTCTGAGATTCCGGTGGCTTCCAGCTTTCCTCTGACTGCAATGCTGGAGGCGTAAGCTAATAGCACCAATAGTCAGAGATTCTTCTTAACGGCAATGCTATTAGCTTACCCTTCCATGTTTGCTCTCAGAGTAATTTTTTTTTTTTTTAAAGGCCTATTGCTACTTAACTGGCTACATTCCTTCAAGATAAAAAAAAGTTAGCCAGATAACTAAATAATAAATATAATAAACGTAGCCAGATGACTTTAATTGTGGATATTCAGCCGGACCTCTATCCCTTTGAATATCTGGAACAAACTATCTGCTTAACTTTAGCCAGATAAGTTGTCCGCTGGCTGGCTAACTAAATATTGGCCCCTTAGAATTCATATCCAAGCAAGCATTCAAAAATACAGTCCTCATAAAAAGCCTTAGAATTACATTTATAGTTTGCATATAATGAGTTGATCAATAATTCCTCCCCCCCCCCCCCCCAAGAGTATTCCCTATGTTTCTGTCTTTTTTATTCAATTCCCAACTCCTTTATGGCATTTTATAGGAAAGTAGACTCCAATTTTCTCATTCCTTTCTCTAGAAAATCCAATATAGTATTTATTTATAAAATTGGATTAACTGCATTTCCATTGCAACAACAAAGCAACTTACATTTAAAAATGGCTTCCATTTACCCTGTACTCATAGCTAACCTTATGTTTGGGTTTTTTTCCATCGACTATATCCCAGAACCTGAGAAACCAATAATCTAATGTTGGCATCATTGCACTTTATCATTTAGGAGGAACCACCTGTCTGGCTGCAACCACAATTCTCCCACTTATTCTAGAGGGGGCATTTTACTAGGTCATTTCCATGGGTGTTGCCCATTCTCTATGTAGGTAAAATTATGCACATTTTCCCCACACAGCAGATGCTTTAATGGGGGCAGGTTTAGTTTAGGGGAAGCAGCACTACCACATGTTTTGCCTGGGAAAAGCAGGCGCATATCTCTGCGGCACATTTTTTTTTTTCAGTCGCAATACTCCAAACAGAACCTATGTGCGCAATTTTGTTTTATTGGTGCAAATCCCATGGGCAAAAACTACCCTCCATGGTCTCACCAGCATAAGCAGTTTATTGTCCCATAAGGGCTAATTTTAAAAACTGTTTATGCATATACCTATAATAGTGGTTTGCGTGCATAGTGGCTCGTTACAAGATTACCCACGGTTTGTGCGAGCAAAAGTACACGCAAAATGCATGGGGTGAATTTCCAAAATGTTATGTGCGTAAAAATGAGAATATATGTGCATACATAGCCTCTACTTGCACACTGCATATTTTATAAAAGTAAAAAATGTATGGGTATTTTCACTTTTGCGAGTACATGAATGCATATAAAAAGGATCAGTTTGGGGCATTCCAAGGCAGGGCCAACACTTGCGCGCGCAAGTTGCATTTTAAGACACTTATGCATGTAAGTTGGCCAACGTACTTGCGTATTTTTACCCCTGCTAATTATCTGGCAGAAGTGATATTAAACTTGTTTATTGTGTAGGACTGATTGGGAGGCAGGTCTAGATGAACTGGAGAGGAGTTTTGGCTGTCGATGACCAGGAGGAGGACTGGGAGAACTGGTGGATTAATTGATAAACTGGTTAATTTCATTTATGTGCTCATGTTTTAAAATTAGCCGACTTATGCAAGTAAGTCATACTTTAACTTTCATGCATAAAATACATGCGGCAGAAGTTTTTAAAACAAGTAGGAAAATGGCACTTTCAATGCATCGATATATATGGTTTCAGCACATTGCATGCATTCATGCGTAAGCCTCCATATGCATATTTTATAACACACGGGTTATAAAATACTTGCACAGATCTGCTCGCGGCCATATATGCACGATTATGCTGCTGCACGCATTTATTTGAAGGTTATCCTCCCTTTCAAGCATACTTTTATCTACGTCGAGCAGCGGTGCTCTGGAAGCGAGGCACAGTCTGCACAAGTTCAGCATTTACGTGCATGCTTTTTGATTTTAAAAGGTACATGCCTAAATATTCCAGAAACACGCGTGTGCACCAAATAGCAGGTGCAACTTAAGAGCACTTTCATTGGGATAATTTGTAAAGGGCATGTATGCGTGCAATTGCTGCCATATTACAAAATGACTCGCCCTTTAAAAAGACAGTTCCAAGAGAAAAGCTTCCAGTAACATTGACAATTCTATACTGGTCATTTATCTAACGTCACCTCTGATTGTTTTCCAGAATCTGTTATCTCTGGACATCCAATTGTCTGACCCCAATTCCTTTGCTATTATGTTTTGGGCAAGTGACTTCACCCTCCATTGCCTGAGGTACAAACTAACAGGCTAATTTTAAAACGAGCGAGCACGCGTCCATGCACGCACCCTATCAGCATGCAAACGGAGATATGCTGCGATTTAAAATTGTGCCCGCACTTGTATGCGCATGTTTTAAAATACACCTCCAAATCGTAATTATGCATCAAATCTTAAGAGATTGTTCGAGAAAATGTACTTCTCTGGCTTTTACATGTATATGTAGGCGGATTTGAATTCAATTTTATTTATTAAAAGTTATTTATCCCTTCACACAAAAAAGGCCTAAGCGATGTCCAAAAAAAAAAAAAAAGAAAAGGGTAAAACATTCATAATAAAAACATATAAAATGAAACATACATGCTCGCGCAAGGGACAACCCTGTTTCTCCAATTAGCCCGCCAGTTTGATCAGTTAATAGAGGTCTCCAAGACCCTTCTGGTTCTTCATCCTGCACATCCCCCATTTGACCCGGACTCCTCACCCTGACCTGTAAGCCCTAAAACTCAAGATCTACAGACCTGGTCCTCATCAGGAGCAGCAGTAAAGTTATGTGGATAACAAGCAGACCCACGCTGCAGTCTCCGGTTTTAAAACACAGTTATGCGCATCATTGTTGGCCCAACCCTAGTACGCCCACGCCCTCCCCTTTCCTGCTCTCTTATTTTTGACGCGTTGCATGGCTACATACGCACGCACTTCGCGGCTTTTTAAAATCAACGTTGCTCGCGCACGGGCCACATATGCGCAATGTGTGGGCATTTTTGTGCAAGCAACACTTTTAAAGTTGACCTCTTAGATTATATGCCCTTTGGGGATAGGGAAATACCTACAGGACCTGAATGTAATCTGCTTTGAAGAGTCACAAAAGGCGGAACATAACATTTACAAAAAAAGCAATAAAAGGAATTAGAAATCTGGAGTTTTAAAATTATTTTAAAGCGTCACACAGAACGTTCCCCTGCAGCCTGCCAGGGAACGATCCATCTAACTGATTTCCTGTACAGACTGCTCACATTGTACCAGATATCCAGATCGGGGAAAGAGGGGGGAGGGGATGGTTATCAGCTAATCAAGCAATCCGGTTGTGTGAACGGGCCCCTTAATTCTTTATGATACCTTGGAGATCACCTGCTGAGTTGTAAATGCGGTACCACTGCTGAGGGAAAATAAGTTACCGTGGCCGGCCGGGGTTAAAATAGGAGAAATATATAATTAGCGTGGAGGGAGGACACTGTGCAGGTCGCTAGGAAGCTGCAGCACCCCTTGTGCTCTTTGCATGGACCCGCAAGGGATGCTGTTGCTTTGAAAGGCTGCGCGGCTACCCAGGGGACTTTCAGGGCACGCCCAAACGTTCCAACACAGGGACCAATGCAATACAGTGCGCTCAGCCCAGCGCGCGGTTGGACTCGCCTTTTAGACACTAGAATAAGTCCCAATGCGATAATGGGATTAGTGTGCCCAAACCAGCGCACAGCTAATAGCGCTCATCACATGTAAATGCCATGTGGACGAGGCTATTAGCCGTTACCCCTATGCAAAAAATTACCATGTGCCCGACGCGCATGTTTTAACTCGCAAAAATTAATGTCAGCCCTGGAGCTGGAGTTAAATCTCGACGCACCTTGAGCCTCCACAAAAAAAAAAAAAAAAAGGCAGAAAAAAGGGAAGAGGAATAGCCTAGTGGTGAGAGCAGTGGACTATGAACCAGGAGACCAGAGTTCAAGTCCTCCTGCTGCTGCTCCTTGTGAACTTGAGCAAAATGCCTCAGGTACAAAAATTTAGATTGTAAGCCCTCTGGGGATAGAGAAAATAAATACCTACAGTACCTGAATGTAAACCAATGTGATATCCTGAGTATATATAAAAAAAAAATAATAATAATAATAAAAAAAAAAGGCAGAAAATACTGCTTTTCTGCGGTTCCTCTTACTTAATATCATCACGATACTAAGTAGGAGGAACTGCAGAAAGCAGCATCGGGGGGGAAAAAAAAAAGTCTTGACGGCCGTCAGGTTAGGAAAACAGGCCCTTAATTTACAAGCACCCGTTTTCCTAACCCGCGCGCAGTCAACCTCTCCTGGGCATCCGCTGATAAGGACGCGCTAGGGACACACAATTGATCTCTAGCGCAGCACCTCATTAACATATTGAATTGCGCGCCCAGGAAAGGTGGATGGGCAAGTGTTTGGAAGACAGGCGCTTAATACGAATGCCCGTTTTCTCCCCACTCGTATTGCCTCGGCCCCATAGTCTCTCTCAACCCTCTCTTCCTGGAGGCACAGCTAGCCAATCGGGCTATCAGGATTTCCACAGTGAGTAAGTATGAGGTAGATTTGCATACCCTGGGTCTCCAACGTAGGCCGATGCACGTTCCTTATGGGTATCCTGAAAAACCGGCTGGTTAGGGGTGCCTTCAGAGGAGGGCGGGGAAAACACTATTCTAGCAGGTCCCCCCTTCCCCCCCCCCCAGACTCCTCACCCAGCACGGTGACGTTGATATAACCTTCCTGTGGCGGGTCAGTGTACAGCTGGCAGAAGTACTGCCCCTCGTCAGAAAGTGAGACGTTCGACAAGGAAACTCTGAGCTCGCTGTTGGAGAAGTTCACCAGCTGGAACCTTTGGTCCTTCAATGCTGGGGAATGAAGCAGAAGGTTTAAATGAGGGGGTAGATTGAAAATAAAATAACCACAGTAATTTAGCCTCTCTCTCTCTTCCCCCCCCCCCTCCCCCAGAACAGAAATGATAGCGCTCAGCTTCAGGCAGGAAAAATTACCACGAGTCCCTCGGTGCACAACCGTAAACCTGCCTGTGTGTCCCGTAAACGACGACAGCCTTATGCAAACTGCTCATTTCAAATGCTCGCCTCTCATGAATCCCATTTCAGAAAGCAGGGGGAAGGAGGAGGATGGGTCCAGAGGTGGTGTAATCAGCACGCTCTGAGGACCCTTCGGTTTTCCAGGAGCGGAACCGCACCGAAAAAAAAAAGCACAGATCCTCTCCAGCCCGCCGTGTCGATTACTCAGAAAAAACACATTCTCCTCATCCTGCGCCCCTGCGATGCTGTCTGCATCTACTACGTTTCCAGCGCTTGGGTGCAATTTCCCCTGAATTATGACAATCAATTTCCACTGCCAAGTAACAGAGTCTCTGCCTTAAAGGGAGGCCATCCAGGCTCCTATTAAGTGGAAAAGCAATGATTGCACAACCCTGAAGAATTGACTGAGCATTAAAGGAGGTAATATTAAATAGGTAAAACAAACAAAACAAAGATTCCCAGTATAATCCCTCTGCCAAATCTATTCAAGATGGCAAAAAAAAATACAAGATGCCACGGAGAGGATCAAATTCAAAGCCGTTTCTATGGGTAAAGCAGTACTTTATCTGCAGAAATGACCTTTTTCAAAAATGTCCCTCCCTGCATGCGGGTAAAAATGCACACAGTTCCCCTGCGGACGTACTTTTTCATGTTCCTGTGGTGGAGACTGACATTAACATGTGTACTTTTGTTGCTTTTAAAATGGGGGTAATTATATTTTTAGGTGAAAATATAAGGAGGTGCAAGCTTGTGCGGGTACTTTTTTTTTTTCCTAGGCACTTTGCAGATATGTGGGGGCAATCTGAAAATTGTTCCCTTAAAGTGCAATAGTATCTGCTTTTCTAATAAAGAAATAAGCATAGCCTCAGATACTGTGCTGGAAAACAGAATGTGCGCACACATGGGTGCACTCATTTCACAAGCCTTAGGAAACCATGCTTGTGACTTGCTCTCTCACTCTTTGCCTGTATTGGCTCCTTCCCTTTAGCCTCAACCAGTAAAAAGTAAAGCACTGCGCACCATAACAGGTCATCATGAAGGAGCCTGTGCAACTCAACGCTCTGGAATTTGTTGCCAGAGGATGTGGTTAGTGTAGCTGGGTTTAAAAAAGGATTGGATAAGTTCTTGGAGGAGAAGTCCATTAACAGCTATTAATCAAGTTTACTTAAGGAATAGCCACTGCTATTAATTGCATCAGTAGCATGGGATCTTCTTGGTGTTTGGGTAATTGCCAGGTTCTTGTGGCCTGGTTTGGCCTTTGTTAGATACAGGATGCTGGGCTTGATGGACCCTTGGTCTGACCCAGCATGGCAATTTCTTATGTTCTTATGTTGTTAAGAAAACTGACACTGAAAAATGTTTTTAGCATGGGCTCACAAAAAATATACATGTATATTAAAAAGCCACTTAACTGATGGAAAAAGATTTAGTGTGAGCACAGTAAACAATGTCCTAACGCATTGGCTAAATAGCATGGACATGTTACTTACTGAGCAGAAGTTAAATTCTAGCATGATAAACTGAGCTTGCTCAGTTCTCTTTCAACTTCTGCTGCCTTCCAAGGAATATACAAGGAAGCCTGGCACATGGGGGTTGCTTGTAAGTACAGAAGGAGAGAGTGGGAAACTTTCTGTACTCCAGCAGAGGAGTTCAAGGGAGAGGGGAGTGTTCCAAGAGAGGAGGACATTGGCATGTCTAGAACTATCTGACTTGTGCATCAGTAAGGAACTTCAAAGAGCAGTGAGAGAGGACATGTCTGGGGACAGAAGGGATCATGCAAGAGACAGACCCAGGGCGGAATCTGATCACCTTCACTAAGAAAATCACCAGCATCTGCCCATTCTCCACTCTTCCACCACCCAGAAGTGTATGTACTGCAATGGCTGTACCATGGTCTGTAACTGCCTCAAAGCTCACATAAATGATCTCTGCACTCAAACCAAAACAAATGGTCAGCTCCAAAAAGCTTTTGAGGCTCAGACTGCAGTTCACCCTCAAGCCTCTGAACACCTACAGTGGTCTTTGCTCACATTAAAAATGCTAATAAAAGCAAAGGCCTTTATCCTCTGGTAATCTATTGCTTGGAAACACATTTGTCTTGTGTAAATAAAGGGGAATTATTTTGAAGAACTCATAAGAACATGCCATACTGGGTCAGACCAAGGGTCCATCAAGCCCAGCATCCTGTTTCCAACAGTGGCCAATCCAGGCCACAAGAACCTGGCAAGTAATCAAGTGCATCTTTGTCACCTGCTTCTCTCCATCATTCTCCAATCCTCTTCTATATCCATCTTCTCTTGCTGATGCTTAGGGACCTTTGTTTTCAGTTTTTTCTTTTATTTTGCCTGGGAATTTCAAGGTTAGAACAAAAAAGAAAGAGTAAAAATGACTTTTCCACTGATTTTTGTCCTGTGTGTTATATCAGTCATTTTAACACTGACTTTTTTTTTTTTAGTTCTAACCTTGAAATTCCCAGGCAAAACAAAATAAAAAATGAAAATGAAGGTCCCTACTGATGCCATATGAAAACTGTGGAGATAGGGGGGGTGGCCCACTGGCTTGTCACTTGCTCCTGGGGAGTTCCCTGCACAGGAAGACCCTGATTTTGTGATTTCATCATTCATTTTTCCCTCTAGCAGGAAGAGCTTATGTAACTGGGGAGGGTGCCGGGGGGGGGGGGGGGGGGGAGAAGGGGGATGGGAGGATGACAAGAGGATGGGGGTGGAAGGAAGGACTGAAACTCACACTGCACCGCTCGGAAGAAGATGGTCTGCCTGTTGGGATTCTGCAGTTGTATCACAGAGTTGTCGTTGTTTTTCACCCGGCAGCTGATGATTGCGACCTCTCCCTCCACCACTGTCACATCCTCCGTCATCAACTTCTGTCCCTCTAAAGTTGGGGGAGGGGGGGAATATAAAAAACATAAAAAAAAAACCTTGCATTTAGCATGGGCACCATTCCATTTCTGAGACCTGCATTCATATTTATTGTAAAGAGTTTAAAACAGCATCCTTGACAGCTCTCACCTGATCAACCCATTTTTACCCCTGAACTCTAGGTTACACGCACTGTAGATCCTCCAGCACGGGGAGCTACGGACCCTGCTGTGCCTGCTGCTCACCCTCTGCTTTTTGCTTCTGTTTGCAGCCCAGCTCTCCTGCGTTATCCTGTAAACCCCCCCCCTACACTTTGCCAAGTGTGACCCAGGGTGTGCTGACCTCCGCCACAGCCCTGAGATCTCGCATCCCTCTCCCCTCCTAACAGCAACTCTGCACAGACCAGGAAAGCCAGCCTTCTTGGCACAATGATGAGTACGTGGACCTCCCCCCCTGCCCCACCAGTACCTTTTCCAATCTTCCTTATTTAAGCCAGAATAGTCGCCCCTACCATAGATCTCCCTCTGGATGCCTTTTACCAGCTTGCCTATAAGATGCTCTTATTTTGCTTGATTGGATACAAATGGACATCCACAGGGGAAGATTAAAATAAAATGTGACAACAGCTTTTACATTTTACTAAGTAATTACCAGAATGCATAAAGGTTTCAGGCTTTATTCACCTTTCTAGTGATTATCATCACATTGATGAGTCTTCTGGAGACCTTCATATAAAACGAATATACATAATCAGAAGCAGTGCTGGGATTCTGGCACCAAGAGTCTCCACTGACAAATACCTGGGGATTTGACCCCTATTTTAAAGGCCCTCCCCCATGTCTGGTCTGGTCATTGCAGCAATGGTCCCGAAGCTGCAGAGCCAATGCACCTGAGCAAGGCTCATTCCGGAACTCTCCAACATGGCTTCTAAGTCCAGGCAACAGGTGTCGCCCTTAACAATGACGACGCCCTCCTCCCCAGAGGCTGTGAACATATATACATATATATACATACATATATACATTTTTTTTTAACTTGTAAGACATGTGGCTGGATATCATGCAGCAGACCAGGCCCATATATCCATTGGCAGAATGAAGAGACTGCAGGCAGCTACCAGTCAGCAGTTGCAGCTGAAAGGGGCCGTTCACAGTCATCAGGGAGTACAAATGCATTACCGATGGACCAAGTCACAAAAGACTACCGAGGGCTAGATTAAGCAGCACACAGGTCCTCATGCTGCCAATGGCAAGAAGGCACTGATAACACAGGGCTACCAAGTGACCCGCTTCTTGAATATGGACTTTCCTACCATTACTGGGTTGGTTTTTTTTTACTTTACATCCCAATGCATTGTAGGATTTGTAGTTCTGCTTCTTATAGATTACATCAACCCTACAGGTGCCAAAATACCGGTACTTCAGGTAGCACGGTCCAGAAAACCAGGACCAACCCTTAAATTCTCCCCCTAAAAAGCGAGTCACTTAACAGCTCTGGACCATGGCTGTTGGAAAGCACCAAGCTGTGGTCCAATTTTAAGATTAGCACAAACCAAAGAGTAAAAAAAAAAAGTTTGAGAAACTGAAAAGTGACTCGCCCCAAGGGTTACAGCGGCAAGTATGGGATTAAAACAGAGACACAGGGAGATGACTTGCCTAATGTCAGAGGGGAGTGAGCTGGAGGAAGAAACACAATGAGACTTCTCCTGAGTTACAGCTTGCAACTACAACTCCTGGACCTGTCCGTCATGTAAAAGCACCAGCCATGGCCAACTACTAATGGTAAATCAGCCAAGGCCCATGTGCTAGACGGCTTTTTTTTTTTTTTTTTTTATGAAACCCAAACTCAATTTATTTGCACGCTGTGCAATTACCACACTGGTTGGTATAGATTTCAGACTGAGAAATGTAAGTACCTTTGATTCAACAAAGAAATACAAGGCATATATATCATGACTATGGCAAAAAGCCCTGCGGACATATTAAATATGGCTTTCCTTTGCCAGTAATACATTTTAAAGATTCAATTAGTCCCGGGGACACTTCTTTGCTGTATTTCTGTGTTCTTTGCGTGGGGTTCAGGGGGGACACATTAAAACTGCAATTTAATTACTATAAAATTACTCCCCAAGGCTAATTCGATTCATGCAACAGCCACTTGCTCTGTCCAAAGAACCTGTAAAAGGTAATATATATACACAAGCGATCAACATAGCACTGCAGCTAAACCAAGAAACACTTTAGCACACGGTGGCAGGCTCGGAGGTTAGACTCACTAACTCATAGGGGCTGGTGCTCCTGCCTGAACAGGGAAACCCAGCATGAAGAATTGCCTAAACAGATAACAGGCAGCTTCGGTGTACTACCTTCCCCACCAACAGATGTCAATGCATTAATCTTGTTACAATCCTAAGAGTCTCCCTATTAAAGTACAAAGTCCGACATATATAACACGCTTTAAGTAGTCATTTAGATTAATTGATTTTTTGACCCAGCTGTTTCCTCCAGCTTGTCTTTTGGGCTTCCAACTCAGTTGGAATCAGGGCTGTGATTTGGCACAATGAGCATTCTTTTACAACTTCTCTAGATTTTTTTTCCCTATCTCATTTCCCCTTCCCACTTGCTTTAGTCCAGCTGATCCTGTAACAGTCCCTGCAGCTGGGGGCCATGCACATGGAGCTCCTTCAGGAACCCTGAAATCATGGGTCCTAAATCTGGCCACTTGGCGTCAACGTTGCGCAACAACTACGATGACACCCTCTTCACATACCGTGAGACGCCGGGCTCTGCGGCATCCCCAGCTCCAGCCGACCTGAGCCAGAAATCAAACCCAGGTCCCTCCACACGGCATGTGCACAGTGCTGCTGCCGTGTCGCTGGGCCGGTCATGAAATTAATTTGAATTTCATGTACAGCACACGTACTACAAATACAATTATTCTTTGCAAGAGGACTGGAGGCCCTTGCTGTCGGGCAGACCTGGGATCTGAGGGCCAAGATCGAGCAGAGATTATTTTAAGTGGACTAGAAGCACGAGGAAGTGAAGGCTGAGTTTCGAAAACCTTCACAGGCTCACTTTAAAGCTTCCACTGGAATGAAGAGCTGCACAACTGATGGCAATCATTTGCATTTCTGCATTTCCTTTACACAATCAGGCAAACAATAGCATCATCACTTATGCAATGGTTTGCTCCTGTCCTGGTGTGTGTGTGTGGGGGGGGGGGAGGGGGGGGGAGGGTAGACAGAGGCTCTTGCTACGGGCATAGGAAAGTATGATTTTCTTGCCATCTGTCGAGGTAAAATAAGACATACATTCAGAACAAAAAAAAACCCAAATACCCAAAAGGAATAAGGTTGGATTCCAGAGACCTCTGCTCATTTTTCAGTCTACACAGCTATATGATGAACTTTTAATCATAAATTTCTTCAGTGTAGTCCTTGAATTAACTATTGCACTGGACAGATTACTCTTAGAGGCACATAATAACATCTATTTAATTATTTATTTTTACACTAATTAATATAATTCTTTAAAAAAAAAAAAAATTCCTTTTGATAATTTATCCAGGATACAACTCAGCACATAAAGACAGGGAGGAAGTGACCAGAACATTAAATGCTTTGATAATTACTGAGTGCATTTGTGCCCACAGGAGGCCGTCATGATGGACATCTCATGCTTTTTTTTTTTTGCTGCACGGGGGAGGCGCTGTACACTTTGTCGGCTTACCGAAGGCCTTGAGCCACAAGAAAGTTTATTTCCCTTCAAATCTTAAGAGAGACAGTGGCTTTCGAGCCTGGCTTACGGCACAAGAGACAGAAAATAAGCTAGGGGTGCTGTGGACCATCTGTGTGCCAATGGCATGAAGGAACAGCAGCAAGGAAGAGCTTGGAATACAAAGTGAGCTTCATGTGACCACGAGCTTCCAAGTCTATTCCTGGTTTAGCTAAATATTTTCTTTACAGATAGATTTTGGCTTTTCCACAGCATCTGACAAAACCAATTCTGAACCACTTAAGCTCTAGAAGATCTCCTTCCCTCTTTTTAAACCTACAATCCAGTGCACTTGTATTTGCTCTCCTGTTTTAGTGCCACCCCCCCCCCCCCCATCATACTAATGATCACGAGATGGGGCTAAAACTGACACGTGCTGGCAAGGTGGGAGGACGTAAAGGGAAGAAGAGCGGGTTAAAACAAAAAAAACGGAGCTGCAGGACAGGTGACACATCAAGTTAGGGAAGTAAAAAAAAAAAACCAAAAGAGAGAGACCAGTATGGTATTCCAAAGAAATGGCTCAAAAAGTAAGGGCATAGTAATCAGCACTGAGAATCCACAAGCGAGCGCGGAAAGGGGAGTGCAGGGAAGAGTACCTGGTAAAGCTGAAAGCTGCAGGGAAGGCAGTCAGGATGGCAAAGCTGAAAGCAGAAGAAAGGATAGCTAAGATGGTAAAGTGTAGTCACAACTTATATTGCTGAAAGGAGGAAAAGCAGGGGTGGGACTGCAAGACCGGGAGGAGAAAAGGCACCGCCCTCTGTGGCAGGGGACAAGGAAAACACAGAAATAGTAAATACTTTTGATTTGGTATTCTCTGAAGAAGGGCTGCCAGTTGTTGGCAGAGGTACATATGGTAGCGGGGTAGATACCTCACTATTGTATTTACAGAACATTAAGAAGTGCCATTCAATGGTCCGCTGAGCCCAGCGTCCTGTCTCTGAGTGTGGCCCAGCCAGGTCACAGGTGCTCACCTGATGCCAATAGCAAAGTCCTTTCCATGGTACTCACTCCCAGATGTAAAAGATGGAGACACCCAAGTCTATCTGGGTAATAATTATATATGGACCTGTCCTCTAGCAAATTGTCCAATCTTTTTTTTTTTTTTAATTTATCTATAATACTAGCTTTGATCACATTCTCTATTATTACATTTCACAGCTAAATTGCGAGTTGGCTGAAAACATTTTTTAATTTGTTTGAAATCTGTGACCTGCTAGTTTCATGGAGTGCCCCTTAGTCCTTGATAGAGTAAATAACTGCTCCTGATTTACTTGTGGCACAATAGGGATGTGCCGTGTATTTTTAATTTTGTTACAATTAGTGTGCACTCATTTCCAATGGACAGGAATAACTAGACAGACTGGATGGGCCAATTGGCCTTTTTCTGCTGGTGTCTACTATAGTATTATGACTTTAACCTGGTTCTGGATTTAGTGGGGGCGGGGGGGGGGGGGGGGAGGGAGAGGGAAGAAGACCACAAACACAGTCCACTAAAACAGGAATACAAGAACCAGCGAGTATCAGAGAGGCAAACAGAACAGAACCAAAAAACTCAAGTCTCATGACACCAGCTTCCTGAACTGGGTTAGCTACACACACACACACACACACAGGAAGCAAGAAAAGGGACCACGAAACTCAACTCAACAAGATTCATCCCAGCATCATCTAACCTTAATCATTTATGAACATTTATGGTGAGAGGTTGTCGCGTTCTCCTTGAGCTCAACCTATCAATAAATTAGCAAAGGAAAGATGGCTCAGTGAGTGCTTTGTAATTCTTTCTATGAATTAAGTCCTTTAAAATAAAACTTCCCAAATTCCGTCCATCAGGGGATTAACAGCACATTGCACTTATGATATTGTTTTGTAACTTAATTATTGTCTAAGCACAAGTAATCACCAAAGGAAATGCTGCCATTTGCTAGCCAACCAATCCAAAGCATTTCCTTCCTATTTATTAAATAGTCTGCAAGGACAAGGTAATAAAATGCTAGTGCTTGCCTAGCAAACTTGCATTTATAAAAAGGTCACGTGCAACTGAATGTTTTAGTGCTACCATAAGGGCTCTGTCTCCATGTTACCTGCCAATCTGCTTAAGAAACCTTTGGAGAGCTCTGTCCATGGTCCTGAAGTACCACCACACAAGGTTTAAAGGCGTGATTTTCAAAGCCTTTTATTGTGTATAAGACCCAGTGTCATTCATGTAAATGACGTAGGCCCAGTATGCATAAATTCATGCATGCAACCTGGTTTCACTCATCCTTTTACGTAGGCATTCCACAGGGCGCAGTTGGGTGCAGGGATTTGACTTCCATTTATATTTTTGTACTTTTCAAAAGTATGCAATGTAAGTTACCAAGCACAAGTTGCACCTAGGCAATTCAGGAAAGGTTCTCAAAGCGAACTTGTCTGCAAAAGCTCGCTTTGAAAATCCTCGGTAAGGTCCACATGTGCTGTACACTGCATTCGCAGAATTTACTGCTTTGTGGCACTACCGAGAGGGTAATTTTGTAGCATCATGGCTAATTTATGCAGCAATTGTGTGTGTAAGTTACGCCAATTTTCAAAGCTAATTTGTGTGCATGAGTTTGCTTTGAAAATTAACTGAAACGATGCCTACCAACTCAACCACATGCACACTCTTTGCCGGGCGTAACTTGTGCGGTTTAATTTATGTGCATACTTTTTAAAATCAAAAGTATGTGTGTAAATTTTTAACTCTGTGGACTCCCCCCCTCCCCCGCCCCCGGAACATCCATTTTTGTCATGCATAAAAGCATGAGTAAATTCAGGTCATGCACATGCTATTATGAGCAGAACCCTCCCTGCAATTTTGTGTTCAAACTATAAGCTGCTTAGAATTACGGATAAGACAGGCCTATAAATATTCTGACTAATAACAAACAAGCCATTTATGCACATACACATGTGTTTTACACACAAAAATAGCTTTAACAATTACCTATAAGGCAGGGCTTCCCAAACTGGGGGTCGGGACCCCATATGGGGCCACAAAACCTTCAGCTGGGGGATGGGGGGGGGTCCCAAATGCCTCAAATTGTGGCAATCTTTAGGCACCAGAAGCTGTAGTGATGGACGTCAGCGTGGGGGCCTGAGAGCCAGCACGCACTCACAGGCTCTG
The DNA here is from genome assembly GCF_901001135.1 of Rhinatrema bivittatum. Lineage (NCBI taxonomy): Eukaryota > Metazoa > Chordata > Amphibia > Gymnophiona > Rhinatrematidae > Rhinatrema > Rhinatrema bivittatum. Next base: position 24,998,230 of record NC_042626.1, on the reverse strand, counting down.
CAGTGGCACTGCATTTCCATGGGTTGCTATGGAAACAGGAAGCCCTGCGTAAGGAGGGACTGGGGCCCATCGCAGAGCCTGTAAGCTGGCACTGGCTCACTTTTTGTTAGTAATGCTGCTGCCACTTGAGATCACCATCAGGCTCAGGACCAGACATGAGGGGTGAGGAGGGCTTAGTGTGCAAGCACCAGTGGAGAAGATTGCCATGGCTCCTGCCTTCTCACCTGTCGCCGAACCTACCCAAGAACATTTATGTTGCTCCTATCATCAGCCTGCCCTCTCTTCTCACCAGTTGTCATCCACCTTTGGCCTGAAGCCTAAAGGAAAATGCTTCTGCTGACCCTGGAGAGGGGGGGTGGGTGCTTAGAGAAGGAGTTGTTTGAAGGGAGTGATCAGATGCAGGAGGGGTTTGAGGGTTGGATCAGCTGGAGAGGGATCAGCTGTGGAGGATGAGAAAAGGGGAATGAAATACTAGCTGGAGATGTGAGAGGAGCTAGGGAGTTGAGAGGGGACCAACGGGAGGAGGATGTGAGAGATGGGTTGGAGGGCAGGGAGGTGAGAAGGGATGGGGGATGAGAATGAATGGGGGGAAGGGTGAGATGGAAGTGATAACAGAGGATTAATTGGGGAAGTGAGAGAAGCTTGGGGAGGTAAGAGGGTATGCTGGAGGAAGGAGGATCTGAAAGGAGGTCCTCTGGAGGGGGTGGAGCTTAAGAGAAAGAATAGACTAGAGAGCATTGACAGAGAAAAGGAATCAGCTGGGTTGTGGGGAGGGTGTGAGTAGAATGATTGTTGGAGAGGAAGTGCATCCCTGCTAATTTGGTTTGGTTATATCCTCTGGGGTCATGCAACTTTTCAAATGCTATGGGGTCACATTGGCTTAAAGTTTGAGAAGCCCTGCTGTAAGGGGGTAAAAATATGTAATATCACACATACGTTTGCCTGAATGCGTGTGCATAGCTTATACTAATTTTAAACGTGAAGTTGCCTCTCCCCTATGCGTGCAATTTTGTGTGTGCATCGACCATGCGATTTTCTCGAGAGCCATTTCAGTGGGGAAAGCGTTAATTTACCCTTTGAAAAATTACCATCCAAAAGGGTTCCCTTCATAAGTTTGCCCTCTCTAGGGAACTATCAGTTGGAAGTTAATCAATCAGTCACATAAGGATAGCTGAAGCTTTTCATCTTGGAAGAGCATGCATGCTTAACCGAAATAAACACAGGCTTGTAATTAAATAAAAAGACAGTCTGCAAACGTGGTGAAGTGCTTTTAATACAACATTTCACGATTCCTTCCCCCTCTTTTTACATCAGCATGCACTGATTTTTTTTCCCATTAACTTACTGCCCTTATTTTGCACCAGGCAGATTTTGCACCACGCTATGCACCACGTAGGTTTCTATATTACGGAGGTAATATACTGTTATTCTAAAGGGTGGACAGGCAAACCACATTACGCACACCAGACTGAAGACATGTTTGCTTCTGAGCTAGCTTTGGAATTCATTGAGCTGCTTCCTTGCAAAATCCCTTGGACTTTCTAGGGAGCTGTGCCACAAATTTCCTACCACACTGGTTCCCATTTACTACAATGTCACGGAATAATACAGACACGGCTCAGATGCCATCCTGTGTGCGGTAATCTGTGAAAAATTCTGGAACACTTCTAGAATACTTCAAAAATCAGAGCAACTTCAAAGTAAAACCCAAAAAGCAAACCTGTAACATAATGTATAATGCTCTTTGGACTTTAGAAACTTTATACCACGCATGGCAGATTGAATTCTTATTCTAATGCTGCTTAGGAGTTTTTTGCATGTGACAAATTACACCGAACATCTCTTATCAAATCCCCTCCCCCCCTCCAGCAAGGGGTAGGAGATAATTCCATTCAGAGCCCCAGTCCTTAAACGTTGGGCAGGAAGACGCAGGAGAAGGGACAACATTTTCTCATTTACAGACACGGCAGCATTTCAAATATGAAACAGCTTGAATGGAAGAGTGCTCCCGTCTCTCTCCGAGCTGGTTGCCTCATGCTGTACAAAACCAAACATCTTTTCTAAAAGGCCTCTCATTTCTTAGGTAATTTGATCCCTGATGCATGTCTTGGAAGAAAAAAAAATTGTTTTCTAATGAAGGATTACCTACTATTTAAGCAATAATCACCGATGAACAGAACACATTCTTGCAGCTAAGAACTCAAACATAGGCATTTTGCATTTGCAATTTGCATAGTGGGACATTTCTAGGGGCACCAGCGCCATTTTCTTTCCAGCCAATATCAATCAGAAACAAAATATTTCACGCAGTCTATTACTACTTATAAATGCGTAGTTAGCAGGGGCTGAGAAGCAAGCTCATCTGCCCACTTCAGGTGAGTTGATTTTCGGTGCCGGCCAGAATTGGCAACCACCACCCGCCTCACTGCCAGGAAGCAGCAGAGCAGGCCACAGAGAACACCCCTCATCCTCCTAATAAACCAAACCAGCTGTGGAGTCACAAGAGGGCAGGTTTGGGAAGCCCTGCTTTGCATCTTAAACATTGCTCATCATCTGAGCTGGCTGAATCCGAGCGCCTCAATCAAGGTGTCATGCCCAGGTAAATGCTTGCTGAAAAGAATCCTGCAGCCCCCGAGCCTAGGCGACGCGCTCAGCATCATATGGTTACTGGCGGCTGCTGAGGCTGGAACTAAAGAGGTGTGAAAAGTGCATTTTCTCGCATTGCAAATAATTTGGCATTGCTCACCTTTCCAGAAGAAAAAAAAAATCCCCTTTGCTGTGAGATTTCATGCAAATACTTTCATGCAGTGGAAACGCAGGGAAAATCTTTCAGGAAAATGCTGGCACAGAGGAAGTCATCCCCAGACAACCCAAGGCAATAAAATACATCCAACCTGAACGCAAACTCCCCCCCCCCCTCCCACTTCCCACAAAGCGTTGAGCCATGTGTGCATACTCTATATGTCTTGCCTCGCCAATAGTAAAGTTCTCAGGAAAGCACGAACAAAGTAATTAAGATTTGGATTTGTATCTGGGCAATTTAACAGTGTAGAGCGTAGGGGGAGTTTTTGTATTTTTATTGGGGGGGGGAGGGAGGAAGGTTACATTTTCTTTAAAAAGGTTCAATCTTATCTCTCAGTTCATTAAAACTGGCCCTAGCATTCAGCAGAGCTTTGTATCAAATCTGAAACCTATCTGAAAAATTAATAAGAATTACAGTAAAAGCAATTTAGAAAGACGTGATGACACGCTCAGGCTGATAACACGCGTGATGATAGCAGCTCGGTTCTATTAAGCACCCAAATGATTTCTTCAGATGCCTGGCACGGCGGGGGCACGACTTATCCCAGAGACGCAGCTAACTCATAGATCAGCTCGGCTTCCTGTCCACCTGTGGGGCTCGATGGCAAGGTCGCTGGGCGGCCCTGGTCCCCACCAGACCCTCTGACCGCCCCCCCCCCCCTCACCTCACCTTCCCCCCCAAGAGCAGCTCAGATAAAGCCAGAACTGCCCCCCAAAGGCGCCACCGATTACGAGACCTTGCAGCTGAGCACCCAGCACTTCAAAGCGCTCGACCCTTGGTCACCTTTGTTTGAACTGAAGGCGTCGGGCAGCATCTCAACGAGCTATCTGCATTCATGTCCTGCCTGTACTGTACAACAGACCAGAACAAAGATTAGCAATGTAAATCAGGGCAGACAGGGCAGATTAAGAGCTTACAGGGAGACAGTGAAAATTCAGTGGCTTATCAAACAGCAGGCCCGCAGCTTCAAATCACACATGCATTTTCTCTCTCTCTCTCTCATTCTTGTTTTGAGCTCAGTCCTGACCGTTCACATGCAGTGACAGTGAGCATACTCTGTCTGTGTCCCCTCCTGCTGGCACCTCCCTGCATCTTCCCTCTACCCCCCCCCCCCCCCCCCACCATAAACTGTGCCCTCCCGCACAGGAGAATTCCTTTAACAATCACAAAATAAAATAAAACAAAACAAAAACACTGTGAAAGCATCTTTATCACTCCTCCTCCATCTCCCCAGAGAAAGAATTTTGCATTTGTTTCCTCTCTGAAGGGAGGTTAATATCACTTTCATAGTCTTATCTTCCTGGCCATTCCCAATCGGGTTGGGAGGAGGTGTGGCGGTGCAACATACTCTGCCTGCTGCTCATTATTTGGGCTAAAGGAATCCGGGCAAACAATCACAGACTATGAAAAAAAACAACCCACAAACGATGATGCACACTGAGGCCGCAGTCAAATAAGAGCCTGGAATTACTTTTCCACGTCTCTCTCTCTCTCTCTCTCACCCATTCCAAGAGCCCCTGGAAGAGTGCGTGAGCGAGCCAGAAGGTAACAGCGAGGCTCACTGTCTGGGTTTCTGCTGATCTACCTATGGATTTTGCTCAGACCTTCTGGTAAGGCCTTTGCCTATCCTACTTGGACCCCTCTATTTCTCTTCCAGAGAAGAGGAGAGGGCGAGCTTCCCCAGCGAGTTCCTGATCTGTTTCCCCCCCACCCTTAAGTTTAATTTATTTCGAAGGCTTTTGCACTGCCGGTGCCTATTATGGGATGGGCTCTGTGTCGTGCGTCAGTGCCTGGCGGTGGCTCGTAAAGCGACAGACAGAAGCCAACGGAAGCGCTGCATTGAGGATTTACATAAATCAAGTGTTCTCCTTACCATTATATTTATATAGGAAAGAGCTGGGGGGTGGGGAGGGCACGATAAGGAAGCAGTTCCTTTTTTACATTATAAACCGTCTCCTTTATTTGGTATATTAGAAACAATTTAAGTAGCTCACAAGGGATAAAATAATGCGCAAGAGAGCATTTTATAAATGGTAAGGAAGTTGCAGAAAAAGGCACACATGGGAGGATGTGAGCCTGAGAGCACGAAGGACGGATGGGCGAGTAGCACAAGATGAAGGATGAGGCGAAGGGGAGCGAGGGTTTGGAGGTCCAGACCCTTAAGTTAAGTGCTAGGCCCTCCAATTGGCAGCGGCATGGAGGTCGCGTCCTGTCTCTGCCAGCCTGCATTGTCCTACCTTCCCTGCCTTTTGCATATTCACAGAATTCATTTCTCCGTTTCAGAGGTAATTGGTTCCTGCTGCTGCGGCCATCCCTAGCCAGGCCTATGCAGTCACACCCATGCCCCCTTCAATATACTTCAAAAGGACCAGGGGGAGGCCCTTCAGTTCCAATATAAACAAATTTGAATATCGGAGACAAGCAGAAACAAGGAGCCCAGCTTTTACATACTTAATTACTATATCAAATGGAACAATATGCACGGCATTTGTTTTTCTGACAGGGATGTGCCGCTGAGTCCACCGTCTCCCCGTGCTTAAATCTCATTAAGCCACGAGAACTCAGCCCACGCTTCTGCAAAGCAATATTCCAGCAAACTACACGGATTCATTTTCCCAGCATCCTAACCGATGAATATAATAAATTAATTTCAATTACTGTCACTCCTAATATCTTTAGCGTGCGCCTTTAATCTATGCATTTATACCATCACAGGATGTTACTGTTATGGGTTTCAGATGGCACAAAAAAAATCCATTACACAGGCGCACACTTTCGCACAGGAACCTGAGCCGTGAACAGCAAATTCAGAGAGACTCCTCTGGCTTCCCCCCCCCCCCCCCCTTCCCAACCTGCAAGCATCGCAGCCTTTTCTTGAGCCTGCTGCAGGTAAAAGGGAAACTTTGTCCATCCTGCATTGTGCAGCAAGTCAGAGATGCACAAGACACATAGAAATAGCTCGTCATCAACCGATGGCGTTATCTTAAGCTCCTAGGCTCCTGGACGATTATCCTACACCTCTGCAACCGGCATCTTCTACGTATGAGAAAGGGAAGCAAACGAATGGTTCGTATCATGTAAAAACGATGCGACTGATGCAGAGGAATGGGGGATATGGAAAGAAGGGGGGGAAGACGCAGCTTTAAAAAATTCAAAAGAATAATAAAGGATTTGAACTTTTCTCAGACAGCCCATTTAGCTCTGAATTACTATAGAGGACAAGAAGGGATGATTATTTTAACTTCTGTCCTTTAAAGATGTATTTCAGAGAACGTTTACAGCCAAGCTGCACCAATTCGCAAAGCTCTACAATTCTAAGACAATTTTAAAACTCAGCAATCACAACAAAGCCCCAGATGGTAAAAACTGTGGCGAGGCAGTCTTTTAGGGTTTAGAGAACGCGCCACAAAGTCCTCTCTTGGGCGCAACAGTGTTGTTACTTTTCCTTTGTAAACATATGCTTAGAATGTGTGATGCTATGTATATGGTTTTTTTTCGAGCCCTCTCAGTTAAGATATTTTCTAAGTAAGTATTTTCTAAGTTAAAGGTCAAGCAATATTATTTCAGGTTTAGAGCACACAATGTGATGGCAAGTATGGATATGGGGCCAGCATTCGCACTGTTTAAAATGCTTCCTTTTTCATAATGGGCAATTGAATCAGTAATTTTGCTTTTATCAGAAACATAGAAAATGACATCAGAAAAGGACCAAACGGTTCATCCAGTCTGCCCAGCACGTTTATGGTAGCATCTGCTGCACCATACAAGTCATCCCCTTACTTAGTTTCCCAAATTGTCAAAGTCAGGGCCCTTGTTGGCTGCTGTCTGAGTCCAATTCCCCGTTACCTCTTGCCATTGAAGCAAACAGCAATGTTGGAGTTGCATCCAAAGTATCAGGCATTTTGGTTAAGCAAAGTAAGCGTCACAGCAGCAAGTTACCCCCATGATTATTTGTTTTCCCAGACTGTAAAATCCAATGTCCTTGTTTGCTGCTGTCTGAATCTAATTCCCCTTTTCCTCCTGCTGTAAAAGCAGAGAGCCATAATGGAGTTACATCAACAGTATGAAGGCTTATTGGCTAAGGGTAGTAACCGCCACACCAGCAAGTTACCTGCATGCACTCTTTTCTTCATTTCCATCCTCTAGGCTGTAGAGATCCACAGTGTTTATCCCATGCCCTTTTGAATTCTTTCACTCTTTTTGTCTCCACCACCTCCTCCGGAAGAGCATTCCAGGCATCCACCACCCTTCTCCGTGAAGAAATATTTTCTGACATTGGTTCTGAGTTGTCCTCCCTGAAGTTTCATTTCATGACTCCTAGTTCTACTGATTTCTTTCCAACGGAAAAGGTTTGTCGATTATGCATTATTAAAACCTTTCAGTTATCTAAAGGTCTGTATCATATCTCCACTATACCTCCTCTCCTCCAAGGTATACATATTTAGGACCTTCAACCTCTCCTCATAAGTCATTTGATGGAGACCCCCACAATTTTTGTTACCCTTCTCTGGGCCACCTACATCCGGTCTCTAGCCCTTTTGAGATACAGTCTCCAGAGCTGAACACAAATTGCCAGGTGAGGCCTCACCAAGGACCTGTACAAGTGGACTATCACTTCCTTTTTCTTACTGGTTATTCCTCTCTCTATGCAGCCCAGCATTCTTCTGGCTTTAGCTATCACCTTGTTACATTGCTTTGCCATCTTCAGATTGCTAGACACTATCACCCCAAGGTCCCTCTCTTGCTCTGTGCACAACAGACCTTAACCCCCCAAGACATACAGCTCTTTTGGATTACCACAACCCACATGCATGACTCTGCGCTACTTGATACTGAATCCTAGCTGCCATATCTTTGACCACTGCGCAAGCTTCCTTAAATCACGTCTCATTCTCTCTACTCCTTCCAGCATGTCCACTCTGATACAGATCTTAGTACCATCTGCAAAAAGACAAACTTTCCCTTCTTTCCCTTCAATGTCACTCACAAAGATATTGAATAGGACCGGTCAGAACACCAATCCTTGCGGCACATTGCTTAACACCATTCTCTCTTTAGAGTAGGTTCCATTTACCATAACATGCTGTCTTCTATCCATCAACCAGTTTGGAATCCAGGCCACCACCTTGGTGCTCACTCACAAGCTTCTCATTTTATTCACAAGCTTCCTATATGGGACCATATCAAAAGCTTTGCTGACATCCAACTAGATCACATCGAGCGCTCTTCCTCGATCCAATTCCTTAGTCACCCAATCAAAAAAGTCAATCAGATTTGTTTGACAGGACCTTCCTCTGGTGAATCCATGCTGCCTCTGGTCCAGCAATTCTTCTGACTGTGGATAGTTTACTATTCTTTCCTTCAGTAGCGTCTCCATTACTTTTCCCACCACCGAGGTGAGGCTAACTGGCCTGTAGTTTCCAGCCTCTTCTCTGCTCCCATTCTTGTGAAGCGGGATCACCACCAATCTTCTCCTATCACTTGGCACAATGCCCATTTCCAGGGATCTATTGGCAGACCCACTAGCACATCTCTGAGCTCCCTCAGTATCCTGGGATGAACCTCATCAGGCCCCATGGCTTTGTCTACTTTCAGTTTTCCTAACTCTTCCCATGCATTCTCTTCTGTAAACAGAGTTTCGTCTACTTCACCCCCTCCATTTTCTTGTTAACTAGCGATGGTCCTTCTCCAGGGTCTTCTTTCATGAACACCAAACTGAAGTATTTGTTTAATATTTCTTCATCTCTCTCCACACATTGATCCTTTTCACCTTTCAATGTCACTATACTATTTTGGACCTTTCTCCTTTCTCTGATGTATCTGAAAAATGTTTTGTCACCTCGCTTTACCTCTTTGGCAATCCTTTCTTCTACCTGACTTTTTGCTTTCTTGATTACTTTCTTCATCTCCCTCAGTTTCACCAGATATTCTTCCTTGTGTCCCTTCCTTTGGGATCCTTTATATTTCTTGAACACTGTTCTTTTTGCTTTTATTTTATCAGCCACCTCCTTTGAGAACCAGAGAGGTTTCTTATTTCTTTTGCTTTTGTTTACTTTTCTAACACATAGATTAGTTGCCTTTGTAATTGCTCCTTTTAGTTTGGCCCACTGGTGTTCCACCTCTCTCAACTTCTCCTGGTTGTGGGCTGTGAGCTGCATTAATATACCTGATGATCTATTTATAACAAATTACTATATTCTGATTTCTAGTCTGTTTTGTCAAGTGTTATTGTCAGGTGTTAGAGGTGGACTCACTGCAGCTGATGGTCAGGATCAAGGCACCAGATCAGAATCAGGAGGCATAGTCATACAGGCAGGGTCGAGGCAAGCAGAGTTCACACAATGTCAGGGGTGGGGATGGGGAGGAGGCAGGTGGAACTCAGAGTCAAGATGGCAACACACAGGAGCACACGGAACCAAAACCCTGCTGCTCATGGGACTGAGCTTCCTTTATAGTAAAGCAGTTATGATGTCATCAGGATGCACCCACAGGAAATCCTGTGTGCTGGGCCTGTAAAACTGCTGACTTGGTGAGGCTCCTTAAACAGAGCTGCAGGATGCACCAGACGATCAGGATGCCAGGAGCCATGCTGGACTCAGGACCTTGAGAAATGTGATGCTAACTGCTGTGCAGCAGCACACAGTTGGCAGCATATTAGAATTATTCTTGATGTCATGTAATAAATGAAATAAAAAGCTTAAAAAAATATAAAGTTTTAAGGAACAGTTCACTTAATACAAATTGGATTTTGAAAAAGCAATACCATAACAGAAAAATAAAAAAGTTTGTGTGGTTAAATGAAACAAAACCATAAAGTGAAGAGAGACCTATGAAGAAAGGAAGAGAGCACAGACAGCATCCGACTAGTACTGGTATTGCAACGTACACCTGAAAGTCAACTTTTGATGAATACAAAAAACACGGTTAGTATTTTGCATCTGTGTTCAGGAACACAGGTAAAGACAGTTTTGGTCATGGGATGGGATCTTCTCACATTTTTTGAGTTAATGTATTTAGTTATGTTTCCCCTCATCTTATCTGGTCAATTTTCTCTGATACAGTCACAGCTTTGGTGCTCCTGGTCCCAGATATCACTCCATGTAGAAATCTCCCTTCTGCATAACCTTGGCATTCTCAATCACATTATTCCTACAGTCTTTGGCCTAAACTCCCCATGTGGTCTCTACTTCTTTCTCTCCATTCCATGCCCCTCCTCTTCACATCTGTTTCACATTAGAAAGATTGTCTCTTTACTGCTTCCAAACCTATACCTCATCAGGAAACCATCATTTATGACTTTTTCCTCCTCTTCTGACACTTAGGCATCCATCATGTGTGCCTGTTGACATTTTCTCTCTTATTTGCCCTCATGTGTTACAGCCAAGTACTGCAGCAGTCTCCAGGGACTGGGAATACTATTCAGACTCAAGAGTTCACCCACAGCAGATTCCAGAGGACCCCCCGGCCAAGGATTGTTGCTGTGATGGGCGGACCATATTGAAGTTTTTAAATAAGTGGTTGTGAACATTTCATGATGCCTTAGCCACAGTAGGATACACAATCCTGGCAATTTTAACAATATATCACACCATCAATCAAAATTTATCATATAGTGACATAATTTAATATTGTACATTTTATTTCAATTACAAAAAATATTTTAATAAAGATCTTTTCACAATAATTTACATATTGAATATAAAAGGAATACATATTTCCAAAAAACAATTAGATAAACATTCACACATCCACACACACACACATTAAAAATACTTATTAATTATCTCTCTCGTAGTGAAATTATTTTTATCCGTTATTATTGAGAAAATTCTCTTTATCCTTCTTTGCAAGACTTTATAATACTCCCGACATGTTTCGCCTTCTCACAGGCTTCTTCAAGGAGAGACTGTTTCATTTCACTACTGGACCCTTATCTTTCAAACGATCTTTCCAATATCCCCATGTATTTATATTCCACAAAAAGAATTTTTAAATTACAAACATTTTCATAATCCTTCAACAACTTTTTTATAAAAAACTTTTAGTAATTATATATGTGCCCAATAACCCATAAGCACATATATAAAAAAACATACCTTAAATCCCAACTTTTATTCTCAAACAATTCCACCGAATGAGTGTCCAATTCTCACTTAGCTTTTCTTGCTTCTGATTGTTTCCTCTAAAAAAGACAAACACAATCCATATTCCCCAAAAAAGCAACAAAAGGGACCACATGAGAAACTGAAAGAAGCAAATGACTCACCCTCCAACAAGCTCACTTCCAACTGATGCCTCAAGGGACAAATAAACTCGCCTCTTTGGACAATCCAACTCATTTCTTCCTTAGCAAGCTTAGCAAGAAAAGCTAAGTGAGAATTGGACATTCAATCGGTGGAATTGTTTGAGAAATAAAAGTTGGGATTTGAGGTATGTTTTTTATATATGTGCTTATGGGATATTGGGCACATATATAATTACTAAAAGTCTTTTATAAAAAAGTTGTTGAAGGATTATGAAAATGTTATTTAAAAATTCTTTTTGTAGAATATAAATACATGGGGATACTTGGAAAGATCGTTTGAAACATAAGGGTCCAGTAGTGAAATGAAACAGTCTCTCCTGAAGAAGCCTGTGAGAAGGTGAAACATGTCAGGAGTATTATAAAGTCTTGCAAAGAAGGATAAAGAGTTTTCTCAATAATAACGGATAAAATTAATTTCACTACGAGAGAGATAATTAATAAGTATTTTTAATGTGTGTGTGGATGGATGTGTGAATGTTTTTTATCTAATTGTTTTTTGGAAATATGTATTCCTTTTATATTCAATATGTAAATTATTGTGAAAAGATCTTTATTAAAATATTTTTTGTAATTGAAATAAAATGTACAATATTAAATTATATGTCACTATATGATAAATTTAGCCATAGTAGGTGCACTCAGACTGAGTTGGTAGCCCACAGTAAAAGGAGAAAATCTTGTAAGGTCTACCATTCCACCCTCGCCTTTAATCAATAATAAAAATGTATATAACTGACACATGTATGTCCAGTTCTAGTAGCAGGGTCATTTCCAAAGAGAGAAGGCCTAGAGGGAACGCTATCAGAAGGCATGGCCCAGCATAGGTTGGTCTTTGGCACGCATTCTTTTGGAGGTTTGGCTTCTAGAATTGGAATACTGTATACAGTTCTGAAAGTGGCACCTCAGAAATTACGTAGATAGGGCGCAGGTGGCCTCAGAAAGGGTACACACTAAAAGCCTGAGACATACCCCACAGGACAGGAGAGACAGGGGAGTGGATATGATAGAGACATGTAAATACCATAATGGTATAAACAGTGTGCAGAAAGCCAATTTTTTTCATAAGGGAGAACAAGAGCTCATGGTATGAAGCTCCAAGTAGTTAGACTCTGGATCATCATCAGAAAGGAGGGGGTGGAGGCACAAACAAGATTCAAGCACGGGATAGGCACAGGGGATCCCTAGCTGCAAAGAAGTGAAGGGAAAGTAAGAGATCAACTGGCGTCTACGGCAGTGCACCAGGAATAAAGCTGGGCAGACTACATAGGCCTAATGGTCTTTTATCTGTGTCATATTCTCTGTTTCTGCAACCTGTTGCTGCAGCTTGCTACCCAGCAGATCAAGACATGGCAGCAAATGTAGCGTCCAGCCAATTAGGAATTTCTCATAGACATTTCATTAGCATGCAACTTATTGAACGTTTTGTGATTAGCATGGTTAATGAATTGGCAATTACTGTATCTCAGCGGGTTGGAGTAATTGATAACCAAAGTCTTGCTGCAAACTGCTGATTGTTTTATACTAGAAAGACTGAAAACAGACACAGAGACACTGTTAACCTCCTTAGGGCCACTCCTATGTCTTCATTTTGCTGACTTAATAATTCCTCTTCTACTGCATCCTTCATGTCAATTTCCCCCATGCTCTCACGTTCTCCAGAAAAAATGATTTTTTTTTTTAAGTATGCATAATTTTTTTTGTTTGCTTTAGGTTGATATTCATTATTGGAAGATTCTAGAAGCAGCCAGTTTAATGGCTGAGAAAGCAGAGTAACTGGAGCCTGTGCATGTATGTCACATTATATACCCAGGTTCTCAAAAGTTATGATCTTTTCAATTTAACTTCATTTTTAAAAAAATATTATTCTTTTATGCATTGCAGATTTTCCAAAGACACGCTCCCCATCCCCTAATCCAGATAAAGCTGTCAGTGCAGAGACAGGAAGACGACTTTGTACTTTTCACCAAGGCTGTCCATAGTCACCCACCATATTTGAAGACTTGCCAAGTAATTCTGACAAGGACCGGAATGCGTTAATGAGATAACACTCAACAGCACTCAGACAAATAGAGGATGTATTAGCTCATAGGATCACGTGCTGTCTCTCATCTCATTATCCACTGTGAAAAAAGCAAAGTCTAGAACTACACAGGAACTTAAGAGTTCATCTTCTGACTTCATGATGTGTGCATTACTGGAGCAGTCTGTGTTTGTGCATGTCTTGCAGTGGCTCGGAGGGTGGAGGAGAGAGGAGGTGGAGAGATCGGTTAAGGGGGTTGGTGCAGGGGATAGTTGTAGTGGTGTGGTGGGGAAGATGAGGGTGGGGTTGGTGAGGTTGAGGGAGTGGGTTAAGGCGTTCTGTTTTCAATATTCAGGCCGATTCAATACAGTGTGCTCAGGCTAGCGCACTGGGCAACACTCTATTGGACGTGCATTTTGGATGCGCTAAAATAATCCCCTATGCAAAACAGGTATTAGTGCATCCAAAACATGCATCCAATTCAGTACATAGCTAACAGCACTCATCACAAGCAAATTGCATGTAGATGAGGCTATTAGCTATTACCCCGCATTGACAAAAATTGCCATGCAGCCAAGGTGCCTATTTTAACGTGGCGCATTTAACACCTGTCCAAAAGCTGGCGAGAAAACATGCCATGCTCAAGGGCTCACTGAAAAAAACCCCCAAAACTCCTGCTTTCTGTGATTTCTCTTATTAGTATAGCCATGATACCAAGTACAAGGAACCACAAAAAGCAGAATCAAGCTGCGCTCAAGGGCTCAACAAAGAAAAATCCTGCTTTCTGCGGTTCCTCATTGGGAGGACCACAGAAAGCAGCATCCAAGGTCTGGCTCAACTGGAACCCCTGCCAAAGGTAAGTGAAGGCGTGAATACATTAATATTAAGTGTACTTAATATTTATTCACTCCTTCACTTACTGTTGATTGGTCCATTCATTGTCACATGTACTGAAAGAACCAATCTCCTTTCAGAAGGTTGTCCTGAAAGGAGATTGGTCCTTTCACTGACAGTAAAAAGGACCAATCAAGAACAGCCCTGCCAGGGGTGGGGAGGGAGCTCTGGCCAGGCTGTTGTGGCCTTACAGCCACGTCTCCTGGGTTCCCAATGCAGAGTGCTAGGGACCCACAAATTATCCATTGCACATCCCTGTTAGTGCAGCAGCTCATTTGCCTATTGCATCAAGCACCCAGGAGAGGTGGATGTGTGCACATTCAAAAAACATGCACCCAATTTGGATGCACGTTTTTTTACGCGATAATATTGCATCGCATGAATCTCTTTATTCAAATTTCAAAATTAACAAATCAAGAAAGCTTGACTTTGAAAAAAATGATGAAAAAAAAAAAAAAGGAAAAAAAACAATTCTCATCATTAGTCAGATCACACTAGTGGAGAATTAAGCAAGAATAAAGAATATCCCCTTAATCAAGGTTAAACAATTAAGGCAGGGTTTTCTTAACAATTCTTGATAGAGCATCACTGGGAGACGTCCTGCTGCATTAAAAAAAAACAAAAAAAAAAAACTTCCAACTGATCTGGATCAAAAAATATATATATTTCACACCATCCAATTTCAAAATACATTTACAGGGAAAACGTAAACGGAAAATAGCACCTAGAGCCAAGACTCTTTGACTTTTTTGCAAGAAACAATTTTCTTCTTTGTTGCGTTTCCCTAGAAACATCAGGGAACACAGCAATATTCTGACCTAAAAAAAGAGAGTACTCTATAGACGAAAAAACAGTTTCAATGTCCATTTCTTAACTGGCTGAAGTGCAAATATAACCAAAAGGTTTGCTCTATTTGTAACTGCAGTTTGGGATTGTTCTAAAAATCCTATGAGGTCAAGACTATCTGAAGACACATCTGGTCTCAAAAAAGGCTCTGTAGAGAAAGCATCAGCATGATTAGGCAAATAAAATCTCTTTGAAATCAGCAGAAGAGATTCCTTAGGAATTTTCAATAATTCTACATAAAATTTACACAGCTCTAATGGGGAAATTTGAAGGAAAACTGAGGAATCTCAAATATAACCTTCTTGAAAAGTTATCCATATTCTGAATCTTATGAAGTAATTATCTCTTTATTAAACTTGCTTATCTTTCTTTAAGATTACTTCACAATCATGTAACCTCTTATATGATTTCTTAACCTCCTCAATTTCTTTTTTCTACTCCTTAGTCACTTGTGAATGCATGTTAACTTGCATAGACAAATCCTCCATTAAGGACAATGTTTTATCAATCTTTGAAGAAATTGATGTTTCCAATCCCATGAGGGTAATAACAGCAGGCTTCACTAGCCCAGGTTGATCTAATATCCCTGAAGTCATTTGGGAATCTTCTAAAACAGGGAGTTCCCAACAGCAGGAACATCCCCATTATGTAGAGAGACACTAATGGGAGATACCCCCATAATGGCCCCTCTCCCACATCCTGCAGAGACCTCAGGGCCCACTTGAGAAGAAAATCAGTCAACAGGACTCAAGGAATGGAATGGCTTGCCTGTGAGGAAAGGCTAAAGAGGTTAGGGCTGTTCAGCTTGAAGAAGAGACAGCTAAGGGGAGCTACGATAGAGGTCTATAAAATCATGAGATGTCTCGAATGGCTAAATGTGAATCAGTTATTTACTCTTTCAGATAATAGAAGGACTAGGAGGCACTCTATGAACTTAGCAAGAAGCACATTTAAAACTAATTAGAGAAAAGTCTTTTACTCAACGCACAATTAAGCTCTGGAATTTGTTGCCAGAGGATGTGGTTAGGGCAGTTAATATAGCTGGGTTTAAAAAAGGTTTGGATAAGTTCTTGGAGAAGTCCATTAACTGCTATTAATCAAGCTGACTTAAGGAATAGCCACTATTACTGGCATTAGAAGCATGGGATCTACTTAATGTTTTGGGTACTTGCCAGGTTCCTATGGCCTGGATTGGCCACTATTGGAAACAGGATGCTGGGCTTGATGGACCCTTGGTCTGACCCAGTGTGGCAACTTCTTAGGTTCTTAAGGAAACAGTCTTTGGTGGATGGAGAAACACTTCCAAGCCTAACTCAGTACCTTGGTGCCGAACAAAATGGAAGGCTTCCAAAGTGGGCTAAGCAGATGAAGAGACAGTAGATGACATGGATAAGTAGACTAACAACTACTTTCTTTTTCTCGCCCATTCCAAAACCTCCAAAAACATGGAGATGGAGCAGATGTAAAACCAGCCCTAGGGGTGAACCCCTTTGGCGTGTGGCTTTGGCATGCCATAGGGTGCAGATTTTGAGGAGCCCAGGTGCATTCAAATGAGGCCGAGCAGGTGCCAGTCCAAAGGGACCATGGTAAGGCCAGCAAGGCAGTGCTCCTTTTCACACTTTCCCCACATACTTGCCACAGGAGACAGATTTTAAAGAGCTTAGGCACATCCAAATTACATCAGGGAGGTTTCACAGGAGACTCAGGAACCAATTCAAAGGGGCAATGGTAAGGTCAGCAAGACAGAGCTCCTTCTCATACTCTCCCCTTGGGTTAAGGTTTTGAGGCAATGCTTTGTGTGTATGGCCAGGTGGTGGTGAAGTAGGGATGTGGTCTATGTGCTGGGATGGGGTAGAGAAAGGGGATGCATGTGGAGGGGTGGTTGGGTTGCACGGAATGGGTGAGGGACTGTGGTGTATGTGTGTGCAAAACTAGCAGATGGCTCATGACAGGATCAGGGCTCCGGGGTCCAGAGGGGACTCCTGCAAGGTGTTTGCTGCCAGCTCCATTTCATCTTCAGCTGGCAGGGTCTCATGAAACCCTGCCAGCCCCACTGCTCTGCCAGCCGCCAGATCCTTCTCTTCTTTGACTAGCAGTCCTTGAGGAGTCCCCCAACCCTGCTGCTTCAGCTGCCAGATTGCTACAGTGGCAGTCTCTACCATACTAGTGCTTATATTCTGGCTTGAATGACCTGTCCAGCACCTGTGACATCAGAATTAGAGATGGACAGATGAAATAAAAACATAGGTCCTTTTTTATTTCATTAAATTTACTGACAATAGGAATACCACTGAAGGAAATCTACATAAAATCTTTTGATTGTAAATACACACAGGCTGATGTAATATCATGTAAAAAACGTGCGTCCAAACTGGGAGCATATTTTTTTGAATGCGCGCACATCCATCTCTCCTGGGCAGTTGATGCAATAGGCAAAGGAGCGGCTGCACTAAAAGGGATGTGCAATGGATAATTTGTACGTCCCTAGCATTCTGCATAGGGCGCCCAAGAGAGTGGCTGTGCATTCTAGGGATGTGCATCATTTTTTTTTGACGAATTAAAATATTTTCTAATTCATCATGTATCGGCACAACCGATAAACGATCACATTTTCCACGAATTTTCGGGACAAATCGTTTTTCGGTTTAGTGTGCGCTAAACTCCTGACAGTGCGCACTAACGTTTTTAATCCAGAAACAATTCGCAAAAAAAAAAAAAAAAAAAATACCAAACCGTGGGAGATACGAAATTTCCCACAGTTTTACGAAATCGAAAGCGGAAACGATCGCCGGCACAATGCACATCTCTAGTGCATTCACAACAGCCTGGCCAGAGCTTCCTTCCCTCCCCCAGCTGGGTTGTTCCCAATTGGTCTTTTTCACTGACAATGTCAGGTTGTCCTGAAAGGGGACTGGTCCTTTCACTGACATGTGACAGTGAATGGACAAATTGGCAGTAAGTGAAGGAGTCAATAAATTAATATTAAGTGCCTAACACTCAATATTAATTTATTGGGCCAGAGCTTGGGGATGCTGCTTTCTGTGGTTCCTCCTACTGTATCATGACGATACTAATAGGAGGAGTCACAGAAATAATTGTTTTTGGTTTTTTCATGAGTTCTTGAGCGTGGCATGCTTTAACATCTGCTCCCAAGCAGGCATTAAATTTGCTGCGTTAAAATGGGCACCTTAGCCTATGGGCAATTTTTGGCATTGCAGGGTAATAGCTAATAGCCTCATCTACATGGAATTTGCATGTGATGAGCACCATTAGCTATGCGCTCGACTGGATGTACATTCTGGACGTGCTAATCCCAGTATTGCATCAGGTATAAGTTTAGCACATTCAAAACGCACACCCAACCACGTGTTAAATGGTGCACTGACCTGAACACCCAATATTGCTTTGGCTGACAAGGTGACACATGTGGGGCTGTTATATGATCACACCACACACACATATCACATTATGCTTAATTAAAGATATGCAGAAATCGGAGTAAGTCCAAAAGAGACAAACAGAAATAAGTAGAGACCTGAAAAATGTGACCTGTGAGGAGATTGTGAAGAAGCTGGGCTTATTTAGTTCATAAAGACGACTGAGGGTTGACTTGTTAGCAATTTTTAGATCAATGAAAGGGAGGGTGTGGAGTAGGGAAGATGGTGAAATACACAGAGGACATTCCACCTCAGAACATTAGAAAATACTTTCTGACTGTATGGAAAGTTACGCACTGAAAATGTTATTTTTGAGAAGAGGTTGTGGGTACCTCTCCATCAAT
Organism: Rhinatrema bivittatum; assembly: GCF_901001135.1. Classification (NCBI taxonomy): domain Eukaryota; kingdom Metazoa; phylum Chordata; class Amphibia; order Gymnophiona; family Rhinatrematidae; genus Rhinatrema; species Rhinatrema bivittatum. The sequence goes on along the minus strand of NC_042626.1, from coordinate 24,979,581 downwards.
GGAGAATTTTAAGAGTAGATTAAGACGTACATCTGAAATGGCTCAGGTAACGGAGAAGCTGCCTGGAGACAGATGGACAGACAAAATCACAGGTCTCTTCCAGCCCTAATTTTCTGATTCCATGGACCAACGCCTCTACGAGTCCAGGACATCTCATGCCACACAAAAATAGAAAGAAGTTAAATAATTAGTGCTGCTGTGCTTCGCGGCTCCTCTTGTCCAAGCAGGAGGCGATGATGTCTCAAACAATAAGATACACCGCTCACTTTCAAGCATTTCTTGTTTTCTCTGGTTATGGCTGGAAGAACAGGCCAGTGTGGATTCAGCGTTTGCCAACAAATTCATTAGCTCCCTGTTTCTCTTAAAACCAAGCTAAATAAGACAGCTTAATTAACAGGGTAGAAAGAGCAGTAGTAACCGCCTTCCCCAAAACACCAAAACAAAACAATAGATGGTGTAGAAAATAAATGCCACAGACTCCAATGCCATGAAGTCATTCTCAGCATGGATGTTGTTTTAATCCACTGTTTGTTTAGTGCTTTGAAAGAACGATAGCTACTGATTGAAACCGAGGACTGAATAAATGGGGTTTTACTTACAAAGGCAACTTTCGAAAACTGGAGATTGGTAATGAAGTCAGCGGCTTGGGATGCAAAAGGCAGTGAAGAGATAAAGACTGAATAAATCTTCTGAAGAGCCGGGTCTGCGACTGGTAAGGCACATTTAAAAAAAAAAAAAAAAAGAGAGAGGCTTTTTCATCTGCTCCTTACAACCTGTGCCTTGGGGTTTTGTCTACGCTCTACCAATACATCACGTGGATACTATAAAGCAGATGGTACCTTTTCCCCTTCCCACTGTTAGTAACATGTGGAAAGGCATGGAGCATACTATGGGAGAGCAAAGGACCGATGGAGGCTAAGAGAGAGACAGCTAGAACACATGATAAGGAGAATAAAAATATGTACACATTGGACATCGCAGTGTTCATCTGACCAGGATACCGATGCTCTTTAGAATTGTTAATGCATTAAGCCGGTTCAATCTCTGAGTCAGTTCTTCTGTTTCCCCGGTCGGCTGATGACAGGATCCATGGTCAATGCTCAAGGGTGACACCTGGTGGCCGAGTTCAGAGCCCATGATTGCAAGGTTCCAGAGGGAGCTCTGCCGCACGGCCCCTGGCCCAGGGGACCATCACTTATTTGACCAGACCAGGTATATGTTGGGGTGGGGGGAGGACATACAATTTTTAAAATCCCTGAGTAGGTGCAAATGGAGGCTTATGGCACCAGATCCCAGCCCTGATTCCAGCCGAGTGGGATGTACAAAGGAATAGGAAGAAACCGCTGGTTCACAAAATAAATAAATAACATTTGTAACGAGGAACTGAGAGTAGCCACGCCTGGGGTGATGTTGGTGCCTGATGTATAAATTAGCTTCCAAAGTGGGATGCAAGAGAAGGGAAGAAAACATTGTTATTCATTAACACTCACTTTTATCTGGGGAAACAAAGGCTTACGGAGAAAGTGCTCACAGAGAACCAGTGGTAGAACTGAAATTAGAACTATTTTTTGGGGGGTGGTGTAATTTTTCTGATCTGCAGGTGATGAAAGCATTTCTCATCTCATTTACCCGTGCATGCAGTATAGAGGTAACAAATGAGAGGTAGGAGCAGATCAGCAGTTTTCACAGGAGAGACTTAAGTCAATAAGACTCAGGCTCTGTCAGCGTTCTCCAACTCTTAATAAATAAAACGGATACAAAATATTAGCTGAACATGCAGGGTCTAAATCACCAAGCCTTTTAGTGTTCCAGGGGAGTGGCTCTGTCATCCTCTCTCTCAGCATGTTCCCCATTTGCAGGGTCTGCATCAAGGCCAATCCTTGCAGAGTCGGTGCAGGTGAAACCTCTCCTCCTGTTTTGCCCACTCAAGATTTTCCTGCCATTCTGAATTGCTCAAAGCTTTTCCAGATTTTAAAAAAAAAAAAAAAAAAAAGGAAAATGCTTAGCACTGCTGATGGTATACACAGCAGAGGATGTTTACAGGAATGCTTCACGTATGTGCTGAAAAAAACGGAAACTCCAAATCACTGGCATCTTCCCACATCACCACAAGCAAGAGAGATGGAAGGAAAGAGGAGGCGGCTCTTACGCGTCATCCTTGGACATTCATCATACACATATTTGGAGCAGATCAAGCGAGAACATTCAAAAGGAAATCTGCTCCATCATTAGCCACTTAAGAGTGGAGGGTCATTCCATGTCAAGTGGACCAGTGGTCCCCACTCGACCATCTCTGATTTTGCTGAAAATTTATAAGGATGTACATGTATGTTTGAAACTAGGTTCTGTAAAGTTTTAGGGCCAGATATCAAATACTTGGGGCACTGTTGCCCTTTCACTGGAGGTCCCACCAAGCCCGCGGCTTCAGCTACGAGGATTTTGCAAACTTTGGCACATAGCCATTATAGAAATATAGTGGCTATGATGCTGAAATTGGACATACTAGCTCAACTTTTGCTGGTGAACACGAAAAAATTAGTACCAGCAATCACAAAACAACATGTCGGTCTTAATTTAGTGTCAAAGTGGCTTAAAAATCACGCGACATGACATTTAAGCCATACTTTGACCAAGTATAACTCAAAACCAAAAACCACTAGTAACTGGTGCTTTACCCTGTATACCAAACAGCTACATGACTTTGCATTGCTGCAATATCAGGGTCAAAGCATATGTATTTGTGGAGATATTCACACCCACATATGATGAAAAACGTTTAATGATCAAATCTGACCTATTTTCAAGGTCAAATATCTCAAGAAGGGTACCCCTAAAATCTATTTATTTTGATATCAGTGGAAAGAGCAAATTTTTCTCTACAAGGATCATCATTTTCTTTTTTGGAGTCTCTCAGTTTAAGAAAAGAAAAATGCCACTGAACATGGCGTTTTTTAATCATATGCAATGAATGGTAACTGCACTATTTAAACCCTTGCGTTGGTCCATGGTGGTTATACCACTACCAATTCCCTAAGAATTGGTATTATAATCCTATTAAGAATTGTAATAATGCCAAGTCTTTTGAGAATTGGCAGCCCCATCGCCTAGGGGCCACGCCCGATAGCCGTGCAAGGCCAGCCACGGGCGGTCTCTTTATCGCAGGTTCCGAAGCCTGAGGGTGGGTGTCTTAGCCTAGGATCCCAAGCCTAATATTGGGTATCTTTTGTTGGTTCCCAAGCCATAAAGTGCCCAGGAGGGGGGTCCTGACCTTCCCTCTCCCCCCCCCCCCCCCCCCCGCCAAATCCAGCGTCCCTTTTTCAGCGGATTTTGTCCTCCTCATGCACAAATCTTATCTAGCTAGCCTGCATGAGCTGGACAAAAGCCCCCCCCTTGCCCCCCCCACCAAAAATCCCTCACTCAGCGCCGTTGACCACTGGACCGGCCGCGGAGCCCCAGGGACTGGTGCGGGTGGTCCCGGGGGTGCTCCTCCCCCCCCCCCCCCGGTGTCTCCCGTGTCCTTGGACCCCGCTGCTTCCTCGGATTCGGCGGATGCCCCCCCCAGAAGGGGATGACCCTAGAGCCCTCCGTCTTTTTCGTAAGGAGGAATTAGAGCCCCTCCTCCCTTTTGTTTTGCAGGAGCTGGGTCTGGAGAGTCCCTCCGTGGATAATCTCATGGCCTCGCTCCCTAAGGATATGAACCCGGTTCTGGGAGGGCTCCGGGCTCCGGCCTCGGCCTTTCCCTTCCACCCCATGCTTAAGCTCCTTATCCTGCGGGAATGGGAGGCTCCTGAGGCTTCGGAACCTGCGATAAAGAGACCGCCCGTGGCTGGCCTTGCACGGCTATCGGGCGTGGCCCCTAGGCGATGGGGCTGCCAATTCTCAAAAGACTTGGCATTATTACAATTCTTAATAGGATTATAATACCAATTCTTAGGGAATTGGTAGTGGTATAACCACCATGGACCAACGCAAGGGTTTAAATAGTGCAGTTACCATTCATTGCATATGATTAAAAAACGCTATGTTCAGTGGCATTTTTCTTTTCTTAAACTGAGAGACTCCAAAAAAGAAAATGATGATCCTTGTAGAGAAAAATTTGCTCTTTCCACTGATATCAAAATAAATAGATTTTAGGGGTACCCTTTTTGAGATAATTGATCTTAAAAATAGGTCAGATTTGATCATTAAACGTTTTTCATCATATGTGGGTGTGAATATCTCCACAAATACATATGCTTTGACCCTGATATTGCAGCAATGCAAAGTCATGTAGCTGTTTGGTATACAGGGTAAAGCACCAGTTACTAGTGGTGTTTGATTTTGAGTTATACTTGGTCAAAGTATGGCTTAAATGTCATGTCGCGTGATTTTTAAGCCACTTTGACACTAAATTAAGACCGACATGTTGTTTTGTGATTGCTGGTACTAATTTTTTCGTGTTCACCAGCAAAAGTTGAGCTAGTATGTCCAATTTCAGCATCATAGCCACTATATTTCTATAATGGCTATGTGCCAAAGTTTGCAAAATCCTCGTAGCTGAAGCCGCGGGCTTGGTGGGACCTCCAGTGAAAGGGCAACAGTGCCACAGGTATTTGATATCTGGCCCTAAAACTTTACAGAACCTCGTTTCAAACATACATGTACATCCTTATAAATTTTCAGCAAAATCAGAGATGGTCGAGTGGGGACGATTTTAAAAACTGGTCCACTTGATGTGGAATGTCCCTGAGTCACAAGCAGGCAGAGCTAGGGATGCCCAATGCTTGGCAATTATGAGTCCACATATTGGGAAAAACAAGGTTGTATGCCCCCGTTACAGCTTAACCCAGTGTAATGAAGAGGCAGGTGTGAATGGCTATGACTGTTGTGGCAACTCTCTTTTCTTTTTGGCAGCATGCCAGTGTCTTAGTGCCCATTCACAAGGATGCATATTCATTAGTGATACTCTCCTGCTCTATGTCTAAGGGTAGAACCTTGGCATAATCAAAACCGGGAATGAGTCCTCTGAAAAATGCAGAGCCATCTCAGCAACCACTGGTTGGGCAGACCTGGTTATAGCTAATAGGCTGGTAGTGAAGCCTCAAAAAGAAACTACCTAGGATATTTCTCTTTGAAAATTTGCTAAAACCTATGCAGATACAAAAATATCTTGTGTTTCCTCTATCTTCGAATGAACTACGTGCTGGAAAATACATACACATACAACAAAGCACTGTTTATCCAGAATGGTTGGGCCAAGACCGCTCTAGATAAAACTGTGTTTTGGGATAAGGGAAATTTTGAGTCCTCACTTCCCCTACCCCATATCATGGCCCAACCCTCTTGCTATCTGACTTGAGCCCCTCCTGCCCATGTCTCAACCTGGCCTCAGCCCTTCTTGTATTTGTTCCTGCTGCGGACATCTCCCTTTCTGTCAAGGTTCACAGGTGTTGAAAGTGTGGAGGTGTTCCATCAATTAATCAAGAGAGTACCATGCAGTTCAAACAGCTGATCTGAGCTGTGAACAGTGAGAGAGATAGAGAGAAGTGATGGCAGGAGCGGGGAAGAGATGAGTCCAGCAAGAGATACATTTTCACATAATGAGATTTTCTGGATAATGGGTCTCTGGATATATAATGCTCTACTGTGTTTGAACATTTGATCTCCATATGAATTTCCTTTCCCATTCCCATCACCTCACCTTGCCTCTACAACACCCATTTTTTGAGCAGCTATATTTAGCTGCTTGGTAGGACTAGATTTTCGAAGAGGGTGACCTAAGCAACTAACTCCTGAAGTTAAGTGTCTAGACCATTTGAACATCTACCCCTTGATAAATTACACCTGTTACATCATGCACTGCAAGAACGACTCAAGACTGGCTACTGATATGGCACACCAATAAAAACAAAAGACAAATTCATCCATAGGGAAGGCCATTACCTCTATCTATTATTTACATCAAATATAGTAACAGTTAATGCAGACAGATAAAGACCAAAATGATCCATCCAGTAAGCCCAGCAAGTTGCTTAGGGTAGTAACATAGATTACCCCATTTCATCATTCCCACTAAGGATCCTTTCCATTTGACCCATGACCTTTTGAATTCCATTACCATTCTCATCTTCACCGCCTCTTCCAGGAGGGCAATTCCATGCATTCATCATCTTTTCTGTGAAAACTACTGCAGTGTGAAGAGCATGAACAAAGGACCTGCATGGTCTAGAAATCTTATATGCAGCATCATCTCTGGAACATTCTTAAGCTGGGTCAATAAGAGTGTCACGGCCTACAGCTTTCTCAAGGACCAATAAGGATATGAAAACTCTTGCTTGAAACACAGAACATAAATGAGGTGGGAGGGAACACCCCAGGGCATGGTTTGAGCTGTAATGCAACAATCTGGGTTTCTCCAGGCAGGCACTGTAAGCATTGCATCTTTAGCAGGGACCCAGAATTATTGCATGCTAATAAATGTAAAAAACAAAAGAACCAAATCTAGTCTTATCACCGTAAACCATGCAAACAAAAACAAAGACTACAAAACTATTTTCAAACTGTGCACACCCAGTGTAATGCACTCTGTCCCGCTGGAGTTTATCAACTGTGGAGACGGTATCGTCCGGGATAAAGGTTCGCGTGCTGTGACACCTTAAGCTAAGTACATTACGATATCACATTCTTTTCATGCATTTTTTTCTCTGTTTTTAAACAGCATCTGTTCCATGATCTTTTGCAATTGACTCCTGAAGAAGCGATATTGATCGCGAAACACCGGCCGTTGTCGGGCTTAACATTAATTTTCCATGGAGGAACAGATATCGTTTATGTGATTGCCTAAAAAATTTTGAAATAATATAAAAAAGCATTTTGCATGGACGTATAAACACCGCAAATGACGAGTGGTCCGAATGGCAAGTGATTTACACGGCCGTTGTCAGGCTTGCTGATGCGGTTTCATCATCAAAAAATGTTTTGAAGTACTTTGCATTACACTGGGTGTGCACAGTTTGAAAATAGTTTTGTAGTCTTTGTTTTTGTTTGCATGCTAATAAATGTAACAGGGGCTTTGCAATGCTTATAAAAACATGCTTAATAAAAGACATAAAATGAAGCATCAAGTAATCCCTTGTTACTTCGAATCTACTGCTTCGATTCTTGCATATGTGATGGGTCTACAGTAGCACTGTGTTGCTACCCATCATGACATCATCCAACACCACTACCATGCGATGTCATCGAGCTCTCTAAAATGAAGATATAAAAAACAAACATTTCTGCTTGATTACAGCAAAATCTCATCAAGTGCCAAAAGTCACAGACCTCTGCCTAGTGCATACACTTCAAATGTTCTTGCTATGCATTTTATTAACTTTTCAGCACACCGAGTAATTTTAAAAGGTCCCTCTTGCTTATTTTCTCAAATGTCTATTTTAGTGAACGTACGCACATCTGAATGACCTCTTCTCCAAAACCACCTGGCAGGACCATAACATCCCCCATGACAAAACCCAAACCAATGTGGTTCATCCTTTGCTGAATTTCTCTCTGGCGCAGTTTCCCTGCAAATATCATCCTGACTAGCTGTCTTAAAAAAAAGAGATACAGCCTTTATGGGCAGTCATGTTTGCTACATTTAGAGTTTGAATTATATACTCTACTTGCCAGGAGCATAGTTAAATCTCTACAGCTGGGCATAACTATAATTTCTGAAGGCACACACACAGAGAGGAAAGACATCTATTTTATCACACTTACCACTGGCCTAACCCTATCGAGTCGTGCCGCTTAAAGCAGTAGTGGGGCCCAACTGAAAATGTTCTTTTTGAGACTACAGGACCAACGCTTCAACACATCTAGCTAATTTCTCACTGAACTGGCTGTCCATGTCCCACAAAATGGTGCATCAAGGCTCAGGCCTGAATCAGTGGGACAGAGGTCACTTGAGATATGTTCATCCAGGCTGCATAAGTACAGAACTGGCCAGGGGGCAACACTAACCAAAATGGGTTGCCTCCTTTACAGATAAGTAGCAGCAACTTAAGTTTAGTATTTGGTGTGCTACCAAGCAGACATAAGCGATATGCTAAAAATTATCAGGAGCCTTATCGGCTACCAAGACACAGGCTTTGCAGTCTCAAGTGTAGGTGCTTTGCCTTAAAAACATAAGAACATGCCATACTGGGTCAGACCAAGGGTCCATCAAGCCCAGCATCCTGTTTCCAACAGTGGCCAATCCAGGCCATAAGAACCTGGCAAGTACCCAAAAACTAAGTCTATTCCATGTTACCATTGCTAATGGCAGTGGCTATTCTCTAAGTGAACTTAATAGCAGGTAATGGACTTCTCCTCCAAGAACTTATCCAATCCTTTTTTAAACACAGCTACACTAACTGCACTAACCACATCCTCTGGCTACAAATTCCAGAGTTTAATTGTGCGTTGAGTAAAAAAGAACTTTCTCCAATTAGTTTTAAATGTGCCCCATGCTAACTTCATGGAGTGCCCCCTAGTCTTTCTATTATCCGAAAGAGTCATCAGGACTCTGCCCTTCTACCAGGAAGATAATCTTGCTGCAAGACTGTGCTCGAAGAAACCCTGCTACGTGTGCACCAGCCTCATCTTAATGTCTCTTGACCCACTGCCTCTGAGAGCTGAACCCAGGGCCAAACACAGAATTCCTGTTTCGCAGACAAGCGTGAAAGACACTCTCCAGGAGTTCAGATTCTTTCACTGATCTACTCGAGGGCTGAGCCACAGCACTCGTACACCAAGTGAGCACTCTTTCAAGGCTGCAAGATTAATTTCCAGGGTTAAAAAAAAAAAAATAGAAAGGTTCCCTCTGTCTTTTGGAGGTTTCATTACGGTTCTTGCTCTCCTCGATATTTCTAGCCATTGCTGGGTTTCATGAGGGTGCGGCTCTTCCAGAGCATGCTTTGCTGATAGAGCAGAGTGGGGTAATAGAAAGCCAAAGGGAAAGAAAAGGGATGCACCAGGTATATGCAATCTGAAATTCTTTTTTGGTATTTATCTGATGTCACTACCCAGGGTGCCTTAAAAAAAAAAAAAAAAAAAAGGTGAAGTCCATAAGGTGGCAGGAAAACAAGAAAAGATTTGGGTGTCATCCGAATAGCAAAGGCAGGAGCAACTGTGAAAAGAGACGAGGGAGCAGAGGCCACGGAGGTAAGTGGAGAACAAACAGGGGTCCAGGATGGATCCTCAGGGAGCTCTGGCAGTTAAAGGTGATGGGCTTAGATGACAAATCAACTAAAACTAGGGAAGACGCACAAAGAAGAGTGTGTCAGCCAATATGAGAGCCAGAAATGCCAAGGCATGGTGGTTTCCAAAACAGAATAAATAAAAGCAACAGCTTCAGTTATCTCAAATTGTCTTAAACATGTATAATGGCGTCATTATACGTGTTTAAGGTGCGTTGGTCTTCTGGAGAACACAGTGGAGAGATAAGTATTATTTAACGATCTGTTCCCCTGAAGCAGTTTGCTTAAACGAAACCCCAGCTGCTGTCGGATTGGGTACAATATCGCTATAGGAGGAGGGTTGTGCGTAATTTCAGAGACAATTTGCTGGGCTTTCCGTTGTTATACGTGGAGGTTTTATTGCATGTGTAAAATAAACAGGTTTATTTTGGAGGTAAATGACCGAGTAGACCGGAGGTGGCACAGGTTAGCCAGCCACACGCGTCTCTGGCTTGCTGATACCTCCTAACACTAATAGTATCGTCAATAGTGGTTTGATTTAAGATGACTGAAGCTGTTGCTTTCATGTACTTTGTCTTCACTCACTTCATGATTTGTAACGTTTGCAGTTTTTGACAGAGTCAGTGCACTTTTTTGTGATAGCGTGGTTTCCAAAACAGGACAGAATGGTCAGCTGTAACCAAGGATAAGGATAGTAGAAGAGCCGGCTCAATGAGCGCACAAAATACATATTCATATCCTCCAGTTCATAGATAGGTAGCCCGGTGATGGTGATCTCTGATGACTGAGCTGGTATGAAACACCAAACATCTGGAATTACAAGGTTGATGGGTGCTCACAGCTTGAGCACTAAAGCTGCTGCTGTAATATTAATAAAAGAGCTGTATTTGTCATTTATATGGACTGCCTGTATGTATGGGCAGCCATGTACAAGGCACCTCACATACTTACAATGTGCCCCAAGGACTGCACAAGAAAGCTGGAGCACGGGGAAGTTAAATGGCTCACTGAAGGATAGGCAGTGGACAGCTGAAGGTAGAACTGGAACTTTGGCAGCCATCTTGCAGAGCTCCGAGCTCTCTCGCCCATACTAGGCTAGTTGTTAGAGCCCTGAATTCTCTCAATGTTCAAGCATCCTGGAATACTTTCAGTTTTTTTCTCGCCTCTTTCTGAGCTGTTTGAAGCATTGTTATTTTTGCCTTTGCCTCTCTCCATGCTACTGTGAAACTCCATGTCCCATTTTCCTCCACTGGCCATTCCCAGGGCCATATTAGATCAGATTTATAGTCTGTCAGCAGAGGTGTGATTAGATGTCATCCTTGTCTTTCCATTACCCCTGATAGAGATAGATAAAATTCTATGGTGATGCATCGCCTGCCCTTTCAAAGGTTACTGGCAGCAGATGTTGGGAATCGATGCATCTCTGATCTGTCACAAAGCCCAGAGAAAGGGTGGTAAGCAAGGCTTTTGCCGAAATGCCCAGTGGAAAAGTTGGAAGCAAAAAATCCCCAAACACAACTGCAAAGAAGAGAGAAGCAGGAGGAGAATTCCAAGCACCGAGCACCAACAGCACGCTGGTTGGGAGTATAATAAAGTGAGTCGCATCAGCACCTTAGACTCCTTGTTCAATTAGAGGTTTAATAAGTAACTTAGCACGCATGACTGCCAGAATGCTCATGGTTCTTTAAAGCACTAGTGTTTAAAGGGGAGCGGGTGTTCTTTTTTCTGGGTAAGAGATGTTTGTCTGCAGGGATTATTTATAGACTCGCGCTGTGTGGCCTTTTGAGCCATTCCAGGTATCACTAGAAGGTCAAACAGCCACATCCGGACAGGTGAGAATCCCAAACAGACAAGACACCTCCTGGTGCACCGACCCAGCTTACAGAGCTAACTCGTGCAGTTCTGCGATAACGGCTTGCTGCCAGCAGTCCAGCAGATGGATGTTTCCACTGCAGGCCACAAAACACTACTAAAATAAAATTTATATTTGTTATACATTACCTATAAAATGTTCAGTTTGTCAGTGCTTGATAATAGGTTAACACGTGCTGTTGGCTGTGCCTCTTATAATCTGACGGCCACCGCTCCACTCCTTCGGCTGCCAGAGCTGCTGGCCTCATAGCCCTCTGGCACCAAACCTACACACAGTGATGCTCGTATACAGCAGGACTTACGTTAGCATCTCGCACGTCAATGAACCCGCACGCCTGTTTACATAGCCCCAGTGCATGCAGCATCTATAAGAGAGAACTCACATGGTGCCGCCTTACGCTGCTTGCAAAGCTTAGGCACCACGACCCGAAGGCTCAGAATTAAAAGTCAGACAAACGAGGTGCAAAGAGCTGACCTGTCAATTTGCACAGCTTTGAAACAGCACATTTTATGGCTCTCAAGGATTTCAATTTCTTGCAACTTCAGGAAGCAGGAAAAAATTGTTACAGAAAAAAAAAAAAATTGCAGCACAGCAACTTTGTAGACAAAATTCTACCCTGCACAAAAGTGCAACATTTTAAGAACTGGGTAAAAGTTCTGTGATACTTTTCCCACAAGACTTTGGCAGGAAATAATTTTCCCTTTCCTTGAAGCAGCAGGAAATTAAAATGTGTAAAAAGGAGGTGCTGATTTTCAGCCTGATCCTTAGAGGCTTTCTCAAAAGGCGCATGGTTAAGTGGCAAAGAGCACAGTGACTCAGTCTCCCCCTGTGCTCGGAGCAGATACCGGCACTGCCAGCCTCCAGCCACCTCGTGCAGTCGCGGGAATGACAGCCTCCTAATGCAAGAGGCAGGACCGGGCCCTGATCTGGAAGAGGCGAAGCATCAGCCGTCACATGCACTCAAGTCCTACCTTTGCTGAAATCCCAGGAATCTTTGCTCCCAGATGACCAATCAATGATGTCTGAAGACAGTGAGGAGCCAGCAACATCAGAAGTCAAGGGGATATGGAAAAAGAAACCATCCCCTTCTCCTCTCTAGTGTGTAACTAATTCATTAAGTGGAGTTTGACGACACCAGCTGACACGACTGCAGAAACGGTCCTTGCACAAGAACAGAGCGCGCTCACATAGGGTAATCCTATTCTGAAGACCAACTATTGATAAAGAATAACGCAATTTGCCAGACTACAGAAAATGCGTAGGAAGTCCTCAGTTCAAGATGTTTTCACTTACAAAGATTCAGAGTTAGGTTTCTAAACTGACACCCATCATCCAGTTTACAATATTTATTTTGACTCTAAGGCGCCAGGGCGTCTCCCAGAGGGCACATATTGGTGTGCTGATGGCCATGAGGCTTGGCGAGCTTGACGTCAATAGGACAAGTACCAGAGACGACCTCGCCTCAAAAACAAGAGTAATGCTTTCAAACGTCTCACTGCTTTTTTTTTTACAGTACTATATATTACTAAATTCTGGGTTATTTTGGTGAAAATTGGGTATTGGGTCCTTGTGCTGAAACCAATCTCTCCCATTTCTAACATTGCTGTTATAGGACAACCAGTTTCGACTTGAGCTATGTTTTTCAGAAACCAATTATGTCTTAAGCCTGGGGACCTGCTACACTTAAAATAATGCACATGGCCATGATACTTTATAGAACATCCTCCTCTAAAGCCATTACCTTAAAAATAAAAACAATACATTTTTTGCATAACTAAAATATTAAAAATACTTTGCTATGGCAACCACAACCTGTCATATAGGAGGAGAGAGAGGTTTGTTTTTAAACCTAGTGGGGAGGATGGCATCCTCGGGCCTGAAAGCACATTTACAAAGGGAAAACGCCCCATTAAAATGCAAGGCCAACTGGTGCCAAGGGTCCTTTGGTACACGTAGACTTTGCACTTGCTTTGCACCAACAAGCACCAAAGTTGGCACCGTAAATCACACACAAGGATTTCAAAATTAAGTCCCTGGGGTCCTGTTTGCCGGCCCCACCATCCTATGGCACAGGCAGAAGTATTGTTTATGATCTAGCACGGTTTCCACAGAGCCATAGGCTCTGTCATTACTGCATTGGCCCAATGTGGTTGATTATTTTTCTGTGTTCCTGTTTGTCTAGGTACTTGCTTGAGTTTAGGATTTAATTTTATTATTTTTGTGTGTAATGTCTGTTGTTGATCAATATTTTATTTGTAGTGGTTATGTGAATTTTTTTATGAACGTAGTTTGTAACCCACTGGATAGGCGAGATATAAATATTTATAAATAAATAAATAAAAATTCATGCAGTGTTACTTTTACCTACAAAAGGGGAATTGAGGAGCAATTTTCTGCCACTGATTTTACCTGGCTAACTGCTTAGTTACTCAGAATAAATCTTTGAAAATTGCTCTCATAGTGTGCAAATAAAATTTGTGTAATGAACCTGCAGAGCTATGATCAAGAGAGATAAGCGATACTTAAAAATGCACAGCTAGAAAGTGTAATTGTCAATATCCTTACCGGCGCTAATTAACTGGTCCAGGGAAGCTTCGGACAATCCCTGGAGACTGTTGCTTCCACCTGGGAAGGTAAAAACAAGACTTGGTTAGGATGGATGGCAAAGACTGGTGTTAAGTAGTGGCCATATATCTCTATTGACAATCAGGAAGCCATTTACCAAAGACCTATCCTTGTAGGAAGCTTAACAGGCACATTAGCAGGAAGTCACCTCTCAGAGGGCAACATCAGGGGGAGAAGCCATTCCCTGCAAAGATCCATTGTTAGGAAGTCTCCTCCTAAAGAACCACGTGACCAGGAAGCCACCTTCCAATGGGCCACATCAGTGGGAAGTCACGCCTCAGCCACATTAGGATGCCCCCTCTGAAACAGGCACATCGGCAGGAAGCTACCACCCAGACATCCACATGACCAGAAAGCCACCTCCCAGGTGACCAGGAAGCCACCTCCCAGACAGCCACATGACCAGGAAGCCACCTCCCAGACAGCCACATTCAAGCATCAGAAAAGATTTGTTCAGAACGTTTCTCCATTCTGTATCCATGTGAAATGACTTCAATAAATCAAGTCCACCATCTTAAAAGTTCAAAATGTAATAGATACTGTCATATTCTATCAGGCTTGAGTAATGAGGAGATGCTGCAAGAGCCTGGTCATACTTACCAACTCTCCCCCTTCTGGGGGGAGACAGCACCTTACATATCCCCCTCATGGAAATAAACCATTTCCCTAAAATTTTCCCCAGTTCCAACACAGATCAATGGGAGGATAAAACATTTCCGTCTTCTTCCCCCAAGCCCGTTTTCTCTCTCTTTCTTTCTTTTTCTTTTAAAGAGGTTTTGAATGTTAGCACATGTGGCTTCCAAGTCTGAACAACAATGTAGGTATATATACTGCCTCTAGTGGCCGGAAGTCAGAACTGAGGCTAAAAAAGACAGCAAAAGTTCTCCTCCTCATCATCAGCAAAGCTTAGCAGTCAAAGATGACGGTCTTCCTTGAATCTCCTATCTATGAGCCTGAGGATGACTGAGGAGGTTGAGCCAGGATCGAGAGACTGTCGCAGCTTGGGCACACGAGTTTTCCGTGGGATAGATGCCTTCTACGGCTTAGCTCCTATGTGGCCTGGCACAGATGCTTTATGCTGATCTCATAAATCCTTCTTTCCTTGCCCCAAGCAGACCACAAGTCTAATCAGAAACCAAGAGGCCTTTATTAACTACCACCTACTGCCTAGTGTGAGGAAAGGCACACGCCATTCTTGCTGCTTTCATTCTCAGCTGCATCCCTAAACCAAGGCCACCTAAAGAAGGGCTCCAGTGACTCAAAACCCTTAAAAATTCTGAAGTGGTTTCACCCAAAGTCATTTGCTTTTTTCATTACTAACAGAAAGCTGATTTACACCAGCCTGGCCACTGGGTAGATGCAGTGGTTTGCTAACACAGATGGAAACCAGCTCACAGTGAGCACATTCAAACAACAAAAGGGACTGAAGGCATTGAATACCTTCCCTGGAAAGGAACATCATAAGCTGATAGGGAAGCCGGACATCTAGCTTCCAAATTAAATATTCACTGCGAAATATTTGCTTAGTATCTGTAAGGGGGTAATTTATTTCTTGGTTGGTTTACTTTGGGTTTTTTTTTTGCTTTTCAAATGCCTCCTAGTTTTCTCCATGAGGGCATCCAAGCAGGTGATCTGCTTTGGCCTTTTCTCAAAGATCAGTTGCTGATTATCACAATGTTTAATGCCCTTGCTTTTTAGCCTCTAAGCCTCTCCATTCATTTAAACTTCTCCCTCTCTCCTACTACAAAATGCTAAATGCAGACCCTGCTTGCACATCCAGGGTTAGGAGCAGATTTCAGAGGGTCCTGAACCCCAGCTGCGCCTGTAGCAGGAGCTCAGGGGTAACTGCTAATACCCCATGCAGGAGCAACAAGCAAACATCAGCTATAGGGAAATGTTCCCCGAGGGTGTATAGCAAGAGAATAGAAAGCCGTTAATTTAAAATGCGATTCAAGGCTTGTTTTTATAGTGGGGGGAGAGGCTGTGTGGGGTTTTTTGGTTTTTTTTTACCCAGCTGTCCTCTAACTCCCCCAAGCTGCAGAATTTACTGCAGGAGGGTATAAATCTCCATCAGGACTTCCGACAATCTATAGCACCCAAGGGGAGAGAGAAAAGCTCCTGGCAGACCCTGAATTAGAGAGAAAACAACATTGTAAAAGTCACAGTCCCATTCTGAGGGTGTGCCATCCCCAGGCAGAATATGACTGCCACTGGTTTCTTGCTAAAAAGCTGTGTCCCCCCTGGAAGAAACATAAATCACTGGCTGAGCCTTGATCGGATAGAGAAAAAAACAGCATGCCCCATTCAGGCTCTAGTAATGGCACGTTGGGCTCAGTATGGTGCCCGCTGGCTGACTCAGGATCTAATACCCCAGCATGGGACCAGGCAGAGCTCCCCAAACCTCTCCTGGTTACCCCACGGGGTCAGTCGGATTGTCAGGCTAGCCACAATGAATATGAAAGCCTGCATGAGAAGTGTGTACGGGGGGAGGGGCGTCTCTAATGCATACAAATATATCTCATGCCTATTCCTTGTGGCTAGCCTGACAACCCGACTGACTGTGGGGGGCCACCAGGACAGGTCTGGGGAAGCCCTAGTGCAAGGGAGTACTTCCTTCTGAGCCAGTACTGTCCCAATGCATGATGATAGCAGCTTTTGCAAGCTCTGCTTTCCAAATGAAAAGTTAAACTAAGATCCTTTTCATTCTTGTACAACAAAGAGTTTTTTTTGCATAGGTAGGGATCAAATTCCAGGTTCTTTTGGTTAAATAACATCAATACAAGGTTTGCAATTCAATCTACTGTAATTTCTACTAGTCACAGCCTCACCGGACTCAATAAAGGTTTCCCTTTTTGGCTAGTTTACAGATTAAATTGCTCAGTAAAACTAGACAAAAGCAAAACACAAACAGCAATGTTACACCTCAGTTATTCAAATTAATTTAAATCATTATTTGCAGTATAGATGGTTCGGGCAGGGAGATTCTAAATCCCAAATCCTGCTTTTTCGTGTTCCAGAGACTGAGAAGTTCCTGTTTATACAGCATTTCATGGGTCACCGAGGGCCAGTTCACAACAGGCTCCAGGGTTTGAAATGGAGATTGCCGAGATTTCCTGCAGGAACAAGTCCCTACAATCCAAGCACATCCAACCATAAAATGAACCATGAAGCTGTTCCACAGAAAAAGCAACAAAAAAAAAATTGCTACTAAACCCAACATATTTTTGGTTAATAGTCCGTACTCAGCACGACAGCAGGTGAATTTTAAAGGTTAACCGAGACGGTGTGCAAGAGAGAGTGCCGATGTCTTTAAAAAGCATTAAAATTAGACATCACCCGCCATATAAAGGTTTATTCTTCTCTATTGGAAAAGCGCAAATGTTCTCCAGAAAGAAGCCTACATAGGCAATTGACTTCCAAGTGGAATTCTTTTCTTCTTGACAGAGGAGCCAACGCTGACAATCCATGGCCGAAGACTGCCCCCTTTTTTCCCAATCCTAAAGGCTTCCTGTTTTATTTTCAGCTGCCCAAAACTTCACTTCCCTCTCTGCATTCCAGTGGTTTTTCCTACCCTCAGATCCCACTGTCGATAGCTTGAAAATGCATGAACTCCCTTCTCTCAAGCCTGGGCGTCAGTTTAGAAACCTGACTTCCAAATATGCAAGAACAATCTTAATTTGAATGCAGCTGCTGGGTAAACTGAATACAGCGAAACAAAGAAATGATAGCAGAAAAGGTCCATCCAGTCTGCCCAGTAAGCTTATGGTAGTATCTGCCACGCCGTGCAGGTTACCCCCATGCTTAGCAGTTTCCCAAACCGTGAAAGTCAGGGCCCTGTTTGGTTACTGTCTGAATCCAGTTCCCTGTTACCCCTTGCCGTTTAAGCAGAGAGCAATGATGGAGCTGCGTTAACAGTACCTAGGCTTATTGGTTAAGGGGACTAAGCACCGCACCAGCAAGTTACCCCCCATGCTTATTTCTTTCCCCAGATCATCAAGTCATCCGGCTCGCGCAACACAACCAAGTGTTGAATCCGCTGGGTCAACCTGAGTTTGAACTTAGAATTGATCCTGCTACTGTTCTGAAATTTCAAATATATACACACACACACTAGTGAAAAGTGTGTGTGTCTGTGTGTACATGTGGAAGCCTTGCGTGCTTTTGTGAACTGTGAGCGCTTGTGCAAGCTTCTGCGTGTGCTTGTATTTGCCACTGCCTGCCTGCCCCTGTGCCTGTTGGGAGCACAGGAATCAGGGCTCGCAGGCAGAGCATATTGGCGAACATTACCTGGCGTTGCTTGGGTGGTCAGGTCAATAACAGCCTGTGTGTGTGGAAGTGCACGTACCTATGCATGTGTGTGTCCCTATGTGTGACAGTGCTTCACAGTCAGCGCATGCTGTCTTTGTACACTGTACCTGGCACTTTTCTGGGCACCACTTGCAGGTCACAGACAAGGCAGTGTGACTGACAAGCCTTTTATACATAGCTATAGCCTCCCATCACCCCTTACCCTCCCGCCTTTCATGTCTTTTTTGTACATTGCATATTATCTCTTGTTATCATATACATTATTTCTCACTAACCTGCTCCACCCTGTTGCTTTCCCTGCCCCTCCCTTCCTGTTCTATGTATTCCATTGTCACCCCCTTTGTCACCCCCCCTGCATATTACCCCTTGTTATCATGAACATTACGTTCTCCTGTTCCACCCCGTTGCTTCCCAGTTCTCTCCTCCTTGTTCCACGTACTACATTAAGTTCTCTGTAAACCGATACGATGTACCCACGAATACCGGTATAGAAAAGCTTTTAAATAAATAAATATATATATATATAAACCAGGGCTTCCCAAACCTGTCTTGGGACCCCACCGCCAGTCGGGTTTTCAAGATATCCACAATGAATATGCATGAGATAAATGTGCCTATACCGAGTCTCCATGACATGCAAACTTATCTCATGCATTTTCATTTTGGATATCCCGAAACTGTGACTGGCTGTGGGGTCTCCAGGACAGGTTTAGGAAGCCCTGATATAGTCATATAGACTTCTCAAAAAATACAATCGAAAGAGTGTTTCCTTCAGAAGCCCAAATTTAAGATAAAGTAGCTTTCACATACACAGGCAGCCAGGATTTTGTGTCTCTGGATCTTTTTCAAAAGAAGGGCAAAGCATATTTACTGACACAAGAAACACAAACAGGACCTAAAATCAGCACTTTGACTTCCCAAGCAGATAAAAATGCAAAAATGTCCTCCATTTGGCCCTCCAGCAATACTTGACACTTAGGTGGCATAAATACAGCACTCCGGGGTTTTTTTTCCTCAACTTTGACACATTTTAAGGTTTTATCCACTAATCCCCCATCCCCTCAAAGACAGCAATGCCCAAAATTCAATGTCCTGAGGTGCCAGAAAGATAATAAATCCAACACTGAGAAGCCAAGTGCATTTAAAACCAACTTCTACCCTACTAATGTGCTCTATGGGGTCAGGTTTGATACTGACCACAGAGGAGCCTTGCTGGCTAATTTTCGGAGGACGCTCTCCTTGGCGTTTCTCTTACAAATGTGTGCTGTTGGGGGAAGGTGAGTACTTTAGAAGCAGGCGCAACGTACATGCGAGGGGTTTTCTGAATAAAATTCCCCCATGTGCATGCTCGCTTCCTTTACCCCTGTGAGTAAAAGCATATGCGCGGTTCCCAAGGAGTATGTATTTTTCCTGCCCTGAGGGGCGGGTGGTTCTTAAAAACAAGGTTTGTTTGTTTTTAAATATATGGGTACACATTTGTACACCACCCATGTAAAAAAAACCAAAAAAAAACCTGTTGAAAATTTCCCTCTCCGTGTATAGCATTCCAGAAGTGAGCATGCAGCCACTTCTGGGGTAGAATGGCATGAATAAGGCCTGATACCCAGTGGAGCCCTTATAATTATTATTATTATTTTAAAGAGCAGCAGGAGGGAGAATTAGTTATTAATCTTGGGAGGAAAACAACTGCGCAATACAAGGCACACGTGCATGTTGTCCATATAGATAGAAACACAGAAACATAGAAAATGACGGCAGAAAAAGACCAATCGGCCCATCTAGTCTGCCCAGCAAGCTTCCACACTTTTGTGGAAGGCTCTGATTGGTGGTATGCATTTTTATACTAAGGTCCCACACGTGAGGGAAAATACATGCACAGTCAATCAAATTAATATGCATGCCTGAGGGAAAGCAACATTAATCTAGAAAAGGGGTAAGAGAAAAAGATCATGAAAATATTAGCCGAATTCCAGAAAAGACATGGCCTTGGCGCACTTGAAATTCTAATTCTAGCTCTGCCCCCCATCCCTATTGTATGACCTTGGGCAAGCCACTTAACTCGCCATGCCTCTGTCTATTCAAGTATAACTGAGCGCAATAATACATTTTACTGGTCAGTTCTAGATGGATAACTACAACTATAGATGGCCTCAAGTGAACCTGATTAGTCCTATCATATCATTATATCAGAGCAGTGGTTCACTCCATAAACATACGCAGTGCATTGGCTTCACGTGATCGGTTTACATTACCCCAACTTCGTCCTACTCTGCAAAGTCTCCTTTTTAAAGACGGCAATTTTGCAAACTTGCCCCAATCCTAGAGGTATCACTAACTGCAAGCCAAGAGTGCTGTACCTGCTCACAAAGGTGCTTGGCTTTAAAAAGACATCCAGTTGTAAAACAAATTCAGGGCAACACTACAGCCAGAGGTGGCCTAGCAGCTGGATCAAGATGTGCTAAGAGAGAATGCATCCCTGGACCAATGTCATCAGACAAATGTAGCTTTCTTTTAAAATAAGAGGTATTTTGAAATCAAGTAGTTTTTTTCCCCCACTGTGGGATGGAGTCAACGCATCCTCCACTGATTCAACATTTCCCCCCTCCTTTTCTTTGCATTCTCCAATTTCAACGACAAAAGCAAATGAGAGTCCTAGGCACCATAATATTTGGATTAATTTTGCCAAAACTCAAATCCACCAAGTACTCGTGGGCTGTGCACATGAGAAAGTTAACTTCATCCCTTCCCAGTCCTCTAAAATCCATGCCAGGCAGGGCCGGTGCATCCCATTAGGCAAACTAGATGGTCGCCATTAGGGGGCGGCGAAGAGCAGCCATCCGGGGCCGTGAGTGGAGCCTATCCCGCCTTGCTGCAGAGAGGAGTAGAGACTCGATGGGCCATGAGCGGCACCCAACCTGCTCGCGGCCCCGAGAAGCACGCAGTCGGCAGACCATGAGCGGATTCACAGCGAATGAGGTAGGAGTCAGGACTGGGGCTGGGGAGGGGGTGGGCACAAGGCAGAAGGTTCGCCTAGGGCGCCTAATACCCTTGCACTGGCCCTGATGCCAGGTAACTAACATGCTCAATACTATGAAACCCCAAAGTGTAAGAATAATACAAACAACAAGATTTTTTAAAAATCTTGAAAAATAAGCAAAAGGTATGGACCTACTTATGTCCAAGTCAAGAATGACTGATGATTAAAACTTCCAGCACAAAGCTGAGGCTATAAAGCATCCCTTAGTGTGCTTATACCTGTGCTATATGATGGTCATTCATATTCTTTGATATATATATATGAGCTTTTGGTCACACATCTGTATTTTCAAAGTGAGATCATTAATGGTGTAGGTTACTAACATGGGCAGATAAATATTACCAGAACCTGTAATCCTGTCCACACACCGTCTCCGCTTAGAGAGGTCACCGGGCAGACAATTCAAGGAAGAGAAGGCAGAAAAAAAAAAAAAAAAAAGGTCCATGCACCCTACCTGCCAAAAGGAATGATTTAAAAAAATATATACATAACTGAGAGCACAGCTAATACAAGGAGGAAAAGTTCCCTTTGAAATCAGTGAACTACGGAAAACTAATCCATTTTCTTCAACCATCAGTAATGCAGCATGGATGGGGAGCGTTTACATTTCTAAAAAAAAAAAAACCAACCTTTTTTTTTCCCCTTCCCCTAACAGGCTCACTGGGTCTGAAGTACCATCAGACAATAGCTAAGCAGCGTTAGAATTCATTTTGGACTCTCACCTCCTGGAGATGTAAATTTAAACGCACAAGGGCAGGAGCGCCGAGAGCCGTTAAGTGACAGCGTTTCTTCCAATTCATCCTCCTGAGGAAGGATAACGAGGCGTAGAACAACAAAACGCCCTCCAGACGAGATTTCATATCAAGGCATGTTGATGGATGCAGCCTAAAGGGCAGCATATTTATTTGCCTTAAGTCTGGCCTACAACGCAAGCCATCCTGATTTATCCCGATGATAAAGGCAGTTCTGAAAGCTACTTTTACCATATTTATTTCACTTGAGCAAAAAAAAAAAAAAAAAAAGTGTTGAGTCAGCGCTCGGTCTGCCACTACTAGAGTTATAAATGGAAGTAAAAGACTAAACCTGCTAACTATAAATATTAATCTCTTCCTGCAAGCTCTGTCAGTCGCTCTCTCTCTCTCTCTCTATATATATATATATATACACACACACACACTCACATTGTAGACACATGACATTTGTGGTGGTTTTGTTTTTTTTTAAACAAACATGCTTTAGGGCTGGTGGAAGCACTAGATGGATTAGGCAGCCGCCAGAGTACCACAGTTTTAGCAGGCGGTAGGGTGATTTCATCTCCCTGTCCTCCCCCCCCCCCCCCCCAGGCAGGCCTGGAAGAAGGGGTGTTATGTGGGCCTGTACCGGGGGAAAGGTGATACGAGGCTGGAAGGGAGCATGCTACAACATTGGGCCCACACAAGCAGAAGAGGCCAGAAGTGGGTTTAGAGGGAGGCTGCTGCTGTATTCCAGAAGGGAAGCAGAGTGAGCGAGTACAGAAGTGTGAGAGTATACATATGAGCCTGTGGACGTGTGAGAGAGCAAGAGAGAGAGGAAACTCATCCATGACAATCTGAGAGCATCTAGAAATCAAGTTTCCAGGTATAGAGAGTAGGGGATTTTTTTTTTAATCCTTAGTTTTAATGATTGTGTGCTATTTGAGGTGTCTGATGTTTTCAATATTTTATTGATGTTTGGAAAATTAAAAAAAATTTAGATGAGTTTTTAATTATTGGATGTTCTATTCACCAGCTGTTTTCAAATATGTATTCATTTTATTAGTATAGTTTTACTATTATTGATATTTTAATATTTCTTGATTTTGTTGTCTGATGTGTAGCCCCATCCCAGTCAGCTCTTGAGCATGGAGACACGTGGATGGTCACAGACCACACAAAAACCCGTAACCTCCTGGGTTTCCCACATGAAGGGGGGGGGGGGGGGGGGAGGAAGATGGAAGAGGAAGATCTGCTTTTCAAGGCCCTTATTTATTTTTCTTCACATAGGGGCCCTTATTTTATTTATTATTCTTACAGTCCGCTTATAATGAACCAGTTGTATTAAGTGGATAACAAAAACATACACATTAGTAAAACAAAAAACCTATAACAACTTCCAGACAATACACACATCTACAAGAGAAAGCATAACATAACAAAGTAACATCTTTAAGACTTGAAAGACTAAAGAGGTTAGGACTGTTCAGCTTGGAGAAGAGCCGGCTAAGGGGGGATATGATAGAGGTCTTTAAGATCATGAGAGGTCTAGAACGGGTTAATGTGAATCGGTTATTTAGTCTTTCGGATAATAGAAAGACTAGGGGGCACTCCATGAAGTTAGCATGTGGCACATTTAAGCTCTGGAATTTGTTGCCAGGGGATGTGGTAAGTGCAGTTAGTATAGTTGTGTTTAATAAAGGATTGGATACGTTTTTGGAGGAGAAGTCCATTACCTGCTATTCAGTTGAGTTAGAAAATAGCCACTGCTATTACTAGCAACAATAACATGGGATAGACTTAGTTTTTCAGAACTTGCCAGGTACTTGTAGCCTGGATTGGCCACTGTTGGAAACAGGATGTTGGGCTTGATGGACCCTTGGTCTGACCCAGTATGGCATGCTCTTATGTTCTTAACTGTTTATGAAAAAGTTGTCTAGGATTAGGCTCAATTCACTGGGCAATGCACGCCACATACTCAGACCAATAGAAAAGGCCTGAGCTTAAGCTTCCTGAAGTCAAATTTGCTTAACATCCAATGAATGTAACACACATGAAAGAACACATAAATCAGATAAATAAGAAGTTCCCTCCTTCCTAACAGTCCTGAAATCTGTCAGTAGCTGAAATTGAAATCTTCGTCTCATAGGTAACCAATGTAGTTGCATAAGCATTGGAGTTACGTGCTCTCTCGATTTCCCTTTACTATTATTCAAGCAGATGCATTCTGAAGAATCTGCAGCGCTCGAACACGACACTTGGGCAGCCCGATAAACAATGCATTCCCATAGTCAACCATCATCAACACAAAGGCTTGTAACTATGATCCTAAAATCTTCCCTTTGCAGGATAAAACTTAAATGCCTCCAGAATCTCAAGTTATAAAAACCAGTGAGGGTAACTTTCAAACAACTCCGCGTGTCCGCATATAGATGGCTGTGCAGAGATCTATAATAATATTTCATAACCTGTGTGTATCTGCTACGAGTGTATTATAAAGTACGTGTGCACGCATGCATGCTTATGTGTGAACACATGCAAAGCATTGAAAGCGAGGATATCATTGCATTGAATGAACACACTTTTCCTACCAGTTTTAAAAATATACATGTGTATATTTTATTCGCAAGAAAAAAGTGGGACTGCTCTTACATAGCAGTGTATGTAAATATAGTACTTATTTGATTTATATTCTGCTTTTTTGGTGCTTCAGTGTGGATTGCATTCAGGTACTGTATATGCATTTCCCTAGCCCCAGAAGGCTCACAATCCAAGGTTGTACCTGAGGCAACAGAGGTTAAAGTGACTTGCCCAAGGTCACAAGGAGTGGCATCAGAAGCCTGGTTTCCCCGCTGCTCTAGCCACTAGGCTACCTCAGGAAGTCGTTTTTGCAGATAACGGATAGGTACTCCTTGAATTTCACCCAAAGAATTTTGTTTTGTCTTAGCGGGATATCCCGACCAGACTGAAAACTCTCAGAGGCAGGCACTCCCTCTTATGTGCACCAATGCCATGTGCACTTCGTAGCTCCTGTAGAAAATGACTTATAGGGGTCAGCCCAGTGGTGATTTTCTGCCAGGTTGCCAAGCTGGAACCTTTCGGAACATGCTCCCCCTTTTTCCCCATTACAGCTGGAGTTGAAGGTGGTGGCTGCTGCTGACCCAGACCTTTTTTTTTGTTTTTTAAATAAAATAGTACCACTATCAGTGACAGTCCTGTTCACTGCCATACAAAGGTTCCCCAATTCAGTCCTCTTCTGGGATAGGCCATGATTGCTGTGAAGAAAGGGCTCACAGCACTGGAGTGGGGATAGTGTGGGCTTGAAAGTCCCAATCCTCATGCAGCACTGACACCTAGTGGCCAGTTTTAGAAAGAGCCATGGAAGAGCTTTTCTCAGGATCATTGTTGCAATGACCAGACTAGGTACATGCAGGAAGGGAATACATCCCCAGGTAGTGTAGAACGAAGGAGTGAAGGCAACTGATGCCAGATCTCAAGTCCTGGTTCCAAATGAACTGGGACTACAAAGGAGCAAGAGGAAACAGCCAGGTCCAAAAAAATCCGACATGACCAGTAGTAGTAGGAGTAGTTGGCATGTGTAAGCAGAGGAGAGTAGGGAGGAGGAGACAGGGTGAGAAAAAGGATGAGGAATGAAGAGGTAAAGGACTAGAAGAAATCATTTGGAGTAATACTAGTGCCTCTCCAGCAAGATCCATCACTTTGTAAACATTGCAGAGGAGAATCCCATTACAGCTCGCTTTTTCTTAGTGAGGTTAGCTCGGCAGTAGCCGAGACACACAGAAAATGTGAGCTCTGGTGGGTAACCAAGTAAGCAGGACACAGACTCACAGAAGGAACAGATATATGGGATGCAAGAAGCATTTTCCCCCCTTATAAATCGAGTGATTAATTTTAATGTCTTGGACACGTCAGGAGCAAGGTACAGGAGCAAACAAACTTATCACAAAAGGTGCCTGGCTGAAGTCCTGAATGGAGGAGACTGCGAGCCAGCCCGGGCCCTGCATTTAATTGTATTCTCCACATTCTGCATTCATGTAAGCCTCCCAAACAAGGGATTATTCCTCGGCTACAAGCTTCTCTCCACAGGCTGACTCCAAGCGCTTCGGCGCACAGGTCTTGCAAGCCTCCGGATTTGGCTTTTCCCCACACACAGCTTCTTTTTAATGACAACCGGATGCAATGGTTTTACAACCCGGAGGCAGGGCAGCAGCTCTGCTTTCTCCTTATTTACTGGCGCAGATGGCAGCGAAGTCCTGTGCAAAATTCAGTGTGTACGCCATCTATCGCTTCTGCTGGATACCCGATGCCTTTCAGCTGCTGAAAGCCTTTGGGTGGCATTCCCTGAAACAAAAAGGCAATGCTGATGGCGCTCATCCATGCCAACAAGTGTGAATTTTGCAACGGCATGACTTCCGTTGAGGTCCTTGGGGAAAATTTTTACAGATATGTGAATTCCGCAGAATGTCCATCAACGAAAATGTTAGTTTCTGCATGTGTTTGGCGCAGAGGGTTCCTTTGCTCCTTAGGGTGACCAGGGCTAGAAATCCCACATATGTGCATCTCACCGGGAAGGGTTAGTCAGTGCAATGAAATTCTTCAGGGCATTCTGGGTGCATGCGGAGCTATAGACTAGTGACTTAAGAGGGAGATAAACTGGCTAAGGCCATGAGCATCAGCCTTGCTGCCAGCTCATACACATCACACAAGCCATTCTTTGTTTGTTTGGGGTTTTTTTTCTTAAATCCAGTTTCCACTGATTTCATCGATAACCTTTCATTGAAAAATGATGATTACTGCTTTGCTAATTATGAGGGGGGGGGGAGAGGGGGGATGAGGGCCACGTGGGCCCTCATCAGTGGGGGGCGCGAAGTTGCCGCCACCTCACCAAGTCATTCCGTGGCAGCGATGCAATAGTCACGTGGGGCTGGGGTGTGGGGGGCAGGGCGAGAATCAATGGCAGCACAATGGTAATGAAAGAAAAAAAAAAAAAAAACCAACCCCACATAAATAAAATAAAGAAGACAGACAGACACCACAAACGCCTGGCAAGCTCCCAACCTTTCAGGATCCCTGAAGTGCAATGAATCCTTATTACTGCACGCAGAACACTTTCCATCATCCGCCTGGCAATCAAAATGCTACTCCTGTCAGCACATTTGAAAAACGAAATGCACAACTACTGCATTTAGCTTTTGTTTAAGTCGGTCTTTAATACAACAAAAGTTCAGGCCTGGGGGAGGCTTTAGCTCTGCCCTCTAAGCAAATGTAAGTGGTAAGCACTCCACCCCCCCCCCCCCCCCCCCGGCCTTTCCTGCCATTAAAAATAATTATGCAAGGGGCGAAGCGTGCATCGCGGGGTAAATGTCATTTGGATCTATGATTATAAACTCGTAAACATTTATCAAAGCCCTACTGGGAGTAAGGAGGAAAAGGCTAGAAGCAGGTGACTTCAATTTACTGTCATCTTCTTAGATGGAAGAACGAGAATTCACAGCTACTTTTAGCAGCCGCCCTATCAGAAAAATACACACACAAGACATCTTGCTTTATAAACAGAGAACACTTTTTTTTTTTTTTTTCTGCTCAGTCAAATCCAGGCCTGGGATCTGGCGCCATGAGCCTTCCCATTCACGGCTCTCTGGGGATTTTCCTTCCCCTACGTTATATCCCCTCCCAAGTTACTTTAGTCCAGCAACCGCAGCGATAGTCTGCGGACAGGGGCTGGTTTGCTTTTCTTTATTATTTTCATGGACCTGTTCCCCTGGCTTGAAAAGAAGTCACCCAAAGCAGTTTATAAATTAAGCACCCTCCCCCACCCAAAAAAAAAAAAATCCATAAAAACAAAACACAGCCAATAAACAAATAAATAAATAAAATAAACACAATTAAAACCAACAAAAAGGTAAACTATATACCCAAAACCACAGAACTGCCAACACTGTTAGGAAACTGCCAACACTCTGGTTAGGAAACACTTAGACCAGTGTTTCCTAACCAGAGTGCCACTGCCCGCTTGCCTTCAGATCTGATCGGCTGAGCCACGGGAAACCCACCACTGTCTGCTGTTTAGCAGACACCCCTGCCTCATTCCCTTGCACAACCAGAAGATTTCCAGAGATGATCCATTTACTCACCTCTGCTGCCGGGAGTTTATATAAAGCCAGAACCCATGGTCTGAAATTACCTGCAGTGCTTCCTCCATAACACCCCACTCAAGTCTGCTTTATGGCATAGAGCGTTGTTATTGCAGACTCTCTGATTAGCTCCCACTGTCACTCCAAATGTTAAGTTACCGGCCTATTGTCACTGGAGTACCCCCTAGGTAAAACCACTTGCTCTCTTTCTGTCAGGGCTTCCCAAACATTTAGCCAATGTGACCCCAATTTAGAAAATTCACAGGACCCCAGAAGGCGATGAAAACAAATTAGCAGGGGTGTGGTCCCCCCTCCAACAATCACTCCTTTCTGACTCTCCACCCTCTCCAGTCCATCCTCTCTCTCAACCTCTGTCCTCTCCAGAGGACCTCCTCTCTCAATCTCAGCACCTCTTGCATCCTCCCCCTCTCACCTCCCAGCCATTTTTATAACCCTCAGTCACCCCTTCCCTCTCACTTCTATAGCCTCCAATTGATCATCTGTCATCCCCTCCCAGCCTCATATCATTCCCAACTGATCCCATCTCACCCTTGGCTCCTCTTACATTCCCCCTTCACCATCAACAGCCAATCTCTCTCCAGCTGATCCAACTCTCAGATTCCTCCTGCATCTGATCCCTCCCTTCATACACCGCTCTGGTCAGGGTCAGCGGCAACATTTTCCTTTTGACCCTGGGCCAAAAAGTGGACGACAACTGGTAGGAAGAGGGCAGGCTGCTGACAGGGGCGATATTTTTCTCTTGAGTAGGTTCAAGTAGTGGGTGAAGAGTGAGAAGCGGTGGCAATCTCCCCGTGCACGCTCAGCCCAGCCTTCCCCTCATGCCTGGTCCTAAATCCAACCGTGATCTGCAAGTGGCAGCAGCATTTAGGACTGCGAGTCAGCATCAGGACCAGTGAGCCAGCGCAAGCTCACAGACCCTGCAGTGGCCCCGATGCCTCCTCACGCAGGGCTTCCTGTTACCATGGAAACTCATGCAAGGGCAGGGCCACTGCCCAGCCGGCGAGTGGGCGCTGGCGCAGAGGCCCTCACGCTGACTTCCACTACTAACGCTGGTGGCCTGAAGGTTCTGTCCTTTCAGGCAACTTCTGACCCCAATGTGGGGGTCACCAATCCCCGGTTTGGGAAGCTCTGCTCTATGCACTGGCTTAGAAATGACTCGATCCAATTAGAAGCAAGAATCTGGGCCAATATCTTCATGCTTGAATCTGAAGGGGGATATTGGGTGATAAGAGGCAGCCTTCTTCATCTTTTCCTTCCTCAATGAGGCTGATCCTGATCTTAATACATCCTGAAATAACTGGGTTAACATAAGGGCTCAATTATTTATTTGGGTCATTTTGTTTCATGCCCTCGCAAACCAGCTCGGGGCACATTACAAACCCCATGCCACTCCAGTTCATAGCATGAAAACCTAGTTCATGCAAAAACACTGCAGCAGACCAAATTATATAGGCAGACATAATGATGAAACCGTTATCACCCTCGCATTATCATACCCCTTTATCCCATTTAAAATCAGCCTCACATAATAAATAAATAAAAAGTACCTAAAACTATTTCTTTTACCTTACTAAATAATCCTCCCCAGGCAACTTCCCAATCTCATCACATTTAACGCAGCAGCAACCACTGTACTAATTAATCTTCAAGGAAGCACCCTTGCAAAAAGCCACATCTTTCTGCCTTCTTACAAAAAAAAACCCCTATATATATATACCCCCCATAGTTTAATTCAGAGCACAGTTTGACAGCTAAGGCATCCCAAAGAAAAGGTGCAAAATAACTGAATGCCCTTTGCTTCCTGGTGACCAATTTTAACCCCGCAAGACCAGGAAAAGGTGACAAGGTTGGCTGGGAAGAGCAAAGTGCTTTGAAGATACTGCAACTCCTTTAGCAACTCCGCCAAGTATTCTAGTGCCCTCCGACGCAGCCCCTGAAACCGGGCGCACAAATCCAGCAGTCTACAGGAAAGCAATATGCGCTCACCAGCAAAGAGGTAAGAGGATAAATGATCCCATTACACAACAGCAGTCTAGCTGCCCATATTCTGTAGGACTTACAAAGGACCTGCCCTTTTGTTTGCAATCCCCGATTTAAAAATGTCCATATGTTTCAATGACATACACAGTGAGAGGGTCATGATTTTTCTGGCTTTGGGAATTGAGCAAATTGCTGGTTAAGAGAGCGCGGGGAGATATTATTGAGGAAATAATTTTGGATTTTTACTTTCAGTCCCTCGACTTCTCAAGGAGGCTGATTGGGCTCTACTGGGGGTAATTTTCTAACTGCCTGAATAAATCTGCAGGCTGATATACATCTAATTTACACTAATTTTCAAAGCAAACTTAAACATGCAATTTTGTTTTGAAAATTATCTCCTGAAAGCTACCAACACAAAGTTAGACCTGCTGTTTTGTGCAGGGAAAGATTTTGATGAAATCTGCATGCTTACTTTCCAAAAACTTAAAAAAGTGTGCATGTAAATGCAACCCCCTCCTCCTTAATGCACTTAAAATTGTGCAAGCCTTCCTTGAAGAACAGGCACGTTGCTATTTTAGCACCGTATACCCTTGCCAGGACACCATGAAAAAAAAACCAAAACTCTGCCATTCTTGATCATTTTTCTCCTTTTGTATGTTTTCAGCTTTATGAAGACCCAGTGTGCATCAACAGAAAAATGGTCCCAAGTTATGACATTGCATCTCTCGTCCTGGTTTTGGTTTGCCCCAGCTACATTAGAGTGGGTTTTTGAGAGCAGCTGAAGGAAATAGCATATGTTGAACTTATTGCAAGCTCTTATTTTCGGGGGGGGGGGGGGGGGGGGGGGGGAAGAGGAGGAAAGCACGAGGGGTGTCAAATCTCGGGGAGATGATCACTAGATACGATAGTAGAGGCTGAGCAAAGCTAAACCAGGAAAACAGGTGAAGTTGCCGCTGTCCCTTGATGGCTATTGTTCAGGTGAGTTCTTAGTGTCATTCGGTGCCAGCCAAGAGAAAGTGGATGCAGGATACACAATGAAGGTACTACAGGGGTCGTCGTTGCCTTTTGGTTGATAACACACTGGAAGGCTTTGAATGCACAGCAGAATGCACAAATGCCAAGTGTCCAAAATATGTGAGCTCCTGGAATTTCAGAACAGAAATGTTCTTTGGCATTGCACTCGGAGATCAACCAGCTAGATTACAAATCCAGTCTCAGTGCGGTCACATGCATGCTTAAAAGCTGTTTTAATTAAGGAGAGGAGAGAGGCCAGCCTCTTACAAATCAGTTTCGCCATAGAGCAGAACTGGCTCCTGGGCACTCTTTCACTTTCTTGTTTAGCTCTGTGAGGCAGGACTGAGACCAGCCATCAATTTGCAATTCCCAAAATACTGGCCCTGAAGGCAGGCAATCTATTTCATTTAGCTTCCGAAAGGGACTTGGGGTGCAGCAGCCAATATAATTAGAAGCCTATTTTCGAATGTCTTTACAAAAAGGGCAATTCTTGGGGAGCTCAATTTTCAAAGTCATCTCCCCAGATAAATATTTACTTAAGTAAAATGGCTTGTCCAGGAACTGCCCTCACATATGCACTTTTAGCCAGATTTAAGGAGACATTTCTAGAGATATGGTTAAGTTGGAGAAGGAAAACAGCACGTTTCATGAGTACGCACCACTATTTTACACTCCCAGCTGCCTGTGCAAACCAGCGGGCGTAAAGTGTGAATCTATTTTTAGCATGCTTGCCTCATGACCACATTGCTTCTCTTTCAAAATTAATGTAAAGAACGTGCTTGTAAAAAGCACCTGTGTACTGTACCATCAGGAGGGCTATTTGAAAAACTGCTCCCTAGGTTCTCTGCCGGTCCAGCTCCTGTTAACAGAGACCTTTGGGTCACCTTGGTCTGCTTCTTCTGATAATCTGGTTATTGGCAATGATGCTTTCATGGGTGCAGTCAGCACATAGACATACTTCAGTGATGAGCCCAGCTGGGTTCATTCAGACACATAGGACCATTCTTGGCAGCATCAGCTACCAAAAGAACACATTCTGAGTTTCTATTCATTACCAGTAGCCAAAAATCAAGTGTGTAACTAACAAAGACAAAGGAAAATCAGCATGCACACATAGTATACAAACATATATAATATTCAGTTGCATGCAAAAGTGTAGCCACAACTAGTCAAATTGTATATTTCAATGAATATCTACATGAGCAGATGTTAATTTTTAAAAACTTAATAAGACCAAAAAGTTGATAGTTAGGCTTTCAATTAATCAGGTGAAGACAATTCCAGGATTGAATAAATACTCTCACCCTTCTAACCTCTCAGATTGCAACTGTTCTGCCTACTTTCAACAACCATGGGCTCCTGTAAGCTGCTATTTAAGCATTTGAAAATGAAGATAATTCACTCATTCAGGTGAAGTTTATTAAAAAAAAAAATCTCTAAATGATTCCAACTAACAATTTCAACTGTCAGAAACATTGTTGAGGAATGGAGGTTACATACAATTGTTTAGGTCAAAACAAGATCTGGAAGACAGACAAAATTCTGATAGAGCTACCCAAAAACTGGTCAGATCTGCAAAACAGTACCCATAGATCACTGCAAAAGACAAGTTGAAAAATTTAGCTGACACAGGAGCAGCTGTCCACAGGACAGAGCTGCTTACACAGCAATGACCTACAATGAGAGAGTTGATAGAAGGAAATTTTTTCTAAGACCTCATCACAAAAGTCATTGTCTCAAATATGCAAAACAAAACCTTGATAAGCTTGAAATTTATTGGAAAAAAGTGCTTTGGACTGATGAAATAGAAATTGGACTGCTCAGCTACAACCACACAAGATACTGTAGTCACTTCCTTGTTTTTTCTTTTAACAATTCTTTAGTAAGTTGGAATTGCTAGCTGTAAGTATTTAGGGGTCGATTTTAAAAGGAAAGTGGTCCATCCATGTGTGCATGGTTCCCATGGGCATGGACGTGCCCATCTTTGTAACATGTGCGTGCTGGTGCGCACATTATAAAATCCGATGCCTGCGCACATATGTGGGCAGTCCGCGACTCGTGCGTGCGGGGGGGGAGGGGATTTTATAACCTGCATGCGGGGACGTAATCAGGCCTCCCCCAGTTCCTTCCGAGTCCACTCCAATTAAGGAGCAGACTGGGAAGAAACTTCCCTATACCCCTTCCTACTCTGCCTTTTTCCCCCTCCTCCCCTCCCCCTAAAACCCCTTTCCCTACCTTTTTTTTTATTATTTCGTAACTTACTTCATCTGAATAGGCCTAATGGCCGCTGTTCTGGCTGGCCTCCATCCTGCCCTGCACCTCCCTGCCCAGACTCCGCCCTCTGGCCCATGCCTTTGAACAAGCCTGGCACTTCTGCACGTATCAGGAGATATGTGCGTGACCAGGCCATTTTTAAAATGTGGTCGGCGTGCGCAAGGCCCGGCCACATGCGTATCCCCTGATTTTTATGCATACCAGGCTTTTAAAATTTGGGCAATAGCCTTCCCCCTGCTTTATAAGAGTGAACTGCCTTCATTTTCAAATGCTCAGACCGCTGCTTAGAGGAGTCCACGGTTATTGAAAGCAGACAGAACACAATCACAACTTGAAGGGGTCTATTTACTAAGCTATGTTAGGCATTTATCATGTGGTAAATGCCTTAATGAAGCTATAACATGCGGTACTTTAATGCCATGCATTGTTTTCCCTCCCGGTAATGCAAGTATAGGAATGAGCTGCTTTGCAGGTGGATCCCAGGTGCAGAAGGAACTCTTTGGCAAAAAGGAGAAACCCTACCACTCACACAGGGCAGCCCTAAAATCCAGGAAGAAACAGAGGGGTCCTCAGGAGGAAGTTGGGGGAAACAGATCCATTTGTTGAATATTTTATTTGTGCCTATCAAGGAAAAAAAAAAATATACATGTATGCAAAATAGTTTCTGTTGAGGAAGTACTTCAATAAGGTTGTTTTATGTTGGAACACCACTACTGATTACTGTCTACTTATTAGCACAAAGATACAGAAGGAATGTCTACATCTTGGGCCCTGAAGGTTAATGCTTCCCCCCAGTGGAAAATGCAAACCAGGAAGAGAGTGTGTCATGGATTCAGCCCCGGTATCAAGTGAGCCCCTCATCTTTAAGGGCACAGGAAAGGGTTACATACTGTATAAAAGCTTCCAAAAGTAATCCCCAAATAGCTCCATCCAGTTTAGTGGTGTCCAGGAATAATTTGTAACACAGACACAACATAAGCATATCATCCATGGAAAACACTTACCAAGGGCAGAACACTGCTGGAACACAATTTCACGTGTCTGATCAAGTGCAGCAGCGTGCGCTAGGAAATGGATGGCACTTTCTAGAAAATTTACTGGAAGATTTTTTTTTTGGAACAAGAATCTGCTTTGCATTAAAAGTCACATCCAGCTGTCTTAATGCCTTTTGATTTTCTATCTTTCTTCAAGGAAGCATTTGCTTTCTCTACCCCCGCCACCCCCCAAACTGTTTGTATTACTCCAATTAAGACTTTTCTCGCTGTTAATGCTCTAATCTCAGTGTCGTACAAAGAGAAAGATATAATGATGCCATCACACATCTGCATTACCAGCATCTCACGCTTCACTTGAAGACAAGCTAAAACAGAGCCTCTCTCTCTCTACATTACTCAGCTACAAGAAGACATGTTCAGCACACCATGCTACAATAACTGCTGTGTGTGGCACTTGGAAGTAAAGAAGGGAGAAGCTTGCAAAGCTAGGAATTGTTCTGAATGCTGGTGTTAATGGTAAAAAAATTCCCATTTTACTAAACCACCTCCAATGTATTCTGTGACCAAATGGCAGACGCCCATGACGGTGAACGAGTTTCACCAGTGGGAATAAGCAGCAATACCAGCAGTGAATGCACCGCCTCTGTGTAGTAAGGGGCCTGATAAGGTGTCAAGAATTGTAATTTTTATCCAGATCATTCTTTGAAATCATCAAACAGTGCATTTATTTAACCGTAAATGAGTTCCACCACATGATTAATGAGGTACCGCCTTGACATGACAGGCGGCGAGAGGAATCTAAAGGCTTTGGCTTGGAGTGGCCGGGTCATCCTTTTCCACAGCTGTGCCAATTTCACTGAATATCTGATGCAACAATATCCCCACATCTGGCATCCGAAGCACAGAGTCCAAAATGTGGAACAATCTTCTATTTCTCCAAAAAGCCAGAGCAACATTACAGGTGCTGCTGAATAATAAAGTCTCTGTAGAAGGAATGAGTTGACAAGGCGGCGGAACCTGTCCAGAGGAAGACCAAACCGACAGCCAAGCAGTCCGTCTTCTACCTGGCAGTCGAGCCCATACACTCAACAGTGCCTGCAGCAAGTTTGGCACGGACCCTAATTTTTGTATCTAAGTCAGCTTCACGCTGCTGTGCTGTTAGCACCATATCATGCCGGGTGAAGGGGGAAAATCACAGCACAAATCTCAGAAATGTAGTGAAGTCGGTGGGAATGCAGCCACATCATGCAGAGAACATGCAAACAAATGCCACCCTCTTATGGGGGACACAGGCCCTAAATTTTCCACCGCTGCCCTCCCAAACTCCATCGTCCCAGGCTGAATCAGAGTACATCAGGCTGGCAGCGGAAAGACAAAAGTTCATCTTTTGATTTTCCTTTCTCTCTACGTGCCGATACAGTAAAATGCGCAGGAGAGCTGGCGCTCCGAGGCGAGCGCCCGCTCTCCCGACACGCCCAGGCCACTCTCCTGGGTGTGCAATTTGGTATTCAAATGAGGGCACGTCTCAGAAATTAACTGCCAAAGGCAGGAGTTAATTTCGGCCGGCACCGGGAAAGTGTACAGAAAAGCAGGAAAAAACTGCTTTTTTGTACACCCTCTGACTTAATATCGTAGCGATATTAAGTCGGAGGCCCCAAAAATAAAAACAAATTAAAAAAAATTGTAAAAAAAAAAAAATCAGCCCGCAGCTCGCGGGTTGGAAGACGGACGCTCAATTTTGCCGGCGTCCGTTTTCCGGCCCTGTGGCTGTCAGCGGGTTCGACAACCGACAAAGGTAAAATTAAGTGTCGGCTGTCAAACCCACTGACAGCCGCCGCTTCTGCCAATAAGGAGGTGCTAGGGACACTTAGCTGTAAAGAAGGAGCTCTTAATTCCCTACGCGGGCTGATGCAGTATAGTGCGCTCGACTGAGCGCACCGTTAGCCCATTTTGGCCGCACGTCTTCCACGTGCTATTTTTACCCCTTATACGGTCAAGCGCACCATACTGCATCGGCCCGCGTAGGGAATTAAGAGCTCCTTCTTACAGCTAAGTCCAACAGTTGGGCAGCACAAGAGATTAGTGGTCAAGCGGCTCTTTCATCAGACCCTAACTTTGCATCACATATCAAACGCAAACTCAAGACAAGAGTCCTGAAATCTTTTCATATCTCGACGCAGTGGCAGAGTACAACATGAGAAACTTCCATCCACTGCCTCAAGCCGCTCTTCCTAGTATTCACTTTTGCAGGCCAGTTATCGCACAAATAGTGGCTATACACCAGGTGGGGTTCAAATGATTTCATGAGGTCTGTCCATGAAGGAAAAAAGACATTTAATGAACGCCATCCAGGAATCCAATGCCCCACACCTTCCAAGTCTCCAGCACTTTCATCTGAGCCCCCAGGAAAGAACTAGAGAAATTTCCCACGTAAGGCCTTGAAAAGGTCTTTGGCGGGTATGTCCTCCTTGACAGACTAGTAAATGCAGAGTTCATGCCGGAATCTCTGCAGGCCACAGTGCCTCTATAATTGGACCAACATAAGAAGATCCAAAAGACAGACAACCATGTATGAGCTTTCCAGATCATATAGGTCTCCTCTTCCAATTTCAGTACAAGGTCTCAGAACCTGCAAAGAATCCAGTTTGCTCCAGAACTAGTATAAATTCTAAAAAAAAAAACAAAAACAACTCTGCACAGTGCTTTTGTGCTGGTTGAGTTTTTATTTTACTTTCTTCAAACTAGCCCGGATTTCTTGAAAGTACAAATTCCTGAAATAATGTGCGGCATCTCCTCCTACATCTCCTCCTACATCCTACCATCCCCTACACCTTCTATACACTTCTTGCTTCCTCCCTCCCACCTACACTTTTCTCCATCAATCCCCTTATCAAATAGAAGGGACCAAACCTTTGAATGCCAGAAAATGAATTCCTTCATTTGCCCTACTGAGACAGTTAAAGGGGAAGTGCCCACACCCCCCCCCCCCACCCCCATCTTCAGGAATGACAGCTCAGCTTAAGTTTACATTATGAAGACAAAGCAAATGGAACAGCAAATCATACAAATTTATTAGGCCCTCTGCTGTTTTCTGATAATTTCCTGAGCTCTCTCTAAATTGCACTGCACCCTTATTAGGATAATTAAGCACTTCAAAGCTTCGTGCCTGCAGGGCGTGGTTTTAACCACGGGAGACTGCTACCATGCTGATGGGGAAAGGGGCAGGTGGTCCCGCCCAATGATGGCTTACACATAGGGGGGCAAAACAGATAATTAAATTGGGGGATGGGAGGGATGGGGAAGGAGAATAATTCTATTGCCTATGTGCATTTCTCAACTGGCACTGTGACATATTGAATGAGACTTGTCACTCAACAGCAATGAGCTGCCAGGAGCCACTTAATGTAATAAAGCAGCAAAGCTGGGACAAGAGAAATCTGTCCAGACCAATTTCTCTTTCTTTTCTTTTTTTTTTTTTGTCATCGCAGGACCTGGACCTCCTCATCACACAGCTTCCAGAAAATCGGTGCTTTCAATCATCTTCGGGTGGCTGAGATCTGTGAATGCTGTGTGGAAGCTGTCATTAAAGATTGTTAAAGAGCGGTGTCACCAAGGCCTCACCACATCCTGCCCCCCCTCCCACCCCACCCCCCATCTTCACTCACTCTGAGGGGCAGCCAACGCACCGAGATATGAATGTAAACAACTGCTTTTAGGTAATTAATTCCTCCTTGAAAAGAAAAGGCAGATTTTACCTGAATGCTCAGGGCTGAACCCTTGTGGGTTCTGCACAGGCCTAAGAAAACTGGGCAATCCAGGTTCCAAACGGCTGCCATACAGCAATCTTCAGGAGCGTCGCTTAAATCTCTTTCTGCGCAAACT
The DNA here is from genome assembly GCF_901001135.1 of Rhinatrema bivittatum. Classification (NCBI taxonomy): domain Eukaryota; kingdom Metazoa; phylum Chordata; class Amphibia; order Gymnophiona; family Rhinatrematidae; genus Rhinatrema; species Rhinatrema bivittatum. Next base: position 24,941,486 of record NC_042626.1, on the reverse strand, counting down.
TTGCCTGTAAGCTTTCTAGGGTAGGGGGGACTCATCAGCTTGTGCAATTACTGTACTGGCATCTACTCCCCTACGAGGAAAGACTAAAGAGGTTAGGACTTTTCAGCTTGGAGAAGAGACGGCTGAGGGGGGATATGATAGAGGTGTTTAAAATCATGAGAGGTCTAGAATGGGTAGATGTGAATAGGTTATTTACTCTTTTGGATAGTAGAAAGACTAGGGGACACTCCATGAAGTTAGCATGTGGCACATTTAAAACTAATCGGAGAAAATTCTTTTTCACTCAACGCACAATTAAACTCTGGAATTTGTTGCCAGAGGATGTGGTTAGTGCAGTTAGTATAGCTGTGTTTAAAAAGGTTTGGATAAGTTCTTGGAGGAGAAGTCCATTGCCTGCTTTCAATTGAGTCGACTTAGAAAATAGCCACTGCTATTACTAGCAACGGTAACATGGAATAGACTTAGTTCTTGGGAACTTGCCAGGTACTTATGGCCTGGATTGGCCACTGTTGGAAACAGGAGGCTGGGCTTGATGGACCCTTGGTCTGACCCAGTATGGCATGTTCTTATGTTCTCTTATGTACTAACTCTCACCAACACTAGATATATTTTTAGGCAACAATTTTAATTACAATTACATATTTTAAAAAATCAATTTACATAGATATTTAGCCAATTGCACAAGCATCTAGAAGGTATCTATAATGAATACTAGTGCAAAGCTACCTTGGATAGTTAGGTGTTTAGACCAGACCGAACTCTCTCTGGTTAAAAAGCAGATGCGTACTTCACGCCATATGCGCCTATTGGTCCATAAAAAATGGCTGCTCTTGGAGAGGGGAGATGTTTAGGGATGGTGGGAGGCACACATATATACTGAGAAAACTGCACAAATATATTGAATTTTCAAATACACCCAGATAGCCTTGGTGGAAAATCCACCTAAAGTCAACAAAGCTACAAAATAGTTGTGTATCTTGCTGCCAAGCAGCATGCCATAAAAATCCCTCTTACTCCATTATGTCTACCCATCACATACATAGGAGTGTGTTCCATTATCCCTTGAGATGTTACCTTTAAAGAGTTTGACTGCTATCATGAAGAGATAAACCCCCCTTTTTTTTTTTTTTAAAGATGTCACAGAAAACAAAGCTTTAAAAGGGCTGGTTAATAGATCACGTTTTGATAGGGACAGAAGTAAAGAAGATTATATGGGATTTTTCTGTAGACTACAGTGACTCAGGGTCAAAGGTTACATATAGCCTCACATCCTAGTAGGTTACATTGCTCCCTTTCAGAAGGGTTTAAGCTCAATAACTGTAATGCCCAATCATTTTTTAGTTTGCTCTTCCAGTTCTAAGGTTAATGCAGAATTTTCTAACTTGGTTCCTCCTATTAACTGCGGCAACCTAAGCCTCCCCTTCTTATTTCATGGACTCTGGCCAAGAGAAAGCACTTAGCTGGTTCAGTGGTTCTATCCAATGGATCCAGTCACCTTTCTGTGCTCGATAGCCATGTCTCAGCACATGGCGGGGACTTCCTGATTTCTTAAGCACCAATAGGCTCTAACTGTTCCTGGTCTGGCCACTTTTCATGTCAAGAGGGGGGAAAAAAAGAAGAACAAACACCCACCAAATCAGTAGCCTGGTACAAGCCAACTACAAATATCCATACCCCTGGCTCCGGCTCACTAAACCAAAGCAGAGGAAGGGAACAGGGATGCCTAGTGCATCGGATCCACAGCTAGAGCAGCGTGGAAATCTGGGGTCCAATCCCATCTTCAGCAGGCCTCTTCACCCCTCCTCCCCTGCATGGCTATGCCAGTTCTTGGCTCTTTAAAGCAAAGTCCTAGCAGCTATCACATTTATTTTGCACTGCAGTAAGTAAAAATTCTTTTACTATCAAAATAAAAAGAACATAAGGAATTATGGATGTGTAACTGTGAATCAGAAGCTATAATATGTCATTTCACAAAGCGTGCCAGTTAATTTTAGGCCTGTTCGCCGGCAGTATTTGTACTATGGGAGCAACCCTACTATCCAGCACTTTCTTTCTACATGAGGGAATAGAGAGAGCACAAGGGCCTTTCATCGGCTACTAGCCCCCCCTCCCCATACCCCTCTCCCCCTCAATAAAAAAAAAAACAACCTGCAGGCCAGAGGCACTGGGATCACAGTCTTACACCACGGAATCAGGTTGGCAATGCCTGTAAAAACCCTGAACGCAAATGGGCCTTTCCGGCAATGCTATCTACCGTGGCCAATCTCCAGTGAATATACAACTTTAATCAATGTTTAATTTCCATTTCTTAATCAGGAAGGCACAAGGCTGACCGTAGCACACCTCAGCCTGCAATGAGGCCCCCCCTCCCCCCCCCCAAAAAAAATGCACTACTTGCCAGGTTTCCCTTAATTATGATAGAAGCTTAGGTACAAAGAGAGCAGACTCTCAGGCCTGCCCGCCTCCTGCCATATCCTGACTGATTGAGAGAGACCCAAGTCAGTGTATTTCAGGCAGCAGAGACAACCTTTCAACTAAAGTACAATCCACTTAATTGGAAAGCTGCTCAAAGTAGATATTTTTATGCAACAAAACACTGAATCATTTTTCAAAAATCAATAAGAAAATGAACCGCGGGGAGAAGCAGTTCCTCAATCATCACATGCTTGCAACAATGCTGCCCTGTGCTTTCTCCAGGAGACCGTGTTACAAAGCCAAAGAAAGCTTTTAAATTGCATCTCTAAGCAGCAATTTGGAAATGAGCAGGTCAGCGTGCCAGGCTCTGCCACGGCGTATGTGCATGCGACACTGACCCCGTGCTGTATTCTGGCTGTTGAGTCAAATGTACTCCCATACCTCATCAATATACCCCTTTTGTGCCTCATGTTGATGAGAGGTGACCCTATCTGATGACCACAAGATTACCAACCAATGCAATAAGGTCATGATGCCAGCCAGAGGTTATGCTATAGCGCAGAGAGGGAAGTATAGCCAGCAGAACAGAGGCGGTGACGACCCTGCACAAACCATTGGTGAGACCTAGTCTGGACTACTGTGTTATAGGAGGGATACCGACAAAGTGAAGGGAAGAGCAACCAAAATGGTGCAAAATCCCTATAGCCTAAGACTTAAGGACTTAAATATGTTTACCTTAGGAGACGAGAAGGGCGATATGAAAGAGAGTCATATACCTCAAAAGAATACATGCACAAGAGAACGGAATTTATTTTTTTTTTGCTTAAAACTCAAGTTGTGAGACAAGAAGTCCTGATATGAGGCTTAACTCTGTAGTAATGATAGGAAATATTTCTTCACAGAAAGAGTGCTCTGTTTTTGCATTTACTTATGATTTTATGCTTGTATTTTCGATTATGGCATTTATATAGTAAATCGCTTTGTCGTTGGAAAGGCAGTATATCAAGTGTAATGATAAACTACATAGAACGGCCTCCCAGGGGAGACAATGGATGCAAAACCTATATCTAGAAGCACGGAATCTGATGACTTAAGGACCACAAGGCCCAAATTACATCCTACTGCAAAGCCACAGCCCCCCCCCCTCCCCACCTGGATCCATGAATTGATGGAAACGTGGGAGAAGCAGAGATTATCCTTCTTTGCAGGGAAGCATGGATGGTAAAGCTGGCGATCAGGCCTAGCAGCAGGAAAGGAAAACAGGCAAAAGTACTTACATCTGATGGCCTTTATCTGCCACGGATTCTGCTTCTCCAGAAAACATCCAATATACTTTCATTTGGTTCTCTGTTGTGGTGCATGCGTATCGTTCGCGTTTATACACACGTGGCGCACGCTTGCAAGGATCCCTGTTATGGGACAACTGGTCCAAGGCAGGCTGCCAAGCAAGGACATGGATATAGGAAAAGATTTGAGTCAAGTGACTTTCCCCTGTCCCCCCTCCCCCTTTGGGATCTCCATTAGAAATGGGCCCTTGCATGAGACCTGTAGAGAAGGAGGGACTGGAGAATATCCACTTGCTGCAGTGGTGGGCACCTCAAGTGCACATGGGATGTAAGACTAGCGCGCCATTTTTCTTTGGAGTCGGAGGAAGTGAGGATCTTGTTAGCGTTGTTCCCCTGCTCCAGTTGGGCTGGGCCTCATACCCCGGTCTAAACAGAATAGGAAGTGAGATAGCATCTTTCTAGTCCACACCCTGCCTCGTAAGTGCGTCTCAGGATTTTAGGCCTAGTTCTGTTAAAGGAGGGAAGCACCATGCTCTGGGGAAAGCTAGGAAGAGGGAAGTCCATTTCTTTTTCCATCTTATATCCAATGGTTGGAATGTGGTATCTCCGTTTTTTTTTTTTTTTGGTAAAGCTTTTTGGAGAGTTTTGCGTGTTTTATCTGGTTTGTGGTAGCGTTACAGAAATAGCAAATAGTAGAAATAGTAAATTTTCCTTTTTGCTGGCTCAGTTGTCCAGCTGGAGTAATGGGCAAGGGTGGTGCTCTCGATGCATATGAGAGGCTGCACAGAGCAGGCCGAGCAGCATGGCAATGGCATGGGGCAGAAACAGAGTTAGAAAGACACGACACGGCCTAGCTCGTCTGCCCATCCGCACCAACTGCTCAGCTCTACAATGCATGAGAGGAGGCAGCGCTGCAAATGTCTTGGGAATTTCTTTGGACTTTGTTTTTTTTTTTACAGCTGCAATCACAACAAAGCTGAGCGGAGCTCCTAGGTTCAGGCCAGCAGCCAGTGGTGATTTGGTAATATTAAGAGTCAGTTGGTCAAGCTGGTCCGGCCTTCGCTCTGGGGCTCCATGGACCCCCTTCGCCGGCTTTCACTCAACTCATTGACAGATTGAAGAGAAACACTGCAGGAGGAAGTGGAAGCTCCTGGGGAGTAACAAAGTTATTTTCTACTGGTTCTGCATTATTAAAAAAACAAAAAAAGAAAAAGGAAAGGACATTTTTGCTGGATTACGAAGTCAGAGGCTTGTAAGATCACGGAATGCCTCACTCAGACTTAACCAAAATTGAGCAAGGAAACAGCAGTGCAGCCGTAAGCCATTAAGCCTCCCTAGTTTTTCAGGGCTATGCTAGCTTATAATGCCCAGATAAGAAAAGCCTGTAAAACTGTTTACTGTCTCCCAGATAAAGAGAGGGTAACAAATGCAAACTTGTCTCCTTGTCAAGATCAAGGTGTCTGATGACATCATTTTCTCCTAATACAGGCTGCTAGCCCCGGAGCACAGAAAGCAGTGGAAACAGAGATACTGTATGAATGACTGGACAGAATCCTGTTTTGGAAGTGTTGTCATTTTGGTGCCAAGAGACGAACCTCTTATGAGATAAGTCACTCTTTGCTCACTCAAGCATTTACAATGGGGCATTTTCAGTGCTTAATGATAATTGCTCAAAAAGGCACAAGGACTCTAGGTGTAAATAATTTCTGACTGACTAGATTATGTGGTGCACACAAAAAGAAAAAGGAAGCAAACATGCCACAGTGGGAAACAGATGTGCTGTGCACAATATATTATGCCAGGATGTAAGCCATATAATTGCCGCCCAGTGGATCAGAGAGGCACAAGGGTTCTCCATTCTTCCTGCTACTTTTTTTGGATGGCTCTCATGGAAACAGGACTGCGGCAGCCTGTAAAGACTGTAAAGACCATTCCTATCTCCCCTGGCTCCTGCAGTCCCACAGACACAACTTGATCTCTATCTTTACTCATCACTTCCCCACTTCTGTGGATCCTATGTACCTCGAGGTAAGCAAGTCAGAGTCTGGGGTGCAACGTAGCATACAACTTGTGCGCAGTGTTCTTTGAAGACGTCATTCTGTTTTCCTTTTCTTGTGCGGGTTCGCACAGCTTACATGGAACATTGCTCTCTGGGTCTCGGGTGGGAACGACGTTCGGCTTCTGGTGACCACATCTACAAAGGACATTGACGGGATAGAGGCAATTCAAGGAGGTCCATCAAGATGATGCATGGACTGCACAACAAAGCCTGCACAGGAGGAGGAAGGGAAGGGGGAGATACAATGTGATCATTCAAACATCTAGCAAGTTACCAGAAGGTGGCATTTCCCATAAAATGACAAACGCCCGAAGGCTAGGGATCATCACATCAAGCTGAAGGGAGAGAGGGGTGGGCATGGCTCAAAGGAAATGGGAGAAAATACTCACACCCATAACAGACTTCCAGCAGACATTACAGGAGCGAGAACAGCAGCCGAATTCAAGCATGTAAGGACTTTAGTGGTGGAGGATGGGATAAGAGCACAGATCCGGCACAGTAGATAGGCGCAATGGCAAACTGGGAGGACCAAAAGGTCCTTTTCTGCTGTCTTTCATGTTTCTAGCATTGCAGGACCAACCGTCTTTACCCAGCGGTTCCTCACTTTTGAGGATTCTCCATACCTCTCCCATGCTTTCAGGAACTTCTCCAACTCTATCATTTGGACGAGGAGCAGATGAATGAGGCTGAGTGCTCAGGCATTAAATGCATGTAGCTCAGCTGTCAGAGTTTGCTGTGAGTCCTATAATATGCAATGGGTTTTAATTTACAAAAACACCATGGTCCAGCCAAACAGGCAGGCTCTATCAGCAGGCAGAGCAAGTGTGTTTCACTTACTGGGAGCACAGGCACTCTGCTTGAAAGGCAGAAGGAACAAAGGACAAGGGAAGCCACCAGAACAAAGAACATAACCAGGGATAATCAAATCTGGGACCTTCAACATTTATCTTTTAAACCCAAGAGAACTTGAGGATTGCAGGCAATAAAACAGACCTGTATTTTGCATAAAGGTATCCCCACACACACTTTCCTCCAGAATAAAGCCTGGATTTCTAGTCACTCATGTGTCTAAAATGTGCATATTTATTACCAGAGTGAATTAAGACAAAAACACTTTGGTAAACTGCCTAAATGTCCAACCATTCCCTCTGCAGCATCCATCATCTCATCTGTCACAACAAGCACATCTCATCTCTCTACTTTTCTGCTGCCTATTACCAACAAGCAACTTCAAAGACATTATCACAGGTCTCAGTTACATATAAACATTTGCCTGGTCTGTTTATTATATAGGAAACAGTAAAGGAAATCACACAACCAGGACACAGGGGCCCTCAATAAGCCAGTGTACAAAACACACAGGTTCCAATATAGGAGCCTGACTTCTTAAGGAGGATCCTTCCCACTAAATAGATCCCCGAGCTCATGAGTAATCAACTTGATGATGCTTCCGAGTGCCAAAGCAGATCAAGGGGCAGGGACTGGCATTCAAGAGTTTAAATATCTACCCCACCCACCCAATGCTGAGGTTAGAACAATCCACATTTTTCCAGAAGACGATGCTGGTGAGAAAGAGGCAAAAGGACCAGCAGGAACAAACTGGATTAGTGCAGATAAAGATGGAAAGAGGGGGAGAGAGTAGGGGAGGTGGCCAGGGACAAGAAGGAGACAGGCAACAGAAATGGACAGCTGGTTGGGAAGAGACTCTCTTGGATTAAAGTTCAAGAAGCTGTTGGCCCAATGCTATGCACTTGACTACAGATCTTCCTAAGCAGTGGCTTTCAAACCTCTCCTCGAGTATCTACAGCCAGTCAGGGTTTTCAGGATCTCCACAATGATATCCACACTGCCTCCATTGCTTGCAAATTCTCTCTCATGCACATTCATTGTGGAGATCCTGAAAACCTGACTGGCTAGAAGGCCCACAGTCCTTAAGGTTGCCACCAGGGTCCCAGGACATCAGAGACAAGAGGCCTGGATTTGTCCCATTGCCTCAGACTTACAGCTCCTCCAAAATCTTTGACAAAGGCAGCACCTACAAATCCAGCTAAACCAGAGGCAGGCATTAACCTAGTCTGTCCAAGCAGAAGGCAGTTGTGTCCTGAGCTTGAGAGTTTGGGGAAAGAAAACAAATGCAAGAGAGGAAAGCAACCGAGCTTGGGTGATGATCAGATGCTGGGTAAACACCTAGCATTGCAAAACCAGACAACAATTTACGATGTGGCAAAGTCCATTATTCTTCTTACAATTCAACCTGCGGCAATTCTGAATTTTTCTTTCTGAGCAGCAGATAAGATGCAATCGTCGTGTCTCCTTTTTCGTTCCAGAGGCTTGCTTTTTGTTTCTTTTTTTTTTTTTTTTTTTTTAAACAGTGCGGCATTTGAAAGATAAGTCTCTCTACATAAACCAAATTCTGAATTGGGTTACTAAAAGCCATCAAACCTGCTTATCAATCTGAGAGCGGTATCTCAAAAGGTCAGCGGTGAAGGAAAATCAGATAGAGCCATTCTAATTCTTAGGGAACAGGGAGCTCATTTCTCACAAATCCACCCCTGCAGCGCTCTGTAACATGACCTTTTGCTCACAAAGAGAACAGCCCATCTCTCTCATGTGTGCTATATCCTTATCAAAACGGAACCATGGTCCTGATTATCTCATGCTCCCACCTAGCAATCCAAGGACACCAACTCCTCTTCTACAAGTGTAATATATTCATTTCAATGCCTGCTCAGCAACTCACGGTCTTCTGGCTCGTTTCCCACTTCCTTGGTCTCCCTCCTTGCTCTGTTTTCTTCTTTGTCCAGAGTTATTTTTGGCTTAAGATTTCATAAATTTCCTTTGAAATAAAAAGATGTGCATTTTTCTTTGCAATCATGCCCTACTGTTAGATAGATATAGATATATATATATATATATATATATCTTTATATTTTATATTCAGCCTTCTGCTGAGGTCATTTTTCTGCCTTTCATTATTTCTGGAGTTTAGTAGGGAGTAGTCGTTCAAGTTTCTGCGAACAGCAGCGCTATGACTCACTCTCTTGTAGTGCAAGTAGCCAACAGTTTTGTGTCACATTGTCTTATGAAAGGGACAGGATCATTGCCTTGCCCACTAATTGCCTATACCAGGGGTAGGCAACTCTAGTCCTGGAATGCCATAAAGAGGTCTGGTTTTCAGGATAAACACAATGAATATGCATGAGATATATTGTATCTCATGCATATTCATTGTGAAAAATCTGACCTGTTGATGGTCCTCCAGGACAGGAATAGTCTATACTCCTAAGTTACACAGAGGAGAATATAAACAAATAACAAAAAAAGCATTTTTCTTTTTTTTTTTTAGAAATCTCCTTCACTTGCCTATGAGCGGAGGTGCTACACACTTGACTTGCTTGTGAAACTTTACAAGTGACTTTGAGTATTGGGTGGCATATGCTAGCAGAGCCAACAAGAAGTTAAACTCTGCCCCCACAGTAAAACTACTGAAAGCTTAATGATGACCCTGGAAGTGTGCTTGCAGTTAAATCTTCATTAGAAGGGACCTTAGTTCCTGTGTTGCAAAATACGAAAGAATCTCTATTTGCATTTAACGTGAAAGTTGTTGAAAGAGATTCTGTGACCTGGATGGCTAATTAAGAGGTGGACTTCCTTCTGGCAAGCCAGATTATGAGACACACAGTGAATTATTAAGTAGAAGGTGCAGATAATAAGGGTCAGCTGAAGATGGGAGCCCTGAAGTAGAGGTCATCACTGGACAGTTAATGACCAGATGGATCACGTACGGAGGCCACGAGCACTCTGTCTCAGCTGCTCTTAAAAGACAGCCATGAACGAAGCTTTAAATATTTTACGCAAACACGACTTTATTTTCAAGCTTTGCAAAAGGATTTTTTGATTTGCTTATTAATCTTGATTTGCTCAATGGGGACAATGTTGCGGTGAAGTGTGATGACCGAACTTGTGCACAAGGGACAGCAAGGGGAAGTCGTTGCTCTGTCCGTCACATGTTGGTATCCTAATGCACAGGAAAAAACTGCATACAAGAAGTATTACTGGGACAAGTATTTATTTATATATTTCATCAATTGCCTGGAATGCACAAAGACACAGAAAACTGGCTCCACTGGTAGTTCACTTTTGTAGCTTTAAAGATCATGGGGCAGATTTAATAAAGATTAGCTCTAGCGCAAGTATTGCGGCTTTTGTCTTAACATTTTGCTTTCTGAAACTACTAGACATTTTCATGGATACATCTGAAGCAATTTTTGCATCGGAGCTAAACTTTGAAAAATCGTCCCTCCATTGTGATCAGTTCCTAAAAAGACCCCCATCCTCCCCACACCCTCCATGACACCAAGAGAATATTTTGCAAAGAAACTTGCCAAAGCAATGCCCCAGGCCAAAAATTGTTCTCACCTAAGCAGAAACTCCCCGGAGCATTTCCCCTGAAAAATCAACTTGCAGATCATGAAAGCTAACTGGGCAGTCTCAAAATCATGCTGTGCCCTGCCCTCTTCCCCTCCCCCCGGGAATGGGAAGAAATGTTTAAAAAGCAGGTTTCATATTAGCAGCCAAGGAAGAAACCCCTTTAGCGATGTGCAGCTGTAAAATTTCCTTTTTATTCGTTTCAGTTTTTTCTTCATTTTGTTATTTTTTCATTTTTGTTTAATTTTCATTATTTATTGCACACAAAATAGAAATACTGCTCACTAAATCCACTTAGTGCACATTTTTTATTTTCAGTGTGCACTAAATAACAACAACAAACGCACATCCCTAAAACCCTTATTGGATGGCTGTGATCAATCACACCACAGACACGAATGTAGGGTTCCTCACTCAGCCGGCAACATGGATGTATTAAGCTGGGTTCTGTTATTTGCATGTATGACAACGGCTGGAGAGACAGTGGCAGAAAACAGAAGAGCAGCAGCACCTTAGATTTGCGCCAGGGGATTCCAACCCAGGATTCCGAGCATGGAGTGCAATCAACATCTAGAAAAGATCATCACAATCCTCCAGCATATATCCTAGGCCTAGGGTACATTAATACACTCGTAAAATATTCCAAGGCCTCAAAGGTCCACAGACTTTGCTTTCAAAATTAAGAAAACAATTAACCTTTAATACCTTACTTCAAGGCATCTAAAATGTCAGTCTATTTTATGTTTGCTCCCTTTATTTTGGAGACGTGGACATGCATTTTATGCTTTTACCAGCTGATGTGCTATTGCACTATTTTGTGAACATTAAAAATCAAAGTCCTCCCACTGATCTACCGCATACATAAAACAGGAACAATATGGGGCAGATTTTTCATCTTACGCGCGCGGGGTACATTTGTGCACGCTACCTGGCACGCACAAATGTGCACCCGATTTTATAACATGTGCGAGCTCCGAAATCAGAGCGGCCTCGGAGGGAACTTTCCTTTTGTTACCCTCAACCTTCCCCTCCCTAAACCACCCCCCTTGCCCTATCTAAATCCCCCTCCCCTACCTTTATTGCAGGAGTTATGCCTGCCTTCATTGTATCCACTACCATGTAGTCACCTGGCCACCTGCCTCTGACAGGCGTAACTTGCACGCACCGGCCGGCTGCCGGCGCGCCAACCCCTGGCATAGCCGCCGTGCCGGAGGACTCAGCACTGCCCCCGGACCACCGCTATGCCCCCGGACCGCCCCTTTTACAAAGCCCCTGACCTTTGCAAAATAGGCTCAGCGCGTGCAGGGGTAGGTTTTAAAGGGTTACGCGCGTAACCCTTTGAAAATCTACCCCTATGTGCACATGCTTCTCCCGTAAGGCTTGGGAAATATACTGCAGAACTGTTTGAAGAAAAAAAAAACTCAACATAATCCAGAGGTTAGTATCCACTACCATGTGGTCACCTGGCCACCTAAAATTACAAGCTTCACTTGAAAAGTGGCCCTTTGGGCTCTGTCTTTGAGAGCAACCCTCTTTGAAGCTCACTCACTGCTCATGGTGCCATTTAAGATGGTATTTTGGCAGCCATGATGAAAAAGAATTCCAGTAGACACCTTCTTATTTTACAAAGGTCACCAAATAATCTTCAGGGATCAGATGTTCTCTTGCATGTCAACAAAGAGATAGATTACCTTTATAAATGTGTGCTAACATCTGTAACAGTAAAAGATGGAGGGACCGATTGCACAAACTTGACAGGTTGGTCTCAGTGAGGCCAGTCACAAGAACATAAGGCTTGCCATATGGAGTCAGGCCAAATCTCCATCAAGCCCAGTATCCTGTTTCTAACTTTGGCCAATCCAGGCCATAAGTACCTGGCAAGATCCCAAAAGGTCAATAGATTCCCAGCGGCCTTCCCAGGGATAAGCAGTGGATTGCCCCAAGTCCACCTTAATAATGGTTTATGGACTTTTCTTTCAGGAACTTGTCTAAACCTTTTTTTAAATCCAGCTCCACAAACAGCTTTTACCACATCTTCCAGCAATGGATTCCAGAGTTTAAGTATGTCCTGAGTAAAAAAAAATAAATAATTCTTATTTGTTTTAAATGTATTACCTAGTAACTTCATTGTGTGTCCCTTTGTCTTTATAAAAAACAAAACAAAACAAAACCAATGTGTTTACCTGTTCCACTCCACATTATTTTATAGACCTCTATTATATCTCCCCCTCAGACAACTTTTCACCAAGCTGAAGAGTCCTAACCTCTTTAGCTTCTCCTCATATGGGGAATCATTCCATCCTCTATTATTTTGGTTGCCCTTTTCTATACCTGTTCTAATTCTGCTATATCTTTTTTGAGATGTGGTGACCAGAACTAGCTTAGATGTGGTGACCAGAACTAGCTTACCAAAAAGAGAAAGGAGAATAGTACTCAAGGGAAAGCAGGTACAAACAATTGAACAAACACACACATAACCAAAATCAATGTGTGTGTAATTTTTAATCAGATTAAGTTTCATTCTTTTAAAGCTCAGCAAAAGAGTAAAAGTACAATGATAAAGGTAATCTAGTAACCTAAACTGTTACAATGTGAATTGGACATGACTCATTACACTTACCAATTAATATTATTTACAAACTATGTTACCGATCCTTAAATGGCATCTATGTAACTTAAGTTAGCTTCATTTTTATGTGCCTTAATGTAAACCGTTGTGACGGTTCCCACCAAACGACGGTATAGAAAAATGTTTAAATAAATAAATAAATAAATAAATAAAATAAAACACTCAATGGTGCAGTCGCACCATGGAGAGATACAGAGGCATTATGACATTCTCTGTTTTATTCTCCATTCCCTTCCTAATAATTCTTTGCATTCTATTTGCTTTCTTGGCCGCTGCACGTTGAGCAGAGGATTCCAACATATTATCCACGATAATGCCTAGAGATCCTTTTCCTGGGTAGGGACTCCCAAAGTGGAACTTTGCATTGTGCAGCTATAACTTGGGTTGCCCTTCCTTATGTGAGTCACTTTGCACTTGTCCACATTAAATGTCATTTACCATTTGAATTCCCAGTCGTGCAAGATCCTCTTGCACTCTCTCACAATCCTCTTATGGTTTAACAACTTTGAATAATTTTGTAACATCCATAAATTTCATCATTTCACTCATTCCCATCTCTGACCCTGTATAAATCCCTGGGACACTTTATTATTTGCTTTTCTCCACTGAAAAAACTGACCATTTAGATTTTTCTCTATTTTCTTTTAACCAGTCCACAATAGAACACTGCCTCCTATCCTATGACTTTTCAACTTCCTAAACAGTCTCTCATGAGATACTTTGTCAAATGCTCTTTGAAAATCCAGATACACTATTTCAACTGGCTCATCTTTATCCATGTTTATTTATGACTTAAAAAAAGGTTGCAAATTGGTGTGGCAAGACTTCCCTTGGCTAAATCCATTTGACTTTCTCCCATTAAACTATGATTATCTATGCATTCAGTAATTGTTTTCTTTACAATAGTTTCAACCATTTTGCCAGCACTGATTTCAGGCTCACTGGTCTGCAGTTTCCTGGATCACCCCAGAACCCTTTTTAAAAATTGGTATTACACTGGCCACCCTCCAGTCTTCAGAAACTGTAGTTGATTTTAATAGATTACAGATCAATAATAGGTCTGCAATTAAATAGGTCTTACAGCACTCTGGGATATATACCATCTGGTCCAAGATATTTGCTACTCTTTGGTTGTCAGTTTGTCCTATTACATCTTCCAGGTTTACTAAGATTTGTTTCAGTTCCTCTGAATCACTATCTTTAAATATCACTTCTTGCATGGGCATCTGCTCATAGAAAGACTCCTAGCTTCCAAAATGCATTTTTTAAAAGGTCAAACAGTTCTCCGAGAATGGTTACCTACATCACATTACCTTGCCTATGAGCAGCTACTGTTTTAAGCATGGACTGTCACTCCATTTTGTTCAGCTGATGGGTATCTGCCCTATATCTTCCTCAGTAAAGACTAAAACAAAGAATTCATTTAGTCTCTCTGTTATGACCTTGTCCTCCCTTAGTGCCAAATTCATTTAGTCTCTCTGTTATGACCTTGTCCTCCCCTTAGTGCCCCTTTTATTCTTTGATCATCTAATGATTCAACTGACTCCCTCACAAGCAGTTTGTTTCAAATATACTTGAAAATGGTTTTATTGGTAGATTTTGCTTCCACAGCAAACTTATCATCAAATTCTCTCTTTCCCTTCCTTATCAATGCTTTGCATCTAACTTACCAGTGCTCATGCTGCTTCCTGTTTTCTTTATTCGGATCCCTTTTTCATTTGTTTGAAAGATGTTCTTTTGGCCAGAGTAGCCTCTCTCACCTCACTTTTTAACTATGCTAGAAATCATTTGGCCTTCCTTCTACCTTTTTTAATGTGTGGAACACACCTGGGTCTGGGGTTCCAAAATAGTATTTTTTTTTTTGTTTGAATCTGTTTATTAATAGCAAAAAGAGAATACAACTGAAAATAAACAACAGAACAATATAACATATGTCAATAAGTCCAGCACGTCCGCCTACCATGATCTGGGAAGCAGAATGCATTACAGCCGTAATATCTACTATGCGTCAAAATATAACCATGGTAGTTATGTTAAATTACGTTAACATGCTGCCAGATTTCAGCTGGACATGTACATTTCAAGAAAGTCCCAACCAGGAAAAAACCTCTGGTGCACTAGGTCCTGCGTACAGACTTATTTTAACACATTTGAACAATGTCTCACATCTTTTAGCCACTAGCATATCTTGCTATTATTGATTTTTTATTATGTTAATTTTAGTTGTTAATATACTAAACAGTCTTATAATTCTTATGCTTCATATCTTCCCCCATCCCCCCAATCTACCCCCAATGCTCTATTGACTTCCCCCCCCCCCCCATCAAGACCTTGACACTCATCTTACATTTTCATATTACATTTACATTTACTTGTACATTTTTATATACCGATACATATCAAGAGATAGATAGACCCATTTCTATGGAATATGGACCCCCAGAAAGCCACCACAAAGCCACCTCCCCCATCATCCGGCTTAGTGAAGAAAACCTTTATGTTAGACTAGTGAACAATGAAAAATACTCCCCTGCTCCCAAGTGTCCTTCTCTGCTTCCCAACCCCCGTTGTATTCCAAGTCCGATATCCAATATTACATCTCAGCTGTTTGCCCGAATTTCCTCCTTCAATGAAGGGAGAGATGATATTGCTTCATCAGATAAGGACTGCACATAGTCTTGCCATATATTAAGAGTTCTCTCTCGGTGTTTTGCCGATTTCTGTCGCGCTGATAAGTATTCATAGTGTAATGTCTGTTGTAGTTTGTGTTTCCATACCAGCTTGTAATGAGGAGCTGGATTTATCCATTGATTCAGTAAAGTGTCCAACGCTATAAGTATCATTTTATGCAGAAATTGAGTTCGGCCTTTACTTAAGGGATTGTCCATATATTTCACCAGACCAAAAAGCCAAATCCGCGGTTCCAGTCGGACAGTGAGTCCCCATATCGTAAATAACAGGGTTTGCAAATGCTGCCAGAAGACTTGCACAATTTTACATGCCCAGAAGTTATGATAGTAGTCCGGATTTTGAGCTCCACACCTAGAACAGTTCTGATTAGTCGTCAATCCCATACGGAAAGCTACTACTTGGGAATAATATGCTTGAAAATAAAATTTATATTGTTTGTCCCTCAGGATCACATTCTCACATATAGTAGGTATGCGTTGAAAACAGCCTTTAATGTCGTCCTGGGTAATTTGTTCTGGCAACACTTTATTCCACTTGTGTAGGACATTCGAAAAAACTGGCAATAAAGTTAATTGCTGTAATGCTGAGTAGTACTGTGAACATGTAACTCGTTTTCCCAGAGACCCCTTAAGGAATAGGAGGAGTTGATAAGAGCGAATAATGGATATGTCATTATGTAATTGTCCCTGAATGTAGTGTCTCAGTTGTAAGTAGCCATAGAAGTCCGTGCTTGGAAGCTGGTAAAGATTTTGAAGTTCTTGAAAGCTGTGAACATATGTCGACCCTGTATCATAATGGAATAGTTGTGAAACATTTGTTAAACCTAAATTGGCCCATCTGGTGAATAGTAAATGTTCCCCTCCTGGTGGAAATGCGGGATTGCCCGTTATTGATTGACAAACTATGTTCTCTGGCCGTACTTGATGGAATTTACAGACAAGTTGCCACATAGAGCGTAAAGGACGGACAAGTATACTTGTAAAACAAAAGGATGGATGCGCCGTGGGAGATCCCTGCAACACTGCTCCAGGCGATAATGGGTGTAACCAATGCTTTATAAATCTTATAGGTGAACAGTAATCAGTGACCAGAATCCAATCACGGATATGTCGGAGTAAACTAGCGTAATTGTACAATCTCAAATTAGGACAGTTTAATCCCCCGATATTTTTTGGCCTCATTAAGACCTTCAAAGGGATCCTTGCCCGTTTGCCAGACCATAAATAGCGGTTCAACGCTTTGTCTATCTCCGCTACATCTCGCGCTTTGAGCCATATAGGTATCATACTAAATAGATATAGCCACTTTGATATTTCCATCATCTTAATTAATAATATTTTCCCAGACAGTGATAGTGGTAGAGTATGCCATGTTTTTAATTTCTGTAACAGTTTCTGCTTAAGGGATGTAACATTTAGAGAATAAATGTCCTTCGGGTTTGCTGGTATATAAATGCCCAAATATTTTAATGCTCCGGTGACCCATTTTAAAGGGAAATGACCTGGCCAGGTAGACTGTAAAGTTCCGCTCACATCCAGAGCTTCGGACTTTTCTATATTAATTTTTAAGCCTGCAAATCGTCCAAAAGCTCGTTGTATGTTAAGTACATGCGGAAGAGCCTGGGTTGGGTTCGTGAGATAGACTAACATATCATCCGCAAATGCAGCTATTACAAACTCCTCTGCACCTATTTTCTGTCCTTGCAACTCAGATGTTTGAGCTAATTTTCTGAGCAGAGGATCCAAAGCAAGAATGTACAAAATCGGTGACAATGGGCATCCCTGCCTAACTCCCCGCTGAATCCTAACTTCGTTAGAAAGAGAGTCATTTGCCATAATATACGATTTGGGGGATCTGTAGAGAATAGATGTAGCGTGAATCAACTGCTCTGGGAAACCGAAACGCTTCATTGCAGAGAACATATAGTCCCAAGAAACACGATCAAAAGCTTTCTCCGAGTCGAATCCCACTACCATAGCCTGTTGTTGTAGCCGATGCGACGTTTCTAAAGCTGTGATCAAGCGAAACACATGAGCTCCTGCATTCCTGCCCCCTACAAAGCCAGCCTGAAAGGGAGAAATCAAATGAGGCAGGACTGCCCCTATTCGGATGGCAATAATTCTTGCATATAACTTCAGATCGGTATTCAGCAGTGATATTGGTCTATAAGATGCTGCTTGTTGAATATCTTTTCCTGGTTTAGGTAATACCGTTATAAAGGCGTCGTTAAAGGTAGACGAAAAGCCAGCTCCCTGCCACGCATTATTAAAAAACAGCGCAAGCTTGTCAACCACACCAGTACTCAGTATCTTATAATACTCCACAGGGAATCCATCAGGCCCTGGCGACTTGTTACATTTCCCTGTTTTTAACACTCCTGTAATTTCCCCCACAGATATAGGACGGATCAGCATCTCTTTTTGGACATCCGTAAGGTGTGGCAGCCGTATATCTGAGAAGAAGGCCTCCTCGTCAATTTGAGTCCCTTCTCTGTCTTCCTGATAGAGGGATGCATAAAATTGTCGAAGCGTTTCAAGTATATCCGCTGTTTTGGTCACATAATTGCCTGTGTTAGTTTTTAAACCAGTGATATAAGTTTTCTTCCGTTTAATAGCCACCAATCTGGATAATAGCTTGCTCGATTTGTTTCCATGTCGATAAAAATAGTGCTCGGATGCCTGTAACGCCTTTTGTGCTCGAAGGTGTAAATGCGCATTAAGCGAATGAACACAGGCCCAATATGTCGCCTTATGGGAGGCAGAAGGACACACTGCTAGCTGATGTTTTGCCTGCTGCAGTTGAGTTTCCAGCTGTAGTATAGTCTGATTGAGTTGCTTACTCTTTTTTATCGTATAAGCAATTATCTCGCCTCTCATAACAACTTTTCCGGTGTCCCAGAACAAAGAAGGGTCATTCAGATGTTGAAGATTATTCTCCTGAAATTCCTTCCATTTTGTACGTATGTATTCATGAAATTCCACATCTTTCATCAGATGGCCTGGGAGTCGCCACGTTTTCCTCCCGGTGTGCCTTGAAGTGACCCAAAGATCTAGCCATATGGGTGCATGATCTGCCACTACAATGGCTCCAATTTCTGCTGATTCCACTTGAGGAAATAAACGGTCAGATAACAATATGTAGTCTATTCGCGATAGAGTACTATGAGCTCGAGAGACATGCGTGTATTCTCTTGTCGAGGGATTCAGTATCCGCCATGGGTCAACAAGGCCCAGGTGTTTTTTGAGTGTTACAACACCAGATGATGTAGAGGAACGAAATCCTTTAGGTATTTGGGATTTATCCAGTTGAGCATCAGAAATGCTATTCATATCCCCAACCACCAGCAGTTCTCCTTGAGTGTTAGCAAGAATTAAAGAGATCAGTTTAGAGAAGAACATTGCATCCGGCACATTGGGGGCATAAATGTTGCATAGAGTGATTTGCTTGCCCGCTAAAGTGCCCTGTATGAGAATATAGCGACCATTTGGATCTTGTATCTCTTTAGTTACCTGTAATGGAGTATTTTTATTCACGAGTATTGCCACCCCTCCTTTCCTGCCTGCCGCCGGAGAATAGTAGCAGTCTGAAATCCATTCCCTACGCAATTTTACACTTTCCTTCTCTGATAGATGCGTTTCTTGTATGCAGGCGAGGTTAGCTTTTAAACGCTGAAGGTGTTGCAGTATCTTTTTCCTTTTTACAGGGGTACCTAAGCCATCAACGTTCCAGGAAATTATCCTGTATTTACCCAGGAGGAGTCCATTTTAAGTCCAGGCCGTGAAAAACTTCAGTACACGTAAGGAAAGGAGTGGCAGACCCCCAGCCTGATCCGCAACCCCTCCTCTTCCTGAGATTTTCCAGAACAGATAAACCACATCTCTTGATATTAACCACAATCATATAGTGTCTTCCCTTCCCCCTCCCCCAACTATCATAACCCATCCCCTCCCCTTTACCCAGAAAAAATAACTATTCCCAAAGTACAACTTACAGACAAAGAGCCCTCTGTCTGAAGTACTAGAGTTCACTTTCTGGAGCGTTCCTGCTCCCCAACCAACTGTAGAACAACTTGGGCTAATTTTATTAGATCCTTGAATCCATCGCCGTCGTATTCATTGGAAATGTGTTAATGTCATGCTGTTACTCCAGCACGGAGTATACCTTTAGCTTTCTTATGCATGCAGAATCAGACACATCTTATGCCTTATCGCTAAGAGCATTCACATATTTGTGCGCTGCTTCTGGTGTCTCAAAAGTTCGCCCTTTTCCCCCATCCCAGATTTTCAGGATAGCCGGAAACTGAACAGCAAATTTTATTTGTTTATCTACCAACTTGGCACACACCGGGGAAAAAGCCCTTCGCTGCTGTGCAACCCGAGCAGAAAAATCCTGTGTAATTCGCACCTTGGTGCCTTGATAGAGAATTTCTTTAGTTTTCCTCGATGCTACCCACAATTTTTGACGGTGAGCATAATTAAGAACTTTAGCTATCGCAATCCGAGGTCTCGGATCTGCCTCTTTCCTTGTCCCCACTCTGTGGGCTCTTTCTATGGTGATCTGATTTTTCAATTCCGGCACCCCGACTGCTTCAGGCAGCCATGTTTCCAAAAAGGCTTCCAGTCCGGATTGATCTACCTCTTCTGGCAAACCTAGAAAGCGTAAGTTAGATCTCCTTGCTCTATTTTCTAAATCGTCCAATTTATTTTGGACCTCTGTCATCAGCTTTCCGTGCGATTCTACCTTCCCCGAATGTGCCGTCATCTCGTCTTCTAACACTGATACGCGTCCCTCCACGTGGTCAAGTCTGGGGCCTAATTCGGCGATCGCTTCTCTCACCTCAGTTAATTTCACAGATATACCTGCTAATTTTTCATCCAGCGTTGCCGCGATGATTGCTTTAATGTCTGCTGCCGTGACTGCGCCCACAGAAGGAGGATCGCTATCATTCGCTGTTGCCGCCGCCATTTTAGTCTCCGGCACGGACTTGGCTTTTTCCTTGTCTTTTCTGGTGGTTTTTGAGGCCATTGTCCCCGGTGAGCGATTCATATAATTAACTATCGACATGTACCAGAGATAGTTAGTTATCGAGGAAAGTCTAAGCCCTCAAAGATTTGGTTCGCCGTTTGGTGTTGGCTGTGGAGCCGGGAGCCGAAGCAAAACACGTCTGCCTCAGCTCATCCCCCCACGTGATCTCCCCAAAATAGTATTTTTAAATAATGTCCATGCCCAATGCAAACCCTCAACCTTTGCAGCTGCTCCTTTCAGTTTTTTCCTAACCATTTTCATTTTATCATAGTTTCCATTTTGAAAGCTAAATGATATCACAGTCGATTTCCTTGACTTCCTTCCAGTTATCAAGTCAAATTTGATCATGTTATGATCACTATTGTCAAGTGGCCCCAAGACCATTATCTCTTATACCATATCAAGTGCTCCTCTAAGGATTAGGTCCAAAATAGTTCCTCCTTATCAGTTCTAGTACCAACTGCTCCAAGAAGCAGTCATTTATTTCATCTAAAAACTTTACTTCCTTAAGCATGTCCCCATGTGACATTTACTGTTAATGCTTGGGTAACTGAAATCACCCACTATTACTGTTGCCAATTTTGTTAGCATTTCATCGTCTGTCTGTTCATTCTGACCAGGTGGATGGTAGTACACCCCCACCACTATTCTATTCCCCTTCTCACATGGAATTTCTATCCATAAAGATTCTACAGTGCATTTTGGTTCCTGCAGAACATGTATCCTGTTTGACTCTGTCCTCTTTAACATATAGTTCAACCCCCTTCACTAATTTGATCCATCCTATCATTGCAATATAATTTGTGTCCTTGTATCACAGTATCCCATTAGTTATTCACCTTCCACCAGGTCTCTGAGATGCTAATTATATCTGCCTCTTCATTCATTGCTATACATTCAAACTAGCCCATTTTATTTTTTAGACTTCAGCATTTGTATACAGACATTTCAAAGTATATATTTTATATTTATTTATTTATTTAAGGTTTTTATATACCGGCATTCGAGATCGCAGTCCCATCATGCTGGTTCACATAAAACAAGGGTGCATCATGAAACATAAACTAGAACAGTGGTGCGGAAAATGCAGTTACATATAACAGGGTAATTAAAAACTTGGCGGGGAGGAAGAGAAAGGACAGATTATAATTCAAACATGTAAAAAACGATAGTGGAGGTAATTGATTATAGTGTGGGCGGAGATAAGGAGGCGTGGATGAGATAAATCAATTGGAGTCCGGGAATGCTTGTGTGAATATCCATGTCTTTAGTCTTTTTTTGAAGGTTGCGATGCATGTTTCCAGTCTGAGGTTTGTAGGGATGGAGTTCCATATTGGTGGAATGGCTGTGGAGAAAGCCCGATTTCTTAGCGTGTTGTGTCTGGTAGATTTAGGTGGTGGTACCTGTAGCGATCCTTTGTATGCCTCTCTTGTCGGTCTTGACGAATTATGTAGTTGGAGAGGGATTTGTAGGTCGATGGGAGCCAGTAGGTGGATATTTTTGTATGTAGTAAGAATGGCCTTGTATATTATTCTAAAGTGTATGGGTAGCCAATGGAGGCTTTTTAGGATGGGGGTTATGTGATCCCTTCTCCTAGAATTTGTCAGTATTCGAGCAGCTGTATTTTGTACCATTTGGAGTGGTTTGGTGTATGAAGCGGGAAGGCCAAGTAGGATGGTGTTACAATAGTCTAATTTAGAAAATATGATAGCTTGCAGAATGGTTCTGAAATCATGGGCATGGAAAAGAGGTCTAATTCGTTTCAGTACTTGTAGTTGGTAGAAACAGTCTTTAGTGGTTTTGTTGATAGTGGCTTTGAAATTCAGGTGATTGTCAATTAAGACTCCTAGGTCTCTTACTTGTGTAATTGTTGTTGCTGTGCCTTGCTGTGTCGAGGTGATGGTGCTGTTCTCAGAGGTGATGAGCAGGAGTTCAGTTTTGCTGGAATTAAGTACTAGGTTAAGGTTGGTGAGGAGGAGTTGAATTTTTTGAAGGCAGGAGTTCCAGTAAGCTAGCGTTTTTGTGAGGGAATCCTTAATGGGGATCAGGACCTGGATATCGTCAGCGTAAAGGAAATGTTTGAGGTTAAGGTCGGTGAGAAGTTGGCATAACGGTAAGAGGTAAATGTTAAATAAAGTAGGAGACAGGGAAGAGCCTTGTGGGACTCCTACTGATGAAGGATGTTGTGTGGATTCTTTGTTCTGTAACTTTACCTTGTATCCTCTGTTGCTGAGGAAGGACATGAACCAAGAGAGTGCTGAGCCTGAGATACCTATGGAGGCCAGCTGTTTAATGAGTAGGGAATGGTTGACGGTGTCGAAAGCTGAAGAAAGGTCCAGTAGGATCAGTAAGAAGGCTTGTCCTTTGTCAAGGCCTAGAATGAGGTAATCTGTTAAGGAGATGAGGAGGGATTCCGTGCTTAGTGTTTTGCGAAATCCGTATTGCGATGGGAATAAGAGGTTGTTTTCTTCAATGTAGTTTGAGAGTCTGGTGTTCACCAATTTCTCCATGATCTTGGCTATGAAGGGGAGGTTGGCAATCGGTCGGTAGTTGTTTGGGTCGTTAGGATCTAGGTTTGGTTTCTTGAGTAGTGGTTTGAGTGAGGCTAATTTGAGGTCATCAGGGTAAGATCCTTGTGTTATTGAACAGTTTATGATGTCTGACAGTGATTTGGAGATGGCGTCAGGAATTGATAGAAGCAGTTTCGAGGGGATGTGATTAACAACCTGCTTATCAGCTTATCAGCTGCTTATGCTTTACTTAAAGGCACCTGGGCTATTTTAGCATTTATTGCAAATTCTCTATGGGGATGCCCTAACTTCCCTGGTTTATTTTAGTATCCTTCAAAGATATATCATTTTGAATCACGTGCTTCTGAGCAACCGAAGGCTTTTACCCATCATCTAGTTTATAGCCTGTTCTGTCTCCTTTTTGAAGGTTTGTGCCAGCAGCCTGGTTCCAGCCTGGTTAAGGTGGAGTCCATTTTTTTCAGAAAAGGCTACACCTTCCCCATCCCCCAAGGGCAATGCAAGTTCAGGTCAAAAGCATGGTCTTGGAACATGCACTCTTCAAAACTCGTGATATAATGCTACCTTAAAATTTCTCATCGCATGAATTTTCCAGCTTAAGGAAAAACAAAAAAAAAGAAGATTTCTCTGATTTGCCTCTAAATCAGTGTTTCCCAGCCCTGTCCTGGGGACCCCCCAGCCAGACAGGTTTTCAGGATTTCCACAATGAATATGCATGAGAGAAAATTTGCTTGTTATGGAGGCAGTGCATGCAAATTTTCTCTCATGTATATTCATTGTGGAAATCCCCAAAACCCGACTGGGACAGGGTTGAGAACCACTGCTCTAAATACTTCATTCACCCACCCTTTACTTAGAAAAGATCCAGAATCTGTGCTAAAGTTTGGCTGAAAAAGTCCCTTCTATATGAAAACTGGGAAAACACTTTCTAAAATGGATGGCAAAGAGAATACAGATGCTGGTACATCTGGGCCCCTTCTACCACATCCATACTCATTCCATCCAAACTCTTGCCGTAAAAATAAATAAAGGCAGCAAAAGAGATTCCATTTCCCCAAATCACTAAATAACGTGTAGCTGGCAATTAACTTCTCCCAGAGTAGTGATCTAGAGAATTTAGAAGAAAGCTCTTAGCCTCCCACAAATCCTCCTGAGAACCCTGTACGTTAGCCGTGATCACAGGCTGGCATAAAAAGAAACGGTGGAAGGGGGGGGGGGGTTGTCAAGGCTGTCCAGGATCACAGATATGTTGCCAATATAATTAAAGATGGGTGAGACAGGTAGACAGATGTTTGGGCATCTGATCAGCAGCAAGGCGGCGTGCAGAGATTGCTTTCATCCTGACGACGCCCCTGCGTAATGAAGTTCTCGAAAGCTGCATCCAGGGCTTCTGTCTGTTCGCATCTCTAGTGAGCTCTTTGTAGAAAAGGAAAATAAAGACACCCTCGCACAAAGCGGAGGTGAGGAGGAGAAAGAAAAAAAAAAGATTGACTGCCAGCTAGTCAAAGCCTGCCCTGTGAAAATTCCGTTAATGAATCCTTTAATTCTACGCGTTGTATTCCTGAAGCAGGAGCTGCAAGAATTCGAGGATAATGATCCTTACAACACATCCATTTTGTGCTCTCTCTCTCTCAACATCCATTTTACGGACAAAGAATGACAGGAGATTTAAGTGCATCCTACAGACATATCTTCGCTACCTAAAATAAAATGCAAAAACCAAATGCTATCGGGTTAAAGCGGCAGGCTATCCGATCCTGAGAGTCAGGCACAACACAGAACCTGGTAAGGTTACACGCACCCCTGCCACTCTTCCTCCGTTTCAAAAAATGAGTGTAAAAATTGTTTTAAAATGCTCTCTCTTTGCTCCCTCAGCTACCTTTTGTTCTATAGCGGCATTCAACCAAGAGAGAGCGCCACAGCGGGGGATGAGAGAGAGAGAGAGAGAGAGGGCAGAGATCTGAAGGGGAGGGAGAGGGAGAGAAGACCTTACTCTGGTAGGATGAGTCAGGGATGAGTACTCACCAGAGAAATACACTCACCTCGTACTTCGGCTGTCCCATACCCTCTCAAAAAAAAAAAAAATGATTCGTTTACTTGGGTGGGGGGAGGGTGGAGTGCAGAGGATAGAAGAGGACAGGGCGAGTTCATTTCATCCCTGATGGGTAAGTTCTGGAGGAATTTTCAGATCCATCTAGAACAGTGGGGTGCATTCAATAAAGTTCAACATGCACATTAAGATTATCTTACACACGCTAGAAACAGTATGCAATACATCGAGGCCTTAACGTGCACACTGAGCTGAGGCTCAACACATTAACATGCAAGCACTGAAATCAGCGATTGCCTGCATGCAAAGGAGGGAGCATCATATGAAAATGCAACAATGTCATTTGCTGGCGAGTGACAGTGGTACAAGTCAGAAGGGCTCTGACATTCCTCCTCCCCTTGCAGATCCATCCCCTATGGCATGGTAAGACGGTTACTACCCCAAACCAAATAAACCTGATACTTCACTTGGAATACATATCCAGCGCAGCTCACTGCTTCAATGACAGGGGGAATTAAGAAAAGAGGATTTATATCCAGACAACAACCAACAAGGACTGAATTGCACAGGCTGGGTAAACAAAAGAGAGTGGGAGTAGATTGCTTATTGTGGCGGTTACTACCCTTAACCAATTAAGTTAGATACTTTACTTAGATGCAGCTCCAGCACTGCTCTCTGCATCAATGGCAGGGGGGGAAGGAAATTGGAACCAAAAAGTTACCAATAAGGGCCAAGAGTAATAGATAAGTATGAGAAAAATAAGTGTGAAAGCTTGCTGGGCAGACTGGATGGGCCATTTGGTCTTCTTCTGCCCTCTCTATGTTTAAGACATGTTACTGGAGGAGTGGGCATGGACTGCTGTCTGTGGGAGGAGAGGACTATTGAGGGAGCTGATGGTGCTTGGTGGGTGAGGGGGGGTGGGGTGAGGTGGGGGAAGGGGGGGGGTTACTCCTCTAGGCCATGTGCATTGTTTAGTTCTCAATCGAGCATTAAAATCCATTGTAAACAGCACTAATAATCATGCTGGAAGCTGGTATGGTTTCCAACTTAAGCTTTTACTGATTTATGATGAAACTGATAAAGGGTTCTTTACAGCTTCTATTATTTTCAAAGCCATATGTACAACTTCAGATATTTAATACATTTATGACCTACTTTCATTAAGTTTATCCTGATGGATAAAGCCAATTTCCAATCAATAATCTTAGTCTTTCTCCCTTCCAATCACTGGGGCAGTTTGCAAGCTCCCTCCCAATAGCTGGTGGGTAGTTTCTTTAGTCAATTTAGATATATTTCATGTAAAAGTCCCAGTTTTCATACAGGCCTGGATTTAGGTGCAGGCAACATAGGCAATTGCCTAGGGCACCAGATTTTGGAGGCGCCAAATACCCAGGCCAAAGAGGAGGCAACTATGCCAAGGAGGATCCTGCTCCAACAATCTTCTTCCAAAGGGACTTCCCACACCTTCTCATCTCCAGGATCTCTCCCTACCCCTCACTCTTAAATCTGGATCTATTTACTTTTTTTTTTTCAAACAGTTTCTCCTTGTTCTCTTTATTCCTTTAGTTTGTACCTGGGTGGGGCACTTTCGCTCCTCGCTTTCCTGTTGATCTCATTGAGATGGTCGTGGATGATTGGTGCCACAAGTAGTCTTCTCCCTTCATATACTCCTTCTCCTGGGAATGAATGTGGACTCATTTCTGCATGAGGACACTGATGGTCCCTCAAGACGGTAGAAAAAGAATGAGTCCCTGAGCCCTAGGGTACTCTGGTAAAACAATGGTTTCTTAAGAAAAAAAAAAAAGGGAACCGAAAGAAGAAGGATGGACAAAACTTGCTTCTCTCCCCACCAAAAGAAAGTTTCCAAAATACGTGGTAATAAATAGGAAGAGGCACCCTGCCTTTTTCACTTGACCCAAGTCTCAACCCTAGAGATGCCAGGGTCCTTCCCTAGGAAAATATCACCAAACAGGAAGCAACAAAGGGACATGCTGCCCCTAGGAGGGTCAACTCACAAATCCACCACTTAAGATGGTGGCAGGGGTTTATATAAACTAGGAGTTCACCATCTTAAGCTCCCACCTGTGGGAACTACAACCCACAACTACTCGTGCTATCCTGTAAATATGAACTGTTCCTTTTAGTAGGAATCCACTGGATTCTCTGCATGCAGTTCTCTTTCTGCTGAGCTAACAAGTTCAGGAGTTAGGTATCAATGTCAAGGTCCACCAAGCAATACAAGAACTTCAGAAGAAAGTATGTGTAATTCTGCTATTCTTCCACTGAAGGAGTGCAGAATCCATTGGTTCACGACACGAGCCAATTTGTGCTGCGTGGCAATCGCACTGTGGTTGGTCCTTGATGTACCCAGCCTATTGATGTTCTAACGTGGTTGATGGCACCCCAGTGCGCTCGAGGAATGTCAAAGCCAGGAAGAGTCATGCTTGAATCTCGTCTGGGGGGGTTCAATTTGTTACATTCTTCTAGATTTGGGCGAGACTTTAGGAGGATGGTAGTGCATTCCAAGAATGGCGATCAGGATGAAGCTTCAGAGAAGCACACTGCTGAGGTAGTGGTTAATGGGTAGATTGTCATTGGCAAGGAAGCACGTAAACACCCATGCAGTTTGCAGGATGCTGTGAATATCTGATGGCACGATGTTCATCAGAGCAGGGTAACAGGGAATTGAGGTCTTTTACACTCTACTTATAAATACAAGACCACAGAGCAGTAACATTACCAATTTCAGTAAATTTATCATTATAAAGTATATTGTAGTTATTTTGAGACATCTAGATCTAGAAAACAAGTACAGAAACAAAGTATGAAACCATAAAATTACCAGGAGTGGTACTGACCAATCCTAACTTCCAAGAGCTCTGTCCAGAAGAAAGGATTCAGCTATATTTATACTGTTCCTGCCCATGTATACACTTATTTGCTGATATTTTCCACAAGGCTCTAGCTAATATGTAATGTACCTGAATGTAATTCCCCTTGAGCTACCAATGAAAAGGCTGAGCTAAATCCAAATAAACAAACTATCCCAGGTGGTTCTTTGATCATATATCATCCTCCTTCCCTGCTCATATACACAGCTCATACTTTCCACCTGGAGCAGTTAACATTATACTTTACCCCTTCCTGGCTCCCCTTCTCGTGCCTTCCCTTATTCATGTAGTAAGGTCTTTGGATCAGCCATAGAAAAATTAATCAGTCAATGAACTGGACAGCTAAAGGCACAGATCTCACAAAGCTCTATCTGTTTTGTAACCATAGTTCTGTGCCTACCAATAGAGGCATGAAAAAACAATAAATGTGAACACTGTGTGCGATTAATCAGACGTTTGTAAGTTTAATTTTCAATATTGGTTTTACATGTACATACTTTAATAGTCTATTAATCATTGCAATTTTTCTTTACACAAGGTCCAACCCATTACAGAGCTCATGGATCAAGCTGTGCCATGGTCGCCTACGCACACTCCAGTCTGGAACCACACACTAAAAAGAGCAGCATGCACAGATATGTGCTCACTGACTGCAGCACCACACAGAATATAAAATCTCTATCATACAGTTGTTAACTGCCTGGAGTGTTTGGCACAGCCTCAGCAGAGAGAGAGGCCCTGCCCGTCATGATGCTTCACCATGAAGCGATTCAAAGTTATCATAAGGCGATGCCAACCAAGGACGGAGGAGAATGTCATGGGAAGGAGGGAGAGGAGGGGAAATATACCTGCCATGTCACAGGGATATAGTCATCAGCCCCCCCCCCTCACGATGCCACAGGGAAGGCAGGGGATCCGGGTGCAGAGCTTTTCCTGCTTTCAGCTTTAAATAACTACAAGAAATATAGTTGTGACTGTGGTTAAACTGCTAATCAATAAGTGTAGAAGCTGCTCTTTGATTTGTAACTCTTGTGAAGAATTCCTGAAACGTACACAGGGGTAAGGCCAGCTGCTGGACAGTAGAGCAGTCAAACGATCTCCTGCCACCAACTATGATAAGTCACTTGTGATGGCAATCCACGGCCATCCCGTGGCTCTGATGTACACGTTTTATTTACCAAAAGGTGCCTACACTGTACTGTTAATACCGAAAAGGTGCCAATTTACCCAAGCCATGCTCATTATACCAACAACATTGTAAAGATACCCAACTGAGCATTTAATTTATCCTGGAAAACAAACCTGCCATTTATTCCTGGTGGAGAATAGTGACAAGACAGAGAGACCGACAATTCCTGACTCTTGCAGTCGTTTCGTGACTAACGTGACCCTGACACTTCACCCCCTAACTCTTCTGGCAAACGAGGTAGGAACGAAGATGGTCAGGCCTGCTCCGGGCCCCGGGGCAATGTTCAGCTTCTCACAACCAGGAGCAGTGCTGCTTGCACGCGGTTCTTGGTTGGTAGATGCCTCGCGGCGTCGGGCGCTGTGCGAGAGCGGCGTGTACCTGTCACTCTCCCTTACCACAAGAGCAAGGGCTCAGATTTACATGAACAATCTCATACCCGCCTCATGAAATTCTCAATATTGCAGAACAATCTGTGATGCTCCCTGGAATAATGTCAGGTCAGGCTCCATCAGAAGAGCAATATCGAAAAGGTCACAGCGACAACTGTCTGCCCCATCAGAAAGACAACCGAACACGGAGGCAGTAATACCATCCAAAATCTTCACATTTATCAACTTGTGCTTGTTGCTTTCTCTTTTGATGTTATTCAAGATTTTTTTTTCTCCTAACAAAACACTTCTTTTTATATTTTTTCTGATTATATTCTTAATCAAGCTTCTCGTATTTGCTTACAAATGCATTCACTCTGCAGCTCCTCGTTATGTATCTTCACCTCTCTCCCTCTACACCTTTCATTCATCCGACAAGTCTCTTATCGGTTCCCTTCTCCTCCCAATTCCTGACCGCGTGTTTCCACCTTGCTGCGCCCGTATGCCTCGATCAGACATCGTGAGTCGGTGCATCATGCTCCTTCTCTGGCCAGATGCAATTCTAGTCTAAAAAGTCACCTGTTTGAGGCAGCTTTTAATGCCTAACCACTTTTGTACAATAAATACACTTCCCATTGACTCTTCTTTGTCTCATATGTTTGTCTTGACTAAACTATAAACTGCGTGGAGTAGGGACTGCTTTAGAAACGATAAATAGGAATATATTTTTATACTCCATTTTTACCTTAATATCGATTTTACCATTAACCATAGCCCTTGTCCTCTGTTTTCAAATAAAAAAAAAAAATAAAAAGCTTCCTTAAATCAATTCTTCGGCTATTTGTGCTGTATTCATGCTTTACATGCAGCATGAGGAAGCTTCTGATAAAGATCCATACTTCAGCTGTCCATGCTGTGTTCATGAATTACATGCATGGGTGTGACGACCGCATGGAGCTGTGATGAAGAGCTCCTGTTCATGGGGTTCAGGTGAAGATCAGCACATCAACCTCCCTCCTCCCCACCCCCCAATTTATTGTGCTTCATGTAAGTGACAATGAATAAGCAGGAAAAGCTTTCAGGCACTTTAAACAATATCATTTCTTAAGGTGGTAATCTGCTGATTTAAATATTTTTTCCCTTAAGAACATGCCATACTGGGTCAGACCAAGGGTCCATCAAGCCCAGCATCCTGTTTCCAACAGTGGCCAATCCAGGCTTACAAGTCCCTGGCACATATCCAAAACATTAAGTAGATCCCGTGCTGCTGATGCCAGTAATAGCAGTGGCTATTCCCCAAGTCAACTTGATTAATAGCATTTAATGGACTTCTCCTCCAAGAACCTTTTTAAAACCCAGCTACACTGATTGCACTTACCACATCCTCTGGCAACAAACTCCAGAGTTTAATTATGCGTTGAGTGAAAAAGAATTTTCTCCGATTAGCCTTAAATGTGCTACTTGCTAACGTCATGGAGTGCCCCCACTCTCATGCATCATGTTTTTCTGTTCTATACCGAATGCCAACTTTTAACGTGTTATTTTTCAAGCAAAAATTCTGCTAATGAGTGAACATGGGGTTACTGAGTAGTGATGGGGCTTGGTATTTTTTGGGTAAGGTCATATTTCACCCAATTAAAATAAGAGGAATGTCTGAGGTGCAACACAGCTCTGTGCACTTCCTTTCCGCCACAGAATCAGATCTGAAGGTAGCTGCAAGTAGAAGTGGCTCAGAGCGAGCCGCTTCAATCAAATGCCATTTCTATTTGGTGAATGGCCAGGAGGGAGGAATCGAAATGAAATTTTTTTTTCTAGTATTCTTTTCTGCTATTTACACACACAGACCCTCAACACTGTACAAAGCTTCAATACTATTTACCCCTAGTGTGAAATACAGATACTGCGAGATTAGGGTCACAGAAAGGAGCATCTGGGAGAACAGCAGCTTTCAAGGGGGACAACCTCAGAGTGTTTCCTTTGCTTGCTCTCTCCCCCCCCCCCCCCCCCCCCCAAAGTAATGGGACCATTTGGCTGAAAGACAGATGTCCAGGGCAGCTCAGGAAATAAATGGACATCCTCCGGCAAGATCTTCTGAGGCAGGCTGTTCCAGGGTAATTAAACACAAGTTAATTAGTTCGTTGACTTGTGAAAGTGTTGGGGGAGGGGACGGGGACCATCACAGGTCACTCAAAAGTTTAACAGTCTGTGTGTGCTGTTCCCTGCTAGCCCAAAGACTAAAACACTCCGTGAGTCCTGGGTCTGCCACACAGAACCACAGGTCCACCCTCCCCCCTCACTTACTGAAGGAGATGTCAGCGGTACCGCCTTACAACTGAAAGGATACATAATGCACCCCACTTATCAAACTGCTTGCAGTCTGCCTCCTATCTGTATATATCATATCGGCATGTAGCCATAGAAACAGAGACACTGACAGCAGAAAATGACCATACGGCCTTACCTAGTCTACCCACCCACAGCAATTGCTCAGCTCTGCATTCTGTGTCTGTCTCATACTTTCCCGAATTCAGATACTGTCCTTGTCTCTACCAACTCCACTGGGCAGATGTTCCATGCATCCACCACCTTCTCCATTAAAAAAAAAAATGTCCTTAGACCAGTGATTATCTATGGACCCCTAGGGGGTCCGTATGCCCATTACAAGGTTTCTCCAGAAGGAAAGCAATCAAAGAGAAACTGCTGAGAAATAGAGCACACTGACCCCCATCTCTGAGGGGCTGTGCTCTAAGGCTCCTGATGGTTAATCTCATTGCCTGATCCCCAGCTGAGAAGAGGAGGATCGCAGCCTCAAGAAACCCAAACTGGAGCAGAGATGCGGCAAGAGAGAGTGCAGGTGGTTATCCCCACAAGGAGACTGAAGCTGCCCTGAGAGGAGGAAGAGGGAGGGTGCACTGCCACCAGCAGCTTCCACAGCTGCTGCTCCTCGTGACTAGAGCCAGCAGCAAGCAGGGTGATGACCCAGGGTGACTGCAGAAGATCAAAATGGCGCCGTCCCCTGGGGTGAATACGCCAGATTTAATTTACTCCAGCTCAACCTCGGCAGAGTCATTAGAAGAAAGAAGAGAGAAGTCCGAAGAAGAGGAACCCCAAATCCTGGGCTCTGAGCCTGACAGTAGAGCGAGGCCCAGCTCAGGCCCTGGTGTTGGGCCTGAGCTGGGCCAAGGACCCGGGTGTCAGGACCTAGCTTCTGGGTCGGGCCTTGGCCGTGTTGTTGGAACCTGGTCTCTGGGCTGAGCCCTGCTGTTGGGCCTGGGATTGGGCTCTGGCCCCAGTGGCTGGGTCTGTCATCAGACATGAGCCTAGGCTCAGGTGTCGGGACCCGGCCTCTGGACCGGTTCCTGCTGGGGCCCGAGCTCTAGCCTAGGCTGAGGCCCAGACATCAGGACCCGGGGTAGGGCTGAGGCTCTGGCATCGAGACCCAGTCTGCAGACCAGTCCCCAGCATCAGGTCTGAGACTGGGCTCTGGTCTAGGCCAAGGCCCTGGCATCAAGACCCGTCCAGGCTGTGTTTCAGATAACCCAATGGATCAGAAGTAATTTTTCAAGGGGTTCTGGACCTTTGCTCAGGTCTCAGCCGAGACCCTGGTGTTGGCCATAGCCTAGGTCAAGACCCCAGCATCATGCTTGGGCTTAGGCCTAGGCCTGACCGGAAGTTTTAAATGAATTAAACAAATAACATATGTGTAATTTGTGGAACTCCTCGGTTCATTTTATGGCCCCCTGAATGAAACAAATTGCCCTTTAGTCTTGCGAATTCATTTAAAACAAATGCACATACCTAGAATTTGGTGCAGGTCAAAAACCTGGAGGCATATTTGGTCTTCTGCTTTCAGTCTCTCTCTGCTCCAGGAGGGTAGAATTAATGGTTAAACTGCTGCAAGGAACCCATTGTACACCTGCTTTTTATGCTGGAATCTTTCTGGATGCTAATCCTAGCTGTTGGAGGGGATGTAGGGAAGTTGGTATATTTATTCACATGTGGTGGCATGACCATGCTGTATGATATTTCTGGTCCCAGGTGGCACAGGAAATAGCTAATATTCTTGGTTTCCCTACACACGTAAAGCCTTTGCTGGGTTTATTGGGGTGCTGGAATAGGCTCTTTGATCCCCTGCAAACATAGGATTCTGGCTGGCCAGTTGCTGCTGGCTGCGTGCCTCATGAGTCACACATTTTGGAAATCTGCTTGGGGATTGACTACAGGTCAACAGGCGCCAACAGGTATACATTGTCAGATTTTGAGAGAATGCGCTATGGTCTAAGGGGGAAACCTTTAAATAAGATAATCACATGGGGGATTTACTAGCAGTTTCAAAACTCTTTGCCTAACAGTTGAGTTTGTACTTTGCATTTTACTGTAAGTCTAATGTTTTCATATTGTTTCTTGAAATTTGTATGTCAGAAAATTAGAGTTTAAAAAAAAAAAAAAAAAGTTCCACATCTGTGACCCAGTCTGAACCAGCAGAAAATCGCCACTACCCCTAACTGCCTATTTACCTGGATAAATGGCTCTGAAAATTGAACTCCCCTGTATTTCAAATACGTTTATTTTTTCAATTATATTTTAAAAGGACTGAAAATTCATGTGTCAGAGGCTTCAGCCTCTTTCCCCAGATGAATAAGAATTGCTTTTTCATATTGTTCACTCGCCACCAACTACACCCCCTCAAAGAAAAACGTCTGCAGAAGTCTCAGCACTCCGGTCACCTCTATCAGATAAGCTGATTGCAATGCTGTCGGTGATTTCCGTCAGGCTCTCCTTTGAAAGGGGCCAAGGAGAGCAGGCTGGCCTCCAATAAGAACCGGGTCAAACACCAGAGCGCCAGGAAAAAAGCGGAACCCAGCGTCACGAGCGACACGAGTGCGCTCGTCGCCTATGGTGGAGAGGGAGGATTCTCTCCCTTCCCACGGCGCACACTCCCTGGAAAAGGAGGGTTTTGCTGAACTGCTTTGCCCATCTTACAGGATTATTTCCAGGTCTGAGACTCGGTGGCTTCTCCTGCTCTCTAGTCATCAGGGTCTCCTTTTCCTTCCAAACATATTAAAGCCCATCAAGGCAGCACCAGGACAGCAAATGGCAAATTTGCCCCAAATTAACCTTAATGCAGAATTCATGCAATCAACTCTTAAACCCCAAGAAGGGGGATTTTATTCTATTGCAATCCTTCTTTAGTATAAGAACATAAGAACATGCCATACTGGGATCAGACCGAGGGTCCATCAAGCCCAGCATCCTGTTTCCAACAGCGGCCAATCCAGGATGCAAGGATTCCGTTGTTGTGAATTTCAATCCTACGGTGATTGAAGATCTTTTTAATTTTCCCTTTCCTCGTTTGTACTTTAGTACTTCTCTGTAAGAGGAGGGGAATAATAAGGAACAGAGAGAAAAGCCAGTCTCTGGCTCTCTTAATTACCCATGCTTCATTTCTAAGATGAGAAATATTTAACTTGTCCATCACTGCGCTAGGATCTGGGTGGCGGCAGGGATCGATCGGTGCAGCGAATGAGCGAGCAAGTAACGCAGAGTCAGAATGTCAAAGAAAGTTAGCACGGCACTGCTGCATTAAAACAGCCAAAGGGGCTACATTAGGCAGCACAATCAAAAACTCATTTCAAGCCATTTTAAAACCTTTAAACATTTTCTGTTTGGATTGATTTGATCTGGGCCTTCACGGTTATAAAATGAGGATGGACAAGTTTCTAAGCCTGATCTGTTGAAGAGGTACTGCCACCCAGACTGGGGAGAGAGTGAGGAAGAGACAGATAGGGAGTAGGTGGAAGAAAGACGACAAACTAGGGAGCCTTATGGGCAAGCCAGCCTTGTGAATCCCATGCCTTGGCTTCTCCAGACGTGAAGAGGCCTTAGAAAGTAAACGTCTGCCATGGTACTAGAGATGTCTTGTTGATCACTTGGTAGGCATGGCCTAGAGGTTAGGGCAATGGGCTGAGAAACAGGGAAAACTAGGATTCATATCCCATTCCCTCCACCAACACTCCTTGAGATCTAGAAGAGCAAGCCACTTTACCACCTCCCATCCCCTTTACCCTTGTTACCTCAGATAACCACTTAAAGCTCTTTTGGGCTTTATGTGCACCAAGAAAGCAGTTACAATCCAATTTTTAATTGTTCCCTTGCACTATCAATAGACTTTAGGAAGCTGGCTGCAGCCTTAGATTTACTATGACATTGTCGAAGGCTTCCTACCAGAGAACACAGCTCTGCCCTAAATGAGAAACCTTCCACTATCATCCAGACAAGATGCAAGGGAGCAGCAGGAGTGTGTGCAGACCCCGTCAATCCTCCTTTCGTTCTATAGAACACAGCAGGTAAGTCATCATCTTTGCTCCCCATGATCGATGCTCAGTGGATACGAAACACCCAGCAGCTGAACCATAGGGGTGTGCAGGGGTAAAAAACTTTTTTACCCATGAATATCAATGTGTTTGTTTGATTTGTTTCTTTCATTTAAAAAAATCAAATCAAATATTTAAAAAAAAGAAACCTCAAAAAGGAAAATAAAAAGGAAACAGACTCCCGAATCTACCACCCATCCCTCCCTCCCAGAAAAATGCCAGGGTTAGGATCCTTGACCCCTCACCCGACCTCCACTTACCCAGTCCAATGGGGATCTGCTAGTGAGGCCTAGCCCCAGGCCGAAGCCTCAGCCTTGCATAGACTGAGGCTATGGTACGTCACTGCATCCTTGACATAGGCTTGAGGCCTGGAGGCCCTGTCCAGATACCTCGGCCTAGGTCCTATGCTGGAGCTTAAACAGGACACTGGGGCCTCAACCTAGGCCAGAGCCCAGGTCTGACAGTTTGACCCAGATCCAGGTCGGATCAAGGCCAGAGTCCAGGCCTCAGAGCTCCAATGGATGTGTCTTCTTTCTTCTTCTGTGTTCTTCAATTGATGCCATCCACTGGGGTTATGCCAGTGTAATTTAACTCTAGCACATCCTCCCCAGAGGACAGCACCATTTTGATGTACGGCAGCTAATCGAGGTCCAGGTGTCGGATCTGGCCTGACCATGGCTACGGATAGCTGACAGATCAGGTAAGTGGGGACAAATGTTTTGGGGGGCCCTGCCCTTGCTTGGATCTCTGCTGAGGCCCCGGCATCAGCCTAGGCCTAAGCTGTGGCCCCTGCTTTGGGCCTTGACCTATTCCCTAGGTAACGCTCTGGCTTCAGGCCTATGCATAAGCCCAACCAGAAGTTTTAACCAAATAAAATAAATAAGATTAGTTTAATTTGGGAGCCCCTCTATTCATTTCGGGACCCCCAATGAAATGACTTGACCCTTATTCATTGCGTTTTGCAAATTCAGTTAAAACAAATGCACATCCCTACTGAACTGTCCAATTTCCAGGTTAATTTACTAGGACAGCAAGACTGATACTTTTTTCGTGCTTATGTTCTAAAAGAAAAATCATTATCTCTTGAACCATTCAATGACAACCAAATTCTCAGGATAGGTATATCTATTTAAAACTAGAGAAAAAAATAATGTTGCTCATAAAATTTATGGATCTAAGCCAATATTGATAAAAATAAATACATAAATAAAAAAACAAAATAAAAATCAATCATCGATCTTCACATCCAACAAAGTTTCTCAACTCGCCCAACATCAGTGGACCTTCTCATCATAAATTAGTTTGTAAAATTGGAATTCCTGTATACTGAAACCAAGAGTGTCTTATTCACAATAGTTCTTAAACAATCCACTCTCTCACTTTGATTCCAGACTGGGGACTGTGTCCTGGGGCAGAGCAGACTCTAGGGAAGTGCAGGGCCTGGGGCAATTTGGTTCCAGCGGGTCCCCTTCCTCCTCCCAAGATGCTGAAGAGCAGGAGGCGAAGGAGCCTTAGACTGAAGATGAGGGTTGGGGGGGGGGGGGGGTGGAGCTGGAACATTGTACCTTGTGGCCCAGCATAGACATCTTCTTGCACAGGCCACCTTAACTCCTGCCACCGACGCTCCCCAAGGAACAGGAAGTGATGTCAGAGATGGGGTAGAGGGACAGAAGTTCCTCCAAAGCTCCGATTAGCCTCTAAGGGCAGCTCTACCTAGGGGTGATGGCATGACTGGACCTATACCAACTTATAAACTTATTTTACAATCATTAGGGGTAAGGTATTAGAAAAAATGCACCGATATTAATTATTCTTTAATTTTTAAAGTACTGGCCAAATCAGGATAGTAGTCAGCACAGACTCCTAGCTAGACACAGTGATAGCCTTTGATGGAGCAGGCAAAGTCCCCTTTGGCCATCAGTCTGCATTGCTTCATTCACAAAGAATTCCTTATAGAGTCCTCCCTAGCAAACAGAAGCTTTATCACCATTCTGTCCCGGCAGCCTCGGGTTTTTAAATATGCATGGCAATGCCTTCACCAAGCACTTTGCTTTGCTTATGATGAGTATAATTCCTTTCCAACCCATTCCTTACCAAGGACCATCTCGGCGCTAGCAGACACTAGGGCGTGCATTAAAAAAGTAAATCACCATGCACTCCCCCCCACCCGCTGCACTTAAAAGCACAAGATGTAGCCCATGTGCCTTCAGCACCGGGGAAATGCTGTAATTTAGTTTAATGCACACCCTGGTGTGTGTCATTTTGCTTACAAAATGCTCTAAAAGATGAAGGAACA
Source organism: Rhinatrema bivittatum (assembly GCF_901001135.1). Classification (NCBI taxonomy): domain Eukaryota; kingdom Metazoa; phylum Chordata; class Amphibia; order Gymnophiona; family Rhinatrematidae; genus Rhinatrema; species Rhinatrema bivittatum. The sequence goes on along the minus strand of NC_042626.1, from coordinate 24,903,257 downwards.
AAATCAATGTGTGCTGCTTTGAAAACAATAACTGGGTTGTTTTATTTTTTTGCTTGGCGATGGTGCCGGTGGTGTTTTTCTTCTACCAATGGCTCGTCCAGCTGCCTGGTACTGAATGCAGCATAAGCAGCTGCATGCCACCATCATTCATTTTATTCCAAACTGTCATGCCAGCGGCTAACAACGAAACAGATGTGCAAGCGAGTTTAAGCCCTGGGCTGTAGACGCAACCAGCGGAATCCTGTGGATGACATGGATGTGGATTTTTCCAGCTGTTTAGTAAAGATACGTGAGATAGCTGAGCTGGGGGACAGGAGCTATGCAAGGCATGGTGGGCTCCAAGGAAAAGCTCACTAAGATTTGTCTTACTGCATACCTGAGAAGGTTCTTTGCTGGGCCTTACAAAAATGCCTTAGTGAATGAAGTACCGGATTCTAAGCAGCGGGGCTGCTCCTGAAGGCAACAGAGTTCTCTATGGGCTGTGGTACCTCTTATTGGACTACCATAAGAATAACCCAAAGGTGCTGTCCTCCATGAGGTTTTGAGTCCATATTAGGGATGTGAATCGGGCTTCAGACGATTGAAAATATCGGACGATATTTTCAAAATCGTCAGAAATCGGGGGCTCCCCCAAAACGATAGGAAAACCCCATGATATTGATCGTGGGGGTTCTCTTATCATTTTGGGGGAGGGCGGGAAAAACGGCACACAAAAATAACCCCTAAACCCACCTCGACCCTTTAAAACTAATCCCTTAGCTTCCCCCCACCCTCCCGACCCCCCCAAAAAACTTTTTACAGGTACTTGGTGGTCCATTGGGGGTCCCTGGAGCGATCTCCTGCTCCCGGGCCGTCGGCTGCCACTAATCAAAATGGCGCCGATGGCCCTTTGCCCTTACCATGTGACAGGGTATCCGTGCCATTGGCCGGACCCTGTCACATGGTAGGAGCACTGGATGGCCCACACCATCTTGTGCTCCTACCATGTGACAGGGACTGACCAATGGCACCGGTAGCCCCTGTGACATAGGAAGGGCAAAGGCTATCGGTGCCATTTTGAATACTGGCAGCCGACGGTCCGAGTGCAGGAGGTCTCTCCCGGACCCCCGCTGGACTTTTGGCAAGTCTTGTGGGGGTCAGGAGGGTCCCCCAAGAGTTGCCAAAAGCCCCTGGTGGTCCAGTGGGGGTCCGGGAGCGATCTCCTGCACTCGGGCCATCGGCTGCCAGTAATCAAAATGGCGCCGATAGCCTTTGCCCTTACCTTACACAGGGGCTACCGGTGCCATTGGTCAGTCCCTGTCACATGGTAGGAGCACAAGATGGTGTGGGCCATCCAGTGCTCCTACCATGTGACAGGGTCCGGCCAATGGCACGGATACCCTGTCACATGGTAAGGGCAAAGGGCCATCGGCGCCATTTTGATTAGTGGCAGCCGACGGCCCGGGAGCGGGAGATTGCTCCAGGGACCCCCACTGGACCACCAGGTACCTGTAAAAAGTTTTTTTTTGGGGGGGGGGGGGGAAGCTAAGGTATTAGTTTTAAAGGGTTGGTGTGGGTTTTTTGTTTATCGGCTCGGGCGCAGCCGATAAACAAAACCACGATCAGGCCCGATGAAAAAAAACCCACATGTGAATCGGAACCGGAATCCGAACCGATTCCGGTTCACATCTCTAGTCCATATAAGTGCCTCTTCTATGTTGTATCTGAAGACAACTCGTGTGGTACTCAAAAGCTGTAACGCCCCTCACCTCTGATCTGAAGCATCTCCAGCATCAATGCTGCATCCAAAGAACATAGCTGAACTTCCTATAGCTCTGGATTCCTTTTATAGGTCTCTCCTGCTGGGACTTCCTATGCTGGTAGCTGATGACACCACAACCTGCTCTGCAGTGCGGTGTTGCTACTCCATTGTTCCTGATCCTGCTGGAGCCTCCTGTGTTCCTGCTTCCGTCTGTGTCCCCTGCTCCTGCTCTGCTCTCGCCTGCCTCTTCTCCTTGCCTTGATCCCTTGCTTCCCCTCAGACTGATCTCGCGTGCTTGACCTTGGCCTGTTATTTGACTCTGCCAAAACGCTGCCTGGCATTTGACTCTGCCTGCACGCCTCCTGACTTCTGCCTGGATCACGAATTTCGCCTGCACGTTGTCTGCCCTGACCATTGGCCTGTTCCCAGACTCCCTTTGCTCATTGGGACCTTGCCTAAGTCCTGCCAGCCCACGAACCCAAGGGCTCAACCTGTAGGGAAAGGAGTTGGGAAAGGTGAAACCCAGACCCAGTTCCCGAGCGTGTCCGCCTACTGACGGCAGGGGCCCAGTGGGTTCACCTGCTAGGCTGCGTTAATCACGCCTTAGACCCAAAGACTCAGCCAATGTGACAAAAATCTGGATGGCCAAGCAGTACGACGACAATTACTGCATGCTTGTGTGACAGCTCTTGCATTACTGAATCAGGTCTGTTTTTTTGTTTTTTTTAATTAGCGTATCAGCAGAGAGGACCGAACCTGTATTTGTCTGACGATTCAAACCCCTTTATAAAAGCAATATGGAACCCTTGTCGGCAAGGGGGGGGGGGAGGGAAGGGGGATGCAACCGGTAGTCTCAGGATCCAAATAAATTCTTATAACTCAGCTGCCTATCGGACCAGTGAATTGGAGGAGACCACCCACAAACCACTGATGAAAATAAAAGCCAGAACCCAAGCAGATGACAAACCATTAAATGCAGCATGAACTTCACAGATTATTTAATAAAAGAAAGCTTGGAGAGAAAAATCAAGGTGGCAAAGGAGAGGGAAACAAAATATGAGAATGGGAAGAGGGGAAAAAGAAAGACAAATAGGGAACAGTGAGAGAGGTCAAAGGAAATGAATTGCTTTTTATATTACAGTGAGCAGTTAGACACCAATAAAGGCGCTCTTTATACAACAGCATGACAGTCACTACTTACCAGGGCACATATAACGGCGTAGGAGAAATCTGTTTGACAAGACCACCTGTCCATGAAGAAATAGAAATTGCTGTTGCTGGTGAACCTGACAGTTTGGGTGCCCCCATCGTGGGATGCACAGGGCAGCGATGACAGCCGCACTCCAGAGGTGTTGGAAGCACTTAGCTTTTGGCCCTGTACCTTGGCGCATGGGTGACGTGGGGGTTATCGCACCCCACCAGAGGCCTAGCCGTGTGTTTTCAAATGTCCACACGGGCTTTCCGGCGCTTGAAAAAGCTTTGACAACCGGGCAGCTCACGTACAAAATGAAAGCCCACAGGCAGGTTTAATGGGGACTAGCAATTACCACCGGCCACGCAAGTCCCGTCCCCCAATGTCAAGCCTTGAGCCAAGAGGCGCAGCGGCACACTTCAGCTCAGATTTGCATGCTGCTCAAATTAACAGCACTTTCCCTAGCAGCAGGTTGCAAGGCACGTGAAAAAATGCAGACCGATGCCTTTTTAAAAACTGCTTTCAAATGTAGCCCTTTTCCCTTCCTTCACCCGACCCACTCAGTGGAAGAAAGTGCCATAGCAACGTTGGAAAGTTCTCCCTCACTGCGTCTCTTCTGAGCCGTACAGATCAAAAATGCGTATCCCAGCACCTCCCCAGTTTCGTTCCTCATCGATTTTGGGCTCCCACCTACACTACCTTCTGAGGTTTCCCTTTCTTCCACAATGAGCGTATAATCTAAAACCATAAGCCACCAGGAAAAGCTGTAACCCTACCAACCAATATTTTTCTAGTGGAAAGCTCTAACATGAATGCGCAACATGTGTGTGGATGTAGGCACATGAATGCACAGAACGTCGTGCAGATGCACACGCGGTATACATTCGGGGTCATTTATTTATTGCTTATGCCTAGGCTGTACATAACTAAAAGGTAGAAAAATTAAAACAGACAGCCAAAAAAACACTGAACGAATGAGCTTTAAATAAACGATAATTCACAACGAAAACCGTAGTACCTCCTGGAATAAATAAGGTGCAGAGCTGCACTGCATAAAACAAAATGTCATTAGCTTAAATTTACAGGACTTAGTGCAGTCCATAGGCCATAGGTCACAGCACATGCTCAGCCTGTGCCTGCTCAAACAAAAATGTCAAGCATAGATTTAAATGTTTTGGTACAGTCCATTAGCCGTAGAGCCACAGGTGAATAGTTCGACACTGGAGCTGCCACTGAAGAAGCACAAAAACACTGGTTTCTGTTAAACAGGTTGATTTCAGGGAAGAAATGTCGAGATGACCCCTCTGCAATGATCTAAGTGATCGTTTTGGATTATGCATTCATAAGAGCATGACAGGGGGTTCCAGCTCAGCAGTTTGTGAACCATTGATGCAACTGTGTGTTTGATTCCATACTGAATCCTTAACCAAAGTAAATTAATTAATACAGGCAATATACAATCCCTCCAACATTTCCCTGCAATTAGCTGAGCCACAGCATTTTGTAGCAATTGTCAAGTCCTTATAATAGATCCAGGACCACCACTATAAATGGCGTTAAAATAATCAAATGGTGGCAGAATGGAACCTTGGACCACAATACGGATAGTGGTTTTTAAGCCATGGAGCACCTAAAGCTTGAAAAACCTGGTTTAAAAATGGAAATGATGTGATAAAGACATATTAGAGTTGATCCAAACGCCAAGACTCTTAATTGGCGGGAGAATAGGAAAGACAACATTACCAGTGGTGAGAGATGTGGGAAAACATTAGGCAAGATGGCGATGAATCACTGTGAATTCTGTTTTTTTGACATATTTAAAGCCAGTTGGTTGTGGAACAACTATTGCTTAATTGTGGAAATATAAATCTGAGTCAATTCCACTGTATCAGATCTTGTAGGCTGTATGTGGATAAAAAATTGATCATCATCCACATAAGCTCCGTAGCCCTTACAAAGGGTGATTTTCAAAGGCACTTACGCACATTAAAAAAAAAAAGGTTTTATGTACCTACGTGACTTTTATTCAATGGCCCTGGCATGGAACATGATTTGGTGCGTAGTTTTACGGGCACACTAAACAGGTGGTACAGGGGGGGAGTGGGGGAGGTTCAGTATTTCCATGCACGATCTCCATTTTCAAGAGCATGTGCGGTAGGTACCCAGCACGACCTGCGCATTTTTAAAAGCAGACTCGCACACGATTCCACTTGACAAATTCGGGCTGAAATAAGTCTGCGGGGGCTACTGAAAATGACTCTCTTAGCATATTGTAAAATTACTTTTTAAATACACAAGAGACATTCTGAAAGTCATTTGGCTTTTTGAAAATTGCCTTGGTATGGGCGGGTGCAGCGAGAAGAGGTGTTCCCGGGGCTGGGGAGGGGCTTGCCTTTATCCGTCTTCTTTTGCATTTTCAAAGCATGCACATTTTTTGTTTTTTTGCAGATAAATTAACCACACAAATGAGCGGCTGTAAATGCATGCAGGTGGTTTCCCTGAGATAATTTTCAAAGTTAAAGGACGCACATACTTCTCTCCAATGCGGGCAATTAGAAAATTATTCTGCCCACCCCCCAAACATGTTCGCATGCATGCATACTAAGTCTTGATGCCACAGATTAGGGATTCACTGCTCGTTTCTACATTTCATGATGCCTCATGCAATCTGTGCCTGGATTCTCTCACCTTCTGCTTTTGGTGCTGCATAGATTATTGCCTTTCGGCGGCTCCTTTACACCTGTCTGCCAGTTACTGCTCTCCCCTTCCCCACAACTGGACTACCCTACACTTAAAAGCCTCCTCTCCCCTGAGTTTTCCATGGCAAGTGCCAGAAAAATTCTATTTTTACATGATTTAAAAATGTAGTTTTTCTTTAATTTTTCTTTAAGAAAATTGTTTTCTTGTGCATGTTCATTTTCTTTTGCTCTTTTTTATGTCTTCTTTCACACACATTACTACTCCTCTCCCCCTCCTCCATCTTTCACTACAGCTGCTCTCCTCCCCTCCGAAAGGTGCCGTATCTCCTCTCACTTGTTTCCACTAACTTTTCTTCTAGGCTCTCTCCTGCCCTTTCCAATTCTTCTTTTCTTGCCCCTTCCGTCATCTTTCCTATTGCCTATGATCCTTCCTCCTCTCACCTTCAGCCTCTCTTCCTTGTCCTCCCTCCAACAGTCCCCTCTATTCCTTCACTCAGTTTATCTTTGTGCACCTTCCTCATTTTCCTCTTCCACCCTTCCAGCCCACAGCTGGCTCTCCCTCTGCTGCCAACCTCCGGAGGCTCCGTTATACGGCGCCAATGAGAAAGTGAGAGGGAAGCCCGGGCTGACTATGGCAGCTGGTAAGCAGGAGATATCAGCAGGCACTGGTCGTAAGCAGGCGGCATCAACAGGAAGGAGCACTGGTGTCGAGTGGAGGCCGTCGGTCGCCAGTTTGCTGTGATTCGACTTTGTGACAACTGCCACAGCTTCATAGTGTACAAAGGGCTTATTGCCCGACGACTCTGAACCCTTGTCTACAGACTGAGATCCTTTAACGGTAGAGTTTACGAAAAGGGAGAATACGCAAAAGGGAAACATTTAATATCACCTCTTACAAGTGCAGATAGAGAATCAGTGTGATGGGAACTAGGCCAAAGCACACCTTCTCCAGTCAGTTCTGCAAGTACAGCATTTAGGACAGAATCACTTGGAAATGGTTTCAGATCGACAAGAAAATGCCCAGCACCCAAGCTCTTGACCACAAATCTCCTAGTCCCTTAAATAAATCTATTTCCCAACCAGGGATCTATGGCCTTTGGGCTCTGAGCCAAGGAGCAGCATCCCTAGCCGATCTGACAAAATGAACCCCCTCCCCCAGCTGCTTTTAAGGCGATTGCCCATATCTCCTCCTCCTTGCTACTCCACCCCCTACCCACCTCTGCTCCCAGGTTTCCCCACCATCCTCCTGGCACACAGAGCAAGGGGAAAGCAGTAGGAAATCATCAGGATATTCCAGTGGCGCGCTGGGCAGCTTTCCTCGCCGCCATTTCCAGCAACAAAATAAATAAATAAAAGAAACCACTTCAAATATTCAGAGAGCACAAAGCAAGTGGTGCTGTAGGCTCAGGGAGGCCAAAATGGCTCAGAGCAAGGGAACATTAAATATAGAAAAGAAAGAATTACAAACTAATTGCCCACAGATTTAGAGGCTCAGTGTCCCTGGAGCCTAAATCCCCACAAAGATTTTCCCTATCAATATGCCTTTTAGCACTACCTAAATCGGTGCTTTCAGGCTTCTTCAGGTGTGAAACATGAGGCACAGAGAGAAAAATAAAACATTATGTATTATGAAAAGTCGAGCAAAAATATATATAATGACTGCTTGTTATCAAAATAAAGGGAAACCAGCACACTGAAGGGGCACCTCTATCCCCCTCCCGCCTTACCCGCACTGCTGCTTGTTAAAAAAGCACAAAACCAGGGTCAGCCGGGCTTCTGGCCAAGGCTATTCAGTAGTACGCCATCAGATCCTTGAGGAAAGCAGCAGACAAAAGATCCTTTCATTGCACGGCCGCTGAAATCCTTAAAATTCATTTCATTTGTAGCTCAATTTCGTACAGCAGTTCCTTTGCTGCCGTGTTCGCCTTGCAAGAGAGCTGTCAGGCATCCCTTGAGAGGCAGGGCACCATGATTTGAGTCAGAAGAAATGATAATAATGATGATAACAAAAAGGTCCTTTTTTTTCCCAGCTTCTCAAACTCCAAAACTTCTCTCTAATTCATTAAGATATTCTGACCGCAAAGGCTCCCCTTCTCATGAACTCTCAAATCCTGCCAGGTGTGCTGCAGAGAGGCAGGATAAGAGATGCTGCTCGCTGGGTTTTTCAGGGGACAGCCGAAGCAAGACTGCTAGAATTTGGCTCTCCAAAACGAGACCCTCCCCGCTCAGCAATGCCACACGGCGAGTTCTTACCTCAAGGAATGCTCAACCCACCTAGGTGCCCCCACAGCTTTGCAGCCCAAATTGTCAGTCTTCATCCTGCTCTGAATGCCATCCGAGGCAGAATATATGCTTGTGACCCTGGTTTCAAAAGGAAGGTGCAGAATACGTGGGGGCCAGCTTCCAACCACGCCACTCCACTGAGAGAGAGGGGCGGCCTAAGGTGGGCACTTACGTGAGGCAGAGCAGCACCCTCTAAACTCCTGTCTTCCGTCAGCAGAAAATACCAGGGGTTTGGGGTAGGCAGGCTGGGCGGGTGTACTTCACTGGTCTGAAGGTCGCATAATTATAAAGGGAGAAAGTCAAACTATACTGAAATTGGAAGGACACTTCTGAATTTGCTTAAAAAAAAAAAAAAAAAAAGACCAATAGAGACCACCCTGTGGTGCAGGAGGCTCAGTTTGAAGCCTTCGCCCTATCCAACAGGGCCAGCTGGACTAGTTGCACCCCTAAAAATTTCATGATATATCATCTTGAATGGAGAGATCAAATGTGTTTAAAATCCATAAGGGTTAAATTAATGTTCTGTTAGACTTGGTGGAATCTGCATAACAATTCTCCACAAAACCTAAACAAGAAGCAGTTAAGCTTCCTTGTGTATTGAATATATCTTTTTTTTTTTAATAAGCAGAACCAGAATCCTTCACAGACTCTTACCACCACCGAAGGAGCGGTGCTCCAAAAATGCACTAACGGGACATACTGCATTGTACAGTAGCCTGAACAGGGCTGCAGTCACGAGCACTGCCAGTCTGTTAAGGAGTGATGTGTACACTAAAACATTAAAGCCCTTCATATCCCATTTGCGTTACCAATTCTGTAACTACCGCAGTACACAGAGGCAGCCCAGTTTTATAGCACAGCACTTAGGGCTGAAGTCCGCACGTAGAGACTTCGGCCATTATTTTCACAGCTGACTTATGCGCGGGTACACGTGGACCCTCGTGCAGCATTCACTCTGCACACACATACGCCCGCACGGAAGCAGGTGTTAAGGTTTTCACGCGGACATTTCCGTGCATATTTCCGATTTCAGAAACTACGGGCGGAAATGGTTTCCTCCGTCTTAACTCCCCTCCCCTCCCCCCCCCCCCCCCCCCCCCCCCCCCCCACAAACACACCATGGGAATGCCTCATTCGAGCAGGCGCAAGAACGCACATGAAAATACCTTCCACGCGTACTTTTACACACGCAACTGCCGGGGTAATTTTCAAAAGTAAAATAGCTCAATATGTGCTTGGCGAAGCGTAAACCCGGTCAGGAACAAACCGCAATCTATCTCCCTCCCCCAGGGGAAGTAATGCAGATCACATTTCTTCAAAAAAAGCACCATCTTCGGGAAACCTGATGCGGGTTTAGGTTTCTCACTACCCACCCCCCCCCCCCACCCCCCTTCCCTTCCCTAAACTTTTCCACTTATTGCTGCACAGCCAGCCCGATTCATGATGGCAAAGAGGAAAACAAAAAAACATTTTTCCTGTCAACGTCCACACTCGCCGGCAGATTTCACGAAGGACGTGCGCAGGTCTTAACTCCCTCCCCCCGGGGAACGTCTCCGTTCAGTCCGGGTAAACTTGCACAGGGCACACGACACACGTGCAGGCCAGCAGCGCTGCCAAGTTAGCCAGTTCCGGGAAGGTGGGGGTGGAGGAGGGGGGGGGGGATGATTTTGGACCAGTGCTGGATTTCTGGCAGCCTCATCCTGAAGCATCGTGGGAGCCGCAGCGCCCATTTCAACGGGTTAGGGGGATCAGGGGGCTACGGATGCCGCACTGCTTTGGGATGGCAAGTTTAAAACCAGGACCAGCCAGAAAAGTCTCCCTCCTGGAACCGGGTAAACCTGGCAGCTCTATAGCAGGCAGGCTATTTGAGAAAAAGGCCATTTCTGTGCTTAAAAGCTGCTTTTACAGGTCAAAACAACATTTGTAGTTTTGAAAAAAAAAAAAAAGAAAACGCGAGTACCGTTGCCTCCCACAACCTGATACTGCTCCAGGACTGCCTTGAGGAAAGTGATGGGTAAAAGCATCTTATCCGCATACAGGCTGGGCAATTATTAGCCATTTACTATGTGAAAACTGCCCTGCGTGGTGGCAAGCGACAGGTAATGACTTTTTTCTAGCACTTAATGCAAATCTATACTTTACTTTTCATTAAGTAAGTTGTTTTCTGATATTTGTGTTTCCAGATAATGCAGTTTGCTTTTTTTTTTTCGGGGGGGGGGGGGGGGGGGGGGGGAGAGGGGTGTTAGTGATCAGTGTTGAGCAGGGTGATAGGGGTAGGGGAGCGAATCTGGAGAATGGGGGGAGGAGCGGGAGAAGGGATTAAAGAAAGGTAGAGTGGGATGAGGAAAGGGAAGGTGAGTCAACAAGGGCAGAAAAGAAAAAAAAATAGAGCGATCCTGAATCAAGGATGGGGAGATCCAGTCTCTCGCCCATCCTCTCAACACCGATCCCTTCTCTCACACAACCCCTTAAACCCTTCCCCGCCATCTCCACCCACTTCTCACCTCACGACAGTCTCCCCCCCCCCCCCCTTGCCCCCCAACGATCTCCTCTCCAAACCAGGCCTGGCAGCATGAGGAGGACCAGAGGTGGTGCGGTGCCTTGGGGCTGATTGCTTTGTTATCCAGGGCTATAAGAGCATTGTGCTTTGCCCGGTGGGAGATATCTAAGTGCCTCGCAGTTCAATGAACACTATTACAGCTTCAGGCAACAGAAGAAACGGAAGCAGCCTAAGGCGTCACGTCACAGTGCCGCTTTCCTCCTCCCATAATCAAGCCCAAATCAGGACAGGGTGGGGAAGGGGAAAAAGAAATACGCAGGCCACGACCACCATCACTTCGTCTCATCCTGGCCGCCGGTCTTCCTCGGCAACTCTGCGGCGCACGGGGAATTGCATGGCAAAGGGCTGGATTTTGCAGCCCTATCTGCAGCCATGGAATCACGGGAGACAAGTGGCGCAGCTTCTAAATATACTAAACCACAGCTCATTTTATTTATAAACAAATTTATGGCATACCCAATCTCAAAAAGCTGCAGGTGATGTAGAATAAGGAAAAACAAGCAACATAAATTATATAAATGTAAAAACAAATCAAGCACCACATAACATAATCAACAAAAACTAACAAAGGTCAATACATAATCTATCTAAAAGTAAAATACTGTAAAAAGCAAGTGGCACTAATTCAAAAGTCTGATTAACTATACCTTGCAAAGCTTCCAAAAGTGCAGCAGATTTCCAATGGCCCTAAACTTTAAAGGGAGAAAGTTCCCCAACATTGGACCACACAGCTTTTTTCTTTGCATCAACCAGACTAATCTCTGCTGGAAATTCCAAGAAGAGCAGGTCAGAGGAACAAAGCGATCTATACAGTCTGTAAGGCACTAGAGATGGGATTCCAAGCACACAGGTGCAAGGTCATTCAGGGCCTCAAAGATCAACTTGCTGGCTCTTAAAAATAACTGGGAGCCAACGCAAGGACTAGAGAGCTGGAGTAACGTGTCTTACGCCTAAACAAGCAGTGAATAGCAGTATTTTCTACCAGCTGGAGCAGATTTAGTTGTCTGAGCAGCAGACTTGCAAAGTGAATTACCATAGTCCAACCTCACCAGCACTAATGCATGTACCAAAATATCCAAGTCATCTCTCTCAAATGGTCAGAGATTATGTGAGTGGAACAGAGATGTTCTAACAACATTACTAATATATTTTTAAAACATCAAGCAAGAATCTAAAATTATGCCCAGGATTTTTACTTCTTCAGTTGGGGGAATTATTCTGGAGAAACAAGCCCAAGATGAACGCTGCAGCCAAAACACTTCAGTTTTCAATAATTTGCAGAGAATTTAGTAATACTCAGCCATGTTTGAACCTCAATTAGACATAGGTTAACTTTTTCAACCCAATCTAATCGATTACATACATCCCAGATTACAATATAATTAGACATCATCTGCGTACATATTTCAACCCTGCTGTCTTAATGATTCTGCTCATTAGTATAAACATTAAAAAGTGTGACCCAAAGAACAGCCTTGAGAAACTCCATACTGCAGGTTCCATGGGAACCAACTGGACCCATTAAACACTATCCTGAAAGTAAGACCTGAAGCAATCAAACATGGTACTCTTGACACTAAGGTCTATCAATCGGGATAGCAGGATAGAATGATCTACAGTATTAAAAAGCAGAACTAAGGTCCAAAAGGACCCTTACAGTATCCAGACTATTGTCCAAATCCCCACTGTCATCATCCAATAATGCTGTAAACACGGTTTCAGTGCTATAACCTGTCCAAAAGCTGGATTGCCATGTATCTAGCAATTTATAATCTTCAAGAAACTGCATAAGAACACAACCCAACCAAAAAACTTTCAAGAAGGAACTAAAAACCTGGCTATTCACCAAAGCCTACTTAGATAAACAATGACAACCATACACCCAGTTACGCAACCATCAAACCAAAAGAAACAAGTACACATTAGCTCCTCCAAGCAAATTTATATCTATTGACTCTCGCAACTATAAGAAGCATGATAACTAACCCAACCATACCTTTACTGTAACCTTTCACAGAACATATTGTAATAACTAAATGCTGTAATTGTATACTGTAATTTGAATCTTAAACATATTGATTTGCTAACCAACTAACATTTCCCTTTCCCATTGACAATTATAAACTGTTATGATGGCTACACCGAATGACGGTATATAATAGGGATGTGAATCGTGTCCTCGATCGTCTTAACGATCGATTTCGGCTGGGAGGGGGAGGGAATCGTATTGTTGCCGTTTGGGGGGGTAAAATATCGTGAAAAATCGTTAAAAATCGAAAAATCGAAAAACCGGCACATTAAAACCCCCTAAAACCCACCCCCGACCCTTTAAATTAAATCCCCCACCCAAATAACTTAAATAACCTGCGGGTCCAGCGGCGGTCCGGAACGGCAGCGGTCCGGAACGGGCTCCTGCTCCTGAATCTTGTCGTCTTCAGCCGGCGCCATTTTGGAAAATGGCGCCGAAAAATGGCGGCGGCCATAGACGAAAAAGATTGGACGGCAGGAGGTCCTTCCGGACCCCCGCTGGACTTTTGGCAAGTCTCGTGGGGGTCAGGAGGCCCCCCACAAGCTGGCCAAAAGTTCCTGGAGGTCCAGCGGGGGTCAGGGAGCGATTTCCCGCCGCGAATCGTTTTCGTATGGAAAATGGCGCCGGCAGGAGATCGACTGCAGGAGGTCGTTCAGCGAGGCGCCGGAACCCTCGCTGAACGACCTCCTGCAGTCGATCTCCTGCCGGCGCCATTTTCCGTACGAAAACGATTCGCGGCGGGAAATCACTCCCTGACCCCCGCTGGACCTCCAGGAACTTTTGGCCAGCTTGTGGGGGGCCTCCTGACCCCCACGAGACTTGCCAAAAGTCCAGCGGGGGTCCGGAAGGACCTCCTGCCGTCCAATCTTTTTCGTCTATGGCCGCCGCCATTTTTCGGCGCCATTTTGGAAAATGGCGCCGGCTGAAGACGACAAGATTGAGGAGCAGGAGCCCGTTCCGGACCGCTGCTGTTCCGGACCGCCGCTGGACCCGCAGGTTATTTAAGTTATTGGGGGGGGGTTCGGGAGGGTGGGGGATTTAATTTAAAGGGTCGGGGGTGGGTTTTAGGGGGTTTTAGTGTGCCGGCTCACGATTCTAACGATTTATAACGATAAATCGTTAGAATCTGTATTGTATTGTGTTCCATAACGGTTTAAGACGATATTAAAATTATCGGACGATAATTTTAATCGTCCTAAAACGATTCACATCCCTAGTATATAAAGCTCGACAAATAAATAAATAAATAAGCTGTATAGCAACCACTCAATTTCCCAATAAAAAGAAGATTTGAAATTAGCCTAGTATTACCCCCAATAGAATGATCAAAATGAGACTTTTCCCAAAACAGATCAAATGATTGTCTCTTAAGTTATCAGGAAAATAGCCTTCACTTAGCAGCAAATTAATAATACTCCAAATAAGGCCCAGAAAACCTCCCAGATGCATCTTTAAATACTCATGCAGGAATAGGGTCCTGACGGGCTCCACATAACTTAGCATACAGAACCACATTCCTGACTTGCTTACATGTTAAAGGCCAAACATTTTCCAAAATACCATCAACAGCAAATGCTTCTGTGTTCATAAAGTGTCACATGCTTCAAAGGAATGTGTACACAATTTTTTTTTTGTTTCCCCATTTTCAAGGATTTTAATTTTTTTTCTTATTTTTTTGTTTTCTACAAACAATTTGCTGAAAACTAAAAAAAAAATTTCATATTTGTCAGTTTATTTGAAATGAATCGAAAACTGGCTCATATGTCTTGTTTTCACCATTCGTTTCAAACAAATGCATATCCTTAGTGCTTCATGGCGAGCAGCTGTTGAACAATACTCCATAACCAGGGGAATGATGTTACCATTGTAAATGCTCAGAGAAGAGAGCTGAGAGTTTCAGCTTTAATTCATAGGCTGTTCCCGAAGGGAGAGATATGCAAACAAGCTCAACCCAAAAATCAAAGCAAGGTGTATGTCAGACTGGTTTGATTGTGAATAAAAACGTGGCCAGTCAATTTTTTTATAAGTGGATTTTGCAGTGAATTTTGCATTTTTAGCCTACTTCTCTAAATAAAATACAGCCTTATAAGATCACCATGTCTGTCTATCACCTCCCACCCCACTAAATTTTGTACCCTTTATCCAGTTTCATTTCGATTTGTGCCACATATAGCATAGTCAAGTGCACTGCAACCACTGACTCATGCTTTTCCTGTACCCTTGGCACCCTAACAATTAGAATACCTTCTTTTTATTTCCTATAGGGAAACAGATCAGTCCAGTGGCAATGTCAGGAAGGTCAGAATGCATGGTGATGGCATGGGGTATTTTTAAAGCTGCCCTGTCATTGGTTAGAGCCAGCAGTCATCATCTGACTCCATTTCTTGCCTATTTTCTTAGAAGTAAATCTCATAGCTAATGTTTAATGATGTACTGCTTTGTAATTATGTTGCATCTTACATAGAAATTCACCTAATGAGCTGTCATAACCATATGCAGAATAGTATACTAAAGAAGGAAAGTGGGCAATATGAAATGTTCATTGTTTGTTTGGTTTTTTTTAAATAGATTCTTGAACTAATCATCACTAGTTGTCTCTCTTAGCATAGAGTCCATAGTAATTTTCTTAGCAAATAAATTCTGTACAACACACTGTGCAGTTCTTCTGGTAGGTTAATTTCACAGGAACAAAGAAAAGGGAATTGCACCGTCAGTTGCAGCTCCCCCTTAAGCATAACATGGTCCATGCTTTTCACCACAATCCTTCTTGCTGAAACATGGATTAAAGGAAATTTCCTTCCAAACCTTTGCTTAATTTTGACTTCCAAACTAACGGGCCGATACAGTACAGTGCGCTTCGACGGAGCGACTTTTACTGTATCGGCCCGTAAGTGAAAAACTCCCATTTTCTCTCAAATTCACAAACTGTCAGTGCTTGATCCAAAAAATACTGTTCCTTCCTAATACAGAGTCACTCTGCAGTTCTTAACAGCTTTTGAAATAAGTAACTCTATGGGAAACATCTCCACCTTCAGTAGCTTCAACAGACAATAATGGCTACCAACATCCCACAAGGTGATTTCCCAGAGCTGAAAGGAGAACAGTTTTCTCCTTTAACATTACAGTGCTACCGTACCCTCAATATACTCCATGTCTTCTCTACCTCTAGCTTGGAAGGAACATCTTATAGTTCTATTTTCATGCTTTCCTCCTTTTCTTCTGGGTCAGCTTCAGTCCTCTTCTCCATTACCAACTCTCCTCTGCCTCCGCCCATGGTCAACTCTCCTCTAGCTCTAGCCTATTTAGGCCTCATCCCTGAAGGACGGAGGCCACCAAAGGCAGCCCCACTCTCCTGATCATTGAAGTAACATGAATAAGAACTAAAAGGCATCCCCATTTGAGAGGGGTGCCCAAAGAAAATTTCTCAAGGCCTAACAAAAGTCTGCCTATGTGAGGAGGCTTCCCAGAATTCCCCTGGGAGCCCCCTGTATCAACAGGGGAGTAGGGGATGGGTATAGTTAGAATATGAGGAGAGAAGGGGAGGGGATAGCTTAACCCTGGCAAGGGGGGGGGGGCTTTGGTGTTACTCTCACTTGTCCAAGGTGCGACCCCAAGGTTCATGAACTAAGCAGGCAGGAGTGCCTCACACTTCCCTTGTGAACCAATTTGGCCTGCTCATTGCCTACCTCCTCTAACTCTAGGTGGCGGCTGGGCTCATTAAAGTCACTTGGTAGCTAACTTTCCCTGCCTCCAGCCTGCATATCCCAGATCAGGTGCTCGCCAACCACTTCTCTAGTGCTCATGGGCTATGCAGTTCCTAGTTGCAGCCATCCTTCCCTAGGTCTGTTTTTTTAAGGCCTGATTTTCTTTACTGGAAGGCCTTCTGTTTTTCTTTCTGCTCTCCAGGAAAGAGTTGTGATGAGCATGCCAACTCTTCATCATGTAATTCAAGGTTTCTGAGTTTTGCGAGAATCTTTGGAATTAGTTTTCAAACCTATTTGCACAAAGTTTTCACCTTCTGCTGGATGAGCACTGTGCGAATGCCATATAAAGATGCCAGCAAACCTGCAGATTGAAAAAAAATTAATGGAAAAAAATGTAGACAGCCTATGAATATGTTAAACGAGACTTAACCAATCATATTTTTGTTTTAATTGAGGGTATTTTAAAGGAGGAAGCCAGCAGAATTTTACCGAGGTCTAACACAATCTTTTGGGACATAAACCAGCCCAGAAAACAGTACAAACTTAGGACAGCACAAGCCTCCTCCCTTGACACTGTTACATAGTCTTAATTGCCTGCTGTCATAATTTACAACGCAGGATTTGCAACAAAAATAAATAGCCTGGCGACTATTACAAATAGACACGATATACCGTGGCCTAGAATAAAATGGTTGGCTGTTGTCAGAATCCACTCAGTAAATTAAATGTAAAAATTGGTAAAAATATTTTAAAAAGAGAAAAATTAATTACAACCCCCCCCCCCCCGGCGTGTAAATTATGGATAGGGCTAGAGATGACGTCTGGGCATGGTTTAACTTAGTTGTGGAATTTGGCAGGAGGGTGTGCGAGATAACCTGCTTTCAATAATTTCTGACCACACCCTTATAAAAATGAGAAGGCCAGGCCTTCACTCATCACCACAACAGAAAATGACCAAGTGAAACAAGGAAGGGATAGGGGAGCTTTATGAGGACAGCCCAGAATTCTAGAAGGGAAATGGGGGGGGGGATACTTTTTTCTCCTTGAAGAGAGATTAGGGAAAAATGACAAATATTTTGTGCCCGACAAGAGGGAGTCCTTCCATCAAGAGTCAGCCATAGCAATGCTGGCCCCTATGAGTAAAACCAACAGATAGGAAAAATGCTCCTGGCAGTGAAAAATGAAAACAGAAGACAATTTAAACAAATCATATTCCAACGCTCTGGCTTGTATATTTTATCCCGCAATATCTTTGCTCTCGATTTAAAAGAGCGTCCCAAATTCAGTCATCTTTCTACAGAGTCAAGACAAATGGTTTACCTTATCTAAAGCAACCTAGAGCTATATTAAAAAATCCTCATATATCACACTTTGAACAACATTACAGCCAGGGAACAGAATGTATTTCACTTTGATGGCTTCAAATGCTGCATTAATGAGAGACGGAAAATGACGATTGGCATATTAGCCCGTGATCCAACCTACTTGCACAATCGTAAGCACTGGCACACATCCTAAGCAATGCTCTTCTTCTATGATACTGGAGAGATTCTTAGGTCACCGGATAGTTTCGCGGTCAGGATCAAGTCAGTCCGCCTCCGGAACCAAGGGAACACTTACTTCCAAGCGAAAAGGAAGAGACCCCAGCAGGATTGGTGTCTAGAATCAGAGCTGGCTTGGGGACAGCTGGAGCCAGCTGGTCAGCCCTGGTTTCTTTCATTTCCGAAAGAAGCGAGTCATATGAGAATGGAAAGCAAGACACTTCCGTTTTAACTTACGCTTTAGCACGAAGCAATTTGTGTGGGCCACTGCTCCACTAAACACCTTCCTCCATGCTACATTACATGGAGCCTGGAAAACAAGAGATATTTTCCTCGTGACTGCATGGCAATACTTCCCATTTGCTCCACACAAAATTGCACAGTCCAAGGAAAAGGCAGTTCTCTTTAATTGTGGAGCTTTCTAAAAACCTAACTCCATCCTGGAAGTTCACAACCCTTGGGAAAGGAGAACGTCCTCAGCCATCACCTCACGCCCAACACCTACCAATTGATTTAAGGATGCAGGTATATGAGGCTCCTGAAAGAACCATGGTCCATGCCTCTGTGTTAAGAGCAATGTTGATGCAACAGCTGAGGGGAAAAAATAAATAAATAAAGAGAGGGAATTAGCTAAAGGGGGAAAACACCAGGAAACGGTGAATCTGGATCTTTAGGATGCCAATCCTCGTGAATGCACAAGTCATTCATCACCAGAGCCCGAGTAAATGATGATGCATTAACAACTGAGTAAAGAACCCTTTCCCCTGCAGATACTTCTTGTCACTGAAGCTCAGAGCAGCCTTTGATCATCGTGTCTGCAGGAATAAGCCAACCAGCACTGGTTCGGCAGAGCGAACTTTGCAATTAATCATGTCTGCTAGATGGCTCCACAAACCTTCAGTCAAACTGAGATAGAGTTTAATGGCCATGTCTCCCGTGCCCATGTTCAAATACTGAAATTTTACCATCATTTTATTTTAATGTATGGGCTCGTCTGGGTTTTCTCCTGCACTTCGTTTCTTTGCTCCCTACAGGTTCTTACGCAACATTACATTTCCAAATCTTGCCTCCGAGTGCATACATTTTTTAACACCAATGCCAACATGGTGAGGGGTTTTTTTTTTGGAGGGGTGGGGAGGGTAGGTGGAAAGGAGGATGCTTAATTTCCTGGAGGATTATGTGAAAAAGCACTGCCTGATCATGAGACCTCTCAGGTCTGAATTTTAACTCTGTGGCTTTAGCCATATCACCAGTGCCCTGCCCCCGTTTCTTTCGGCTTTCCTCCGTTTTTCACTGTCCAGCTTGCAAAATGTGTGGGGCAGGGGACCTTTGAAAGTTTCTTAACCACAGAAGTAAAGGGATGGAGATTTATAAATTATCATTATTCTGCAGCTGCACACTACAGAGGCAATAATCTAAAGATTTTACGGGTAACCCTGCACTTTTACTCTTCAGATACATTTGCAACTGCTTCAAAAGAACAAGGGTGCAAAGTATCAGGTTTTCCTCTTCCCACCCATCTGAATTTTCAGAGGAGTTTCCTTAGGAAATATGCTAGCAGTCACTCTTAGTGGGCTGCTTTCTAAGCGATTTCCACAGGTAAAAAAAACAAAAAACTTTTACCTGCACAGAGTGGCTGTCTGAGAGGAGGCATTCACAGGGGCGCGGTTAGGTCGAAGGAGGAAGCGTACACATGTGGATCGCATTTTTACATTCATGCACAAACCTTGCCAGCCAAAATTATACCCATGATGCAAGCGTGTGTACAAATTTTGCACCTGTGGCAATCTTCAAAGTGAAACTCCTCTGACTTTCCCTTGGAAAATTGGTGGTAAGACCATAGGGCAAAAGCATGGGCGGACTTTGCATCAATGCAGGTGGTTTGAATATTGCCCTATAGCATCACGGCAGATGATGGCAAGAAAAGACCAAGCAATCTGGAAGGTTATCATCATCTAGCACTGCCAGGATATATCCCAGATGTGGAGGTTTGACCATTTGTAGGCCATAACTTCTTTCACAGATGGAAATTTATAAATATAACCATCACTCTGTGGCCGTGCGACCCATAACATCACAAAAAATTGCCATACTGGGTCAAACTAAGGGTCCATCAAGCCCAGCATCCTGTTTCCAACAGAGGCCAATCCAGGCTACAAGTACCTGGCAAGTACCCAAACACTAAGTCTATCCCATGCTACTGATAGGGATGTGAATCGTTTTTTGACGATTTAAAATATCGTCCGATATATTTTAAATCATCAGAAATCGTTAGGGCCACGATACAATACCAATTCCCCCGATTTATCGTTAAAAAATCGTAAATCGGGGGAAGGGGGAGGGCAGGAAAACCGGCACACTAAAACCCCCTAAAACCCACCCCCGACCCTTTAAATTAAATCCCTCACCCTCCCGAACCCCCCCCAAATGCTTTAAATTACCTGGGGATCCGGCGGTGGTCCAGAACGGCGGCGGTCCGGAATGGTCCCCTCAATAGAATTGTGTTGTCTTCAGCCGGCGCCATTTTTCAAAATGGCCGCCGCAAAATGGCGGCGGCCATAGACAAAAATGATTCGACGGAGGAGGTCGTACCGTACCCCCGCTGGACTTTTGGCAAGTCTTGTGGGGGTCAGGAGGCCCCCCCAAGCTGGCCAAAAGTTTCCTGGGAGTCCAGCGGGGTTCCGGGAGCGATTTCTTGCCGCGAATCGTTTTCGTACGGAAAATGGCGCCGGCAGGAGATCGAGTGCAGGAGGTCGTTCAGCGGCGGTCCGGAACCCCCGCTGAACGACCTCCTGCAGTCGATCTCCTGCCGGCGCCATTTTCCGTACGAAAACGATTTGTGGCAAGAAATCGCTCCCGGAACCCCGCTGGACTCCCAGGAAACTTTTGGCCAGCTTGGGGGGGCCTCCTGACCCCCACAAGACTTGCCAAAAGTCCAGCGGGGGTCCGGAACGACTTCCTCCGTCGAATC
Organism: Rhinatrema bivittatum; assembly: GCF_901001135.1. Taxonomy (NCBI): domain Eukaryota; kingdom Metazoa; phylum Chordata; class Amphibia; order Gymnophiona; family Rhinatrematidae; genus Rhinatrema; species Rhinatrema bivittatum. The sequence continues at coordinate 24,882,537 of NC_042626.1, read as the reverse complement.
GTTTTTGTCTATGGCCGCCGCCATTTTGCGGAGGCCATTTTGAAAAATGGCGCCGGCTGAAGACAACACGATTCTATTGAGGGGGCCGTTCCAGACCGCCGCCGTTCTGGACCACCGCCGGATCCCCAGGTAATTTAAAGCATTTGGGGGGGGTTCGGGAGGGTGGGGGATTTAATTTAAAGGGTCGGGGTGGGTTTTAGGGGGGTTTAGTGTGCCGGCTCACGATTTTAACGATTTTTCACGATAGTTTACACACCCAAACGGCAACAATACGATTCCCTCCCCCTCCCAGCCGAAATCGATCGTTAAGACGATCGAGGACACGATTCACATCTCTAGCTACTGATGCCAGTAATAGCAGCGGCTATTTTCTAAATCAACTTGATTAATAGCAGGTAATGGACTTCTCCTCCAAGAACTTATCCAAACCTTTTATAAACCCAGTTACACTAACTGCACTAACCACATCCCCTGGCAACAAATTCCAGAGTTTAATTGTGCATTGAGTGAAAAAGAACTTTCTCCGATTAGTTTTAAATGTGCCACACGCTAACTTCATAGAGTGCCCCCTAGTCCTTCTATTATCCGAAAGAGTAAATAACCGATTCACATTTACCCGTTCTAGACCTCTCCTGATTCCTGTGCACAGGAATGGAGTTTTTCAGTCATCTTCGCTCCGTGACTGTACAGAACTGTGTACACTGGCACTTTTTTAAATCGTTTTTGCTGACTGTACAGTATGAAGTACGTTTCCTCCGCAGCCATGCATACGATTCTGCTGCTCTCCGTGGTGGAGCGCGACGCAGAGTGCTCATGCAGGCCCTGCAAACAATGACGGCGTTCTGTTTCTCTGCTCTCCGGGCCCCGCATTCTCGCCTCCCCCCCTTTCGCAAGACGGATCTGTAACGGAGTGCATTATGCTACAATCTGCAGCTTGCAAAGGAAAACAATTTAATTCAACTACACAGTAAGAATTTTTTTTTTTTCACCCACCACTTTCTATAGAAGCTTTTTATTTTTTTTCTAATCCAGCAAATGGGTTTTCAGACTGCTGTTCCCTGACTCATGATTAACAAATGCAAATTGAAGCCATCACCAAAATGATTGCTCCTACCGCAGTTCTTAACAGGTTTCGCTCCCCTCTTCCTGCACTTAAGCTGCTTCCAAATGTAAAACATTCTTTTTAAGAAAAGAAAGAAAGAAAGGGAAAAAAAAGTCCCCCATCCCCTCCCAACCTGTACTCACAGACTTCAAACAACAGAGAAAATGACTCCAGAAAAACACTTGAGCCTGTATCCAACAGCGTTGATCTCATGCAAATCAAAGCATTATTTTTCTAAACTGCGCAGAATAGTATGGAGCTAATACTTAACCTTTAGGAATAAATAAAAGATGGCGGGTCGTGTTTTCTAAAGGGTTATTGCCTGGCTACAGCACAAACTTGTCTGAAGAACCGATTATTCGCATGATTCAAGAGAAGGCGCCGGCCACCGGTGGACCACAAGGCAAGACGAGCAGTTTGGCTGTCCTCATCGCAGCTCTGTGATGGGTTCTTTCAGGGCCTCCCCCCCCATCCACAGCACGGCAGTAACCTCGTCGGGTTTTGGCTCCTCACGTGCAGTCCCCAGTGCAAGTCCCACTGCTCCAAGTGGATGCGAAAGGTTCAAAAGCACTGCCCACTGTTGAAATGCAGAGATGGAAAATGCGACAGAAGATGTTGGCAAGGCCCATCCAAGCCTGCACCCCCCCCCCCCCTCCCTCTCTTCCCGGCCTACTAATGAATCACAGACTCGGCTTGATCTCCGGCTTTACCCTCGCTTGCCCACCAGGCAAGGATCCTTCTGTGCTTACCCCCAAGCTTTTGTGAATCTGACCTACTGGTTTTCCCCCACCACCACCACCACCTTCTCAGGCTGTTCTAGATCAGAATCACAGTTTTGGCCTCTTCTGTCCAGCCAGGGCCAGGAAACGAATCTGTATTTAGAGTGCAATTTTCAAAACACTTTCTGCAGGTGAAACATTTTTCACCCCCCGCCATTGAAACGCCGTGTCCTACAACTGTCCGCCCGATATGCAGATCAACTTACGCACATAAGGTCCTGTTCATTCTTAAGTTTAGTCAAACTGAGCGGAGGCGTTCGGGCTTACACACTTTTACATAGAAACATGACAGCAGAAAAAGACCATATGGCCAGTCCAATTAATTTAGCACTTAATTCAGATCACTCCCTCAGAGATCCCCTGTATTTATCACATGCTTTCTTCAATTTAGATACTGTTTTTGTCTCCACCAGCTCCTTTGGTAGGCTGTTCCATGCATCTATCACCCTCTTTAAAAGAAATATTTCTTAAGATTACTTCCGAATCTACCCCCTTTCACCTTCATCTCATGACCCCTCGTTCTAGAGCCTCCTTTCATTGAAAGAGGCTCATCTCCCGTGCATGGAAACCTTTGAGATATTTGACTGTCTCTATCATATCTTCCCTATCTCACCTTCCCTCTAGGGCAGGGGTGGGCAATTCCGGTCCTCGAGGGCCACAAACCAGTCTGGTTTTCGGGATATCCCTAATGAATATGCATGAGAGAGATTTGCATGCACTCTGCCTCAGTTGTATGCAAATCTATGTCATGCATATTCATTAGGATATCTTAAAACCTCGACAGGTTTGTGGCCCTCGAGGACTGGAATTGCCCACCCCTGCTCTAGGGTGTACATGTTTAGATCTTTAAGTCTATCTCCATATGCTTTAGAACAAAGACTACTGGCCATTTTAGTAGCCACTCTGGACCAAGTCCATCCTGTTTATATCCTTTTGAAGGTGCGGGCTCCAGTATCGTACACAGTATTCCAAATGAGGTCTCAGCAGGGACCTATACAGGGGCAATGTCACCTCCCTTTTTTTTGCTGACCCTTCCTCTCCCTAAGCAATCAAGCATGTTTCTGGCTTCAAGTGTCACTTACCGTAATCCACCTGTTTGGCCAACTTAAGATCATCAGATACAACTACCCCCAGATCCCGCTCTTCCTTTGTGCTGAGAAGAATTTCACTTCCAATACTGCACCTTTTCCTTGGGTTTCTGCATCCTAAATGCATTACTCTGCTTTTTTTTTTTTTTTAGCATTAAACCTTAGCTGCCAGACCTAAGATCATTCCTTGAGCTTCACTAGGTCCCTTCTTCATATTTTTTTTACCCCTTCCTGGCCATCCACCCTGTTACAAATTTTGGTATCAATGGCAAAAAGACAAACCCTCTCCTGACAACGCTTCCATTATGTCACTTTCAAAAATGCTGAAAAGAACCGGTCCAAAGACTGATGAGACACACCATAGTAACACCCCCCCTCCTCAGAGAAAACTCCATATACCACCACCATTTGTCGCCTCCCACTCAGCCAGTTTCTAACCCAGTCAGTCACTCTAGATCCATACCAAGGACACACAATTTATTTATAAGTCTTCTGTGCAGAACTGTGTCACAGGTCTTGCTGAAATCCAAGTACACTATGTATAATGCTCTCCCTTGATCCAACTCTCTGATCACCCAATCAAAGAAATTGATCAGATTGATCTGACAAGATTTACCTCTGATAAAACCATGCTGCCTTGAATCTTACAATCCACTGGATTCCAAAACTTGCACTTTCCTCTGTTTTAGCCGTGCGCACTTTTTCCTGAACGTTCCCCCATGCCTATAATAGCAAGTATCTGTGTGCGGGTAAAACTTTGGTTGGATAGTTTTCCATGACGACTTATGCATGCAAATCCACTTTGAAAATTGGTGTAATTTACTTGTACTTTTTGTCACCTAATTTAGGAGGGCTATTTGAAAATGACCCGCTTAGAGGGCAAATTTCTAGTTCCCCACACCTCTTCCCCCCCTCCGCCGATGGAGATTGCAGGAGGTGTTTTCCTTTGAAAATTTCTTGCCTGGTGAGGACTGAGGGCTCATAAATACCCACAGGTGCAAATTCCCTGCTGGGAAGTATGGGCAGGGCAGTTAAAAATAAACTCCTCTGTGTGCTCTGCTGGGATGGGCCCTGGTGGCTTTTCCTCTGTACTGGAGTGGGAGGGACAATTTTGAAAGGGTTTCCTTTGTGATTAAATATCCATTTATCCCAGAAAATCCCTTGAAAACTGCCCCCTAAAAGGTACAAAAAACGTTTTTCAACTTCCTTTTTCAAATGAAACTTTTGCTTTGAGGTTAGCTTACCTGACAGCATTCAACATCTAACTCAGACATTATGAGGAAAATTATAAAGGATTCTAAACATGGGTTTACATAAATAACATAATCAAAAGAATTAGTTAAGTGAAGGTAAATTTTAAAAGGGACACGCAGGCGTTCATGTGTGCACGGTTCCCAGCATGCACACATGGACGTGCCAATTTTATAACATGCGCGCGTCACTGCGCGCACGTTATGAAATCAGCTACCCGTTTATATTGACGTGCGGTTTCTGACTTGCGCCCGCAAGGTATTTTGTAAAAAAAAAAAAAGCGCAGCAACGCAATGAGCCCTTCCCCATCCCTCTAACCTTCCTCCCTTTTCCCCTCTCCACCCTGACTCCTAAACCCACCCTAACTATCTTATTTTTTTTTTGTTTTAGAACTTACCTGCTCCTCTGAGCAGGAGTAAGTTCCACGCGGCGACTGGCTGCCAGCGCGTGCTTCACTGGGACAGCACAAAATGGCGCTGTCCCAGCTGGCCCCCACTGAAAATTAATGGTGAGTGCGAAAGTAAAAATGACAAGAGTATTAATGTACTGCTAATGGCATTATTCTGGAGACACCACTTAGAGGCAAAAAAAGGCAAAGAAGCTGGGTTTTATGCAATCGAGGCGTGTGGCTCCGCCCCCAACCCGCCCCTTTTTAAACGCCCAGCACTTCCATGCGCACCTGGAGATACACGCGTGGCCGACCATTTTGAAAATGTGCTCAGCCCAGCCACGCGCATATCTCCCGGGATTTCCGCATGCCCCTTATTATAATTTCAAGTCACATAAAGGATAACATCCAAAGAATGCTGCACAGCCCCATATATGCGTGCATTTAGGCACGTGGAGATCTACTTTAATATTTTATAACCTGCACGTATCTGGTTTGTGCAGATTATAAACTGTGTGTGTGTCCACCCCTAACATATGCATATATGTTTCAGTAAGTGTGAATATTGGCAATGCACTGAAAGTGCGTATTTTTTCGCCCTATTCTATAAACATACGTGCATATGCTTTATTCACAAAGAAATATTAAACTTGTTTGTGTAAAATCCTAATTTACATGTAGAAGCTGGCATATTTTAAAATATGCACGCGCTCGCACTTGAAATCACCAGTTTGCCGAATCCTCCACCGGTTCACCTGGTCCATCTTGGTTTGAGACCCTCCTAGTGCTTCACCCAAACTCCCTCCAATTCGCTCCGACCTCCCATCCAACAACAGCAGAGAATAGACGAGTCTGATAACAAATGTGCTAGTTAATTAGCAGGCGTAAAATTGAACAAATAAGTTACCAAATCTCACATAAATCTCTTATAAAATAACTTGTGCGCATTCCTCTTGGCCCCATCCTGAAATGTCCCTAGACTACCCCTTTTTGTGCATGTAAATGTGTGCACAAAATTGAAAATGCGTAATTTTGATGTTTATAAAACAGCACATGTACGAGTACAAGCTACTAATGCTCATATATGCTAATTTTACACATGTAACTCTTGAATATTAGCTCATTAGAATATGGTTGAATGTGGTGTATTTGTGATTTAGAACTCAATGGGTTGAGACACATTTAATAAGAAAATGTCATCTTAAGGGGGAAAGACGATCAATAAAACTACTTTTCACGGTCAACAAATTTTCCTGGGAATTGATATTTTAAAGACAAAAATGGGAGAAAACAGAGAGGTAGGTTACATTGTTGACCCAGGGTTGGGACTCCCTCCCTCTTCCCTTCTTTGCTGCAGAATTGGCAGCTCCGGCCGGCCCACAGACGTAGCTCTCATGGATGGCTCATTTTGGTTTACTTCGCCAATGACATAACAAATCTATTGTGATCTATTCTTTGGAGAAGTGAGATTACAATTAACTTATAATCTATGACAGGCAAGTAATGGAACCGATTTCCAGCAAGTCTCATCGACTGTGTCAGAAATGCACATACAGAGCTTGACCCTGCTCAGCATCCAGAAGAGATTATTAGCTCCCCAGACATCTATTTTACCTCTAAGGCGAGAGAAAGTGCACAAATAGGGCCTGAGACACCAATCCCATGAACGCTCATCTAAATTTAATTGGGTCTTCATTTGCTAAAGTAAACACAGCACATAGGAGATCGAGCAGAGGCACTGCAGAAGGCGGCAATAAACACTCCATCTCGTCAGATGGTAACCAGGACTCTAGCAGAGCATGGCTTAATTATCTTAAAAGATAACTCCACTTATCGTCTAGGGCGGCACTTCAGAAATCCACATGGTGGAGAAAAATGTGTCAAGACAATACTTGGTAAAAGAAGGATATCCTTAAAACAGCTCCATCTACATTTTTGGGGATAACCCTGCTGGCAAAAGTGCGTATGTGGGCGCACGCACCCAGAGACCCAAACGGTCTTCCACATCACTCAAGTCCACGTGCCATCACCTCCTCTACCTTGCCTCCCCCCCATTTCAGATAGCAAGGTGAGTGCTGAACAAGAAGGAACACGCAGCATGCATAGCCCACGATGATGAGAAGCTAAAACATTCCAAAAGCTACAAAGAAGGGCCTCTAAGATAATGAAAGGAGCACAAGGCCAGAGAGATTGCCCCAAAAAGGGCTATTTAGATTAGAAAATGGACATTTTTCTTACTGTCAATGCCTATTCTATTAATGCCTACTGCAGTCAAGCAAACTTCCCATGAATGTTTTGGGTAAACCACTTGCCTATACAGGGACTGCTATAAAATATGGAGACAACATATGGTACTAACGAATGCTACTGAGATGTGCATTCTACAGCAGGAGGTGCTGGAGATGTACTTTGGGTGAGCAGGATTACAGGATGAGGAGGTGCTATGAGGAGACTTCTGATTTGAAGCTGCTGGTCTTAGAAAGCCATGGGTGCTACATGCTGGGAAGTGGAGCAGAAAAGACATTTGAGAGATTTTATTATATCGATGGGCCATATGGGATTTTGCAGGCAACCTTTTCGTCCTGGGAACAAAACCAAATCAATAGACTGCCACTGACATGCTAGAAGGAAATGGATGTCCTTGCTAGAGAAAGGGACTTAACATACAAAGGATGGAGAAGCTGTGGAAGATTGGATCAACAGGTGCGGTGTTATGGTTACGATACAATTTGGTGACTGACGATAAAGCAAGTATAGATTCAGTGATTTTTAAGCTCTTGGTAACATTTGTAGGTCAGGTAAGAAGTTCCGTTCACTGCAGTTTTCCCTCCACCTTCCCCTGGGTGGCCATTTAGAGAGAGACGGCTGTCAGGCAATTGGAAGGAGGTGGGACATAAAAGATGTTTGGTCATTTATGACTCTAATCAACTATGTAACAATGTAGTGTGTGTGTGTGAACCAAAAGGAAGAGACAAGCCTCACCATAGCACGCTGTAAACAAGTATGGAAAGTAATTTAAAAGACAGGGCTTTCAGATTGTGAGACTAGCCATCAAGTTCAGAGAGATGCAAAAAAATCTGACGACAAAACTCAAAAGCAGGTTGGATTTTCAGTCTGGTTCAAGTTCATTGTAAGGTGGTTGGGCACAATGGGGTGCCAGAACTGGAGAAAATCCAAACTGCAGTCACAAAAACGGGAAACCAAAATCCACTCAAACTCATTCACACAGCTGATTCTAACATTTGAAAATGTTATTTTCTAACCTTGTTTTATTTTTAATGAAATCCACAGGATTTCTATAAAACCCGTTTTTCAAAGATTCTCATTCCTCTTCTCGTAGTCCAACATTTTCTTCTACACAGAGGAAGATTGCTGCACAGTATGCAGGTGCCAGATGTTTCTTTAAAATTGCCAAAGATTGTGGTGAAAGGCAAGGAGAGTCTTGGTGTTTAGCAGGGGTTTAAAGAACTGCTGACATGTTAGAAGTGCTAGATGGAGAATTGTCTTTGGTACACAAGAAGTCTGGGGTTCTTGCTGCTGAGAGCTAGACTTTTTTTTTTTTTTCCTTAGAAGTTTTTCCTCTTTTGCCTGCAGCCTTCAGAATAAAACTGCGACCATCTGACATTTTATTTTGGGTTTGAATAAATACATAATTGAATTAATTTTATTATTGTTTGTGTGTGTACAATACAGACGTAATGCTTTAACTGTTCCTGGAAATAATGTTCTAAAAAACCAAACGCTGGGAGCTCATCAGGTCTGCACGCTGCCTGCACGAAGATCAAAGGGCCTCAGTAATGCTGGTAAGGAATGCCAGACGGGTTCCAGCTGGAGCACGGGGAGGCTCAGATAATATGTTGAAAACAAAACTGTCTTCTGTGGAGAGAAATATCTGCACACGCAGGTTCCACAGACTTGAAAAATACATAAAATTTCCGGCTAAGTGCCTCGACAGCATCGACTAATTGATTCTCTAGTGGATTGTGCTGAGCACTCTGCTGTTAGGGGTCTGTTAAACATAACCTGACCAACAAAACAAGCCAGTTAGCGGCCCCTCCTCCACATGATACTCCTCTTCCACTGACTGAGAATCACACAAAGACACAGCCCCACAGGCATTTCAGAGTACAATTAGCCACCTCCAGTAGTACCTGCTCAGGCACCAGGTTTTGATGAGGTTGGGAGGTGGGGACCATATCATAGAAGAGGAAGGGGCTAAAATAGCTGATTCAGCTTTGACGTGTCCTTGAGAGGGCTGGATGTACATTTCTTTTTCTCCCAGGAAGCCGCCTCCTATTCCTTTGGACTTCCAAGTCAATTGGGACTAGCCTCGAAGGTGTCATGAGCCTTAATTCATAGCTACCTGGGGGGGGGGGGGGGTTAGAGGCTCGTACTCCCCCCAACCCCTCCTCCATTTTTTAAACTTACCATCCTATCTAAACCCTACCACTGCAGTGACAAACACCAGGCACAGACCAAAGAGTGCAGCTCTCTTCAGAGCCAAGTGCATGAACACTATGAGTCAGGTCATTATAGGGATCATCTTTAAAGGCCTTGATGCACACACTGCATAAAGAGCTGTTCCCAAAAAGCCCGGGGAAGGACGCACCTAAGAGGATGCATATAGCCCGGTTATGCACATACTTTTTTGCAAACTGAGCAGAGGCATTCCAGCGCAGGTGGGGGGGGAGGGGGGGGGGGTGCAGGGTATGCAAAAGCAGGGAATTATGCACATACTTTTATATTTTAAAAAGTACAGGGGTCGTTTTCACAAGGATTTCATGCTTAAAGCTGTGTTTTACATGTGTAAGTGCAATTTAAGCTCATTAGTGGGCTTTTGAAAATTGCTATTGTATATGCTATTAAATCGTCAACGTCAATAGGTTTTGCTTAAGTGTGCTTTAAGCATGTAAATGGGCTTTTGAAACTTTGCTACGATATATGCTATTTTTATACACGTAAATCCTTTTGAAAATTCACTACGTGCATAAGCGTACATGTGTAAGTTACGCCCTCCAAAGAGGACGTATACCTATAAATGAGCGAATGTGTGCGCGCACTTGGCCAATAACCCAAGTATTTTCAAAGGAAACGTAGGCATGTAAAAGTTTGTGTGCGCATCATACACCCAAGACTGAAAATTACTCTATGTCACCACTGTACGATGACTGGGATTCCTCTTCATCGTCCCATTCCCCCATGGGGCCACAAAGATTGCCTCGACAGCATCCCTAGCCAGCCCAAGGAGCAGAAGCAGATCTTGGGAGTTGGTCCTAGACCTCCTACATGGCAGTATGCTGCCCTGAGCTAGGTTAGCCCAAAAGATTGTCCTTACAGTTTCCGAACCACTACCAAGCACAGCCCTGCTTCCCCCTCAGCTCGCTTCTTTCCTCTCCCCTGCAGGAGGAATCCAGACAAACTAGACAGTGGTCCATCCCCAGGACCACAAGAAACAATGACCTAAGAACCAAGGAGTCTTTAGCTAGCCCAGGCAGGTTTTTAAACTTAACTTTTTCTTTCATTTATTTCACATTCATGGAGCAATCCTGTCTAAAACCGTATCAACAGAGCAATTCTAACATTAAGTACAAGGGGGTGCTTTGTTAGGCCTTTTGAGGTCATACTGTGGGGTATTTTATTGCAATGCGCCATAAGGGAGCACTGGTCAAACTCCTTGAGTCAGGAAAGACTGAACACACCTCTTGAAAAGATGAAGTGGGAATCAGCAACCGAGTCAGATTATTCAAAATTAGCAACTTGCTATATGGTGAATATATTTCCATGCTCAAGATGCCAATATTTCTTTACAATTAAACCTGCTTTCTAACCCACTCTTTTTCACGCCAAAAGTTAATGGCGAGTGCTAAAGTAAAAATGACAGAGTATTAATGTACTGCTAATGGCATTATTCTGGAGATACCACTTAGAGGCAAAAAAAGAAGGCAAATAAGCTGGGTTTCATGCAATCAAGGGGTCTCTTTGGCCTAGCATTAAATTGCCACATCAACATAAATCTGAGTAAGTGAGGGAACACATCCTGGAGACAGGGAGTCTGGAGTGATGGGGGATTTTACATAATTCATGAAGACTGAAGCCACAGGTTAGCTATAGATGCGCCATCTTTTACGGTCAAATGCAAACATGATGGACATATTTGCTGGATACAAATTTCATTATACTTAAAAACATGCTATCCCATTATGGCTACTTCAGGCCGTTCCAGTTTGACAGTAAACACCATGTGATAGCCGATGACCAGATATGGGCTGCCCTGAGACTTTGTCCCCAATCCCCATACCTAGGCTGAAAGATCTTAACTACCAACCACTTTCTGGAAGGTCAAGCTGCCGTTCCTTTGGCAAAATGTTGCTTGCTAAGCCATCATCATCATGCGATCTTCTGTTAGCCCACAGAGATAATTTTGGAGTATCAGCACCGAGAAAAAGGTGATTTACCAATGGATATATACCAGTGCCAATGATAATTACTATTGCTAAAGCAGGACCAGGCAATGAATCTCCTGGTACTCCAATGACATAGACTTTGTTCTTAAAAAAAAATAAGAAGTAAACAGTGAAGCAGCTACTGGACAATGTGTCAGCAACTTGATAAAATACAAGCTGCAAAGGTATGTGACAGACCATTATTTCATGCCCTCAACTCCTCTACAGGATGTCAGACTTTTAAGGCTTATTTATAGACAATGCAATTTGTGGTTAGAGTAGGTCTGACACATTGGGACTTCAAGCCCTCCCACTGCAGACAGCCAACCAGGCAGAAGGACAAGTCTGTGCTCCACATCTGTGTCAGTTAAGCTCTGCTGGATGGTGGGGAGGAGGGTGGAGGGAAGCTTTGATCCCTGGATGAGGAGATTGTAGGCACATATCACCCATCAAGATCTGCCAATGCATAAAACTAAAAGAGAGGAGGAGGAGGAGGAGAAAGCTTCACTGCTCTGGAATACTTACCTGTTCCACTGCTGAGTCAATAATGAATGAGAGTTTTACAACTTTTACTAGTCATAATGATCGTTAACAGTGACACCACCAAAGTCAATTAGAGTGTCATTTTAGCAACAGGGATGTACTAAGAAGTATAAGAACACAGTGAAAAATTGTCATGCCCCTTTGAAGCTACTCCTCATTCATTATGAAAGTCACCTTAGGATTCTGGTTCAATCATTATCGCATATGACTTTGCTGGATGGAGATGAGAAGATGGTGACCATGCTATATAGGATTCAGGATCCCTTACAAGCTCAGCTATGAGAGCTTCTGGTTTAGCTCAGTTTTAAGATTAGAGCCAGAAAAGTTGTAATGCTAAGTCCAATAGATGAAAACAAAAGCAGTGATAGCAGAAGGTTGCACTATGCATGGACCCCTCATATTCTCCTATCCCCTTAGGATCAAACCAAGAAGAATTTACTTGAATACCTCAGCATTAAATCTATGTGAAGCTAAATCTTCTCTAGCTTCCACACAAATGCTCAATCTTTGGTCCAAAAGGAAACGGTCCTTTGATTCAAAGCGTTATAGTTTCATCAGTCGCTCATCTTCAAAATGGATATTGATAAGAGGAAGCTGAATGATTAATGCCTTGGGTGCTGAATCAGCACCACAATTTCTTAGTCTTAAGTGCACTCCAATATGTATGATTGCCTCTAGTTTGCTGTATATCTTCAATTTCCTCTCCATTCATGCAGGACAATGTAGTACCCAGGCAACAGCAGACTCCATTTTAACTGGGCGCAGAGCAAAGAAGCGCTAGTCCCACACCCTTCAAAGCAGGGGGAGGGGGGAAGCCCTATCAGAGTGGGAGCAGGTCAAAACAGATCTCCCACTCTTAAAGACAAAAATCCTCTCTTCTAAACTCTCCTTGCCAAGGAAGTACCTTCCTAGGTCTGTGAAGGCCCCTGGTGGTGTAGGCTGGGATCAACAAGAAAAATGTCCTCTCAAAAGAAACGACATCCAATCAGACAAGAGTTTTTATAGCCTGATCTGAACCAATTCCAGCACCCTGGGTGGGAAAATTAAAAAAAAATTTAGGGATGGTCTCCAAAGATGATAAAGATACCTATTTCTAATCAGAGGAAATTCTGTAAGGGAAAATGAAGTATCCCTTACATTTGTCTGTTTCTAGATGGTACAACAATCTGCAACAGGTTAGACACATCAGATGGTGAAAAAAAAATGAAAAATTATCTAAGAAAGCTTGAGGAGTGGTCAAGAGTTTAACAATTAATGCAAAAAAATTGCAGTGATGCATTTGGAGGTGTAGAAATCCTCAAAAGAGCAGTATATGGTGATAGGTAAGATACTTATGTGTACCACTGTAGAGAGAGATCATAGATTATTATATCTTAAGGTCTCAAGTTAGCAAAATAGTGCATCAAGGCAGTAGGGAGAGAGAGAAAAAAATGCTAGACCAGATCGAAAAAGATATTAGCAGAAAAAAAAAAAGGCAGTGATAATGCCTCTGGTATAAGTGACTGGCGAGACCTCCACTGGAGTACTATATCCAATTCCAAAGGCCATGTCTTCAAAAGAAATAGGGACACTACAGAGAAGGGCTACCAGAACTGTGTACGATCCTTAAGATTAGATTTAAGGTCCTTTAATCTGTATACCATAGAGGAGAGGTGATATGATAGAGACATTCAATGCTTCAAAGGTATAAATAATGCACAAGAAGCATTTTCCAGTGGAGGTTCAAAGTAGCATATGGAAATTTTTCTTCACAGAAAGGGTGCTGAATACATAGAACAGCCTCCCAGGGGAGGTGGTAGAAGTCAAACAGTAAAGGAATATACAAAAAGAAAAAGCCTATGATAATTACAGAGGATCGTTAGATTTGAGGAACTGAGGTTAAAACCTGAGATTGGGTTAGATTCTGCAGTACTACAGGAGGAACGGGCATAGTAGATGGAAGCCTTGCAGTCTAACAGCCATTATTTCTCTGTTCCTATGTTAACTGACGAATTTAACTCTTTCACAGCTAAGAGCTCCGCTTTCTTTCCACGAGGAAGTCATGGAGATACTTTCAGTATTATTTAAATTGGTTACTGATTCAAATTCACTACTGCAGAGGTGGCCAATTCAAGCCCTCGAGAGCCACAAACGGGCCTGGTTTTCAGGATTTTCACGGTGAATATGCAGGAGACAGATTTGCATACAATGGATAGATTTGCATTCATTGTGGATATCCTGGAAACTCGGCCTGTTTGTGGCTCTCAAGGCCTGGAGTTGGCCACCCCTGAACGACTGCTTGATAGAAAGAGAGAGTGGGATCTAAATATACAAAGCAAAGCTACATCTGTATTCTCCTTCCTCAGCAGGGAATTCCTGGATCATTTACCTAGTGAATTAATCTATTTATTTATTTTATTTATCGAGTTTTATATACAGTCATTCGGTTTCGCCATCACAACGGTTTACAAGTTTCGAAGGATAAAATGTTAAGAGGTTAGTAGAGGTATCTCCTTAATGATACTTACGTAGCTGGCCAATATTTTAATTCCAGGATCCTAGCCTGTCAGTGATCTCAACTCAAGGTCAGGAACAGTTTTACAATGTTTGCCTACAATTTTGAAAGCATGCCACTGGATATTTTACAAGCATACAGAACAAACAGTGGACTTTATGAATCAACAGGCACTACCACCTCGTATGAAAATAGCAAGTTATGCTGTTGGTTTGACTTCCGGCATTTCCACCTTTCTGATACTACTCTTGCTATAATGTTATTACTATACTAAAATAATTTTTTAAGTTGAAATTGGTTTCCCTCATTGCTTTATGTGACTGACATTGGATGTGAGAGATAGGGCTTTTTATTTTGTTATTGTTGATAGAAAAAAAGACCAAAAGGTCCTTCAAACCTTGCTTCCTTCCAATTCCTAAACAGAGAAAAACAATATTCAAGAAATATCCATTATGAAAAGGTCATAATTCAGGAAATGGACTGACTTATGGGTGAACAAAATACAACAAAAGCTTATAATTCAGCATGCTTGGGGAATAGTCCATGGCAGTTAATGGAATATGCCGGTTATCTGAGAGCCCCCTGCTTCCTGCTCCAAAAAGCAGCGAACAGGGAATAGGAGGGAAGGGGGTGATGCAGGAAGGGACAGAGCCCAAAGCAGAATGATTAGCATTCTGTTTAAACCTTCTTGCTGTTAATGCCGGTTAATTGAGTTTTCCAGTTGCTTGCATGCTGGTTAATGGGGGCTTTTACCATTGTATGAAAACTTTCCATGGGTGTGAGAGGCTCCAAGGCCTACGTTAAAGGAAGTTCTCAAATTTTCCACCTATTGTGAATGTGTGTATATCTTTATATACACATATAGGATAGCATGTAGCGCAGATTTTATTTCCTAGTAGTTTTCTCATTTTAATACTCTCTCTTGACGGTCTCCTAAATTGTTTGACTCCATGTATAATTCCTTGCATGAGGCAATGTAGCATTTCACCATGCTGAGAAGTACAGAAATGATTTTTCACCATCACCTCTCTCTCCATTTTGTAGATCTCCTCTCAGTGGCCACCTGTAATCATCCTGGTCAAAGATTTTTATCATTTTCTATTTCAGTTACTGTGCCAGAATATTTTCCTCAATAAGTTCCTTCTGTGCCCGTCATTTACATATGCCTCTTCTATCCATGAGCAGCATGGCATCACCTGTGATATCCCTCCATATCATTGCTTCTATAAGTGTTTTTGTGCACAGCATCAGAAGATTATTCTCGTACCTGAGAGACCCAAGATAGAGAATATTTATATTTTTATGCTTGGCAATGTGCAACTTCTCTCATTTAAGGCCCTACTTACATGGTCTAATAGACAGAATGTACCAAGCTAACCTGTCTCTTGCTTGCCCATAACAGAAGCACAAAAGGTGTCTGGTGAACTTGCAATTGAGGCCTCTTTATAGAATGACTTGACACATCGGCACAGTAGGGAGGATCACCATTGAGACACAGCCTGGCTTGTTGGGTCACGGAAGCAATCAGGAAAGAATGAATGATGGCCTGAAGCCAGATGCTCCACTCAACACGTACCATACAGTTTTCACAGGGTAGAACATTTTGTAATATTAACTACACCACACTGCCACTGAAGCTCTGCGGCAAGAAAAGAAAAAATTGTACTTCAAAAGAAAAATACCATAATAAAATCTCCAGGCTGGGAATGAGAAAACAGCTGAACAGGAAGACAATCCACCAGTTTCCTTAACTGTATTATGCTAACAAAGCAATGGGTTTCAGGGAGCCTCAGAAACTTGGTGTTATCTTAATCGCCTGTTCCCAAGATATGACTCCCTCTCTACCAATATCTAAGAGACATTTTACCATTAACATGCTATGCCTTCCTGACAAGTAGTTTATGTTTTGGGTTTTTTTTTTAAGCAGGGCACCTGGCTCTGTCTTAGTGTGGTGCAACTTATTGATGGCGCTTTGACAAGATGCCACCAATGGCAATGCAATCATCTCCTGCAAAAATTAACTGTGATGGATGCTTGATTAAAGCCATTTATTAGTCCAGTTTAGCAAGAGGATTCATCTTGTAATTGATATCTCAGTTCTGTTACCTCTCATTTGTTTCAATAGTGGGAAGGTGACTCTTTCCAGTACATTAATAGGATGCAACGGCTACTCAGATCCATCAACATGAGGGAAGGGCAAAAGGTCAGGGTCTGATCATCCATCATACCTGTCACAAATTTCCGTTAAGTTCTGACACCTGTTCTCTCAGTATCCATTTACAAAGCGGCCTACTTCCAGTCCTGGTAAGGTCTTGCTTTAAAATGTTGACATCTAGGGCAGTCCAGTTACCCTAATACCTTTCTTGGATGAAGCCAAGTAGACAACCACAATTCCAAAAACTCTGGCGTTTTGGTTTTTTTTCGTGTGTTAAGAGTGCTCTCAATCTCAAGAACAGCAAGAGGCTGCCATATGTAGTACACTCTTGAACCTTAAGCACACTGCAGTGGATGTTGCAAGAGAGAGAGAGTGGAAGTTTTGTACTGAAGAGAGAGAGCCAACCTTTTACTTCAACATGCAGATCTCACAGTTATCCTTTAAATGGAAAGGTATTTAGAGGTCCAATAAGCCCATCATTCTTCCTGTTTGCTCAGTGGAAACCATCCTCAACATGACAACAATGATGTATAAAACAGATTCTGTGCAGACCAGCACTCAGGTTCGTTATTAACTGACACTCAAAGCAGGATGGGACTAGGTAAGTTCCAGTACAGTAATTTATGATGATTGCATGTAAGCAAGTTCAGGGTGCTGTGAGATCTTTGGCCAAAAGGTGCAATGTAAGTGCATCTTATTTTGTATACAAGGTTCTGCTGCTGTCAAGAGAGTCCTTCCTCCCATGGAATTACCAAGGTTGTATAAATCAAACATCCTTTAAACACTGGTTTAAAACAATGATTTATATCACACAAATGTATCTCCCCTCTGGCGTACTTCAGGAGCCACCATCATTCCCACTTGCTAAGAAACGAGGCGACAGCTCGCCCAGTGGATAGCCAGACTTATGCAGGATCTGAGTACAAGCTGTTTTACCAGGATGAAGCAGGAGTTGAAGGGGAAGTTAAAGTACTGGAGCCAATTCAGGCTGGCTCCTGCTGGTCCAATGAGCTGGCAGTGGGGCAGATCCAAAGCAGGTTTCAAAGGGTTCAGCAACAGAGTAGATTATGGCAAAAGGCAGCCAATTATGCTGGTCCACAGTGCCATGGATATATCCCGACTGCCACCAAAGCTTGACTACTTGTATATTATTACTTTTCTACATGCAGGCATCATTACCTCCTATTCCTTGCTGCTAATACCCCTCCTTATGCATCTGAGCATGCTGCAGATGTTTCCAGTTACCTATCTACTTTGAGATCATCCGAAATGATTATGCCTGAATATCCCTCTTGTTTGACGGTTTCCAATTCTTGCACAGTTAATGGATCTTTGCATCCCAAATGCACACTTTTATATTTTCTGAAGCCCATTTTCTAAACCCTTGACCATAACTTCCAGTTTTTTGTGGGTTTTTTTTTTTTTTTTTTAAGTCTTATTCCATTTTTTCCACCCCTCACGGCATGTCTACTCTGTTACAAACTGTATCATCATCCTCAAGTGCGTATATTTTCCCCTCAATTTCCTCAGCAGCATCACTAGTCAAGATAACTGGTCCCAGTAGTGAGCTCTGGGAAACCCCACTGGTCATTTTGCCTACATTCTCGGTATCCCGCTGCTAAACCAGCATCTCACCCAATTTATAGATTCCTGGTTTAGTCCCATGTCATCTAGCCTGCTTGGAACAGTATCACATGCCTTAATAAAAGTCCAAATAGGTAACATTTACTGCACCAATCCACTACATTTGTTACCTTGTTGAAGGGCTCAAGCAAGGTTGTCTGGAAGAGCCTTCCTTTTATAAAATCATGTTATCTGGGGTCCTGTAGTATATGTCTTTCAAGATGTTTCTATAGTTTTGCCCACTACTGACATTAGACTAATGGGTCTGTAGATTCTCACTTCTTTGCCCTCACACATCCCTCCTTTGGAACCTCCCCATCTTCAAAGGCAAGTTGCATGGAGCTGCAAAAGATGCCATCAGCACATTCTTGCATTCACTTAGTATCATGGGCTGTTTCACTCTCATTTTCATAAATTCTTCAGACAAATACCTCCTCCTCAGTGCTTTGGTTTATAATCATTTTATATGTTATCAAAGCTATTTCTCTTCTTAGATCCATTGCCTTCCCCTTCTTCAGTAAATACTGAGCAAAAATATTTAAGATATCTGACTTTTGCCAGCCTTCTGTACAAATCCCATTTTCTTCCTTTATCTTACCTATTTCTCCTTTTGCACACCTCTCTTACATATCTAAAGAAGGATTTATCTCCTCTTTTTATTGATTTGGCAATATTCTCCTATGCTTGGACCTTTGCTCTTCTAATCTCATTCACTGCCTTCACATTTGCTTTTGTTGAAAATTCAGCCTGTTCTCCTCTGCCTGTGGGAGTGTTTTTTGTATTTTTGTTCAATGCTATTTTCTTTGCTTTTTCCCTTTCCATTATCTCCATAGAAAATCATATCGGTCTCCAGATCTTTTTACTTTGGTTAACTTGCCTAACAGAGATTTGTTGCCTATTCAATGTACTCTTAATCGCCAACCAGAGTTCCTCTGTACCCTTCAGCTCTTGGAATCTCTGTAGGGCCTCCTCAATATTATCTCTCATCTTCTTGAAGTCATCTCTCCTCAAGTCCAAGATGCTAGTTTTAGTACAGTTCAGTTCAAGTTGAAGATAGGGTTTAACACTGAACTGCACAGTACAGTAATCACTAGAGCCTAAATTTTCCCTCACCAAGAAGTCAGTGTCACCATTTAGCACAGCATCCCATCGAATGGACGTTTCCTATCATTCGCCTAAGGAATAATCTTGCGCCAGGATTTCTCTGCTCCAGCTGACACCTCAGCAGGTAGGCTCCAGTGCACCTCTAGCAGACTGAAGTCAGATACCAAATCCACCTTCTTCGCCTGTGCTGGGAGTTGATAAAGTGCATCCATGTCCATGGAACATCCCTTAGGTCTTTCCAGGACAACCCACAATAAATCGGTTTCTCCCTGCTCTCCTTTTTTTTCAGTGGCCAGTGTGTTTCTAATGTATTGTAAAGAGTTACTCCCCCCCCCCCCCCTTCTGCAGTGATTATAGCCTGGGATTATCACATCCCAAGCATGGTTTCCATTACATCATGACTCCGTGATTACAACTATATTCAAAGTCTGCCGCTGCCAGTACAGCCTCCAGGTCTGTGATGTTGATAACAAGACTTGGACTATTCACATACGCTGCTCAGACATTACTCCTTTTCTAGATCCTTTTGTTTTCTTCTTAATATTTCATTAAGTCCACTGGTGGCTGTCACCTCTATTTTGCTCGTTATATTCACTATGCTGTTCTCCAATATTGGTTACCTTTAACTCACGTATTTTTGCTTGCAGGGAAGAGCAACCTGTGTCTCCCCCATTGTTTTGTATAAATGCCAGTCTAAGACTTAGAATGACGAGTAAGGACCATAGCACCCTCTGTGGATGGATGCGAACCATACGTATATATAAAACCATTCAAACACGGAATATTTACTCTGGCAGACGGAAAACACCCCATTTGGAATAACCTTAGACTCCCAGATGCAACCCTGTTCGCCCATGTACTGCAAGCCTTCATCCATGAATTAAAGTTCTTCTATTCCCTTTGTTGCAGAAAAGCAGCAGTTCTGAAAAGGTCGCAGATTTGGTTCTCTGTCCCAACAACCCTCTTCATCTCTTTAAACTTCTTTTGAGTGTTTTCTAACATAGCATGTGCCGGGTCACATCCAGCATTAGGTACATAAGAACATAAGAATTTGCCATGCTGGGTCAGACCAAGGGTCCATCAAGCCCAGCATCCTGTTTCCAACAGAGGCCAAAACCAGGCCACAAGAACCTGGCAATTACCCAAACACCAAGAAGATCCCATGCTACTGATGCAATTAATAGCAGTGGCTATTCCCCAAGTAAACTTGATTAATAGTCGTTAATGGACTTTCCACCATGGGAAATCTCAGAGCTGGGGACTCAATTAAGAATGACCAGCACTCAGAACATAGTCAGAAGCAATGCGTACCTCAATGCCAATTCCAATTGTACTTTTAACATTGCAACAAAGAGCATGAAGGGAGAGAAGGGACCATGGAAACCAACAAGTCTGCCCAAATTCATTTCTGGGGCAGTGCTGAACAAACCCTAGTTGAGATTTGGCGCTCTTTCAACTTCTTCGCAACTAGGGATCCTCTGTCCTTATCCACATTAAGCACACAGGGTCTGGGCTTAGGAAGAAAATCAATAGAGGTCTAGCGCTCTGCATTTAAGTTGCTGCAACCAGAGCCCTTTAGAAGTTTACCCTCATATTCTCCCAAAAGCATCACCCAGTAGAGCCGGGGCAAAATTTCCCCCAAGCAAACAGTGCCTCTTCCCTGCTCAGAAGCAGCATTCTTACTAATATGTAGGAAATGCAAAGCAAAGAGACCAACAATCATACATTTTAAATCAAACAGAACACTAAAAGCACTATTAAAATTATTAGATTTCATCTTATCTGGAAAAGCCACTGTGCATTATAGTTAATATCGACCAAACATATTCATTATGACCTAAATTTATGATACTGACCCAAACATGGCTATTCCAAGAGAAAATTGCAGGTGAACATCTTAAAGAATATTTAGCAACAAAACCAAAAAAATGCACACAACTGTTAAGAAAACTTCCACGTAAACACAAAAGGGCCATTACCATCTGCCACAGTGCATCGTGGGCCCTAATTTGCATAGGCCACCCTCCTGAATCGCGCGCCCAGGAGAGTGGCCTGAGCATGCGCCGGGAGAGCGGGCCCTTGCCCACTCTCCCGCGCCTTTTTCTGTATCGGCCTGAGAGTGAGAAAGCAGGTCTCTCACTATTGCTTTCACTACCAAGTCCTCGGTGTGCTTATGGATAAAAATGTAATTACACCAATATGTCACAAAATATCCGCTTTTTTTTTTTCCCAGTAGCCTGATAAAAGGAAGCTCATTTTCTGATCTAACCAGCATTTAAAAATTCATTAAAAATGTTTTGAGAAAAACTAATTTAAAATTTGCATCCAGAAAGACTTATTGTAAGTTTTGGAAGGTGACTCATAAACCTTATAAATAAATAAATACAGATTAGACAGCCCTGTGCCTTGCTCTGTTTAACCTGGCACCCAAAATCTGCACATTTACTGCTAGATTGTTAGCGAGCAGCACTTAAGGATGACGACTATTAAGAGTCCCGTATCCTGCCTGCTAAAGACTTAAACCTGCCACCGCTGCCACTGCAAAAACATACATCTGTCCGAGATATGAAGCCTGCTGGTCAATCTTCCCCAGATTACAAAAGATGGGACTCATATTGGTCAATCAAAAAGAATAAATCGTTTAGTTAGTAATACAAGTTTGTGTTAAAATTTGCAACTTTGCAAGTGACACCCTTTCCCTCCTCCCCTCCCCCCCAAGAAAAAGGTTTTAACAATTTCCCATGGACTCTCATGCCCTGAAAGGGCCAGTGAGGGTATTTAAGTCACCAGTAAAGGGGGTAGCCACCCAACAGTCCATTCTAGGAAACTGAGAGCAGCGTTCAGAGGAAAGAAGAATTAAAGTTTGCAATTCTTTTTTAACCCTTGAGCAAGATTACTCAGCTGTACATGAGATGGAAGCACCCCTTTCGTTTCACTTCCTTGCTTTTGAAGCTGCCATTCAATATCGGGCAGATTTTGCACTCTGGTGGTAGCTGAGCATCTGTTGTTTCTAAGGTAACATAAGAACGTAAAAACACGTTTTGGATGAAAAACCCTCTGCTGGTGTTAATTGCCCCATTATTATAAAATGGAGGGAGTGGACAAGTATTTCCCTAGGCAGAGGATTTCTACGTGCTCTGATTGCTACTTCTTATTACAGGATCCTAAGCTGACCCCAAAGACCTTGGCACCAGTGAACTAACTGGTGCTTAGTGGCCAGACAAGCAGCATGACTTACTCCCCCCCCCCCTTCCCCGAGTCTCCAAGTGGCTGGCACGATCCCCTCCCTGACTAAATTCCCTCATTACATATGGTTTCTGAACTGTAGGCAGACTAGATTTTAGCAATTACGAAGCCTGATGTTCTGCCACCACCTCCCTTTCCATTCTAAAAGACCCCAACCATGCAAGGCACGAAAGACCAGTCTGATGATGCCCTCTGCTTATTTAAACCAAACTGAAAGACTAAAAATGCAGGTCCCCCCGCCCATCATTCAGCATTAATTCAATTAATACTAAGATCCCCTCCTCTAGATCTGGAAGGATCATCTCTATAAGCTCTGGACATCGACATTTGCTAAGGCACTAGGAACAGAAGTGCCTTGCTGCTGCCAACTGATGAAAGAATCACTTGCTCTTTGAACCTGAGAGGGGAAAACCATTTTAAACAGCCTGATCCCAAAAGAATAAAAACACTGAGCACCCTGAGAAAACAAGCCTGTCTGTCTCCACTGCTGAATCAAGGACTTATTTATTTATTTAAAATATTTATTAACTGCCTATCTACAATTCTAAGCGGTGTACAAATTTAACATTCATATTTATAATTCATAAAACATAAGGTGTTATTCACATAAATAAAATAGACATAAAAGATAGCATATTTCCCTACTTCAAGAATTGTCGGCCAAGAAATGTTCAAATAATCTATAAAAATAGCATATAATTTCCTACTTCAAGAATTATCAGCAACATGATTATGTCAAGTCAGCGCATGCTATACTATTTCACATATTGAAGGCTGCCTGGAAAAAGAAGGCTTTTACCATTTTCCGAAATTTCATTAAACTAGTTTCTGCTTTCAGATACCCTGGCAATGAGTTCCAAAGAAGAGGACCTTGCATGTAGAAAAGCCTATCACGTGACTCATCTAACCTAACCAATTTAACTGAAGGCACATCCAGTAATTATTGGGAGCTGGATCTTAAGGCCCGAGAAGGCTGATATAGCTTTAACGTGGAATTAAAGTCAGTTGAAGCATGCCCTTTTATAACCTTGAATACCAAGAATTAATTCTCCAAACAATAAAATACCATTGGTTGTCTATTAAATATGGTTTTATATGATGTGAGGGAGGGATCCCAGCAATCATCCGTACTGCCAAATTTTGGATACATTGAAGCGCTTTGGTCATATTCAAAGGTAATCCAATATATAGTGCATTGCAATAATCGACTGTTGACATTACCATAGAGTGTATGACAGTCTTTAAGTCTCCTTTAAGAACAGACGTAGCCTTTGCAGCATTTGTAACTTGAAGTAGGATGAACGCACCACTTGTTGAATTTGTGGGCACAAAAGACAGCTTTGTGTCAAAGACTCTACCCAAATTGCAGACTTCCTGAGAAATCTTGTTATTGAAATTGTCAAAAGAAAAATGTGATGGCATTTTGTCGGAGGGGAATCGAGAGAGATATAAAAAGTCTCAGTTTTTTCCATATTGATCACCAGCTTCTTTTTCGTTAGCCAAGCTTGTAAACTCAGCATTGCCACACGATAAGATCCCCTAATTGGGATGTAGAACTGGATGTCATCTACTCCATAAGCTTGCAGATATATCCACTAGGGACATGCGTTCATTTTTTTTTTCCATTTTCACTTTAGTGTGTACAAAAACAAATCGAAAAAAAAATGAACCAAATAATAAAAATAAATGAAATAAAAATGAATATTTTCTGGCTGCACATCCCTATATCCACCCCTCTCATTATACTTCATGTATCTTGTCCTTGAAAGCTTATGCCTCAATACTGTAAATCTGTTGGTCTATTAAGGCCCATCAGGTGCGGTGTCATTTTTGTTACTTAGACTAACTTGGCTACCCTCTAGAAGTTGGATAATAACATAACTAGAGACTTAAGTTTTTATTTTATTTTTCCTGGGACTTTCAATATTATAACAAAAAATTCAGTGGAAAAATGACATGGTTATAACACAGGAGACCACAGATTTTATTTTTTCTGTTATAACATGGAAATTCCCAGGAAAAATAAAATAAAAACTTAAAATGAAGGTCCCTAAACAAGCCATGCAGGGTCAGACCAAGTCCATTGAGCTCAGCAGTCTCCAACAGTGGTCAGCCTAGGTCATAAGTACCTGGAAAATCCCAAAAATTAAGGATGGGGAGTGATATCCTGCAAGCGGTCAAGCTTCTACAGCTGGCAGCTGGAAATTATCCTTAGAGGTGTTGTCTGGAATAACCTGGCAAAGTGGATGGGCCAATTGGTCTTTTTCTGTCACCATCTATATTATGTTAATATGACTCAGCCCGACTGGCCAAGAGATGACCTATAAATTGAAATTATTATGACATTGGATATCCTCAAAGGTAATATTTAATTCGACACTCCTAAAGAGAAACGCGGTAACCTATAGCTGTAAGGACTTTATAAAGCCCAAAGCTATAAAATGACTGTAAATCTGTTAGACTCTGCGCAGCTTACATAGCAATGAAAAATATTGCCAACACAAACACCAAGAAACGGACTGTGCAATTTTATTTAACAAATCAGATCAGAATACAATTTACTTCTTGCTTGTCAAGTTGAATGTGTCTGCATCTAATTCAATGTTCCTAAATGAGAATTCTGTACAGCCATTCGGTGAAGAGAGGGGGGAGGGGAGGAGGAAAAACCCCACACCCACTGTATTATAACTTCACTTTATGTCCATCTGTGAAGCACGAAGACATTACTGCATCCATTTGTCATGACTGTCATCTATAAGATAAGTAACAATTTAAATAAAACTTTTAGGAACAGTGAGAGCTTTTAATATCTATCCTTGCACAGTTTATATGGGCTGCAGCAGAATTACTGTAATTTGATTCCTGGCAGGCAATGGTTGTTTATTCAGTTATTCCAACCTAGAGAACCTGAGAGAACCCTGCATAAAGTATACTGATGAACAGTGTTTGACAGTGCACAGAGGTAGAGCTCAGTAAGACAGGGGAACTCGTTTAATCAGGATATTCTCTCATCAGCCCTGATCCTCATACTAGAAAGTGAACTTCCCTTAGAAGACCTCTCTCTTCCACTCTCGGCAACATGCTGCCTTTTATTACCCATTCAGCGCTCCCCATGTTCTCAGTCATGTGAGCACCATGGCAGTCATGCAAGATGAGGCTTGCCTAGACTCTGGAAGCTATGGTATGCTGTGAGACTTTTCCTCAAGGCCACAGAGCCAGTAACAAAGATGCCAAATTCAATGCAGTTTCGCTGCAGGTTAACTTTTATTGGTTCTGGCCAGGCCTGGATTTAGGGATAGACAACATAGGCAACTGCCTAGGATGCCAAATTTTGAAGGCACCAAATATCCAGGCCAAAGAAGAGTCTGCTGATTGCTTTAGGGCCATGGGCCAAAACAGCATCAAAGGGATGCTGCCATGGAAATCTGCCTATGGACTCTGGCCCTGGTCCTGGCATAACAATTTACCAAAGATCATGATTTAAATGATGAGTTTTCCAGGTCTTTCATCATATGTAGGATGTACGTAGTCTTAAATCTACATGTATATGTTTGGACAACCCTTATTGTTTTAATCACCAGTATCAGAACCTGCAAGGAATCCAAGTTTCTTCACAAACAATATGGCTACTGGAGAAATACAAATCCAATACAGCACACATTCCTGTTCGTTCACATCACAGCAAAATCCTCCAGAAAGCAAACATTCCACGTCCATAGTTATAAGGACTGCCAACACCACCTTCGGTTTCTCCCAAAAGTTAATAAGCACATCAATGCTTGATCCAACCCATTCAAATAAGCACATCAATGCTTGATCCAACCCATTCAAATATTACAAAACACAACAGCCCGGATTTTGACCAACTCACGCAGAAACGACCATATCACACCGGTATTAAAAGACTTACACTGGCTCCCAATTGCATCACGCATCCAATACAAGGCTCTCTCCCTTGTCCACAAGGCTTTATACAATCCTGAAATGAACTGGTTCAATGAATCCTTCCGCCTCCACCAATCCAACAGGCCCATCAGACACCAACATCTCGCCTCCATGCCTACACCCACCCCCAAACATTACAAACTTACCTCCACAAGAGCCCGAGCGCTCTCTATCGCCGGGCCTACCCTTTGGAACACTATGCCTGTCGAACTACGACAAGAAGAATGCACAAAAACATTCAAACGGAAGCTGAAGACCTGGCTCTTCACCAAGGCATACACCTAACTTCCTCTCTTTCCCCTCTCATCCCCACCTACCCTCCTCCCCTTTCCTCACCCCCACCTTTAGGTACATCCTCGCCCCCCCTCCGTTCAGCCGTCCTACATGCCCCTTATCTCTTAGCTCGCTTACTCCTTTAACCCCCCTCCACCCCTCCTTCCCTCTTATCCACCTCCACCCCCTCCCCTTCCCATCCCCTCCCCTCCCTCTTCCAACTCTACACAATTGTCCTTCTAGGACATTGCTATTTTTATGAATATTTTGTATATATTGATACTCTATATATATTTGTAAATTTCTGTAAATTTTGTTCATAACGTTTTGTTTGATTATCTCCCGCCCTTATTCCCCCCCCTCTTTTGTTCTCATGTTAACTCGTTATTTCTGTTTGATGTTAATCGCATCCTCAATTGTTTTCATGTTACTTCGTTATATCTGTTCGATGTAAAACGCCTTCCCAGGCGCCAATTTCAGTTACACTGTAAACTGATGTGATATCCCTGATGAACGTCGGTATATAAAAATCTTAAATAAATAAATAAATAAATAAATAAATAAATAAAATCTTTTCAGCAAGTTAGCTTCAAGGTCCAAGAGTCAAAATACAACTTGCTACAAAGAAGGAAGCAATTAAATGGGAGAAATTCAAGGGGGGGGGGGGGGGGAAGGGGAAGGTGAGGCAATCAATGAGGAAAGGCCGCAGATAATTTGGATAGCAACAGTCAGGAGGAAGGGTGTGATTGGGTCAGTGGCATAGGGAAATAAAATAAAAAAGTTGACACCCAACATCATCCCTGTTGACAGTTGCATTAGCCTCTTGCTCAAGAATGAAGCAAAACAATAATGAATTCAATATGTACTGCATTTCTAACCATCTTCCAAAGGGAAAACAGTGACATCTAAATTACTAAATTCAAGAAAATGATTCTTCAATTTTATTTTCACATTCAAAAAGTTATTAAAGGGGCACGTCTACCTCAATTTTACATCTAATGATTTTTCTCTGCAGAGTTATGATTTAACTAGACTCCAGAATTTCTATTACACCAAAACCGTGGCTTCTCAGCATTTAAGTTTTTGTGCTTACCTGTATATTCTACTCTTCAAAATACTCTTCCAGCTGCAAGCTAGGCTGAAGCCCTTTGTTACTAAGTGACCTATATTCACCCTGGCAAGATGATCCAGGCTTCGATTTTACCTAGCCTGATTCATTCCTGGATGTTTCCCATTAAAAGGGAGAAAATTAATAAAAGACCACCATTCCCATAATGCAAATCTTAAGGAAACCAGGGCAGTCTCATCTTATCAAGTCTAACCTGAACCATGCAGAAGGCCCAACTGAGACCAACCTTTGTGGACAGTGAGCTCAAGGAAGAGATAAAACAATCAAAAAACAGCCCCTGTGGCAATTCTAGAGTACCAAACCAACAAAGATTCTACATTTAGTTCCTGTGAAGGTTTGGCTGTTTCCAAGTTAAGAACTAAAACCCCATCTATGCTAAGAGGAAAGGGGGAGTGGGATGTTAAACTCGGGCCTGGATCACCATCTTTGGGTTGACCTATGTAAGTGGCAACTCTAGATGGGAGCATCAGCGACAAGCGAGTCATCAGCACTGCCAGTGGGATGGGGAGGGGGGGGGGGGCAGTGGATAATAAAGGTTTTATGCCAGTAAATGTGTAAAAATGGGGTTTCATAATTGCCCCATGAGCACGGCTAAAATTCAGCAATCTGGATGACCTTGAATGTATGTATTTATTTATTTACTTACAACTGTTTATATACCACTTTTACAACTAAGGTTGCCCAAAATGGTTTACAAATAAAAACACTCATAATAATAAACATAAAAAACATGTAGTGAAGTACAACAACACATAGTGAAAACTAAATAAAAGTACAGAGAAAGAAGAGTAAAAAGTATTGACATTCATGCGTATGATTGCTTAGGACTAAAATCGTTTGGAGGGTGACCCGAAGGCAGCAGAAAATAGATGAGTTTTAAATGTATTTATTTATTTATTTATTTATTATTAATTCTTTTGGGTTGGCAATTTGCCGTAAAAAAAATCTGGGATGGGGTTGCATAATAAAGGACTGGCAACTGAAAATGCGTGCTTCCTAGTTACGTCAAGCCTGGCTAGACGGATTGAGGGAACTTGGAGTAGACACATCACAGGTGTCTTTTGGGTCAGTATACATGAGGAGCGGAGCACAGCCATATGGATGAGAGGGCATGCATAAGGTTGTCTATGATGGATGGAATCTTATATTGAATTCTAAACCTAATGGGAAGCCAGTGGAGAGAGAATACAACTGGTGAGATATCTTCTTTCTTGGAACAGCCTGTCAAGATACAAGCAGCAGTGTTTTGAATTAACTGCAAAGAGTGAAGAGCATAGTCAGGGAGGCCAAGGTAAAGTGTGTTGCAGTAATCTAGACCACTGAATACAAGGATTGCAATACTGTATGAAAATCATCGGGGAAAAGTAAGGGGCGCAGACGCTTCAATAGGAGAATTTTGAAGAAGGAGGTTTTTTTTTACAACTGTCACTCTGGGATGTGACATAGTTCAGAGTCAAGAGTAACCCTCAGATTTCGGGCTTTGGATATTATGGGAATGAAAGTACTATCAAGAGTCAAATGTGAAGGAGGACTGCATGTAGAATCTGAAACTGTGGACAGGTGAAGAATTTCTGTTTTGGATGTATTTAGTTTGAGACACTTGTGAGCTAACCAGGGGTTGATAGTTTTGATATAGAGACTTACCGAGGATAGGGTGCTTGACCAGGATGAATTGTAGGAAACGAAAAGTTTTAATCGTGTTGAACATGGCCAGTGCTTTTGGGGGGGGGGGGCGGGGGGAGGGTTGAGGGGCCTGTACTTTCGTTCATGTACTTTGCACTTGCTTTGACGTAGGCACCAAGTTGGTGGGTACTTTGTAACCGCAGTGTGAGCACCAGCCCGGGTTTTTGAAGGAAAACTTCACAAGGAAAATTCCCTTTGAAAAATCAGCTTTCAGCCCCTTGCTCTTTTAACGAGGCGGGCAGGGAAGAAGAGCCACAAAACCTCCTTTCTGTGGCAGCAGAGCCAGCGCCAGGGAGAAGAGTCACAAGAGAAGCAGAAACCTTTGATGCACTATCATTTCCATTCAGAAAACAGTGGCCCGCCCGTTACAGCTCTGTACCCCAACTCCTAAACCTCCAGTCTCCCCAGATGCAACACTAACCATTAGAACACTGCACCACACCAAAGTCAATTCTCAAGGATCCCAAGGTTTAGGATCTGCACCAGCCACTCAACAGCATTTGTAAACATTGCTTGCTTCAGCTAACTAGGCAACGGTGGCCTATTCTAAGGTCCCCAGTGTTACAGAGCATCCTGCAATACAGGGGGTGGCCAACTCCAGTCCATGAGGCAACAAACAGGCCAGGTTTTTAAGATAACCACAATGAATATGCATGAGACAGATTTGCATAAAATGGAGGCCTTGCATGCAGGACTCTCTCATGTATATTCATTGTGGCTATCCTAAAAACCTGGCCTGTTTGTGGCCCTCGAGGACCGGAGTTGGCCTCCCCTGCTATAATATTTTCAGCTGTTTATTATTTTTCACTAGAATTAGCAAACAGGGAAGACAGTTAAATAAAAATTAAAAACAAAAAACACAAGTGGGCAAAAGAAGTGAATAAAGCTGAAAGCTCAGGGGAACACACACTTTACATTAAGAAGTGCTGTTTGAAAGGACAGGATTGCACAGTAGCACATGATTCTCAGAGATGTGAAATTCTTCAAAAGCAACCTGGGCCAGTGATGGTTTTATTTAAGTACTAGAACAGAAATAGTACTTTGTTTAATTGTGTTCTGCCTCCTAATGGTGTGAGACGTGTATCCACACAAAGAATCCTATCATCCAGGGCACAGAGCACCTTCCCCAAGAAATTAAAATGGCAGACAGAAAAACCTCCCTGAAAAACGGACCCCATTCGCTTCCGCCCTTCTAGGATGAAATTCCGAAAGTATTTTGCCTCTGGCATTGTGCACGATACCTTTGGGTGCTCCATCCAATCTCTTCAGGAACAAGAGCCAAGTACATGTTTATACAGCAGATAAATAATAGCTGGGTTTCTGACTTGACATTTACTGTCTATAGTGCATCTCTGTATTTCTTTC
This sequence comes from Rhinatrema bivittatum, assembly GCF_901001135.1. Lineage (NCBI taxonomy): Eukaryota > Metazoa > Chordata > Amphibia > Gymnophiona > Rhinatrematidae > Rhinatrema > Rhinatrema bivittatum. Next base: position 24,851,926 of record NC_042626.1, on the reverse strand, counting down.
CTTCCTTTTATGTTTGTAAAATTAGTTCTCAGCTTCCAAACACCTCAGACTACAGTCATAGAAATCTGTGATATCCTCTAAAAAGAACAGGATACAGAAATAGACATTGGTGTCAGTTTTGTGCAAACTGAAGTATGCATAACATCTCTAACTGAGCCATTCTAAATGGATATCTCAGAAAGAGCACACTGAATGGGCTTGCACTGTGCACTGGCGTGTAGATGACCCGGGTCAGATCTTCTGCTCCACCAGGGCAGTCAGGTTGCTGCCGAGGGCAGAGGTAGATAAGAAGTCTCAGTCATGCTGCAAGAGTGACACCTAATGGCCAGATTTGGGGCCATGCTGGCCAGGTTCTGGAAGGAGGCATAGCATGAGGTCCCTGGCAGAGGACCGTCACTGCATTAGCCTAGGCTGAGTTAGGGGTGGATATAATATACGGAAACCATTTCCAGGTAGATGTGAATGAAGGCTCATGGTGCAGTGGCCCAAGATGGCTGATTTTGCTCAAAACAGCATAAAGAAACTGCAGGGCCACTGGAAAAAAAGGGAAGGAATATTGAAGACAGAGTATGCTTGCACTAAACTCTACCTAAAAAATATATTTTAAACCATGGATGCTGGTAAAATGAAGTACTATACAGAATTTAATTCTCTGTAGGAAACATCACCAACCATCTACACCAACAGAGATCTCTGGGGAGCCAAGAGTACCCCAATAACCTTCATCTCCACTGCCTGCATACAATAGCAATTCAAGATCTCCTGCAAGATACCGAAAGGTCCATAGACAACAGGCCTAGCGAAAAGGGTAATCTTTGAATGTCTGGCCAAAGCTTTCGATGCTCACAGCAAGTAGAGCTAAAAGGCCTATGGAAAAAAATAAGGGTCATCAACACATCTAAAGTTTATAGGCTACATAAAGGGAAAAAAAAATCACTGCATTGTACAAAAATGTCTATTAAATGCCACGTCTGTGCATCTCCCCCAGCATGGCACAACACACTTAGCTACTCTTAAAATAAAAATGTAAAGGTAACTCATAATGCATGGATGATCTTTACAGCATCTTGGCTTTTTAACTGATGACCCCCAGGGTCTTATTTTTATAAAGCAAACTGCAGACGTGACTTTTAGTGGTGCACAGCTGCCAACTGCACCAGACCTTTTCAGAAAGGAAGTGAGATTAGAGTCTGACCAGAATTTGGTTTTACTGACTTTCACTGCGTTTCCATAGATCCCTTCCCTGCAGACTAGGGCTCAAGTCCTTCAGCTGATCCTTCCTTGCATGGGACTTTCCTCCTTACTGCCTACTTAAGGGTTCGCACCAAGAAGCCACAATGCACGGTCTTCCTTCCCCCCCCCTCCCCCCCGTGCCTAACTCAGCTGCCTCTACCCCAGTGTTTCCCGAGCTAGCAGGGTCTGTGGCTAGGAGCGTCCACAGTGTAAAGCAGAAGTAGACCAGTGATGTCAGCGGGAAGAGGGCGGGGGGGGGGGGGTGTCAGGCCAACATCACTACCTCGCCGCCATTAGTGCCACAAAATGGATCACAGCCCCCACCTCCACAGGAGCAGCAGGGATTTCTCCTCTTGTCTTTAAAAAAAAGATTGCTCAGCCATCAGACACACTCACCTGGATGGCCCACGAGCCGCTTCAAATTCTGATCAGGAAGCGTCAGCCTCCTCTAAAATGAGGCCATTGCCCTCAAGCTAAGGACAAGTCGGAGTGCGCTGACCAAATTCGCCGAGGATATTTAGTAAAAGTTCTCTGCCGTTCCGTGACCATGGAAACGATTCTTCATGCGTGTGCCCCGAATATATTAAGTTGTGCAGAAAGCCCACGCACACATGAGCGATTCTCAACTGTTATTGATAAGTATCACAAATTTATTAACAAAAAGACTGCAAATTACTGAGGTGAAACTTGTAATTTGCAGTCAGATGCATAATGCTCATTTTCCCTTTCCACAGATGCACACAGAAGGCAAATTATCAATTCCTGTAAATCATAATTAGTTCACAGGCAGTTTCTAATTCTCTCAAAGATTAGCTTTGCACAAGAGTGACTGACTGCTTCTGCAGAGACCTCTGGCTGAACTGGAGGACATGAAATAAGCAGCAAGAGCCAGGTGCAAACGTCACCACCTGACCTTCCAGAAAATTTCCTGCAAGTGGTCCAAGGAGTCGGGCACCGGTTGATGCCTGTGTTTCCTCCCTCGGATGCTCAAAATCCTGAGTTCAGGCAGGCAGAGCTAAGAGACTGGGACTCCTTGGACCTAATTTACTAAGATTTGCTTTCCATTCTGCATCTGTGGCGGGGAGCGAGGAAAAAAAAAGCTTAGAGGCTGATATTCCAAGACTTGCCCCCTTTAGCCGGCTAAGTTTATGCAGCTAAAGTTGTTACCTGCGCAAAGTTAGCAGGTAAAACAGGGGCCAGGTCATCGAGTTCCTGTGGCAGGTTTTGATAACTTAGGACGGATAGCGCCCACATTGCAGTGCTAAACTCTAGCCGGATATTCAACAGCACTTTAAGCTGCGCACACTGTCACTGCCTCCTCATGTACTGACGTGCCCGCGCGTGGAAAGAAGCGGCAATGTGCACGGACGGAGGGGCAATAGGTACAGAACAAGCGGTTGATCGGCACGCGCGAGCACATCCTGCCTCAGGCCACGTACTGTGCAAACCCCCTGGCCACCGCGGGTGGCCAGGGGGTCTGGCGGCCAGCGGGCTAGCGAGCTGCCCCGTGCCCAGGCTGGGTGGGAGAGCAGCAAAGCAAAAAGTAGCAGCAAAGGGCAAGACCATGGCTCTCTATGCCAGAGGCAGGGACACGTCGGATGTCTAAGCGCAGAGGCCGCGTCCACCCACCATTTTGTAAAGGATTCTTTTGGCTGGGGTACTTATAATATACAGGAGGACAAGCACTTTTCAGTAGAAAGTTTGAGAACAAGAGGTGCAAGGGTATGGCCTGCGATCAGGTGGGCTCTGTCTGGTACTGAAGAGGCCTTCGGGTCTTTACTTGCCTTTCTTTCTAAGTGTCTATGGGCACTGCGGAATGACAACTCCTTCGCCAACACCGCCATACCTTGAGCTCCTGAAACTACAAGAGGGGAAGAAACCCAACCCACCTTCAGAAAGCTGCCAAGAACTCTTTATCCCCGGTGGATCTCACAGCCTCAGGGACACTTCCTGGCTTTCTCAACTCGGTCCCCAAATCCTGGGACAGAAGCCCCTGCCTCCCGGGAGATTCGTAGATGCGCCTAGAGACAAAGTCGGTCTCTTTCGCCTCCACCCCCCCCCCCCCCCCCCCCAATACAAAGTCAGCAAAATTCAAAGTAGGACGACAGCGTGCAAGTGACCTAAATAAAACCACACAGCACTGTACTGCAGCAGGAAAGCTGTGAACGGGCAGGCACCATGCTGTGCTCCGGATTTTAAGGTCGTGTTCTATGTCATCGCTCTATGACACGGACCACGTTTTTAGGTGGATTTGGAGCCATTCAAATGTAATGCATCAGCATCAACAGGCTGCAGTCTAGCTGGCTCCTGCGCCTTATGCCTCATTTTCTTCAAGGTGCTATTGCTTCAGCCCAAAATCCAGGGCCTTTGTGAACCCCACCCCCCCCCCCCCCCCCCCCCCGTCCAGCTTCAGAATCACTACATTATGCCACAGCCCCATCCTCTCCACTGACATTATACAGCTGGTGGAAAATCTAAGTTATTTGTACGCATAATTTAGAATACAATCCAGCCCGCATACAGGTAGCTGAAAGCTCTAAAAGGCAGCCCCACCATTTGTGATACTGAACAATAAATTGAATGCCATAAAAATTATAATGCATTTGGTAATTAGCATTTTCTTTGCTTCTAATTCAATGAATTCAAAATCACCCTTCAACACTGTAAGCAAAACAAGAAAATCACATTACCTTCTATCCAATGTCTTGTCCCCATGCCCCCATTCCAAATGATCAGGATACTCACGTTCGTTAAAACCACTATCACGGATTAACTTAAGGCAATTATTTCACACTCTTGGCTCTTTCATAATAAGCTAAAAAAAATATATATCAAACCGCTTAGCTAACAAGAAAAATTAAATCCCATTAGCAGTGCCTCCAGTGCACAATAAAATCTCTTTTGTTTAAAAAGGTTAATATTCCCCCCCCAAATAAAAGGTGCAAACGAAGCCTGTTAAAATAATTACATCATGACATTTCAGAAAAGGTTGGCAGGCTGACATGGTCTGCAGCAAAGAAATAAACAAAAGTGAGAGAAAGGATTTTTTCTTTTTCTTTAATAATTATCCCAGACTTCATAGCCTGGGAAGGATTTGTAATTTCTTGTTGGGATTTTCCCAAGCTGCTTGCTCCTGGTAGATGCACATCCTGTGATCTGTCACCACCTATGGGTGGAAAGACAAATTGCCTGCCATCTTCCTTAAACCAGGGTTCTCAGCTTGGCAAACACGCTCTTCAATCAGAGCTCACCACAGAGCTCCCAAATCATGGCATCCAATGATAAGGCTTTGAGGAGAAAGGTGAAAACCGGGCAGTTTCTGGGCAACTAAGCGGCAAAAATGGTTAGGGGTAAGGGAATCAATTAGCCAGGATAGCCCGGGCTGTCATGGAGTTTGGGATGGTAGAGAATTGGCTTGCTATAATTTTGATCTGGAGTTGTGGTGGTTTATTGATTTGCCGGTAGCATAGGGCAGCAGGGAGGTGAGAGGGGGGGGGGGGGTGCGAGTGGGCTTGAATGGTTTTACGTTTTGCTTATATAGAGTGTGTGCATTGTAGTCACACTGCAGTGGACTGGCTTTGTGTCTGTGGTTTGGTGGGGCAGAAGAAATAAAATGTAAATAAGGTCCCACCAGAAGACGAAACCGCTTCAAAAGAGCCAAAATCTAAAAGAAAAGAGCTGCATTTTTTTTTCACAGCTTCAGCAAGTTTAAACAATAGTTACGCACTGCTGTATGCATTTTGCCTCCTCCTCTACCCCTCACCTGTTTCTCCCAGTTGTGTTTCATCTCAGGAGCCAGCTGCAAACCTTCAGTGACCCATAAACTGGGGAGTATGGATGAAATAAACTCTGTACTCTCTTCTCTCTCACTGGCTAACCTGTCTCTTTCCTTTCTCTTTAGCCTCGCCCTCCCCACTTGCACACCCAATGGAAATATCATTAAAAGGTTCAAAAGGTTGGCTTTTATACATAAATGTATTTTTCATCAGTTATATCATTCTGTAGTTCTCACAAACATCTTGTAGAAGGCTTCATCAGCAGAGTTCATACAAACCAACTGATTTCCCATGTTTGAAGATCAAGTCACGCGGTTTTATTTCTAATCAATAACACCTTTATTTTAGGCCTCTTCACTATGAAGAGAACTCCCACACACCATGTACAGTGTGACAGCAAACTCCTCAGCCGTGCTGAATCCAATTTCCATGTATAATACCAGAAAGTCAGAGCAGTGAAAAACGTCAACCTGTCCTTCTCCTCTTCCAAAAGATGGATGAAGAATATATATATCTTCTTTTTTTTTACCCCATCAACAAAGTCGTGTTTATATAGGTGTGAAACCATCAGTGATCTTCAACTCCAAGGACAGCCAACAGGGCCACTGCCAAGACAAATCTGCCGCTGGCCTTTCGGAAATCAACAGTGTTTATCAACTTGGTTACAAAAAATGCAAACATTTCACACCAAAAGAATCTGCCTACAAAGTTGCATACTAATGAGCAGTGAACAGGATGACATATGATAGGACAGTCTCCCTCTGACTGACTACATGAACATCCTTCCTCTTCTGATACATTAGGCCCTTTTCAGCCTCAAATCCTAGCAATAAGACACATTCAGAGACATAGCCCATCAATTACTAGTTGCTCTATTATTCACAACCACCCCAGCATCCCTACCGTAATTTGCCCATTTCCCCTCATCCTCTAGGAGAAAAAAATATTCCTTTATCTACTGTAATGATACGGATAATGCTATTTTTTTTCCATGTATTCCTGTATTAAATTTTCTTGTGTTCACTGTGTGCAGCATTATGTAAGCTATCTATGCCATGTAAAAATAAAATCACCAGTGGTGATAATTTGTGGAAATGACTTTCAAGCTGGTATATATATACAGTTTTCCCATTCATAGAAACACTCATCTCAACTAGGTGGTGCTGGATTTGAATGCCAAATTCAGATCTTTAGCTGCAGTGCAAGCCCTCTTTATTAGGTCATGCTGCCACAGCCAGAATGACACAGAATCTACCACTCACTACTGGCTCTGAGGAATGACCTGATGACACTACCACTTCCCAGGTCACCCAAGAAAAGGTTTCTGAGACCCCTGCATGGCATCTTTTACCCAACACAGCAAAAGCTGTCCTCCTTTTGGGATAATCTCGACCATTCCAAAGCATTTTACAAGATGTAATTTCCCATTCTGGTTAGAGTACGGAATTTATACCATAGAACAATTATTTGAGAAATGCAAATTTATGCCCATTGGGGAGCTGGAAGTGTCCTATAGTGCAATCAGTGCCTTGGTTCTTCAGTATTTGCAGCTGAAGGGGTGGCTTATCAAAGCTCCAGTCGAGATTCTAGGGGCTAGAGCCTTACCCATCTTTGAAAATGTGGCCTTGGAATTGTTCCTTGGAAGAGATTATTATACCAATTATTATCTAAAGAGGTAGAGGACCCCTTGAAAAAAGAAGAGTTAAGAATTCATATGTGAAAGATGTTGGCAGAAAAGTATCAGACAAGGAATGGTCAAAGATATTTTGCATATTAGCAAGGGTAATTCTCTATGTGGTGCTACTGAAGAAAATGGTTACAAACTCTTGTAACATTGGAATTACATGCCTGACTGACCAGGCAGATGAGTCTCTCCTCTCAAGATAGATGTTGGGTAGAAGAGGTTCTTCTATCCATATCCGGAGGATGTGCCCAATAATTCAGAAATACTGGTCTGAAATTATCTCCTGTGTTTATCGCATTTCAGGGACTCAACTTCTCCCAGACCCTATGATAAGTTCTTCTTGGATTGACACTTAAAAGGTATATTACCTGCCACAAGGCAGGGAATAAAGCAAAGAAACAGAAATGTAGCCTATCTAGTCTGTACATACACATCAATTACTTTTCCAAAATATGGAAAACCTTTCACTTGAAGGCAGGCTCAATATTTGAAAATACAGTAGCTGGACTAATTAGGCTAAAGGGACAAATATATATGTTTAGCAAAAGTTGCTTACCTGTAACAGGTGTTCTCACAGGACAGCAGGATGTTAGTCCTCACATATGGGTGACATCACAGGATGGAGCCCAATCATGGAACACTTTTGTCAAAGTTTCTAGAACTTGACTGGCACCTACTGGGCATGCCCAGGATGGCACTAACCCTGCAACCAGCAGGGGTCCCCCTTCAGTCTTGTTTAAAAGCTATAGTAAGTGCCAAAAAATAAAATAAGGAAAACGTAACGAACCCAACACCGCAGGGTGGCAGGTGGGTTTCGTGAGGACTACCATCCTGCTGTCCTGTGAGAACACCTGTTACAGGTAAGCAATTTTTGCTTTCTCACAGGACAAGCAGGATGGTAGTCCTCACATATGGGTGAGTACCGAGCTAAGATGTCCTAAAAATGCACCAAATGTACCCAAAAGACGTGCAACCAGCACAACAACTGGGGTGGAATTTGGTAGAGGGCATCCTGAACCCTCACGGGTCGTGGAAGGGTATTGGTACATCAAGTTGCAAACAGGTTGCGCAAGGCAGACTGGCCGAAGATGGAATCTTGTCTAAACAATAATGGGCTGCAAAGGTGTGGAAAGAAATCCAGGTAGCAGCCCTACAAATATCAGGAAGCGGCACCGAGCGTAGGTGCGCTACTGAAGTTGCCATGGCCTTGACAGAGTGTGCTTTAACACGGTCTTGAAGTGGAATTCCTGCTTGCTGATAGCAAAAGGATATGCAGTCCGCTAACCAGAAAGAGAGAGTCTGTTCACCCACAGGTTGACCCAGTCTGATGGGTGGAAAGAAACAGTTGGGTGGATTTTCTGTGGGTAGCTTTACAGTCTAGATAGAATGCTAGAGCCCGTTTACAGTCAAGGGTATGCAGAGCCTGCTCTCCTGGATTTGAATGGGGCCTGGGAAAGAAGGTGGGTAGTATAATGGATTGATTAATGTGAAACTCCGATACTACTTTAGGCAAAAACATTGAGTGAGTGTGGAGTACTACCCGGTCATGCAGAAGTTTAGTGTAAGGCGGATAGGTGACTAAGGCCTGTAACTCACTAACTCTGTGGGCGGATGTGATTGCCAAAAGAAAAATCACTTTTCATGTGAGATATCGAAGTTCACAGGAGTGGAGAGGCTCGAATAGTGGTTTCATGAGCCGACCCAAAACGGGGCTGGAGGGCGCAGTGGAGGTTTGAGGTGGAGCAAGCCCTTCAGAAAATGTGTTACAAGGGGTTGTACTGAAATAGGAACATCCCCAACATCTTTATGAAAGGCTGCTACCGCACTGACATGCATCCTAATGGAAGAAGTTTTTAGACCTGATTCTGACAAGTGCCAGAGATAGTCTAGAAATTTCGTGGTGGAACAAGTAAAAGGATCAAGGGACAGGGAAGAACACCATGATGTAAACCTGTTCCATTTGTAAAAATAAGACTTTCTCGTGGAAGGCTTTCGTGAAGCAATCAAGACACGGGAAACTGGCTCCGAAAGGTTGAGTGGCTGAAGAATTAACCTTTCAACATCCAGGCAGTCAGGGACAAGGCCTGAAGATTGGGGTGGTGCAGGCACCCGTCGTTCTGGGCGATCAGAAACGGGTCCTTCCCCAGTGGAATGTTCCTGCGAATGGAGAAGACCTGAAGAATCGGAAACCACACTTGGCGTGGCCAGTTAGGGGCTATCAGGATCATGTTTCCCTTGTCCTGACGTAACTTCACAAGAGCCTTTGAGAGAAGTGGAAGTGGAGGGAATGCATAAAGGAGACCGGTTGCCCATGAGAGGGAGAATGCATCTCTTGGCAAAGAATGTTGGTTGCGAGTGAGAGAGCAAACGTTCTCTACTTTGCGGTTTTGAGGAGATGCAAAGAGGTCTATGTGAGGGTAACCCCAATGCTGGAATATTGAATCTGCTACTGTGGGGTTGAGGGACCACTCGTGCGGTTGAAAGGTGAGACTAGGCTTGTCTGCCAACACATTGTCACTCCCGGCAAGTAGGTGGCCTTGAGGCACATAGAATAGGAAAGTGCCTCCGCCCATATCTGTGCAGGTTCCTGACACAGGAGCTAGGAGCCCGTTCCCCCTTATTTGTTGATGTACCACATGGCCACCTGGTTGTCTGTCTGAATCAGGATGACCTGGTTGGAAAGGCGATCCTGAAACACCTTGAGAGCATATCTGATTGCTCGTAGTTCTAGGAAATTTATTTGGTGTTTGGCTTCCTCTGGAGACTAGGTGCCTTGTGTTTGCAGATTGGCAACATGTGCACCCCAGCCGAGGTTGGAGGCATCAGTTGTAAGGGTTATTTGAGGATCTGGAGCCTGGAATGGAAGGCCTTGGAGGAGATTGGACTGATTTTTCCACCAAGCCAGAGACAGGCAAAGCGGGTTGGTGATGTGGAAAATAGCTGACAGTGGTTGAGTTGATTGAATCCATTGTGACCTTAGAGTCCACTGCATAACTCCCATGGCAAGACGGGCCATTGGAGTGACATGCACTGAGGACGCCATGTGTCCCAATAGGATTAGAAAATGGTGTGCAGTTGAGCTTTGTCGAGACTGCAGCTGATGGGCGAGAGAAGTGAGAGCTCGTTCTCGAGGCAGAAATGCTTTTGCTTTGAAGGTGTCCAAATCTGCCCCTATGAACGACAGAGTTTGAGATGGGACTAGATTGGATTTTTTGTAATTGATGAGAAAACCTAGGGAGATCAGAGTGTTCAAGGTGAGACGTAAGGACGTCAGAGCAGGTTGCTGAGTGGGAGCCCTGATCAACCAATCGTCGAGATAGGGGTAGACGTGGACACCTTGAGTCCGGAGGAATGCTGCTACCACTACAAGGCACTTGGTGAAAACCTGTGGTGCAGATGCCAGGCCAAATGGTAGCACTCGGTATTGGTAGTGCTTTGGGCCTACCAGGAATCGCAGAAATTTGCGATGAGACGGAGTTACTGCAATGTGCGTGTAAGCATCCTGGAGGTCTAGAGAGCAGAGCCAGTCTTCCCTTTGCAGAAGAGGAAGGAGGGAACCCAAGGTTACCATCTTGAACTTTTCTCTTTGTAGGTATTTGTTTAAGGCATGCAGGTCTAGAATTGGGCGAACGCCGCCTTACTTTTTTGGGATAAGAAAGTACTGGGAATAGAATCCGAGGCCCTGTTGGGATTGCTCTGGATCGAAGGAGGAGGGAGGCTTCCTGATCCAGAAGTAGTGAGTGGTGTGATGTTCCCTACATCAGCCAAGGTGGGGAATCCAGTGGGATGGAGAGAAGGTTCAGGTGATAACCTTGAGTGATTATGGCAAGCACCCACTGGTCTGAGGTGATTGTGTGCCATATGTTGTTGAAATGGCACAAGCGACCTCCCACTGATACCTGCGGAAGTGGAGCCTGAGTGCTGCTCTCTAGGAAAGAGTCAAAAACCAGATGCAGGACCTGGCTGAGGAGCTGCCTGTGGTTTTAGCTACGAGGTTGTCTGGATTGGGCCTTCTGCTAAGGCTTAATTGAGCGACCTCTGGATGGAGTTGGATACGACTTCCTTTGGCGATAGAAAGACTTTTTGGAGTCCTTTCTGAATGTTTGCTTGGCAGGATATTCAGAAGTTAACAGAGAGAGTTGGCGAAGAGTCTCATGGTGATCCTTGAGCTGTGCCACTGTTTGCTGAATTTGCTAACCAAAAAGATTGTCACCAATACAAGGCAAGTCTGATAATCTGTCCTGGACTTCAGGTCGTAGGTCCGAAAACCATAGCCAGGCCCTCCTTTCAGAAATAGCTGCTGCTGATACCCTGGAAGCGGTGTCAAAAATATCAAACGCTGACCTTATCTCATGTTTGCCAGCTTCAAATCCCTTGTGAACTAGGGTTTGTAGTTGTTCTTGGAACTGCTGAGGCAGGGACTCAGCAAAGTCCTGAATTTTCTTCAATAGGACCCTATTGTACTGGGTCATATAAAGTTGGTAAGAGGCAATACAGGAGATAAGCATTGACCCCTGAAAGACACGCCGACCAATGGCATCCAAGAACTTCTGTTCTTTCCTTAGAGGAAAAGAGGAATGTGGTTTTGAGCGTCGGGCCTTCTTTTGGGCAGACTCAACAACCACTGAATGGTGATCCAATTGAGTTTTCTGGAATCCTGGAGTTGACAGGACCAGGTACGTGGTGTCTGCTTTCCGGTTGACCTTTCCAGCGCTTAGAGGATAATTCTTTAACAGCCCACATAGCATTACCGATTAATACCGAATAACTTTCAAAGCACGTAAATCGCAATCATTGCTCCAAATGCATCCTCTCCCCCCCCCCCCACCCGACCACTGGAAACGCCTATTTAGCATGAGCATCCTGCACACACTTTTCAAAGAGCCATTTAAGCGCATAAAAACAGGTTTTATGCATATTGAGCAGCTTTGAAAATTTCTCCCTTAATGCTTCCAACATCCATCTTGGAAACCAGACAGATTACAGAAATAAATGTTGTACAAATGCAGCGAGATCACATTACCTCCAGCAGTGCTATCCCATAAGTTTCCAATCAGCCGCGATTCATGAAGAGAACATTGCTAATTCACAGTAATTAGGGATACAGTAGCATGCTTCATTTCTCAGTGCAAGGACCTTTCTTTAAAGCAACTGCCTTTATAACAAACTCTGATTACTCCAAGCTGAAGTCTTATGCTCCTTGCTCAAAACAAACCCCTAATTCTTACACAGAATGCATTAAAGCAAACTATCTTCAGCACAAAATATCGGTGCTTTATCGATACTGGAATACTGGGTGTCGAGTTTAACACACGAGGCCAGGCCTGCAATCTGCCTGAACACACAAGGCGTGCCATGCAAGAGACCACACACACACGCACGCGCACACTCCACAAAGGATACTTGGACGGCATCCCAGGGAAAGATTCAGAGGAAATTACCCATGACCCCCTTCAGCCTGCCTTACTCCTAGTGCGCCCTCAGGCCAGTAATGCAGCACTTAAGCAGGGACACCAGCAGGTCAAGACCATCAAAGACAAGAGAGTCCGTTGGCCACGTTTCTTGGAACCTTGGATACAGCTGCTGCTTTTTCTAAACACAGACCTGTTCTAGAAAAAAAGATGTCTGTATGGTTTCTCCTTTCACCAAGTAATATCTACCTTCTTATGCCTTGCAAAGATAAATTCTGCAGGGAACATGGGTACCACTGTTTTAGTACACATACAATACATTATTATTGATGAAGAAAAAATTAATTAGAAAAAAATGGACAGGCATGTAAGGACGTTAGCAAAAGACGAAAAAACGTACTAGTTAAACAGAGCTTGCTATAGCAGAGTTTGACTGCTGCCATTAACAGTGAAACAAGAATTCTTCGATCGGGTGAGAGGGAATGGGAATGCCTGTTTTTTTAAAAAAATTTTCCATCCTTGGTTTGATATGAGGCAGGAACATAACAAAAATACACATTTTCAAATCAATAACTATAAACAAAGTAGGAGAAAGGAATATATCACATTCCAGCATACATCTGAATAAATCATTGTGGCATCTTTCCAGTGTCTGTTCTAGAGGGACACTTTCCTTGCCTTGCTAAAAAAAAAAAAAAAAAAAGAAAGAAAAAACATGGAACACATCTGGCACATGTGTCAAACGTCGCCTGATGGTTTCCTACAGATGTTCTAATCTGGGAAGGAGGGGGATGGGGCGAGGGGAAAATCTTGTTCCCATCAACTACACTGGGCAAAAATAAGATTTCAGCTTACTGATGAGTTACACAAGGCTGAAAGGTATAGGGTTGCCAACAAAGAATCATTGCAGATGTTAAGGCTAGCTATCCGTTTGTCTCACGTAAAAAGTCATAAAAGGCGGAATATATATCAAATTCAGCTTTAGCAGATCAATTCTAGGCTAAAATTATCTATGTGTCTAATGAATGCATTTGACACTCTGTTAGCTGAATGCTGGAAGAGTTCCTACTATAGCTGCATAGACAAGTCTATTCATAGGGTTTGGATAATCAGTTAGGGGTGGGCATGAGGGGGAAAAAAAAAACATTTGTTCATTTTGTTTTCGGATCAAATGAAATTTTACTATATTCGTCCTGAAATTTACTATATTTGTTCCATTAATTTCTGAAGTTTTATGCATACAAATGCCGTTTTATTGGCATGCACATATTGACGATAGCGAAGAGGAACAAATGCACATCCCTAATAACCACCAGCACACAGTCCTGCTAAAGCAGCAGCTTTAGTTTTGGCCACTAAAACACACAAAAACACACCACATTCTGCATGAGCGCAGACAGCTTAACTTCGCCATCGTACAGTTCTTGAAATGAAGTGCCGCCATAAAACTCGTGACATGCTCCTGGTATTGTATTGGTGGAAAGGAACCCAACACTGGGGGAGGCCTTCCACGATACAACTGCGCACGGTACATAGAAACCAATAACATTACCATGGACACAGGATCTGTCTAGAGTACAGCCAAGGGGGGGGGGGAGGGGGGGGGGAGGAAAGAATTTTTTTTTTTAAACAGGGGGCATTGTCCATAGCGCAGGTCCCTGCAATAAGAAACAATTAGTGCATCACCTATCACATGAGGTATCTCCCAAATGCAATACTTTGCCAACTGTTAGAGCTAGGCCACCAGAAAGCTCTCTCTCTCTCTTCATAAACTAAGATTATTTTAGCTCATCCTATTCCCTTAGGCTAATACACCGCACCTTTAAAATAGTTTCTGGATTTAAAGTAACTTACAAATTGATGCTTCTTCCTTGCAGCCTTCCTCCAGTAACCCCTAGACTCACATCAAGATCATAAGGATTTAAAAAATATCTTACCTAGAATAAGAAAAAAAAGAGAATAAAATTTCATCGTTATAATTTATTCCGATGCTAAATGCAAGAAGAATGAAAACTGCTAAACCAACCATGGCCTTCCCGGTTTAAACCCAATCTTAAATTAGATTCTTCCCAGCTGCAACTCTTCTGAGTTTGGGGAAGGGAGGGCAGGATTAGAACGGACACCCTCATCGTATTGCACGAGGCTCTACTTGTTGCAGTTTTAGCTTTCAGTTTAAGACTGACATTTTCCAGACAAAAGGTAAAGCAGGAAAATTCCGTAACCAAGAAATACATTGGGATTCTGTTGTCGTGTATTTTAAAATTATTATACTATTTACAAGATGTATTTTCCCTTAAGTGTTTATAATTCTATCAATCCAGAAACATGCAACTAGTTACATCTACACCAACTAACTTTTCTGGATCATTTTTGCCCCTCCCCCCTCAGTTTCCTCCCTGCTCCTTTGGGCGTCCAGTCCAATCAGAACTGGCCTGCATTGGGCAATGGTACCACATGAGCTTTTGCTTGCAACTACTTGACGTTTTTTTTCCCCCATCACTCAGTTTTATGTTTATTTAAAAACCCTCTTCCCTCTTATCTGGAAGCACAGAACGGACTTACAGGGAGGTTGGTGAAGGCAATATCAGTAGCAGAATTCAGCATGAGATATGCCCAGAGGATCCCTGGTTGCAAAGGCGTGAGGGATCAACTATTGCTACAGGTAGTAAATTGGGCAGATTAGCTGGGTCACCTGGCCCTTATTTTCATCCTATAGACCGACCATCACAGCGACCATCCTCACTCTGGGCCAAAAGTGCACAGCTCTCTCTGGATCTCAGTGATACATGCGTCACCAGAGTCTGGCCGATACTCGTGGTTATGAAAAAGGTCAGGACTCCCCCCCCCCTTTCTCTCTCGGGAGCCTGTTAATGCTGCACCCACATCGTTCCCCGGTACCAGGCCAACGAAGGAGGCCGCCCAGGGAATCAAACCTGGGCCTCCTGCAGGCAGGGCAGTGCACAGTACAACCTAGAGAGGAAGGGGACGGGAGTACGACAGACATTTGGAGACATGAAAAGCAGCCAATAATGCCCGAAAGCTCCAGTACAAGGGGTGATGGTATGAGACGGAAAGGAAACAGACCAGGACTGGGTGATGAATATGCAGGAGCACCTGCCTTGTGGAGGGTTGGGAGAGCCAAAGCAGGAGCCGAACTTAAGTACAGAAAAAGCAGAGGTAGAAGAGTGAGGGGGGAAAGCCAGAGATCAGGTAACGCATGCAGCACTGCAGTAGGAAGAGAAGATGGGCTTAGAGGCCTTGCTCTGCTGTCATATTCTTTGTTACTGTGTTTAAGGGGGACTACATTGTGTAGCTTGTCAGGTTTAGAAAGGAGGAGTGAATATTAGTCAGAAGCAGGAGGAGGAGGGATGGGAGTCAGAAGGTTTAAAGTCAGGGAGTTCTGTGGCAGGAGCAGCACGCTGCAAACATTTCCTACTTCCTGACCCCTTTACCAGTCTGCACCACCTGCTTAGGCATTCCTATTTAATTCAGGAGCAGCCAGCGAGCTCCCAATTGCCTCATACCTTGAGCACAGAGCACAAAAGAAAAAGAACCTTTAATGCGGAAACCCTAGTGAGAGTTGAAATGCTTCTCTACCTAAGTAAAGCAAGTAAATAAATCTGCCGTCTTTAATAGACTCATCCGGCATGTTTTACTTGCAAAGTCCAGGCCCTTAATACATACATACATAAAGGGGCTTGCCAGGAATTCATTTCACTTGCTTGGGTCAATGCATCACTCAGAAGAGGCGGCAGGAAGCCAGAAACTGAAGTAGTCGCCCAAGCAAAATGAACACGAGTCGTGATGCTGTGCATCCCATTCCATTTCATGGATAATAAATACAAATGCTGGCTTTGTACCCAGTGACCATGGCCCAGCATGCCTCACAGCCCGCATTGGGGGGAAGACAGGGAAGCTTTTGAGTGCCACAGGGTGGGTGGGGGTGGATGAGGGCTGGGTGCTTGCGCACCCTGAAAGAAAAGGGCTTTCGTTTGCACGGCTCTGTTCGGTTCTGGCTCCAGGCCCTGGCACCATTCGCCAAAGTTCCTGCATTAGGTTCATGCCGAAAGAGGCACATGAACTCTGTAGCCCAAGGGCTGAGCTGGGGAACCAGAAAAGCTTGTGGAACGATGCCTGAATCCCTGCTCCGGCATTAATCCAAATCAAGCATCACAAAAGGCAGAATATAAGCAGAATCATAAAACCGAAGTGCTCTTGTTTACCCAGTCATTAGCAGGCAAGCAGCATTATTTCCTTCCTCCTCTCTAAACTGGTAGCCAGAATGTCAGCAAAGCACAGCCACCTCAAGGCAGAAGGGCTGTAATTATAGACTGCTTTGGTATTCTGCTAACATAAACACAGACAGCACTTTAATTTAATTTTCTTTCACCCGGTGGCTTCCCTCCTGCTTCTTTGAGCTTTCAGCTCAAATCGGAACCAGGACTGGGAGCTGGCACTAGAAGCCTTCACTTGCTGCAACACAGAAATGTTTCCCTGATTTTTATTCCCTGCCGACTTGCTTCAGTCCACTTATTGCAATGGCAGTCCTCTGGTGAGGGGCCATGCACCAGGGCCCCTGCCAGCAACCTGCAAACATGGAACCTAAATCGGGCCATGGTGCCCTTCCATCCATCCCTGTGAATGCTGCCTTTGTGGCATCCCCAGCCCTTGCTGATCTGAGACGCAGAAGACTCGAGCTGGAAATCAAACACAGGTCTCTCTGCATAACAGTGTACAGTGCGGTCACCAGGCTGGCCCAACATGGAATGGCCACAGAACCAGTACCAGAAGAAAGAGCTCTGACCATGCACCCTTCTGTTGCTCTGCCAATCCACTCCGGAGGCCCTAACACATAACAATGAGAGGACCAAAGAAAGACTGATACAGAAAATAGATTCAACATCTCCATGTAGAAATCAACCAAAAAGTAAACAGTTAACATTTGTTGAAATCACTCTGATGATATGCAGAAGTATATCTAGAAAGCATGTATGCTCAGTGTCTCATTGGTAAGCAGAAGTGAAGTTAACGAGGGAATGAGTAAAGGATAGATGCTTTAGAGATCCGGTCACGCTGCAAGAACAACACTGCTGGGATGGAAGAGATTCCCGTTGGCCTAAAGAGGTGGTAAGCAACCCATTGCTCAATATCGAAGACATAAGTGCCAAGCTCAGCATCATAAAAAAAGGTCGAATCAGCCATCAGACAGAGCTAGAGCAGGATTAATGCAAAACGAATGCACAATGCACCCAACAGAAACAGCCAGATGCAGGGACCCATCATCATTTTGCTGCAAGAAGATTGTGTGTGACTTTTGTCCTTAACCTTGATCCAGGTCCTTCCAGTTGCAGGCATAATTGATTAGGCTTTTAGATTTAATGCCTTGCCTTTCCAAACCCGAGTTCAAGGTGAGTGACAATCGGGTACAGGAGGTGCTTTCCCTGCTCCAGAGGGTTTACAATCTAAGGGCCCTAAGCATTTTTTCCATAGACCCAAAATTGAAGACAACCTTTAGTAAATAAGGCCCCAAGACTGTACCTGAAGCAATGGAGGTTGAAGTGACTTGGCCAAGGTCAAAAGGAGCATTAGTAGGAGAAGCAGAATTTGAACCCTGTCTTCCTTTGTTTTCCCGCTTGCTGGTCTAAGCACTAGACTACACCTCCACTGGTAAACCGCAGTTGTCAAGGAAGGAATCCCAGCTGTGTGCACAAGTGTGCCAAGCTTTCAGCACTGTCGTTACTTTTGTTTGTATTTATTGCCATCAATGCTGGATAAGTTTTGCTCTTCTTTAGAGCCTCACAAGGAAGCACAGGAGAAACAAACACCAGCCAAGAAAGCCTTGAGCAACTGGGTTGAATGGCACGTTTTGCAGCCCAAGCTACACATGTCACGTAAATGCCCTCTATCAGCATGAAACAGTGGTTCCCAACCCTGTCCTGGGGACCCTCCAGCCAGTCAGGTTTTCAGGATATCCACTAGGGCTGTGCATTTGGTCCCTATGTACTGGCAATCCACAACAGATGTGGCCATATTCGTTGTATTCGTGGGGAAGCGAAACGTATCGTGATTCCCCACGAATCTTCGCCGAATTATTCGGCCACCTAAAGAAACCAATTTAAACAAACCCCCCACCCTCCTGACCCCCCCAAGACTTACCAAAACACCCTGGTAGTCCAGCGGGGGGTCTGGGAGCGACCTCCTGCACTCGGACTGACCGTCGGGCCGACCATTTTGAATACTGGCAGCCGATCGCCTTTGCCCTCACTGTGTCACAGGGGTCGACGGTTGGCTCCTGTGACATAGTGAGGGCAAAGGCGATCGGTGCCATTTTGAGTACTGTCATCCGACGGCCGGAGTGCAGGAGGTCGCTCCCGGACCCCTGCTGGACTTTTGGCAAGTCTTGTGGGGGTGAGGAAGGTCCCCCAAGACTTGACAAAAGTCCTTGGTGGTCCAGCGGGGGTCCGGGAGTGACCTCCTGCACTCGGACCGTCGGCTGCCAGTAATCAAAATGGTGCCGATAGCCTTTGCCCATACTATGTCACAGGGGCTACCGGTGCCATTGGTCAGCCCCTGTCACATGGTAGGAGCACAAGATGGTGCCAATGGCCATGTGACAGAGGCTGACCAATGGCACCATTAGCCCCTGTGACATAGTAGGTCAAAGGCTATCGGTGCCATTTTGAAACTGGCACCGAAGGTGTGAGTGCAGAGGATGGCTCCCGGACCCCCCGCTGGACCACCAGGGAGTTTTGGTAAGTCTTGGGGGGGGGGGGGGGTCAGGAGTTTGGTAAGTCTTGGGGGGGGGGTCAGGAGTTAATTTAATTTTAGCGGGGAAACGAATAGAAATTGACGTATTAACATATCGGGGCTCCATATGGCCAAATGCAACGTATTTGCCCCCCGACGAATCTGAATCCCGAATGCAACGTATGGCGTCCCTCTGCACATCCCTAATATCCACAATGAATATGCATGAGAGAAAATTTGCATGCACTGCAAAGAGGATGGTTGCTCCAGGGATTCCTCCCCCCCAAATGCAACAGTGAGCAAGGCAGAGTCTCGATTAGGCCGTGGGAGCCTGGGGATATCCCGACAGCCAACGAAAGGCCTGAGTGCCACGGCATTTTTTTTTTTTTTAAATAAATGTATGCCTCTTCAGTGTGGCTCAGAAGGCAGCAGCAGCACTAGGAAATCTGCTGCTGCTAAATTAAAGGGGAGCACAGCATCAGGGCTCTAAGCAAAGTGTGCGGCCATCCATTGCTCCTACCATGTGACAGGGGCCAGCCAATGGCACAGATAGCCCCTGTCACATGGTAAGGGCAAAGGGCCATCAGTGCCATTTTGATTAGTGGCAGCTGACGGCCCAAGAGCGGGAGATCGCTCCCGGGACCCCCGCTGGCCCACCAGGTACTTTAGAAAAGTTTTTTGGGGGGGAGGGGTCGGCAGGGTGGGAGATTCTAAATAATTAAATTTAAAGGGTCAGGGTGGGTTTGGGGGTTGTTTTTGTGAGCCCTTTCTTCCTGCCCCTCCCACAAAACAATAAGAGAACCCTCGAAAATTTCATGGGGTTTTCCTATCGCTTTCGGGGACCCCCCGATACTTGACTAGTTTGAAAATATCGTATGATATTTTCAATCATCAGAAAACGATTCACATCCCTAGTAAGTAAAGGTGGCTTTTTATGCTTATTTTTCTTGATTGACTGCCATTTTAATTATTGAATATTATGTGATGTGTCTGCTTTGAAAATTTTTATTGATATTTGGACAATTAATAATTTTTATGAGTTTTTAATTGTTGGATTTTATTCTGTTCATCAGCTGTTTTGTAACATTTATTAGTATAGCTTTACATTATTTCTGTGTGGGGCTCTATAGCAGCTTGGCTTATTCTGTTTTCCTAATGGGAAGTGTTGTTTAGGGCCTAGTTTAATATTTGTAGTGTTGCCTTTTCATAGATAGGGTTGTTACTGTTTGAGTGTGTTCCATATTCCAGGTGTAACTTTGTGCGGGTTAGTTTGTGTGCATTATTGCAGATTCTGGGAGTGTGTTAGGTGCTATATTTCTCTTTCCATTTCTCCAGGTTTGCACTGCATGCAGAGTGGCTTTTTTTGGGTTTCCATTCCAGTTTCTGTCTCCATATTTATAATGTGTGGTCTTTCTGTACTTGGTGAAGGTCAGTTCTGTGTGTGTGTCTGAGAGTGAAGTATTTTACTCGCATGTAGACATTTGTATCAATCTTATTTGTTAAGTTTTCTCAATAGGACATGCATTAGTGGTAAATTACTGTCTTTCATAAGGAGGGCTATTATGCCTGGTAGTAAAGGGAGTTTGTTTTGCTTTTACTGAGATGTCATCAGAATATCTTTTTTTGTATGGTGAGTTGTACGGGTAATGCCCTAGTTCTGCTCTGCACCCATTGTTGGGGGTCGAGGGGTTTCCTGTAGAATGCAGAGTGTTTGTTTACATTTAGCCTGGTGATGGTCACATGTTCAGTGTGTCACGCATGTGCGAACCATCTGTCAGGTGTGTCCCGACCGAAAAAAGGTTGAGAACCACTGGTCTAAACCAATGGTTCTCAATTCAGTTCTCAGGACACACCGAAGCCAGTTGGGTTTTTAGGATTTCCACATGAATCTGAAGGAAAGATTCACATGCACTGCCCAGGGCTGGTGCTAGCCCTTCCCCCAACCCTGTTCATTTAGCCTCTGTTCCAGGCCCACCAAAATAAAACTCAGATCCCTCCAGCTATCTAAACTTTAAAAACTGACATCACCCCATCCCCCAGATCCTTAGCCCCTTTCCCGGAACCCATGTCCAACATAAGGGTATTATAGGTGCCCTTATAGCCTTGCATACATACACACACTTGAGAATTATACATTTAGAATAGATTTTCCATGAAAAGGAATAATCAAAGTAGTCTTCTAAGGTAAAAATATCACTTAAAATTATATTTACATGCACTACCGTGGTGCCAACCAGAAATACCTGCAAAAAAGATGCTTGAAACCCATATGGTATGAGGCCTATTGTAACATGTTTTGGGCATGTGCTCGACCCTCTTAAAGCCATGAATAAACAATTACAATATAATAAACCTCCCATACCAAAATAGCACTAACTGACAGCATTCAAACAGTAACAACCAAAACTATGAAAAGGCAATACTACAAATATTATACCAAGCCTTAAAACACTAATACACCTCCTATTAGGAGACTACCTCACCTCCATTACATATGCAGAATACAAACAGACCCTTGCCAAATACAGAATAGAGCAACCATAAAGTATAAATAGAAACATGCAGGCAAAAACTGAACTGGAAACTGCAAAATGCCAGACTCTCTATCCTAAAACATCAAACAAAATCAAGAAATATAATACAAAACCAAAACAGTAAAAACATACTAATAAAAAGAATATTTAAGAAAACTGATGAATAGAAGATCCAATAATTAAAAACTTACAATTCATTTTAACTTTCCCAAACACAAATCAGTAACATCCCAAAATTAAAACTAATAACATTAAAAAAAAAAAATTCACACCCTCCGTACTTGGGATTTTTCCAGTCACCCTGAGATTATTGTGGTTTAGTGGGAATCGGGTGCACAAACCTTCTCCTCCTCCCTCTCTCTCACCCACACACATCCACATCCTTGCACACACACACACACACCCACAGGCATCTCCAACTTTTCTTTGGATGGGGGTCAGCCATCATCTCTGGGCCCTCCTCTTCCCTTCGGCTACTGGATGGTTGGGATCCACCAGCAGCACTAGGCCCTCCCTCTTAACTTCAGCTGCATGGCAGGTTGGGAACCCACCAGGTGGCCTCATGGCCTCACCCTCTTTTCAACTGTGTGACCGGTTAGGAACTGCTGGGCAGCCTGACAACCTCCTTGACATCTTGCTGCCAAATAAGATGGAGTTCACCAGGTTGCCCACAGCCTCCTCGACATCCTGGTTGCTGGCAGGATAGAGGTCTGCCAGATTGGCCCCATGGCCTCCTCTTAACCGAGGCCACTGTTGGGTTGGGATCCTCCGGACAGCCCAGTGGCCGCCTCTGAACTTTGGCTGCCAGTGGCCTCTAGGCCATCGCCCCCTCCGACCTGCCACTTTGTGCAAGTGCATAGCTTACACCAGCTCTGGCATTGCCTGACTGCACGTGAATCTATCTTGTACGTATTCATTGTAGATATCCTGAAAACTAGACTGGCTGGATATATCTTGGGGACTTGGCTGAGCATCACTAATCTAAATCATGCAATGGCTGGAGTGCTGCCAGGAGGTTAGAATGCAGACTGAGGTCCCCTGTGCAGGTTAGCAGGAACACTGTTCTCCATTTACATTAAATTCACCCGAAATCTGTTTGGCCTCTGGAAAGCAATTAATTGAAAGTACCCACTCAGCAACTATTACAAAACCATATATTTGTTGAAAAAGAAAATATTGTAGGTTGAACACGCTGATCTACTACAGCTTATAATTATTGGGTCTTGCAACTGTGTAAGGAGGGTGGGCCCTTGCTGCTGTGGCATTGTTGATGCAGCCAATAGGGTGAACCCCATAGGCCTGCACTAACAGCTGATGGAGGTTCTCTAGAGGAAAACTGGTCTAGGGCTTCATCTTTACCAATCTCTTTCCCCACAGGTTGAGCCCTTGGGTTCCGGGGGCCGGCAGGACTTAGGCGAGGATTACGCAGAAAACAGTGACAGCGACAATCTAGGGTCAGGGCAAGGGGTCAGAGGCAGGTGGCAAGCAAGAGTATTCCAATGTCCAGGCAAGGGGTCAGAATCAGAGGTCATTCCACACAGAAGACAGGAACGAGGCAGGAGGGTCTGACACAGCAGGGCAGTTTGTAGGGCAGGCAGGCTTGGATGAGAGGAGGCAGGGCAGGCTGGACGAGACAAGGCAGGCAAGGCTGGAGAGAAAAGGTATGACGAGCAGGAAGTTGAAACAAGTACTACCAAAGATAGGTGGATCTGTGGCAGATGCCTCATTTGTTGCCCAGCAGGGATTTAAATTCCCTGCCATGTGATGTCATCGGTAAGTACCGGTCTTGGAGGTTCCTACAGTGGGGTCTTTATAGACTAGACATTTGTACCTATGGGGAGCCCAGAGTCATCATGGCGGCGGCATTGTGTCGGCGGGTCCCGGAGGTGAGTGTGGCCAGTCGAGGGGCAGCCCCCCAGCTGGCCAACTGTAACAAATAGCCAAAGTAAGACAGAATGGCCATGATTCAATCCCAGCTGTGCCACTCATTGTGTGGTCTAGGGTGAGTCACTTAACCTCCTTGTATTCTGTACTTCCCTCGGCATGTCTTAAACATTTCTTTAAATAGAATGTAAGCGCACAAGATTAAAAAAAAAAAAAGTATTAATCACCGTCTACTCTGACTGTATGGCGCTCTATGGATTAAAGATGCTTTATAATTTATTTATTTATTTTTTGATTTAGCTTATGCCTTTTCGTTGGTAGCTAAAGGCAAGTTACATTTAGGTACAGTAGGTATTTCCCTGCTTTATAAATAATAATCAGTACTCTCACTATACAACACTATGCATACTGATGGTGCTTTATAAATAATAATCATTGTTATGTGATTACACAGGACTGTGTTCACGTGTGGTGCTTTAGAAATACATTATAATTATTAACAAGTGCTCTCTCTGGTTCTCATCCCACGGAAGCTCTGCCTCCAGCCTGCCACCTCGGAGACTGATTCCAGAAACAAGCAGCCCTGCAAACCAGTTCTATCAGTGTCACCCAAAGAGCGGAATCATGCAGGTGCCAGAGGGCAGCACGGCCCACCTCTGCTAGGAGGCAAGAGATGTCAGTGGGCCCTCAACAGGCTTCACTCAAGCAGACTGTAACAATATTAAACAGCTTAAATCCATGAGCTGGAGGGATAAATTGGAGATAGCCTGTAGTGGTACATTACAGTACATGCCAGTAGATGACTGACAAGCAGGATACACAAAAGCTGTTAGTATTTGCCTAGTGCAAGTGAATCATGCACAGATGTACATGAATCATCACGCGGATATGTACAAGGATCATGTACGGTGACAGCAGCCACCTGGAGAAGCTCCATGCACGTGGGATGCTCAGGTTCTCGAGGACATACCCCACCTCTCACCCCCCTCAAAGCCCCTGAATTCTACAGAGCTACCAGATAGTTTCTCCACAAAAGGATAATGAATTGCTGCTACATATTTACTATAAAATCCTGCAAGCTTTAAGTAAGGTTGGTATGCAGGGCTGACCTTAGAGAGCTGCAGGGTATGAAGCAAAATGAGCCAGAGCACTCTTTTCTCCTCCCTGCCTGAGGTTGAACAGGGGGCCCAGTCTCTACACCTGCAATACCTCTTGGCCCATCTGAAGCAGTGTAGGGGGTGGTGGCACCGATTCACTCCACTCTCCCAAGGACGGTCCCAACCCCACATCCCAATACCCAACTATTCCCTTATCCCCTAATCCCTACACTCCCAGCCTAAAGGCTTCTCCTCCTGCCTCCCAGGGGCCTCTCTCTCTCTCTCACGTTTCACCTCCCTCTGTGGCTCAGTCAGCAGGAAACTGGAGTCTACGATCTGGCACCTCTAATTGCTCCTGCTCCCGACACATCCTCTCCTCCCATACAGGTCAGATAATCTGTTTAACTGGTGCAGCAGGGAGAGGAGCCACTTAGAAGCACTGGACTTGCTAGGCTGCAGAGAGGGATTGCTTCCCAAATTCTTGGCTACAGCGGAGCAGAGCGAGCAGCTATTCTTCAGCCCCACAGGGCAACATCAGAGGAAAATGGCAGCTATGGCAGTCCCAAATCCCATGGAACAGGGCATGGTTTAATGACATGATGCAGGGGGCGGGGCTTCCAAGGTGACACAGGGCAGTCACCCCAACTCGCCCCTTCTCTCTCCAAGAATGGCCCCTGCTTGAGTGCTCAAGGATTTTGCAGGAGTGATAAGCTTTCCCACAATCTACTGAATTTCCCATGAAAGATCATCAGATTTACAGAAGGGGTGAGCTCTCTCCTGCATGCAACTTTGGAACAAAATCAACCCTAATGATTTCAAACCATATTACTTTAATAGTCTGGGCAGTGTAGCCTAGTGGTTAGAGCAGCAAGTTGAGAATGAAGGCAGCTAGGATTCAAATCCCGCTCCGCCCACTGTGACCACGAGCAAGACACGCTCTGTCTTTCATAGCCCCAGGTACTAATTCAGAATATAAACTCTGGATCAGAGTCCTACCTGAAGTTTAACAACTTGAGCATGGATTTGGAAAGGCAAGTTAATAAAACATGAGGTGAAAGAGGCTGTTTTGGAAGGATGCATCTGAAGAAAACAGGAAAAAAAAAAAACAAGCATTGACACGTTAAATGTAAAACATTGATAAGACAGGTTAAGAGAGAATTTGAATTGAAGAAGTTGGCCTTAGAGGCAAAAACTCATAATAAAAATTTTCTAAAATCTTCCAAAAGCAGGAAGCCTACAAGGGAGTCAGTTGGATCATTAGATGCTCAAGGGGTTAAAGGAGCACTTAGGGAAGATAAAATCATCAAGGAAAGTCTAAATTAATTCTCTGCTTCAGTGTTTACTAATGAAGATGCTGGGGAGATACCCATTCTGGAGATAATTTTCAAGGATGATGAATCAGATGAATGGAACCAAATCAAAGTGAATCTGTAAGATGTGGTAGGCCAGACTGATAAACTGAAGAATAGCAAATCACCTGGATAGGATGGTATATACCCAGGGATCCGAAACAACTCAAATATGAAATTTCAGACCTATTACTAGTAATTTATAACCTATTATTAAAATTGTCTATTGTACCTGAAGATTGGAGGGTGACCAATGTAACCCTGATATTTAAAAAAGGCACCAGGGATGACATGGGAAACTACAGACCTGACTTCAGTGCTGGGAAAAATAATGGAAACTGTTCTAAAAAAAAAAAAAAAAAAAAAAAAAAAAATCACCGAACATATAGACAGACATGGTTTAATGGGACAAAGTCAGCATGGATTTACCCAAGGGATGTCTTGCTTCACATATCTACTACATTTTTTTGAAGGGAATTATAAACATGTGGATAAAGGTGAGCCGGGAGATATAGTGTATTTGAATTTTCAGAAGGCGTTTGACAAAGTTATGCATGAGAGGCTTCTAAGAAAATTAAAAAGTCATGGGAAAGGAGGCAAGGTCCTCAGGTGGATTGCAAATTGGTTAAAAGACAGGAAAAGGAGAGTAGGATTAAATGTTTAATTTTCTCAGCGGAAAAAGGTAAATAGTAGAGTGCCTCAGGGATCTGTACTTGGACCAGTGCTTTTTAATATATTTATAAAAGATCTGGAAAGGGGTACAATAAGAGAGTTGATCAAATTTGCAGATGACAAAATTATTCAGAGTAGTTAAATCACAAGCGGATTGTGATAAATTGCAGGAGGATCTTGCAAGATGGGAAGATTGGGCATCCAAATGGCAGATGAAATTAATGTGAACAAGTACAAGTATAGGGAAAAATAACCCTTGCTGTAGTTAAATGATCTTAGGTTTCATATCAGGAGCTACCATCCAGGAAAAAGATCTTGGCATAATAGCAAACAATACATTGAAAGAGTCGGCTCAGTGTGCTGCGGCAGTCAAAAAAGCAAACAATGTTAGGAATTATTAGGAACGGAAAGGTGAATAAAATGGAGAATATCATAATGCCTCTATATCGATCCACGGTGAGACTGCACCTTCAGCACTGTGTGCAAATCTGGTTGACATTTCAAACCAGAATTAGTTGCACTGGAGAAGGTACAGAGAAGGGTGACCAAAATAGATGTATGGAATGGCTCCCCTATGAGGAAAGATTAAAGAGATAGGGCTGTCTGGCTTGGAGAAAAGACAAGGATATGATAGAGCAGTGATATGATAGAGGTCCATAATATCATGAAAGGCCATAATCGGGTAAATGTTAATTGGTTATTTACTCTTTCAGATAATACAAGAACTAGGGGGTCACTCCGTGAAATTAACAAGTAGCACATTTAAAACAAATCAGAGAAAATTCTTTTCACTCAATGCACAGTTAAGCTCTGGAAATCATTGCTGAAGAATATGGTTAGGGCAGTTAATGTTGCTGGGTTTAAACAAAGTTTGGATAAGTTCTTGAGAAGTCCATAAACTGCTATTAATCAAGTTGACTTGGGGAATATCCATTACTATTTAGGGATGTTCATTCGTTTTCAATAAAATAGACATTGGCAATGAAATTGTCCATTTCGTCTTGTTTTAGGAGCGCCACGAAATGAAAAAGAAAAAAAAGATTAAATTTCAGAAAAATTATTTCGTGTTAGTGCACACTAACTGGAAACATTACCAATAAGTTAAAAAGTGTCAATTGGGGAGCAGTTCGTTAGCTAGCGGTATGGTTCTGTATTCCCATTAGCTGTCTCCTTAGTTACGTGTTGTGTTACCAAGGTTGCAAGGTGGTATTTGTGGGGGTTGGCCAGTACTGGGTAACAAATGTAAACAAACAAATGATATAATAATACCATTAAGTTCTAGTCAGAATAAGCAAAGCATGTAATACATACATATTTTAAAATTTGCCAATCCTTTTGTATTTTAGGAAAGGGGCCCTGGCATTTTAGGATATGCATACATTTAATTCCCCTGTTATCTGTGTGTTTGGGTGAGGGGGCAGTAATTGGTGAGAGGGGAAGTGACTGGGGTGACGGTATGGGATGACAGATGGGAGAGAGACTGGTGAGTGGTGAGAAAAAGGCATCCTAGTGTGTGGCGGTGACTGTCTGGGGCGACTATATGGGATGATGGGGGGGAGAGACTGCTTGGGGTGGTGATTGCTAAGAGAAAGGCAACCTGCTTTGTGTGGGGTGAGACTAGTGAGAGGGGAAATGACTGGGGTGACGGTATGGGATGATGTGGGGGAGAGAGGCAGCCTGGTGTGTGTGTATGGGGGGGGGGGGGGTGACTGGGTTAACTGTGTGGAGTGACAAGTCACCCCCCACACTAGTCACCACCCAACTAGTCTCTCTCCCACCTGTCATCCCATACATTCACCCAAGTCACTTCCCCATCTCACCGACACACAGAGACTCACACTAAGGGAATTAAAAGTATGCATATCCCAAAATGCTATGTTCCCTTTCCTAAAATATAAAGGGATTGGCAAATTGTAAATATGCATTTGCATTACATGCTTTTACATCACTTGTTGTTTACATCTGTTACCAGACACTGGCTATCCCCCCCAAACACCACCTTGCAACCTTGGCAACACAAACAAATAACTAAGGAGATAGAAGTATGGTTTCCATTCCATTGGCTATCTAACAAACTGCTCCCCAATTGACACTTTTTAACTTATTGGTAACATTTTCAGTTAGCGCTCGCTAACATCCCATTAGTGTGCACTAACTCTGAAATTAGGGGAACCTGAAATAAATACCTCCTGAACCATTTTAAAAACAAAATCTAACAGATAATGACCCAAAACAAAAACGACACACAAAAAAAAAAACAAACAGTGCACATCCCTATGCTATTACTGGCATTAGTAGTATGAGGTCTATTTAATGTTTGGGTACTTGCCAGGTACTTGTAGCCTGGATTGGCCACTGTTGGAAACAGGGTGCTGGGCTTGATGGACCCTCGGTCTGAGCCAGTATGGCAACTTCCTCTATCTTATAAAGTCCAAGTGCAAACATGAGAAAGGAGTCTTCTAAAACTTTTGAAAGCCCTTCACATTTAAAACTTGCTTATTCACAGCATTTCCCCCTTACAGAGAGGCTTGGCAGAGCTATGAAAAGAAAGGATGACATTTGCAAGGATTTCTATGTAACACAGCTAGGGGAATCTAAGTCAAGCGCTACCAGGTTGTCAAGCTGCCACATCAGCAATTCTGATTGTTGAATTCACAACTTACTCAAGTAGAGTGACACCTATCTGCATGTGTTAATCCTACTAACTGCCAAAATGAATGTGTGGGGTGGGACTTCTTAAAGGAACTGACCTTCCCATAAAGTCCCTGCTACTGCATGGCCAACGCACTGCAGAAGTGCTCGACCCTCTTATAAAATCAAAGCGCTTAGTGCCACCAAGCCACGGCATCACCACAAGATCTATTTGCCAGGACTACACCATCAAAAACCACAGTCTGCCCAACGAAGCCACAGCTGTGGCAAGTCCAGGCAAAACAGCAGGGTCGGCCAGGGCTGGCCCAAGACAACGCAACCCTGCGTATCCCTCCCCTTCTATTGGCAAGGGTGCTACAGAAATCCTGAAGCAGACCAAGTCACTGAGGGAGCACGGGCTGGCGACAGGAACTGAAACGTCACCAGGAGCACAATTTCTGCAAGGGTACCAGGCTCTGAAATTAGGGAGAAATCCATTCTCTTTCAGACAAGCTTGCTTACTCCTTGGAAGGAGTTCAAGGTCTCAGCAGTACTTCAATAGAAACAAATGGAGAATCACCAGCACCAAAGCAACTGCAACAAAAAATAATAATAAGCAGCAACAGGAACATGGGGTCTGCTCTGACTTTCTAAGCAGCGCACATTTGATTAATGTTCCGCCTTTCAGGCACTTCAAAGTGGATTACACTCAGGTACTCTGGTCCCAGAGGGCTTGCAATCTAAGGGGCTCATTCACTAAGCCGCGTTAGGCCATTTACACTGTTTTTCGCTTGATAAATGGCCTAATGCAGGGTAACCCAAGATAGTTTAAACAGCTCGCATTTATTTGAGCTCTGGCACCACACATATTTAAATGAGTTCATTTGTATGCAAATGCATGCTAAGGAGTTGATTAGTACCCTAAACCAGTGTTTCCCAACCGGTGTGTCGTGGCTGACCTGCAGGTGTGCCGTGAGAAAGAGCCGGGTATAAAAAGTTGAGCCAGCAGCAGTCTTGGTGGTTTTCTTTCCTTCCTGCCTGCAGAAAGGGGGGGCAGAGAGCAACGCCTGCCTGCTCCTGCTGCTTCCCTCCCGGTTAGCTCTCTCATCTCGCCGGGCACTCATGCTGTTACTGCAGAGAAGGAAGCAGCCGCAGGTAAGGGTCGTTCAGACCTGCCAGCTCCAGGGAGGGAAGGGACAGGAAGAAGCAACAGCTGTGCCACAGACTGTCGGGGGGGGGGGGGGGGGGGGAAGGGCTAGAGGGGCTGGGGAAGGGGACAAAGAAGGTGATGAATTACCAGGCAGGTAGCGGGAAGGGAAGAAGGTGATGATGCCAGGGGAAAGGAAGAGAAGGGTAAAAAGAGAGGGAAGGGAAGAGAAAATGATGATGCCAGGGAGTTGGAGGGTGAAGGTGGTGATAATGCCAGGGGATGGAGGGAGAGGGCGAGGAAAGGTGGTAATTATGCCAGGGGGTGGAGGGGGAGGGAAAAGGGAAGGAAAAAGCTGATGATGACAGGGGACAGGAAGAGAAGGTGATAACGGTACCAGAGGGGTGAAGGGAGAAGGAAGAGAAAATGATGATAATGCCAGGGGCTGGAGGAAGGTGGTGGTGATGGTGCCAGTATGTGAAGGGAGAGAGAGTTTGAGTAGTGGGAAGAGAAGGTGGTGGTGGTGATGATGATGTTGTCAGAAGGTCGGAGGCAGAGAGAGAGAAAAGAAGGTGGTGATGATGTCATAGGGGTGGAGGGAGAAGGAAAGTGGTGGTGGTGATACCAGAAAGGTGGAGAGGGAGGATGATGATGCTAGGGGAAAGTAAAAGACGGGGATGATTCCAGGGGGTATGGAAGGAGAGGGAAAGGAAGAAGGTGAGGGTGCCAGGGGTGGAGCGAAAGGAAAGGGAGAGTGATAATCCCAGGGGAGAGAGGAAATATGATGATGGCAGAAGTGGGGGGAGAGAGAAGAGAAGACGATGATGGTGATGCTGTGCCACGATGAAGTGAACCCTCTGCCAGGTGTGCCATGACACAAAAAAGGTTGGGAACCACTGCCCTAAACAATGCAAACCAAACAACACAATTTTCCAAAAATAAAAAAAATCACAAGCCGCATTATTTCATTAGAAGCCTTTTCATATGAACACACATCCCGAGGCTTTGTCTTAAGGGGGCGGCTGGGCCCACAGTATGCCCACCTCCTCCCCCGTGAGATGGGAAAAATCCTGGGGGTTATGCATAGAGCCACACTCACGCTCCCTTTTGCCAGCCTTGCAGTAAAGCCCACTGCACCTTTTCCATGGCGCAAACCCCTCCCCTTCTCTCCATAAAATCCAGCCCCTCGAGGCTGAGGTTCTCTCCCCCCCCCACAGCCCATCACCCAGACTCCCTCATTACAGACAAATTACTGGTGGTGCAGTACTCGCCCTTCCCTTACACACAGAAAGATTCCTGGTGGTCTTGTGGGACCCCCCCCCCCCCAACCCGACCACCCCTTACTCACCAAGTCTCTCGTAGTTTAGTGGGGTCCCAGAGCACCTCCTAGTCGTCAGGCCTCAGAGCAGCCATTTTCCAAAATGGTGCCACCTGGTTTTCGCGTTTACCACGCAAGGAAAAATTACCAAGGGAGTCACAAAGCCGTAGCAACATTGACTGCGCTGCTTAGTGAATGACCCCCTAAGTTTGTCACTGAGTCAATGAAGGGGGAAGGGTCTTGCCCAAGGTCACAAGGTGAGGCAGCGGAATTTGAACCCTGGTTTCCTTGGAAATGCTGCCAGCTCCCCAACTCTACCTCGCATTAAGAACATAGGAAGTGCCATACTGGATCAGGCCAACAGTCCCTAGATCCCAGCCTCGGTGAGCAATCCAGGCCACGTGTAACTACTCACAGATTCTGATGGGGAGATCCATTCCCTGTTCACCACCAGCTCCCAGCAGTAAGGGGTTGGGTTTCCCCCGTCCACCTGCATAATAGTTATTAATTAACTTGTCCTCCAAAAGCATGTCAAAACCTTTTAAGCCCAACCATACTACTAGTTTTGACCACGTGCTCTGGAAACCAGTTCAAAAGATTTATTTGTGCATTGATTGTAAAAAAAAAACACAAAAAAAAAAACACTCAAATTTGGTTTTATATCTACTACCAACTAGACTCTTACAGTGTCTCCTAGTTCTACACTTATTTGAAACTGTAAATAACCATTCCCTAGCTACTTTCAACACACCACTTATGGCTATCATGTTTCTAATTACTGTGCTATGTGCTCAAGTCTAGCATCAAAAACACAATTGTTACATAAAAACAAACCACTCCACACTCCCTAGATGCCGTCACAATAAAATAGGAATTTTAATAGACTAGGATACCTTTTAAAGGATCAAGGGGGGGGGGGGAAAAACAGGTAAGTTTTGAGAGTTTTCAAGATGACACAGATCCCCTTCCTCAGATGCGCCATAGGATGTGAATAAATTCTTCTGAGCAAGAATACTGTGACATACTAGCAATTATTATTTTTTAGTACACACGATATATTATTGCTTGCTTATTTCCCAGTATGTGCATGAATTGCTAAATGCACTGACTTTTCGTACCTGAAATACTAATGAAAAAATGTACTGACATAATTGAGAGGGGGGTTCACTGTTCCTCCTCCCCCTCATTAA
The DNA here is from genome assembly GCF_901001135.1 of Rhinatrema bivittatum. Lineage (NCBI taxonomy): Eukaryota > Metazoa > Chordata > Amphibia > Gymnophiona > Rhinatrematidae > Rhinatrema > Rhinatrema bivittatum. The sequence continues at coordinate 24,819,253 of NC_042626.1, read as the reverse complement.
ACAGGGCCGAGGTACAACCCAAAAAACCCATGAAGGCAATGGGAATACAGCATGTGCCGTACCGGTCCACGAAATGAGAGGATCCCCACACTACAGACAGAAATTAATCTCACTCACTGCCTGAGAAGGACAAATATAGAGCATTTTGTCAAGTCGGATGGTAACCACAGCACTCAGAAGCTGACGTCACTCATCACACATACACGTGCGCCGCTCTCTCACACACAGCCAAAAAACTGGGTGGTTTTCCCTCACTAATAGTACTTTGAAGAATTTGTTAATCCAATGGCATGAAATCTTAGAGAGCCAGCAGTGAAATGAATCCAGTGTGGTTTCACAACCACTTCAGACTCTTACTGCAGTGCATTACACGACAACACACGGACCAATTTTATTGAAGTAGAGGAGAAAAACATTGTTTCGACTGGTAAAACCCAGAGAGCGCAGCTCAAGCACGGACCAAATGTTCTGAATGCAGGGGGACTCAACTCAGGGCGGCAAGAGCTGGCCAGCAGCTTCTAAAATGGAAAACATTTTTGGACAACAGCAGGAATTTGCTTATTATAAGGTGGAACAATAGAGGAGGATAAAGCTCCCTCTATAAGCAGCCATCCTTTGTAGCTAGTCATAAAATGCCAACTTTTGTTTAGTCACTGCTTTGTCATGTCTTCCCAAAAACCTTCACCCCAAAAATATTTTAAATTCAACCTTCTACACGCATTTTCAGTAGCAGGTTAAAAGAGCTGACTATCATTATTACTGACACAGCAGTCCCTCCTAACCCTCAAAATGACCCTCTAGGGGTTTGCATTTGAAACAAACGTGGTGAATGAGCTCATTTTTGTTTCAAACCCCCAATTTTTTATTTTTTATTTTTTTGTAATTTTGTAAGTTTTTCTTTTTCAGGAAACAGTGTATACTGTTAGCAAATAGTGCAACTTATTTTGCAAATAGGGCACCCTATTTCCCAAAAATGAAAAAAAAAATGGAAAAATATAACACCCCCAAAACAGAAAAAAATACCCCGATAAAAAAAATGGGTGAATACATCCCTAAGCTATGTCCCTTTAATTAACTTTCAGAAAATGGCTCCCTTGCAGCTAGAATGGAGTGAAAGCTTGTTTAAAAAAAAAAATGGTAACCCAAATTGTTCCTTTAAAGGTGAGCAATTCAAAAGTTTGTTATGTCAAGAAAGAACAGAATCAAGTGAGAGTTATCCAAACCCACAGTCCTCCTTTTGCCACCGTGGCCTCTCACTCCATCCGCTCAGCTGCCTGGGTTTATGGTGTGGTCAGGATCGCAAGGGGGTCTCCTTCGGTGGACTACTTGTTTGTCTCAAAAATAGCAAAGACATCACCGTGACTTCCTGCGGCTGACCCAAGAGCGCACAGGCCTTTCTCCATACCTGCTATCCAAACCACGTCTCTTGTCCCTCCCTCTCCCACCAGCAGGGGAAGCCTGCCCGAGAGTCTTCACACCCAACAGCACTGAACCGTTTTAGAAACAGATTCATTTAATGACTATGCAAAAAAAAAAAAAAATCAAGTACACGCTCCAGCCAGCATCTCTTCTCTCTTTCTCCCCCTTTGAACTTTGATAGTTTGCTTTTGACAATAGCATTTTCTCCCGTCATTTGTCATTAGCAAACTTCAGACAAGGTTAATGAAAGTTCTGTCACTTTAATGTCTAGCCCTGCTTTAAATTACAAATGTCACATGCCAAGACTAAGGAAAGGGCACTCAGAAACAATACTATAAAATATCTCCCGAGACACACAGGTAATTGCAGAGCTCATTAAAAAACTGTTTTAATTATTAATTGACCGTGTCAGAGTTGTCCTTTTGAAGTCAATTTCAATTATTTTTTTTTCCCTTGCCAGCATTATGATTTCAAGCTGACCTACAAGCACTTGGTAGTGGACCTCCGGAAAAGCTGCCCGACGGGAGCTGGAACCTATTTCTTGAGAGCTGCACAGCGACGCATCAGTTCAGTGCGTAACCCGCTCGCTCTCTCTCTCTCGCTGTTTCCATTTGTCCCTGCTACAGGTGCAATATCTGAGGTCTTGGGAGAAGGGGGCTTGAATGGTCTGCATTCATCAGAATCATTTTATTTTCATTTGCTGTGATTCTGTTCTAGCTTTATTGGAAATGTGATCTTAAGAACATGCCATACTGGGTCAGACCAAGGGTCCATCAAGCCCAGGATCCTGTCTCCAATAGTGGCCAATCCAGGCTCATCTTGTTTCATGAGTCAAAGAATATTAAGTTTAGGTTTAAGTTCTTGTTTATTTAATTGTCTGTATAGGTATATGTTCTTTTTTTGTTGTGTTTGTTTATAAGATTCTTCTTGTGTTTGTGATATATTTGTTTGTGTTTTTTTATGCTTTATATTTATTGTTTATGAATGTTGTTGTATTGGAACTGTGTTTCCTGGGTTTTATTTTAATCAATCAGCCTTCCCCATCCCGTGGCTTTAAGCATGGAACATAAATATTTGAAATTAAATTAAACAAAGAATGCTTTTTGGTGAAAACCACGGAGTCGGTGCACTAATGTGACAAGACCCAGCCCAGGTTATTTGGGGAAGTTTTTGGTTTTATTGACGACACCTGGTCTCCGTGTCTTTTTGGTAACCGTGGTGCGAATTTCACACCAGAATGCAAGTTTCAAAGAAAAGACACAAACTCCAGAAACCAAGTCTTAATAAAGTGGCATAAAATGAGCATCACTGCTGTGGAACAGGGATTTTTAGTCTCACAGACAGACACTATTAGCATTAATGACGGGAACTGAAATACTGCCGATTCCAATAGGTGTACCTGAGCCAGGCTGTCTTCATCTCTGCTACCTGGCCAGAAATCAGGCTGAGCCGGCCAAGAAAATGCTGAGCCTGAGCCAGAATCTACCAGCAGCAACAGCTCAGAACACGACATGGCTTCAAGCCTCCAAAAATGCCTGGGAAAGCTTCTGTGCACGCCTATTTACTAACCTGTGATAACACAGCAAATTGCCTTAAACTCAGAGTTTTACCCACATTACAACTGGATGGGCAATATCAGTGATACTCATGCAAGCATTGCTGATAATGCCAAAAAAAAAAAAAAAAAAGGCCAAACACGAGGAACATATTAATGAGCTTTCTTATGCAAATATATGCAAAATAGCTCATTAATATTAAAATAGGATACCGAATGTGATAACGCAGATCGTAAAGTTTATGTCCCCCCAAGATGCTTAAAAGAGGCATGTAACTCAATTTCCCCACTCCCCCTCTATTTGGCACCAAAATTCCTGTCCCCTTTAAAATAAAACAAAAAACCCCCAAAAAACAACTTACCCTTTAGGTCCCTGCCCCAGCTTATCTCTTCTCCCCCATTCTCCCCCCCCCCCCAACAGACATATAATGAAGCTTCTTCCCCCCTCCCCAGCCGGACTTTCAAATTCAGGCTCCCTGGTTTCCACCCTCACCACAAAGCAGGACAAGGACTGATCCTTGGCTCTTCTTTGCCCTTCATGAATAGCAAATCCCGTGGGCATTAACTTGCATTGAAATGGCAGATATAACACAGGTTGGTGACTTGACCCCCTCCCCCTCAGTCACCGAAAGCTCTTGATACAGAGAAAGTCTTTGCAAGGCATTGTCTCAGTTGCGTCTCATTGGTTAAATAGTACCAGCTCGCCAGTGAAGAAGAACGGAGAGGAGCAGTTTTTCCACATTATTGTATCCGCTATAATGCCATCAATTGCAAGGAGATGAAGGGAGAAGGATTTCAAAAACTCACACAGCATTTTAATCTGAAGAAAAGGAAAAAAAAATGGCTGCATGAGGAAAGAATTCCAAGTCAAGAGAAACCAAGGTTCAAATCCCACTGCCGGCTCCTTGTGACCTTGGGCAAGTCACTTTACCCTCAAGGCACAAACTTAAAGGTGAATTTTAAAAGCCCTGCATATGCCAAAATCGGGAGATGCCCGTAGGACTTACACGTGCCCGCCATATTTTAAGAGCCGCCTACATTTGCGCATATCTCCCCGCTACGCGCACATCTCTCTCTGAATCAAAAAAGGGGCATGGTGCGGCTGGAGCACGGGAGCACACAAATACTCGCGCATCCCATCGTGCGCCCAGGTCTAACGCCACGCAGCTTTACTTCTGCTATGGAGGAGGTGCAAGTGTAAACATACAAACAAAGCCGTTCCGGAGATGTTTAAAGGGTCTGGGGTAACTAGGGGGCGTGTAGGCTATTAAACCAGGCAAGTTTGGAGGACCTAGCTCTACACTGGGTGATCTGGCGAAACTGGTTTCGCTGTGGACACATGCCGTTTATAAAATTCCCTGACTTACGTGGCCGAAACCCAATCTGCAAGCTTGGGTCCGCCTACTTGAAAAATTAGGTGATGTATGCACTCTAAGGCTATTCTATAACCTACGCGTGTATATGTGCATATGTTCTAAAATCACTGCATCCCTGGCCTGCACTGATGCACACACGTCAACGGGCTCCTGCGCACACCTTTGAGAGTTACCGTCTAGGACTGTGAGCCCTCTGTGGACAGGGAAATACCTACGCAGTACCTGCATGTGATCTGTGCTGAAGTGCCAAAAAATGGAATATAAATCAAATAAATAAATAAGTGTGAATCGGAACCTGCAAATTTGAAGGGAAATGATTTCAAATTTGTTAAAGCGAAGAAGCTTTGTGTAATGTTAGGTAACAAAGGTCCAACAGGTGTATTTATTTATTTTAAAATTTGTACCCTGCCTAACTACGATCCCGGGCACGAAAAGAACATTTTGCCCATTCTCTAGTGGATACCACCTCACCTAATATCATCCATCTATTTAGAGCCTGTGTATCTATATAATTTCTTTTAGTACTCATGACCACGTGAAACACAACCGACTGTTGCCTTAGGTGAAGTTACAGCCAGCACCAGCTTACAGATGATTCATTACATATAGATCAGCACTTCAACATGGCCAGCCCTGAGGCCATCTACACTGAAGTCTTCTGTATGGCACCAGTACATAGCGCTCTGACCAGGTATATGCGATACCTGCATACAGACACTGCAAAACAACGGACTTTCCAGCCGGCTATGACGGAAAGGTGGCTGCTCACCTCGTCAGCATCTCTATTCAAAGCTGGTAAGCCAGCAGTGATCCCAGCCTGGAATTAACATCTTTCTGCTCCTTGGGAAGGTAATTGACAAAACGGTCTCTTTTGATACAAACACATAAAATACGCCACAATGTATAATATTCTAATTAAATTGAGGAATGGCTGCTAAGGCTGTGTTTCCATTAGCTCAGTCATATTTGATTTAGCTGCAGTAATGAATGCGGAATCAGGTTAGAACTGTAAGAAAGTTATCTGGCCATGTGAGCGTACTGAAATTAGGACAATAAAAGATGAAAAAATATACATGTCATGCCAGAGAGAGAGAGAGAAACAAAATTTATCTTCAATTAAAATATGCACCCTCCAGATAATAAATTTATTATCCCCTTCCAAGCTAAGGCTGAATTCAAGTTAGGATGGTAAGAAGTTGGGATTATTCATTAAGAATCATGCGTTTTTATCCTATACATATGCATATATACATATTGTCTAAAGAGAGAAAAAGTTTTGCCTTTTAGTTTATCATGATTTTTTTTTATAGTCATTCTATTATGTGCCTACATATTTCATACAATACATACATATCATAAATACAAGATAAAAATCAAAATACACCAGAAGATAAAATGTTCTCACATGGAAGAGGATGAGCCTAACTTTAAAACCTATCCACAGTACAGCATTTATACGAGAAAGTACAGTATTTTATATACTGTGTGGCGGGAGATGCTGTTTGTAAAATTCCACAGTCCTGCATGTTTCAGTACACACGAATATTTCCCATGCAAAAAAATGCATACTTTCTCCACCTATGTTATAAATATGCACGCGTGCATTTTAGGTGCAAGAACAAAAATAGAACATGTAGGTGTAATAACCCCGATTTATATGGGGAGGCAGGTTTTTATAAAGTATGTATGTATACAGTTTTGAAAATACTTTCATGCGTACTTGAAATCACCATTTCACAGATAGTTCACCAGTTCACCCAGTGTCTCCAGTTCACTAGACCCCCTAGCACTTCACCCATATCTCCAGTCTGAAAAACTGTAGACAAAAAAAAAAAAATCCAATTTCACTTGCGTGAATCAATCAACAGGTGTAAAAGTGCATGAATAGGTTCAGTGACGTATACACGAATACTGTAAACAGCAACTTACAGTGCATTCTTCTGAACCCCGCCCCTGGAGTGCCTCTAGCCCCGCCCCCTTTCCCACCAGTAAAATGGCACACACACATACTCAAAGCATTTATAAAATAGCAAGTACGCGAGTACATGCTACTCGCACACTAATGCTTTTTTACGCGAGAAACACTTTAAAAATTTACACCAATATGAATGCATACCACAGGGCTGAAAGAACTGGAAAATGAAATTGCAGACCTACTATTAGTAATCTATAACTAACCATTAAAATCAGCTATGGTACCTGACGTTTAGAGAGTGGCCAAGAGTGATCCAGGAAACTGCAGATCGGTGAACCTGACGTCAATGCTGGTAAAAATGGTTGAACATATTATAAAGAACAAAATTACTGAGCACATAGATAGACATAGTTTAACAGAGCAAAGCCAATGTGGACTTAGCCAAGGGCAGTGCTGCCTCACCAAGCTGCCTCATTTTTTCTGAAGGTGTGAATGAACATGTGGATAAAGGTGAGCCAGTTGATACAGCGTATATGGATCTTCAGAGCATGTTTGGCAAAGTACCTCGTGAGAGACTCTTTAGGAAAATAAAAAACGTCATGGGATAGGGGACTGAGAACTGGTTAAAAGATAGAAAACAGAGAGTAGGGCTAAATAGTCAATTTTCTCAATAAAGAAAGGTGAATATTGGAGTGTCCCAGGGATCTGTTCTGGGACCACTACTTTTTAACATATTTATAAATGACCTAGAGATGGTAACAAGCAAGGTGATCAAATCTGCTGATGGTACAAAATTATTCAAAGTTTGTAAATCACAAGAGGATTGTGAGAAATTGCAAGAGGACCTTGCAAGATTGAGAGTCTGGGCATCCAAATGGAAGATGACATTTAATGTGGACAAGTGCAAAGTGATGCACGTAAGGAAGAGCAACCAAATTACTACACTAAACCCAAAAAAAAAAAAAAAAAAATCAAATAAATAAATAAATATTTGCTGAGCAGATGGGATGGATGTGTCACATTTGGTAGCTCACGGAATGGCCCTGCAAGCTGCAGCATTCATCCCGATGCTGCCTTCACCACTTTGCGGCCTGCTTGCCACCCGATACTGATCGCCAAGAGCCGCGTAGGATGCCGCTGCGCACCTCTGGGGCCCCTCTACATGTGCATCCGACTGGCTGCTACTTAGAGGGCCCGTGGCGGAAAAGTAGCCCCGGCACCCTCGGATAACATCACCAACTCTCCACTATTTAAGATTCCTTCTGTAGAGCAGCAGATGCCTCAGCAATGGGTCTCCCGTCGTGCCCAGTGTCTTCAGTGCGTGTTGCCTGTGTTCCTGCCTTGTTCCAGCCTTGCCTCGTCCTTGCCTTGCTCCTGTCTTGACCTCCCGGTACTGACCTCGGCATAGGAGCTTGACCACTGCTTGCTTGCTTGCTGCCTGAACCTGGCCTTAGCCTTGGACCTGATGTCGACTTGTCTGCTGCCTGCCCTGACCTCTGGCTCATCTCCGGTATCGCCTGTCTCCTGCCAACCCTGAAGCCGGCCTGTTCTCGGACTCTTGCCTGCAGGACCAACCCTGGGACTCAGCTAAGTCCTGCCGGCTGCCAGAACCCAAGGACTGAACCTGTGGAGGAGGCAGCTGGTCAAGGTGAAGCTTCAGTCTGTCCCGCTGCAGGGCACGTCTGCCAGTTGTCAGCATGGGCCTAGTGAGTTTGCCCGCTAGGCTGTGCCAACCACACCCCAGTACTAAGGGCTCACAGATACCTTGCTCATTACAGAATATTTTTGGTCTTTATCTGCTGTCATCCACTATGTCACTGTGTTATCTCTGGGATAAGCAGCTTGGAATCTATCGACCCCCTTGAGATCATGCCAGATACCTGTGACCTGGATTAGCCACTGTTGGAAACAGGATTCTGGACTTGATGGACCTTTGGTCTGACCCAGTATGGCATGTTCTTATGTTCTAATATTCTTTCTGACAGGTTATGTAGTCTAAAAAATCTTGCCACCACGTTAGGATACATACAGTTTTAAATGATCTTCTAACGCAAGGGTGAAAAACCGATTTAACATCAGAAACAGGACTCTGAACATGCATTTCTGGTGAAAATGTGCTGCTTTACAAACAGCAACTCCCCCCCCTCCCCCTCCCCAATGCTGAGTCACTGTTCAGATGGAAAACTCATCACATGCCAGGCCGTCTCCCACCAGGGCCATCAGAATGGGCAGGAGGGTCAGGCGAGTCCAAGCGGCAGCTGGAGTTGACAGGAGCTTTTCGGAGCTGCTATGCAGCCTCTGGAAAGCAGCTGTATCAGAGAGGAATGGACCCCCCCCCCCCCCCATGGTGGGTCCCTTTCCCCACCCCGGCTCAGGGTACTGCCTGGCAACAGGCCTGATCTCCATTCCATCGGGGTCCAGGACTGCAACAGCAAAGGGCCAAAGCTTGAAACAACCTTGATGAAATGGCAGCACTGTGTGTGTGGGGGGGGCGGGGGAGGCAGGGGGGGCAGTCTCAGTACGGGAATTACAGAGGTGCTGCAGGGCGCACGTGTGGTCTCTGTTGGAAGGACAACTTTTTGGAGGAACGCTGCTTGGGCAAAGTTGTAGGGATATCGCCCCCCCCCCCCTACTCATTTCTCTATCTAAAAGAAAAAAATATATATTTTAAAATAAGAAAAAAGGGGGTAACAGCAAACTAATGACTTTTCACATACATCTGGGAGGGGGTCACAATAATCTGACGACTTCTCCTTGCTAAGGCACAATGCGCCCCCATAAAAGCAATCAGGGTTTAGGATAAAGCCACACCGAAAGCGCCTCAATGTTAAACTGCATAAGATAACTAGAAAAACCACCAATATTGTGAAAGATACTGTTATCAATCAATTTTACAAGGGAGGAATAAAGTCCTCCCGGAAGCCTTCTCATCCTCCAATGGCAAATGAGTGAGCAACGAAATCTGTAAATCTAAGACCCTGCCTGGTTGTGAGAACAGAGCTCTTCTGGGCTAGCCCGGAGGCTCAGAGGCAAAAGCTCTGCACTGCCGCGCAGAAGGTCCCCAGGATGTGAGGGGCAGCATTCAAAGCTCCTGGGGGAGAAATCGTGATCATCCTAAAGAGCGAAACCTGGTGGCCAGATTTTGCATATCATTAAAAAAAAAAAAAAAGCCACAAACCGTGGAACCAAATCACCATTTTTTGCTTTAATGCCTGTGATAAAATGAAGAGTTTTAGTACGCGAGGCACTCAAACCGATAGAAGTTCCTGCCCTTAGCTCCTTATACCCGTCTAAATATCCCTTTGTCGGCTTATTTCATTGCTAAGTATTATGTAACGTGCAGTTCTGACAAATTACTTCTGGCAGTAAGAGGGGATAAGCAGAAAGCTTGCATTTCATCTTTTCAGGCAGAAAGCCTGTCCCAACACAGATCACAGTGTTCCAACAACTAAAAAAAGGGAAAAAAAAATCTTAAAAATGCTACTTTGCCATCATTTTAGCAAAATCTGAAGGTACTTTCCCTTTGAGAACGATCCCATACATAAAACAACCCATGCACATTTACACCTGCTAATTTGTGCAAATGCGGGGTCTGCAAACCCTGTCCCAACCCAGCCCCCAAGAACCCCTCCCTCCTCTGTGGGGGACAGTAGAGTTTTCTAGAAGCCCAATCAACTTAAATCTAAAATGTTTTACAGCTAATCTTATGCATTTAAGCATTCACATGATTAGACAGAATTCTATTTTTTATTTTATAGCTTAGTACAAGGCTCTTCTTCCCAATCTTCCTTCATGACTCAGCTGGGACCAGTGTTCCCTCTAAGCCTTGCACGCGTCACACGGCCCGTGAAGGCCGCCCACACGGTACAAAGTTTAGCGCACAGTTTTTAATCCTAGAGTTTTTCCAAAACCTAGGCAAATTATTAGGCATAAAATCATTATACTTGCAGAGCAATGATGGGAGACACCTATCGTGCGCGACATAATGTCTGTGCCACTCGGTGGATTAAGAAATCTCTGACTCATCTCTACACAGTCCATAGTATTGGTTTAAACACTTGCTCCAAAGTTTCTGTAACCCCAGTGAATTTAGCCCTAAGTGCACACACTGATGCGGCTCTCCGACAGAGGCCAGGATGCCACCTGTTACCTAGAACTGACTGCTAGCCTGCTAGGTCATGGAGAGTTCATGCTCCCAACCTCCAATGGCATAGCTGCAGCGGTTCAGGGTACAGCGACACAGTGTAAATGGGAGGGATGCTAGCATTGCTAGGTTACACAATACACAAGAGTACAAGAATCTATGCTCTGTGTCAGCAGCTAGATGACTGAGTGTATATGACGCCATGTGGTAATATAAACCATTTATAAAGAACATTAGAAAAAGATAGTGTCAACTGGTTAAGTTTAAATAAGTTGATAATATTTAAGTTAATTACAATTAAGATAATAAGATTTGAACTCATAAAAACCAAAATGAGTAAAGGTGTTAAACGCAAGAGAACAGCTACATCATTTAAATTCGAATGGCTAGATGCGACTGTTGAAACTAATACCGCGAAGTCACACAGCCTAACTCGTGTAGCCCTGCGCAAAATTTTTTCATATGATGAAGATAAAGGAGTCATTTGTCTGATCTGCACTGAAGCGAAAGCTATAGGAGAGTTTTCTATGGGTAAAAGTTGGAACGAGGTCTGGAAACTGGATTTCCTCAAAAGACATCTCGTAAGTAAATCTCACATTGACAATGTAACAAAATTGAAAAATATGAATCCACTATTTCGCGGTGGGTTGAAGAACCTGTTACTAGAGTCTCCAGAAGAAAAGCAAAGGAGGCAAATCGTTGTAGAACGGAAGCTTTCAAATCCAAATGAGATAAAGGACCTGATTGACAGCATCTTGCTAGCCATCAAATTGAACTCCTCTATGCTGGCTGTTACAGATATAAATGAACACATGGCCAAATCTGTAAAGCTGCCAAATAGTTGGAGAAGTAAAAATTATGCATTTGAATTTCTTGAAGTCATCAACAGCATTGTTCAAAATGATATAATGCAAGAAATTTCTTTGGCATTGTTCCACACTTTAACCGTTGATGAAAGCACTGACATATCTTTGACCAAATGCTTAATACTTTACCTTTAAGTATCTGCCTAGCAATGCTTTGGATTACAAAGTATTGTTTGGTGGCATTTTGCTATTATAACATTGCAATGCTGCTTTAATCATATCTGCCATCAAACTCTTTTATACAGCAAACAAGCTTGATTTAAGGAAGATGGTTATGTTTACATCGGACAGAGCCTCTTATGTTAGGAAGAAAAAGCACAGTTGAAAAAAGAAATCCCACACCTAACTCAGCAACACCGTGTAGCATATCGTGATGATTTAGGAATAACTGATATATGGAAAGAAGTCAAACTGATGCAAGACATTGAAACTCTTATCAGAATTGTGTACTCAATGTTTAGTAGATCTATTTCGAAAAGAGTTAAATTTCAAGAAATCGCTGACGCCTCAGAGCATGATTCAGTGGCATTAAGACTTTTAAATGAAGTGTGATGGCTGTTGAGGCATTTTGCTGTGCAAGCTATAGTTCGAAACTATGCTGTTTTGTTACAATATTTCGAGGAAGAGCGGGGAAAAGACCCAATTGCCAAATACTGTTTCAAGAAGCTGAGCATTTCTGAGTTTAGGGTAGCTCTGGAAATTTTGAATGATGTTCTATCAGATTTGGCTTCATGGTCTCTTCAGAAGAAGAAGGGTTTAACAACTCTAGAAGATCACCATCTAGCTCGAGGCAAACTGAACAAGATCAGAAGTCAATATCTAATAGGCTCAACTCAGTGGAGTCAAAGTGTTAAAGCACTATTACAAGTACCAACCAATAGTGCAGTCGACACAAGCTCACTGATCACATTTATCAATCTCTTGTGTGTCCTTCTGGATGAAAGGTTTCCAGAAGAGGAAGTACAGGCATGGGCTGCATTTAATATTGGGTCACTTGTCAATTGTGACTTCGATTTCAGAATTGATAACATAAAACCACTTTGTGCTCAATATAAAGAGTTTCTGGCTGAGGAGTTAACAGTAGTTGATCAATACAACGACTTCAAATTCGTTGTCTTTGATTTTCTCAGCAACAAAGTTGTTTCAAATTTGTCATCTATGCTGTCGTTTGTAACTCAAAATGAACAATTCAAAGACCTCACTGTTGATGGATATTGTAGGAACATTCATGGCATCATCCAGTGTAGACTGTGAACGTGGCTTCAGTTTAATGAATGCTACGAAAACCAAATCGTGGAATCGGTTACAGACAGAGCATTTGGATATGATCATGCGTGTGAAGAACTATCAACTAGATGGCGGAAAAATAGATCTTGACAGAATCTATAACAAATGGACAAATGTCAAAGACCGTAAGGAAAAAATTTAAATATTATGGACTGTGAAGTTGTGAACTGAGTTATGAGGTGCAGTCACCTAGTACATATGGTATAAAACAAATAAACTGTTACGCTTTCTACTTGCTATACCTTAGTAGCCTCTTTAGTTAAGAAGTATATAAACATGTTAACATTTCACTTGGTCTTCACTTTTTTTTTTTAAACTCCAGTAGGCTTAGTTGTAAGTTTGGATGCACAACATTAAGTTAAGTTTCGGAAAAGTTGCACACAACAACATTTTTGCGCACATAGCATGTCAGAAATTAGAGGGAACATTGGCTGCGACATGTCACAGGAAATCTCTCATTTGGTAGCATCTTTCCAAAGGTAAGACAATAAATAAATTAACCATCAAGTCAGGTCCAAGTAGCAGCCTCTCCATGGGGAAAAGGCAGAAACATTAAAATGTTTCTAAGTTGGTAATGGGGGCAGCACTGGCAGAAAATCTGCTGCTGCTTTCATTGTCCACAGCAAAGGTAGTTAACGTGTTTCAAGGCCTTCACTTCTCCTTCAGGGATTTTCCTAGTTCTTAATGGGAATAATGTTTCGTTTCCACTGCTCTCTGGAGCATAAGCAGCTCTTATCTGCAACCTGCAGGGGAGGTTTGGCCTTACCAGGATCTTCAAGAATTATTTTTTTTTTTAGATTTACATCCGGTGGGCTGTTTAAATTGAAGTTTGGCATGTTTAACGGTTTCTGTTTGCAGATGAGAGCCATCTATGTTCCGGAGAGAAAGAATTATTGAGAATTGGGAAGAACTGGGTTGTAATGAATGTCCATTCTTGGTCCGTTTTGAATGGAACAAACCAAAAATTACCTGAAAATATCTGAACGTTTGTTAAAAACAAAATCAAAAGGCATCCTAGGACCTTCCCACCCACTCCGTGCCCCTCCCTCCCTCAGTAGCTAAAATGCCCCCACTTACTACTTTCATGGGGTCCTCACTATAGAAAGAGGCAGGAGCGATCCCCATTCACTCCTGCCCGGCCGGCTCCCAATGCCCAATGGTGCCAGCCAGCCGCAATTCAGTGCCAGTTTCTTTTTATGGGCATAAAACATTGGTGCCAGTCTCAGGTCAGCCGCTGCCATTGTGCATCAGGAGCTGGCAGGGTAGGCATGACTGGGAATTGCTCCTGCCCCTTTCTGCACTGAAGACCCTAGAGAATGGGGTAAGTGGAGGCCGAGGAGGCCCCCACTCAGGCTCACTTGTGAAGGTGGAGGGGGTACAAGAACAGGATGGTCCCTGGAGTCACTTTTAGCACTGGCATGTGGGTAGCACTTTAGTTCATTTGTTTGTTTTTAAATTTGTTTCTGTTTGGCAAATGAAACAAACCAAAACTAACTAAACAAATTGAAAACCTGAAACAAACAAACAAAGCAAAACAAAAAAGATTTCCCCCCTGCACATCCCTACAAAGTTGCACTACCACAGTTATAAGATAAACATAAGGGGCTATGCTTATACTAGCAACCACTGTTCCCTCTAAGCTACACACATGCTTGGCCATGCACAACTTTTATGCCCCCACACAGGAAATCAGCGGGGCTGTGAGAGAGTTCATCCCACCATGGCCCGAAGAAAACAAAAAAAACTCCCAAACCTCCAGGTGCTCTCTTTCTTTTACATTGCTGGAGCTGTGCAGGCAGGAAGGAAGAGGAGCAGCACCCGTGACAGGGCTGCCACGGATCCCCCATCTCACGGTGCTTGAGGAGGTAGCAGGGCCACTGTAGATCTTATCTTGTGGCAGCCCGAGAAGATAAGGGCCACTGTGAAGCAGCCCCCCCCCCCCGGGGTGACCTGCAAAGAGGAGGGCCCAGAGGCTGAGGCCCTGTAGAGTGTGTGTGTGTGTTTGTGAGCTGAGAGATTGTGTGTGGGAGTGAGCCTGCATGTTGTGAGAGACAGACAGCATGTGAGAGCGTGTGTGTGTGTGTGAGAGAGTGAGAGAGTGTGTGAGAGAAAAAAAACAGCATGTGAAAGAGCAATGTGCGGGTGTGAGACAGCATGTGAAAGAGCCAGTGTGTATGTATGAGAGAGAGAAACCATTTATTTATTTTTATTCTGCTTTTCGGCACTTCAAAGTAGATTATTTCCCTATCCCCAGAGTCTGGGGAGAGAATGAGAGGCACAAGTGAGTGAGAGTGAGTGAATGTGAATGTGAGAATGAACATGTATATGTAAGTAAAGTATGAGAGTGAATATGCAAGTGTGTTAGTGTGTGTTCTGCTCCAACGTTCTCTCTATTGACTGGGGTGTTGTGAGCATAAAATTGATAGGCTTTTTACATCATAGAAAGTAGTGCCCACATGGTAAAGAAACTAAACATTTTTGCTCGTGAGCAAACTTTTTGCACACAGCAACCTAATCTTTAGAGAGAACATTGCTAGTAACTTCAGCATGAACTGCTAATATGCTGTATTGTTGCAGATACGAGTGTCCCACACACAAATGGCCCAATTTTAATCCCCTGCGCGCGCAAAAAAATGGGGATTACGCGCGTGGCTGGGCCTTGCGTGCATCTTCAAAGGGGCCCAGCCAAACACACAACCCCCCGTTACGCGCCAAAGTGCCAGGCACAGTTAAAGGGGCAGGGAAGGTTGGCTGGTACAGCGACCATTTGAGGTCATGTTATAAAATCAGCACGTCCAACTTTTAAAATTTACCCCTAAAGTTCTTTATTTTCTAGAGGATTATTATGGGCATCAAAGCAAGAATTTGATTCCTCGGTTTTCTTTTTTTTTTATACCATTTCACAAGTGGATACCTTGGTTTTATTTTTCAATAATTATTCTGGCTGGATTTATAGCCCATGACACAGAGTTCAGGAAGTTGCCCTGATGCATAGCTTCTGGGCCCAGGGCCATTGCTGAAATGACCAGATTAAGAGCACTGGGAAGGTGAATCTATTAAAATAAGGGAAAAATCCCAGGATAATTATGAACGAGGGCACATGGCACCAAAATTGTACCACTAGTTCCAAATCAGCTAGAAGTAAAAAGACAACAGAGAAACTATGGGGCCAGTTCTCGACCCAACCAGAGACTTAGGAACAGCCTCAGGGGCATTGCATTCCCAAGGCTGGGGATGGCTCCAGTTGTCACAACATCCTCTGATAACAGTTTGGATTTATCTAAAAAGTGTTAGTCATCCAAGGTTCATATACACTGTGCAGCCACTGCCCTTCGGAAACACTTCCTGCAAAGAGTGGGTAATGGGGCAATATTACAGCTGGGCAAGAAGAAAGTTACCTAGAGGATAGGCCCACTCAGCTAAGAGACTCTCTCTGGATTCTCTCAGACTACACCACTTACCCTTACAATAGGATGAGGTCTTGGGCGTTACCTCCCCGTCTCCACCAACCAGCTGAATGGGAAGGCTAGACATGCATGTAGACCTCCTACCAAGATGAGCACACATCCCACTCTTCTAATGTTAAGCCCAGTCCAACATAAAAGCATGAAAATGGAGAACTTGGCAATTTATCTGAACTGCATCCCTTCAAAGACTCTCACGCAGCACAGGACATGACCTCCTCACTAGAGTCACCAAGCTGGTTACAGATGCTCCAAACCATGACTGTTCCATGCTCAACCCTTCTCTCTGCCCAAAATGACAGCCTTTATCACTAAACGCACTAGGACTTCTTGGTAGAACAAATGTCAACGGCGAACCACATTCATAAACTTGCAATCTGCAACCAGAAACAACATCCTGTATTTTACATTAAAATGTATTTATTTAGAGAATGCACATGGATTTATTCCATTATCTGTGCTATTTTTTATTACTATTATTATTACTAGGCATCCAAAATTGCTGTTGATAAAAATCAATGCTTCTTGAAAGAAATTCTATAATTACAACAGCACAGAATTTCTCTAGCCAAGGCTTCAAAACAGGGAGAGTACTAATAATTTAAGAATTAAACTCCTAGGAGATGAGAGAGGATGACATGCCAGTGACGGGGCTTTGGATGAAAGAGAAACGAGATGTGCTCCTGAAGGCAGGGCCACAAAAGGTGACACGGCACTAACAGGCAGCTAAGGAGCCTGTATGCACCAACAGGCAAAAACGAAAGGTACACATGTTAGAGCAAACCCTACAATCCCTTTGCTCTTACTGCCGTTCATCCCAGCAGCATCATTGATTTTCTAAGATGTACAAACATCTTTTGGCACACTTCGAGGAAGAGGGGGTGGCATTTTTACACCCACTCATGTAACCTGTGCTAAAATCTGCACGATCCAAACGTGTCCCAGCTATGAAGGGCTAAAAGGATTAACGTGTGTGCGTGTGTGTAAGGGAGGGGAGGCATTTTAAAGTCAGAGAATTCTGTATAACCACAATTTATAAGTAAACAGGAAGCTGCGCACAGAACTGATGTAGCCTCCGTTCCAAGACGCAGGCTCGCATACACCTACACAAGTACGTGGACGCCCTCCCCCGCTCAATAAAAAATAAAAAAAACCTGCAAAGATCCTTCTGGAGTCCTGGAAAGTTGGTGTGAACAGGACCCCAAACACAAACATTGTTTGGGAGGGGGTGGGGACATGGACAAAACACACACACCCACCCCGGTGATCTCATGAGCCTTTTATCCTTGGGAAAGGAGGATTAAAAAAAAAAATGCTAAAATGTTAGAGAGAAAGGAACAGGCCAGGAACCTTATTTACTTCCATTCAGAATTCTTTGGTGACTTTGGCTCCCTTTTGGACGTAAAGATCCAAAGTGAGGTTACCGAGCCCCTGCTTGCACGACTGCCTGTACACATCTTATAAAGCACATGCATATGAAATTAGCCAATCAGCACAGTAACTGGAAACATTCCAGGGCCTCTTATCTTTTGAAGAAATACTGCCTCCTGTATGGAAGCTGGAACAAGCTCAGCTCCCAGGGCTGCTAATGGAGGAGAAGAGGGAAACGTTTAATTCTAAATGAAACCAATCTTTCAGGTTTCAACTCTTTGCAAACTTAAATGGATTTCTTGTCGTTTACAATAGGCTGACAGATGCTGTGAGAGAGGTGTCTCGTACGGTATTAAAATCTTTCTATGCAGATGGCGCAGCCAGATGCACACAGATTCCCATCATGGTCCTCTCGCCAAACCTGTGCAGAATGATTTTTTTTTTTTACATCATGGGAGACCTTTCTCTCACGCTAACCTAGGGAAGAGAAAAAGTAAGAGGAACCCAAACCTTTGCTACTGGGAGAGAGTGAGTACCTTCCCTCTTACAAGTGCAGCCTTTGGTCCTGTTGAAAATGGGCCCATCCTAGGGCTTTCTTGCCACAAAAGGTGAAACACACACACACTTCCAAAACGAGAGATCAGAAGGGCCCAGAGAAGGGTCATGAGATTAACACTTTCCACGTGGAAATCCCCCAACTGGCACTGCCTGGACCCTTTGGAGCTCTCTTCATCTCCCACCCCCTTCTGAAGTTATTTGCCAGCAGCGTCATTGAAACTTTCTTCGAGGGTCTTTGGATTTCATTATGCAGTTCTGGGACAGCACTGTGGCAAGGCGCTGGCCGGCGATCCATCTTTCTTAGCTAACCTAATCTAAATAGAGGAGCAGAACCCTCCACTGTGCAGCTGATGGATAGCTCACATCTCCAATATAGTGTGGCTAAAAAAAAAAACTATCATGCTGCTCAGAAACGTATAGAAAAATACTCATTTATAACCATTCCAGGCTCTTCGGCTGCACTGGTCACATCTACTTAACACAGAGAAGTGTGAAGAGGGTGGAAGGAGGCTACGGGATGCAGGGACAGGGTGAGAAGACGGCACCCTACTAGACTCCATCTTACACCAACACAGCGCTTGACTGAATATTTTTACCCTCCTTAAGCTCTGTTATGCCTGATATAGTTCAAAAAGGAAGTCATTTAAAGAGACACTGTCAGGGCTGCTGACTTAGCAATTTGCAAACCCATCGGTCCTTGCAAAGATAACCAAACTACCACAGACATAAGCACGTGTTAGTTACAGCAGCATGGCACACCCTGGTATCCCAAGTTCCACATTTTTATTAGGAAGATATCATTAAAATAAAAAAATGCCCAAAAAAACTGAATAAATGCAAGATGTAACTAAACCAAGCAGCAACAAAATTATACCAGGACAATAAACATGCGCGTCTTAGGGATAGTCAAAAGTCTGTTTCTCTGTCCCTAGAATATCCTTTAGAAAACAATTTGTCAACTTGTTGGAGTGCTAGAGAAGATACAGAATGGCCTTCCATAACAGTTAAAAAAGTAAAAGTAAATAAAATATGTATTAGTGGAATATAAATCAAAGCTGCTGGTATTCCACAGCTGGAGATACTCCAGCTATGACTGGGGGAGCAGCAGGTGGCTGAAGACAGTCAACGTGGCTCTTGTATGCCACTGAATCCAGTACCACAAGGCACCACTGACATTTGCTTGTTAACAAAATAAAAGTCACAGGTGCTCCTCTACTCAAATACGCAGAAACAGCTGTCGACCCTTTTATTGGGAAAGAAAAATGTAAAAAAAAAAATATATATATAGTCATCCAATTTGGTCCTCTGGCGATCTTTCTAAACAAAGCACGAGAGCATTTTTCAGCTGTGTGCTTATCGTCGTGATGTTTACCTATCTCAGGTTTTTCCAGCACAGGAGTGTAAAGCATGTCACGGCAACGTTTGGGTTTACGAAAAGCTTACGGTGCAACGTGTTTACCAATGTTAAAAAAAAAAATGCAGTTTGAAAACTCTGTCCCCTCCCCATCCCATGTACCGTAGCGCTGGTAAAAGGGGCAGTGTTAAGGAGGTGGAGGGAAATTTGGGGGCGGGAATTCATTGTGAAATCTCCGTGCATATCTTTCCCAGGAGGACTTTGCACCCACTTCAAAGCAGCTCAGTCTGACGTTTCTGGAGGGAAATCCTGTTAGGAGTTTCCCTTCAGAACTTAACTTGCATGCCCGGGTGGGTACAATGTCCTGTTTAGAAACAGACACCCGCCCCCCCCCCCCACCCCTATATTAGCACCAGGAAGCAGCAGGACTCTTTATCAGGATGGTGGCTAGTTCACCTTAGAGCAAAGTTTTCAAATCTTATACAATAGGGGGGGTCCCCAAGCCACGGCACACAGCCCTCATCTGTTTATTTATTTTGTAAACAGCTGCCCCTTCACCATCTAACTCTTGCACACACACCAAGGTACAAATGGAAGGAGAAGCAGCTGTAGCATGGACCAGACCCATCGATGCCTCCCTCCCAAACCTCAGCCCCCCCCAGTCTCCTCGGTCACTCAGACCATCAAGTGGCACCAAGGAGGAGCTGGTCCACTGCCACGGGACAGGGCAGGCAAAAAAACACCACTCACACCCCTGTACCAGCGCCACTGCCTCTGCCAGGGCCAAAAACATTTTTTTTTTAAAACTTCAGCCCTGTTGTCACCTTCTCTCTGCTGCTCAGGGACTGGACTGCGAAAAGATTTTTTTTTTTTTTTTAAAATCCGAGGAATCGGGTGGAGGAAGGAAGAGGCAGAAGGGAGATGCTGGCAGGGCCAGATGTGCTGGTGGGGGAAGAGGAGAGGTAGAGGATAACACAGCAGGCCAAGTGGGTGGAGGAAGGCAGACCACCAACTGCGTTTGTTCTACTGCTCCCATCTCCTCCGCTGCTTCCTCCCCAGCTCAGGAAACTTCTCGGCGCTCCGAGACGTTCCGGCTGTCCAATGTAGCCCCCCCCCCCCTCATGCTGAAAAGTTTGGGGACCCCTGTTATACAGAGCAAGAAAAGCATTTTATATGCACTTCAGTTTCTAGGGTGTGGCAAGTCCTGTCTTAGACAAGAGGCCTCAAAAGCCATCATCCAATGAATGGTATCCAAGTGATGCAGATTTGTATTCATTTTATTAAAGCGATACGTTTCCCGTTATCTAGGAAATGATTCTTTGGCCCTGCATGGAACTGACACACTTATTCTCAATCGGCCCCATACTCTCTTATAGGTCTACAGCTCCCTGTCTTTTTACAATTTTCTATTCATGCAAAGAGCCCTGAGCCCAACTATCGCCTAACTGCTGCCGCCGCAAACATCCTTTCACTGGGCAACCATTAAACAATGGGGGAAAAAGTGAATTTTTAAGTAGGGAGCCTGACCTTGAGGGCATCAGTATCCTAAAGGCCTTGCTTCCTATTATAGTCTCAACCCCTACATCCAGCCAGCTGCCGCTCCTTCAGGAATTCACACGATTCTGCTGGGTTTCCTTTGAAACTGGGGAACTCCATGACATGGGCTGAATTTTGTAGTTTTTATTGTGGTCACAGAATCCCTCCCCCTCATTCTCCCTTCCACCTCCCCCTCCTCATTCTCCCTTCCACCTCTCCCTCCCCCCCTCATTCTCCCTTCCACCTCTCCCTCCCACCTCTATTCTCCCTCCCACTCCTTCTCACCTCACTCCCCCTCCCCCTCAGTCACTCCCCTCTCTCAATCCCCTCCTCTCCGGGTGGCGCGCGCGTGCGCCGCTGCCGCTACTGGTCCTCGCCGCCACCGCCACTGCTAGGGGTCCTCCCAGTGCCATTTTTGTCAACAGGAAAACTCTGGCCGATGTGCCCGCACATGCGCGGTAGAGCTGCTCTCTACTGCGCATCTGCGGGCCAGTCAGAGCCCATTTATAAGGTAGATATATAGAAGCAGATACTACATACCCCCATCCCATTCTCTACTGACTGATGAAGAGATGAAAG
This sequence comes from Rhinatrema bivittatum, assembly GCF_901001135.1. Lineage (NCBI taxonomy): Eukaryota > Metazoa > Chordata > Amphibia > Gymnophiona > Rhinatrematidae > Rhinatrema > Rhinatrema bivittatum. The sequence continues at coordinate 24,797,829 of NC_042626.1, read as the reverse complement.
TGTATCTGTCACACTGAGGCCACAACAGGAACTTTCACATCGTTGTCCTGCTTAACACCATCCACCAAGTAAATTAACAACTAAGATGTCTGAAGACCAACACAGATGTCAGAGTTATCAAGGAAGTCGGACCTTTTCAGGGCCGGCACAGACTCTTATTTCTGCCATACAATGACACCCGCTAGCCAAAATGTGCACCACAAAGAAAACATCAGTTGTTGCATCTACAAGATTTTACCCTCCATTGCTCAGGTACAAACTTACGGGCCGCTACAGTAAGGAGCAGTAGGAAGAGCTGCGTTAGTGCCGGGCGCACCCGCGTTTGCCGCACGCACAGTCCAGCTCACCTACCGCTCGATACTGTATTTAAATAGCTTGCAAATGCAAGCCGCGTCCAAGAAGCGTCCGTGAAGCGTTAGGCCCGCGCAACCCATTTTACTGTATAGGCGCTTTATACAGCGCCTATACAGTATCCTGGGTGCGCTGGTACCTGTCATTTCAAATGACATTTGAAACGACAGGTACCAGGAAGTGGATGGTCCTCTCTCCCTCCCTCCCGAAGCAAGGCGCAGGGCAAAAGTTAAAACAAAAGGGAATAAAGAGTAATAAAAGTTAACTTACTGGCGGGAGCCGGCGGGCGCACGTTCATCGAGCCGGAGGGAGCCGGCGGCGAAAGCAGCCTCCAACAGCCCCCGCCGGCGGCGAATGAATGCACACCTGTATATGCCTGTGCAATTTGGGCGCTCAAGGCTTGACGTCACACGTGACGCCAAACGTCGTGACGTCACGCCTTGAGCGCCTAAATTGCACAGGCATATACAGTTGTGCATTCATGCGCCGCCGGCGGGGGCTGTTGGAGGCCGCTTTCGCCGCCGGCTCCCTCCGGCTCGATGAATGCGCGCCCACCGGCTCCCGCCTCCCTCGATGAACGTGCGCCCGCCGGCTCCCGCCAGTAAGTTAACTTTTATTACACTTATTCCCTTTTGTTTTAACCCAGCTTCACGCAAGGAACAGAATTACAATTGTTCCTGCCAACAGTTAAGAAACGCGTTTGCAAGAAGAAAGGAAACTTTTTTTTTGCAAGACTGGGGCAGAGCTGGGTTGCAGCTCCGAAGAGCCCGAGGGGATTGGCCCGTCAATTTGAGAGGACTGGGGCTGCCCCGGAGACCGGCACCCATAGACACGGCCAGGGCAGGTGAGCGGGGGCTGGGGGAAAGTTTGCCACCTACCCTTACCCCTGCCTCTAACGAAGGGTAAGGGAAGGCGGTAAGTTAGCAGGTTAAAACGCGCGGGGAAAAGTACAGGTTTAAAAAGTGATAATCGGGGCGCTCGTTACTGTATGGGAGGGAATAGCTAATCCAATCGTTTACATCTCATATACATGCCGCGGGCGGAAAGGGTTACCCGTTGAGTTAAAGAGGCGGTAAGGATGAGTTAAAGGGGATAGTGAATCGCTGGTTGGGCTAACGCGGGTTAGAAGCAGGGTAACCGCGGGTTAGAAGCAGGGTAACCGCGGCCGCACTTTACTGTATTGGCCTGTTAGATTGTAAGCCCTCTGGGGATAGGGAAATACCTGCAGTACCTGAATGTAATCCGCTTTGAATTGCTGAAAAAAGTGTGAAAAGCGGAATATAAACAAACAAACAAAAAAACCAACAAGAGAAACACGAAAGGCCAACTAGCAAGCAGCCATGAATACCTGTTATGAAGCTGGTGACTGAAAGACAGGATGTATACAGTGGCAGTGCAATCTTGATACATTTGACCTGCTCTACTGAGGCAACATCAGTTATTGAAAACAATGACAGATTCTAAATGTAAAAATCAGAGAAGTCTCAGTCTCCTCAGTCTACAATCAACCAATAAGGAACCTGAATTCTTAGAACCAACAATGCATCCAAACAAAACCCTAAAGCAAATCATCAGTAACTTTTACAATCATATTAACAACTGGAGATAAAACATGACCAATGATGGAGAGAATTGGTGGAAACCTGGACTAAAACTCAGCCAAGCTCCTTCAGCAGTGGATGTTGAAAAAGAGGCTGTGACTCTGATCTCATGTTTCCCAGTAACGACACCGTGGCAGTAAACTGAAAGGTCATAGATCCAATACCACACTCCCAAACCTGCTCCACTACCATCCAGGTCCATCCAGTTGTAACACCAAAGAGCACCATTCTGCCACTGTTCCAAATTCAAAAAAAGCTAGTTGGCTAAATTATACAGCATGCTTAGATAAAGTGAAGCGGACAAAGTTTAACTCAGATAGTTACGAACAATTTGACCAAGTGATACAACAAGCTGCGGAACAAACTTCACACCCATACCCATACCCAACCTGGTCGCCAGATTCGACAACTATATCCAAGCGTTCACAATCCATCCTTTTGCAGATGTTGCCCTTGCAACAGGAGAAGAGCTTATTGCTGGACTGGCAGAAGAACAATGCAAATCACAGCAGGAAACGATCAAATACACAAATATGACCCACAATGTCAGAAAGCTTGAGCGGACATGAGAAAACATCTTGTCCCAATAAATTAAAGCCAGAACTGGGACTTAAGTCTCCAGAGCACCAGAAGTTAACATGACATATTTCAGTCCTGCTGTTTTATCTTTCTTGTGTGTAGGATTACCTGTATTTGCTGAGAAAATGTTCTCACTACATTAGCTGAATTGCTTATTTAGTTAAAATTCCGATATTGCCGAGGTTAAATTTCACTACACTTCTTTCAACTTGACCAAGCTTTAATACTACATTAGACAGTGTTTGCCAAATGTCTCCTGGAGCTTGAGGCACACCTATCCAGTTCGGGTTTCAGGATATCTGTAATGAAGATGCATGAGATAGATCTGCATACACTGGAGATCTCGGGTATGCAAATCTATCTCGTGCATATTCATCGTGGATAGTTGGGCCTCCAGGAAAGGGTCGAAAAACACTGCATTAGACTAACACAGGGGTAGGGAACTCCCGTCCTTGCACGCCACAAACAGATCCAATTTTCAGGAAATCCTTAATGAATATGCATGAGATACATTTGCAGCACTGCTTCCATTGTATGCAGATCTCCTTCTTGCGTAGTCATTGTGGGTATCCTGAAAACCAGGCCTGTTTGCAGAACTTGAGAACTAGAGTTATCTACCCTGGACTAACTCAAACTATATTTTACTAACATTTCCAAATTAAATGTTAACCGTATAGTACGTGTTCCCAAACTTGTTCTGGTGAACCCAGTCGAGTTTTCAGGATATCCACAACAAATATGCATGAGATAAAACGTGCATATATTGGGTCTCCAGTGAATGCAAATTCATCTCATGATATTCAATTGTGCGCAATCTGAAAATCTGATCAGATGGGAGAAGGAAGGCGATAATCAGGACAGATTTGGGAATCCCAAACTTACAGACCATGTCTGGAAACGTCCACAAAATCCAATCTTTCTCCAAAATCTGAGTCCATGCCAGGCAGTTGTAACACCCTGTGGAAAATGTCAAATCCAGTCTGCACCATACTAAACAGAGGTTAGAAGTGAAAGGTCTTGCGTTACCCTGAATCTGTGCAAGCTCCATCAATGCCATCTCTCAGCTGAGTAACAAAGGGGCAGTGTCTGGGACAAGATCTGCTCTCCCAAGCTAGATATAAGGACAGTGCAACATGGAGGTGACAGGGAAGTTGGGGGTTGCGGGGGTATCCAGTGTCTATCCCTTTCCTACCTACTGATGCTGGGTCCTCAGTTTCATGCAGAAGACCCCTTCTGTCCAGCTGTTCTGTAAAGCCAGAGACCCCCCCCCAACACATACATGTATATACATTTATCCAAATTTTAGGCATGCCTCCATTTTTGCTTCTATCCCCAGGGGTGGCAGTGCAGAACAGATCTGTGCAACTTCAAGACCCAGCAGACTCAACATATCCCTGTTAGCAAGTAGGGATGCAAATCGGAACAGTTTATCAGTTCGATTTCGGATTCGGAGGCTATTGGAAATTTTTTGTTGGGGCTCCGATCGTTTTTGCTTTAATATCGGCTGCACCTGAGCCGATTTAAAAAAAAAAAAACCGCACCCGACCTTTATATCTAATTGTTTAGCATCCGCCACCCTCCCGACCCCCAAAAAAACATTTTTAAAGTACTTGTGGTCCGTGGGGGTCCCGGCCGTCCATTGCTCCTACCATGTGACGGGGCCGCCAATGGCACGGATACCTGTCACATGGTAAGGGCAAAGGGCCATCGGCGCCATTTTGTTTACTGGCAGTCGACGCCCTGAGAGCGGGAGATCACTCCCGGGATCCCCGCTGGACCACCAGGTACTTTAAAAATGTTTTTGGGGGGGGGGGGGTCGGGAAGGTTGGGGGATGCTAACCAATTAGATATAAAGGGTCAGGGTGGGTTTTGGGGGGGGGGGGGGGGGAGTTGGATGTGTTCCCTTTCTCCCTTCCCCCCAAACAGATACGAAAACCATATGAACCATTCGTGGGGTTTCCTATCTGTTTCGGGGGGGGGGGCCTCCAATATCTGACGAATTTTGAAATATCGTTCCGATATTTCAAATCGTCAGAAAAATAATTCGCATCCCTATTGGCAAGTAATTTGGCCTTCCTGTAACAAAACATAGAACAGAAGTTCATGTAGCCATCGTTTCTTCATCCTAAGCACTCAGCCTGCGCTCAGGTCTTTGGACATAATTATTACATAAAGCTGTGGATAGGCCGATTTGCTTCTGACTGAACAAGTTAACACATTAAGAGGTCAATTTTGAAAGAGCCCGCATAGCTGCAAAATATAGTTATTTTCACGACACGTATTTTGTAGCTAACTAGCAGTAAAAGTCCATCCAATGATAGGGAAATACAGTAATGTGTAGGAAGTGTACAACTGAGATGTGTGGTAGCAGAGAGTACAGAAGGGATGAGAGAGAGAGAGAGAGAACGGCCAGAGGGGGGTAGAGCTCAATGTCCAGATGTGGCACTACAAAGTGGATTGGACAATACAATTTATTTATGGAGCTGGAGAGTACAGAAGGAGGTGGAGCTCAATTTCCATATGTGGCAGTACAGAGTTGATTGGGCAACACAGAGAGGGGAACAGCGCTGGAGAGTGGGCAGAGCTTAAGAGTACAAGGAGAGAGGGGTGGACCTCAATGTGCAAACTGGCAATGCAGCTGCGGTGTAACTTTCCTCTTTATTATACTTACACGCTTTGCAAGGAGAAACTATGCAGGTATTTGGCACTGCTATTTATACAGCTGATCGAGGGTAAAAATAGCACGGAGACTATTGAACTCCCCCCTCCCTCCCTGCACGTGCCTTTTTTTTTCCTCCCACAGCCTAGCCCCCCCTCCCAGAGCATCTCTTTTTAAACCCAACTAATAGCTTGCGCACTACAGAAGTGCGCATGTACTTTTTAACTAGATAGGAGAAAGATGTTCGGCTGGGGTAATGGGCTTTGAAAGTCTTCTTGGGCAGGTCTGGAGCATTATCAAAGCTGCTTGTGGTGTGTGCTGCAGCTAAATCTTTTATGCAAGTTAGTAAAAAAAAAAAAAAAAAGTATCGATCCATCCTTCTCCTGCTGTTGTAACCAACATTGATCACGGGGGGGGGGGGATCATTCTGAGCTCTGTGGTGCGGAGGCCTAGCAGCCCTGCAAGTCTTGGAGTAAAACGCAGTCTTTGTACAAGTTCCCATGCTGGCACAAACGGACCCTCATGGCCTAACAGAGGAACGAGAGCCCTGTGAAAGGAACTATCACCCATCCTGCCCTCCTCTCCCCATCTTCTTCCACCAGCCTGGGTCATATTTGAGCCAAATTATGGTGTCCCTCCTTGCCAGAAGCATTGAAAGAAAGTCAGCACTGTCCCATCGCCATCCACGAAACCTTGGGAGTTATTGCAGCAGAAGGAACGCGTGTGAGGGTTGGTTTTTTTTTTTAATGTAGCTCACTCATGGGGGGGGGGGGAAGAGGCACTTGGTCAGGCGCAAACGCTTCTCAGGAACGTGAATCCAATTCCACCTGCTTCTACTTTAATTAAATGCAAAACCATGAACGGCAACCAGGCATCCCCAAGACAGCGCCCACCTCCATATGCCAGTGGCTGCTGTTTAGGACGAGCAAAACCTCAGCGGCACAGGTCAGACTCCCCCTTCTGGTGAAATGCATGGAGACCACCCTTCCGGGCAGTCCGATGCCGGGGAAGATCTGTGGGTCTGGCGGTCACTGAAGAGAACTGTGAGCCCCCGTGTGCCCTTGGACGTCGGAAGGCAACTTGTACCGACTTTCTGTGACCTTGCACACATGGCAGCTTATTTTCCAGCGGCTTCAGTTTGCCCAGCTTGAGTGTGAAATTGTTGCTCCTCTCTCCCCCCCCCCCCCCAGATCAGACAACAAAACTAGCAGCTGATCTTCACCATGCCTTTCTAGCGGGGTCCGTGAGCCTTTTTCTGAATAATTAAAAGGGGGAGGAGTCTTACCCCTCTTTTATTATTTGTCCAGGGCATGCATGGATTTCTCTCCAAAGTTATTACAAAGTGCACTGGGATTTTGATTTTAGGAAAGATTCAGCAGACAGCAAGGAAAAAAAAAATCACCTTCCTATTATTCAAAGGATGCAGAGGGGAGGAAAAACACAAAAAAACGAGGGATTCGCACAGCACTTCCTGGATGCTTTTTGCACCGCTGGCTCTGAATCATCCGGCTAGCTGCCCACCATTCTGGCCTGCCACCCCATCCCCTCTCCTGAGGAAAGAGTTAATAATTAGAGAATTCTCCTGCCAGTTCAGTTCACTGAGAATTTTCAGCTGACACAAAGGCCATGCAAGAATGGGCTAATGTGTCATTCGGCATTTCAGACTGAATCGGCGTTAACGATAGAATGGCAGGGGGAAAATGCCACCGCCACCACAACTGACGATCACCCAAAGTCGCAGCCACAGGACTTATGAATTGATGAGCGTCTGGGAAAGCTGGTATGGGAAATCAATGCACATTGCACTGTGTAGGAACTATTAACCTCTCTGTGCGAGGCTAGTAATGGAACATCATTAGACATATACATCGAAGGAAATGAAAATGAACGAACAGAGCTGAAGAAAGAGCGATCCTTGATCCTTTCTTCCTTTTAAATTCTGGTTCCTACCAAACCAAACCCGTTTACAGCAGGCTGGGCTCCTTCCCCCCCCCCCCATATTTTTTAATCATGGAAGTACCATGGGTATTGGGAATAGAGAGGGATCCTTTTGAAAAACCACAGCTCGTGTTGAGACCTAAATGTGGCATGGTGCAAGGGCGCTGAAGGCACACCGACCTTACATTTAAAACATAAATAAATAAATAGCTGAGTGGCGTGTAATTATAATCATTCACCATGCTCATCTCATGGCAGAGCAATAAACCTTCGCTAACCCATGGCATGGACTTGCACAGAAAAACCAGGCAGGCAAAGCAGGGGATGATTGGTTACTGCCCACAGGGAGAGGCAGAGAAGCGCCAGTGTGTAACAAAGTAACCAACAGGCACAGAGAATGTTTGATTGTTGCTGGAGATTCTTCAGAGATAGAAGAAGACTCCAGTGGGCAGATGCGCTCTTGTTGAGCTAAATAATAAGGGGGGCACCTTACAACCCAGAAGAGATAATGGGTAGGTGCAATACCAGGGCAATAACGACCGGGGGATCTAGTTCCTGACCAATCCAACCATCCAGGTTCCCAGGCATTAGGGAGAAGGGCAGAGGGTGCACAGAGGAACATTCTGAGGGGGGGGGGGGGGGGGGGGAGTATATTTCCTTTTATTTTCAAGATTTATATTCTGCCTTTATAGCACAATTTAACCAAAGTGGATTACAATTTAAAGCAAATTTAACAATTCAAAACACAAACAGCAGCAGATTAAAACAAATAAATAAACAGTATCTCAAACAAAAACACATATCTCTCTTAATGAGAGAGAGTGTGCAAGCTTTAAAAAAAAAATTGCATTTTTTTAGGGTATTAGATCACTAAATTTGATTGCACAAGTCCAGAGTTCTGCATCAACAGGAAGCTGACAATTCTTTCTTCTTCCTAATCCTTTGGCTTGCCAGCTCAGTTGGAACTGCCCTCGCCTGGGTTATGGTTCCAAGAGCCTTCATTTACAATTAATTGGGTGTTTTCCCCTTATTTCATATTCCCCTCCCAACTAAGTTATCCCTCTGGATCTTGGCTAATGTGGACTTCAAGTCTGGCCTGTAGGTGTCACTGTTGAGTGATGACTGGGGCACCCTGCCCCCTGGGCTGCAGGTGCTGCCTCTGCAGCATGCCTACTGACCCAGGATTTGAAACAGGGTCCTCCGCAGGTCTTCCACGTGGCAGTGTACAGCGCAGCCACTGAGCAACTGGGCTAGCCCAAGTTAATGGGATTTCTATCCGATTCATTCTGTCAGCTGGCAAAAGCAACATCCAATGACCATTTCACAAAAAGATGATCAGGGGTGATAAGTTTTGGGGGTTGTTTTTTTTTTTTTTTTTTTTTTAATCAGAGGGGTTTGATGACCATGGGCCGGTGCTTTCATTAGGCAAACTTGGCGGTCACCTTATTCCACAATAAAATATATATATATTTTTAAAGTAATTTAGGCCCCGATATTCAGCGCCACTTAGCCAGCTAAGCCCGAGTTTAGCCATCTGAATGGCACGGTTTAAATATCCGGCTGCAGTCAGTGGCAACCACTTAGCCAGCTAACTTTTTATTCTGCTTAAAAGACGGCCGAGAAGGGTGGAGGAGTTTCGGGTTGGAGGCACTTGGCCGGCTAGGTCATAGCCGGATAAATGCAGATATTCAGCGTTATCCAAGTTAGTTAACCGGAAAAGGCCAACCATTCGATTGTCTTAAAGTCAGCAGGATAAACTCATCTGGCTAACATTAAATCAGACAAGTAAATTAAGTGGCACGGTCATGCCCCTGAATATCTCAGCCGTGGTAACCGGACAAGTTAATCCGGCTAACTCAAGACAGCTTGTCACTATGATGGCCCTGCATCTTTTCTTGCAGAGCCTGCCAAAGCAATAAAAAAGCAAGCTTTCAGTCGCCTGGCAAGACCCTTATCAGAACCCAAAACCATGCACTGATTTTTTAAAAGCCGGTTTTGTTTACATCTTGGCATCCCCAAGTTTGTTTTGCTGAGATTCGGTTGATTATCACGAACAGCACCTGTAAGTTTTACTTTGAGGGATTTCCACCTCACCCAAGTAAACCCACACAGGCTGCTCCAGACCTGGTTTTGCCCCCGCTGCATGCAGGGATTCGTAGTTCTTACAGAAATCAATGGGACAACGAGAACTACAAATGCATGTATGCAATGGGGCACAGCCAGGCCTGCCCAGCCGACCATGAGCTGAGGTGGCAACCTAAAGACCAGAGAGAGAGTGTGATTTTTGCTACCTCCCCTTTTCATCATTAGAATTTGCTATCAAGAAATCTCCATCCTCACTATCTAGCTAACCTAAAGCCTAACTCCAGGGCTTCCTAAATCTAAAGGTTTAAAGAGACATCCTGGGGTCCCGTTCTCCTCTGTACTACACTCGTTCTCAGCTTCCCTGCCTCAGCACATTGCCCCCGCAGCGCTCTGGCTCCGATTCAAACCTGACTCTCACCTGGGGACTTACCCGGCCCCTTTCTCCACACAGAAAGCCGATCCTCTTTAAGTCATTTCCTGAGTCCCACATGAAAGGCCCTACACATTCAATAGCTTCTGCTCCAATCTTTGGCGAGGGGAGGGGGAGGATTCTGGCAAGTCTCATCCAACAGCGAGTCAGGTTTCCAAAGGCAGAGAAGAGAGGGAGAGCAACCAAAAAAAATACACAGAAGGGGAATCTTTCTTCCTCCTCTTACTGTTTCCATGTCCCCCTTTTCTTTCAGCGTTGTTTTGTATTATTTAAGGCTCTTTCGCAGCCCTCAAGAAGTCTGTATAAGCATTTCTTCCTTTCCCCTTTTCGTTGTTCTTCTGTCCTCACGGCAGGTATTGCCTTTTTTTGTTCGTTTGTTGTTTTGTTTTTTTTTAATTTTCAACATTTAGGCCCTCGCCCAACGTTTATTACTTAAGATTAGAGCAGTGGTTTTTCCCAAACATCTGCCAGTCGCTCCCCACCTCCATCGCTGGTCGGGTTTTCAGGATAATCCACAAGGAACATGCACCGTCTCCGCTGCAGAGGGTACCCGAGGGCAGGTTTGGAACACACAAGGACTGGATTCAGAGATCCCTGCAGCAGCGTACGGAGCATTAGAAGACCTCCCCTAATATCCCTGGGCTCTCTTTTCACTATGCAGAAACGTCCCTGTGTTGTTCACCTGCATGCATACATTTCAAAGGGCTGCTTACCTGTGCAGGCTGACTTAACATGACGTTTGGGGTCCTAACATTTTGTCTTGAAGAGGCCTGCATTCAAACATGGGCAGGGGGGGGAGTTTTAAATGACCCCCACAGCTCCCCCAAGTTTCACTGCTGTTTGCTGTAAAGCTTATGGTCTCCAGGTTTGGTCCTCAAAAACACCCCTCCCCCCCTCCTCCAACAGATCCAATTGTAAGAATATCCATAATGGATATTCACGAGGTTAACTCACAAATGTGCCTACCCTGAAAGCCGGACCTGCTGGGAGTTCTGGAGGGTTGGATTTAAGGCTAAAGCTCTGGGCGGCATTCGCGCGTATTACCTTCTGCCTGCTTGCGACCTCTTCTTCGCAGCTTTCTTAGGCCCTGCAATCAAGGGCTCGTCTCCCACACGCGCACAGAGAAAGCGTTTAAGCGCTATCCCATGCGGGTCAGGGCCAGCGTCACAGAAATGTTCTTCCCATGATGGGAAAAAAAATGAAATTAAACTCTTTGCTGTGCTATTGTGCTTCTCTGCAACAAAGCACTTTAGACCAGCCGGCCTGGGATTTGGTGGAGGGGGCGAGTTTGCTCTGTTTGTTTTAGGTGTACTCTGAGAAACCAGAGTATTAAAAACTGCAACGGAGATACACAAACAGGGCAAGTCTCTTAACCAAACAAGGCAGAATGAAAAGGAAAATCTTCCTCTGGAGAGGATCCAGCATGGTTAATGAGGGATTATGACAGACCAGGCAGGATTATATTCCCTCATAAGATGAAACATTGATTAGGCCTAAAATCCGCCACACACCCCAAGCTTTAATTCACACGGGTAAGATGCTCAGACTTTGGGAGACAGATGCAAACAAGTATTTTATTTCTTTTTTTTTTTTATACCATGGCATATTAGAAAACGTTCAGATTCAAAGTTGGGAATCATTACAGTCAACTGAAGAGAATGTCTTAACCCCATAACACTACCAGAGATCATCTGTTAGATATTAGACAGTTCAGTCAACAAGTGAAATAAAACCCAGCAACCTATTCCTTTTTCATTCTAACTGCTCTGCCACTCCCTTCTGCTCGATCCTGCCCAGTAGGGTCTCTCTGCTCACTTCCCCACCCTGCTTCACTCATAATGCCTCTGTAGGCACATGTAGGCCGGGCACAGAGGCAGCCTCCAAAGACCCAACAAATAGGATGCAGTTCTCATGTGGTACCACTAGGGGGAGACATGACAACAAAAAGCACATTTTGCAGTCGGGCCCAAAAACTCAACCTTTTGGAAATTTACCAAAGCTGTGGAAGAGATTGCGCCATGATACAGATTCTGAAGTCATTTTATTTGCTGCTGGTTACTCATGGGTATCAAGCAAAGTCTGGGCAACACCATTCATAACCAATAACCAGATGTAACGTGAACAGCAGGACTTGCTTCAGGAAGCTGAGCATTTCAGAGGTGAGAACTCCAAGGTCTCATCTTTACATAAGGGACTCATCACTAGGGACATTAACATAGTAGCTTCTCCACTTTTTTTCTGCTTAAGCCCCAAGAGTTAAGGGATTTCACAGCTCCCTCTTTCCTCCTCCTCCTCCTCTCCACCCCCCACAAACCACCACCACTGTCTTCTACATTGCTTTTCTGGATTATTCACCCTTGGGCGCTGCATTCCCTGGCTCCAGCAAAAAAACTTAAAAATGTCTAACAAAATGTGCAGAAGAAATTAACATTATACCTGCCCAGCCCCTATATTTAAATACTTTGAAGATGCCAACATTGTTGCTGTTTCGACATAGCAAGAATCCTTGCAACAAGGTGAGGGAAAATGCTACAGAACCATCAGTATCTCCCACAAATTTGCACCCGATGAGAGGGAAAGGCTAAGCTGTACGGCAGGGCTCAGCATGATATCTCACTGTGTTACTAAACTAAATTCTGCTGCAGAGAGAGTCCCACCAGGGCACATTAAACAGAGCAGTTCAGCTGCTGTTCACGTAACCTCATTAGCTTGCACCAGTTTACTGAAACATCCGCTACCACACGCACAGGCCTAAAAAGGTCGATATTATCTCGGGTGGCAAAGTTTCAAAGGGGGGGGGGGGGGTGGGGATGAGAAAACAAAATTCCTGCTCCTCCCGTCAATCCTGACCCAGGCCTTTCAAACTAACCCCCCTCAGACCTCTGCTCCTGCAATACAATTCCTGGATCGCAGTGAGTGTCGGGGGCCTTGTCTGCATTCACAGGCCCTGCCACCCTCTGGGCTTCTGTGCGGGGGGGGGGGGGGGGGGGGGGGTTTGGGAGTGTAGGATTAGTCCCTGTGCTCACACAGCAATCCGAGGATAATGTCGCTAGAGCGGAGGACTGGGGGCAGCGGGAAGAGGGTGGAAGAGCTCAGAGGGTTCGTGGAGAGAAAGGAGGAGGGCTGGCGTGACACCAGCACTCACAGCGTCTGCCCAGATCCATCCATCACAGACCGCAGGGGGCTTTTGAGTGGGCCTAATTCATTCAAGGATTCACCTGAAAAGGTGTGTCAACAACAAAAAAAAAAAAACATTAAGCTGATAGGAGAGCAAGAAATAAGACCAACAGTATGGCGATGCGGGTAAGCTGGTACCTAGGAGAAGCAGGCTGCCTCTCTCTCATCTGCAAGGACGCTTCATAGCGTAGGCACACAGTCCCTATGCCCATAAATCTACTTTTATTATAAAAAATAAAAGGTATACTACATTACAAGGACTTTCCAAACATCAGCCAATATAAAATTTGCAGCGAGCAGGGTCATAAATTAGCCACCATGGAGAGGCTGCACTATCACAACTCAACCTCCAGAAAGGTCACAGACAAGGTGGCTCCTCTTCCCCCCTTCAATGGAGCTATTCATTTTATTTTTCTTGCTAACCTCGGGTCAGTGACTCAAAGTTCCGAAAATGTACTCGTGCAGGCGGGGGATGAAGTGAGAGAGAGAAAAGAGAAAAAGGAAACGTGCACGTGCAAACGTTCGTACACGCATGCACCGAGGCACGGTGGTGCTTGGCCTTCTGCTGGTGATAAATAGAAAAGAAAAAAAAAAAACAGGTTGGCTGGAAAGGAGGCGGGAAAAGAAAAAACACAAGCATGAAAAATCCTCAGCAGGAAAGAAAGGACAACCAAGGCTTAATCTGTAGACAAATGGGAAGTGGAAGTGTGGAGCGGTGGGAATGAGAGCAGAGTGGAAGGGAGTGGAGCTGGTACGGGGGAGGGAGGGAGGGGGGAGCAGAAATTATCCATGCAAGTACTGGCCCCGCTCCGTTTCTGCAGTGAGCTGGAACTGATTTGTGCCATCAGCTCCGCTCTGTTTCTGGGGAAGCGCCAGAACTCGTTCACCGCCAGAAAAGTGGTGGCAGAACACCATTCTCGCTTGTTCCACCACAAATTAAGCCCTGGGTAACACCCAAAAAGGTGTTGAATTAGCACAAGCTTGAAACTTGTCTGCTGCGGGGCTCATCAAGGCCATGGCTGAAGCCTCCGCCAGTGGCATTATGGCTCATAAGTTACCAGAGTTCATTCAACCCTTTATTGTGTCTGTTTGCTCTCCAACATATGCTTCAGTTTCACCCCTTCGCGGGGGGGGGGGGGGGGAAGATAGGAGGGAAGGGGTTGGCTTCCTGTTCTCTGCTCTGCCTGCTGCAGGCTCACTCTCTCCTCTCTTCTTCCCTGCAGGCTGCCTGAAGAGGAGGGACTGGAAGGGGGGGGGGGGGGGAAACTCTGTTGTGCTCTCGGCCGTTCCCCCCACAAATTAAACCCTGGTGACAACTGTCCCACCTAGGAATGACCTCACTTTTACAGTCTGATCCAAACCAGGTTTTCTTTAGAAAATATAAAAAAAAAACAAAAAAAACTAAAACAAAAGAATAAAAAGCATTGCATTCTGGGATCTGTAGTCCTTTACTCAGTCTCCGTTCCATATGAAGAGAGTTAACAGATCAAACCAATGTCTGTATTTGTTGCGGTTTCTGTCTGTATTACTCTCCCCCCTCCCCACCGCTTACAATGTCTGGACCTAGCTCAACCAAACTTGTTATGGGGCTAGGTTGTTCGTGGAGGGAGGGGCCCAAGCACCCTAGGACCATTTCAGTTTTCAAACTTTGACAGTGCTTTCAGGACACACAGGAAGGATGCAAAAAACTGGGAATTCTTCCATAAGAAATACATTAGAATCAGAACAGAGGCTAGACAGAAGGCTGCTCTTTCTACTTATTTTTAAAGCCACAGGACTCTAGCGCTGCAGTGGCATAGGATTAAAATCCCAAAGACTGGATCAGCCTCTCAAAGCTGACCTGATCCAAACCGCAACAGCAGTGAGCTGAGAAAGTGATACTCAACGGCTCATCAGTATTACAACTGGAAAAATGTTAAGCCAGCAAGTTGCTCCGTTTCTTAAAACTCGAAAGTACTCACTTGTTCTTGGACAGATGGTGCCTAAATATATATATTAGGGTCTGTACCTTACCATCGAAGAACTCAAAATCGTGAGTCGACTGAAGCACAGGATGATGTCATCCCAGAATCCGCTTGAGATGCAGCCCCGACGCTGGAGAAGTGCCAGACAATCTTGAGCCAGTCTATAGCCCACTTCATAATCGCCCGATGGCATCGTAATAGATGCAAGTCCAACTGAAGACTAGGAGTGCTTGGTTTTATTGTATCTTGGAGTTGTACTTTCCCCTCTCCCCCAAGCTCGTCCATTTTGGCAAGGAATTCCTCTTTGCAACTCCAAGGTCCCTTCAGCAGCACTTCAACCCCCCCCCCCCCCAAGATGGAGCCCCCTTCTATCTGAGCACGACTGCAATACCAACTGGTTGTCCGCTCTCGAACAAAATGCTACAGAATGCATACAAACAGCACCCCCACCCCCCAAAAAAGGGAAAAGATTGATACTTTCTCCAAATGTTTGTCTTAAGGCTGAACATCAAAAGCAAGACGGTTTTGCCATGAACATGATTTTTTTTTTTTTTTATAGCGTGTACTTTCAGTCCAGCTCCAGAGGGGAAAATTGTTGTTTACCAGAACCAGGAGAAGCGCAAAAAAGCAATAAAAAAAAAGACAGATGAAAAATGCAGGGTTAAGTTTTAGCCAGGACTTTTTATGCTACAATGGCGTGCTACTTTATGATACAAAGAAATCTACTCATCTCCTCCAGCACTACAGCACTGCAAGAGGAAAACATGATTAAAGTGTCCTCTTAATGCCATCCCATTTATAAAGCGCTCTAGGAAAGAAGCGCGCCGGCAGGGCGAGGCGGCAAGAAGGCAGGCGCGCACAACCCACCCACCACCCCCCCCACCGGTCAAGTACCGTGCCTCGATCCCTGGCACTAATCGAGATCCTTAACAGCAGCAGTGGGAGAAGTTTCGCTCTCCCCCCTGCCCACCCCCCCAAACCCATCACTTCCATGATTCTGCGAAGAACAAGGCGAGTTAAAATCCTGCACTTCAGCATGTGTCAGTTACCATGGGGATTGCTTAGTGACTCAAATACAGGATTATGGCTGCACAGGAAGCACAAGCTGGGGGAGGAGGAAATGGGAGAAATCTCTTTTGAGCAAACCCAATTATTTCCATTAATTAGCAGGGTTAGAGAGGCAGGAGGAAAAAAAAAAAGGAAAACAATCATGAAATTAAGAGAGATGCATTATGCCTGCAATAACCACAGTCAAAGTTTTATGCAGTCAAAGTAGACCAGTTGTAATGAGTGCATGGGCCTTTTTATTAGCTTTCAAAAGAATGAGAGGTAAAGGCATATATGGCATGGGCTTGCAAACACAAAGTCATTGCATGATATAAGAGCGATTGCAAGCCAGTATTTACGATGGTGCTTTATTAGCTACCATCCATTACACTTTGGATTGGGAGCGACTGACAAGCCTGGTTGAGTAGCCAAGTCCCTAGCACCAGAAGACTTACAATAAGTTGGTACCTGAGACAATGGAAGGTGACGCGAGTTGCCCAAGGTCACAAGGAGCATCCGTGGGTGAAGCGGGATTTGAATTTTGGTTTCCTTGGCTCTCAGCCCGCTGCTCTAACCACATCAAGCCTCATGTTAATATTTCCCCTATTAATGGCCTGCTATAGTGCTGGCCTTCCTGGTCATAGCTCGATGAGCTCTATTGCAAGAGTTTATACCCCAAAACTAGACAGATACAAAATGCCTCCTTATTTCAGCCCTACAGTCACATCTGGAGAAGGAACCTGCACAGTCTCCAAAGCACATGTATTTGTTTTTTTAATGTGTGTGCTCTACTTTCTGCAATATATTTAATATCAAACGTGTTAACTGTTTTGATAGTAATAATGGAATTGTGGTATATCAAACAAATATGGATAAATATCTTATTTGCTGGTCCTTTGAAAAGGAATCCCAATTTTCTCCAGGACCAAAAGGGCTATTAGAACTGCCCTCAAAGTAAAACCCTTGTATCATTAGGAGTGCCCAGACATAATAACCAATTCACCAAATCTCATTCTTTTTGAACTGCAGGAATGATCATGAGTGGACAGACAAAAACTTGACTTCAGATATTTGCCTTCTACCCCAGTCGTTCAAAAATGGTCAGGCACCATTCTCAACAGCATCAATATAGGATGTGTCAGAAATGGTCGACATGAAACATGTATGCATGGGGCACGCATCATGACATGCCTTCACCAGCTAGCATGGCAGAAATCACCCCCAAGCTATTCACGGAGCAACCCGGTAAGGCCAGCAACGTGTGCCCTAAACGTGTTTTCAGATCACCATATGACTTGCTGTTACACCGGTGCGAAAGACCTCTCAGGGGTGTCTCTTTCAGCCACCTTCTCCCCCCCCTCCCTGCATTTGCTTCTAGAATCTGTCCATTTTATTTTAAAACATTGCCATGCAGCAGCCACCATGTTTTGTGGGGCCTCAGTGGCTGCCATCACCTCCTCCCCGCTCCAGAGATCCTGCCGAGCGTGCCAAAAGGCAACCCCTCCCTGCAGGGCTCTCAGCACTTCGAAGCAGAGCTACCAAGAAGCTCCAGTGTCATTTGCACAGGATGGGCCAGGCAGGATTCTCCTGACTTGGACTTTCAGAAAGTATTAAATGCTTTAAAAAAAAAAAAAAAAAAAAGTACGGAGTGGCTCAGCCTAGAATATGTCCTCATATTTCGGTTTTTCGTCTTATTTTTGTTTCTTTCTTCCATTTGTTTTTTAAATTTCATTTTAGTATTTAGTGCACACTAAAAAAAAAAAAAAAGACCCATGTTTTTCAGTTCGTTTTGGACTGAGCACAAAAATGTTATTGCTTTTTTTTTTTAATCTCATTTTTAAATACGACAGCACATCCCTAAGCTCAACCTGCCCAGCTGAGCCAGAGAGCCAGTGGGCAACTAACTCAGAAACAGTTTCCCTGACAAACACTGATTTGGGGAAGGGGGGGCGGCATTTGATGCAGGCATTTGGGCTGCGCCCATCGCTAGGCAACCGGGCTCAAAGAGGAGCGGTCGCGGGGGTTGGGTGGGAAGGAAGAGGGGCTGTACCCCTGGGCTCCCAATCACAAATGAAAAGAACTCTGTAACCAGAGAAACTCGGGGGGGGGGGTATGCTTATTAAAACACTATTTGTTTTTTTGGGGGGGGTTTGCATTTTACATGTGGCTGTGTGAGCCCTCCCTCCCCCAAGTAGGCAGCTAAGGAAAAGTGTCCTGAAACTTAAAAGATAGTTCTTTCTACAGCACTTCAGAAAGATGATAATAATTAGGGAACCTCGTTCTGCTGATTGCAATGAGGTAGGGCCATTATATGTAAAGCACTCCCCTGCCTTAGCTCCCTGTCTCTCTCTCTCTCTCTCTGCAAAGCAGACCATAAATCCCAACATACGTTCCTGAAAGTCCGCCTCAGACCCGGAGGCACAAGCAGCACTTTTTTTTTTCCGCGCTATACGCGATCACCCTCCTCCTTGAAATCTGAAAAATGGCAGAGCTATCCCGGAGCGTCGGTCTTTGGAGCTCATTTGCATTCGCAGGCCGAGCACCAGCAAGGATGGGGAGCGATGGCACAGATTCCACAAGGAAGCCCAGGCGAGGAGGAGGAGGATAGGATGGCGCCCACCAACAACCCTGGCTGGAACTTTCATCAATGAGACACGGCAAACAGAGGGCGAAGGTCAACGGAGGTGACCAAGGGGCTGGTAATCCTCCTCCGCGGGGCCTCAACGTGGCTGCTGCCGGTTAGGCTTGGCATGTGAAGCACGTCCAACTGGCCGAATGCTCCAGAGCTTTCTAAATACTGGGTGGGCACATTTCTGCTTGCCTGCCTGTGGAAGAAACCTAAACTAGTTACAGGAATACAAAGCTGACTGGCACTGGAAGAGTATTAGAGTAAATCTTTGTGGATGGTGTATTTTAGTTAAGCTGCAGGAGGAATGATGGGATTGTAGCACCTTTTGTTGAGCATAAGAAACAACAAAGAAACCAGTAACAGTAACCAGGCCATGTGAGCAAGAGCCGACCTGCTCCTGGTTTCCATTCAGCAGCACAGAATTCTCTTTACTCCTCTTTTATCTCTTAAAACGTACAAAACTCCAGACTGCCAGGTGCGTGGGTGCATCAGTGAAGCCAGCCTCCCAAGCTGGCAGCCTGAAGCCCAGAGGAGGCCGAACTACCTTCTCACCTCCTCGAGCAGGTCCAGACACATTAGCACGCGTGCACATACGTATGCGCGCGCCCGCACATACGTACGTGTGCAGCTGGCACCGCCCACGCCGTACCTGTTCTGTGATGGGACAGACTGCATGGGCATGTGAAGCATCTACCGACGCTGACCACGCGTGAGGGCGCGGCACAAGCCTATGCCTGCCTTCGCTCACGTCGCCTGTCTGCTGGGGTGGTGAAGTGTGTGCAGGGCCAGTGCAAGGTGCCCTAGGTGAACATTCAGTCTCATGCCCTCCCCCCCCCCCCTTTACAGACCTGCCTATCAGCATCTGGCACTGCATCCCACTCAGCATCCACATCTCCATATCCTCCCCATGTTTCCTGGCCACAGTGCTCGGCGTTCCTGCTCTACCCCACCCCAGCATCTCCTTCTCTCTCCCCTTGCTCAGCACAGCGGGCCTTACCCAAACCTCTATGCCCTCCTTCTGTAACGTCCAGAACCCTCTCTCCATAAAGTCCCTCCCCCCCCCCCCCAGTATGCACTCCCTTTGCTCGGGTGCTCATGTGTGAAGCTTGCGCTGCCGCCGCCCGCGTTGTACCTGTCCGACAGAACTTCGATTTTCCAGGGCTGCCTATCTGGCACTTATCGTATGGCATGCGAATGACCGGAAAAATGAAGGAAGAAAATTTGGTTTGTTACCTATGCGAATTCTTCGGGCAGTGTCTTTCTAATCCCACAGTCTTATAAGTGGAACAATAAGCAGAGTGCTCAAAAGAAATTCAGCTCACTTACCTAAAAAAAAAACAAAAACAAAAGCAGAAGAGAAGACTGTCACTCTCATGCAGGCAATACATAGGGTGGGGAGAACGCATTTTCAGGGTTGGGTGTGATATATTTTCGGGGCGAGGACTCCAAACTCTACCCCATTTTTTTATTCTTCCAGTTCTCTCCCACCCTCAGATTTCTCCTTCTATCTCCTCAACGCCTTCTTCCAGCTCCATCCAGCCCTGGTCATATGAACCAATACACAGGGGATCATGGGCGTCAACAAGGAAGGCTCACCGAGCGGCGCAGATTTCACGTTGCCCCCATGGGATGCAAGTTCACAGGTACTTTTTTTTTTTTTTAAACACCCGTGGGAAAATCGCAGGAGGATTTTCACCTGCGAACCTGCTGTGGGGGTACAAGAGCACACGCGAACCGTCCGGCTTCTTTGCACTACCTTGAAAAGCAGGCGGATAGATTTACAAACACATGGCCATGCGCATCCTTTGTCTCCCCCAACCTGAACACGCTACCAAGAACGCCTCCTCTCCGCGTGGCTAAGAACCCGCACTTTGCATTACACTCACCAACAGGTCAATACAGAAAAGTGCGGCCGCAGTTACCCTGCTCCTAACCCGCTTTCTACTCACTTTTCGGCCGCGTTAGTCCAACCCGCGATACACTATCCCCTTTAACCCATCCTCACCGCCTCTTTAAATCACCGGGTAACCCATTCCGCCCGCGGCATGTATATGAGATGTAAACGATCGAATTAGCTATTCCCTCCCATACAGTAACGCGCGCCCCGACTATCGCTTTTTTAACCTGCCGTTTTGCCACGCGTTTAACCTAACTTACCGCCTACCCTTACCCCTGCAGGAGGGACAATGATCAGACCGCAGAACAAGATACATTTTTTTTGTTGTTTTACCCCCTAAATTGCTTTGAAAACTGCACTCTGAACGGGTAGCATTTTATACTGACCTAGGACAGGGTTTTTCAAGCCTGTCCTAGAGTACAAATACCACCCCCCCCCTCCCGCCCAGGCAGTCTGATGTTCAGGATTTCCACAATGAATATGCATAAGATGGATTATGCATGCAGCAGAGGCAATTCAGGCAAATCTCTCTCATGCATATTCATTGTGGATATCCTGAAAATCAAACAGGCTAGGGGATAACTCCAGGACAAGAACTGGTTTGAGAAGCAATGATTCAGGAGACCTATTCTAATAGGTGGCCCCTGCAGACAGGGAAGGATAATGAAGGGCTGACCCTTAGAGGACATTTTTTTCTCCCTGCCCTCAGCAAGGGAGCAGGAAAAGGACTAATAAGCATAAACTGTTGGGTGCAAACTGGTATAGAAACGATAAAAGCAGGCTAGTTTCTCTTTAAAATGCTCGAGACGCCAAGCTGAAAACATCTGGCGCACAGGCCTTCGTTTGTAACCTCAGATCCCTCTCTCGCCCTGCCTCTAACCGGGTTTCTTTTCCCTCGATGCTCTCGGCTTCCCTGCTGTCGCTACCTGCCATACATCACTTAGAAAAGTGCCTGCCTGTGCGCTACATCATATGATGTACATCCAGGGGCCTCACTGATTTATTCCTTTTGGGTCCAGGCCCAGAACTTGGAGCATGCTGGGATTTCAGCTGCAGCCATCAAAGTGCAGGGGCAACCTACTGTATGTCGCACACAAGTGTGCTATTGTGCCAGGAAGCTCTCTGCTGTTCCTTCAAGAATTTAAATTGACCCATTTCATCCAGGCAGTGGGAAAGGTAACAATACCCAAGAGCGTTATCATGTAGCGTCTACTGATAATCAAGGCGCCATTCTCCAGATCCCTCAACTAACAGCAGAGAATGGTAGAGACTGTCTATGGATGACAGATTATTCTAACTTGTACATGGTGCCCCTTATTGATTTACATTTCGTAACTGCTTCTATGAAAACATTCAGAGTGATTTACAATATAAAATCATACTAGCAAAAGAGTAAAGTCAGTCATCAATTTCAAACTAAAGCCACCAAACTGTCTTTATATGAATACAAGATCTATTAAATGATATGGGATAATGTATTTTCACCCAGCTCCAACCTAGGAAAGCCGGCATGGTATTAGGAAAGAACATGCACGAGAAGAAATTAGTGTAACAGTTCAACTTAGGACAAGTTATATACAAGTTCTGCATATATTTTACAAATCAGTTGTGTATTTGAAATAGCCAAGGCCTTTCTGCTCTCTTAAATTCCACTTCTGAGTACAGTTTGTTAAAATGGGCTGAAAACAAAAAAAAAAAAAATGCTACTCAACTCAACTCATGAGCCGGTACTTTAGAATTATCATGTGTGTGTCAAATTATACAATGAAGCCAAAAGCAGGGTGGGGTTCCTCCTCCTAGCACTAAGCTGACTGTGTAAAAAGACCCCCACCCCATATGCTGCTACTTCTAACAACAACTTTATACTAAACTGACTGGCCCCAATAATGAGGTGCTTGATGTATTTAGGATAAACTACTCTCATCTGCTTTAAAAAGAACATTTGTTTTATGTTTTCTACAAACCAAAAACATTCAACAATGAAGCACTGTAGGTCTTTGCTTCAAGATAAAATAATCACTGGACACACAGGAAAATTGTAAAGACCCAAGAGTCAGATGGGGGACTTCAAGGTGGCTCCCAGCGGACAGATGTCCATGAACCACAACCATCGCCACTACTGCCTTCAGTGGCATCCTGACGGGTTGACCAAAGAGTGGTGAATTATCTATCCTCTCCTCCTCGCCGGTGGCACCACACAAGGACTGAGGCAAATTGGCAAGGCAATCTGGGAGCTGTGTGTACTGCCTTTCCCCGCACCTTACCTGTTCTGTGAAGAAACGGAAGGCATTGATTTCCAGTGCTGTAAATTCAATACTCTTCACAAGCACTAAATCCAATTGATTATTTCTTCCAAAAAACCCAAAAAACAAAACAACCACAAAATAAAACCAGCCATAAGACAAAAAAAAATCCAGAATGTCCTGCATCAATGCAAAATATCAAAACAGTCTCCCGCGAAGTATGAGTGATGATGCAAGATGGATTTTCCAATACTGACATCATGAAAGAGCATGTGGAGTTTCCTACCTCAGGTAAACATGAGCAGCTCGTGCCTGACTGGGGAAGAAGGGGGCAAAAGGAGACCAATTGCATTTAGTGAATCTTATACAGGCAGATAGCTACTGCAAGCTGGTTTCATGCTCCTCGAAGCATAAAAACAAGTGGATTTACATGAGGTGCCCAGACACACTTTGTATTACTGAGGCACAGCCTGCCAACCAGTCACACCCTGTCCCACAGTTTGATTTGAACTTTCTCCTCTAGCTAGATTTCAGGTCCTGCATTTGTCAATGCCAAGTGCAAGACTACATATCCCAGTCTGCTTAGAGAGAGAACATTGAATTATAAGCCAGGCTGCTGAAGGCATCCCAGATAGTTTGGGCTTACTTGTTTTTATCAGAAGAGGAAGGCCTGGGAAAGGACGGACGGTGATGTAAAGAATCAAAATTGTGGATGGAGTGTAAGGATTTTAGGGTAGTAGGGTGGCAGATCATCAGTACCAGCCCATCTCACTGGAATGAGATCAATGCACCCAAAGAAAACACTTTGAGACGAACATACCAGTGCTAACATGCTGAAGCTAGACAAAATGAATATGGGGTGGAGGGGGTACCCCTCCGTAGAGTGCTTTCTACTTCCTCTCCACATACATACATCATGGTTTAAGGAATATGTTTCAAACTGGCAGATGTCCAAGGCCAAACAGTTGCAGCTGCTCTGACTGCCATGTTTACAGAGCAATTCAGGAAGCTTTAAAAGGGCAAAGTGCACCAGACAGAAGGGGGTCCCATCAGCATAATATGGACTGATCCCAATGCATGCAAAGATCAGCACATCTGTTCAGAGCTCCCTCTGGTAACATGATGCTTGAGCATTGAAGCCAGGCCTCATCACTCATGTTTTGCAGAGGAGAAAAAAAAAAACCCTACTTCAACTATCTAAGACATGTCTGAAGAAGGGACCCATATGATCTCGAAAGCCCATGTGCACTATCTTTAAATAATTCTTGCACTGGGGTCCAATAAAGTGTACTGCAGCCTGCAAAGAACCTAGTTTTCTTCAGGACCAATACAGCTGTTATGGTCTTTCGCACAACTCAATACAAGCCAAAAGGACATCCTTTCTGATCTTTACTGCACTGGTGCTAGAGTACTGTCCCCGGTCTCTCCCCCCCCATTCTGCAGCTGCAGGAGAGGCCACCTAATGAGCCAGCTGCCAAAATGTACAACCTGCTGCACAGTCAATAAACCTGAAGCTCCTCCATGCTAACCCAACCATGGGAAGGAAGCCGATGCAACTAATCTCTCTGCTTCATGCTCCAGCCCCACCCCTCCTAAGCAGTTTCCAGGGAACAAGAAGGGAGGAGAGGGGGTGTAGCTCAGACCGGACCAGACAAGACCCAAGCCACTCTGCTCCCTAATCCAGTGCCTCCTCCCCTTCAGCTGTGTTCCCCTCCTCTCCTGTCCTAAACGTAACAGGAAGAACTGAGGTGAGGGTTGGAGTGGCCAAACCAATCCAGCCATTATTTGATCCCTTAAAGATCTTTTTCTTTTTCTTTTTTTTTTTTAAATGTCAAACCAAAGTGATTTTTATATAACTCCTGTCACTTTACAAGAATTTCATCTTTATACAAAAGGTACCTGCATCTGCATACATGGCCCAACCATACACCAATTGACAAAGACCTGGATGTATTTTAGAAGGCTGCAGCTGCTCCTGTCCCACAGCTGGCAGAGATGGCATTAATTTCAATTAGCAGCATGACAAACTCTGCTGATGCCGAGTGCAATTTTGGCATACTCAAGCTCATATATTCATAAAGATGAGTAGGACTCTCTCAAGAGAATATATAAAAGGATGGTTGCATTATATTTCGATCCAAAACAAAAATGACATCTCACGGTTAAGTTTATACCCTTTATGTCTTTATTTGATAAACATATCCTACATGGCATATTTTGTATTTGTATATAGCTTAAGTGTTTAAAAACAACGTAAAAGATTTTCAATACAACATTGATTTTTTTTTTTGCCTAGTGAGATGATAAACCTTATGCAAAATTATGCAAATTTGCTACGATTTCCACAGAATTTTGAAAAGTCTGCCCCAGGAAACTGGGGGCTATGCCCTAGATACACTGAGCTATAAAGAAATTAGATATATACATTCTTATTTGACTCCAACATGCTTTTCCCTAAGTTCTATGAGAAGGTGTCAGAGGCTACCTTGTCTTCAGTACCTTTTCAGAAACAGATCTTTCAATTGAAAGGAGAGACAAAACAGATCCACCACAGATGTGTCCCACTTGTGAAATATCTGGTTTGCTTCCCCCTCCCAGCTCTGAGATCATTCATGGGGTTCCAGGACTCAACTTGGTCTATCCTCCAGAATAATCTCCTTGCCTGCCAGATATTTGACAAATGGCCCAAATCCCACATCAGGATAGTCTCCTGACACAAGAAGTATGATCCCACTGCCACTTCTCTGTTTGGACGAGGTCAGTTTTCTTGGCCACCCGAACTCTGAAAGCCCTTAGCTCCAGGAAATTTATCTGATGATACTTTTCCTGAGCATACCAGAGTCGCTCTAGGTGAGCTCCCCAGCCCAGGCTGGATGCACCCATGGCTTCGACAATTTGCACTGGAGGTATCTGGAATGGTATTCCCTTGGCCAAACTGGACTGAATCAGCTACCAGGACAGAGTCTTAACAAGCTGGGTGACGCAGATGTTATCTCTGAAATCATGAATAGCTTGCTCCCAACTATGATCTCAGAGTCCACTGGGCTCATATGAAATCATGCCAGGGGAACAACATGGATTGACGACATTAGGCCCAACATGCTCAACATGTCCCATGCCGACAGCCGCTAACTCAATTTTATCCTCTCACAGTGGATATAAATGTGATAACCTTCTCCTATGGTAAGAAGGCTCTTGCCCAAGTCATAACTAGCAGTTGAGTTGATGAGCTCACATGGGATTTGGGGTAGTTTATGAACAGTAGTAACTCCAGGTGGTTTTTCTCATCGATTCTATAGCACCTTGAAAAGTGCTTTTGGTCAGCCAACTGTTCAGGTAAAGAAACATATGCACTTCCAATCTGCATAGATAAACAGCTCATACCACAAGACATTTGGTAAAAATTTGAGGTACATTTTGCTAAGCCAAACTATATTTGAGGTGGTGCTTATTATGAATCTGAGATCTTTCTAGCTTACAGGATGTATCTCAATGTGAATGTAATCATCCTTCAGATCTAGAGAGTATAGCCAGTCTTCTTTTTCTAAAAAGGGAATCATGGTACCTAGGGAAACTTATCTTGAACTTTATCCATACCAGGTACTTGTTCAAAGCCTTGAGGTCTAGGATGGGATGAAGTTCCCTTATTTGCTTTAGGATCAGGAAATACTTGGACTAAAATCCCAACCCTTTTACCCTGGTAGAACAAGTTCAATGCATTGGCCTCTAAGAGGGAGGAGAGCTCTTTTAGTAGCAGCTCCTGATGTTGAGGAAGTGACTAAGCAGTCTTCAGAAGACAATTTCTACAGTATTCAATAATCTTCATCTGTATCCTTTTCCAATTATGCTCAAGATCCAAGTATCCGCGGTTACTCTGGGCTAACAGTTTATGTAAAACCTCAGCCCCCCTCTAGCACGGATACTGGGATCCTGGCTATGCTCTCCCCAGTCCAGTCAAAACCCGGTCCCATTAAAGCTTGCGGCAAATAATTTCACAAAATATCCATAGAGCGATGAGGAATTAGTAAGATCGATAAAGAAAAGGTCCTCCACAGGAGATCTCCTTTTCTGTGGAGGAAAAGGGTCAGAAGGGAGATTTGTAGACCCCTCTTGGTTGGAAAAGTTCTCAGATGCACAGCCATAGCCCAATTGGTAGGTCAGGGGCATGGACCTGGACTTCACCCAGCTAGCAGACAAGACCTCAGAGAGGGCAGCACTTGTCTGTTGGGATCTAGACCCTGAAAATGTCCCACACCTTGGTGAAGTTTCCTCCTTCAACTGGCTGGAGATTAAAATTGGTGCAGAGGTTCTCAATGTCAATTCCCCTCCAGGGTTCTTCCATTGGTCATCAAAAGTGATTCCAGCAGGGACTGGACACTGGCTTTGCAAAGACACAGATTCAGTTGATGCCAGTAAACTGATACTCTGATTCTTAAGATTCAGAGCCTCCTGGATTTTCCAATCCAGCTCCTCCTCAAAAATAGCCTGAGAAGCAGGAGAAAAAGCAACATCTTTCTGGGACACAAGGGGTCTATTGGAAACTGACACCTGGACCCTTGGAAACTTATGATATTCAAGAATACATGGAAGATTAACTTTCCTTCCTGCAAGAACACTCGAGGGGATTCAAGGCTGTTGCCAGAATGTCCCTGCTCCCAACATTACATATCAATGGGTGCCGATGTTTCTTGGCCTTCATCCAATGCACATCATCGGAGCACTGTGATACCGCTACCAAAGAAATGGAACCCTTCACGCTCTTCAGATGGGAAAATCCAGACAATGGCCTGTTTCCTTTGATCCTATATGGTGCTCAATGTCAAAAAGGAATCAATGCTCCTTCAATGTTGATGCATCAACAGTGATCTGACCAGCTCCTGGGTCCCTCAATGTCAATGCCTCAGATGCAGATACAGAAGGGCTTGACTTAATACAGAAAGGGTTTTTCCATTAGATCAAGCTGGGCATAATACCTACTAGGGGTCACAGTTCTGCACCCCCACACATCATGATCAGCCCCCAAACAAAGGACACATCTCTCATGGTGACCCATGACAGCCATGACTCATTTGCACAGGAGGTACTTTTCAAAGCCGCTGGCTTTCTTCTCCTTCTCCATCAATCAGAAAATTAACAAAGCAAAACCAAAAATGGTGGTAAAAACCACAACTGATGCAACCTTTGACATACCGATGCTGACATACCATGCAGCCATCAAATAAAATAAGAAAATTTAAAACACATGAAAACCTTCATAAGCCAGGTGCCTACAGAGACAGAAGACCACAGCACCCCATATATAATGAATCCTACAACCTTGGAAAGCCAAATAAATTCCCTGGCAAGCAGGATGGAGACAAAGTCTGCAACTGATGGGTTCCCAGGAAAAGATGAAACTGAAAACAGCCCACATGGATGCACATGCTCAATAGGGAATGCTCAAAGCTTCTAGAAGCTTTAAAGTCAAAGTTCTGTGCCAGGCTCCACCTGATGTCACCCCGCATGTGACCAGACATCCTGCTTGCACTTGAAGAGAAATGGCAATTATTTTTCCCCCCATTTCCTGCAGGTGATCATGTACTTACATGCATAAAATGCACTTCTGAATATTGTTCCATCCTGGTGAGGGTAAAAGTACGTGTACGGTGTAATAGTATATACACTTACCAGCAGCAAAAAGTGGGAGTGCAATCTGCAGCCGAGAAAAGGGCATTCCCGGGTGGGGGATGGAAGGGAGGTATGCTCCGGGAAGTTACCCTATGCACATCAATGCCTATTCACCCCTGTTATTCTTAACGGGGTCATTACTCTTGTTTAAGATATTCAAACTAGTGCAATTCTATCAATTCACATCCTCTGTCTGGATATAAACTCAAACAGATTTAGATATAGTTAAAGTGGCTCTCAGAACTATGTAGGGAATGCTCTAACTGAGATCAGTGTATAACTAAGCCAATGGCAAGTGGACCACATTTATGCAAACATATGGTGAAAAGTGGCACTTGTAACGGAAAGGCGATATGGGAACCAAATTTAGAGAAGCAATACATTTAACACATGGGACCAGATGCATTAAGTAGATTCCCCAAAGTGAGAGAAACGTCCTAGTAACCAATGGCCCCGTAAACCAAGGTTACTAGATAGCGCCATGTCAGAGATGAGCTGAATCAGTCATGTTTTTTGTTCCATTATATCCTGCTTTGCTCAAAGAAATTGAAACTGCAAGGCCAGAGATGCAAAGGGAACAAAACCAGAGTGGGCTCAGCTCATCTTTCATGACTTAGAGCTGTGTGGTAAGCCTACCACGGACAAATGGGAAAAGAGAATGAAACGTCTACAGAGAGCAGGTATGGAGCAGAACTAAAGCTCCATAAAACGTGCACGGATCCATGGAATAATGCCGGGAAAAGCACCTCTTGGCCTCTTGCATCACCTAGGGAAATTTTGATGACTAACAGTTACATCTGGGTACCAAAAATCAATTCCACTATATGTAGGACAGAACTTTTCTCTTTTAGATGGGGCCTTTGACTTCAGAATTCCCGTGCTGGTCACTGTCAGATCAGTTTCAAACTGAGATTTCATTCGGCAAGAACCTTTTACTCCAAATTCAGGAAGTACGAACCACCCCAGAAATATGCCAAAGATCTTGCAATTCTGTAGGCTGGTGGCTCGATCTGAAATCTCCATTCCCGTCTCTAAAATCCATCATTGGAGAGCCCGATTTAAGCGGTCAGGAATATTTATCTGAAAGTGCCAAAAAGTACTGCAGATTTGCACTGGAAACCTAAACACTCTTGTGCCCAGCCTCCTCCCCGAGAGGTTCAGGACCTCCAGACGTCATTCTTTTTAGCCCTTCGCCGCATCCTCTGTAATCCTCGAGTGGCAGCGTTTCACAAAACGGACCGGCCAAGTAGATCCAGTTTGGAAAGAGGTTCCCTGTAATGCATTTCTTGCTACAGACACAAAGACTCTGCCCATGCCAGCCCCCTGCCACCCCCCCCCCCTTCATCAGATCAGTCTGCTCTTCCCCAACATCCTGCTGATCACAAACACGTCTCTGAGCTGTTCTGTCCAACAGGAGGGGGTTCCTGCTGGAAAAACATTCTGCTTAGGAAAAAAAAAAAATGTTTTGGACCTGCTTGTTAGGAATTTCACTCATTTCTTGCTCTGAAAGAATTCCATTAAAAGCATGGAACAAAAACAATGAAACATTAATGCAATAACTTTACATCCTTTGGATTAAAAGCCCACTTATTAAAGGACACGCATTCAATTATTACTCACTAATACTGCTACAATGCTTAATTACAGTTTAGCCATGTAAGCCTAAACCAAGGGCGATGGGGGGGCAGGAGGGAGGAGCGGGGGGGGGGGGATGGGGGGGAGGAAGGACTGGCATATTTGCATAAAAGTGATATTTGGAAAGTATAATGATTTTACTAACAAGATGTGGATTACAATGCATGTCTGTGACAAACAGTTTGTGTCAAGAAGAATAGAAAAGCGATTTTCTTTCCTGAACATTATTTCAGCTTCATTTAACACAATCTACGGCACTCACTTTATGGGTGTTATCCTACACACGTCAAGCCTCAGCTGGATAATGCTCTTGACTTCAGATAAAAAAAAATTCATTACTATATTTAGTTATAGAGCAACATGAAATACTTGCATTGTTAAACTCAACACAAACAGGGGGGCTTGCCGGAGGAGTTCAGCAAAAACAGAGAGGAAAAAAAAAGATAACAAGTACCCCAAGAACCAAAACAAATCTCCTCTGGACTGCCGGGAAACAAGCGAGCCACCGAGTAGGAACGTGCGACAGATTGAGTTCTTGGAAGGAAAAAAAGAAAAAGTAAAGGAAGGTAACAAAAGTTCTGAACGGGCGACTGTTGGAGATAGGATGCTGGGCTCAACCAAACTTGATCGGACCCCAGCATGGCTCATCTTAGGTTCTTACATCAACCAGTTTTTGCAACCTCTCCATTTTTAGGGTCTACAGCCCCAGAAAGGCAAATGTTAATTTCTTCAATTTAGCATCAATAACCCAAGAAGAAAAGTCTTGCTGAGAGAGAATGAACTTTTAAGCTGCAAACTGATTAGTGAAAAATCTCGGGCTGATCTCACTGGACTCACAGATCATGGCTCCGTGGCTTCAAAAACTCCTCCAGTTGCTGCAGGAAGGATTTCTTCTCTGTTATACCCAGTAGCGATTCCACCCTGTATCCTGGGGCTGGTAAAATATGTTTTAGAGAAGAATATGGAAGAATTATTACTTGTGTCAACTACTTCACCACCATTTCTGCTGAGTTTGTTTCTCCTGGTGATGTGTACGCATACACACACGTGCAACTACCCAAGACCTCTGAAGAAGAATTCAGCTGAATAACTCTTAAGGCGTCATTAACTGGCAGGATAGCTGTTCAGATGGTGGTTGCTGCTCGCCGACCGGTTACTGCTTGTGTGAACAAAATCAGCCACTAAGTTCCTTGCATCAGGGTCGGTCCCCCACCCCCCTCAAACTTGGAGCTTAATAATCCATCGCAGGCTCTCAAGGACTTTTTTGTCTTACACTAAGATCTGCAACAGAGCGGACATGCCTGAGGAAGTACAAGGAACAAGAAGTGATTTAAGAAAGCTTGAAGAAAGGAGATTGCTTGGCAACTAAGTTTCAGGACATGAGCGAGCGGAGTTACACATTTTGAGCTAAGAAAGCAATACAAGATAAGAGGTTAGATACCAATGTCCACAGAGCAGGAAAGAGATCTTGGATGATGATTTCAAGGTAGGGAAACAGTATGACAAGGTGATGGCCAGAACAGGAGAGATGCTAGGATGCACGAGGAGAGGTTATAATGTATAAGCTAGTAAACAAGAAGAAGTGATTATGCTGTTGTACAGGTCGTTAGTGAGGGACCTAACCAGCAGCCCCTTCCTTACGAAAGGATGGGCCAAGACAGAATGTCTTCTTCTACCATTTTCTATTATGCTGTGTTTACTACGTCCTCAGTCTCAGGAGTTCAACTGCAGTGCCACACAGCTGGGCGCATCACTGCCCCATGTACCTCTTGCAACTGGATGTGACCGAGATACGGAGCCCACTGCCACTGAAATCAGTGTCAAGTTCCCGAGGTGGAAGAGCACGAGCGAGGCGGGATCAGTCCTCGAATTCTCAGAACATACTACGGTTTTCCTAGAAAGCAAAAGCACATTTTTAGAAGGCGCTACAGGTTTCATTTGGATTTGCTTTGTTTTTGTTTGTAAGCAGAAGCTCTCTCACTCGTTCCTGTGTCTTCTGCAGCCTAGTCACACTATTACAATGCCTGATTTGCAGATATGTCATCAGTTCAAGTAAACAGTGAACTTGATGTGCGATTCTATAGTAGTGAGAAAAATATTGCATTTACGCATAAATAGGATCATGCATATATTAAACATATCTGACCACATGCAAATATTCTCTAAAGCAGAATTTTAAGAAAAGATAGAATCCTGAAGGGATTTGGGGGGTTGCATGCTTTGCTGCCTTTTAACCCTCTGCTGCACACACTACCAGGCAGATGCTGACCGACAAGTAACACTGTACAGAACTCGTGGCAGCTCTCAAACCCTAACAGCTCCTGACATACTTTACCCTAAGAAACATTTCCCAGGAAATTAACCCTTTTTCACCTGCTGGGAATACTCAAAAGGACTGAACACTCTTTGAGATACACCAATGACACAGATGCACGCAACATCTTCCAAATTAGCAACTGTTCCTCCTGGAATCATAAAGGTATGGCAGGTACATTCACAATAGCAAAAGTACACTCAACAATAGTAATCATACACTTTAGGGAATTTCTGTCTCCATGACAGTATCAAGTAGTCAAACAATTGACAGAAATCGTGCCATAATTATATATATTTTGAGCACAAGATCTGAAATTGTAACATACAATTACCAGCAGCTGATGAATGGGTCACTGAGCGTGAACTGCTGCCGAGCACAACACCTAATGCATGCCAAAAAAACTGACCAACAAAAAAAGCAGCCATTGCAGAAAGTACAGGCTGCAGAATTAAATAAAATCCATCTGTAGCCAGGATTTCAAGGTCTGGCCTTTGTAACCCTCAGTGTCAACTTCCATAAAACCCCACTGTAATGCTGCTTCCCTTTTGCCCTCCTTCCTCAGCTGATGAGTTCCACCATGCATCCAATGGGTAAAGTCAGCACTCTAGCGAGGGCGCAGCTTTAAAAAGATTCAAAATGGTTGGACTGGTACGAGCTGCCTTGATCCGTGCACAACACGTGCCAACACGAGAGAGAATGCATAAGAGCCGAATAAGCAAGGGCGAGGCACGAGAAGGGGATTTCCATAGCTCGCATCCAACTGGTATTCATCGGGTACCGTTCCTTGTGCCACACACAAAAGGGGCAATTTGCAACCCCCCCCCCAAAAAAAAAAAATGAATGCTCGCTGCTGCAGCCCGCACTGGCTGGATCTGAACTGCTGAAATATCTTGTGATGGCACAGGGCACTGACGCATCAGTCTCATATGATTGGTTGGAGATTGTCTGTTACATCACTGCATTCCAATTCTAGGAGGCGGGCATAAAGTTTTAAAATGAGAGAAGGAAATGAAAGCAACGCTAGGTTGGCTTTAAATGTTATTGTTGTTCTTCAGTGCCTCCTGGAAGGATGCTGCTAAATAAAAGTATTTTAAGATGATGGGACCGAGCTCCCATTCCTGGTATAAACATAACAAAGGGAAGGCAATTTTATAACCACTCACAGAGGGCTGAAGCCTGAGCGCTACGAAAACGAGTGGGTGTATGCGGGACCTTGGCGTAAACGTGCGCGTATACGCGCACACTAAAGTATGCATGTTAATGGTTTCCTCGCCCCCCACTCTGCCCACAGGGAACGCCCGCCCCTTTCAGGTACAGGTGAGTGCTCATGAAATTGCTTCCACGCCTTTTGTGCGCACAGACCTCCCAAACCGCATGGGCAATTTTCTCATCCGTCTACGTAACTGCTTGTCGAATGTCAAGCCTATAAAAGTTATCCTGTTTCAGTTATTTTTAGGCTCGTTACATTTGTCTAGAGGTACGTTTTGACTGGTTTATTTACACTATCATGAGCTTATAGTCATGTGTCTGTATCAAAGCCATTCTATAAATAAAGGCGACGTTAAGTCAGAATATGCTCAGCCAACACTTTGGTTGTGAAAACCTCTTTTTTTTTTTTTTTTTAGAACACCCTGTCCTTGTTGCTACAGCTCAGGCTTTACAAAGTGAGTTTAGCAACAGGGTAGATGGCAGAGACCAAATGTGGTCCATCCAGTCCCGACCACACTGCAGCACTAGATCCCAGCTGGCAGCCGATACCGCCTGCAAGATAATCAGATATCCACTCTCTTTTTTAAACTTTTCCATCTTGGGTAGATGAGTATACAAGATCCCTTCCTCCCCCACCCACAATTTAGCTCACAGAACTACCCCCAGCATCCCCTCCCTTCCTACATCCTACTGCTTTGTAATAACCTAAATGGCTATCGGAACTAGTGCTTAATGAGAACGGTTTTCCCTACCGTCTAGAAAATTCACTGAGGAGTCGGCAGCTCCAACACGCTCACAACTTGCCTCGGTTTAATAAAGGTCTACGGCGCCTACCTGCCACTCTGATACCTTGGGGGGGAGTCCTCACCCCCAACGAAGCAAAGGCTGGTTCACTGAAATGCCACGCCTTACCCCCTCCCCCTCCCCCCCGACTTCAGCCATGCAGAAAAGATAATGCAATAACGTTTTGTGAAACGTAAGCATCGTATTCAGAACGCAGTATCAAGGGCTGATTCTCCTGCAGCTACCCACTATCAAATCCCGAAGGGGAGGAAAAGAAAAAGGCACTGGAGCAATACATTTCCATTCCTGCACATCAGAATCACTTTTCCCTGATATGAAGAGAACTGTTTATACCGCAAACATGGATTGAATAAATTTGCCGAGGCACAGTCGAGTCAAGTAGCACAATCAGCTGCTCGGATTCAGTGTAGACTGCGCTTATCAGTGTTTAAGCAGCGGAAAGTGTTAGGGCCAGCAGCTGCAGATAAAGCAGCCCCACGCTATTTAAATTCATCTTCCCGTGCACATGTAGGTGTAAGCGCCTCTCGGGCCTTACCAGCTTGCGCAGCAGTGAAGGCAGGCAAGGCTGGCCCAGCTCAGCCCCATGCACCGTGTGATGCACCTGGAGATTGTTTAGGAGCAGCTGGCTGATAAGGTTATACCATTAGATGCAGGAAGCCAGGCTGGCTGGGGATGCCTGCACTCCCAAAGCTTGTTTATGTCAAACAGCAGAGAGATAGAGAGAAAAAAAAAAAAAAAAACTAACAAAAAACCCCACACGTCCCTCAACAGGCAGATTTTAAAGTGAATAACTAGGATCTGCAGGTGCCAGTAACAGGAACCAGGGGCGGCTGAAGGCGATCTGCTGGCTGACGCGAGGGACAAGATGGCACCCCTTGTCTGCCCCCTCTCTCCCTTTTCCATATACACACACCCATATGTACTCACTCACTTCTCTCCCTCTTCCATACACACATGCACTCTCATTGTTTCTTCTCACCTCACTTCTCATTAGCCACAGAGGGGGCCTCCTATTTCCCCAGGCCCGCAAAATTCTTACCTGCAGGCTTATGCTGAGATTTTGTGACTCACTTTTTTTTTTTTTTTTAAATATACATTAGGACCTTAGACATAAAAGGTATGCCGGAGCCTTAATCTTCGCCGCGAGCAGGACGTGCTCTGCTCGCGGCACGCCAGGGTCTCCTCCATCTTTGTCATTTGGGGGGGGGGGGGGGAGGAATTCTGCGCAAATTCTGTGCTCTGCAGTAGCGCAGGATTCCCCCAGGACTATCCACCGGATTCCCATGGGTCCTTTGTTGTTTTGGCGGCAGGGCGAAGCAGCCGCTACAGGAGTTTTGGGGGGAGGGGGGCGGCGCAGTTTTTGCTGTTTCCAAATTTTGCCGCCTGAGGCGGCCGCTTTACCCTGACTCATCATAGAACCACCCCCGTCGAGAACAAAAATCCATGT
This sequence comes from Rhinatrema bivittatum, assembly GCF_901001135.1. Classification (NCBI taxonomy): domain Eukaryota; kingdom Metazoa; phylum Chordata; class Amphibia; order Gymnophiona; family Rhinatrematidae; genus Rhinatrema; species Rhinatrema bivittatum. The sequence continues at coordinate 24,762,150 of NC_042626.1, read as the reverse complement.
ACATACTGCAAAACCATGACAAACTGGGACCTAGGTTCATCATTTTGCTATAAATATCAGCGAAAATAGTGCCCGCAATAAAAAAAAAAAAGGGGGGGCGGGCATAATCTACCGCAGCTGCTAGGTAGAGCGTGCATCAAGCTAGGTAGAGAGAACATGGCACAAATCTACTTTTCTTTCACCTTTCATCACTCCAAATCACATTAAATCTTCACTGATGGTAATTGTGCTATGCGTACATATGGCTATGAATGTAAAACTGCCCCCCCCCCCAAAACCCACCCCAAGTTTGTGGTGCCCCCTCTTACAGTGGTATAAAAATTTTAAATATTTATTTATTTATTATTTATTTATTTATTGTTGTTAATATACTGACATTCGATCTGAGATATCACATCAGTTTACATTCAGGTACTGTAGGTATTTCCCTATCCCCAGAGGGCTTACAATCTAAGTTTTATGCCTGAGGCAAAGCTCTCTCTCTCCCTCCTCCCCTCCAAACTGGCATTTGAGATAAATCCCGTTCGGCCGGTAATGCACAACTAATGCAGGCATAACACAGAGAAAAAAAGGCGTAGTTGTTATTTCCGGCGTTAAATCCTGCGAGAGGTTTGTTACTTTATCGCACGCCACGATAACCGACCCTCATTTCCATTTATTCTGTCCAAACTCCTCCTAATCAAATACTAATTTTAAATTTGCATACACATTTCGCGATGCGGCATTTATTGCGGGCATTACGGCCTTATTGCGGGCATTAGGGCCATAACGCATTTTGATAAATAAGCCTGTGTATTTGCAGTCAGTCAGGGCAGTCACCACACTGGGCAAGTGTCCCTATTCTTTTGGCCTCATGTATTCACAGACTCACTCAGAGTAGGATGGCAACTCATGCGCTCCCCCCGTCACCAGTGGGTGGAACCCCAGGCATTTGCTTTTCTGACCCACATCTTGAGACAGCCCTGCCTCTATTTACACAAAACAGGTCAAATGTGAAAACAGAGCAGTGATCTTCTGACGACAGCAGCCTCACAGGCCAAAACTTCTGGCCAGCAATGGAACCCAATGAAGCGTTAAATGGCCATCCAGTAGAGTGATGAGCCTGTCAGAGAGGCTGATCCAGTGACACTCCTGGTTCTACTTCATTGTTGACTGCATGGAGATGTAGACTCCACTTTTACTTATTTAGAAGGGGGGGTGGGGAATCAAAGCTATGAGTCCATAGAGTCTGTGGTATAAACCTGGGCTAGATCAGCAAGGCAGGGAAAAAGGAGTCAGCTGGCCACTCTAGGTGGGTTCCTGAAGCAGGTAAAACCATGGAACACAGGCATTGATGAAGTGACCTGGGGGAAAAGAATGTGCACGCTCGCACATTTACGCTTTTATACCATAGGCCAGGTTTTCTTCAAGCAAAATACATCAGTAAATCCACGCCAGCCAGTGCTATAAATCTGTGCATGTCACTTAAAGTGCCCTAAATCCAGCTGTAAATGTACTTCATTAAAACATTAAAACAATTTCCCCTCTGATTTTCACATGTTTATGAAAGTTAAAATGTCAAATGATTTTGACACCCACGATCTAATATTTACTAGCTTCCAATAATTAAAACCAAGGGAACAAGCTACAGGTCCACTTAAATTAAGAAAATTAAAAACCAAATACTTTGAGTAAATTCTACCTTCCCTAAAGACCTCCATGCAAAGTTCCTTCAAGGGAAGATTGAGATTACAGGGTAATGAAGACTGAGACCGCACAAGAATTACTTAAAGAGTTAAGAAAGAAATGGAAGAGGCCTTTCTAGGGATTTACAAAGACAACGAGAATGCTAGACATCTTATCAAGGGCATGGGGAAATGGCGGTATGAAGTGTTATCGACAGTTTGGAAAAGCAAAGCAGAATGCAGCTCAGAGTCCCCAAGCAAGGACTTGGAACATTGCAGGCTACATTTCTTGTTTCACAGAAGTCAAAACACAATAGGACGCAATTCAATGATGAACTCCAATCCTCCTCAAACCCACTGTATAGGATCCTATACAAATTAATGATAAAAATCATGCAGCCCGGCAGGCAAGGAAATCCATCCACATAATCAGCACAGACGTGATACAGTAGATGTCATCAATGATCAAATGGAAAGCAGTTTTAAATAAAAAAATGTGGTGATGATGACGATAAAGTCTCACTATTTAAATGACACTGCAGCTACATTTGGACATTCTGGGCCCAATTAAACCCAGGTTTTCTTACATTTGGCACATCTAGGTAAAAACTGCAGATAAAGCTGGACCTTTAAAACCAACTATTTGTGGTCTGATTCTCCAAATTTGCTGGATGGCATGGCCTACCTGCAGCCCAGAGTTTGGAGTCCAGCAAACTAGGCATGGTTGTACAAGAGCCTGTACCATCAATGTGATGCAACTATGACATCATCCATGAAAAGATATGAAGCAGTAGCCAAACAAATGAACTAGGGTATTCAACGAAATCACCATGGAAGCTGAAAATCTTCCAACCTTCATTAAAGACATTTTACACTCATCAGGAATGCTGACAAAGCTTGGAAGAAAACTTGTTTTGGTGAGCACTTTGTACACACCAACTTCCTCCGATACAACCAATACATTCCTCAACAAAGGACTGTCAAGAGGAATACATTTTCCCTTGGGTCAGATCAACTATGGATTCTTCCCAACAAAAAAAAAAAAAGCACACAGAGCGAGACAGAAATGTTCTCAGCAGAGATGTAGTGGGTGGAATGGTTTGAGCAAGGACTAAGACAAGGGCGACTAAGCCCTTTGCCAAGTTATTGGAATGATGGGTCCAAGAACAGCCTTGAACCTCAACTGGTTTCATGTGCAAAAGAGAAGCTTAAACCATGCTCAACTTGAGGACTTCACTTTGTAAAAGAAAAAGGTTAATTTTTTCCAACCTTAGTCTGTAGGGCAAATATATGATTGATAATGTTCGGATTGCTGAGATTGCACAACACTTTGCGATCCTAGTTGGGCACAAGGTGCTGTATTGAACATCTTTACGGTTGTTCATTACTTATTATTACACTGCTGGCGTCGGACAGTCTGAGATGTTTAATTTAACGTAGCAAGTGGCAGACTGGACCCCAGATCAATAGATTCAGGAGAAGTGACAGATGGGAGGGAGGAGCGCAGGAGCTGGCCTTCATCAACAGACAGATTGCTTGGGTTATTTTAACCTTCGGGAATTAGAACAAAAATTAAGAGAGAGGATACATCAGTCTGCAGCATGATGTAAATACATCTGCCACTACATGGTCATGCAAGTAATAACCAACACAGTATTTGGGTTCAACAGGTTCTGAATGAAGGATTCCTCCACAGAGTGACTCCCATCAGTAACTCCTGGGGTCCAGGGAGAGAGCTGCTTAAAACCTAGGGTCTTCTCATTTTCTAAAGCTGATTTCACTTTATGAATGCATTTTTACCATGGCCACATACATGAAAAAGACGGCTACTGGAACTCTGTGGCATATATATGCCATCTATATATATATATTTTTTTTTAATTATTAAACATTTATTTTTAGAGTACTTGTTTAAGTCTCCTTTTGAATAATGTTGTAAGTTTTGCTTTGTTTTCTTTTCTCTCTCTTTTTTTTTTTTTTTTTTTTAATAAAGTAATATCTGCTGGACTGCAAGTGGTTGTGACGGGGGCAATTCAGAGTATCTCGCGCAGGTGTAAAACCCGCAGATATTTTTACTGTGAGCACTCCGAAATTCATTTTCAAAGAGAAGCCAGCCGAGTAATTTCTCATTAGTAATTAGCTAGTGACAAGTATGTGCTAAAAGCATCTCTGTACTTTGTGCCTGCTATTTATGCGGGCAAAGGAGGAGACGGGGTTTGGGAGAGGGTAGATGAAATCGCGCATGTACTTTTGGAATCCCATCTATGTTTCACCCTCCCCCCATCTAAGCACAGCCCCAGATTGTGGGTTTTTAATCCAGCTAAACGTATGTATGTAACAGAAGCCTGGACTCCTTTTTAGCTGCTCAGAGGGCTATTTGTATTCAGGCAGACCCATTTAAAGCTTTGAAGATTGCCTTCTCCACTGCTATATTACTGGTATTAGTAGCATGGGATGTATTTAATGTTTGGGTACTTGCCAGGTACCTGTGACCTGGATTGGCCTCTGCTGGAAACAGGATGCTGGGCTTGATGGACCCTTGGTCTGACCCAGTATGGCAATTTCTTATGTTCTTATGTTAGTGGTTAATCATGGCTTGTCTGAAGGGGGTTTTTTTGCTTTGGGGGGGGGTGGGGGTGGTTTGGATTTTTTTGTAGCATTGCAAATTCCTGGGCAGCATATACTTTTTTTGTACTGTGCTTTTCCAAAGACCAGAAGGCGATGGAGGAAGGAGAGGCCTTTGTTAGAGGCTTCAGTCTAATGTACTCATACACAGACTCCTCCTGTCTCCTCTGCTGGTTGCTGACCTACATAAACAAAAAAGAAAACCAGAAAAAGAAAGAAAGCAACCAGGGTGAGTGTTTCAATGGGAAGCAAAAGAATGAATTAAAACGGCAGCTCTGAAATGATACGGCTCAAACTGACCAGCGTTTCCACCAGGCTAAATCTCACTCTAAACCTAGCTCATTTTCTTCACCTGCAACCCCTGGAAAGCCAGAACCACAGGTCCATCAGACACCCAGATGCAACTGAAATAGTTCAAAGAGAAACCCTACAAAGCTGCAGTGTCAGTGTCTGTGGAGAGCTAGAAAAAGAGCCAGAGGAGAAGGAATTCCTGTCTCGGGCCTCTCAGACTAAGCCCAAGAGAGCCCCCTCTGCAATGCGAACACAGCCTTTGTAAAACTCAAAATCAAACCCCAGAGTGAGAGAGGTGAAGGCAGAGAGAACAAAGAGGGCGGAGTTTATCCAGGAACAGAAAATCCAGGACAGGGTTTACCAAGTAGTCATGAAAGAACAAGTGCCATTTGCAGAAGAAACAAGCCCAGAGCATGTGAGATAAGAATGTATTTACTCACATTCATTCCCCCTCCCAGCACATCTCTGACCCCCTCACACTCATTTCCCCCTCCCACCCCCTCCAAGCACATCTCTGGGACCCTCACACTCATTCCCCCCTCCCCTCCCCCTCTAAGCAAGTCTCCGGCCCCTCATTCCCCCCTCCCTGTACATCTCCAGCCCCCTTCACACATTCCTCTCCCTCCAGGATCCTATTCTCTTTTGACTGTTGCCAGCTGAGTGCTTCACTCCCTTCAAAGTTCAGCTCCCCCTGTCTTTATACTTTCCAGCTGTTAAATATGCATAAGCTTATGCATAATCACGTGGTGAGTGGAGAGAGTCTTTGCTGCATTACAGGTCTTTTCCCACCTCTCCCCATTTCTTTGGGGGGGGGGGGGGGAGTACTGCCATGTCTGTATGCCAAGCTGTGTGCCAGAGTCAGGGTTTTCTCCGTCTCAGATTGCCCCCCCCTTTTTCCAAGGGTGGGGGGGGGGGGTCTGTCTGACCTCTGGCCTTGCCTTGGCCAGTCATGACTCCTGCTTATGAGTTTAGCTGCTGCATTGTCCCTCTGAATTTTTTTATTTATTTTTTTATTTACGCAGGAGTATACAAACAGGCAGATCCTGATAAAGTATCCTCATCTGGCCAAAGTTTCTTCTTTTTCAGCTGTGACAGTGTCTTGGCCTGCAGTACACTGGTCTGCATATTTCTTGGCTATTAAGATTCATATTTATATTTATTTATTTATTTATATATATTCATATTTAGCCTATTACATAAATCCCCCCTAGGTATGTTACTCTTCGAATGTTACATTGATATCCTGGTATGAACGCCTTTTTGCCCATCGATTTTGTACTGCGCACTAAGTTTGTATATAGTTATTGTTATAGTTCAATTACTTAACATATACCAATGGCATCTAATCATGGATGTTTGTTTTATGTAAGGGCTCCTCCCACACATTATTTATATGTTACCTAGTTCACTACATTATCTGTTTTATGTAAGGGCTCTGCCCAATGGTTTGTGTTCACTGTAAACCGATGCGATGTGCGAACGGTCATCGGTATAAAAGAAACGTTAAATAAATAAATAAATAAATAAATATTTGGTGCTTTCAGTGGAAAAACATAGAATATCTCCCTACAGCCCCACCCCAGGCAAACATGGCTACGCCACTGCTATGGATTGGCCTCAGCAGCACTCGGTCCTGCCCACTAAGCCCAAAAAAATGTGATTTGGAGAAAAAAGAAGCCCAATTATAAGTAACCTGTGAACGCAAAAAAAAATAAAAAGGCGAATTGCTATAAAAATAAGCCCAAACTCACAGGAAATAAGCAAGGTTGGCAACACCAAGAGCTCTCTTACCGCGCATGCCCTGGGAATGAGCATTTTGTTGACACCTAGTGGCTGGCACTAACATCACATGCTAGGCTGAATAGATAGCGACAGCCTCGATCGTTTGAAGGAGGCACACGCTTTTGAAAGCTACTTACAAATGCATTTTGTCCAACAGAAAAGGTATCAGTGACTACCGTACTTGTGTGTCAGTCTTTATTCCCACATAACACAAAGGAAAACATTTTGATTTTTGTCTTGAAAAACACTGTTATGCCCAATGCATGTGCCTACTGAATCGAATAATAAAGCACCAACTTGCATTTTATTATCATTTCAGACTTACACATTTACGATAAAAAATACGAATTATACTTTTTTTGTGGCTGCATAATTAGACTGTGAGACAGATCAAAAGAGACAATATCTGTTCACAGCAAGGCTTCCATTAACACAACCGAGAGTTCTAGCAATTTTTCACTAGTTCTTTCGATCCTAGCTTGCAAGGCACGTTGGCAGATGATTGATTTCACTATGGACCTAAATTAAAACATTTCAACAAGTGTCTGTGTTCCCAGCTCTTACTTACAGCAGTGGTGCATACGAAAGGTGCATTTTTCTCTAGCCCAAGAGGTCCGGTAGATCCTCACACTGAGATGCTATCCTGGATCCAGTGCTTTGGAGAAAACAAGCCCTTGTTTTTTTGTTGTATTTTTTTTTATTATTTTACTTTACATTTCCTACCAGTCCTGGTTTAATAGGCCACTGCGGAAGAAAACCTAATCATCACTGCTGGCTGTTCCTTTGAGACGGAATGATCTGCGGTTCAGTGAGCACAGGGATTCTTTACAGCTTAAGTCACACAAGGTCCAACGTCACCCCCCTCAGGGTTTCCACATTCCCTGGGTCACACAGCCACCTGAATTTCAGTAAACATGTGGGGGGGGGGGGGGGGAGAGAATGTTTCGGATTTGCAGGTGCCTCCATCATTTTAGTGGTTTGCTTCTGAAGCTTGGTTCAAATCTGCCCTTGAAAATGTAAAGCAAATGCCTAGGCCGCCAACGCAGTTCACTGCACATATTAATCTCTTCTGCGACTTATCCTTCCAGCCGTGAAAGGAAACGAGTCAGAGAAACAGGGGCTGCCGGGCGCCTGTGGCACCCGAGTCCGCCGAGGTGAAAAAGCCTGGATTTTGGAGGCTTGATGCAGCTCCCGCTCTTCCCCGGGATTTGGAGGGCTTCAAGGTTGCCATAGCAACCTTGGATAATGACAGATCCGCCTTCGTCATGGTCATCCTTTCCCCAGCCCTGTTTGCTTTGCATCAAAGCACTTTAAACTCCCCGATGTAGCAGGGGCTCCCATAGGGCAACTCCCGCCGCACGCTTACTTACAGCACAAGGGCCGAGGCGATGGCAATGAATCATCCCCGGCCTCCTGCATGGCGGGATGGGGGCAGGGAAAGTAGGGCTGGATTTACCTGGGAAATCAATTCCTCTCAAAAGCTCAGCTAAGTTAATAGATCCATCTGCTAAAGCAGAGATGTATTCCTCTGTCCCAGGAGCCACGGAACAACTACACATTTAAAAAAAAAAAAAACCAAACCCCAGAACAGACTCTGGTCATCTTTACCAACCCCATCACTAACATCTGAAGGCGGTTTTGAACCAGAATCTAGCCTCACCGTCCATTTGCAAGGCAAGATATATTTTCATCACCAAAAAAGAGAGAAACAACCTTCCTGACATGGCATGACTGGTGTGCAGGGACTTTTCCTTAGAAATGAAAGATACATGCCATCAAGCCTGGGCTCGGAAGGCAGGGTGTAGTGCACTGCTATTTGTAGTTAAACTCTGCTTAGCACAAGCCAAGAAGGAAACAGAAGACGGAGCTGTGAAGACTCCTCACACGTACCTGCCAATTTTCTATTAACTCCTAAAAGCAATTCCGCAGTAACAAGAGGAGGAGGAGGAGAAAGGGGGGATACGACAGAGACATTCAGATAACCAACACTTATTAATATAATGCCCAAGGAGGAAGCACATTTTCCATGGATAAAATGCTCCAGGGGTCATGACGCACAGCTGAAAGGAGTAATATTAGAAAATATTACAATCGTGAAACAGGTGGTAGATATGGAACCACCTCCCAGGGGAGGCGGTAGAGGCCAAAACGGTGATGCATTTTAAGAAAGCTTGGGATGACCACAGAGGATGAGAATAAAGTTGGAGACTGGGTAGGCCCTGCAGCATCACATCAAGGTATAGGGGCCTTGCAGTCCTTCTCTGTTTCTGTACTTCACCTTGTCTTTTAAAGTCCCTTTCGAAAACAGAAGGCATGAAGCTCGGGGCAGTATAGGGTATGGGGGGTTAAAGCTCAGACACCACTTTGCGAGGTTCCAATTCTCTTTTTACTTGCCCATCACCGGCTGAGTGACCTGGAACAAGTGTCTTCCCCTCCTTAGGCTGCAATATTGGTGGGTTGTAGACTCTTTGGGGCAGCATCACCATAGCTATGAGAATTATTTTGTACAGTAATACATGCATCAATAGCACTATATAAGAAACATTTATCTATTTATTAGCTCTTTTGGCAACGGGGTGGGGAGATGAATTTTCAGTCTGGCAAAGTGTATTGGAGCTAGACCCAGTGTCAATTGAAAACTGCTCAGAATGCCAACACAGTACCTCTTTATTAATAAGATCTCAGAGGCATCACACTATATTGCCGTTAACCATTCATAACTAGCTCTCCTTTTCTGCACTGCACGAGGATGAAAGCCTTATAGGACCATCCTGAGATTTTAAATTATGATCTTCAGGTTTCTTTTTTGCCACTTGCTGGGTGCATTCCATATTTTTGCACAGACAATGCCCATCCATATCATCTGAATTCTACATCAGTAATTAACTCATTTCTTATTCTATTTAGTCTGATTATTAACCATTATTACCTCAGTTGGAGCCTTCCAAAGTGGACTGTAAAGGACTTGTAAATGTTTCTTTCCCGTAATAAGTGAACAGTGAAAATGGTTCTGCTTCTTCATTTGTTTTGTGGGGGTTTTTTGTCTGTTATTGTACGGATTTGCCTTTGACACACACATGGAGGAAAGGACAATCATAATTCTTGCGATTAGGTAAGGTATCATTTTTAGAACCATTTTCACAGTGCTTTACCTGCTGAAATTGTTTAAAAAAAAAAAAAAAGCCCAACTATATGTGGGAAAAAGTACATGCACAGGGCCTATCTGCACATACTCTTGTGGGCGTATCTGCGTGTTCTTGTGGGCGGGTTTGGAATTACATGCTCGCTTTTCAGTTTTCAAAAGCAGGCACATTATTTTTTTTTCTTGGAAAACCCAAGGGCCAGATCTTAAAATCTATGCGTGGGCATAGATTTGTTCGCGCAACCCGACATGAACAAATCTACGCCCGATTTTATAACATGCGCGCACTGCCGTGCGCGCATGTTATAAAAACCCGGCTCGGCGCGCGCAAGGGGGTGCACACATGTGCACCTTGCGCGCGCTGAGCCCGAGGGGAGCCCCGATGGCTTTCCCCGTTCCCTCCAAGGCCACTCCGAAATCGGAGCGGCCTTGGAGGAAACTTTTTTTTCAGCCCCACCCTTCCCCTGCATTATCTAACCCACCACCCCCATCCCTAACTAAATCCCCCCCTACCTTTACTCCAAAGGTTACGCCTGCCTGAGGTAGGCGTAAGTTGCGCGCCATGCCCCAGCACAGGCCGCTGTGCCGGAGCACTCGACCCCGCCCCGGACTGCCGCCATGCCCCCGGACCGCCCCCTTTTGCAAGCCCTGGGACATACGTGCGTCACCAGGGTTTGCACACGCCGCCAAGCCTATGCAAAATAGGCTCTGCGCGCGCAGGGGCAGATTTTCTCGGGTTATGCGCGTAGCCTTTGAAAATCTGCCCCTAAACATGCATGTTAGCAGCTGCAAACATGCGAGTAGTTCTCCAAGGATAATTTTCAAAAGGGAAAGCATCTACTCCCCTTTGAAAATCAGCTGAAACTCTGTGGGTGAAAAGTACCCAGAGACTGTTTTATAACCCCATGCATTTGAATAAAATCTCCCCCCACCCCAACAACCAAGAATATCCACAAGCCGTAACACTCCCAAATAATTCCTACCCAGGGGAGATGTAAAACTAACGCCTGGAGGATTGGCACATGCTAGCTATAAAAAATTTCAATTGAAAATGGTCAAAGAATAGGTAACTATTTGCTTTATGAGGCATTTAGAGGGGAATCTGATGAGGAAATGTGCAAGCAGTGCGATTACTTCCTGGCACATAGACAAACACTTCTGACACTTGGATGGAGTTGCTTAGAAAATTTCTGGGTCAGGTTTTACGTGATATTAAAATAATGTGGCTCTCAGATGAAAATAGAAAAAACCTCCAACTGTCACAGGCAATTCAGCCTGAGGTTCCTGAAAGTTCGGGGAATACTCACTAGAAATATCTTAGAGACAGGAAGTCACTAGAGGGAACCGGATGGTCTCTCGTGCATTGGAGCCAGATCGAGAGTGAATTTAAGAACTTTATTTGTTTGTTTTTTTTATTTTGGTGCAAGCAAGTTCCTTTTCTTGGCTAGAAGATAAGTAATGTTCAGTTTGTCAACCTGGTAACCCAACACTGCCAAAAAAAAAAAAAAAATCCTATAAAGCAGAAGAACAAACAACATACAGGGACTCACGTCACTCCTCTTTCAAATTATACCATTGCAACAGGAGAAGAGTTTGCTGCCGGATTGGCACACCACCACCACCACAAGTCATGGCACGAACTGATCAACACGGACGTGATCCGCAGTAGTAAGAAAGCTTGGTCTACAAATCGAGAAACTGGCATTGCAACATGACAGCTGACCAGGTAGCACAACTGCTTAAAAACGGGTAAACAAACAAATGGCACAAAACAAAACTGCAACAAAAGTTGTTTGGTTTTTTTTAATTTAGAAAAACCTTCAGTGATCAGTTCACAATGAAAGAAATGGGAAAAAATGTTTCAAAAATCATGAACGACTGGCAATGTCACAGTCTGACAACATCCATGCTGAACAGATTTTAAAAATTCAAACCAGCAACAAGGGACCGACTTTTGAAACTATCCAAAGCCTGCGTGAGGACCAAACGCATATCCAAAATCATGTTCTTGCACTATTTATACAGAAATCACTTTTTGAAAGTGATTATGGAGGTACCCGCTTAGAACAGATTCTTAATTAGCCTTAACAGCTACAATAAACCATACTGAAACCTGGTAAGGACCCCTTGGATCTAAAGAGATCTTGGGCAATGTCCTTGCTTTGCCATCTCTACAAACTTTACAGGTAAGGGAGTTACATGTGTAAATGTAACACGCTGCTGTAGCAATTTTCAAAACCCATTTACTCAAGTAAAGTGCACATACACAAGTAAATCCTATGGACAATTCAATGGCATATACTGTAGCAATTTTTAAAAGCCCACTTAATGGAGTAAAACTGGGTTTTACTCGAATAAACGCTTTTAAAATCAGGCCCTTATTGAGCATCTCATCCTGAATGGCTCTCACCCAATTTTAGAAAGATAACTCATCCCTGAACAAGTTGCCTTTCAGTTGAGCAAGGCATGTACACGCCAGGTGCTCAATCTCTCCCAGTACCAGAGGGCGGATTTGAGAAATGCCAAATTACTGCCATCGCTTTTTTCATCTCGCTCTGGCATACACGTCATCAACCATCACATGCTGCTTTGGGAGATCTAAGATATCACGAAATGCTTATCAAAACCCGAGGCTTCTATGTCTACTGGCTCCTACAAGAGAATATTTTACTCCAAGGAAATGGGCTGGCATCACTCCTTTTCATGTCTCTACAAACAACCAAGCAATCCATCTGAACACATGCAGTATTACTTATGCCGATGACTTAGAAACAGAGACGCATCCAGATCAAACACACTGACAACACTATCCAGATGACCGACTACTACATCATAAACGTCAACCAAACCTAAATAAGAAACAGATCAACCTCTTCCACCTGCTCAATCACAATGCAAATAAAGAACTAAGCATCAACTGGAGCAGTGTGCACATCAGAGTCACTGGGAAAACCCAATATGCCTCAGAGTGACCCTGGACATCACACTTTCCTTCAAAATCCACACAGAAAACAACAAATAAGGTGAGCACTAGAATCATCATCCATAAGCATGCAAGCTCAAAATGGGGAATGCAGCCAGCTCCAGTCAGAACTGCTGCGTTTGCCCTGTTACTCCAGCGCTCAATATGCTTGCCCAGTATTGGAACACTCTGCTGATGTAACAAAAATTGACCCAGTGCAGCATGACAGCTGCCAAATTATCACAAGCCATCATAAACCAACTAATCTCAACAGCTTGTATATCCTTCTGGAATAATGCTGCCAGACATCCGAAGAGCCATGACTAGTCAAAAAAAAAAAAAAGGACACTAGACAGCCTCTGTACTTCCCCCATAACAGAAATATTTTCACACCACACCTCTGAATGCCCATGGCAGGCGTGACTTGGAGGGCTTGCCTCTGGGATCTGAGCAGCTCCTCAGAGGAGGAATGGACTATCTGGAAGGCCCTAAGTCACAGTCATATTTAAATTAGGTCAAGAGTGGAAACGGAAAAACAGGAACCCACGACGTTTGATTGTGGGGAAAGGCAGACCATACAACACCTTTTGGTTGTCCCATTCCTTGAATTCATTTCATGCAGCGTGCAGGATCTTGCTAAAGTCAGCTCATGAGCTCTGAGACGTCAGTGGAAAGAACTAGGACTTCAGTGAATGAACAGGAGAAGATCTTTCACTAAAGCAGCACTAGAGGACTAATACAGCACCCTGTTGGTCTAAGTTTTCCAGCTTTGTGGCATGATTGGAAAGAAGAAAAGTGTGGGAAGAAAATGTATGCTGGTACATCCAACATTACTATGACAAAAAAAATCATTGAAACATTTATTCACTGATGACAACGCATTCCATACAGAGTCAAGAATCATCACCTTTGGTTTCTTGAGTACCCATACTCATGCTGGTCTCGATACCACTTACCAGCCAAAGAAGCAGCAGCACGATTAGCAACCTGAACACCAACTGTGCTAGGGGATCCAACCAATCCTGAAGCCACAACAATGCCCACAAATTCTCAAGAAACTGCAGGGCTATTTGCTGTGGAAATCGCTGCTCTAGTGGGACATCCTTGGCTGTGCTTCCCCATCTTGGTAAACTGCATATTTCTGCAGCCCTTTCCAGAGTTGCTGCAGCTGTCTGTGAGCCTACCCTTCCTTTTTCTGCCTGCTTCTGAAGTAGCTGCTGCAGCTTCAATCCACAACAAAGCCGCACTTGTCGGAACAAGAGGGGGAAATCACTCCCCAGGCTTCAAAGTGATACCGAAGTCTGGTGGGGGTTGCGGTCAGTGGTGGCGTTCCCACCACAGGATACTTTTAAGGCTTGCCAGCAATGCTGATGCTCTACTCTCACATTTTTACTCCCAAAAATTAACGCCAGCTCTGAAAGACTTGAGGACCCCAAAAAGTGTACAGTAAAGCAGAAAATACTGCATTTCTGTACTTCTTCCAACTTAATATCATGGCGATATTAAGTCAGAGGGGGAAAAAAAAGTGTGCCGGCGGCCAGGTCAGGAAAACGGACGCTCTAAAATTGAACGTCCGTTTTCCTAAGTAGCTGACAGCCACCTCGCCCTGACAGCCACCTCGCCCTGGCAGCCACTGCCAATGAGGTGCTAGGGGCACGCAATTACCATGGCAGACCATTTGCATGTAGCATTGGGTGCCCCAGAGAGGTGGATGGGCGCTCGTTAAGAAAGCAGGAACTCAGTCATAAGCGCCCCTTTAACACACGCCAATATTGCATCAGCCCGAATGTGCCTGTGCATTAACTGGATGTGCTGAGTTTTCAAAATTTAAGGGAATGAACTGAATTACCAGCAAGCAGCTGGACCCCATCAAGGAGTTTACCTAGGAAGGCAACTTCAAAGCAGCCTCAACATGCCCAAGAAAACACTCATTATAATCAGATTGACATTTCCTACTGAAGCAGAGAACATAATAAAAAGCCCAGATGCCCCTATATACCTGAAATATGCCAACATAAACCCAAGACATTCTTTAAGAGGATCTAAGCAAGCAGTAAAGCATGAAGACCTAACCAAATGCTTTGGGTACATTGGGAAGGATGAGGAAATGCTGTATTACAGCATAAACTGTGATGCAACACTTTTCCCCCCACCAGCAGGCACTCATCCACTCAGAATGCACAACAGTACTTAGTAATATAGCCAGCAAGTTACAAATTAGAAAGCATTAAGGAGTGTTTCGCCAACCAGGCTGCCGTGCTTCCCCCTCTTACTGAATACCTAAAGCCAGGGTTGAGGACGCAGTAGAACAGCAATTAGATCACTGTCCTACACTGGAAAAGGAAGTTATCCTCATGGCTTAAATTATTTACAAATTAAAAAAAAAAAAATATATATATATATATATTTCAATACAGTTAAGAAGGTAACTAAGAAAATGAGCGTCAACAATGCTTTTTCAGTAAGTTAGCAGACATTGCGCAGTTCCTTTCTGGTATTACCATCACAAATTCAAGTTGCCAGAACGGGTTGCCTCCTGGTGCTCTTGCCAAAACTTGCACAAGGATATAGAAAAAAAGGTAATTAAAAGACAGAATATGTAGCATATGATGGCAGTTGAGAACTGGAAGCCCCTTCTAGTCTGCCTGGTTTCATTCCTGGTGCAACACCAGAGACGTCAGTTAGTATTTTGTCTTTTCCCCTCACTTTTTTTTTTGCCACCAGGGATTCCTCCATTCTCACCCAAAGCTTTTTTGAATTTCGTTACCGTTTTTGCCTCCATCACGTCTCCATGCATTCAGTGCCCCCTTCCATGAAGAAATAATTTTCCGACCTTACTCTGCGTTTACTTCTTTGATCCATACGTCATAACCCATGCACCATTTCGGTAGGCTCTTCCCCGAACTGCCTCCAAGCTACACCTTTTCCCGAGGTACGGCCTCCAGGCTGGGACACGCTACTCCGGCTCTTAATTTGCCAGTCCATAAACAAATACGTCCTGTATATAGTTTTCAAGATGCTCATCACAAACTGTTAGACCCACGCCTACCGATTAGAATCTCAACAAATTGTAAAGAGCCAGAAATACCAATGACGTGCCTGGAAACGTATCTCAATAGTAAAAATGAATAAATAAATAAAAGTAACCAGTGCTTTGCCAGAGACCGTTTAAGATGGCAGCATAACCGCAGCCAGGATGTAGCTTTTAGAACAGCAAATAGAAGCTATTCCCCAGAACATATGCAAGGAGGTCCCAGGGGAAGGGTCTTAAGCATCCCAGTCTGTATCCCAGGTGCACACGAGGACAGAGTATGGGTCCACAGAGAATAGCTGGCACTGGAAAGCAAGACTCGATAATGGTGTTTAAATAGCCAGCCCCAACCAGCCAGCTGCTCCATGGCTGTCCTTACTCAGCAGCTGAAACCCTTGTTTTCCTCCTTCTCAAGTTCCTAAGCCTCTTTTGAAATGCGATCTTAGCTTCTCCACTGCCAGCACCCCAAACCTTCAAGCTTTCTATTTAAGACAGGGGGCACCTCGTGCTGCTGGTTTGCCACGTTGGCACAGACAGGTTTGATACAGTTGCAAGCACTTTGCTTTTAAGTTACTTTCGTGTGATATGGTACTAGAGTTGAAAGGACAGGCAGTCACCCACCACCCAGGCTACACGCAGAGAAGCGCAGAGCGCGTTCCAGTCGTTCCCCCCCCCCCTCCCCCTCTGGAGGGGTTTCTGTGGCTTACAGAGCACAATGAACAGACAATGGTTTGCCTGAAATGAGCCATTCCAGATGTGCACCTTAGCAGTCCGCCAAGAGAAGCCACCGACCGACACAGCTTCAGAGCTATTCTAAATCCTTAGTGCAAACCTTCAGTTCAGCAGAAAGCTTACCTTGCAAAGCTGTTCCGTTCGAGGCAATTCATTACACAAGGAAAAAAAAAACCCTAAATATACGTCATCTAGCAGGGCTTAGGTAGAATTATTGTGTGTGTCAGCGGGTGCTTTCTCCCTACCCTCCGAATTTCGTGATGTAAAACCATCACTAAGGTTCCCTGCGGCTCCGGTAAAACTAAGGCAATAGCAGATGATGCAGGTCTACGCAGTCTGCAAAACCTTCCATAGACTCTTGACTCCTGATCACATCAGACCGGCTTGTGGAAAGCCATTGCAACAGAGATTTCGCAAAATGCACAAACTTGCTGGCTTCTTCACTTTATTCCTTCCATATTCTTCTTCCTAAATCATCTCCCTTTTTCTCCTAAAAATATTTAGGTGGATTTTCAAAAGCTGCGCACGTTAAAAACGGCACTTACGCATGTAAGACAGCATAGACGCGAGAATACGCTGTTTTAGAAATCTCAACATACCTGCAAAAATCAGGGACCGTGACTAAATTCGTACCTGGGAAAAGAGGGGCGGGGCCCACATTTACATGATTAAGCTGCTATTTCATAAGCAATTTACGCATGTCAGTTTGGCAGCTTACTTGTGTATATTTACCCCTGCTCTACATCTGGAGTAAGTGATCATTAGCAGCTTTAAAAGTGGAGAGATGATTGGCTGGGAGGACAGGAGGGTCTTCACAAGCTGCAGATGGACTGGACAAACTGGTAAGACTAATTGGTAAAACTGGTTAGTTCATGTTAGAACATCCAACTTCCGCACGTAAAAGATTTACACAGGGTAAAAGCATCTAACGCGTGTAAAATCTACTGGCGTATCCCTTTAAAATCTGAAGAAAGAACATACGGGCATATCATTTGCACACACTTAATCCGGCTAAGTAGCAACTTGGCTGCCACATACAGGTATAAATGCAAAGTTATCCGGCTAAGGAGCAGCAGGTGCTTCTTAACTGGATAAGACTGGAAAACACTATTTCTCTGTCTAAGTTGTGCTTTTGGGTCTTATCCAACTATATAACAATATAACACAGCCAGATAAGTCTAAAAAAAAGCTCTACTTAACCAGATAAGTCTTAACACACTATGTTTCCGGCTAAGTTAGATATCCAGAAAAGTATAGGAGGATAAGTGCTCCTTATCATAGTGTCGGATATGTAGCACTTCTTAGATTTCTCCGACTAACTGACTTAGGGGCCCAATGCAATATCATGCGTGGTAAAGCAGGCGTTCATACTGAGTGCCCATTTTATCCCACTGCAAATAATTTACATGCACAATATACAAACAGTGAAATCGGCCTGGAGCATGTAAATTGTGCATGCATATTGTGCCGCCAGAAATGTGTTTTTTCTTGTTTGTTTGTTTGTTTTTTAAATCAAGCCCTTCACTTTTCATTAAATTTTAATTACCACAAGCAGTAGATCTTAGTATCATAAGGATACTAATTAAAAAGGAACCACAGAGAGCAGTGTGTGCTCTTGACTCGCCATATGACTTTAAGCCAGCCCCGGAGCTGGTGTTAAATTTGCCAGGTTAAAACGGGCCCGTTGGGTGACCAGCAATTTTCTGCATTGCAGGGTAATAGCCAATAGCCTCATCTACATGAAGTTTACATGTGATGAACGCTATTAGCCACATGTTTGTTGGGGCGTGCGTTTTGGATGCGCTAATCCCCTTATTGCATCGGGTGTTACTCTAGCACATCCAAAACGTGCATCCGAGGGTAAACCTGTGCGCTAGGCTGAGCGCGTTTTATTGCATCAGCCCCTTAGCTGGATATTAAGCATTTTAAGACCTATCCAGTTAAGCAGTACTTTTTTAGATTTATTCAGCTATCTTACATATCCTGATAAGTACAAAAAGTGCTACTTGGATGAACAAGTAGCACTTTACATCATGAGATGAAGGTGAAAGGGGGTAGATTCAGGAGTAATTTTAGGAAATATTTCTTTACGAAGAGGGTGGTGGATGCATGGAGCAGCCTCCCAGCTGAGGTGGCGGAGACAAAAAAAAAAAAAAGAGAAAAAAACATTCAAGAAAGCATGGGATAAATACAGGGGATCTCTAAGGAAGTGATGAAAATTATAATGCTAAATTAATTGGATGGACAGGCAGACTGGATGGGCCTTATGGACTTTTTCTGCTGCCACGTTTCTAGGTTTATCCGGCTAGGTAGCGGCTTTGCTTTCCCAGATAAATTATCCTGATAAGTCCGAACTTACACGACTCACGGTTTTTACATATGCGAGCATGTTTGCGCACGTATGTGCTCCTGTTTTATAACCTGCATATATTTTTTGCACGCAGGTTAATAGAATACTGTAGCGACTTTGCGTGCACTCATGTACATGCGGATATGGGCACGCACAAGCAGCTCTGAAAGTTATCCTCATTACCTAGAATCTTAAATGTACTTGGAATAAAAGGAGCGCTAGACTGAAGGTAGCCCTGTCCTGTGCCTGCATCTCCTCAAAGTCAAGATTTTGTGCTGTGCTCATACTTTGGGTACATCAGCTTGTTACCTTCATCACCACTTTTCCATGATACTTGGGGGAGGGTCATTTTCACAACTTTTTAAAGAAAGCTTGTTGGAAAACTCCCCCCACCACCATCAGTACAGGTAAATGTACAGTGCACATACTTTCACAGCTAGTGGTGAACGGGGGGGGGGGGGGGGAGTTAGGGGGCGCATGCAGGCATTTCATCTTGAAACCTCCACGCATGGTTCCATGCACACACTTTGCGCCTGTTTTAAAGCCAATACAAAATACGTGGGTACAAAGTGCCCTCAAGTCCCCCCACCTGCTGGCCTGAATTTTCAAAGGAAACAGCGGTGAGTACCCCTTAGGGAAATTAGCTTGTTAGGCCCCCGGGCAGGATGTAACCGTAGACCGGCAAACTCCTTGACCGCTTTCAAAATTGCACCCCACCCCCGGTGAGTGTATCAGGGTGGCATCCCTTGCCTGCCTTCCCAACCCACAATACAGCTACATCAGATTAACGCATGCACGAGGTCCTGTTGCTGATCAAAACAACGGCACACAAAAGCAACTTAGTTCCATCGTGTTGAGTGGTCAAACAGAAGAAGCTTTCAAGAACCAAAAGAATGGTCTACTGAACCCTATACCAGCCGAAAGTATTTCAGCAACTCTCAGTCAACCACAGTGACGCACGGTCTCAGTCACTGGCGGAAGGATTCAATTAACATAGCAGCGTGGTAAATGGCAGCAGATAAAGAACAAAAGGCCCATCCAGCCTGCCCAGCAGCGATTTTATGCACATTTTACCGAAAGTTAATCAAACTCCCACATAGATCCCAACCCCCAATCCTGCTGCGCCTCCTTTAAGGTTGCAGTTGCCGCTGCAGGCAGGCTTCCCACCCACGCCTTCCAGGAAGTGCAGTGCGACCACATCACTGCCAGCACGGGCTGCGACTGTCGCTCAGCGAAGGCGGCAGTGCCTTCGTTACCATTCTCTTGCCTCTGGGTTTGCCCCATGCGGGTTTTTTTTTTTAAAGTCCGTCATCACCGTCTCCTTCGGGATAGCATTCCAGTCATCCAATACTCTCTCCATGAAAACATATCTCCTAACATCGCTCCTGAATCTACCCCCCTTGGAGCTTCATATTGTGGACCCCTAGTTCTAAAGCTTCCCTTCCGTTGAAAAAGCTGGGTTCCCTGTGCATTAATATCTTTCAGGCATTTAAACATGCGAATCGTATCCCTCCGTCTCGCCTCTCTTCCGAGGCACAGTATACAGATTAGGTTCCTTCGGCCTCATCTCATAGGGCTTCCTATACAAACCCTGCACACCAGTCTGGTTGCCCTTCTCTGGACCCTCCTCCAGCCTCTTCATATATGCTTTCTGAGATATGGCCTCTAGAACCAGTGACGGATTTAAGATTTTGACACCCGTAGGCACTAGTGGTGCCTTTGCCCCCTCCCTCACTGCTTTATCCGCTCTGTGTTCACCTCCTCTCCTCGTGACTTTGAATGACAGAGAGGGAGGGACAGGTTCAGGAAGCAGAGTGGCCTTTTCTATACTCCCTCGATGGAGGTGGGTGAGGGCTGGGGCAGTGGAGCCTGGATCAGGGAGTAGATCAATGGAGCACTGGTCTGACCCAGCAGGACACTTTTTATGCTCTTATAAGAAACTTTGGTCCTACGGCTCCCATGCACAAGACATCCCGACAGAAGGCTTCATTTCATGGACGGAGTTGCGCGAGTCCAAAGACTTAAAATGCCTCTTTCCCCTTGTCGGAACGAGTGCTGGCTTAAATTTCCAATGCCCCACTGTACACGCCAAGGAAGGTTCATTGCACAGGACCACCCAGGAACGGCTCAATGCACGGTGCGTACACAGAAATAAACTGGTTTCAAGTTCCTATACAATGGCCCTCTGTTACCTAACCGACAACAAGCTCAAGAGCTCCCACTGCAAGGGATCTTTTCAGAGTCTCGCCCGCCTTCAAGCGAAACAATTCTTCCTTTTACAGAATGGGGAATATTCTCTTAGTAATGTCTTTTTTTTTTTTTTTTTACTAGATGAAGAACCGCGCAACCCTCGATTATTCACGGAGAAAACGTCAACAATGATGGCATTTTTCCAGGGAATTTGTAATTGATTTCATGGGTAAGCTGCAGCTCAGGATTAGCTATAATCAAAGCCAGGTCCCCCATTTTGGGAGTAATTCTATGAATGGCCTGCGCAGACTTTACACTCACTGTCAAAGGGGAAAGTGCTTTGAAAATTATCCCAGAACAACTGCGCGTGGCACAATTTGCAACTGCTGGGTTTGTGCAGGTGGTTTAGAAACAAATAAATAAATAGGTAGGTACGTTTGAAAATCCGAAGCGTATGGTACAAAGTTTCAGGAGCCCGCTCCGGCCCAAACCGTAAGCAGGCCTCTTCACGCTGTAAGTAAAGGCGTACACGCATCCTTCTACCTGCACACAGGGCAGGCAGCTCTTAAAAAGCCCATGAGGAAATGGCTTTTAAAAATCACCCTCCTTAGGTTCAGGCCAGCTTGCAGTTTGAGTGAAAGTGAAATCCAACACCGTTTGAAAAAAAATAACTGGTTTCTTTACTGGGCTTGGAGAAAGGGCTCCCTGACTTCCTGCAGCCGTTCTGCGAGGCACCCTTGGCACTGATTTGGAGAGAGAGGGAGAGCAGAGACGGCGAGAGCCATTTACATCTTGCCAGGACACGGTAAACGTGACTGCCAGATCCCCAGCGTGTTAAAAAAAACAAAAACACACACACAAAAAAAACACCCCATCATACAAGATACCACAGAGAAGTCTCAGACATGGACTTCTCCTAAAGCCACCAGCACACGGACCACCACTGCCACGGCGAGTGCACCAAAATAACTCCAGCAGCAGCACCCTTCTGCTCTGCCACCACAGACAGGGTGAGCTGCTGGGATCAAGAAGGAAAGCAATGATGCCATCCAGTGCCAGGCCTCCAGATCGCTCCTTTCGCAAACACGGGGGTGCCGAGTGTGCATTGCCACTCCCTGGCTCTAAGAACAGGAGGACTGGCTTCCATCACACACAGGGGAATGGAGTGGCCTAGCAGCTAAAGCAACGGGCTGAGAGCCAGGGAAACCAAGGTTCAACTCCCACTTTTTATCTACCCGCATTTGTAGTGATCCCTCCAGCTATATCAGTACAATCCAACACAACCATGCCCAGTGACACTAATTGTGACCTTAGGGGCAGTCTCCCATTGTTTCAGGTACCCACCCTAGAGACTGTAAGCTCTTTTCAAAAGAGACTTCTTGAACCTGAACTCAAATAATGCTGCAAGATACCCTGAGCATCATTTTCAAGAGCAAGCTAAAAATCCACCTTTTTTTTAATATTTTTTTTTATTTAAACACTGGGGAGGGTAAAGTCAGCACCTCCACAATGAAAAAATAAATTGTGCCAGTGCACATCTCCAAGATATTTATAAGAACCAGCAGTAAAAGCAATACCAAGTCCAGAAATGACATTTCGAGGGAGACCAGCCTTTTTTTTTTTTTTTTTTTTTTTACAGGGCTCTGCATGGATGGAGATGCAGAAACTAAATTGGGTAGAAAGTGGTGACCTAAGATAATTCAGGGCAGGCAGAGAATGTAGTTAGCATTTTAAAAGGTCCATTTCCGGAGTCTGGTGGAGGGTCTTGGTGCAACGAGTGGCAATTATTTATGTTTTACCGAAGAACTGTGGGGTGTTTCCGTGCGACCTGTCTGCAAAAATACAATTACTGTAGCCGCACAGGCATCGCACCGCTGGAGGCTTGGGGGCCGTATACAGCTGCCTTTCAAGGAGACTCAAGACATAAATTTCTCTCACAAAGAATTCAAACATGAAAAATTAGCCTAAACGCACACCGTTTGCATTCAAGTTCTTTTTGGCACAAGGCCACGCCCTCAACATTAAATATTTCCACCACCACCCCCCCCCCCTCCCGTTTGTTCATCCTTCCGTCAGCAGTGCCAGATAGGGAAGAGAGAGCCTGCTTATCAAATTTCTCTCCTTACTGCAGGTAAAACAGGTTAACTGAAGCAATTACTCTGCATCTTATTACCAGCAACCTAAACCAAACATTCCCATGCCTTGTACATTCGCAGCAGCGGGCAGAGGAGAATCCAGGAGGGATCCAGTCGCTTACACAGCCAGCAAAGGCCTGACGTTCACTTCCCAACCTCACCCCAAAAAAAAAACACAGCCTTTGCCTAACACGGATATATTAGGAAAACCCCTATAAAGCATACAGTGAACAGGATAAGCCCTGTGCATACCCATCCATTTGGCTGTGGTTTTGATGATCCAGAGAAATGGGTGATCAAAACTGCCACAAGACGTCACCTGAGCTGCCAAGTCCTAACATACTTTTAATTTAGGCCCCATTTTTAAAGAAAATCATTAGTTCCAATTCACAGCACCCTCTGCAACTTTAAAAAATGAAAAGGAAGTCCTAATGAGGAAAATAGGAAATACAAGCACTGGCAAATTAGATGAAAAACAATAATAAGGCAGGCAAAAAAGATGTGGACAAGTTTCTGGAGTTTAGTTCTATTAGCAGTTACCAGCCAGGCAGACTTCAGGATCACCATACGTCTGGGAAAGGCCAAAGGGAAGTGGAGTTCCTCATTAGGATCTGCCCACTGTCAGATGATGATGATGATGATGATGGGCTCCATGTTCTGCCCCAGTAGGACACGTCCTATGTTCATATTATGCTCTTAAGGGAACTTAAAATCCAAGTGATGTGACTGTAATGAGCGTACACCTTAAACTCTTCTTAAAAACAAGAGTATACCATAGGGGGAAAAAAAATGTACACGGCAAATAGGAAGGGAGAGTATGGTATAAGACCTAAGCATGGAGCCATGAAGAGAGAGTGGCACACATCAGAAAAATCCAGCGAGCCCTGCTGCTTTCTGCTTCACACGCTCTTAGTCCAGCAGCGATCGTCACTATTTTCCAAGCAGGGGGCACGCTGGCAAAAAAGAAAAAAAAAAAAACTTAAAATGTGAGAGCCAGGACCAGTGCCAGCAAAAAAAAAAAAAAAAAAGGGCTGGCACGCTGGGTGAGAGGGTGGGTCCCTTTTCAATGACACGACCACGCGGAGTGATTTGTGTAACTAAAAATAAACTCTGCTCCCCCACAGCCCATCTTCTCTCCACACTCTGTCTCCCTCTCCCACCCCCCCCCCCCCCACACACACACACACACACACACACTCTTCCCCATTTGTCTCCTACCAACACTCTCCCCACTGAAACTCCACTCCCCCCCACGCTCTCTTCCCCAACACACACATATACTCGCCGAACACCAATCCAACCAGTCTTAACCTCCAGCTGCCTCTCCGCCATCATCCTGCCTCCACTCCCACTCTTCTCCGGAGAGTTGCTGCTGGTGCTGCCTCTGCTTCACTTGTTCTACTTTCCTGCCCCCTTCCCCCCCCCCCCCCCCCCCCCCCGGGTACCATGCAGCCCTCTGTGAGTTTGAGCCAAGCAGTGCCTGAACTCCCACACTGTTCTCACAATCCGGCAAGAACAGAACGAGCGGTCAGACCCCGGGCAGCTCAAACGCAGCGAGGAACCGCGCCGTGCCAGAAGAAAGCAGAACAGTTGCTCCGGAGGCAGCACCAACAGGGAAGCCTCCAGGGGAGGTTAGGGGGCGAGGGGAGTAGGTGCGTTGGGGAAGAGAGTCGGGATCGAAGGGGGGCGCCACTGGTTCCTGGGCCTTACCAATCAAGAACACCGTTCTAGCACCTTTCACCAGCAATTCATTTGTCGAGGGGGAAGATATAGGGGGGTAGTTGGCTTGCTTTAAAGCCAAGTACACCATAATGAGCTCAGCGCTCATCCTGAGATACAACAGCCCACATGAATCTCTGACGGGCGTTCCTCCGTACGGGCTTCCAAGAATCGTCTGCATCACAGTGTTTATCCTGACGAACCAGCATCATTTTCCCTTTCATGACGCGAGCAGCTGCTGAGCTTGGAGCGATCTGCAAGCAACGCAGTTTCAGGATCTGAGCACACAGTTCCAGCAGCCGATTCAGTCCTGAATCCTCCAAAAGGCCCTGACCTCTAGCAATGGATCAAGAGAAAAATTATCCAGGGATGCCTATGCACATGACCTTTTGATAGCTGAAAAAGGGACCATTGTGTTCTCAAAAAATCAAGTAGAACAATATTTTATGAGAACATTAAATATGATGAAAAAAAAAAAATATATATATATATATGTACACACACACTATTATACATCTCTATATAATATGCATATAGATCTATGCCTGCACGCGTTTACATAAACACATATATATAAAAAGCCCATTAGCTGAAAACAGTTACACAGTTCTCATGCACTGCAAGTCGCCATCCAGTAGATAAAATCTGAAATACTCATTTTAACTACATATTTCAAGCTATAATTACTCGCCATCAGGAGCAATCTCGCTAAGCACTGATTTGTCAACTTTTGTATCCACTACAATGCTTTTAAAGCATGTGTACTGAAGACAGCAACACGCTGGGCTGCGTCTCACAATGCTCTCCAGCTAAAAAGAAAAACAGAAAAAAAAAAAAATGCATTACCACAACACTACACTCAAAATGCTTATAGCTGCAAAGTGACCTTCCTTCATCATCTAAAAAGGCCACGTAAGATAATATTTCAGCAATAACCACACATTCCTCCCTGCGGTATAAAGACACACAAAACACATTAGCAAATAATACCAGTAATCGTAGTGCTTGATTGCAGGAGCTCCAGTGGAGCCCTTGTCTCTCCGCTGCCGCAGAACTGTGCGGATTTTTGAAAAGCTCAAAGTCAGAAAGCCTGATGCCCTTCTCTTCCCTCCCTCCCACCATCCCGCAACCCCCATCCAGCGTGGCCAAGAATCGGGACCATCCTATTTTGCAGAGTTTTCAAAACCAAAACAGCACCCATGCTCTAAACCAGTTTTCCCGGAAAGACGGGAGAGTCAAGAGGTCGGGAGACCCGGGACAATCTCACTCCCCCGGCCCAAATGCCGCGTACCCAGCAAGGAACAGCTTAGTTAAAGAAGCATCTAAACCCCCCACCTGTGCAATAACGGTCAACAAGACTGGCATGGCCTTCTAATGTGAAGTAGGCTCTCAAACAAAGAAAATTGTTATTTTTACATCCCACCCCCCCCCCCCCCAAAAAGAAAAAAGGCTCTGCAGCATCCCTCAGTGACACTAAGTCCAGTGAAGACCTCCTCTCCCGCAGCAGCTCCCTGAGAAGGTCTGCAGGAGTCACGGAAGCTCGGTATATGGCATCCAGAAGCAGCCTTCCAGAATAACACATTTTCTCTATCTGAGAGTGGGACCATTAGGATTTTAGCACAATACTCTTCCAGGGGAGTACATCAACTAGGAGTTGTGAAAGTGTAAATGCATCAGTGCTCCAACACTACAAATAATCCTCGATGCATAAATGGCCTTCCATGGAAACACGTTTTTAGTGACTGATGCAAAAGCTACTGTAAGAGCTCCATCCTGGCTATGAGAGTAATTTTCCAAGGGAATCCAGTGGGTAAGACACCATCTTATGCACAGAAATGCCTTTTTACAAAAATTGCCTGCAAGCTACATTTTGCTCATGCGTTTACCTGAACCGAACAAAGACGTTCCCGGGGCAGCGTCGGGAAGAGGTTTGCCCCTGTGCCCAAATATTTGCATTTTCTAAAGTATGCACACAAAATCCACCTCCCTCCCAAAAATAAGAGAGGTCTGCGCACAATTTAGCATTTGGGTAGTTTTGGTGAGATCATTTTCAGTTTGAATCCCCTTTGAAAACTGGTGTGACTCACGCATATAATTTGCCCTCTAATTTATGCAGATTGCTATTAAATTTCCCCACCATACATTTTATCTGCATTCCAAGTTCTGATTTAGCCTGGTAATTAATGTCCCAGCAATAGACTGCTTGGGGGGGAAAACCGAGCTACTCGGAATTTTTTAAATTTTCTGCGCAGAAATTGGCAGGGGAGCAGGAAGCAGCACTAATAGGATCAGACTGCATGATTTAGGCGGGAAAGACGGCTTGGGGCTTTCCCACCAGAAAAGGAAACTGGTGGCCGAGGATGGAGCACCAGCTTCCATCAGTGCAACGAGAAGAGGGAGGAGGCACTCAGCAAGCACTGGCCCCACCCAGGAGATGAAGAAGATCATGAGAACAGCCTAGACGGGTTTCAAGGAAAAGCCTCCACCTGGGTGCACAGGATCAAGGCAGCTGCAGGATTGCAGGAGGGAGCCAAGGAGCTTGGGGGTAGAGTCTGGTGGGGCTGGGGGGAAGAGAGAAAGCTAAAAGTGGAAGAAGCTGAGCTGAGAGTTGGGAGGGAGAGCACTGGAGAGTGAGCCTGGGGTGAGAAGAGGGAAAAGGGAGAGCTGAGGGAGCAGTAGCATTTCAAATTAAGGGCCCTCAATTAGCAGCTATAAATGTGGAATTTAAGTGGAATTTAAGTCACAATTTGGAGGGGAGGGGAGGTTGAGGGAGAGGTTTGGGAAGTAGGCAACAGGGGTCGAGGGTACAGCCTGAGGAGTTAGGGGTACTGAGGAGACATAACTGGGGATAGCACCTGGGCCTGATGATACACTTTTACAGTTCTCCTGGAAGAATTCTGCATCGTTGAATAATAATTTGAAATGCAATATAAAAAGTTACTATTCAAAGAATTATATTGTGTTATTTTGAAAAATATATGCAAATTTTAAAAATACTGGGGTAGATTTTCAAATGTACGCACGGGCGTACATGTGCGCGCGCTACCCTGTGCGCACACATGTACGGCCAATTATATAACATGCGCGCGCATGTTATAAAATTGGGGGTCGGCGCGTATGGGGGTGCACACTAGTGCACCTTGCGCGCACCGATGCCCGCAGGCTCCCCCCTTCCCTAAGCTTCCCACCCCTTCCCCTAACCTTCCCCCCCTAGCCCTACTCTAATCCCCCCCCCCCCCCAAATTCTTATTATACCTTTTGCACCTGCCTTGAGGCAGGTGCAGGTTGTGTGTGCTGGCAGCCTGCCGGCAGGCGATCCTCTCACACAGCAACAAATGACCGCTGTGCCGGAGGCCTCTGGCCCCGCCCCCGGATCGCCCCTTTAGTAAAGCCCCCGGGACTTAGACGCGTCCCAGGGCTTTACGCAAGTCACCGGTCCTTTCTAAAATAGGCCCGGCGTGCGTATGCCGATTTATGCGCGTAGAGCTTTGAAAATCTGGCCCACTGAGCACAGACATGAAAATTTCTTTGCACATAACTCCACCGAGAGTGTTGGCTGGAGCCCTCTGTAGGAAATGGCACAGGATGGTGATTCACCCCATCCCCTCCCAAAGGTCATTCACCAGGTGAATCAAATAACTAACGTGGGAAAGGTTACGATTGTGGCCAAAAGAAGAGGAAAGGTTTTACAGATGTTACAAAGACAGAGACTCCAAATATACAATACATTTAGCTTCACAGAGTCTGAAACACAAAGCTTATAACACAACACTACACACCCTTGACAGCAGTAGCAGACTACGGTCAGTTTCAGGAAATACTGCCCTCCGATGGTCATTAAACCCACCTCGGTGTGGGGGAATACAACACACTTTTCAGCTAGAAAGCTACAGTTACCTACTCTATTTACTTTTTCATTAAACTTTCCTGAAGAGAAGAGGTCAAATAAAGATCACCAAAGTTATTAGGTCTCCTATGGACCCATTGGATGACCTACTCTCCAATCTGAATTTCTGTAACATGCTTATGGTTTTGACAGAGAAAGAAATAGTTTCAGCTGAACAGCAGATACAGTGGGTTAGGGACAGACATGGGCCTTTCAAACCCTCAGATTTCCCAGAGTCCAGTATCTTATGCCTGTGGCACTACAGCAGGAATTGAATTGGGCAGAGACCAGTTGAGTCTTATGGCCCTTCTCTATCTATCTTCATATCCTGTGTTTCTTTGTTGTAACTAGCATGCAATTCTCTAAGTGGAGCAAATATCTGACATATACACACACACACATATATGTATAAACAAGGGATTCTGTTTGTCTGCACAGAGACCATAATGGTGCATATTGCATAAGTGCATTGCTTCTTACATCAATGCTGCTCCGAGGACACTGAAAAAGAAAGAAAAAAAAAAAAAAAAAAACTCATGTGCTGCTTGGACACAAGGGCAAAGGAATTTTCCCTAACCTGAAAACACTCTCAATTAGTATAAAAGGACTGCATTCTATATTGACAATATTTAAAATTAGCCATGGAACATTTTAGCCTGCCAGCACTTCAGGGAAGTAATTTTAATACAGAGAAATTTTTAAGTAAATCACTGGCAATGATTCAGATTTTTTTCCTTTGGTCTTTTTTTTTTTTTGCCTCTAGTTTTTTCAGGCGTGATATTTTAATTAGCACACTGTCCAGTTCATGAATTGGGCTGCAGGGACTTTAACGCAAGGCACCAACTGGCAATCTTCTGCGTTTTAAAAATCATGAATATTTTTGGTCAATTCCACGTTGGATGTGCCGGAAGAGGATGAAGGGAGAGGAGAGCGTAAAAGAAAAAAAAAAAAAAAAACAGTCCGTTGGAGAATCTGAAGGCAGAAGGGAGACATTGAAGGTCAAAGAGCCACAGATCTGTTATGCTGACTCCAGAACTCCATGCATAACTGCCCGTTACCAAGGCAAAAAAGTTCATGCATCAGAGCTTCTCTGTTTGTCCTTCATCATTCCTTATCTACCTTGCTCCTGCAATAGAGGGCACCCATTAATTAGAAGCCCTGACACAGCCATCATTAACGTTTCCAAATCAATGCCGGAGGTCACCAATGTGTGTGCAGCTACAGGCCAACACCACCACCACACATCGCCATACACAAAGCCAGACTGCACCTTAGACTGGTGACTTCAGGAATGCAACAGACTTTAGGTTGGCAAATACAAAGTGGCATCATAAGTAAGCATTTCCATCAGTAGCCCTACATAAGAATAAAGAAAAAAAAATGATCATCCTAACTTCAGAAAGGCAAACTGATTACAGGAGCCTTCCATGAATTGAGACAAGTATAGTTAGAAGGATACAGCTTTTTTTTTTTATTATTATGCTATATTATATATAATGCTATAGCTAAAGAAACCGAGATACTTGTTACCCAGCTTCTAACTGAAATGTTCTCAGCTACTGACATATCAACTAGGACAGCAAATCTGATGCCTCCGCTATCTTGCAGTTGGAATTACTGTTACAAGCAAGAAGATCATCTCATGCTCCAGGGGCAGACAACTCATTACTACAGACTAATCGAGGTCTGTACATGCAAAAGAGCTCTGTTCAGATCTACTGCAGGACAATTTTATCAACGAACATCCAGAACATAGAAGCTTCCAGGGGATGGGGAGGAGCATCATCCAATAAAACTACCCTCCACCAGAAAGTTTACATAGAAACATGATGGCCTAGCTAGTCTGCCCATCTCTGCAATCCCTGCCACTCCTTCACAGATTCTCTGTTTATCCCATGCTTTCTTGAATTCAGATACAGTCCTTGTCTCCATCACCTGTTCCATGTATCCACCATGCTCTCTATAAAGAGATATTTCCTTCGATCACTCCCGAGTGTACCACCTTTCACCCTCATCCCATAACCCCCAATTCCATAGCCTCCTTCTGTGTACTGTGGCGGTATCCTTTCCTAAAGGGTATACGGTATATGCTTAGATCTCTAAGTCTATTCCCATGCACTTTACAATGAAGACCATTGCTCATTTTAGTAGCTACTCTCTGGACCAACTCCCACCAAATTCTATCCTTCTGAAGATGCGGTCTCCAGACTGTTTACGGTATCCCAAATGAGGTCTCAGCAGGAACTCTACAGGGGCATTATCCCCTCCTTTTATCTTCTTACTATTTCTCTCTCTATGCACCCAAGCATTTTTTTCTGACTTTTACTTTCACCTTATCCACCTGTTTGGCCACCTTGAGATCAGATACAAATCACTCCCAGATCCTGCAAAGCCAAACAAAATTCCACACATATTCCCCCTTATAATAATACTACTCTCTGCATTTTTGGGGTTTTTTTTAGCATTAAATCTTAGTTGCTAGACCCTATATCATTCCTCAAGTTTTGCTAGATAACTCTTCATGTTTTACACACCTCCCTGGCTATCCATCCTTTTGCAGATTTTGATATCATCCATAAAAAGGCTAACCTTTCCAGTCAGTCCTTCCGCAATATTACTCCTACAGCCCGACAGTTTATTCCCTGTCTGACTTCCTTTGGGAAGTTGTAACGAGCTAAGAAAGTGGGAGGATAATTCTACCTTGCCTTTTTCTTTCTGAGTGTAATCTCTGATATGCCCCACCTTTTGCCACAAAAAAACTTAAAGCATGCAACTGTAATTTGCACTAAACAGACAACATTCAACAATACCACATACAGACTGGTAATCTAAGAAAGACTAAGTAATCCCCTCTGTGTTATGAGAAACAAATTAAAAAAAAACAAACCAGGTATATTAAAAGCAAATGCCATGTTTGTTACCCAGTGTCAGGTAATTAAAAACCTGCACCCCCAGAGAAAGTGACACAATGTGAAATGTCTATTAGATGCCTCTGATTGCACAGCAACTGTGTCTTTCAGAATACCAGATGTCATAGTAAGTCAGTGGGATTTGCAAGCACATTTCTGTTCTCTGACATCTGGCCCATAACAAAATTACTATTGATCTGTTGTGAGCTTCTAGCAAAACAGCCAACCCTACTCTCAGGAGCAGAAAGCATCACCATCCATTAAAGAATGGGCAGTGATCAACCAGTTGGGTAATTGAAGGCTAAGTCCCAAAACAGCCTCCTCTGCAGCTGTTAAAAGAGACTCAATGTATCTTCTGACACTCTGAGATCAATATGGTGCGGCCTCTTGGTCTTTAGGCTGCATCTGCGGATGCCAGCTTTGAAGGCACGCTTCCAGTCTGGTTGTGACCTCTGGGAACAGACGCTGTGCGGGTGTAGTCCTTGAAAAAGGAGAAGATGAAATCAGACCCGGAGACATTAGGAGGAAAAAAAAAAAAAGCACACTCAGGCCAGGCGCTTGTTTTCACATTGCTCCCCCTTCTCTCCACCCCCTCACAACCTTGGAAAAACGGAGCTGTAGGACTCGTATTCTTTGAGAGCTGGGGAAAAGCAAACGCCGCTGGCTCCACATGTGCGCAAGCGTTTTAGCAAGCAGATATTCCACACGGCGCCTCTAGAATTGATGGGGGAGGAGCATGCTTGAACTAAAGATGCCATAAATTGCCAAACATCTGGAATTTTCAAATGAATGGGCGCCAAGATTAATGCGACTGTGGGGTGCTGTGGCTCTCCTTTGCCTGCGGCATCGCCCACAGCAGTGCAGCCCTGTTCCATTTAGGCTCAAGGGTATAGTAACTTGCGTTTTTCTTGTCCTTTTCTGGAAGGTCATTTAGGCTTAAATTGTTTCACCCCCCCACACCTTGGCGTTTTACCCTGGTTTACCAACATCTCTTTTTCCTCTGCCTTGCAGAGACAGGGCTAGGGAGCGTGGATGCTGATTTCTTCTACCTGTACCCAGTCAGGTCGATGAAGAGCAAACAGAATAGATCAAGTTTATCTCGGAGCTCTGGACCTCATTGATTTGCTGCGTGTGGGTGTGGGGGGGAAGAGACACAAATCCCTGTCATGGCGTGGTCTCAAAGCGGGAATCAGCAGCTCTGAAGCTTGCTCCGAACATCATATTTACGGGGCTGGGAAATGGAGGGATGAACAGGGGGGGGAGACAGATAAGGTTATGATTCTACAGATCAGAGCTTAAATCCACATCTGATTTTCACCACCTAAATGCTTAGCTGTTAACACACGGAGGTGAAAAACAAGATATGCTATTGCATTACATGAAAGCAGCTCTGTATATCATCTCACACTATGGAAGTGGTAATACCCCCCATGGGCACACCAATGGGCTTTTCTCTCACATAGTTGATATTCACCACTTTTAATTATCTGTCTAGCTTGGTACTCAGAGGTGGCTAGGTTTAATTTATCTGACTCTTCTATAGCCTTTCAGTAATACTGATGGCTTTGTTTGTATAGTAATGAAATATTTTGTAAACCATCCACTAATAAATAATATAGTTATGGTAGAATATCTCATAAATATGCTTTCAA
Organism: Rhinatrema bivittatum; assembly: GCF_901001135.1. Taxonomy (NCBI): domain Eukaryota; kingdom Metazoa; phylum Chordata; class Amphibia; order Gymnophiona; family Rhinatrematidae; genus Rhinatrema; species Rhinatrema bivittatum. The sequence goes on along the minus strand of NC_042626.1, from coordinate 24,729,080 downwards.
CAGTACTCCACAGTTTACCCTGGAGCTCTTATTGTAATCATAGAATTCCACCTATAACCTTCGATATTTTTTTTCAAAAAGTGTTTAGTGCAATTAAAAACTTCTCACAAAGTAATCTTCAAAAGTCCACTCGCAGCTCATACTCAATTATAATCAAACATAAGTCACGTTTCGAAAAAGCTTTCTTCAACAGGGAAGGTTGTGGTGTTCGTGTTCAACCATGCGCATGAGTAAGCAACTCAGTTTTCAGTCTCACTATAAGAAGCAGGCGTCCCTTTTAACCGCTCCCAAGACTTGTGAGCATGACCAATAGAAACTAAAGGAGGCATGAAATAAACCAATCCGAAAACAGATTTAATAACCAATCAAAAACCAGAAAAAAGGCTGATGTCAAACAAAAACCAAAAAAAAAATCATTGGATATCAGGTCAGAGAATACCAATCGATCTCTTCATTTAATCCTCCTGGGGCTACAGTATTAAGTTGGTAAATCCAATACTATTCACAGTAATTCAACCACTCTTCTCCGTTACCTCCTCTGGATAAAAGGTAATACTTGTTCTATCACAGTCCATTGCAGGGAGGCAAAATCATAATGAATTTCAACACAATGTGCACTGTTGGAACTGATGTTTTATAGGTACACATACAACTCCAATGTTCAATGCGTCATACATGTATCAAAACGTTTAGTATGGACAGGTATATAGGGAACAGCTATTTACCTTTGAAATAACACTAGGCTCAGGGGACACTCCTTTAAGCTAACAGACTTAAAATACTTTCTCCAATTTGTTTTTTCACTCAATACACAAATCAAGCTGTGGAATTTATTGCTAAAGGGTGTGGTCAAGGCAACTAGCATGGCTAGGCTTAAAAAAAGATGGCCTGTTAAGTGAGGTGAGATGACAGGTCGATAAAACATGGTGCGATCATCATTTTGATTGCACGCCCTGAAGCAGCAGTATCCAGAGCGAAACATAGCCAGGTCGGCTTTGCATTGGATAAGTGTTGTTTATTGGATTTAAATAATTTGAGATTTTGTTCATCTGCGAATTGATTGACTGCATTGCTACATTGGGGCAGAGTGAAAATGTTTGCAATTCTTTGCTGTGGGAAGTGAAAAAGAGAAATTGGCTATACAAGAGACTGCAAAGAAAATTAAAATATGAACATTTGTAGGAATGAAAGGGTTTTTGGCCAGTGATGGCAGCTGAGGATTGCACAGTAAGCATCAAGAGAATAAAAGAGATCTTCACGCAAGTATTGCCTGAGGTTTTCCCTTTCAAAAACAATAGCAGTTGTGCTAAGCATGTATTGATTACTGATGGCTAGATAAAAATACAAAAATTTAAAATAAAAATTACAGTTGTGGAAATTTAGTGACCAGTGTGTTTGATATTATAGTTTCATTGACAGGGTATACACTCGGTTAGTGCATTACACAGTATGTGTTTAAAAAAGGCCAAGTTCATGGGAAAAAAAAAATTCCATAGTTATTAACCAGGTGACAGCAGAGTTGCTTACCTGTAACAGGTGACCTCCGAGAACAGCAAGATGTTAGTGCTCACACATGGGGGCGACAGCAGATGGAGCCCTGATGTGGAAAATTCATGTCAAAGTTTCTAGAACTTTGACTAGGCACACTGAGCCTGCCCAGTATGCCCTGTACCACGCATTCATGCGGAGTCCCTCTTCAGTCTTGTAACATAGAATTATAATTAAAATAAAAAATAGGAGAAACCCAGCAGGTAAGCAACTCTGCTTTCTCCGAGGAAAAGCAAGACGGTAGTCCTCACATTGGATGAATCCCTAGCTACAGGCTGCTCTCCAAAAAGGGGAGGACAAGCAGACACCTAACCAGGTGCCAACGGGCACAACAGTGGTGTTATTTGTAACAGAGTGGGGAGACAGCCCGAACCCAAACAATGGCCCTAGATAGGAGAGTTGGGTTCTACACCTCAAACAGGTTCCAAAGGACGACTGGTCGAGTCTACTGTTCTTAAGAGTAAATGGCTTACTTAAGGTCCTGCTGTAATCAGAGGGGCTTCAAATCTGAACTTCCAGGTTCCTAACTGTGGCCCCTAATCACCAGTCCAGCCTAGCCAACAGAAAAGGCTCCCCCTGAGGTGCCAGAATACTCTGGTCAAGTAACGCAGTTGTGTCTTGCAGCCAACTAGCACTGGGCTTCTGGTGCCCAAGGATCACACAATACCAATAACATCTCCAAAATTATTACTGCTGCTGTATTACACAGATTAAAGATTTTTCTTTGTTTTGTTTTATGTAGGCAATCTTCCTGGCGATGAAGGAGTTCCAAGCAACTTGCTGTCATAGTAACAGCTCCTGGGAGCTGCTAATGCCTGGTCTTGGACCAGCATGAATACTGCACACAGATACTAACATGCACCATCTCCCACTGAACAGCATCGCCATTAGTGCATGGCAACACAGTAAATGATGCGGATAAAGACTAAATTGGCTCTTCCAGTCTGCCAAGTTGTTTTCCTCTCTGGTTTTCCCCCAATGTTTAAGCTAACACCAGCCTCCCACCACCAGGCCCCAACTCGCTTTTACCAAACATCTCTCAACCCTGTGTAGGTTACTCCAGCCTTTTAAAAAATCTAATACACTCATACCACCATCCTCTGCCCATTGGCTTGCATGCTCCCCCTCTTGGCCCTCTAAAGTTGCATATGTCTAATCAAACACTCAAATCCCCTCCTTCATGTCGTCTGCGTTTTACCTCTACTTACCAATGCACTCTGTATCTGTCCCAAGCATGTTTACTTCTGGTCATGGTTTTCATTGCCAATAGGCTATTACAGGCATCTACCAATCTCTCCGTGCAGAAGTATGTTCTCATATTTCCTTTCAGCCTTTCTCCCTTGCAAGTTGAACTCATAATTTCTTGACCATGAATCTCCTTTTCAGTGGAAAATTCCACCTTCCCAAATATGAATGAAGCTTATAAAAAGATATGTGTATGGTTCTACCATATTCTCCACTTTCAGCATCACCAGGCTTTCTTTATAGGGTTTGTGTTGCAAAGCCTTCTGCCATTTTTTGTAGCCCTTTTCTCAACTGCTTCCAACCTCTCAATGTCCTTGCGAAGGTATGGCTTCCACAACTGAACACAGTACTCAAGGTGGGGCCTTCTCACTAGTGACCTACAGAGGGGCAATATCACCATCTCTTTCCTGCTGATCCTATGTTTATGCAACCAAGCACACACAGGCCTATCCTGTAAAGTGCGGCCGCGTTTACCCTGCTCCTAAGCCGCTTCTAACTCACGTTTCGGCCGCGTTAGCCCTTCCTGCGATCCCGAATCCCCTTTAACCTACTCCTACCGCGTCCTAAATTCCCCGGGCAACCCCTTCCGCCCGCGGCATGTATATTGCATGCAAACGAGCAAATTAGCTCGATATTGCATGCAAACGAGCCAATTAGCTATTCCCCTAGCATCCTGTAACCCGCGCCCCGACTAACGCTACCTTTCCCTGCCGTTTTGTCGCACGTTTAACCTGCAAACTTACCGCCTACCCTGACCCAGGCGGTAGAGGCATGGGTAAGGGTAGGTGGCAAGCTTTCCCCCAGCCCCAGCCCCCGCTCACCTGCCCCGGCCGCGATCATGGATGCCGGTCTCCGTGGCAGCCCCAGTCCTCTCCCCTGCTCCCGAAGCCAAAAAAAAAAAAGCGAAAAAAAACTTTGCAGCCCCCTCCGATGTCCGGAGGGGGCTGCAAAGTTTTTTTCGCTTTTTTTTTTTGCTTCGGGAGGAGAGAGGACTGGGGCTGCCACGGAGACCGCTTTCCCCGTGCAAGTAAGTTGTTTCGCCGCTTGTCTCTTCTCCCCCCTCCGGGGGAGAAGAGACAAGCGGCGAAACTGAGCAGCGAATCCCGGACCCGACCCGGCGAATCCCGGACCCGACCCGGACCCCCAACCCCCAACCCGGACCCGACCGCTGTCAGTCTGTTCTCCCTCCTCCCGGAGCAAGGCTGCTTTTCGCGCCCTGCTCCGGGAGGGGGGAGAAGAGATGACAGCGGCGAAACTAAAAAAAAACAAAAGCTTGTCTCTTCTCCCCCCTCCCTCCGGGAGGGGGGAGAAGAGACAAGCGGCGAAACTGAACGACGAAACTGAGCGGTGAAGCTAAAAAAAAAAGAAAAGCAATTTTTTTTTTTTCAAAATTGACAATTTTGGTTTTTTTCCAAAAGCGACTTACTTTTGGGATCTGTCAAGATCCCAAAAGTAAGTCGCTTTCGGACGCCTGCACAACTTACTTTTTTGCAGCCATCATCAGTGACACGACCTGGCTCCGTAGCTCCTCCCGACAAGATGGCCGCCTGCACGGGGAAAGCGCGCAATTGGCCGCTCAAGACGTGACGTCACGATGTCACGTCTTGAGCGGCCAATTGTACGCTTTCCCCGTGCAGGCGGCCATCTTTGTCTTCGGGAGGAAGATCGTGTTCCTGCTCAGGGCTGCTGGCTACAAAACAGTAAGTTTTGCCGCTGAAAAGTTTTTTGCCGGTGTCCGGGCTGGGGGAAAGCTTCGCCGTTGTCAGTGTCCCCCCTCCTCCCGGAGCAAGGCGGCTTTTCCGCCTTGCTCCGGGAGGAGGGGGGACACTGACAAGTCGTTTCACCGCTGTCTTCGCTGTTGTCAGTGTCCCCCCTCCTCCCGGAGCAAGGCGGCTTTTCGCGCCCTGCTCCGAGAGGAGGGGGGACACTGACAAGTCGTTTCGCCGTTGTTTCTGCGCTGTCGCCGCCGTTGCTTCCTGGTATCTGTCATTTCAAATGACATTTGAAATGACAGATACCAGCGTGGCGTGAAGCCTTAGGCCCGCGCACCCAGGATCCTGTATAGGCGCTCTATCCAGTATCCTGGGTTGCGCGGGCCTAAGGCTTTTCGGACGCGGCTTACATTTACATACAATTAAGCTTCAGGATCGAGCGGTAGGTGAGCTGCACTGTGCGGGCGGTAACCGCGGGTGCCGTAGGCACTAACGCAGCTCTTCCTACCGCTCGTTACTGGATCACCCTGACAGTTAGCTTTCCAAATTGCTTTCTTACATTCAGCTCGATCCAGTAAAGTGTGCTCCGGAGCGCACTGTCACCCTGCTCTGGACGCGTGTTTTCCCTTACCCCTTATTCAGTAAGGGGAGGAAAACACGCGGCCCACCCGCGGCACCTAATAGCGCCCTCAACATGCAAATGCATGTTGATGGCCCTATTAGGTATTCCTGAGCGATCCAGTAAGTAAAATGTGCAGCCAAGCCGCACATTTTACTCTAAGAAATTAGCGCCGCCCAAAGGTCGGCGCTAATTTCTTCCGGCGCCAGGGAAGTGCACAGAAAAGCAGTAAAAACTGCTTTTCTGTGCACCCTCCGACTTAATATCATAGCGATATTAAGTTGGAGGTCCCCAAAAGTAAAAAAAAAGTAAAAAAAAAAATAAAAAAATTTTGAATTCGGCCCGCGGCTGTCGGGCCGAAAACCGGACGCTCAATTTTGCCGGCGTCCGGTTTCCGAGCCCGTGGCTGTCAGCGGGCTCGAGAACCGACGCCGGCAAAATTGAGCGTCGGCTGTCAAACCCGCTGACAGCCGCCGCTCCAGGCCAAAAGGAGGCGCTAGGGACGCGCTAGTGTCCCTAGCGCCTCTTTTTCCTCGTTTGCACCGCGTCGCCTAATTTAAATACTGGATCGCGCGCACCGGCGAGGGGCCGGTGCGCGCGCCGGGAGAGCGGGCGTTAGTCCGCTCTCCCACGGACTTTACTGGATCGAGCTGATTGACTGGTAATCCTCAGGTCATCTAAGATGAAAACACTTAGACCTCTTTCCTATTTGACAATTTCCAAATCTTTATTTGGAAGGGTTTCCCCCCCCCCCCCCCCACTACTAACAGCACTGCCTCTTCCCCGTTTCCTCTTTAGTGTAGCAGGGCCACATTCAGTATCATCGAACCTTCCCCTGTCGACAAAGACAAGTTGATCTAGTGGTATGGTGAGGTGTGTACCATCAAGTTCCATGGCCTTGTCCAGTTTTGTTTATGCAAGCACTTCACATACCTGCTCCCCCTCTGTAATTTGCTTTCTAACCATTTCCCATTTATCAAAACCGTTCCCCATCTTAGATCAGACGTGGGAGGCCGGATGCTCATGCAACAGTCTCTCTAGTTTTGGCTGCAACTTGGATTATTAATACAAAGTTTGAATGTAAAAGACGGGATATATGGAATCTTGCATGCTCATCTGCTCAGGAAGGTGGAGAATCAAGGAAGAAAGAGACAAAACATTGACTGGATAAGAAGTGATATCCTACAAGCAATAAAGCTTCTATGGCTGGCAACTGAGATATATCCTTGCAGTGCAGACAAGAATAACTGGGCAGTGTGGATGGGGCCAGTTAATCTTTTTCTGCTGTCACCTCCTACGTTACAATGCCTTCCCCTTCCTCTGAAAGTAGTGAGCAAAGAGCAGAATCTCTAACAAATCTGCATGTCTGAAAGGAAGACAATAACAAGCTGTTTTTCAGTTCATCCGCCCCCTAGTTAACCCATGAGAAAAGCGCGCAGACTAAGGAACAGCCTGATGTCTTCGGGGGGTGGGGGGGGGGGGGCAAGAACAGCAGCCATCTTTGAAGGAGCTCACCCCAATTCCAAAACAGATGTTTTAAATTTAAATTTTTATTTCTTTATTTTACGGACGTGGCAGAGAGAGCATTCAAGTAGCACCGACCCAGCCTCTGAGGTTTGGGCAACGCCATCAGCAGAGCGTTTGCCTCAAACTGGATGACTGCATGGTGCAGGAACCGTATTCGGAGCATCTGGTTTTATTTTCTTTCAGAAAAAGGATGCTCGGCCAGGGGATAACTGCGGCAACTTGAACCGCTGCAGAGTTTACCAGGGCTATAATTAGCCCCCAGCTGAACAGCTAAGGGGAGCTTCAGGCCGGCCGGCAAAAAAAACTCAGGTATGCCCAATTAGGCTCCCAGCAAAAGCTGGAATGACTCAAACTGCAATGCAGTGGGAATCTTAAAATATTCACTGTGTGCAGTAAACAAGAACCAGCAGGGAGCCTCACTGCGTTCTGGCAGATAAGTTAAAGGAATACTTAGCCCACGTAAAGTGATTGTGCAGAAGGGCTGAGTGTCCATTTATTTAGCTGCTCTTTCAGGAGGTTTAATTACTTTCTGTACTACATACAACTCACACAGATTCCTTACAAATTGTCAGCTCGTCCTTCCTTCCGTGTAGCCCTGACTAACAAGGTACAAGCAGAGAAAACGGAAATAAGGGTCTGAAAAAGTTTGCCTTCTTGCCACATTGCGCCAGCTGATCTTAAAATGAGGACACCCGGGGTGGGCTTTGAAGCAGGCAGAGAAGGAAACTGCCTAAGGGTGGCCCCCACCCCCAGCCACCAAAGCTTCACCCTATGACCGGAAGAAGCTCCAGTGACCGCCTGACTGCAAGGGGATCGCAGGCTGACAAGTCATTCAGGGAGGACCCCTCCAAGGTGGCCACAAGGCACAAGTTCTTTATTGGAGGGAGGGGGGACGGGGACCCCCACGCCCCTTCCCTGGGCCTAATGTCAGAGGGGGACGGCCAGCTGCCTAAGGGGAGCCAGAGGGTTAAATCCACCACCAATGACACCAAATATTCTGTTAAATTTAAGGGAAAACAAAGTTATCAGTAGAGCAAATGTCTAACAATGGGCTCAGACAGAATTTCTAACCTGGCCCAAAAGGTCCGGTACAATTACATAATAGGGATGTTACCAAGGCATAAGCTGCGTTTCAAGGATGAATGTTAAAAAAAACAAAACTTGGGCACCATAGAAAAAAAATGTTATTTCCTTTTTAGGAGCCAGGCAGGGCAAAAAACTCTCTCCTTGTAAACTCGGTTTTCTGCTCTTTGGATTTCTCCCCCCCCCCCCCCCTTTTGTTTTACTTTTGTCTCTCTTTTATCTACATTTCAAATTTCTTTTTCACGCTTTTGGAGATTTTTTTGTTACTGTTTTTTTGTTGCCATTTTGCACATTTTCTGTTTATGCTCGGCTTAAATATTCCCTTTATTCTTTTTGTTGTTTTTGCTTTTCCCCCCCCCCCCCCCCCTTCCCCTTCCCCTTCCCGTCTCTCTTCCATGCTGGCACCGATGGCAGCTCCTCCCGAGCGCATCATGGTGGCATTTTCTCATGGCCGCTCCTCCCGGGCTCGGGCCCAACCACAGCAGGCAGCGACCTCCTCCTCTGGCCTGGGCCCAACCACAATGGCGACGGCTAATTCTGGGCCTCGGCTGCTCCTTCAGGCTGGCGACAGGTTCCAGGTGCCAATTTTTAAGCACCCGGGCACGCACACATCAATCTCCAGCAGCAGCCAGTGAAAGAAGGCACAGACACAGCCCCTTCCACAACCCAGCAAACTGAGAAAAAACTCAAACAGCGAAAAGCAGGTCCCATCCTCGTAGGCCAATGAGCCTTACACTATCTGGTACTCAACCCCTGCCTCTTTAGGAACTATTTTGTGCTAGTAACGTTTTTGTGGATCCGTTAACTTAACTTCTAGCATTCTGCGTCTCTTTCTATATACTGAAAAAAACAATGCAATGTTTTTCCCTTTTGAATTGTAACTGACGTGGGTTATAATTATTGTTATTATGTAATTCTGGTAAGCAGCCTTGATTGTATTCAGAAAGACGGCATTATAAATCCTGTTAAATAAAATAACTGCAATTCAAGGACTGAGAGAGAGTCCTGACAGCCTGCCACTAAACTAGCTGGAATGACTCTTCCACATTCTCCTTTTCCTGATAAAATACACACGTGGGGAACCTCGGTCCCCCACTAGCTGGCCCTAGATCCATGCCTGGTAGGTAACAGGAGGGACAGACCATCCCTTGTAGCACCTGCCCCTGAGGATGACAGTCCTGGAAAGGGGGGGGGGGTCAGAGCCTTAGTGCGTGCGGTCAGTTTAGTTTGGGTTATGTTGAGAGAGGAGCTGGTTTTTGCTCCTGTGCTGTTTTTGGTTGGGAGACTGCTGAATTCCACCCCTTGCCTGGTGGGAGCTATTCCTTCCTGACAGAAAAAAGGACTTTACTATGACGTTTTTCAGAATTTTGGTTGTGCCCGGGTACAATCCTGTTCCTGCTGGTGAGACACCCCCCCTCCCCCCCATGGGGGAGAAGACCTGGTTATTCCTTTCCATTCAGTGAGAGGACTTAAGTGACTCCTCACCCAATGGAGAAGTTTGGGATTTTGTAGAGTTGCGAGTTCTTTTGTACCACCCCCTCCTCACTGAGTGGCTGGACTGTAAAAGCCCTGCTGGTATCCAGAAAAGGACCTTTTCCCCTAAGAGGTCAAACTTCAGAAAGAGTCTAGAGGAGAAGAGTTTCAAGATCAAATTGGAGACCTCAACCGGATCTTCACCCCGGGGAACGCAGGACAGAAGCTGGGAACAACTGGGACACTCTGCTGGACTGCAGAAATGAGACTTTTTGGGGGATTTAGGGGACTCCCCTCAATAGGTTTCCCTTCCCAGCTGGGACCTCTGCCCTCCAGACAAGAAAAGGGGGTGAGCTGCTCCCAGAGGACACCTGCACAGTGTGAAGAAGAGAATTCCTTATGTATGTCCCAGATTAAACACAGATGTGAAGTTAAGACAGATAACCCATCGATTGGACATTTAGTTTAATTTCAGCAAATCAAAGTTAAGCTTCTTTTGAACACCCATATCGTGTCCTGCCTGTTTATACAGCACTATCACCACCAAAGGGGATAGTAACGCACCTCAGAGAGGATTCCTGTTCACCTTCTGGGCCTAAAAGGTTAAGCCTTTCCCTCAAAGAATCCACTCCTTGGGACTTGTAAAAATTGGGGAAGTGGCAAAAGGAGATAACCCCAAGAGAAATTCTTTTGTATGCCCTTGGACTTCCACAAAATCCGAAACAAGGATTACACAATCATGGCCAGCTAACTGCAGCTACTTCTCATTAAGACAAAGTTGTGCTCGCCAGCACTTGCCAGCTAGATAACCGTTGCCTAACCAAGAGAGATGTTCCCTCTTTCTACTTGAAAAATGTTTTTCTATCGTTCCCTCTCCTTAAAAGATCCCCAACGGAGATATATTTTAGTGGAGGATTAATATTTTCCCAGGTTTTTCCAGTTAGACTAAAATAAAAAGTATCCAAGGATCATGTACATGAGCTTTCAAGACCACGTCAATCCTTTTTTTCAGATCCGACAAGACTTGTATGAGCTCCATAAATCATATACATCATCACTGGCTAATTCTTATGCTGCTCCAGTGAAAGGTCTCTCAACTTGCAGAGAATGCGGTTTTCTTCAGGACCAACACAGTTACTAGACCTTTGCAATGCAAGTCTTCCTTGTTAAGGGATTTCCAACCTGGCCAGTGTCTGCAGCACACCTAGCTCCTGGCAGCATGCATTCTCTCTCTCTCTCTCCCCCACTCCCCTTCATTGAGTGCATTAAAGTTAGTCAGGCTTTATGCACTTATCTGCAGCTCCGAGGCATGACTTGCTGCAGCCTAACAGAAGCACTGGGCAGACTTCAATGGTTTGGTTTGCTTTTAAACCATTTTTGTACCCAGGAAACCTAAGAACAAAGATTCATGGATCCCAACTCTATGAGCAGATGAGTCTAAGATGGTGAAGAAGTTGCTAACACTTGCATCTTTCTATAGATTGATTACTTGGCTCTATCCTCTCAATAGTTTCTGTTTAAAACCGACACAAGAGCCTCTCACTTTATCAAGAAGAGACAGCATTTGCACTGTGCAGAGCACAATTTGAATACTTCCCGGGGGTAGGGAGAGGGGGCATCTCCCTCGTGTGTTTCATAAACTTGAAATACACTTCTGCTTATAGAGGTAGAGGGGCCTCCTAGAGCCTGCAACCCATCACCAAGCAAAAGACTCAACAGGAAACTGGTTCTGAACGCTGCATAAATTCTGCTGAAATGGAGTAAAATATGTCACAGAGTAATTTCCATGTCAACAAAGTCTTGCCTCTAAGTAATGAGATGGAAATTATGTTCTAATTTATCTCCACTGCAGCCTGATCAATGGAGAAGACATTTTATATAGTAGAACTATGTTATAGGAAAAGACCTGATCTAGATATAGTATTATAAATATATAACGCAGACATTGGTCACCAGCGTAGACTATTTTATTGTACACGTTGGTTAGACCAGTACTTCCCAACCCCACCTAGTCAGTCTAGTTTTTAGGATAGCCACAATGAATATGCCTCAGACCAATTTGAATACACTGGGGTCCCAGTGTGTGCAGGTCTCTCATATGCATATTTATTATGGATATCACGAAAATCAGATTGGTCAGGTATGCCTCTCCCAAGACAGGATTGGGAACCACTGATTCAGGATTACATATTTAATGGCTTTATTCAAAAATGACTAACTTTTTTCCAAAGTCAGAGTGGGGAAGAATCATTTTTGAATGGAATTCCTTAGCCTCTTTCCAGAGTCAGCCTCCATGTGCGAACAAAACAAGCCCACTAATCCAGGGGTGGGCAATTTCAGCCCTTGAGGGCCACAAACTAGTTGGGTTTTCAGGAAATACCGAATGAATATGCATGAGAGAGATTTGCATGCACGCTGCTGTATGAAAATCTATTTCGTGCATATTCATTACGGATATCCTGACAACCCAACTGATTTGCAGCCTTCGAAGTCTGAAATTGCCCATTCCTGAACTATTCTACTGCTCCACAACATAATGAGATACACGTGTATCGTCTTTATTTCGTAGAGGTTCTCTCCTATCCCAACACAGGCTTTCAATAGATTAATCTGAAAAATACCCATATAACTCCTGTTGGTAAAAACGTCCTTCTTGAAAACTTTAGGGTGTGTAGAAGAAAGTCCCACTGTTCTCTGTAGCACAGAACCTACAAGAGGCTCTAATAAGGAAACAATTCTATTTATAACTTGCTCCTTTCCCCCACGTCCCATTGCCCATTCCCAAAGAATGGCAGCAGTTCAGACACCAAACTCCAATCTCTCCCTAAATCGCTTCCTCCCCCCCAGATGTGCCAGGATATAACTTAACTCCTCGGTAATAAGGAACTGAACAACGGCACATCTTTCCTGTCGTTAACCAGTCTTGTAGAGCTCTTGACATTCCTCTCCAGCTACACTTGAAAAAAAAATCCCATGGAATGCAGATCCAACGTGTGCGCTCCACCGAACTCATAGCCACTCACAAGGTACAGTCTGGCTAGTCGGGCGTTTGACCCGTGAACTTGCCCCAATGTACCTTGTCATGACCTACTTTCCCAGTTTCTGTGCCAGCTATAAAGGAAAAAAGTGTTCACTGCAACAAGCTTAGGTTAAGACTAAATGATCTTGCTTGCTTAAAGGAAAGGGGGAAAAAAAGGCTCATATTAGCTTGATGGATGAATTAAAAAAAAAATAAAAAGTACACTTTTTTTTAGCGTGAATGGGTGTAATTGTGTGATAACTCCATATATGGTAAGGGGGGGCAATAATCTCCACACCGCTGTGCTTAGAATTGCACTCTAGCGCTCGTATATTGTATTGTTTTTCCTTTCTTCCCCAATAGAAAAAAAAAAGAGAAAATTTTTTTTTTTAAAAACTTAAAGAATGACTTTTGTAAATTAGTAAGCTCTGTCTCTCATAAAACATTTCCCTAGCTGCCTTTTCCTGATCTTTTAAAGGAAAAGAGAGGTGGGGATAAGGGCATTAAACATGGGGCGAGATGGGGTTAAGATGCCAGATGACTGCCTAAGAATTACAACTGCTTACACCAAACAAATTCCCCTTTACTCGCCAAAGTGGTGATGCCTTTCTTCTACCTTACATAACAGGAGTACCGGTGTAACAGAAGCAGAGTGAAAGCATGATAAAATGAGTAACTGGGACAGCTGATCCCTACCCAGAATTTTGCCAAGTTCTCATTAGCAGAACACCACTGAGCTTAAACAATCATTCTCTTACTTAGCACATAGCTCTGAAAAATCTATTGCAGGATTGGCAGACAATGAAAACAGGCTACAGAGCTCCCATTCTCTGTCCTGCTAATGAAACAGTGTAATACCAAGCCAAACTCATTAACAGAAGGATTAAAAAATAATAAAATAAGCAACCAGCTTCCGTTCCCATCACTGAAGACCAACAAGCCACTATGAGGCATCGTGAATGAGATCACAGACGGAAGCACACTGGGTCTTCTTGTGAATGGTCTCACTGGATGAGCAAGGATCAAGCCGAAATCCCAGACCCAGCATACACCTGGGGTTCCATTACCCATTACCCCCAAACACACCTATACCCCAACATCATTGCTTAAATTTAGGGACAGAAGTAGGAATAATTATATATCTTTATATCTAGAACAATCCATTCATCATCTCAAATCTTCAAAAAACACCCAACTGCTTCTAACATTCTGTAGTTTTGGAGGTTCCTTGTCCTTCATCAACATGGTTCGTTATTCCAGATAAGTTTCTCATTTTCTCCACTATGGTTTGAGCACCAGCTCTTGTCACTGAAAATGTATCAGTTGGCAAGATAATTGAATGCAAATCAGAACAGCATCTCTTGACGATGGGGACAGATACGGTCTCGCACCACATAACTGGGGACAGGAAGGAGACTGGCAACTACAGACCCTTAAGCAGAGCCCCTGCTTTCCAGCGGCAGATTTTTCTAGATTCCGCAGCAAGAGTTGGCAAATTCCATGGCAGACTTCAAAAGTCTGTGACAATTATGTGACAAACTTGCATAATTATGCATATATTTGCAATTTAAATGTAGATTTTTGTTTATGAAAATAAAGTTTTCTGACATTTGTGTGCAATTGATTTATATGGTTATTTAGAGGAAAATGCATCTTGGAACTCAGAAGAGGGAAACAAAGAAGGAGCTTAGGAAGGAGAGATGGAGGCGCAGAGGGTGAGGGAGGAGAGGATAAGGAAAGGGAATGAGAGGTGGGGAAGATGGATCAGGAATGGGGAGGAAGGAAGAAAGGAAGGGATTGGGATGCAGGAGAAGGAGAGAAGATTGGGATGGGGTAAAGAATGAAGAAAGCTATCGTCCCCACAATCTTACCCTCAATCCCATTTCCTTTATTCCAGTCAAAGCCCCTTTGATCCCCTCGCATCCCAATACCTTCTCCGGTTCTCTCATACATATCCTGCACCTCCTGCAATTTCTCCTCAAGCCACTTGCAGTCACCGTGATCTCCTCACCCACTCCAATCTACTTTCTCTCCCATTCCACAATCCCTCAGTCATTCTTCTTTCACTCACTCACCCCCTCTCTCGGTGACCTCTCACTCACCCCCAAGATCCCTTCACTCATTTTCTCCTGGCACTCTCGCAACCCCCCACATTCTCTCATTTACTTGCTCAACTCATTTCCTCCCCTACCCCTATGAATCCCTCAACTCCCTCATCCCCTCACTCTCCCTGGTTCACGTCCCTCTCCATCCCTTCAGTCCATTTCATGCCCATGGACTTGTGGAAGAGTAACTCCCATTCCTTTTTTTAATTGCAAAAATGAAAAATGGTTGAATTAACACAACATTGAAACATGAAATTTATTGTGGAGAATGGCGACCCATGATTATGTATGACCCATAGTATTAAAGGTGGACACAATGATGCAACCTTGCATGGGGATTGTGATGGTCCCATTCCATATCTTTCTATATTCAGTGCTGCTAAGTTAATGCACAGTGTTGCATGTAAAAAGAATTATGGTTATTCAAATACTATCAGTATAAGTAATACTATAAGTATATTATATATATATATATATATATATATATATATATATAAAGCCAGTAGTAGCCTTTCAGCAGGGATGGTGGAGGCCAGCAATTATGGTGGAATCATGGGTTGGTTATATGTGGAAGGCAATGGCAAGAACAGAGGGCTGAGAGGTTGAGTAAGGCTAGCGATACAGCAGGCCATGGGAATAGCCAGGTTGTTACCACAATTTCCTAGACACCAACCAGGTCAGTGCCAGTAGACTAGTGGTGGCCAGATACTGGCCAGCAAGGTGAGAAAGAGAAAACAAAGGGTGGGTACAGAAAGCAGGAGTTAGGAATACCGCAGGTCATGGGCTACCCAGGCTGATACAAACAGGTTACAACGCCACAGGTCAATATGGACAGATTGTTGGTGCCCACAGGGGGCCTAAAGAGAGGAGTTGATTTTGGTGGCTGCTTGGTTTGTTCCAAGACTTGGGATGAGATGACAGGGGTGGAAGGAAGAGGAATTGTATGCTTATCTGCCCAATATGTGAATTACCAAAATGTAAGGGAACAAAAAGTGGCTTGGGCGGTCTTTTCTGCCATCACCTACTATGTTACAATGATGCCTTTGAATACTAGTGAAGAAAAACGAGAACAGGGGCTTGGCTATTTTATGTTTCACATCACAATGCACCCAGGGAACATCCAAGTTAAAAAAAAAAAAAAAGACTGTCTTACCATTTAGTTATTTCCATCTGCACTTTATAATAATCCACCAAAGGATACCAAGTTAGCATGGCACAGAGAACATGACAACTAGGCCATGGCTAGGCTTGTTAACGCAGAGAAAAGATTCAAAGCATTTTACCGCTAGAGGCTCTCTCTCTCTGCAATGTCTACCTTAAAACCTCACTCCATTAACATAAGGCAATGCCAACTGGGACTTTTCCCATAACATACTCTAGGACACCATGTCAGAAGGGGGCTCTGGAACCATGTCCTGCTTCCCTAGTCATTAATCGATACCCTATGGAGGAGTCAGGATTCTGTTCCAGTTACATGCAGATCTGCCAGAACATGAGTTAGGAAAAAGTCATGGCTGGAAACTTATCTCAACCTTCTAAGGACGCGTATTCTCACCAGTTAAACTATTCATTTTAACACAGTGCAAGCTAGCTTGTTTTTGTGCATGTAATACTGTACTCCCACTCTGAACTCTGGACTAGAGTGGCCTATAGGTGCTCTTAAATAAACAGATTAACAAATATCAGATACAGAATAACTATAAGCACCAGGAGCAGAAACAGATAGGGTTAAACGATCACAGTTGGCTTGTACAAAAGCCTGGGAAGGATGATAATCAAAGGTTTCCATGTGGGTCAGCAGAGATTTGCCCAAGTAAAAATGGCTTTTTGAAAACCATCTGTCCTCGGTGCAGGTAAAAGTAAATACACGCACCATTTCACAGCTCCGCAGGGAGTTTTCCCTTCAGAAATGAGCTTGCAATGACCTGCAAGCTGAAAATTACTCCCATTATGTGCTGGTTCAGCTCTCTAGGCTGACAGCGTAGTCTTCGGAGCAGGGAACTACAAATTTGGAAATCCCAGTTCAGTTTCCTCATCCCGTCACTCACCTACAACTTCTCTGGGCTTCAGAGCTTAACCAGAGTTCCTCTGGCACAGACTTTATAACCAAACTAAAAAAAAAACATTACCATGTACAGCACTGTGCACCTCAGCAGAGCTGCAGGATGGGCCACTTTCCGACAGCTGCTCTCGACAAGTGCACCGAAAGGATAACACCTTTAAATAAAATGCCTCCTACGTTCTCACTTTGACAAACAAAATAAAATCCTAGAATGAAAACCATGCTCGATTTATCCAGGAGAAATAGAAGCATGGCATACGCAAGAGCGAGCATAAGAAACATTTACTTATAGATTTGTATTAATAATTCAGGCAGCCATTATTACAGAAATCAGACGAACGGGAACATGCTTAAGGTTTCCTCTCTACTCCCCCCTTTCTGCAGCACACATCAATCCTCTCTCGTCATTTCTCACCAACAGTCACAGTGCAAACACCACCAGGGGGAAGGGGCAGACTTTCTATCACTAAAAAGAAAAAAAGGAGCAACCTATAAGAAAGAAATAAGTAAGCTTTCTAACAGGGGGAGAACCAGTAATAAAGCCAAAGATAAAGAAATAAAGTCAAAAGACATCTGCAAAACAATATTTATTTGTGCTATAGTCCATACATATTCCCAAAATATCAATCTATTAATAACGTATTCATATCGCATCTTTCATTCAAACATGATCTTAAGACACTTTACAATTTAATAGCCTTGAAATGTGCAAATGAGTGGAGCCTATACTCCTTTGAATTACCACCAAAAAAAAAAAAAAAAATTATATATATATTAACTTACCAACAAAATTAACACAAAAATGTAATTTCATTTAACAAAATAAAATATAATAAATGTACAATACCAAATACAATAGTTAGTAAAATTTACATACCATACAAATATATACAAAAAGCAAAAGTAATATAGTAAGTGACAGCAGATAAAAACCAAAAGACCCATCCAGTCTGCCCAGCAGTGATTTCATGTGCATTTACCCAAAGCAGATCAAATTCCTACATGGAACCCACCCCCCACCCCCATCCCATTGTGCCCCCATCAGATTTGTAACTGCTGCTCCATGCAGGTTTTGCCGGACCATCCAAGAAGCATAAGGCTCGCATATCGCCATCACTCACTACCAAATACAGGAACCAACCTCCATGTTTTGGGGAAGTCAGGGCCTCATAATGAATCTTGGAAAACATGTGTTTGAGAAGAACCCTTTGTCACTCTTCTTAATGCTGAGCTATCAGAGAAGGAGGGTTACCCTCTTCTCCCCCCACTGATATCATGGTCTGGATTCTCTGGAAGGGTTTATTAAACTGTGAGCTATTTCATGTTTAATCATTTGCATTCAAGGGTTCTACATAAAATCTTTCTGAATGTATTATAAGAAGATTTCACTAAGTTTCATTTCTTTTGACTTTGTTTTTTATGTAGATTTGTATGGTATATAAATTGTACTAATTGCTATTATATGTAGTTCTTTTATGTGTTTGAGATTAATTATACTTGTTTTTATTTATTTATTTAAAATTTTTTCTATACCGTCGTTAAGTTAAATACCATCACAACGGTTTACAGAAGGGCACGATAAAGAGAAATATGGGTGGTATAGATTACAAATTACTCGTGTGCCATCATAGTACGGTAACAATGAAAATAATAAACTAGGTGTGTAAATTAAACCTGATTGTTAGGAACAAATTAGGCAGTTTGATTTTAACATTAATGTGCTTATGTAGGTTACTAAAAACTTCTAGCTTGGTGCATCCTTATCGCTCAACTATTTTTCTCCTTTTCTTTATCTTTATAAAATGCTTGTTTAAAAAGCCAGGTTTTCAGATTAGTTTTGAATAATTTCAGATTTGTCTGTAGTTAAATGAAATTATCTGTGGCCTTTTTTTGGCCACTAAAGGTGAACTAGTAGTGGAGTGGGACCCACGTTAAAATGGAGATTCTTCCAGCAATGCTTTGGGAAACTGATAAGCATGGGGGTAACCTGCATGGCGCGGCAGATACTACCATAAGCTTGCTGGGCAGACTGGATGGACCATTTGGTCCTTTTCTGCCATCATTTCTATGTTTTAGTTTGAGCTGTGTAAATGGACTCACCTGGACCCAGACTATGTGGGCAATTAGTTTTCATCCGCCACCATCTAGAACAGGGGTGGGCAAGTCCGGTCCTCGAGGGCTGCAAACCAGTCGGGTTTTCAGGATACCCCTAATGAATATGCAGGAAATAGATTTGCATACAACTGAGGCAGTGTGTATGCAGGTCTCTCTCATGCATATTCATTAAGGATATCCTGAAAACCCGACTGGTTTGCAGCCCTCGAGGACCGGAATTGCCCACCCCTGATCTAGAACGTTACTGCATTCCTCTCACACCCTTTTTCATTCCCCTCCACCCAAAAACAAGGAACCAAAAACACTTAAAACAGCAGCAGCTGACAGAGAGTTTTCATTCGCAGACCTGAAGCAGTGAGCAATACATGTGGCCAATAAAGAGTAATGAATTGCCCCGTGCAGGGCATGCATTGCATACAATCTCCGGCCTGGCTCATCACAGTTTCCTGCGGCAAGGGTTCAGCGCCATGCTATCAAGCAGCCTTCTCCCAATGCCAAAAGCAATAAGCTCCTCTCATTTGCTAAAAAGCCCAGGGGACTTGGAATTACGATCCGTTCCGCACTTAAGGTTAGCCTCTGCAAAACTGTTTTTCCAGCAGAGTCGTACTCACAAGTGACCCTGGTGAGTAAGACGGGAGGGTGGGGGTGGGGGGAGCTGGCTGTATCTTTCCACTGTCTAGAGTCTCACCCCGGAATTCTTTTAAGCTGGGGGTTTCATTAAATGCAGCTGCCCACCCACCTTGACTCTTTAGAACCTGCCAGTTGAGTTACTGCTGGTAACTTACTCAAAGGCAGCGCTGAAGGTGACAAAGCCTGATTTCCAGGCTTAGAGCAGTGGTTCTTATTCTTTTTTGCGTCTCGGACCCCTTTGACAATCTAATGAAATACATGGTCCTTCCCAGAAAAATATGCACACACACACACACACACAAATATTAAATGTTGTTTGCACTCAGTTCACAGACCACATGAACCCCATCCATGGACCCCCTTCCCCCCCCCTAAAGGACTACAGACACCCAGTGAAGAATCCTGGCTTTAGATAGCAAGACAGAGGTGTGGACTGGCTGGTTGGCTCTTCATCTGTTGGGGGACAAGGTACAAGCAGTAACTGATAGAAGAGAGCTCCCTACCTCCACAGCACATTATTTCCTTATAAATTCGTTTTCCTGATTGTTCCCGTTCGCCCCTATCAGCAGTATAACTCCCACTTCCTTGTTTAGCTGTTTTATTTAGCTCTGAAAACCAATTTCAGCATTCTTTACACCTATTAAAAGCTGCAGGAGAGTCTGCTAAAGTTATATTATTTCAGAAACACATTGTTTTATCCACTCAAAAATAACCCCACAAGAAAACTGTAAAAAAAAAAAAAAAAAATAGCAACACACTTATCTGAGCTAATGCACCAACAATGAAGCACTAAATTAGTTTTAGTTTCTCCAGCCCCCATGGCACTCCAAAATAAACATTAAAAAAAAAACCAAAACTTATTTATTTTCTGTTGTAGGCTCTCCTCATTTTGGGGTCATCTTACTTGTGCACGAGTTCTTTTGATTAGGTCCATTTATAAAGAACAGAGTCTGAAGGAGTACACCAGTACAAAACACTGCCAACACTAGAAATCCCAGGATGCACTGCTTACTGCCCTGATAGCTCTGAAACTTGCACTGGATCCTGTATCTATTGTGTCTGTCAGGAGCCAGAGAAAATGTATACAGGGAAGGGAGAATCTAAGGAATCCTCCTTGCCCAACCCATTCAACTGTGGAAGAGTTGGGGGAAGAGGAGCATAAGTGATAAAAAAAACAAAACAAAACAGCAGAGTAAGATAGCAGAAAAAGACTAAATGACCCATCCAGTCTGCCTAGGTGTTCTTGTCTACACTGCTAAGGATATATCCCAGCTGCCTGGCATAGAACCTGTAAGATCCCTCCCCTTTGCCAGGACTTTTATTACCATTGTTGTCCTCACTTCTACTTTACCATCTTGAGCAAATGAGCAACAAGATTCCCTTTTAGTTCATACCCAGTACCCATGGCTTCCCATGTCTATCCACAAAGCTCTATAATAATCTAAATAGCTACCAACACCAGCATGGCCATTGCTCCAACATCCAGCTTTCTGGTTCCCCCTGAGTAACCTGCCAGACAGACCTGGCTGTGTGGGTGCCAGTAATTATAGCATGCCAAATAGATCCTGCTGCTGGTATATCACCGCAGCCTAATCTAAGTAACTACCAATACCAGCACAGCTGTCGCCTGAACAGTTAACCTCCGAGGTCCTCTGAGCAGTCTACCAGACAGACCCAGCGGCTAGTTAATTATATTATCAAACTCTGCCAGACAAATGTGGTTGCCTATATTTTCTCTAGGACTTCTAACATTTAATATTACCCAATTTGCCATATTTTATGGCAAACCTCAAACTAAGTTATTGAATTTTTCAAGTAAGACACTTGGAAAACTTAACACACATGCCCCTAGATCAGGGGTGAGCAAACTACAGTCTGTGGGCCATAATCAGTACACCCTCACGTTTTAAGTGGACTGACAATCCTTGAGCATTCTCTGTTCTCTCCGGCCCACTGACGCGCTGCCACTGTCCTCCGGTCCGCCTGATGTCATCAGCATTACAGGTCATGGTTGATGGCGTTGGGCGGGCTGTTGGAGGATAGCGGTGGCACAGCAGCAGATCACTGAGACAAGCAAGCTGAAGGGTAGAAAGGGCCACCAGCGGATTAAGAGTGGAAGAGGCCGCCGACCAATTTATCGATCCATATGGAATGAGACAGAGGAAAATAGAAAGTGTGTATGCGCGAGAGTGTTATGTGCAAGTGAGGAAGGGGAAAACCCTCCCTCAGCGTTTGGCACAGACAAGAGCCAGTAATGTGGTCCCAATTAAAAACAAGTTGCAGTTCATATTTTTCAGTGCAAATCCTATTTTAGAAGCCCTTCTTTGGGCTGCCTCCACTCTAGGTCCTTCCAGAGATGTGGCCTCCAGAACTGGACACAAAATACTCCGGGTGAGGTTCACCAACAATCTTTAAAATGGCACAATCTCTTCCTCTTTTTCTACTCTCTTTACCTCTCCCTAGACACCTTAGTGTCCCTCTGGCTCTAGCCACTCTCCCGTCACACTGTTTTGCTACCTTGAAATCATCAAATATAGTCATCCCGAGGTCTCTTTCTTGCTCCTCTTATGAAACTCCTATGGTGAGGGTGTATAAAAGGCTTTGCTGAAGTCCAAGTACAACACGCTCAGAGCCTGTTCCCCCGGTCTAAAATACCGATCAGACCTGACAATCTCATTTCATAAAATCACACTGCTTCGGATCCTAAAATCCATTGCATTCAAGATACTTTGTTATCCTATCCTTCATGAAAAAATTTAAAAAAAAAGTCTTCATTAATTTTCCCACCAGTAAAGTCACAGAAACTATCATAACGAGGTATTAAATCCACCTTTCTCCAGTCCCGCAGAATCACACTTGTCTACAGAGATCTACTGAATGGTGGCCCCATCAGCACTTATTTGAGTTCCCTTAATATCATTCTGGCCCTATGGCTTTGCCCATACTCAGGTTTTTCTAATTCAACATGAACTCTTTTGGAAACGACATGGCATCTACCCCACCATCACATGTACCACTGCCAATCTCCCACTTCTTTCAGCATTTACAGATATGCTTCCCTGTGCTCCTTCCTCCAAGATCCCTTCTATGTTTTGGATACTCCCTCTCTTTATCTTTTGTTACGGTATTAACCGTCCCCCTACAAGATTTTTATACAGTCATATTTCTAATATTCAACGTATTTACTGACCACTACTAAGTTATTGTTCTGATTCAATTTTTTACTGTTATACTGTTATGGATTTAAATGTAACTGGTTTGTTATAATGTAAACCGGAGTGAAGGCAATGTCTGCTAAACCTCGGTATATAAACGAATGCTAAATAAATTTATCCTTACTTTTTCAACCACTTCCTTTGAAAACCCATTCAATCCTTTTATCCTTTTAATATTTATGTTAAGCAAGTGCAAAACTGGTGTTCTATAGCTCCTTTTAGTTAGACCACTGTTTTTGCATCTTACCTACTTCCTTACACCATTGCCAGCATCCTCCTTAAAAGTACTTCCCCATTTTAAGAAAGCTGGAATTTATTTGTTTTAAAACACTTTGACCTTTGTGTAATTTTCACCTTGGCTATTATATCAGACCATACAGTCTGACAACCACTGGGGCTCTGGTGGGTGCTTTCCTGGACATTAGAAATATTTTCTCCATTATCAGTTGAAGAGAATCCAAGATCTCTCTACTTCTAACCAACTCTGCAAACCTGCCAAGCCAAACCAGACAGGTTAAAACCTTCTATCAGCACCTTTCCCCCCCCCCCCCCCCCCCCCCCCCTTCATTCCCAGCTTTTGAATGTATTCAACCAGTTCTTCCACCCGAGCTCGACATCTGTAGACCACACCAGTGTAGATAACAGTGTCATATCCCCATTCTAACACAATCCACAGCATCTCCTCAATTTCCCATGCCCGTTCATTTCAGTTGCTTTGATTTTTTATTTTTATACAAAGAGCTACTCCTCCCCTTTTCTGGCATCACTATCCTTCCTAAATGGATTATAGCCCTATGTGGATGTCTCTCATTCATGGAGCTCGTTGAACAATGTCTCCATGATAGCTACAATACCAAAAGGTCTGTCTTCAACATTAGGGTCTACAGATCTAGAATTGTACCTCCTAGACTAGGAGAACTTGTGCTCATAGCCTTCCAACTATTTCTCTTCACCTTCTCCATATACCCTTGTACTCACCTATTTTCCTTATCTATCCTTTTACTGAGGGGTAACCTAGTGAGCACCTCACTTCTGCATTTTATGCCACAAATTCCTTTCTTTAACAGGGGATCAGGAGGGATGGGGAACATGGCATAAATCAGGGTTGTCCGATGTACGGCCCATGGGCCAGAATGCGGCCTGCCAAGCCTTTCTATCTGGCCCATGGATCGGGTGTGAGGGAAAATTCCCTTCCATATCTAGCTGTTTAAAGCAGTGGTTCCCAAGTGGGGTCACAATTCTCATTTGGGGTCGTGGCTGCCTTCTGATAGGAAAAAAAAAAAAGCCAAAAAACAATTGATGTTCAAAAGGAGTACAACATAAAGCATGCAAGTAAATTCGATAGCCTTGTTGGTCAACCACGAACTGATCGCATCAACTTGTTGAAATGAAGCATCATCAGCCAACAGTCTTTGTTTAAAGTAGCCAATCATAGTTCCAAAGCAGCAAAAAAGGTCAACTTTCTAATAGCAGAAACCATAGCCAAGAGAGGAAAACCATTTGCAAATGGGAATTTGGTTAAGGAATGCTTGGAACTGTTTAAGGATGTAAATTGCCCAGATAAGAAGTCTGTGGGGCAAAATGTCAGCCTCTCTCATCAGACTACTGCTAGAAGAGTTGATGCCCTGGCAACAAACATTCAAGAGAGTTTGATCAAGAGACTTGATGCTTGCGAGTTTTACAGCTTAGCAGTTAATGAGAGCACAGACATAAGTGACACAGCTCAACTGGCAATATTTGAAAGAGGAATTACAGAAATGTTTTCCATCATCAAGGAATTGCTTGATATCTGTCCTATGAAGGGCATGACAACAGGAAAGGAGATATTTGATAAAGTCAAGCAGGTAACAGAGAAGTTCAATCTGTGTGAGAACAAGCTGACTGGCATAACAACAGATGAAGCAGCAGCCATGGCAGGAAAGCGGAATGGATTTGCGACTTTGTTGAGGAAATCAGTGCCACAGGAAGTCACCATATACCACTGCATCATTCACCAGGAAAACATGTGCGCCAACAAACTGGAAATGAAGAATGTGATGGAAAAAGTTGTATCAAGTGTCAACTTCATATGATCCAGAGGTCTGAATCACAGGGAGTTTAATTTTTTTCTGGAGGAAGTGGGCTCAGATTATGATGATGTGATTTACTTCGATGGCTCAGCAGGTCAGGCACACTACCCAGATTCTGGTGTTTACGTGATGAAATGAAGACATTAATGGCCGACAAAGGGAAGGATATAAAGTTTCCTACACAATAATTTGTGGGTTAGTGACTTGGCGTTTCTGGACGATGACCAAATATATGGGCAGACTTGAACGTGAAACTTCAAGGAAAGAATCAGCTGGCACACAAATTGTACGAACATGTCTTTACATTTATTGAGAAACTTGAGCTTTTTCATTTACGGTTGGATTCTGAATAAAGTTGTACAATTGACAGTCCTTTCCTTGAGACCTACTGACACAGTGCAACATGAGAAGTACTCAGAATTAGTTGTCATACTGATTGATAACTTCAAAACAAAGGTTCAAGGATTTCAGAAAACATACTGACATCATGAATCTACTGAGTAATCCATTTCAAACTGATCCAAAAGACTGTGCTGATAAATACCAGATGGAACTCATTGATATTAAGAATGACAGTGGCTTGAAGAGAGCTTTTACTGAACATGATCTTCTGAGATTCTACAGTTCTTATGTTTCACTGCTCAGGTTCCCCAATCTGTCACAAGACGCCAAGAAGTTCATTGCTTTGTTTGGTAGCACCTACTGCTGCGAACAGTTGTTTTCAAGAATGAAAAACGCAAAACCAAATCTTGTGTAAATAAAAGCAGTGTCAGATTTCCCACTGAACTTGCTTAGCGTATGACGTTACATCCTTATGACATGAGAGAATTTGGTTAACTTTTTAGAATCTAAATTTTAGAGTAGAGAAGACTGTTGAACTACACTGGTCTAAAAACTCTCTCAAGTTGTAATTTGGTGTTTTTAATAATAGCAATATTGTTAATCCGGCCCGTGAGCTGTTTAACAATTATTCATGTGCCCCCCCCCCCGAACCAAAAGGTTGTTCAACACTGGCGTAAATCAACCAACTTCCATACACTGCCTTTCCTCTTCTAATTTCAACACTTGTTTATGCATGATCTATACTGCTTACTTAGGATCCTTTTTCCTTTCATAACAAGCCCCAGCATCCAATACACCTAAACCTCTCTTCTTTGCACCAGGTTCTCAGCCAAGTACTGAGGTCCGTGATACTAAATAATATTTACTCTCCCACTTCCAAATTCAAAACAGTAGCAGGACTAGAAAAATACTGAGAACACACTGATGCCATTCAAAATGTTTAGAAGCCCAGTAAATCTTTACTTTTTCCTCATTAATTTTTTATTTTGGGGGGGGGCCAGTGGGGGAGGGCAGCAAGGAGATTGAATATTTATCTCGCTCTTTGCTTATATGTTATTTATTTTAAATCCCACCTCTTTCTAGTCTCTTCTTCTCCTCGATTCCTTGTGCAGCCCTACAGCAGCCATAAGCTTAGCAAGTTTTAGGGACTCTTGGCCAGGATTCTCAGCAACTTCTGACAAATAAACCCAGATGTGGGCCAGGGAGCTGAGCACAGCCCCCCAAAATTGAATTTCTCTTTCATTAAAGAATGAGTTCCGAATAAAAAATTACAGAGAACTACTCAGCTACGTCAGTCATGTCTTACTGCCAACCCAGCCTCTACATAAGCATTACAACCGTTTTCTAAAATTAAGGCAACTTTTTTATGAATAGTCTTTGTAAGAAAGAAATGAATTAAAAAAAGAAAACCCACACACACGCTTTGTTGGGAAATTTTTTCCTACAAAAAAGAAAAAAAAAAAAAAGCTTGGAAGGAGAGAACAAAATAAGCATTTTCCACACACATTATGCACTGAGGATGTTTACTCCCCCCGAGGAGAGAGTGTCCCTGTAACCCCAGCCCACAGACTTCGCCCTAGGAAAATGCCTTGACCTTGAACCTGTCATGGGAAAAATAAATTACCCTGCCAGAATCTGTAAAAACAAATGCGCCTGAGGTGACGTCTGTACACACAGTGCAGCCCTGTGTGCATTTATAGATCTCACCAAGTCTCTGCGGGCAGGGGTCACTCGCTTCTTCTTGGGACATGAATTCATTAAGGGGGGGGGGGGGGAGGAAAAATCAAACGTTTTTTAATTCGTTTTGCAATAATTTTTTTTTTTTTATTTAAGAAGTCTCTCATTTTTCAACAGTTACACTTTCACACATTGGGCCTACCAGGCACTGTGCTTATAGTTAGCAAGATTTCTGGCTTTGTCCCTTGCAAAGGCTCAGCATTTGGGTTTGCAGTTAAAGACTGGTCAACGTGCAGACCACGGGAACGCGCTGCTCTAAAGGTTTGCTCCCATTTTCTGTCCATGGGGAAAATGCTTAGGTCACAGGGCCCCCCCCACACGGTTCGCAAGGCATGCTCTCGACAGCCAAAAGACCCAGCAGGATCCAACAGAAGAGAGCAGTGGACGACACCCTAGGTCACATGCTGTGGTATTCCCAAAATGAGACATTTCCTCACCTTCTTAAAATAATGCAGAACAAGGGTTTTAGCACTTTATTGTCTTATGTCTTCTGCATATCCAATATGATAATCCTCGCAGAACACCAAATATACATTCATAAATACATAAAAAGCCATGAATATAAAATACAAGATTCATTACTAGGAATGTCTTTATAACATTTATTCAAAAACTTCACTGCATACAAACTAAGAAAAGTATATGGAACGCAAATACAGAGATCCAAGGAAAGTCGGGAAAGCTGTGCCAGACTCAATCCAAACAAAACAGGAAAACAAATAAAAAAAAGAAGAAATAACTGCTTGTGTATCAAATCTAATAGTCCAGACAAATAAGAGGAACTAAAGAAGATAAAAACAGAAAAAAAGGAGACCAAACACACCGTACATCAAATTACAAGCAAAGACTGAACAGCACCACAGGATGCACAATACACTAATGTGACTTCAACCCTACCATCTCTACCCCTTGAGGGTACGCATTAATCAGATGAACTAGGTCTAGGCAAAGCCATAGTTTTAACTTCTAAGATACAGCACAATTGGTCAGGATCCTGAAGAAAAGGTATCTTTTATCCTTAAGTTGTAAAAGATGGTTACACTGAGAACTCAAATATATAACTACTTGCATATCAACTTGGGTAACTAATTGTAACTGTTGTCTTACTATATGAAACTCCCCAAGTCTCTTGACCTGTATTAATTGTCTTGATTAGATTGCAAGCTCTATTGAACAGGGACTGTCAATTACATGCTGTTTGATAGTGCTGCATATGATGAGTAGCACTATAGAAACATTTAGTAGTAGTAAATAGAATTGTGTCCCCATAACTAAAGCCGTGGAGCGCTGTTGCACAAACTTCTTAGTTTAAATTGTGCAACTTTTGACCTGCTAGGGAACATCCAGACCTAATGGCCAAAAAAAACAAGTTGTTCATGATGGCAAAAGCAATTTTAAGAGTTCAGAGACAATCCAGCTCTAAAATGAAAGATACAACTAAGACAGCTGGAGTGGTTTCAACCTCCAAAGGTATCTGCCATATTCGGCTTAAATCTAAGCCATCCAAAAGTCACTAGAAGCTTGAAGATCTTCTTCTGAACTCTTGATTTTCTTCTGGGACCATTAATAAGCTCTTGCTTTTATTGACAGTGCCTCTGCAGAAAAATCCAAACCTCTATAAAATGCATTTTAAACATATCTGCTGGAGATATAACATGAGATTTAGGAAACTTCAGAAGTTGAGGATTAAGATCTTCCACTTCTGTTCTCCAGATTTTCAATCTTTGTTTTAAAGAAACAAATTAATTGCCTTGACCTCAGATATCTGAGCTTGAAGGGTTTTCAATTTTGCCAAATGGTCCTTAACATTATCATCATGCACATTCAGGTTCACTTGATTTGGAAACAACTTCATAGAATAAGTTCATATATATTTCCTGCAATTTTGTCATCCTAATAGATTGCAAAGTAATAATTTTCAGTCTCATCAGACCAATAACCTAAACTGTCTCTACCGAGAGAGAGCACCATCTGCCATTCTTTAGTGCCAATGGGTAGTAAACTCTCAAATGTTCTTCCTGGAGCCTACAGCAGACCTAGGAGGCATGGTCCATGGTCACTCCCATCATCAAGGGCTTCAACAGGAGGAAGTTATAAAGGTTGAGACCTACAAAGCTTACTGGGGTACCTGGTATAGCTGAAGACTTCTGTCCCATCCCATCCCCGTCCATACATATAACTATAGCCCTGAAGATAATTGGCAGCAAAATTGCTGCTCAGCAGATGAGGAAGCTGCTCCCAGGAACTTGCAACAGGTCTTTTTCAGTTGCCAGCCCTACAACTATGGAATGCTTTCCCTTTTGAACTCTGGGAAGAAGTTAACTGTCTTCGGCGCCCTACACAAACCCCCAGTCTTGCAGCTCCTCCCCCTGAGAATTATCTATTGGAAGCAGCTCCTACATAGCGCACCCTCTTTGGTGGCACTGACCCCTTTAATCTTTTCCTTCGCCCTGTGCCCAGAAACCTCCTCCTTGTCTCCTGCCCATAGTACCCAGCATCCATTCTCTCCCCTCCCACACACATGCTCCCTGCCATTCCAGCATCACCTCATTTTGTCCTCTTTCCATAATGCCAGAATCCAATCTCTCTGCACTCCACCCTTATCTGCCCAGTCCTCACTCTCTCCACCCTGCCAACTACTCAACAGCTTCTCTCATTCTCTCTCCACCCCATCCAATCAGCACCCTCTTGCTTTCTCTACTTATGTTAAAATTATTTTAGAAGTTAATTAGTTAGTTTCCCAGAAGATCATTGTATGCAAAGGGGGAGATGATAGTGGATCAAAACAATCACTAATTGATAAATGTGGATCTATATATACCTATATATATTTCATAGCTAGTATTAAGGATTGTTAAAACATTTTTAAACACTAAACTGTAGCATACTTTTTCAATCCTTAGACCGCCTGATACTAATGAGCTAAAAGATAAGGCAGGAGACATCTGTTTTTCTAAGACATAAGGCTGGTGAAGGCCAGTGCTCAAAGTCTAACACAGGATGTCTCTAAATAAGCCATAGCTTAATGAATTACAGATGGCCAATGTCAAAGTTATGAGTGCAAGTCAGAACACTTAACACTTGCAGACGCTGGATCAAAGCCAGAAAATGAGAAGAAGGAACTGCATTGGACAGTGTTCTTTGAATGATCCACAGACAAAGAGTGAATAGCTGGTTCCTGGAATCCCCAAGCTCATACAGGCTTACATTTGAGAATACACTATCTCATAGAAAGGAAGACCTATGAAGAAAGTATTTCCTGTATAGAATTTTATTTCTATCTTTGTTATTGTAATAACTATTTGCCTTGATTAATCTATGTAATGCTTATTGGGATGCTATGTGATCACTGATATTCATTCACTTTGATATTATCTTTGCTGATTATACAAATTTCTATCAATTTTTACCATATTTAGTAAAGTAAGTTTTGCTTTTATAAGATTGTCTGTTATGTATTCCATGGTGTAATACCATACCACTTTAGGCTTTCACTCTACACATAAATTCTTACTAAACCAACCCCACTTTCTCTGTGTACCCCCCTCCCCCCCTTCAGCCACCAGTAGTATGGGCTCCATTGGAAGCCCCAGGCCTCTCTCTTTTTCTGCCACCAATGGGATGGGATCTACCGGTGGATGGTGGGATTTTGCTGCCCCCAAGATTTGCCATTCTGGACAGTCATCTAGTTGAAGTGCTGGCCCTGTCTGTCTTTTAGGAGAAGGTTTACCATTTTCCCAAGCATTTAGTGCTGTCTGATGAGATTTAACTGTGTATACTTAGCCTATCAGATTATTTTGCCATTGCATTTACATTTTTATACTTGTCTAATTGTAATTATTTGTACTGTTATATAATTTTGCTTGCATATATTATGATTTGAATATTTTATGGATAATGCAGAATGAATATTTTAAAATATTTCTAATTCTGACAGGGACAAGTCTATTTTCACCAAAGACTGTTCTGGAACAGATGCCAACAGACTTACTTTTGGTGTAACTTTGTATAGATACACCCACTGATGAGGATCTGGTAATTTTCAATAGGATAAATTCTAGGACCATGGTTGTAAGGCTTGAACCTGATCAATCTACACTCTGCTTCAACAACAGTTGGCTTTCCTCTGGATAGATGGCTCGAAACACTACCTAAGTGCTTTTTGGATGCGTGTAAGGTAAACCAAAATAGTGACTGCAAGACTGAATGTCTGCAGCTGAGCACCTACCTTTTTCCAATAATTTTAATGTGCCAAGTCCTACTAGAGGCTAGGCTTAGATGGTAAGAAGAAAGGGAAAGCCCCTTCCATTCCCTAGCAAACCATAAACTGTTTATGGATGCCTTTCCTTCCTTGGTGGAGTCATAAAGACAAAAGTGAAAAGTTGAAACGTGATATAAAATCCATCATATGCATGATTTTAGCTATGCTGTTAATATTAAGAAGCCACACATTAAGAAAAAGTGAATCAAATCACAAAGTGGGCAAACAATCTTATAAAGTCTCTACAAAGAGAAAGAAAGTGCACTTAGTGCAAGAAATGACTTTTTTTGTTTGCATAGAACAGGAATACCAAGACAAAGATGCAGGCAAGCAAATAAATCATATACCTTTTAAGATATACCACTAACACATCAAAGTGAAAACAGACTGATGTGTTGCTACTAATGAGTGTGTCTGTTTCAAGGGAATATAACTAATGTGTACTAGAAGACTGTGTAAACCAAATACACAGAGGCAATAAATCATATTTCAAATGCATGAAAGCTAGAGAGGAAAATTCAGTTTCTGCCAGTCGAAATTTGGAAACTGAGCTGTTTTTTGCAGCCTGCAGTGGAAAATGGCATATTCAGAGAGTTCAACATCTGTGGTTGCCCAACTAAAAATCTCTCCCAGATGAAGATGCCACATCCTTCTAGCCCATTTGCAGGAAACAAAAGTTTAAATTAAATTATTCAGGTATAGCAGCCATCATGGTTCTAACAACCAGTAATGGCATGACCAGCCAGGAATGACATCACCAGACAAAGGTATCATCACCACCCAGATCATAAAGAACATCAGAAACACTTGTGGTGGATCCATTTACAGGTAAGCCAAATGCCTTTCCTGGCTCCACAGAAAAACATGGCAGCCTTCCAGCGTGTTATCCAGTCCACAAAACTACAGTGCCTGGGACCACTTCTTCAAGCACTTGACTTGCTGTCCAGGGTATCGCAGATATACGCAATCAAAGCAAGAGATGTGAGGCCAACATCTTTCTGACAGATCCATAGGAAATGCCTGGAATTCCTATGTTGAATTTCGCTGTACACACACACACACAACTTTAAATAAAAGCAATTCTATTGCAATGATATTCCTTCAGCCAAGCACCGGCATGTCCCTTTGTCTCCAGCCAGGAGTGTGGGGCTCGCTTCCTTGCAGGAGTGAGTGAAAGCAGCATTTTAACCAACTTAACGGCAGCACAGAAAAATGTAGCTGCTGTCTCACTCTGCCCGCCTCGGTCTTGAAATGTTCCCCGATCTCTCCTATTATGGGACTTTTTTTTTTTTATTAACCCAAATCCCATCAGCATAATATTACAGTTGCACAGGTACAGCAAAGCCCTCATGGGGTGGAGAAAAAAAAAAGGATTATGCCCAGGAAAGGGAGCTCTCAATATAAAGATAACGCCTTATCCCTCACCGCCACACCCCAGGGAGAAGCTGCAGTCCCTTTAAAGTACCTACACTTTCCTATTTATTTTTACCTAAAAAGCTTGATTACAATAGGAAAGATTGGGTCTTTATTTGCTAGTAGTATAGTAAATGGTAATCTAGGAAAGCACATCCCCGCCCCAGACCACACCCACCCCTACTGCAAAAAGCGTTTTGTGTGCATACCGGGAGCGAGCCGCATATCCGCATGCTTTCTAAGCTCTGCGCAACGCGCGCCAGTCCGACCCGTGTACCCATCTCCCTGCTTTGGCATGCATAGGGCTTCTAAAATTCACTTTAACGTGTGCCAGCAGAAGCACGACCGTAGGATCATCTACCCAAAGGGGTTAGAAAACCAGAGTAGAAGAATCTCAAGTGGTCAGACTGGGTGGTCTGATCTGCCATCACATCCTAAACTATATACTAACATTACTTTAAAACAAGAAGTTCCAAGCAAAACTAATGAAGCCTGCTTTCTGGAACGTATGCGCGCCTCCAAATTGTTCGACAAAAATATCCCCATCGGGATCCTGTTGGAACCCTTGTCATGTACTGAAAATGTGATGGGAATGGGATAGTAAACACAAAAGCAATTAGGTAGGGACACAGATACACATACTTGCACACCCCCAGGTGATCTGATCAGCCTTCTTTCCCTTCAGAAATTAGGCAGGAAAAAAAAAAAAAAAAGATGTATTTATACCAACATTAAAAAGAAACTCTAAATATTATCTCTGAAGACATTAAGTTCTTGAAAAGTTACGATGTGTTGATTTTTCTCACACATTTTCAAAGCTGATTCTTTAGAAATTTCCTCTTTTTTAAATTCATTTTCTGTTTAGTACTCTCCCATTGCAAGAATCCACAACTCAGTTAATCATTCAACTTGTCAACAAAGAACCCTCTTGAGAGCAACAGAGTAGCATGTGCATATATTTGCTATGCATAGGAAATGTGAAAACGGGGCACAATGCAATCTATTCACAGCGGTGAAGAGTATGCTACGCTCATTAAATACTCCAAGCTCCATAATTATAATTGCAGTAATGAATGGAAAGCAGCACTGCTGCAGGATGAAGCAGCTCTGGGTTCATTTATGATTTAGCTCCCGCTTGCTTCAAAGAAACCCCTTTGTTTCTTCCCTGATCAGATCTCATTACCGATTATAACATTTATCAAAGTAATCAAAAGATACACACCAACTCGCTAAGACAAATAGGTAGCTGAGGCATTCGCCTGTGAACCTTAAAAAGCCATCTCTCTTTCACGGAAACCATACACTTTTATATTAATATTAAATTACCAAATGTGGGGAACTTCCGGGTCTCTTCTGGGGGGCTCAGCAGCACCTCTGATCTGCTATTTCCCCAATGAAGCTAAAGTGGAAAACAAATTCAGACCAGCACTGATGCAGTTACTACAGAATATTTGTAAACAGTTTGTAAAATTCCTCAAAAGTTTCTCTGATTTTTCTCAATATTTATGAGAAGAAATTAATGTTGGATGATTCGCACAATATTTCCAACTCAGCCATGCCTCCCAATATGTTTAATTAATGCGACACCGTGCTGGCCAGCACAAAATCCCTACGGTAGAAATCCTCCCATTTGTAGGCAAAGTATGACCATAGTATAAACCAACGATTCTCAACCGGTGTGTCGCCACACTACCCGGACCCCCCGCTGCTCCCCCTGCCCCAGCCAAATAGGAACTCATCCTCCTCCGCCCGGGCTTAAAATGCCGATAGCCCAGGCGGAACACAGCAGGAGAGCTGGAGTCAGCGGCACCAGCATGGCCTCTTCTCCCCTCCCCCGCAGCCCGGAAGAGGAAGTGGTGTGCAGTGGCCATGGGCAAAGAAGAGACCATGCGGGCAACACTGGCCCGGAGAAGAGAGGCTCCTCCTCCTGCTAATTCAAAACAATCTCAGGGCACATGGAAATCAAATGTTCCCAGGTATGCAGAGTAAAGCAATTTATTATCCTTATTTTTCGTTATAGGGTCTTTGTATCTGCTATTTTGAAATATTTTACTGATATCTACAAATTTTTTATATGAGTTTTTAATTATTGGATATTCCATTCATCAGCGTGGAGGAGTAGCCTAGTGGTTACAGCAGTGGGCTATGATCCAGGAGACCAGGGTTTGAGTCCCGCTGTCGCTCCTTGTGACCCTGGGCAAGTCACTTTACCCTCCATTGCCTCAGGTACAAACTTACAGGCCAATTCAGTAAAGTCTGCGGGAGAATGCCCGCTCTCCTGGTGCGTGCACAGATACAGTATTTAAATGAGGCCCGGTGGTAGAAACGGGCAAAAGGAGCGGTGGCTGTCAGCGGGTTTGACAGCTGACACTCAATTTTGCCGGCGTCTGTTCTCGAGCCCGCTGACAGCCACGGGCTCGGAAACCGGACGCCGGCAAAATTGAGCGTCCGGTTTTCGACCCGACAGCCGCTGGCCGACTTCCAATCTTTTTATTTATTTTTTAAACTTTTTTGGCTCTTCAGGACCTCCAACTTAATATCGCCATGATATTAAGTCGGAGGGTGCACAGAAAAACTGCTTTTCTGTGCACTTTCCCGGTGCCAGAGGTAGGCACTAATTTTTGGAAGTAAAATGTGCGGCTTGGCTGCGCATTTTACTTACTGTATCCCGCGCGCATACCTAATAGGGCCATCAACATGCATTTGCATGTTGATGGCCCTATTAGGTTTGGCGGGTTGGACACGCGTTTTCCTCCCCTTACTGAATAAGGGGTAAGGGAAAACGCGCGTCCATTGACAGGTAAACAGTGCGCTCCGTTGGAGCGCACTGTACTGTATCAGCCCGTTAGATTGTAAGCCCTCTGGGGATAGGGAAATACCTACAGTACCTGAATGTAATCCACTTTGAAGTGCTGAAAAAAGTGCAAAAAGCGAATATAAATCTAAATAAACTAAATAAATAAAATCAGCTGTTTTAGAAATAATCTGTTCTTTTTATTAATATGGTTTTACTGTTATTAATTTTATATTTCTTGATTTGTTTTGAGGACTGGTGAAGTTTCTCTTTTTCCTTTGTTACCTTGCATACAATCTGTGGCTTGTTGCCGTTTCCAGTTCCATTTTTGTCTGCACGTTTCTAGTTATGCTTGCTTTATGGTCTCTTTATTCTTTGTTCGGTGAGGGTCAGCACATGTGATTCAGGTGAGGTTTTCTGCTGGCATGCAGTTTCTGTGTAGGGCTCTACAGCAGCCTGGCTTGGTCAGTTTTCCTAATAGGAGGTGTATTGGTGTCTTAGGGCCTGGTGTAATATTTTCAGTGTTGCCTTTTCTTAGGTAAGGTGGTTATTGTTTGAGTGCTGGAAATTGGTGCTGTTTTGGTATAGGATGTTTACTATTTATGCAGTTTCTGTTCAGATAGAATACATATCTTTCCCTTGTATCATTCTTAGCAATAAAAATAAAACTGATCCTTTATTTTATTTTATTTTTATTTCTGCCGTGAACTGTAATGAGCAGCGTGTCACACATGCGAGTGCGGTCTGTCAGGTGTGTCACCATGGGGGAAAGATCGAGAACCACTGGTATAGGCAACTAAAAAGAGTAAGCCCTATGCCCAAAGGGGTTTAAAAAAATATTGCAGAAATCCTGGATATGGCGCTCTACTAGTATTCCAAACAGAGAGAGATTCAGAGCCTTGATCTCCTGCTCCATTCTACCTAATTGTCCACCTGGTTCTGGAGCTTCCTATTCATGCCTTTGCTGTTTTTATCCCAAACTTCTTGGTCTGTCTGTGTGTTTTGTCTAGACAGTAAGCTGCAGAGAGTTGGGGTGTTCTTCTATGCATAACTGCACACAGCTGTGTCCAACATATGCTGCAACAAAGGACTAATGGTGGTGGCAGAATATGAGTGTGGACAAGAACCACAAGGCCTATCTTCTCTGGCCAAGTTATGTTCTGGTGCAATTCCATAGACCCCCCCCCCCCCCCCCAAGCTGATCTCTGGTTTTCCCTTTGCTTTTTCACAACCAGGAATCCTTTGTTCTTCTATCAGGTATCTTCATCCTCTGCAGTCTTACCCCCTTGCAGCCTCAGACCTCTTGTTCTAGGACATCCTTTCTGCGTGGAAAAAAAAGTCTGTTTCTCGTGCATCAAACCTCAGAGATGTCTGAATGTCCCTATGATATCCCTCCATCTCCCACAGAAGCAAGCGAAGAGGGGGGAAGGAGCAGCAATAAGCTGAAAATTGAAGGAACTCGGGCTGGGCTGCTGCTTTCACACAAGCTGTAAAGACAGACGGACAGAAAAAAAAAAAAAAGTGTTTTTTTTTTCCCAGCTGCGAGTTCTGCACACGGGGCATGTGCGCTTGTCTTCCTCCTCGCTTCGCTGGGTTCAATGCATACATTTTAAAAGAAATAAATTGCCTCAGTGCTTCCGCCAGCGCACTTCAGCGCTCCGGCACGCTCAGCCCCCAACATTTCAGCTCCCGCTCAAGATTCCATTAATGCTCAACGAGGGTTCGGGGGAGAAACGCGTGGTGGTGGCCTGGGAACGACAAGAGCCAGGACGCTAAGGAAGGGCGTGCATCCCTTTGCCCCCATGCCTTGCAGAACGGGCCGGAGGCTTGCATTCAGCTGACACTGGCTACCGTCTGGCAAGTTATTTACCACTGCTGCATTGCTCGACAGGCCAGAAAAAAAAACCAAAACTTAAAATTGTACAGGCAGTAGTGGACTGAGAACGAAAAAATGGAGTATTCCTTAGTATTTAAAAACAAAGCAAGGTAATGAGATATATATATATTTTATTTTTTTTTTAATATAAAGTCCATGCTTGAAAAAAAGATTCAGAATTTGGTTAAGAACCCCCTGCCCACTCTCCCCCCCCCCCCCAAAAAAAAACCCCAAAACATTTCTTTTGCTTCCATGACAGAAGCCGAATCTTATCAGAATCATTAAATTAAACTGCACGACAGGCTTATGTAGCAAAGCATACATTAAGAGTGAGAAATTATTTTCCCTGTGGCATTGTTGTTTCCTGAGACGAACTGAAATTAGGAAAAAAAAAAAAAATACAGTTTGCTCAAAATACCAACACGCAGGCCCCCAATCTGACAGCTTGGCAGATTAGTACAAGACAGAGTTTTTCGGCTCTAACTCTCCAGCTCAAACCTGGCTCCCATTAGTACCATAATCAGCAAAATCTGAAAGCCATTCGGTTGCTACATGGCATGAGTTGGTACAGGTCTCAGCAGACAGAAGTGCATAACATCAGGACTGCCATAAGAACTGGAAAAAAAGCCAAAGGACAGAGTAAGCAGAAAGCCCAGTCTGCTCTTAAATCCTCGGAGATGACAGCAGCAGGACAATGCATAAAGTACACTTAAGAGTCCCATGTGCAGGGAAAGCTTGCATCCAAATCATGCTCAAGCTTTTCTGGTGGAGAGAGTCACAGTCACAAAATGCCAAAACATCACACCTCATTAACTAAGGAGGCAAGGCAATCTTAAGAAGAGCCTTAAAAACCTGAGGAGGCTGCATTTCCTGGCACAGGAGCTACTAGAACAATGGCCAAAATGAGAACCCATCAGGATGCTAAGTCTTTGCTACCTGTCTCACTGACAAATATGAAGGTCGTTCAGCTCCTAGTTCGAATGTTCCAGCATAGAAATGATTTGGGAAGAAACAGAAAAGCCAGAGCGAACTCATCATTCTGTCCCGTTCCCCCCATCCCCCCTTCAGGACGACAATTTGTTTAAAACCCATTTACCGGCATCAAGGTTCTCTGCATTAGCTACCAATTAGTAAACCAGAAAGAACTAAAAAGAGTATGAATACCTCCATGAAATATTCAAGATGACATTTATTACCCAGTGCACAGCAGTGAAAACAGCAGATTACCAAACCAAGCTGTCACAGGAAGGCATCGCCCTAAACAGACAAGCCTGTCTGGAAGCCCTGGTGCCAGATATTCGGCCAATAAAAGATACTGGGTAAGTCACCTAACTCTTTCCATATAGGGGTAGATTTTATAAAAGTACGCCGGATTTTAATACAGACGCGTGTAGCCGCTCGTATCTTTTAAAATCTGGGGTCGGCGCGCGTCGGGCCGGCTGCCGGTGCGCCATGGTCCAGTCCTGGGGCTGGTCTGGAGGCCGCGGCCACGCCCCCCAACACGACCCCCAGGAAAGCCCCGGGACTTACGTGCGTCCTGGGGCTTTGCGTGCGCCGGCAGCCTATGCAACATAGGCTGCCGGCGCATGCAGGGGGAGCTTGGGGGAGCTTGGGGCAGGTTTTCGGAGAGTACACGCGTACCCCTTTGAAAGTCTGCCCCATAGTGTAGAAACCATCCCCAGAAGCCAACAGCCACCCAAAATACATGTTATTACACTGGATTAAAATTTATTATAGTGACGTAGCCTCACGGAATTCTTGAGGCATTGATTCTGATTTTTGCTGTGTCCAGCAAACATTTCTCACCGCTTCCTCTTGGGATTCCGGTTCAGTTAGAATCAGCCTCTATTAAACCACAGTGCCATGAGCGTTTACAGGCAAATACCTTAGGGGGCTAAAGGGAAGGAAATCCACTCCCATTTTATGGATTCTCCACCTTGCATCTAGCCCAGCCATTGCAGCAACGGTTCTTAAAGCCAAAGGGGTCACAGATCATGGCTCCTTCCAGATTCCCTGCACCCCAAATCTAGCTGCGAGGCGTTGTGCAGTGGCAGAGACTCCCTCCCCCAAGAGCTCTGAACTCTGCCTCTGCAACGTCTCCAGCACTGGCCAGCCCATGGAGTAGAATACAGGCCTGGGACTAACCCACCTTTTGTTCACCCAGAACTTACACCACCGTAACTAAATAAACAGGCACCAAACAAAACAGGGCCCAATCCAGACATCATCACTGAACCAAGCGCATATGCAATACTTATTTACAAAACATAGTCCGCTGATCCTCAAATCTCATTGGATAAGTGACTAAATAATATAAAAATCATAGAACTGCAAACCGAGCAAATCCTTAAAACGGGCATATTAAAATTGCAAGGGGTACTCTCAAAGCATCAAATATAAGATTAAACATATAAACATAAAAAAAAAAAAAAAAGAGAAAGGGGGCAAAAATTCTGAACTGGTGTCAGGCAGCAAACGTAAGAGTAAAATATGCCTCAAGAAAGCGAGATAAATCATGTTCTAGGGCACTCCACAATTCAGGGCCAGGACCATTCTCTAGAGTCGACCAAGTATAAATCTCTAGAAGCCACTTGTTCGAAGACCGGAGAGACCATATGGGCTCATATCTTCGAACTACTAAAGCAATGCGATGGGGAGCGCGATTCTGAACGGCCTTAAAAATAAGCATAATGATTTCAAATCTCACCTGCCACATGACTGGCAACCAGGGTGCATCAGCTGAGACAGGAGAAATATGTTCACATAATTAAATACCAGAGATTAACCGAGCAGCAGAATTCTGAATCAGTTGTAGAGCCTTCCACATGCGAGTACGGTAATCCTAAGAACAGGGCATTACACTAATCGAGTGAGGATGAAATCGATTACATAACAGTACGACAATCTGAGTAGGAAAACACTGGTTTTAATGACCGCAACATATGCAATTTGCAATAAGATGCTTGAACCAAGTATTAATATGCGGGCACAGTGACAAACATGAATCAACTAAAAATCCCCAGGTCGTGAGCTTGCAATTTGATAGGAATGCAATGCTCACCAAATAAAAACTTAAAGGAAAGTCAATAACCTATACTCTGGATAACACAATTTCGAGGGGGGGGGGGGTGTTTACATTTAGTGCCCGTTTATTTTCATATAACCAGTTTTTAATTTGAACCAGACAAGAAGATAACTTTCTGAAGGCAAGGTCAAATGTAGACATAATTGGAAAGTCATAATTGTTTATGTCATGTCATCGGCATATAGTTTATAAGAAACATCGAGGCTAGCAAAAACAGAACATAAAATGAGTTAGATATTAAATAAAGTTGCTGAAAGCAATGAGCCTTGAGGGACACTTGTTGAAAAAGACGGCAAATTAGAAAAAGCATCTACAAACAAAAGTCTATAAGATCGGTCAGGCAGGAAAGAAGAAAACCAGGAATGCACAGTATGAATGATGCAAAGGGCCCCTAATCAGCCTAATAGAACATCGGGATTCAGAGTGTCAAAGGCCGAAGATATGTCTAGTAATACCAAGCAGAACTTGGTACCAGTGTCCAAGCCTTGACAAATAATATCTAAACTAGACAAAGAACAAAACCCAAACAGAGCTATCTAAAGAGTTGTTAGAATCGACATATTCCTGTAACTGATCGAAAACAACCTTTCCAATAATTTTAGACAACAGAGGTAGGGAGGAGACAGGATAGTAATTAGCTGGGAATAAACCCAGACCTGGTGCTGAATTCCTTTTGTGCCAGGAAATAGCCCTTAATGAGGAGGATTTCAGAAAGATGCACTTTAACCCAGAGATTATCCTGGACTCAGAAGGCATGCAAATGCTATCCTGCCATATAGTGTGTGTATTATCTTTTCAACAGTTTCAAGTTTATTCTTTTGTGGAAATAAAAAAAAAAAAAAAAAAAACGGTAACAGAGTACAGGTGAGCCTTTTCACAGAATAAAATAAAAGTTCAGATTAGCTTTGAAGTGTTATTCACCCTTCATCAGATCAAAGCAAAGTGAGGTCACTTCCCCCCCAATGGTTTCCTGAAGGAAAAATAATCCTCAAAAGCTAGTCAAAAAGCTTTTAAGTTAGCCCAATACATAACCCTAGCCCGAAGCTTGTTTGCTGACCTTTATTTCTACAAATATGAGTTATCATAAGGCTTGGGAAAAGCTGCACAGAGTGGCAGTTGCTATCCATAAGAGAAACATGGGAGTAACCTGCACGGCACAGCAGATACTACCATAAGAAGCTCTCTCTGGGCAGACTGGATGGACCATTGGGTCCTTTTCTGCCGTCATTGCTAAGGTACAGATCTAAGTGGACTAAAAGGGCAAATCACATTTCCTTATTCGGGTTCACTCTAAGAGCCTTTGCCCTTGCCTTGAACGCAGGATTAGTGGGGTTTGCTGAAGCATTTTGCTCTTCAAGACTAAACCCGTAGAAGTTAAAAAAAAAAAAACAAACCAGCATTGGCAGCCAGGTTATAGGATGTTACCAAAAGCAGAGGTTGGTCTTTTTCATCCCCATTTTGAAAGCTTTCCTCTCAAGCAGCTGCAGGGCCTTGAAGTGCCTCTCAACCAACAACAATTATTCTCAAAACTTAGTATGACAAAAGCCATCAACGCTGAAGAGAAAGAAGGTATTTCAACCAGCAAGTCCTTCACTGCGGGCCCTTTCAATCCTGTTATTTTCCGTGCAATTCACTGATGGTAGATAACGCTGCAGCAAAACCTATTTAAGGGTTGAAGAGGTGAAAAGAAAACCCTTACTTTTTTTTAAGAGAGAGGAAGGCTTAAAAAGGTTTCCATATTTCTCTTCCCCTTAGATAGACCCCCACCCCCCCAAAGAGTCTCCAATAAAGATTGCCATTTAGCAGATAGGTTAGAACTGAACATATAGACCAACACACACACACACACACACACACACACTGGGATGACTCAAGGTCGCTGACACAGAGCCAACAAATCTGTCAAAGGGTCATGAATAATGTAGAAGAAAATAAGTAACACTGAAACTTTGACGTCTAGTTCTTTTCCTTGTGTGGAAGAAAAGAAATAGGAGTTACTAGGTCAAAAAGAAAAAAAAAAAAAAAGACAAACTCTCAAGGGGACAACAGGCGAAAAATGAGACCGGACATTAAAGTTTCTCAGAGCAGGGCAAGGCAGGGATTGAATTTTGAAAGATGCAAGTCTGAACATGCAGAGTGAGGTAGAGGAAGCAGCACTGTGCTCGGAAAGATCAACATCAAGACCACCACAGATTTTAATACTCTTTACTCATTGCTGTCCTGTTGGATGAAACTGGACAAGCTTGCATCCTTAAACATTAGTTAGCCTTACAAAGCGTCATCATGCCCAACCATGCAAGTTTTTGGGTTTATCTACGTTTTGAGGAGCCATTTGTATTTCGCTACACATGGAGGCTGGATGTACAGATATGGGCCAGATCCTGCCAGACAACACATTTCCTAAGTAAACGAGACAATCTGAAGCTAAATTTCACTAGACGTTCTTCTGTAGACCATGGCAGTAATATTTCATGGTGTCACTGGACCTGACGGCTGTCTTGTCATGCAGAGAATGTCACCTTTAATCTAAATTACTGTACTTAGCTCATTTTGCTAGTCTGTGGCTGATAGAGCCAGCACAGCACCTACACTTTCTTAATTAGCATTTTACATAAATAATGGATTACATCCATCAAGAAAGCATCCTGATTGCTCCAAGAGACTATGAACACAACGTCAAGTATCTTCTGCAATCATTAACCATTTCCTTATCACTATATAAAACACTGCAAATCCTTTGTAGCAGAGCTC
Source organism: Rhinatrema bivittatum (assembly GCF_901001135.1). Classification (NCBI taxonomy): domain Eukaryota; kingdom Metazoa; phylum Chordata; class Amphibia; order Gymnophiona; family Rhinatrematidae; genus Rhinatrema; species Rhinatrema bivittatum. The sequence continues at coordinate 24,686,399 of NC_042626.1, read as the reverse complement.
CCAAAAGGTCTTCGTAAATACTAAGCTCAAAGTTTGATACTACCCTCATCTTGCACATACACGGCATTATTTTCAGAAGCCACTTACATGCATAAAACCTGCTTTTGTGCATATACGTACACAAAGACTGACCCAGGCTCAGTGTGCCTAGAAGTTTATGCATAACCCCGTTTCATGAGTACTTTTAGGCACACTGGGGAGAGGCATTCCGGGGGAGGGAGTTGGTACTTACGTGCACGCATTTTGATTTAAAAAAGTATGCCCATAAGTGTGCACTCATAAGTTGGGCCCTCTGAAGATGACGTGTGATTTTTACCACGACTGAATGCGTACATGTACTCAGCCAGCCACCCGAGTATTTTCACAGCGAATGTACACAATAAGCATGCAGATTTTACCTCTATAAATTACCTCCCCATGAAAAGAAATCCCAGAACAAAATCTCTCCCTTGGTGTAACTGGGACTAGAAGATGCCGAAAGCCCAAAGACGATAATAGATAGCCCCAGGCATTGAATCAATTGTCGACGCTCTTCTCTGTGCAATCTCAGCCTGTCCTGCACCACTGATGGGAGTTAGAAATGCTTCAAGTTCCAAATAAGCTTTGGAAACGCTTTAGCCGAGATGGCCAAGCCAACTAGCCGTGGGCACCACAGGTCAGGACTGGGGTGCAACAGCAGAAGTGCACATGGAATTCAGTACTGAAATAGCAAGGGCTGCTGCAGAGCAGGACTAAGGTGCACTGGCGAAGTGGTGCACGGGGCTCATACTAGCAAGAGGAGCTGCCAGGTTAGGCTGAAAGAGAACAGCCAAGTGTGGGACGTTTTTCTCTTTCAGCAACCAAAATATTAAGCCAGATTCCTTTATCCCTGAATAATGGGGTCCAGGTTCCAGCCTGATCTGAAGGATCAGGTAAAGCTCAAGCATAGCTTATAAACAAAATCCTGTTTCCTCCTCCTTATACAGAGGTAACTGCTCAAGCTGGGCTCCCTCTCCTGCAGGCGTTTTTATCACAACTCAGTCGTTGGCTTTTCCCTGCCTTTTAAATTCCATGAGTTCACAGGTGATTATTAGCATGCAAACACTGCCTGGCTGCCACATTTGCATGATTTAGCTGCAAATATTGCATGCACGCACGTGTTGATGGATATTGTTGTCAGAAGTGCTTACAGCTAGTGGTCCGATTACTATATTTCCTGTGTTTGAAATCTATGTGGCTATATTTGTTTAAAGCTGTGCTCCCGAGGGGGTGGGGTGAGATCAAGAGTTGAGCCTACAGAATTTATTAACCAGTCTATGGCCAGCCCCTGAACTTCTGCTGACTGGTAAATGGAGCAAGAGCTTTAGACCTAGGTAGACTTTGCTAGTCTCACATCTCATGTTGCACTTGCCCAAGATGGTCATTCTGATTGCCCTGCTGGTCAACACAAAGAGCCTCTGGCTTGTGGTCATGTCCAAGGGCCTACCTCATGCTCAATAGGCTGTCAGTCTACTGCATAACATTGGCCAGCTTCCACACTCAACTCACTGAAATTTGCAGAAAGGTGGGGGAGCTTATTAGGACAAGCTGGGCAGGAGACTATCCTCCCCTTCTCCGTTTTACTTTTGTAACATTTTGGTCATGCTTGTGCAAAAATAGCAACAGTATCTTCAGCAAACGCTCTGCTTTTATTCTAATTACATAATATTCCAAGACTTTTAACACATGGCAGTTTCTTCCTGCTTCTTTGGGTTTTGAGCTCAACTGGAACTATTCCTCTATTTTCAAACACTGGCTAAAGTTTCCCCATGCAAAGTCACTTTTGAAGGATCACCAATACATGTCTTTTTAAAAACTATTTTGGCCTACTCCAGCAATTACAATAGCCTATATCCACTTGTATGCCATCTCTCTTATCCTATTTTAAATGTAGCTTTACTTAAATAAGAGTGCATTTATCATGCACATCCACGTACTATGGGCCCCAGGGCTGCACTGATATTAAAAGGCATATACAGTACAGACCTACTCCACGGCTATACCGTCAAAGAGGATGCATTCACCCCGACTAGTTACAGGACTAAACAGCACTACAACAGTTCTTTCTCAGTGCCACAAACTCACGTACATAATAACACTCACATCCCTTCATTCCACATAACACCTGCTGACAACGGAAGGGGTGACCAAGTTTCCCATGTTATTTTTCTTTCTCTAATCTGATCTTCATGTTTCAAGAATATATATGGGGAGGGGGGGTTATTATGTATTTTATGTTTGCACCTCTTTTATGTATCTTTTGCAAATCGCCTAGACCTTCATTGTGATAGGCGATCCATAAATTTCATAAAATGTAAATGTCCTGCCTTGATGCCCATATAATTAAGGCAAAGGCCCCCGTATGAGTATGTGTGGGCATGATCTTCAGGACAGGATTTTGCTGGGCAAGAGTCAAAGAGAGGCAAGTCACATTGTGAGGGAGGAGTAAAGGGAACAGTGCAATCCTTCTTGGGTGTGGGTGTGAGTGATGACGGGTATACCCCTCTTGTCTGCTCCTGCACCCATCTGCTGGCTCAAAGTGCACCACATCACTGCCCATAAGTCCTCCGGGACAGTTACTGAGCACACATTCCCCAAACCTGTTACACATTCCTAGAGTTTTGTAACCTAGATACGGCAGGATGACTGTGTTGAGGTTAATTTAATAGGGTAATCAATCACGTTATTAGTCCAACCGATGCAGGGGAAAGCTCTCGAGAATGATTCTGTTGGGAGCCCTCAGCACCTGGTTCTCTATTAGACTCCCTCCCCCCCGAGTTGAATTTAGGTGGCGGTCAGAGAAGGGAACAGGCTGAGTTTGTTGCAAATCTAGACACTTGCTGTCCGCTTTTTCCCCGAGTGTAACTTGAACCAGAAATCCCTACATTCAGCAGATGCAAAACCAGGACCAACTCAGCTGTTCTCTTATGGAAAACAACAAAACTAACTACTGTTCTTAAGACAGAATCGATGACAGTAAGAACTGCAGGGGATCTTACTTATGGCCTGGATTTTAAAAGCTGCACCGACCTCCGATTTTATAACATACGCGCACCGGCATGCGCATGTTATAGAATCGGGCGTCCACACAAGTATCAGTATCCAAGGTCTGTCGACTTTTTTTTTTTTTTTTAAGATTTTAAAATCTCCTCCATCAAGCTCCCTTGGCTAGAAAAAACATCAGGGAAAAATCCAAAAATTATTTTTGCGGTAATATTCCAATAGGAAGATTGTGTTTTCTTCTGTCTAGTGTTCCCTTTTCTGCCTGCACAGCTTATATCTGATCTCTCTCTGTGTCCAGCAGGAACAAAACCAGCAAAGAACGAAAGTCCAGAAGTTAGAAGGAAAAGGTTCTACCTTTAGAGGAAAAACAAAATTCTGACACAGAAAAAAAAGGAAGGAGAGAAAGAAACCAGCAGCAGGCTTTAATCAAAGGAGGCATGGCTTATTCTGAGGTTCTAAGAGCACCCGGAAAAGCCCCACGAGAGGAACAATCTGCAACATGGAGATTTCTATACTTTTGCCATTTCTCTCGGGTTTTCCCAGTTTCCTCTCAATGCAATACTATCCCCAATAAAGACAGCTTGCCAAGATCTGCTGCAGACTTCCCTCTGTCCACCAGAGCTCTACTCCACCTTCTCAAATATTCCATGACTGCCACCAGTGGGGATCTCCATATCATCCAGGTCCTTTTTGGGGAGAAGCGCATTGGCTGATATCACAGTCCCCATTTTCACAATTGCTGCCATTGGTATCATCCACTCTACCACTCTAGTATCATCAGACCCAATGCCAAGGGGAAAAAGAGGGATGCTCAGTGCAACTCCCACATCCAACATGAGCAACCGTCTGTCTGGTGGAACATCCTCTCCTCAGCTCAACTCTCAGCACCCATGCCCAAGTTGTGGTGAATTGGTCCATTGGGCACTGTCAGGAGCGGGTGGCAAGGGAGAATCACTGTTCTGTGTTAGGAATAAATTGTAAATATAACTTTCATCCACTTCTAAGTTGTGGCTTTTCATTTTCAACCAACTTTTTGTAGGCTGACATGCCTTTGTTTTCCTCCTGCTCCTGTGGACCTCCAATTCAAATCAGAACCAGGGCTAGAATCCTGGTACCACGAGCTTACATTTGCAACTGCCCAGACAACATAGCTCAAATCACAGCAACCAACGACAGTCCTGTGCCAGGGTTCAGGCACTCATTCCAAAAAACTCTTCAATCCCAAATCCAGCTATTGTGTCACCTTTGAACGATGAACATGAATCCATCCATCACTCCCTTCACCCAACAGTAGAAATTGTGATAGCATCCCCAGCCAACCCAAGGAGCGAAAGACAACTTGGGCATCAAACTGGGGACCTTCCACATGTACTAAGGTACTTTTTATTGGACCAATGTGAGAGTAACCCAAAGACATTGTATTACATAAATGTCATGGATATGAACCAGAGACCTGGTATCAAAAGCAGAGAATCAGGAAAGGAACCATGGGGGGGGGGGGGGGGGGGGGGGACACACAAAAAACCACACAGTGGCACCTCCAGTCAATATAGAAAATGGCTGGTAGAAGGACTGAACACATTCCCATTTGTATACATTCAAGCAGAGTAAGGCAGAGTCTAAAAGGCCCGAGATACAAGGCTAGTGAGCAGGGCACACTGGCTCAGAGCCTTCTGGGATGGTTTCAAGTTCCTGGGGTTAATTTAGTCTCTTCTTTCCTGGTTTCAACTTCTGCATTTGTTTCTGGACCCCAGCTCTCTATGAATTCAACAGCTGGCCTTTTATTTCCTGGCTGCTGACCAGGGAACCTCTTCCCCTCATTCAGCTCCCCAGCTCTACCATCCTGAAGGCCTCCTTGGACTCAAAACTAAGGACTACTTGGTGCCCCAGAGACTTCCGCTCTAACCTTCTAAGCGCTTACAGCTCAGTCAGACCCCCCGACAGCAAGCTTTCAAGAGCACATTGGTCCTTTTTTCCAAAGGTCTCAACCTGCGGTCTCAAAAGCTCACACGGTTCAGCATCGTTGCATAATCCTTACATTGGTCCAATGTAAGGATCCAGTTTTCTGCAGGACCAGCACAACTACTAGAACTCTGTATTCTAATTAAAAAAAAAAAAAAAGTTGTTAAATCAATCCACTAGGATAAAGCACTCTGAGCTCAGTCAAGAGAAAGCACACACCAGGGCTGGTGAGACCTAGTGGGCCCAGCGTGCTTTTTGTTAAAAAAAAAAAAAAAAAAAAAAAAAAAAAAAGGTAATTTCCATCAACCAATATTTGCATGATCAATGATCAAATGTCATTTTCTGTTTCTATATGAAATAAAAAAAATCAATTAAAAAAAATTGCAGAAATAAATCTTCATGGAACTCATTCACTAACTCATGTTAGGCCATTATTACACGCTAAGTGCTGTTTTTTTCATGGTAAAGGGCCAAACACAGGGATAATGTGTGGTAAGCCCCAGCACCACGTGTATTATAATGAGCTGATTAAATGCAATATACAAAATAATGCAAATCAAACACAGCTTGCTTAAAAAAAAAATTTGCAAGATGCATTATTTTTTATTTTTTCTATTTATGAATTTTCACATTCAATACAAGAATTTTATCAAAATATCTTGCCAGAAAGAAATACAGATCATTTACATCAACTATAAGATCAAAGAATTAGATAGGATAATTACTTATCCAATCAAAAGAAAGAAAAAATAAATATTGAGTAAATGAACTTCTAACTACAAGAAAATGTTTGAGATCCGTTACAAAAAAGAAAAGGAGCCATATTTCAAGGTAATAAAGACACATTATCATAGTACATGGAATCTCTATTATTTTCTATTTACCCAAATCTATTTTCCGAGAAGGTTTTTTTTTTTTTTTTTAACTGTTCTGGATCTGAGAAGGAATAGTCCTTCCCCCCATATTTGATTGTTATTATGTAACTTTTGCTTCTCTGCTTTTGTCTCCGCTAATTATAAAAAAGTTGTTCCTTATGTTACGTTACGTTATACTGTTCTACCCCTGTTCGATGTAAAGCGACCTGATATGGTATTCAACCTTGAAGGTCGGTATAGAAAAATATTAAATAAAAATAAATAAATTGATTACACACCTACAAGGATATTTTAAAAGAAAGAAACCTCCTTTTTCTTCTACTTCTTTTTTAAAGCCCAGAAATTTTTTTCTACGCAGTTGTGTATTTTTTTCCCAAATCAGGGAAGATCCAAACTTTCTGCCCAAAAAAAGTTTTAGTTCTATTGCGAAAAAATAACTTTAAAATGTTGTCCTTACAAGCTGCATTATTTGACCTGAAATTAGCTATAGCTCTTGAGTTGTAGCCAACTTCCCCGGGAGCATCAAGATGCTAATGCATGTCCCAGTGCTCCCAAGGCTATTCCTTAAATGGGCCAATAGATCAGAATAAGCCTCCCCCCACGCCCCCCCCCCCCCCACACACACACACACACAAACACCAAAAAGTAGTCAAAGACCTGCCCTTCCCCTTGTGGATCTTGGAGGTAGACCACTATAAAAACAGATAAAATAAGAACACACATATATAAGAACATAAGACATGCCATAATGGGTCAGACCAAAGGTTCATCAAGCCCAGCATCCTGCTTCCAACAGTGGCCAATCCAAGTCACAAGTACCTGGCAGATACCCAAACATTAGATAAATCACAAGCTACTACTGCTTATTAATTACCGTAATAGTTTATAGATTTTTCCCTCTAGGAACTTATCCAAACCTATTTAAACCCAGTTACACTAACGGCTGTAACCGCATCCTCTGGCAATGAATTCCAGAGCTTACTTGTGCTGAGTGAAAAATAATTTTCTTCAATATGTTTTAAATGAGCTACTTGCTAACTTCATGGAGTGCCCCCTGGTCCTTCTTTTATCTGAGAGAGTTAATAACCGATTAACATTAACTTGTTCAAGTCCTTTCATGATTTTGTAGATTTCTATCATATCCTCCCTCAGTCATCTCTTCTACAAACTGTGCAGCCCTAATTTATTTAGCCTTTCCTCATAGGGCAGCTATTCCATGCCCCTTACCATTTTGGTCACCCTACTCTGCACTTTCTCCAGTGCAGCTATATCCTTTTTGAGATGCAGTGACCAGAAATGTACACGTTATTCAAGATGCAGTCTCACCATGGAGTGATGCAGAAGCATGATGACATCCTCTGTTTTATTTTCCATTCCCCTCTGAATAATTCCTAACACTGTTTGCTTTTTTGATTGACACAGCACACTGGACTGACGATTTCAATGTATTATCCACTCTAAAGCCTAGATCTTTTTCCTGGGTGGTAACTCCTAAGATAGAACCTAAGATTGTGTAACTACAGCGAGGGTTATTTTTCCCTATATGCATGACCTTGCACTTGTCCACATTAAATTTCATCTGCCATTTGGAAGCCCATTCTTCCAATCTTGCAAGGTCTCCTGCATTTCATAACAATCCGCTTGAGATTTAACTAATCTGCGTTATTTTGTGTCATCTACAAATTTGATCATTTCACTCGTCGTACCACTTTCCAGATCATTTATAAATATATTAAAAAGCACTGGTCCAAGTACAGACCCCTGAGGCTCTCCACTGTGGAAACTGACCATTTAATCCTACTCTGTTTCCTGTCTTTTAACTGACTTGCAATCCACAAAAAGACATCGCCTCCTATCCCATGACTTTTTAGTTTTCTTAGAAGCCTCTTATGCGGGACTTTGTCGAACACCTTCTGAAAATCCAAATACACCACATCTACCGGTTCATCTTTGTCCACTTGTTTATTCACCCCTTCAAAAAAATGTAGGAGATTTGTGAAGCAAGTCTTCCTTTGGATAAATCCATGTTGGCTGAGTCCCATCAAATCATGTCTATCTAAATGTTTTGTGATTGTATTTTTAACAGTTTCCATGATTGTTCCTGGCACTGAAGTTAGGCTCTACCAGTCTATAGTTTCCTGGATCACACTTTTTAAATATACTTATTGAATCATACTTTTTAAATATACTTATATTGGCCATCTTCGAATCTTCAGGTACATCAGATAATTTTGATGATGGGTTACAAATTAATTGAAATAGGTCTGAAATTTCATTTTTTAGTTCTTTGAGAACCCCAGGGTGTATTCCATCCGGTCCAGGTGATTTACTACTCTTCAGTGTATCAGTCAGGTCTACCACATCTTCCAGGTTCACCATGATTTGGTTCAATTAATCTGAATCATCACCCAGGAAAAACTTCTCTGGAATAGTAACCTTTCCAACATCCTCTTCAGTAACCACCGAAGTAAAGTCGTCATTTAATTTTTCCATGATGACCATATCTTCTATAAGTGCCCCTTTAACACCTTGATCATCCAATGGTCCAACCAACTCCCTCGCAGGCTTTCTGCTTCAGATATATTTTTTAAAGTTTTTATTGTGAGTTTTTGCCTCTATGGCCAACTTCTTTTCAAATTCTCTCTTAGCCTGTCTTATCAATGTCTTACATTTAACTTACCAATGCTTATGCTTTATTATATTTTCTTCTGATGGAGCCTTCTTCCAATTTTTGAATGAAGATCTTTTGACTAAAATAGCCTATTTCACCTCATCTTTTAACCATGCCGGTAATCGTTTTGCCTTCCTTCCACCTTTCTAAATGTGTGGAATACATCTGGTCTGTGCTTCTAGGATGGTACTTTTTAACAATGTCCACACCCGTTGCACACTCTTAACCTTTGTAGCTAAACCTTTCAGGTTTTTTTCTATTTTCTCATTTTATCAAAGTTTCCCTTTTGAAAGTTTAGCGCTAGAGTCGTGAATTTACTTACTGTCCTCCTTAATTCAAATTTGATCATAGTATGATCACTATTGCCAAGTGGCCCCACCACCGTTACCTCTCTCACCAAATCCTGTGCTCCACTGAGAATTAGATCTAAAATCGCTCCCTCTCTCATCAGTTCCTGAATCAATTGATCCATAAAACTGTCATTTATTCCATCCAGGAACTTTATCTCTCTAGTATGTGCTGATGTTTCACTTACCCAGTCAATATTGGGGTAATTGAAATCTCCAGTTATTACTGCACTACCAATTTGGTTAGCTTACCTAATTTCTCTTAACATTTCACTGTCCATCTCACCATCTTGCACAGGTGGACAGTAGTATACTCCTATCACTATTCTCTTCCCCAACACACAAGGGATTTCTACCCATAAAGATTTGATTGTGCATTTAGTCTCAAGCAGGATCTTTATCCTGTTGGACTCTATGCCATCCTGGACATAAAGCGCCACACCTCCTCCCGACTGCTCCTCTCTGTCATTGCGATATAATTTGTACCCCGGTATAGCACTGTCCCATTGGTTATCCTCTTTCCACCATGTCTCTGAGATGCCAATTAAGTCTATGTCATCATTTACTGCTATACATTCTAATTCTCCCATCTTACTTCTTAGACTTCTGGCATTAGCATTCAAACATTTCAAAGTTTGTTTTTTGTTTGTATTTTTATTCTGCTTTTTAATTGATAGGGATAAGTTAGAATTTTTTAGCTCAGGTGAGTTTTTAGTTACAGGCACTTGGACTACTTTTCTAATTATTGGAACCTCACTGTCGGGATGCCCTAATTCTAATGCATCATTAGTATCCTTTAAAGATACCTCTCTCCGAACCATGCGCTGCTGAGCGACTGTCGGCTTTCCCCTTTGTTCTAGTTTAAAAGCTGCTCTATCTCCTTTTTAAAGGTTAGCGCCAGCAGTCTGGTTCCACCCTGGTTAAGGTGGAGCCCATCCCTTCGGAAGAGACTCCCCCTTCCCCAAAAGCTTCCCCAGTTCCTAACAAAACTGAATCCCTCTTCCTTGCACCATCGTCTCATCCACGCATTGAGACTCCAGAGCTCTGCCTGCCTCTGGTGACCTGCGCGTGGAACAGGGAGCATTTCAGAGAATGCTACCCTGGAGGTTCTGAATTTAAGCTTTCTACCTACGAGCCTAAATTTGGCTTCCAGAACCTCCCTCCCACATTTTCCTATGTCGTTGGTGCCCACGTGTACCACGACAGCTGGCTCCTCCCCAGCACTGTCTAAAATCCTATCTAGGTGACGCGTGAGGTCCGCCACCTTCGCACCAGGTAGGCATGTTACCAGGCGATCCTCACGCCCACCCGCCACCCAGCTATCTACATTCCTAATAATCGAATCACCAACTATGACGGCCGACCTAACCCTTCCCTCCTGGGCAGTAGGCCTTGGGGAGATATCCTCAGTGCGAAAGGACAATGCATCACCTGGAGAGCAGGTCCTTGCTACAGGATCCTTTCCTGCTGCACCTGGTTGGTGCTCTCCCATCATGAGACCTTCTTCCTCCAAGGCAGCACCAGGGCTGCCAGTCTGAAGTTGGGACTTGACTACTATGTCCCTGAAGGTCTCATCTATATACCTCTCTGTCTGCCTCAGCTCCTCCAGGTCTGCCACTCTAGCCTCCAGAGATTGGACTCATTCTCTGAGAGCCAGGAGCTCTTTGCATCGCATACACATGTACAACTTCTCACCGGTGGGTAAAAAATCATACATGTGACACTCGATGCAAAAGACTGGGAAGCCCCCCTCTTGCTGCTGGGCTGCTGCCTTCATCTTAAATTTGTTCAGTTCCTAGTTAAGGTTTAGGTTGCTATAGGTATAGGAGTGTGTACAATTAGGGTCCTTTAAATGTATTAGTGTATTCACTATATATCTGGTAGTGACCTACAAGGGAATGATCTGACTAAATTAAAAGGCTGATATTTTTTTTAATTCTTTTTTTTTTTTAAGTGTGAAAGTGACACCTGCATATAAATTAAAGGATAAGAACATAAGAACATAAGGAGTTGCCATACTGGGTCAGACCAAGGGTCCATCAAGCCCAGCGTCCTGTTTCCAACAGTGGCCAATCCAGGCTACAAGTATGTGGTAAGTATTCAAACACTAAGTAGATCCCATGCTACTGATGCCAGTAATAGCAGTGGCTATTCCCTAAGTCAACATGATTAATAGCAATTAATGGACTTCTCCTCCAAGAACTTATCCAATCCTTTTTTGAACCCAGCTATACTAACTGCACGAACCACATCCTCTGGTAACAAATTCCAGAGTTTAATTGTGCATTGAGTGAAGAAGAACTTTCTCTGATTAGTTTTAAATGTGCCACATACTAACTTCATGGAGTGTCCCCTAGTCCTTCTATTATCTGAAAGAGTAAATAACCGATTCACATCTACTCGTTCAAGACCTCTCATGATTTTAAACACCTCTATCATATCCCCCCTCAGCCGTCTCTTCTCCAAGCTGAAAAGTCCTAACCTCTTTAGTCTTTCTTCATAGGGGAGCTGTTCCATTCCCCTTATCATTTTGGTCGCCCTTCTCTGTACCTTCTCCATTGCTAGGGTGGGTGGGAAATACAAACACACAAACTTCTGTTTGTTGCCTGCCTGACTACCTTTTTAAAACAAAACACAAACACACTAAATAATAGACCCCAATAGTTTACTTCTTCCCCAATACTTTTAAGTTTTAAAAATTTCTCCAAGCAGTACCTACTGATTCTTTCCAGCCACCAGCGAGGTGATCCTCTCCACAGTGCATCAGCAGCAAGCTCCACCCCCAAACCCCTCCCCTTCATTACAAAAACTCCTCCCCATCACTAGGAGGCCAGGACCCCCCTCCCAGACCTCCCTTACCCACAAAAATAGCTCAAGTGGTCCAGTTGGGGTCCCAGCTGAACCACCGGGGCTATTTTTGTAAGTGGAAGGTTTAAGGGAGCTGGATTTCTGTAATGAAAGTCAGAGATAGGTGTTGGGGGCAGGGCCTGGCACAGATGGAAAAATTGTATTCATTTTTTATTTTTACAATGGGCCGCCTCCAGGGCCAGCAAGGGGAGGGGTTAGGATGGGAGGGGGGGACAGGGTCTGGGGGGGGTCAGCCTCTTTAAGCTATGGCAGCCCTACAGTCCTGGGGCCACCATCACGTGGTTGAGGAGCATTTACCACCATGGGATTTAAATCGCAAGGAAAAATCCCGCAGGAATCACAAAAGCGGCAGGGCCAGTTTCCATGGCTTTGTGACTCCTGCGTAATGAATCAGACCCCATGTTTGGCCAAATTTAATACTTTTCACTTCAAGGGGTTTGATTTTTTTTGCTTTTGTATTTATAAAGTAGATGGGAAAATACAACCCCCCCCCCCCACCCTCCACCCCCCCACACACCCTTTTTACAAATCAGGAGACTCCTTACAAAAATCAATTGCAGAAAGCCTCTGTGGAATATGGCTAAGGTTGTACAATAAGCAACAGCTCAGCCTTCACAGAGCACCAAGCCTACCCAGTAGAAGGGGAAACAAAGGAATTTTACAAATTAAGCAGATACTGTATCTGCTACAGGCATTAAGGCAAAAAAAAAAAACCCCAAAAAACCGCAAAGAAATAAAAATCAAGGAAACCTAGCAATAAAATGGAAGAAAGGAGTCCAGCGGAATCAAGAGACAAATAAGCTGGTATTTTTTGAAGTATCGAGCTGGTGCTGGTGCTTAAAAAAAAAAAATATGTGAATGCTAAAGAAACCCGTGTGATGGCTGATTTCTGACAAGCTTATTTATTGGTCAAAAAATCCCCAGTCCTTATCACTCCCGTTGATTGATTTATTTTTCTCTTGGAAACAAGCTTCTGTTATGCTCTACTTGTGCATTCAATGATGCTAATACTCCCACAGGCTTTTGCACTTGAGTTATAACCACATTGCCTAGATTAAATGAACAGCAAAACCTAGAACCGTGTTGATGTTGGATGGCCTCCCCTCCCCCCCAGCTCTCCCCGTGAGTTGCCTGTTAAGCACTGATAGATTTTGATGTGGGCCGAGCCGGCACCTGGCGGATCGGTATCTTCCCACCTCCTGCTAGTGCTGTGTAAAAAATATGCAGTCTATATATATCACCCAAGTCCAAGGCTAATTTGTGTCTGATTCTTTTAATTAAAAAATAAGAATAATAAAAATGGGGGTTGTCACGTTTTCATTCTGGGATGAATTTAATGGGGCATTTTGCTCCAGGTCCTGCAGCCTTTAGGGACAGACTGAGCTGGCTGACAAAGTCCTGCTTTAAAGCCACCGCATCCATGACCATGTTATCCCCTTCTTCTTGGCAATATTAGGATTACAAATCCATGCATGCAATGGGATATAATAAGGAGATTTGTTTATACAAAAACAAACAAACAAAAAATGTTGCCCTCTAAACCCCTCAATACTAAAGAAGCAGAGCAAAGTTGGATTTGGCCATTCCTTCAATGAAGACCACACTCCTTCCCACGTTGATAGATGAGAGATGCAGACCCACTGCCCCTTCCGGCCGACCACTGAATCTGTGTCTCCACACCGGCACTAGGTCTGCTACACCACTTAAAGTGCTGCCTTCCAGATACACCGCACCGTAGGGCACCTGCTCCGGGAACACCAACGGTCTCATGGAAGGCTAAAAGAAAAGCAAGGCATGCAAACGCCGAGGTGGCAGCTGTCCGCTGGGAGCATCCTGACAAATCAGTGAGGAAGGAGACATGAACAAAAAAAATGAGATAAAGAGTCCCAGAAAATCCAACCAATATCCAGCTGACTCCTATACTCCTTTTTGGTCGTGATTCTGGCTCATCTCTTACGAACCATGGAAATATTTCCGACATACTCAGAATGAATTTACAATTCTATTTCTGAAAACCACTGACAAAACCTCACGTAGAAATTTGTATCATAAAACAGGGAACAAGATCTTTTAAAAAACAAAACAAAACAGGGTCTTCAGAGGGAAGCAGAAAAAAAAAAGAGCAAAAACAATTCCTGCCCCTCTCCCCCCTTTCCCCACTCTGTAATGTCAAGTTTGTACCCGAGTTTTGCACAGACGTCCACAGACTGCTCGCTTGCTGATACCGCGAGAAACAACTGAACAAGGGGATGTTACAGATCAAAAGGGATCAAGGCCGGTGACGGAGTTAGGATTCTGGCACCCCTAGGCACTGTTGGAGCTGTCACCCCCTTCTCCTACCACTCCGATGTTGGGGCAATAAGTCTAAGGCAAAGGCACAGTGCCCTAGTTTCCTGTGGCAGCTCAGGGGTAGATTTCCATGGCAGAAATGAAAATATTCTGAAGCAAAGTTGGCATAAAAATGTCCATCTTTTATATTACACTGTAAAAATAAAGTCGTTTTACACTGTAATTAGTACAATTTATTTTGTTTTGACTGGGAGAAGAAAAGTGAGCTCAAGTGTCAGCAGAGGGAGGAGACCTCTGGGATGGGGAGGAGGAGAAAATGTGAGAAGGAAAGAGAACTAGGGATGGGGAGGCTGGGAGATGAGGAAGAGAGAGGGAGGAGGGAGGAGGAAGGGTTGGGGTTCCAGAATCCAAGCTCAAGGGAGGGAGGCTTGGAATTGCAGTGGGTGGGGAGGAGCGGAGGGAGGTGTCCTGCTCCTCCTTGCATCCCCTCTCTAACATCCTACTCAATATGACATACGCAGGCACTTGGCACCAACCCCCTCTCTCATATACACAGACATACGTCCCCCAGACAGACAGGCAATCTCCCTCTCAGCCCCCCAAGCCTTTCTTCCCACCCTCCAACGATCTCTACTAAGCCCATCCTAAACTCCCCAAAATGATCCCCCTTTGCTGTATCTGCTGCAGGATCTCCCGTTCCCTGCCTGGACGGATGAAGCTGGACCAGGAAGGAGAGGGCTGTGCTCTGCCGAGGGCGATTCAGCACAAGTGAAAGACAGCAAGTCTCCAGCCAGCCTGCCGCCCCCTTCCCCAGATTTCTGCTGCCCTAGGCCCAGGCCTGATCAAAGGGCGACGAGAGACAAGACACCCAAGAATTCCCGACTTCAGAGTGGGAAAAGTCCAGCAGCAATCACCTGTCTCCCGCCTCCGTCTAAACCTGTAAGCAAAAGGCCAGGCATTTGGCTAATATTTCCATGAAGAGCACAAAAGAACGCCTTGCCCTAAATCCATCCCATTACTCACTGTCGACGAGCAATATAAAGAAATCCGGAACATTTGAGAACTTTAAATCAAGAACAGAGCAGTTACTGCGGACAGAGCACGAGAGGCTTCTACTGAAGAGTCACATTAACCTGCCAATCCAAACCATGTAAGATGAGTTATGTATCCTATTTGACATTTCACTCAGAGAGAGATGGGGGTAAAAAAAAAATACATGGATGGTATCAGCACAATGTGCCTCACTGTGGGGACAGGGCAGCACAAGGACATCAGCGAGAGATCTAGGCTCCCCAGCAGTTAGGCAAGGAGCCATCTTCCAAATACTGTACATAAGAGCACATACCCCCCGCCCCCCCCCAACCAAAAAAAAAAAATGTGAGCATGTATGCAGAGAGCGGGGGATGAGGCCTTCAAAACATTCGCAGCAAAGAGCTGGGAGGTAGGGAACTTTTCTGGAGAACCGTTTCCTTGCAGTGAGGTTTTCTGGAGTGATACCCGGGGGCCCTCGGGGCATGCAAAACCCAGGGGTGACAGCTCAGGTGACGAGGGGCTGCTGTGGGAGAAGCCGCTGACCGCTCCACCCCATGAGGCTCTTTCCTGCCATTCGGCAACACTCTGCTTGCAGATCCGCAGTGGGGAACACAGATCAGAAAACAAAGTAATTCTGAATTTAAAATTTCATGTCGTCTACCCTCCGGGTTGCCGCAGAACAGGCTTTCAGCTGCTCTGCCCTTAAAAAAAAAAAAAAAGAAAATTGTACTTTTTATTTATTAAAAAGTAAATGAGAACCAGCCTTCATGAGACAGATGCATTACTGATCACTCCCACTTTAAACATTACTACCCATTGTACAGTTTAACTACTTATTGGTTTCACAGTTTCATGGGGAGATAAGCTTACTATGAAAAATAATCCAGTTATTAAAATCACAAATCAAGGACCTGATTCATCAAGATTTCTTCCTAAACACACTGAATGAGAAGGAAGCCCTAGTAGATCAGACCCCCATGAATACATTTACTTCAAAGATTAGCGAAAGTCCAGGGAAGCGACCCCAGCAAACATTACACAAAACCATCCTGAGGGAAGGAGCTGGGATATCTAGCCAAGGTCGTCCCTAGTGGATGCAAACTGGGGCAAGCATCTAGGGCCTTACACTATGAGGGGGAAAGCCTTGCACCACTCTGACAACCCTAAGTGAAGCACATAGCAACATTCTGGCTGTCACCACGGCTGACGACGGCCCGGTCTCAAAAGCGTAAAGTGCGGGAACCACATGTAGGCTGAGACTCATTGTGCTGCCGGCCCTGCAGCTGCTCCCGAGGAGGAGGAATAGTGCGCCAGAGCAGAGCTGCTGGGAGGAGGGAAGCTTTGGGAAGACTGGATATTACGCCTGCTTGAGGGAGACAAGGGATGTATCCGCTGGACAAGGCAGGAAAGAAGGGGATACTGGACGAGGGGGAGGAACAGAGAGAGAAAGTGGACGCTGGGTGGAGGGCCTCTTACTCTGTAAGGCTCAGCCCTGGATAATTCTTAGGTTGGTCTAAAAAAAAAATATATATATATATATATATCACAGCGCACAAACAATCCAGAAGAACGCAAATGGGATTATCCATCTCCTCCCACACGTTGGCTGCATCCGAATTCTGCATCATTCATATTAGGCCCAAGCTCCGTATCTGAGAATCAAGAAGCAAATTAATTCCAGATGCCCTCACCTGTGGACCTCTGAGCCAGGCACAGTTTCTCTGGACAAAGCACAGCGTGCTCCAAAGTGACAATCATGAACCTGTTTCCAAGGAAAAGATCTGCTGTGTGGCCGACCTAGCTTCCTCCTCCTGGCATGAATGAGCTACCACCATCTAGTGTCCACCCACCCACCATTGCTTTTGGTTTCCGGCTGGTCAAGCATTACCACACATGTCCTATCCATGACGGTCTTGATCCAGTTGCCCTGCAAAGGGAGTAAAGATGGTGGGAAAAGCTCTCATTTGTCTTGGAAATTCACTATTTAAGATTTTTATTTTATTCTGAAATTAAAAAAAAAAAAAGTGTTCCCTAACCAAGGCATGAAAAGAGAATCTCCCCCAAAATGATAGCACAATGAAAGTTTCCAAGGCAGGCAGATGGTGCTCAGTGTTATAGGCAGCCATCTCTATTTAATCCTTCTGCGGTAAAGCACTACACACCCTAAGGGCAAAGAATCCCAATTAATGTCCCAGCCAGTGCCCATCATTTATGGCCACCCCTGGGTCATGCATTTTCAGTCTTTATGAACACATGGCTTACTAGCCTACGTGGAGGCAGGTGTGGGCGTGCTATGAAACAGTTTAGTGTTTGCGTCCAGTAGTTTCACAGGCCACGTGATGGGCGGGTGGGTAGGAGACTAGAATCTGGCGAAAACGGTATCACTGGATGTACCTCAGGAAAGGGCAAGAATCAACAGAGGAAGCAGGATCTCATTTGTGTTTTGCTTGTTCTTGTCACGGACTGGATTTAATTACAGAACAGTGAATTATCGGCCAAGGTTTACCAATAGCAGGTGGAGAAGTGTGGGTGGGTGGGACTGGGTTTCATGGCCCCCAATCAACAATGCCATACAGATTGGGGGCCAATTCTTCAGATGTTTATCTCCCTCACCATCAGATACAATTATGCAAAAAAAAATCTTTGATGGTCAGAGGTAAAAAAATGATTTAATGTATCATTGCCCCATGTTTCAGAAAGTGAAGGAATCATCAACCATGGGCACTGAAACCTGGGGGGGAACCTCACTCAAGGCTGGAAAATTTCCCAGTCCTCATTCCCAGATTCCCAAGTGGGGCTGCCTGGTATGCTGCAGATATTTTATCCCCCACCACAGGCCAGGCAAGAGGTGGAGAGAGAAGCCTCTGCTGCGGCCAGCAGTGCTCTCGCTGAAAAGAAAAGCCCTACTGCTATCATAGGATCCTCCCATGCTAGGAGAGCAAAGTCAGTTATCTAAGACCAAGGATGGGCAACTCCGGTTCTGGGCTGCCATAAGCAGGTCTGGCAACCCAACCAGAATCCCCTGCAGCTGCTTCTCCCATCTCGCTTCCTTTCTAAACAAGAAGTGCACAGAGAGGAATGAGAGGAGCCACAAACCCAGGGGCACTCAAGTCTAGTAGATTCACATTGTCTATTTCGTTTTATTTTGTTGGAACCACAAAACAAAAGGAAACACACACCAACATTTCATTATGCTTTGAGTCACGCGTTAACGTGCTCTAACTTCCCACTAAATATATTTGCACCTTTGCTTCAAGATCCAGGTTTATTTTGCATAAATGTCCTGAAAACCAGGCTTCCTTGAGGCAGTCACAGCCTCAAAGTTTGCCATCCCTGCCTGGCCACTAAAAATAGCTTGCTAGCACCTAGGAATTTCTATTAGTTTCCAGCCCTCCCTATATTAATGCCACCCACAATGCCTGGCCAAATGCAGATGGCATCCAAGTCATCCTGTAAGCACAGCGGCATGTGACCCTTGATGCTCGCCAAGACACTTCAGGACAAAGTCTCGTCTTGAGCCACACTCACATGCTCCCTTGTTTAAATGGTACTTTTCTCCATTTTTTTTGTGCCATAGCTGAATCTCTATAGTCATCCACCTCATTCACAATAATGTGCCATGAGAAGCTTGCTGAAGGTGATGACCAAGACCATTTCTTTCAACACTGCTGGAAATCTTCATGCTGGATCTAAAGTCCATGGCAAAATGCATATATTTTCCCTTAACTCATATCTCCCCCTCCCCACCTTATCAGTGAATACACACAGACACTATGCATGAATCTACCAGCGATCCCACACCACAGACACCTTGCAGACTATTTGTTTGCCCAGCTACCTAACAAACTAGCCACGGACAATAGAAAATGGGAATTCACAACATTCCATACTTGTTACTTTGACCCACTTAGAAACCGGCACGTTTTGGGGCAGCACCTGAAAAAAATGCTATTTTACCCAAGACCAGATCTGGAAGTGCCTACTAGAGACTGGAGCTCTTTGCATTCAAGACTGTCTAAAAGAGAAATCACGCCTGCCATATAGTCATTTCTGGTTACACAAGCAAAAGAATGATCTTCTAAATGAATCTTCTCTTTTGGCCCTTCCCTTGCCCTCATCCAATCCCAAACCCCACCTTTCAGCGTAACAACCATATTCTGCTATGCCTAACACGAATGGCAGAAAGCCCTTCTGCTACATTATGCACCGCAAGCTTGGACAGACAAAAACTTCATCCAATATTTAAAAAGATAAAATAGAGTCCGATCTACTGATAAGAACTCCTACTGCTACTGCTCTCTCTCAATATTTATTTATGCTCTTCCTTAGAAATAATTCCTGCTCTCCCTCTGATGGGTCCAAATGGAACTGCTAGCAGTAAGTCACTGGTTCCTATGCACAGGAAAGCAGATTGAGAAGTGAATCTGTAGCTGTTCTGTGATGTGCTAGCCATGCTTGTTCGGTCTGTTAGTTTAAGAAGATTTTTTTTTCAGTTGTGCAAAAATAAAACCACTTTAGGTATCTTTCAGGAGCCAGCATAACTGGACAGCATCTGTCTATCAGATAAGGACACATCCTGAAAAATGTATCTGCCCAAGTTTATATTCTCTTGCAATTATTTTTTCACCCGAGATCAGCCTTAATACACCCCATAATGTAATGCAAGGGGCTGAGGGTAGACGACAGCAATAAAGGCAAATCGAGGGCTTCTCACTCCCCGTTCTCCTGTACACTGAAGCCAAACAATTAGGGGACCCGAGTGGAGATTTCTGATTTTGTTGCTAGCAGTAAAATCGGTGATTCATACCGATCAATCCATTTGTGTTCAGGATAAAGGAGCCGAAGTGCTAATCAAAGAGACTGTGCCTCCATCAAGCAAAGTGGGCAGTAATCAAGTAATTTCTTCTCACTTCATTCCTCCTCTCTGTGCCCCCTTTCCAGAAAAGCACCCTCTCTTTTTCTACAGTTCAGCTCTGGATGGGAGATACTTGCCCTGTATATGCCAGAGGTGGCAAAATGTAAACTGGCAGTGGACATCATGCCTCTCACAGTATTACTGTTTACTTTTTATTCTGCTCCTAGAGGTATATGACACTCTAAGGAGACACATAAGAGACAGCCCCTGCTATGAGGAGCTTACGATCTAGTCAAGTCACATCTCAGCCCACTGCAAAATATTTCATTCTAAAGTCAATGTTTCCTGCAGCCTGGAATTGCCTTAAGCCTATTATTTGACAATGCACTACTAACAAGCAGCTATTCCTCATGTTTGATCCAATTACTATGACCTATTTTTGACGGCATGCCTGCTGAGTCAAGGTGGATTTTTATTAATGAATTGGGGAGAGTGGGGGGGGGGGGGGGAGGGGAGGAGGATAGGGATGACTCGATACACAAGTCCCCATCTGCCTATTCTACAGACCTTAGACTTGGATCCGTTTTCAAAAGGGAGCACCTCCCGGATTTCTAAACTACTATCTGACATGAACACAGTGGCAAGATGGAACAGATGATTTAAAAAGTGTATACACCCCCATATGTATGTAGGAGTGTGATTTTATACATATTATTCACCTCGAGATGTTATACAGAGCACGCCCTGTCTTGTTTCCCCAGATTAATTCACAGTTTTTCTTCAACAATTGAATCCTGCTATAGCAAACCTGTCTCACACCTCCTCTACCATGAGGAAAGACCATATATTACAGTCATGTACAAGAAGGGGTGGGCAGAGGGGGAAATGGTTACGCTGCTTTTTGCGGCAGGTTTTCACACAGGAGCTCACGTGAGCTGAGCAGGTAGGTTGCCAGGTGGTTAGAAATAAGCCTAGCACACTGCCTGTTATCATGCTCTCAGGGCATGGATTTTTTTTTTTTTTTTTGCAGGTGATGAAAGAGGCATTCATGGTGCACACTAGAGATGTGCATTCGTTTTTGCCGAATTGGAAAATTGCAACGAAATTGTCTAATTCGGCATGTTTCAGGGAGCCCGAAAAAAAATCATGATTCTCCTGTTTTTTCGCAAAAATTTGTTTTTCTGATTAGTGCGCACTAACGAGAGTCAGTGCGCACTAACTCCCGTTAACGCGCGCGGGAGTTAGCACGCACTAACAGGGAGTTAGCGTGCACTAACGGGGAGTTAGCGCGCACTAACTAAAAATTGATTTTTCGTGAAAAAAAAGACCCGAACCGAAAAAAAATGACATTTTCCATGGTGGCCGAAAAACAAAGAACGACACGAACACAAAAAACGATGCACATCTCTAGTGCACACCCATGGCTCATAGATGCCAGTGAGCCGGGGTTAAAAGCATTAAGCATGCACTAGGCTAAATCCTGGAACAACAAACTGATCAATAAAAAGCCTGGATTGTAGGTTATTCACCCTATAAGCAAACTATCTCCAAGAAATAGAAATACAGTGACAGGTCCATCCAAATTCCAGGGGCTGTATGCATCATTCAGGCAAGACCGGTGCAGGGGTATTAGGCGTCCTACGTGAACCTTCAATCTTGCATCCTGCCCCTTAAAAGTATGCCCATCGGTGACAGCTCTGGCATAGCACTCAGCATCCACTGCCAGATTTGGCACCCCTTTGAAACTGTGCCAGCACATAGCCCTAAAGCAAGCAGAAGCAGGCACCTCTTTGGCGTGGGTATTTGGTGCCTTCAAAATCTGATGCCCTAGGCAGTTGCCTATGCCTAAATCCAGGCCTGCATCCTTCTCTTTTTTGCCCCTGTCCATGGTGCCTAGCATCCCTTCTCTCTTTCACCTTTCCAGCATCTCTCCCCCTTCTCTTCTTCTCTCCCCCCCCCCCCCCCCAGCACCAGCATCCCACTCTTTCCCTCTCTGCTCAGCACAGCACCATCACCCCAATGTTTGCCCCCTTTTTGCAGTGTCAAGATCCCTCTTACCCCACCCCCCTAACCTGACCAGAATCCGCTCCCTCTCTCTCCACTCCACCTCCATTCCCGCCCACCAAGCATCCTTTCCCTTCTCTCATGTGGGGCTGTGCCTTTTAAGTGGCTAGATGGAACCTGGAAGTTTTAGCCACCCATCTAGTGGGCCTAATGAAATAGCCAGCCCTGCATTCAGGAACCCCGGGCTTCCTTCCCCCAGCAGCAGCACAATCCCTGTTAGACCAGAAACCAGTCAGGGGTGGACAGCACCGCAGCAGGCAGACAAAACAAACCTTGCAGACTCTACCTGCCGTCATACTCTTTATACAGCTCGCATAGACCCTGGCAGAAAGGGCGGTTGGAAGGCTGTGCCCAGCACAACCCTCAAATATAGAGGTGCAAACATCTGCTTACAGGAAAAATTGTTATTTTTATGTGCCAACGGCACGTGACACTATGAAATACTGCCACAGGCTCACAGGGGAGCCCTTCAATAGAGTCAAGTTCCAACTAGGTAGACAGGCCACTACAACTACAAGCAAGCACCCATAAATTTCAGGAACATGTGACGGATAAATATATATATATATATATTTTATTGATCAGTACTCCTACAGCAGCAGCCACCAAAGTTACTGACATTCCCAACGAGCACAGACTCCTTCCACTGGATTTTCTGCCTTCTTTCACTAGAGTAAGAAATCAACGCGTGTACCTAGGCCAACTTACAAGACGTTCTGCCCCCCTAAACTCTGCAGCCACATACAGCACAGAGCTGGTGAACTGAAGACCAAACTGCCTCCTTAACTATCGCAGGCAATCATCCCCCTTTCACTGTGCAATTAATTCTCACACCCACCAATTCTGGGAATAAAATAGTGAGTTATAAAACCTGAGCAAGGCAGGGCTCACGCATTGTTACAGCCCTCCAGCTAAGAATTATCCTTTCGGTTTACACTTGCTGTTGTTGGCTGTTCTTTAGTTATTGTTATGTTTTTTATTATGGATGTATTGTCATCAATTTTAATTTTATTAATGTTTTATTGTAAATCGCTTAGACCTATTTTTGTGTTAAGCGATCAACAAATTTTAATAAATACAAAAAAAAAAAAAAAACCGACCTCTTTCCCAAGCTGCATTCCCTACACCTTCTCCCCCATCTCCTTCAAAAGATGGAAATTTAGAAAGGTCTAATTTTTAAATTACAAAAATAAAAAAAGCAAGTTGAGTGTCAACAAAAGAATTTTAGGCGGCACTGAGAGGGCTTCTTACATGTAGCGTAAAACCAAGCCCTCTGAGACCAAACCGAGTCCGGTTCTCCAAGGCAATGCTACCACAGAACAGAACCATGCTCCAGGGTCCGATCTTACATGCAGTGTAGTGCCACAGCGGGTCTTCCATGTTTAGATCAGAAAGGGTATTTCCAACTCTGCTCTAATGAGACAAAATCCACTTCTTTCTGTGGAAGGAAGAGGAGGCAAAGCCATAACAGAATCCTCAGGCGCCCTTTGTATTTAAGTCGGTCCATGTTCCCAACCCAACACTTCCACCACCTTTTAGTGTTTGATCGGCAGGTGTCAGTGCAGTAGCCGCAAATGTCGCATTCTCCATCGGGAATGAGCGCGGTTGCTGCCAGGGAACACCCGAGCCCTGCTAGGGCAGGACAACAACATGCTGGAACCTGAACTTGCCACACATCGTGGCACTGTGGCCCGAGCCAAGAGGCCAGCCTGTGTTCGATAAAAAGAGGCTAGTGTTCATCTCTGATAGGCTACTGGGGACAGCGCCAGCAGCTCCAAAACTAACCCGTTCCTCCTGGCTGTGCCTTCATCGCTTCCCCACCTACAGCAACCCATTCAGCTGTTTGCATGCTGGCACAAGCCATCGCTGATCCATCAGTAAAATAAAAGGAAAGACATGGAGTACACTTACACTGAACTTGGCTCCTGATCCAGTGTGACTCGGTTAGCCCCACCCAGCTACCCTAGGCCTCAGTCACTCTCATCCTGTCAGCACCCCCAGCCACCATTATCACATCATATCCCCCCTACAGTCACCCTCAATCAGCTCCTATCCTCAGCCCATCAGTCAGTGCCTACCCACTCACCCAACCTCCATCACCCAATGAGGGCAACTGCATGCGACTCTGATGATACAGAGGATGTCGGAAGGCTGGCCCCATCAGTCACGTTGGGCAGTTCCCGTTGGGGCGCCACGTAGTGTGGTGGGGTTCACTTCTGGCTGCCAGGCCCCCAAAGCTGAAGTGATGGCTAGCAAAGGCAGGGGTGAGGGAGGGGTACACAGAGTCCATGGGCAAGCAGCAAAGGTCATAGAGCCGCATGGTGTCAGGCGAGTGAGGACACAGGGGCAAGCTCCCTTTGAAGAGAGGAGTCTCAGTTATAGTCACACAAAAGAGAAGCAGTAAAGGCCACCGGTCCATGCAACTGCGGCACTGGCTTGTGCGATCCGCTACTGGAAGCGGCAAGATAGCAGGAGAGCGCTCCCTCAGTGCCAGAGTCTGCTAATGTCCATCTGTGGGGGGAGGGGGGGGGATTTAAATTACACGCTTAACTTTCCTGTCACACAACCAAATTACCGATGACAGGAAAGTGAGGCATATAAAAAAAAGTTTCCACACATGAGCAGATGAAAAACGAGCAAGCGGAGATGGTTGGACATAAGTGGTCTTCCACAGTATACAAAACAGTAGTGAAGCAGCCTAACCAGCAGCAAACAGGGAATGTTCTCTTCAACCCTGAGTAGCTCCATATACCCAGCTTTAAAACCCGTTCAACTCGTAATCCCCCTGAACATCGGGGCACGTGGCCTACCATTCCATATCAAGAACTCGCATATTCCAGAGAGGGTTTCACTAGACAGCAGGGAAGAGCTGAGAACGTGTTACTGCAATACGGACGTTCCGCATTAAAAAGAAAATTATTCCTAATATGAAGCCCCATTTCAGAACTGGGGGAATCAAGGTACCCGGCTAGTTCCAGTTTTGCAAGACAGGCTCATGCAATCTGGATTTGTCCACACTGCAGGCAGAGACTGAGAAACCAGAAGGCTCTGAAAACAGTGAAACCAAAAATAAAAAAATTCACTAGTCCAAGGCTCCTGTGATTGAAACAAACTTCCAAGTGAATTCTGTTTGAAATCATTTTCTCTTCTGAGTTTTGCTAGGTAACAGACTCGGCCTGTGCAAGATAGTGCGGGATTATCCCACGGTGACACTGAGGTGGGATTTGCTTGCTAAAACTGTTTCAGGGGGGGGGGGGGTTCTCCCCCCACCCCATTTCTATTACCTTGCAGAAGAAACCCTCACAGTGGTTCCAGCTCATACTGAAAGGCTCTCCCATACTGAATCACGAACGAGATGACGCACGCTACGCTCCGTCACGGCAAATGATTTGCAGAGTGATGTGCACACCAACTGTGCCATAAAAAAACAAATATAAACATTTTAATTATTATGCCTCCCGTCAGAGCCGTCTCATCAGGAAACAAGATGAGCAGTAACAAAGCTCCTACAAGCCCGGAACGTAGAAAGATCTTCGTGTATAGCAGGGGTGGCCACGCCGGAGGCTGTGGTGGGGGTGGGGGGGAGGGGGGGGCAGCGGAGGACCATGTGGCAGAGATCTGAGGAGCAGAGGGCCCCAAGGTCCAAAGAGAGGGAAGTGCTGGGCTCGTTGCCGGCCAGTTAGGAGCCTGCAGCTGAGCCGGCTTCTGGCTAGCAGAGCTCCCCCATGGGCCAGAAGCAGAGAGCTCAGAGGCCATGGTTGCTCCCTGGGCTGCAGTCTGAAGGCCTCCGATGCACAGGGAATACCCGAGCCGTCCACAACTTTGTGAATAGCACCGATAGAGTATCATACTTTATACACACCGTGTGATATTTCCAATGGTCATAGGTCAAGCAAAAGTAACCACACTGAAGCAATTAACCGTACTACTGCTGCTACTTTATTATTATTTTAAAGTAGCTCCCTGGTTATTCCCCTGGAACGCTTGGCAGTTAAATGAACAGCATCATGAACCACACTAAGGATGGCGTCAGATTGAGTTGTGTGTGCAATGTCAATTATATACTATTTTGTTTACTTCGATTAATTTGTTCAATGTAAAAACTTGTTTAATTCTGTTCTATGTAAACCGCTAAATGAAGCGACAGTTACTGTTCCTTGTAAACCGGGGTGATATGTATATTATACAGGAACCTCCGGTATATAAATTTTTCAAATAAATAAATAAATGTCATTTGTGACAAAACAATTGCGGACACATAGGATAGAAGTTTTGGAGGTTACATGAATTATTACACAACTTGGTGGTAAGGCCATGGCAGGGGACCTGGCTGTTGGATTAAAGCATGCATTTATTTAAAAAATGACTTATTAACAGCTTCTCCTGCTGTCCGAAGCCATACACAATATAATATATAGTGTACAGAGACAATGGCGAGTCCTGGCTAATCGCTATTCCTAGAGGAGTTAGGAGGACTGGACCCATATCGAGCAGGTTTTGGAGCGGGACATGGTACGGAGGTGGCACTTGTCTCTGTTAGTGATGATATACGGCACTCGGTTGATGGGGGGGGCCATCAAGTTTGTTGATCTTGCTGGACCTGTCTTCGGCCTCCGATTTGGTTGCTCGTGTTATCCTTTTTGGATAGCTGCAGAAATATGGGCCTGGGAGGTGTTGTATTAAAATAGAGTGCTGCTTTCCTCTTTGGAAGAAGAGCAAAGGTCTTGGTGAAAGGGGAGCTTTCAAGTGTAAGCGAACTCAACTTTTTATTGAATATTTTTTATTTCTTTATCTATCAAGTTTTACATACCGTCATTCGGTAATGCCATCACAACGGTTTACATATATTTAAACAAGGGATATGAAGGTTTACAAATAACAAAAAGGGAGAAATAGATAAGTAGTACAGAGATTATCGTCAGGGTAAAAATAAGGTAACTGTACAGTCAGATTAAGGTATAGCAGGTAAGGTAAAGAGGAGTAAGGTAGTAAAAAGTATGGGAAAGGTTATGTTCTCAGCCGGAGATGGCTCAGAGTGAAGTTGATCTTGGTAACTGAGCATGTTTTCAGATCATTTGAGAGTTCAGTTGATGATGTTGTGAGAGTTAGAATCGGTTTTTTTTTTTTGGGGGGGGGGGGGGGGGCGGGGCGAGGGGTTTAAACCACTGGGGACGTTTTGCTTGCTTTGATAACAAAACTCCAAATCATTGGTCCAGTGCTGGACAATAATTTGGAGTCTTATTTCCAAATTGAACAAAAATGTAAGGGAAATTTCGAGCTGGTTCTTGAAGAATAAATTATGAAAGAAAGCGGCAAAGCCTGGAATAGCCTACCAAAAAGAGGTGCTGGAGGCCAGCCCAGTCCTAGAGACAGATAGAGAGGAACAGAACCGAGAGGTTGGGCAAAAGACCTGTGGCAGGCAGGGAGGGCCTAGCATATGAGACTGGATATGCTCGTCCACCCTGGCAGGGAAAGCACTGGGCAGGCTTGGAGAGCCAGCAGCTCCTTATCTGCCATCATCTACTCTGTTACTATGGGGGGGCTAGGGATACAAAGTCCTCTGTGATGCGGCTCCAAACCTGACAACTCCTAGGGATTCCAGGGAAGCGCGAGACCTCCAAAAATAAGGGGGGGGGGGGGGGAGTTAAAAACATGATATTGCTACTTCTCACAAAAGCTTTTGAAATATCGCACCTCACCCAGCCCTGCCTCCAGTCCCTTCCGTTTACCCCTGTACAAGGACAGTAATGCAGGAAGTAAGCAGGACCTCCTGAACCGACATGTGGAAGGCGAGGGGGGGGGGGGAGAGATATTTTAAGGTCAAAACAGAATCCTCATCTCCTCTGCCCTCCTTACAAGTCAATAAGAACAGATAATGCCGTCTGGCCCCCCCCCCCCCCCCCGGCCAAATAATCTCACCACACAGACCAGGCAAGGTGACAGTGAGGATTAAGAGCAGGAAGCACAAGTGCACCCCCCAAGTACCTACAAAATGAAGAATTCTGATGCTACTGTCTGTTCCAATTGAGCTGAAAGTCCAAAAGGGGGGGTGGGGAACAGAAACACACACACACACACACACACACACACACACACACAGAGTTAACTTTGGTCGTTTTCTGTATTTGCGAGCATCCTTGTTAATATTATGCAGTTTGCAAGAACTGTCCAGAGTCATCTACTCCTGGCTGAATGCTCTTGGTAGCTCTGAGAGGCAAGATAATTACACCTCTGCTGCCGGCAGGTGAAGTTAAGCGGTGTCACCGGGGCAATTCGTACTTCACGCAGGTGCTCCTCAGCTAAACTGCTGCCGCGCCGGCAAATTTCCCTGCTAAATTATGGGTCACCTTCTCGCAGGCAGCAGATGATGCAGAGAAACCCCATTATACTGAGTTTCCTGAACGCCGCCTGAAGCAAAAGCTTCCTTCGGAAAGGAAAAAGAAACAGCATATAAACGAAGGAGACCTAGTCTGACGGTATACAAAACCTCCTACTGCACCAAAAACAATCGCTGAGAAATTCAGCCTCCAGCACCTACCCTGCAACAGCAATTAAAAATGCAGAAAAAGCCATGTCAGAACTAACAAGGTACAATGTCTTCAGCGCACCAGAAAGAATTTTTCAATCTTATTTTTCACAGAATAAGGGGAAAGAAAACTGCTCTTTCCTAATGCAACACATTTCACAGTGACATTGCTTTCATTTTTTTATTTATTTTTTTGCCGAGTCATCAGGTGTCAATGCATAAAAAAAGCCTCTCGAAGTAGATAGCAATGTAATCCACAGCAAAATGCCTGACAAGCAAGAGATGTCAGAAGAGACCTAGGGACACAAAGTTAAAAAATAGCTATCGCAAGGAAACAGAGCTTTTAACCTATGAACTTTAAAAGGGCAGGGGCGGAAAGGTTTGAAGACCCTGGCAATGCCGAGGGGGCCAGCCTCCGACTGCACAGGTAATGGGGTTCCAGCGACCCCCACAACCTGTGGTTTCTGGCCAAGAACTGGTGCTAGATGGAGCAGGGAGAGGAATTTAAAAAACACGAGTGAATGAAGGTGCCAGAGCCTCAACAGGGTCGGATCCAATTGAGCTGAAAGCCCCAAAGGAGGAGGAGGAGGAGATCATCCCATGGGGTGTACATATGGGATAATGTACATCTAGAGTAACCTCGCTGGGCACGATTCAAAGCTCAGAAAACTGGGCCAAATAAAAAAAAAAAATGGATCAACTGGTACCAAAATCAGAATGGACCAACAACTATTGCTATAGATTCACCAAACCAAATATTCTCCAAATCAAGTGATTCACTTTCGGGTTTTTTCATACTAGGACAGAGAAATGCCACTAATGGTGAACAGATCTCCAGAACCAGGGGTCCCTGGAGAGAAAAGGGCCCAATAGCTCCTTACCCAGCCCTTCTCCTGACCCTTGCGGGAGGGTACAGATCACCGGGCAGTACCACGGGCCCAATCGTGTTCCATGAGAGAAGTTTAAGGAAAAGTCATCAATGGTTGTCAGCCTTCACCAGTGAATGAATCACTTTAAAACAGCAGCTCCATTTGTTCTGAAGAGCCACAAGCTGAGGATAATCCTGGGATATCAAAAAGGGCCCAAGCCCGCAGCACAACTAGCCACTCCCACACCCACCCCCACTGGCTGCTTCCAACAGTGGGGAGGGCCCGAACCTCCTAGCAGTGACATAGGCTCCTTCTCCTAAGCTAGGGCGGCATCGGTCAAGTCGCTTTACCCAGCACGAGAGCAGATTTATTTACCACAGAGCTACAAAGCAAGACATGGATCACCTTAATGGTGATTCTGATTGCCAAACGTGGCAGAAAACCCAGGAGCCCTCTGAATATTTTCATATTAATTCACTTTTTGTATTATTTAGGGAATACATTTTTGCAATCCACAATGGAGCTCCCACGTAGGCTAGGAAGAAACTACAACCAAGGTGTAATGAAAGCCACCATATACTGCGGGAAGAGAACTTTTGACCTGCTCAATTTTATATATATATACATATATTTTTTTAAACAAATGAAGAGGATCTATGCATATGGAATAACTGAATAAGCACTGTAGTGTTGTAACATATTGACAGTCTGTCGCTGAGCTGACAAGTGTCAGACAGAAATGACATCTTTCTTCTCCATGTTAAAAAAAAAAAAAAAAAAAAAGACACCATCATGTAGTTACTGGCAGATTTCCTCCACCCAATGTTAATAGACAGGAACCAGTAGCAATACCTATAAGATCCTAGCTACTGTCAAGACAAACACAGGGTGGAGGGAGGGCAGGTTCACCCACAACACACGAAAAAAAAAAAAAAAAAAGCATAAACCTGTAAAATGCCTCCAAGCTCAGGCACAAGGAAAATAACCCTGGCTTTAAAGTCGTTGCACTAAAATTAATGACATTAAAAATGAAAAAAATTAAAGTCTGACTATTTTTTCCTTACACTTTTTCTTACCAAAAAAAAATGCCATTTGGGAAAAGCGCCAAAAGCTGCACATGAAACACACATGAATCAAGCTATTTGTTCCAGAGAACTGTCTGTTCCCCTAAATTCCCCCTCCCCCCCTCCCTTTTCAGGATTCTATTAATTGTCAGAAGACCATTCAATGGCTCTCTTGTGCCTCCCAAAATGTCCCAGGAAGATAATGCAAGCCTGTCTTGTCACACACAAGTCAGTAAATGAAGCCTGTGTGTCTCCAGTGACACACTGTAAATATAGAGCGAGGTTAATGAGGGATGGTTTTATCCAAGCCACGGCAGAGCAGAGCAGAGCAGAGGAAACCCTTCCCCTCCCCCCCCCCCCCCCCCCCCCCCCCCAACCCCCGGCTATTCAGAGCAATAGCTAAGAACTGATTCAGAAAGGAAAGGTCCCAAAATCTCTCTCTTCAAGGCAGGGCAAGAGAGGACACCTCTCTGGGAGGAGTGCCGAGGCATTCACCCCCCACCACACACACCACACACACACACACACACACTCTATCATCCCAGACACCGTTCGGGCTGTACACAGCTCCAGGTTCTCCTTCCAAAATAACCAGTCCTGCCTAGGGTTTCATCCTTGCGGGCTGGAACAGCATGAAAACCAGGCACCGTGGTTGCAGGTACTTATGCCACCCCTTTCCATTTAATCAAGGGCGAATAACACAGGGGGGAAGTGAGGACTGAGGGTATGCATTGACCACAAGCCCCCCCCCTCACCCCCCTAATGAGAGTAAAGGAGCACTCCAATTTATTTTAACAACAACAAGGTTTTGCTTTACTTTGCGCGTGGCTACAGAAGCAGCCTTTTCCCTTTTTGATGCTCATGTTTCATGTCATTTGGGATGGAAAACTCTAAAGTGACACAATCTACATCATCAAGACCATTCTTTTAATTAAGAAAACATAAAGGGTCCATTTAGCATTTACACTCAGGCTCCTGGTAGTGATGGATTTGGTGAGCTAATTGGAGAAAAGTCTATAGTAGCAGCAGGCTCTGGGTACAGCATTTCTGGAACTGTGTTTTAAAATAATGGGATGTCATTTTGCCCAGGCTCAGGCTAACAGATTTACGTTAATATGAATTCTTGTTTTTATATATATATACACACATAAAAACTATGATAGCCCAAGAGCAAGTGAGAAAAAAAATATATATGTATGGCTTCCATGGTAACCGAAGGGTTTTTCAAATGTGCTTTCACATCTAATACTGAGTTCTTGGCTAATGTTATTCCACGAAGCTAAAGGAAGATATGTTGCCATTTGTGAATGAAATGATTCAAGCTACAGTGTAGCACTGTTATGGCTCAGATCATTCCATCATCCTGCAGCCTTGACAGGGAAAGAAACAAGACCAGTGCAGCCCTGCTGCCAAGACAATATTCTATCTCATAGCCATAGCCTACAATAAGCAGCCAAGTACAGCCTGCGAGGGGGGGTGCACAGACAGAGATTCCCCACACATGGAAGGAAACCTTTGCAATGCAGCAATCCAGAGCCCTGCAGCTCAGGAACCAGCTCCAGCCCCGGGTTGCGGCTGATTTCTTGCTTTGGCCAGTCTAAAGCAGTAGTTAGTCACGAGAGAGTTTCCTGCACTTGGTAAATTTGCAATGTACCCATCTCAGACTGAAGCAAAAAGACATCGCAGGCAGAAAAAAAAAATGTCGAGTTCATCTGCCAAATACACAGCCAATAAAAGAAAACCAGGGTTATAAACTGACCCAACAGGACACGTCCGACAGCACCGCCCCAGCTTAAACATTTACCAAGAAGCCGTTCATAAGTATTTACATAACTGTCTTCAATTATGGAAAGTGGGAGGCAGCCAAAAGGGACGGGGAGAGTGCCACAATGTATCTCTGAAGTGCCCAGAACAAAGGACACGACCAGCAGGAGGAGGAGGAATCCGAGCTACCTTTAACTCTTCCCGCACTTGTTGCTTCCTCTGTCGAACCTGATTGCATTCAGTTTTTTCCAAACAGGGCTTGGCAAACGTTTTAAAAAAAAACTGAAATCTGATGCAGTCAGGACGCTGCTTTATTTTTTTTTTTTATATCCATTTATTCTCTCCAAGGACCGGTGGGGGGGGGGGGGGAGAAGAAGGTGCTGAAAGCAGCTACACTGTAATTTAAAGCCTTACAAAAGAGGCGAACCGATTCGCCTTTGTTACAGACAGCAGAACAGTGCCCTCTTCATTCCCAAAGCTGCCAACACTCATGCGGACCCAAAGAGGCTTTTCAACACAGCAAAAAAATAAAAAGGATGACAAGATCCAATATATTAAACACACATCCACATTAAAATCTCACGGCCCGCGCTCCGTTTATTTTTATATCAAACCAGCACTTTCTGCTTCGGGAGCTGAGCACCCCGGAGCCCTGCAGATGCGTCCGGAAGAATCACTTTCCCCGAGATTTTCTTCCATCTGTCACACCCCACCACCACCCTTCTCCAGCACCGGGAACAGCAATGACCAACCCAAAGCAGCCGCCGCTCCAAACGCTAAAGCCCAAACTGCAAATCCTGCACCGTACGAAAATAATTAATAATCAAATCTATCGAGAAATGTAAAAAAGCTACAAATGAGCCATGAAAAAAAGTGTCGAAGCACGGGGACGTCCGATAATAACCCACGATCCGTGCAGTCCGGGGAAAAAAAAGACTACTCCCGCCACGCGCTTCCCCAGGGCTCCAGGCTACTGCAGCCGGAGGCGGCGTGGATCGCTTGCCCCGGATCCCGGGGATGGAATGGGATGATGTTGGGGCGGAGAGGGTCTCCCCCTCCCTTTTTCCTACCTTGCGGCGGATAGGCGGCAGTGGTGAGGGTGCAGCCCAGCAGCAGTAAGAGCGCGGCGCGCGGCGGACTCGCCATGTCGGGCACCTGCTTCAGACTGGCGCCGCCGCCTTCACCTAGCGACCGAGCGCGCGCGATAATCACATGCTAATAAGATGCGCCACGCCCCCTCGCCGCTGCTGCTCTGGGCCCGGCCGTTCTGACGTCATGGCGGCGCCCGCTACCTGCGGGACAGACGGGCGTGGCCTCGCGGCTTCTCTTATGCTAATACCAGCGCCGGGCCCCGCAGGGCTCGGGGTAAAAGTTTGATCCCTGGAGTCGGGCGTGCTGCGCGCCAAGGGAGCGTAAAATTACTGGGTGCAGACAAAACCGACGTAGGAAAGAATTGAGAATTGAGGAAGCGCGACGTTCGCCAGTCTTAAAGTTTAAAAGCAAATAAATCTCGTCTACATATTTATTTAGCGTGTCCTAGAAGTTTATTTAGGGTTACAACTTAAACATAAGTGCGATTATTGAGCTGGCTTGCACCACCAGTAACTGCAATGTTTTATTTGAAGTGGCTGCTGCTTTTGCCCACTTCCAAAAGAAGAGATGTAGATCAATAAATATGGAGCTGATCAGACCTTGTTATTAGACATTAAACTGGAACGAGGGCTCATGGGATGAGGATGAAAGGTGGTAAACTCTGGAGTTATCTATGAAAATATTTGTTTACAAAAAAGGATGATGGAGACAAATACAGTAACAGGTGATAGAGGTATAAACTGACAAGCGACAGCTGATGCCATTTTTATTCAGATGGCACAGCACCCGGAGCTGAGGTGGCACTCCAGGCCCCATTAGTCCACGCAGGGATAGATATCTGGGTGTGGTGGGCTGGATACCTGAAGGGGGATTTTCAAAGAGGGGGGGGGGGGGGCTGATGCTGCATAATTTAAAACTTTTGGGCTTGATTTTCAAAAGCATTTACACACTTAAATATGGATTTTATGTGTATAAATGTGCTTTTCCTGAGTAAGTGGGCTTTTGAAAATTGCTACAATATATGCCATTGAATTGTCCATAGGATTTACCCTAAGTGTACTTTTCTTAGGTAAATAGCTTTTGAAAATTGCTACAGGATTTACACGTGTAAATCCTTTTCAAAATTACCCCCTATAATTTCTTAATTTTTAGGCATTGAGACTGCCTCTAGAGATGAGGGGGGGGGACAGGATGTCACACAACACCCCTTTTTTTTAATACATTGGGCTGAGCCACTCTGGCTCTTTAAAACATGATGGCCCTGGGCTGAAGAGTTACGGTCGTGCAGTATTAAGGGGACAACTACCTGAAGTATTTTTCCCAGCAGTATTTAATTGATGGGGAAAATACTGGACAGTTTCATCAGCTGCAGTAGCGAATACCATAGCTTGGTAAATGAACCCCTTAATGTAAGCCCTCTGCAGATATGGAAAATATCCACTATTCCTGAATATAACTCATCTTCAGCTACCAATCTATTTATTTATTTATTTATTTAACCAATTTCTATCCTGCCAATCTGGAAATCTAATGAAAAGATCGGAGCAAAACTGTATCCGCCATCATGTTCAATGTTTCTGTGTGACTAATGTACACCTGACTGTCTTTCAAGAATTACCTTCATCAGGTCAGTTCCAGTGTATGAAAATCTATCTAATGCAAATTGTTTGTGGATATCTTGAAAACCTGGCCTTTCTGTGGTTCTCAAGGACTGGAGTTGGCCAACTCTGGATTACAGGATCCAAGTCAGCATGGTTTTACAAGAGATAAGTCTTGTCAGATAAATCTAATCAATTTCTTTAACTGGCTTACTAGAGAGGTAGATTAGAGAAGAGTGCTGGATGTAGTGTACTTGGATTTCAAAAAGGCCTTTGACACATAAACAAATTGATTACCCTAGGTATTGGCACTAAAGTGACTGACTGGGTTAGAAACTGGTTGAGTGGGAGGCAACAAAGAATAGCGGTAGATGGAGATTGGCCCTGTGAGAGTGAGTGCCTGTGATTGAGAGGGTATGTGTATGAGTGTATGAGAGTGTGTGTGTGTATGAGAAGGGGCGGGGGGGGGGGGGGGGGGCCCGGGGGCACCATTTAATCCTTCACCTCAGGCAGCAGATTGCCTTCAGCTGCCCCTGGTGGTTGGGCTGCCATCGTGTTCTATGTTTCTAAGGTGACCTTTTGGGATTACCACTAAATGTTCCTACTTTCAAACCTTCGAGTTAGGAAGTGGAGAAAGGAGCCTACCATCTCTGGAACAGCACCTCGAGTGAGGTGGCTGGAATTATCTGCCCCCCCCCCCCCCAAATAAAAACAGGTTGCATCATCTGGGTGGCAGTGATCATATTCTGTTGAGGAGTTTAGAAGCAGAAGGAGTTTGTTATTGTTTGTAGTTTTGACCTACTCTAGGGCCTAGGCCTCAAGGCTTGCAATCCAGGAGAGGTAGGAGACTAAACCTGTTCCAGTGCACAACCTGTTTGGTTGTGTTATCTCCAGTGTTTTATTCCAGGATTTTTGCTGAGTTTTGGAGCTTTTTTGTGAGACCCTCCCCCCTCATTCTTGACCTGGGAAGGGATTACGGGGAAGTCCCCTTCTGGGGTGGCCCAGGTTAGCGAAGACTCTACCTCACAACCCCTGGGTGGTGGCCAGTGGTGACCTGCTGCAAGGGAATTCCAGTTTTTGCATATTTGACTGAAGACTTTGTTTTGTGGCTCCAGGAGGAAGATTTTTGCTGCCCGAGCATAAGGGAAAATTAGAAAGGATGATTGCTTCCTGCAGCCTGGACCTTTCAACTGAAAGGTCCCGTGTGTCATCTGGAGAAAGAGAACTGTGGGCAAGACCTTTTTGAATAATTAGGGAGATCCTCATCCGGAGCCTTCACTCGGGGAGAAGAGGTGCAGTCATGCAGTGTGGAGACCCTGTTTGGCTGCCAATATTTTGGAAGGGGATTTCTGCTCATAAATAGGATATTCCTGCCACCCGGCAAATCTTGCTTTTCCAAGCCCTGGAGGGAGAGATTTCCCCTAGCCGACTTACTGAGGGACACTTGCACAGATAAGGAAAGTTGGGGGGAGTGTGTAAACCATCTGTTGTGCCAAGAATTGGTGTGTATAGAGCTACAACTTGCTATTGAAGAATTCTGCAGTAAAGATTTGTTTGGACATCCAATCTGAGCATCCAGGGTACTTTGTTGGCACACATATCCATGGAAACTACACTGACAAAAGAAGTCCACAAGCGAAAGAAAGAGTCCTCCTACAGTTTGGGCCTTGGAGGAGATTTCTAACCCCTGTTGGAAAGAACCTGACATCCCGGGGCCATGAGACAGAGAGAGAAGTTGGTCCTGGGACCCTGTGTGATCCCTGCTTTCCAGATCCACCGATGGAACAGGGGTTACATTTCTCTATGTTCCATCCTAATTCAACAAACCATGGTTGATGGTATAATTTTTTTGGGGGGGGAGGGGGTTTGCGTTAGTGTTCACCTTTCTCAGATAAATCATTATGTTCTCCTCTATTTGTAGAGCAGCTTAAGCTCTACTAAAGGTGGAAGTGAGTGTATTGAATAGCATGACGTCTAAATCTTATTTTTGAGCATCTTCCAGCAGTGGACAGGGTCACTAGAAGGACAGGGAGTATACTTGGTTTCTCGGATTGACACTGTAACCCCCAAGGGGGGGGGGGGGACAGGGGGACAGGAATGGGAGAGTTTCAGAGCTGTCATGGGCTCGAAGCAAAAAAAAAAAACTCTCTTCTTCACTTTTCCTCCAATGGCAGTCACAAATAAAACAACTTCTCTGAACTGTGATTATAAAAATACAAATGGTTTCCCCAGGGGTAGGGGAAAGAAGTAAGTGCCATAAAATTTGGTTGTAGGGAAAAAAAAAGAGAAAATCCTGAAACACAATAAGTGTTGATTCATAGTAATAAATACCTTGACTCAAATGCAAGAACATTTATTTTTCAAAAGAACACAAATTGAAGAAAAATTATTTTGGAAACTAGTAAAACTTCTTTAAATACTTTTCAGGCACACCTATGACAAGTCCAAGTGAAATGTTCAACAGATAAGTATATTGCCTGTAACTGCTGTTCTTTTTTTTTCTTTTATCTTGCAGGTACAAGGATTCACTAACAAAAAAAAATTCAGATAAATTTCAGCTGAAATGATCAAATTCAACACAAACATGTAGTCTGGATTTCTTAAATCAAGATTATGATTCTTTTCTCACAATATTTGCAATCTATTTCTTGCAGGTTTCATTTCTTACTCAGAAAATCACTTCAGTGCATGAGAACACTACATTTCAGTCAGTTTTTTCTTGTGCCTCACTCTTCGCACCATTTTCTTTGTTTCCCTGGGTATTTCCGTGTGCTTAGACACACTTTCTTCTCAAAATCTTTGATCATCTGGTCCTTGGGTCCTCTGGTCCACATCCAGTCACACCACCTACTATCCTGAGACTATCTACTCTTTACACAAGTTCTCTTCTGGCAAAATCTAGGTATACATGTGCCTCATTTGCTGGAACCACTGAACTGGATTGTGAACTAGCTAATAAACTAACAAAATAAACCATAAAACATGTGTCCTTATCCAATTTCTCTCTGCTACTGCAGTTCTTTCTCTGATTATGTGTCTGTCAGTCTTACTGGCACACAGAGAAAGATTTTAGTTAGCAGAGAAATTTTCCTTAGATTTTTCTCCCCAGTTATTAACTAGGAGATTTAGTTTCAATCACACACTGTTTCAGGTCTCAAGGAAAAACTGCCTTTTTTACAACAGCAGTTGACTCTGCCAGGATAATTGTGATTCAGTCAGATATTACAGTTTCTGGGTTTAATACCAGACTCCAATTTAACAAATCCTTGGATTTAATGACCAAAACCACAATTAAACAGGTTCCATTTGAGCTTTTCTTCATTCAGACTTTTAACTACAGCAGATTACTATTTCCATGCATCTCTGCCGGGTAAACTGTAACTTTAAAGTAAATTTCCTTTCACACAGATTTCGGCTTTTGCTTACCCTCTCTTCAAAGGTTCTATTTTTCTAGTAGAGCTGTACCACAGAGATGCAACCCAAATCTGCCAGGGTTGAGGACTTTCCTTTGCCAATTTATTTTGCTCTCTGACCAAAAAAAAAAAAGACTTACTTTTCTTTCTCACTAGCTGCAACTGTACAGGAATGCTTCTGGTCTTCTCCAAATCTCTCTGCAATCTGGCTCCAAATTGTTCCCTTCCCAGAAGTACAGAAGCAATAAGCAGGAGGCACTGCTCAGCTCAACTGCTGCTTGTGTGCTTTTCTCCTACCCCCAAGAGCTCTTGTTTGTTTACATCTCCTTCCTGCAGGAGCTCTTCAGGTCAGCAGCAATTAATTTAAAAAAAAAGAAAACACAGGATCTCTCTGTTAGAGCTAATGCAGCTCTGCTTCTCTCTCTCTCTCCCAGGACCATTCTTCAGTGGCCCAGGAAATAAATTATTATATTTTATTATCTATGTTACAGCAGAGTTGTCCTTCTCGCAAAGGGGATGGGACAAATTGGGGAGTATAAAAATACCTTCCACAAAGCACCAAGGGGCGCTGGTTAGGAACTTCTGATGTTGAAAGACTTGTGTATGTGGTGGTGTTTTGGAGAAGCAGTTTGAAGAGTAAGGAGCTGGGTGACAGGGAGGAACAACCAGACGAAGTTGTTCTGGTCTGCTTCTCCAGTTCTTTGTGGCAGGAGGCGAGCCCTTTCTTGGATAGTCCAGAAGTTAGAGCTGGATCTGTCTACCAGGAGCAAGTGGGAGGAATTTTTTGGGTCATCTACTGAGTTGTGAGTACTGTGGAGAAGATCGAGAGAGACTCTGTTGCATCTGGGAACAGCTGAGAACCTGCGGGAGAAGGAGCAAAGTGCTGAGATTGAAGAGACTTACAGAGCATAAGATCTGCTGTTGAGGAAATGAATATTGAACTTTGTATTCTAATCTGTATTTGGACTTTTCTACTATTTTTCTCCATAGACTTTGTTGTGTACTGGCTGAAACTGGTTAATTTCTCAAGTAGACTTTCTTTCTGCTTGGAGCACAACTTTCTGTGAGGACTTTGTTTTATTTTGAAGGTAACCTCTGCCCAGTTTGGCCTGGCAGGTGTTCCTGGCCCCATTCCTCGGGATGCAGAGAACTCTTTTCCCCCACCCTGGTTGAGCAAATCCAGTGCTCTCCAGGGCAGGGAAGGTGCCTTCCAACAACGGTAGGTTTCATATTCTACATGTGCTGCATTGCTTGATCATTCAGTTTTATTGTTGTTTATAAAAATTACAATTTTAGCACTATCTGGAATATTAACCATGGTAAATGGATTTATAATTAGAGACTACATGCAATGCAATTTCATTTTATATGATACTTTTCCTGTGCATGTATCCTAAAACGCTGTAGTGTCACCATGACCCGCTCAGTGAAATATCAGAGCACATTACAAGGAGCGGGAGGAAAGACTGAGAGGAGTCACAGAGGAGTTGATACAGAGGTTAAATGCTATACTGAGCAAGAATTGGTTCACAGTAATGGAAGTTTGCTGGAGAAATAAAAAGAATCGGACAAGAGAGAAAAGATGAGTTTCTGATTGGAATCTGATAATGGAGAGAGAATTGGTCAGCAGGAGGGAGTAAAGGAGGACAGCGTCACCTTTCCATGGAAGAGAAATTGAAAGCTCTTCCAGCAGCCGTCCCCTCCTGGCCAAAGTCCCCAGAAAGGTGGAGGGAGTTGGGGCATAAGAGGGGCCATTTTTAAGAATCCTTGTGTGCAGTTCAAGTTTCCCTAGGAGCTTAATTTAACCCCACCTGCTTATACCAACAGAGGTACCAAAAATATCAGACCTGCCCAGTTAAGCTGAAAGTAAAAGCTGAAATGATTCAAAATGCTGCACAATAGAGTCCAAAAGGTATTCTGGCCAGTAAACAACTTGAGTGCTGAAGACTTGTTCTTATCCATTCAATTGGTCTGTTTATGATTAGGCTGCAAACCACTCTGTTTGCTAGTTTTAATTACTTGCTTTGTTTGCCTCAATAAGACATGGTACTTTATGACCCCCCCTATTATTCAAGCATCAAACTCAAGGACGACCCACATTAACTGTAAAGGTTCATAATAATTTAAGTATTCATAGAATGCAGAAGAGTAAGATGCAAGAAATGCAATTTGCATAATAAATATCAATATCACAACAGCTAAAACAAACCATGACAAATCATGTGGTGCCAAATGACCGGGAGATTATAGAATGCAAATTGCACAGTCTGACCTGCACCTCAGGAAGCAGCAGCGAAACGACTTAGCTTTTAACCCTATGTTCTGTGCTTGCTGGAGACAATAGATATTCAGGAGGTGCCACGTTGCCCGCTCTGCCAGCAGGAAATGAAGGCTGCCTCCTCTGATCAGTCATGAAAGGAGCCCTGTCTGCATTCCCCAGTCCAGCAGAGATCATTTCTCCACGGTTCTGTTCAGGTGTTGCACCCCGGGAGGGAGTGCTCAGGAGCTGGTAGATCTGTGGGATCGGGGCCCGGGTAAGTGGGATAGGCGAGATGAAGGGGAATATATATTCTACAAGAGAGGGATCATTTTAAATCATTAAAATAAATGTAGCAGGACAGCTCGAAGGCATTAGGAGCACGGCTTCCCAAACCTGTCCTGGGGACCCCTCAGCCAGCTGGGTTTTCATGAAGATGCATGAGAGAAATCTGCATATACGGGGTCTCCATGATATGCACATTTATCTCATGCTTATTCATGGTGGATATCCTGAAAACCCGACTGGCTGTGGGGACCCCAGGACAGGTTTGGGAAGACCTGCATTAGAGAGAGCACCCCGCATTGCCATGTGGAGGACCTACGTTCGCAACCCGGGTGGGGTCTTCCATTCCACTGGCCAGCCAGGGCTGGGCGATACTGCAGAAAGGGAGTCTCAGACAAACGATCAGTGGTGACGCCTACTGGTCAAATTCAGCGCCCGATGCTATATTTAAATGAGCTGGTGCGTTAAAAGGGATGTGCTAGGGAGAGATTGTGTGTCCCTAGTGCTCGAACGCAAGGGGTGCCCAGGAGATGTGCCTGTGCTACGGGCACTCAAGAAAGAATTAATGCAATGGATCGATTACAAAAAAAAACTTTTCTGGATGCACAATATACAAGCATAAAATAGCAAGGGGCGAAAGCAGCACATGTATATTGTGCATCCAGAAAATATTTTGTTTGTAATCAATCCATTTCATTCATTCTTTATTGTTAATCACCAAGAGCTGCAAATCTACTGTTCTTTGTAGCTCCTCTTCTGTGGAGGAACCACAGAGAGCAGTATTTTGGATTTTTTCATAAGCTCATGAGTCGCAGAATGATTTAAAGCCAGCTCCAGGGCTGGCATTAAATTTGCCATGTTAAAAAGTGTGCATTGGGTGCTCGGGGATTTACTGCATCAGGGGATACTAGCTAATAGCCTTATCTATGTGGAATTTACATGTGATGAGCGCTATCAGCTACGCAGTTGCATGGGTCACGCTAATCCCCTTACTGAGTCGGGTGTTAGTCTAGCGCATCCAAAACCCACATCCAACCATTGGTTAACCTGTATGGTTAAACTGCACCCTGCTAGGCTGGGTGCAGTTTAATGCA
Organism: Rhinatrema bivittatum; assembly: GCF_901001135.1. Classification (NCBI taxonomy): domain Eukaryota; kingdom Metazoa; phylum Chordata; class Amphibia; order Gymnophiona; family Rhinatrematidae; genus Rhinatrema; species Rhinatrema bivittatum. The sequence continues at coordinate 24,644,453 of NC_042626.1, read as the reverse complement.
TCAGCCCCAGGCTCTTGAAGGAACTGGGGGTCTCTGGCTCCCGGCCAAAGATCATCACTGCATTGTCTGGGTTGCAGAGGGGAGTTATATAAATAGGGGAAAGATCCCCGATGGCTGCATAGTACCATAGCCCAGTATTTCTCACCCCAGTCCTCGGGGCACACCTAGCCAGTCGGGTTTTCAGGACATCCACAATGACAATGCAATGAACGATTTGCCTGCACTGCCTCCGCTGTATGCAAATCTCTCTCATGCATATTCATTGTGGATACCCTGACAACCTGACTGGTTAGGTGTGCCCCGAGGGCTGGGGTGAGAAGCACTGCCGTAGCCCAAGTGATGCTGCTTCCGATTGATACGGATGCTCAAAGGAGGAGGGAACAACTGCCTGGCCAAAAAATACAATAAAAAATGTAGGCATTTCTCTTAAATGTAAGTGGTTCAAGCGGATGTCCTGGGGCCTTTTCTTCCCCTCTTTCACTCTCTATGATTAAAGGGTTTTCTTTTTTCTTTTGTGGCAATAACTATTACTGCTTATCGTTTCTATAGTGCTACTCACAACATACACCACGCAGCACTATACAGATGTAAATAAGAGGCAACGCCTTCTGCACAGAGGCTTTCAGGATTTCATTTAGTAAGAAAATGGTTAAAACAAAACAAGGGCTGTGATCAGAAGAAGGTTTAAACGCAGGCTGAAAAGGTGGGGCTTACAGACTGGATCGGAATAAGGCCAGAGAAGGAGTACGAGGCATCAGCTCAGGAAGTCCGGTCCAAGCAGCAAGGTGTCATAGGGCATTCATTTGTTTAAAAACATTTTTAAACCACCAGCCCAATCCAAAATGATCACTCAAAGCAGGATGCAATAAAAAAAAAAAGTCTCTAAAACAACAATACAACTAAATAGCAACAGACTAAGATCACATAATCAATCCTCTCAAGGTCACAGAGTCTAGAACAAGCCCATACTCAAGACAGCATTTAGTTTGGATAAAGCCATGATTTGACTTTCTTTCAAAAGGGGCCTATTGGTTAGCAGGCCAGGGTTCAAATCCGGCTTCTCCCGCTGATGATCATTGTGACCTTGGGCAGATCACTTCACCCACCATTGTCTCAGGTATACTTAGGACCCTATTTGCTAAGGTTTTTCTCCTATTCTGGGTCTATGGGAAAAATGCATAGTAAATGATCTCCTTCAGCTGCAGGGAAATAACTATAGTACCTAACTTGTAAGTCGCCTTGAGCTTGGATTTTGAAAGGCAAGTAATTAACTCTGAAATCTAAATCCAAATCATTACTTCCAAGCTTGATTATCAAGCGGCAGTTTACTCCAAAGTAGAGGGACCTCAATCGACAACAGAGCATGTGTCTTAACCTTCCTGACCTCTTTACAGGTAGGGAGAGTTAGCAGTGCATTCTGGGAGGAGCAAGAGTCTAGCAGTACATACTGGTGAAGTTGGCCTTTTAGAAACACCGGTGCTCTTACCATGCAGCAATCTAGGTATCAACTTTAACGACTTAAACTCTATCCTGCACCACCTCGCCGGTGGTCAGTGTAGAAACGTCAGCAAGGTAGGTGGAAGACACTGTTCCCCTATTTCGGCCACAATTAAGCCGAGCAGTCCGATTCTGTACCACCTGTGGCCTATGCATCAGCCTCACTGGAGGCTACAAGGAGTAGTGTGGTACTAGACTGCAGGGGAGGGACCTACTGACTCATTTGAGAAGGTTCCCTGGGCACTGAATAAAAGTGTCTCTTTATTGGAAGGCAGCAGTTCGTAGTGCAATCACACCTCGAGCGCTGAACAGCACTAGTGCTTTGTCTCTAGCATTGTCCACATGCACAGCGCTGCTCACGGCTTTACCTACCCCAATGAGCTGACAGTCAAAGTCGGAGCACAAGGAGATGGGCTGAGTGGCGGCTAGGAGACCCAGACTGGTGTCACAGCTCCCGTTCTCTAACCTACACACGCCACAATGCTGGGATTTAGCTGTTTATTCGGGACCCAGATGGTGTTTTGACAGTTTATGCTGCAGCTGATAATTAGTACTTTTATTAGTACAGTTTTAAAGTGGGAAGTAGAATATATTTGAAAGAAAGCTCCACACATCACATGGCAGGCAGAATTTTCACTTTGTCTTTCCCCCGTGTAAACGTATAAACACTTGGCATAAACTGAAAACATCAGATTGGTTACTACTGTTTGCATCGCTTTAAGCGAAAGCCATGATCAGAGGTGCCACTTAGGTCCAATTGGTTGGTGCAGTGTGATGTCATGGCTCGTTTGTAACTAGGCGTTTCGGAAAATTATACTTTTTGGATACAAACAAAATTTGTATGCAACCAAATTTGGAAGTTTTTTCCTTTTTTATTTTAAATCAAAATAATAATATTGTAATTATCTGTATTCTCTATTACCAATAAAGAGTACAGTGGTAAAGACAAGTGGGGTGGGGGGTAATAGGTAGAGGAAATGAGGGAGAGGCCTGAGGAACCATCCAAGTAAAAAAAGGTAGAATACAAGCCATGGTGCAGAGCGGAGCAGGACAGCTGTGTCCGACTTCCAAGAAGGCTGCAGTAACCTCCAAAGTTACGGGCTAGCTGGATGTTTAGGACAGCAGCCTCATTAGTTTTGATAGCGGTTTGGGTTATTACAAACATTGGTGGTAAGACACGGAGGCAGGGGGGAAGGAATACGCAAGGAAAGGCATGGAATGTCCCTCCACTGGAGCTGGTGGAGGTCAGCACTATAAACGAATTTAAACACGAATGGGAAGATAAAGAGGTCGGCGGGTAGGAACAAGGTTGAGAGGTCAGGTCAAAAATGTGGTGGGGGAGCAGCTGGTGTTAGTTTAAGCATGGGGATTTATATGTTCATCTACCCAAAGTGGTAGGGAACTGGAGAGGAAGACAGCTGGTCAGATTGGATGGACCATTTGGTCCTTAACTGCTGTCATCTACTATGCAATATTTAACAAAAAAAACAACAACCCAGAATTTCTTTGTCAATTATTTTGTTGCTAAAGGATTTTATAAGTAAATAACAGTAACTTAGTAGGTGATGGAAGATAAAGGCTAATTGCCTTATTCCTGTCCACTCTGCTAAGGATATATCCCAAATGCCAGCCATACAAGCTTAATGACATGTAGGATATTACTCTTTATCCAAGTGACTGTTTATGGTCTAACTCCTAGGTTCCTTACCATGATGAGCATCTTGGATGCCATATGTTATCCAACATCCAGACCCTTCTTCACTTCACATCTTACCACCAAGCTTTCGATAAAGGGTCCAGTGAGCATTGCAGTATTCTTGTCATTCAGAACCAGTGAGATCCAGTTTGGCCATTATTTGAGGTATCATTTATAGCAGCAGAATCACTGGCAGCAAGAGGGAGCTTTTCAGAGAATTACGTTAAAGGGGCCACCTGTTGTTACAGCTCCCTGACATCAATCCTCCTGACTTTTACAATCCTCAAGGAGGCTGGGAGCGTGCAAATAAAGGCACGTATGCCATGGTGCCAAGAGTCATTGTATGGGGGGGTGGGGGTTGCATGCTGATTCTCCAGGGTTACCTGGTTTTCAGGACACCCCAATCTTTTCGTTTTATTCATACATTTGACTAGTTTATGGTTAATTTACTTCTTTTGTTTACCTAAAAAACTGAGTTTGTTTGTCGCATTTGACTCCCATCCCCCAGATTCGGCAGACACACTCACACATACACACACACACACACACACACATACACACACACACACACACACACACACATACACACACACACTGCTTTCTTTGCAAAGAAAAAGTGAATTGTACACTGTGCTAAAGTTAGTCAGTGAAGGGCTGTACAAATTGTTCCTTTTTGCTGCTATATCAGATGTAAGCTGGTTAGAGAGGAATGGACTTGGCTACATTACAAGAAAGGGCCTGATTCAGCAAACCCTTTCTCCCATTCTGTGCCTATGGGAAAAGACTGATCATTCAGGCCCGTAGTCTGTATTTCCCAGGCTCAGATGTTCCTTGGCTGCAGACAGATAAATAAAAGGCTTAACTGAAAGTTAGATGCGTAAAACTGAAGGAGAAAAATCACCATAGGGCACGAATTACTTCCTTTCGCCTGTGTCTGAGGATGTCCATGCCTGCAATGTGAGGTTGTTTCATCTATAAGCTGCTGTCCTGGAACAGTAACACGCAACATGTTACCGTAACCCAAACATCCGATTGCCCTATGGAGAATGAGACACTAAATTCTTTGCAGGCTGTGGGCCCCTTCATTGGCCCATCCTCAGAATTATCCAGAGGTGATGAGGGGGATATGAGCTTTGGAAGGGGAGAGCTCGAAGTAATCCGAAAGGATAAGTCGTCATCTTTGGATAATTCTTGTGCTGCTCCAGACAGAGGTGTCGCGGCCTGCAAAGAGTCCAGTGTTGTTTTGTTTTGGTTTTTTTTTTCAGGACCAATATGATCACAGGAGGTCAATGCTACATCCGGACACTGTAAAAGCCTTACGACCATGTTGCTCTGCTGATACTCTTGGTTAACATTAAAGCCACCACCTCATCCTCACCCCCACCCCCTTCATCCCACATCCTTATGTCTCATTTGGAGAGATGAAGAGATAGATCGGTTGTAAACATGGAAAACAAGCAGATTTTTTTCCCCTCCCCTTGGGCAACAAGAAACTGGCCACAGCTGACCTACGGCATGCGTGCCACAGGTTGTGCAAAGAGCCTCTTTGATGATCTGATACCTTTCCTACTGCGGATAAGTGCAGTGCACCCTCTCCGTAAACTGATCCATTGTGCCCTGCGCGAACTGTTTTGACGAATTAAAAATCAAGAGGGTGCTTGAAGTGGATTTATTGCCATTGTAAGGCAAGGAACTGTAATCTCTCTGAGCCAATGCCAGAACCTTATAATAAGAGAATGAAATATCAATTTAAATTTAAAGCAAATTAGATTAGCAGGGTCAAATACTTTCAGCAGAGACATCATGCTGTAAGGAAGGATTGCTTCATATGACTTCCACCCGTTTCTTAACTTTCACGTTAGCATTTTAAGTGGATTTTTTTTTTTAACGTTTAATAATTTCTCATAAGGGCTTTTGCCTGTAATAAAACACAACCCTCAAAGAGCTCCCCCAAAAAGTGAAAGGAAGCAATGGCCACGTGGAGCATAAGAGGCCCCTTGCTCTAGGACTGCAGAGGACGGAAGCTGAGCAGGATGGTTTGACGTGTCTGGTCGTCTCCCCGCCTTCCATCACAGAAGAATGCTGGGAGCTAAGGGCCTTGGCAAAAAACAGAGAGAAGCTTCCCCGAAACGTCTGCAAGGGAAAAAGCGAGTTTGAATCATCTCACGAGGACGGCAGCTTTGAAACTGGCACGTGTGCGTCGGCGTGCGCCCAGGGACGCCGTGATTTTATAATACGCTTGCACATATGCGTGCTTGCTGTGAAATACATGGGCCACACACACATACGTGCGCACAATTTTAAGCGGGTGCACGGCTAGCCACGTAAATACCACTTCTCCCGCATAAGTCAGGGCATTTTAAAACTGCCGCGCACCCACACCATTGCCAGTTTCAGCAGTTAAGAGCTAGGTCTTCCAAACCCCTCTGTTTTAATAGCTTGCACTCTCTCCCCTCCCCCCCCCCCCCCCAGTTACCTAAGACATGACAACGAAAATGACTGGGGGGGGTTTTGGGGTTTGTTTTTTTTACAACTTACACTCCTCCATCACACACAGCAGTGGACCTGGGAGCACACCGGGGCATGAAAGTATTTACCCACACATCTCTCCTCCTCACCCCAAAAAGCCCACACCCCTTTCTGAAATCATGTGACATGTGCATTCAGCAGGAGATACACGTGCATCTGGGCAACTTTTAAAATTTGGTGGGCGTGCGTGAGCCTGACTTGTAACATAGTAACATAGTATTGTCGGCAGAAAAAGACCAAATGGTCCATCCAGTCTGCCCAGCGAGCTTCCCATGGCAGCAGCTGCTGCTCCGTGCAGGTTACCCCCAAGTGTCCGCCAAGGGCAGTAACTGCTGCTCTGTGAAGGTTACCCCCATGCCTTATGTTAAGAATAGTATATTTATAAGCAAGACCAAGCAACTGTGAAACCCATAACCAAATTACTGCAACAATTTGACATGATGAGCAGCCTTCCTGATAATTCAGACAATGCTGCTTTAACGTCCTTTGCTTTTGGACATGACTATAGAAGCTTTCTCCCCCATGTCAGTGTATCAGTACCCCAGCATTGGCTGTCTTCAGAATCCAATACCCTTTTTTCCCCGCCCCCACCATCAAAGCAGAGAGGGATGTTGTAGTTGTCTAAAACATTAAGCTTAATTGATTAAGGTTAGTAATCACTCATGCCTTCTGGTTAAGGATATTAACTGCCGTTTCGTGCAGGTTACCCCCATGCACCCTCTTCTTAATTATCCTCAAGCCTTTAGGCATCCACAGTGTTTATCCCATGTCAATTGTTTACTGTTTTCGTCCTCACCACCTCTTCCAGAAGAACATTCCAGATATCCACCCCCTCTCCGTGAAAACATATTTCCTTATCTTAGTTCTGAGTCTTCTCCCCCTGGAGTTTCATTTCATGACCCCTAGTTCTACTCTTTCCTTTCCATCGAAGAAGGTTCAAAGTTTGTGCATCGTTAAATCCTTTTAGGTATCTAAAGGTCTGTATCATCTCCCCCCGCACCTCCTCTCTTCCAGGGTGTGCATATTCAGTTCCTTCAGCCTCTCCTCATAAGTCTTCCAATGCTGACCCACACCATTTTGGTTCCCTTTCTCTGGACCACCTTCATCCTGTCCCTATCCTTTTTGAGATATGGGTACCAGTACTGAACACAGTACTCCAGGTGAAGCCTCACCAAGGACCTGTACAAGGGCATCACTACCTCCTTTTTCTTACTGGTTATTCCTCTATGCAGCCCAGCATCCTTCTGGCTTTAGCTATCGCCTTGTCACATTGTCAGATGGGCAGACACTATCACCCCAAGGTCCCTCTCCCAGTCCTTGCACATCAGTCTTTCACCCCCATCACATACAGTTTTTTTAGACTACAGCATCCTAGATGAATGACTCTGTACTTCTTGGCATTGAATCTCAGCTGCCAAATCCTCGACCAGTCTTCCAGCTTTCTTAAATCACTTTTCATTCTCTCCACTCTTTCAGGCGTGTGCACTCACTCTATTGCAGATGTTAGCATCATCCGCAAATAGACAAACTTTACCTTCTATTCATTCTGCAACGTCACTCACAAAGATATTAACAGAACAGGTCCCAGAATCAACCCCTGTGGCACTCCACCACATGGCTCTCTCTTCAGAGCAGGTTCCATTTACTATTACACGCTGTCTCCTATCAGTCAAACAGTACCTTGGCGCTGACTCCCAAGCTTCTCATTTTGTTCACTGATCTCCTAGGCAGGATCGTATCACTCTTAAGCTTTGCTGAAATCCAAGTAAATCACATCCAGTGGACTTCCTCAATCCAATTCTCTAGTTACCGAATCCAAAAAACATACATATATATAGTTTGCTAGATTCAGTGTACCCATAGCGTCAGCTTTCAACTCTGGGCTTGCATAGGCAGTGGGGAAAGGGGAGGGCCCCCTTCTTCCCCTCCAGAGATCATTGGAAGTGCAGGTGGGTGGGAAGAGGAAAAGGGGGTCCTTTCAGATTGCAACTACCCAGATGCTCTGCTGGCATCCCCCCCACCCCTGTACAGCAGTATCTGCCCTGCAGCAGCAGCAACTCCACTCCTGGAAGGAAATACCTAGTGCAGGGCCTGCGAGTAGATTTGTGCTCACAGGCCCTGCAGTGGCCCTGCCCCTGGCAGCATAGGGGGCTTCCTGTTACCATGGAAACCCTTGCATGGCCACCGCAGGGCCTGTGTGCACACAATAGCTCACTGGCCCTGCGCCAAATTTTCTTCCGGAGCTGGAGCTGCAGCACATGCCTGGATGATGGCACGGCAGTGGTCGGCGGCACCACCCCAGCACCTATGAAAATTTGGCTCTGGGAGCAGTTGCCCATGCCTAAATCTGGACTTGCATAGGAATAACGCAGTACAGTGTACCACACCCAGAGCATTCCCATGTGAACACCACCTCTATTAACCTAGAGGGTCAGTATAGGAATCGCATGCTATAAACACTTCCAGTTCAGTGCAGTGCGTGGCTCTAGCTCTTCACTTTCAGGAGCATTAATAGTTATGCACCAGCCTTCTAATTAAAAAATAAGACATTTAAAAAAATGAGATGTATAGACTGATGCCAGACGGAAGTTAGGTCACACTTAGACAGCTCCCCGAACCCAAAGCAGTGGGTGAGACAACTCCACATTACCAGTCAGGATGTTAAAAAAACACCATCTCATCTGTCACCTTAGTTCCATAAGAGTGACTGTCCTCTCCCGTGGGCCGGTGGGACAGGCAGGGATGTCTGACTTTTGCCACGCGCCTGCTTCGGAACAGCTCCGGGCTGCTTTCAGACGTTTACATAAGAGAAGCACAATTATATATATTTACTTTTTTTTTTTTTTTTTTAATAGGATCATGCCAATTTATTTACAAGCATCTTTACACAGAAATGATAATAATTTGGGTTTCATGAGCTCTTTCATCCGAACATAATCCCCATGCAGTTTTTAAACTGCAGTGTGCCTGCAATGCACACATTCCCTGCTGCTGGCGCCTGGCCCCTGCACCAGATGAAAGTGTCCATGGGGATCGGAGGGGAAACGGGGGAAGGGGGGGGCAGAGAAAAAGTAATAGTTACTATTGCTGTTGCTCATGACAAGGGCCGGTGCTAACATTTTTGCTGCCCCGTGTGAAAACGTGCTGTGCTGTCCCCTCCCCCGCCCCCCACCCCGGTTCAGTTGGTTTTTTTTAACATAAAATTTTTGTTCTCTTCCCAATAGCCAACACACTCTCACACTCTGTCCCACACCCCGTCGCTGACGAATAAAAGCCCTACTCCTTCCGACGATCCAAATTGTCAAAACCAACACACTCCCATGAACTTATTTTACCTCATCTACAGGTCCAAAATTTCCAAATTGTGCAGGAATGATCCCCAGGTGCTCCTGCCTCACCTACCGGTGCAGCTGGCACCAGTTTGTTATACAGAAAAACATGCACTAATGTGCCGCCACCCAGAAAACCCTGCAAACAAAAAGTCACTTGGAACCCATATGGGATTAGTCCTATTGTAATGCATGTTAGATGTGGGTTTGGCCCTTGCATAGCCTTGAATAAACCAAATGGCAGCAATATAGTAAAATTCCCATAACACAACAGAACTAACTGCAGGCACTCAAATAGGAATCACCCTAACTATGAAAAGGTAAATATTACCCCAGGCCCTAAAACAACTTCTATTAGGAAAGCAGAACAACCCAGTCTGTTCTAAATTCCTACCTAGAAACTACAAGCTAGCAGAACACCTCACCTCGCTTACACATGAGGAACAGAGACAGACCCTCACCAAATACAGAATAAAGAGACTATAAATTATAAATAAAAACGTATAGATAGAAACTGAACTGGAAACTGCAACAAGCCAGACTCTGTATGCAGTGAAGCAATGGAAAAACAGAAATATCACCAGTCCTGAGAAATCAAACAATAAAATCAAGAAATATAAATTGGTCATAATAAACCAATTTAATAAAACAAATATTGCCAAACAGAAAACAAATAGAATAACACCTAATAATTAAGAACTCATATACAAAGTTTGAAAATTTTCCAGACAGCAATAAAATATTTCCAAAATAGCAGACACATCAAACACCCAATAATTAAAACAAGAAGGAAAAAATCCCCTGCTTCACAATTCCTGAAAATGTTTTATTTCCAGTCACCCTGTGCTTGTGGTGACTTGTTGGGGGTGGAATACATTTTTTGACATCCTCCCCACTCCAAGGCAGGCTCCCAATGTCACACACATATACCCCCATGCTGGTTCCCATTCACATCCACTCACCCATCCCCCCTAGGCAGGTTCCCATTCATACACACACACACACACACACACACGCACCTATCCCCATCAGGCTCCCATTCTCACGCACACACCCATCCCTCCCCAGATAGGCTCCCATTCATACACACACACCCACACACACACATATATATACACACACACCACCACACCCCTAGGCAGGCTCCCATTCACACACACACACACACACACCTATCCCCATCAGGCTCCCATTCTCATGCACACACCCATCCCTCCCCAGATAGGCTCCCAATCATACACACACCCCCATACTCACACATATATATACACATACACCACCCCCCCCTAGGCAGGCTCCCATTCACACACACACACACACACACACGCACCTATCCCCATCAGGCTCCCATTCTCATGCACACACCCATCCCTCCCCAGATAGGCTCCCATTCATACACACACCCCCATACACACACATATATATATACACACACACCACCACCCCCCCAGGCAGGCTCCCATTCACACATACACACTCATTCCCCCCAGGAAGTTTCCATTTACACAAACACACCCATTTTCCATTTACATAAACACACCCATCCTCCCACCAGACAGGCTCCCATTCACACACACACACACACACACACACAACCCCCCAGGCAAGCTCCCATTTATACACACACATGCACCCATCCCCCCCCAAACTCCCATTCACACATACAAGCAACTTCTATGTAAGCAGGATCCACAGGTCTGTTATTCCTCTTCTGCTGCTGCCACCATCATCATCACCTCCTTGGGAGAGGATAAGAGTGCTTGCACTGCTGCTGAAGTCCTTCCTGTGACTCCTCCTCATGTGCCAGCCAGACCCACAGTACTCAACCCTTGTGGTATTAGCACTTCCTATATATTCATCCTGTGATGCTTGAGATGAGCATACAGGAAGTGCGAGAACCACGAGGGTCTACCATGGAGCCAGCTGGCACACAAAAAGCCGCAAAATGAGCTCTCTGTTCTTCAGCCGGCGTGCGGGGGCCACCGGCGGCTGCATGGGCTTCTCGCTGCTTTTGGTGGGCCCCATACGCCACCCTCCCGGGTGTGCCACCCCTTGCAATTGCATTGTATGCACACCCGGTAGCACCGGGCCTGCCCACTGCAGATTACCCCAAGGTCACACAACAAGTTAGTGGCAGAGCTGGGATTGGAACTGAGGTACAGGGAGATGAAGTGACTTGTCTCTGGTCACATACAGAATCAGTGGCAGAGCTGGGTTTAGACGTTAGGCACAGGAAGATAACCTGATTGCCCAGGATCACACGGAAAGACAGCGGTGGAGCAAAGGTTCTCCTGACTCCTAAATCCAAGTGCTTTCATCATGAAGCCGCACCAGCTCCAGTTTTTGCGGTTTATCATATTACCAGACATTAGAGTGAGGTGTGGTGGGGTCAGAATAATCCATTAACAAGGTGGAGAGGGGTGAAGTGAAGGCTCATTATATTAAGCCCTAAAGATCAATGTGCTTGTCATGGAGAATTAAATTCCTGCTGAAGTCTTCCCGACTCCTCCGGAAGCCTGAAAATGATCACTGCTCAGCCGTCCATCATTGCTTCAGCATCGCAAATTAAAGCAGAGAGCTGCCATTTCCGCTCCTCAACACAACCAGCGGCCCTTCTTAGCAGGGAGGGAGAAAAGTAAAATCATGGCATGGAAGCAGGAGGCACAGAGGTCATCTCTAGGGCAGGTGCTGAGGCAAATGCAGGCCCTGCAACCTATGTTTCTGCTTCTTCTTCTTTAAATCCCTCACTTTTCTGCTCCTCGGCTTCTTGCCTTCAGTTCCCAGTAATTCTTGCTGCAAGGGGCTGGTAGCTATAACAATGCTGTTGTCTTGACTTCCTAGCAGTAACTATCCAGCTGAATTTAAGCTCCAGGACTGGGTAAGAAGAGATTACTTGATACTTCTCATTTTAGTTGCAGACGGAAAACCATTGTAGAGAAGCATTTTGCATTATAAACCATTTTCCTCTTCTGTGAGTCTGTGCAGCAGAGCAGTGTTCTGGATCCTGCCTGTGCATCACAGAATAACAAGATCGGAGGGAGCTGTTCTGGGCATATCTGATGGCCTGTAGAATAATGCACTGCCCTGCTGCTGCCTTCTGCAGTGTGAACTGGATTTTGCATTCAGTTGCTTGCCTGCTAAGGCTTAAGGTGAGTTATAACCAGGCACAGTTAGGTAGTTCCCTGTCCCAGGGAGTTTATATTCTGTTTGAACCTGAGGCAATGGACAGGACTTTTCCCAAGGTCACAAGGAGTGTTAGTAGAGATTGAACCACGGCTTCTCTGGTTCTTAGCCTGTTGCTCTAGCCACCAGAGCTACTTTTCCACTTTATGGGAATGAGTAGATTGATGCTTGTGATAGAACAATCCACTATTCTACTCTACAGCACAGACACCATGTGGTATGCACCAATCAGTGCTGTGACATTACAACCCACTCCTGATTTCTCCAGTGCAGATGATGCCTGACCAGCATTTGGTAATGCCATCTTCGGTACACCACATGCTCAGTTCTCCCATATCTACCAGAAGATATCTCACTATGTATGGAGAAAAGGGTTGTTGCCTCTTTCTTTCTGAACCAATTATTTTTAAAGGTTTTTTGAGGTGGGGTTTTTTTTTTTGAAGATTGGATCTCATGACCAAGTCCAGCTGCTCCCATAAAGTTACTCCCTCCTCCCAAGAGCCTTTTTTTTCCGTGCTTTCTTGAAACTCCCAGGTGCCAGTGGCTGCATATTAATTGTTCACTTAGCATCTTTGCATAATAATGAATACAATATTAGTAAATATTATTTGAAAAAATTGCAATTTATTATGATTTAGTGCTTTTTTTTCCTCTCATGCACTCCAGAGTTCCCGCAACAGCAGATTCCAAATCGAGATTCCATAATGTGTTCACGCTAATATTAATAACTAAAAGTAAAAGCCCATCCAAGGATGGGGAAATGCTGTGAAGTGTAGGAAATGTATAACTGAGATGTTTGGTAGTAGAGAGTACAGGCTGAGTTCAGGTATACTGGGTTGTAGGAGAGAGCAGGGATCGACTATTCAGAGAGAGAGAGAGAGAAGGGCAGAGTTGGAGGGTACAGCCAGAGGGGGGTTCCAAATGTGGTAGAGTGAGCTTTGGACAATACAGAGAGTGGGGTAAGCTGGAGAGTACAGGGGAAGAGAGGGGCGGAGCTCAGTTTCCATAAAAAGAGAGAGGGGTGAAGCTGGAGAGTACAAGGGAAGAGAGGGGCGGAGCTCAGTTTCCATACAAAGAGAGAGGGGTGGAGCTGGAGAGTATAGGGGAAGAGAGGCAGAGCTCAGTTTCCATACAAAGAGAGTGGGGTGAAGCTGGAGAGTACAGGGGAAGAGAGGGGCGGAGCTCAGTTTCCATACAAAGAGAGAGGGGTGAAGCTGGAGAGTACAGGGGAAGAGAGGGGCGGAGCTCAGTTTCCATACAAAGTGAGAGGGGTGGAGCTGGAGAATATAGGGGAAGAGAGGCAGAGCTCAGTTTCCATACAAAGAGAGAGGGGTGAAGCTGGAGAGTACAGGGGAAGAGAGGCAGAGCTCAGTTTCCATACAAAGTGAGAGGGGTGGAGCTGGAGAATATAGGGGAAGAGAGGCAGAGCTCAGTTTACATAACGGTGATGCAGGTGCAGGACAACTTTCATCTTTATTAGAGTTAGGTATTGGGATCAATATTCAATGGTTTGTCCCGCCAAGTTTGAAACTTAGCTGGATAAACAATGGGTTTTAAATTTCCCACCACTCTGAATGATTCTGACTTATCTGTTTAGCTGGATAAAAGTTAGCTGGATAAATTGGAGGGATTCTGGGGAGCAGTCCAGGGCAGAGTTGAGTTACCTGGGTACCTTATCTGGCGAACTCTGATATTCAGTTAGCCGGATAAGTTCAAATTCAGAGTTGGCTAGATAGCTAGAGTTTGGTTGAGATGGGGAACAGTCCTAAAGTTATCTGGATATCCAGCTAGCTAGGAATTTATCTGGCTATATTCAGAGAAGCAGTTAAATCAGCAGCACTTCACTGAATATCTGTGACAATCTATGCAGCTAATTTTAGCTGGAAAAGTTCTCTGCTCACTGCACTGCTGAATATTGACCTCATTGTTTATAAAGTGTCATCAGCATATGCAGCACCATACTTAGGTAGGAAAGGTAGAAAATGACATGTAATAAAAATACATTTGCAAGAAAACAAGAGCAAGAGAAACCAAACCAGCAGAGAAGGGTGTAGACCCCTACTCCAAAGGAAGTAGTTACAGTCCAAAAAAGAACACTAGTGACAAGCGATGTAGACAGGGAAGACAGCACACAGCAGGGAAGAGTTTGAAAATTTAACAGAAAAGAGAAAGCAAGACAGGCCATTGCCAGTGGGCGTGGGGGAGTCATAAAATGTGTGGGGGGTTTTTTTTTATGTCACTAACTCCATGGCAGTAATTGGCATCCTGTGTGGCAGCAGAGATGCCAAAGATTAAATACGCATAAAGAGACAGGCCTCCCCTGTCACCTCCAGAGACCTGAAGCAGGAGAAGAACTGGCAGTAAATCCCCATATAATACTCTTCCCCAAAAGAGGAGACAGCTGCAAGCAACCAGTTATTCAACAAGGGTGCCGGTCAGCTGGGGCTTCCAGCAAAGCTCCATGTCATAATGTTAAACTTACCAATGGCACTTTTAACTCTTCTTCCCTGCAGCCTAAGCTGGTGAAATAATCTTATTTTCAGCACTGCTTCCTCTAGGGCTGTAAAAAAAAAAAAAACAACTCTAGATCTTATCAGGCTGAGTGGGTCCTGCTTTTCTCTGCACTGGTACAGAAACTAAAGCTAAAAGTTCATTGATATTTCAGGTACATTGATCATTTTCTGATGCCATTTCTTCAACACCACCAACAAAAAGAATGTACAAGCTAAAGGATAAGGAAATAGAGACTGTAAAGGTGGTGAGCGCATTGACGCAGGCGATGCTGGAGGGCGTGCATGGGAAGATCAGGCAAGCTCGGAGAGAGACATGGAATCTTTTGGTTTAGTAACCGACGTAGCAAAGGCTTAATCATTGGAAAGGAATGGGAACAGAGAAAACAGAGAACCTGATGGCAGGTAAGGATCATAGGGGCCCATCCCATCTGTGGATGCCTACCAGAAAAAAGAAATAGCCTGCAGAAGTGAGAAATACTGTGATATTGTTGCGTTTGGCAGTCCGCGGGCTGCTCCCCTGGACCGCCGCACAAACCTCCTCCGTCCAGGCCGTTCCTGCTCCTTCCCAACGCAGTGAATGCTGCCATCAGCCAGCCATGTAGCAGGAGGCCGCTCCTCAGTGGGGTGAGATGCCACCAGCAGGACACTGTCGTCAGAACGCGCCATGCCTTCCTCTAGGCACACATGCATGTCACTCTATGCCAGTTAAAAGGACTGTGGCAGGAAAGGCCCCATGGTCCCTAGTGATGACATCAGTAGCAGAGCCCTCTATAAGGACAGCCCTCCGGAAGCAACATGCCTCAGCAACAGGTCCCACTGCTATGAGCAGAGCGTGTTGCTTCCAGTGCCCTTGTCTTCAGTTCTTCAGCCTCTCCCCTTGTTGCCCACCTGTTCTTCTCCTCACCTTCCTGCCCTACCTATCCATCCCTCCTTTCCTTTTGGATGGTTTCCTGGTGTGATCTCGGCCTGATTTTGGATATAAGAACATGCCATACTCTGACCAAGGGTCCATCAAGCCCAGCATCCTGTTTCCAACAGTGGCCAATCCAGGCCATAAGGACCTGGCAAGTACCCAAAAACTAAGCATATTCCATGTTACCATTGCTAGTAATAGCAGTGGCTATTTTCTAAGTCAACTTAATTAATAGCAGGTAATGGACTTCTCCTCCAAGAACTTATCCAATCCTTTTTTAAACACAGCTATACTGCACTAACCACATCTTCTGGCAACAAATTCCAGAGTTTAATTGTGTGTTGAGTGAAAAAGAACTTTCTCTGATTAGTTTTAAATGTGCCACATGCTAACTTCATGGAGTGCCCCCTAGTCTTTCTACTATCCAAACGAGTAAATAACCGATTCACATCTACCCGTTCTAGACCTCTCATGATTTTAAACACCTCTATCATATCCCCCCTCAGCTGTCTCTGCCTGCCACTGACACTGCCTGCCTTTGGATAATGCCTGACCTCTGCCAGCTTCTACCCAGCTAACCTTCGATGACCTCTGTCGCCATCAGCAGAGGCTACCACCTAAGACCTGCCTGCCCCGGCATCCAAGGGCTGGTGTAGGCAAAGCTCCAGCTGGGCCTCTGCAGGTAGCGTTAACTCTGCCTTGGCCCAAGGGTCCATGAATGCAACAGATATTGTATATGACTCTTCACTGATAGTAATTTATAGAAATGAATGCTTCTGTGTGCCATCTAAGAGCATCTCTCTAGCTCATCAAGCAGAGGTGAAGAATTTCTGGTCCTTCAGGCCCCCATATTGATTGGTTTTCAGGCTATCCTTAATGAATATGCATGAGATACATTTGTATACAACAGAGGCAGTATGCATGCAAATCTATTCCATGCATATTCATTAGGAATATTTATTTATTTAAAAGTTTTTCTATACCACCCATACACAGCCCTGAGTAGTTTACAGAGGAAAACATTCATAAAAGTAACACAATGACATAAAAGAAAAAAACATATTGTAACCAGCGTGCCCAAAATACAGCCTTAGACCCAATGCCACCATGTATTAAAAGCCAACTCAAACAAATGTGCTTTTAAAAGCTTCTTAAAACTCCTTAGTACAGAAAGAGCAGGATGGTTTTCAGCCCTAGAAGACCAGCTAGTCCCTGCAACCACAGCAGCAGGTCTGCCTGAAACAGAGTCAAGCACAATTTAGGGAGATCATCAAAGCAATGCCAACCAGAAATGAAGGAAACCAGGCCATGGGGTCGTTTACCATACTACCCAAAAATATATAAAAGAGAAACAATAATCATAATTGTGAGACTTTCTCTTGCCTTTCTTAGACTAGCATTGTTGTGTGCAGAATCTATAAGCTGTCACTTGAAGGATATATATATATATATATATATATATATATATATATATATATATATATATATAGCTCAGGCAGTCACCTGCTGTTTGGTTAACCTTAACACAGAAAACAAGGCTAGAGCAGTAGTACTTATGGCACCCACTCAAGGTCAGTGCTACACTGCCAGATATAATGCAAGAAAAACAGGGATCCAGCCTTTGGCAGAATAACAGCAGTCCTTAGGTGATAACATTTTCTCTACTGGGTTCTCAGCATCTGAAGACCTGTAGAAAGACTAAAGGGAGACTATCCTCCCCCTCCCAAACTGGTCATGTCTTAAGCACAATGATCCACCTCGGGTTACGTGGGAAATATGGTGATTGCAACCTGATTAATTACTTTTATGATGTATTGCTATAATTTTAATTTGTGCTGCAGTTCTTAATTGTGCCGTAAACTGCACTGAAATTTTTATCATATGGGATCGATAAATGTAATAACACAAATATTACAGGTTTTCCGGGGCAGGTACTCACGAGCCTGCCTGGGCTCGCACAACACAATGTGGCCATGCCCTGGAAAATCTGTTCCTGCTTCTCACGTAGCCAGAGGCGGATTATTGTGCTGAGGCGAGGGATGTGGATGGGGAGTGGCCCTTTCACTCGGCATTCTGCAAGCCAGCACACGCCGAGGGCCCAGGAAGGCACGCGCCACCGCCTACAAGGAGCGAGAGGGCGAAGCTGCTGAAGGCAGGGCCTCTCTGCTGTGCTTGCCTAGCGCCTGGCAGTACCGGGCAGCCTGGCCTTCTGTGCTATTGCTAAGCAAACAGCAGGTGGCTGCCTGCGATCGT
The DNA here is from genome assembly GCF_901001135.1 of Rhinatrema bivittatum. Taxonomy (NCBI): domain Eukaryota; kingdom Metazoa; phylum Chordata; class Amphibia; order Gymnophiona; family Rhinatrematidae; genus Rhinatrema; species Rhinatrema bivittatum. The sequence goes on along the minus strand of NC_042626.1, from coordinate 24,626,540 downwards.
CGCTATTCCTTCTCCGATGACCCTGCGCTGCCCGGCACTCATTCTCCTCCGACTTGCGTGGGTGGAGCGAGGGGGGGGGGGGCGCCTCTTTCCCGACAGACACTCATTTGAGAGACCCTCTACCCCCCCCCCCCCCCCCCAACTGATCTTTAGCGCAATGCTTTAAAGTGCAGAGAGCCCATCCGAATGTGAGGGTGAAGGAACAGCTGCTTTTTATTTATTATTTTTTTAATTCTTGTTGTTTATAGATCTTGCTTTGTCCCTCTCCTCGGCGGTACCTCCTCTTCCTGCTGCTGTTGCTGAGACGGTGCTGCACTGCAGCAGCTAGGGAGCTTTTCTGTTTGGGGAGATAGAGAAAAGTCCAGGATAGCTGTGCAGACAAGAACCCCAGGTGAAGCAGCACGGTTAACGCCCCGAGCACTGATGTAACATAAATCCTACTACAAGCAACACGAATAGCAGGAGCATAACTGCAGGGGGCGAGGGGAGGCGGGGCAGGCAGAGGCACTAAACCTATAGTAGCATTCTGCAGCTCGCTCTCTCTATTAATATCTATAGATAGGCTACACTATTCAGTGGCCCCCTACGGTAAGGCTCTGGACGTCTTAACTTTAGTGACATCCTATCCGTTTCTGTATTCGTCACTGACGACAGGCACGGACACTAGAACCACCAAATTAGCCTATTATCATTACTAGGTCACTGGTAAATCTAATGTTTGCAGTTTAAAAAAAGTGATGCATCCAGAGATAAATTATGATTATTTTAAAGAAAGCACAGAAAATGTAGAAATACTCCGTGCTGCCTTGCTCGACTTTCTGAGCAGCGCCAAGGATAATTTCAGCACTGACCTTTAGGATTTCACAGATGCCTGGAACTACATTGTTGCCTTGAGCTGTCATTTTGTACCTTGCTGCTGGGGGTTTTTTTTTTTTTTTTTCCTTCTTCCTCTGTTCCTGGCGCACAGTTGGGAGCAGAGCCGCTCACATGAACGTGTGTGCATTTTGCCGAAAGGCATTAAGGCTGGCACACAGGGCCCTACCGAGGCTGACACAAGATAGTCAGCAGGAGGGTCATGGCGATTCTACTTAGAGCCTGCTGCCCCTTACAGCCAGGAGTGGTTAAAAAAAACAAAACCATTCTTTTGGGTCCCCATTTTCACTCGGAATGCGCCTTTGGAAAGGACTGGCAGGTGGCGCACTGCTTTGGTAGGGGGCATTGTCACAGCCACTTTTTAACAGGCGTTACACCAGGACAATTTAGCAGGAAAAGGGTTAAAGTCCTAATAGGCACAGTCTCACGCTGGAAGGCTGCCATCACTTTCCCCTCCCCCAAAGTTTGTGAAACGAATAAATTCTGGATGCACTGACGGTGCATCCAGAATATATATATATATATATATATATATATATATATATATATATATATATATATATATATATATATATATATATAATTGCATGTGGCTGATATCTTTTCGTTTTATATATTATTATTATTATTATTATATATATTTATATATATTATTATTATTTTATATATATATAAAACGAACAGATGTCAGCCACATGCAATTATTTCATTCATGTTTCTTAGTAAGCTGGAAAAGGTCAATTCTAGGAGCCCTTCCCCCTCCCTTCCTCCTACATGGAGGCAGCCTAGCATCCACTGCCCTCTCCATGAGACTACCTTGGATGAATCGGGGCTCGATTACGTTGAGGACCCAGACGGACTTTTTCTGCTTTGGCAGAAAGGGATTCCGGGGCCAGATTCTGCATGGACTTTTCCTTTGAATGAACCTATATCGGTTCTCTCCCTCTCCAGTAACATTGGCACTGCCGGTTCTGGAGGAGACGGGAAGGGAGCCTGGCAAGAACTCAAAAGGAGATATGGGTTTTAAGTGAGCAAACTACAGGCTCGCACATTTAAGGCAGCAGCTGCCAGTCACTGGCTTTTCGCCCTCCATCCTCTGAAACCAGAAGGTCCAATAAAACCCCACTAGGCGTTTACTAAAGTGCGCGGCCCTGCTGTTCAGCACCAAAGCTTTGGACAGCTCCAGCGAGGAACCCTCGTGCCCACCACCGAAATGAAGGGCGCTTTTCCAATGCGCCTGAAAAAAAAAAGGGTCTGTTTTAGCAGTGCCCCTGAAATGCCCACGATGACAGCCTGGGGCAGGAGGTCGAGCGAGCTGGAGAGGTGTCGTGCTGGCCCCACAGACCCGGCAGGGCTTGCCTGCTCCCCAGCAGAAAACCCTGAAATCCACTTATCTTGTCTTCAGAATGCTCCTGACGTCTCCTTAATGAGAATTAATTCAGAAGGAAATGTCTCTTCCTAAAAATAACAGGCTGCCCGGGGACTAATCACATCATTACTACAATTCGGGGGGGGGTTCAACCACTTTTGACTAGACGCTTTAGTTGGTCTAGGAAAGTAGCGAGGCTTGATCCATTACGCTTGGCAGCGGCAGGAAGCGACAGGAGAGGAGAATCAAAGCGAGAGAAGCCGAAAGAACTGAAGTAAGAGGAGCAGACGAGATCTGTGTGGCGCTTGTTCCCTGGATCATCTGTCCGGCTGCATAGCGTTCTCCATAGCCCCCGAGCCCAGCCCTTGCTTTGCATCAAGGCTTCAGTTAAGGCAGCATTCAGGCACCATTGGGGAAGAAACGGAATTAGATTAGACAGTAAGAGACGCCCCGGAGAGAGGGAATAAGGAGGGGTTAAGAAGGTGAAGAAAAAAAAAATCTATTGTAATGTGATTGTTTTAAAACCTCCTCCCTCCCCCCATTACACTACATAGCATTCGGTATTGATTTTAACAGAAAGCCCAGCAAAATACGGCTGCACAGGGGAGGAACAGCAGAAGTGGGTAACAGCAGCACTACGAAGCCAGCTTCTTCAGACTGCAATGTGTTTCTTCATTTTCTGTTCTTAATATTGTCTTCTTTCTATTTTCTCGGTCCAAATATGGACCAAAAAGTGTATATTTTTAATTATGACCGTACCCCCTTTTTTTTTTTTTTTTTTTTTTTTTTTTTAAATATCATTCTCCAATCCATCTGCTGGTGTTATATTAGGAGCCTTGTGTGTACCTCCGTAATATAAGTGCATGCGGTTCTGATGGGGGCCAGCCTACCAGCTTGGAGTTCAAGAAAGGCGGGAGCAGGCAAGCAGGAGGAACTTTCAAAAACGTCTAACCATGAAACAGAAGATAAACAAGTTTACTCATTGTAACTGCCAATGGTTTTGCCGGTGCTCTCAATGGTGGAATGACCTGCGTGAATCTTTACCGAAGCGGGACTTCCTTGCCTATCTCATCCATCATGGCCAAGATCTAGAGATTGTTTGCTCCTGCTATTTGCTTGGCTTAATTTCTAAAGCAGTGACCAATAGCATGCTTCTAAAAGGTAGATGAAATGAAAAATAATGAAAAAGCTGAATGACAACACTCGATGATTTACCTACATACCCCCTCAACGGGATCTAAGATCTGCAAATAAAGGCCTTCTGACAGTCCCTTCAGTCGGACAGCACATTTAAGTGAGGTTAGGGAGAGATCTATTTCAGTTGCTGGTCCCAAACTGTGGAACTCTATGCCTGTGGAATTAACCCCTAGCTTCATAAAAAAATGCTATAATATCGCATACATAATGTCTGTGGTAAGAGAAAGGGGTGTGTTTAAGGTAATTTTTAGAATTACCGCACCATGCGGTAACATAGTGCTTTACACAGGTAGTATTGCGGGATGTGGTAAACCTTTTGCACCCCGCGATACTTCCTATTTCGAAACTCGCAGAGAGAGAGAGAGCAAGTGAGTGAGCATATTGCACAGCTTAATACCATACTATTTGGCATTGCCCCTCATCATCATAAATCCTACTCCTTCCCAGCATTTGCAATAGTGCCATTATTGTGTGTGTTAATGTAGTTTGATGAGTGACATTGTAAGGTTCCAAAGTGAATTTCCCATTTTTAAAAAAGGACTGAAGGCCTGGCTTTTCAAACTAGCTTATGAGAACAATGCTTAACTATGGCAGTTTCTGTTATTTTGGCTAGCATGAAGTTTTTGGAATCTGGATTATTGAATGAGGCATGTTTCTTCTTTTATTCTTTTATGTTTTAATTCATTTTATTTTATTTGAATTCTATTTTATGTTTGCATTTTAAATATTTTATTATTATATTGTTTGTTTTTACTATCTGCTTGTTTATTATTTGAATTTTATGTTACTGTTTGGCTATGTTTTTATTTATACATTGTAAACTGCTGTGATTAATTCAGAACAATGGTATATAAATATTACAAATAAATACAAATAAATAAATAGATGAACAGCATCCAGTTATATAAGAACATAATGCTTGCCATACTGGGTCAGATCAAGGGTCCATCAAGCCCAGTACTCTGTTTCCAATAGTGGCCAAGCCAGGTCACAAACACCTGGCAGGATCCCAAGGGGTAGATAGGTTCCAAGCTGCTTATCCCAAGAATAAGGAATGGATTTCTTCAACTCTCCCTTAATAATTGTTAATGGACTTTTCCTCCAGGAACTTGGCCAAACCTTTTTTAAACACAGCTATACTAACATCTTTCACCACATCCTCTGGAAATGAATTGCAGAGCTTAATTATGCGTTGAGTAAACAAATATTTTATCTTATTAGTTTTAAATGTATTACCCAGTAACTTCATTGTGTGCCCCTCATCTTTGTACTTTTTGAATGAGTAAACAACTGATTAACATTTACTCATTCCATTCTACTCATTATTTTAGAGACCTCTATCACATCTCCTTTCAGCAGTTTCTCCCCCAAGCCTTTCTTCACAGGGGAATTGTTTTGTCCCCTTTATCATCCTGGCTGCTCTTCTCTGTACTTTTTCTAATTCTGCTATATCTTTCTTGAAATATGGTGACCAGAACTGAACACAATACTCAAGATGAGGTTGCACCATGGAGCAATACAGAAGCATTATGATATTCTCTGTTTTATCCTCTATTCCTTTCCTAATAATTACTAGCATTCTATTTGCTTTATTGGCTGCTGATGCACACTGAGCAGAAGATTTCAACATATTTTCAATGATGACACCTGGATCCTTTTCTTAAGCGGTGACTCCTAATGTGTACCTTTGCATTTTGTTGCAATAATTTGGGTTCCTGTTCCCTAGTGCACTTTGCACTTATCTACATTATACTATATTTTCCATTTGCATGCCCTGTTTCCCAGTTTTGCAGTGTCCTCTTGCAATTTCTCACAATCCTCTACTGATTTGACAACATTGAATAATTTTGTGTCATCGGCAAATTTGATCACCTCCCCTTTCGAGGTCATTTAAAAATATATTACAAAGCATCAGTCCTAGAACAGATCCCTAGGGCACTCCACTATTCATCTTTTCCCATTGGGAAATTTTACCATTTAGCCCTGCTCTCTGTTTTCTATCTTTTAACCAGTTGGCAATCCACAATAGGACACTGCCACCTAGCCCATGATTTTCTAATTTCCTCTCATGAAGGACTTTGTCAAATGCTTTCTGGAAATCCAGATACACTATATCAACTGGCTCACCTTTATCTACATGTTTATTTATGCCTTCAAAAATTGTACCAAATGTGTGAGCCAAGACTTCCCTTGGCTAAATCCATGTGGGCTTTGTCCCATTAAACTATGCTTATCTACATGTTCAGCAATTATTTTTCTTTATGATAGTTTCTACCATTTTGCCTGGCACAGATGTCAGACTCACTGATCTGTAATTTCCGGAATCACCCCTTGATCCCTTTTTAAAAATTGGCATTACAATGGCAACCTTCCAGTCTTCAGGTACCATAGATGATGTTATTGATAGTTTACAAATTTCCAATAGTAAGTCTGCAATTTCATTTCTCAGTTCTTTCAGCACTCTTGGATGTATACCATCTGGTCCATGTGATTTGCTACTCTTTAGTTTGTCAATTTACCCTAGTACTTCTTCCAGATTCACTAAGATTTGTTTCAGTTCCTCTGAATCATCACCTTTGAATATCATTTCTGGCATGGGTTTATCTATTGACACATTAATGTAATGCACACTTCCTTGGATAACGTGTGCATTACATTGTGTTGTTCTGTTTTTGTTATGAAATTAATAAATTCATGGAGGTGTGTTGAATAGTGATGTACTTGTTTGCCAAGCATTCTTTATGTCGAATATCTATCTATATATGGGTATATCTCTTATATCTTCCTCAGTAAATACTGAAGCAAAGACTTCATTTAGTCTCTCTGCTATAACTTTATCATCCCTAAGTGCTCCTTTTACCCCTTGATCATCTAATTATCCAAATGACCCCCTCACAGGCTTTTTACCTCACATGTACCTGAAAAAGATTTTATTATGAGTTTTTGCTTCCATGAGCAGCTTCTTTTTAAATTCTCTCTTTGTCATCCTTATGAATGCTTTGCATCTGACTTGCCATTATGCTGCTGTTTCCTTCATTCAGATCCCTTTTCTATTTCTTGAAAGATGTTCTTTTAGATATTATAGCCTCTCTCATCTCACCTTTCAACCATGCTGGTAGTCATTTAGCTTTTTTTTCACCTTTTCTAATGTGTGGAATACATCTGTTCTGGGCTTCCAAGACAGTATTTTTAAACAACATCCATGCCTGAGCTAAATTCTTAACCTTTGCAGTTGCTCCATTTTCCTCATTTTATCATGTTATCACCTTTTTGAAAGTTAAATGCTGCCATAGTAGATTTCTTTTTTTTTGCGCTCTCTCCAGTTAAGTCGTAATGTTGTGATCACTATTGCCAAGTGGCCTCGAACACTGTTACCTCTCACACCAAATACTGTATTCCATTAAGGACTAGGTTGGTTCTTGTACCAGCTGCTCCATAAAGCAGTCTTTTATTTCATCTAGGAACTTTACTTCTCTAGAATGCTTTGATGTAACATTCACCCAGTCAATACTGGGGTAATTGAAATCTCCATTATTACTGTGCTGCTGATTTTGTTAACTTCCCTAATTTCTTTTAGCATTTCATTGTCTGTTAGTTCATTTTGGCCAGGTGCATGGTAATACACCCCCATTACTTTTTTATTCCCTTTTTCACCTGGAATTTCTATCCATAAAGATTCAACATTGCATTTTGTTTCCTGCAGAACTTTTATCCTCTTTGACTCAATGCTCTCTTTAACAATTAATACCACCCCTCCACCAATTTGATCCATCATATCATTTCGATATAATTTGTACCCTGGTATCACAGTAAATGTACAGTATATCTTTAGTCCTTCATTCTTTTAGATATTGGAAATGTCAATATCAGCTTATTTTTTTTTAGTCTTTACCTTGTTGCTAACTGAACATTTGTTTTAATAAAATCTAGTTAAAAATGAGAAAGGAAGTAGAAACTTTGTATATACATGGAGTTTCTACCACTTTTCATCTTTTCCCTATTGAAAATGACCTGAAACTCATCAATTTTTTAAATTTTCCATAGTGTATCAAGTAGATTATGGTGTACCTTCTCCACTTCCCTCCACCCCCACCAGTTTTAAAGCCAATTGGTGCAATTTAGTAGATGTTATGCCTTCAAAAGAATAGATGGATGGGTTGAATAACTGTTGTGGTTTTGCATTTTGTGTTGAAAAATGCTTAAAAAAAAAAAGTTCCTAGAAAAAAGGGCTGCCAATAACAAGGCTGCCTCAATGTCTTTCTGCACAAGAGCAGTTATTAATGGATGGAGATCCAGTGAAGGGAGCCCAGGGGAGGAGAGATGTGGCAATGACAAGGACCTCTATAGGAGCTGTAGGGGCTGAAATGAGGTATCAGGAAGGCCACCTAAGTGGAGATTACAGAAATCAAAACTAGAAAGAAAATAGTAAAAAGCAGAACATGTCAGGTGGTAATAAGTAAGAATTTTAGAAAGGCTTTATATTTTGCAGAGATTCATAAGTACTTTTTTGTAATTAAGGGTATGTACTGTTAAATTCTAGATATATTGATATATGTTTGTATTGTTTGATGATTTTATGGAAGTTTTATTAGTGTAATGCATATTGAATAATGTATTGGAAGACATTATTATTTTTTTATTTTTAATTTTTTTTTTTTTATATACCGAAGTTCTTGTAGGGACTACAAATCAATCCGGTTTACATAAAACGAAGAACATAAAACGACATGAAATATAAAAGCGTTTAAATAAATAAATAAATAAATAGGTAGCTCTTCTCCCAGAAGTTTAAGAAAAAAATAAAATAAAGGGAGAAACCAGTGGAATATAAAATAGAAAAGTACTATGTATGTTTGAAACAAAAGCTTAAAAAAATATCTTTTCAGCTTGCACTGCAGCAGTTTAGCAATGGAGTTTGATTCAGTTTCATAGTAAAATGGAAACCATCGAAAACCCCAGAGCAAACTTCCCAGCCTGGCTGAAATCATTTAATCAGCTGTTTTGATTCAATGCGGGTCTCTTTCATAGCAACTGTGGCAATAACAAGTGAAAACTTAGTGGAAATAATGCCATGTAATTATGAGTTTTTCAGCTACACGCTGCTATGATTTGGATTACTTACTATGGGAGATGAGTTAAAGCATCAGCAGGGCTGGCTACATTTTGCAATATATTATCTTTCCTGTTTCTTGGCTCTCTTGCTTCCTCTTGGTGTCTTCTTCATAGGTCTCTTTTCTTTTTTTGTCCTACTATATTTTATTTCTTATGATTTCACACCCCTGCTCGAATAAATGTCACCTGGCCTTGGAAATGCCCTACCACTACACGTGTAAGTGCACCAGGGGTGCTGCTGCATTAACTCTCATCAGAAGCACGGGTGGCCTCTTCCTTTGAAAATGTGTGTAAAGTAGCAGCGGGCATTGCACTTAGGTAGGCTGTTGTGAAAATTGCTCCAGAAGTGAGCACACTAGCGTGAGCACAAACACAGACTAGCTCAAGAATGATGTCAAACATCCCCCCTCTCCCTCTCCTGCTCTCCCTCCCCTTTCACTTTCTCTCCTAGCTTCTCTCTCTCTCCCCTCTCTTTCCCCAGTTCACTTCCTTTTTTATGACCCTGAAAGTGGTGGGGTTTCTTGGCTTTTAGCAAACCTTTCTTTACTATCGATGGGTAAATTCAATTTAGATCTTTTACACTGTATCTCGCCAAAGGGCATCAACTTGAAAATAAACCACTGGAAGCAATTTTGTTGCAAAACAACAACAAAAAAATCTTTTTCTTCTTTTGAGTCAAATATTATAAGGAAGAGGAATAAATCTGTTCATAGTTACTGATCAGCTTTGGGAGAAAGGGACCCAAGATGACTGTAAATGGTTACGGTTGAAATAATCCAGCAAGCAATTGCAAGATATTATTTCTATTTCTCATTTCCAGTTACCAGGTTATAAAAAGGAAAATGTTTCTCTTTTTTTTTTTTTTAATAATAAGAAAGTTCTCCAGAGCCTTTTCATCGGTTAATATGGACAGCAGTGATTTCTTTAACTTTAACTCAGTGCCCTGGGTCAATGAGAAGTCATTTAAAGCAAGAATGGTTGGAACGGTCTCTCCAGTCAATAGCAAGAACTGCTCATTAGAAGATCTTTTAATGTAAATTTTGTTGTTGATTGTTTCTTCTTGATTGCTTTTCTGTGCATGCGTGTGTATGAGAGAGAGAGAGAGAAAACGTACGGCACAACTCCGATCAATATCTATACAGAATGGGAAATTTACAGGAAAATCTGAGAAATGAGATAAAGTGAAAAAAGAGAAAAGGGCAAAAGGCGAGGAAGCTAAGAGCAGAGCCCAGGAGGAAAACGGGAAAGTTGGCAGAACATCTTGGAGGATCTCAGCTACATGTCCTAAACTGTCCTAGAGTTTTATATCCATCAGCCTGTGAGGACGGATGGGCAGAGGATGAGGCTGGGAGTCTTCAGTATGAGCAACCCTTCTTCTGAGTTTCTGCATGAGTCCAAACACCTGCAATAGGGTAATGATAATAACCTTGTTCCCTTTCTAATTGGGAAGTAAAGGAGCAGGTATTCATCCTCCAATGAGGTGATTGCATTTTAAGGCAACCATCTGGCTCTATATCTTCAGAAGGCAAGTATAAACTTCTATTTCAGATTTCCAAACAGCAGCAGTAGGTGTCACAGGGTGCGAGTCATTAGGCTGTGGTGCAGTTGACCCAGCCCAGCAAGTAAACCAGCTGGGCCTACGACAACAGCAGGCAGACCCGCTCAAGCTTGGCCTAGGTTGGGGCATCACCTACACTAACTCCTTTCTCCGCAGGTTCAACCCTTGGTTTCTGGGGCCGGCAGGACTTAGGTGATGTTCCTGCAGAGAGAAGTCAGGCTGAGTCAATGAGCAGGCCAAGGTTGGGGCAGGCAGAAATCAATCAGCATCGGGGTACAAGCATAGGTCAGGCCAGGCGGAGATCAGGTAGTATCAGTATCTAAGCAAGAGGTCAGGGCAGATGGAGATCAGGCAGCTTGACTATCCAAGCAGAAGTCAGGGCAGGCGGAGATCAGACAACATTCGTATCCAAAAGGTCAAAATCCAAAAGACAACCTGAGACAGGACAGACAGGCAAGAAGGGCATGAACTAGGGCAAGGAGCAGAACTGGAGCAAGGCAAGGCAAGGACCTGGGCTGCAGGCAAGGCAAGGAACTGGACTGAAGGCAAGGAAAGGCAAGGCAAAGTAAGGAGCTGGGTAGAAGACAAGGAAACGTACTTCAGGCAGCAAGGCATGGCAGGAGAACCTGTTGCAAAGGCACTGGCTGGGGATGTGGGCCAGGTTTTAGTCCCTGGCAAGACTATTCTGCTTCCCATTGTAGGGCCTAGAAGTTCAAAACAATAGCATGCCTAAGAGGGGTGCAGCATAGGCGGCATAAGAGGCAGGATGGTGGTGTCCCTGCAGATTCGGCTTGAATCCTGCCAATGGGCCGTATTCCTCAATTTCCCAGAGAGTAGCTTGTAAAGATCTAATAGGATTTGTAACAGGAACTAATAATTCATCAGCAAAAGCCACTAATTTGAAAGTAATACACCCCAGTTGAATTCCATGAATATCCACTGAGGAACCCAATGCCTGAAGGAGGGGGTTGAAAGAGAGTACAAATAGCAGGGGAGATAGTGGGCAACCCTGATGGGTACCTCAACTTAATACAAAATCTTTAAAGAATTCTTCATTTACAAAAATGGCTGCCTATGGTGTTGTGTAGAACGTAGTAAGGAAAGAGATACATTGGCCATTAAAACCAAATGCTTTAAGAGTTTCAAATAGAAACGTCCAATTCTCTCAATCAAAAGCCTTTTCAGCATCAAAACTGACCAACAAAAAATTCAACTGAGACTTTTGAGAGAATGCCATAGAGGCCAATACTCTTCTTACATTCAAAACTGCCTGAGTGCTTTTAACAAATCCCACTTCTTCAAGAGAAATCAATTGAGAAAGAAACTTCAGCCATAATCTTTACTAGAATCTTTATATCACAGTTTAAAAGTCAGAGGCCATTACGAACCAGGTAGAGTTGGCTCTTGCCCCAATTTAGGAAGGAGCACATGGCAATTTTTTGCATCGGGGTAATAGTTAATAGCCTCATCTACATGGCATTTACATGTGAAGAGTGCTATTAGCTAAGCACAATTTTGGATACATGTTTTGCACACACTAATCCCTTTATTGCATCAGGTGTTAGCCTAGCAATAGGTGTTAGCCTAGCGCATCCAAATTGCTGGTTAAACTGTGCACTAGCCTGAGCGCACGATATTGCATTGACCCCTCTGTGTGCTCCTTGTCCTTCAATGCACCTCATATTGGGGTTTCTTACTTCCAGATACATCCAGGATGATAGCAGACCCTGACTTGCAAAAAAATGTCTTAGATGTGCCATGAAAAGAGAGATGAGTCATTGAGGAAAAGAGTAAGAGAGGAGAACTGTAGGGATATAGGAGACAGAAAATTACATAAGATTTTCCATACAGGCTCAGACCAAAGGTCCATCAAGCCCTGTTCCCAGTAATAGCCTATCCCAGTCACAAGTAACAGGCAGGATCCCAAGGGGTAGATAGATTCCATGCTGCTTATTCCAGGGATAAGAAGTGGATTTCTACAACTCACCTTAATAATGGTTTATGGACTTTTCCTCCAGGAACTTGTGCAAATCTTTTTCAAACACAGCTACACTAATAGCTCTCACCACATCCTCTGGAAATGAATTCCAGAGCTTAATTATGCGCTGAGTAAAACAATATTTTCTCTTATTAGTTTTAAGGGTATCACCTAGTAACTTCATTGTATGTCCCCTTATTTTTGTACTTCTTGAATGAATAAACAACCAATTAATGTTTACTTGTTCCACTCCACTCATTATTTTGTAGACCTGTATCATATCTCCCTTCAGCCATCTCTTCTCCAAGAGAAGAGTCCTAACCTCTTTAGCCTTTCCTCATAGGGGACTCATTCCATCCCCTTCATTATTTTGGTCACCCTTCTCTGTACTTTTTCTAATTCTGCTATATCTTTTTTTGAGATTTGGAGACCAGAATTACACACAATACTCAAGGGGGGTCATTTTCAAAAGAATTTACATGTGTAAATGTAACTACCATTGTAGCAATTTTCAAAAGTCCAGTTACTTGAGTAAAGTGCATTTTCATGCATAAAACACAGTTTTACGCATGTAAATGCTTTTTAAAATCAGGCCCAAGAGGAGGTAGCACCATGGAGCGATACAGTGGCATTATGATATTCTCTATTTTATTCACTATTCCTTTCCTAATAATTCCTAGCATTCTATTTGCTTTCTTGGCTGTTGCTGCACACAGAGCAGAAGATTTCAATGAATTATCAACAATAATGTCTAGATCCTTTTCCTGAATAGTGACTCCTAATGTGGAACCTTGCATTGTGTAGCTTTAATTTGAGTTACTCTTCCCTAAGTGCATCCAGAAATTAGGGATCGATCTGTATTTAAAATCAAGTGTATATTTTAAGTCCACCTCTTAGTGTATTCTGCTTTCTCTGTCTTCACCTACAATCATTCTGATTACCTTTTCTTGTATAAACCATAATTCAACTGAACTTCCCTCACTGATTGTCCCAGTGCTGCCATCTGTTTGTGCTGCCTGCTTTGCGGATTGGCTTCACTTACTCTGCTCTCCTCCCCGGAGGTAGGATAAGTAATATGCCTGGTTGGTAGCTTTCATTTACTTTATGGACCTAATCTCCTAATCTCTTATCAGCCCCGCTGTAATGAGGATTGGAAGTGTATCATCATACAGCAGCTCCCCAAAGATTCCCCATCATTTCTATTCCATGCTAATAACAGCCCAGGATTCTGGAGCATTTCAAAACAGCCTCCGACTGCAACCTCAAAGGGAAGCGTTTACTTATGGGTTAGCAACAGCCCCATGTGCCAGCTTGGTGGGTGCTTTAGCACCCACCCAGGATTGAGCAAACTCCTTCCCTGTGTTTGGGGAGGGGGTCATTTGTGCTGAGTTTAGCATCCCCGGTCATTTCGAAAAGTTGGCTCCTATGGCAATGGCCAGTGGAAGTTGGCAAATTGGAGGGGAGGTGAAGCACAGGAGCCGCCCTACATGGGCTTCTCCAAACATCAACTTGCCTGTTTGCTAGCTGTATTCCACCCTTTCTTGATCTTGTTCTTAGACTGTCTTTCCTTTTTATTGTAGAGCAACCTTCTGTTGCTCCCATAGGTCTGGAAGCATGTGCCTTCTGTAAAGTCACTTTCCTTTAACATTTCTTTTCCCTTGAGGTCACCGAGTCAGGGGAATATATTCCCTCTCTGGTCCTGAGACCTCAGGCTCCTCCCATATCACTATCCTTACTGCAATAAAGGACACCCAGCCTAGCACACAGGTTTACGTGCAGTTAGCCGCATGTTTGGACGTGCGATAAGGAGAATAGTGCATCCAAAACATGCGCCCAAATAAATGCATAGCCGATAGCACCCATCACATGCAAATTCCATGTGGATGAGGCTAATAGCTATTACTCCCCGATGCAGAAAATCGCTGGGCACCCATCGTACACTTTTTCACATGGCAAATTTAACTGCAGCCCTGGAGGTGGCATAAAGTCAATCTGCGAGTCAAAGGCCATTGAGAAGTTTAAAAATACAGTCCTCTGCGGTTCTTATTTATTTATTTTTATATACTGGCATATCACATTGGTTTACATTCAGGTACTGGAGGTATTTCTCTATCCCCAGAGGGCTTACAACCTAACTTTTGTACCTGAGGCAATGGAGGGTAAAGTGACTTGCCCAAGGTCACAAAGAGCAACAACAGTACTTGAACGCTGGTCTCCTGGTTCATAGCCCACTGCTCTAACCACTAGGCTATTCCTCCTCCCTATTTAGTATCATTGTGACACTTAAATTTACTGCTTGCGGTGTTGAAAAATAAATGTATGTTGGCTTGATTTATTTATTTTTTTTAATTCTTCTGGATGCATAATTTAGACGCCCATAGCAAGGAGCACTTAGCTATGGGCGTCTACAGCAACCTCAGCAAAATTGGCCAGAAGAAGAGTAATAAAAAACGGACGCTCGTATTGAGCATCCGTTGCAATCGTGGCCACCCAATGCATTTGAGCGATAGAATGCACAATTCTCCCCTAGCGCGTCCTTTTCTACGCAGTTCCTCATTTACATACTGCATCGGAGGATGTGGATGAGTGCGCGTTAGGAAAACCAGTGCTCAATACAAGCGTCCGTTTTCAACGCTCATCTTGTTGCCTTGGCCCCAGACTGTGCTAACTGGACCCCTCTTTGGATGGGGGGGTCTCCAGCACTTCATGAACTCTTCTAGCTTGCTGGAGCATTGTGCAGACAGAGACTGCAGTGGCAAAGCATAAAGAAAAGAAAGGGAGAAAGGCTTCCAAAAATAAACTAAAGAAATAAATAAGCCCTTACTAAAAGTGGCAACAATCCAGGATCCAATTGAATCCATCTCCTCCTGTTCTGCTTCTGCTACCCAAGCTGCTTCCATTCAGCTTTCTGTCCATCATTGCCTCCTTCTTTCACCTGCTCAGCGCGTGGATCCTCACATCCCCCTGCCTCGTCCTGCCAGCAAAGAGGTTGATTAAGCTTGTTCTGCAAGCCAGACAGAGCCCGAGACCGTAGGATGCTCTTCTTTGGGATGACATTACAAATCTATGAAGCCACCCCAACGAAGTTCCCGGATAGAAAAGGCAGTGAAGAAGGTGGAGAGAGACAGAAGCCAGGCTGCGTGCACCCTTCCTCCCTCCCTCCTTCTGGCTGCCTGCAGGACTGAGCCGAAAGAAGGTACTCTAGCCTTGCCTAAGGGAATCAGAAGTAAAAGTTCATGCCCGCAGTAGTGAGGTGACACCAAGAGAGGCTCAGGCTGGCCGGTGTGACACAGAATTCTTGGCAACCTCAGGTCCAACACACGGATGGGAGGTAAACTCCATCAACAAGATCCCTGGAGACTTACGATACACCACAATTTGCTAATACTACTACTTGTCTATTTTACAGCAGTACCTGGCCATACTCAGCACTGTGCGATGAGTAGGCTAAGTCCCTGCCCCAAAGAGTTTACAATTTAAGTGCACAACAGGAGACACAGTGACTTTCCCAAGGTCACAGGAAATGTCAGTGGGAGAAGTGGGAATTGTGGGAGTTGAAGCCTGAGCTTTCCTGGTTCTCAGCCCAGTGCTCTAGCCAAGGTAGACAGCTCTGGTTCTGCAGTGGGAATTGTGGGAGTTGAAGTCTGAGCTTCCCTGGTTCTCAGCCCAGTGCTCTAGCCATGGTAGACAGCTCTGGTTCTGCAGTGGGAATTGTGGGAGTTGAAGTCTGAGCTTCCCTGGTTCTCAGCCCAGTGCTCTAGCCAAGGTAGACAGCTCTGGTTCTGCAGTGGGAATTGTGGGAGTTGAAGTCTGAGCTTCCCTGGTTCTCAGCCCAGTGCTCTAGCCAAGGTAGACAGCTCTGGTTCTGCAGTGGGAATTGTGGGAGTTGAAGCCTGAGCTTCCCTGGTTCTCAGCCCAGTGCTCTAGCCATGGTAGACAGCTCTGGTTCTGCAGTGGGAATTGTGGGAGTTGACGTCTGAGCTTCCCTGGTTCTCAGCCCAGTGCTCTAGCCAAGGTAGACAGCTCTGGTTCTGCAGTGGGAATTGTGGGAGTTGAAGCCTGAGCTTCCCTGGTTCTCAGCCCAGTGCTCTAGCCATGGTAGACAGCTCTGGTTCTGCAGTGCCACAAACAGGTTTGGTTTTCAGGACATCTGTACTGAGTATGTGCACGAGGTATATTTGCATACAACAGAGGCAGAGCATGCAAATGTACCTTCTGCATATCCATGGGGGATATTCTGAAAAGCTGACCTGTTTGTTCCACTCCAGGACCGGAATCGCCTACACCTGCTCCAACAACTAGGCCACTCGATTATTCATGCGCTCTACCAGTCCGGTCCAGTCAGATGGAAGTCAAATATCCCATTCTATTCAGAAAGTAAACTACTCCACTAGCCGAAAAGACTTTAGGCTAGAAAGCCTGACAATTACTGTTCAGACTGTCACCTTCTCTGCTCTGCTGGATGGCTTCTTGCTCGTTTCTGGAGCTCTCTTGCCTCTCATTCCCAGCTCTGCCTCTCGCCCTGCTGTGCTCTTCTTGGCAGAGGTGCAATCCACCACGGGCAGCCGTGCGGACCCGAGTGCCAGGGCACACCTGGATCTTGTCGGCTCCCTCCTGCCGTTCCCTCGCCTCGGCTCGTCTGCGCTGGCTCATTACCGATTCTCACTCTGCTGGAAACCGAGCGCACGAGAAGCGGCAGAGTCCCGGCCACAGCTGGGGGGCTGCCTTGTTTCCCTCGGCTCGGTTCAGAAGCCCGCCGCACAGGTCAGTGGGGAACAGGAATGAGCATTTTATATGCGCCTGCTCTCTCTGTTACATTAAGGATGGTCACGAATTAAATAAAATATAGGCAGCAATTCAGGCGCGCTTTCTTTCCCCTTAAAACGAGATTCATACCTTTATAAAGGAGAAAAGTCATTTCGGTTCCGTTTTGAGCTCGAGCCATGTAAGGTTTCTGGGAAGCTTTTCTATAGACGTCCCTGTCCCGAAGAGCTGGTTACTGTATGAACGGCCCCGGAGCTAATGTGTGCACCCACACAGACAAAGGGAATACATAAGCCGTTTTATTTTTTAAAGAAACAAATCCCTAATTAATGAGAATGACATCCAACAGTCCCACATTTCAGTTTCAACCTGGAATAACCTGAAAGCAGAGCGCTGACTGGGAATTAAGAGGAGCTGAACGGCGCAGGGATTGCGTTACCTTTTCAAGCAGGGGCTCCAGGAAACCCCAAATAGCCGAGGGGGCCAATTTCTTAGGGGACCTACCGCAGCAAAGGTCACGGGCCACACCTGTGCATCCTTTCAGAGCGCGTTGTAGCCAGCGTTCCCTGGAAGCTGAGCACGTGGCCGATTCCGGAGCGTCGCTCGCAGGTTTTACACGGTCGCTCACATAAGATTTTTCTTTGCGCTAGATACAGAAATGCAATGCTAAGAACTGGCGCTCAAAAATTGTTGGTTAAACAAATGTCCGCACACCCGGTCACTCCTTGGAGGGGGACATTGGCTGTAACATACGAAAAAAAAAATGTCTTGGTTGAAACCGTTCTAGGCCCTTCTGAGAGGGCATCTCCATGATCAAAGACCTCATGGGACAACGACACCAGGGGAGGCAACTCTGCCACACAGTGCAACGCAGCGCTAAAAAGATGCTTCTAATGCATTAGTCCGCTCCTCGCACAAACGCGACTGATTTGGCATTTTATTTTCACAAACTCGACGACTCAAGACTTGCAGTTAGTACAACGTAAGATAAGACAGAGCACGGGGACTGGAAGGAACCTGCAGCATCTGGGCTCCCCCATTCCGGTGCTTGCGGTCCAGTCCCAGGGAGCCATTGCCTGCTGTCGGAGGCAGCGCAGGGCGGCTTGTCTGTTCTACCCTGGACGCTCGCATCCCCGGGTGCTCACTGGTGGCATGGGGGGGGGGGAGAATAAGAGAGGCGCTCTTGTACGCCAGCGGCTTATCGAGCAAGGTGCCTCGATGCTGCTAACTGCTGTAGCAAAGGATGGATACCCCAAGAAGCAGCAACAGCTTGTGTGAGTCCAGGGCTCTCTCTTTGGATAAACAGGCAGTCTGGCCCTTTAACTTCATAATTCTGGACACAATTATTTCCTCTAAAACAAGTCTGGCTGGACCAGGTGCATCACTGAGAGAGCAGCAAATTCATTCTTCTCCTTTGGCCTCCACCATCCTCTCCAACTCTACTTTCATTAAACTCAGTTACATTTATTTTCCAAGGGTACATTCCTAGCCGAAAAGGGTTTATTGGTAAATAATACATGCATTTTGACAGGCAGGATGACCCCCCCTCTGCTACAGATCCCTAGGCTGGGCCCGCAGATATTGGCTCCAGTAAATTCCAGGACTGGTACCGCGCTGCTGTGAGCGGACCAGGATGCAGGGGGCTGCCACAGAACTGTGCAGGTTCACCTTAAGACCGTTGCGCCCTCCTTCTTTCCCCACCTGCTCAGGGAAAACACGGGACCAGCTTTAAGATTATGGCCCCCATGGGCAGAGGCCAAAGGGAAGAGATCAGATGGTGGGGGGGGGGGGGGGGGGGAAGGTCAGCCTGGGAGATTGGAAAGTCGCTGACGGGGATCTCAGTTTCCTACAGAATTTGGTGACCTAGGCACTGGCCTATGTTGCCTAGACCCGAAGCCAGCCTTGGTGGAAATGCACTGGAGAATGGAGAATGTCACCTGTGGGACTTTGGCATGATGATGATGATGATGATGATGATGATGGCAGTGGTGGGGAGAGAAAAGGGAGGGGGAGGGCTGTTGTTTAACAGCTGGGCATTTCTCCTGTTTCCAACCAAGTCAAAGGAGCTGAGTTCTGGCTGCTTGTTTACTTCTCGATTGATCTGCACAGGGTAGTGTTTCCATGGCAGCTGCCACTTCACATGGTTCTTCTGCTTTTCACTCGGAGATGGAGCAGGATCTTAAATCAATGAGTAAATGCAGCCTTAATTCTTTGACAGCCATGTTTTCCGAGAGAACAGAATTCTGTCCCAGGCTGGAGATGAGCGTAGAGTGGACAGGGGTTTGGAACACATTTGATATACACAGGCTCTTCATTTTCCTTTTTTTTTTTTTTTTTAACATAAAATAGAAGCAGAAGGAAGAATTCCATATGGGAAAGGGGACTGGACACACCAGCTGGAGAGCACGGGAAGCATCTGTTCTTTCCCCTAATACTAGTGTTTACTTTGTACAAATGGCAATGGTGTAGCTTGTGATTTCTCATCCACTGAAGCCCTGAGAAGGCCAGCAGTGGGTACCACAAAGGCATGGGATGCCCAAGGGGGTCTTTTCATGCTGTGCAAGCAACAGGTACAGGGAGCAGGAGGGGTGTACACAGGGAACACTAGGGGCGCACACAAGCAGCCTGAGGGTTGTATACAGGGAGTACGAGGGATAAGATGGAAGGAGTCGGGCTGTACTAACAGGGGTTGCTAGCTGGTTGATCCGAGGTGCCACAGGCTTCCTAACTTTAAGCATTTACCTGGAACATGGCCCTGTAAGCCCAGTAGATATTTATTAGCAGCTCTTGATTTAAATTGCAGTCTACTGCATCCTGTTTTTCCTAAGAAACAGCAGCATCAGACCCAATTGTACAGGGCCCAAGACAAATGGTTCAGTGGCAGTGAGTGAGTGGGTTTTCACTATTTAAACTGAAAATGCAACATGGTCCTGGGCAGTCCTAGACGCACGTCACCTCGCACCACTGAAACTAGCAGCGAGTGCCCCACGCCATCAAAGAATCAAGAGCTAACCCTTATTGTATGTTAAAAACATTTTATTTTTCCCATGTAGTTGTGCAGCTCTTCTACTAAAGCCTGCCAATGCCATCTGCAATAGGTCTTAGGGTTTCCACCCATCAAGCAGGTTTTGTTTTGGTTTTTTTTTGTTTGTGGTATTTTAACCCCAAAAGTGAGAAAATGCAAACAGACATCAAGCAGTTCTGCTTGTCAGCCCTTATCAGTATGGTGTGGCCCTGGGAAAAGGCACCGTTACCTCCACGATCCGGTGCCAACCATATCACATCAGGCTGGCTATGTCTCTGAAGCAAGTTACTCATATAAACAAAACTGCTCGAAAAGGGATTTTATGAGCAGAAGGTGTGCCTGCTGGAAGGGAGGGATTTGGGGACTAGGGAAATATCCAGAGGCTGCCAACAGAGGTAGCTTGCTTGGTTACCATGAAATGCCTCTGCCATTCCTGCTTCTACTTTCACCTTAACTGGATTTATACATAACTAAAGCTACACAAACTGCAAGAGGTTTAGTGGGCCTGGCTTAGTACAGATGAGCTTCATGGCATGCAAAAAGAAAAAGCAGAAATTGAACAAGGAAAGCTCTGTTGGCTTGGCAGGAGACATGATAAACATCACAAACTGCTAAGGGTAGCAGATCCTACTGGGTTGTCAGCGAGTTGACTCTGCATTCTGGGACTCCGAGCCTAGGCTTCCCCAAGAAAAGGATTTCAAGCTCCTGGATAAGGTGGACTGGTAACTTAGCACAGGGATCAGGATATTCATGAGGAATCGGCATGAAACAGATCTGCATACACTGGAGGCAATACACAGAAATCTATCTCATGCATATTCATTTAGGATATCCTGAAAACCCAACTGGCTGGATGTGTCCCACGGAGTGGACAGAGAACCTGGTCGAGTGCTTTTCAACTTGGTCCTCAGGGACCGTGCTGGCCAGTCTGGTTTGTAGGATGCCCCTAACAAATATGCATGAGATAGATTTCCGTGTATTGCCTCCAATGTATGCAAGTATATCTCATGATATTCATTGCGGGCATCCTGAAAACCAGACTGGCCAGGCCCAGGTTGAGAACCATGGATCTAGAGCAGCCAGTTGGGTTTTCAAGATACCCACAATGAATATGCATGACAGAAAATTTGCATGTTATGGAGGCAGTGCATGTAAATTTTCTCTCATGCATATTCATTGTGGATATCCTGAAAACCCGACTGGCTGGTGGGCCCCCAGGACAGGGTTGGGGACCACTGATCTAGAGGCATATTGCATTGCTTCCAGGCTGCAGAGGCGTGAGGAGTGCCTCTGAGAGTGGAAAAACATACAGAAGCTGATCTCTAGAGAGTCACCAGTAATCGAAGACAGAAGGAAGGAGTATTTCCAGCAAGCTCCCTGGAAACAACTGAGATCGTGAAGAGCTGCAGAGGCTTGTCTCGGGAGAGTGAATGATCGCATGATAAAAGCTTTCTCATTTATTTATTTATTTTCATCATTTCATTTGTTGCCTAATTTCCTATCAGCTCTAAGTATTGAGCAGAAACATATAACCAGACGTATCAAATCAGAAAATATAAAAGACTAAAAAAAAAAAAAAAATACAGAATAATAAAAACATCCATAAAAACAGAAAAAAAAAACCCCAGCAGAGCCATGCAGAACATCCATTCCTTAACTAAAAACCCTTTTAAAACAAAAAACCCATGCTTTACAATGTTCCCTAAACTGTAAGCAATCATTGATTACCATCAATTCTCCGGTACGCAAGTTCCAAAGTTTTTGGACGACTCCAAAAAAACCCCAAAAAACCCACACATTTTTGAGAAGCAATATACTTTGCTACAGTTGGAGGAAGGAAGGAATATCATCCAGACAGCACAAAGCCCCCCCATGGTTTATACCATTTGATTTCCTCTTTCAGATACATTGGCAGCATCCCTTAAATGGCCTTACGAACCAACACAAATTTTTAAATGAAATCCAGTGTTCAATAGGAAGCCAATGCAGTTTCGTTTTAATGCTGGAGTGATGTGGTCAGCATTCTTTTAGCCACAACAACAACCAAGCAATGGTATTCAGGACATACTGGAGCTGAGCTAATAAACTCTATTTACCCCTATATATAAAGCATTACAGTAGCGAAATCGTGTAACAACCAGGGCCTTTGCTCCTGTAGCGAAATGAACTGCTGAGAGATAGGGGTGCAAATTATGAAGAAAATGCAATGGCCAGAAGGAAACCTTCAAAACACAGTTAATCTGAGATCTTACTGAGAGAGAGAATCCAAATTAACACCCAATACCTTTACTTCAGTTTTGGGCTGAGGGATGGCCAAGAGATAATGTAACAAATGGGCTATGAACCTATAGCATTTGCACACCTCACTCTTATGTGCATTTAACCCCAATCTGTTGCAGCGCATCCACTTCTGAATTTTCCACAGACAAGTTGCAAACTGCAGTAGCCTAAAATCTTCCTCCAAACCCAATTCACAGATAATCCGTATGTTGTCATCACAAAGCCTGCAACCCATTCCGAACTTGCTAAACAAATGCCGCAATGATTGGGCATACAAATTAAAGAGCTTGGGGGAAGCACAGAGCCTTTAGGAGGACCACGAGTATCCGAACAGACTCTGGCTCAAGCAACTGGCTGCATTCTATGATCAAGAAAAGAGATAAACCAAGATCTTACCCACTTAATCCGATCTTTCAACCAAAATATCATGGTCTACCATACAGAAATAGCGACCAAGACAAGAGGAACAGTGAACACCAGGAGTTCTTTATTCAGCACAAAACATCATAAAAAGCCCGACTCGGGCCGAGTTTCGCTCTTTGAGCTGCTTCGGGGGCTATCATGTGTAATGCCGGTGGTTTGTCTCCATACAGCAGTTCAGCCTCTTAAGAAATGCTAAAACAAATACCACCGCCACTCAAATGACATTGCTAACACTTCAGCGACTAGCTCCGCTACAACCGGACAGAAATTCAGCCAATTAGATAACAGCTTTTAGACAGTCATTGCTTTGACTGTTATCTAATCTGCTGAATTTCTGTCCGGTTGTAGCGGAGCTAGTCGCTGAAGTGTTAGCAATGTCATTTGAGTGGCGGTGGTATTTGTTTTAGCATTTCTTAAGAGGCTGAACTGCTGTATGGAGACAAACCACCGGCATTACACATGATAGCCCCCGAAGCAGCTCAAAGAGCGAAACTCGGCCCGAGTCGGGCTTTTTATGATGTTTTGTGCTGAATAAAGAACTCCTGGTGTTCACTGTTCCTCTTGTCTTGGTCGCTACTGCAATATTGGATCAGTTTCCAGTTTGTTTTTTTGGACCTACTATATTGAAAGCCCAGGTAAGATCTAACAACATCAGAAATAAACCTTTCCCCACATCAACATTCTTCCTGAGACTAGCTATTAAAGACCAAATTGACATGGCTGCAAGATATTATTGTCTTCTAACCATTGATTGAGCTGAGAGGGCCACCACGCGCGCTACCCGCTTGCAGGCCGATTAATTATAAAGTGCGGGAGAGCCGGCGCTCCGTGTTGAGCACCCGCTCTCCCAACGCCCGCCCAGGCACCTCTACTGGGCACGAGATTTTGTATTTAAATTAGGGCCCGTGCCAATAAGGAAGCCCTAGGAACACTAGCGCGTCCCTAGCACCTTCTTAATAGTGGAAGCAGTGGCTGTCAGTGGGTCCGACAACCAACGCTTAATTTTATCGGCACAGGTTTGGAAAACTGAGACCAGCAAAATAGAGCATCCATTTTCAAACCTGACGACCAGCGGGCAGATTTTTTTTTTTTCTTGAAGTTTTTCTTTTTTGTATTTTTGGGGCCTCCAACTTAATATCACTAGGATATTAAGTTGGAGGATGTACAGAAAAGCAGTTTTTTTCTGCTTTTCTGTACACTTTCCCGGTGCTGTCTATGGCCACGCATTTTACTCATCAACATGCATTTGCATGTGATGAGCGCTATTAGTTTTTGCGAGTTTGGCCGCGCGTTTTCAAGGCACTATTACCCCTTACAGTATAAAGGGTAATAAGTCGCGCGTTGAAAACACGCTGCCAAATGGGTGCTAAACAGTGCACTAGGACCTGAATCGGCCTGTTAGAAAGATAAGGAAGATTGGAAACTGGATAGAGTTGACTAAATTGCCCACATCTACATTTTGTTTTTTTTCCTTCTGCCCCTGGGGGATGAGAATCCCATGGGCACATCATGAAAACCGCGGCGCTGGTGTCTTGCGTCTGTTCTGCTGGAAGGGTGAGGCAGCCACAGCAGGAATATTTTCAGGAGCTGTTTTTGCCGCCCCCTAAATTTTACTGACTGAGGCAGCCGCCTCCGCTCATGACCATCTGTAAGAGGTGCCCTGTATGGCCTATTGCTTTTAGATAGCGCGTAAAAAGACTATGATTTTTGTTTCAAGTTTGTGATCCTCCATTTTCATCTGTAAGTAAAGAAATACCTTGGGAGCCTCAAGTCTAGATTTTACAGAGCAGTCAGATCACAGAAGCTCCCATTAGAACAGCCTTGGAGCACGGGTTTACCACCTATAGACAAGAACCTGTGAGCTTGTCTCGCGCCCCTTAGAGCTACTGGGGCTCCATTAACATCGGAGCAGAGCAATCAGAGAACAGACAAGATCTTGTTCTGCAAGGAGCTCATTCACCTGTCCTGGTTTATTGATTTCTGGCCTACATCATCATCATGAAACACTTCCACAGCTCTTCAGGACAGCAGAGGAAGGGACAGCCCCGTACGCCTCTAATTCTGCCTTTCCAACTGAGCCCTAATTCACTTTTAAGGCAAGGCCCCTGCACGGCAAGAGAAAATGGAAAGAGATGCTGGAAATTATAAAAATGAGTGAGTGAGAGAGAGAGAGAGTGTGTGTGTGTGTGTGTGTGTGTGTGTGTGTGTGTGTGTGTGTGCCTGCAACCTCCTGCAAGGCTGTCTGAAAGAGACCACTGAAAAACTGCTGCGTTCGCTGTCATTTTTTTTTTTTTTAAAGCACATTAAGTTTGACTTTTTCGTTTTCTGATAGGGATTATGTCAGTCATTCTCTCCTGCTCCCAATCCGTGGGCCAGAAGTAAAGGTCAGCATTTGAAAAAATCAACAGGAAATAAAGAGCAGCCTGTACCCTGCCCAGCAAGGAGGGGAATTGGGCTAATTATTAGGTGAACTGTGGCAGAATTACAATACGGGGGCCATCACGGCACAGCTGGCCCTGACTGCCAATTCTGATGCAGGGCTCGAGAAGCCGAGGGGTCTGACACCCATGTGATCCCTCACTGTTATATGAAGAGACATTATTACAAAAAAAAAAAATAATTTTTAGATGAGATGCCTGTATAGCTTCATATCATGAGGGACAGCGCTGAGAAAGTCCTGGTTTTGTGCTACCTCAGTTTCTTTCAGAAATACAGGAACTGCCTCTACATAGGAACATAAGGTATGCCATACTGGGTCAGATCAAAGATCCATCAAGCCCAATATCCTGGCTCCAATCCAAGTCATTATATGACAAATACCCAAATAACAGATCTCATGTTACTAAAGCCGGCAACCAGCAGTGGCTATTCCTATTGATTAATAGCAGTTTATGGACTTATCCAAACCTTTTTTAAATCCAGCTACACTAACTTCCTTAACCACATCCTCTGGCAATGAATCCCAGAGCTTAATTGCGCGTTGAGTGAAAAAGAATGCTCTCTGATTTGTTTTAGATGTGCTACTTCCTAACTTCATGGAGTGCCCCCTAGTTCTCGCATTATCCGAAAGGGTAAGCAACGAATTCACATTTATTTGCTCTACTATTCTGTTACTGCTATTTAACATTTTAATCGTGTTACTAGATGTAAGGAATGTATATAAGAGACCGTCCCTGCTCTACCAAGTTTACCATCTAGTTGAGACACCCTTGCAAGATCAATAATCTATTTAGTAATCACTTAAACTATTACAGTAAGATATGTTTAAAAGTGAAGGTTTTGGAATTTAAAAGCAATCTATGTGTATCGAGTGTCAGGCAGAGAAACGCACCAAGGAACCCTGGGCCAGCTGTGTGTGTGTGGGGGGGGGGTTGGTAAGTGACAGGGCTGTGACTGTGTTTATTTTCGGTCAGGGATTCCCAAGTCTGGAGGCGTGCCCCGCATGCTCCAAGCCCGGGGCAGTGGCAAGAGTCCAGCTGGGCTAGAGGGGGGAGGACCTCTTTCATCCACATCAGCTGTTAAAGTGTGGCAGGGGAGCAGCAGCAGAGACCCTGGGACTCTGAAGCGATCAGGCCCAAGAAAAAGGGAGGCAATTTAGGCCTGCAGTGGCAAGGGGGGGGGCTGGAACTGCTAGCGTATGCAAATCTATTTCTGGCATATTCTTTGTTTTCAGCAGAGCTGCCATACCTACTCCCCATATGCAAATCCATAGATGCCACAGGCTTGGATCAGCCTCTCCTCATGACAGAGGAGCTTATCTGGTTCCCTTTTATCAGGGCTGTTCCACTCCAGCCCCAAAAACACCTTGAGTTTTCAGGACATCCACAAAGAATATTTATGAGATGTATTTGCATATATTTTTGATCCAAGAACCAGATCGAGGGCTGAAAACCCGACTTTGGGCTTCAACAGCTCTGCCTTATATAAATAATAACCCAGTTCTCAAGCAAGACCAAGCCATGCGGGACACCGAGGCCGGCTTGTCTCTTTAACTGCTGTCCTTAAGCATTCTCGGATTTATAACCCCGCATCTTTATTGCCAAAAGGAGGAATGCAAACCCCAGGATGAATTCAAAGGAGTTAAAAAAAAAACAAAAAAAAAAAAAAAAAAAAAATCACAAGAGTAGCTCAAAGCGTTAACAATAATATTAGCACAGTTTTTCAAATCTCCTTTCAGACCCAACGCACGATGACCCTTCTCTCCTCCCTGCTTCCAAATCCCACTGCCCCCGAACCCCCCCCCCCCTGCCCGGAGGGGTTCCTGATTGGCTCCTTGTGATAAGGAGCAGGCTGGCACAGTCCTGGGGCTGGTCCCATTGGGCGGCCCGGACCTGCCAGCTCTGAGAAAATCAGAAGCCCAGGGGCTCCCGCCACGCATTGGGCTGCAGCCAGGACCGGATTAGCCTCCGCTTTTATCGCGCGGAGGCAGTCGGCCGACCCGCCCCGGCTGCGCCTTCCGTAGACGCGCAAGCCCCCCCCCCCCCGGCTTCTGGCTTTCTTCATCCCTCACCAGCTGCTCGATTAAGAGAGATGGCTTTTTACATTTACTTTGGTGGCAGGCTGGACAGGTTTCTCTTTCTTCTTCTTCTTCTTCTGCTTTCTTATCTATTAATGGTCTATTATTGTATCTCCAGCGCTATTATGATTTCGACAAGTGTTTCATTTGTGTTTTACTTCTAATTTTAAAAATGAATAAAGTGGGCTGATAACAAAAAAAAATAAATAAAAAGGAATCAAAAACGGTGAAGAGGGATTCAACGGAGGTTGGGTTAGGCGCAGGGAAGTAAAGAAAGAAAAATGTAAAGAAGGAGAAAAAGGGAGGAAGGAGAGGAGAAGCAGTGGAAGGGAAAGGGAGAAAGGACAGAAGGCAGGATAGAGATATGGATGGTGAGGAGGGAAGGAGGAAGAGAGGTGGGAAGGGAGGGAAGTAGGGGGAGGAAATGAAAGGGGGGGGGGGGAACAGGGAGGGTCAGACGGTAACGCGTTCTCTCTGAAGAGGAGCTGTTTCTGCTTTTGACTCCCAAACCCTTTCTAGTCGCTTCTTCCAAGGACACTAGAGAGAGAGACAGGGCCTACTGATGCTGAATCATTCATGTTGTTGATTAGGAAGCTGGGAAGAGGAGCATAAAAGTCACAGATGAAATTTATATTTCAAAGTGTCATTTTCACAGGGCTTCCCCCCACCTCACATTCAGACGAACTCGGGAAATGACCCTGAGTGGGATTTATGGCAGGACAAAGGACCATCTGCCCAGAATACAACTGAGCTAGGAGCGTGCTGTATCCTCCCCACAAAGGTCTTCTCTCTCCTTCCTCTTGTTTAATCTAAAAATAGACCATTCTGTCCTGTTCGCCCTCCTCAAATCTCCTTTAATCCAATGCATTGCGACAGAAGACCACACCGGCCCTGGAAGGCAGGCACTCGTAGGGCGCCGGGGAAGCAAAATCTTTGCTAATGTTCAACAACGAGAACCGCCGGCACTGGAAGGAATTGGGCTCGGCGTGAAACAGGCAGGATGGCGGATCCTATGAACCGGGAGCCGCCGGCGGTGAACTTAGGGCCCCTGTTCCCCTACTCCATCCAGCGCCATCCATAAGTCACATTTTAAGCTGTGGCAAACAGGACAAACCTCAGGCCCAAAGCCATCCGGGGATGGGTGGGAAGACTATGACATTTGCACTTACATACAACGCTTCTGGTTGCTCTCTTAGCAGATCCACTCACTCACAGCCTTTTTTTTATCCTAACTCTTTTCCAGGCCCATCTTCAAAGAGAAGCAACGTCCAATGCCGGTACATCCGAAAGGGGACATACAAATCTGAGGGCAGACTCTCTCATTTTTGTTAAGAGATTCTCATTTTAGCTCTGTCCTGCAAGCAAAAGAAAAGGCCATCCAGTCCAATGTATTCCAACCAGGGTTTCCTCTCATGGCCCTTCATAATCACCTCTCACACATCCTAAACTGTCCCTTAAAATGACGTTTGAATGTGGCCAGTGGTTCCGGGCCTATGCAAACTGGAAACCCCCAGCAAGGTGTGATCCAATCCAGAGGGCGAATCATTTTGCAGGAAAGCCAAAAGGGCACCACAAGGCGAACCACCAAGAACAAGAGGGCCAGCAGGCAGGGGTGAGCAACCAAAGCACCTGCCAAGTCAGATTCCAGAAACAGAAAGAGGGGCCTGGCGAGCCAAAACACAACCACCCGAGAGTGGAGACCTGTGGCACCATTGCCCCTTTACAAAACAGCCGCAGCTCTCTCCTATCACCCAAGCCACCTTTCGCAACCTGCCTTGTCTCACCAGGGCTGGCTAGGATCACGCAGATGGAAAGTGGTATTAAATGATGGGTTTTAATATGCAGCCAGTGGCTCTCGTTTTCTCTCTCTTTTTTTTTTGTTATTGTTATGCCCATAAAACACATCAGTCACGTCCTGCAGGAGACGATGAGAGACGGTTTCCTCTCAGCGACAATGGTAACAAGATAATATCGGTGCGGGCCTGTGATTGTGTCAGAGTGAGAAAAAAAAGAAATAAAACAGAGAGTGGTTAATCAAAGTGCTGCAGACACTTTTAAGTAATCCCGCTCTGGCTTTGCATAGCTACATATCACCAGCAGTGCAGCAGTGCTTTGTGCAACCACCTGAGACCAGGGCACACATCACAAATTTGCCTTCAAATTTATTTTCTGCAAAGGCTTCTTTTGAACAGTAGCACTGGAGGCTGAAGAGTAGGAAATCTTTTATTTTTTTACCCTCTCAGTTCTGTAGAAAATGTTGATATGCAGAGACCTATGCAGGGGAGTGTAATGTCAGCTTCTTTTCTCTGGTTGAGTCTGTTCATTGCATGCCTGACTTGCCCCATCAGCCACTTGATTATGACATTAAAGGGCCCCTCTGCTAGCACATGATGTTTTATTAGAAGAAGACCTCTGGGGTTGTCTGCATGCCTTTGCCCAATGGCTGATGAGTCGGGTCTGGCTTAGTTTGCTGATGAAACTTTTTTTTTTATTTGACATCTTCAAGCACTCATTTGGTTACTTCTTGTGCTGTGTCAATGGCAGGTAGCTGGGAGGCCAAAGCTGGAATGGGTTGAAGATTTTCAATCCAAAGGCAGGACCATAAAAAAAAAAAAAAAAAAAAAAAGAAAGGAGACCCTTTTCTAAAGAGGAATAGTCAGAGCTCCGAATGTATTATGAGCCATTTCATCCATGATCTAATTGTGAATTTCACAGCTGAGTTATGCAGAGCAGAATTCTGTTACTCATATCGGTCCTGGAGCAAGCGGATGTCTTTGCATGTTGTACTCTCTCGCGTATTGGGTGAACATTAAATTCATGCAAGGATATTATTTGTAATGCATATTGAGCTTTCCAGTCCACATATAATGTAGGTCCCTTCTTTTGATGGGTCTTGAAATTTTATGTACATCATTGTCTCTGATTTATTCTTAGGATGGTCCAAAAAAAGGTATCGGAACCAACAAAGATTCCACTACCAAACTCACACTTGTAGCCATGAGTGAGTAAAAAGAGATGAATTGAGATTCTGGTGAAGGGTAAGGCTTGCTCTTGGCGAGTGGATGGTCCCTCTTGCACGTCAGTTTTCCATGTAGCCAGCAGCTTAGCTACTTCAGCGAACACTGAACCTGCTGGATGAAAAGGTCACCTGCTTCATCACAGTCTGACAAACATAGTAAAAGCAAAAAGCTAGGTCCAATGTGTTAATCAATGAGACAGTCCTATTCCCCCCCCCCCCCCCCCCCACTTCCCATTAAATTTGCCATCAAGGAGTAAAATGGCTTGAGTTTTCCTAAGGTCACAGGTGACATCACTGGAAAACATGCTGTTAACGGCTTGTTAGGATGAGATTCGTCAATGTTCCGTAAAACAGCTCGCATTCCGACCAGACACACGTCTCCAGCACGGTCCCTGGGGGAATGGGGCAGTAGCATCGTCATCTCTTCTTTTCAGCAAAAGACAAGTTTAGAAATTATTTTATACCTGTGTTCTTAAGTACAGACCAACAGTACCACCATGTTTTAGCATGAACTCAGAGTAGTTGTCAAACATGTTACCCAAATATTCCTAACCAGTTTATACTGATGCTGGGATCTGAATCGTGTGCAATGACAATGATGTCGCTTCTTTTTGTAACAAATTCAAAGAAGAAAAAATGAAGCTACAGAGGCAACTAGAAGATACAAATTCAAAGAAAAAGTGACGTTCTTAGGCATATTATTGTAAAAGCAAGAAAAACTAACTAGAACAGTGCACAGAGAGGAATACACCACTTCCTTCAAAGGCAGAATCTGAAAAACAACAACTAATATAGCTGAATGCTATATTTCTATATTTTATCGGGGACTTTCATATACTACCAATGGGTTTTTCCATGCACGACTTCTCAAACACCGGTTTTACAATAATGGGTCCCCTGACTCTCCTTGCTTTAAAGGCCAAAAGTTATACAATGTGCAAACATGTGAAACCACTCACACGTGAAACTCAGATCCACTCATAAATGTAATAACTAGAAGTTCCATGCAGAACTAATGGAGCCTACTTTGTGGGACACTCACATGCGGACATCTGTGCCTGTCAGGAGCCTCCTGGACCCCATGACATCTTCTGAACATTTGGTGTGCATAGTTACCAAACAGAAAAGCTCCTGATGGGGGGCAGTACAGAGGGGGCAGAAACTCATGGATGCACACACACACACACACACACACACACACACACACATATACACATGGTGCTCTCATAAGCCCTGCTTTTCTTTTTTACAGCAAGGTCCAATAATGTATCTCTCCAAAAGCCACCAGTAACTTCATTCCTTCTCCAGTAAACCACCGGTAACTTCATCCCTTCTGTGTGTTCTAGTTTTTGCTTGCATTTGCAATGATGCCCCTGCAAGTAACCCCTGGTTTGTCTCTAACACTTAATAATACCACCAGCAGGGGAACTGAAAGACTGCAGACTTGAAAGAAGTTACAAACTCAACTCTTTTCAGGCTGTCTCTACAGCTTTCAGCTTTTTTCGACTTCCTCTGGCATTTCTCTTGCCCTGAAACTTCCTTGTGTGTTTATAATTTTTCTGGACTCATCCTTCTCTGGACTGCATAGTAGTACATCGACCTCCAAGCTGTCTGTCCTTCCTGAAGGAGACATCCCCACCCCCATCCCTAGCTGCAAAGAATTCAGGGCTGAGCAAGTCCAGCCCTTATAATATTCCTGCAGAGAAACTGGCCAAAGTTCGTCCCCTAAAATGTCACGAGTGGGTCCTGCACTTTTCCAGGGCTGTGCCTGTAAGGGAGATCCACCTCCAGGGTA
This sequence comes from Rhinatrema bivittatum, assembly GCF_901001135.1. Taxonomy (NCBI): domain Eukaryota; kingdom Metazoa; phylum Chordata; class Amphibia; order Gymnophiona; family Rhinatrematidae; genus Rhinatrema; species Rhinatrema bivittatum. The sequence goes on along the minus strand of NC_042626.1, from coordinate 24,594,631 downwards.
CCTGCTAAATTACTGCATGACATTCACGACAGAAGCTTTACAGTTCTGTGTAGCTCTTTGTTTTTACAATAATGAAACCGTTCACGCGGGAAGGAATTCCTCAACGGAACCTGCTGTGGAATGGCCTGGGGCTGTTCACGCATGCAAACCCACAAGTGGTCCAGGGAAGATGGGAGGAAACAGGAAATAGGAGGGCAGGGATACGGAACAGAACCCCTTAGTAATTATGTTACATGATGGGAGCCCGGGTTTTAATGGCACAGAATAAGAAGAACCTGGAAGGCGTACAGAAAGGTGGAGCAAGTGACCCGGGGAGGTGTCTTAGGGTTGGGTAGGGTTTGAGGGAGTAAGTGCAGTGGATGGGTTGGTTGGGTCGCACTCTCCTAGGCTTTGGAGAACTTGCTTGATACAGGTCTGGGTATGGCTTTCTGGGACAGATTCTCTTTTGAAACAACAAAACAAACTGTTACTGTTTTACACAATTTGAGAGCAGGATCCCTGCCCTCAGTGTTAATTAAGTTAGCAGCTGATAGTATCCTAGAAAGATTGTGAATGATTGCATCACAGAGCGAGGGTAATGTTGGAAGTACTACAGAAGGTGATAGTAAGGCCATTGCAAAATAAAAAAATCATTAGATTTACCTGTAAAAGATCATTTCTGACAGGTATCAAATTTCTCATTCTTGCAGCTTATTACATAGCTAGTTATTTCCCTTGTTTTGATTGTATACTAGTTATATCCCTTTATTTTGTTGGTCATTTAGGGTTGCCAACTGGCTCCAGATTTTCAGGACAGGCTGATCCAGTCCTGGTTTTACTCCATTGCATGCTGGGACTTATAGTCTTGCTGGATCAACCTGTCCTGAAAATCTGCAGCCAGTTGGCAACCCTAATCATTACAGTCAAAATGTCCTCAACAGTTGGATCATACATTTTAATGTGGGGGGAGGAGAAGGCGTTTTTTGTGCACAAAACAAGATTTGTGCTTCGTTTGTGTGCATAAATCATGAAGCAGGAGAGAGAGAAGAGATGAGCCCCGGAGGAGGCAGTGAGAGGACGGGAGAGACACGGCTTCGCCTGGCCCGACCATATGCGCTGTGACCCAGCGGCCCGAGCCCTGTGCACGGATGACAACCGCACGGACCTGACCATGGCCTCCAACCACCTGCAACTGCCCAAGCCTTCGGGTTCACACGTCAGAGACAAGCGACAAGCCTGGGCTCCCTGCTGGAGCCCCCTGCCCAAGAAGGGAGGGGGAAAAATCTGTCCTCCAACAGCGGCAGCGCCACCCTTCTCCTCCTGTGCCAGGCGCCTCGGGTGGCGACGTCTAGCAAGCAGCACCCGATCGACAAGTGGGTGTCAATGGGTCAGACAGTCATGATTTTAAAGAAGGAGAGGGGGAGAGGAAGGGAAGCTTTATAAATCCAGAGTGCAGGACCCCAGCACTACACAAACTCCTGATCAGCCCAGGTGCCATCACTAGCTTTGGAAACTTGACTTCTCCGTTGACCAGCAGTAAAACTTCCAGGGTAGAGAGAACATGAGTTAAGCTGATACATCTCTCTGCACTGGGAGGGGTAATAGCTTCATCACCCTTACATTTATTTTGGAGGGCACTAACCCGCACACGCATTATTGTGTGCAAAGCCTCCTTACTACATTAGGAGCAATTGGAGCGCGCACTGTGCGCACGACCGCGGGTTAAACCTGTGCGCGCCCTGCTGATCGCACCTTATTACATCGACCTCGTAATCAGTAACCAGCTCTTAAAGCAGCAAACCCAGTTAAACCAAGGAAATTCATCCTGGATTCCTCTGCCTTTTTTTTTTTTTTTGGAGCAGACGAGCTTTAGAAAGTGCCTCCTGTATAATGACTGCCATGACCCTAAATCTTAGCAAACTGAGGTGCCCGCACCAGAATTTCAGGCGGACGCCATCGATACACACAAAGCACGAATACGGCACAGACAGCCAGAAAGTGGATCTTCATCGGGGCGCCCCACGCAGGTTGTCGCACTGTTTACACGCGCGAAGCATGAATGCGGCGTGGACGGCCGAGAAGAAGGCTCTTCATCGGCGCTCCGTGCAGGCATTACACGCGCACATAAAAAGCAGAGGAATCGGCGGAGCTAGAGGACAGCCGCAGCTGATGCTTTGAGGAATCCAGTTATGCTGCTGTGATAAAGCAATCATCCTGTTCTGGAAATGTACTACTGCTCTCTGTTTAAATAAGAGGAAGAATAAACATACATTAAAAGATTGCCAAAGCCAAGAACTTAATAAAGACGCCCTGCCTACTGTAACACTTAAGAACATAAAAGCTTTCATACTGGGTCAGACCAAGGGTCCATCAAGCCTAATATCCTGTTTCCAGCAGTGGCCAATCCAGGTCACAAGTACCTGGCAGGATCCCAAACAGTAGACAGATTTCATGTTGCTTACATACACTCAGGGATAAGCAGTGGCTGTCCCCTGGTCTACTTAGCTAATAATGGTTTTGGGGCTTTTCCCCCCTATAAACCACATGTGAGAAGGAATGTATTGTTATTTTGTATACCGATTCATTTAAACTTCACTCTTTAACAATTTTATATGAAATTAGAAACCAGCTTTGTATATAAACATCTCACCATGTTCAATATTGTTTAAGAACAGCACACATGTACAATTTAAAAAACTCTACTCACATACACCAATACATTCAAAAACATCTACAATATGTCAATAATACATGACTATAAACAATGAAGGTTAAATAAATTGGTGTAGAAAATGACAATATATCCTCTCTTCTCTCATGTGATTCATAGTGAATAATTTAAATTTTCTTCGATGTACTTATGGACTTTTTCTTGCAGGAACTTGTCCAATCCTTTTTTAAATCCAGGCTATGCTAGCTGCCTTTAGCTGCTATGACCTCCTTGTCCTAGCACGGCCTCAGGATTAGCAAAATCCAATCTTTCCCAAAGGGTGGTCTCTCGCCCATTCCCAGCATCTCTGGCAGTGAAAGCAGGTGTACAGAATGGGTACATTTATTAAAGATCACTGCCGCGATAAAACTCACTTTGGAAAATGAAGTAAAATTCATCACTTTACAGAATAATTAAGCATGGTAATAGATTGTTTTTACTGTGTAGGTGATAAATGAACATGTAATTACTTTTTATTGTAAAATATAACTTATTTCACTGATCTTTAGTTTCCTAAAATAGTAAGGCTTTCAAAGGCTGGTTCATTTTTATTTAAAAGGAAAGCTTTCTTTCTTTTTTTTTTTTCTATTTTACATACTTTGACCAATACCCTTCCCCCACCCTGGCATTTACTCCCATGTTCCTGCTTTGTTTTGATTGTCCCTTCTGCTCCGCTTGACTTCACTTCAGGCACAGTCTCCCAGGATGATGATGGTACCTTATGTCCTTGTACATGAGGAGTTTGCATGGTGCCAGGGCAGGCAGGAGCAAAGAATCCTGTCACCAGCAAAGAGGGGTCATACGTGACATGCCAGCCTTTCTCATGTGCAGCACCCAAAATGTGGGTCTTGATGCCAAGGCAACTGCGGATGGTATGCAATGTTAGTAAAAATGTAAAAAGCATGGCTGTTCCAGCTAGCATATGATATGTAAATTGTAAGACTGGGACATTTATACAGCAATTTATTTTATGTATGTGCTTTATTAGTTTTTACTCGTTGTTGGATAATCTTATATGCTTTTATTTGTTTTATGATGATTGATTTATTAGATCTGATAGTTTATAAATATTATTTACGGTTGTTTATTTTATATTGTTTCTTATGACATTGTATAAGAGCATTTTTAATGGATATTGCAGTTGATAAATGTGAATAAATAAATAAATATGAAAGGATTTCTTTTGCGAGCAGGGCAGTCCATTTCCTACTGCTACAACATGGTCTGTACCGAAGGAATTCAGTGGGGACGAATATACTAACACCATGCAGTCTGAAATGTCTCGTTGGGTTTTTTTTTATTTCCGCATGCAAATGCTGTTATGAATCTTCCCCAGTGGAAATTCAAGGCCCTTGGACTCTGTGGAGGAGGCCCCACTGGTGTCTGCTGAATCCTTGAAGTCATAAGTAAGTCCTTCTGAACTGCTCCTTACACTGGCCTCCCCTTCCCGTTCCCGTGATGTCGACCCAGGCCTCAAATCACTTCCTACTTACTTACACTGCAATGTAGTTCTCGCTAGGTGCTGTGCACAGGAAGTACATGTTCCAGGTCAGAGAGGTCTGGATCTGCAAACCGGGTATGAAGGAACAAACATATCATCCACTGGAAGGTGTGAAATGGTGAGGAAGTCTGGGAGACAGTGGATGTGAATAATTCGAGGTCATTCACATTATTATTTCAGCATCCATAGCAGGGGTAGGTAAATCCAGCTCTCCAGTGCCACAAAACAGGTGGGCTTTTCAGGATACCATTAAAGGGCATGGCTGAGACAGATTTACGTGCACTGCTTCCACTACATGCAAATGTGCCTCATGCATATTCACTGTGGCTATACTGAAACCAGGCCCGGTTGTGGCACCGAAGAAGCGGACTTGCCTTGTCCTGATCTATAGACTGAGTGCCCTAAACCAGCGAGTGCTGCCACAAACAGACGAGAGTCCCTGTCCCAGGCAGCACACGATTTAAGTGGGTGCCCGAGGCGACAGAAGAGAGAGAACGGGACTTGCTCGAGACCACAACAAACATCAGTGGCAGAAGCGCAGTCTGAATCCGGGTCCCCTGGTTGCCGGGATGAAACAGAAACGCCAAGGCAAAAGAGCCTTGGCTTCCTTTATGCACGTTGAACTCAACTGGCCTTCCACCGGCGTCAGCCCACACCTTGTGGGGTTCAATCTGCCACTTGTGACCGCTCTGCCATGGTGGCAGCTCCCAGGAAACTGCAGGGGGGGGGGGGCATTTAAAGGCTTTAAGAAATCATTTCAAAGGGACAGCGCTTGAGGACTAAACAGTGGAGAGTGATTCAAGACTCTGCTTCGGGAAGGAGAGCTTCAGGTTGGCCTGAAAGGGCCCGCTGGAGACGCGGGCAAGTGGACGGCAGAGAGGAGTCGGGGGGGGGGGGGGCATCATTTATACGCCTGCTGAGCCATTGCTAGCAGCCCAGACATTCACTTGCCTTATAGCTACGGCAACGAAATTCCTGTGGCTCCCTTGGCCTTTTTACGCAGAATGCCGTCCTTTCCGTTTGCTTGTGGGCCTGTAAATGTCCGTGCCCGAGCCGGCAAGAGCGGCTCACCTCAGCAGGAAAAATGCTGGTTTATGTGGCTGTGCCTGCAGAGCAGAAAGAGGGGAGCAGAGAATTCATGGAGGCATAAAACCAGAATCCACCTCTCACTCTCCAACCCTTTCTCTCTTCCCCTGGCTCCTTATGCCTTTTCTTTTCTTCTCTCTCCCATCTCATCCTTCTTTCCCTTCTACCCTTTTCTCATTCCTCTCCCCCACCCCCTGCCATGATCTTTATCTCTCCCTTGCTGTACTTACACAATGTTAGTTTCTATCTTAGGAGGAACCACCCAAGAAAGAGATCTAGGCATCATAGTGGATAATACTTTGAAATTGTCTGGTCAGTGTGCTGCAGCAGTCAAAAATGCAAACAGAATATTAGGAATTATTAGGACGGGAATGGTTATTTATTTATAGACCTGTATATATATATATACCTGTAAATAGCCTGTTACAGTTGTTTGATTGCTTTAATTTCTTTGCCCTCTGCTCTATGTATATTCCTCCCTGTTTCCCCTCCCCGTTGATTGTAATTTCAGCCTTTCAGTTACAATGTGAACCGGTATGATGTATGCTTACTAATGCCGGTATATAAATGTTTCAAATAAATAAAATAAATAATGCCTCTGTATCGCTCCATGGTGAGACCGCACCTTGAATACTGTGTACAATTCAGGTCGCCGCATCTCAAAAAAGATATAATTGCGATGGAGAAGGTACAGAGAAGGGCGACCAAAATAAAGGGCATGGAACGGCTGCCCCATGAGGAAAGACTAAAGAGGTTAGGACTTTTCAGCTTGGAGAAGAGACGACTGATATGATTGAGGTCTATAAAATCATGAAAGGATTTGGTTAATGTAAATCGGTTATTTACTCTCTCAGATAATACAAGGACTAGGGGGCACTCCATGAAGTTAGCAAGTAGCACATTTAAAACAAATTGAAGAAAATTATTTTTCACTCAGCACATAGTTAAGCTCTGGAATTCATTGCTGAGGATGAGGTTACAGCCGTTAGTGTAACTGGGTTTAGAAAGGTTTGGATAAGTTCCTAGAGGAAAAAAATCCATAAACTGCTATTAATTAATAAGCAATAGTAGCTGCAGATTTGTTTAATGTTTGGGTACTTGCCAGGTACTTGTGGCCTGGATTGGCCACTGTTGGAAACAGAATGCTGGGTGTGATGGACCCTCAGTCTGACCCAGTATGGCAATCCTTATGTTCTTTGTTATTTTCTCTGCTTTTCCTTTATCATTCTGTTACTTTTTCTCTCCCTATCTTCTCCCTTTCCTATTACTTGCCTTCCTAACTCCTCGGCATTTGTCTCTTTGTCCTGAGACAAAATTGTTACTCCCACTTCTCTCGGCCATACCCTTAGGTCAATGAATTTAATGTCTCCCCCCACATCAGTCTTGTCCATACACATCATTCTCATTAATTTCACAATTAATTCCATTGCAACTATGACAGTTCATTCTTTCTGCCTGAAAACAAAATAATCAGATCCTCCTAATTAGTGACTCAGCAGGCTGAAAGGTACAGTCTGTGCCTTAAGGTTTATAAAGCATATTATATTCCAAGCAGATATTTCAACTCCTGACTCGACAATATAACCAGAATGTGTAATATGGATGTGAATTAATGCGACGATTCTGGAGGCTGAACTTTGTTTTTATCAGCTGAGAAGGGGCACTGCCATGTTTTGGCAATAAGGCCCAATTTTTTATATTTAATTTTTTTCACTGAGCCTGCCAATAAAATGCGTTGCAACGGTGGCTTTCTAACATGCCCCCAGCGTCTGAGAGACAGAGAAATATGGGAGCAAGCTTGGGACGCGCTGGTGTTTGCTTTGCTCACAGAAACAGAACTGAACAAACGGACGCATCAGCAAAAGATTTGCAGGGCTTTTTTTTGCCTTCCTTTCGATGTCCATGAGAAGGTAGCCCTGCGGTACTCAGAAGATGGTGGATCTCAGGCCTTCTGACGGTCTGACAGAAGAGAAGCAGGAAGTCCTTTGACTCAAACATGCTCTCTAGACCATGGGCTGTAGATGGGACTTGAAACTTCTTAAGAATTCAAACCTTGAACAACAGATCTGTCCCACAAAAAAATGTGTGTAGTTTCTGCTAACAGCTAAAGGACATCTGTGCAGCCAGTGCTCACCCTGCCACCACTGCTCCCTCTGAGCTGCGCCTGTGCACTGCCGCACACGGCTTTTACCACTCCGTGCAGGGATAAGCCAAAGCCCTGCTCGATCTGACCAGTGGCATCGCATCTCCTTCCTGGCAGCAGGAGTCGCATTTGTCCGAATATCATTTCCTGCTGCGGCAGCGCCCATCTTGCAACTCTTACCGCAAGATCCGCCCCCACGGCAGCAGGAAATGGAGTTCAGATAAACGTGACTCCTGCGGCTGCCCACCCTTCAACCCGGCTCCGCGGCGGCTGAAGAGAGAGGATGCAGTGGCTGCCAGTGGACCCCCATAACACTGGCGGCCAAAAAGAGGAAGTAGAGGCCACCAGCGGACTCCATCCCTCTGGCAGCTAAAGACGAGGCCCAGGCCCTCTGTGTGTGTGAGAGTGAGCCTGGTGGGGTGGTGACTGCCTGTGTGTATGGTGACTGCTTGTATGTTTGTGTGTGCATGAGTGCCAGGCTGAGTGCATATGGGGAGGGGGGTGGTGACTGTCTATGTGTGGGTGTGGATGACTAATGGGTGGGATCCTGTGATTGTGTGGTTGAGAGGCTCTGTGTGTATGTATGTGTGTGTGTGTGAGAGAGAGAGAGAGAGAGAGAGGCTGTGTGTGTGTGTGTGTAGCTGGGTGAGATTCTGTGGGCGGGGGTCTATGTACGACTGCCTGTGTAGGACGGTAAGAGCTTGTGGTGGGTGAGAGCAAAAGCATCTGGCTGGGTGAGAGCCTGGGTGTGTGTTTGTGGGTGGGTGAGAGGCTGTGTGTGTATGAGAGAGGCTGTGTGTATGGAGGTGGAATTTGGGAGCCTGTGTGTATATGGGTGGCTGGGTGAGAGCCTGGGTGTGTGTTTGTGGGTGGGTGAGAGGCTGTGTGTGTGTGTGAGAGAAGCTGTGTGTATGGAGGTGGAATTTGGGAGCCTGTGTGTATATGGGTGGCTGGGTGAGAGCCTGGGTGTGTGTTTGTGGGTGGGTGAGAGGCTGTGTGTGTATGAGAGAGGCTGTGTGTATGGAGGTGGAATTTGGGAGCCTGTGTGTATATGGAAGTGGGTGGTTGGGTGAGAGCCTGAGTGTGTGATTGCCAGTGTGTGGGTGTGGATGGAGGGAATAAGGGATGAAGACAGGTGGAGAAAGAAAAAAAACAGAAAAAAAGAATAAAGACTCTGTAAAAGGAATTGGAAAAAGAACAAGAAAGGAAACGTGGAAAAAAAAATCAGAACCAACTGATTAGAAAAATAAGATCAGATAACAAAGGAAGAAAAAATGATGTTGAATTTTTAGTGATTGGCATATGTTATCTTCGGGAATGTGCATTACATATTTGCACTTCATTCTTTCTTCAATATTCCACTGTTCAGTGTCTGGTTTCTAGGGCTTTTGATTTTATTTTTGTCTGTATATTTCTGTTTCTAATTTGTAGTTCCTTATTCTGTATTAAGTAAGGGTCTGACTGTGTTCTGCATGAGTAACTGAAGTGCAGTATTTCTGCTGGCATGTAGTTTTTCTGTAGGGCTTTGTTCAGTTAACCCCTGTAGGTGATGTATTAGTGTTCTAGGGCACGGTATAATATTTGCATTTCTGCCATGTCATAGATAATGCTGCTGCTGTTTGAGTCCTGAGAGGTTTGTGTTACTTTTCAAAGTGTTTGGCAGTGAAGGGCTTGCAGTTACTGAGATGAGTGTGTGTGTGTGTGCGTGTGTGTGTGTGTGTGTGTGTGTGTAAGAGGAGAACTGAGTGAGTGTGCATATCCGTGAGAGTCTGGGGAGTGAATGAGAGGAATGAGAGTGAGTGTGGGGGCTGATGCAATAAAATGCGCTCAGCCTAGTGCACACGTTAACAAGCGATTAGATGCGACTTTTGGATGCGCTAGGCTAACACCCAATGCAATAAGGGGATTAGCACGTCCAAAACACGCGTCCAAACAAACACATAGCTAATAGCGCTCATCGCCTGGAGCTGGCATTAAGTCTTGCTGTATGTCAAGGTCTCAAATAAAAAGCAAAAAATACTGCTTTCTGTCATTCCTCCTACTTACTATCATCGCGATACTAAGTGAGAGGAAGATCTACTCTTTTTTGCACTGATTAGGAATTATGCATAGACTGAAGAGTGAAAATCAAAAACTGTTCATGTTTATTTAAAAAATGTTTCCTGATCTCCTCCTTACTTGTTCCAAAATGCAGCACCAAATTTGCAGTTTACTTGTATTCAAGCAGTTGCAATGCTCAGTAAGTTGGGTCTTCACTAGACGCAGCAGGATAAATCGGACGCTCGCATTGAGCATCTGTTTTCCTAACCCGCGCACAGCCGCGTCTCCTGGGTGCCTGGTGGAGCGCTAGGGATGCACAATTACCCCTGGTGTGGCCTTTTTAGCGCGGCAGCTCATTAGATTATTGCATCAGGCGCCCAGGAGAGGTGGTCGTCTGTGAGTTAGGAAAACGCCTAGCCTAGGAATACTTGCACCTGTTTTACCGTGCGGTTTTGTTGCATTGGCCCCAGTGTGCATGTGTTTGTGAGAACGAGCATGTATGCATGTGAAAAGGTATGAGAGTGAATGGGCAAGTGTGCCAATGTTTGTGTGCATGTTTGTGTGCAAGCTGCTCCAATGTTCTCCCTAAGGACTGAGCTGCTGAGCATAAAATTGATAGGCTCTTTGCATTAAATTAAGTACAAGTAGTACCCATAGGGTTATAAAACCAAACAAGTTTTGCTCAGGAGTAAACATTTTTGCACAGAGCAACTCGGTCCTTACAGGGAACACTGCCTGCTGCCTTCTTTTCCTGACTCGGGTTCTCCTGTACATCACTGTTTTGCTCTTAAGATAAAAAATGGGTCTGTATTCAGTTAAGCACTAGTGTCAGGCAGGCTGTGACTTTTCTACAACAATTCAAATTGCTTTTTTTCCACCTCAGTGCTCTGTGCCAGCTCTGATTTCCCATTATTTGTGCACTTGCTAAAAGGGCATTATCTGATCCATCACAGAGGAAGTCACTGGGAAAATAATCCTTGGCCTGTTGTTGTTGATAGCCGCGGGTCAGGCACTTCAGGATTCTGTGGCAATGTTTAGCCAGCTGCTGACCGCCAGAGAGCTTTGGCTAAAATTACAAGCAAGGCTGACCAATGGTCTGAGTCTCCAGAGCTGCGTTAACCTGACACACCATATCTTAGTGAAGAAACTTGAGTGCCTCCGCCTCCTGCGGTCTTGTCATGAACTAAAAGCCCTATTTATTTTGACAAAAATAGAGAAGCTATAGAATAAATAACACTTAGCATTTCAAGGCTCTTTTGATGGACCTTTGCAACAGAAAAAAAACCCCCAAGAATGGGAGTGCGGCTATAGGAACAGCTGGAATAGGATTACAATAATACTCTTAGAACACATTTTTTCAGGCGCTGTTAAATTAGATGTAAAATGGTGACCAGGAGGTGAATGGTTTGGGATCTGTATGTAAATCTAGTGAGCCATCTAGTATCTCACCTGTAGCATTACAGAGATAATACAGACAGATATAAAGCCAGTTGCAGATAATGGCAGTTTCCTGTTAACTAGATTTAGTTTTCACATATTGGCACAGGGTTTTACTTTACTATAGAGGATGTTGAGGACACGCCCAGATTGGAACTGTTCTTTGTAGGTAATAAATCAGAAGAAATGAGACAAATCAATGTAAATCTTGGAAAGGTAACAGAGCAAATTGACAGACTAAACAGTAAGAAATCACCAGGGCCTGATGGTGTTCATCCCACAATTCTGAAGGAAATCAAATATAAAATTGCAGACCTGTTACAGGTAATCTGTAGCTTATCATTCCAATCAGCCCCTGTACCTGAGGACAGGAGGGTGGCAAATGTAACACCAACCTTCTCAAAAGAGCTGACCCAAATACTTAGAAACCAGTGAGCCTAGCATCGGTACCAGGTAAAATGGTGAAAGCTTTTGCTAAGAACGAAATTGTTAAACATTTGGATAGGCAGGGTTTAATGGGGAGAAGCCAGCAGGGAATTTAGCAAAGGGAGGCCATGCCTTACTAATTTACTAGAATTCTTTGAAGGTTTGAAAAAGCACGAGGAGAAAAATGAGCCAGTCAATGTAGTGTATTTGAATTTTCATAAGGTATTTAATAAAGCCCCTTATGAGAGGCTCCTCAGTCAACTCAAAAGTCAAGGGATACAAGATGAGGTCTTGCTAAGGACAGGTAACTGGTTAAAATATAGGAAAAAACCAGTAGGACTAAATGGTCAGTTTTGCCTGTGGATAAAGGTAAATAGTGGATCTATGGACCCAATAGATCATCATTAATCTACTGGATTCTGAGACCCATGTTTTACTTATTCATTAAGTGGTGGCTTTCTTCAAGTCTGCCTGGAAAAGGGAGCAATGAGTGAGGTGATCAGATCTGCAGAGGACACAAAAATATTCAAATGCAACGAAACTGGAAAAATGTAAACAGTGGAGTGCCTCAGGGATCTGTTCTTGGATCGGTGCTTTTTCATATATTTATAAATGATCTGGAAAGGGACACGATGAGTGAGATGATCAAATTTGCGGATGACACAAAATTACGTAGTTAAATCTCAAACAGATTGTGATGAATTGCAGGAGGACCTTGCAAGACTGGAAGATTAGGCATCCAAATGGCAGATGAAATTTAACACGGACAAGTGCAAAGGGATGCATATAGGGAAAAATAACCCTTGCTGAGGAAAAATCCATAAACTGCTATTACGGTAATTAATAAGCAATAGTAACTTGTGATTTATCGAATGTTTGGGTACTTGCCAGGTACATGTGACTTGGATTGGTCACTGTTGGAAACAGGATACTGGGCTTTATGGACCCTTGGTCTGACCCAGTATGGCATATCTTATGTTCTTATGAACTGTAGAAGGATCTTGCTAGATTAGGGAATGGCCTTCTACGATAGATGAAATTTAATGCTGACAAGTTCAAAGTGATGCCTATAGAGAAAAATAATCCTAACTATAGGTACACAGTGCTGGGTTCCATATTAGAAGTCACCACCCAAGAAAAGGATTTTGGAGTCATCGTGTAATCCTCAGCTTGTGGAAGCGGTTAAAAAAGCAAATAGAATGTTGGGAATTATTCAGTAACTGATGGAGAATTAAACAGAATATCATAAAACCTCTTTATAGACCAAAGCTGCTAACATACCTTGAGTATTGCTTTCAGTTCTGGTCACCCCATCTCAAAAATTGAAGATATAGTGGAACTAGAAAAGGTACAGAGAAGAGCAGCAAAAAAGATAAAAGGGGGTGGAGCGAAGAAAGGCTAAACAGGTTAGGACTCTTCAGCTTGGGGAAGAGATGGCTGAGAGGGGTTATGATAGAGGTTTCTAAAATCCCGGGTGGAACAGATAATAGGGAATGGTTATTTACTCTTTCAGATAGTACAAGGATTAGGAGACACTCCACGAACTAATGGGTAGCAGATTTAAAACAAATTGGAAAAAAAGTCTTTTTTCACTCAACACATAATTACGCTATGGAATTTGTTGCCAGAGGACGTGGTTGACGCATCCTAGTATAGCTGAGTTTAAAAGAGGTTTGGACAAGTTCTTGGAAGAAAAAGACGATAAACAATTATTAGCCAGGCAGACTTGAGGAAAGCCGGTACTTATCCCTGGGAGTGGACTCTTTGGGGTCTGTCAGGTAGTTCCTAGACATCCAGACTGCCCACTGTTGGAGAGAGAAAGCTGAGCTAGACGGACCCTCGGCATGTCTGATGTTCTCATGCCCATTTTGTTTTTTGGGTTGAACAGGTGCTAGTAGATTGAATGCTGACGCTGTTGTTGTCCTTTCATAATGCACGGGGAAGGGTCAGATATAAGGCTTGTCCAGAAGGAAAGGTGATAAAGCTAGAGCAGTTGCTAATTCAGAAAGCCAAATGACAGCTGGCTTGGCAGGGAGGACGGCTGTGTGATCTGTCCTGCAAACAAAGTGAAAAAAATACAGCAATGACTGCAAGGGGATATGAATGTGACCCTGTTCGCAAATGGTCAGTCCTTAACCTCTGTGTATACTGACCATTGGGTTCCATTTTGTGTGCCAGCAGGCAGAGATAAACTGGAGATTGTGCCCTTAAGACAGGGTGGGCAAGTCCAGTCCTCGAGGGCTGCAAACCAGTTGGGTGTTCAGGATATCCCTGATGAATATGCAAGAGAGAGATTTGCATGTGCTCTGCCTGTGGTAACCAAATCTATCGGATCACCTGAAAACCCGACTGGTTTGTGGCCTTCGAGGACTGGAATTGCCCACCTCTGCCTTAAGAGATGGTAATATCACATCTGACTGTACACGAGTAGAAAAAGTGATGTGGCTAGGAGGAGCGTATTCTGCTGCTTCACAGGGATTCCAGAGCTGTTCAAGAAAATCGTGTGACTGCCGCAGGCAATTAGCAGGCATGGGATGCAACTTACTTCATGGAGGAAGAGATTTCAACAATCTGCTCCTAGGCCTATGGCCTAGCTTCTTGACAAAACCAGCAGGAGAATCTACTCTATGGGATATCTCATCTGTGTAATGAACTGGTTTTCTGCCAGGAGTTGAACTCTTTGGGGTGGATTTTCAAAGGGTTACGCGCGTATATTACACGCGTAACCCCGAAAACCCGCTCCTGCGCGCGCCGAGCCTATTTTGCATAGGCTCGGCGATGCGCGCAAGCCCCGGGACGCGCGTATGTCCCAGGGCTTGAAAAAAGGGGTGGGGCGTGGGCGGGACGGGGCGGGACGGGGTGTGGCCAGAGGCCTCCGAAGGCCTACTAGGCCAGGGAATCGCGCGCGAAGGCTCAGCCAGTGCGTGCAACTTACTCCTGCCCAGAGGCAGGCGCAACTTAAATAATAAAGGTGGGGGGGATTTAGGTAGGGCTGGGGGGCGGGTTAGATAGGGGAAGGGAGGGGAAGGTGCAGGGGGGGCGAAAGGAAAGTTCCCTCCGAGGGAACGGGGAAAGCCATCGGGGCTCCCCTAGGGCTCGACGCTCACAAGATGCACAAGTGTGCACCCCCTTGCGCGCGCTGACCCCGGATTTTATAACATGCGCGCGGCTGCGTGCGCATGTTATAAAATCGGGCGTAGATTTGTTCGCGCCGGGTTGCGCACACAAATCTACGCCCGCGCATAGGTTTGAAAATCTGGCCCTTTGTGTCTGTGAGATTTATTTGCTGCTATGCATGTGCAACTTATTGGTCAATTTTGCTGAGGAGCCTGTGGCTTAACTTTTGTTGAAGAAACCCTATTTTTTTAGGTTGGAATAAAATTTGGCAGGTTGGAACCACCAATCTAGTTTGGACTGAGCTCATTTCTAGGGTTTGGATTTGCCAGATATGAAGGTTGTCACTTGTCTGGTATTCAGGAGAAGAAATCTACAATATCTCCCTGTCCAGTAGAGAAATCACCTTGAGTCTATTCCACTACAACAGCTTCACGACCACAGTTTCCAAGAACCTAGTAGTTGGTGAAAAGATTGGACTTTCTTTCATCAGTACCTGGTTACATTTTATGTGCCCTAAACTGGGATTATATAAAATCATTGTAGTTCAAAACTCATGGTGTCAGATTCCAGTCCCGGTTCCAATGGAGCTGGCAGACCAAAGAAGCAGCAGGAAAAAGCCCGGATAAACAGCAAAAAAAAAAAAAATTCAAAAAATGTAAATGGTGGTATCAGATTATTTAATATACAAATTAAATGCAAACCTTTAATTAAAGCTGACCGTCCTAGTCTACCCGTAAGAATTCAATATCGGAGTAAACAATCTTGTTGAAGTCAGTGCATATATTAAACAGTGTTTGATTTTAAATCCTGTTTTTCTGAATATCCCACCAAAGGCAGCTTTCCCCTCAACAGAAACTGATCCGCTGCAAGGGATGGGGAGATGGTGGCAGTGGTGGTAACTAGCAGAAGGGCTCGGTCTGTATTTGCATACTTGCACTGATGCAAAGACAGACGTGGGATTATTTGGGGAAGCATACATAAGATGCAATCATGAGTGCTGCAGTCACTCCAAACAGAGGCAGAATGACCTTAGGTCCGATGTGCTTAAAAAACACCATTTTTCTTTTTTTAATCAATAAAACAGTCGTAGGCTTTTACACGTGACAGGCTCCCTTATTGATTAACTGAAAGGTGGGTTTTTTGGGGGGAGAGAGGAGGCTACATGTTCTGGTTTCTTTTCCATGGAGGACTGGCCCAGTTACAGGGGCCACTGATACAAGAGCAGCTGCCCTGCTGTTGCTCAATGGTCACTAACAAAAAAGTGCTTTTCAAACGAAGCCAAGCCCCCACCCTCAGGACCCAACAAGCTCTCTTGTCCCTAACAGAGCAGAAACAAGAGAGAAAAGATCAGAAGATGCAGGGAGGGATTTTGGAATAGGGGTGGAATTTGACTCCGAGCACGAGAGCCGGTGAACCGCACTCCCAGGTAGGGATGTGCATTCGTTTTTCATGAATTAGACAATGTCAACGATATTGTCTAATTCATCATAGTTCAGAAGCGTTGAAATACGAAGCGATTTTTGACGAAATTTCGGCAAAATTTGTATTTTGTGTTAGTGCGCAGTAACGGAGTTACTGCGCACTACATATCTGTTAGTGCACAGTAATACCAATTAGTGAGCACTGTTTTTCTAGCTAACGAACTCCTCTGAATTTATACTTTCAATTTTTAAGTTGCATTTTTTAGTGCGCACTAACATTAGTTAAAGCACACTAACACATACTTAGTGTGCTGTAAATTTTATTAGGGTGCACTAACTAACCTGTTAGTGCGCACCAATGAGCAATAACATCTAGCTAGTGCACACTATCTCGTTCAGTGTACTGCGCACTAATGCTGAGATAGTGTGCACTAACTGGTTGTTAGTGTGCAGTAAGGCCCATTAGTGCACACTAACGCACTTCGTCGAAAATTGCCGAAAAAAAAAAAAAACGAACCATGCGAAAACGAAATTTTTCACAGAGCGCCCGATCCAAAGCCCGACCCGATATCTTTAAACGAAGCACATCTCTACTCCCAGGTTCGCTCGGCCTGGAAAACCTTCACTAGATTAAGCTACTGCTCCGAAGTCTAAACGATGCTACCTGCTGAGGCTGCCTGACACCGGAAAATCTGAGAGACGGCAGGAGGATGTGGCCGAAATGTCGGTGACTCACCACAAACCCAACTGCAGCCTGGGCCTTCAAAGGACCCCACTGGGCAGGGGCAGCTCGGGAGACAGCAAATTACAGGCTTCTTTGATTAGCGCTCGGCCCGACCTGCTTAGAAGGTTTGTTAATTTGTGCAGGGTAATTTTCCTTCCGTCTTCAAAACCTTTTCTTTTCCGACTGGCGCTTTGTGCATTCCCACTGCAGCCTACGGTGGGTTTGATTAGCAAAGCACTTGCCTGGGTACATGTGCTAATAAAGCTCACCTAGTTTAATGACCCCCTCCCCCCTTTCATTTTGAATTATTTTCCTCTCATGCATCAAAGCCTCGACACTTTTATCTTTTTTTTTGTCTGCGGAGACTGCTCTGTCAGTCTGGAACTGGCAAAAGGATCTGCTGGCAATGAGAATAAACTGCAGCCATACAGCTCTGTTGAAAAGGGATGGGCGGTGCCCACTGCACGCGTGGATTTGAACTTCCTTTTTTTTTTTTTTTTTTTTTAAAGACAGCTGGGACTTGGCCATCGGTGCACTGGGAGTATAACTAGGATTACCTGCAAGCTGTCAGTACAGATGTGGAGCTGACTGGTCACCCTAGTAAACTGGCTGAAGAACCAAGGAGGAAGGAAACACAAAACTGACGTGGAAAAGGAGCAATATCCTAAAAGTGGTCAGACCTCTGTGACTGGCAACCAGGAGATATCCTTAGCAATGTGAACTGGAATAACTGGGCAGGCCGGATGGGCTAGCTGGTCCTTTTCCGTCATCCTCAGCTGTGTTCTGTATGTGCCTGCCAAACTCTTGTAGGTGAAAGGTAAGTTTAGGCATACTATGAATATACAGAATGAAAGCCATACCCGATGGGCACAGACCACAGCTATCCTGAGGGAAACGCTGCTGGCCATTCCACTGACCCATATGTAAGTAAGGAGAAGGTGGCCCAGGCCCACCCTAGTCTGCCAACTCCAGTTCCCCTCCCCCCATGTCTTTTACCCAACTTCTCAATCCTGTTCCTACCACTTCCTTCTTGCCTAAGAATACGGCCTCCCATCACCTCCGCTAGTAAGGTCATTCTAGGCCTTGTCTTCCTTGACATACACCCTCTCGGCAGCAGGATCTTGCCTGCTGAGCTTCTTATCCTCTCTGATAACCTTCTTTCCAGCAAAGGTCAAAGAACCTTTGTGGGGTTTTTTTGTTTGCAGCTACCTCTTCCAGCAGAGAATTCTGTTTTATAGTGTCCTTAATCACAAGCTGACGATTTTAACGTGACCTTTGCTTGCTGCCTTCAGATTGCTTCACTGTGGAAAAAACAATCTAGAATTTTGATTTTGAAAAGTAAATAAAACCCATCATGAGTGACTGAAGTCACTTTATGAGATAAGTCCTGGAAAGACGAAAGCTTAACATGCAATCAGTTGTGAGGCTCATACATGGTTAACAACAAATGACTATGGGGTTTGGGGTTTTTTTGTATAACTCCATAAGAATGGTTGCAGTAATTTTTTTTTTCTAGAAATATATTTTTATATTTCTAGTAGTTCTAGGCCTAAGAATCAGGGTCTGTTTTTTTGGTTTTTTTCAGTTGTCCTCTTTACGTAAAGAGTCTCCTGATTCTGGGGCCCATGCATGACATCGGCACTGTGCTAGCCACGGCAACAGGACAAAAAAGGGGAGAGGTAATATTCAGACAGCCCCTGGATCTGCAGGGTTACTTTGCAACTGCATGGTTTGCAGCTAAGTTTTACAGTGACGCATCCCTTGGAAAACCACCTATGGGGGGGGGAAAAGCATCCGCATGCTTTGTACCTGCTTTCTCTCTTTCCCCCTGAGGACAGAAATTAACGGCGCCTGGATCAGAAAATATAAACCTACAACAAGCAGTTTCCTTATCTCACCTTCTCCCCACCCAACTGAAAGTGCAAATATTCCTGGCCCTTTTCTCCTTCCTACCTGTTTTTATTTTCACTCTTTTTCTCCCACTGGCATCCAATACACCACTCCCAATGCAAGCTTCCTGGTTTTTAATTTTTCAGTCCTGTGTGTTTTAAAACTGTAACTGTAGGGTAATTAGGGTAACAGTATTTTGAACTGGTGCTAGTCTTTCAACTTTGGGGTGTTTACCTGCACAGAGGGGCAGTGAGATCTCGCAGGCTGTCCCTCATCCCCCAGCCTTCTAATTATCTCTAATTAGGCGACTGCTGAGTGATGCAGCTCTCCCAAATTACCAAAACCGAAAGGAAGGATATGCTGCCAGAGGTCAGGAAGAAGGGTTCCTAGGCATTGCAACGAGTGGGATGTTAAGTGCTGGTCCTCAGCCACTGCCGTGACCCCGAGCATATGCAGAAACAGAGCTGGGCTAGAGGGAATACCGTCTCATCGCGAGGCCTTCTTCAGGAATGAAACAGGGACCGAGGACTTGGGCACAGCCAATGAAGTGAGAGGTAAGAGAGCAAGAGTACGTATCGGAGGTGCACAGAAACGGGAAGGAAAACCCAGCAAAATGAAAAGTGACAGAAGACACACACTGAAGGAGTCAGGGTGAAGAGATGGTCTTTAAGAAAGTAAATGCCAAGATAGCAGAAAAGCTAATTAGTAGCTGGGGCTGTCTGGCAGGCTGCAAGTACAGTAATAGCTAGACCTAGAAGTGTTGGCAGAAACACAGGGGCTCACGTAGCTGGGACTATTTGGCAGGCGACACACTCATCGTATTGGTTGGCGTGGCAGAGTGCTGGTGGTGGTGGCCTAGGAAGCTGAATGTTTGGATAACAGCCACATTGATATTGGTGGCTGCTTCGATTACTGTGGCAACTTGTGGATGGACATGGGAGGGTAGGGGCAATGGGTGTAGATGGAAAAGGGGATCTTACATGATCTGCTATCAAGAAGGGTGAAGTACAATGGAGAAAGACAACAAGACCTGTCTTGGATAAGGAATAATATCCTTCCAGAGGTTACGCTGGTAGCTGGGATATATGTTTGGCATGTGGCCAGGAAAGACTGGGCAGACTGGATGGGCCAATTGGTCTTTTTCCACTTTTATTTACTATCAGCCCGATACAGTTGGGCATTATTCAGTAAGGGGTAATAGCAAATGCATGTTGATGGCCCTATTAGTCGTTCCCGTGCGATACAGTAAGTAAAATGTGCAGCCAAGCCACACATTTTACTTTAAGAAATTAGCGCCTACCCAAAGGTAGGTGTTAATTTCTGCCGGGGCCGGGGAAGTGCACAGAAAAGCAGTAAAAACTGCTTTTCTGTGTACCCTCTGACTTAATATCATGGCGATATTAAGTCGAAGGCCCCAAAAGTTAAAAAAAGTAAAAAATAAAAAATTTAAAATGGGCCCGCGGCTCGCGGGTTGAAAACCGGACACTCAATTTTGCCAGCAAAATTGAGCGTCGACTGTCAAACTCGCTGATGGCCGCCGCTCCTGTCCAAAAAGAGGCGCTAGGGACGCGCTAGTGTCCCTAGCGCCTCTTTTTGTCGCAGACCCTAATTTAAATAAATTAATTTACTGTATCGCGCGCACAGGAGAGCGGGCGCTCTGCCCGCTCTCCCGCGATTTTTACTGTATCGGCCCGTATGTTACTAATTCAATAGTCAAAAATACAGAGAAAAGGGAGGCAAGCTAAGAGGTGAGTGTTGGGCATTAGCCACATAACTTTGAAATGTTGAGCCTGGGGGTGGGGGACGGAGGCTGGAAAGTTGCAAAAGAGCCACAGGAGATGCAGAGTTAGGGAAAAGCCAAGTTATATTTACCTACTCATTGCCAGGGATTTAGACAACTCCTTGGAAAAGCTTCATTGGTCCAGCATACATGTACCTTGATTGGCAATGGTATTTAAAGAGAGCGATAGAGACACACCCTCGCTGATCCAGCAGACTCCTTGGATACAACCTCTGGAACTTCTGCTTGCCTGGCCTTGCTCCTTGCTCCAATGTTCCTGCTCTGCATCCAGTCCTGCAGTCCTTACTCCAATGTTCATGTTCTGTATTCAGATCTTCAGGCCTACTCCAGTGCTCCTGCTTCTTATCCTGCTCCAGGGTTCCTGATCTGTATCCAGCCCTGCAGTCTTGCTCCAGTGTTCCTGTTTCTTATCCTGCTCCAGGGTTCCTGATCTGTATCCAGCCCTGCAGTCTTGCTCCAGTGTTCCTGCTTCTTATCCTGCTCCAGGGTTCCTGATCTGTATCCAGCCCTGCAGTCTTGCTCCATTGTTCCTGCTTCACGCCTCCCAAGCTAGGTCTGGTTTTATAGGTCTTGGCTCAACCTTCATCCATAGATAATATCAGAAAACTTACCCATATTATATCTTCAAATTTTATTTGTAACAAAATTTAAAAACATTAATATTGTTTGTTTATTTATTTATTTAAAGTCTTTTCTATACTGTCGCTAAGTTATATACCATCGCAGCGGTTTACATGTAGGCACATAAGTAAGTTTGGAGTAAGCGTACTATAGTACATTCTAACAGGTGCCATACATTACACCATATTATATGTCTCACATTCATCCTCCACATTCATACCAACAATGTTAATACATATAACAAATATTGTACATCAATTAAAATACAAAAAATTCTTTGTTATATTTATCAATATTGCACTTGAATTACCAACTATATATTAAAGAGATCAATTTATATATTATTCTTCATTCCTAACTATTTGTTAATTGTTGATAGAACTTTCCCTTATATTCAATCCAAAAAATCCCCAATACAAAGTTGGTGTTTGTGTTAAAGAAGATCTAGACGCGACGGATACATAGGGGGAGGTGATAGATACATAGGAGGGAGGTCCATTTGAGGGCATTTAAAAATGGAGGGTGTGGATTTTTGAACCTCGCAGCCGCGGTGTTTCTTAAATGAAGGAATAGACAATGCATGAGAATTGTTTTGCCGAGTGTGTGTGAATAACTCAGTATGGTTAGTATAATTGATATTGGTATTCTGGGATTTGAGGATTATGGATATATTTTGTCTAATTAGCTGAATGATGATATTTTACTGTTTAAAGTTGGTAGTGAAGATGGCTTTGTTGAACAGTGCCTGTGGTAACCGGAGGATATTGTGAAGTTGTTGGTGAACCTTTGTGACAACCGGAGAACTACATGAAGCTGGTGAAGAATAGGGTTGGTGAACCTAGAATGAAATAAGGCGCTAATTTCATGGCTTCAAGGTGAGTTGGGATATCGGTGAATAACTAGTATAAGATATAAAATGGTGGAAATGTTGTGGCCGGATATACATATATACGTATAGATATTTTAGAATGATTTTGGAATTACATTTTTAATAGATGATTCAATAAATGATTAATACACACATACGTTTTTTAACATAGAAATTGAGATAGCATCAGGTAATATAATTAATTATTTGTGTATGTTTTTCATGAAGAGAATAGGTGGTGAAGATTGATGTGTTCGTTGATAAGTGCGATTTCCTATATATGAGAGAAGAAAGGAAAAAATCAAATGTTTTTGAACCCCTGACGAAACCTTCGGGTGAAATAAGAGCTTCTTGTCGGGAGTATAGGAAGGAGTACAAGAATACATTGAATCAACAACATCAGGAGTATGAAACAAAGTATAGGAGTTTTTATGAATTAATAAAACTTTGTATTGGGGAGTTTTTGGAATGAATATAAGGGAAAGTTCTATCAACAATTAACAAATAGTTAGGAATGAAGAATAATATATAAATTGATCTCTTTAATATATAGTTGGTAATTCAAGTGCAATATTGATAAATATAACAAAGAATTTTTTTTGTATTTTAATTGATGTACAATATTTGTTGTTACATGTATTAACATTGGTATGAATCTGGAGGATGAATGTGAGACATATAATATGGTGTAATGTATGTTAAATAATAATAATGTTTTTACATTTTGTTACAAATAAAATTTGAAGATATAATATGGGTATGTTTTTTGATATTATCTATGTAATGACAATACCTGTTTAATTTACCCTTACATGTGTGTTAGATATTCAACCTTCATCCAGCCATCCAGCCCTTCAGGTATGCCTCTTCCTGAACATACAGCTACTGACCGAACATACCCTGTCAGTGAGATGGCTGGGAGGGTCTGCTTATTTTCACACCTCAGCCAGAATGATCCCAAACTATATTGTAATGCCATAGGAATATTACAATTAGGTCTTTTGATTTACAGTTTAAACTGAAGAACCCCATTAAAACTGAGTGCTCCGATGACATCATCCAGCTGTGAGCTGTGGCCGGATAACATTATCGGAGTGAGCCAGCAGGAAGCCCAAGCCGCCAGTGCAGCCCAAGCCGCCAGTGCAGGCCAGCAGGTAGTCCAACAATGGCCCAAGAAGAGGAGCATGGGAGCAGCGCACTGGCAGGGAGTCCAAGCCGTGCTGACTCAAGCCGAAGAGCATGGGAGCAGCAGGCCAGCAGAGAGATCAAGCATGGGAGGCATGAGCAGGGAAGGGGAAGGCAATGGGGAGGGGAGGGGGGAGTGCAATGGGTGAAGGAGGGGAGGGGGGCATGAAAGGGGTGAAAGAGTGCAATGAGAAGGGATCCACTCAGCAACACGCACCCTGCCAGCCTGACCCCAGCCACACACAGCACGCAACACAATATGTAAAAAGTTTAAGATAAATCGATTTACATCTTATTAAATTGAATTCACCTAAAAATGTACTAACATTTCAATTTGTGCTGCAAAAACACCGATAAACACCTATTTTGGTACCCACCAAAAACCTCTAAGTGCCTGAAAAATTAACCCATATAATCTGAAGCTCTAATTACAATGACTTTCAAGTCAAGCAAAGGATAACTATTTTATCTCAAGGTTCTTGGACAATGATATCAAATGACCCTTGAATGGAATTGTTTCCCAGCCCATTGCTTGCTGGATTGATTAAATATGAGGTAATATCTGGACAGTCACACAGAAGATGTATAGAGATTGTGATAATGTTAGATAGATGCACTAATCCAAAACTACACGGAGAAACGTGTTTCCCAGCCCAGGCCTGGAGGTACACCTAATCAGCCTGTGTTTTGGACAGCCACAATGAATCTACACGAGACAGATTTACACTGGGATCCCGACTGGTTCGATAATATCTGCAGCCTAGAGATGGGAATCACTGAATCGGATAGGACAGAGTCAGAGAGGCAGATCCTGTAGACAGACGTAGCGAAAAGCAGAATACGAGAAACACAGGGATGACTGGTGAAAGGGCTGTTGAATCTTTCACAGATCAGATTATTACTGGCTACCAATCTGAGAATATCAAACATCCTTTTAATTAATGTCTGAGAAAGTAACAAATACCTAAGCTCTTTTGTGAGGAAGTGTGTCTAGTTGCCCGCTGCTTTTTGTCAGAGCCCATGACTCGACAGAGAGGAGCTGCCTTTTGTGCCGACTGCCGGCAATATGATTAGATGGCGCTTTGAAAGTCAACATGAGTTCCCTTTTTGAACACATTTACTGTGGCGTGTGTCCCTTCCCACATCAAAGAGAGAGAAGAGCTGAGAAAAGGAGTCGGGCAGTGAAGAATGCCAGCAGCCACTGGAGTAGGGGGGGGGGGCCCTTAGGTACCTTTTTATCAAAACATAATCGCCATCCAACAGCCTACCTCGCTTGGAGAAGGGAGCCACTTCACTTCAGTTCACCAAAAAGAGAAAAAAAAAATAGGTCTGAGTTGAAAGCGTCCCTTTCGTCGGCTTTTATTGTTTTCTTGGCATGGAAATATTTCATCAGTCCTGTCACGCTGACTGAGCAGGTCCTGCGAGCAGCAGCTGAGCTGCTTCAGTAAAATTCGCACAGTACAAGAAGTCTTAACATCTCCAGCATTTCTAGATGCCGAGAGCGCGTGTGATCGCTGGAAGGGGGACTGGGCGCCTATGTGTAAAACTCACAAGTCACGTGGGGTCAGGGCAGGCATTTGGCCCCATCAGTAAACTGACTTGAGAGCTTCCTCATCAGGTTTCCATAGACGTGATGATTGATTATAGTAGACTTCATTAAATGTGCCCTTTTCATGTTCTTTCCCTGCCATTTCTCTTGTTCGACTTGTGTTTTCTTTGGCATTAGATTCCCTGATTAATAATGCCCAGTTCATCCTGTTGTCCTGTTCTTGACTCCCGTGTGCTCAGATTCTGCCAGGGAGTTCCCAGCGTGGCCTGTCTGGCACCTTTCGCCAACGTCAAATTCTGTGGAATCTCTTTTCCAAAAAGGCCAGCGAAGAGGAGTTTCCCTACCGTCAAGTCAGCCTGGCTCCTCGCAGGAAGTGCGAGATAAACACTTCCATTAAAAATAAAGCCAGGATACAAGCACCCAGGATGAGCTTTCAGTGTCATACACTGGCTAAGGTAGCCCTTGCCAGAGTGAGTGGCACGTTCAATTCTTTATCTGGACCTCGCTTAAAAGATATGTCAGATGGAGGCAGGGAAGCTGAAGATGTCTCCATGCAGATGGGGCAGGCCCGCACAGCTGCAGATGAGTTTGCCTGGGATTTTCTGGTGGCTCCTCTCTTCTCTCTCGCTGGTTCTCCGATCAGAAGCTCGCTGTGGTGGCAGAAATTGGACGGAGCTCCCAGAACGTCCCGTGCTCGGGGTGCACACGCCGGCCTGGACCGGTTTTTTCTTTCTCTGTCTGAAGTTAGGCTGACTAGTGATCTGAGTTACAGCTTCACGTGTTTCACTCAGGGTACAAGAGGCACTTAAAGTGCTGACCAAAATGGGACAGAAAGGCATGAGCTCACACGAGCTGAGTCCCTGTACTCGGATAGAAGGAACCCATGCGTCCGTAATTTCAGGGGCTCTGCTCCCCTTTCACCCCTATATTGCAACACTAGCGAAGCTCCCTCATGCCTCTGTAACCTTGAATTGGGATGCACATTCTTACGAAATGAAACAGGATATTTTAACAATTTTCTATTTCATTTCGATTTTTAAATGAAAGAAAAAAAAGGAACAAAATTTAGATTTCCTTTTCTTTTTGTTTTAAAAAGTTGCAGTTGGCAAAGAATCACTTCCCGGGACCCCCCCCCCCCCCCCCCATCAAGCCCTCTTACCATAGTTTTCTCTTTTTCTTAAGGGGGTAGGAGCGATTACAGCCGGGGCAGACCAAGGACGGTGCCGCTGCTAATTTGTTCTTTACAAAATGTCGCCAGCCCGAGCGTTCCGGCGCCATTTGTAAGCATCACTCCGGCAGGGCAGGAGCGACCAGGGACCACTCCTTCCCCAGGAAGGAAAACTACTATGGTAAGAGGGATTGGAAGGGAAGCCCAGGAGGGTTCTCGTTTTCCAAGAGGGCCCAGCATTTTATTTTTTCTTCATTTCTAAAATGTAATATTTCTTTTCGTTTCCATTTTAAATACATACAAATAAACAAAACAACAAGCAACATGAAAAAGCAAAATCAAGTGAATAAATGGGCCGAGCCCTAACTTCCAGGGCTCTCCCCTCTGCACTGGAGCACTGGAGGAGCTCCCCGTGTCCTTAAGGCTGGAGCAGTGAGTGATGACAGAGGATTTCCCCTCTGTACACCTCTGCAAAATCCTGCTCTTAGAACTAATCCCTTGCTGCCTCTGGATTTCTCTCCCTCCCTCCCTCCCTCTGTTTACACAGAAAACAGACACTTTGCTCCATTACCAAATGTTCAATGTTAGAAGACAAACTGGCTGGTCACTCTATTTTAATTGAATAATTTAACCATTATTGATTTGTCCCCGCTGGGTGGAAATGAAGCCCGCACCTCAGGCAGGATGGGAGTGATTTAAGTAGCACACGGTCTTTGAGCCGGGTATAGATCCTCTCCAGGCTCAGCAGCAAACTGGTGCACAGGACATGCTGAAGACTTTAAAAGCCTTGCGATGCTCCTGGCTATCAGCCGTGGGACACACCATAGTAACATAGTAACCGACGGCCAATAAAGTCTAAACGGTCCATTCAGTCTGCCCAGCAAGCTGATTTTGGTATAACTGCCTCTCCATGCGACTTACCTCCATCCTACTTTTAAAGGTACTAACTGCAGCGCCATACAGGTTACCCTTATGCCTTCTGTTAAAGATGGTATACACTGCTGCTCCGTGCAGGTTACCCCCATGCTTTCTGTTAAAAATGGTAGAGACTGCTGCTCCATGCAGGTTACCCCCATGCCTTCAGTTAAAGATGGTAGAGACTGCCACTCCGTGTGGGTTATCCTCTTGCCTTCTGTTAAGGGTAGTAGTAATTGCCGCTCCATGCAAGTTACCCCCATGCAGATGTGTTACACCTAAAATGAATATAGGTTACACCATTATTTAATTTCCATCCTCTACCCTGTAGGGATCCGCAGTGTTTATCCCATGCCCTTTTGAATTCCATCTCTGTTCACCACCTCTTCCAGAAGGCCATTCCATTAATCCACCGCCCTCTCTGTGAAGAAATATTTCCTGACGTTGGCTCTGCTCCCACCTTCCTCAGTTGCTTCTTTTACACTTTACATTTTACTTGGTTTTAAAGCAATTTAAAATAATTAAAAAGTAAACTTTCTGACCTGGTACACAAATTCTCCAAACCGGAAACCCAAACTCTTTCTACCAACTCAGAGGGTCACACAGCTGAAGATTTCGTCAAATGTTTCATTGGAAAAAATAGAGGCTATTCGTTTCTCCTTTCAACTCTCCACCTCACTCATCCCTGGCACAAACCACTCCATTAATGTAACATTTCACTGACAAATTCTATTCAATTAATTCCATCCAAACTTGATCACATTGTGCGATTTCAGGACACTACCCCATTAGAAGTGGTAAAGATCAGGGGCGGATTGACCAATTAGGGGATTGGGCATCCCCTGGTGGGCCGGTCGCGCTAGTCATGTGGTCTGCTGAGCGTGGCCGTGACAAGAGCCGCACTCGGCAGACCACGTGGTATCTCCTGGGCCAGCCTGGGCGGCGAATCCCTGGGCCTGTCTTCATCGGGAATCCGCCGCTGGTAAAGATCCTCTAGCAAATCAACCAATCCATGAGCCCATTCGATCTAATGCCCCCAATTTTCATCTGTAACCTGAAACATCACCTAGCCCTTGGATAGCCCATGGCTTGCTACCCAGTTCGCTCAAAAAAACTGAAATCAAACCCATCCTAAAAAAGAAAACTGTCATTGATCCTAAAATAATCAAGAATTATCGCTCAATCACCAGCCTCCCCTTCCTATCCAAGGTGGTGGTAAAAGTAGTTTACCTCCAACTCTTAGATTTCCTAGAGGAGTACAATATCCTATAACGGTACCAATCCAGATTCAGGAAAGGCCATGGAACAGAATCAGTCCTACCTACATGAGGATCAAGGTGGTGACTCCCTCATTGACCTAGTTGATCTCTCAGCCACCTTCAATAGGGTTGATCACCATCCAATGCCTAAAGGGCATCGGCATTGATGGCACTGCCCTAAAGTGGTTTGTATCATTCTTTGCCAACAGAACACAATCAGTTATTTGGACCAATAAACCATCCTCTTCTAGAGAGCTCTCCTGTGGAATGCCTCAGGGCTCAGTCCTCTCTCCAGTACTTTTTAACATCTATCTGTGACCTCATCCTGTACTTTAATATCAAATGCCACCTATTTGTGGTTGACATCTAACTCTACATCAAAATGGGATCTTACCAAACTTCGACCATTACCAATGTCAATAACTGTCTTACAGCAGTAGCTCAATGGCTTAACAAACACAAACTGAAACTAAATCCACACAAATCAGAACTCCGCTGGCTCAGCCACCAAAGTCACCCATGACAATCGCTTCCCTCACTTGCAGATATTGCCTTACATCCTAAGGAGTCAGA
Organism: Rhinatrema bivittatum; assembly: GCF_901001135.1. Lineage (NCBI taxonomy): Eukaryota > Metazoa > Chordata > Amphibia > Gymnophiona > Rhinatrematidae > Rhinatrema > Rhinatrema bivittatum. Next base: position 24,566,218 of record NC_042626.1, on the reverse strand, counting down.
ACGACGCCTAGGGGTTCAACTCAACCAAAACCTCACAAAGGAACCCCAAATTTCAAAAGTAGTAAGGTCCTCCTTCATGTATCTGCATCAGATCCACCAACTACGGAATTTCCTTGATAAACACAATGGGGCCGATATTCAAAAAAAGCTGAGCTCTAAATTTAAGCCTCTAAATTAGGTACCTAAGTTAAGCACCTATTTTCAGCTGAAAATTCACATAAATTTAGGTCCTAAAAGGTAGGCCCCTAAATTTAGCTCTGCTATTTATTTGCCTAGATTTAGGACCTTAAATTAGGTGCCTAGTTCTGAAAATTAGTGCTTAGCTCCTAACTTTGTATCCCTGCCCTAACTCCTCCCCCAGAGCCACCCACTTTTGAGGATCCTACATTTCAGAACCCAGTGGAACTAGGAGTCTAAATTTAGGCAATCAGCCATAGTACATTTTCAAAAGGGCCAATTTAGGAGCCTAACTTCAAAAGTTAGGAGCCTAAAGCCTTTGAAAATTGACTCTAATCTTGCTAATGTAATCCATGCATTAATTGCTAGCTGAATCGATTACTGCAATTTTTTATACAATGGCATCTCACAATGCAGTCTAAAGTGCCTCCAGCTCCTATAACATGCTGCCAAGAGAATTTTGGTAGTTGTAATAGCAACTGATCAAATCAAGCCTATTCCATATCAACTTCACTGGCTCCCAGTAGAAAGCAGAATAAAATGTAAAACTCCCTGCTTTGTCTGCAAAATGCTTGAATAAACAAGCTCCTGAATACCTCTCTCAGCTTCTCTCCCTTTGCACTCCGGTCCACCAAAATGGCTCTTCTTTCTTCTCCTCCTCTGACCACTGCATAAGACTCTGCGCTTTTAGCTGTTATGCACCAAAAATTTGGAACAGAGTACCAGTACCTCTGCACCTGCAGTCAGACTACCTGAAGTTCAGGAAAAAAAAGCTAAGGCACAGCTTTCCAGCCAGGCCTTCCCCCCCCCCTTAGACCCTCATCTTTGTAGAGCCGTAGCCAGGCAGTTTGGCAGCTATGGCCAAGTGAAAAGCTGCGCCCTCGCCCATTACACAAAACATGACACTACGAGTTAGGAGACGCAGTCAAATGTTTGTACAGCAATGCCCAAGGTCGGTACAGGGTGTTAGGCATCCTAGGCAAACCTTAGCCTTGCAACCCTATCCCGTCTTGTCACATCCTCCCTACACAATTAAAAATATAATAGATTTTACATGAAAAAGAATATTCAAAGTACAGTCTTCTGAGAAAAAATATCACTACCAATATGTATATTATATTTACAATCAATGGTGTGGTGCCAACCAGAAAACCCTGCAAAAAAGCAAAACAGACACTTGGAATCCATATGGTATTAAGCCTACTGTAACACAGCATGGGCATGGGTTTAGCCCTCTGAAAGTCACAAGAAAACAGAATTATAATACAATAAAACTTCAATATCAAAACAGCAGTCAAGCAGCAACAACCCTACCTATGAAAAAGTAACAATGCAGACATTATAATAAGCTCTAAAACACCGATACACCCCCAATTAGGAAAACATAACAAGTCAAACTGCTATAGATCGCTACATAGAAATTATACATTAGCAGAATACCTCACTTCAGTCACACCTGCGGAACACAAACCTTCACCAAATACAGAATAAAGAGACCATAAAATATAAATGGAAAAATGCAGACAAAAACTGAACTGGAAAGCGCAAGAATCCAGACTCTGTAGGCAGTGCAACAATGGAAGAAAATAAACATTACCATTCCTCATCAAACAATAAAATCAAGAAATACAAATTTCATTATTAGTAGTAAAACCACATGAATAAAGAGTATAATTCAAAACAGCTAACAAATAAAACAACCAATAATTAAAAATTCATATAAATATTTTCCAAAACCATTAAAATATTTCAAAAAAGACATATCAAATAACTAATAAAAATAATAATAATAATTAAAACACATAAGGAATTTTAAAAATCCCTTGCTTTCCATACCTGGGAACTTTTGATTTCCAGATGCCCTGAGATTGTCATGGATTAGCAGGAAGAGAGGACAAAGGTTTGTTGCAACCAAATTTTCTGTTCTCTTACATACACACACACACGCACACACACGCACACAAATGCATTTGCTCTCTCTCACTCACACACACATATGCTCTCCCTCATTCATGCTCTCACACAGGCCCACACTCTTTCATACATACATGCATGCACAAACATGCTCTCTCATTCTCTCACACATACACACACACACACTCTTAACTCCCCCCCCCCCCCCTTTTGAAATAGATGCAGTAGTCTACTTCTTCATCCCTCACAGCCAACAGGACTTCTTGGGGTCGGCCCAGCTCTGTTTTGAGTTCCTTCCAGAGAGGTTGCTCCAATCATCCTCCTCCTAAGGCCCCACTGGTGATTCCAGAAGGGCCGTGGCATTGCTACTCCTTAGGGCGACTTCACCAGCAGCACTATGGTGCCCTTTAGGTAGTGGCGCCTATGGCCTAGACCATATTGGCCATTGGCACGCTATGGCTCTGCATCTTTGACCCAACCTCCTGAACCTACGACGAAAACTGTGTTATACGCAACAAGGCCACAACTGGGTGTTGTAACTATTCACAAATGGGTTTTCCTACACTGAATCCCAATCCTACATTTTTGTTTAGAGTGCACTATTTCAATTTAGCGAGCAGTAGTTCGATTTATTGCACACTATTTCAGTTAATGCACACTATGACAACTCAAATAGTGTGCACCAAACAAAAATTTAAAAAAACAAAAAAACCTAATGAAACACACACACAAAAAAAAACAAACTGAAAAAGAGGGAAAATAAAATAAAACCAAACAAAGTTTTATGGATGCACACCCCTTTACCACAGAGGGGAATCCAGATGAGATCTGCCAGAGGGAAATGGGGCTATTGTCAGGTTGGGTACTATCCCGGTGTCCCCTCTATCCCCTGCCAATGTGAGAAGACTGGGGCTTGCATTGTCCTCAGCCTCCAAGTATCATATTTTTAAATTGCAAAATTTTACACAGCTATTAACCTCCAAAGAGTTTAACATATGGCAGATACAGACTTCCTCTTCGCCTAATTATAAGCCTTGCAGTATTAGTGCTGTCTTTTAACTTACAGCTGCTGTGCTTTTGGCTTTTTACTTGCATTACATGCTATTAAAAAGGCACATTAAATGGACGCAAATGACTCAGCCAGGCAGACTCTGCTGTCCAGTGAGGGGGCTGGATTTAAGCAGCAGCAGAGGGTCAGGTTTTCTCCCGCTGAGCAGCACCATAAGATCTATCAATCAAACTCACTCATTAATTAATTCGTTAACTATCTCTATATGTGGAGGCGCGGCCAGGCAGAACGCAGTCCTGACAGAGGTATCCTGCCAGCATTTAGCTGCACAGATGCTGGCCATTCACACAGCTCACTGGGCCTCCAAATGAGCAAGTCCCAGGCACCATAAATAAATAGATTAAAAAAAAAAAAACAAGCAAGGCCTCCTTTCCAGCTTTTAGGAGTCAGGCAGCGTGCAATTATCCGGCAAATAAGGCCAAAGCAAGAAGTGTGAAGACATGGCCACCAGCTCCTAAGGGTTCCTAACATGATCCTGACTCAGAAATGAATTTGTGACTGTCGGGCCATGGCTAGGGGAAGGGAGAGGGCAGGACTTCCAAACCCTGTTCTGCCGACCCCCCCCCCCCCCCAGCCAGTCGGGTTTGCAGGATGTCCACAACAGATATACATGAGAAGTTTGCATGCACCCAGGCCTCCAATATATGTAGTCTGTCTCATGCTTATTATGGGTAAACAACACCTGACTGGCTATGGGATCTTTAGGCTTCAGTGGAACTCAGTCCTGGAGGTTTGTCTCATCTTCTGTTCATTGCATTCTGGGATTTGTAGTTCTGTTTCACTCCGCTCCACTATATGCAATTGGCTGGGAAGTTAGACATCCAGTATCTCTCAGCCTGCTTCTAGTGCTCTGGAGATGGGCATTGCTGTCTCGGATGTTGGTGATGACTTAGGCATTATTTTGGTCAAGTGGTCTCTTGCCCAGCATGCTCCAGCCCAGCTGGAGTGGGGGGCAACTGCAGTTCTACAGGCCTTCAGTCCTTACCATCACCTGGTGTTTTTTCCTTTTTAATCTTCTCTGTTCTGACCATTAAATGTGAAACAGGGACATGTCTAGCAATGGAAAACACAACTTCAAGGGGTTTGAAGGTCCTGTGGCTTCATGAACTCATGGTGGAAGATGCCTGAAAGTTGGATCTACTGTTGACAGCTCTTAGGGCCTGAATCCCTTTTTCCTATCTGATCTTGGATGGATCACAACCTCACCTTCTGCATCTACCAGTTCTGTTGCTAACTGTGTGACTATCAAGTCATCTCACCAACTTGTACCTTCATTTGCCCACTAGAAATTAAATATGACTAATGCTACCAGTAATACTATTGTTACCTCTCCTCTTTGGAAGCCATCATACAATCTGGAGCTGCTCAATCAGGCCGATAATGTAAAGTGCGCTTGGCTGGGCACATTGTCTCACTTGCAGTTGGACGCACGTTTTCGATGCGTGTCCACTACCCCTTATACAGTAAGGGGTTTAGCACGTTGAAAACCCACGCTATCCCCACCCCGACACGAATAGCGCTCATCACATGCAAATACATGTTGATGAGGATATTAGTAATTCACCTAGGATACTGAAAAAAAATGTGCAGCTGATATGCACATTTCACGCTCAGAAAAAGTGTACAGAAAAGCAGAAAATACTGTTTTTCTGTACACCCTCCAACTAATATCCTAACGATATTAAGTCAGAGGAACGAAAAATGTTAAGAGAAAAATTAAAAAAAAAAAAAAAAAAAAAAAATCGCTGGCCGGTCAGGTTAGGAAAATGGATGCTCAATTTTACCGGCATCCGTTTTCCTAATCCATGGCTCTCAGCAGGTTTGGAAAACCGACGCTGGTAAAATTGAGCGTCGGTTTTCCGAACCCGCTGACAGCCAACCTTCCTGGTCCAAGGAGGTGCTAGGGGCACGTAATCATCCCTAGCGCCTCCTTTTAGCACGACCCCCTCATTTAAATACAGGAGAGCGCCCGTTTTCCCACGGACCTTACAGAATCGGCCTGAACGTGTGGTAATGTCTTGCAGCTTAGAGGTGGCCGCATACATGTTTTTACAAGTATAAAACACATCCTTCTTGTTTGGATGAAAGCAGTGATATAAAATCTAATCATCTGTTCTTCTTGTATAAGGCTCCTCTGATATAAGATGCATGTGCTGTCTGCGACTCTTACCTCTACCAAACCCACTGTAACCTCTCTCTATTCCACAGCTCCCTGCAGCAATACTCCCCAGAACAGTTCTGTAATGGGGGCCTGCTGTGCTAATGTAGGTTAATGGTAGCCTCTGAATCAATTTTCACTCCCAGAAGCAAACTCTGCTGGCTTATGAACCAGCACAGGCTATAATCCTGGAAATGGCTTTAGATTTGAAAAATTGGCATGCTGAAGTCCAACAAGGCAATTTTTGAATTGTTGCATGCAGCTGTGTGCGGCTCTCAGAGCTACACTGTTTGCATTCTAAGCCGCGGGACACAAAAGTGTCTCCATGCCAAATGCATACACTGGGTAAGTGCCTGTCCAGAATCTCTGCCAACACCCATCTAACTAAACCAGCAGCAATCCAACCTCATCCTCGGCTGCCTGCGCGAGAAACACAGAAACAGAAACTATGCTGGCAGAAAAGAGCCGCAAGGACCGGCATCCAGTCTGACGATTTTATTCCTGGTGCGATGCCAGGAACCCCAGTTGATGAGCTCTGATTTTTCCTTTGCTTCCTCACCACTAGGGATCCTCTGCGCTTGCTCCACGACTTCTTGAATTCTTCACCAAGGATTATGCTGTCTCTTCTCCATCTCTCCTTCCTCCTGTCTTATGCCTCTCGTCAGGGGAACCAGCCTGCAGGGTTTTCTTCCCATCTGGCTGTCATCAGAGATCCTTCATCCATGGCCTCTCACCATACTATTTGTATAGGGAACAATCATCTATGGCTTTCCTTCCTCCTATCAGGCTCTTATCAGGGAGCTATCATGCATGGCCTTTTATCTTCTTACCTCTTCTCGTTTTCTCTTCATCACCTAAAGCTTCTCCAGTATTTTTCAGTGGAAATATTTTAACTGCAAAGCAGCTGTGATAAACTTGTCAGCGAATGAAACCTATAAGACTTTGTCTGTCTTGCCAACAGAATACACAACACACTACACAGTAAAAAGTTATCACATAGGGCGAGAAGTCCTGTTGCATATGTGGTGAAAATTCTTAGTATACTGAATCTGATTTCACTGTCTCTGCTCCAAAGCGTTTATAGTCAATGCTTAGGGTTGCCAACTGGCTCCAGATTTTCAGGACAGCTTGATTCGGTTATGGATTTATCCCTTTGCATGCAGGGACTTGTAGTTTTGATTTTGCTGTTGCAGTTCTTAAGAAAAGCAAATTCCTGCTTGCAATGGGGTAGATGCAGGACCAGACCGACCTGCCCTGAAAATCTGGAGCCAGCTTGCAACCCTGTCTATGCTGTGACCAGGAAAGGAACTGCATGCCACCTACTGAAGGGGGGCAGTGCCACTGGAATGTGACCTCAGGAGGGCTCTAAGAGCGGCAGACGTTGACTTTTGTGCCTCTCCACTCCAGTGCATTGTGAACCGGAGACAAAGACCAGGCCACTCTCTGATCACAGCTTCCTGCCGTTGGGAATGCTCGCACAAAGCTGCACTCCCCACCAGCGCTGCTAGGAGTGGTTACAATAGCAAATATAAGGCAGTTCTTCAGGGGCTGTACACCTGTCTGTGGGTAATATCGTGGCCTTTCGCTAGGATATTAAGGGAGGAGAGGGTTCTAGCCTGCTCTGCATTAGCAATAACTTGTACATCAGACATGATCCGAACCTATTGCCTCCCTCCACACACACACACACTAATAATCTTCTCCCTGACAGCTTTCAGTAACCTCTTCTGTTAAGTATTTATTACTTAATGCATTTTATAATATTCTTTTTAATAGGCTGTAAGAGCAAGGAGCTGTCATTCCATAAATAAAAGAAATCATGTATTATAAATGTCATCTGCAAAGAAAGTATTAATAACATATGTTCCTATTGTACCTTAAAGCCACGCTCCTGTTTCCCTCACCCCCCCCCCCCCCCCCCCCACCCCCTTTCATCACAGACCTGAGACTTTCAGTCCTCCCGAGGCTTCCTCTGGCCGCTCTGGTAGGCCGACGAAATAAGATACCCTCGGCTACGCGCACAGTTTTGCGTGCTCGACTTAGCTCCCGGGTTTAACAAGGAGTTTAGTGCACCAAAAACGTGTGAGTAAACGGGCACACAAGCGGGCGCTCCTTCATGCAAACCCCATGTTAATCAAGGCATCAGCTACTACTCCCCAAGCGCAGAGAAGGTTCTGCAGGCTTTACGCGCGCGTTGTTCTTAACGTTGAACATGTAACTTCTGGTCAGCTATGGAGCAAACTTGCAGGGCCTTGTCCTAAGTCTATGGGGGCTGAACCTGAGTCCTTGGTGCCGGGGTTTACACTCAGAGAGCATTCTTTGTGCACAAATCAAGTTTTCGGTGCATAAATCATGTTTTATGCACGTGACGCCTGCCTTTATAGGGCACAATTTCAAGGCAGCGTACTTTTTTAACCCTCATTAGCATACTTTAGCTTTACTACTGTAACCCTTAGCGAGGTGTTGAGTCCCAAGGGCACACAAACTCATTTAGTTCTCTTCAGGGGCTGCTCTGGCCAGCAGATTGCATCCCATGCTTGACTCTTAATCCCTGGGGCGGATTCTTTTTATGGGGGCAAGCTCTCACTTGTGGCCCAGACAATGCTATTTTGCCCCAGAGTGTGTGCAGGCTGTAGGTGCATCTCATGAGGTGAGAGGTCTGGGTGTTAAAATACCAGTTTACTGATTAGTAATCATAACTTGGTCCAGAAGTGTGAATTTACATCTGAATGATGGTACACATATGATTTTCCTCTGTAGGCAGGTGTCCTTTAATCAGATCTCCGGGTAGAGCCCATGGTGATATTTAATGTGCAAACTCTCCCAGCAGCTATCCAGGAATCCTAGTGGAGGGGGGGGGGGGGTCCCAAATTTTACTGCAAAAATCCTACCTTAGTTCATCTTCTTCCTCGGACACCCAGCCCGTCCTGGTCACTTGGGTTTGTGTGAAGATCCGGCTGGGATCTCCCTCTTGTCCTTCCATCCTTAGTTTATTGATACTTGTGGGGGACGTCTCTTGGGGAAAAGTTAGTGTGATCAGGCCACTTCTCAGCACTGCAATCCCAGTGGGGGGGGGGGGGGGAGTGGATCCAAATACCTCCCCCACTCTGCTGAAGTCCAAAAAATACTTCTAAAGTTAAACTGGATATCTCTTCTGTCCTCACTGCCCCTTGCAGCAGGATCCATCACTGGTGCTTGCCCTGCTAGGGTTTGGAGCCCTGGTGAGAGCTCTTTTGCCACTAAAGCGTATCAGGTGTAAAAATCTCAATCTCTCTGTAAATTAGTAGGAGAAGGACCCTCTGGCTGTCACTTCTAACTGAACCTCCAAACGGGTGAAGCAGAGTGTAAGGATCAGACAACCTTGCTCCTCAGCTGCTTCCTGAAACTGATCCCCAATGGCTGTTTTACAATGTCTGGGCTAAATATGCTCCAGGCATCCAATCCAGAGCCTCCAGGTGGGAGGGACTGAGGGGAATGGGCGGCTCCTTCTAGAGTGTGTTCTGCACAAGGACAGTGACATCTGGTGACAAGACCCGAGGGGGGGGGGGGCTTGCCACACTACATCCAGAGTTTACTTTTACGTTTTTCTAGCGCCTGAGTAAAGAAAACATGCGCTGGAGGTTCAGCGCCCATATCCCACTCGTATCTTACCGCATCGGGCTCTGGATGATCACTCAGAAGGGCAGAGAAGAAAGCAGGCCCCGCTCACCCAACACGCCCAGCCACGCTTCCCGAGAAAAGTTGTTCTCCCAAAGAAGCTTGCAAAGCTGTGTCAGAGATACGCAGGACTTTTGTTGGGGGATCCAATCCTTTATGGGTTCTTAGAGGCTGATCGTGTTGGAAAAGCCAGCAGAATGCAGGGGCCGCAAGGGGAGGGTCCAGGAAAATACAAATTCAGGGGCTACGAACACCAGAAAGCTTCAGCAAAATGCCAAGCGCGAGGGGCTGGAAAAGCTGGTGATTGATTGCCATGTCTGTTATAGACCTTACCTTTACTTTTTTATAGTCCAGGATATGCTAGTGGGAAGATATTTTACCCTCTTAATTTCCACAGGATTTCACCCACTTGCTTGTGCGTGAGGTTTAAAAGTGAAGCTGAGCAGATCCCTGCAATTAGAGCTCTAAATATTGTTAAGAACGCTTTTGCAAAATATCGTATCCGCTTGACATTTTTGGCTGCTCAGGCTCTTTCCTCTTCCCCCTCCCCAGTGCTGAACTGATGGTTTAAGGAATAGCTATTTTAAATATCATTCCATTCAATATTTGTCAGATTAAAATGAGGTCCTTAAATGTCATTACTTATGTCATTATTAATAGTTTCTAATTGTGCCTTCTAATCATCAGAATGCAATATTAGTGTTTCTACTCGCATCAAATCTGCCAGAGGAAATGGGGATTTTTTTTTTTTTTTTTGCAACAGGAAGGCTTTCAGATAAACACTGTAATGCCATTTCTCAGCTCTTACTAATGTTAAAGCAACAGTGCTCTCTGGAATGTTGTTTGTATGCTCTATTGCTCCCCTTTTAGGTCTCTTTTCTACTCCTTTTTTTCCTTACTATATACATACAATATAAAGCTGGTACACAGTTGTTATTCTGGCCATGTTGTTTGTTTTTAAATGAACTCTTCCCTGAGGCCCCCTTTCAGCTGTCTGTGCTGTATTCATGCTTTACATGTATCAGTGTGACATCTGCATGGGGCTCAGAGGAAGATCCGCTCTTCAGCTGTCTGTGCTGTATTCATGCTTTACATGTATCAGTGTGACGCTTGCATGGGGCTCGGGGGAAGATCCGCTCTTTGGCTGTCTGTGCTGTATTCATGCTTTACATGTATCAGTGAGACGCCTCCATGGGGCTCGGGGGAAGATCCGCTCTTCAGCTGTCTGTGCTGTATTCATGCTTTACATGATACCCATATGGGGCTCTGATGGACATTTTGCACAGCAGCAGCACCCCTCCCCCCCCTTCAACCCATTTCACTCTGATTCATAGCCTGGCTAAGCAGGAGGTGGTTCAAAAACTGTAAACACAAATTTCTCATCAGAAATTAAATAAAAATCAGAACAAAAGAGGCAAATTTTAATGATCGTGTTTGTTTTTTTCACTTCCAGATGAATTATTTTAAGAAACCATCTGCTGGTACCACTGCTCCAAAGCCCATGTTGTCATCTCTCAATAAGCAGGAGGAGGGGATAAGGGAGGGTGGACAGCCATAATCCTAACCAAGCACCCAGGTTGGTTAAGCTTTAAGCTATCCGAGGGGGCTCCTTTTCTCAAACAATCACAGAGGGGCCCAAGGCTGGCCTGGGAACGGAGAGGGTCCACAGATGCATCCAAAGCACATAAAAGCCTAAAGCCCACCCCTTTACCTGTCTCTAGGGGACTGTCCCCAACCTCCAACCTCACATCCTGCAAAGTCCTCAACGTTCAGAAATCAAAATCAGGTTTTCATTCTGATTCTGGTCAAAGAAGGGAGAACGCAGCTGAGACCTCCCCAAATCAGTTTGACTCTGCAGTGTTGGAGATGAGAACCCCAAGCAAATATGACTTGAACAAGATGGCATCATCATCATCATCATATCTGTTTATCCGACGCCTTCCCCTACACACGCCCAAGGTCATTTACAACATATCAATAAAATTAAATTACAAAATGAAAACATCGCAATAAAATAACATATAAAACAGATACCGTTAACAGACAAAAATAGAGCTCCTCCATCCTACCACAGCAATCCCATCCACTAACTTTTCAAAAAGGACACCTCCTTCCCAAAACATTGGTAACCTAATTATAACTAACTTAAAAGCTAAATCTTACTCTGTGGAAGCCCGAGGAAGGTTTAAGATGTTTAATCTGCTGTAGGTTGGAAATGCATCGAAAGCTCACATCCCTAAACAGCAGTGATACGATTGTATGGGGGTAAACAGCACGGAGTGGCAGTTACAACCCTAAGCAGCAGCAGTACAAATTCATCCTGGCTCTAAGAAAGCATGAGGAGGCCAATACTGTGTTGAACTTTGGCCATGCTCAGGATGCATTAAGAATGTGAATTCATTATAATGAGGACAAATGAGGGCATTTTTAGTTTGTTCCGAATGGAACAAACAGTCGTACAACATAACGGTATTGGCTGCAGCTGAGATGTGCGCCAAATTCGCATCGCTTTGGGGCCATTTTCCAGGCCACTGGAAGCATTCTTTAAAGGGTTCGGTGGGGGCAGAGTGCACGGGTACTTGTTCCTGCCCCTTTCATGCAGACACCCCATTAGAAAGGGTAAGTAGAGGGTGGGGGGGGGGGGGGGTCCCTCGCCAAAGCACATAATTTAGGAGCTATTGAAAGGTCCTAGGGAGGCCCTGGCAGGACTTGGCTCAGTCCAGCTTGGTAGGCCCAGGCCCCGAGCCTGGATTTTCTGGGCAGAAGGTGGGGGTTGGAGGAGCCTGGACAGGCTTTGTTGAGAAGTAGGAGGGGGTGGAAGGCCTCAGGGAGGTCTGTTTTGGCTTGATGTTTTTGTTTCGGTGATTTATTAGTGGATTCAATTTTTTTTTTTTTTGGTTTGGGAAATGAATTGAAAAAAAAACATGAAACAAACTGAAAAAACAAAAAAAATTCCCAAAACGAAAAAACAAACAAAATTATTGGACGTGCACATCCCTAGGACAGATATTAGAGGAGGATTGAATGGAAGACCTAGGGAGGCAATTGGTGCTGGGTTATAGTTGAGAATTTTATATGCACCTCTGCCAAAAGAGGATGAATCTCAATAGAACAGATTGGATGGGCCATTTGGGTGTTTATCTGCTATCATTTAATATCATTCAGCTTGGAGAAGAGACGGCTGAGGGGGGATATGATAGAGATCTTTAAGATCATGAGAGGTCTTGAACGAATAGATGTGACTCGGTTATTTACACTTTCAAATAATAGAAGGACTAGGAGGCACTCCATGAAGTTAGCAAGTAGCACATTTAAGACTAATCGGAGAAAATTCTTTTTCACTCAACGCACAATAAAGCTCTGGAATTTGTTGCCAGAGGATGTGGTTAGTGCAGTTAGTGTAGCTGGGTTCAAGAAAGGTTTGGATAAGTTCTTGGAGGAGAAGTCCATTAACGGCTATTAATCAAGTTTACTTAGGGAATAGCCACTGCTATTAATTGCATCAGTAGCATGGGATCTTCTTGGTGTTTGGGTACTTGCCAGGTTCTTGTGGCCTGGTTTTGGCCTCTGTTGGAAACAGGATGCTGGGCTTGATGGACCCTTAGTCTGATCCAGCATGGCAATTTCTTATGTTCTAATATGTTCTTATGTAGGAAATGCATTCCAGAAAACAGGTGCAGGGCACTAAAAGGCACACTGCCTTGTCCTTGCTAGTAATGCCATCTTCAGACAGTGCCTCCATCAGTCACGTCATTTCTGATGGAGGGAGAGAGAACAAACATACCTTGCCTTACCTTATCTGGCTGACTAGCAGGGTAGAACTGCTGCATTGCCAAATCTATCTGGCTTTCTTGAAGTTAGCCGCATATGTGGCACGACCAGAGTTACTCTGCATGTCGGAGTTAGCTGCTTAATGCAGTGGATTGTGCTCCTTTCCCGAAATGCCTCCCGACCGCCCATGGAATACCCCCCACCTATGCGCCTAAATTCTAGCCACATAACTAGTTATCCGGCTAGAATTTAGGCGTATAATATGCCGATTTTTCCGTTTAAATGGATAATTTTTCAGTTATTCATCTAAATAGCTTTTGAATATCGAACTCCTAAGGATTTTATACTGAATCCTGAACAATACAGGCAGCCAGGGGAGACTTTTTAACACTGGCGAAATATGACCCATTCTCCTAATCCCCTCAGTCCATCAAACTGCTGAATTTGGTACCAATTGGATCTTATAGCACAGATTTCAAGGAAGGCCTAGTAGGACACTATTGCAGGTATCAATTTGAGGCCTAATAGTACATGATCCACTGAGCTGACCTAGGCAGAGATGGGTGCATTCTCTGCACGGCTCTCAACGTCAGAATAAACAAACAGACGTCAGATACAGACCCGTAGAAATCTTAGTAGTGTAAGATGCCATAGTCACTATTCCTAAACTGTTTACTTGATGCTTACAAGGAAGCAATACCCCATCTAATTAAGGAGATAGTTCCACCTGCTTTCCTATCAGAAGTACTTTGGTTTTGATGGATTCAGGACAGCCCTGGATTTGTCAATAGGCACATATTATGCCTGTGCCTAAGGCAACAGACATTTAGTGGGCATCAGGATGACTAAGATTTGCTGCCTTCAAGCTCTGCTGAATCTCATTCAGGAGAGAACAGCCCTCTGCTGCCCTGTAACAGATTCTTACAGGAGGTGGGGGGAGAGGGGGGTGAAAGCACCAGAAGTGCCTAGGGGCACTGATTCAGGAGTAACTTTTTCAGGATCATGTACAAATGAATTTGTCCTAATGCCCCTTTAATCCAATCCTCCTCCTCTGCAAAATCTGTATCCAATAGAATAAGTAACTGAATATCATCTGCATTCATACAGAAGTTGAAACCATACAGGGTAATTTTAAAAGGAATGTGCATGAGCCCATAAATGCACATATTGGCAATTTTAAACCGTGCGCACACTTATGTGGGCGTTTTTGCACGAGATACACTTTTAAAATCTACCTGATAATTTCTTAATAAATCTGCCATAGGTGTCAAGTACAGATTGAACCGTAAGGGGGCAAGAGAACCCCATAATCTACTACTAGTTGGGACGGTGACTATTCTTTGAACCCGATTCTCAAGAAGTGACTTGCACCATTTGAATACAGTTCCTCCCAGACCCAGGTCACGCAGTCTAATCTGTAAAAGAGGGAGTTCAATTCTATCGAAAGCCATCCTGAGGTCAGGTAACATTCATAGTGCAGTGTTCTCAGGACATTACCCATTAATGACACTGAAACCTTCTCAGTGCTATGCTTAAATCCCACCAGATGATGATCCAGGTCTCCTACTGAGGCCTCATGTTCCGTCTGCTGAAGCGCCACCATCCTCTCAATAAGATTAGACAAATGAAAGAAGATTGGAAAGTGGCTGAAAATGATTTGAATCATGCAAATGGCCACACAGCTGCTTCTTTCAATGCTTCTGGCAAATTCCCCTCCCTCTTCCACAACAGCATGGCCTTTGCTTTATAAGGTGGCACACTTTTCAGAGAAAATGCTTTACGGTGCAAAATCTTTATGTTCTAACAACTCAAGACTTATTTATTGTAAACGTGAGTTGTATCACGTTTCGTCAAAGACCCTTCTGGGACAGGACAGCAGTGCTACACCTGGAGGCTCTCCTTTAGTTCCAGTGGTAGAGGAGGACTGTGATTTGGGGATTATTACATGAGCTCTAGAGTGACCCTGAATACTGCCTGTCCGCTCTCTAAGTGTCCTTCACCACATGCATTGTCTGCTATCCCACTGTGTGGCAGAGGACCTAGAATTACCTGATTGGTGGTGGGTACCAGTTTTACTGGATCTTTGTTCCTTTTCATCTGGGGTCGTTATAGGTACAGGGGTCATAAATTACCCCATTCCTGGGCTAAGCATTCTCGGTCAGTTGCAAGCTTGAGTCATCAGCTGTCTGGCTGGATGAGACTGGTAAGGCAGCACAGTACTAGCAGCTGGGTGAATCTTTTGAATTGGAAAAGTCCCTGGATCAAGTCCCAGGAGTGACAGATTTATAACAGCACAACAAGTCGTAAAAGAAGATAAGCCAAGGTAAGATGAGGTTATCTCCTACTCGCTCAGTTAGCTCTAAAGCAGAGCGAAGAGATGGAAGGCCAAGGCCTGAGATTCCTGGTCTGGAAAGGAAGGCTGGTGTAGTGGACCAGTCTCTAGGCCTGTCTGTTTTGGATGGACGAGTGACAGCAAATGGGAGCACTGCATCGTTCAGCAAGTGTAACGGGTGCCCTGCAGAGGGTGCAGCTCATTATCAATTACCTGCAATCGTGATCCTTAAAACTTTCCGTCACAGCCCATCTGCAAAGATTTATTGATGCTAAAGGGGCACCTTATCAGAGTTTCTCGCTGCAAACTCTTGTATCCCACAGAGCAAGTTGCATTACTGGGGAGAATTTGTATTACTCTATGGTTTAATGTGTTATTAAATTAAATGTTAATGAAGCAAGGTCAGAGAGTGTTTTCAGGTTTCTAGTGCATACCAGTCTGATAAAGCCCAGCTCTTACCAGGAGTTTAATCAGGGTCCCCATTACCTGAGAAGGCTCACCCAAAAGCTGAAAGGTAAGTGTTATTGCAGGGAGATTTGCAAGCACTGCCTCCATAGTATGCAAATCTCTCTCATGCATATTCAAAGTGGATATCCTGAAAACCTGGCCTGTATGTGGCTCTCGAGGAACGGAGTCTGCCACCCCTGCTCTACATAAAATACTGTTGCCTTTGAAGGCTGAAGGAAGAAAAACACCACCACCTGGGGTTCAGTTTAAGTGCACTATTCACAAAAAATGTCCCAGAAAGTTGATTAACAAAATTAACAATAAGAGAGCACTGAAGTCCTAAGAAGCTCAACTGAATGACTGCCTCGTGTGGCTGAAATGCAGGGCAATGCCCCAATGCCCCAGAGGTGACAACCATGAGGTTGAAGAGGCTAAAGGGGCCAGAACAAGCCTCCTAGTGGTGTCTAGTGGTCACTGGTCAGGAGGCCTGGTGGCTCTTGAGCCGCATCAGTCAGTCCAGCTCCAGGACGATCATCGGACGGCAGTGCCCTGCTCACATTTCTGCCAAAGCCAGAAATTGGGACTCGGGTGCTGATGATTTTCTCTCTCGCACAACGAGAGCGTACAGGGAAGTATTTGGAGGCTGATCGCCATCTTTTTCCCTTCTCATTTCCATTCTTCATTAAGAGACACGGCATAATGTGGCAGAGCTAGGAATTATTGCCTCTGGCATAGGACTTTGGGCTGAAGCATGCGTCCAATTTTTGGACTGCAGTTTTTTTATGCTTTCCTATTTATTTATTTAAGAATTCTTATAATCTGCCTGAATCCAGCATAGTTGTTCTGGGTGGTTGCATTCCTTCTATTTTTAATCACAACCCCTCTTTACGTATCTATGCTTTTCTTGTATTGAGGCCAGTAATATAGCTGTAGGGCGGCGATTTTGAAAAGACGGAGGAGATGAGAACTGGCGAGGGTGAGGCACGGAGCTAAAGGGCGTTTTCCGGTTTGGGGTATGCATTTCTTTGAGGAGCTGGGATCAGTTGTCATGTGCGATTTGAGAGAGAGAGAGAGATATTGTGACAACATCACCACCTAGGGCGGCTGGACACCTTTCCACTGGCAGTGTATAGCTGAGCTAAAAAAAAAAAAAGGTTTGGACAAGTCCATTATTAGCCACTCTGACCTGGGAATTGCCACCTGAGAATGAGCAACAAGGATTGGACCTCCCCATTAGGATCTGCAGGGTACTTCCAAGGGACCTGGATTGGCCACTGTCGGAGACAGGATCCTGGGCCTGGTGAACTATTGTTCTAACCCAGCGTGGCACCTTTTATGTTCTTATGCTTGTGATTTTCAGTGCTTCCAAGTTGATTATTGCCGTACACATTAATACCAATATATTCATGTATATTTTACTTCCTTCTGTTGTGCACAGTTTGGATGTCATTAAATTGTATTTTGACAAGGATCTCTAGCCACGCTCTCTTGTCATTGCTAATCTCAGAATGATCTGTGCTATATTATTTAGCCTCCTCTCCTAATGCAAAATTTGTTAACACTTTCCTGAAAAGCATTTTTTTATGTCCCATATCTTACAACAAATTCTTTGGCTAATAAACTCTGACAAAGTGGCCACATTTCTGCATGGGGGTAACCTGCATGATGTGCCAGCTACAGCCATAAACAGTAGGCACAGATCATCTGAGGTTGCAAACATTTTGCTGGGCAGATTGGACGCACCGTGTGGGTCTTTAGCTGTCATCATTTCCTCTGCTTTCCATTCCATCCTGTACTGTCCAGAACAAGAAAATGCAAATGTTGAGTTCTTTTATTGAGAGGCATGGAGAAGCAGGCTTCAGTCAGTGCCAAAAAGCACCTGCAAAGGAGAGCAGAGGGGGGAGGGGAGAGTGGTAATGGGGTAAAGCAGTGGTTCCCAACCCTGTCCTGGGGGCCCACCAGCCAGTCGGGTTTTCAGGATATCCACAATGAATATGCATGAGAGAAAATGTGCATGTTATGGAGGCAGTGCATGCAAATTTTCTCTCATGCATATTCATTGTGGATATCTTGAAAATTCGACAGGCTGGTGGGCCCCCAGCACTGGGGTAAAGAATGGCCACAGTTTCAGGCCTACAGAGTGGGTGCAGTTCAGCCCAGGGTTTGAATCTATCCTGCTATTCAGAGAAGGAAGCGCCAGGGTCCTAGAGAACCTGACACACTGCAAAGTGCCAGCAGGGAGACGAGAGGTCCGTTTTTCTATCCAGAGGAGCCAAGGCTCTCTCCTGAAGACGGGGAGTTTCTGGTAGTTTCCAGTCTTCCAGTGCAAGTGACTGGTTTATATATTTCATCGCTGCTATCAGACTGATTTCTGTTTTCCTTTTTTTTTTTTTTCTGCTGCCAAGATAGAAGCATGTCTCTTGCTGATGGGAAGGCTGCATTTGGTTTATTCTGTTTGCCAGGCAGTGCTGGGGAAGCAGAGACTCTAAGCTTGCTGTGTTCACGTGGCAGAGCTTGGCTGTCCTACACCCAGCCCCAGCCTCTCTCTCCTGCCGGCAGCAAGCCAGGTTTAGCATGTCAGAACTTTGCAAAACTTCCCCCATCCTTGTACCACCTCTCAGGTTCCTGTGCTTACCTCCACAGATTAATTAAAACCTTGTCTGAATAGAAAATAGACCTCGAAGGCAGAGCCGCCTAGGAACAGCACCGTGCCTGCAGCACAGGTGAAGGTGGAGCAGGAAGTGTGCTGGTAACTGGAGGGCAGCGTGGAGAGGGACTGCACAGTATCTGCAGATTAATTACGCCGTAGCTAAACATTAATCAGGGCTCTAACAGTGTAATTACAGTGTAACTGTCGAGTTGAGCATCTAACAACATTACAGCTGTATTAACGATGCAACTATGTTATATTGCTAATTGGAAATATATTCCCAATGTCCTTCTCCAGTCAACAAGGAAGGATTAAGCCAATAAAATGTCATGGTGGATTCCTCAGTTGGTTTGATGGCCCTCATTTTTCTGGTGACTCAGCTGCTCTCCCCGAGAAGCAGCTCTTTAAAGACCTAGCTCTTGGTAAGTGAGTAGCCGGCTCTTCATTTTTATCTGGTCAGAGTAATTCACTGGCTCAGTGTAAGTAAGTGTCAGGTGGCCCTCCTGCTCTGAACAGGGAGAAGATCTTAATGCTTAAATGAAATGACCCTTTTGTAGCAGCTGGGTTAAAGATCTATCATGATCTATCTTTCTCAACTGCAGTGCATCAGATGGACTGTTATCGTCCCCTTCCTTTCTGGCAGGATGACAGACTGCACACAGTCTGCTGGGATTTCAGTCCATTAAAGGCCGAGGCCCAGAGCTGGCGCTTACCTGCTTTGCTGCCTCGGGCGAAGGACGGCTGTGCTTGCCCTCCCAAGGGCTAGCAGTTGGCTAGTGGCGGCAGTCGCCGCGGTGTCACGGAGCGCAGGGACTGTGAGCCAGCATGTGGCCCACCCCGGCTCCCCCGTGGGTTTTTTCCCTTGCCGAGCAGGAAGCCTGGGCTTGAGGAGGGGATGGGGGTTACTGAGCGGCTTGCAGGTCCAGGCTCTGACCGCCGCTGCCCATTCAGCCAGGGTGCACAGGCAGGTCGATGGTGATCTACTCTGGGAGAGCAGAGTTTGAGAGTCAGGGCTGGCTAACGATTCCTCTCTGAGAGATGAGGTTGAGGGCCCTGCTTTAGTGAGAAAAATGCAATCCAGAAACCTCTCCTCCTTATCCTTTGTCTTCCTGTTCCCTCCCTTTTCTTCCCCTCCTCACCACCTTTTGTCCGTGTCTTTTTTTCCTTCCTTTGCTGAAGGACTATTTCCACCCTCTTTCTTGGCTCTGTGCAGGCCGTGGCTGTACCACCGACCATAATCTGGCCACCGTCTTTCTTCCCGGGGTCTGATCAGTCTGCCCCCTCCCTATCCCCCTGATCTGCCGCTGTCCCTCATTCCCCCAAAAGCCCTGATCTGCTGCATTAGAGACATCATTCACCTCTGAATAAAGGACCTATGTGGTTTCAAAAGTTTATGTGTGCTGTTTTGGGATAATTATTCCTTAGACGATCAATCAAAGTTATCCCTGTGTGTTCCATATCCCAATCACTAAACTAGAAATAATATTCTTTTTTCTGCCTTTCTTTGCTGCAAGTCAGTCCCTGGTCTCTCCTTTCTCTGCTTTCCTCTTATCTGTCTTCTTCATTTCAATTTTACTTCTCATCTCTTTCCTCCTGTCTTCATCGTTTCCTCCTGACGTCTGCCACTACAGTGATCTTTTCCTTCCATCTTTTTGCTTCCTTTCTCTCTCCTCCGCCTCTCTTCTTTACATCACCATCTGTTCACTCCCTTTATTGTCTCCCTACCTGGATCTCACCCCAGGTTCTCCTTCACTGCTCTTTTTTTTTTTACCTTCCCCAATCCTCATCCTCCCGTTTTCCCTGTCCAAATGCCTCAGCTTTTCAACTCTCCCTCTATCTTCCTCTTACCAGGCTACTTCCTTCATTACTCTCTCGCTATCTCTTCCTCCTCTGACAGCTGTTCTGCGCTGCACAGGTCTCACTATCACTCACCACAGGGGCGAGGAGAGGAGATGGGAAAATCAGCAGGCCTTCTCCCACCTCCCCATTCAGTTCCAGTGATCCTATGGCCTGCAGGCTCTCAGCCTCCAGCTCCTCCCATTCTTCTTCAGTAGCAACGATTCCTAGAAGTTGCCTTCCTGTGCTAATGCACAGCTTGCACACCTGACTGTGCTGACCCTGGCACCACTACTTGTTCCTCCGCAGTTTTGCTGTCCTGTGCACTGAAAGCAAAAATAACTAGGTGCTCTCGCCACTATAGAGCTAGCCCTCCACTCCATCTGTATAAATGTGTGTGTAGATTTCTTTGCAGTACTTGTATAAGAGTGTCTTTGTTTACATGTGTGCCTTCTTTCATTCATGCATTAAGCAGAGATACCGATCTATATTCAGTATTTGCTAAAAGTACAGCTGCTAGAAGGAGCCCTTCTTCCCATGAATTATCCAAATGAGCATACCGCCCTTCTTCTATGCAGGCAGTCAGCTATTGATTTTGCTGTTTCTCACTGCTGTATATTAGAAATCGACTCTGGATGTCATGTCGAATAAGTCATGTGCGTATTTCTGAAAAGAGGAGAGGAAGATGCCTTGCAATGAGATTGCAATGTCATGTACCAGGCAAGGCAAGGAGCAAGCATGAGTGGCATGAGATATCAGTGCTTTCAAGGGGAAAGCAGAATGCAGAATTTCCTTTGTCTCCGTCTAGGGTTCAGAATCCACAGAAGGGGGTAGGAAAGTGATCAGGGATATTTTGACATCACCAGGGCTGTCCCTGGTGCTGTGTAGGCTGGGACACGTGCTGAGAAATAACACCTTGAGCTCTTGAATAGACAATCCTTTCTTAGGTTCCTCCTTTTTTTCATTTCTCTTCTAGCTCAGTCAGAACCAGTTCTGGGATTCTGGCACCATAAGTCTTCATTTGTTTAATTTCAACTATTCCAGGCCTAACAAATGTGCTAGAAATGTGCATTTGTTTTTGTTGAATGCTTTAAATGCAACAAGTGCGGCCATTTTTGGTTCTTGCTGAATGGAACAAACTGAACGTTGTCTCTCATAAAAATACCTGAAAATTTTGGGGTATTTTCATTTTTGTGCATAAAAAAAGAAAAAGGGACTTCCAGGCAATGTTCCCTCTAATTTTTCCTAGGCTGGGTGCAGATGTACCCTACCGTTAAGCACATAAACCTTTGCACATGAGCAGCAGGGCAGAGGGTCTAGGGAGAACATAAAAACATAAGAAATGCCATACTGGCTGGGTCAGACCAAGGGTCCATCAAGCCCAGTATCCTGTTTCCAACAGTGGCCAATCCAGGCCATAAGTACCTGGCAAGTACCCAAACATTAGATAGATCCCATGCTACTATTCCTTATTGATTAATAGCAGTTTATGGATCATTCCTCTCGGAACTTATCCAAACCTTTTTAAACCCAGTTACACTAACTACTGTAACCACATCCTCTGGCAATGAATCCCAGAGCTTAACTATGCGCTGAGTGAAAATGAATTTTCTTCGATTTGTTTTAAATGAACTCCTTGCTAACTTCATGGAGTGCCCCCTGGTCCTTCTATTATCTGAGAGAGTAAATAACCGATTCACATTAACCTGTTCAAGTCCTTTCATGATTCTGTAGATCCCGACAAGAGACTGATTTTACCATACTTACTGCTGCCTCTAGCTCACCACCAAGGACCCAAGTTCTGCCTTTCTCCTTCATTCTCTCTATCTTTCTCTTCATTCCCATCTCTTCCCACTCCTCTCAAACTTTTCTCACATCTTTCAGAGCTCCCCTGCATCTCCATTCTCCTCTCTCCCAGCCTTCCGTTTCCTTTGTCCTCCAGTCCTCCATGTCCATATTCTCCATTATCCATATAATGCCTCCATTTCCCTTCTTAACCTTTGCCACCAGCAGCCTTCCATTTCCCCTATCCCCAGCCTACTGCCAGTACGACTCCGTCCCGTGCTTATCAGTTCTGTCACGGTATTCGCTGGGCATAAACACGTAAACCACAGGCCCTGCTCAGTTAGATCTTTTAGTCTAATCAAGACAAACATATAAGGCAAAAGAGAGACTTTGGGGATTTCCTTTAATAAGAAATTGGTTAACATTAATAAGGCTGTAAGGGGGATAAATAGGGGGTTAAAATTTAAAAACAGCCTCAAAAAAAAAGGTGGGTTTTAGACTGGATTTTAAAAAGGCAAGAGAGGGAGCAAGGTGCGTGTGCTCAGGCAGTCTGTTCCAGGCACACGGTGCAGCCGGCTGGAAAGCACAGAGTGGGGAATTGGCGGTAGAGGAGAAGGGCACAGATAGGAGTGACTTACCTGATGAAAGGAGCTCATCCATCCTTCTTCCCCCCCTCATAAGGACAGACATGGCTCAACAGGGGAAAGGCAGCACGGATTCAACAAAAGGAAGCCTTCCTTACTAACCTGTTATAATTCTTTGAAGATAATAAATAAGCACATGGATAAGGGTGAGCCGGTGGACATGGTAGATCTGGAATTTCAGCAGGCCTTTGACAAGGTCCCTCATGAAAAGGCTCCTCAGCAAATTAAAAAGTCATGAGATAGGAGGCAGTGCCCCACTGTGGACTGATAACGGGTTCAAGGATAGGAAAGAGAGCGGTTTATATGATCAGCTTTTCCAAAAGACAGAGAGGCAGGAAACAGAATGCCCCAGAGATCTGGACTGAGACCAGTGTTTAACAAATTCATGAACGACATGAGAAAGGGAGCAACGAGGGAGGCGATTACATTTGCAGATGGCACAAAAATTATTCAAAGTACAGCACAGACTGAGGGCTTGCGGGAAGGACCTTGCAAGGCTGGGAAACCAGAAATCTAAATAGCAGAGGAAATTTAATGTGGACAAGTGTGCAAAGCAATGTCCATAGTGAAAAAAAAAACCCAATCCTAACTCTGTACGCGCATTAGGAGCTAGCGCTCAGGGAAAGGAGCTTGGAGGAGCCAAATGTCTCAGCTCGGTGTGCAGCAGCGGTGAAGAAGAGGTATGAGTTATTCAGGAAGGAACGGGGGATGTTTCTGTAGAAGTCTAGGGTGCGACTACGCTGTGAGTACTGTGCGCAGGTCTGCGCGGCCCATCTTAAAAGGGCCACGCAAATGATGAAAGAGAGGAAATGGTTTCTCCATGAAGAAAGGTTAAAAAGGTTAGGACCAGAGCCAGAGCTCGCATTTCTGCTGCCCCGTGCCAACCATTTCTGTCCTTCCCACCCCCACCTCCTCACTCAGTTTTGTTAACACGAAATCTCTGCTGTTTTCCCAATAACCAACGCACATTATATAAACTCTGACGGTCTCACCCACTGCCCTGAGCCCCCTCTTTCCTGCCAAAAAAAAAAAAGCCCCGCTCCCTCTGGCAATCCAAACCAACAAACTTAACACACACGCTGAATCTATCTTACCCCCATCTATGGGTCCAAAATGCCCAAATGGGGCAGGGCAGAGCCCCAGATGCGCCTGCCCCACCTTCTGGTATGTAGAAATGGCACTATGGCCAGCACCATTTTGTTTTACAGAAATACAGGCACCGTACTAACCAGAAAACCCTGCATAAGAAATTTGGAACTCATATAGTATTAGGCCAATTGTAATGCATGCTGGGTGTGGGCGTGGCCCTCAGAAAGCCTTAAACTGAACTACACATATCAAAAGAGCAATGACAGCACTCAAACAGCAGCAACCCGCCCTATGAAAAAATCAACATTGCAAATATTACACCAAGCCCTAAAACACCAATGCACCTTCTATTAGGAAAACAGAACAAGCCAGGCTGCTATAGATCCTTACAGAGAAATTACATGCAAGCAGAATCCTTTACCTCTGTCACATATGTAGAACACAGACAGACCCTCACCAAATACAGAATAAAGAGACTATGAAGTATAAATAAAAATGTGCAGAACTGGAAACCGCAATAAGCCAGACTCTGCATGCACTGCAACAATAGAAACACAGAAATGTCACCATTCCAAACTATTATCACTTTATTTAGTATTATGTTAAATTGTGAACCAGTTATACTGTTCCATATGTTCTACGGTTCCATGTAAAGCTCCGCTCTCTGTTGAGCAGTTCTTCGTTTTATGTAAACCGGAGTGATTTGTAGCTCCTACAAGAACTTCTGTATATAAAAATTAAAAATAAATAAATAAATAAATAAATAAATTCCTCATAAAACAAAAAAGAAAAAAAATGAAGAACTATAAAACATCAATCATAATTGTAAAACCATACTAACAAAAAAAACAAAAAACTATTTCCAAAGAACTAATGAATAGAATAACATCCAATCATTAAGAACTCATATAAAAATGTTTCAAACTTTTTCAAGCAGCAATGAAATATTTCAAAATAGCAGACACATCAAACATATAATTAATTAAAACTAACAAGGATTGAAAAATCTCCAGCTCTCCATACCTGGGAACTTATGATTTCCAATCACCTGAAATTGTCATGGACTAGTGGGGTGAGAGGAGTGCACAAACTTTCTCATCTCTCACACACACACACACACACACACGCGCGATCAGCAGACAGGAAATGCCAACCACACAGGTTCTGATTACGCTCACAGGGCTGGCAAATGAGGAGCAGCAGAAGAGCTTTCACTTCTGCAGCAGGTCCAGGTCCAAATGGTACGCAGGCTGAAATTAGGCAGATGCAGCAGCACGAGGAACTCTGAATGGCCATGCACGCGCTCATCTTAGAGGGAGCATTGCCTCCAGGAGGGCCTTTAACACACTTTCCACCCAGTAGAAACGTCCAGGGCCATACAAGTATGGCCAGACAGGAAAATGGGACCGGCTATCTCTAAAACGTACGCCAAAGTGGTCTCATCCTGCAGGCCTCCAGCCCCATTTTTAAAGAGCTGAGAACAGAGCCCATGAATTTTACTCCAGCCCTCCCGAATGGCAGAAACTGTGGATGGAGGAAGTGGGGTTCAGGGAGGTCCCTGGGCCAGGAAACTTTCAACGGGTGGGAGCGGTGGTGGGAGGTCGGCAGGGACTTGGGAGGCCCAGCTGGGTAGTATAGGGCCCCAGGTTAGATTTTGCACAGGCAGAAGTGGGGGATCAGAGGAGCCTGTGGAAGATCCAGATGGGCCCTGGCCCTGGTTTTCTCTTTTCTAGGTGGAAGGGGAGATAGAGGGCCTCCAGGAGACCCGTTTAGTCTTCATTTTTTTTCTGTTTTGAGGGGGTTTTTTTGCCATTTAATTTTTTTTTGTTTGTTTGTTTTGTTTGGGAAACGAACCAAACTGAAAAAAAACCAAGACCCTTGAAATAAAAAAAAAAAATGAACGGAAAGAAAAATTTTACAGCTGCACATCCTATTGTGTGCTCAAGGTGGGTTACACCACACTAAAACATATTTTGCAGCAAAAAATGTCAATAAAAGCAATTCAGTTAAAAGCAAATGCATCTGAAACGAATCATAATCCATCTTAAATTTAAACAAAATCAACTAAGACAACCACATGAACTGATGGAACCAACCACTAAGTCATCAAAATCACAGACAGTTCCAATCAGAGTGGTTAGAGCAGCAACTAAGGCCCATAGAAGCCAGCATTCAAATCTTGCTTCTCCCATTCATGCTCCGTGTGGTCTTGGGCAAATCACTTCAGGTATCAAACTCGGGGGTCTCACTTACTGAGCATTTTTTCTATAGGCACAGAATGGGAGAAAAGCCTTAGTAAACTAGGCTCTTAGATTATAAACTCTTGTGAGCAGGAAATCACGTACTGTACCTGATTGTCACTAGCCTTGACCTTGGATCTGGACAGAGGAGCAATTAAATTGATGCAAGTGCGGTCATAAAGTTCCCCCGCTTACTAAAGTGACTGTAAATCTCTAGAAGTCTCTGTCAGCAAAGTGGAGGATTATGGTATTGTGAAGGTGCAGTGACATCATAATAGTGGGAGGTGTCTTTACGCATAGTAGGAGGGATGCGGTCCTTTGCCTGCCACCCCGGCATCTGGGGGTCCCCAAGGCTGGGAGCCCATGGGGCTGCAGGGTGGTGGATCCTCAGTACCAGCTAGGCCTGAGGTGCGTGGAGAGTGTCTGGGTTGGAGGGAGTCTGCCCTTCACTACAGATCTGGTAAGTGGGTCAGTGAAGCAGAAGGAGTGTGAGAGAGGAAGCTGGCTAAGTTGCTGGCACTTGACCAGACGAGCAGCAATCCCCTCTAAGAAAAAATGGGAGACTAGCTTCTCCTGGTCTGTGATGGAGTCTCTGTCTGGATGGAAAGAAAGACTGGAGAAAGCTGCCTGCCACCACTTAACATGAACTGTATCCTGCTGCAATCTTTTTTTTTTTTTTTTTTAAATCTCCTATTTTTATTGCTTGATCCTGCTTCAGTAAATTTACTTTTGTTTGTACTGCCAAATACTGGTCTGGACATTTGCTTTCTTAGGGGGGTGGCTGTGCTTGCTGGCAGAACGCTGGCGACTAGAAGAAGGACCTGAGAGATGCACAGAGGCGGGGCTTTGAAGTTTGTTTTCTCCTCACCTATCACATGCCCATGGCTATGGGCTGTGGATTACCTGTTTACTGCCACAGAGGGATAAATCTAAAAATCCAAACTATTGGGTAATTCTCCCCTATTTGAACAGATCTGCCTTCCAGGTGTGGTCATTGCAGTAGTGGTCCTGAGGCTGGGACCAAGGCATGAGGGCTTCTTCTGGAGCCCTGTAGGGTTAGTCTCTGAATCTGTTCACCCTTAATAATGACCATGGTTCCCTCCCTCCCCCTCAGGAGCTGTGAATGCAGCTTCTGCAGTCACCCTTATCCCAGCTGACTCAGTTGCAGAAGACCCAATCCGGGAATCAAACTGGAGGGCAGCCCATGGCACTGCCACGGAGCCACTGGTCCGCCCTTGATAGGCATTTCTAATGGGTGATTCTTGATAGAGTTTCATGGCATTATGCCTTTTAAAAGGGTGTTTTAAGGGAGTCTCCAGTTTTTCCAGGTCCTGTCTATTGGGGGACTCGGGGGCAATCAACATACAATCCCTGGAAATCTCCAGTTGCGATGGGCCTTGAAATACAAAGCATAACCCCATCCAAGAACATTTTTTTCAGTGCTTCGAAACCCAGAGACAAGCTGTAAAATTGTTCATTCCGTAGCGCTGTGCATCAAATGTTTGCTTGCAGCCTCTGCATGGTAATGAAGACCCGTGAAAGGGAAAGCACTGGCAGTGGCCCTTAAAGGGACGAGTCCTAGAGACTCCCGAGGAGTGCAGCCCATCATACCCACCCAATATACCTGATGTGCAAAGGCAACTCCTGTCCCATCCAAGGCGTATGGAAGCTTATCAAGCCCAGGGAAGTGGAGGGGCGAGAGGGAATGGGAAGAGCGTTTCCTGGCAACAGATCTGAGTGGCAGGGAATTCAGTAAATTTGGTTCTATCTGGGCCCAGGATGATAATAAGATTAGAAAGGCCTTGGCATTGAAAGCAAGCAGGACTGATGCCATTCAAAGTCCTGTAGAAGCCAGCCATCTGGAGCCCCAGAATGCATCACTGCCCTTTGCTTTGAGCTGTTGCAAGTTATTTAGTAAATTCTCCCTGTTTCGGCAGGTTCCAACAATTCCAACTGGTCTTTTGTTCCGCCTCGAGCTTCCAGATTTTATTATTTACATTTTATTTTTAAACTCAGCCTTTCATTTGGGCCTTTTGGTTGACTGCAGATGTGTTCGGCATGCTCCGCACACAAGTTCTGACCTACTGCATTAAAAGGGACAGGCTCCCTTGGTACAGGAGGCCAGGACAAAACCAGCCATGTGAGGTGGCAAGCTGCAGGTGTTTGCTTGCCACCTCTGCTGCTCTGCCTGGTGATCCTCTCAAATCAAGGAGGGAGGAAGCTTGAGTAATCACTTCCTGTATGGAGAGGATGATGGATGCCTGACCTGACCTGCTGGCAGAGATGGTGGAAACAGAGTTCCAGAACCCTTGTCACAGATACGCTGCTTCCCTACCCAACCTGGTAGAAAATGAAACAGGAGAAACTAAAAATGGGCTTGGATAAAGAATGATAACCTACACGTGGTCAAGCTTGTACGGACAGGAACAACTGGGCAGACTAGATATGCAAATTGATCATTATCTGCCACCATCTGCTGTGTAATTGCTATAGGTGATACAGTTTGCTCTGGCTGTCCATTTTCACGGGATGCCACTCCTCCAAATCAATCAAAAGAACGTGAGGGAAGGGTTGGAGGAGGGGTTAATCCAGGTATTGCCTGGTCATGAGTGGTCAGTTGCTCTGCTAAGGGAGCTGGGATGCCATCTCTTTGGACTTTGCAAAGACCCATCTTGGTCCTGAGAGCAAAGTCCCCAGAAAGACTGTGCCTATTCCATCATTCTTTTACCTACTTTATCACTCTTTCTCTCTCTCTCTCTCCCTTTGAGCTCCCTGACCATTCTTTTCTCTCTAAATCACTCTCTTTCACTCTCTATATCTCTTTCCCCCTACTTTGCTCAGAAGAGGAATTGGAAACTCAAAGTGAACCCACAGTGGAGGTTGCTATCTAATTATTTCAGTCATTGCCTGACCTTTGACTCCCTATTTCCTTTTTCTTATGTTAGTAACTTTTTGCCATTCAGGAGGAGCCATCATGTTTCCTGTTGGATAGGGTGTTTTTAATTAAAGTCATAATTACAATTGATCAGCATGCACCTGCTCTGCTTTTCTCATTAGCAGAGAATTAAATTAACTGCTAAAGAGATCAGGTATGACCAGGCCGTCTCAGAGTTCTAGAAAGGTCCAGCTACTCCCAGCTTTTGAGATCCCTACAATTAATAATTGTAAAAATCGATGTCACATGAAAATGCCCAAAAAAAATTAACGTGCCTAAATTTGAAGCCTCTGTGTTCCTTCTGCCCCACCACCCAATCCCAATTGGTCCTGGGTACTCCTGTACTGTGGGATAGATACAACTCCATTTACAGAAGAAAGTGTTTGTGTGAAACTAGGAAAACTGTCTTATTATAAGCAGTTTATATAGTAAATACTATCAACAAATAAATAAGTGGACAAGGCCATGGGGTCTGAGAGATATCCCAGATTAAAGAATCTCAGACAAGTGCTGGCAGAACCACTGAAAAACGTATTCAATAGATCTCTCGAAACGGACATGGTGCCGTAAGGTTGGAGAAGGATGGTGATGGACCCAAGAAGAGGCTGAAAACTACAGACCAGTTAGCCTTACCTCAGTGATGGGAAATTAAAGGAGATGCTGTTGAAGGAAAGGATGGTCAACTATATACAATCCAATGGGTTACAGGATCCAGGGCAGCATGGTTTTTACCAGAGAAGATCGTGTCAAATGAATCTGAATGAATTTTTGATTAGGCAACTGGAGAATTAGGTCAAGGATGAGCACAGCACTCAAAGTGATTTATCTGGATTTCAGCAAAGCTTTTGACACCGTCCCACATAAGAGGCTCGTGAGCAAGATAAGAAGCCTGGCAGTGGGTTCCAAGGTGGAAGAATGGATTAGGAATTGATTAACTGACAAACGACAGCAAGTGGTGGTAAATGGAACCTACTCTGAGGAAAAATGGATGATAAGTGGAAGCCTCAAGGATCGATTCTGGGGCCGGTCCTGTTCAACATCTTTTTGAGTGACATAGTGGAAGGGTTAGAAGGAAAAGTTTGCCTTTTTGTGGACCACACTAAGATCTGCAACAGAGTGGACACACCTGAAGGAACAGAGAGAATGAAAAATGATCTAAGAAAGCTTGAGGAATAGTCGAAGGTTTGGCAGCTGGGATTCAATGCCAAGAAGTGCAGAGTCCTGCATCTGGGGTGCGGAAATGCAAAGGAGTACAATATGCGATTGGGGGTGAAAGAGTGATGTGCACGGACCATGGAAGAGTCCTCAGGGTGATCCTGCCTGATGATCTGAAATTGGCAAAGCAATGTGACAAAGCAGTGGCTAAGGCCAGAGGGATGTTGCACTTCATAACCAGTAAGAAAAAGGAGGTGGTAATGCGCCCGATAAGGTCCCTGGTGAGGCCTCACCTGGAGTACTGTGTTCATTCAGTTCTGGAGACTGTAGTCTAAAAGGATAGAGACAGGATGGAAGCGGTCCAGAGAAAGGCGACCAAAGTGGTGTGGGATGTGCACCAAATGACTTATGAGATGAAGCTGAAGGGCCTAAATATTGTATTCACCTGAGAAGAGGATACAGACTTTTAAATTCCTGAAGGATATTAATAAATCACAAGAATCAAACCTTTTCCAGTGGAAAGAAAGCTGTAGAGCTAGGGGACATCATTTGAAGCTCCAAGGATGAAGAAGACTCGAGAATTACGTCAGAAAATATTTCTTCACAGAAAGGGTGATGGATGCATGGAATGCCCTCCCAGAAGAGATAGTAAAGACAAGAATGGTCATGGAATTCAAAAGGGTGCGGAATGACCATAGAGGATCCCTAATGGCTAAAGGATGGAGATGAAGAAAAGGGGTAACCAGCACGGAGCGGCAGTTACTACCCTTAACAGAAGGCACAAGATGGGGGTGGGATTGGGGGTAACCTGCATTGAGTGGCAGTTACTACCCTAAAAAAAAAAAAAAGATTGCAGGGCAGACTGGCTGGATCATTAAGTCTTTTCAGCCATTATTTACTTTGTAACAGGGAAGCAACAGCTGCATACTCTGGAATGAGAATTTGCTGTCTCAATTCCACTGGGGAAAGAGAAGGTACATCAGGTTACTTGGAAACAAGTAACAATGCAAACAAAAACTGTACCGGAGGAAAAGTTATTCCCCCCCTGCTGCCCACCCTCCCCATGAGGGATGAATAAGCCCATCCTTACTGCCTTGTGCTAGCCACAGACCCATAGATTGGAAAAGGACAAGGATTATAACGACTGAGCCTGGGCATTAACCAATTGGCAAGATGAGGTTCCTCATTTCTTCTGTTTATCTATCCATACATGGCTCCTCTCCTAATTCCTTCACAGCTGGCTCTCATCAGGGGGTGGTCATGCACTGTCCCTCTGCATACTGCTTCTCATTCAGCTCTTATCAGGGAGGCCTCTCTCCATGGGCAGAGTATTGTGCATCTCCTCTTTTCCAAATTCCTTCACAGGGAGCCCCTGTGCTTGATCTCCAGTAGTTTCCCCGTGTTGATTTCACGTGCCCTCCCATACACTTCCTGCTGTTACTGCCTGTATCAGAGCCTCAGAAGCTGCTTCCAACGTTGCTCTGTGCCTGACCACTATTTCACATTTGGAGGTGATTTATGGGAGGCACCTGGCAGGGCTGAGGAGAAAACCATAGCTCAAGTAAGACATGGCATAAATTGCAGATACCAATGGTCAAACTGGGTGGACCAAATGGTTTATATCCTGTGACGTCTTCTACATATTTTTGTGTGTGTGTGTGTTTCTAGGCACTTATTTGGCTGGGGACCTGAACATTCTTTGACTTGTTTCAATTTTACGAGTGGGCCAGGATTTGCACGATCCCCGTCAAAGCACCAGATTGCTTAAAATAGTCCCCCCGCTTCATGATCCAACACCCTTCTGCCCACTGAGCACTGCTGGACTGAAACCCCTGGGAACACAGCAGCCACCCAGGAGCGGAGGTGCTGGCTGTGATGGCGAATATTACAGACAGCATCATCTCCTATCAACCAAGGGAGAGGAAAGTTGCAAAGAGAAGCTGTTGATTGCTCTTGTGGTGTTCTCTTAATTCTAGACTAGGAAGAAGGGAAGCATGGTTAATTATAGATTAATGATTTTCCAGCCGGCTTGGAAAGTGTGTGGCAGGTTACACAATAAAAAGAAGGGCTGACGAGATTAGGAGAGCTCGGTTGTGATACTGAATGTTAGTCTAGGCTTCTTTAAAGAGGGAACCAGCCGGGTTGCTTGTGAGATCCTGGACTGAAGGTGCATTTGATGACGCGCCATGGTACACAAGAGATCTGTTCTGCCCGGAAGGAGAAGCGTTCTTTCAATGCAAATTCACTGAATCAGGGTCATGCTTTAACCCTTTTAGGCCAGCACTGGGAATTTCCTGTTTACCTTGCCCTATCAGCGCTGCCAATTCTCTAAAGGTTATTTGAAGGCAAGGCAGTGTGGGGATGGCTACGGGCACTGCTGCAGGCCCTCTCAAAGGCCCACACATCGCTCAGCTGATTCATCTTTTGCAGCCTGCTGGAGACGGCTCCCAGGGGCCCCACGTTGAATTTATTTTCTGAAAACAAAAGAGAGCGGCTCGGTAAGTGGAGCAGCGCAGGCCGGTGGGGGGTCCCTTGATAAGAAGGCAACAGTACATCCGGGCTTCTCCTCTGCGCTGCCTACTGCTTCTCAGCCTGCTCCCTTTCTACATTCTGCAAAAAAAAAAAGACTTGCAAACATGACGGCAGCTCACATGACCGCATTAAAAACAAATTATGCACCAAGGATAAACTTCAGTTCCACCGCCTGATCGTGCACCGTGCATGCGCTTAGGGGAATGATAAACGCCAGAGTGCCGAGATTAGCTGACAAACTAAAGAGCAAAGTTAAATAAGACCTAAATGCCAGAACTGCAATTAAAGGCATAAATAAGAGTTTTAAACCAAAGGTAAAGGTGAAAAGCTGCTGGAAATGTTACAGAATGCTGCATGGTTACTCGGAGGACTCTGGTGTTTGCTGTAAAGGCTTGGGTTGCGCCTTTCCTGTTGATTTGTCGAGACTGGGCTCTGCAGTTCTTGCTTTCCGCCTGTATATATCAGCTAGCTGGACACAAAAGCCGTAAAGCAGGGCCCAGATTCTTGCTATTGGGGGCCCTGGGATTTTATTTCTTTTAGTGTAAATTTTGATTATAAATCAGAACGGCACAGTTGAATGGCGCGGCTTCCCTGCAACATGGTGCCTCACACCACTTGTGGCCAGAGGGGACATCTCTCGCAGTAACAGAGATTTTAGTATGTACAGTGCCCACTAACTTGCAATTTATTTACTTCTACTGTATCTGAGACCATAAAAAAAAAAAGTCACCTGCTATCTTTCAGATGCAGTAAACATGACCCAGAGCTGCCCGAGGTCTGTCTAGACTCAGTATTAGAAAAGGTATTTCCTTCCAACGGGAGCCCAGTGTGTTTTGCAGGAGGGCACGTTAGAAATGGACATGTAGCCTCCTCTGGAGTTTTTAGACCTGCCACAGTATTTGTGCCGAGATAAAGTGGCTCATCCTGGGTCACACAGACAGTCGGTTGCAGAGCCGGGATTAGACCCTGGGCACAAGGAGACCGAATGACCTCCCCTGGGCCATACGGAGTGTCAGGGATACAGGGGATGCAGACTGGATCGGATTTGCCATTCAGCCCCCCCCTCTTTTACGTTTTATTTGAAGAAGACTGTGAGCTGAAGCACCGTTTCCTTCACTCTAGGCTTGTCTGGGCTTTCAGTGTATTCTCAGCAATTCTTTTATCAGGTGCCTGCTTGTGACCAGACTGGCAATCTCCCACTTCTGATTAAAGTCTCCACCTCTATTACACTCAGAGGCAATGCCTGAACATCCCGCTTTTTCTTTCTGGTTCTGTGTGTAATTAACCCCAGGAACACAGCACCATGAAGGCGGACCTATGAAACCAGCAACTTACACTCACAGGCTTCTTCTACACCACTGGGACTTTCTGGTGTCTCTCTCGGTCCTAAAGCTGCATGCCAAGGATCAGAACTGACGCACATAGAAAAATCACTTGGATTCCCAAGAGCCCTTTCTTCATTCCAGTGAACTTTACAGAGATCCACATTTAGCGCTCAGTTTCTTAACGCACAGGTTAAAAAAAAAGTTTAACTCCTGATGCAGTAAGCTAATGATATTCTAATGCACGGGGAGTTAAAAAGTGCACTGACTGGAAAACGTGGCAAAGGCCTGAGCTAAAACGTGCACACAGTGCAGGCTGATCGCAGGCTTTAACTCGGGGAGCAGGGGAGTGTCTGAGGTGCTTTATGTGCACAAGACTCATGTGTTGTGTGCATAAAAGACTTTTATGAGCACCAAACGTGATCTGTGTGCACAAAATATGATTTATGAGCACAAAAATGCTTTTGGCGTAGAAAACATTTGGGGGGGGTGGGTGCATAAATCTTCTTTATGTGCACAAAGCATGATTTTTTACACATAAAGCACGATTACAGGTGCCGGCACCATAACTCCAGTTTCTGCCCATAGATTGACACAAGCGCTGGAAATCTTACTCCAGCTCGGACCAGGAGTAAAATTTCCAGAAATCCCGAGTAAAGCATTAGGGGAGGGGGTGTGGGTGTGTAATAGTTAATGCCTTCATTAGCATGAGAGTCCCATGCGAGGGCGCCAAACAGGATGCCCACTTTTACACGTATATTCTTTGGGCGCAAAGCTCTTTGCTGCACACATTTGCGCATACAAAACGTGCGCACAACTGCAGGAGAAAACTGCCCGCTCTGCTGAATGCACCTTTAAGACATTGGGCTGAAAGGATGTAAAACCTAGCACCGCATTCCATGCACGATGCAGGGCAGCAGGAACAATGCGTCACCTTATTATTATTTTTTTTTATTCCTTTTTATTTTTATAAAGCACTGATAACAAAATAGGAAACAATTATATGCAGTCAAACATAGGCCATCAGAGTGAAAAAGAGGGGACAAAAAAAAAAATGTCACCATACCCAAAGAACATTCTTATATATGCCCAGAAGGCCATGGCTTAAAGAAAAAGGGAAGAGGAAATTAGTAAAAGTAAAATCTCTAACAACCAGTAAGGACCCCAGCACTGCTCGCAGCTCTCCCAGTGGTTCTTTTGCAGATGAATCTTCAGAGGGATAGCTGTGTTAGTCTGATGGAGCAAAATTGATAGGAGTCGAGTGGCACCTTATAGACAAACCAATTTATTGAAGCATGAGCTTTTGAGGACAGAGTCCACTTCATCAGGTGCATGTGACGAAGAGGACAATAAATTGGTTAGTCTATAAGGTGCCACTCGACTCCGCTCACTTTTGCAGATAGGTGACCTTCTCCATTGACACTGTCTCCGCCACTACGGACCTCCAGTGATCCAGCATCAGAGCTGATTTCCATAAAAAGTAAAAAAGCAATAGTGATTCGAGCTGCATGTCGAAGATGGGAAACCATTCGTCCCATCGCCCTCAAAAGACATTGTTAAGGGGAAAGAGAGAAGGAACAACCTATTATAGCCTGCACTTCTCGGTGGACAGCCTTCCAAACCCTCTTAGGAGAGGACATTCCTACCACATATCTCTGTAAGAGGCATCTACACCACTCCCCTGCCAGCAGACAGGATTGGAGTTACTGAACCTAGAAAAAAATAATGCAAACCTGTAACACCTATTAAGTATTTTTAAACATTAATACCGCAGATTTATAAGAAACAGTAAGTTTATGGATCGAACCCCAAATAACATGCCAGTCATTCACATCTACTGTTCAAGAAAGATCATAGTTCCATTTCTCAACCAATATGAATCTGATTAAGGAAGAAACTATAAAACTGAAAGAGAAGCTTACTTGCAGAGTGCTTGAAAATGTTGCTCTCGGCGGTCACGGGTTCCTTCCGCGGAGATAATTGGGGGTTCTTCAAGAGAGAAAAGGGGAGGGGAAAACACCCAAAGCAAATTTAAGACGCTTATGGACCAATGATCAAATCTTAAGAGTGTATAATAAGATGGGACTATTCCTCCCTATGTTGCCCAGTGTCTTAGAAGAAGGAAGGTATCCCAGCAGAGAGACTAAACTGTGTTTGAACCTCCTCTAGTGCCCGCCATGGATAAGCCATCAAATCTCTACTATCAGTCAAGCAGATATGTAATATAAATATGTTAGGCACCACCAGACCCCCACACTCCTTAAAGAGTTCAAGAGTAGAGAGCTTAATCCGAGGGATCCAGAAAAAGGAATCCATAATTCCCTTAATAAAGGCCAAGACCCCTGGGGGGAGACTAAGCAGGGCAACTGCTGAAACGAATAGAGCAAATGAGGTAAGGCCATCATTTTCAGCATGGCTACCCTCTCCAATAAGGAGAAAGGAAGTGGTGTAAAATGAGCCAGGTCTGATTTCAGCTTTTGAATAGGTTAGGTTCCAGAAAATTAAGGGAACAGAGTTCATCCAAATTCGGAGAGACATTAATGTACAAATATTTGCTATAAGAGCCAGTAATTGGGAAGCCCCAAATCTGACAGGGGCAATCTGACAACGGATTTAGTACAATCAATTACATTGCCTGACAGAAGATTATATCATTCCAGCAAATGGACTCGTCAGGATTTTTTTTTCAAAAATAAAAGAATACAGTCAGCATATAAGGCGATCTTTTAATGAACATCCCCAAGCTGAATCCCACACATGGTCGGTGACTTCCTGATCTTTTGTGTGAGGGGTTCCAGAGTCAAGCTGAAAAGCAATGGGGCTAAGGGACATTCCGCAAGATATAAATACTTTCAAATAAATAAATACATAAATCCCTGCCTCGGGCCTTGATGTATATCAAGCGAATTAGAATACTATCTATTCCCTGTACGTACCAGGATCAGTCCAGACTCTTGGGTTTTGCCCCCCCTCTAGCAGATGGAGACAGAAGTTTATAAACAAAAACTCCGCCTACATATAGGCTGGTGCCACCTACAGTCTGGCAGTATTCTTCTGTCTCCTAGCAGGTGGAGAGGGTGCAAAACCTACAGTCTGTGTTAGGCCTAAGTTGGTTAGGTGGTTTTTGTAAAAAAAAAAAAAAAAAAAGGTAGGAAAGTTTTGTTGGTTTTTTGTCTAGTGGGAAGGGACCGCAGAGGCTTGCCTGCTGGTCCCAATCCCCGCCTCCCAGGGGAAGTTAGGGTCCTGAGGGGACTGTTCCCCCTGGTAGAGGCAGCCGAGGAGTGGGAGAGCCCCACGTACCGGCTCTACAGGGCTGGGGGTGATACCGGGGGTCCCGGCTCACTCCCCCCAGCCGGCTCCGGATCCGAGGTAAGCAGTTTAAAAAAAAAAAAAAAAAAAAAAAAAAAAAAAAATTGTTTTTATTTATTTTGTGTGCTGTGTGTGGTGTGTGTGCTTGTGCTTGCTAGGCTGTGCTTGCTCGCGGTGACTGGGGCCCGCCGATCCGGGGAGAAACTTTGATTTTTTTTTGTGTTCTCTCTGCCTCCGTTCGCCGCGCCAGTGTGAGGGATGCCTCGGCAGGCATCGTGCAGGGCCTGCGGGTCCGCGGCAGGGAGGCTGTCGTGCGACAGTCTTTGTTCCGCGTGCGTGGGCGGCGGAGAAGGAGGGTCGGCGGTGCCTTCGGCGTCTCGGCGGGGTAGGCAGGACCGCGAGGTAGCAGCGTTCCTGGAGCGGACGGCTGCGAGTTCGTCAGGGACGGCGGCCATTTTGCCAGCGTTTTCGGCGGGAACGGCGGCCATTTTCTCAGCGCGGGCAGCACAAGTTAGCGCGGGCCGGCAGACCAGCGCACAGGTGCGGGACCCGCCGCGTTTGTCCCCCCAGAGGGTGTCTGGAGGCGAAGAAGGGCCGTTAGGGTCCAGGTCTCCTGGGGATGATTCCCCCGAGGATGAGGAGGAGGGGTCATCGGATTCCTCCTTTAACTCGCGGTTCGTGATGCTTATGCATAAGGCGTTTAAAGCACGCCGCCTGGCTCGGAAGAGAGGTCCGGGGGTCCCCGCTTCTGAGAGCGGAGCGCCAGCGGTCAAGGCCCCAAAATCCAGTACGGGGGGAGGGGGGCTGTCTAGGCCCCGGCCCAGGCCAAGGCCTCTTCGTTCCAGGGGGGCGGAGGGGCCTTCGCTCTCCTCGTCAGAGTCGGAGGCGCTGGCGGATCCGGAGGAGGATCTGGACTGTCCATCCCAGCCCCCGAGGGGGGTTGAGGGGGATGAAGAGCCGGAGCCTAAGGATGCAGGGACACTGCACGCTGCGGATGGGGACGATCCGAAGGTAGTTCGGTTGTTCCATAGGGATGAGCTAGGGCCCCTCATCCCGGAAATCCTGGGGGAACTGGGAATCCCACTTCCCCAGGTAGAATCTCGTCTGGGTCAGACGGATCCGGTTGTCTTGGGCCTCAGGGGTCCCTCGTCGGCGTTTCCACTACATTTCTCTGCATCGGATTTGATGTTAAAGGAGTGGGATACTCCGGATTTGGGACTCAAGGTAGCTAAGGCTATGGATAAATTATATCCACTGCCGGAGGATGTGTTGGAACTTTTGCGCCTGCCAAAACTTGATTCGGCGGTGGCGGCGGTTACCAAAAAGACCACCATCCCGGTAACGGGAGGTACGGCTCTCAAAGATATACAGGATAGAAAGTTAGAGGTTCAACTGAAGCGTATTTTTGAGGTCTCGGCGTTGGGTATCCGGGCCGCGGTTTGTAGTAATTTTTCGTTGCGAGCCGGTTTACGCTGGGCACAGCAGCTGTTGGCGAATGAGTCTCTATCGACGGATGAGGCGAGACAGGCGAGTCGATTGGAGGCGGTCATCGCGTATAGTGCGGACGCCTTTTATGATCTCCTGCGCACTTCGGCACGGACCATGGTCTCTGCGGTAGCGGCGCGGCGACTGTTGTGGCTTCGCCATTGGGCGGCGGATGGTACCTCCAAGGCTAGGTTAGGCTCTCTTCCCTTTAAGGGGAAGTTGCTTTTTGGTAAGGAGTTGGATGATATTCTAGAATCCTTGGGGGACAATAAAGCGCACCGTTTACCGGAGGATAGATACCGCTTCCGGGGTGCTCCAGCCGCTCGGCCGCGGTTTCGTGGGGGCCGTAGAACTCGTGCGGCGCGAGGATCGAACTCTTCGTTCCGTCACGGTGCGGCCCGCCAACAATCGTACTCGCAGTCCTTTCGTGGGCGTCGATTCGGCCGTCCGGGGGCCAGTCCGGCTGTGCAGGGCAGTAAGCCAGCGCAATGAAGTGAGGCCGGTCCGTTCCTCGGTTCCTCCGGTTGGAGGCAGGTTAAGCCGGTTTTACGAGGAATGGACCAAGATTACGTCGGATCAGTGGGTCCTAGAGGTGATAAAACACGGCTACGCGTTAGATTTTTCACGCCGTCCGGCTCCGGCTTTTCTGGTATCTCCTTGCGGGTTTTCGGAAAAGCGCCGGGCGGTGCGGGAGACTCTGGCGCGGTTGCGCGACCTCGGGGCCGTCGTTCCGGTTCCGACCGGCGAACTCCGACAGGGCCGGTATTCCATTTATTTCGTGGTACCCAAGAAGGAGGGGACGTTTCGTCCCATTCTCGACTTGAAGAGTGTCAACAAGTGTCTAAGGGTTCCGCGTTTTCGAATGGAAACTTTGCGGTCCGTGATCGCGTCGGTCAGAAAAGGAGAGTTTATGGCCTCTCTGGACCTCACAGAGGCGTACCTGCACATTGGGATTCGACGGGAGCACCAACGGTTTCTCCGTTTTGCGGTACTGGGACAACATTACCAGTTTCAAGCGTTGCCATTTGGCCTCGCAACGGCTCCGCGCACGTTCACCAAGATTATGGTGGTGGTGGCGGCGAGACTCCGCCAGGAGGGGCTGTTGGTGCATCCATACTTGGACGATTGGCTGATTCGGGCCAAGTCGAGGACTCTTTGTCAGCTGGCGATTCAGCGGGTGCTGCACCTGTTACGCTCACTGGGCTGGGTGGTCAACCTGGCCAAGAGTCATCTGGTGCCGTCGCAATCCCTGGAGTATTTGGGGGCGGTGTTCGACACGTGTCAAGGCACGGTGGCCCTAACGCAAGAGCGTATCCTCAAACTACAGGGGCAAATTTGCAGGTTGTTGCGCAAACCGGTCCCAGTGGTCTGGGACTATCTGCAGGTCTTGGGCTCTATGAACTCCACGCTAGAGTTAGTTCCATGGGCGTTTGCGCATATGCGTCCCTTGCAGTCCGCGTTGCTCTCCCGCTGGAGCCCGGTCTCGGAGGAATTTTTCCTCAGCCTGCCGTTGACCCAGGAAGCCAGAGACAGCTTGCCATGGTGGCTCTGCCAGGAAAACTTGAGTCGCGGGGTTTCGTTGGAAACTCCGTCGTGGACGGTGGTTACCACGGATGCCAGTCTGCTCGGTTGGGGAGCAGTCTGTCTCGGTCGAGCGGTTCAGGGAACATGGTCGGCTCGGGAGGCGTCGTGGTCCATCAATCGGTTGGAAACTCGAGCGGTGCGATTAGCTCTGGTGAAGTTCCTCCCGCTTCTCCGCGGGCGTTCCGTCAGGATTCTGTCGGACAATGCGACCACGGTGGCTTATATCAATCGTCAGGGGGGAACCCGGAGTCAGCCGGTAGCGGCAGAAGCTCGGTCGTTGATGATATGGGCGGAGGCCCATTTGAGCAGTATCGCGGCTTCCCACATAGCCGGGGTGGAAAATGTCCAGGCGGATTTTCTCAGTCGGCATTGGTTAGATCCCGGGGAGTGGGAGCTCGCGGAGGACGCCTTCAGGCTCCTTTGCGATCGGTGGGGCACACCGGCGGTGGACCTGATGGCCACGTTCCGCAATGCAAAGGCTCCTCGATTTTTCTCTCGTCGACGGGAGACGTTGGCGGAAGGAGTGGATGCACTGGTAGTTCAGTGGCCGAGGGATGTGTTACTTTACGTGTTTCCTCCGTGGCCGCTTATCGGACGGGTGCTGCGTCGCATAGAGCAGCATCCGGCGGAGGTGATCATGGTGGCTCCAGAATGGCCAAGAAGGCCCTGGTTCGCGGATCTGGTGAATCTAGCGGTCGAGGGGCCACTTCGGTTTCCGTTTCTGCCGGATCTCCTACATCAGGGGCCCGTTTGTTTCGACCTGGTGCATCACTTTTGTCTAGCGGCATGGCTTTTGAGAGGCAGCGGTTGAGCTCTAAAGGATACGCGGCTTCCGTGGTGTCCACGCTGTTGCATTCCCGAAAGAAGTCTACGTCTTTGGCGTACGTGCGCGTGTGGCGACTGTTTGAGACTTGGTGTGTGCTTCGCGGCACAGCACCTACCCGGGCGACTATTCCGGATATTCTGCTGTTTCTCCAGGAGGGGTTGGCTAAGGGCCTGTCCTGTAGTACTTTGCGGGTGCAAGTGGCAGCGCTAGGAGCTTTTCGGGGGCGGGTGCACGGAGTTTCGGTGGCGCAGCATCCGGATGTGGTGCGTTTCCTTCGGGGGGCAAAACAGTTACGCCCTCCGTTTCGTCCTCCGTGTCCGTCTTGGAATTTGAATGTGGTTCTTAAAGCGCTGTGTAAGGCACCGTTTGAGCCTCTGCGACACGTCACTCTTAAGGACTTGACGCTCAAGGTGGTATTTTTGGTGGCTATGGCATCGGCGCGGCGGATTTCTGAGTTGCAGGCTCTGTCGTGTCGAGAGCCTTTTCTGAGGATTTCGGATTCGGGAGTCTCCTTGCGAACTGTGCCGTCTTTTCTACCAAAGGTGGTTTCGGCCTTTCACGTCAATCAGACGGTGGAGTTGCCATCGTTTGGTCAGGGACAGTCTTCGGATCCCTTAGCTAGGGACCTGCGGAAGCTGGATGTTCGGCGCGTCTTGTTACACTATTTGGAGATTACTAATGTGTTCAGGGTCTCTGATCATCTGTTCGTCCTCCATGGTGGTCCCCGGCGAGGTAAAGCGGCTTCCAAGACTACAATTGCTCGTTGGTTGAAGGAAACCATTCGCTCAGCATATCTGTTGGCGGGGAAACCGTTGCCGGTGGGACTGAAAGCCCACTCAACTCGCGCCCAGGCTACATCCTGGGCGGAATGCCAACATATTCCTACAGAGGAGATCTGTAGGGCGGCCACTTGGAAGTCAGTCCATACTTTTGCCCGGCACTATCGTTTGGATGTGAAGGCGCCAGGGCCGTCGGGGTTTGGAGAAGGGGTGCTTAGAGCAGGCCTCTCCGGCTCCCACCCTCAGTAAGGGAAGCTCTGGTACATCCCAAGAGTCTGGACTGATCCTGGTACGTACAGGGAAAAGAAAATTAGGTTCTTACCTTTTGCTAATTTTCGTTCCTGTAGTACCGAGGATCAGTCCAGAGTCCCGCCCAGTATTGCGATTGTCTGCCGGGAGAGGATGTGTGCTCTGTGTGCTGTTTTCTGGAATATGTTTTGTTTGTTGGTTACCTCGAGTTCGGTACCCAGTTGGGTGGAGTTAAGCTTCAGTTTGGCTTAGTTTGGAGGTAATCTTCAGTGTTCTTTGGGTTATTTGTTGCGGGTTCTCCTGCTACTTTGACATTCAGTAATACTGCCAGACTGTAGGTGGCACCAGCCTATATGTAGGCGGAGTTTTTGTTTATAAAC
This sequence comes from Rhinatrema bivittatum, assembly GCF_901001135.1. Classification (NCBI taxonomy): domain Eukaryota; kingdom Metazoa; phylum Chordata; class Amphibia; order Gymnophiona; family Rhinatrematidae; genus Rhinatrema; species Rhinatrema bivittatum. The sequence continues at coordinate 24,523,893 of NC_042626.1, read as the reverse complement.
TTCTGTCTCCATCTGCTAGAGGGGGGGCAAAACCCAAGAGTCTGGACTGATCCTCGGTACTACAGGAACGAAAATTAGCAAAAGGTAAGAACCTAATTTTCTTTTCATTGTAACACATGCACTAGGTTCAGAATATAAAACCTGGATCCATCTTAGAAACTCCTCAGGAAACATACATTGTTTAAGTACAGCAAACATATACTGTCAAGAAATTCTGTCAAAGGCTATGTCTACATCATACTCCAGGAATATTATGTTTCCTTGCTAAATGAATAATATTAAAAAGCCTTCTAGTGCTATTGACAGAATTCTGGCCCTTGATAAATCCTGTTTGATCCTTATCTCATAACACAGGCATAATCTGCTCTAACCTAAGCTGCAAGATCTTTTCAACAACTTTTATGTTTGTATTAATAACAGAACTGGCCCTATATGCATTACAGTCCAAAGGATTTTTACCTTTCTTATAGATTAACGTGATTGAGGCCTCCAAAAGCCTACCAGCAGTAGTAGAGGACAAGCCCAGAAAATGAAATAATTCACAAAAAAAGAGGGAAATAGTCTGCCTGAAAATGCTTCTAAAAATCTAGTTAGAATCCATCTGGACCAGGACTCTTCCCAGCTGCCAGGGCCTTAATGGCATTAGACACCTTCAGTTGATGAATGGGGATCTTCAGAGATTCCTGCATCTCGAGCGACAACGTAGGAAGAGAGATAGTCCCAAGTTTCTCATAAAAAAGACTGGAAGTGCTCCTGAAAAGGCTTAACCAGATCAAGAGAAAGATGATGCACAAAACCCGTTTCATCTTTTATATCATTGATAAGTGTCCCTGACTTGCGCTGCTTAACCAGTCTTGTCACTGTTATGTTAGGATTATAACTATGCTCGGATTTATGGGAACTTGCCTAGAGTTGCACAGTGAGTCAGTAGCACAATTCAAAATGACCGACTTGCATCACCATGATAGCTCAATGTGCTAAGCAGTAACTCTGCATTGCCACGTGACGCTATCCAGCTAATGTTGTCTAATTGCTGGACTCATTGTTCATGCCCTCATTAGGATCTATAGCAGAGGCGGCTATTCGGATCTACCCCTGTACCTACTGCCCTTTTCTTGTCACCATGTTCCGCCCCCCCCCCCCCTCCCCGATCTCCTAGGCCATAGTCAATTTATTAAAATGTATAAACCGCGCTTGTCGCAAGGAAGTTTGAAAGCTCCTTCAGAGAGCAGCACCGTTGAAACCCCGGGCCTATGGTGGTCCTTTGGAGAACGCTCCCATAATCTGCACTCCCAGTGGCGACACAAAGCCATCTGCAGGTCTTTTCTTGATGGCCGGTGGCATGATTGTTACCATCCTGCTCTCAAAAAATAAAATGATGTCCGAAACACAAGATACAAAAAAAAATCCCCACTTATATCTTCAATAAATGAATCTCCTGGGACTTCATTGCAGAAAACTATGTTGCAATTGATGCTGTTGGCCTCCGATTCTAATCTGACATGTTTCGGGGGGGGTCTTTTTTTTTTTTCCAACCTTGCCGAATTTCATCAAAGATATCTCAGTTGCCTGTCTGCAGATAAATTTAAAGTCAACCTGCTTCTCATTGTGTGTGCACAGATAATACAGCTAGCAAAGGGCTTTTCTGATGTTGAAGGGATGAGGAATTATTCCTGTTGCCTTTTACATTTAAACCTGACTGCTGGCGCGGTAGCAGAATTCATTGCATGATAAGGCTTTGCTGCCAGAACACTCATAACGCATCACCGACTGAAATCCCCCTGCTGTTTCTCTCTGAGAAATACTGCGCTGTAAATAAACTTGGATCACCTCTTCTCCGTTCCCCCCCCCCCCCCACCCTTCTCGAAAGTGTCCCCTAACATAAAGGAATAGCCATCATTTTAAAATCAAATTCACCTTGGCATCAACCTGTTACTGTACTAGAATTGCAACAGTCACATTGAAAGAATTGGGGACCTGTGTTGTCAGGAAAACTCCAGCCTAGAAACATCTGATCCAAGAAAAGGTTTCAGAGTCTACCATAGGATCCTGTGTTCTCCAGGGCCTCAAACCCTGTGCTATAGGCCGAGAGGGAGAAATAGAGTTAGGGAATCTCTGCATATGTCTGCGGTCACTTTCCAAGAGAGAAGCCATGGCAGAATCGGAGATATCATAGGTTCTTGGAGCCTGTCGTGAATGCAGCAGCTTCCATGCATTGCTGTCTTACCTCTACATTTGTGACATAAATGAATAGCACTGTGCAGATGGTGGAAAAGGGCCCAAGAGATGGTCCAGCATGGATTTATACTCCATACCTATCAGCCTGCCAGATTATACCAAAATCTGCAACAGGGTAGACACCCAGGAAGCTGTGGAAACAATGACAAGGGCCCTGGCAAAGCTTGAAGAATGGTCTAGAGCCTGGCAGCTAAAATTGAATGCTAAAAAATGCATTTGGGCTGCAAAGACCCAAAGAAGTGGTATAATATAGGGGTTACAATTATTCCAAGCACAAACAAGATCAGGGGGTGATCGTATCTGATGATCTTAAGGTGGCCAAACAGATGGATAAGATGTTGACAAAAGACAGAAAGCTGCTTAGGTAAGGAATGGTCAGCAGAAAAAAGGAGGTAATATTGCTCCTGTATAGGTCCCTGGTGAGACCTAATTTTGAATACTGTATGCAATTCTAGAGAGTGCACCTTCAAAAGGATATAAACCAAATGCAGTTGGTTCAGAAGGTGGCTACTAAAACGGTCAGTGGTCTTTGTTCTAAAGTATATTGGGACAGACTAAAAGACCTAAACATATATACACTAGAGGAAAGTGGGATAGAGAAGATATGATAGAGACATTTAAATATCTCAAAGATATCAATGAGAAGGAGGCAAGACTCTTTCAATGGAAAGCAGGCTCTGGAACAAGAGGTCATGGGATGAGGGTGAAAATGGGTAGACTCGAGTAATCTAAGGAAATATTTCTTTACCGAGAGGGTGGAGGGTGCATGGAACCAGATCTGGGATCTTCCCAGGAGAGGGTGGTGATCGTATTGTTGCACATCATACAATTACCATAAGGTCACATCATACAATTATCACAAGACCAGCTAGAAGATAGAAATGAAGAAAGGGTGCATGGGGTTAACTTGCTAACGCAGCAGTTGCTATCCTTAACCAATAAGCCTTGAATCTTTGATACAACTACAACATTGCTTTTCGCTTCATTGGCAGGGGGAAAAGGGGAATTGGTTTCAGACAACAACCAATAAAGTCCCAGAGTTTTATGGTTTTGGGAAATGATAAGCATAGGGGTAACTTGCACGGAGCAGCAATTACTACCCTTAACAGAAGGCAAGAGATTACTACCCTTAACCAATAAGCCTTGATGCTTTTGAAGCAACTACATCACTTTCTACTTTGATGGTGGAGGGGTGGGGGGTGGAAGCAGAACTGGATTCAGAAACAACCAACACGGATCCTGACTTTTATAGTCTGAGGTACTAATGAGCAGACATAAGTGAAAAAGTACAGGAGTGCTTCTAAGGCCAAGTCCATAAGCAAAACACGTCAGCACTGTCTGAATTTTCAAGAAGACTCATCACCCAGTAAAAATGTTGCTAGCAGTACATTTTTAATGGGTTATCATAAGGTGTGGGAATAATTGCATGGAGCGGCATTTGCTATCCTTAAGAGAAACATGGGGGGTAATCTGCACAGCGCAGCAGATACTACCATGAGAAACTTGCTGGGCAGACTGGATGGACCATTGGGTCCTTTTCTGCCATCATTACTATGTTGCTGTGCACAAAATGGTAAATGCAAGTATGATGAGGTCTTGGAGGTTAATGGGATATCACTGGGTGTTCAGACTGGGTGAGCTTCAAATTGATCGGGGTTAATTGGCACCAATGGGGAGTTCCTGGAATTTGGGAAATAGTTCTGTTTTTTTTACCTGTGAAAGATAATTAAGCGAGGGCAGGAAAATGAAGCCAAGTCAATCTGGGTCCCTCAGGATGCTCAACATGATGTTCTTGATTGGATGAGGGATGCCGCAGCATATGTTTAATATCGCCTGAATCTTTTATTTAAGGAAATCAAGCCTCTTTCTTTTCTTTTTTTTTTTCAAGTGCTTTGGTTTCAACCCTGCAGCGTGACGTCTCATTTAGCAAGCAGCATTTGAATCAATTAACCTGCTTGATTTTCTAAAGACTAGAACTTGCTAAAAATAATTCAAGTATTTTATTACCAGCACTTCATAATAAAGTCACTTTGACACATTATATATTCAGAGCAAGTTAAAGAAAAATATCACACCTTTGAGTGTCTAGACAGAAAGTGTTTCTGTGTTCAGCTGGTGAAGCTTCGGTGCAAGTCACACGGAGGTGGTAATCCTCAAGCATGGCTCTGGATCTGTCACACTACAGTGCGAAATTCCTAGGGGAATGCTCTGAATTTGGCACACCATAGTGTGGTATTCACATGGTTACACTCTGGGTCTGGTACACTGTAGCACTATATTACTAGGGGAATGCTCTGAATTTGGCACACTATAGTGCGGTATTCCCATGGTTACACTCTGGGTTTGGTACACTGTAGCACTATATTCCTAGGGGAATGCTCTGAATTTGGCACACTATAGTGCAGTATTCCCATGGTTATACTGTAGGTCTGCTACACTTAAGCACTATATTCCTATGGGAATGCTCTGGATTTGGCACACTATAGTGTGGTATTCACATGGTTACACTCTGGGTGTGGTACACTGTAGCACTATATTCCTATGGGAATACTCTTGATTTGACACACTATAGTGTGGTATTCTTTTGGTAACACTCTGGGTGTGGTACACTGTAGCACTATATTCCTATGGGAATACTCTTGATTTGACACACTATAGTGTGGTATTCTTTTGGTAACACTCTGGGTGTGGTACACTTAAGCACTATATTCCTATGGGAATGCTCTGGATTTGGCACCCTATAGTGTGGTATTCACATGGTTACACTCTGGGTCTGGTACACTGTAGCACCATATTCTTATGGGAATGCTCTAGATGTGTCACACTGTATGTGATATTCCCATAGGAATGCTCTGGATTTGACACACCATAGTGCAGTATTCCCATGGTTACACTGTGGGTCTGGTACACTTAAGCACTATATTCCTATAGGAATGCTCTGGATTTGGCACACCATAGTGCAGTATTCCCATGGTTACACTGTAGGTCTTGTACACTTAAGCACTATATTCCTATAGGAATGCTCTGGATTTGGCACACCATAGTGCAGTATTCCCATGGTTACACTGTAGGTCTTGTACACTTAAGCATTATATTCCTATAGGAATGCTCTGGATTTGGCACACCATAGTGCAGTATTCCCATGGTTACACTGTGGGTCTGGTACACTGTAGCACCATATTCTCATAGGAATATTCTGGATTTGACACACCATAGTGCAGTATTCCCATGGTTACACTGTAGGTCTGGTACACTTAAGCACTACATTCCTGTGGGAATGCTCTGGATTTGGCACACCATAGTGCAGTATTCCCATGGTTACACTGTGGGTCTGGTACACTTAAGCACTACATTCCTGTGGGAATGCTTTGGATTTGGCACACCATAGTGCAGTATTCCTGTGGAAATAATTTGGATTTGGCACAGTAAAATGTTATATGGGGTGTACACAGATGTTTTTTTCATTTTGTATAGTTTTTCTGTTTCATTTGTTTTATTTCTTTTCATATATTAAAAGAAAAAAAAATAACACATTAAAAAAAATATATATATATATAATAATAAAAATATGCCAGGTGCTTGCCTGTTGGTGCAATTGGTGTATGGCAGAAAAGAACAATGGCACAGGTCTTGGGCTTCCAGCGCCAGATGCAATTGACTCGCCTGTGGTGCAGGAGTGGCTGGGGGAACACTCCTGCCCGATGAGGAAAATTTCAAGCAACGGTGAAGGTAAGAGGGTCCCAGGAAGGGGGGGGGGGAGGATGAGGATCAGGAAGGATTATGGGAGGGCCAGAAATATATATATATTTTTTATTTTTGTGATGCTGGTGGTTTTACTTTAAAAAAAATAAAATAAAATTAATGAAAACAAAAGAAAAAAAATGTTTGTCTTTCTTTTGTTTTAAAAATAAAATGAAGTGAAATGGAAGAGGTCATTGTACTGTCCCATTTTAATTTCCAGTGAATGCACTGCATATCCCTAGATATTCCTTTGCCAATGGTCTGGATTTGGCACACAACTTTTCCTATGGAAATTTAAAAGAGATGCAGTGAAAGCATTCATAAGGAACTTTGGTTTGTCTCTAAGGCTCATCATATCTGCTGGGGATTGGCTGTATTAAGAGAGAGAAGAGCCCCCCCCCACTTTTAATCTGCATCGGAAAGGTGAGAAAAGCTGTTGCTATCCGGGCTGCAGAAATAAAACACACACACACACACACACACTCACACACACACACACACACACACACACTCTCACACACATACACACACACACACACTCTCTCTCACACACACACACACTCACACACACACACACACACACACTCACTCTCACACACACACACACACATATAGACACACTCTCACACACACATACACTCACACACACACACACACACTCTCACACACATACACACACACACACACACACTCACTCTCTCACACACACACATACACATACACACACTCACACACACACACACACACACACACACATTAATGTGTCCCTTTACTTACCAGGCTGCAGGCTGGGAATCCCTTCTTTACAAAGCCGGGCCAGACAAAGAGTATTTAAAGGGATGAGTCCATTGAAGTGCTGCAGGGAATCTGGTCGCAACAATAAGGGGGTTCTTTTCGCAGTTAAATCGCACGGAAAGGACTGTGGCTCAGACCTTATCGGCGGGGCAAAGTACAGAAGAACCCCAGTCTGGGTTTCCAGTACCCATAGGGGTCACTGGGGAGCTGCCTGTCTTGATGTGTTGTGCTCGGATTTTGGGGCAAGGGGGGGGGGGGCTTTTACTGCTCGAGGGTTGCCCCCTGCTGGCATAGGCGAAGCACTGCAAGGAAATGCCTCTTCTAGCCCTGAGCTGGTACGGGGAAATCTGGATCAGCCAGGAGGTTCCCCTGAAGGAGGAAGCAAGGGGCGTGGGATAACATTAAAACACAGACCCTCTACAATGAAACAGTAGAAGAAAGGGGCCTGATCGTCAGTACACAACATGGAGACCGTATCTCAAAAGGTATAGAGACAGGATAGAAACTGTCCAGAGAAAGGCGACCAAACTGGTGAGGGGCCTCTTTCAGAAGACCTACGAAGAGAGGCTGAAGGATCTAAATATGCATCCCATTGAGGAGAGGAAGTGCAGGGGAGATATGATACAGACCTTCAGATACCTGACAGGTATTAATGATGCACAAACTTCAAACCGTTTCCGCTGGAAAGGAAACTGTAGAACTAGGGGTGATCATATGAAACTCCAGAGGGGAAGACCCAGAACCAACGTCAGGAAATATTTCTTCACAGAGAGGGTGGTGGATGCCTGGAATGCTCTCCCAGAAGAAGAGATGAAGATGAGAACAGTTAATGAATTCATAAGGGCATGGGAAAACACTGCGGATCCCTAAAGACATAAAGGGATGGTATAACATCTTTTTCATGGGGGTAACCTGCACGGAGCGGCAGTTACTATCCTTAACATGGGGGTAACCTGCATGGAACGGCAGTTACTACCCTTAACAGAACGCATGGGGGTTACCTGCACGGAGTGGCAGTTACTTCCCTTAACAGAACACATGGGAGTAACCTGCACGGAGCGGCAGTTACTATCTTTAACAGAACACATGGGAGTAACCTGCACGGGGTGTCAGTTACTATCCTTAGAACACATGGGAGTAACCTGCACTGAGTGGCAGTTACTATCCTTAGAACACATGGGAGTAACCTGCACTGAGTGGCAGTTACTATCCTTAGAACACATGGGAGTAACCTGCACTGAGTGGCAGTTACTATCCTTAACAGAACGCATGGGAGTAACCTGCACTGAGTGGCAGTTACTATCCTTAACAGAACACATGCGAGTAACCTGCACGGAGCAGCAGTTACTATCCTTAGAACACATGGGAGTAACCTGCACGGAGCAGCAGTTACTATCCTTAGAACACATGGGAGTAACCTGCACGGAGTGGCAGTTACTATCCTTAGAACACATGGGAGTAACCTGCACTGAGTGGCAGTTACTATCCTTAACAGAATGCATGGGAGTAACCTGCACTGAGTGGCAGTTACTATCCTTAGAACACATGGGAGTAACCTGCACGGAGCGGCAGTTACTTCCATGGACAGATTGCTGGGCAGACTGGATGGTCCATCTGTTCTTTATCTGCCGTCATCACTATGTATTAATTCTTCTTGTAGTACGGTATCACAGCACTAATGGGAGTGCTCAGCCGAGATCTCAGGTTGGGGCCCCCAGAGATGCAAGCAGGTGAGCTCTGAGGTGGTTTAATACCTGCAGCTGGGGGCCGAGATTCTGTAATTGGTCTGGTGAGAGGATCTCCCCCCCACCCCCTTTGCTATTGCATAACTTGACAGAAGCACAAGAGGAGAAACTGTTTCTCCCCTTCCTGTTTGCCTATACCAGAAGTTAAATATTCATTGAGTAATTAGCCAGTTCAGATTAGTGGTGTGAAAAGACAGTTCTTTCTAATTATAGGGATGTCAGTTAGAGAACGCCACACTAGGATGTCATTCACAGCCTAGGACCCTGCTATAAGATTTTCTTTCACTGTAACTCAAACTCCAGGATAGTTAAATGAAAATGCTTAAGATAATGTAATAATTGCCAGACCCTTGGAGAACACCTCCTTCGGAATAACTAAAGGCGCGTTTGCTTTCCCTTTTAAAAACGACAGTGCCATTCTCTCAGACTTTAACCATGCGAGCAGTGTTTAAGGAGCGCTGCCTTTCCTGGGGACTCCAGTAACCCCCTGGTGGGGGGAGGGGCTGGGAACATAGGGGGTCAACTCCCTGTGACCCCCCCCCCCCATGTGCCATCCTTGGCTGATAAACCCCCTGTCCCTCCCTGACACTGTAGGAGGCAGCTCCGGCTGCCCAGAAGGACCGCGGTGCAACGCTCGGGCCTCGCTTGTCGGGATGCCAGCCCTGATGCTTCGACCATGGAAGGCCATAGGTCCTGCTTTAAAAGGCCTCTTTCCCCCCCCCCCCAAGTAGACTAGAATCCCAGCATCACTCCATAGGAAAAAAAAACCCCCTCAGTCTGATCTCGCTGGAGGCCTCTAAACTTACCAGTCGGTTTTCTGACAGGGTTAAAGTGCAAAGAAGATGAAAGCCCACCTACAAACCTTGCTGGACGTAAGGGCGCCCTGAGCCTTCTCCCCTTTTATTAAGTTCACACACTGACTCACAGGGGCAGGGGCAGGGTGCTCTCCCCCCCCCCCCCCAAAGCCCCCCCAGCGTAGCAGCCGGCACGGTTACCTTTCTTCCCCTCTCCTTGCCACGGCCCTGCACCCGGTCAGGAGGAGGCTGAACACCACTGCCCGCACCTAGAAACTCTGCTAAAACCAGTCAGCTGCTCTCATCATTTGTAAATGTACAACTGAGTCAGGTCACGACTGGGGGCCGGAATCTGTTGAAGTTTCTGCAGATATTGCTCACCTCCCTCCCAGACTATGGGGGCCACAGGTACTAAGCATTATGGTCGTAGACACAAGATGGGGAAACCCCTTTTAGCAAGCCTGGCCCTAAATCAATTGAAAACGGTGCATTCCCCAGAGCCAGATCAGGGTTAACATAACACAATCCTTAACCCATGCTTGCACGATTTGGGATCCCCTGTGTCCCGGCAGAGGCAGGCCGGGGCTGCTCTCCCTTCTGTTACTAACTGCTGCCTTTCCTAGGATCTGTTTCCTTAATGCCCTGTGCTTTAGTTTCCCTTTGGCAGCTGCTGTCCATCCCAGTGGTGGCTGCTTGTAAACAAAGGAACTTGTTTTTAAAAATGTTTTCCACAATGTGGAGGAGCTGACCCTTTAACGTGTGTCATGTCATACTGTGCGGCCTGGTCCCCTGCTCTCTGCACCTTTTTTTTTTAATGGGACTGGACAAGTAAAGCCAGGGCCTTTACATCCTGCCGCTTTCAGTAAGATCTGCTGCGTGACCCTGTCGGCTGAGCCTCTGCCGCCATCGCACGGAGCGAAGACATGCTTCCAGAAAGAATTAGAGGCACAATGAATGCCCTGAAGCTAACTCTGTAGAGGAAGATGCAGCTGGTCTTCCTCTGGACCAGATGAGAGAGCGGGAGATGACAGCTCCCAATTTCTGGTATTGACAAAATAAGAAAGAGCATTATGAAACCGGTCATTTACGGAGTATTTTTATCTATCGGATCCGGGGGAGAACAAGAGGAGCATGAAGGATCAGATTAAGTGCCAAACCTTCATTCCCTTTCTGCAGTCTCAGCACTGCACAATTACTGCAAGGCACATCTAGCATTGACACACGCCATCACTCTCCCGCTCTCACACATTCTGCCCGCTTTCTCCTGCATTCACTCATGCTCTGTCTCTCCCTTACCCCTGCTACGCACACCAGTGTTCTTAATTACTAGTGGTCTCCTTCCTCTTTTCTCCTCCCCCAAACACACTTGCACGTTCACTCTGTCTCAATTACATGCATGCAGAGACACACACAAACTCTTTCCCACACATATATACATGCCTCTACACTCTCTCACACACACACACACACACACATATTCTTCTGAATACATATTGTATATACACACCCCTGCTCTCTCCCTCTCTCACACACACACATATACATGCCTGTACACTCTCACACACACACACACACACACACACATGCCTCTACACTCTCTCACACACACCCCTGCTCTCTCCCTCTCTCACACACACACCCCTGCTCTCTACACTCTCTCACACACACACACCCCTGCTCTCTTCCTCTCTCTCACACACACATATACATGCCTCTACACTCTCTCTCACACACACACACACACATTCTTCTGAATACATATTGTATATACACACCCCTGCTCTCTCCCTCTCTCTCTCACACACATATGCATGTCTCTACACTCTCTCTCACACACACACATATTCTTCTGAATACATACACACACATATTCTTCTGAATACATACTGTATATACACATCCCTGCTCTCTCCCTCTCTCACACACTCACAGGGCTGATACTTCCATTTGGCAAACTAGGCAATCGCCTAGAGCAGTGGTTCTCAACCCAGTCCTCAGGACACCCCTAGCCAGTTGGGTTTTCAGGATGTCCACAATGAATATGTATGAGATACAATTGCATATAATGCCTCCATTATATACAAACATGACTGGCTAGGGGTGCCCCGAGGACAGGATTGAGAACCCCCTACCCTAGATCACCAAACATTTGGGGGCAGCAAAATAATACCAGAGGGGTGCTGTTCTAGAGCCAATACTGCCAAAGAAAGGAGTGGTTTGCTGGAGCTACTACTGCTGGTAGGAGGCAGCGCTGTGCTGGAGCTTCTGCCAATAAGTAAGCTGGGGGTGAGGGTTGCATGACCAAAGATTTGCCTAGCGTGCTTTATACTCTTGCACTGGCCCTGCGTACACACACACACACACACACACACACACATATACACACCTCCATTCTCACACACATACACACACTCATTCACAGACTTTCATATGTAAACATACTCATACACATATATTCTCTCACACATGGACACACTCTCGTTCAGGTATACACACACTCACACACATTCAGTCTTGCACAGACGACATACACACATTCAGCGATAGACAAACACAAAGGGATCCAGAGATAAGCAGAGGCTGCCTATGCAGCACTATGCAAATCTGTGTCAGAGTCACCGGGGCTCTCTAGCTGACCTTTTATTTATTTAACAGGAGTGGTAAAAGTGTTTAGACAGAGGATAGTGATGTGCTGGGAATTGTAATAGTCTGCACTGTAAACATCTCGCTCATATAACATTCCTGCTGTAACGACTGTTACACCTGCAGTCTCTCACCGGCCATTCCCTTCTGTAGGAACACAACAGAACCACCCAGTTCACATCCCAGTGCATTGTAGTATTCGTAGTCCCTGCTTCCACCACTGAAAATCAACGGAGAGAGGCAAGGCTGAAAGGGAGGTTGATAGAACTGAACTCCAAGCCGCCGCCAGGCAATGGTTCAGTCCTGGTTTCCACACTCTACAAAACAAGAACGGGACCAGATCCTCCCGGCTGAAAATGCTCTGGGGCCACCCTGACAGCACTGTGTTGTTTCCTAGCTCCTGAGCGACTTGTGCCTGCCTAGCCAGGTTCAGAGTAGGAGGCGGTATTACCACAATAATAAGGGATCTCTTATCCAGGTGTGTTTCCCCTGACTCAAAGCCCCTTCGCTCCGAGAAATAATAGGAGACTTTTTGTCCCACCTACTGGTTATGCTCATTTGAAAACCACCAGGGCCTTTGGTTTTTTTCAGTTGCTGGCCCTATCCTCTGGAATACGCTAGCTTTCAACTTGTGTCTGGAGAAAGACTGCTCGGCATTTAGGGAGAACTTTAAGGAGCCATTTTTTTATCTTTCGCTTTCACCACACAGCGGCGGCGGCATCGTGTTCTCATTGTTGTACGGGCATGCGGCGTGTGGGGCCCTCTTCTGCCAGCTCCCTAGAAGGCAGGGGGCTCGCCTTGTCCCGGGTCTACGTCTTCTGCACGCAATCACAATGTCTTTCAGCCCCGGGGGCATCGATTCTCTGAAATGGGAGGGGGGGGGGGGGGTTAGACCTCCAGGGCTTCTTTGGGTGTTCGTGCGGTCTCCCGTGGAGTTCATGATCCCCTTGCCATTAACCACACGGGACGCTCTGGTAGGGCGTTCCGAAAGCAACATTTGCTGCAGCAGATCTTCAGCGGTTATTATCCGGCACCAAGCACATTTCCTTAGTTACATCCCAGGGCATGGCTTTAAGGCCTTCCCTTTCGCTCTGTCTGGGGGTGACCTTCCTTCCTGGGCGAGCAGTGAGGACCTCTCCACCGTAGGATGGAGCACAGAAAAGGGGGGTAGGACCTTCTCCTCTGCTTACAGGCCATGGGGGCCTAGCTAGAGGAGCATCATACATTTATTTATTTATAAATGGAGCAGGTCCCTCCGCTCGAAAAGCTAACTCAGAACAGCCAGAAGATGTTCTACGCCCGCCCGCCCGCCGTTATATGGACAGGAACTCCCGGTTCCCCCGTCCTCACAGCAGGCGCTGACAAGAATGATAGCACCCCCTCCTGTCTCCCTACCTGTATCCCAATTTAGGGCCACCCAGTGGAGATCCCAAGGGGGTCTCACTCTCTGCATTTCAATTGTACCATATTGTTTTTAGGTTATGGGTTAGGCATGTATGTATGTGAATTTATGTGCCACGTAGGGAGCAAGTATTCAGGGCCTGCAGGTTAAAAATGTTTTTAAGTAAACAGATATCTTTATGGCAATGCGTACAGTGATGGGGGGGGAGGTGTGGAGGCACAGCCTTGTATTTACTAATATCTCCTGACTGAATCTTTCCGACTGAGAATGCCTTCCAGCGACTCCTGCACTGGCTGGAATGCACTGAGTAAGAGAAATTCCAGGCAGCAAAGGTAGCAGCAGGTTAGGGAGGTCCTGCTGCCCTCCTTCCAGCCCAGTGCTCTGAGCACTTTACAGGATTTGCTTATTTATCTCACCTCCAGTCTGCTGGGGTTACCTGAAATTGGCCGACCCTGCTGCCAGGATCGCCTCCTCAGCACAGATCACCCGAACGGGCTGATCCAGTCCCACTTCTGCACCAGCGCGTGCATGCGTGCGTGGATTTGTACGTTCCCATTAATGCCCTTTTGAAAATCAGACCTGCAAATCCCAGCATGCAAGGGGGGGCAAAACTAGGACTCTTGGCTTGACCTGGGCGGAGGTGGCAATCCCTTCCCAGCCGCAGCATGGGCTGGGACCACCGTGCACCAAAATCTGTCCTCCAGAACGTGTTAGATCAGGGGCCGGCGACTCTGGTCCTCAAGCTGCCCAGGTTTCCAAGACATCCATCCTGAATATTCAGGAGATGCATCTGTACGAGTTGCTTCCTTTGTAAGCCAGTGCAGCTCATGAACATTCAATGAGAATAGCATGAAAACCCGACCAGCTTACGGCACTTGAGGACTGGAATTGCCTACCCCTCATGCGAATACAATATACGCTCTGTTCACGTTCCATGCTTTAATGACTACAATCCAGTGGCATTCATGGAAAGACCATTTCTAAAATAAGGCAGAGAAAATGTAATGGAAAATCTATTTGGTAATTGTATTGTTTGAGTGTAAGAAATCTTGCATTAAAAAAAAAAAAAGAAAGCAAGGCTTGGATTGTGTGTTTTGTAGAATCAACCTGTGTGCATGTGGAACCTGCAGGTGTTCGGCGTGCGCTGCTCTCTCGCCGTCCCCGTGTCTGCCTTTCTCACTAGCTCTGCTCTTTACCCCGGTCGATCAGAAGGGGTGTGAGGCTGGGTGGGGGGGGGGGGGCACTTCACCCAGACGAGCAAACCCCTCCCCGCAGAAACTCTGTTCCGAAAACTGAACGCAGCAGTCAAGAGATTTCACCAAACTGCGTTCAAGATCTGAGCTTTACTTTATTTCCCACCCAGTGATTCTGTCAAACGTGAGCTGAGTTCTGTGCATGTGCAGAGACATTGCTAGGCACTGGATCTGGAGGTTAGCCTATCACTCCCCCCCCCCCCCCCCCCACACCCCCCTCCTCCCACCTTCTTTGTGCATGAGGTTTTAATAATTAAATAACAACCGCAATCTGATCCCCCCCCCCTATAAAACCACATACATGCATATAATACTTTTAAATATTAAACTTTTAACGATCTTTGTTCTATGTCTTCATGTGGCCCTCATCAGGGAATCTTTGGTCATTGTGCATGGACTGTGAGGAAGAGAAAAGATGCCAGTGCCCTCTGGCAGGAGGGGGTGGCTGGCTTAGAGGCATCAGGGCGCAGACGGAAGAGGTGCGGCAGAAAGAGAGAGGCCGAAGCAGGAGCAGCGACGGGGGGAGAAGAGAGCAGACACGCCAGGGACTCTCAGATAGGGTCCCAGCCCGAGCCTAGGCCCCATGCACCTCTACCTAAGGGCGCCACACCGTGCATGCGCACGCATGTAGTACACGTGTCTGCTTGTGTCCCTGTCTTTATGTACTTGTGCGCATCTTGGTTCATGTGCAGGTGACTTTGTTTGTGTCCACATAAGCTTGCGTGCCCGCAGGCTCATGCGTGTGTCTGTGATTCAGTCTCCAGCAGGGGACTCCTGGCTTCGCTCTCCCTCCTGATTCATCCTGGCACCTGCAGGGCTGAAGTTAGACGGAAAGCAAAGGCACTAAACATATTCTAGGGCGCCCTGCGGCTGGAAGTTCCAAACAGGTCACGTGGCAGGTAGGAACCTCTGGGACTGGGAGCCTTGAGGAGGGTCCTGATCGGACCTGATTCCAGCAGCCTGTGCACTGCACTACGGTGCCTCAAGTTTACTCCTCTTCCCTCCCCCTCTCGTTAGATTGCTTGGCTAGATGAGAGCATTTTCAGCGGCTAAGCACTGCTATTATCCAGGGCTTGCTAACGGCACCTAAAGCATAAGAGTCCATTTTACACATTTGCAGAGCTGGGGCACATTAAAGGCAGGCGGCACTCACCTGGATACCATCTGTTCTCAGGAAGAGAGCATTATCCTTTAATGTTACAGAATAAAGACTCGGTTTATTCATCCCAGACACTTTAAACCATCAAAGGGCGTCTTTTGCGCGCACTGTGGAGAAGGCGCCGGTTTCCCACCCACCTGGGATAATGTATCCCATGTCCCCGCCTGCCTCCTCTCGAAGTGCATGCAAATGCAACAGAAATGTTTTGTTTCCTAATTGTTGAGATAAAGAGCCCCTTCTAATTCAGGGGCCTTTTTATTTTTTTATTTTCTATTAAATCCTAATGTGGCATCCAGAAGCGGCAGGGAAACACCGTCCTCCCAGGAGGTCTGAAATTGGAAGAAAGAAAGATTTAATTCTCAGCAGTGGTCAATCCTCCTGTTTGATATCAACCTCATGGTTTCAGGGGAGGTGGTGTTTCTCTTGTTAGGAATCCCCCTACCCATGCCAATTACTGTACAATAAATGCATTCATATTTTTTTGTTAAATCTTAATATGTAGTGCTGTCAGTGTGTGAAACGGGGCAGCAACTCACTTATAAAGGCAGGCCAGCCAGGTTCTGACCCTGAAGAGCTTACCATTTACTTATGAGCTGAGAGTGTGACCATAAATTAACCTGTTCCATGCCACATCGCCTCTTACAGCGGTGCTGTGTACCCAGTGAAAAGCTTTCATAAATCAATGTGACAGGGTTAACGTGCTGTGACTCATCCCGGCATGTTTGTGCGACAGGGTTAGTGTGCTGCGAGTGATCTGTTCTGACAAGTGTGAGGTAAAAATGGGTTTCTGGGCAGGGCCGGCGCTTCCGTTGGGCAAACCAGGCAGGTGCCCTAGAGTGCCAACATTTTGGCGGCAGCGGCGTGAGGGCCAGAGGGGGAGAGCCAATACTGTCAAAGAAAGGGAGCGCTGTGCTGGCGCTGCGGTCAATAGGTAAGCTGGGATGAAGGGGGTGCATGACCAAAGGTTCATCCAGGGCACCAAATTCTCTTGCCCCGGCACGGTTTCCATGACAGGGCTGGTTTTGCTGTGACCCGGTTCCGACCTGAGCATTTGCATGTGATTCCATTCCTGCTCTGTAATTGCTTTTGCAGTGTCTGAGTCTCCTGCCCAGCACTGCTTGCGCTTCTGCTCCATGTTTAATGCCTTGCGTGCCAGCCTGTAGCCCTGCAAGGTTTTCAGGAGTTTAGGGCTGAGACTCCTCCATGTGGCAGCTGCTGAGCTGGGTTCCCAGGGCACTCTATGTCCTTGCATTTGCTCAGTGTTGCCTTCTCGCCTGCTCTCTTTTTCATGGGAGAATGTTTTAGCACCTGGAGAGACATTAATCTGAGAGCTTTGCTGCACATTTAGCCCTGAGCTTCCCTGCTCACTCTGTGGAGCAAAGCACTCCATCTGGCTTCTGCTGTGCGTGCACTGCCATTTCCTCAGCGGGTGTATCGGATGGTAGGTTTCGCACTGGTAGGCTTGCTGTCTTCCTCTGCTCAATGTGTGTTGGGCTATTTTGCTTGTGTAATGTTTCAGAAAAGGCACGCCAGTAATGTCCCCTTCTTATGGAACAGGAGCACTGAGATTATTTAATTAAGTAACAGGGAGTGCTTCATGTGGCCATTTCAACGTTCTGTGGCTATGCTATGAGGCATGAGGGCGAAGTCTCAGTGACGCATGCAGTGATCCTTGTCTCATGGTTGAGTTCAGCGCTCTTGTGATAAGAGGCCATGTTTGAGATCTCTTTAGTGTTTTAAAGGTTGGGGAATGCCACATCAGGGTTTCTACCTGAACATTATGACAAAGGTGTGCCATCACAAAGTAATCTCACCAGCCATCATACTGCTCCTTTCAACATTCCTGATTTAGTCCTGATTCTGTGCTACTGCAAAAATGTGTCTTTCGGATTTTCTTTGGGAAATCAATGGGGAGATCAGAACTGCATGGAGGGCAGTGGTAGAAAAAGAGTTGAAAGGTCATGTAAAAGATATATAGGGGGTGAAGGGGTTGGTGTTTGCATATGGGAATTTCTATGGTCGCAAACTGGGCGGAGTGGGTGGACAATGACGGTCTTTATCGGCTGTTATTTACTATGCTACACATTCGTTCATACAGTAGAGGAGAACCAGGACAGGATCAGCCTGTACGGTTGACCTGGGGTGATGTGGCATCCCTGTTCAGGAGTCATAATCAGCGTCCCAGATCACAGGAAGAGGAGCCAATGTGTTCCATTGCAGGTGGTGGAAGGGGTTTAGTGCCAAGAAAAAACGTCTGGACAGACTCCCTGAAGCGTTGAGAGGGACAAGAAAATGCAACGTAAAGTGCTCCGAAGATGATAATTATGGGCAACCTTATGAAGGAAAGCACTGATCTAATCTGAATGCTAATCGTTATGGGTGTAGGAGGGTGGCGGGGGCGGACGAGGGGAGGAATTGGGGCAATACCCTGTTATTGCTCACCAGGCAGGGGAGGGTCCAGGTGATATCAGGCAGCAGAGCATTGACTGATTAACTCCCAAAGTGATGGCCAGGGAAAAAAAGTGCGATGCAAAGAACCCTATAGGTAAGGTCCTTCATTTTCAGTTGAAACCGATTTTTACCCTTAAATTCCTTGATGTTTCCAAAGGTGACATTCATATTAAATCGATATTCACCCAAGTTTTAGGATGATTAAAAAGCTGCTCAAGACCTCCAGCCACTGCTGGTAGCCAGCGTGGGCCAAAGCGCATGCCAGCCAATCATGCAGCAGGACGCCGCCGGTTTCTGAACACTGCGCATCTCCCTAGGTGTGCACCCCTTGCCACTACTTAAAGGGAACTCAGTGGGAAATCCCTGCGGACCCTATTGATGATGTCAGGACCAAGGGCCTATACAAGGGCAGGGCTCCAGTCACAACTTGCCTCAACAACGGGTCCAGCTACATCTGCAGTGCGTGTTGCTTCCAGTGCTCCTGCCCTTATCCAGCTTTGTCTTCAGTTGTTCATTCCAGCCTTGTCTTCAGCTTGTCCTC
This sequence comes from Rhinatrema bivittatum, assembly GCF_901001135.1. NCBI lineage: Eukaryota > Metazoa > Chordata > Amphibia > Gymnophiona > Rhinatrematidae > Rhinatrema > Rhinatrema bivittatum. Next base: position 24,505,131 of record NC_042626.1, on the reverse strand, counting down.
TGTCTTCGTTCCAGCCTGCCCTGCTTCTGACCATTGCCGGCACCTTGGATATGCCTGACCACTGCCTGCCTCTCACCATTGACTGGACCCCAGACATGCTTAACCTCCACCTGCCTACAACCCTAGCTGATATCGGACCTACTCTTCGGCTGTTAGCAGAGACCCCACCTAAGTCCTGCTGACCCTGGCACCCAAAGGCTCAACCCGAGGGGAACATGGGCTGGTATAGGTGAAGGCCCAGATTGGTATCTGCTTTGTCCGGGTCCACCTGCCAATGGTGGGTACCTGCAGAGTTCCTCCATGTAGGTGGAACCAGTCCTTCCTCCGCCCAAGAGTCCATAAATACAACAGGAGTGAGGGGGAAAAGGAACATAAGAACATAAGAATGTCCATACTGGGTCAGACCAAGGGTCCATCAAGCCCAGTATCCTGTTTACAACAGTGGCCAATCCAAGTCACAAATACCTGGCAAGTACCCAAACATTAGATAGATCACAAGCTACTATTGCTTATTAATTACCGTAAGAGCAGTTTATGGATTTTTCCTCTATGATCTTATCCAAACCTTTTTAAAACCCAGTTACACTAACAACTGTAACCGCATCCTCTGGCAATGAATTCCAGAGCTTAACTATGCACTGAGTGAAAAAGAATTTTCTTCAATTTATTTTAAATGAGCTCCTCGCTAACTTCATGGAATGCCCCCTAGTCCTTCTATTATCTGAGAGAGTAAATAACCGATTTACATTAACTTGTTCAAGTCCTTTCATGATTTTGTAGACTTCTATCATATCCTCCCCTCAGTCATCTCTTCTCCAAACTGAGAATCTTGGCGGGGTGGGGGAGGGGGAGAGAGGAACATGCTAGGCAGGGGATGGAGGTAGAGAAGGGGGTAGAAGAATCTGCTTATCATTGTTTTATGGTCCTGGCTTCTGTCCACCAAAATAAAGTCTGATATTTTTTTCAACTGATTTTCTCCTGTTTTTGTTCTTCTCATAATAAATCCTGATAAATTTCTGGGAAAAATAACGAACAATAAAAACTGAAAATGAAGGTCCCTGCCTATTGGGAACCATCCATGGGAAAGCCACATCACCTGCCAACACACACAAGAGAAGAAACTGCAGCTAAGTCAAGCCATGCTCAGTTTTATAAACTCACCCTGTACAGAAAGACCTCACTATAGCACCCTAAGCTTATAAAGCCACCTTGGATATACAGTGATAGTTTTGACTGGGGCTTAGGGAAATTTCCGTGCCAATGTCCTTGTTTACACAGTGCCTGGAAGAAAAGCTTCTCTTTTCCCTTCCCCACCGGGTCTCGTAAAGGTCCATGATGTGCTTATGCAATGCAGACAGTTATCTCCAGCAAGTTTGGCTAGAAATGTCTCTTTTGCCTTTAGGATCCCTGGAATTCTGTTTGTGGTTCCAAAGTGTCGCCCCCTTCCTTCACAATCAAGTAATACAGAATTAGAAAGCATCAGCTTTCCTTTTGCTTCTCTCCTGACTGAGGGAAACTGATATTTCTCTTGTTAATAGACCAGGACCCAGCTAATAAATTCCAAAAATGAGTAGCTGAAAAAGCAATCTGCCTTGGTGTAGATCACTGAGCAGAACCATGAATATGGTGTTGATTGAAGGAGACAAGTCATACATTTCTCATATTAAAGTTCTTGACTTGCAAAATTAGGTGAAGACTAATGACTTAAAAAAAATAATATGCATAAATGGCCTGGGACTGTAGATCTTCCTATCTCCAAGCCTTAGGGAAATGATTCTAATCCTTCCTGAACATTAGGAAACAAGGAAATGGTTTAGAACAATTTTTAAAGATTGTCACTATGGGCAGATGAAATTTGCTTTGTTTTAAGCCTATTCATTTATTTTGTGTAGATCATTTTTTCATCCCCTGTAATGGTCCCCAGTTGTCTCTCATCAGGGTACCATCATGCATAAACGTGGACCTCCTTGGCTTTTGCCAGCGTTTCAGAAATGGTGTCAGTTGATGTGAATGAAAGCTTACATCTTGCAGCCTTTGGGGGATGTTTCTAGGGTGGTGGGTGCACAAGTCAGAATCAGGACTGAGTTAGGTCTGGTAATGGAGGAGAGATTCATCCAGATTCACGTAGCATTCCTTGAAACTCCAGAATAAATATTAGGGATGTGCATTCATTTGAAACAAATGGACAAAATATAATGAAAGAGCCCATATTCATTTCTTATGTGCCCCCCCCCAAACAAATGGAAGGGTTCTATATATGAAACAAATAATCTTCATTTTATTTGTATAGTTTCCCATTCATTTCTATAGCCTATTGAAATCTATGGCTTTGCTCTAAATAAAAACAGGTGCAGGTAACTTATTAACCAGCTATTGCCTGTGTGACCTCATTGCCTTGTCAGAGCTGAGACAGAACAAATTAGTAAGAAGACCATCCAGAGGACAAATCATGGTGCAGTATCTTTGTAACTAGCCTATAACTGCTATCTGGATCAAGTGACGCTGACCCATACCTACTACATGTGCAAGAAACATTCTGTATTTCCTCTCTAGTTCTTCTGAAGAGTTTTAAAAAGCTTAACTTTCATAATGCCTTTGGAAGTTGATGCCACTCTTAGTGCCACTTTGCCTCTCAAAGGTTCATGCCACTGTTGTTGGTATCATTTTTTGAAGTCTCGGGAGTGTACTTCCTACTCTTGCTGTTTCTTTGTTCTTTTAACAGTGCATAGAGAACTCCTGCCACTGCTGGTACCTCTCTGCCTCTTTATGGTGCTTTAGGCTATTCATGCCACGTTCACATAGTCTTGATGCATTGGCATGCCTTCATTCTTCTGATGATGTCTACCTACCAGTTTCTTTAAAAATTATTCAAAAATTCCAATTTTAGCAGCCCAAAATAGGCTGCAGTGCTTCCTCCATTGATTTAAATGGTAAATGAATGAATAAACAAAAGAAACAAACATTTTTTTTCATTTGAAACTAATGAATCAATTGGAGATGCTCTACAAAATAAATGAATGAACCAAAACAAAAATGTTCCTTTGAATATCCCTAATAAATATCATGGTTGCACTGGGTATAAGTCAGTGAGACATCAGTGCATCCAAAAGTCTAAACTCATCAGTGTATCAGGAGTCACAAACCTACCGGTAATTTCCTCTCTCTCTATTAGTCTGTCACCTTTCTGTTGTCAGAAATATGGAAAAAAAAATGTAAACAGCACAAAGACTTTAAAAGAGAGATAGTTGCAGAGCTTCTGAAACAAAATAAGTTGTCGAGCCTTAGAAGCAAATCTAACATTATTCCTGACGTTCTGAGGGTTTTTTTTTATTTTGTTGGCCTGATCTCTTAATGAGGTAGAGTGGGCCAAGGTCAGTAGCAGTGACTAAAGATACTGAGGTGTCATCTGCTGCTAGTAAATATGATTCCTTTTTCTTATCCACAGTTTTATCACTGCAGCCTCACTGGATGAATGGCCTGAGACTTCTTGTTCCTCCTCTTTCAGCAGTTTCTTTGACAAAAATGGATGGACATGCCGGCCAGGTCGCATCCATGTCACGTTTTCCCCACCCTTGGTAGATGGCAAGAAATTGTCGGGGGAGAATTTGATTTGATCTAGACACGTACACACACCACACACACACACACACACACACACACACACTCCCTCCCACTTGCTCCATTTCTCTCTTGATCTCTCTCTCCTTCTCTCTCCACTCTCCATTCCTTTTCTGTCAATCTGTCAATCTTTCACTTTTTTGCTCTTTTCTGTCCACCTTGCTCTCTCCTTGCTTTATTTTCTCCTCATTCTCTCTTCCCTTCTGTTTCTCCCTCCCTCTCTCTCCCCCCATAGAAAGGAGCAGAGAATGCTTCGTAAGGATCTGCCCGCCAAAGCAGGACTAACAAAGGCACAAATTGGAATTTCAGCTCGATGGTGGGGATTTTTTTTTAACTTAAATTTTATTTAACAAGAATCAAAGTAAATGTGAACGCAAAACAATGAGGCATTGGCATCAGAGAAATAACTTAATTAAGTTTCTGAAGATTGTGATATGTGAATAAATTGGAGTCGCTACAAAAAGTCACAAAATGCTGGTTCTTGCTACACCTCCCCTTTCAAGGGGTCATAATGTGGCTGCCTCAGCTTTGTTCAAGAAGGCCAGGTAACCTCTGGCCTTCTTCCGCCTTGTCACTTAGAACCACATAAATAACTGGGTGGGAATAAACCTGTCACACAAAAGGATGCCATAGTAATCAAGCATCTTGTCTGTCTTTGTACTGGGTATAAAGCAGTGTGCCTGCCATGTTAGTCCACATAAATGCACAGAAAGAAAGGTTAACAAAACCATACACCCCCCCCCCCCCCCAAAAAAAAAAAAACCAACCCAAAACCTAAAGTGATATTTTTTTGTTGATCTAAATACATTCCTTGAATAGCTGTTCGGAGCGAGTATTCCCTTCCTCAGGCCAGAGCAGAATGAACTAAAGATGACATTATCAGAAAATAAAAGTGAATCATACAAGGCATTCCAATAATTGTGTGAAGGGGGGAGTGTTGGGGTTGATGGGAGATTAGAAGGTGACAGACAATATTAAAGAGGATGGGGCATGTTCCTGGAGGAAAAATCCATTAGTCAGGTAGACTTGGGAAAGGCAGTACTTATTATCCCTGGGAGCGAGATAAGAACATAAGATATGCTATACTGGTTCAGACCAAGGGTCCATCAAGCCCAGTATCCTGTGTCCAACAGTGACCAACCAAGTCACAAGTACCTGGCAAGTACCCAAATATTAAATGAAAGGATCCCATGCTACTAAATCTTATTGATTAATAGCAGTTTATGGACTTCTGCTCTAGGAACTTATGCAAACCTTTTTTAAACCCAGTTACAATAAATGCCATAACCACATCCTCTGGCAATGAATTCCAGAGCTTAATTATGCATTGAGTGAGAAAGAATTCTCCAATTTGTTTTAAATGAGCTACTTTTTAACTTCATGGAGCTCCTCCTAGTCCTTGTATTATCCAAAGAGTAAATAACTGATTTACATTAACTTGTTCAAGTCCTTTCATGATTTTGTAGACCTCTATCATATCCCCCTTCCGTCATCTCTTCTCCAAACTGAACAGCCCTAACTTCCTTAGCCTTTCCTCAAATGGCAGCCGTTCCATGCCTCTTATCATTTTGGTCACGCTTCTCTGCACTTTCTCCAGTGCAGCTATGTCCTTTTTGAGATGCAGTGACCAGAACTGCACACAGTATTCAAGTGTGCGGTCTCACTATGGAGCGATCCACCATTTTATTTGCCATTCCCTTTCTAATAATTCCTAACATTCTGTTTACTTTCTTGACGGCCACAGCACACTGAGCCGACAATTACTAGGACACCTAGATCTCTTTCCTGGGTGGTAAATCCTAATGTGGAAACTAACATCATGTAACTACAGCAAGGGTTATTTTTCCACATTAAGCACTTTTATCTAGCACTTTTCCACATTAAATTTCATCTGCCATTTGTACACCCACTCTTCCAGCCTCACAAGATCCTCCTGCAATTTATCTCAATCCACATGTGATTTATCTACTCTGCATAATTTTGTGTCATCCGCAAATTTGATCATCTCACTCATAACCCTTTCCAGATCATTTATAAATATATTAAAAAGCACCGGTCCTAGTACAGATCCCTGAGGCACTCCACTGTTTACCTTTTTCCACTGTGAAAACAGACCATTTAATCCTACTCTCTGTTTCCTGTCTTTTAACCAGTTTGCAATGCACAAAAGGACATTGCCTCCTATCCCATGACTTTTTAGTTTTTTTAGAAGCCTCTCATGAGGGACTTTGTTGAACACCTTCTGAAAATCCAAATACACCACATCTACCAGTTCAACTTTGTCCATGTTTATTCACCCCTTCATAAAAATGTAGGAGATTTGTGAGGCAAGATTTCCCTTGGATAAATCAACTGCTGGGGATCTGCCGGGTTCTTGTGACCTGGACTGGCCACTGGCAGAGACAGGGATGTGTTGCGTCCGTCGGTCGCAGACGGCTGCGACCGCTCTGACTTACCTCTTTTTCTCCTCTTTCACTCTCTTTGGGCAAGATGGCTGCCTCCGGTGTCAAGTGCAGAGGGTCTCGGTGTTTCCAAGCGAGCATCGGTGTCCCAGTCCACCATGCTCACTCCCGTGACCTCCTAGGGCGTGAGCGCGCACCTCTCTGATGCTCAAATACATATCATGGTGGGAGCCTCGGGTGTGGTCCCACAGCATGACCTGGTTCTTTACTAAAGCTTATACAGAATAAGTCAAATTACGGTTGAAGATATGGAGATCAAATCAGTCTTAAGAAGGCTGAAGAATATATTTAAAGTAGATAGTGGTTATTTAGTCTATACTGAAATTTTATTTTAATTATAGTAGGTGTCAATTTTAGACATGCTAGATGTATTAAAGCAGAAAGGGGGAGGAGGTTGAATCTGAATCTAACTTTATTTTATAACTTTATTTTATAATTTTATTAGGATTTTAGTTATATTTTACACACTGAAGAAGAATTGGAGTGTCGTAAGATAGGAGTTATATTTTATAACATTTTAATGAGTAATTTTAGTTGGAAAAGTTTAGTTATAAGTTTTATATTGTATGTTAATTAATTTTATATTTGATATGTTAATTATTATTTGTTGTGAACCGTTCCGATAGATTCTGAGGGACGGTATATAAAAGATGTTAAATAAATAAATAAATAAATAAATTACCTCAGTACCTCCGGGTATAACAAGCCTCCGCTTCCGCTACCACCTTGAGTTAGCAAAGACTTCAGTTTAGCTACTCTGACCGCTCTAAGCTGCATGCTTAGACACTGCTATCACTCCAAGGGCCTTGCTCCAGCAGAAGCTCTAGACACCCGCTCCTCGGGGGTCTCTCACTTCCAACTTCCCTTTGGGGTCCTCACTAACTAAAGACAACTGCTCCTCAGGGGTCTTTCTCTCTCTCTACATTTCAGGAAATCGGATATTAGGTACTCGCTCCTCGAGGGCCTACCGGCCCTCATATCCTGCACCACAGACCTTCGGTCCCATCATTCTACCATCAGGAAGACGCCTTCATTCCGTGAGTACCTCTATGATCTGGTGCTCCAGCTCCACCCACCAGCCGTGGTGTTACCCGCTCTACGGGCTCCCACCTATCGTGACCATCTGGGTGAGACTACACTACTGAGCCTGTTGAATGTACTGGCACATCGTGGATCAATGCCTTGCCTTCCTGCTTCACCATCTACCTACAGCAGTACAATAAAGACTCTATCCCTATTGAGTCTGCTCTCTGAGTTCAGCCTATCGCAGTGGTTCCCCACAGGGCCCCTCCCTGTGGGCAGAGTCATCTCCATTGCGACCAAGGGTCTACAATGCCACAAACACAACAGGATGCTGGGCTCAGCGAACCTTGATCTGACTCATCATGGCACATCTTAGGTTTTCGCTTATGGCTTATAATGAGATAAGAATCCTAGGTCTTTGAATCTTTTTTGGCCAGTTTTGAAGTATCTGATCATTTTAACTTGATGTTACCCAGGTGGGGAGTCCATCAAGCTAGGTTGAGAGAACATTGTACAAATATCATCTTTGGGTGAGTTTCCTCACTCCAAAGGACATCAAATCATCACAAGAGTGCACTGTTCTGTTTGTACGTCTCACTCTGAATGTCAAAGTGGCCCCTAACCCCTACACTAATACCTAAACCTCACCTCAAGTAACTAGATGGGCCTCATATATAGGTATAAATACCTACCTAGTATGAGGCCCATATAACTAGTCTCTCTCTCTCTCTCTCTCACTCACACACACACATAGCTAGGCTGTCTCTCCAGCAGCTTAAAACACTTTGTGAATATCACATGGCTTAATATCACCACAAATCCCAATCCTCCCCTTTTTCTGATTTGCATTGCACCTGGTGCATAACCATGGTGCATAATGCACCATGCGTTATGGTGCTTTTGCATGCGTTGAAGGCATTTTCACATGTGTTAAAGGTGCTTAACACATGCAAAAACGCCTTAACGCATGCAAAAATGCCATATAGCACTTTGTTAAATGACCTAAGTTTGTACCTGAGGAAATGGAGGGTAAAGTGACTTGCCCAAGGTCACAAGGAGTGTCAGTGGGACTTGAACGCTGGTCTCCTGGCTCGTAGCCCACTGCTGTAACCACTAGGCTATATGATTGCTGATCTCTTTTGAGGGACCCCCCTGCCCCGTCCCCACAGTCTCTGCGTTACCAGTGGTATCCACGGTATAGAACAGAAATAGAACAAGGGATTGTTCTGTCATAGTGGTGTTTCTCATGGTGCCTGTGCTGCAGCATGGAACAATGGATCATTCCTCTGTAACACCGACCAGTGCTTTTCTCAGGACATCTATGCCGCAGAATAGAATAGGGGCTTATAAATATTCTCTTCTGTTTTCCAGGTTATTGCCCCCAAAAGCCCACTCATCTAGACCTTTCTTCGACTGTTGATTTTAGTTCTGCGGGTAGATTGCTCTTGCACACCTTCCAGCTGCTCTTCCTCTCAGAGCTTCTCACTCTTTCATTTCTTGAATAATAAATGACATCAGAAACAATACAAAGAAAAAAAAAATCACAAACTGATCGGAGACAGAGAGAACCTCTGTAAAAGTGTTAACAAAAGCGTGCTCCCAGAGGCCCTTCCACCCACCCTTCTTCCTAGTCTCGTGTCTGACGAAGTCTGTAAATCAGAATTCTTTCCCCCCTCCTCCTCCTCTCTTTTGACTGAGATTAAAATGCTATTTAGAAAAGGCCTTGCAATGTTTGAAATAACCTTCAGTTCACATATTAAACATTCAGCTCTGCATTAACTGTGAATTAGGTTCATGGAAAGTAAGAAAATCTGTAAATCTGTTAATGCCTCTGTCTGGGTTCTCTGTACTGCTGCTTAACATAATAGGTCTCCTTGTATCCCTGGCAATTGAAGGACTTTGTCAGGGGACCACTCTCCTGTGTGTTTGCTTAAGCTATGGTGTGTGTGTGTGTGAGAGAGAGAGATATTGTACTGCGGGGTGGCTTTTCCCACTGAATAGTAACTAAGAAGCGACGACGGATGTTTGAGAAATAACTTGTTGGGCTGAGGGCAGTTTTGGAAGTTTCAGTTCATGCATTCGGTTGGGCACTCGTGCCCGAATGCCGGGAAACTCCTGAGGTTGTGTCGATGGCCACTGAAAGCCTCTGCGTTTGGACTTGTTCGGTCGCCGTGTGTTTTCCAAGTGGGAAATACGGATGTAACAGCGCTAGGCTTCTGGTGCAAAAATACAGCACGCCATGGAGCGCCATGTCCAGTAGAGCACCGGTCTCAGGTGGGAGTCACTTCACCAGCAGGTCATTGTATCACGTTGTCTGTATCTTACTGCCTGAGGCAGGACTGCGGTAGGAGGCAGACATTTCATCTGTTCACAGCACTGGGCTCTTCTCTGAAAATATATTCGAAATGTTCCTGTAAATCCAGGGTTATAGAGAGACTTGGTTACTGTTTGTATGTCTTGCGAGACATACTAGCCACCCTGTTGCTTTTGTTGTTGAATATTGTAGAAAGTTGTCAGAACTTGTTGGAGGTTCTGTTTATTAATGTGTGAAGAAACTGCCTCGGGAGTGTTTCAAGCATATGTGATTTTTATCCCAGGAGATTAATTTATTAACACAGCACAGTGACAAAGTTGCTTTGGAGTCCCTGTAAATTGCCATTGGTTGGCAGCAAGCATACAAACATTCAAACAAAATGAATTAGAAATGTCCCTCAAAGGTGAAAGATCAATAGCCAGGAGGATTAGAGCCTCGTCTACATTACAGGCTCAGTTCCAGCTAGCACAGTTGGTCGGGAAGGAGAACGTGACCTCCCCTGATGCAAGCAATCAAGGACAGAATGTGATAGCCAAGAGTTTGTTGTTTTCTTGACTCACAAAACTGTGTCACAAGGGTTGATTCACTACATCTTTTTTTTTTTTTTTTCCCCATAGACACAGAATGGGAGAAAAGCCTTAAGTGAATCGGGCTCTGTGTATGTAATGCAAACAACTACAGTACCATTTAGAGCTGAGAGGGAAACTAGTCGTTTATGCTTGGGACTATCAAGATGTAGGAATAGAGAGCTTATCACCGCTGGAATCCAATGCTTCTAGGAATGGGTACAAGAATTTCGAGCATGTCCCTCCTAGGCAGCAGTGACTCTACAGAGGTATGATGCCTGGGGCAACTATGCCCAAGCAAGGCTGCCCTCCCCCCACAAAGGTTGAACAGCAGAGAGGCAGTGGAGATATTTATTCCACCCTTTCCCAAGGTTGAAGAGCAGGCCTGGCCACAGCCATGGAAAACGGTTCAATGGGATGAGCAGAAAGGGTGAGGCAATAACATCAGGCCAACCAGTGAACCTGGAAGTAGTGAGGAGGAACATGGTGTACAGTAAAGTACCTGCCGCATCAGCTCCATCCAACCCGCTCTCTTGTCTCAGTGTCAGGGTGGGACCCAATTCCCACCCACCCCAAGGACAGTTCTGCTGCTAGGCGTGGATGGCTCAGGGGACGGGCACGGAACCTGCCGCTTCTAGCCCTGGAAGGCTCAAGGACTGGTTGGCCCCCTTCGCATGAGGTGGAACAGGCCTGCTCAGAGGATATGCAAAGCCTGTTGCTTTCCAGCACCTTACACCGGCACTAAATTCCCTAGTAAAACAATAAATAACAATGATAGGGCATAACGGGCTTCACCCAATGGGTGGCATAAGTTGAGAAAATGTCTCTGTCAGTGCTGGCTGAAATATCGTAATGTGCTGAACGGGTTTGTCAGTTTCCTTTGAACACAGCCTTCAGTGGGATAGACAGGTCTTCTGCACTATACACAGGCAAAAAAAAAACCACACAGAACAGACAGTTCAGATTCTGTCCTCAGCGGTACAGTCTGGAAAGCTAATGGCACATGCCCTTGTGTTCAGTGAGACACTCCCACTGGTGCTGGGTCCTGACACCGTTCACACACATGCACGCACACACAAAAACTGCCATGAGCAATCCCAGCAACCTCCCTTCAGGAAATCAATAACTAAGACACTACTTCTATGGAGTGTTTCATTGGTGAGGTAGCAGAGAGCTGAACTGTGGATCCCCAGACTGCTGACGGGTCGGAGTAATAAGTCACTGGATGGCACCGAGAGAAAGTGGGGGCAGGTAGGGAAGGAGGAGAGAGGGAGAGAGATTCAAGAGCCGACCATTGTAAGCTCCTGGAAGGAGCCCTGGTGCACGGATCCCAGCCCAGGGCCGTCCGTCAATGCAATGACCAGACTGAGTTGTCAGGGTGGGAGAATATTTAAAATGGAGAAGGGGGGGGGGGGGTCCTAGCCCTGGTTTTGCTAGGTGGGTCCTAGCCCTGGTTTTGACTCGAGCCGTTAGATGTTTTGTATTTTCATCATTTTTCTTGCATGCCGCTATTAGCTCATTTGATGGTCTGGCGGAGAACAAAATATTCTTAAGTACATAGATAAAGTACAAAGGAGCAGGAGAAAACTGGCAGGTAAAAAAAAAACAAAACAAAACGATAATAATTAAGTGTTAAAAGACAGCGTTGTCACAGGTCACGTGCTGAATGTGGCACGCATAAGGAACAGACGTGTGCCAGATTGTTTTCTTTTCAACTGTTTGATTATTTAATTACATAATGTAAACCGCCCTGAGTCCAGTTTTGGGTTTGTTTTTTTTGAGTAGAGCAGTATAGCCAAGCGAAAATGAAGTGAAATCAACAGAACTAGTCACACCTAGAAAGGCCTGCTCTCCGCTGCTGAGGCAGTTCAAACACAGATTAAAACAAAAAATAGGAGGAAATGAATATGGTAATGTGCGCTTCTTATGGTGCAGTAAGGCCTTAAACCTCCTGGCCCCTGCCACTTCCCCCACACAGCAGACAGGAGCCCGTCTACCCGTGCCTCGCTCGCCACGCGCGTGACGTCATCAGACGACGGGCAGGGGGTTGGCGCAGGCAGGCGGCCTGAGCTGGAGAGATCCGCCTCCGCTCAGCAGTGACTGGCAAGGCGACACGAGCCGGAAAGCCACGGAATGCTCAGACACGCAGGGGCCCAAACGTGACCTGGGAGGAACGTGACCTCACACAGTGCAGATACCACTGTAATAAAATACCCATGTGCTTACTGCGTGGTGTGGCGGGCAGAGGAAGGTGAAGTCCCGAGTTTATCAAAGTCACCACCCCCCCACTATAGCAGAGGCGCAAAGCTGTATCAGACTCTGCCAGCCTTCCTTATTTTCGACTGATATACTGCCCCCCCTTAACTGGGCTCTACGGCAGGGCTAGGCAACTCTGGCCCTGGAGCGCTGCAAAGAGGTCTGGTCTTCAGCATATCTGCGACGATGGAGGCAGATCTCTCTCCTGCATATTCATTGTGGATATCCTGAAAGCCAGGCCTGTCTGCGGCACTCCAGGACCGACGCCTCCTGCCCCCTGCTCTGCTGCTTAATTAAAAGAGAATATTTCTGCCTGCTGCTGCTGCTGCTGCTTCTCGTCGGATGAGCAGGCAGGAGACCTTCCCCTCTCTCGGATGTTAATCAGTGGCGGGACGCTGACATGTCCTTAGGAATAGTTCTAGGGCAGCCCCGTCCGGCTGTCAATCAGGCGCTTATAAATACCACAGCTGTCAGTCAGCCATTGCACAGGCATGTGGGCAAACCGCCTGCACTATGCTTGTGCTCTGCTACGTGCGCCGGCAAATTAATCCAACCCAGAATACCCACACCAGCCACACAACGCTCTTAATTTATAGAGCAATTTGCATCCAAACAGAAGCCAGCCGGCTTTATAATGTAGAGCTACAAAAGTGTTAACTTGTAAGAGTGTATGAGGGATTGTTTTTGCAACCAGTCTGTATATTACTTCACCAACACGTGTCCAAATTGCCAGGCCAACAAAAGTTTCCTGATTAGACGAAAGATGGTTTAGAAATGCAGAAGAAAAAAAAGAGAGAGAGAGAGAGCTGATTGGCTGATGCCTGCGACATTACTTGCGCACTGGGCTCTCAGAGGAATGCCACCTTCCGCTGGGCCAGAGCTGCTGCTGTGTCGTGGGTCACGGAGGGGAGTGACCGGTTTACATTGCCCTGAACAGATGCCGGCCGCCTGCTGCAGGAGGCCTGAGGGCCGCCTGCGCCTTTAAGGCAGGGCGGCGGAATTAATGGTGCAGGCGAGTGGCAGGGCTCTGGACATGGTGGATTAGCAGGAGGTGATATGTTGTGCTTTTGTTAGTGGGTTATTCCAATAAAGTTTATGCTTAATAAAGTCACCATGTGTGAAATTGTCCCGTTACACCTGAGTTGCTGCGCTTGCAGTAGATTTGGGGTTTTAAATTCACCACTTTAGCAGGAGCCCATTCATAACAGTGTGTTAGTCAATGTGACTGTCAAATCTCGTTCCTGTTTAGCTATTCCCAGTAACGTCCCAAGGCTTGACAATCCCTTACCCAGCAGCATGCGCTCTTTCTAGACTCTATTTCTCCCTCTGTTGGTCACATCCCTGCTTCTTCTCCCTTGCCGCTGGTTTATTTGACACATCTTCTTGCTCATTTCAAATTCTGGGATTTCACCAATAATTACATTTCATCTTTTAATTTAAATGTCCTAATGTCACGCGTACACTCTCTTTTCTTTCTTTAAATCCTGTTATTCCCCCTGTGGGTACCCAATCACAGTACTATTCAAAACCCATCTATGCTGTAGAAGAGAAGAGCGGATTATTCTATCACAAGCACTGATCAGCACATTTCTCATGGCATCTGTGCTGTAGAATAGAATAGTGGGTTCTTCTATCACAGGCACCGATCATGGTGTCTACTCTGTAGAATAGTAGAGCAGATTATTCTATCACAGACACCAATCAGTGCATTTCTCACAGCATCTGTGCAGTAGAACAGAACATAATAAGAGAACTAAATTGTATTCTGGAGTATTCTAACTATTCTATTCTCTGCGGAAGCATCATTATTTTAAGGGGCTTATACAGTTTCTGAACAGTGAAGAACTGAGGGATATGATACAAAAGAAATGTTTCTGGACTTAGTCCAGAAGTGATGAAGCAGCAAATTAATTTTTACTTTTATGATCCCAGCTCTAATTAAACTCACTATAAAGTCATTTTTGCTGGGAAAGGGTCATTAGAGAAAAAAATAATGAAATTATTTTTACAGGGAAAACAAGTAGCTCTACAGGCTGTATTCATGTCCCTTATTGTAAGTAACTTTTCCACAGTAATATAGATGGAAGCATGAGCAAACATACATCCGTCATCAAGTCCGACCTTCTATGGCCTCTCTGGTAGCTAGTAGCTACCTAGGGGTGATCCAGGAGCATGCAAAGGGAAGTGCTGACACCGCCAGTGGGGAAAAAAATGCCCCTCCTGACCCCAGTAATAATGTCTTGGTGGACTAGCAATTTCCAAATGATCCGGATAACTGCACAGGGCATGGGATCATTTGCCCACTTCATGCACACTTCATGCCCACTTCATGCACATTTTCAAAGAGAACCTACCCTCGTTGTTTCTCTTAAAAAAAAAAAAATCAGCAAGCACAAAGTTATGGGCACTATAAATGTTTACATACTTTGTGCCTAATATTCATGCCCTCGGTCAAGGGTGCGCAAAATAGTGCACGTACATTCCAAAATCAACCGTGTGCCTGTGCTTGCCATCTCATTCCCCTACCACCCACTATCGAATGGAGTTAGCAAGGAACGGAATGGAGTGGAGAAGATACAGATATGGTTACGATTCCTCCAAGCTACTCTGCCTCCTTGGACTTACCAGAGGTACCTGCTCCTCGGGGGGGCCTCGCTCTTTTTTTTACTTTCAGATTACAGATAGGAATCGGTACTTGCTCCTCGAGGGCCCATGTTCCTGGAACTCTGAAGTTTCTCTACTGCCTGGAAGCTATCGCTGCTACAAACAATTGTGAGTTACCATCGCTCTCTCAGAACACCTGGAACCAGGTACTCGCTGCTCGAGGGCCTAAACCTTTCCAGCACCTGAGCTCCCTTGAGACCTTACGTGAGTTTTGTCATCTAGCTCTGTTCATGAACTCTGCCTACTCACTTTCTACAGTTTCTCAACAGCTCAGCCGTCCTGGATTATGGTTCCAAAACCTGAGGGACTACAGCCCTGCCGGGCATGTCAGCTCACTACTGCCACCTCTGGTGGTTTCATAAACCTGTTTAATAAAAGAACTAATGTGTGTCTGTCTCCATACTCAAGCCTAGCCGGTGGTCCCTCTCGGGATATCCTCCCGGGGGCATGGACATCTGCCACTGGCCCAGGGATCCACCCACTACTAGTTCAGATTCATCACAGATTGCTACTCCAAGCATCAGATCAACTACAGATTGCTAGCTCCTCCTTCTTAGGAGTTAAGCATAACAGAATCTGAACAGATTGATAACTACTATCTGATTGCTCCGCCCATTGGGCATCCAATCACTACAGATTGCTAGCTCCGCCCACGGAGTACATCAGATAGTTAATTCCTAGCAGCAAAACCTCACAGAACACTAACAGATTGCTAACTCCTCCTTCTTTAGGAACCAATCTCTAACACTAGTCATGGATATTCAGTGGAGTGCTGCCAATTAGGTGCTCCACTGAATAAAGCCAGATAAAGTCCTAATTAACTGGATAAACTTATCCTGCTAACTTTAGGACCAGCATGACCAGACTTAACCAGATAAGTTATCTGGCGAACTCTGAATATTGCAGTTATCCACCTAAGCTCTCCAGCTAACTTAACTTCGCCTTGGAGCACCCCTGAAACTCCATCAACCTACCTGACTAACTTCACCCGGCTCAACAGTTAGCTGGATAAATTGGAGCAGCTTAGAGCGGCAGGAAGCTTTGTGTGTATCTTGAAATGCTATTGCTTAATTGTTATCAATAAGATCTCGTATCCTATAAAATCTATTTGTCTGTATCATACTAATTGAGAATATTTCAGCCTCCTTCAGGGAAGATAGAAGGTCAGTGATACAAGTGACAGAGAATATGATAATGCTTTTTTTGAGAGGCGGAGGGGTGTGGAATCTACATCAAGACCTGAAAGAGTTTGTTGGATTAATGGGTTAGTAGTCAACTGCATCGTTTTCTACCTCCACCCAATGTTGTTGTCTGTGTGTGTGTGCTACTGATCTTAACTGAATGGCAATATCATTTTAAAAAAGCAGAAGTGCAAATCCCTTCTCCATCCATGGATACCTTCTATGATTTCTATATATTTGTATTCAATTGAAGGTCAATATACAAAAAAAAAAAAAAGATTTACGGGGATGCCTTTTCATTGGCCTAACTTAATACGTTTCAGAATTAGCTTTCGGGAGTGGGCACTCCCTTTCTCAGGTCAAAAACAGAATAAATTTGCATTCGTACAATGTTTTGCTCCCCTTCAACCTTATTTTTTTCTATAGTGCAGAGTACTAGCAGCTATACTGGTCCTGGAGAAAATGAGTTTCGTTGCAGTTAATTGGACCAATATAAGAATTACCCAAAGATGATGGAGTACATGAGCTGTCCAGGCCACGTGGGTCCCCTTTTTAAAAATATGTGACCTAATAACTCCTTCTTTCTTCCAACTCAGACCAGAACCAGGGCTGGGATTCTGGCACCATGAGCCTTCATTCTTTCCCCTGTTTGAACAGACCCTCCCTCCCATGATTCCTAGACTGGCCATTTCAGCAACAATCCTGAGGCTGAGAGTAGGTGCTGTTTGTGGAACCCCTGTATCGTAGGCTGTGAAACCAGCCATGACCATGACTATCTCTCCTCCCTGACCCTCCCCCCCCCCCCCTCACCCAAGGTTGAAAATGATGCCTCTCCAGTCTCAGCAGACGCAGGCTTTGAACCAGGAATCCTCCATATGGCAACACTGCCACCAAGCCAACGGGCTGACCCTAGGTGTGCTGTAAAATGCTTATGTTGGGTCATCCCCCTGGAAAGAAAGAAAACTTGGTGTAAATCACCTTTACAGGTAAGACCATGCTTCCAACCCTTTAGTGGTATAACCCCATTATGGATTCCAATCCCTGCCTGCCTTACTGGGCTCTGAAATGGCCATGGTCTAGCAGATGCTACAATGGACCTCTCTAAATGATTCTTTACAGTGGACAGGGTTGAATGTAATAGTTTTGTTCTTTCCTCTATAAGAACCAAACCTGACCCTTAACGAGATCCTCTTTAATCCAGGCAGTCATGTTAAATGGGAGAAAAGATGTTGGCAGTTGCTCCAAACAAGATTCTTTATTTTCAGAGAAAAAAAACATTGTCCCATGCACAGGTTTCACAGATAGTTATGGCCTCAAGGACAGAAGGCAAACAGTAGTATCCTCCTCCTTCCTAGGGTGCCTCTGTCAAACTCTACTCCATTCTCACAGTCTGATCCTCCAACCCTACACACCTCGCGGTAAAACTCTGACTTAGATATTAGACTTGTGGGTGACAGAAACTCTTCTAGGGATGTTTGCAGACCCCTCCTAGGGGGCTTTCACAATAGGCCCCAATGCCAGGAATCTGCTATTGAGCTGAATATTCCACAGCGCCTTTGGAGCCCAGCATTTCAAATGTTTGCTCCTCAGTGACCAGCTCCAGACTGCTGCAGAGAGCCAGAACACAAACTCGCAGCATTCGGGTCCACGGAACAGGTCCACGTTTAGGGTAGGGCTTTGGTTTAACATCAAGTTACAGCATTTAATTCTGGTCGTACTGTAGAGCTCTTTGTCTCTCATTCAGCCACGGTGCTATCATTCAGTTGAATTGTTGGGATAATGATATCATGTGATCAACCATGCAACATTGTATTTTGGCAGCATTATCAGATTCATTTTGGGTGAGAATTTAGTTTTCAAATAAAGCACTTTTTGGTATTCATGTTCTGAGTGTTTTTTTAATGGCATGTTATTGCCTTGAGCATCTGCTTGTTGACGGTATTTACCCAATGTTGGTTTGAACATGCTTTTTGACAGTTTAAATGCAATGTTGATATGAACTCATTTGTTGATAAAAAAAAAAATCTATTTAAAGGAAAGAAGGATATTTATTTGAATAATATTAGTTTACTGATATACACATCAATGGATTTTTTTAGCAGCACTTTTTTTCTTGGGATAGCTCTGTATTGGTTTTCAAGAATGTTTACGATTTCAAGCATTTCTACCAGATTTTTTTGTGGTGCCTAAATTTACCAAACCTTCAACCCCTTGGTGTGCGGGTGTTTTACAGCAGGTATGCTGGTCAAGCCGTTGGCTACATAAGAGTTAACAAAATAGAAAAAAGCTTTAAAGGTATGGAATATCCTGAGAGCTGTTGTCAGAGAGGTGAGGATATACAAAACCAAGGTGAATGTGGATATTTGCGGCTCACCTTCTCCTAGTTTAGCATGTGCTGTACTTGTAGATAGATATATAGTATCTAAAAAAAAAACCCCAGGAGTGACAGATACCTTCCTAATTACACAATTACTTTATTACAATGTGTCAGCAAAAAGTATTCCTGCTCTGAGAAATGGTCTGGATGGAATCTGCTAATTTAGTAAATCGGGTTTGAACGGTGTCATCATTTTCCTGAGTTTTTTTTTTTTTTTCTTAAAACAGGAATTCACTGGATGTCCTTTCCTCTATTCCTGTAACTACATAATCAAATAATTGTGCAATTAGTAATACATTTGTCACTCTGATAGGTGAATTTTTTTTCTAGCAAAGACATGATTTCTCTCCTTTGTGTTTTAATCTTCCCGAAAAGCAGCTATGTTTTTTCTTTCTGCACATGGTTGGAAATCAAGACACCTGCCCTGCAAAAAAATTCATGCAAAAAGCAATGGTGCTCCAACCAGCCATAGTCAGTCAGGGTGTCAGGATATCCTTAATAAATATACGAGAGATATGCATGCAAATATACATTACCTCATGCATATTCATAAGGGATAGCCTGGAAATCAGGGGGAGCCTGAGGACTGGTTGGAGCACTATGGCCGTAAAGCACCGAGGTCAGCTCTGTTAATATTTAGCTGGTGGCTTCATGATGGATGAAACAAACTGACTCGCTAGATTGGAGGCAGTGCTCAGGAGCTGGGGTGGGGGTGGGGGGTTGCGGGGAATGGAAATTGTTTTACAAACTTACAGAGACATTTTTCAAAACACGATGGGCCGTTATCGCACGCGTTAGGGCCTTACCATGTGCAATAACGCCCTAACACCTGAGATAACGACCGACATAATTGAAATGAGGGAAAGGGGAGGGGGGGGTTTGGGCGGGATTAAAACAGTTTTGAGGCCGGTTGCGCTGCGGGCGATAATGTTTTCCACAATATCGTTGGCAGTAGTGCTGGAAATAGCGACACCTTTCGCAGGGGGGTGCTATGGGGGCGATAGTGTGTGCCGTGGCCCCAACCGCAGTGGGCAAAAATGCACCGCCGCGATGCAGTGGAGTGCACACTATCACCCCCTGCCCCTTTTCTAGACACCGCTCTTCATTCCTTGTTTGGCAGGTGCCAGGGTATTCGGCACCCTAGTTTGATGCCCCCCCCCCCCCCCCCCCGAGACTTACCAATTGATGACAGCTCCAGCACAGTGTTCCCTTTTTTTTTGAGTCATTGGCTCTAGCACAGCACACACACACACACACCGACCCCCAAGCTCTTCCCTCGCCCTCTGCCCACTATCCCCCTCTTTGCCCCCTGTCCATAGTGCCCAGCATCCACTCACTCTCTCCCTGCACAGCTTTTCCTCTCTCTCCTCCATGCCTAGTGTACCAGCATCATGCTAGTCTTTTTCCCCTCTTTCCACAGTGCCAGCATCCTCTTTCTCTACCCCCACACACCCAGTATCCCCCCCCCCCCCCCACTCACTATCAACATTCATTTCCCACTTCCCTCCTAAGAACAGGCCCTCTCCTGCTCCTACCACCAGCTGGTTGTCCTGGCACCTCTCTGTTTTACTGCCGCTGGTGGGATGGCCTTTGCGGGTAAGTGGCTGGATTTTGCCACCCCCCCAAGATTTGGTGACCTTCTAGTTCACCTATTGGAAGTACCGGTCTTGGCTGGAGAGCGATTAGGTTCTTTGTGCGTTTAAAGGGAAACTCTCAGATATATAAAATCAATGTGAATAATCCATATATTTTCACATAGAGAAGCGTAACATCATATGTGCCAGTTATTTACCTCACCACGCTGATTGGCTTGACTTTTAACCTCTGTTGTCTGACCTTTTATAGTAATGGCAGAGAAGTGTCTTCCCTTGATGCAGATTTTCCTGCGGTCATTTCTGCGGACAGTTGGAAAAGGACCTGCGTGGATAAGCCATCAGGAGATAAGTTATTTTACTTGCTTTCATTAAAATTACAAACTAATGAGGACACCCGGGCCAATGATTAAAATCCAGGCACCGCGATCTCCACCCCTTACCATTATATGATGGTCCTATAAATATGGTGGTTTTGTGTCTGAATTTTTTTTGTCTCTCACATGAATCCAGGATTATTAGATGAAACTAAATTATTTAAACTAGTTTTGGATTGACTATTTTTGTGTTTTGTTTTGTTTTTCGAGGCTTCCAGGACAGCCAGAGAAAATATTCAAGATAAGGTGTCAATTTCTTTTTAGAAAAAAATATGATTTAAAAAAAAAAAAACCCAAACAAATTTATTTGCTGAGATTCCTCATCCCCACCCTCTCAAATATTTATTTTTCTCCAGCGGAAGACAAAATGAATTTGTCTGCAACTTTTCTTGGATTTTCAAACGTTTTATTATTTTTATCTGGGATTAACCTCTGGTAAGAATGGAAGGAAGCAATTACTTGGTAGGGGCAGCGGGGGGGGAAGGTTTGTTTAAAAAAAACAAAAAAAAACCCAAACCCAAAAGGGAACTGTTTCAATCTGCATTGAGAGTGCAGCCAGGAGCTAGGATATGCAAGGTAAAATATTACCTTAATAATGTTCTCCTGCCGAGTCTGAGAAGCGCTGGCTGCTTGGGTGGTGACCACATTACAAATGGATACGGCCCCTGCTAATTAATAATGCATTTCAACAATAATGCCTTGATTTGCAATAAGACAGATAGTGGGGTCTGCAACCATGGGTTTTATTCATTCCAGGCGCAGAGTTCTCCTCCCTCTTCCCTTCCTCTCTCACCGACCCCCCCCCCCCCCCCTTCTTCTCTCCATTGCCCCTCTGCTACCAAGTGACCCAGCTCCAGGAGAGTGATTTGAGGGCAGTCCTGGCTTTCTGACGCCCTCATCTTGCTGGGGACCCGCAGCATTGATTGCAATGGGTAGAAATCAGGGAGTACAAATATCGCAGTCAGTAATCAATCAGTTCAAAATCAGCCCTGGCCATAAAGTCTCTTTCCTGGACCTGGGTGATTCGGCAGCTCTGCTCTCTGCCTGGTTCTTGGGATCCACACTCTGTCTTTATTGCTCTTCATCTGGGTTTAGTTTGCCTCTCTTTCTACTTCTCCTCTACTTTCTCTCCTTCTCCCCTTCACCTCAGCTAAGGTAGGCCAGCACCTTTCCTTCTCTTCTCCTCACTATCCTACTCCCGCTCTTTTCTCTCTCCATGGCTTAATCTGATTCTCTCCTCATTTCTTTTCTTTGTCTCTGTTTGCTCTTATAAGGCATCACCTGGCTCCGGATCAGATCCATCCTGGTTTGTTCTTCAGGCCCCACTGCAAAGCTTCCTGGGAGTTTCTTAGACTGGGAAACTTGGTAAAAGGGACTGGAGCTGAAAACGCAGGCCTGACCCGCCCGTGTTCAGTGGTCCTCCTATTTTCCTAAGTGTTTCTCTTTTTTTATATATATTATTTTACTTTATTTCTTGGTCACTTCTTCCTTCTTCCCCATAACTACATCGCAGACTGAAAAGCTCCTCTGAAGCTTCGGAGATGACGGGCATAACAATTTTGTGTCCTCTGTGACGCGGGCTAGAAGCTTTCACAGTTGCCTGATACAACGGTTGTGTGGCCTCTGTGGAGTTCCCTGGAAACGTTGCAGGTTGGGCCATGGCAAGAAAACAGGCTTTCCATCTAACCACCTAAATCTTTAGGCGTCTCGACTTAGGCTTGCCTTTTGCAGGGCCGGTGCAAAAATATTTGGCACCCTAGGTAAACCTTTGATCCTTCACCCCTCCCTCAACTGAACCCTTGCGGGCAGCTCCAGGACACTGCTTCCTTCTTTGGTGGCATTTGCTCTGGCACAGCACCACTTTGGACCCCATGATGGCAGGGTTTTGCTGCCCCCAAAATCTTGGCACTCTAGGCGACTGTTTAGTTTGCCTAATGGAAGCACTCGCCCCCTCACCTTTGTGTACTGAGGGTTAGCTGGCTGAGTCCTTCCTGACCCTGGGAATGCCTCCAGGGCCACCCACGTTTTTGCACAGCGAAACCTCTGCTGCTGGCAAAACTAGGCAGCTAGGCTTAGGCACTCAGTGGGGGTCATATTTTCACCCTGCAGAAAACAGGCCGCTTTATGTCAACACATGTACAAATTGCCATGCAAAGAGTTTCCCGAATCTGAATCGGTGAGGCAGAGAATGAAAGAAAGCAATACCTATATAAGAATAGTTGCAGAAGATTACACGAGAGAAATACAGCCTGATCCAGCTCTGGTTTTCTCTCAAGCACAGGGCAAAATCAGGACTGCATCAAATGACCTTACATGACAAGACACAGAAGCTAGTGCCACCTTAGAGACCAACACAGTTGTTGAGGCATAAACTTTCCAGGACAAGAAGTGTTAGTCTGTAACAGGAGTCCCCAAACATTTTAAGCAAAGGGTTGCATGCGACATTTCAAATCCGCAAGAGGGCAGTAGGGGGGAAGGGCACGGAGGGGGGAGGGGGCGTAGATCCTTCCTTGGAGTTTTAATAAGTGGGAGGACTGCGGTCTCCCTTGCAGTCTGGTCCTTAGGGTGATTTGAAATGCTGGGGAGCGGGGATAGGTGGCAGGATGCAGGGTTCCCACAGAGGTATGGTAGGTAAAGATGTCAATAAAAATATTTCTAAGAAGGTGATAACCCTGCTGCCACACCCTCAGAAACTCTACCCCCCTGACTCCCCCCGTCCTCAGCATCTGCATCGGACCCGATTTGAATTTGGATATTGCGGAATAGAAATGTGCAAGTAAATAAATGAATACAACAGGGGTGTGTGAATGGTAAGGGGTTTGTTTGTGGCCACATTCTCTCCCACTCACGCTCCTACATACACTCTTGTGCTCTCTTTCTCCACTTCCCTCCTTTTTTCACCCATTACCTTCACTCCCTCTCCCTTTCTCTCTTTTCCTCTCCTCCTCTCCTCTCCTCTCCTTTCCCCTTACACACACTCCATTCCCTTCTTTTAATCCCCGCTCCCCTTCCCTCACTCCACCCTCCCCCTCCCTTCACCCCTCCCCTTATCTCCCTCATTCACACTCCTTCCTTTCTTCTCACTTCCTTTCAAACCCCTCCCCTCTCCTCTCCTCCCCCATCCCTTTTTATCCAGTTACTTTCCTCTTCTGTCAGTAGGAGTTGGGAACCCCGCTGGCACGTCTGTATTTGTGGTGCTACCACTCCCGCATTGGTCCTATTCTGCCAGTGGAGTTTGGGGAACCCCCCCCCCCCCCCCCCCCCAACACTTCCAGCCATTTTTTTTTTTTACTTGCACCTTAAACACCTGCAGAATTTGCAGGTGGCATCAAGGAATCGGCAGCGAGAGGAAGCGTTGCTTGCAATTCTTGCACAAGCCCAAGGTGCCGTTGGCATCAGAGCTGGTGGCAGGGGGCTGAATATTACTCCTGCAGCTGCACCTCCCGTTGCTGCCATGGGTCATGTGTGAGCCGCTTTTCCTCTTCCTGCCATAGGCCAGATAAAATTCAGCTGCAGGCTGGGTGTGGCCCAGGGGCCTTATTTTGGGGACCATGGGTATATGAGGTGCCACAAGCCTTCTTGATTTTGCTACTGTGGACTAACACAGCTACCCCTCTTGACGTTTTATGACATGAGGTCACCTGGACCAGGAAGTAAATAAATCGGCAATTATTTATTCTACCACAGTGGAGGTGGGGGAAAAGGAAGATTATGGAAAGCACCGAGAGACTGCAAACGAGGAGGCAAAGAGACCTGTCCATGACTAGACGGTAGAGAAGTGGTAGTAGTGGCATTTGAACTCTGATCCCAGCATCTGTTTTCAGCTCCATGCCTTGAGCACTGAGCCAGAAAACGATCAGCAATGGCAGCTCAAAAGCCATTAGCCTGCCGCGTTGTAGCAGCCACCATTCGAGACACGAGATGATAGAATAAACCAAACTTGAAAGCCCTCATCAGTGCCAGATTGACAGAGAATCTCGGAGACTGTCAGAACATTAAAAAATAAATAAAAAAAGGATGTTTTGTTTCGTAACAGCTGCCAGAGAGATGGAGATCAGTTATGCATGGTTGTGTCAGGAGAGAAGCCCTAACATACCAAGTACAAGCTGACTTCCCGCAGAAGGCTTTAGGTTACTTCCAGCACCTTGAGGCAGCGTCTAGGGCAAGATGCATTTACATACTGCAGAAAGGAACAGTGACAGCCACCAGAAGCGACAGCAGGTGCTGGGTACTGCGGTCCCCACGGAGCACGGATCACATAAACTCACTTCCCTCTCACACAGTTTACAAGTTTTTCCTGTGTTGCTATAGTTCGAGATGATTTACCTTTTTGTACCCAACCATTACTTTTAGCTGCTCCTGATCCATATGGGGGCACCGACAATGATATGGTTTACCATAGTTTTTGGGGTCTTGGAGTAATTTATGCGATCCACAGAATCAGACAGAGATTTTAAAGGAGGCTGCTCCAAAGACGACATAGGAAATAAAGATTAAGAAATGAAAGCAAATAAACCAATATAGACCGTGATACCTTTTCATTGGACTAACTTATACATTTGATTAGGTTTTGGGAGCTAACGCTCTCCTCCCCCGATCAGAATAGATTTATTCTATTCCACAGGGTGGCCTGGATTTATTCTATTCTACAGGGTGGCCCATGGAAAAGTAGCCCGCCTCCTTATACCAGTGCCACTCAGGCAGGTTACTTTTCCATGGGCCACCCTGTAGTTTTTATTCGTTAACATTCTCTTTTCTTGAGATGAGAACAAGCTAAGGCCTGGAGTTTCTATCTTCGCACCGGTTTGTGAATCCTGGTGCTAACGGGGGGAGGGGCGGGGGTCGAAGTGGGGGGCGGCCTGCGAAAGCCAGCAGCGATCGCACCACCGCGGTGCGATCGCTGCCAGCGTTCGCGCCCAATAGTGCCATCGTAAAAGGTGGTGCTATTGGTCACGCTAGTGGCGGCGATAAGGGGCCTTACCTTTTCGCTATCGGTGAAGATTCCGCGGCGTCCGCCCCGACGACGCCCCCGACTCCTCCTCTTCCGGTGCTGACACCGCCCCAATCTAGGTATCGCGTGCGATAGGATTACAAAATAACCCCCTAAGGCAGTTGTAATTCACTCAGTACAAAGTTCATATATTGCAGGTTGTGGGTCAGATATACTAAGATCCTCCCTGACAGGCAAGCAGAGGATGGGAGGAGTGTATCTGATCCGAAAAAGTGCAATATGACATACCAAGCGAATTACAATGGCTTTAGCACATTCAGATTTCTAAAAAAAACCAATAATAATCCAAAACAAATATGCTGTATACTAAATAGAATTTCAGCATATTACAAGGAGTTTAGCGAACTAACAATGTGCACACAACCAGGAATGAAACTGTGAACACAAATTAGCCCTCCTCCATTCGAGTCCCATGTTAATTAAGGCCATATATCATAGCAATTTTCAAAAGTCCATTTACACTCTTAGGGCCTGATTTTAAAAATCATTTACATTCTTAAAATTGTGTTTTACATATGTAAATGCACTTTACTTAAGTAAGTAGGCTTTTGAAAATTGCTCCAGTATATGTCAATGAATTGTCCATAGGATTTGCTCACGCAGGTGCATTTTACAAAGGGAGGGTATCCTGTACCTTAAAAAGTTGACGTGATAGAGAAAAACTGGGGTCATTTTTGGATTCAGATGTCAAAAGTTAGTCAAAAACAAGTGTCAGATCTAACTCAACGGAAATTGTATTCACCAGTGTAATAGTTACATGTACACATGTAAATCCTTTTGAAAATTACCTCCTCAAAGTGCATTTGCATACATAAAACCCATTGATAATTCAATTGCATATATTGTTGCAATTTTCAAAAAACAGTTTTAAGCACGTAAATCCTTTTAAAAATGACTCCCAAAGAGCACAACTTTTGTATGCATAAATCGTTCTTTATTCACAGAAGACATTTGTGTGCAGAAAACATGTTTTATGTGCATCAATCATATTTTATGTGTGCTAAGTATGTCCTTTGTGCACATTTTGGGGTTAGCATGCTTTTTGTTGTTTTAACTCCCGACGCATTAGCATACCATTACCTTACTGCATTAGGAGTTAAATTATTGTTGTGAATGCGTGCATTAAGAGACTGTGTGCTGGATTTCAGCCCATAGCTTTAATGCCCGGCTTATTACATCAGCCCACAGTGCACTCTTAGAAAAGAGGAGCAATGGGGCCAGGCAAGGTAGTGCAAAGGCGTAGCAGGAATAACCCCAGAGACTAATGCAGCTGTCATGGAAATGGCAAGGGAGGGCGTGGGGGAGGAAGGGAGCAGGGACTGGGACTTGTTGCTTAAGGGAGCTTCTCCATGGCAAAAGTCTGAGAACCTCACCAAACCCTCCGGTCTCTAATGGTCTGCCCTGCCCTCCCAGCAGGAGCAGCAGTGCCGGGTGTATGATGCATACACTCATCCAAACATAAATGCCTTCGGCACTCGTACTTTGCTAGCACTTCTAGGAAATGCAATTGCAGTAAAACGTTGACAGAAGAAATTGCTTTTGGTTTCAATGTTCCCTTCTTTTCTGTGTGTGTGTGTGTGTGTGTGTGTTTTCTTCCTAGCATGGAAGCCCTTCTTTGAAGTTTGGAGTGGCATGAACCGTGAAGGGGGAGTGATCCAGCAGGGGAATAAGAATTCCCCAGCACAAAATCCATCCTCTGGTTTTTCCGTGAGCTTGAGTGTCAGGATTTATTAAGCGGCCCTTCCAAATGACTCACTTGGGGGATGGAGGTTGGGGGGGGGATAGTGGTGCAGTGGTATTTCTGCTTTGAATCTGCTGCTGTTTTCAGATGCCACATCAAAACGGTAAAGTGGGCATCCAGTAAAAATAACTTTTAGCTGCAAGTCTTAATAATAAAATCTGCACACTTTGCTTTCTTATTGGTTTATTTATTTAATAAATTTGTATTCCACTGATCTACAGTTCTTAATACCTTGACAAAGTTAAAAAAAAAAATCATTTCCATATATTTTTGCACAATTTCATTTCTCTCCGTTTATCTTTATTTGGTCTTTCGCTATCGTTCCATCTCCTTATCCTTCTGACTGCCCCGTCTCCTAGTGGCACTCTCTTTCCTTTTAGCTATCTCTTCAGTCTCTCTGTTATGCTCTGTTTATTTAAAGAAATGGTTCTTAATTGGGAGGGTGGTGGATGCCTGGAGTTACCTACCAGTGGAATGATAACAACCAAAGCCATGAGGAGAGAATTCAAGCGGGCATGGGACAGATACAGAAGGTGAAAGAGGGAGGTGATCAGAGATGGAGGAGGTCTGTGGTTACAGGGCCAGAACTAGGGGTTTTGCAAGAGGAGCAGCCACCCAGAGGGCAAAGCTTCTTGGGTGTGAAAACCTGACCAAAATGCAGGTATGGGCTGGGCTGGCAGCGAATGAATAACCAGGAAAAGTTTCTCTTTCCTCCTACCATCTGGTTTGGGGCGTAGAATGAGAGAAGGAGCTAGGAATCACAGAGGAGGGGGAAAGGAGTGGAATCAGAAGGAGGGAGGGGGAAGGGCACATGGGGCTCAAAGATGCTTCAGAGTACAAAAATAAGTCCAAAGAAGCTAAGAGTCATAGATGCTGATGTTTGATGTTTTTAGAAACTTAAAAATGTTTTATGTGTTTAAAAATGCATACTTTAAAAATAGGAGGGGAAAACAATGTACTCATATATAGGCCAATATCTGTCAGCTCTTAAAACAGTGTTGGGCTATTTGCGTTAACCACAGTACATTGAAAACCCTTTAAAAATGTTTATCAAATACAATAGCACACTGAAAAACCAAACAAAAACATCCAAAGAACATGTGTAAAAGAAACTCCAATCAATCATTTAATGTATTGAAACGAATAGTATTCAAAAAGTTCTTCAACATTTCCCTTTACAATAATCATTAAATTTCGATGAAGCAAAACGAAAAATTCCCCCACAATGATATTATGTAGCTCACTTATCTTTGTAAGGCAGTTAAGCAGCCAATCCTTTCAGATCTTCATCGATCTACAGCAGTATCCCTTGGCATAATTCATCCATGTCACCCAACCTTTTTTTTTTTTTTTTTTTTAAATACCAGGGAAAACAATGCACTCATGCATAGACAAACATCTGTAAACTGGAGTAATTGTGTCCATGGATCTTGTATTGAAGGGGTTGAGTTTTTTTTAAGATAGAGCTCTTTTTGGACCATTTGAGTATTTACATTTTGTTGTGGGTTTGTTCAAAGATGCTTACCTGCCCAGAGTGTTAAACTACCAAGGGATGGCTCTGCTGTGGTGACACAGTAGACAGGAGTAACTTGACAAGCTAGGTGGGCTAAAAGATCCTTGGCCGCTAATAGCTACTGTGCATGCTTCCAATTTTAATAATTTATCATTTAGGCAAATGCAAAGCTAGCCAGTGAAAAATCTAAAGGAGAAACCACAGCAAGAGTAAAGGGCAGAACCAAGGATTTTACAAGTGAGGTCATGCTGATAATCCAGAAGGGCCTTGCTAGGTATGTTCTGTTGGCTTTTTCTTTATAGGGAAATTGGTATCTGTCACGTAAGGCAAGGTCAAACCAAAAAACAAACTTCACATCTTCTTATCAAGTTAATATGTTCTGTCCCTGAGTCCCTACCATGCTTTAATTAGGTTGGCTGAATTGGTTTTAGCAAAAAATAAATAAATAAATAAGAATAATTTTGATATTGACCAGATGATTTTATCAGCAGATCAAGGGCACTCTGATGAAGTCCCGATTTTCCAATTTATACGTGGGTGCCTTAGAAGAATATTGGTTGCAGCCTCATCTTTACAATTCACAATTGTGTCTATGGAGAGACACTATATAGATTAGGTTTTCCTTTTGTGAGTGAATATGTTAGATCAGATTTTGACATGGTTAAACAGAGATTGTTCATCTTCGGTTCACTATGCATGCTCGTACTCCATGAGTACCATTTCTTGATCTGTAAAACTCCGGGGTGGGGTGCAGGGCTTTGCAACTTCTATTTAGTTGAAGCCCAATGATCATAATGACCTCTTGCTCTTTGGGATTGCACCCCGCAGCCAATTTAATGAGAATTTACTGATGAGACCATTTCTCCAGCTTCACCGGTTCTGTCCTGCCAAAGATGTTTTGGTGCAGGCTGAAGATCTTGTCACTTGCTTTCGTTTCTGGGAATATCCTCAGTATTGCCTACAGTGAGCTTTTGAATGTGCTTCACATTGTCATAGACGTGGGCTGCCCCTTTGCTCTTCTGGCAGCAGGGAAGACCGTTTTAACATGTGCTCTCCCATTTTCACCCTGTGTTGGAGGGATTAGATCATCTACTTTGAAGCATTGGAATTTGTTGCAATTGTATGAGGGGTTTACAGCACCTCCTTCAGGCCAATAGAGCATGGATGCACTAAAAAAGCACATCCGTTTTCGGCACTCACTCTTTTAACGCGCACACAGCCCTCTCTCCTGGGCATGCGATAGAGAATTCAAATGAGGGGCTGTGCTAAAAGGAGGCGCTAGGGACAATTGTGCGTCCCTATCACCTCCTTGGCCGAAGAGAGGTGGCTGTCAGTGGGTTAGGAAAAGGGACGCTCAATTTTACGAGCATCCGTTTCCTTAACCTGACCTGCCGGCACACTTTTTTTTTTTTTAACCTTTGATTCATCCAATTTAATATCGCCACGATATCAAGTCAGAGGATGTACAGAAAAGCAGTATTTTCTGCTTTTCTGTACGCTTTTCTGAGCGTGAAATGTGCGGATTGGGCGCACATGTTTTTATCAGTATCTGGGGAGAATGACTAATAGCCTCATCAAAATGCATTTGCATGTGATGAGCTCTATTAGTTTCCGGGGGTGGGGGCAGTTTGGACTCACTAAACCCTTTATTGTATAAGGGGTTGTGGACGCATGTCCAAAATATGCATCCCACCCAGGTTAAACAGTGTGCTCAGCTGAGCGCACTTTACAGTATATTGGCCTGCTTGTGTGAAATGTTTGAGCCACACGACCGTTAGAGACTTCATTATTCAGTTTGATTTTTTTTTTGTCTAGCTTGGATTAAGCACTCTGCGCAAGATTCCAGACATTCTCCATGCAAGAGTTGTTTGGTGCACCCGCCATCTTTGGAGATTCAGATTTTTCAAGGTCCTGGCTCAACCTTTAGGATTAAGTTATGGGCTAAGACTGATTGTCAGTCTGTAGGAGAGCTACATGTTATAATTTTCCTCTGTAGATCATACTCTCCAGGCTCTCAGCATCAGGTTGGTTGAACATCAACAGGTACAATGCCATTGGTATCTCATTGTCACAGTCATCAGCATGTTTTTTCTGACATTGTGCAGTGATTGTACAATTATTTCTCAATTCACAGAGGGATGAGTTTGCTAAAAAAAAAAATAAAAAAATTGTTATAATTAGAGCAACATTGGTTCCACTTGTGAGCCAGCAGGTTTGAATGCTGACAATGATTTGCCCACTTTTTTTATTTTGTGATTTAACTTTGGATAGTGCTCTCACTCTTTTTGTCTGATCTTTGTCCTGCAGTTCTGCTTTGAATCGTTGCTGAAACATCAGTGGCATCGGACTGTCATGCTTATATCATTCCATCTCTGATGTCTTTTTTGGAGGAGGATGTCAGCAGTATCCTCTAACGTGCTTGGAGTGGCCCAGTGATGGTCTCCATTGTAGATCATGCAGAGCTTAGTTTGACCGGCTTCTGTAACCATACTCTGTTCTACTTTGTCTCCTGGGGAAGAAGTGGCCATTGTCGGGTTATTTTTGGAACACATTGGTGCACAGGAACCTTTAGGCCGTGTTGGTGTTTGGACAGAAACAGCAATTTTTATATGATTTGATGCAACTTTTTTAAAGACCTGTTTCATTTGCATCAAAACTTAGGAAAAAAAGCCCACTTTTACTCAATGCAAGTTGATGAGGTAAACAATTTCCATGTTGCAGTTCAGCTCAATACAGAGCACTCCCAGTCTTTGTACATTTTATACCTCTTCTCTTACTTTTTTTACAGAATGGTATGTGGGTTTGTCTAAGGCTTTATGAGTATTGCGTGAGAATATTAACTTTTGCTAATAGGGTGTGACGTTCTTCTTGTTTGACCCTCCCCTTGTTTCAGATCTCTGCAATTTTATATTTT
Source organism: Rhinatrema bivittatum (assembly GCF_901001135.1). NCBI lineage: Eukaryota > Metazoa > Chordata > Amphibia > Gymnophiona > Rhinatrematidae > Rhinatrema > Rhinatrema bivittatum. Next base: position 24,473,522 of record NC_042626.1, on the reverse strand, counting down.
ATCTTTTAGGGAACTGTTTCTCAGAATATTTTACAACCTCAAATAATGGTCTAGTACAAGGCAATAGACTAATTTAACAGCTCATACTGAACATGGCCAAGGACCTTCCTATGTACAGGAGAAGAAATGAACCTTGAGACTAGGTTTTAAGAATAAGAGAGGGCTGATGAGGGAGAAGAGCAAACTGGCCATGGCCAGACCATTTTGGATCAATAAATGAAGATAAGATAAGTCATCAGCTATGGATAGAGAGGTGACAGAAGCCAGGATACAGAAGGGGTAGGGATGGAGGATGGAAGAGAAATGAGAGAGAAGTTGACAAGGACTTGACTATAAAGATTAAAAGCAGAGGATCTGTGGGTCCTGTCACGGAGGTGATGTGTTTGTGGCTGGGGAGGGAGGAAGCAGCTCTGTGCAGCTTTGTTGTCCTCTGTTAGTTTTGATTTTGGTCTGTCAGCTTCCTCCTGTTCATTCTGGCTTCTACTGGGCTGCAGTGCCATAAGCCTTCATTCACCACTGCCCAGCGAAGAAAGGGGGGGGTCCTCCAGTTTTCACAGCCCAGCCATCGCAGTTACGGCCCTGGCCAGGGACCACACACCAAGGCCCCCCCCCCTTTCCGCCCCCTCTGTACCCCAGCTGACGTATTAGTTGCCCCTGGTTGGTTCCAAGGCAGTGTTGGACAGTTCTGTGTCAGAGGGTACAGCCATAAAGTGTCACTCCTGTGCCATCCAGTGGGGAGAAGAGAAAGCAACAGCTGCACTGCATGAAAATCTGAAGGGACATTGGCTGGAGCTTTACATGGCACAGAGCCCACATCTGTAAAAGATGAGCTGAATCACAAGATAGACCTATCAGTGCTGCATTAAACCAAATGATGCCTTCTGACAAGCTCTCCCTTGGCTAGCACACTGGCGCTTCTCACAGCCAGTCCTGTGCAGGGGAATTACAGAGGGATACAAAATGTAATGGGAAGGGAGAGTGAGAGGTCAATAATTCAAGGTTATTGATTGAAAGCAGATTCATTCAGTCTTCTCTTTTAATTTATATTTCATCCCCTTTATTTACCCGGGCTCTCGCTTTGATTCATTTCAGGATTCTGAAAGGATTTCATTCTTACAGTGAGTGGGTGGTGAAAAATAGGAACAATTTAAAAAAAAAAAAAAATCAGATTCACACTTTTTTTTTTTTAAAGTAAGTTTAGGCCAACTTCTGCTGCTTACAAAAGGAAAAGAAGAATACAGGACAGGCAGCGTGTGAGCTTCCAGTAAAGCTCAGCAAATTGGCAGGTCTGTCTGCTCATATCCATCTGTCTATCTTGTCAGTAGTGGTCTGCGTATGTCTATTTATCTGGCTATATTTCTGTCTATATCACTTTATCTGTCAACCTTTAACTATTTGCATGTTTCTCTAACAGTATATCACATGCACTGGGGGAAACCAGGCCTGGGTCTCAGTAGTGGACTAGCAGGGGATTCTGCAGGGCAGGAGTGAAGTGCATTGACAGAGTTGTGTGTGGGATACTCAGTGCTGGATTAGCAGGGAGTGCACCGGCAGGGCAGGAGTGAAGTGCATTGTCATAGTTGTGTGTGGGTATCTTAGCACTGGACTACCAGGGGGTGTTGCAGGGCAGGAGTGAAGTGCATTGTCATAGTTGTGTGTGGGTATCTTAGCACTGGACTACCAGGGGGTGTTGCAGGGCAGGAGTGAAGTGCATTGTCATAGTTGTGTGTGGGATACTCAGTGCTGGATTAGCAGGGAGTGCACCGGCAGGGTTCTGTGTGTGAAATTCTTGCACAGCCCCCTAGCCCTCACTCTGCACGATGATAACCAGCCCTAAGCTTCATGAACACCAACATTCACCAACCTTAAAAACTCTACACTTGTCACAGGAAGATGTAATACACTCTAATCCCTATGGACCTTTCTCTGTATAAATCTGGTCACCTATTTGTACCATAAATTCTCATTAAGGGTGACCTCTCCTTTTCCCTTCTCAAGGCCATGAAAAAGATTGATGATTTGCAATTGAGAATAAAACTGAGCCTAAATTATCATTGGATAGTTTAAGTGCTTGTTGGAGATAATGGACTCCCAACCTGGTGCCACCTTCCAAGAAATTGGGAAGGTCACATTGTAACAAGCTGTAAGCACTGCATAAGTTAAATTGGTACTAAGTGATAGCAGAATCCTGCATGAACAATGTCCTTACCAGGAGAGATCAATTTATTGTTAATTTTGATGCATATACACCCGCAGAAAGGATGGTGGATGCATGGAACCGCCTCCCTGTGGAGATGGTGGCGACAAGGACAGTCTCAGAATTCAAGATGGCATGGGACAAGCACAGAGGGCCTCTGAGGGAGAGGATGGGAATAAAAAGCTGAGAAGGAGATGTGGACAGGCAGACTGGATGGGCCCTAGAGTCTTTATCTGCCGTTAAGTTCCTTGTTTCTATGGACAATGTGTGGTGCTTTCTGTTTTGTCCCTTTTGGATTCTGTGTTCTTGCTGGTGAATCTCTGCAGAACATAACTCTGCTGACCCTTAAGAGACTGAACATCCAGCTGAAAATGAATGGATGCCCAGTGACAATGAGCATCCACCAACCTAAGAATTCCAGATATCTGGGACTTCATGAGCTCAGAAAGGTTTTTTACCAACTGCCCAATTTCTTCCTGTGATCTTATTACAGTAATAGTATTACATTGCTGGGGGCCAAATCCATAACACCATCACACTCTTACCAAAATATAAATATGCTACACCTGTGTCCCAAGCAAGAACTGCTGCCAGCAGCACGAGAGGTTCCCCAACCTGCCCTGTGGGAGCCCCCCCCCCCCCCCCCAGCCTGTCAGGTTTTCCAGGATACCCACATTGAATATGCATGAGATAAAATTTGCATGCCATGGAGGCAGCGCATGCAGATTTCTTTCATGCCTATTCATTATGGATATCCTGAAAACCTCACCAGAAGAATCATACCAATGGAAGCTGCACTGTAGTTTAATGAGCCAGACCTGAAGTACTACCCAAGTGTGGTACACCGGACTCTAAAGCATTACCAGATGGAGGCCATGGCTCCATGTGCCAGAGGCAGGTAATAGCATAATAATCCCGCATTACAGGACCTTGATCCTAACATTGCCATGGCAAAATACCAATTTTCAAACTCTCCACATTAGAACAGAGTCAGGGGGTATGTCTTGACCCACAGATATTGCACCAGTTTTAAAAGAGAAATTGCATTCATACTTTCGCCTTGAAATTTGCCAGGGGTGCAAAGCAAGCGTGGACATTCACGTCTGCTTTATCATGGCAAAATAACATGACAGGAGGTCATTTTCAAAAGGATTTGTATGCATAAATGGGCTTTTGAAAATTGCTAAGATATATGCTATTTTTATGTGCATAAATCCTTTTGAGAATTACCTCCATACAGTAGAGCTGAACATGCAATCTAGGCATGATATTTCTCTCCCCAGATCTAAATATGCCCCTGGGAGCACCTCCCCTTTATATGGTTAAAGGTTTGTTCATTGTGGAACGCTGCATGCACTCGTGGCCATATTGATTGAAGGAGTGCAGTTTTCAGGCAGACAGTTAAATGATTGAAACTTTTTTTTTTTTACTGGTGTAAATCACTTTGAAGATTATCTTCAGAGTGTGCCAAACATATGGTATTAATGCCTGGATATCACACTGCAAAAGGAGCTGTTTTCACGTCTATTGCAGTTCTGGCCTCCTACCTCAAGAGGCTGCTGAAGTCATACATCATAGCACAAGACATGTTTTCTTTTTCCAGCTCCTGTGATTCACCTGCTACATGGTAAATTCTCAATTGATATTATTAAATAAATACTCATTTCCACTTCATTTTCTTCTCAATGCAGCTTGGAATTCCCCTGCATATTGGACTGATGGGTTTGGACTGAATACCAACTTGTATTGGCTAGGGATGTGAATCGTTTTAGGACGATTAAAATTATCGTCCGATAATTTTAATATCGTCTTAAACCGTTATGGAACACAATACAATACAGATTCTAACGATTTATCGTTATAAATCGTTAGAATCGTGAGCCGGCACATTAAAACCCCCTAAAACCCACCCCCGACCCTTTAAATTAAATCCCCCACCCAAATAACTTAAATAACCTGCGGGTCCAGCGGCGGTCCGGAACGGCAGCGGTCCGGAACGGGCTCCTGCTCCTGCATCTTGTCGTCTTCAGCCGGCGCCATTTTCCAAAATGGCGCCGAAAAATGGCGGCGGCCATAGACGAAAAAGATTGGACGGCAGGAGGTCCTTCCGGACCCCCGCTGGACTTTTGGCAAGTCTCGTGGGGGTCAGGAGGCCCCCCACAAGCTGGCCAAAAGTTCCTGGAGGTCCAGCGGGGGTCAGGGAGCGATTTCCCGCCGCGAATCGTTTTCGTACGGAAAATGGCGCCGGCAGGAGATCGACTGCAGGAGGTCGTTCAGCGAGGGTTCCGGCGCCTCGCTGAACGACCTCCTGCAGTCGATCTCCTGCCGGCGCCATTTTCCGTACGAAAACGATTCGCGGCGGGAAATCGCTCCCTGACCCCCGCTGGACCTCCAGGAACTTTTGGCCAGCTTGTGGGGGGCCTCCTGACCCCCACGAGACTTGCCAAAAGTCCAGCGGGGGTCCGGAAGGACCTCCTGCCGTCCAATCTTTTTCGTCTATGGCCGCCGCCATTTTCGGCGCCATTTTGGAAAATGGCGCCGGCTGAAGACGACAAGATGCAGGAGCAGGAGCCCGTTCCGGACCGCTGCCGTTCCGGACCGCCGCTGGACCCGCAGGTTATTTAAGTTATTTGGGGGGGGTTCGGGAGGGTGGGGGATTTAATTTAAAGGGTCGGGGGTGGGTTTTAGGGGGTTTTAGTGTGCCGGTTTTTCGATTTTTCGATTTTTCGATTTTTAACGATTTTTAACGATTTTTCACGATATTTTACCCCCCCAAACGGCAACAATACGATTCCCTCCCCCTCCCAGCCGAAATCGATCGTTAAGACGATCGAGGACACGATTCACATCCCTAGTATTGGCTTGTCACCTGCTTCAAAGTCTGTCCCTTTATCTTTTCTGCAAGAACGTAGTAGTAATCTCTGCTGTTAGGATTTTGCATGCTACACAGCCTTATCCTATCTTCATGATGCCTCCCCACTAGCAGAGGCCCTCAGCATGCCTCTAGTCTTGTCATGTTCCTCCTCATTGTCCTTGTTGTGCCCAAGACCCATCCCTATGTAAACCTGTCTTGCCATAGTAGCTTCATGGTGTCACTTCTGGCTCTGTGACCTGACCCTTGTTTTTGCCTTGTCTTGTGGTCTACAGGCCTTCTACCTTGCCTTGCCTTGCCTTGAGGCCCTCAAGCTTATCCTGCCTTCTTTCCTGTCTTGAGGCCATTTGGCCTATTCTCTTTTGTATCTTTCTTCCTATTCTGTCTGTTCCAAACCTTGCTGCCTTCGAGCTTCTGTATTCTTTGTTTGATGTTTCCCTTATCTGTCTTGTGTAACTTCTGCCCTAATCTGCCTTGTTGGTCTTGTCTTGTCTGTTCCTGTATCCTGTCCAGTCCTACCTGTACCAGAGCCTTGTCCTTGCCTTGCCTCATTCTTGTCTTGTCTATTTCCAGGTCCTGTCCAAGCCTTGTCTCCAGCCTGGCTTGTCCAAGCCTTGCCTGTGTGGACTCACTTCTATGATGTACTGCTGCTGCAGAGACATACTGACCCCGAGAATCCAAGGACTCAACCTGCGGGGAGGGGGGCTGGCTAGGTGGAACACCAGTCCTTGTCTTATCCTGAGTCCTGCCTTGCAGTCCTTGCTGCTCCCCAAGTGGGTTTCCCAGACTCCTGGGCCTGTAACATCTGTTTCCTAACCTTTTCCAATCCCTGGCTTTTGAATCTATCTTTATAACAGCAGCAGCAGCACTCTGTGGTTGGCATTGCCATCTGGTTTCCTGGCTGGTACACTATTAGTCAACACAACTGCTTTTTCACAGTGCCAGTTGGAGAGAATAGTAAGTTACAATGCAGAGTTTATTACTATCCAGAAAGTAACTACAACTTGACTGCATATTTATGCAGTGTTTGCTTACCTGACAAGCACAATTACTGCCTGACTGAAAAGGGAGGCAAGTCTCGTCAAAGAAAATATCTTACGTTCTTTCATCCAAATACATTGCTGATAACTCAGCATCCTTTCCAGTTAGTTAGAAAATCACATTTTCTTGTTTAAAAAAAAATACAATAGCACTTCTATCCAAGCTGTTGGTAAAAGAACAAGATTGTTGCAATCTTTGTAGTCTGAATGTAAGGAAACCCTCACATAGTAGAACTAGAGTACTAACTGATTAACAAAGGGAATCATTTGGTGGCCATCTTTGATTTAAACAAGACCCATGTGAAACAGAACCAGCTTGGGAAATACATTTTAAAAACAAAAGAAAACTTTTAACAAGATAAAACAATCCAGGCGCATTAGCTAGCCACTTGTATTGTCTGAGGAGGGGCAACTAGTTAAAATATCAGGGTTCTGCTGTCTTTTCTATCCTTCCAGGATTCTATTGATTGCAGTGGGTTTTTGACAATCAAAGCTAAGATGGCCTATGATGATCACAGCATTCTTGATTTCCAATAAATTCTCCCATGATAAAATAAATACAGCAAAACAATCTATGACATCCTGAGCAGAACAGCTGCTCATTTAATTCCAGGGGAATGGCAACTCAGGAATTCTGCATTTTGTTCTTTTTCCTGAGTGTTGGTTGCACTGCAGGGTTACCATAGCCCTCTTGGTCCCAGATGAAAACGGATTCTTAGCAAACCATGCTACCTTTTATCAGACCAGTATGAAAATTATTGAAAGATGTTGTTCTACAGGAGCTTTTAAGACCACAGGGGTCCCTTCTTCAGATGCAACCAGCATCTGTCACGTCTGGAGCAGGGAGTTCTGTAGTCTCGAAAGCTCCTGTACAACATTTTTGCATAATTTTAATGTTGGGCCAATAAAAGGCGTCACCATCTGCGAAGAATCTTGAATGTCAGCTGAAACAGTGTTTTATGTGAGAAATTTTAGTGACTCCACTATAAATATCACTTAAAGAGAATGTGGATGTTGATAATTCCAAGGCATTAAAAAAAAAATCCCAATCCCAGAGCACTAGAGCATTATCGAGGAGGGATCCAACATTCATTACAGTGCAAACAGGAGCACATTGTTTTGTTTATCTATTAATAAGGATGATGTGCCGAGGGCAGACATTACTTAGCTGATGTGATGCTAGTCGGGGTGGATGTTAGTCTAGGAAGGATACTGCAGTCATATTGAGTTGGCTTCTTTTGCCAAACTTCCATATCATACAGTTGAGTTCTTTTCTCTTTTCCACTGCTGGGGGAGCAATAACCAGTTTGCACACCTCCATCCTGTACTGTCCACAGCAAAGTCAGCCAGAAATGGATTCTCATGGCTGGTGATTATATCCCATTGAAAATAGTTTGTTTTTTTTTCAAAGGTTTAGGTGCATTAAGAATTCTTTGAAAGCTTGTCCTCTCAAAATCTAGTTTACATATGACAGTAAAACTCGAGTCCCATCCATTAGCCGACGATGGGAAATCAATGGCTCTGTGCTTCCTCGGCATGCCTGCCATCTTTCCCCAAGCTGCAAGACAGCAGGGGAGGTCTAAACCGAGCCGCAGCGAGACACGATAACAACCCGTATGGATTACACGTCTGCCACAATATTTTGGGGGCCACTTTCGCTGCAGCACAGCATGATTTTATGGGGCCACGAGTCCCTGCTAGCAGTGCCTACAAGTTCTCTGTGGAAATTTAAGTGTTGCTCCGTCATGGCACACGCCGCCTTTGTACTTTCTTGTTTACTTATTTATTTTTTTATTTTCTGCCTTTCGGCACTTCAAAGCGGATTTGCATTCAGGTACTGTGGGCACATCCCAGAGGGCTCTCACAATCTAAGGGCCTCATTTACTAAGCTGAGAGAAAAGCCTTAGTAAATCAGGCCCTGAGTCTGTATCGGAGGCAACGGAGGTTGAAGTGGATTGCCCAAAATCACGAAAAGGAGCAAAAATGACAGGAGTCGGGTGGCACCTTATAGACTAACTGAAGCATGAGCTTTTGAGTCCACTTTGTCAGGTGCATGAAGTGTTCTGCATATGTTTTACCCCTTTCCTGTACATCACTCCGTGCATCTGACGACATGGACTCTGTCCTTGAAAGCTCATGCTTTAATAAATTGGTTTATAAGCTACCACCTTAAATGATTTTAAATGATATTGTACTTTGGAACCGGATCTCAATGTATTGGCACTTTTAATATTTTTTATTCATTTTATATATTTAATGTTATTTTATGTGCCTCAATGTAAACCGTTGTGATGGTAATTACTTAACGATGTTATAAAAAAGCCATAAAAAAACCCACCTGCCTGCTGTTATTTTTGCCACCCCAGACTAACACGGCTATCCTTCTGGAGATTTTTCAGCACAAGGACTAGCAGTGGGATTTGAACCCTTGTTTGTAGCCCACTGCCATAACCACCAGGCCACTCTTCCACTCCATGTATCCAAATTGTACGAGGAAATCTTTTTTTCGGTTACAGGTTGGTTTGGCTGGTATTGTAAACCAGAAGAGCAAAGTTCTAGATACATCATGCTTGGCAGGAGAAAGCAAGTTAAAGGAGAGCTGAAACCACCTCTAAAAGGAGCGCAATTTTGAGGGCCTGTAGCTACCTACCTGCTTGCCAGATGCAAGATCTCCATGGCCAGTATCTTGTCTCCTCAGTTTGCTATTCATGTACCTTCACCTGGTTGTCTGATATGCTTTGGCGGCTGCTGTAAATGCCCCTGTCTGAAGTCTTCTGAAATTCGAGCTGTGTTGTTTATGGATGTTGCAGTGCCATGATGTCATAAGAATTTCTAACATCGGGAAGGAGTGCCAGATATGGCTATCCCTGGGAAAATGCCTCATTCAGTGGGCCTTCTGCCCATTTCTTTCATGTCTCGTGTTTTCAGCGAAGGTGCCAGTTGCATTCGGCACTCAAGTGTCAGAGGGAAGAGCGTGTGGGTGTTTGTATTTTTGTAAGTGCTGGTGAATGAGTCACAGAGCTAATGTTTTTATCTCTAGAAGAATCGAGGTCTAATTACTGTATGTACGAAAGCTTCTCAATACGGCAAAGAGAATGTGTAAATGTGTGTGTGTGTGTGTATGTGTGTGTGCCACAGTTGTGCCTTTTAACTGCAATACAGCTTCAGTCTGGAAGCACAATGTAAGACCAGATCAAAGGCAAGAGAGGGGAAGAGCAGGTGTTTTAATTAGGATTTTAACAAAAGAATCGGAGAAGAGAGTGCCAGGATTTCTTTTTATAAATCTGCCTGCCAGTTGACTTCATGGCACCAGTACAATTCTAGGTGATTTAGTAATATAGTCACAACAAAACCCACCTACACCAAATGTGTATTCCAGTACACACCTTTGTAAACAAAATATAAACCCAAAACGTATACTGGTATTTATTCTAACGCACCCTACCACCGACAAAAATCTGTTGGACCCTCCAATCACGAGTGAGCATTTATAATCACTCGTTTGCGATAAGGGGTCACTTTAATTATAATCACATATGTTTTTCATTCATCTTTTTATATTTTCAATATTTCATAAAAACAGTCTCAAAAATACTGATGAAAATAGAACTCTCCCAGCAAACGGAAAGGTTAAGGCCAAAACAGATCACTCAGTCACAATTCCAGATAGTTGATTTAAATTTATGATACTTATCCACGGAAAAAAGGTCCCGAAAGTCCCGACATGGCCATGTTTCAGACCGAAGTCCTGCTTCAGGGGAAGAGCTACGGTAATCAAATCCAATCCAATAGAGAGATGTCCATCCACTGCTTATATTATTCCATCAGCAAAAACGGCTAGTCTTGTGCAAATACTTTTCTGCAAGCGGTCTGAACTCAGACGCGCATACTTTGAAAAAATGGCGGCAAACCGGAACTTTAATAGGCCTCTTCCGGAAACACATCGGCAACAATTAGTTCTCCCTCAGGTCCACACTTTACAAAGGGAAAAAGGCTAGCAAGTCCCCCATCACGTCCTCCATAAAATCACCCATGCGCCTATTCAATATAGTAATATAGTATCATAGCAGATGACAGCAGAAAACAACCGATTGGCCCATTGAGTCTGCTCAGATTATTCCTGTCCACACTGCTAAGGATATATCCCAGCTGCCAGCCGTAGAAGTTTGACTGTATCTAGGACAATACTCCTTATCCAAGTTTGATTTTGTTTGCTTCCTCATTGGTTCCCTGCCATGTTGATAAGATGACCATACAAGATCCATCCCCGCCCTCCACGTCCAACTACCAAGCCCTACAACCATCCAAATAGCTACCAAAACTAGTGAGGGTGTTGCCTGAATGTTCGGCTTCCTAAGGACCCCCTGGCCTTGCTGGAAAGTACACAGTCACCACCAAATCTGACAGCACAGACCTGGTGGGGCAAGCGAGTGCGCATGCACACTGCTGTTTGCTTGGACCGCAGTGACACAGTGGGTTTTCAGGTGGTAAGGGACGTTCTGTGGACCCTGCTGCCTTTCCCAGGGGCTCACAAGAGGAGGGGCCCCCCCCCCAGCACAGCCTCTGCAGTCCCACCCCTCTACAGTGTCTGTTAAAAGTTGGGTAAACTCACATGGTCTGTGGTTCTTCTGGAAGCTGGGAGAAGCAGCTGAGACGCAAGAAAATATTTTTTTAAAAACCATGATTCTACCTCCAGGTGGATTGGAGGATTTGCGATGGAACCAGACAACTGTCTATCAAAACCAATTTAAATAAACAAAGAATTTTGCTGAATGGTAAATGATGTTCAGTGCAGAAAATAGACTCTCAAACAGGTACATTTAGACAAATTAGTGCACATAATCCAATGTTAATATAGAAACAAATGCTAACACTTTACTCTTTTTCTTTTTCATTATACAGGTTCATCTCGTTGAACAGAAAATTGTTTCTTCACAGGCAAGTTTCTCTCTGTAATCTTCATCTTATTTTTTAGCTTTACAGGCTTTCATTCCTTGTATTTCTTTTCTAACAGATTCAAACACTCTTAAAGGTAAATCACACAAACCAGTACAACATTTGTTATGGTAAACTCTATTACACTTTCTGAAAGGAGCTTCTGGTCTCCGTTACCCGGGTTTGCCAGAAGCGACCATCAGTATCAGAGAAGGACTTAAAACGTGCACCTGTTTTTGTATAAATGGCTTGACTAGTTCTGGTGCGCAGTCCTTTTCCCCGAAAACCCTTTCGCCTTGCCTCCCAGGCCCCCTGATTCCCCTCGACAAACAAGGCGAGTGTGGTTGAGGATGTATCAGGCTGAGCACTTACCTCTTTGGGGATCACGCGGAAGGCAGGGCCACTCTTCTCTCTCACGGTTCACCCCAGGCCCCCCAAGGGAGGAGAATTCAACCTCTGGGGCCCGAGGCTCACAGGGTGGCTCAGTCTCTCTGTCTCTCTTCCTGTGGTACTTATAGTTAGTTGCTTGCATACGAGATGCCCCTCCAGTACCCAAAGCCGCATGCGAGGCTCATTGCTGGGTGTTCCAACTCAAACTTTACTGTAGCCAAGTCTCAAAAATAGAAAACAATCACCAGGCAGCCTCCAATGGATCTTCCAAAACAAATTCAAATAGCTTCACAGGGCTGTTCCTCTTCACAAGTGTCCTTATGATTGCCTGAGCAATCCTTCTCTCCAAGCGGCGGAAGGTGGACTCTGAAATGGGTACTGAGTTCTCCTTACTCCTCTTTGATGTTACAGGGGGTCTCTCTGGTAGCAAGTCCAAAGAAAATACAATTACCACAGTCCTTTCACCTCCTCCCAACCAAAATCAGGGACAAAACTTCTCCAAATACTTCTGAGATCTAAGACCCTCTTTCCCTCTCGTCTGGATGTTAGGGACAAAGAGGTCTTCCTTCTGACCACTTCCAGGCAGGAGACGTCCTCCTGGAAACCGGACACAGAGTCTCTCCAGAGAATCACAAAAACCTTACTCTCCTCTCTCCTGAGATGATCCCTTCCAGACTGTGGGCTACCAGACAAGGAGAATGCCTCATCCCCTCCCTCAGCTTTCAGGCTGTGGGGATGAAAAATTGCTAAAGACTGGGAACTCCAAACACTCTGCTCTTCCAAAACTCAAAATGGCTGCACCTGCTCACTTCTCTCCCTGCCTTTATGCAGATTGGCTGCAGCCTGGAGAGGTGCTGGGAAACACCCGGACCACTCTTCCCTCACTATCTACACTGACTCTAAGCTAGGGAAAACAAAGAAGAGGGACCTAGGGCGTCCCTTACACCTGCAATGTATGCGTCAACTCCAGCTCAAAGTATATGCAGGGGTTTATTCAGAGAACCAAAAAGCAACCTGACAACATTTCTGCCGTTCAAGCCTACATTGCATAGGCTTAGATAACACAAACACAGTCCTAGAGCCAGACTGGGTCATTTAATCCAGTGGTCCCCAACCCTGTCCTGGGGGCCCACCAGCCTGTAGAATTTTCAAGATATCCACAATGAATATGCATGAGAGAACATTTGCATGCACTGCCTCCATAACATGCAAATTTTCTCTCATGCATATTCATTGTGGATATCCTGAAAACCCGACTGGCTGGTGGGCCCCCAGGACAGGGTTGGGGACCACTGATTTAATCTACTTATAATCAGTCTTCTATGTTCTGGACACAGTAAGACGAACTTCTCTAAAGGAATAAGCAGGGGCAGTTCTATAATGAGGCAGAGTGAGGCGGCAAACTTTTAGTTCTGACTGCCGCCTCACCTTGCCACATGCCTGGTCCTGCGGTGTTCCTATCAGCCCCTGCCAATTGCCAAAAAATGAGAGTTGGCCCCATGTGCTGCCAGGGGAGCCCAACCTGTCGGCGGCAGAAAAAGGAGGAGAAATTTCACGTGCCACCAGTGAAGCCCAACTCTCAAACTGAAAGTTTGCAGGGATATCAGACCTAGCCTCCCGGGAAAGAAGCACAAGTTCCCTTTTCCTTAAATTGAGGGAAAGCCTGTTATCATGAAGCCAGTCCTTAACCTTGCTCAAGCAAACCGTATGTTTTTGTAGGGTGAGGTAATAGGAAGGACAAACTGAATATCACCTGCATATTAAGTCTGAGGAAGATGGCAGTCTGGAAGAGCCTGTGGAGGTGGTGGCACCAGCCCTTGCAATGAAATTTTCATATGATTGGGTCGGATCTGGAAGGCAGTGGTAAGACCAGGGTTGAGGGTCAAATAAACATAGGAAGGGATATGCATTCATTTTCAAATGAATATTTTTTCAGAATGGAAAAGTATATTTCAGTAGATTCCAAATGGAATGAACCGAAAATAGGTTTGCCCAAAAATACCTAAACATTGAAAGATATTTTTGGTTAAAATGTGGCCTCTTCCTAGGGTCTCCCGGGGCCTTCCTGGACCCTTTTGACCCTGCCAATAAGCCCAGGCCTGGGTTCTGCCTGGCTGGGCTGAACCAAGCACAGTCGAGGTTTCCCAAGGCCCCACCTAGGAAATGAGCCAGAATAGGGGAACCTTCCTGACCCCCACTTGCCCCTTTCTTTGGTGGCATCTGCTCTGTATTCTCAGCAGAAGCATAAGTAATGCACACTTGCTCCTGCCCCTCCGGTATCTCTTTAAAAATGGAGCTTGTCAGCCCTGAGAGCAACACCAAAGTGACATCAGAATGGTGCTGGGCTCAGGGCTGGCTAGTGCCATTTGGAAAGAGATGCCAGCACGGCAGAGGTAAGTGGGGCTCATTCCTGCCTCTTTTGAGGATACAGAATGGACCCCCCCAAGGAAGGGGTAAGTTTGGGCCGGGGAAGTCCCCAGCCCTGTTCATTTTCAGGGTTGTAGGTGTGTCAGAAGGACTTGGGGAGGACTCAGCTAGGCTTGGCGCAGACCAGCTAGGTAGGCCCAGGCCCGGGCTTATTGGAGGGATCAGAGGGTTTCAGGGAGACCCCAGGAGACCTTGGGAAGTGGCACTGGAGGCCCAGAAGGGGCCTGGGAAAGCCCCATTTCATTTTCCTGTTTTTGTTTGTTTTGGGGGGTTTTTTTCTGTAAGGCTTATTCCGGTTTGGAAAATGAACAAAAGCAAAATAAGCCTTAACACAAACCGAAAAACAATTTTTAAAATACCCAAAATGATAACATGAATCGAGAGAAAAAAAACATTTGTCTGTACATCCCTAAAACATAGCAACACCACAGGTCATGGGGTAACCAGGCCGATACCAGGAGTCTACAACTCCTCAAAAACCAAATTGGGTCAACGCCAGCAAGTTTGTGGTGGCAGTGTGCTATCCAGCAAGGCCATGGGAACCTGGGCGAATGGATGTTTGGGCCACAGCCTTGCTGGTTGTGGTGGCTGCTTAATTTTGTGGCAGAGCTGGGCGGTCAGATGAAGGGAGGTAGGGCTGATGGGTGTTAGAGTGGGTGTGGGAGCGTGTAGGATCTTCTACCAAAGAGGAATGCAACAAAAACTGGCTTGGATAAGCAGCAATATCCTCCCAGCAGTGACGCTTCTGTGGCTGGCAGCTGCGATATATCCTTAGCAATGTGGACTGGAATGCCAGGCAAAATGGATGGCAACGAGGGAACTGCATATAATAGTCATGACGGCAGAAAAGGCCCAAAGGGTCCATCCAGTCTGCCCAGCAAGCTTCTTATGGTAGATCTGCCGCGCTGGGCAGGTTACCTCCATGTTTCTCTTAAGGGTAGCAACTGCCGCTCCGTGCAGTCATTCAACGAGCCCTCTTGAAAATTCAGACAGTGCTGACGTGCATTGCTTTTGGACCTGGCCGTAGAAGCCAGGTCCTGCCCCTGCTTTGTGCTTTGTCCTTTATGTCCTCCCAAAAAAGCCCACCTGGCATGTATAATTTTTTTGGCACACTCTGTTGCTCACTCGAAATTAATGGACCATCGGCGCACAACACATTTTTTTAAGAGGAAAGAGGATGGTTTCATACGTTTGTCAAAAGGCAGCACCTCCTTCGGTGCCTTCCTGGCACAAGTCGGGATTCTTGAAACGGGATTCTTTACATGGAAGCAAGAATGGACATTGGGACATTTCAAAGCTAAGTAAAATTCAGTCATTTGTCTGACGGTTTAATAAACAAGTAAGAAGTGTGGTATCACACGAAGATATAACATGGATATAAGCTAGAACGAGTTAAAATAAAAGGGAAAAAAGAATAGAGGTAATCTGTTGCCCACTATTTGAAATTTTTAAAATTCACATTTTCAATAAAAGAAAGGGAGGACGGAGGGTGAGTTAATGATTAAAAAAAAAGGAAGGTACCGAAGGAGGTGTTGCCTATTGAAAAATGTATGAAACCATCCTCTTTCCTCTTAAAAGCATGTTTGTGTGCCGATGGTACATTAATTTCGAGTGAGCAACAGAGTGTGCCAAAAAAATTATACACGCCAGGTGGGCTTTTTTGGGAGGATTATTAGGTAAACACTTGGGGAGATCTCTATTTGATTAGTATTGTCCTTTCTGTCTGCATATCAGTACCTCAGACCATAAAAGTCAGGGCCCCTGATGGTGGTTGTCTGAATCCAATTCCCCTTCCATCCTCACCCCTGTTTGACAATGTTCTGGCATCATCCCCCATGCTACTGTGCTACAGTAGACATCATGCCATATTTTTTTACTTTTTACATAACTATTTCTTTTTAAAGTTTCAGCTTTTGCTACCTAAAATATAGTGTTCTCCGCTGTGTGCTGCATGTTTACTGCCAGTAACTTTCACAGTGCTATCTGTAGCACCTCTGTTTTATGATGTGTTTGCAATTCTCTTTGTGTTGGCAATTTCCTGAGTAACTGTGTATGAAATCCAGCTGGTGAAATATACAGTCTAATTGAAATTATTAATTTTGTCATGTGCATTAGCAGCAGATGAAGATAAGTCCATTGAAATGAATCTATTACAGTCCCAATCTGAGCTGAACTCTCTCCCTTATCTTCACGGTGTAAGCCTGTCTCTATTAATTAACCCTGGGAACCAAGGAGAATTTTTGGAGCTGTTTCTTCAGTCAGTTGATTTGATTATATTGTGATGCAAAATTGGCTTCAGGTTTCTCCCAACAAAATGCTACAAGGTCTGTTGTGATCTGTTTTAGAAGTAATGTGTGTGGCTGGCTGTCTGTCTATCTACAGTATCCGAGTTATCCTCCAGCCTTTTAACCTCACCTTCTCTCTGTCCAAACTTGGAACCTTACTCTGGACAGATTAGTTGAGTTTGGTTTTCATTACTCTTTCAAAGTGCTCGGGGAATTTCTTTGTAGGAAAAGGCATCTTAATAACCTGATTTGAAATGCCAGGGCTGATTGTTGGCCTTAGCTTGTTCCAGGTAGTCACTCTAAACCAGAGATGGTGAACCCCGGTCCTCTAGTGCCACAAACAGGCCAGGTTTTCAGGATATCCACAATGAATATGCATGAGATAGATCTGCATACAATGGAGGCAGTGCATGCAAATCTGTCTCATGCATATTCATTGTGGATAGCCTGAAAATCTGTCCGGTTTGTGGCACTCGAGAATTGGAGTTTGCCATCACTGCTCTAAACCGAAGGCCCTTGGTTCAATAAAGATGTTTTTCCCATATTCACAGAAAGATGGAAAAGTCCTTTTGAATAAGGCCCAAAGGATTTTCACCTCACCAACTCCCTCTCTTTCTTCAAATTCTGCCTCTTTTCCCCATGATTATTACTAGTTTAATCTGCTCTAATAAAATAATGCATTGCATTTCACTGTATGTAAGGCCTCAAGGGCTCTTACCAGTGTGAACATTTCTGGTAAGCGGCGTATCAGGAGCAGGGATATTGCTAACCATGGGCACACAGGGCTTGCACCCCCAATCTATTGGCCAATGTGCAGAACCTTAAACTGCTCTTCTGTTTACTGATAATTATCAGCAGGGAATAGGAAGGGAGGGGCTACAAAAAGGGAGCAAGGAAACTGTTTCCTTCTTGGCAGTGTCTGCTCCAAATTCCCCTCCTGGAGGGGGAGAAAGTGAGACTGAGCAGACACTGCAGGCACCATGGGGCCGATGCAATACGGGGAGGAGCGCGTCCAAACTGCTACATAGCTAATAGCGCTCATCACATGTAAATTCCATGTAGACTAGACGAGGCTTTTCGCTAATACCCATGATGCAAAAAATTTCCCACGCGGCCAATGCGCCTGTTGCAACGTCGCAAATTTTACAACACGCTCAAGGGCTCATTGATAAAAACAAAAAACAAAAAAATCCTGCTTTCTGTGATTCCAGTAGGAGGAACCACAGAAAGCAGATTCCGCTAAAAAAAAAAAAGTGTCAGGTAAAAAAAAAATAATAATTCTGGGTGCCCAATATAAACGTATAAGATACACAGTCCAGGCTGTGATTATTGTGCGGGTAATGGGAGAAAACGGGCGCTTGTATTGAGCGTGCGTTTTCCCAACCTGCGCTGACCGCCACCTCTCCTGTGCGCCCGATGCTGAGGAGGTGCTAGGGTCGCACAATTTTCCCTAGCGCCTCCTTTTTCAGCGCGACCCCCCCTCGTTTAAATATTGCATCGCGCACCCCAGGCGAGGTGGCTGGGCGTGCATTAGGAAAACGGGCGCTCAAGAGGGGAGGGGAAGGGCTGGATCAGGCCCAGCCACGCCCTGTGCTTCTAGGACTCTGGATTGGTCGGAGGGCAGAGGAGGGTGGAGGAGGGAGGACGCAGACTAGAGCACTGTCAGAGAACTGTTAAGTCATTGATGAGGGGGGAGAGGAGGTAAATGCTGAAAGGAAGTGAGGTGAATGCTGGTGGTGGGGTGAGAGAGGATAAATGTTGGGGGCGACGTAACCCCCGAGTTGTTCCTGGCGCTTCCAGCGCTGTCCTGAATGAGCTCCGGGTGGGGTAATCTTATAAAATGTAAACAGCACTGGTAAGGAGGAGGAGGGAGAAATCAGCGACCCCCCCCCCCCAAAAAAAAAGTTTACTCTTTGGGGTGGGGTTTGGCAGTGCTGGGCCCATTGGGGTCAGTTTGGACAAACTGGGGAAGGGGATAAGAATGGGGCCGTTGGCCCACAAATGTCTTTCTTGTTAAAATGTAGACAGATATCTGAATAAGTAGCAAGTTTCCAGCCACGTTTTAGGCCCGCTCTGAAGCAGGTCTAAAATTATCCGGCTAACCCAGCTGGATAGAACTGAAAATCGGCTAAGTTAGTCAGACAACTCGACTTCTCTCAGAAATGCCCCCAGAACACCCCTTTTTATCTGGCGGATAAAGACTTATCCAGCTAAAATATAGATGGGTAAGTGGCTGAATCTAGCAAAGCTTGCCATTTAGATGGATAACTTGTGACTTTTGAATACTGAGTTCTAAAAGCAAAACGACCCTAGTTATAGTTAGGGACCTTCATTTTCTGTTCGTATTTTATTTTTCCTGGGAATTTCAATGTTATAATAATAAAAAAAAAAAGTAATCTCTGGGAAAAACAGATTTTGTTATAACATGCAGAAGAAAAGCAAGTCGAAAAGTCATTTTTTTTTCCACAGATTTTTCTTTTGTCATTGAAATCCGCAGGAAAAATAAAATACAAACTGAACACAAAAGGTCCCTAGTTATAGTGGGTATTGGATCACCAAATCCAGAAACTGAAGTGCTTTCTTTTCAAGCATGGAATCTCACTAGAGTAACTTCAATAAAACTGCAGTTTGGTAAGACCTGGGCCTGCTGGAGATGAGACTTCGATAATAAAAAGTAAAAGGGTGAATAGGAGCTGGATATTTTCCATGTCTGGTAGGCGATATGAAATGCAAGTCAGTTCTGTCTGTTTGTCTGCTTTAGAAGGAGCACTGCCACGATGCATAACAAAGGTGACGAGGGGCTTCAGTCTCCTATAAATTAACTTGCCGAGCAGGTACAAAGCAATTTTAGCTTCGGTGACTGTGTCTGCTGCAAGAAATGGAAGCCCTTGAAGGCACCTTTGGGGAGCCTGTGGCAGAGCTGATAATGCTGAGCACTGGGACAGCTGCTAGCTCTGAGACTGAAGGCAGAAGAGTTTCTGATTAGAGCCTGGGTTCGTTACAGCACTGTCTTCATCTTAACCTTATTGCGCCAAGCGATCGCAAACCGGTTTAAAACCGTTGGATGAACGGCCATCAGCTATCACTCACGGAAATGCATTTAAAACCATTTGGAAACTCATTTTAAAATGCTTTGAGGAGGAAGTTGCACGCAGACTGTGCTGGGCAAAATGCATCATTTGATCTGGGCATGGCAGAGTAGTGGTTTCTCTAAAAATCAAGCAAAATCTGCCATAACCAAATCCTGGATTTTTGGGCCAAAGCGTCTTTGTAAGAACTGTAGAAGAAACAGAAACAGGGAGCTAAAGTGACTTGCTGAAGGTCACTCAGAAATTCGGGGAGGGAACCAGAATTTGCTCAGGCCCCAGACCTTTCCTGTCTTGTAATTCTGTTCTCTGGTTACTAATCAGATCAAGGAGGAACAGTCTAGTAGTAATTAGAGCAAGGAAACCAGGGTTCAAATGTATGTATTTATTTATTTTTAGTATTTAGGTGCCGCTATATCCACGGTTGTATGTGGTTTACAATGGACCATTCATAGTAAAAACAGCCAAAGTAACTTAGAACAAAATACAAATAATCAAACAAACAAGAGTCGAGCGCTTATTTACATGCTGTGATGATGGGAAGTCCTGTTTTGTTTTTGCTTTTATCCCAAGCTGATCAATCTCCAGCTGGCAAATTGTGCTGCCGCTCCTTGTGACCTTGGGCAGGTCACTTCATCCTCCATTGCCTCAGGTACAAACTTAGATTGTGAGCCCTCTGAGGTCAAGGAGATACAAAAGCATATGACGAAGCCTAGAAGAGCTCTGAAAAAGAATTTAAAGATATAAACAATCATGCCGGGGAAGTTGGGATAGATATGGAGCAGTGGTTCCCTCCCATCCTTTTTCATGCCATGATACACTCAGAACTGGGTTCACTTAATCTTGGTGTACCATCAGCTTCCTTCCACCTCTCCCACTCCCTCCCCTGGCATTAACCCCTTCCCTTCCCTCCCCTCCATCCCTACCACCTGGCATCACTTTCACCTTCCCTCCATCCTAACACCATAATCTTTCCTTCCCTCATTCACCATCCTGGTGTCACCACCTTCCCTTCCATCTACCCTCACCCTCTTGACAGCAACTTTCCTTTTCTCCCCCTGTCATCATCACCTCTCCCCCAACCCCTCCCCTTACAAACAGCATCTGTCTTATCTGTACCCCCTCCCCCAACCCGGGGATTGCCACTGGTGGGCTGTAGGATCTGAGCGAGCAGATTGTCTTACCTGCTGCTGCTGCTGCCTCCTCTTCCTTCTCCTCTTTCCATTTCCCTGTTAAGTTGGAACAACGTGGGGCCCTGTAGCCTTAAGAGACCCACCTACCCCATGTGTCTCTGACATCAGAGGGGAGGAGGCAGCAGCAGGTATGATGTCTGCTGCTTGCTGACTGCTCCAGACAGCGGCAAGAGATGGAAGGACAAGACTTTGCTGCTGCTGATGGCAGTTGTGGCCTACTCCCATCCTTTCTTTGCCGTGTGGCTGCAAATATGCTACCAAATCCGAGGTTCCCCCACTGCACATGGGTTGGGAACCTCTATTATAGAGGGCAGTAGTAGGAAAAGTAGTGAAAAGCATGGGAAGGGAGCATGGAGAGCTGGTGCTGGCTTAAGCACTGGAATTTATATGCCCATTTACCCAAAGTGGTAGGGAACCAGACAGAGAAACAACAGAACAGACTGGATGGATCATATGGTCCTTATCTGCTTTCTGTTACAAGTCGTATCTCACAGGCAGGCCCTGTGAGCCACGACGCTCACCTCCGACACCACACAGCACAAGCAGGCCCTGGCTCAGATGCTCTCTCAGAGCCGCTCCTCTACACTACGCTCTGGTCCCTTTCGGTAGTCTCCCTAGACATGCGTCACGTCTTAAAGGGCCAGAGGCAGGAAAATGGGCTTCAGCGACTCCTGATGACATCAACTGTTCTGGGTATAAATGGCAGCCCCAGACTACCAGCGGATGCCTCAGCAACGGGTCTCCTGCATCCTTGTGTGTAGTATGTGTTGCTGCTTCCTGGTTCCTGTGATCCCGGTCCTGCTTCCTGCCTCATCCCTCCAGCCCGTCCAGCCTCTTCTCATCCAGCTATTCTGCTGTGTCAGTCCCTCTGCGTGCCTCCCCAGCCTTCCCATGGACTGACTTCTGGAACTGACCTTTGCCTAGAGATTGACCATTCCTGCTTGCCGCCTGCCACGGACCCTTGCTGGATATTGACCATTCTCGCCTGCTGCCTGCCACTGACCCTTGCCTGGACATTGACCATTCTAGCTTGCTGCCTGCATCTGACCCTAGCTTGGCCCTGCCTCTGACCCATCGCTTCCATAGAGATTCTCGCCCCCAGAACCTGAGGGCTCAACCCAAGGGGAAAGATGCTGGTATAGGAGAAGGTCCTGTCTAGACTCTTCCTCGTATAGCTCTACCAGCTGTCGATGAGGGCCTCCGGGACCTGCCTCACCACAGCAACAAGGGTCCACAGATCTTACATTTTCATCTACTATGTTACTATGTTAAACAGAAAATAAAGCAGCCATTTATTAGTACTTAATTAGTGAATCTGTTCTTCTAAGCAAAAAAAATTGAACAACTTCTTCAGTCTTATTATATGTTAATGACACATGGTGGGTTGTTTTTCACCAGGCTTTCATATTTTCCCCGTTTATTACAAGAGAGAGTGAGAGAGAAAGACGGAGAGACAGAGATCCCTAGCTGTGAAAAAAAAAATATTTTGTATTGTTGCTAATGGTTTAATTAAACCTGCTCTCCAGCCTCGCTGAGACGCTGCATCTCTCGGAGATGTTGATTTAGGGCACTGTAATTTTCTCGCCATGATACTGCTTGGGCGACATTCAAACATCATCCTTGTGAGTTCACAAAAAAGGAATGCTAACAGGATGTGTACCTAGAGGGCTAATTATTAAACAGTTACAAGCATCAGGCGGAAAGTCGCTCAAAATGGAAAAGCATTTGGTTGGAGAATATCATTCCAGTCGAGCGAGCGAAAATCTTTCCCATTTTGTCATTTAAAATGTTTTTTAAAAATGAATTAAAAAAAAAAGTACAGAAGGTTTTTTTTCTGCTGTATTCACTGCTAACACAAGATATACTGCAACAGATAGTAAACGGGGTGCACTAGATGAGCCTTGAGGTCCCCACATCCCATCTCATTGTCACACAGAGGATTATGTTTTCTGTCTCTAATTTCTTTACTATGTAATGGCCAACAGGTAGGCGGTATATTTTTCTGGGCTAACTCAGTAAACACAGGGTACTTAAAGGGAATTTTCCCGGATTGAGTCCTATCTTCTGCCTGTGGTGGAGTTCACCATTCTAAGCGGATTACAGGACGAGCACCCACATAGCACAACAGTAGCATCAAGACAACTCTGACAATGGAACCGTAAAATAACTGTAAACAATGCAGTAGTACCCTACCCTTGCCAGTGGGAACCGATGTACTTCGGCAGCCGGCGAGGGATGGTAAAGGCAAGGCAGAGCCGCCAAAGAAACGTTCAGTGCACGACGACTGGGCAGCTGTTTATAAAAAAAAAAATCTCATTTCCAAAAATGGTGCTGATAAAGTGAAACCGGCTAAGGCATAAACCCAAGAGGCAAGGGTTACATGAAGGGAATTTTAGAACTGCACAAAATACCTGAAATGAAGGTAATCACCTTGATACAAACACTAAAAGAACTGATGAGCCCAGTATCAGGCATAACCCCCTTGGTACCAGGGCCGGATTTAAGATTTCGTTGCCCCGTAGGCAGCTCCCTTCTGAAGCTGTGCTGGCACATGGCCCTACAGAAAGCAGAGGTCGGTTCCTCTCTCTTCTGCATGTTTAACACCTTCAGACTGTGTGGCGCCCTAGGCTGATGCCCATTGTCTAAAACGGGTCTGCTGGGAACTTTAAAATGTTACTGTTATCTGCCTCCATCCTCAACCTTTTCCTCCCATTTCTTTCCTGACCAAAAAAAAAAAAAGGACTCAGAGTCCTAGTAGTTTCCTATCACATTATGGGCCATAACATTATGTCGCCTGTCACCTTCTCATCACCCATCAACCTCCCCCACACCCCTTACCCTTCACCCTTTTATTATTCACTCATAGCAACCACACTACTTTATATTTCCTGGTGAATATCACCTTTTGACCTGAAGAAGAGGGTATTAGCTCTCAAATGCTAGTAAAGAAATGATGTTAATCCAATAAAAAAGGCATCACTTTTTATATATATATATATATATATATATATATATATATATACACGGTATTTATTTATTTCTAACACAGCAGCCAAGCCACTTTACCGAGATGTAATGGCTTATGCAGAAAACCTCATGCCTAGCTGACTCTGTACTATTTAAACCCAGAGTAACTGCGCTGTCTTTTCCCTGGTCTGCTGAAGGAGGAAGAGCTCTCAAGAGCTGAGTCAGCTCTGGGCTGGGGGCTCCTTCCCAAACCCCCTGAAACCTGAATTCAGCCACTCGCTGTTACCTAGCCGACGTCTCATGGTGAAAATATTCAACTCCGGGGTCCTGGGTATTCCTGGGAAAAGTGGACAAAGTCCTTGCCGTATGAATTGTCCAGACCGAAGTCCCCACATTTCCTCATTTAAATATGCTAAAAACACTTTAACCTCCCAACGCCACAGGAATCAATCATGAAAAAAAAAAAACCAACCAAACAAAAGACTAAATAGACATCTCTCATGCCCGGTGGGGGAAACACTGTCATGAGCAGAAGGAAGTTAATAAGAATGCACGTTGCCTTGCTCTCTCATTGTCTTATCAGCAGGGCTGCACAGCCAGGCGGAATCATTTTATCTATATATTTATTTGATTTATATTCTGCTTTTTCAGGCGCTTCAGAGCGGATTCCATTCAGGTACTGTAGGTATTTCCCTATTCCCAAAGGACTTACAACCTAAGGGCTTGTTTTACTAAGGCCCTTTTCCTCCCATCCTGCGTCAATGGGAAAAAATGCTTAGTGAATGAGGCCATAAATTTGTGCCAATCCCTTCACAAAAAAAATAGGCCAGCTCCTTAATACTCTGAAACTTCAGTCTCTCTATCCGCTCCCCACCAGGACGCCACACCTGAGAAGATGGGGAACCGTTCTGCAAACATGGACTTTAGCAATTATAGAAATATTAGTTTCTGGATTCTGATGGGGCTGGAGGCTTAAGAGCAGCTTGCAGGGTATAGGCTGCTATCACCTCTGAAATAATAGGCAAAGCCCCAGCTGGCCTGGAGAGCAGCCACCGCCCTCAGGAGCCAAACCTGGCTTTCATTTCCTGCAGCAACGCACCGCGCCGCCTCAGGCTTTCAAATCAGTTGTACCGATTTGGGGCGCCGGAGATGGGCAGGGATGCAGTAGGGCGATGTGAGGGCGGCAGGTTTTGTTGGTTTGTTTTTTTTTTTTACCTCGAACGAGTCTGGAGAGGCAGCGCGGAGAAATTCGCGTAGGAGAAGGGACGTCGGGAGGTGGGCCGCCTGCGACGAGAGCGAGAGGGGACGTGATGATGGCGTCACCGCCTAGGGCGGCTGGGCACCCTTCCCACCGGCCCCTGTCCATGCCCGGGGGGGGGGGGAATTTGCATGGAAGAGTTTTTACTTCCAAAACCCTACGTAAAAGCTAATGAAAAGAAAATTAGCAAAAATCACAGGAAAATTATAACATCTCTGAAGCCTAACCATCTGGATTGCAGAAACCTGTTTTATGGGTTGCAAAACAAAAATGCGATTTTACAGCTGTATAGGGAGAGGCGTCAGCATAAGGAGCAAGTATTATATGGCTGGAGAAGAAAGCTAAGAGTGCTCCTTGAAAGGAACAGCTGAAACAATTGGTAATGTAATTTATTTTGGGTGCTTTTTTTTTTTTTTTGTGTATGAAATGCATCCAGTAGTGAGGGAAGCGTAGAAAAGTCAATAGCGGTGCACCGGGGTGCTGTCTAACAGCTGGCTTATTAGAGCCATTATGTGCGCTCCTCCCCGGCGCGGGGTTAGGCACAGCGGGCGACCCATTTTCTCCACGGTATTAACCGATTCTGAACCTTGTCCTGGGGCGGATGGGATGGCGGGGGGATCAATCAGCTTCTTGCGATGCAGTGAGAAACAAAGCTTCAAAACTGTGCCAGGCCTCCTCTTCAGATATTATTTCATATGGGGGGGGGGCGGAGGGAAATTCTATCGCTGTGACTCTCAGCGGGCCGAAAGATGGGGGCCGGGCTGCGGTTTGTTGGTGTTTTCCAAAGGGGCATCGTCAGCCTGTGGCCTTGTCATCTGAGAAGGAGGGGGGGGGGGGGGTGTAACGCTTTGGGAATGGATCCACCCAAGACCGACGTCCGGTTCTGCGCCGGATGCCACGGACGGGAGCCGCTGTTCTGCCAGGCTGGGGAATTCCCTGTGGGCCAGGGAATTCCCCGTGGGCCAGGGAATTCCCCAGCCTAGCAGGGGCTGCAGCGAGATCTCACTGAGCCTTGAGGGCATGGGTCGTCCGCCCCTCACGCATTGTTACGGCTCCATTAGTGCAAACCTGGTGCTCGCTGATAACAGGGAGGATGCTGGGAGCAAGGTCTCGCGGCTCAGCAAATCATAGCCCTTATTAATCATTCAAGGGAAAATTGGGCTCATTGGAAACGTAAAGGTAAGAGCCCTTTATTCCCTTCCTTCCCACACACAACCCCCCCCCTCCCCCCTCCAGTCTGCATTCCATAGCTTCCCTGAGGCTCGTTTTTGGGGGAAATTGCGTCACCTTGTCACCCCCCTATGGATCAATGGATTATGTTTTACATTCAGAATGCTGCTCTGGCTTTCCTAAGGAGTCATTTGGGAGCTTTGCTGTCACCTCTGACCTCTCCCTCTCCCCCACACTCATCCCCTTTTTCTGCCTTCTTCCTCCCTCATTCTTTCTTACTTTCTTCCCTCACCCCCCCCCCCCCCCTTCTCCTGCCCTTCTCTGGTCCTGTTTGATCTACTTTTCCTTAACTCATCTTCCTCCCCTTTCTCCCTCACTCCTTAGTTTCAAACGGCCTCCTCCTTCACATCCACCCCCCTCTCCTCCGGAAGGACTAGTTGAGACTCTCCTCGTGGCACTTTCAGATCCAATAGGAAACATTTTGGAACAGAAGCTTAAAAAAACCACAGGATAAACGCGCCCATTCCTTGTGACCAGCGGTCAGGCGGTCACTCAGATCTGTTAACCTTTCCTTCTGTCTCTACCCAGGCTCCCCCCCCCCTCCTCGGCGTGACACCACTGCTTCTATGGATTACCACCACCATCTTAAACCAGGCAAAAGTGCTGGAGGTTTAAGATGGCAGACACACAGGAGGGGTGCACTCCTCGAGCTCCGTTTGGAAACTGCCCTTCGCCTGGCCACAGAAGGACTAGCTGGGCACTCAGCAATGCTGGCAATCCACAGAAGAAGCAAGGGGTCTGCCTGTGGCAGGCATGGGATCCGTCGAGGCCATGGCCAGGCTTTGCTGCATTCTCACCAGATGCGGCCAAGGATTTGGAAGGGGTTGCTGAGAGTTGGAGAAGAGCAGAGAGGGTCATTTGTCAGCAGCTGGGCCAGGAAATGGGTTGAACCTGTAGCAATGTTTGGCTGTATTCAGTGTGGATTTAACCTTCCGGTGCTCTGCTGCGCCCTCCCCCATCTCAGATTGGATCCCTTCGCACCCATCTGCAGATCTGCAGGTCCATTCTATCCTCCTCACCTACTTTTAATTCCTGCCTCCCCAGCCCTAGATCCCTTAAACCCCTTCACAGACCTCAGATCTAATCCCTTAATCCCACCCCCCCCCCCCCACCCGTTTACCTCAGATTCCATTCTTCCCTACCCTCAACCTCAATTCCCATCCTCCTCCCAACCTCAAATCTGAGGTTAGTCTCCCATCCAAGCAGGCATTCAATAATATTCTTACCCCCCTGCCCCAATCGCACCCAGCCATTCCACCCCATTACCATTCTCCCCTCCCCCTGGGAGACCTCAAATTCTGTTCTCTTCCCTCCCACCCCCCAACCTGTGATGTCATTTTCTTTCCCCCTCCACCCTTCGCTCCTGATCTACCTTTGCTCCAGTAGGAAGACGGGAATGTCGTCAGGCAGGGGCTCTTCATTCCCATAGGCCATGTGGGGCAAGCCCCCTTCCTTCTTTCATCCCCACCCTTGGCCTTCATGAAGAGGAGGGATAGCATTGGTTTTTCAGTCCCGTGGTCCACATCAAGGGTGAGCAGCGATGCCTCTTCTGTTGCCTTGTGGGGCCACGTCAGAAGCATTGGCTGAAACACTATGGTGGAGGGGGGCGGGGGGGGGGGGGGGGAGAGGTGCAGCCAGGGCACCTGTGCAGCTCGGTCAATTCTAGCCCGCGCGGTTCCCATAAAACACGGGAACCGTGCAGGCTCAACTCGACTGAGATGCAAAGGATCCCTTTGACTGCTGCCCTTGCTCGGTGCCTTGCCCCCCGCTCTTCATCATAGGAGCGGGGAACCCCTCCATTTCATCATCAGCATGGAGGGGAAGGAGCGGCAGCTGGAAGGCACTCTTGTCTCTCCTGCCCCGCTGCAGAGAGCAGCAGAACAGACAAAACTGGAGGCGGCTAAACATTGGCTCTGCGTGCCACCCCAGGCACTGGCCCAGGCTGCCGCCCTGTGCATAAATCCAGGCCTAACTGTATTGGGGGCTGCAATGCTTGCTTTGGGTGGAGACCAACCACACCCGGATTCACTTTAGTTTGTTTTTGTGACACCTAAGATTATTGACTCTGAAGACAGTTGGAAAGTGACTGCCGCTTTTCCTGGATAGATATCACAGCTATGGAATCATCACTAAACTTTAATAAACAAGAGACAGACGTATTAGCTTGCCAGAAGCTGAAGTCAAGCCTCTGAAAGTTCAGGAGAATGAACATTCCCTCGTTAAAGATAATTTATATTTACATAATAAAATTGAAATGTTAGAAAATGTGAGATGTTGCAATTCATGGCTTATTAATTTTCCAAAGCTTCCTGTGATTTCTGCTTCAGAAATGTTTTATAAAATATTCAGGTGAGCTGTTCCCTGGGGTTTGTGTTTTGGATGGGATTAGGGAAATAATGCACATGGATTGTATTTTTAAGCCTATGCACACTATTTGGAGTCTGTAGGGTACTCCCTAGTGATCTGGACTGGCCCCTGTTATAGGCAGGATGCTGGGCTCCATGGACCTTCTTTTGGACACAGCATGGCACTTCTGTTCTAAAGTGAAGCTCTCAAAGTCCACCCCGCTGGTCTCTGAAGCCTTCTACCTCTATTCCCCTTTTCAGGCCCTTCAAAGCAGATTACATTCAGGTACTACAGGTATTTCTCTATCTCCAGAGGGCTCACAATCTTAAATGTGTACTTGTGATAATGGAAGGTAAAGTGACTTACCTATGGTCACAAGGAGCGGCAGGGTGATGTGAAGCCTGGCTTGTAGCCTGCTACTCTAACCACTAGGAGAGCGGTTCTCAACCAGTGTGTCGCCAAGCACCAGCAGGTGTGTCGCGTGCTACCGGTCTCCCGCTGCTCTTCCCTACTCTTCCTTCACCGAGCGAGAGGCAGGCTATCTTACTTCCACTGCTGCCATTGCCGCCTGGGCTATCAGCAGTGTTAGTGGAGGGTGGCAACTAAGGCTGGGCCTTTTCTTCTTCCTGCACCTGCCCCCGTGGCCCGGAACAGGAAGTGATGTGCAGCAGGGTGCGCGGAAAGAAGAAAGAGCCATGCTGCATGGAAAAGTAGCAGCTGCAGCATCGGCCCCCAAGCAGTAGCGTGGGCCCGGAGCAAAATCTGAAGCAGCCAGTGATCGGCAAAGGAGACAGCAGCATTAGCCCCCCCCCCCCCCCCCCCCCCCCGCAGCCAATGGGATTCTTCTTTCTTGGTCTGTGGGGGCTGGAGGAGGAGGCTGCTGTGGCTACCATTTGTGCTCTGGGGAGGCAGGAAGTGAGAGATAGAGATAGCCAGCCAGTCTATGTGTAAGTGAGAGAATGTGTGTACATGAAACTGTGATTGAGAACCTTTGTGTAAGTGAGAGCATGTATTTGATTGAGAGCATGTGTGTAAGTGTGTAAGAGAGAGCATATGTGTGATTGAGAGAAACTGGTCAGAGAGGTGACTTGTGCACATGTGAGAGACAATGAAAGTGATTGGTCAGGGAGATGACTGGAATGTGTGTGTGTGAGAGTAAGATTGGTCAAGGAGGTGACTGGTGTTGTGTGTGTGTATGTGTGAGAGAGAGAAAGAAAGCATGGAAGTGAGAAACTGGTGTATGTAAGAGAGCATGGGAGTAAGAAGCCTGGTGTGTGGGAGTCTGTGTGAAAGAGCATGGGAATGAGAAACCTGTATGTGTATGTATGCATGAAAGAGAGACTGGTTGGGGAGATGACTGGTGTGTGTGTGACAGAGAGAGAGGTGTGTGTGTGTGTGAGGGAGAAAGAAAGTGATTATGGGAATGAACAGCCTGTGCATGTGGAGAGAGTGAGCATTGGAGTAAGAAACCTGGGTGTATGGATGAGTGTGGGAATGTGTGAGACACAGCATGGGAGTGAGAAGCCTGTATATGTAAGATAGACCATGGGCGTGGGAAGCCTGTGTGTTTGTGCATGAGAGAGAGAGAGACTGGTGGGGAAGGTGACTGGTGTGTGTAAGAGAAAGACTAGTCGGGAGATGATTGGTGTGTGAGAGACAGACTCTTGTCATGGGAGTGTGACTGGTATGTGTGTGTGAGAGAGAGACTGTTTGTGGGCTCTAAGGAAGAGGACCATGAATACAAAGCTTCAGCCACTACTGCTGCTTCTGATGTGTGCTACTGGCCTGCATGGAAGAGTAGGAGAGCTGCTGGAGGGGGTAAGTAAAGGTGGTTTTTTAAGTTTATTTTTCTTGATTGACAGATATTTTAATTATTGAATATTATGTGATGTGTCTGCTGTTTTGAAATATTTTATTGGTGTTTGGAGAATTTTTAATAATTTTATGAATTATTAATTGTCAGATGCTATTTTGTTCATAACTGTTTTGAAACATTCTGTTTATTAGTATAGCTTTACAATTATTTCTGTGTGGGGATCTATAACTGCTTGGCTAATTCTGTTTTCCTAATAGGAGGTGTATTGGTGTTTAGGGCCTGATTTAATATTTGTAGTGTTGCCTTTTCATAGGTAGGGTTGTTACTGTTTGCGTGCATTCCATAATACAGGTGTAACTGTGTGCGGATTAGTTTATGTGCATTACTGCAGATCCTGGGAGTATGTTAGGTCACTTCTGTATGTGTGATGGAGGTGAGGTATTTTACTAGCATGTAAGCGTTTGTATCGGTCTTATTTGTTGTGTTTTCTCAAGAGGGCACGAATTGGTGGTAAACTGCTCTCTTTCATAAGTAGGGCTATAGAGCCTGGAAGTAGAAGGAGTTTGTGTTGCTGTTACTGAGATGACACCAGAACCATAATATATTTTTTGTAAGGCGAGTTGTATGGGGAATGTCATAATTCTTCATTATATCCATTATTGTGGGTCAGGGGGGTTCCCGTGGATGCAAACTGTGCTTTTACATTTAGCCCCATGACGATCATGGGTTCAGTGCGTCACGCATGTAAGAACCATCTGTCAGGTGTGTCCCGACTGAAAAAAAGTTGAGAGCCACTGCACTAGGGCACTCCTCAGCAAGGAGGGGGGAGAAGTGCCTCAGCCACCTGCATCCTGCCTTTAAAACGTTTAGATCAAACCTACTTTATGAAAAAATATGGGGAAGATTCACCTGTTTTGCCTGCTTCGATTGTGCATTTTGTTTTAAGATTCAGACATAGAGTTTGTTCTCAAACTATTTTTCTGTCAAAAAAGAAGCTTTATTTTAAAGTATGAAGTGCACATTTTTTCCTGATATGCTATCCTGGTGCAAAAAAAAAAAAAGAAATTTAGGGGCCTTGAACCAGGGTTTTATTTAGATAAAGGCTGGTGAGCTGTTAACAAGGCCACAGTGGAACTTAAATTAAGGTAGCCTCAGACCATTGTTAGCCCAGGACACGACCTTCCCCTCACTTCCCCCCTCACTCCCAAGGATCCGGATTGGTGGGTTTAAGAAGGGGTTGCTGGGAAAGGCCCAGTTGAGGCTTGCATGGTTGAGCTGGACTGCTGGTGAAGTAACTTAGCATGACCAACCCTGGACTAAGCAGGCAGCGTGAGTAATGGACTTTAGACTAAAGATCTGCATTAATTGTAATTAACCTTGAGTGTCCTGTAAGTAAAAACCCTTGCATTGAAGTTTACTGTGTTGTATCCAGAAGTCCTAACCTGACATATGGTTAAGGCCACAAGGAAACAATTTTTGTTATTCAGAGCCAGAGTGCTTCAACCTGGTGCTCTGTTTTTGGTTATATTTTCCATGCAAATGTGTAATTAAATATCGAAGTGTACATTACATGTTTTATGAACCTATCCAAATGCAGGGCCGATGCATCCCAATAGGCAAACTAGGCGGTCGCCTAGGGCGCCAGCCATTAGGGGCTGGCAAAGAGCAGCAATATGAGGCCACGAGCGGAGCCCATCCCACTCACGGCCGAGAGAAGCAGAGTCTTGGTGGGCCTCTGTTTGTGTGTGTGTGTGACTGAGAGGGATTGTGTGTGTATGACAGAGCAATGGTGTTAGTGAGAGAGGGAGGGAGCGTGTGTGAATGAAACAACGACCCTAAGTGCATGTAGAGAGGGGGTCTGTCTGAGTGAATGAGGTCAGGGCTGGAGCTGGGGCCTGGACCGGGTGGAGAGGGGAGTACAAGGCAGAAGGTTTGCCTAGGGCGCCTAATACCCTTGCACCAGCCCTGTCCAAAGGATCAACCTTCTGAGCGATAAGTAGAGGCAAGATGTTTATTTAGCCTCCTCTCCAATACTCTGGGTGTTGACTGCTTGACCTTAAGGACTAGTTAAAAAGCCTGTGTTTAGGAAATGTCTGGCTAAGTTTGGCACTTAGTTATTTTAAAAACTTATTACATGACTGAGATTGTAAGTGCGTTAGAGAGCAAAAATGAAAACATAGCTACAGCATTCCCCAAAACTTGGCGCCACAATACTATTAAAAATACATGCTCAATAAATCAACAAAATGCTTAGCAGAAGACATGCCAGAATTTAAAGATCCCGCCAGATTGACTGCCTTGGATTTAGTCAGCTAACTTTATATCTGGCTTAAAGTTAACCACCTAAGTCAGAGAGGAGGGAGGGGATTCTGGGGCGCGGCTGTTAGCCAGCTAAATGCCGATTTTCAACGTTATCTGGCTAACATAGCCAGATTACTTTAGGACAGCTGACGAGGAGTTCTAAGGTTAGCCGACTAAACTTATCCAGCTAACTTTAAGATAACTGGCTACATTCAGCAGCACACCTGTGCCACTGAGTATTCTGGCTAAGTTAGACAGATAAGTTTGTAGCCAGCCAGTGGCTAAATATCGTCCTCTGTATAGCTCCAGTAGTCCACTGCCATACCTGGGAACTTTTCAGTTATGGCCACCCTGAGATTGCAGTTGATAGTGGGAAAAGAGGCGAGGAAATGCATATCAGCTTTCTCTCTTCAAACCCTTTCTCCGCCTGCCTCGCTAATCCACTCTCTCTCTCCCACCACCACCACCACCACTTGTTCCCCCTCCAGAGATGACCCTGGCATTCTTCCCCCTCCTCCCTCCCAGATCCCAACAGACTCTCTTTCCACCCCTCGTAGGTCACAGATCCCTGACTTGTGCACCCTCGCTCTATGCTCGGTTAAGTGCCAAGTCCTGGAATCACAGCTGCAGACTGAGCTGTGTCTGCTGCACTCTCTCTAATCCAGTTTCTCCCCATATCCTGCCTGCAGTGTGTGCTCCAGGCTCACTCCTCATCTCAGGTTCCTTGTAGGCTTCCTGTGGAAGGGGAGGCGAGGGGGCGAGGACAGAGCAGACATTGCAGAGGGAGAGAAACCAGAAAGCCACCCCTAGCATCTCTCCTTCAAAGGGAGGCATATACTGTAACTTTCCCTACAAGGAAGGGACAGCTAGGAGAGAGCCTCCAGTAGCAGTTAACGGACCCATCTTGCTTTTTTAAAGCTGTGCTGGGAGAGCCATGCACAACTCTAGCCTCATGCATTTCTGTTCCCTTTTTTTGTATTGGTTGTATTGTTTTTTTCCAATGCTTTTTCTTAAAAAGAATGTATTTCTTGGATATTTATGTTAAATTGTAATAAAGATAAAAGTAAAAAAAAAAAAAAAGCAGGTGACATATCATCAGTCTGAGACTCTCCCAATTATCCCATGTCCCTGGCCTCTTCCAAACAGGACTGTATTACAAAAGAGTTCTCATGCTCCATGCCTTCCTGAGAGCACTCGAGTTCATCAGCTTTGCAAAGACATGAAATTAAATCAAGATTTAATTGGGATATGCATGTTTTATTCATAGCTCTATCCGCAGAAGGAAGGAGGCAGCCGAAGATAGGGGAAAAAGCCCTTTCAAAAAGTTATTTCACTGATTAAATAAGAGAGGGTTTTTGACTTGAAAGAAAGCGCTCCTGTAATGTGTTTTAAAAGCAGATATGTCCTACCTTAATGCCTGGTGTGCAGGCGCCAATGATTTGTTCTTCACTGACCTGCTTCCAACAGGTGGACTGACTCCAGGGCAGTAGAAACTCAGTTTCCACACACTGCAGGCTTCGCAGGGACTCCCAGAACACCACACCCCAGCCTTCACAGGAACTCCCAGAACTACACACTGCAGGCCTCACAGGGACTCTCAGAACAACCCACCCCAGGCTTCACAGGAATTCCCAGAACTACACACTGCAGGCCTCGCAAGGACTCCCAGAACAACCCACCCCAGGCCTCACAGGGACTCCCAGAACTACACACTGCAGGCCTCACAGGGACTCCCAGAACTACACACCCCAGGCTTCACAGGAACTCCCAGAACTACACACTGCAGGCCTCGCAGGGACTCTCAGAACAACACACCCAGGCTTCACAGGAACTCCCAGTAGGGTGACCAACTGCCCGGTTTTGTACCGGACCGCCCGGTTTTCCAGCCTGTTGAACAGTGTCCAGTTACAAGGGTAACCGGATACTGTAAAACCCGGTCAGGCAAGGCCAGGGGCCAGTAAGTGGTGGCAACCTGGCAGCGCTCCAATCACCTTCCTGTCTTCGGGGCTTCAGGTTAAACTCTCCTCCCCCTCTGTGTCTCCCACAGCTGTGGAGCTGACGTGCCGCTTCAGTTTTCGGGCGCGGGGCAGCCGCGGGGCCGCCCCCCCCCCCCTTCTCTCCAAACTAAAGATAATTAGTTCTGCGGCACCTGCTGGTGCTTCGCGCTGTCCTCCGGCCCTGCCTGTTTAAGTGAGCCCTGCGCAGGCCGCAGCACAGCTGATCAGTAAGGTTACTGGCTTCTGACTTCTCAGTTTGGTCGTGCCGGCCTTGCTGCGGCCTGTGCGGGCCAGAGAGGATCCCTGTGGGACACCTGTTTTCAATCTTGCCCAATCAGATGGATGGGTGCAAAATTGTTACTTACACTACCAGCTGCAAAGCAGGTCATTATTACTGCCTGAATTGCCTGTTTGATAATATGTTGCTCCCATTAGTATTTTAAAGAGAATTGTGTGTTTGGACTATTTTAGCAGCATACACCCTATGCCGCGCAAGTTGCATTTATACTGTGCAGTTCCTGGTTTTCAGGGACCATTCCTGGCATCCCGCTGCCTGTCTTTCTTCCCCCGTCTCCCCCCACTCCTGCTACAACGACGTAACCCAGGAGCAACCATGCTGGCAAGAGAGTCGCCAGTGGTATCCAACGCGTGGGATCTGATGGGCCCCCGTTGCTGGTTATGACGCAAGTGACACCACACACACACACACACACGCTGCCCCAACCAATCGGTTATCGCTTTGTGCGATGTCATTGCCTGACCCTGGCCGAAGCACCGGATCCTCCGAAAGAGTGCGTGGGAGCTGTAAGACAACAACTTCAAGAAACTGGAACTGATGATGACGTGTGAGGTTTGCTTCTCTTGGGTCTGTATAACAGGAGTTTTCTGCCTTTTAAGATGCTTTGGGTCTGCATAGCTAGAGATTCAATAAAGTTGGTACTGGGGTATTCTCTCTAAGACATAATTCTGCTGTCCAGCTGGGATCCTAGCTGCCGGGTCTTAGTGCAAGGTACCTCGTCCAGCCTTCTGCTGGCAATTCTTCCATCAGAGACGCTCTGAGCTGTCACATAACGGTCTCCCCATGCCCCCCTCCTCTCCCGTCCTCTCGTGGTGCCTTGGGAATCTCCTCTCCTTTTATCAGGAAAGTTACCGGGCGCGGCGCAGCCCATGAATTATTATAAGCACAGGCGTCCTCCCTCGCTGCGATGACTTTGCAAGATACGGCATCTTTATCTGCTGGCTGAATGGGCCCAGTCGTTGCCTTCCTCGCTGCCAGGAGGAAGGGAGCAAGCCGAGGGGCAGGACGCCAACAACAGGTCCGGCACCCTGGCTGCAAACAAACTGAAGGGCAAAGCCAGCATCCCCCACACAAAACACGTCACGGGTCTGCTGTTAGGTAAGTGACTGTATTTCTCCGCCTGGCAAATTCTCTCTCTGGGTGGGGCCTCTGGCAATCAAAAACATGGAGGGGGGAGGCACAGTTTTCAAAAGCCATTCACCCAGGTAAGTCCTGATATGCCTGGGTAAACTTGCTGTCTGAAAATGACCCAGGCCTTACCCAGTTAAAAGTACATGCGGGGATCAACATGGCACCTCCTTTAAGCCAGGTGAAAAGTAGGGTGAGCCTAGGGAACGGGGGCGCAGTTCAGCTGGGGGAGGAAACTACCGCGCATAGATGAGATTGTAAAATCTGCGCAGATTTCCAAAGTTCGCGCCTGGTTTTTCTTCGAGGTGGGGGGAGAACTTCGCCTACAAATAACTGGCAGGCGTAAAGGCCTGAGGGTCGGTTTCCGTGACCCGAAGCAAGGGCGCACACGTGATTTCAATTCTGAAAACTGGTGCAGAATCCACAGGTAGAAGGTGCTGGCAGACTTTGCATGGGCGCCTTACAGCATCGCAGCCTCCTCCCCCTTTCGCTGCGAGATCCCCGGGTACTTTTTTTTTTCTTTTACCCGCGGAGTTTGCGCTCACTTTCAATAGTGAACTCACGCACGTTCTCTCGCTTTGGAAACTGCCAAAGGAAAAAGTACCTGCAGGTGCCTGAAACTCCTGCTTTCTCTGTGGGTACCTCCTCTGAAGAAGGCGAAGGCCCATTGTTGCAAACCCCGCCATCTGGAAACGCCTCCACTCTTATAATGGGTATAAGGATGTGCTCTGTGGCTCACTACCAGCCACGTGGGGCGGGGGGAGGACTCCAACCCCTGTTTTTCCTGTTTTGCCCATCGGGAATCACAGCAGGAAAAGGGGGCTTAGCTGTTCAAATTAGTTGAGATGGAGAAGGTACAGAGAAGGGCAACCAAAATGATAAAGGGGATGGAACAGCTCCCTTATGAGGAAAGGCTGAAGAGGTTAGGGCTGTTCAGCTTGGAGAAGAGATGGATGAGGGGGGATATGATAGAGGTCTATAAAATCATGAGAGGTCTTGAACGAGTAGATGTGAATCGGTTATTTACACTTTCATATAATAGAAGGACTAGGGGGCATTTCATGAAGTTAGCAAGAAGCACATTTAAAACTAATTCAAGAAAATTCTTTTTCACTCAGTGCACAATAAAGCTCTGGAATTTGTTGCCAGAGGATGTGGTTAGTGCAGTTAGTGTAGCAGGGTTCAAAAAAGGATTGGATAAGTTCTTGGAGGAGAATTCCATTAACGGCTATTAATCAATTATACTTAGGGAATAGCCACTGCTATTAAATGCATCAGTAACACGGGATCTTCTTAGTGTTTGGGTAATTGCCAGGCTCTTGTGGCCTGGTTTGGCCTCTGTTGGAAACAGGATGCTGGGCTTGATGGACCCTTGGTCTGACCCAGCATGGCAATTTCTTATATTCTTATGTTCACATAATGACACCAGACCGGCAAACTAGCTGTTCAGTTTAAAAGCCAAGTGGACCTGAACAGATCTGGACCTGGTCATGCACACCACATAGTGTGCTAGTGCTATCCCTAAGCCAGTGGCTCTCAACCCAGTCCTCGGGACACCCCTTGCAAGTCAGACTTTCAGGCTAACCATAATAAATTATGCATGGGATAGATCTGCATGCATTGCCTCCATTGTATGCAAATCTATCTTATGCATATTCATAGTGGATAGCCTGAAATTCTGACTGGCTAGGACTGGGTTTGAGAGCCCCCTGCTCTCAACCGAAGGCTATGCAATGCCCAGACATGGCGGGAGTTCAGGTGAATAACTACTCGGGACCTTAGATATGTGTTATCTCGGAAATAGAAATTCCTTCAGCTTTTCTTTCACTCTCCTCAATCAAAATCATGTTTGCATTTTTCTTTAACTTTCAAACAGTGACTTTGAATGATAAAAGTCTCTACGGTTTATAATTATGAATATGATAAGTTCCTGAATTCCTGGTTAATTATTATAATTAGCTTTGCATGCCAGCATAAATGCAGCAGTTTAACAACAATATTAAACAGGAGAAAAGCACTAAAGAATTATCTACGAAGGAGACAGTACAATAACAAGACTCCTTTTTTTGTTATTTGCTTGCTTCAGAAAGTAGAAAGGGAGCAACCCTGTCAGCCCAGCAAAAGAAAACAGACAGGAACCCCCTTCCTGGAGCTTTGGCCCAGTGGTTCAATGACACTCCCATGTGAAGGGACCTGGATTTGATTCCCTGGACAAGCGTTCGGTTCCCCGAGGCTGGGGCTGCTGCGGAGGTGGGGGAAGGGAGTCCAAGTCATTGCGCGAGGGCGATTTATTAGGCCCGTGATTGCAGGGGCCTGGAGAGATCCCTGGCACATGGGCCTCTAACTCCAGACAGCGGCTGGGATGACTGGGCTGAGTGGGTTGGGAGGGGATATAAAACAGAAACGCTCCCCAGAGAATTGCGAATGAAGGCTCATAGAGCCCAGAGCTGCAGGTCCTCAGAAGGAAACCCCACCCCCACTTCCCCCCCGGGTCCTCCGGAGATGTCTTTTTTGCTGTGCATGGCTCCAAAAAACCCTACTGGTCCTGAAGAAAACTGGAGAGCAGTGACATCTTTTACTGGAGCAGCATAAGAACTGCCCAGCAATAATGATGCTCTTGAGTGTTGCAGACTACACAGGTCCCTGCTTCAGATACTTATTGTTGAGGGACAGTGCCGTATTTTACAGGGGGGTGGGGGGAGGATGCTAGGGGTGCCGGTGCACTTGGGCCCACAATTGATGGGAAGTGGAAAAAATGCTATATGTGTTGTATGTACCTGAGACTTGTGAAATCTAGCAGAAACAAATACGAACTTATGCTTTACAAATTACAACACTTATTTCCTTCCTTGACTACGTCACTCCGTGTCTGATGACGTAAATCCCTGTTTTGGTTCTGAATGCATCGTTACTTCTGAAACTTATTGATGTTTGTTGGATAGCTGCAGGTGTAAATTGTTTATAGGTGAATCGCCGACAATGTGAGACGTGGAATTATTTAAATTCTGGATCGGGCCGATCGGCGCACCGCCGGCTGTTTGTTTGGCTCGTCATTTTGGTGATGTACCACTGATGAACTTGAAGAAAGTAATGGTGAGCGAATGATGTACTCCTTATCAGCATCAGTCTGGTTTTCATAAACGGAAAGCAATGCAGTAAAGGACCGCCGGTGCACCAAAAAACTCATGTGAAAAATGCCGAAATTAACCAATATGTTTTGTGCACAGCAGTCTGTGTCTGAAAGAGGCATTGGCATAGGAGGAGGCAAGGGCTGCAAGACGTGAAATGGAATCCAGTGTCCCTGAATCCGCGGTGAAACCTGAAACTGGTACCGACAGTAGTGGAACTAAGCAGGGAGAAGAAGAAAAGCAAAGCACGCTGTACTGCAATGATTTCAGTTTGTGGATGGACGACATGTCAGCAGACATGAGCAATTGGTAGATAGGAAAAGGAAGCATAGACTGTCAACACAAGGATGCTGATTTTAGAAAAAGGTGCGGTAGGTGCAGGGTGTCGAAGAAGTCTATGCGGCACTGTTCCGATGCGTATTTCACGAGAATTCATTCCCTTACTGGTGAGAAAATTGAGCACATGTGGCTTTGTTACCCACCTACATCCAATCATTTGTATTGCTTCGCATGCGAACTGGTTAGTAAACAGCCAAATGCATTCACCAGTGGCTTCAACAACTGGAGGAAGAGTGAAAAAAAGATTTCCGGACACGAAAGCAACCTGCCTCACCATGATGCATTGATTGCATTGACTTCACTTCATGGCAGCAAAGGGATTGTTGACTATGAACTAGTAAAGTAGTATGAAGATGAATGTTCTTACTGGCATAAAGTCTTGAAATGCGCAGTGAACGTTATAGGCCTACTTGCAGAGAGGTTGCTGGATTTTCGTGGGTCTCATCAACTGATTGGTTCGCCATCAATTGGGAATTACCTTGGAATCCTTGAACTGCTACCTGAATATGATACCTTTCTGGTAGAACATATTGTCAGACTTGCAAACATGGGCCAAGGACACACGTCTTACTTGTCATCTACTGTTTGCAAGGAACTGATCAATCTGATAGGACAACGGGTTTTGGATGTCATCATTGCTGAGGTAAAGGCTGCAAAATATTACTCAATATCTGTCAGTTGTTCACCAGATGTCTCACATACAGATCAGCCACCTGTTGTTATTCGGTAAGTAACACCCAGTGGCCTGGTGGAAAGATTGTTGACATTTCTGTCAGTTATTGCCCAGCATACATGTTATTTGCTTTCTTTAGAAATATAGCCCTAACCCAGCATTTTATTTCACTTATACTGCAGGATTTTGGTTACAGCGGTATAGATGTTTCTTTATAGGGCTCTGGGGAAAGCTGACTGTGGAGAAACATAGACACCGGTAAAACTGAGCATCTGTTTTCCTAACCTGACTGGCCAGCACTTTTTTTTTTTTTAACTTTTTAAAAAAATATTTTTGGTTCCTCCAACTTAATAACGCTTGGCCACACATTTTTTTTTCAGTATCCAGGGTGCATCACTAATAGCCTCATCAACATGCCTTTGTATGTGATGAGCACTATTAGTTTCTGGGAGGGGGAGGGTTGGATGCGCGTTTTTGACGCACTAAACCCCTTCCAGTATAAGGGGTAGTGGACGTGCGTTGAAAACACTCGTCCAATTGCATTTAAAACAGTGCGCTCAGCTGAGCACACTTTACAGAATCGGCCTGTCTGGTGGGATCTGTTGTGGAAACCTTTTGCCTTCACCATTGTAATTGTGGGACCTTCCGATGGAAGCTGCTACTTAATGTCCAACCTTGTGTGACTAGCCCACTCATCTCAGAAACAATTGTAGACATGTTTTTGAAATACTGGGACCCTAAAGTGCTTTGGAGCACTGTTTGGTTAAAAGGCATTAGAGAAATCATCACTTTGTGTTAGTAGCATACTTGTCTGTTATACTATGACTAAACTCTAACCACAGTGCCTAATATTTCAAGTTATCTTAGGTCTACATTTTCTCTTTGGAGGTCAGAGAGCCTTTCTCATATTCCGATGAACTGATGGTAGAGTATCCTGATATCAGAAGAAGCAGTACAGATCCAGAACAACTGGGAGGCAACAGACTAAACCCAAGATTAAAAGTGGTTATTTTCTATGACACAAATGTTTTTGATCACTGTTTCCTTGGGAATCTCTACCATAGTATCATGGTTGCCATGCAGTAGTGATTTAAAATATTCTCAAGTTAAGAAAAGGCTGAGAATGTTGAATTATTTGCACAGCTTAGCAGACTAACCTTGTCTGTGTTTGAGATGGTTTTTTTTTTATATCTGTTAGAACTGGGCATGAGAAGAAACAACAAAAAACGTTGATCAGGAGCCAACTTTTGTGCCTCAAATTTGCAATGTTTGAGGAATCTATTCATTCTTTCCCAGCCAATTATCAATGCCAAAAGCTGATATTTGTTTGCCTGGACCATTGCTGAGGCAGGAATACTTCCATACAAAGATAATCAGTGTGCTGGGAAGACCTCTATTATAGCAGGACTGAAGAGAAGGCAAGTGCCACCAGACACCCTCATGGATGCTCCATTTGCTCGGTCAACTAAGATTACTTATTGCAATAGGAAGTGAGCAGGGTTATTTATTTTATTTTATTTTATTTTTAATTTTTATATACCGAGGTTCTTATAGAGACTACAAATCACTCCGGTTTACATATAACAATAAACTGCCCAACAGAGATAAGGGGCTTTACATAGAACAGTGGCACATATGTAACAATATAACTGGATGACAATATAACATAATGGTAATAAATATTATAGATTAACATTGTAATTAATAAAATTATGTAATAATTATGTAAAGTAATTTATTACAGGTAGCCTGGCATCTGATTTATGGGATTACATTTTAAGCTTCTGATACAATTAATTCTGTGGCTATCGATTAAAGGAGCACGGCATCTTCCAGAAGAGACTGGCAAACCTACTAAAGAGGACTTTAAACTAGGGTCATTGGGGATGAGTGAAGAAAGCTCTACACTTACCTGAGTAAAAGTACTGTAATTCTTTAAACACTGGTAAGGAAATGGAGGGGAAAAGGTGAGATCCAAAAAACTATGTATACTAAAGCTCCCATTATAGAATATAAAATCTTGGCTCTAGAAGCAGTTATGGAAGAGGCTTACCTGGATGTAGTGACAGTCACAGAGATGTAGTACACGGAAAACCAGTACTGGGATATAGTTTTACCGGGCTGCAATATTCAGGAAGGACAGGGTAGGAAGGAAAGGAGGAAGAGTGGCACTGTATACAAGAACTGTAGGGTTTATGAGATAAGAAGGAGGCACTGTGGGTTAGTCTGGAAAGAGGGAATGTACACGAAGTCTATTTCTCGATATTTGACTTGCTGGACTTTGGATCTCTGCGGTTGTTAGTTCTCTTACTGCTATAGTGATCCATCGGACATCTTACTGGGACAGGACTCTGATTCATCCCTTCGTCTTCTTACCAGGCATGAAATCCAAACTTGCAGATAAATAATTGAGGGAAATTCAAAGAAAATGGTGAGGGGAAGTGGAGCTTCACCGAATGTGACTTCCCTCAGGCTGCCATCTTGTTTTCCTCCATACTACCAGAAAATATATCTTATGATATATGATATATATGATATATGGAGAATATTTGGGCAGGGAGGAGAAATAGCCTAGTGGTTAGAGCAGTGGGCTACAAGCCAGGAGACCAGGGTTTAAGTCCTGCTGTCACTCCTTGTGACCTTGGGCAAGTCACTTTACCCTCCATTGCCTCTGGTACAAAAAAAAAACCTTAGATTGTAAGCCCTCTGGGGATAGGGAAATACCTATTGTACCTGAATGTAAACTGATGTGATTTTATTTATTTATTTTGAACTTTTTTATACCGACATTCATGTGGCAAGATACATATCATATCGGTTTACAGTGTAACATAAAATTGCAACAGGCATTACATGGATATCTCAGATCAAATGTTGGTATATAATAATAAATGATCTTAAGGTAGTCAAAGGTGTACAAGATGACAATAAAACCCAGAAAGATGTTTGGGTGTAGAGGGAGAGGAATGATTAGAAAAAAGGAGGAGATATTGCCTTGCCCTGGTGAGACTGCATTTTTCAAAGGCTATAAACTGGATGGAGTCGGTTCCGAGAGTGGCTACTATAGTCAATGGTCTTTATTCTAAAGCATATGGAGGCAGACTTAAAGATCTAAACATGTATACTTTACAGGAAAGGTGGGATAGGGAAGATATGAGAGACATTTACATA
Source organism: Rhinatrema bivittatum (assembly GCF_901001135.1). Classification (NCBI taxonomy): domain Eukaryota; kingdom Metazoa; phylum Chordata; class Amphibia; order Gymnophiona; family Rhinatrematidae; genus Rhinatrema; species Rhinatrema bivittatum. Next base: position 24,430,445 of record NC_042626.1, on the reverse strand, counting down.
TCTGCTAGATATCAATGCATAGGAAACAGCCCTCTTTCAATTGAAAGGAGGCTCTGAGATGAGGTGTTTTGGATGAGGTTGAAACGAGGTAGACTAAGGAGTAATCCATGAGAACAGCCTTCCAGTGGAGGTGATGGAGACTTGGACAGCATATGATTTCAAGATAGCATGTGACAAAAGCAGGGGATCTCTGAAGGAATGGAAGGAATTAGAACTAAGCATGTGGATGGGCAGACAAGATAGGTTGTATAATCTTTTTCAGTTGTCACATTTCTGTTTCTATGTTTAAATGACTGCTTTGTAGAGGCTGAGCTTGAAGTGTCCATATGTAGTCAATACTTTTCTTAGATCATGTCTACCTGGCAGTCGTACAAAAGTATATTCTTCTTTAATTGTAGGATAGAATAAGAATATTGTCAATAAATCAGCAATGGATTATCCTTCTGAAGAATTGGAGATATTCACCTTTTAAACCAATCAGGAATTTTTGTTTCTAACAAAATATAGTCCAAATGTTTTTTTCAGAGATGATGGGAGGGTGAGAATGGGCTATGAAGACTCCCAAATCCATCTGTAAAGATTAGTGAATAATCAGATCTTCCCTACATCTGTTATCCCAGAAGAATAGCAAGTTGTTAATACTAACTGGAAAGGAGCAAATAGTGAATTAGTCTGGTCATTTAATATTGATGAATGGCTATAAATTTTGCTAATGACATACCTAATATTCCATTCATCCCTGATAATAAGGAGATTCAATCTGAATAGTCAATAGAAACTCAGTAGTGCTTGTGGCAAGGTAAGAGTAACCATTTATGCAAACTCTTCATTAGATAGGGAGCTCAAGTTCTCTCTTAGATGACACATTTCAAGTTCTGCTCTTCGGACATGGATGAGCATGAAGAGTATGGATGGGGGCATGGATAGCTTGATTTGTTTGTGTGCGTAGGACCTCCCACCTCTCCCTCCCCCTGCTGGCCTGGTAGGGTACTTCTGGTCATTTATTGAGTCATATATAATACAGGTTATGGTCACTAATGCTTGTACATGCTCTAAGTAGATCAGGGCTGGGTGGTCTTTGGGGCATCATGGGTGGGTGAGAAGAGTGAGGCGAGACTGTCAATTCCAGACACACCTTACTTTGTGGGTTCAGAAGGAAAATAATGTCAGAAAGGAAAAATGAAAAAAATAATCAAAAATCAATGTGAAGTTAAAAAGCCAGGGAAAGTAATTAGCACTTGGACCTGCAAGGTATTCCTCCAGCTGTTGCAGTCGATGGATTTCTAACCATTGGGAAAGATTTGCACAATTAGGAACAGGCAAGTTGGTGGGCTAGTGGTAGGCTTTGACCTGTAACTATTGGTACACAGTTACTATAGCTGTTGAATCTATCCAGATTGTGACAGACAAAGGCTCGGTCTCCCTTGGACAGATGTAGTTCTCAACTTCCTAAATCTGGGTTAATCCACATCTCAAGATATATGACCTTTGGCTACAGCCTACCACAACAACTTATCCTGAGACATTTAGCCATCTTTTGTAAACATGGAAACACAGAATATGACAGCAGATATGGACCTTAAGCTTCATTTAGTCTGCCCAATTTCATTTCTAATGCAGTGCCATAGATCCCAGTTGATTTTTGGTTTTCCTCTCACTGCTTCACAACTGGGAATCTTCTGTGCTTATCCCAGGCTTTCTCAAATTCTGTTACTGTTTTTGCCTCTACCATGTCCTCCTGGGAGTCCATTCCATGCATCCACCACCCTTTTGGTGAATAAATATTTCCTGATTTTGGTCCTATTGTGACCTTTTGTTCCAGACAGCATTCTTTCTTGTGAATAGCCCTTGTGCCTTAATTATAGTTTTCAACACTTGAATATCTATATCCTTTTCTCTCTGCTTTCCTCTTTTCAAGGGTATGTATATTTGATGTAGGTCCTTAAGTCTCACATCATAGGACTTTTGGTATAGACCCTGCACCTTTTTTGTAGATATTCTCTTGAACATCTGAACCCTGTCTACATCTGTTTGAAGGTATAGCATTCTAGGTGAAGTCTCATCAACAATCCGTATAGAGAGATTATCACTTCTCTTTTTCTGCTTATGTCTCTATGTAGCCTAGCATTCCTCTGTCTCTGGTCACTGCTCTATCGCACTATTTTGCTGCCGTCAGATTATCAGACATAGTCACCCCAAGATCTCTTTCCCGGTCAGTGCACTTCAGTTTCTCATCACATCCCCTCTACTGGGTACCGCCGCAGTCCTGACCTGTCCTGTCTTTTGCTTACAGGAGGCCTTAGCACTCAAAATTCAACATAGTGACCCAAAAGTAAATTTTAAAATGGAAAGGATTGTGTGTGAGCTTTACCATAGAGAAGGCTGTATACTGCTGCCGAGAGTATCCTTATTTTGTATTCTAGCAGCTGTGGAGCAGCTATGGCAGAAAGCCATCATCATTTTGGGAAACTTTTCATGGCATCACTGAGTTGTCCTACAGGTCGCGCAAAGCGGATGCTCCCAACAGCGGAGCATCCGTACCAGCGCACGACCAACTTGGCTGTAAAACCTTTTGGCTATTTTCAGCAACTGTAAACTTTGCTGACTTTTAAGCATTCAGTCAGAGTGGTAAAATCAGTCCCTATAATTTTAGTGGCACAATAGAGTTATTATGTGATGATATCATATCATTGTGGTTTATATGACACCTCCAAGTGCTTTACAGTCTAAGAAATGAGAACTGTATTTTATTATTATTATTAATATCAGTATTACTCAGTTGCCAGTGAGAAAATGGAGATACAGGAAGATAACCTGACTGGGGCTCGGCCTCGTACCTCATTCCATTTTTACCCAATAGGCTGACCCAGTTCACTACTTATCCCATGGCATCTTAAATCCATAGTCATGATTTCCCTAATTTAAAGCAGGATGAGGACTCCATCCGTGCAAAGGTGGCAAAAAATCCAGGACCGGATCAGATTGTACCAAGATAAAAACAGAGCCAGCCAACAATCCTAAATGTGACTTGATCAAAGTCACCCTGTGAGTCACTGGTAGGACAGGACAATTGAACTCGGGAACTCGAGAGTCCTAGCAAAACAAACTCCAGTAGCCACCACTCCTCCCAGTACACAGCACAACCCTGAACAGTGCTGGGGGGATTTAGAGGAAAGAGAGAAGGCAAATTTTATTTTATTTTTTTATTTAAGTTTTTTTTATATACCAACATTCAAGACGATAGTCCCATCATGCAGGTTCACAAGAAACAGGGGTGCAATTAAAATAAACTTTACAATTTGAACAATAGTGCAGAAAAGCAGTTACATGTAACAGGGAAACAATAACTTGGAGTAAGAAGGAAAATGAAGATCAGATAATTATATATATATATAATAACATTATAAGGGGTGGCTATTAATGCTATTACTAGCGAAGTATGTTGATTGAAGAGAGTTAAGTAATGTTGGAGTTAGGAAAGGCCTAACATGTTGGAGTTAGGAAAGGCCTAACATGTTGGAGTTAGGAAAGGCCTAACATGGCTTTTTACAGACTTTGGAACCAAAATCAATGGAACCCTTTATCATTTGGTCAGGAAGATGCCTGAAACTGCAGTTAGCTAGGGAACCCTACTTCATGAGGTCCTTCTGCCACTTTTAGTTAGAGCTCCCTCATTTAATATTTAATTGATAATGCAATATTTGGTGATCACATACAGTATATTACAGTGGCGAATGACCTCACTGCTCTCCTGCTATGGTTTATAGCCCATGGTACAGGGACTTTTAATATAAAGTAGTAGCCCCAATCATGTTATCTCTCTATACCTCCTTTATGTACAATTTCTAGGACTAAAAAACCAGAGGATATGCAAGGAACACGCGGAATCATTATTAAAATACAGGAAATGATTGACCATGTGTGGTGTACAATTTAGAGTGAACGTCAACTATTACAAACAGAAGACGTACAGCTTCCAGCCCCCTTCCATCTTTTGCTTTGAAAACCCATACAAGTCATCTCTTAAAACTGATCAAAGGCATAAAAGAGTCTTTGATGAAATATTGATCTTTCTATATTTTAAAATTCTAAAGTTGTTTCATGTTTTTCTCCATGAAGTATCCTAGATCCCCACTATGTGTTTCTGCTCCCTGAATCACACCCATCCACTCAGCTGATCACATCAGGTGAAACTTATTTTACAGATGTTCTTCCAGCTTGTTCCGCAGTAGCTTTTAGAATAGAAATGCAATTGTGAGGAAACTCACAAATGTTGAGTTTTGCTGTGGAAGTTCATTGTGTGTGGTAAGCAGTCTCACCATCACCACCTCTATACAGCTCTTGAAAACTAAGAGCCTCATTATTTACTTACCATTTTTCCTAGACACAGAATAGAGAAAGCCTTAATAAATCAGGCTGTAAGGCTTTGGGTCATGTCTAGGATTGCCAGCTCATCCAGGTCATTCCAAAGCGGCTAGGACAGTCTGAGTTTTAATCCATTGGATGTATGGAAATGTAGTTCTAATTGTAATAAGAAATTGTTAAGATCAATGTTTTTAGTTTCTTGAGAAAAAGGAAGGAACTAAGCTTCTGTTCATAATTGAGGGATCAGTGATACTGGTTGAAAACACTTGTAGTTTCCATAAGAAAAACAGGACTACATCAAGATCTGGAGCAAACCCAAAATAGATCCCAAAAAATCTGAAGTATCTTTGAATCTTCCAAAGAGCTGAAGCAAATTAACATAAGAATATAAGATATGCCATACTGGGTTAGATCACGGGTCCATGAAGCCCAGTATCCTGTTTCCAACGGTGACCAATCCAGGCCATAAGAACCTGGCAAGTACCCAAACATTAGGTAAATCACAAGCTACTATTGCTTATTAATTACTGTAATAGTAGTTCATGGATTTTTTCCTCTAGGAACTTATCCAAACCTTTTTTAAACCCAGCTACACTAACTGCTGATACCACATCCTATGGCAATGAATTCCAGAGCTTAGCTATGCGCTGAGTGAAAAATAATTTTCTTCAATTTGTTTTAAATGAGCTACTTGCTAACTTCATAGAGTGCCCCCTAATTCATCTATTATTTCTATAAATTTCAAAAAGATTTCCTGCAAACTATGAAAAATCAGCTCCAACTTGCTAGCAAGTTCAAAATCCAATTGAATTTACAAAACTATTTCAATAAGTCCAAAATGTTTAGAATTTTGTGGGAAAGGTGGGGAATTTCCGTCAGACAGGCTTTAAAGATGCTGTTCTTATCTGTAACCCTGGATGCACCAATCATAACCTGGTGAAATCAAGAACATATTTAAACAGAACTGGGAACATTATTTAAAATACAGCTTATTTTTTTTTCTTGTGAAATGGCAGAATTATGCATAATCACAAGAGACTGGTAGGCAATTTGTAGAGAGGACAGCAACAGTGCTCCTGTAATTTGCACTTCTGAGAGCCAGACCCGCTATTAATTTAGAAGATGGATACGCTGACTCGCTTAACATTAGATGACCCAAGATTTTACAGGAGTCAAGTACAAGGGCCATGATTTCAATTTCTAAAAAGTTCTGCCTCCTCCTCCTCCTCTGCTCCCTCCACAGTCCCCACTTTTGGAATTTCAGAAGTAATGACTGGAGGTCATAGTCAGAAGGCTCTGAAATGTGTCCGAAGGCTCTGAGCCTTCAGTTATCCTTCAGTGAGGTGACCTGAATACTTAGAAGATAACTCAGGAAGAGAGTAGAAGCATTACTGTCCCAAGGGGGAAGCAGTGCATAATAAAACCCAGCTGCTACAGTGGACACCGATTACAGCTCCTCAGCTCTGTGTATCTTGAATTTCTCCAGTAACAAAAAAATACCTCCCAACCCTGCAATAAGGTAGTCCCTGAATCTCTGAGATCAGCAGAGGCCTTATGGTTGACCGGGCAGTCTGTAGGCTTGGTTTTTCACTTGACTTCAACCCCTTGATTATGCTGAGCTGGAAACTAAGATCAGCAGAGCTATAAGAGCATAAGAACATGCCATACTGGGTCAGACCAAGGGTCCATCAAGCCCAGCATCCTGTTTCCAACAGAGGCCAATCCAGGCCATATGAACCTGGCAAGTACCCAAAAACTAAGTCTATTCCATGTTACTGTTGCTAGTAATAGCAGTGGCTATTCTCCAAGTCAACTTAATTAATAGCAGGTAATGGACTTATCCTATGTTTTTTTTAATTTCCATTTTTAAAGCTAGGATCCATGAGATACTATTGTTCCATTCCTAGACAACCAAAATGATGGCAGTATGAATTTGTACTTTATTTATTTAACCAATTTCTATTCCGCCCATCTGGAAATCTCAGTGGATTACAGCTTCACATACATAGTTATACAACAATAAAACTGCTTTGAGTAGTGAAATACAATAAAACGTAACAATACAAACAACATAAAACAAAAATTTGGGTTTTTATAATATATTTTATTTTGTTTGCATGAATTTGTAAGCTGTGCTTTTAGTTGTAAACAACTTGGATGATATTTTTTTTAATGGAAATGTGGGATATAAAGTTAAAAATAATAATAAGATCATAGCAGAATTCAAACAAGTGCGGAATAAACAGCAAAGATCTCTTATTGGCAAGAAGATGAAAACAAAACATAGGGTAATCTGCATGGAGCAGAGGTTCAGCACAAAGCTGCATTGAAATGATTGTATTGTGTGTCCTAGAAAGCCACGGGGGAAACCCGTGCAGAGTGGCGCAAGGCTGTAAGGTCCACCTAGGGGGCCCAATAGCCTTGCACCGGCCCTGCCTCAGCATATATCGCTTGGGGAATCCATTGACAAGAATGGAGTTATAGCGGGAGAGAGATCACAGGATTTTATCATAGTGGCAATTCCATTAACTTGTTTCACGTCTGTAGGTACAAATTCATTCGGTAACAGAACGTAGTAATCCACTTTGAAGTGCCTGGAAAGTGGAATCTACCTAAATTAAAAATAAATAAAGGAATCATGGGGGCAAAAAATAAAGTCCATGGAAGCAATTAATAAAAATAGGAAATAAAACAAATGCACAAATTTCTATATCTATATATAAATGTACACATATAGATTGATATAAAAGTGACGCGGATAAAGAGCTAACAACATGCGCAGAGAATTCCCAGCGACAAGCTGCCATCTTTGATAAACAGACTGCTGATGGCAGACTTTCTGCCCCCCCCAGCCCTTCAAGTGTGCCGAAGCTAAGTGCTCGCCTCTTACATTGCACCGTCTGCTAATGGTCTGATTGCTGATGGAGCATTCTCCTGGGCCAAGATGGCCGTCCACCCAAACAGCACAGCACTTAGGGGAATCCTTCAAAGCACTCTCACCCTGTGAACATGAAATGCTCCTTCCATAGTCCCTTAAACAGAATAATTCATTAGTCAGCTAAGAACAATCAATATCACATGCTAGCCATTTACACGCTGCCTCTGTGTACCCAGTGGATGGCCTTTGATTCTATTATTTATGATTCTAAATAACTCTATTGGTGTTCAATAAAGCTGGGAGGTGCCTTTGGGAGCAGGGCACAATCACATTATGAAGACATATGGTTTACTCAGCACTAGCAGTGTTCAGCAGTATTGCCCTATTGTTAGTCTTGCTATAGTACTGTACTTTCCCCAAACAAACACACGCACACACACACAGGCTCCTTAGCCTCATTTGTGGAGTAGGTAAACGTCATTGGGTCGTGCGTTCTGCTCAGAAAGATTGGTTTGTTAGGCGATTGTCATCACGGCCCTTTGAGAATTCTTAAATAGGATGAGTCATTCATAGGAGGATGTCAACAGTCCTTGTAAAACTCAGTTCTGTTATAAGGAAACAACCATCAAAACCAGAATTTATATGCTGTTTTATTTTTTTAACCTCAGATTTCTATGGAATTCATTTACAGCAGAATCTCATGTTTACTTCTGCTCTGTCTCCCTGAGGTTAAAGATGACCCTTCTAACCCCCATCCCCTGCCCCTAACATCTAGAACATTTCTTCAAGACTTGTGTTCTTTCAGTGTTCTTCAATGGATTAACCATTCCAGTCCCAATGAAAACGCACTAGGAAACATGGATTATTTAATGGATATAATCTGTTAAATCTTCCCGTCTGCTTTACAGTTTAATTATAAATGTGAGAGGATGATGAGTCACAATTAACTCATAAAAATGTGAGTCAGAAGCAATACAGTGGCCTGTTTTTCATTTTTATACCATAAACCATGTCTCATCACTTATCTATTGTAGAAGAGTGCTTTCAGGAGAAAATTGGAGTCTACTTGAATAGTACTGCAGCACATATCAGTTAATAAAAAGGATTTTCTCTTGGCTTAAGAGTTGGTTGGCCAATGCATAGTTAGTCCTGTTCTTCTCAAATATATTTCTATAGAGAACAAGAAGCCGTTTCAAGTTACTGAGTCACTTGGTGCATTGTGCAGTTGTATGACAATGTGGCTTTCTTTAACAAGTGCATCACTTTAAACGAACCTTGTCCCACATGTTTTTCCCGCTACTTATTATTATTTGATTTATATTTTTCAGGTACTTCAAAGTAGATTACATTCAAGTACTGTAGGTATTCACTGTCCCCAGAAGGATCACAGTATAATAGGGAGATTTACTAAGTCGCGATAGTTTATCATGCAGAGGGGTCCCCCTTGTAAATGGTGGAATGAGTAGTGGTGTATTACATCATAGAACACACAAACACAATTTGTAAAAGCAATTACTTGCTTTATTAAATATGTAAATATTGTAAATATCAACAAAGGCAAAACAGATTTGCAGCAAATATTGCATAAATCAGTAAATAGTACTGCAGTAATAAAGCTATGAATAAAGATTTGTACAAAGATACTTCCCTCACAGTCTCCCTTTTGTGAGTCGATATATCTGGGAATACTGGGACACCACAGGCCTGAAGAAACACCAAGAGATGGCTAAAGGCACACTCTTGCTGATAATCTATCAGAGACTGTTATTTGCAGTCTTCTTATACTCTCATTTCTGGCTCTAGTCCAGGTTGTGCAAGTTCAGTTATTCTATTTATAATTCAGTTTCAGCAGATTTATGCCCCAAGCTGTAGTTGTGCTAGGAGATATCCTGTTACTGGCACTGGCCTTATCAAGCAGTCAGCAGAAGTTTCCTGTTTCTATTTTGGCTTGCTACTTAAGCAGACTAAGGAAAACTATCATGTTTTAAAAGGTTTTATGCTCAGCTCTGCGCGATATATTGATCCACATTTATTCATTCATTGGTGATTATCTTTGTTCCACTATTCCCACCTGCTGTTGTGCTTCCCGGCTGCGTTCGCTCTGCGGCCGGGCCTGTTCATCTTTCTCGTCTGTCCACGAGCTCCGGGCTCTCCCTCTCTGCAGCCAGTCAGTTCGCTGCATCCCCGGCTCTCCCACGTTCAGTCACCCTTCCAGGCCTCGGGGCAGGGCTCAGCATCCTCCGTGGCATCGGCCCCGCCCCTAGATGCATGCTCGTGGACCTCCCAGCCTCTTAAAGAGCCAGGGGCAGATCCCACCTCCGCGACACAAGCTGATTGATGGCTGCATTACAGGAAGTAGTCTGACATCATTTCCTTGCCTTGGCAATCGGGTCGTACACTCCGGTGCCTCTAGTTTGCCTTCCAGTGTCTCCTGTTTCAGCGCCTCCTGTGTCTCCAGTTCCAGCGTCTCCTGTGTCTCCTGTTCCAGCATCTCCTGTTCCTTCGTCTCTCCATCCCTGGTAGTACCCTTCGGACTGATCTCGCGGTACTGACTATTGCTTGCTCCTGACTACTCTTGATTTGTGCCTGGACCTGACCTCTGCCTGTTCTCTGACTACTCTTGATCGCTGCCTGGAACCGACCTCTGACTGACTACTGCCTACTGCTGACCGCTGCCTGGAACGTGACCTCTGCCTGACCTGACTACTTCCAGATTAACCACAGGTACTGACCCCTGCTTCAGCTGACCATTCTGAACTGTTACTCTGGCCTTGATCCTCACTATCCACTTGGACTCTCTGTTCTGGCCTCCTGTGACCTCTGGACATTCTAGTTTGGACATCAACTGTGCACCCTTGTTCGTGGTGGACATTCCTCTGCACTTCCTCTCTAGGAGATCCTGCAAGGCCCACCTAAGACCAGGTGGCCTGGGTAACCAAGGGCTCAACCTGAGGGAACCCTGGGTTGCTATTGGTGAAGCTCCAGCTAGCCTCTGTCTCCTCCTGTGCTCCGCCTCCTGGTGGCAGTCGCTCTCTGGGTCCGACCGGAGGGCCGCACCAATCCTGCACCAGGCCAAGGGTCCACCTCCAGTGCAATACCTGCCTCATAACAAAATTCTTCTGGCCCACTTATCTAACTCCCTGTTAGCTCTCACATCCCTCGATATTGAGCCCTTCCCTAACAAAATATTGTGGTAATATTGTAGCACAATTTATTATCGCAGCACAAATGTGCAAAAAAAAAATCACGCCACAGTATGGGGCCTAACTGCACAATGGCATCCCACCTCAGCCATGGCCGCCATCACTTAAAAGGCCCAAGGCCTAAAATATCCCTCCCTCAAAATTAGTAAAAAAAAAAGCCCCTGGAGTCAGTGACAACTCCCGTCACCCATAGAGATGGCAGTGACCTCTACAAGGGAAAAAATTTTTTTTTAAAATACACAATGACGCTCTGCCCCTTTCCTTAATGCCTCCCCTAAGTATCTCAAAGAACCCTCCCTGCCCAAGGCAAACAGGATCCCTTCCAATCACCGCCTCAAGGAAGCAAGTCATCTCCATCCCCCTCCCCTGGGGTCTAGTGTTCTTCCTAGCCCCTCCCCCTACCCTAAGGGGGGACAGCTGGACCCCCACCTTCAGTCTACCCCACCTACCTCAAAAATGCTCTTTAGTGTTCAGTGGGGGACTGGAGCACCCTCAAGCTCTGGGCTCGTTGACGCCATTTTTCAAAATTGTGTTGACCTGAACTTGCCCCTATCGTGTGATTGGAGGGGGGGGGGGGGAGGTTGGAAGGGGGCCCTTTAGTCTCCGGCAGGGGTTTGGAGGGGGCGGGGCATCGTCATGTGTTTAAAAACTCCATTTGTTTTTCATTGTGGCAGTTGCTGCTGCCTCTGCAGGTCGCAGGGATCACCACTGACCCCCCCGGAGCCATTTCCTGGCTTCTCGGTTTACTGGCATCACAGGAGCATTGGGAGGCATGTTTGCTTCCCGACGTCTCCGTGATGGTTTATCTACCCCTCCCTGAAACACGATAGAATAACAGGGCAGACTTTTTTTTTTTCTGCCGTGTTATTTTTATTTACATTGAATTGCCCATGCATAAGCTGCTTTGCATACATTAGGCAATTTTATGCAGACAAAGCAGCTTATTTCCATAGGGGGAGAAATTCACTGATGATATCATATGATAAACAGCATTTACCACGGCTTAGTACTTCTCCCTCCAAGTTTGTACCTGAAGCAATGGAAGATGAAGTAACTTGGGCAAGGTTACCAGAGCAGCTGATTTTGCAGCCCACTTCTCTAACCTCTGTGCTACTCGTTCACGCTACTTAAAGCAAGATAAAACCAACCCTCTTCACAGCAGCATGGATAAAGAACAGCTGTAATTTCAAAACCCACTTTCTGTGTTTCTTCCAAAATTTCAGCCTGCTTATCTCTGTTTCTTCCTGATTCCGTCTGGGTCCTAATTCTCGTTTTGCTGTTTTGTTATTTTATGTCTGTAAACTACTTTTCTTTCTTGTATCTTTTGGCACTTTATTCTTTGAACAACTATATGTTGTTGTTGTTGTTTTTTTTCTTTTATTATGGCTATCGCCCCCACCTGTTGAACAATTTCCTCAGCCTCTGAAGATAAAGTGTGCAACCGTTTTTAGTTTCTTCTGTTGTTTGCATCATTTCAGGAGATATTTTGGTTTTGCTTAAGGTCTTCAATGCACTGTTCTACACCTTATTTAATCACTCAGTTTCAGCTGAAATGTGCTCAGTACATCCCCTGTGCTCTATTGATTTCCAAGCAAATACAATGGGCCAGAGCCTGACCAGGCCAATGCAAATCAATCAAGCAACAGCAGAATCAAGGCGCAAAAGGTAGGATGTCTCTGTTAGATTTTTCTCAGCTTTGGGGCACAAAGGAAGCCTGTGAGTAGGGGTTGGTGGCTGAATGAGCAAAGAGCAGCTTACATACTCGTCTCGGCTGATAATACATACAGCTAGAAATGGACTATTGGTTACTTAAGCACCCATTGTTTAAAACCAGCATAGTTAGAACAGACCATTGAAAACTGATTTTTTTTTCAATTTATATTTTTTATTGCTGTCAATCATGAACATTGAAAAATGTGAACAGAAATCTGATGTTAACTGATTTTATAAACGAAATAAATTCAAAGCAGTTAATACGAAACAGAAATGATACAAGTATAGATGCCATGGAATTCTTCTCAGGTGGTTTAGTATTGTAGCACATGTTCACTCTCATACACATACATGCTCATTCTCCCTCACACATCTGACACTTAAACGAACCCCTCTCATTCTCCCATACACCCCATATGCACTCTGTCACCCACATGCTAACTCTATTCTCTCCCTTTTCCATACACACTCACATAACCATTCATTCTCACATGTCCATGCCCACTCACATGCTCACACACTCCCTTCTTTTCCTCTGATATCGATGTTCACTTATGATCTCCCTTCTGTCCCTCTCCCATGCACACACACGCTCACTCATTCTCTCTCCTGCCTTGAAGCTACCATGGAAAGGAGAATTGAGTTTTGGAATTGGTGTGGGCTCTTCAGAATCCTTTTGTCTTTCCTCTCATGTCCATTTGACCAATTTGGATTCTGGAAGGCTGCTGGAACTAAGACACTTTTAATTTCTAGCCATGATGTCATACGCCAAGGTTTCGGCATCAGTCAGTGTTAGGTTCTTGTCAAATTAGATCTGACCGCAGCATTGGATACATTAAAACATTGAATCTTACTTCAGAAGTTACAAGAATGTGGACTCGTCAGGAAGGCACTTCATTGGTTTAGATCACACCTATCAAATAATCAACAACAAATTAGAATCGACTCATCAATATCGACTTGGCACTCCACTGACACTGGAGTTCCTCAGGGCTCTGCATTCTCAGCCACTATATATTTAGGTTCCCATTTGCAGATTGTTATCATGCCTTTATTAGAACCAAATAAGTTCTGTTCGGCTCTTCAAACACAATTGTTTACAGGCTTTGATTATTATTGCAACTTATAGGTTGCAACGTATAGGGTGTATGCAGATGACGGCTTTTCTCTCCCAGTGTCATCTACGTGGTCTCCTATGTTTCAGATGGTTTCTTTATGTTTATCAACCGTTAAGGCCTGGTTACATCGAAATAAATTGGCCATGATTTTGGAACGTGTGCCCTCTCAGGATAAACCAGCCACCTTTGCCTTTGAGGATCATCCGTTACCAATGGTATCTCAAGTAAAAAAAAAACTTTGGAGTTACTATTGACACCAATCTTTCTATGCAGCCACAGATTAATGTCATAGCAAAAACAACTTTCTTTAAGATAAAACTCTACAAAACCTGAAGCCTTTATTAGAACCAAATAAGTTCTGTTTGGTTCTTCAATCATAATTGTTTATGGGCTTTGATTACTGCAACTCCCTATATTTTGGTGACCATTGCAGATCCTGCAGTACACTGCCACTCTAATAGGCATAAATGTTGCTCCATATCTTTATAGCTTGCTCTGACTTTCCATATCATGGCGCATAAAAATATAAAGTCACCATGATAGTTCATAAATTACTGGAAAATCCACAGGCGCCATGGATCAGTACACTGCTGAATATACAGTATATGCGCCATCTAGGACCCTTTGGTCATCTCAGACTAGGCTCCTTATGGTCCCATCTCTTAAGGCTGCACATGTGTCCATGCCGAGAGAGCGTGCATTTACTACTACAGCTCCTACTTATTGGAACACTCTGCCAGAACTCATTAGACTGACCCTATGTACCAAAAGTTTCAGGAAATTGTTGAAAACCCATTTATTTCAATTAGATTATGAAACTGAAGCCTAGCAGCACTAAGATTATACATATAGGAAGAGCTATCACAAGGCAGTAGCCATTATGAATTTTATTTTTATATCATTATGTTGCTATAATTATTTTTTAAAGTATTTGTTAAGTATGAATGTAAGGATGTGAACTGCCTTGAACTTTTGTATTAGTATATACAATTTTTTAAATAAAATAATTTCTTGTGCTATGTTGGCATCTTTCTAAAACTGGTCATCCGTACTAGAGAATGCTTGAGACATTCGAGAGCTGTGTCTGCCTCCTGAACACTGCTACCCTGACCCCGTCATCAGCTGAACAATTCTACAAAGGTTGGAAACCTCCTTCTCAACCCATCCCATGTAAACACACTGCCTAGTTTTTCTTTTCCTTGATGACTGCAGTGCTAATTAATGTTTGTTTTGTCATCAAATGCAATGAATTTTGTCTAAAAGCTTGTTCACCCCCAGGGCCACCTGCATGACTTAGCCTCTCTTGGTTTTGACTTCCCAGATCAGGACTTTCTGAGAACTACAACTCTTGCTTTATGGTTACAGAAAAATCAAAATCAGAAACTCATGCCCCGGACTGCCATCAGATGAGTGTCAGCCAGGAGCGGATTGCCCTATTGGGGGGGTTTGGGCATCCCCCAGTGGGCCGGTCGCTCTAGTCACGTGGTCTGCCGAGCATGGCCGTGACAGAGCCGCGCTCGGCAGACCATGGGGTATCTCCTGGGCCGGCCTGGGCGGCGAATCCCCGGGCCGGTCGTCATCGGGAATCCGCCCCCGGTGTCAGCAAACCAAGAGAGGCTCAAAAGGAGAAGGTTAAATGGGAATTATGTTGCAGGTATGTGACAGCAGTGCAGGGAGAAGAGGAGAGTGCCAACACAAAGTTCCATAACTTCATAGAGTGGAATTCATGCAGGATTTTATTTGATTCTCTACCTTCCAGTTGGAAAGCTCCTGACAAATCATGCAAGTGGAAGCTAGGATTGCCATAGTGGCATCACAAAATTCCAAGGTCTCTGCCTGGCTGCCCAAGGAGTCCTTGCCTGACTGGAGAAAACCTCGGAACCGGCCAGACCCGGCATGAGATGCTGTTTATAGTGCAGGGTTCTTTTCCTTTCCTGAGGAGGGAAGTACATAGCTTATTCAAAGGTGTGGATATGGTTCCCGAAAACTGAAAGAGGTACAGATGGGATGGTGTTTCCAAACTGGTTTGATTTCTCTGCATATCAGGGGAGGAAAGAACCTCACTCTTAAGCCAGGGCATACTGGGTACAATCTCAGTTTCTCACATTTATCGCTAGCCCTCTTCTTTAATACTTGCATTGTCCCAAGGAGAGCTTCCTTCTGGAGCTCCTAAGCTCCTTCAATCCCGGGACATGAACCCAGAGATTTGGAATTGTTCACGGATTCCTGGGGAGCGCAAACCACCTCAATCTGGTTTTGTTTTTTTTTTTATTGAGCACTTAGCTTGCATCCAGCAGACACCAGACCGGGAGATGATCGGGAGCAGTGCGAGGTTAGAACGGCACAAGGCAGCCATTATTTAAATATCTATGAGCCTGAACAGGGAAACATTCAGACGGCAGCTGCCTGACTTTGAAGGGCAGTTTTGGCAGCTGCATGAGGCCAGGATGTAATTTCTGTCTCATAAAAGAATAATAAAAGAAATATATATTTACAGTATATTGGCTTTAGAAAATTGGTCTTTCAATAAAGGAGCACTGTTCTCGGCAGAATACTGAATTACGTTAGCTTTGCATTCTTATTTCTTTAGGGCTGGAAACAATTTGAGTAGCGCTAGAAGGGGGACCCCTGGAGAGGGGGCGGGGAGAGAGGGAGGGCGCTGCTTAAATGAGGTCATTGTAGAGCAGTAGCACCGTCTCTCCCTTCTAGGAGGGTTGCTGGCCGCCTCCTCTTCGAGGGGGACAGCTATGAAGGCGAAGGGGGGAAATAGCACATGTGCATTTTAGAAATGTGTTGGGGTTTTTTTCCTCCCGGACTGAACGCAACACACAGGAACGTTTCTTTTTTACGTGGCTAAAAGTTGGCACACTATGGAGCCCGCGCCTACTTTTATCTACATTTTAGGAGGGCAATCTTCAGTCAGGCCAGTTTTCCCGGGTTAAATGCCTTTTGGAAATTACCCTCGTTGGGGGGGTAATCTTTTTTTTAAATAGTTGGGTAGTTGCAAGGTGCATGCACGCTATTAGCATGCACACTTTATGGCGGTTTCTGAAAGAGAAACCGTGCAGGGCGTTTCTCTTGCATTGCACCTGCTATTTTGAGTGGGTGGGCGAGGAGGGGAAAATAGCGTGCGCACTTTTGAAATTTGCCACCTGCGCTGTTTCCCCTCCCCTGATCCAGGCCTGCATTTGCCAGCAGGTACACTGGGTCGAGCTGGGAGGAGTTACATAGAAACATAGAAATGACGGCAGAAGAAGACCAAACGGCCCATCCAGTCTGCCCAGCAAGCTTTCGCACTTTTTTTTTTCTCTCTCATACTTATCTGTTACTCTTGGCTCTTAGTAATCTTTTTTATTCTATTTCCCTTCCACCCCCGCCATTAATGTACAGAGCAGTGTTGGAACTGCATCTAAGTGAAATAGCTTAATTAGTTAGGGGTATTAACCACCGCAATAAGCAAGCTACACCCATGCTTTTCTGTTTATCCAGAGTATGTAATTCAGTTCTTGTTGGTTGTTGCCTGAATATAGATCCACATTTCTTCATTCCCACTTGCCATTGAAGCAGAGAGCTATGCTGGATATGCGTGAAGTGTCAGACTTTCTCCCCTGCCGTTGAAGCAGAGAGCTATGCTGGACATGGTGAAGTGTCAGACTTTCTCCCCTGCCGTTGAAGCAGAGAGCTATGCTGGATATGCGTGAAGTGTCAGACTTTCTCCCCTGCCGTTGAAGCAGAGAGCTATGCTGGACATGGTGAAGTGTCAGACTTTCTCCCCTGCCGTTGAAGCAGAGAGCTATGCTGGATATGCGTGAAGTGTCAGACTTTCTCCCCTGCCTTTGAAGCAGAGAGCTATGCTGGATATGCGTGAAGTGTCAGACTTTCTCCCCTGCCGTTGACTTTCTCCCCTGCCATTGCCGTTACTCCTGCCTCTTCCTCCACTCGACTTGGGAACTGCATTCAGAGGTACAGCATTGGTCTGAGGGGTGGGATGCTGGGTCGGCAGAGAGATGGGCAAACATGGGAGGTGTTCATTTGGCACAGACCGAAGGATAGAGGATTCAGGCCACAGGATTTACAACTTTTCTCTTTTTTTTTTTAACATTTGAAGTTGATGGGGGCGGGATTGGAGGGCAAGGTGGGTGCACAAAATATATTTTCAGAAGGGGAGCGAGAGGTGAGGGGCGCACCGGCACGAGTGGCACATTTATTTTTCAGAAGAGGAGGAGGGGGGGCATTGGGCAGAAATCAAAAACATTTATTTTTCAGAAGGCGATTAGGAAGTGGGGTGTGGCAGCCGTTATAGTGTAGGTTGTGTTTTTTACTTTGATGTATTTTCAGTACTAACCGGCTAACTTTTAGATTGGGGGGGGGGGGGGGAATACTGAATAAGCTGATGATCGGCTACAGCTACCCGAATAACCTTATCCGGGCAACTTTATCCAAGTATCTTTACTCTGCTAATTTTGCTGCTGGCCGGCTTACGGAATATTGACTCCATACATGCTAAAAACACAAATGTTTTCTAACCCTGTAGTCTTCAGCTCCGGAGGCCTATGCAGAAGTGAGAAGGTATCAGATAACACTTGCAACATTTCATTCCATTACCAGCATCCTGTGTGTTATCTCGTGGGACAATTAAGCAGAAGACTGGCTGGCATCTAGATCTGGAATCTCCAGAAACAAAAGACTTGGAACAGACCATCCTGTTTACCCACTCTCTGCAGACCATCAACTCCTTCACAGCATTAGCAGAAAATGGACTTGATTAAATTACAGTGATGCCTCATTACATTAACTCAGTATCATAATTTAATTTTAGTGAGTCAAACCATCATAAAAAGCTACTTTTCTGAACCAAAATACTGAGAAAAATTGACATCAAAACTCCGGAGAAAGACAAGAGAGAAGGGGGGGGGGGGGGGGGCGGGGGGATGAGGTAATGCTGAGGGGTGTGAGACTGAGTTTCTCTCTGACCTTTTTGCATCCCTAGGGAAATGTTATACCAGTAATTTGGCACGCTACAGCTTGGTATGCCTGTGGTAACATTCTGAGTACGCCATGCTATAGTTGTTTCTCAAATAAAACAGCTCCAATGATTGAGTGTATTTTATATTAAGGCATTTTTTATGCTTTGTAATATTGTCTTAATTTACCCCCTGATGTGATGATGGTTGGAGGCAATTAGATTGGTACTGTATATATACTTTTTTACCCCTGAGCCACACGGAGAGAGAAAGAAATGAAAGGGGTTGACAGCGCATTCCTGAGGGAATGCTTTGGGTGCAACACATTAGAGGGTAGTATTCCTGAGGGAATGCGCTAGATGTAGTTCACTAGAGGGCTGTATTCCTGAGGGAATGCTCTAGGTATTGTGCACTAGAGGGCAGTATTCCTGAGGGAATGCTTTGGCTGTAGCACACTAGAGGGCAGTTTTCCTGAGGGAATGCTCTAGGTGTTGCACACTAGAGGGTGGTATTCCTAAGGAAATGCTTTGGGTATAATATACTGGAGGGTGGTATTTCTGAGGGAATGCTCTGGGTGTAACACATTAGAGGGTGGTATTCCTGAGGGAATGCGCTGGGTGCAGCATTCCTGCAGTACAATGCTTGAATCAGCCTATTGGGTATGAAAAGTAGACTGAGTGATAACATTAAGTCATAGAACACTCAACACATAATCTGGTAAAAGCAAAACTTAGTTTACTAAGTGTTGTAAATATATGTATGAAATCAGCAAAGAGAAACATCATAATGAATATCAGTACATGTACACAACATCACAGTAGGCATTACATAGATTAATCAAGTAAATAAGATTGCAATCACAGAGATAAGAATAAAGAAAATGTATTATACAGAGAGTACTCTCCTCCTAGGTCCTCCTTACTATGGAATCTCCTCCTAGGTCCTCCTTACTATGGAATCGAAGAATTGTGTGATGCCGGGAACTTCACATATAGAACCATCTATTCACTATCTTGTTCGAGGCTCATTCAATGACTTACTGTTGCACACAGCTTTATATATTTTATTCTCTCAGACTTTAGTCCAGTCTCTTCAAGTTAGGTGTTTCAGTTTGCACCCATAGCTCTGAATTTGCTATCTGGAGTTGTCAAACTATAGCAATTAAGACTCAAAGTTACAGTAATATTTACAACTCCAGCTATGGCTGTTAAAGAGATATCCTATACTAGTCTCCTGAATGCTGGCTCTCATCAATGTTATCTCTTAGAACAACAAATGTTAGAGGAACCAAATGACTCTTGCCCCCTTACATTATCTGCTCATCAATAACAGCCAGAGACAGTGTTTCAGGGTTTAGTAATTCTTATGCTTAAGCTGTGCTAAGCTGAGTCCAATGTCAATATTGATCCATATTTATCAATTTATTGGGGGTTGTTTTGATCCATAGCTAATCCCACTTTCATATCACAAATGTCTTCCAGGAATCTTAACCAGCTCCCCAAAATGGGCTTCTTACATTGGGGTACTGGAGCTTGGTGTTTGAATGGGAATGCCACAGCTCTGACTGGCTCTCTGTGCTGCATCAAACTTGCATGCGTATCCTGCAGCTATGGTGGAAAGTGGAAGGGAGAGGAAGGTAACTGCAGAAGAGGGCGGAGGGAGCCGATGGTGCCCATCTTTTCTCCCAGAGCTGAAAATCCTTCCAGCTCATAACCTAGATGTGGTATTGGAAAGGTCTTTAACCACATTGTCTCTGCAGTTTTAAATATTGTTTTCATTTTAATGATTTATTTTCCTTTGCTTCAGTGATTTCTTAGTTTAAAAAAAAAACAACAAAGTAGTAAAAAAAAAAGTGTGAACTTTCTGGTATTTTGTATAACATTGGAAAGTGCCTCTAAGCCTGCTTCTTATTGTTTAAGAGTGTGTCAGATATATGTCTGGGCACGACAAGAGGTGTGCTAGGTAATCAAGGCATGCACCATAAAAGTTTAGGGCTAAGATATTTGAACGCTTGCTCACAAATGCTGAATGCATCAGTAGTAGCAAATATATATACATACACATATATGAAGACAAGCCAGCTGCAACAATTAAGTTATTAAAATTCCTCTGTTAGACTCTGGCTTTCAATTTACTGCTGGGAGTAAAAGCTGCTTCTGTTAAGCCACACCCCTATGTCACTTTATCTCTCTAGCATGTCCTGATGCTTCACTTACCCAGTCAATATTAGGGTAATTGAAATCTCCTATTATTACTGCACTACCAATTTAGTTAGCTTCTCTAATTTCTCTTAGCATTTCACTGTCTGTCTCACCATTTTGGCCAGGTGGACGGTAGTATATCCATATCACTATACTCTTCCCCAACACTCAGCTATGTCAGAAATGTAAGCAAATACATAAGAGCTTTCCCATTTTGACCTTCATCCATGAGGATGCCACATTAGTGCATCTAAAGCATGAATACAGCACAGACAGCTGAAGAGTGGGTCTTCCAGTGGGAGCCCTGAGAGGAGGCGCTAACCTTTAAAAAGGAGATAGAGCAGCTTTTAAACCAAATCAAAGGGGAAAGCCGACAGTTGCTCAACAGCACATGGTTCTGAGGGAGGTATCTTCAAAGGATACTAATGAAGCATTAGATTTAGGGCATCCTAACAGAGAGGTTCCATAATTAGAAAAGTAGTCCAAGTGCCTATTATTAAAAACTAACCTGAGCTAAAAGATTCCAGTTTATCCCTGTCAACTGAAAAGCAGAATGTTAATACAAACAAAAAGCACACTTTGAAATGTTTGTATGCTAATGTCAGAAGTCTAACAAGTAAGATGGGAAAATTAGAATGTATAGCAGTGAATGATGATTGGCATCTCAGAGACATGGTGGAAAGAGGATAACCAATGGGATAGTGCTATACCAGGGTACAAATAATTTCGCAATGACAGAGAGGAGCATCTTGGTGATGGGGTGGTGCTTTATGTCCGGGATGGCATAGAATCCAACAGGATAAAAATCCTGCATGAGACTAAAAGCACAATCAATTCTTTGTGGGTAGAAATCCCTTATGAGTTGGGGAAGAGTATAGTGATAGGAGTATACTACCATCCAACTGCCAAGATGGTGAGACAGACAGTGAAATGCTAAGAAAAATTAAGGAAGCTAACCAAATTGGTAGTGCAGTAAAAATAGGAGATTTCATTTATCCCAATAATGACTGGGTAAGTGAAACATCAGGACATGGGGGTGAAGGGCTGATGTGCACGGAGCAGGAGAGAGACTTTGGGGTGATAGTGTCTAATGATCTGAATTCAGCGAACCAACAAGAGAGGGAGCAATTTTAGATCTAATACTCAGTGGAGCACAGGATTTGGTGAGAGAGGTAACAATGGTGTGGCTGCTTAGCAATAGTGATCATAATATAATCAAATTTGAATTAATGACTGGAAGGGGGACATTAAGTAAATCCACGGCTCTAGCACTAAACTTTCAAAAGGGAAACTTTGATAAAATGAGTAAAATAGGTAAAAATAATGAAAGATGCAGCTACAAACGTAAAGAGTATGCAACAGGCATGGACATTGTTAAAAAAATACCATCTTAGAAGCGCAGTCTAGTTGTATTCCACGCAATAAGAAAGGTGGAAGGAAGGTCATACGATTGCCAGCTTGGATAAAAAGAAAGGTGAAACAGGCTATTTTAGCCAAAAGATCTTCATTCAAAAATTGGAAGAAGAATCCATCAGAAGAAAATAGGGTAAAGCATAAGTGTTGGGAAGTTAAATGTAAGACATTGATAAGACAGGCTAAGAGAGAATTTGAAAATAAGTTGGCCGTAGAGGTAAAAACTCATAATAAAAACATTTTTAAATATATCCAAAGCAGAAAGCCTGTGTGGGAGTCAGTTGGACTGTTAGATGATCAAGGGAGTTAAAGGGGCACTTAGGGAATATAAGGCCATCACGGAAAGATTAAATGAATTCTGTGCTTCAGTGTTTACTGAAAAGGATGTCGGGGAGATACCCATTCTGGAGATGGTTTTCAAGAGTGATGATTCAGATGAACTGAACCAAATCACGGTATACCTGGAATATGTGGTAGACCAGATTGACAAAATGAAGAGTCGTAAATCACCTGGACTGGATGGTATACATCCCAGGGTTCTGAAAGAATTAAAAAATGAAATTTCAGACCTATTTCAATTAATTTGTAACCTATCATTAAAATCATCCGATGTACTGAAGATTGGAAGATGGCCAATGTAACCCCGATATTTAAAAAGGGCTCCAGGGGTGATCTGGGAAACTATAGACCAGTGAGTCTGACTTCAGTGCTGGGAAAAATCATGGAAACTTATAAGGAATAAAATCACAAAACATTTAGATAGACATGATTTGATGGGACACAGCCAGCATGGATTTACCCAGCAGAAGTCTTGCCTCACAAATCTCCTACATTTTTTTGAAGGGATGAATAAACATGTGGACAAAGGTGAACCAGTAGATGTGGTGCATTTGGATTTTCAGAAGGCTTTCGACACAGTCCCGCATGAGAGGCTTCTAAGAAAACTAAAAAGGCTTGGGATAGGCAGGGATGTTCTTTTGTGAATTTGAAGCTGGTTAAAAGAGAGGAAACAGAGAGTAGGATTAAATGGTCTGTTTTCACAGTGGAAAAAGGTAAACAGTAGAGTGCCTCAGGAATCTGTTCTTGGACCGGTGCTTTTTAATATATTTATAAAGGAACTGGAAAAGGGTAAGATGAGTGAGGTGATCAAATTTGCGGATGACACAAAATTATGCAGAGTAGTTAAATCTCAAATGGATTTTGATAAATTGCAGGAGGACCTTGCAATACTGGAAGATTGGGCTTCTAAATGGCAGATGAAATTTAACATGGGCAAGTGCAAAGTGATGCATAAACGGAAAAATAATCCTTGCTATAGTTACACAATGTTAGGTTCTGTCTTAGGAGTTACCTCCCAGTAAAGAGATCTAGGTGTCATAGTGGATACTACATTAAAATCATCAGCTCAGTGATCCAAAAAGCAAACAGAATGTTAGGAATTATTTGGAAGGGCATGGCAAATAAAATGATGGATGTCATAATGCCTCTGTATTGCTCCATGGTGAGACCACACCTTGAATACTGTGTGCAATTCTGGTCACCGCATCTCAAAAAAGATATAGTTGCACTGGAGAAAGTGCAGAGAAGGGCGACCCTTTGAGGAAAAGTTAAAGAAGTTAGGGCTGTTCAGTTTGGAGAAAAGATGACTAAGGGGGAATATGATAGAGATCTATAAAATCATGAAAGGACTTGAAAGGTTAATGTAAATCTGTTATTTACTAGGGGGCACTTCATGAAGTTAGCAAGAGCTCATTTAAAACAAATTGAAGAAAATTCTTTTTCACTTAGTGCATAGTTAAGCTCTGGAATTCATTGCCAGAGGATGTGGTTACAGCAGTTAGTGTAACTGGATTTAAAAAAGGTTTGGATAAGTTCCTAGAGGAAAAATCCATAAACTGCTATTAATTAACAAACAATAGTAGCTTGAGATTTATTTAATGTTTGGGTACTTGCCAGGTACTTGTGATTTGGATTGGCCACTGTTGGAAACGGGATACTGAGCTTGATGGACCCTTGGTCTGACTCAGTATGACCTATCTTATGTTCTAAAGAGGCCCCTGCAGGTGTCACATTGATACAAGTATGAATACAGTACAGACAGCTGAAGAGCAGATATTCAATCAGAGCCCAGTCCGGGTGTCACATTGATTACGAAATTTTTCTCCTCTACTCAGCTAAAAGGATGTGCAGTCTTCCATAGTGCATGTATTGTAGGCTGAGCTGTGAGGCAGTGTTCTCAGAGGTTGGGGGAGGATAATGGTGGGTGGACAGGATATTTTCATTCATTTTTCAAAGAGAAAGTACTTGGTGTTGTTTCTCTTTTGAAATGTAAATTGAAGTCCACATGCAAAAAACACCTGCGTACTTTACAGCTGTGCAGGCTATTTGAAAATTAAAAAATGCCCTTTCAAGAACATAAAAATTGCTCAAGAAATGCTCTCTAGTACACCGGTAACATTAAGAGAAATGGGAGACCCTTCCGGGTAGACCGGGTAAACCAAGTGGCCCTTATATGCCCACATCCTCTGTGTTTCCATGTGACCCTCATAGAAAGCAAACACCCCGTATCACCCAAAACACAGGGAAAAAACAGGGGAAAAAAAACAGGCTAGAAAAGAAATAGAACCAATAGGAGAACAATAAGCAAGTAAACAGGGAAACTGATATTTGAAGACTCTTTGCAGTTGTTTTAATGGACAGCACATTGTGAATTTGTTAGGATACTTGAGAAGCCATTTAACCATAAAGACTAACAACTGCTGCAGTAACCTGCATTTCCTGTTCAGAGATGGCTAAATGCATATTTTCCATCCTGTAAGAGGTAGTTTTATTCTAAGCAGCCACAGACTCGGCGCTAATTACATTGGAATGGTCAAAGGGCAGGAGAGAGAAAAGCTTTGCTTTGTCCATAGCTGCTCTACAGAAATTGCAGGAAGAAAAGTAACTTTCAGTCCACCAAAGGTGAAGGGACTCGTCGGCTTTATTAAGTCCAAGACGACTTTCAAACCTTCGGGAAGATCTAGTTCTTTACTGAGCAAAGGAACAGATGCTGTAGTCCTTCCTTTGCTTATTATTTGCCTTCAGTGCAAGAGAAACTATCACTTGGTATTTGTACCTTCCTTTTATAAGTCCTAGAGTTGGGCAGACATCTAAGTTTGAATATGTGAATACTAAAACCAAAGTTAATCAGCAAACCAATTCAAGTCCAATAAGCCACTCAGTCGTAGAAGTAACAGGCTTTGAATCCATGTGCCCATCCCATTCTAGAAGTGGCAGGTTCTGAATGCGTGTGCCTGTCTCTGAACCATCCAGTCCTAAAGGAGACAGGCCCTGTATCCCTCTGCCATCCATTTATAAAGAGGACAGGCCCTGTATCCCTCTGCCATCCAGTCCTAAAGGGGACAGGCCCTGTATCCCTCTGCCATCCATTTATAAAGGGGACAGGCCCTGTATCCCTCTGCCATCCAGTCCTAAAGGGGACAGGCCCTGTATCCCTCTGCCATCCATTTATAAAGGGGACAGGCCCTGTATCCCTCGGCCATCCATTTATAAAGGGGACAGGCCCTGTATCCTTCTGCCATCCATTCCTAAAGGGGACAGGCCCTGTATCCCTCTGCCATCCATTTATAAAGGGGATAGGCCCTGTATCCTTCTGCCATCCATTCCTAAAGGGGACATGCCCTGTATCCCTTGGCCATTGATTTATAAAGGGGACTGGCCCTGTATCACTCTGCCATCCAGTCCTAAAGGGGACAGGCCCTGTATCCCTCTGCCATCCATTCCCTGTATCCCTCTGCCATCCAGGCCCTGTATCCCTCTGCCATCCATTCCTAAAGGGGACAGACCATGTATCCCTCTGCCATCCATTCCTAAAGGGGACAGGCCCTGTATCCCTCTGCCATCCATTTATAAAGGGGATAGGCCCTGTATCCCTCTGCCATCCAGTCCTAAAGGGGACAGGCCCTGTATCCCTCTGCCATCCAGTCCTAAATGGGACAGGCCCTGTATCCCTCTCCCATCCATTCCTAAAGGGGACAGGCCCTCTATCCCTCTCCCATCCATTCCTAAAGGGGACAGGCCCTGTATCCCTCTGCCATCCATTCCTAAAGGGGACAGGCCCTCTATCCCTCTCCAATCCATTCCTAAAAGGGACAGACCTTGTATCACTCTGCCATCCAGACCTAGGAGTCTTTCTCTCATTGTGTCCTTGCCACAAGTCAGTGAAGCGTTATGCATTAAGCAGCAAAATGTACAGATTCATAGGTTCATTCCCCTGAACCTTTCAGTCCTCCTCATCTGCTGTTACACAGATGAAGAATATGTCCCCTTTTCATACAGTGCTGTTTTACCTCGCCTTTCTGTTGCTAGCACTTTTGTCTAGAGCAACCCATTGCACTGGATACCGCCCAGGCCAACAGACTCCCATCACTCAATTCCTCATTCCCCTTTCCTGACTGTGAGCTGATTTTATAGCTGCAGCTACAACTCGGGGCTTGTAGTCGTGAAACAACAATTGAATTATCATTCTGAGATTTGTGCCACCAGTGGCCTAACAGTGTAAACCAGCAGCAGTTGGTAATACTCAAGGAAAAGCGAAGCCCTTGATTCTCCCAACATATGCGCTGCAGTACTCAACGGGTAATGTGTTGCTCCCCGGGTGATATTCTAAAGAACTGAGAATTACATTCCCGGCCTGTTAGCGCTTCCTGTGCGAATATTAATGGCCAGGGCTGCGCTGCTGTCTAGCAAAGCACAACTGAGTCCAGGCAACCCGCCAACGAGCCAAACGCGGCCATCAGAGCCCAAGACACAGGAAGGCAATTAGGTTTGCTGTTCTCAAAGAGGAAATAAGCAAGAAAACAAATGGGGGAAAAAAAAAAAAAAAAAGACATCCCTGTAACTCTGAAAAACCCTGCAGAGTCTGCACGATGAGAGGGCAGTTCTTCATTTTATGGTTTATTGTATTGCTGAGTCCGTTGTACATGCGCGTCTGTAAATTATGCATGTGAGATTGTTATCCGCGTTGAACAGCACTGGTGGGAGTTGCACAATGCAAGGATTTTAAAATAAATAAATAAATACATTTCGAAGACGGGGTTCAAAGACATTTACCCAGGGCAATAAATACTTACCTGGGTAGATTGCCCTTGGTTGGAAAGTGTACGTGTGGCCCCCCCCCTCAGAGCAGCTAAAATTGTGCTGTAGGACGCAGGCACTAAAAAGAAGCATTGCAGATGGCGTTGTGCTTAGGTCAGTGGAGTAAAACAGCTTGCGTGCACGGGTACCGTTTTATCCCTGGGCAAGGCACGTGCCCCATTTGCGCACGGTTGGCTACATTTTTGAAAATCAAACTGGGCAGTTTCCCTTTGAGAATTAGCCACAAGGTATGTGCTTAAAAATGCGTCCTGAAAATGTGGTTGCCGTGGGTTGAAAGGTTTGAAAGCCGAGGAGTGCACCAACAGACAAAATGAATATGGTTTGGTTTTGGTTTTTTTAGGCGAAAGCGCTAGAAATGTAGATAACATTATGGTCACATGACCACGTGCAATTCAGGACCTCCCTAATAAATCAGCAGCTAAACAGGACTGTCTGTAAGACCCCCCTCCCCCAATACTTCCCTTCCTCCCACCCTACGGTGGGGAAGTACCATCCGATAGATAAAGGAAAACCGTGTAGCAATGAAAAAAGAAGCCATGGGGAGGAGGAAGGAGAGGGCGATGGAACCTAACCTGGATTATTCTCCATTCAGTCAGTTTCCATTTACCTCAGAGAGTACTTCCACTGCTCCTGCCTAGAGCCAGGTGTTGCTCTGGATCTGCTCACAGCTGGCAGCATACAGAGCCAGTGCAAGAGTATTTGGTGTCCCAAGTGACCCTTTGGTCGTACACACCCCCCTCCTCTAATTTACCTATTGGTGGCAGCCGCAATATAGAGCTCGCTCTTACTGGTGGTAGCGGCTCTGGCATAGCATTCCTCTGGGGCTTGCTCTGGCAGGATTCTGCCACCCCCAAAACTTTGGTGCTCCAGGTGACCACCCTGTTTGCCTAATGGAAACACCAGCCCTGGTGGCGTATCTAGGGATCGGATCATCCAGTGATACTGACAGAAGTTAATCCCAAACGGTCACAAGAATAAAGTGTAGGCTACCAACTGGTGCAAAATGGAGTAAATGCAGTAGAGTCAGGAAATGCAACAAATTTTAATGAGTCCCAAAACAACTTCAACGTTGTGAAAAATTTAAATCTTTATTGGCGGCAACTCCATTGCTTCAACAAAACACATATTTTAACCAAGGTCCCCCGACACGGACCCGT
This sequence comes from Rhinatrema bivittatum, assembly GCF_901001135.1. Taxonomy (NCBI): domain Eukaryota; kingdom Metazoa; phylum Chordata; class Amphibia; order Gymnophiona; family Rhinatrematidae; genus Rhinatrema; species Rhinatrema bivittatum. The sequence continues at coordinate 24,402,276 of NC_042626.1, read as the reverse complement.
GTTTCGCCAAACCCGGCTGCATCGGGAGGGACGTATTTAAGGCGGAGTTCATATGCTTAGAAGCTACGCGTTTGAGGAAGTAAATTTAGCAAGGAGAGCAAAATGGAGTAAATGCATAAGGTGACAATGGATGTCTGTGCTCACTGACCTAGTATTCTAACTATGGCATCAGTAGCGATTGGTGAACTGTATTCCTCTGTTGATATGTATTTTTTATTTCATTGATTCCGATTTTTATTTTATGTTTTCTTGTCCCCTTATGTTATATGTATTGTTTGTCTGTTTGATAGATTTGCTTTAAATTTTGTAGTTTAATGTGAATTATATTCTGTTGCTTGTTTTTGTAAAACTGCATTGATCAACTGCAGTTGTGGAATATAAAAATAAATTGAAATTGAAAAAAATATGCCTTAGCTCAGATTAGGCTTCAGTGTATCTCTCTTACATCAATTTTATGTTTAACAGTAAGCAATCCCTGGATTTCAGGGCAGTCCCTCTTGAGGAGGTACTTTCTTGGATTTAAGCAGCACATCCATCTAATCTGTGACTTCTGGCAGTCAAGTATGTGTCCAGCTGAGAGCCAGGCTTGTCCCAGTTCAAGAATCGAAGCAGAATTGGGAATCGGAGTCGAATCCAGTTCCTTCTGAAGTGGCTCAGGAAATCCAGCCAACACTATTCCACTTCCTCTGCTTTGGAGGAGGCTGGGGTAAGTGCAGACAATTTCCCTGGATTCTGCTGCCAGCTGATGTGAGGAAGGACAACAGATCCCATGCCAGGCCAGCTTGCTTCTAATTAATGATTAAATAACATGCCTTTGGGGCTTAGACATTAAGGATTCCTTAGCGACAGATGCTGCATAATGTTTTCCAACTTCCAGAATCTGAACATTTAATGGACGCGCCTATGGTCCTGGAGCCCGGCTGCTGCAGCAGGACACTGTCACCAGAGCTTGCAAAACAGGGAACAAGTTTGGATCTTTCTTCAACCCCCATGTGCTCATGCAGAACTTGGTGCTGTGGACTCAACCAGGCGAGAAAGGAAATGAATGACAGATGGGCTCATGCCTAGTTGCATCATGAAATGAATAAATAGTTCCACTTGAAAAAGGAACTCCATCACATCATTTTCTCTTAATAACAGAGTGATCATCTTTATTATATCTCTTGGTTTACTTGTCCCGTTCTTTTTGGGTGGTTTTGGGTGTCACCTCTACAACTGCCAGGCTGCATCTTTTTTTTGGTTTACTAGTTATTAACATCACTTTTACACTCAATTCTTGGTAACAATTTAGTGCTAGGCTCAAGTCACGTCGACTTCATGCATCCAACCGTGGCTAGCAGCTTGACAGGTGATGTACGTGAGTGTGCAAGTGCACAGCCTGAGCTTCAGAAGTCTCTTTCACTAGATGTGGTAAGGTACGCTGGGGACCCATGGAAAAGGGACGTCTATTTCCAATTACAGGAACATGGGAATAAGCAGAAAATGTCGTGCAGTGGCCTTATCCTTTAAAAGCACATGCAGGAGTTCCTTATCCACTAATTCTTAAACATCACCAGGGTCTTGGTGCTACTGCTGAAACCTTGGACATTATGTCATTTCTTGTTACACTTTGGTGCTGCCTTCAGGATCATTCAGATATCATATTGTAAGCATGGTTTTTTACCACTAGGGGGATCCAGAGGGGGAGGATTGGGGAGACCCTATACCCCCAAAATTATTTTTTTATTATTGGGGGGTACAGTGGGGGAAAGGGGGGGACCTGCTGGGATATACTTGTATTGAAAGGGGGTGTGGGGGATACTCTTTTATTGTATTATGACAGGGTTGGGGAGTTGGCGGGCCGTCATGCAAAAGGCCAGTGCAACGTTGTTTTGCCCTGTGGTGTTTTGCTGCAAGACAAAACAACATGGCGATTCATTCGCAATGTTTTTTTGGGGAGGGGCTCAGTATCTTGGCGACACCCCCTGTGATATCGGGCCCCTCCTGCGAAAAAAAAAATCACAGCTTAGTGCATCTAGGTTTTAAGTTTGTACCTGAGACGATGGAGGGTGAAGTGACCTGCCCAAGTTCACAAGACGTGGCATCACAATTTCAACCCTTGTTTGCAGCTCCCTGCTCTAACCACTAGGCTACTTCTCCAAGTTAAGGAAGCAGGACAGCTTGCAAAGACCAGAATAATCCTTAGAGTATCAGGGTAATGAGTAAATGCAAAATAATCTCATAGAGTCCTACTAAACTAATGATTTCATTATCTGGCAAAAACTAAACCTCAAAACTTAAAAAAAAAAAATCTGTAAACTGCTTTTGTAACTGGTGGCTCATTTTCCAAGAAAGAGGAACTAACCATGTTTTCAATTGCTGGTGCTCTGCCACCTCCTGGAGAAGAGCGGAGAGCTGGTAGAGACGCTAGCCTTGGCAGCTGGATTCATTCCCAATGGATTTCTGCTTTTTTTTTTTTTTCTGACGGCCGAACTCTGTCGGGGGAGGGGGAGGGCCCGCATCGTGCTTTTCTGTGCCTGAGCTCTATATGGGACTTGCTTCTAACGCCTGCAGCCATGAGTACCTGCCGTGGGCATGGGCCCGGCTCAAGCATAAAGATTTCACGCGTCACTGGCACAAGAAAGTGAATGCTGCCATTTGCAGGAGTGAGCGGAGTGCCCTTTGAGTGCTGATTTATAGCGCCATGTTATTTATTCAGCGTGCGCATTGTGAAGGTCGTTAGCAAGGAAGCTTTTTGGCTTTAGGAGCTCATGCAGGGGATGCGGAGGATTTGCTCTGTTCCTTGATGTCCGACTAAAATAAATTTTGCCAATAAACAGCTCGTTCAGGGTCAACCAACAGGGAAGTGAGGGGAGGAGAGGGGAGGAGAGGGGAGTAGCAGAGGAAACCTACTTGTTAGAATAAAAAAAAAAAAGACCCTGCGTGGATCAGAGAGAGAGAGAGGATACATGTATGAGTTGTAGCAATGAGAAACATTATTTGCCTGTAGGGGATTGTTGGAAACTCGATTGCCTCAATATTGCCCATAGAGGAAATTCAAGGTCAGTTCACAGTACAATTTAATTCGAGTACAGTTTTCTTAACTTTTCCGTGGACCCAGCCTCCACATTCTGTCAGCCATAATTAAAGTACAATTGGAAGAGGACTACAAATAGTGATTTGATCTATCATATGGATGGGTGGACTCTCATGGAACTTAATAGGTCCCACCAGAAATGGAAGGCCAGAAATTTGTCCCAACCTAAACTTACTGGGACGACAGGTCACACATTTTGACATTTTTACCACTAAAATTCACAGAACCTCCCATGATGACTTGTGAATTTTGACGCCATTTTAGAGGTGGAAAGATAATTCTGGGGACTTGCAGTCCCTTCAGCTATTGAAATCTGACCTTTTTGCCATGGTCCATGGACAGTTCCATCACTGTTGCTCTGACCATCCCAGGCAATGGATTGCGCAAAGAATATCAACAGTGTGCTAAGCAGTTCTAGGGAAACCTAGCAGACAGTGTCTCCAGTAGCAACAGCCTGAAGAGTTCTGCTTTCTAATTTCCTTCAACAGACATCCAACTTTAAAGAGAAAAAAAAATTAAGACATTGAACAATAAGCAGATTGGAAGAATAAGCTGCACCCATCAATTCATTTAAAATTATTCCTGATGCTTTTGTAATTTAGTCTGAACCCAGAGTTTAATTAACATTAAAAATAAAAGCACAGAAAGTTTTCCAGTCTTTATATTATTTTTCATCCAAGAGTTGAATGAGTTGTGTATTTGAGAATCATTGAGAATGCATATATTTAATTTAATTATTACATCAGCCACAACAAGGCAGATTGTGAAATTGCTTCTTTGGCTGGATGGTTTTATATCATTGTTTTAATTCTCTCCCTTTTATTTCTTTCTCTGAGCAACTTTAAAATCCACGAATAATGACTGAACAAAACTATCAGATTGAAATCAGAGTTTTCACTCTGAAGTGTCATTTTGAAATATATTAAGCATGGTAAAAGTGTTCAGACTGTTCAGATACTATCAGCAACTTAATGGTATGAAGTTATACTACTCTAAATCTGCCAGGAAAGGGTGCCTGGGATAAGATTTTGTGATATCTCAGAATCTATCATAGAGTTGGGTTTGATCATTACTGGAGTGGGGAAACTAACTACCAAGCAGTACCCCAACCTATATAGGAATGGTGTTAAGCATATACTAAGAGGTCCTTGTTAGCTGGTACTATGTGCCACAACATGCTGGTAGGGGCATTCATCTTTCCGAGTTAATACTGAATCAGTGCACCACCATGGTGATTCAGGGCAGTCTTCCCCCTGATTTGGTACTGAGCCAGTGTCCCACTGTCCTAAGAGCGGCACTCATCCTTCCAAGCCAGTATGGAGCCAATATCCCAGCATGTTGCTGGGCACAATCTGAGCCAGTGCTGAATCCATGCGCCAGCATGGAGTTACATAACAACATAAGACTTGTCATACTGGGTCAGACCAAGAGTTCAAGAGTTCATCAAGCCAAGTATCCTGTTTCTAACAGTGGCCAATCCAGGTCACAAGTACCTGACGGGATCCCAAGGGCTAGATAGATCCCAAGCTGCTTATCCCAAGAATAAGCAGTGGATTTCTGCAACTCTACCTTAATAATGGTTAATGGACTTTTCCTCCAGGAACTTGTCCAAACTGTTTTTAAATACAGCTACACTAATAGCTTTCACCACATCCTCTGGCAAAGAATTCCAGAGCTTAATTATGCATTGAGAAAAAAAATATATCTTATTAGTTTTAAATGTATTACCCAGTAACTTCATTGTGTAGCCCCTGGTCTCTGTTCTCTTTGAAAGAGTAAACAATGGATTAACATTTACTCCTTCCATTCCACTCATTATTTTATTGACCTCTGTCATATCTCCCCTGAGCCATCTCTTCTCTAAGCTGAAGAGTCCTAACCTCTATAGATTTTCCTCATAAGGGAATTGTTCATTCCCCTTCACCATTTTGGTCACCCTTCTCTAATTCTGCTATATATTTTTTGAGACGTAGTGACCAGAACTGCAACAATACTCAAGATGAGGTCACACCATGGAGCGATGCAGAGGCATTATGATATTCTCAGTTTTATTCTCCATTTCTTTCCTAATAATCCCTAGCATTCTATTTGCTTTCTTGGCTGTTGCTGCACACTGAGCAGATTTCAACGTATTACCAACTATGATACCTATTTCCTTTTCCTGAATGATGACTCCTAATGTGGAACCTTGCACTATGTAGCTATAATTTGGGTGACTCTTCCTAAGTGCATCACTTTGCTCTTGTCCACATTAAATTTCATTTGCCATTTGCATGCCCAGTCTCTCAGTTTTACAAGGTCCTCTTGCAATTTCTCACATTCCTCTTGTGATTTAACAACTTTGAATAATTTTATATCATCAGCAAATTTGATCATCACACTGGTTGCTTCCATTTCCAGGGTATTTATAAATATATTAAAAAGCAGTGGTTCCAGACTGATCCCTAGAGTACTTCACTATTCACCTTTCTCCATTGAGAAAATTTACCATTTAGCCCTAATCTCTTTTTTCTATCTTTTGGCAATCCACAATAGGACACTGCCCCCTATCCCATGACATTTTAATTTCTTAAGAAGTGTCTCATGAGGGACTTTGTCAAATGCTTCCTGGAAATTCAGATACACATATTTAGTTACGCCATCAAAAGCATTAAGGACATTCTTCTCTCTGAGTCATTACTGAACCATTATCCCCAGTATGGTGGCAGGGGCACTTTTCCTCTGACTCAATACAAAGCCAATGTCACAGAGTGGTGCTGTGGAGCACACTTTCCCTTTGAGATGGCACTAATCAATCTTCCTGAGTGTGGTGTTGAGAATTTCTATGAACAGTGCTCCTCTCCCACCAGCAGGGGCCCTCAGTGGGCCATTTTTCCTGCTGCTTAGTCTTCCAAACCCTGTGGCTTGGAGGTTGTGCTGGCAGCCATGTTCTCTGCACTGCCACAGTTTATGATCTTGTCTCACAGGGACTACTGGGCTTATTACTCCATTCTTGTCATAGCCTTGCACATACTGGCTCTAATCTCTGGTCTTCTTATGTTGTCTTTTCGTGTTCTAGCCTGGTATTTGCTCTTGTTCAAGCCTTGTATCCTTGTCTTGTATTGGCTCAAATTTGTTGCCTTTGGGATTTGCTTGTCTCTCAGACTTGTTTGTTCTTGTTCTGTTTGAGGCCTTAGTTTGTGGCCTATTCTTCTTGGTTTTTGTGTCTTGTTCCTGCATCTCTCTGCCCTATGTCTTGTGATGCACTCCCTGCCCTCTGTTTGTTTTGTGGACACCTCTTCTGTTCCCTCTTTTGTTCCTGCAGTCCAGCCCTGCTCTTGTGGGGGTCCCCCTGGTACCTGTCCTTCTAGCACACCTCCTATTCAAGTCCTGCCAGCCACTAGAACCTGAGGGCTCCACCCAAGGGGAAGATGCATTTTCTGCTCCAGGTAGCTGCATCGGTGTTGGGCCGCTTCATCTCCAGGGCATATATCCACTGGCAGTTCCTGCTGTGACAGGTATAAGAGTACTCATTCCCAATATTTTCCCTATTTTCCACCATGATGTTGGGGACACACTTAACTGCTGAATGTGCTCTTCTCTGGGTGAGTCATTCCTTTGAGGTCTTGTGGATATTAAAGACCTTCTCGCATTTTTCTCAAGAATGAAGAGGTTCTTCTTGATGTCCTAGTCAGCATCCATGACTGGCGGTGCAAGCAAACTAGATTCCTTCCCATCTTCCCGTAAGAATACCAAAGCATACTGTAATATGGAAATGTGTTCATTTCCTCCATCTTAGTATGGAGACGATGACTTCCTTGACAATGATACACTGCATCTTTCCAGATCTACCTTGCATAAATGACTTTTGCTTCTAACATGCACATAAAATTGCTTCTGCAACAGAGGTGGTATATGGTATGGCAGAGTGTATATCATAATCTGCGTGAATGCTGTCATCTTACGCTAATGATTAAAGTTATTTTATAGAAAACAAGTTTAGTATGATACTTTTATAGATTTTTTTATTTTTTTTTTTTTTAGTGCTAGTGAAATATATTCGCCTGACAGCCCTGGGAATGGAAATCTTCTAGGACCCACAAATACAGCACCAGCAATGACAAGGCAAACATCCAGCCAGCAAAAATGACACCTCAGATCAGATGTGCTGTGCATCTTGATCCACTGTTGCCTTGGAAAAATAGCGCACAGTTCTCCGACAACCAGTCTTCGAAAGGAGTCTGTTCTGTGGGGTTTCAGATGTTCACACTTCCAGTAATAATACTCACTTTGTATCAACGAAGAATTTTTACTGCTAACTTCTCTGAGCCCCCTGTAAGCAGCTATGTTTGAAACAGTGTCCAGAGTCCCATACATGGCACAAGATCGGCTGGTCCATGCAGTGCGTGACATCATAATTAGCCTGCACCTTTCAGATCCAGGGAATGTGAGGTAATTTGTGGCTATCCTCCTCCAGGAGATTTATGATATGGCGATGTATGAGACTGCATCCAAGTTTTCCAACCAACCTAGAAAGATGCATCAGAATATATAATTTACCTTCTTTTTTTTAACTTATCTAGACTAGAAAGATAAGCTTTAAATGAAATTCAGATGAATAAACATTTAATTGTTAAACCAGCTGATAAAGGAGGCACAGTAGTGGTGCTTCATAGACAACAATATGTAAATGAAGTGTATAGAGAGCTGCAGAATGCTCGTTATTATCAGAGATTAACATGCAGTCCTACTCAGGATATCAGTGTAATATTTCAGGATGTTGTACAAAATGCTGAAAGACTGGGTTTTCTGACACATAAAGAGATTTGTTTTTTGACAACTAAGAATCTGAAATACCATTATTATATATAGTCCCTAAAGTACATAAATCTTTACAAAATCCTCTGGAGAGACTAATTGTGCCAACAGTGGGATCTGTTCTAGAACTCTTATTGATTTTTGTAGATACTTTTTAAAAAACATTTGTTACATAGACTCAGTTGTTTATTCAAGATGCATCTCATATGTTACAACTGCCACAAGAAATGCATGACATTACTACTGATATATTATTGGTTACACGATGTGAAGTCTCTGTATACAAATATACCTCAATGCAAGGCAACTGAAATTATACATATGACTTTAGAAACAAAGGGTTCAACCTTGTTGAGTATCCATATGGTTTATAGATCAATTAAGACAATTAGCAGAAATTATGTTGATGAGCAACTATTTTTATTCTGTCCACTTTTTATTTACAAACACATGATATAGCCATGGGAGCAATATTAGCTCCTGATGTGGCTAATTTATATGTTTCTGCCTTTGAGGAATCTTTTTTATATTCACCAAGCTGGTACCAGGATATCAAGTACTGGAAGAGATACATCATAAATGTATTTTTTTTGGACATCCACAGAGCAGAAAAGTCACAGCTTTGTGCAATGGTTAAATACCCTGGATCCACATTTAAAATTCATAAGAACATAAGAACATGCCATACTGGGTCAGACCAAGGGTCCATCAAGCCCAGCATCCTGTCTCTAACACTGGCTAATCCAGGCTACAAGTACCTGGCAAGTACCCAAAAACTAAGTCTATTCCATGCTACTGATGCCAGTAATAGCAGTGGCTATTTTCTAAGTCAACTTGATTTATAGCAGGTAATGGACTTCTCCTCCAAGAACTTATCCAAACTTTTTTTAAACCCAGCTACACTAACTGCACTAACCACATCCCCTGGCAACAAATCCCAGAGTTTAATTGTGCGCTGAATGAAAAAGAACTTTCTCTGATTAGTTTGATGCACAGAGTTTGTCTTGTTTGCACATTAGGATCTTGAAAAGGCCAGGGGGAGATTAAAATGGTCATGCATCGTAAACCTATTGAGTTAACAACCTTTTAAGATATGTTCGTCCTAGAAAACTGAAAGAAGAATTACCCATCAGGCTCTAGATTTAGAACATTGTTTTTTGGAGAGGAGTTGCACCTTGATAATACGTAGGGAGGATAAATTTAAAACAAGTGCATGCACGCCCATATACTCAGTTATATGCACGTGTGCACGCATGTCTGTATAGTTTATATCTTGCACGCAAACATGCTCAGACTATATAAAATACACTTAAATCTACCCATCAACATGTTCACCTATCTAAAAGATAGACAGCAAGTATTTTCAACATAGCCGAATAAGTAGCATTTTAACACATGTCTGGCTATCTTACTTAGCTGGAAAAGTAGCAGTTCTTGAGACTTATCCAGCTAAGTGGCAGCAAAGCCGTCAATTACCTGGAGAAGTCAAAATTTATCCAGATAAGTGGCACAAATCTCTTATACACGAATATTTGTGTCCTAATTTTAAGCATTTATAGGTGTAGATTTCACACGTGTTATTTTCCATATCACTTGTCAGCTTTTGCAGGCGTAAATCATCAAATTTTATAACATGCACGCTTGAAGGAAAATACGAGTTTTACCAATTGGTCCACCAGTTTGCCCAGTCTATCTCTAGGTCATGAAGACCCTCCTGCTTCTTCGGCCTGACCTCCCCCCAGTCAGTATTTGGCTGTAAATTATTTTATTCTCGCTTACACCAGATAATTAGCAGATGTAAATATGCACAGGTCACAGCCTTGCACACGTCCCTTTGGCAGATTATAAAATAGTAACTTCTACCCTTTGGCAGATTATAAAACAGCAATTTATATGCGTAAATGTTGACCCCCGCCCCCGCATGCCCTGGAATGTTCCAGGCCCGCCCCTTTATCATACGAGCAAATGTATTCGTACACCAGTACTTGCACGCATATGTTTGAGGTTTTTAAAACAGCATTTGGGCAAATATGTGCTATTTGCACATACATCTGCTAATTGGTGCATGTACAGCTCTTTGAAAATTCACCCTAAAGCTTATGAGAGAGCATTGTTTGTTAATCGGGATCTGTTACTTCCATGCCAACAAAAGAAGGAAGAAGAGCGCATTGTGTGGGTGCTGCTGTATTCCTATAAGGCAACAGTGACTGCAGCAGCTATTTAGAAATATTGGCATGTGTTATCTCTGCACAAGGTGTTTAGGCAGCCTCCGTGCATTGCGTTTCACCAGCGGTATTACATCTGAGATAAAGTAGGAAGCGCTATGCTGCAGCCAATTGGAAATCAAGAAGATGTCATTCATGGTCACTTTCAGTGAGGCAATTACCGTTTTTGCGCACAAGCAATGGTGGGTGACTGTTGGATTAATCCCTATATCGGGCCTGAGTTATGAACATTGAGTTATGACAAACTGTAATTCATCATTTGCAGTGATGTCAAAATTCACACATGTGAACACCTTAAAATTACAAGCACACAGTGAGGGCACACAGTGTGGACAATAATTGATCAAGTACCTCCAATGTGGCAGTGATAAGAGTAGCATTAAATAAAGGGAACAATATTGGATTTTTAATTACAGTTTGTGACCCCTTCTGGCATGAATGCTGAGGTTGAGTGGTACTCGATCATATAGGATCAATCAGATGATGTTTCCATTTCATTGATTGGTTTTGAGAAAGCATGTGATTTTTACTCTTTCATTGATTGGTTGATTTTCATCATATCCTGGAGATTGAAATACGTACTGTGCTTCCTGTTTTAGGCAATGCTGTTAGCCGAATCGCAGTATCTTCCAATAAGAAAGCCTCTGATGAAGACGATCTGTTTGAAACATGGATCCTTGTAAGGCAAGGAAGTCAGACTGAAGTTATTACGAGCAGCTTCTTCGGTGTGAAATGATACTGGATCAGATAAGTATTTTATATAAAGATTTTTAAGTGCATGTAAAAATGTATTTACAAACACATTTACAAACAAATTTCTATTGAACTTGTGGGACAGGTGATTAAAATGTGGAGTACAAACATACACCAAGTAAATGGTAAAATTTTCCTCTGTTATGATTATGAATATCCCATTTTGGCTCATAACTCTTAAGTAACTGCTGGTGTATTTGAGGTGTTTTGGTGGATTTGGAATTTACGAACAATAGATAATACACCTGCCATTGCTCATGTATCAAAAATAAATTGGCCTCATTTTAAATCAAGAAAAGATGTCAGTGTTTAAAACTATTTTATTCATCTTTGAAATTTGTAGGAGTTATATTTATCCTAAACTGAAAAAAAAAAAAATATATACATAAAATGCAAGAAAAAACATCCTGAAACATATAAGAATATCTTATCAAGGCACCGAACAAAACTTACATTCCATTTTCTTAATACCTACAAATTTTCTCTCATTTTTAAGAAAAGCAGGTTATGAGAAACAGTATTTTATGTTTCATGTCAGCTTCTTTTTAAGATCCACTGTTACGTTGAAGGAAAAATGTGTGAAGCTCCTTGCAAACTGTTAGTGTTGGAATCTCTCCAGGACAAATTAGCTTTCTCACCAGACACACTTATTGGCTTTAAAGGACATGGCCTAGTAGTTAAGAGTCATGGATAAGAAACCAGGAAATCTGAGCTCAAATTCTATCTCAGCCACTGGGTGTGACCTTGGGCCAAATCACTTTATTCCCCTGCCTTGGGCGCCATCTTGGATTGTCTGTTCCTCAGGGCAGGGATTCATTGTATCTGTCTCTGTCTATAATGTGTTGCAGAGGGCCCTGGTTAAAAGTACCACAAATATGGTTATCACATTTAACTCCACTTTGGGGAAGGGCTCTTCCTTCCTACCCCTGCAGAGATTTGGATCGCTCAAACAGGGTGGGGAAAACTGGGTTCTGTGGAAGGGGGAGGGGGCAGGAATACTCCAGCAAGGCCACCAGGAGAGTTCACAAGGCACAAGAATGAAAAATCCACACCAAGAGAATGCTCCAAACAGGAAAGGTTTACTGAAAAAAAAAAAATGGCAACGTGTCAAACAATGCAGAAATCTAAAGTTCAACAAATACAGGAAAAAAAAAAATGGCAAAGACTCAGTGTCCAAAATAATTCTCTACTGCAAAAGGTTCTTAACTGGCAAAATGACACAGCTCAGTCCTTAGCGCAATAGATGGAAATCACCCGTCTCCAGTTCTTTCGTTATCTGTGCAAGGGTCTCTCAGTATCTGGGCCCAGGAAACTCTCACCCTCCATGGATTGGACAAGCAAGGGTTCCCAGGTGGACAGGGGTGGAAAAAAATTATCTTCCAAAAATCCTTATACAAAAATCTAAGACTTCACACAGTCTCCCAGTTTTAGCTCTTCCCAGGCTGAAGACTACGAATAGCCGTTGTCAGATTTACAATCCAAAAAAAAAAAAGACCTCCCAGCCTAATCGCACCTGCAGGAGGACCTGGTAAGTTTAAACATCTCCAGCGAGCAACTCTCAGTTTCCACGTCTCATTTTCTAGCCACTGATAGTTATTCTGCTAAAAAAAAATGCAACACTTCATTTATCATTGGTTACGGCACAGTTGCTCTATCCATCCGATCTGAACCTGTACAAATTAGCCCGGGACTAATATCTTCTAATTCTTCATTAGCAGAACATATCCCCGTTTTGGTCCAATAACTTATTGCCTCGTGCAACTAAGTCAAATACCTAAGCAACACCCCTTTTTCATCCGTTCTAGGTTTCATCAACCATATCATGCTGGGTGTCGGTTGCAAATGCTTTTTGCAACAGAGGCGCTGCTAGCCCTGTGTTATGGCTACTGGATCGTAAACCCAAAATAAACCTTTTTCTAAGATAACCACTTAGAGAACAGAAAACAACTAGCTCTGCAGAATAAAATGTAAAATGTTCCACTGTTTCTCAATATAGCTGATCTAGAATATGGAGACGTCAAAACCCCAAAAAAGGTTTTCTACTCTAAATTCCACATCGTCCTCAGATGTATCAGAAAAGTTCTTACTCGATGTTCTTTTTTTTTCTCAAGATGACTAACTGGATCTCTTAGGTGAAATGTTTCAGGCAGCAGAGACCAGCAGGTCTCCCGATCTTCTCCTTTTTGGGGCAGGAAGGATAACCCCAAACCTCCTCCCCAAAACACAAGACAATAATCTTCATCAAAAAAGTCAAAAGTGGGAATCCTTCTGCAGTGAGTCACCTCAATTCCAGCCCACCTTGTATGGGGGACAGAGATCGGTGGAAACTTCTTTACCTCCTGATCTAACCCTAGCCAGGGACTCCCCAAAAACCCACCAGCCAGGGGAACCAAGACTCTCGCAGAAAAAGAAAATCCCCAAAATAAGAGTCCAAAAGCCCAGAAACAACCCCTGAGGCCGGCGTCAGTGGAGCGCTTGCCCCCTTCCTATTCCAGGCAGGATTCCAGGCTGTGAGGCCTAGTGCCTGAACAGGGGGACAGACTTTAGCTCCAAATACACTCCTTCTCCTCCAGCTGCCCTCTAAACATTGCCACACCTTGCAGTGATGCGGCCGGCTTTTATACAGCAAGGGGGACTGGCCATTCAAGCAACCTCAAATGGAGGAGCTCTTCCAAAACGGTGCACCCCTCCCTCTACTACTAGATTTAAACTAGGGCCAATTCGTAATGATTCCCAAAGGCTGATTAAATGCCTGCACTTTGAATCTCAGTTCGCTGACACCTGCATCAGTTTGGGGGGGGGGGGTCTCTAAAGTTTTCAAGAGAAGGGTCACATGGTACATCTTAGATCACTGAGGGGGCTGAGGGGGAGGGAGGGAGGGGGTTCTTCCACAGGGGCTTCCTGAGCCGGGGGATGAGGGGCAAGGAGGGAGAGGGCCCCCTCAGAGTTGTTTGCTGGGAAGGATTTGGAGGTGGAGGCTCATGTTTGGCCCTTTTGGTGATTGGAAATGCTTGGCAAGAGGGAAGGCAGGGTCCCAAGGCTCCCAGGGGTGCAGGGGTGTGGCAGAGGATCAGTAATAACATTTCTGGATTTCTCCAAAGTTGGCAGTCCTGCCACTCCTCCATCAATATTGCCCCCCTGCTTCCCCCTCTCCCCAATATCTGCCCACCTAGGAAAGCAGGGGGGATGGGGAAGGTGGATGGATGGCAGGATGGGGGTTTATTTGTGTGTGTATGATGTACTCTCCCTCACTCACACGTCCCCCGTGCACTTTTGCTCCCTCGCCGCTTCCTTCCCTACCCATTCTCCCTTTCAGAGATTTTTTTTTTCTTTTTTTGTAAATGTTTAATTTAACCATGGAACATGGGATAATTAACACATAATAAAATGAGCAAGATTATTGTAAATATTTAAAAAAGTAAAATGACTGAGTTCCTGGCCATGCACTGTTAATAAATACATTCTTATATTACAGCACTGGGAAGGCTAGGTTACTAATGGCAAGCATAAGCAGGCAGATGCTGCTGAACGCAGGTCTGTGTTAAGTCAATAAACTGTAACCATGAAATACAGAAGGTTGCCCGCAGTGGAGAGCGATGAGTAGGCTCCAGCAGCCTCTAGTGGCAAGAATGTGAACTGCAGCTTAGAAGTATATTGTCCACTGGTTGTTCTCCATCTTTAGACTGCTGGTGGCCATGGCTCATGTCGCAGCTGCCTTAGTTGGATTCCATAGTGGCTGACCCCATGGGGTGAGGCTGTTGCTTTCTCTAGGCATGGACAAGGGACACAGACTTGAAGGGTGCTTTTCCCATCCCCAAGCTGAGTTTTTAGTGTCATGATGAACTTCCATGGTACGTTTGCGATAAATTGTCATCTTTGAAGTGGTCACCAGGGTGGGCTATGTCGCCTTCTTGATTTCACCATGTTCTGTCTGCAGTCTGAGAGTCTTGCCATTATTAAAGAGCATTACTATAATGTATTGGTCTGTATGCTGCTTAGTTAGCTTTAGTTACAGCAGTTTATTTATTTATTTATTTATTTATTTATTTAAAGGTTTTTATATACCAATAGTGTAGCTGGGTTTAAAAAAGGTTTGGATAAGTTCCTAGAGGAAAAATCCATAAACTGCTATTAATTAATAAGCAAGAGTAGCTTGGGATGTATTTAATGTTTGGATACTTGCCTGGTTCTTGTGACTTGGTTGGCCACTGTTGGAAACAGGATACTGGGCTTGATGGACCCATGGTCTGACCCAGTGTGGCATATCTTATGTATATTCAAAATAAGCGGTATATAAGCACTTTCAAATAAATAAATAAATAAATAAATACATTCATACATAAATAAATAAATACTCTAAATCCTAGGACCTTGTTTTTAATACTACTGCTGCTGGAGGGCCTGAACATCTGTGGCAAGATACTGTAGGTATCAGACATGGACTGACAATGATAAATAAAAAGAATAAACCCAAAAGTCAACTTCCTGGGAGTCAGCTGCATACTGTAATAGTGTGTGCTATGGTTCTACAAACCAAGCCCATAGTCTGCACCACACAGGAAAACTGCAAAAGAGATCACAGGGTTTGCTCTTTATTTATTTATTTATTTATTTATTTATTTATTTACTTACTTACAAGGTATACAAGGCATTAAAAGAAATATACAATATACAATAAGGCTTTCGGCATCTCATTGCAGAGGGACCTGAGATCCTTGTGCATGCTAATTGAGGGGTTTTGGAAAAAAAAAAAGTTATATTTCATAAATCTAACATCAAAGCAATCACAGAGATCCCAGGTTAGGGACCAAAGAGGTTTTATAAAGAGATTTTTATAGGGCACATCTTGAATGCAAGAACAAATACTACATAAGTCAAAGTGTGCAATCATGAGTCCTGTTTGCTACTATAGAATCAAAGTTTGTGACCGAGTGAGGTTTGTTGACTGGGGAGCGAAAGAAAGTTCATCTGAGCTGAGAATATACGAAACTTTGTTTGGATACCTTGGGCCTGCCCCAACAAACTAGATCAGGGCTGGGGAAAATCTTATCTGACACTGCCTGACCCAGTTCTGCTGCTCACAGATAATGGGGTGAAAGGTCAAATGTTTACTTTTGTGCTTCAAAAAATGTTGGTAAGACTCACAAGCTGTGAAACAAAACAGTAGCTCAGATCTGGAGAGCATCAATCCACTGGACTCTGTGATCTCCTGGGGTCCGGAAGGAAGAATGAGAGAAAGGGGGCGATGGGGAGAGGGGGGGCGCGGGGGGGGGGGGGGGTGTTTCTGATTAAAGCTGGTCCAGTTTTCCCTTTTTCCCAGAAACCCCGATGCACATGGTATGACTGGAACAGACTTTTGGCATCCAAAAGAGAATGTCAACTTTCAAAAAGATGCATTTCTAAAACACAGAAAGATCATCCAGACCGAGCCCATTAAAATGTAATTCCATTTACTTTCAATAGATTTTGCACTGTGACATCATTCAAGCGCTGTGATTCATGTGGCCGGGAGTGGAAATGGGAGCAGGTTCTGCCGGCAGCAGTGGCAAAGGATTCTGCCTCAATAAACTTCCTCTTCCCTTTGCATGAGAGCCGTAAACTTGTCATCAGCAGGACCAGGGTAGCTGTCCACAGCAGGCCCGTTTATCTTTTAAGGTATCTGAAATATTATTCAATGACATCATTTCTATTACAGTATGCAGCACTCTCCAGATACACGTAGGTAGTTCCTTCTATATAGAGCTTACCGTCCATTCAACTCAAATAAACGGGAGAAATAAAAGACTTATGGATTTTCTTTTTTTTAATGGAAAATGGTTAAAATCAACAAGTTTGTGATCAGGAAGATCAGAGGTTAAGATTTGAAAGGTGGGTGTTTAGGCTGGAGAGGGAGCATGATGCACTGACTCAGGAAGCTTGCTCCAGGCTTTCTGAGTGAGCAGTGAGGTGGAAAGTACGGAGTCTGGAGCTGTCGATGGAGGAGGAGGCCCTAGATAATAGGGATATGCACAGAAAAAATATTTTGTTTTGTTTTCTTCATTTTGTTTCTTTCTTCATTTTGCTTTTCATTTAATGGTTAATTAAAATGAAATAAACACCAAAGTGGCCCCCCCCCCCCAAGTAAAAAAAAAGAAAAAAGGAAAGGAAGGGACTCTGTCTCCCCCACAAGTACAAAAAAATTACTCTCCTCCCAGCCTTCCCCATCTCCCTCCCCTCCTCCTACTCATCCAAGTTCATTTATAGGGGTCAAAGATCCCCAGTCACTCCTGTCCCACTGGGTCCTGATTTCAAAATGCTGCTGGGCAGACAGCTGTACAACCAAATGGGACCAGCGCCATCTTGAAAATGGGAGCCGTCCCAAAGATGGGGTAACGTAGATACGGAGATAATGGGGTGATTAGTTTTTGTCTTGCGGCAGTGTTGCGGGAGGGATTTGTTGGCGGTGGCAGCAGGGCTGGAGAATTAATCCACAGGCTCGGCCAAGTAGGCAATGCTTTTCAGCCTCTGTTTAGCCCCATTATGTAAAATTCTTGCCAGTTTCTGCGACGGGTAGAAACTAGACGCGGATGACATACAGTTTTTTTTGTTCGTGTTCTTCCATCGTGGCCAGAAACAATTGAATTGGAGAAAATCTGTTTATCAACTATTCAGAAATGGCTCTTTTTCAATAATTGGCCTTGAACTTTGCAAAAACTCAAGTTGTATTAATCCAGAGACCATATACCAAAATCCAACACACATCTATTACAATTGAGGTCACCACATTTCCGTTGTGTGTTAGCTTAAAAAAACACCCAGCTGTGTTAATAGATCCTTTTCTGTCATTTTGTCCTCATGTGAAGGCGGTTATTAAATCTGACTTTTATGCCAATTCTGCGCAATTTGAAAAACTTCTTGATAAAACTGACTTTTGGACAGTTGTACAGGCGTCTGTTTTGTCATCTATGTTGGCCTTCTGTCAGTGACACTAAAGTCAATGCAACTATTGCTTAACTTAGCCGCTCGGTTAATTTCAGGCAGGAAACATAGTCCTGATTGATCTCCATTGGTTACCTATTTCTGAACGTATCCTGAAGAGGGTTGGTGCAACGTGTTTTAGGTTAATTTCATCATCAGATTCTCCATGGTGCAATGTGCTATCACATGTCTACTGTCCCTCACGCCAATTGAGGTCATCACTGAGAAGACTTCTGGATGTGTACCATCTATGCGGCATGCTTGGCTTGTCACCACAAGAGACTGTGCTTTTTCGATTGCAACCCCTAATTTTTGGAGCTCTCTTCCGGAGGCACTGCATCTGGCAGATAGCATGAAGACATTTAGGACCTTGCTCAAAACTTCTCTGTTTAGAGAGGCTTATTATTAATTATGAATATCTTCCGAATGCTTTTTAGCGTTCGATGGAGCAAGATTAATAGAGTGTATAAGATGTTATATTTTGTGTTTCAAGTTTTGTTGTATCTGTGCTTTTATGATTGTTTTACCTGTGCATCGCTTAGTGCTTATGTGTAAGCGATTCATAAATTTTAAATAAAGATAAATAAAGAATGAAAAGGAAAACCCAATGGATTTGTTGGGCTTTTTCTTTTCATTATGAAATGACGCATAATGAAACTGAGTGCTTTGCTGCACATTGCGTCTTTCGTGCTGTTTTGAAACAAATGCATCCCCGTAATACTGTAGATAAGGGTGGCTTGCCTGATGAGTGGAGCTCACGAGGGATGGTGTAGAGAGAGAGCGGTAAGGGAGGAGAAGTGACAGGTAGCTGTAGAATGAATGCACTTGCAGGCGAGTAAAAGAGGCTTGAACTATATGTATAAAAGGGAAAATATTCTATTAAATATTGATAGTAATAGTAAGATAAAATTCCAGGATACAGAATGGACAATAACAAGGACAGTTCCCAGGTTCTAAATACTGTATCCCTGCTTCAATGACTTGATTTTATTCAGTCCCTAAAACTATTGATCCCTTAGCCAATCATTTCAGCTTGCTGCACTGAAACTGTTGACCGGAAGCCCAGAAGTCCCTTTACCATTCACTGAGGCATGCAGTCCATATATTAACATAAGAACATATTCTAAAAGGCCAATGCTCATCATTATCTTCCCCTACTCATGGTGAAGTGGTCTAAGAGATTGCTTTCATATATGCCTCTTGGTTCTTCTGAATGACACTAAGGTCATACAGCATAAGGGCAGCAAGGGGAAAAAGCAGGAGTTACACCTGACATGCGAGTGATATCTCTGTCAAAAGCATCAATACTCTATTAAAGAAGTGAGATCATATGGCATTATTATTATCAGTCATGCCGAAGGCTCATTAAAGCCGGGAATGCAAACAACAATTCAATTCCATCTTTGAATTAGCAATCCTAATGATTTCCTGTTGCACACATTTGTCTGCTACCTAATGCAGGGATGAAAACCACAGATAAAACATTTAGGGAACTTTTGTTTGTTTTGGGAAAGGCCAGGACAGCTGTATTCCCTCAGCACCTGCCAAGACAATATCCTCCTTGATTCCTTGTTGACTGCTTAACTAAAAGTAGCGAAATGAATGCCTTGAACCTATCGACTGCACAAGGAACAGGTCATTCTAGATATTTGGGTATCACAACAGATGATATGAATATTTACTTTCTCTGTTAAAAGAACAAGAACACCCACACTGTTCAGAGGCTAGTTTACTGATGTTAATATAGCCTAACGTTCTCCATTTATTCTTGCTGGTACGGTCTAGCCAGGGGCAGCACAATCACCTCCCCACTATGCTGTGCTACAGAACAGGCACAGTACAGCGCAGGCAAGATTGTGCCAGCCCCCTCAGCCATTCACTTCTAAAGGGGACAGCCTCTGTATACCTGTGCCCATTCCCTGGGCCATCCAGTTCTGGAGGTGAGAGGGTCTGTGTTCCTGCATCTAACCCTTGAGTCATCCAGTCTGAAAGATGATGGGCTCTACATTCCTGTGCCCATCCCCTGACCCACATAATAATTAGGAAGCCCATAATCAAATCCCGTGGGGAGCTTGCAGGGCCTGTAGGGACTTTGTACCCATGGAGCAGCAAAACAACGTTTTGGTTGGGGAGGGGACAAACAAACCAAGCTCCCCCCACCCACTCCCAGCTCCCCGGTTGGTGATGCCATGCGGAGCAAAACGTTGGTAAAGCCATGGCTCCAGCGGCCCACCCATTCCGCTGTCTGTGCTTGCGACCGCATTTTCAAAAGGAAACTCCCTATGGAAAATGTGAGGATGGTTGGCACTACGGGTAACTTCAGGACTTGCAGACTTGCAGCAGGTGCCAAGTCGACATTGTAAACCTTGCCTGTGGATGTCAGTTTGAAATCACTGCTTGTCTGACAGCTCCCATCCTTTGGCAGCATGAGTACTTTGACCCGCAGAAGGTGAGTATGGGGGGGTGGGGGGTGACAATTATCCGCTCCAGATTTTACCCAGGTAGCTGCTAAATTACCATGTAAAAACTTTTGAAAACTGTCCTCTAAAATCTGAGACAGATGCATTTTTTAAAATAATGTTCACAAAGGCCGCAGCTGCTTTGTTCTTTTGCAGCATACCAATGACATCTTGATGGCTCATTGTCAGATTAGTGACAGTGGAATACACTGCTTTGTGCCTCTGTAACCTCACTGATTGTATAATAAATCTCTCCCTGAATGTGTGTGTGTATGTGTGCATGTTAACAGGGAGCGGTGATGAGCTGCATTTGTTTCCCCAAACATCTCGTTGACCTTGATGCACTCGCTTGACTCCCTGACTGGATGATGCACTTGTCACCTCGGAAAGCAAGACACATGGCGGGGCAGTCGACAAGAGTGATGCCAGATTTTCAGGGCTGTTGAGAATTGCAATTGATGAACATATGGATTCATTGCCTTTGAAGTGTTTACCTCCAGTCCAGACTAGGCCTAGCAAAAATGAATGAAAGCTCAACAAGCCAACCCTTTTGGCCATTTGTGGCCTTTACCCAGTACAGGTCTACTCTGAGCAAAAAGGAACCGCCCGAATGACGTTCTCTGTATATAACATTGCAATGCTCAGTGAAATGGTAGCCTCTGTTGGTCAGAGAGCATCACACCTATTAACTGGGTAGGGGAGGTTTCTTTGAGTTCACCGAGTAGAAGCAGGAGTTGGCACCTCTGATCCTTAAGGGCCTCAAACAGGTCTGAAGAATACTCATTAAATATTTATCTTTGCGGACATTTGGCCTAACAGCCAGGTTAACTTGCATATTTTGACTTAACCTGCTTACAACCCTCCAAGTACTGCGTTGCCCACTTCCTGGATCCCCTTTCTCAGTGTTGTTGATTGAACTCCATACTCAGGCCTGGCATTTCAAGTTCCATCCCACCTGATAAGTGTGGCCCTTGTAGCTTTCCCACCAAAACCAGAATGAAGTGGAAGGCACAATGGAAAGCTATAACAGCAGCATGACGGCGATGCGAATCACACTACCTCCTAGGGGTAGGTCTGCTAATTGTCTAGGTCATTCCCTTTGAGACTGAATATAAACCAGGGATTGTCATACGCTATTGTTGGCCTGCACTGGAGAGGGGTGACGTTTCTTAGGGAGAGAGTAGAAAATTGCTCCTTGTTTTTGATTGAAGAGGAGCACTGACTGCTTTGGGTTTGAAAGGGGCACAGGAGGGGATACCTAAGCCCCTTTGCCGTTCGTCCCCAGAGGTGGAGGAAACAGCAGGCTGGTGGAGAGCAACAGGAACACTCTGGGAAAATGCAAACGTTAGTTCAGGCAACTTAATTTTGAATTAATCTTAACATCCTGTAACATGTTCCGCCGTGGAAAGGTCATTCCCAGTCAGCCCCTTCCTGTCACCCAGTTAATGCGATCCCTTCCTCGGCGCTGATGGTTGTAAGACTTTCTGTGGCTTGTTGCAGCTGGTTGTAGATAGAAAGACCCAACAAGCTGACAGACTGAGCGTCCTGAACCTTCACCCCCCCTGCCACAGAACATGGTTTAGTTAATTGGATGGTCTGCACCCCAGGACCCGACTGTAAATTAGCCTGTGTGTACTGTAGCTCAGGGCCTTACATCTCGGGATCAAAACACTTTTGCATAAAAAGAACATGGGGAAACGCTGGTGATGGATCTGAAGACAATTAATGAAATGCAGCTCAGCATGAGGGAGTGGGAGGAAGACAGAGCAGGTGTGGTGGAGTTTAAAATTTAAGTAAATTAATGCCTTAGTGCGTCTGGTGCTTCTTAGATTCATATCAGGCATGTTCCCAGCCATAGCTAGCATTTCCAGGAGCCTTTTTTGCTTTATTTGAGGTGGGGTATTCCTGATAGAAAAGGAAGCTCTGGAAAGAGGGGATCATGAAGCTGGAAGGGAATGGACGAAGGAGTAATATAAGACAGCATGTGTTTCCGGTGGATGGAGCAGCAGCCTCCATGTGCGAGGGGGGGGTGGGTGTGATTTGGGAGAGGCACAGTGGTGGGAACATCAGGGTTAAGGTGGAGATTACAGCGTCTGTGGTACTGCAGTAGGAAGGGACAATGGGCAGACCAGATGGGTCTGGAGGTCTCTGTGTTTCTATTTATATCGATACATGGGTCCCATCCTGTAGCTGTGAGGTTGGAATATGTCTAATGGCATTTTGGTGCAGTTGGTGCAACTCAGGTATGGGGAGAGTCATCATTACTCCTAACCACTCCTTCAACAATGCCTTCTGTGTATCACCCTTCCCATTCACTCCGTCTCCTTGGGGCCAGGCGCTGCTCTCTCATCTGTCAGAACTATGTTAATCATGTCTGTGCATTTCCTGTAGGTACTGTATATATTGTCAATGTTATTTATAGTAACAGCATATATACTATGAAAGCCAACTTATATCTAGTCTTTCCCTGAAAGCAGCGAGGAAGCCAGCCCCCTAATCCCTCTTCAGTCACTGATTGGTTGGGGATATTGGCAGACTTCATACAGAAAGGCACTGTTTCTCATGGGTCTCACTGGCACCCCTCTGCTAGGGGCACAGCCCCCGCTGCTCTGACTCGACCCCGGCCCATTGCACCGCTGCTGCCACTCTTAACTCTCCCAGAACCATGCCCCAGCAGCCCCATCTCCTGCCGTGGCCTGTTTTCCTGTCGCTTTTCCATCTCGCTTGCCCACGAAAGTGCCTCGATATGGGTTCTGTTGCTGCTGTCTCTCACCAGTGCAGGTAGCCTCTCATGACACAGCAGTTAACACCAGTGCCACCCCCCTCCCTTTTGTATCCTCCCAAATTACAACAACCGATAACTCACCCCCATGGCACAATCTGCTGCTGCCGCAGGACATGGGAAACCCAGCACAGCTGAGACAAGCCAAAGGGACCTCCCTATGATGTACTGTGCTCCAGCAGAACAACACTGATGTTTTTTACATTCTCCAATTCCCATAAAACAGACCCACGACTGCATTTTCTTGCCCGTGTAAACCAGCACATGGCTCTACACATTCACGTTCTCTCTCACCCATTAACACAAACAGGGCTGTATCTAGGGATGGGCAAGGGGGGCAGCTGCCCAGGCTGCAAAGCCTGTTGGAGGTGGAAAAGTTGATGAAATACAAGTGTGAACCAGCAGAGAATGAAAACCCAGAATAATAATTGCTCTCCTCCTACCATCCTCCTGAGTGAGGGGGAAGGAGGTGGGCCTGGATTTGCCAATAGACCTGTACCCACAATGGCAAATATCCAGGGCTGGTGGGCCAGCTGAAGATCTGCTGCCTCTCAACTGAGCTGGATCTCACTCCGCAGAGAACAGCCTTCTGCTTCCTGCTCCAGCTCCTCCCCTTCCTTCCCGGGCACTGTGCAGGGAACAGGAGGCAGGAGTAGAGGGCACCGCTTCACTCCCTAATCCCGCCCCCTCCGCTCCTGTTCTGATCTGGGGATGAGAGGTCGATCATAGGAATGGGGAGAGGATGGGGGGCTGAAAGGGGCGTGTTTGCAAGGGAAGAGAGGTGGATCAGCTGGAGAACGAAACATGTTGACAGCTAAAACACCATCATTCAAGCCCCATTTTGTTGTAAATTAGTTGCGTATATCTGTTTTAATATTTTGTAAATTATGTGTGTGTGAGGGAAAGAGAATGCAGCTGTGCATGTGCGACTTTTATTGAGAGCTACCCGTCATTTAAAACTCTGTGTGTGACAGAGACACTGTGACTCTGTGTGTCTGTGTATGTGACAGAGTGAGCTTCCCACAACCCAAAGCTACTTCTCTTTGCAAAGGGCATAATTATTATGACTCTCCACAGGAGATCCCTTCTCTATCCCTTAGTTCCCTCATGTATTCTACCATCAACCATCTTGTGCTAGAAAATCCTGACATTTCTGACTGTTAGTAAAAAAAAAAAAAAAAGTCAGTTTATTTATTACTAATCAATATTATTTATTAGTTCATAATAATAATTATAGGAAGTAATCATACATGTTGCTGTATCACCATATTTTCTATTCTCATATTTGCTATAATGCTTTGGGTTTTTTTGGGGGGGGGAGAGTCTGGGGAAGGGCATTGTTTTCTAGAAAAACTTGCATGGCTTTGCTTTTGTGGAAACTTAAGATTACAAAACCCGTTCAACTCATCCGTTTTCCAATGACTGCAGCTTTCCCTTTAAGGAACAACAGGTGGGTTTTTCTTTTGTTTTTTTTTACTCTCACTCTTGTCAATGGCAGGGACAATGGGAGCGTGATCATCTTTCATGGATTTTTACAGCCATGGCCCTGCTCGGCCCAATTGTACAACTGTCCAAGAAGCTGCTCCACTATTATGCATGATGCACTGCACTTGTAGACATCTCAGTGTAACAGCCTTCCTTGCACAAGCTTCCCTGGCTTTGGTGCTACCCTTCCTAGGGTAGAATGCTCTGCTAAAAGCTGCGGCACTCTGTGTGAGTGGGGGGATGGGGGAAGATCTCGGTACTGGAATAGCAGGAGGTGCTATTGGGTAGGAGTGAGATGCATTTTGCGGAGCTGTGTGTATGTGGGGTGGGGGTGTCTGAGTACTGGAATAGCAGAGGATGCTGCAGGGCAGGAGTAAGATACGTTTGCAGAGCCTGTGTATGTGGGGGGTGGCCACTTGCAGAGGGTTCAGCCAGACAGGAATGAGGTACTTCCCTGTGGTGCTCTGTGTGTGTGAGGTGGGGGAAGATCCCAGTGCTGGAACAGCAGGAGGTACTATAGGGTAGGAGTGAGATGCATTTTGCAGAGCTGTGTGTGTGTGTGTGTGTGGATGGGGGTATCTGAGTACTGGAACAGCAGAGGATGCAGCAGGGCAGGAATGAGGTATGTTTGTGTGTGGGGGGTGGGGGAAGATCTCGGTACTGGAACGGCAGGAGATGCTGTGGGGTAGGAGTGAGATTCATTGGCAGAGATGTATGGGGGATGCCTTTACTTCCTGCCAGCTCTGTATCACCCCTTGGGCCTGTCTGTCTCTCACACTACCAAATGTTCCTCTGGGGAATAAACGATAAAGCATGCTGGCAGGGTCCATATTTCTTCCTTCTCCTGCCGTACTCAACACCAGGACACCTTCCCTCAGAGCATGCCGACAGTCAGCACGGTACCGGGCTTTATCTAGGGAGCAGCGTCCCCGCTGCTCTTCCTGCCGAGTGGGGGGAGATGCTTTCCATACGGCGATGAAGAGGAGGACGAGGGCTAAGTGCCGAAGGGAGCAGGCTGGGAGAGGGCTGCTGTGCAGAGCAAGGAAGCAGGGACCTTGACAGGTGCGAGAATGTCTCCAGACTAGCCAGGCTCTTTATTGGCACTGAAAGCGCTTACGTTTAAACAATTTGTTAGTCCGGGCGTGATTTGCGGCAGCACTGTGAAATAGGGTTGGTATTGATTCCTGGCCTTTTCTGTGACATATAGAGGTAATATTTTATAGCATGTCAGAGTAACGACAGGGAGCTCTCCGTCAACGGCAGATATTAAAAATGATCAGCTCTCATGATGAAGGAGATTAAATATGAAAGGTTGATGGGTGTATAAAAGCAAAATGGTGCTAATAAAATGCATCCCCAGTTTTGGTTCTCAGAGTCTGGCGGGGGAGTTATTAGAGTCAATTGTGCTGATCAGTGACACGCCACTGAGGCTTAAGGAACCAGAAAAATGTGAATGATATATATATATACAGTAGATATATATGTGTGTCTGCAAAGCTGGTGACAGTGACTTGGAGAGAGACTAAAGGGTTTCGGTGGTAGGGCCACACTCAGAGAGCAGCGGCGGAGGATGGCTAGGCTGTCCTATAAAGCAATGTTTCTATAACGCAGAACGCCGAGCCGGTCGGGCCCAGGTGCCACTCTGATTCAGCTCCCTGGGCATAAAAACCCCACTTCTCTGCATAATTCCTTCAGATTGCACCAGCAGGGAGCTCCGGCATCTCTCCGGGCTGTGTCAGAGTGGCGGCACTCTGGGAGCTGTTCTTTGATGGGACCTGGTGGTAGCACGCGGAGAGCAGCCAGGTGTAGAGGACCTAGAACGCAGCTGGGATCAATGGCAGCAGGTATGCAATGCAATGGTTTAAAAAAAAAAAAACAAAAACCACCTTTGAATTAGTGCAGTCACTTTAGGTCATTGTTATTTGCTAGTTTTAAAAATTAAATATGAAAACTCGCTTTTCTTGCCCCTTCCTGCTCTCATTTTCCCTTCTGGTTGTTTTTCATTTCTCCCTACTCTGTAGGAGGAGTAGGAGATTATTGCCCTGGCCCTCCCCAGATGGGAACTCACGCCAACTGGCTAAGAACAGTGACCCCCCCACAGCAGCCCCTTTCTGCTTCTCCCAGACCCCCTTCACTATGCAGCTTCCCCTTCCCACCAATGATTCTCTATCTTGTGAATTATCTGGCTAAATCCTGACTTTCGGATATTTCAGCTTCTTATTCAGCTAAATTGCAGCCGGATAGCTTGTTTGTCTAAAATGTAGCCAAATAATGTAGGGGAGTTCTGGGGGCATTCTGGGATGGAGGTAAGATATCGGGCTAACTCCAAGATTCAGAGGTAGCTGGATAACTTAATCCAGATAACGCTGACTGTGCTGAAGGACAGTCCCAGAGTCAGCTGGATAACTTTAAGATAGTCAAGTTATATTCAGTGTTGCAGCTGTGCCAAAATCCAGCTAACTTTACAGGTCGGCCAGTGGCTGAATGTTACCCCCATCTGACTACTAACCTATCCTTTTTTAGCGGATGGACCCTCACTATCACTCAAATTGCCACCATGGCTCTTAAACCTCCTATCACTGGGACGCTCCTAGTGCACTCTATGGGGAAAACTTAGCCAGTCCTACAAATACTCCCTCAGAAATTTATTTTATTTTATTTATTTATTTAAGATTTTTATATACCGGCATTCATGATACAATCACATCATGCTGGTTTTCATTTAAACAGGGGTGCACAATAAACAACAATAAATTGACCTAGTAGTGTTTGCCAAATTGCCGAATACATGGTTGATTTGTGGCTTCTCTTCCAATGGTGCTGTGAAGGAGGAAGCAGAGCAGGTGAGATGACTGACAGGGAGGGCAGGATTATGTCTGGTAATGGCCGAGGAAACGCATGTCCCTTTCTACTGAATCCTTTTATATTGATCCTTTTAATTTGGAATGCCCGATGTCTTTGGCTAGTTCTGAATGTCCCTTTCTGCTCTTGTCCCCCTCCATAGAGGTGTTGCCTTGATCTTCCTGGGACTTGAAAGCGTGTCTAACCTGCCTGTCTGGGTTTATGTATTCAGCTGAACTGTAGAATCTGTGTCCTGCCCTGGAAGTGCAGTCCATTGTGTCAGCGAGGCAACTGGTACAAGAGCAAAGCGCACGGCGTGTACAGAGCTCCTGTGATCGTGCCTCAGATCCCTAGCCCAACAGTTCTTCCCTCTCCTCCTTCCTCTGCCTCTCCGCCGCCTCCTCCTCTCTTTCCTGGCTTTCTCTTTCCCTCGTCTCTTGCTGTCTGCATCCCTCTCCATTTCTCTCTCCTTCACTTCTCTCAAGAGCACAAGCATTGCAAGGTGATTCAAAATATTAATATAGGGAAAACCTCTCCGAGTGTTGATTTCTATATCTCTATTCCCCCCCCCCCCCCGCCCTCTGCGTCCAACTCTCCTTATCCTCTGCTGGGTGCAGGGCTCCCCCAAACCACTCCTGCTTCTGGGGCTTTTCCATTTTGCTGGTAACAACAAAGGGGAAGAGACGAATGCCCCATTGCTAAGAGTGATACAGCCTGGATCCAGTGAGAATGAAAATGGAGAAGAAAAATGCTTGTCAAGAAAGGAAAATTAACTGAAGGGAATAAAACGTCCCCACCACGTAGCCCCAAATCTCTGCGCATACAGTGCCTTTAGGTGCAGGCTCTGGTTCACTCTTTCTGCCTTCCCCTTCCCACCATTCACCCTCTGCCTGTGTGCTCCCCCATTTTGCTCATTCCTGCAGAGCCAACAGCATGAGTCTCAGGGACTCAGTGTATGGCCAGCGCTGCCAGTTCCCATGTGAAACAGGAAACATGCTTGTGGATTCAGGAAGGAGACTGCAGGGATTAAGCACATAGTGCACATGAGTCTCCTTGGCCCTCCCCACTGAGACCACCCCATGAGTCTGACATTCATACCAGGGAACTTTTGAGTTCTTGCTGTGAGCATGGAGGGATCCTTGAGAGCTTGAACCCCTGTGCCGCGACTCGACCTGCACATTCCTGGGGCTGGCCATGGTCCATGCCACTGGCAGGCAAACGCATCCGAGTACAAGCTGGCTGAAATAGCAATACTCCTGGCTTGGAATCAGGAACAAGCTTCGCTTGGAAACAAGAAGAGTACTGACTTGGGAATAGGAAAACTCGGACGTCCAACATGCTCCAGGAACTGAGAGCCCATGCTTTTAAGTAGCCCTCCGGCTACTTAAAAGCCCTTTCAGTCTGCCGCTTGGAAGCAGTTTGAGTGTGAGATCAGACGGAGGCTGAGGACGCTGAAGATGACTCTGGGGACATGGACAAAATGCTGAAAACATGGACATGATGAAGGCTCATGACTTGGAACAAGATGAAAGCTCTGAGAGAGTCCAGTGCCGCTGTGTGTCATACACAACCCCAGGGTTGGCCGTGGACCGTGCCAATAGAAGCTCAGGCACAGGACTCAAAGACTTGGAACAAGACAGAAGCTGGAACAAGAACTCCGAAGACCAGGGACAGGAC
This sequence comes from Rhinatrema bivittatum, assembly GCF_901001135.1. Taxonomy (NCBI): domain Eukaryota; kingdom Metazoa; phylum Chordata; class Amphibia; order Gymnophiona; family Rhinatrematidae; genus Rhinatrema; species Rhinatrema bivittatum. Next base: position 24,373,224 of record NC_042626.1, on the reverse strand, counting down.
TTAAGGAGCTCAGAACTCAGACTTTAAAACCAAGGAAGGACTTCCAAGACTTCAACCGGCAACAGCAACTCTGACGACTCAAGACAGGATGAAGGCTTGGAACCAGGAACAAGGCAAGATCTTGGATACAGGAAGAAGACGAAGAGACCACAGGAACCAGGAGATCAGGACTATGAGACAGGAAACATGGAGGACCTTGAAAGCGCTAGTAGACCTTTACAAAGGCAATGAATGTTTAATGTTTAATGTTAATTTATTTATATACCGTCAATCTGTAATACAATCTTGGCGGTTTACAATAAAATCAAAGTTTTACAAATACATAAAAATCTATTTATACATAAAATTCAAAATCATATAATCATGCGGTACAAATAAAACCTCTATTCTAAAGTTCCAGAAACCTTCGATCTGTTTTCAGTTCGTTGATGTATTTTTTTTTTTATTTGTGACGGAAAATGCAGTGCTAAATAACCAGATTTTCAAGCCTTTTTTTTTAAAAGCTTGGTATTTGGTTCCATTCTCAACTCTACTGGCAATAGTGTTCCATAACCTTGTGCCTGCCACTGAGATGGATCTGTCCCTTACTTCACTCAAATGTGCACCCAGAACAGACGGAATCTGCAAAAGACCTTTGTTAGCTGAGCTTAGTGACCTATTAGGTGAGTACAAATGTAATGATGCATTCAACCATTTTACGTTATTATTATATGAGTTATGTATATTTGTCAGTGTTTTATATTGAGCTCTGAATACCAGTAAATGAATGTGTATGAATAAATATAGTTAATGTGCAGAACACATGGTGCCCAGGGCTCGAGGTACTGAAATACTTTCTCTTCCAGCGATTCTCCTACACAAAGTGCAAAGGTTAAGTTAGACTGCAGCACTGCTATTCTACAGTGGTAACAAAAGAACACCAGTTTCCTTGTTGCTCAGCACCTAAGGCGACTGGGTTTGGCAGTGGCCTGACTGTTGAAAGGAATAACTGAAAACATTAATGAAGCATAAAAATCTGTTTTGTTTTATATTAAAAACAAAAAAAAAACCCAGCAGCACACAATGAAGAACTGCTGAAGAGCCCTTTTATAAGGCTTTAGGAAGGACATCATCAGAAGGTGTCGCAAGGCTTTTCCTGCCACAGACCCTTTAAATTCTAAGCAGAGGCGCCCATGCACACCTCGGGAGGCAGCACACCACGACCCATGAATGTCGTCGGCCTTTCAGGCCCTACAAGAAGCAAGGCGGCCCAGCAGAGTTGGCGACGCCCAGGCAGCGAAGAAGAGATGGCAGCAGTGGCGGCTCACAGCCGCACGGCAGACTGAGAATGCCAGGATGGAGATGAACGGGGGGGGGGACCCAGGAGGGCAGGGGCAGGCTCTGGGCGTTTATTTCTCTCTGCGCGCCTCTCAGCATTGCTCCGGACGCAGCTGCAGCCACGGAACATTAAGTCGTTCATTGTTTACAGCGCTGCTGAGGTCCACGGGCCAAGCCTTGAGTGATATTTGGAGCTTTTTCAGATCAAAAGATAAAATTAGAGCGACTGAGGCACCCCCCCTCCCCTCCCCACCCCGTTTATGAGCGATGGTTCGATATGTAGAAGGCCAACGGTGCAAACAGGAGCGAGACTGCAGTAATAATGAGGTGAGACTTGCTGCAAGCTTAAATAATTGGATCTTCTGCTTCCCCCTCATTCAATTGCTGCCTCATGTGGGCAGCTCCCCTGCCCGGCATCCGTCTCTTTACGATTGGTTTTTCGGCTCCTACAACATGCCGCTTGCAGAGTTCCTGGTTATACATTATGCAGTGGACATTCTATACACAGCTCTCTGTCATTGTAATGCCTCACCTTGGTTCTACCTCTGTTGAACCCTATTGTAATTCTTCTCAGTGCACAGTACTTCATTATAACAGCGCCTCGTGATAGCCACTGAAATCAATAAGGCCAAGCTGCCAAGGTTTAATATACAGGAATAGGTGCTTACTGCTTTCGGTTAAAAACATGTATTAATTGATTTTTTTTTTCTACAAATGTACATATAGATGAGTCCCGTAAACATTTTATGTGTGGAGATGTGACTGGGAGAGATATGATGCATGTGTAAAATATTTTTTTTGGGTCTGGGAAATCAGCTGTCATTGCTGCAGATTTGATGGTTTTATTAAGGACGCTGCTGGATCTAGATTTTAATGTGTGTATTGCCAGGTCATTTATTACTAGGCTAAGGAAGCTCTGAAGTACCTCCTGGAGCCTTACAGGTGGTTTTGATTTGTAACACAGCCACATTTCCAAGAGACGTGGAGCGGGGGACAGTTAAAGAAAAGCACGTTATGAAAGCAGCTCAGAAACGGATATATTGAAGGCAGGGATTTCCACTGCCCGTGTTTAATCATTCATGAAGTCCCTGCTTCCTCCTGCCTTACACTAACAATCGCAAGCAGCTTGGGCAGTTCCAAGACCCTGTGGTTATACTGATTTAATAACGACACCAGCCGGGTCCCAGCAGGACCGGAGGATGCGCCGTGCACATGATATGGGGAGGCGATGGAGGAGCTCCAGACCAAGGACCCTTAAATTGCACGGATATAAGCCATGTTTGGAAGTTTCAGCATTTCTGCCTAGCAGGGAGCAGCCTCTGTGCTGGAGCTCAGAAAAAGAATTGCAGCCATCCTCTGTCCTAAGGTGGATAATTGCTGCAATATATTTAATCACTGTGCGCTCACTCAGGCTCACACACAGATACAAAACATGCTGTACCCATGAAGTTACATGTTAATGGCTACAGTATCTTGTCTCCGATGTTCGAAACTAGCAAGTAACAAGATTATAATCTATGGATGCTCACGACTGCGGTTACTTAATGTAACCTGAAATTATGTTAATTCAGAGATTAATTCTGATTTACAGAAAGACGCCTTCATTGCACCTGAATGACTGCTTAGTTCTGCCAAGGCAATTCCTTGATCATACCAGAGATTTTCTTCCATTGAAATAAATCTGCACTACCAAATTAAGGCCTTCACTGTAGCAGTGGTCTATAGGCCTTTTCTGCTGGTGTCTTGGCCCTGTGCCCATCTAGTGATTTTGAAATGCAGATGTGCACCTAGGATTGTGCAGTATCCCCCTCGAGCTGTATCTCCCTCTGGTGCCCACTTGTAAAAAAAAAAACAAACCCCAAACCTAGAATCCATCACAGCCTGGCTACCAGTGGCCCTCTACTTACTTTATTTATTTATTTAGTGGTTTTTATATGCCGATAACCGTTTGCACATCCTATCGGTTTACAAGGAACTTGATTTTGCATAAAGGATCATCCTGTAAGAAGATTTGTTGGTGTATATATTACCTTGTAGTATTTTTGGCATTGCTTTTGTCCCTTTCATGCCATTCCCTTTTCACAAAAGGCCAACATGTACACTGGAATTTAGTTCTCTCTGCACCCGAGTGCCTTCTCTTGGATGTCTCCCCAGAACAAAAGTTCTGTTTCACTCCAAGGCCTTTGAGAAACCTGGTCATGTGTGCCAGGTGGCAGAGAAATATCCTCCGTAGATTAGCTCTGTCTTTGGACGCGCTGAGCATCCGGGGAAAAGAGATGGCCTTGGTTGATCCATGGGAAGTGATCACTTGGGCTTTTCTTGATCTGCATTAATTCTGTTTGGAGTCAGCTGCATAAGCCAAGCGCTAAGTGGATGCTTCTTTCAAAGGCTGGTTTATATTTGAGCATAATGCCAGAGTTTTCTGGTCTTTGAGGAAATGTTCCCAGTTATCCTTTGCTGATTGACACACTGTTTGGATATGCAGGGTATTTAGTGGGGCTGGCCTCATAAGCATGGAAGTTAACCATTTCCCTATGTGACGGGGGCTTTGCCTGTCATTAATTTAATTTTACCCCCAGTATTTTGCAGCGATAGCCTGTGGGAGGGAGTTTTTGATGTTCGGGCTTCCTCCCTTTGCTGTAATCCCAACATTTTGCGGGAGGCTTGTGCGGGATATAAATATCCCCATGAGCATGCTCAGTTTTCAGAGGGAAGGAGAGACCCACAGAGGGTTAGGGGGCTGGAAAGAGGATGAACATCCCCACTGGATCTCCCGCTAGGAGGGAAGGCGATGCAGGAGATAAGAAGAGCGAGATTCCTCCCTGGATCTCAAGCAAGTGTTCTGGAGATACAGCAGAAGGGGAACAAGATTTTGGTAAGATTGATCTGTCCCGAGGGAAGGGCACCCCTCCCCCCCTCCCCCACCAGTATCCCAAAAGACTGCGTCAAAGATCTTTCTGCCCAAGCAACCAAGACTGCAAGGGTGAAGAGAAGTTTTGAGACTATTGAGAACTCAAGAGACTTGAGGATTGTTGAGAGTTTGCATTACAGTTGGAGTTTTGAAGTTTTTGAAACCCAGTTTAATATTTTTGTGATTGGGGAATTTTGTGCATCTGGCTTGTTTATGCTGGAGCCGCACGCTAGTTATCCTGCCTTGACTGGTGAAGATATAATTTTCACGGATGAAGGTGCACGAGGAGGTAGGAGAGAAGTGAGAGAATCCAGACACTACTGCTTTTCTCATCTTGATCTTTTTTATGCTGTTTTTGATTTTCTCAGTCTTGGCTTGGATACTTCTATTTAAGTTACAATAAACAATTTATTTTGAACATCAACCAAGGATTCTGGTTATTTTGGCTGTGCCAGGTGAATGGTTTGTATCCTGCTTTTTTCCCCTATTTTGTTGATTCTGACTTCCTTGCTCCTATTCTGGACAGTTTGGCACCTTCTGGAAATTGTATAGCTAAAGTGAGATTGACTCTGCCAGGGCCCTTGCCATTAGTTTCTCTCCCCCCCCCCCCATCCCAATCCGGACTCGGCCTGGACCCGTGGCATTCCTGGATGGTGTTCACAGCACAAGACAGGGGCCTGCTACATAAAAATGGCACCCAACATGGAGGCTGCTTAAACGAGGACATTTAGACAGTGATTTTGCCTATTTTGAGACATTGTCACCATTTTTAAAAACTTTGGGGACATTGGAACATTTTTCACCATTGAAGATAATGGAGCCAAGATGGCTGCCACCTTTGTCCGAACGGGATGGGCCGAAGCAGAGAACCCTTGTGCTGTTCCCCCCCAAGGAGGTGGTTCCCTGGGGATCCAGAGGGGGAGGAGTTGAAGCCCCCCTTGTGAAGACTGAGGATGCCAGCCAGCCTAAGACAGGGAGGTCCCTGTGTCTAACAGAGAAGATGATGGACTTCCCCCCTCAAGAGGGGCACCCCTCAGATACAGCCCTCTCCCCACATCATGACCTATAAAACCTATGATGTCCCCTGGACTCTGAAACTAATTTTGATCTGGGTCTTCCTCTTTGTTATTTTGATGCAACATTTATTTATTTATTTATTTATTTGTTTTTCTATATCTATGTTCAGCTAGTGTTATCACACCGGTTTACATAGTAACGAAGGAATCCATTAACAGAGCTTTGAAGCAGGGCTGGATTCAAAGAAAGGCAGAAAGGCAACACTCAGAATGCTCCCTGAGATTTCATGTCCCTCCTCTCTAGTAAGAGGGCTTCAGGCCACTTTTATAATAATAATGTGCTCTGTTTGTGAAAAATAGTAAAAGGGGAGATTCAGAGGTAGGAAGAAGGGCTGGGAATTCTCTGCAGACGAATATGGAATGTGAGGGGATTTCTAAATTCGGAGATACCTGTTACTCCTACAACGGACTTCCTTGCGCTTACAAGACAGCCTGCTGGTTTGCCCTTACGGATTAAAAAGAAAGAGGCGTGTACCTAAGATAGAAAAGAAGCCTGCCACAAACCGTTTTCAAGCACCCTCTGCAATCAGGTTTAGACACTAAGGGCTTGCAAGTATTGTGCTTTCTGCTTGCACTGCTGTCTGCCTCAGGACAAAGGGAAAAATCAGCAGACACAGGGTTAATGGGCAGATGCTGATGATGCAGTTCTGTTCCACAGACTACGTCTGACCCCAGCTGACTTTGTGAGCCAATGAGGTTGGCCCTTCCTGTTTTCTTTGCCTTAGCCCCTAGAGCTGCCTGAGTTATGGAGAGTTTGCCCCCACATTTTTTCAGAGCTGAGGAGACTGTTGGAGCATTGCCATCGCCATCTGGTGTCTCTGAGAGAAAGAGAGAATCAACCCCTGTCATCACTGGAAGGAGCTTGGGTGATCAAGGGATTTGGAAAGTGAATCTCAGCAATTCCAGGGAGGAGCAGGACAGCGTGGCAAGGAAGGCTGAGGGGAGGAAAAGTTCTCTGCTGGAGCTATTCCAGGTGCAAGACTGTTTGGGGACACAGCAGGTATCTGCGCTACCAAAGGCTGGACAGATTCTTACTTTTCAACAATAACTGTGAGTAGATTGTTTTTTTCCTACTGGACAATGGCGTATTGCAAATTAGGTAGAGAGGAGAGACATTTCTCAAACAGAGGACACCTGGTCAGGATCAATTTGCAAAAGCTTTTGATCTCTGGGGAAAGTGTTTTGCTTTTGGAATGGATTGTCTATTGAGTTTGGGGTAAATAATCACCAGGGAGCGTTAGCTGCACGCTGTATCTGGGGAAAATATTGTTAGCTCCGGGGCTTTTGTTTAAAAAGGACAACTTTTATCTTAGAAAAGAGCTCTTAAGTGGGCCGTAGGTGTCCCCCCATTCCCTCTTTCCCTGTGCTCTGATTGGAACTGTGGACTGAGCAAGAGATAAAACTCCTCCTTTCCTGTGTATTTCCTTATTTTTCTGTGCAGTAGCGTATGCTGATTATTTCTAAGGCGCCCGATTATTGAAATTGTTACTTTTTGCATGCGCACATTTTGTTTGAATTACCAATGCCTTCTTGCCAGTTTTTTTTCAAGTGTGATTTTTTTTCTCCTCCTATGCTTCATAAGTAAACTTGTTCAGAAAACTTTGTCTTTTTGGATTTGCTGCATGGAATTCCTTGAGGAGGGTCCTTGGCACAGTGTTGGGGCTGCCTAGAGATGTCATTTCACCCCCCCCATTTGTGATTGTGCACTATCACACTCTTTCCCCACTTTTGTTAGTGGGATTTGAGTATTATAGTTTCTTCTAGAATTACCTCCCTCCCTTGGGGCCTAGTAATCTAAATCCTTCAGGGGGAGTTGGATCACAGGAATATAGGTCAATGTTTTATCTAATGAGGGATTCTTATGCCAAACAAGGGAGACCTGGCAGACCTTCAGTAACAATTTGCAGTTGTGCAATGCATCTACAATATTTTCACTGTCATGTAATACAAAACTGCTAGTTATGCTTTAACCATAATGATATAAAACAAGTCACATAAGCAAATAAAAACAACTTGGTTATAAAAAAAAAATGCTAAAAATAAACTCCATTAAAGCTGCAGTGATGGGTTAAAATCATGTTTATTCATGCTGTTGTGCCACAGAATTGGAGCAAACACATCCTGAACTTTGTAGTTTGTTTTCTCTAAGCCGTAACTGAATATTCACAAGATTGATTTCAACAAGCAGTCTGAGCAGATCAGTTTAATTCCAGAGAGAGGATTATGGTCCTGCCTGTAATTTTGTTGGAATGCATTTTATCTTTTGTATTTGTATTATATTTATTGAAGTTTTTATAGTATTCAGCTTTCGTATTGATTTTTTTTTTCTATGCATTTTATGAATGTGTTTGTTGTAAGCTACCTAGAGCCTTGTTTTCAAGGATAGGCAATATATAAATTTAAAACAGATAAACAAGGAGTGATTTTTTACAGATAGTCGTGCTGTGTGGCTGATACCTGGGATAAAATGTTTAAAGCAGCTGATAAAGGGCCATCTTACCACCAGCACACAAGTATTAAGCCTTTTCCACCTCTTTTGGTTTCCTATGTAATCATTGGTCCTGCATAACACTTTTCAAAAAAAAAAAATTTTAATGCACATAAAAATATAATGAAAGACTTCCCTTAATCGTTCCAGTCCACCGCGCATCGATGCTGTTGGTAATTGAGTGCCCATCAATGCTGTTTACAGGAGCTGTGAGAGGAGATTTGGGAACATAAACAATGCACAGGATCTAGAAGCTCTGCTCTTCCCTCCCCCCCCTGCTCCAGGGTATCCTGGATAGTAACTTGAAAGAAACCATATGGGAAAATGTTAACATCAAATGCTGTGTTTTGAGATATGGGCCTTTGGGACTGTTCTCCGGGTCTGTCTGTGCAGGGGTTTCATAAGAAATGTAATCTATAAAGAAATAAGCTAAAGCTAAACGATATTTAGAGAATTCATCAGAAGTCCTAGCAAGGCCAAGGCGCGTCTGTAAAAGTTTGGATCTTACTAGTACCAATTTTGACTGAGCTAACTTATGTTTATGGATCCTGAGCAAGCCACGAAAATTCCAGGGGCTGCATTATGGAGAATGTCTATTGGATTTTTCGCTTCTATTAAAGGTCACAGGAAAATAAAAGTCTAAAAAGAATTCAATTACCTTGGCGTGTAATTTCTGTTTACAGTGCCTTTATTGTGTACGTAATTGAATCGGAGAAAAGTAATCCAGTTGTCTGAGAAATGGGCCGAGGTTTGACAGAAAGCCCTGAGAGAGCCCATCGGCTGTAAAGCGAAAAGGTGAGGCTCAAGGAACTCTGCCGCTGACTTGCACCTGCGTCCAGGGCTGGATTCAAGGAAGGGCCCCAAAAAAAAAAGTCAGATACGTTTGTATCTGCAAAGTCTGTGCCTCGCAGTACTTAAGAGCCAAGCAGGAGGGCTGGCAGAGCGGCTCAGGTGGCAAGTGGTGTGCCCTGCCTTGTGGAAGGTCGCCGTTTGATCCCCCGAATGAGGTCCTCTGCTCCCTGGGTTGGGTGGGGACTGCTGCACAGATCCTGGGGGTGGAGATAGAGCCGAGGGTGGGGAGTTAGTCCCTGGCCTTGATTTTTAGCACTAGGGCATCTACATCTGTGCAAAGACATTGCAGATGTAAATATTCAACTGAAAACTTAGGACCCTACCATTCGGGTGAAACTCCTTCTAAATGGAGGTGCTTAAGACTTAGACTCCTGACTGAAGTGCTGTTGATCGTTTTTGCTTTATTGAATGTTGCTCAGGGTCCCACAGCGAGCCGCAGAGGTGGAACTCGGAACACGTCCTGAGGTTCCACCGCTTTGCTCTTCACTGGTGGTTAGAACAGGGGTGGATCCTGCATTCTGAACTGGGGGCCTGGGACCAGCCCCAGCCTCAGGAAAGAGGGCTTTTCTGCGGCAGAGGGTAGAAAGATTTTTCTGCATCGGGTCAGAGTTCAAGGGTGAGGCTGTGCGGTGCTGGATTCGGGCCTCAGATTGAGGGGCTGCTAAATTCCCCTCCCCCCTCCCCCCAAAAAAAAGTGTGGGTTTTTTTTTTTTTTTTTTAATTTGGTAATGCTATGGGGCCTCTTAAACTTGACATAGCCTAGGGCCCTCAGCTTGTCATCATCTCGTCCTGTTGCCCCTCTCTGTAAACAATTCACTCGCCATGAAGCAGGTCTGCCCGGTCGCTCTTTGCTGCCTTTGCGGCACTCTGTTTCATTGGCTCTTATTACTAATCTGGTCCGCCACAAACATAACAGAGGACCTCTCTTTCCTCCAGCCCTCTGTTCAAAAATCAATGCCATGGAAATAGAAAATGTAATCAGGTTTTTTTTTTTTTTAAGATGTCCATATTAACCACTGTTATGAAATCACACATTAGGGGGATTAGACTGGGTCGCACAAGTGTTCCCTTGAAAGCAATTTTGAAAGATGTTCTGTAATTAACCCAGTCTGACTTGACCTCCTTTCCACCCCTTGGATATGGATTTAAATCTAACATTGCCTTAATTGAATTTCTGGAGTGCACAGGAGGCTACGGGTGCATTGCTAACACAAGCCATGATGGGGGTACGTGGCACATTTCTGCAGTTTTTAATTAATTGGAAAATATGTTGTGATGTGAATCAGCATCTAAGACAAACTACATTCAATAACTCTATGTAATCTCTGACCTGTATGAAAGAACAACAAAATTATTCCAAAATTCTTAATAACAGCTAGGATGGAAAATTGCTGTTCTTCCATTACTTACTAAAATGTTGTTTAATATTGCTGTACTATTGCCATAGTATTACTACATGGAATTACACCGCCCTAGAAATGTCAAATCCAGAGTGTTCCTATTGCAATACCACACTATGGTGTGCCAGACCTAGAGCATTGCTATAGAAATACCACACTACAGTGTGCGAAACCCAGAGTGTCGCTATAGAAATACCACACTCTAGTGTGCCAAACCCAGAGCACTACCAGAAGAATATTGCACAATAATGCATCAAATGCATGCCATGATTTTGGTTCCCGCTGCATTTTGCTGTATTAGACATTCCTCTGCAGTCTCCCTCCTTTGTACCGTGTGCATTATTTATTTTTTAATTTATCACCTGCTTTCCCCTGAAGCTCAAAGTGGGATACAATAATGAAGAACCAAAAGATACAATCTGTTGCGCTCGGGGGTGGACCCTTGTCCTGGGGCAGAGGTGGAACGCCTCCTGAAAGGGAACAGGAGGTAGCTGCCCCCAGGGGGCGGAGCACTGGAGGAGACAGAGGCTGGGAAGAGCTTCACCACTGGAAGCCTGAGGTCCCCCAGGAGGAGCCCGTAGGGACCTGGGCCGCTTGGACTTAGGTGGGCCTCGAAGGGTCTCCTAAGAGAGTGAAAGTCCGGCGTGCCCACGGAGACAGGGGGAACGTGATCGGGGTAACAGGTGGTTGCTAGCTGGGTCAGAGAGGACAAGAACAGAGCAAGAATCTGGAGACGAGGTCAGGCAGGCAAAGGTCAATGTCCAGAGGTCAGTCCGAGGAATGGTCAGTGAGGCAGAGGTCAGGTATCGGAGGTCAGATGAGGTCAAAGGCAGGCTGAGGTCTTGAGGCAGGCGGCAGGCAGGTCAGGAACAGGCTATGGTCAGTACCAGACCTGGATAGACAGACAGACAAACACAGGAACTAGGATGCAGGAACGAGTCAGGAACAGAACTGGAACAGAAGGATCCTGGAACGAGTCTAGGACAAGCAGGAACAAGTACAAGCGCGGAGGCAATCTCAGAACAAACCGACCCGATTGCCAAGGCAAGGAAGCAGAGACAGGAGCTTCCTTATAACAGGGAATCAGTCAGGGTGCGCCGCGGAGCTAGGACCCGCCCTTGCCCCTACATGAGTCCGGGGAGTCCGCGCGCATAGGGGCATGGCCGAGGATGCCGAACCTCGGCAAGAGGCCCGGTGCGCAGTAGAAGGCCCGGCGACTGCCGCCACGGGACGCCGGGGCCTGGCAGGACTGGCAACTACTGCGAGAGAGGTCGTCCCGGGACCTGCTGTGGGATCATGAAGGTGAGCAGGCCCGCGGGCGGGACGCGGAACACAATCAGTGTCAAAGAACAATAAAATACCTCTATTCTCAACCTCGGTGATGGTGAACTCCAGTCCTCGGGTGCCACAAACACAGGCCGGGTTTTCAGGCTAGCCGCAATGAATATGCATGAGAGAGATTTGCGTGCACTGCCTCCATTGTATGAAAATCTATTTCATGGATATCCTGAAAACCTGGCCTGTTTTGTGGCACCCGAGGACTGGAGTTCGCCATCACTGTCCTAGAACTTCCCCCTTTGCAATGGAAAATTCTACCACCAGCTCCCTTTATTTCCTCTACAGAACTCCTCCCTAGAAGCAATGGAGAGCTGCCCTGTATCCCTGGCTTCCTGCAGGCACAACATGGCAGAATTGCTTTACTTAGAAAATCGGAATTCTCAGAGCAGATTAGAGGAAGAGGCTGAGCCACATTCAAAGAGTGGACTGGGCCGTGCTCTCTCATATGGAAGCACTGGCATCAGATGATGCTAAGCAGAAGCCTCACAAGGGGTTTGGGTGCCTACTTTGATGCAAATCTGGGGGAGTTGCATAAATATTTTCATAAAACAGGAAGGGCTGCCATGCCTGAAGTTTATATGTTGATGAGTTTCTGGTTAAACCTAATGAAGTATTAAGTCCTTATTGATATTGGAGTAATTTTGTAATGGGTTTATTCCTAGGAAAAGTAGCCAATCATTTCTATTGCTCTTTGCAAGCAATTGTAATGCTGCGATTGATTTCGATTCAAAGTTGAGGCAATGAACCTGATTGCTAATTACTGAAGTGGACAACATGATTTTTGGTAAAAACACAATAAAGCCTGAACGTAAACCATTCTTTAAACTAAATGAAACAGGTTTTGAAGCAATGTTGACTCTGCATATTTCCTTGTGTCTCATCAGCACATCACAGAATGCAGTTCAGCTCCAAAGTTTTGCAAAAAACATTTTTCTAAATGAACCAAGAAGAATCTAGACTTGTTTACACCCGACTGTACCCATTGGGTTTTTCCTTAACATGGGGAAAAAATAAGGCTCCAGGTTCAGATGGCCCCACTAACATTGGCCATCGTAAACATTGAGGAGGACCACATGGTTTTGCATTGGAAACCTAGAAGTTTTCTGCTATTTCTCATCTCAGAAGGGATATCTTCATATTTTTAGTTATGAGCTTGGCTTATGGAGTTCCAAAAGCCATACTGGTCATTGCAAAAACTTTGTTTATTTATATAAGTGAGCTTTCAAGATCACAGATGCCCCTTCTTCAGATTATCAAAAGGCAGGGATATAGATGAGACTTCAAAAGCTCCTGCACAACGTTGGTCTAATATAGTCATACACTTTTCTATGTTGGTCCAATAAAGGGTATTGCAGCCCACAAAGAGCCCCAAATTTCCGTAATGAATTCATATCCTGATACTAACTACTATAGCATAGCAACTGTTAGCTAATAAAAATCTTTATCAAGGCCTTCTCGTTTTGTATCTTCCATACTGTGACTCTCCTCGGTCTCCATTGCTTTCCCCATCTTGCTCTTTCCACTCTATCTGGCCCAAGCAAGCTTGAGACATCCTGGTAATTCTCTTTCCTGCGGGGTAGGAAATGGGAGACCCGGTTGAGGCACAGATTTTATTGAATTTTAACAAAGAGCTTGCTTTGGTTTCCAGATGCCTAATTAGGTTTTCAGAGCTCTAAATTTGATCCAGCACAAATAGCTTGCAGAAGCCAAAACATGAAAAGGGGAGAGAGAATAAAAGAGAGCCTTTTTTTTTTCCCTTGCAAATCTCTCTTAATGGCTGAAGCAGGCCGAGAGGAAGTGTCTCATTGTCTGCCTCTGTCATTCTTTACCTTGACGAGCACTTAAAATGTCAAGACCCCTTTCAGCAGGCTGCGTGCAGGCAATCAAACCTTCTCATCCCTCAGTGCCGTTGGCTTGCCACATTTCATTCCTGATGACTTATTATGGTGAGGTATTAAAAATAGAGTGAGGGAGAGTGGCGATCCGATCTCTCGGGGTAATTTGGTGATGCTTGTGGCTGTCACAACACTTGTTGTCAGGAAGCGGCAGAGGCGAAGAGAAGTTTCAAAGTGGTGGATTTTCTCTACATGGGACCAGCTTAAAACTGGTAGAGAAAAAATGGATTTTAGCTAGAATATTTGCTCATAAGATGTATAATATCTCTCTGTATTTTATTTTTCAGCAAACATGCTAGCTAAAGCTCCTATACATGTACAATTCATTTCATGAAATGCATATTCATAGAGATGTCATCTATATATGTTTGTGTATGAGTGTGTGTGTGTGTATATACACATATATACACACATTAGATAATGCTGTTTTAGAATGGTTTGCTACACAAACACCATGAGAAATGTGGTGACTCGTGCTGCACTAGAATAATCCAGTATTTTGTTTTACAGCACAGACACAGAGAAATTCATGCATTAGTGTCTCACCTGCTTCATTGTAATTTAACACAAAAAAAAGTTTACAAGCAATTCTCTTCTCAGTAGCATATAACCAGGAGAAAAATGTAGTAAAGCCAAAACTATTGTGTACTCAGGCTCCCAGGAGGAAATCCATAACGGGACCATTAAAAACGGCAGTAGGCTGAGTGGAAAACAGTTGTATTACTTCAGAACCTTAGCCATTAAGTGAACTAGACAGTTACCAGAGCGCCATACCTTGGGGCGGGGGGAAAAATCACCAGTGAGAGCCTCTGGTGGAGCCCATCACACTTGAGGCCGTAGAGGAAAGAGAAAGGCCTGGCGGAGCCGCTGGTGGAGCCCATCCTGCCAGCAGCCAAAGAAGATTGGAAAATGCGCAGTGGGGCTGCCAGCAGAGCCCATCCTGCCGGTGGCCAAAAACAAGAGGGAGCGCCCCAGTGTGAGAGAGAGGAAGTGTATGTGAGAGAGCGGGTGCATGAGAGAATGTGTGTGTTTGAGAATATGGGTTTATGAGAGAGAGAAGAGAAAGTTTGTGTACTCCCCTTCTTCTTCTATCCACTAATCAACAACAAACTCAGGGAGACTGGAAATAAAAAATTCCAAGATATGGAGAGTAGGTAATTTCTTTTAATCCTTATTAGTGTTAATTATGGGGTATTATTTATTGTTTCTGCTGTTTTGAAATATTTTATTGATGTTTGTTTGCACATTTTTTTTAATTATGAATTTTTAATTATTGGCTATTCTATTTATCAACTGTTTTGAAAATTTCTTTTTATTAGTATGGTTTTACTGTTAGATGTTTTATATTTCTTAATTTTGTTTGATGTTTTCTGAGGAATGGTAATGCTTCTGTTTTCCCCTCATTGTACTGCATACAGAGTCTGGCTTGTTGCAGATTCCAGTTCGGATTTTGTCTGCACACTTCTATTTATACTTTGTTCTTTTTATTCTGTATTTGGTAGGGGTTTGTCTGTGTTCAGCACATGTGACCAAGGTGAGGTATTTGCTAGAATATAATTTCCTTGTGGGAATTTATAGCAGCCTGACTTCATCTATTTTCCTAATAGGATGTTGCAACCGTCGCTGCCCGACGTCTCCACTCCGCCCTCCTTACCTCTTTGGTGACTCCGTCCTGGGTTGATGGAAGTTTGGCTGCCGCGGCGTCATCTTGGCGACCTCCGGCGTTCCCGGAGCGGCTAGACACTGCCTTTCGCCATGTTCTCCTGAGGCCTAAGGGTGCACGCGCGGCGTGGCCCCGACTCAAGTACCAGCAGTGGCGCAAACCTCAGGGGCGTCCCCCTGAGATGATGTCATCATCTTCGGATATTTAAAGGTCTTTCATTTCGCTAACTAATCAAGTTAGCAAAGGGGTTCATACCTAGCTGCCTCCAGGTATCACTGCGGATGGGATTCGCTCTCCGCATACCTTGCTACTCTGCCTCCTCGGACTTTACCAGGGCTACCCGCTACACGGGGGCCTCGCTCTCTCTCTTGCTTTTCAGGTCTCAGTCTGGAACCGGTACTCGCTCCTCGAGGGCCCACGTTCCCGGACCTGCTACTGAATATAACTTCTGCCAGGAAGTCACCGCTGCCTACAACACCAGTGAGTTACCATCGCTCTCTCAGAGCTTTCCCTGGAACCAGGTACTCGCTCCTCGAGGGCCTACTTCATTCCAGCTCTTGGGCTATTCTAAGAGACTACAGTGTGAGTGTTACCATCAAGGTTCTGTTCCTGAAGGCTGCATACCCTCCTTACTCACTATCTCAGTTTCTCTACAGCTCAGCCTTCCTGGGATCACTGTTCCAGTGCCTGAGGGACTACAGCCCAGCCGGACTATTCCAGCTCACTACTGCCACCTCTGGTGGTTCTCAAAAACTGTTTAATATAAGAACATAAGAACATGCCATACTGAGTCAGACCAAGGGTCCATCTAGCCCAGCATCCTGTCTCCAACAGTGGCCAATCCAGGCCACAAGAACCTGGCAAGGTCCCAAAAACTAAGTCTATTCCATGTTACCGTTGCTAGTAATAGCGGTGGTTATTATCTAAGTCAACTTAATAGCAGGTAATGGACTTCTCCTCCAAGAACTTATCCAATCCTTTTTTAAACACAGCTATACTAACTGCACTAACCACATCTTCTGGCAACAAATTCCAGAGTTTAATTGTGCGTTGAGTGAAAAAGAACTTTCTCCGATTAGTTTTAAATGTGCCACGAGACGCAATCACATAGCGTGCCAAATGTTAACTGGTGTGCAATGTGAATAGATACCAGGAAATGCAATATTTTTTAAATTTCCCTAGCCGCATCTATATGTTTATCACAAGAGGCTAACACGCCATACATATTTTTTATTTACCACGATGATGCATCTAGGGGTAAGTTGTACCTGAGACAATAGAGGGTAAAGCGAATTGCCCAAGGTCACAAGGAATGCACCGGTCAGGCTCAGAGTTGGGAGACAGTGTGTGTCTGTCTCCCAACTCTGAGCCTGACCGGTGGTCCCTCTCGGGATCTTCCCCCGAGGGCGTGGTCATCTGCCACCGGCCCAAGGATCCACCCACAACCATCACAAATAATAACCTAGGAGTAGTATTGGTATTTTAGGGCCTGGTGTAATATTTTCAGTGTTGCCTTTTCATAGGTAGGGTTGTTACTGTTTGAGTGCTGGCAGTTAGTGCTGGCAGGTATATTATATTGTAATTCAGTTTACTGCTGGCTTTCAGGGGGCCAAGCCCGCACCCAACATGCATAACAGGCCTAATACCATATGGGTTCCAAATGTCTTTGCTTTTTTGCAGGGCTTTTTTTGTTGACACCACAGCAGTGCATGTAAATATAATACACATGTACGTGATATTTTGTTACCTCAGAAGACTGTACTTTTAATATCCCTTTTCATGTAAAATGTGTTGTTATAAATGCATAATTTGTAATTTTGGTGTGGGGAGGGCACAGGGCTGTAAGGTTCACTTAAGGCACCTAATATCCTTTCACTAGCCCTGCTTGTAACATTCAGAAATAGAAAAAAAAACAGAGTAATAAATGCAAGCTACCTTGTTTTGTCTGTGTTACTAAGTTACTATATTCAAATGTATAACTGGGAGAAAAAGAAAGGGAGGGAGCTGCCAAGACATCAGGAGAGATGGAAGAAAGAAGAGAGTGATTTGTAGGGGGGAGGGTGCATATAATGGATTAGTACTAAGGGTATTTGAGGGATGGGGTGATTATGAGAATGGGGAAAGAAAGAGAATGTGTTAAGGAAGTTCAAGAAGAAAAGAAAAGTGTATTGAAGGGAGACTACAAGGGGAAGACGTGAAAACATATGAAAGGAAGAAGTTAAGTTGTGAAAAAAAAGAGGGATGAGTTTCATAAACCCAGGGAGGGATGGCACAGCCTAAGCAGAACAGAAAGGTATTGATCTGTAAGAAAGAAAAAGAAAAAAAAAACAAAACAGGACAGAACAAGTGACCTTACACTCTATAATGAGAGGAGCTGTGGAGCTAAGTCCACACCACTGAACATTCATCCGGAGGATTCTTCTGGCTAGCTCTGCTCTTATGAGAAGTGTAAATTTGAACACGGAGGCTGCTTCTGGCTAATCAGGGGTGTCGGTTCACACTTTCAGAGCGAACTGTGAGGCTGAGCTCCTTGGGCTGCCTCGGGAGATGCTGGACTTGGCAGAAAGGCCCTTTAACATGTTGTGGATTGAAGAGGTGGTTTGGTCGATCTCTTCTGCAGAAAACATTCTTAAAGCAGAGAACGGAGATCCTGGAGCACATCAGTATGTGGACTAGGGGTGTGCAGAGGCAAAATTTCTGTTTCAGTTCGTTTATTCATTTCATAGGTCACCTGCATTTGTTTCATTAGTTTCAAACAAAAAAAAAAAGTTTTGTTTCTTTGCTTCATTCATTTTTTTCATTGCCTGTTGAAGTCAACATGGTAAGCATCGCAGCCTATTATGAGCTTCAAAATTTGGGGTTTTGTAATCAATTCTAATGAAAGTTGTGGGCAGACAACATTAGAAGGGGGAAGAGAACGCCAAGGCACCACGACTGTGCCAACGTGGCACCAAACATGGCTTGAATAGCCTAAGGCACCATAGAGGGTGCAAAGGGGTACATGCAGTGGCAGAATTTCTCCAAGGCACCATCAGAGAAACGAAGTAGCAGCAAGAGGGTCAAGAACATGCCAAGGCTTCAAACGAGGGCAACGATAGCAGTGGCATGACACCCCCCCAAAGGCAGCATAAGAAGGGCAAAGTGGGACCAAGAGTGGATGGACATCCTAAGGCACTATGAAGGGGGAACAAAGCAGCAAAGGTGGCAGAAATAGAACCAGGACCTAAGCAGCACTAAGAGTGGCCCGAAGACTCCAAGACCCCCATGAGAAGTGCAAAGCAGCCCCGCACAGTGACAGTGACGCCTCAAGGTGAACGATCTGGGTAAGAATGCAAGGCAGAGTGACAGAAAGGCTCCTAAGATATAAGGTCTGCATATGGCAGCAAGAATAGCAAGATTATTGAATTTGCTCGAGATTTGGGAGTCATAATTGATTATAATTTAACAATGAAAACGCACATCAACAATATGATCAAGGCAGGTTCTAATAAACGACGGCGGCTAAAATGTTTAAAATCTCTACTGGCCCAAGAGGATTTTCATACTACTACTGTTATTTAGCATTTCTATGGCGCTTCACGACATACGCAGCGCTGCGCAAACATACAAAAAGACAGTCCCTGCTCAGTAGAGCTTACAATCTAATTAGACAAACATACAGGACAAGAGACTTGGGGTATTTCATAAAGCAAGACAGTGTTTGAAAAGAAAGAAAAGAAAGTCAGTTAACAAGACTAAAAGCAGACAATCAGGCATTAGATTTAAAAGCGGTTTCAAAAAGGTTCTTTAGATGGGATTTAAACCTGGCAAGAGAGGGAGCATGACAACATTACAAATGTTACAATAGTCAAGATTAGAGAATATTAATTTTCTCTTATTAGGACTTCCACCTTCTACCTTGAGATCCTTGCAGATGCTGCAGAATGCCATGGCAAGAGAGCTTAAGGGAAACACAGAATTGATGGCAGAAAAGGACCAAAATGTTCCATCCACGAATGAGGTGATCAAATTTGCGGATGGCACGAAATTATGTAGGGTAGTTAAATTTCAAGTGGATTGTGATGAATTGCAGGAGTATCTTGCAAGACTGGAAGATTGGGCTTACAAATGGCAGGTGAAATTTAGTGTGGACAAGTGCAAAGTGATGCATATAGGGAAAATAACCCTTTCTTCTCTTACAGGATCAGCTGTGCTTCTGGTACTCGCTCCTCAAGGGCCTATGCAGCTCAGTGGTATCCTGCATCACGGACTGCTGGTCCCACCTTTACGAACTACCAGGAGGATTCCTGCACTACTCTTCAGTGAGTGCCTCTATGATCCAGCTCTCCATTTCCATTCACCAGGTTCCGGTTATCCCGCTCTGCGAAGCACTACCAACCTTATACATCTGGGTGAGACTTTCCATCTGAGGCTGTCTGAACGTATTGGCACCTTGCTGGACTTCAGTGCCATCTCTTCCTGCATTATTACCAGCAGTACAATAACGTTTCCATCTCCAGTGTCTGCTCTCTGTCTAATCTATTGCTGTGGTTCTTCATGGGGCCCCTTCCCGTGGGAGGAGTCATCTCCACAGCGACTAAGAATCCACACTATGTCTCAAACCCATCATACACATAGTGGCAGCAAGGCAGAATGGCATCAAAACCCCCAAGATGGTACATCAAGGTATGGAAGCAGGACCTCCAAGGTTTAGAGTGTGAAGACTCACAAACTGCACAACGGAATCTACATTTCCAAGGTGTACTGTGCAGGGAATTAAAAACAGCACAGAAATGTCAAAACCCCCAAAGTGTACAGTGTAGGGATTTACAAGCAGCACATAGGTGTCAAAACCCCCAAAGCATGAAATTAATTCTATCACAAACAGCACAAAGGTAAATAAACCCTCAAGGCATGGAGAACGGGAATTGCAAACAGCATAAAAGTATCTAAACCACCAAGGCATAAGGAGCAGGGCATCACAAAGAGCACAAAAGCTTACATAGACCTTGACAGCAAGACAGAAAACAATAAAAGAGTTGGGGTGGGAGGAGAAAATTGTATTTTTTTAAAAATCTTTTTTCACATTTCTTTTCTGGAGACAAAACATCTCAATATAACCAACAAACAAGCAGGGTAGGAGAACTAAGCTGAGATCCAAATAGCAAACATACAGGCACCAAAATTCCAATGCAAGGGCTGGTCATCAAGGGCAATCATTTCTCTGATGCCCCTTATTACCACATTAGATACTGCCTACCTCTTTTCCCAGGACAATGCTATGAAATACCATCCCAATTTCTCTATATTTGCCACTTTGGATGCATTCTGGGGACTGCTGACCTGCCACCTGACTATTGGAAGGGGCCGTAGGATCAGCTTGGGGAAGAGTCTTCCCTTTTCAACTCCTTTCCTCTGGCATTTACTATGAGTTGCAGAAGGAGAACCCCTAGGCTAGTAGTCAACATCATCAGTATCATCCCTCTCCCTCATCACCTCACAAGAGACTAAGATGCTACTGACTGAACATCCCAAATTCCCTTTGGCTACTATCTCTTCACTACCAGGTTGCTGCTGGATTTGGTTATTGCACTTTTCCTTTCTTTGCCCATGCGCCTGGTCTACAACTGCCAATCTTGGATGACTCTGACAGCTTTTCCTTTTGCTCCAAAATGAGAGGAACAGGTGGCAGTGGCACATGGTCTCCAAATTTCAATTTCTTCTTCCTTGTGTTATCTTCCATTTCTGTTGCTAAAAATGTTTCTCTTTAATTTGGGGGCAGGACTACCTTTTTTTTTTTTTTTTTTTTAAATCACTGCTATTATGCTGGGCTGCATCTGCACCAATTCCTCTACCCCTGCCAATTCTGTCAAAATGCCCTCCTTACCCTTTTCCTGACATGATGCAATTTGTTGGAGTGCATTGCCTACTGGGGGTTTGGATATTCCAAATGAATTTATTTATTGATACTGTAACTGTACTTCCACTCACAATACCACTAACTACATGGAGAACTGTCTGACACATATACAGTGAATGTGTGCTGTGTTGTATCCACTAGTGCTGACTGACTCTGCACATAAAAAAAAACTGTTGTTAACTAACAGAACCAAAAAGACTGGCAGCCTGCAAACATAAATGAATGATTAAAAATATTTTTCATTTCATTCCTGGTACCACCCTCATTTGTTTGAAGGGACCACGAATGAAACAAATATGGACTCATTTGTTGTGTTTTACCCATTTGTTTCAAACAAATGTGCATTGCTAATGTGGACCGGCCAACACACGGGTAAAGCTAGCGCGTCCAAAACGCGCGTCCAACCCCCCCCCCGAACCTAATAGCGCCCGCAACATGCAAATGCATGTTGATGGCCCTATTAGGTATTCCCGTGCGATACAGAAAGTTAAAATGTGCAGCCAAGCCGCACATTTTACTTTCAGAAATTAGCGCCTACCCAAAGGTAGGCGCTAATTTCTCCGGGCACCGGGAAAGTGCACAGAAAAGCAATAAAAACTGCTTTTCTGTGCACCCTCCGACTTAATATCATGACGATATTAAGTCGGAGGTCCCGAAACTTAAAAAAAGTAAAAAAAATTGAAAAAAAAATGGAAATAGGCCCACGCCTCGCAGGTCTAAAACCGGACGCTCAAATTTGCCGGCGTCCGGTTTCCGAACCTGTGGCTGTCAGCGGGCTCGAGAAGCGACGCTGGCAAAATTGAGCGTCGCCTGTCAAACCCGCTGATAGCCGCCACTCCTGTCAAAAAAGAAGCGCTAGGGACGCGCTAGTTTCCTAGCGCCTCTTTTTTCCGCCGGCCCTAATTTTAATAAATTAAAATACTGTATCACGCGCACAGGAGAGTGGCCTGTGCGCGTGGACCGCGGTTTTACTGTATCGGCCCGACAGAAAGGCTGATATCTATGATGCACATTACAAAAAATACATTTCTCCTTGAGGCTTTGTTCACAAGTGGAAACAAAGGCCAGAGGAGAAGTGTAAAGGTAGAACACTACTTTTGCTTTCCTCAGTAAATCAACCAAATATTCCCCCTCCAAAACCTGTACAGTAGAGTTATTTTCATACAGTGCTTCATATAAGCAATAAAGGTGGCACTAAAAACTAGGATGTGATATTCATTTGCTGCCAGACCAACTTTTATACTATCCCCAACAATATAAATTGTTTAATGCACTATGTTTAAATCCTTTGACATTTGTGTTGAATGTGAATAAACGTTTATTCCGTGTAGAAAATTCCCCTGTGTCTTAAAACCTGTTAATTGATGTCTTAAGAGGCTACTTGAACAATGCAGCTTTTTCTAAAGGTGATGCTGGAGAACTGATCACTGCCGTTAATCATAACCATGTTCAACTACTGGGAACAATTACAGTAATTGGCAAAACTTTCTTTTTAGTTGTATTAGCTACCTTTTTTGCCATGGTGCAATATGCAGGAAGTGACATAAGATGAGTTAATATTAGCAGATCTTATTTCTATATATTACAATAAAAAATATATATATATAAATATTTTTTTTTACATGTATTTTTCAAATAGCTGTTTGCTGTTATTGCCACATATTAGTTCAATAGAACATGGTCTGGGCTTTGGGGACGTGGTATAAAGAGGAATGTGACTTTAAAAGAGACAACTATGGCTAAAGTTTACTGACTATGATACAGAGGTAGTCCCTGCTCTCTTTTGATTACTCCTGGGCTTGAGACTGGATAACACCTTGACTAATCACCTCTTTGTCATTCCATATAGGGCCAACTTCTTGTCAGCTGTACTTTTCCACTTTCTTTTCCAGTACCCCAGCAGTGAATATTTTGAAGAAATATAGACTTTGCAGGAAGTCAAACAGGAACATAGAACTTTGATAGCAGATATGAACTGTCAGTATACACAATTAAATTATTTTTTGGGGGGAAACATTTCTAATTTTTTAATTCCTCCAACTTAATATGATATGAAGTCTTTCTGGGCTCCTCCAAAATTAACTGCTCGCGGCAGGCATTTAATTGTGGCAAGTAAAAATGTGTGCATTGGGCGCACCTTTTTATTTTTGGCATTGGAGGAATAGATAATAGCCTCATCAATGTGCACATTTACAATAATGAGCGCTATTACCTACGCGCGTGATTTGATGCTTGTTGTGGACTCTGTGTGTGATGTGAAAATAACATGCAGTGCGAGAATGGTATTATGTGCTGCAGTAAATGCCCATGTGATGCGTATCAGGTGCTATTTTCATAGCAAAATGATGACTAATCTAGATCTAAGTTTATGCCTCGGGCAATAGAGGTCACAGGGTGCAGCAGTGGGATTTGAACGTTGGTCTCATTGCTTCAAAGCTCACTGCTCTAACCAGTAGACTATTCCTCCAGTCCTGCAAAGCGGGGGAAAGGAGCTACTTAGGCAAATAAGTTGGAAATTAGTTGGCTAAGTGTGTGCAACTCGTGTACCCATGTATTTGTATTTCCAGTTTTACAAGGAAACGCATGCAGACTTTTATCACATCAATTTGACCTCCCCGCCCCCCCCCCCCCCCCCAATGTAAGTTGCCTTTTACACATGTAAATCAGGGCGTTTTATAATAGTCGCACAGCAATGAAATAACCAGTTTGCCCATTTAGTCTACCAGTTTGCCCAGTCTGTCTGCAAACCGTGAAGACCCTCCTGCCTCTTCAGCCTGAAGGCCCCCACCCCCCCATTGCACCTGACCCTCCTTCCATCTTTTTTTTTTTTTTTTTTTTTTTTTACTTTAACAATGTTTATGATCACTTACACCAGATCTTGAGTAGAAGTAAATATACCCAAGTAAAAGACTTAAGCGCACCACTTTGGCAGGTTTAAAAATAGCAACTTGTGCGCACAAATGTTGGCCCTGGCCTGCCCCTTTCTTATATGTGGAGACCTATTGGTTCTCCATTAGATTAAAGGTTTTATTCCCACTGCTCCTGAGGGGTTCTTACAACTGGCGGATTACTTATAAGTACTTTCCTCACTTGCTGAAGACCAGCAAGAATAATCCTTATGTCTATGGGACAACAGCCATTATATTTTGCATGGGCAACATAATACTGCTTTCTTTAAAAAGAGCACTAATTGGTTCCTGTTTTAGCTGCCTCGGGCTGGTTTGCTTTGGCTGTCACCGTCAGGGTGCCCTTCTGATGTCATCACTGACAAAGATGACCGCATTCAGCCCACATCTGACCCGACGGAAATGGATTGTTACATCATTTCCGACTGGTGCTAGAGCAGAGCAGAGCAGAACTTGAATTTCTAAGCACAAAAGATCCCAAGTAATATTTATTTAAAGATTGCCCAAATTAACATTGGGGTTTTTTTTTTCTTTTTTTTACAAATAAGATGGTAGTTGAGCTCACATCTGTATGAAAATATTAAAGGAAAAAAAAAAGAAATAACCAACGTGTCTCCAAGCTGTGCTGTTGCTTTTGTTTTATAGCACACTGCATAACAGCAGCCTGGAGAGACAGCCCAGGCAAGCGACGTAAAACTGATTTATGAAAGCGAGATACATGAAAACAAGGGGGGAAAAATGAGCACCACTGCCTGGTGTTCCTGCTTTAAATAAAACAAGTGTTGATTTAAACAAGCGCTAGACTAGTTCACCAAAGCCACTGGCAGCCAAGAGAGCGAAGAGAAGGCAGGGAAACTCGGCTCTTTATTACGTGTGTTATTGCTACTGACAGCTATGTATTACACAGACAGAATGGGATTCATGGTTTGATATTCCAGACACTTGATCTAAAAGCCCCATTAAGTTAAAACTGATGGAGTTGCTTTTCTCTTTCTCCTCCCCCCCCCCCCCCCCCACCCCCGTTACTGATTTGCACGTGAAAAGGTTGGGGGCAAGGTGCAGTCTGACTTTGATTTCTAGCTGTCAGCCTGTTGGTGTCAATTCTTTGCACTTGGTTTAAGAGAAGAAACAGAAAATGCAGAAGTTGGACTGAAAGTGCAAACGCGTGCGTGTGTATGTGTGTAGATAGAGATAGGTATAGATATATAGAGACAGACAGTGTCTGATGAATGTGAGTTTTGGGGGTGGACTGCAAGACAAAATAAATACATAAACTGGGCTTTGGTACTTCCTGGACTGGGGTAGAAGAGAGAAAAGGCAGGACACATTTTATGTGGAATCGGCCATGGTACCTTGCATGCACGTTTTTATCCTGTCTGTTTAAATGTTACAGCTCGGTATTGTATTGTATTGATGTTTCTTCTAATGCTGTGCATATCTGTTGTAACCTGCTGAGATCTGTGGACTGGCAGGCTGTACGTTACGTAAAAATATACATCCACACCTTATTGGTTGAAGGGTAGTCTCTGAGGTGATTGGCTGGCCTGTTCTCTGCTGCCTGACAGTGTGGGCACTGTCCAGTAAAGTCATCAGGGCAAGGGCCTTGGGTGCTCATGCACAGAAAGCCCCTGATGCCCCCGCCCCCCCCCCCCCCCAAATTGCTGTGCTCCAGGCAATTGCCTAAGTCTTCCTAATGGAAGGGCTGGCCCAGTTGTCATGTAGTTCTGAAGACTTGGGGGCATTTGCGCTTGTCAGCTTTGTTGAACGGCAGGGTCGCCTTTAGGGTAGGGCGAGCAGAGCTGTCGTATGGGGTACTGGGCAACGAAGGGTACCACTGGCTGGGTCAGCACCGACATTGTTCCCGGGTGGTGCCCTCGCCCAGGAATGAATGACTGAAGAGGGTTCTTAAGCCACGTAGACCCAGCCCTGGCCTCCCTTATCCGTGCAGGGCCCGTAATCTCCTGTGTGTGACATCTTACCAGTGCTTGATAGAAGTTAGAAGGAAAACGCAAAAGCTTCCAGATTTCCCAGCCCGTCGCTTCGAAATTCATTGCGAGAGTCCAAGGTGAAAATTGAGGTTTCCTCCTATTTTGTAAAGTACCCCCCAAATCCTATCTAGCACCACCTCTGCAGCTTCATGAAATCTTTCATGAGGGGATCCAAACATCGACTTTTACCTCCCATTGCAACAGCCATGAATAGGTAAATCTTTTCTTCTCTCAAGGCTTAAAATATGCCAGTGAAATGTTGCTTTTACGCTACAATTACTTTTTTGTACAATTACTCACTTGGCTTGCTCTTTTGTTTGTTTTTTTTTCTAGGCAGGGCGTCCCAAATGTGTTCTGGCAACCCTACAGTCTGTCAGGTTGTCAGAATCCATAGTGAGCACTCATGAGAGAGCTTTTTTTTTTTTTTTTTTTTTTTGCAAGTTCTAGGTCTCCAGTGTATGTAAATCTCTCTCATGCATATTCGTGTTGGATATCCTGAAAACCCAACTGGTTGTGGGGGTCACAGAGATAAGTCTGGGACTCGGCATCCAGTTCCCTGTGGTGTGATTTCCATTTCTTCCACATCTGTGTGACAGAGAGATGCCGGAGACATCCTCCTCTAGGGCTAAAGATTTTGTCACTCCAATTACAGGAGCTATGGGAATCTATATTGACATTTCAAAGGAGAATGAAAATTCCATGTAATTTGTATGTTTGACTGATGAAAAATTCTGTTGCAAGCAAAGAAAAGCATGAAGAGCTGCTCATGTTTTTTTATTAGTGACTCTGCGATGCAGAAGATATTTTTAATTGCATAAAATCTGACAGTGTCAGGGTGAAAGGCTTGGATAATTTATACCTGCTGCCATTTTTTTTTTTCAGCCGTCCAAGGAACGAGGCAAAGAAAACACATCAAATGATCATCTAGCTCAAAAGAGAAGCTTGCCTCCATGTTTAACCCTTGGGGGCCTGTACAATAAACTTTACTGTGCATGATAAGGGCCTCTCGCGCATGCTTAAAGTAGTGTGCGATTCAGGAAGGCCTTCCTGAGCACATTAAGTGATCCTAGAAGGCATTTGCACTGGCACACAAGAGTTTGCAAGCCTGCGCTTGCAAATGAATGAAGATCATATGCAAATGTGGAGTTTGTGATCTCAAACTAAGCAGCATGGCATGCTCACTCTCTACTCTACTTAGTGAGAGGTCACTAAATACTTGACTCTACTTAATACCTGCTAGGACTTGGTGTTAACTTGCTACTTATTGAGGGAAAAGCTGAATAGTGTGAGCAGGATAAACTGAGCACGCTCTGTTTGTTTTGTCCTCTTGGCTCCTCCTGCTGGCTTCCGAAGGGGTATCCAAGGAAGCCAGCCACATGGGATTTGTTTATCAGTACAGAAGGCAGAAGTGGGAAACATACAACGGTCCAGGAAAGGAGATCAAAGGAAAGTGGAAGTTCCAGAGGAGCAAAAAACGGAGATGACTATATGTTCAGAACCCTCTGTCAGTAAGGATCTTGCTGCTTCACTCATTAAGTGGCTTCTTAATGAACCCGTTAGATATTTTAGCTAGTCCTCGCCAATTTTTTGTTTTTGCACAAGTTGTATTGCATAGGCCCCATTAGAGGTATTTAGAGGTGTGCTTTATAGGCCTGGAAGTGTACAAAATACTTTAACTAAGATTTGCTTTTTGTCACCTAATTTTTCGTAAATCCCTCTTTCATTTTTTCCTTCCCTGTGGAGTCTCAGTCCTAGAAACAGAAGCTCAGAATATGATGGCAAAGACCCCAAGGCCATGGTGCTCTGCCCACTTTCTCTTCCTGCTGGAATACCACAGAATCTACTTCATCTTTGAATCCTCCACCATTAAGGATCGTCTGTTCTTGTCCCCAGGCTTTCTTGAATTCTATTCCTGCTCCCTCCATGCAGAGAGTTCAGCATGCGACAACCCAGCCTTTTAGTGAAGAAATCTTTTCTCATGTTATCCCTGAGTCTGTCTCATTCCTTGATCCTATCTTCTAGAGCTCTGTCTCCACCGGACAAATATTTAACTGTTGTGCATTATATTTATACCTTTTGAGATATTTGAATGTCTCTGTCCTATTCCCCCTTCTCCTCCTCTCCAGGATAGACATACAGTGTTTTATATATCTATAGTTGTGTGTGTGTGTGTGTGTATCTATATGTGTTTGGGAAGAAAGAAAGAGAGAGAAATCATAAGCAATAATCAATCCCTGGATTGCATTTCTCCCATCCCTCCTCCTCCTCCTCTCTCCCTCCCCCTCCTTCTCCGATGTATTTTCTCCTTTTCTACTTAGGAATCGTGACTTCAGCTCTGTCACCCACTGGCTCACTGAACTGTTAATGATCATATACCAGCAATGACTGCGATGAGCGTTCCATCATAAAATGTTACATAGCTATAGATAAATTGGATTAAAAGTCAAATAGGATATATATTTAATCTGTGTATATATATATAGAGAGAGAGAGAGAGAGATCTGTGGGTTACAGTGCAGTGAATTGTCATTGTAATGCTTTATACTAGATCTGTTCACAGTTTGCCCCTCTGACTGCATTCCCTTTGGTCTACAGCACTATAGTTGGCGTCTACAATCGCACAAGAGCGTTCCTTAACTGGGATGCCATCCTTACCTGGTATTATTTAGAATTCTCCGGTCTAAATGGTAAATCTGTTTTCTGAGAACCGGTTCAAATGCCCAGGAATCCTTTTTTTTTTATTTTTCATCTGCCTTCCAGATGAATGGATCAGCATAGCCCTAACTGAGTATGACAGCAGATAAAGACTGCATGGCTTATCTGGTCTGCCCAGTCTCCTGGCCTGGGGTAGCATCAAGGACTCTACTTGGTCTCTACCTCTACTTCCCCGCCATCTCAGATTCTCTGTCCTTATTCTGAGCGTAATTGGATTCTGCTTTGGCCAAACGTGCAGTTGGGTCCCGTAATTCATCATATTTTAGCTGCATTGAAATAAGTTGGATTGGATCAGGGCTTTAGACAAATTCACCGTACAAAGAAATTCGCCACGTAATATTATGTGGTACAGGAGCCACCCCACATCCCAGGTAAGGCCACAATTAAAGTCTGGGCTAGTCCACCCACCACCCTCTTCTTTCAGCAATCTTTTATTTTACCGAGTACGCCTCTTTAACTTTGTGCCTCCACTCCCTCCGATCCACGAGCTTTACCTCCTTGGTCCTGGTAGGAACCGGCGAGTGTCCCTGTTTCTAAGCCCCTACCTAGGGCTCTGGCTTTGGAGCGGTTTTTGCAGGCGAGGATCTGGCGGTCTTTGAGCAGTGGGTGGCAGCGTGTGTGGTGCTGGGACTAGGAGGCCTGATGGGTGGCTGATTTAATTAAAAAAAAAAAAGTGCATCATGTTGCTAGCCGTGTGCATGCAGCCTGCCGAGAATAGGGCAGGAGGAGAGGCAGGAAAGTGGCATTGCATTGTGTATCAGGTGTCCACCATAACCCCTCGTACCTCTATCTATACTTGACCCTCTGCCTGACCTGGCATTTATTCCTCAGGACACTGAACCCCTCATTTTCACATGGCTGGCAACATTGATAGGGCAGGACAATCTGCCACAACAATCTATCTCAAGTTAAAACATCTACAGTTCCCTGAACAATTCTCTGCATGCTGTTGCTTCTTTTCACTCAGCTAATGGCCAATCACTCTCGGATCTACAGGTTGGGCCGCGCCAAGGATTCCTCCTCCAGCACTTGTATGTCGGTGTTTTTTTCTCCCTGTCAATTTATGGCATCCAAGCACCTGTTACCTGCTGTGATCCCCCCTGCACCAGCCATAGTGCATGTGTCTCTTGATCTTCAGACTCACACACAAGGCAGGTCCCCATGAATTGGTGGTGCTATGAAATTCACTGTCGACTATTGGTTGGCTAGTTAGTTTTTGTAAATTCTGTCTTCCTTTAATCATGCTGTGGTTGTTGACAGTTTCACAGTGAGCTGACCTGCCGCATGACCCATCCTGCTTTGAAGCAGATTGCTGGATACTCTTGTGCCACAGCGTTATGTAGATGTCCCTGTGGATGAGGACAGAGAAGTGCCAGCTTGCCAGATTGTCTTTGCAGAAGGCATCTTACCTGTTCCAGACCGGTACATATAATACATCTTTGTGGAGTATTCTGGACTGCCTCCAGCATTAGTGGCTCCTAAGGATGTGCATTGTTTCAAATTAGGAAAACTAAATGAATAGGGCAAAATTGTTTCTTTCGAAGGGCCCCAAAATGAATTGAGGAGCCCCCCCCCCCCCAAATTAAAAGAATCCTATTAATTTAATTTGTTTGAAACTAAAAAAGTTACCAGTCGGCCTGGAGTCTCACCTAGGGAATAGGCTGAGGTCCAAAGCAGAGGCTGCGGGCTATGCCTGAGCATGAGGCTGGTGTCTCACCTAAGCATAGGCCGCAGCTTGACGCAGGAGCCACGGCCTATGCCCAAGCGTGAGTCTGGGGTCTCGGCCTATGCCTGGGCCTACTAAATTTCCCGACCCCCCCCAAATACCTGATCCATCTGGGATCCAGTGCCGCAGCCAGGTCCAGGCTCGATGCCAAGGCCCAGCTCAGAGGCCATGTCCTGACGCCTTGAACTCTGCCTAGACCAAAGTCTGGGGAATAGTCTGGAGGCCGGGGCCAACACCTGCACCTCGGCCCAGGCCTAGGAACTGGCCCAGAGCCAGGTCCTGATGCCTAGGCCAGAGCCTGGATGCAGGCCCAGGCCCAACATTGTGGCCTGGTCTGGGGGATAGGTCCCAACGCCTGGGCCTCTGGTCCAGAGGCTGAGTCCCAAGGTCTGAGCCTAGGCCAAGAGGCCAGGTCTGGCACCAGGGCCCAACCCCTGGCCTCATTCTAGGTGAGAGCTTGGGCCCAGGCCCAACACCGAGGCCTAGCTTAATGCTGGGGCCTGGTCTGTAGGTCCTGATGCCTGGGTCTCAGTCTAGGCCTAGGGTCAGGTCCAGGCCCGGAGGTCAAACCCCAGGCCGCGGAGTCTTCTGCCTTCTTTCTTCTAGCTTCTTCTTGAAATTA
Organism: Rhinatrema bivittatum; assembly: GCF_901001135.1. NCBI lineage: Eukaryota > Metazoa > Chordata > Amphibia > Gymnophiona > Rhinatrematidae > Rhinatrema > Rhinatrema bivittatum. Next base: position 24,342,428 of record NC_042626.1, on the reverse strand, counting down.
TGCCGTTCACTGATGATGCACTGGAGTAAAATTGCCTAGCCGCACTAGAAGCTAGACCAGGGGTGCAGACTAACCATACCTGATTCACCTTATGGAAAAAGGATTAACCACAAAATGGCGCCACTGCTGCACAAACAGTGATGTTGCCACAGTGAGGATCTTGGCCCCAGCATTTTTCCAAGCAGGAGGGATGGGTGGTGGGGACAGAAGGCCATGGGAGGTCCCGTTTCTGTTTCCTTTTCATTAATGTTTGATTCTTTTTTTTTTTTTTAAACAAAAACAATTTTAACAGTAAACAAAACAAAATTCATGGGGAAATTTCCCCTCCCCCAAAAATTAAACAAAATAACAAAACATTTTTACCCCTGCACACCCCTAGTAGCTCCTTCAAGTCATTTTTCTCTTTCAAAAGCTCTTGCCTCAGTTAATGACCGGTGGATAGTTCCTCTTCCAGTGTTCAACCTCATTGTGGCGACATCATAGCTTGCGCAGCATTGGTGCTATTTTCTGGCTAATCCTCTTTCCATAAGGTGAATCAGGCATGGTTAGTATGTACCCCTTTCTAGTCTCTAGTGCGGGTAGACAAGTTTTAGAGGAACTCACTAAAAGCGGCTCTGTAATATTTTTGGACTCGCCGCCAGTTTTTCATCATGCATGTCTATTCGCTCTGTGCTTGTTGATTCAGCTTTAACTTCTTCCAGCAGATCCAGTGGTCCTTGCAGCCTCACTCTATATTACTTTTGTTGTTTGTTGGCCAAAGTGGTTCTGGCATCCAGCACCATGTTCTCACCTTTCCACCCCTAACGGTGCAGTAGCACTTCCATAAGTACCATATTGATGTGACCAGGTATCTCAAGATGCCAGTCTTGGGTATGACTGTTGCCCATATTCATCCCTATGGGCAGTTGAAGATATGGTTAATCGGTTCTCTTGTTCTGGTACCTTGGGGCAGATGGTGAAGTCCTTAGGGTTCCTGGAGAAGCAACACAGGAACATGGCAGCTGAATCTCCATAGCTCAGGCCTTCCACCATGCATTCCGGTCTCTCTGCGGGGGTTATCTAGCTTGGATGTCTTCCCACAGCCTCCTGCGGCTCTTGCAACCTTGCATTCAAGGATGGTCTCTGGACCCATTATCTTTTTTATGTTTAAATCTTTTTTATTGCTATCATTTTAAACACAATAACATACAATCTCTGCAATGGTGAGTTCTTATCCTCCACTAGGGCTATCAGAAACAAAATTGCATATCCATCAAAATAGGAATTCGATTCATGCACCTTACATAGTCTACGCATGCTCTCCTGACATGGACCTACCTAACGTCTGTTTCCATCACAGTCGCCATAGTACAGGTAGTTCTGCATGAGTTTTGCTTCAGCCCCTTAAGTGCCATGTGTTATTCATCTAAGCTTAAGAAATGTGCTTGGTGAATCCCTTGTTGGGTCAGGTAATTTAAGGTTACTGTATTCCCCTTCAATTGTTACTGCATGCAGCACATCCTGTATAATAAACCCCGTGGGTTTCTGGATGGGGCTTAACAGGCTTGAGGCAATATACAGCCTGTATTACCATTACTGAATAGAGGCAATCGCAAATGTTGGTGCCAATCTACAATATTCTCCTCTGGTTTTGGAGGGTCTGTGCTATCTCTGTAGCAATATGCCGTACGTTTTCAGCAAGCAATATTATTGCTTTTAACAAGTTGAACAAGGGCCTCAAAGTAGAAAGCAGGTTAGGTAGAGAACCCTATGCAGGTGTTCCTGCTACTACATTGCATGGGTGAGTGAGAGCGAAGACGAGTTGCTTGTCGAGTCTTTAGCTTCGACAGCCAGGACTGAGCGAGTCCTGCTCTTGCTACAGACCAGGATGTCATCACACTGCAGAGATCTTCAACCTGGTAAACAAGAATTAAATTTCAGGATCGTCGGTGGGGCGAGTCTTCAACGGCCCTTGTCCCCAATGGTGGAATGTTGCACCAGCATGATACTGTTGAGCCTTTACGAACTGTGACTCAGGCGAGGGTGTGGTCACCCTATAGGGATTTGAGAATGTCCAATGGCTGATAATTGGTTATGAAACTGACCTATGCTGCGGCCATATCCATCCATTACATTTCTTCGTTTTTGAATAATGGTGACACATAGAGCTTAATTCACAGCTCCAGTAACAGAAACTTGGGAAGAGGTGCGTGTGTGTGTGTGGTGGTAGTGGGGGGGGGGGGGGGGGGGGGAGGGGAGTTGGCAACTCTATAGAAGCAAGAGAGAGGAGGTGAGTGAGTACACACCTGACACGGTTGTGTGTGATTGGCACTGAATTGATTTAAATGCCTGCTAATTGAAGTGTAATGGATAGCAGGATAAGGAATAGAATTCAATCTTCTTTCCTCCCCTTCTCCCTCCTGTGCTCAGCAGTCTCGTGCACTCTTTATTTCAGGTTGCCAATTGATTTCACAGGACGCTTCATGCGTCTGTCACCAGACACCTTCGAGAGCTGCTTTTTTTTTTCACTGCATTTTTACCTTTTCTCTTCTTTTATTATGAAGAATCTTCATCCTCTCTGGACACTACAACAACCCCTTCATTCTGTGCTGGAGGAATTTGTTAAACAACCCTGTAGAAGCCAGATCTCTACAGCAACTTCCTTCATTTGTACCTGGAGAAACATCAGTAAGACTTTTAACTTTAATTTGTCACTTTCTAATTGCTCATTAAACTATAGATACTTACTGCATTATTTAATGGAATCAATGGTGTAATTTAGCTGCGGGTATATTACATGTACATGAACTGGCAGTGAATTCCTTTCCTATATCTTCTACTAAATTCAAAGAATTATATCTCGTAATTTCAAAATTACTGTAACAAGATACTTAAATACCCCAATTCCTTTTATTTATCCTTTAATCTCTTAAATGTATCTATAAAATATGTGCGTGTGTAAATATATAAAAAAATATATATATATATATAAAATATAGTATAGGAAATATTGGCTTTAACTAATTAACAATATTTGGGTACTCAATGAATTGTTACTCCCTTATATATTTGTATAACATCACTAATATCTCAACCAATTTGTTACAATTGGATAAATTATTTGGTTAACTCATCCCCACCTCAGAATGCTCCCAACATATCCCTTTCTTGTTCAACTAAATCTTAGCCAGATAATGACTTATCCAGCTAACTTATAGCTGGATAAAGAAGGGGGATATTCAAACCTTGCCATTTAGTTGAGTAACTTGTGAGTTATCCAGGCTTTGAATATTGAACCCCGACATGCTTTTCTAACCTTGCATTTGTGTCTGAATAGTTTATTTGGTTCTTTTGGTAATTTTATGCATGGGGAATTTTAGGTATCAATATAGAGGAAAGAGAGGAAGAAGACAGATTGGGAGAAGAAAGGGAGGGAGGTCTGTGTATGGGGAGAGGGAGGGAGGATAGAAGATGGGGAGAAGGCAGGAAGGTGGGAAAAGGGATGATGGGAAAAGGAGGGGAAGAAGGCTCTGGGATGTTGGCAAGGGGATTCGGGCAGAAGGAAATTCTGGGTTCTTGAATGGGGATATGGAACAAGAAGAAGGAGGTTCTGGCATATGAGGAGAAGGAGGTGTCCAGCCCTGGCCTTATTCCCTCCTCCCTTCTTATTCTTATCCCAGAAACACACACACCTCTTTCACTCCCCCCAGCCCTTTATTCAGACCCTCTCTTTATTCAGCCCCCAAGCTCCTCCATTCAAAGCCCCTCCCACCTATTGCCTTTTGGGAGTCTTCACCTCCCCCCTGAGTGGGTTTGGGCAGGATTATCCTGGATACTATCTGTTGGTTCTAATGTATGTAAAGATATACGTAAAGAGCATTTATATCTGTAAAATCCAGTTTTAAGTGTGGACATCCTTTTGCATATTGCTCCCCGAGTATTTTTCTGCCCAAAGGTTTGTATTTCAATCTGTGCTTGTTGTCATTTACAGTACAGGATTCCTCTCTGTACTACACACTCTCATTTCTGCATGGAACAAATTAGGTATTTTGCTTTCATTAATGGCGCATTGATGAATCTTTAATAATTTTACAAGGAAGTGCAGAGGCAAGAATTACTTTGTGCCTCTTATCTGCCCAAGGGTGTCAGCTACAGGCTCTTATCAAAGTCTAATTATACAAACGTAGATTCGGACTAATTGGCCCTCCAGAGTGAAGTAATGTCCAATCTAGGCAATATGGGGGCAAGGTGGGAAGCAGGTCTGGAGCTGAGCAGTGTAAGGGCCTAGCAAGAATTAAGCTTGCAACGGTTAAACTTGTGTGATCATGGAGGAGAAAAAAGGGGGAGCAGGCTGTGATGGCTTCTGTTTCTGATCATTTTGATTAGACAGCAGTTATGGCTACAGCTGTAAGCTGGGGTAGATATTTGCTGCCAGTTGAAACCTACAGTCTGTACAGGATCTTCCAGAATGCATACAGTGCTTTCAGCTGTATTCTTTCCTCCTTCGTATTATAGTCCTCCACTTTTTTTTTAATCCCTCCTTATTTCATACCCCGAGCACCACCACCTCTCTAGATGGAATCACTGGTGGAGGGCTAAGGAGTACAGATCCTCCAAGCATACCCTCGGTGCCACTTGTTGGCCAGCAGCGACCACCACTGTAAGAGCCAATCTCTCCTTCTTCCTTCTCCTCCCGCCCCCCAGCCCCACTACCTCTGCAGGGCATCGGGCCCGGTGTGTGGGATATCCTATACAATTTAGTTAGTATTCTTCTAAAGCACACATTCTGGAATTACCAAAAAAGGTTAAGGATAAACGCTGCAGAGTACAGGGTAGCATATTGGGTTGCGCCATTAACTAACCCTTGCAACCACCGCTGGTCGTCTTTCATCCCAGTGCTAATTGCAACACAAGAGAAAACCTCTGCTTCCTGAGGTCGGGAGCAGCACAGAGGTGTGAAGCAAGTGAACTACGTACACTGGAGAGTTAACCAAAGCATGCACCCCCCAAGCTTTAATAAAGATGTGCACAGGCTCCCCAGGACATAAAGTAAATGGTTTCTCTAAAGCTTGTTAGCTCTCTTAATTAATAATAATTTTTTTTTTTTAAAAAGTCAAGAATCAGGGTATGAAAGAAGTTGAGAAAAGGGCCCAGTTCATTGAGGACATTTTCCATATTGGACCTAGGGAGGGTAATTTTTCAAAAGGACCTCGGTGAGAAAAGTGGTGGTTTACTCACAGAAATGGGTCTTTAGAAAGCTGGGTGACTGACACATGTGTAAAATTACGCGTACGCGCAGGGCAGGCACACACCTTTTCCGCGCATGAGGGGAGGCATTCCAGCGGGTGGAGCTTGGGCTGGCCTGGGATTCGCGCATCCATTGGCATTTATAAAACAAAAAAAGAAAAAGCAAGCGCATACATTCTTTTGGCAGAAGGCTCGCGCCAAATAGCTAATGATCTTGTGTGTGTGTGTGTGGGGGGGGGGGGGTGTGCAGTTGTGCCAGGATAATTTCTAATGCAGGCGCCTAAGTCCGCTTTGAAAATCGGTGTAACTTTTATGCCCCTGTTTGCAGGATGTTACAAATTGACCTCCAAAAGGAGGCCTCCTTAACCGCAAAGCTCGTGGGTGCTTTATGCCTGCAGACCGGGAAGGATCATTTTGCAGGGGGGGGTGGGGGGACTAAGCCATGTAATTTCCCCTTTGAAAATTGCCTGCCATGGACTTTGCGCCTGCTCTTTCTGCAGGCAGGCGCCGGCTGGAGAATGACGCGCCTAGGTTCGAAAGTCAAACCTATACACTCTGTTTCCCTACTGCCCCCCCTCCCCCCCCCCCCCCCCCCCGCCAGGATGGACTTCCTCTCGATTCGGCCAACAAAGGCGATTTGCAGTCAAGCCAGGTGGCTTTGAAATTTGTCCCCAGCATGGGAGGCTTAGGCTTAGCTTTGCATGACTCGAGCGCTAAGTGTTTCTTTCTCTTATGTGCTGATTAGCATTTCAGCCAAGCCATGCTTAGCGCCCTCTCCCCTTCAGTTATTTAAAAAAGGCAGATGCCCAACTGTATATTATCTATTGTTCTAGGTGGCTATCGCATTTAATCATTCAGAAAAAGCACATCCAACAGTACTTAGAAAATAAAAGAAAAACATTTATGAAAACTAAAAAGCCTTCAATTTTTCTCCTTTTCCACCTTGGCTTCTGATTTCATAATTATTCTGGAAATGCTTCCTTAAAAACAATATTTTCAATTTTTCTCTGAAAGCTTTTTCATCGGCTTCCGTCTTAACTTCTGTGCAAAACCCAGGGGCAAGTAACGGAAAATGCACACCTGCAGGTTTTTTTCCAAGCTACGTTTCCTGGATGACGGAGCCTTAAGCGGTCGCTTATCTTATGACCGGAGGGACCGTGGACGGAGCACAGTCCTCCCATAGCTCCCACCTACTCTGGGGTGAGAAGGGTAATAACTGTCTAAACTCACTGCATGATTGTACATTTCATCTCTGATTTTAATGTTAGCCCGTTATGGATCGCATCACTTCTTCTGTGGAGAGGGAAGGGAAAAAAATACCCTATATATACATGTAATTCAGATGGTGCTTAGTAACTCCAGCTGTCTGATCCATAGCTTAGCACATGAATAATAAAACATGTGTCACCCTGATCAGAGGCAAGGAATGATTTCTGTGTGATTAAGACACATCTTATATCACCACCTAGGCTAGCACTCTGTCTGTTAACTAGCGTCCTTTGACAGTACTTGCTTTGGATGCTGAGCACTGGTGAGGCACTAGATTTTAACGAATCTGTGCGGTCCTAGTTTTTTCCTCTTGCTGTTTTGCACTGATATGTACAAGGTTAATAACCTTTCCCTACCGTCTTGGATATGACTTCTACAGACTTGAGGAATGGATTGGAACAACCACGGCCCACTGCATTCAAAATTACTAGGTGTAAACCCAAATGAATGCTGAGTGAGGTTCTGAAGAAAACAATTCTAAGGAAAACCAAACTCCTAGCAATCTCAGAAGCAGTGGGTGCATTCCATTTCTAGAACTGGTTTGATTATCCCGCTGCAGCTCTGGTCTCGAGGCCCCATGAGTGAGAGAGGTCACAGGTCAAACAGCATGATCCCTAAGATGCTAGGAAGTGTCGAGAAGATCCAGATAGGATGGAGTAAGCCATGTGGAAGGAAAAAAAAAGAAATAATAATAATAAAAAAAAAACCAAACCCAACTGAAAGCAACTATAAAACACTGTTCAAGGCTGTATCTCCAAATTTAGAAGAATGCCACAGAGCCCAGAATTCACAGACTTCTTTATAGATGGATCCCACTTCAGAATAAGTACGTTCTTGCACTAAAGATCAGGGACCATTAGCTCACATCTCATAGGCTTCCGAACAGCAAACCTGTTGTTGTGAACAGGACTAGAACCTGCCCAATTAATCACAGGAGCGATCTTGTTTTACAACAAACCTTTGTGACAAACTTCGGTTGTGGCCAATTGAAGCTGAATCCCCTGAAGTGAGAAAGCTTTTGTCTGCAAGTTCCTCTAGGTCCAGGTGCTCAGACTCAAATGTCTCTATAGCACCCAATGTATAGAGACAGAGAGCCCCAAGGGTAAAGCATGTTTCAAAATACTATTTCCTCTTTCCAGCTCATTCCCATTAACTTAAACATTTTTTTTTGTCAGAAAGGAAGCCATGAATCTATCATTCCTATTACTATCCTAAATGCATGTTTGCATGTTAATAGTGGCTATGTAAAAAATAATCTTCCTAAATTATAACCACAATGACATTTTTTTTTTTAATCCCTGTGCTGGTGTTTTTTTTGTCTCCAGGCACAAATAGCTGAGAATAAGAAGACAGCTCTGATGCTGGGAGCCAGTCAACTGTCCAAGCAAGAATTCATCATTTTGTATTTCAGATTCTGCTGCTCATCCTGTACGTTACTGAGATAGGGATGTGCATTCATTTAGAATAAATGGTAATTCAAACTGAAAAAGGCAATTTTCAATTCAGTTTGTTCCAAAAGAAACCAATGGATGGTGGCTCAAAAAAAAAAAAACCCAAACAAATTTTCATTTCTATTTGGTTTTGGATACATTAAAATCTGTGGGGCAAGCAAAACTGCAGGGTTTCCTTTTTTTCTACTGAAGCTAGACAAAGTGGAGCTGGGATTGGAAGGGACCAAGAACAGAACCAAGCAAGGTGAAGTACTTTTTCAAACAGCCATTCCCAGCTGACAGCTGCATGGATTGACAATGACTTCCTCGTCCTTTTAACCTGAAACAGGAATACCACTTGGTGCCTTCATACTGGATCAGCTGGTGCAGTGATGCCCCCGCTGCTTTCTGTCTCTCACAGAGCTGCAGTCCAACCTTTATGCTGTGGTTACACAATGGTAGGTTCCATATTAGGAGCTACCACACAAGAAAGAGACCTAGGCGTCATAGTGGATACTACATTGAAATTGTCTGCTCGGTGTGCTGTGGCGGTCAAAAAAAGCAAACAATTTTAGGAATTATTAGGAAGGGAATGGCAAATAAAATGGAGGATGTCATAATGACTGTATCGCTCCTTGGTGAGGCTGCACCTTGAATACTGTGTGCAGTTCTGGTTGTCACATCTCGAAAAAGATATCGTTGCACTGAAGAAAGTTCAGAGAAGGGTGACCAAAATGATAAAGGGCATGGAATGGTTGCCCTATGAGGAAAGGCTAAAGAGATTAGGGCTCTTCTACTTGGAGAAGAGACAAGTGAGGGGGGGGGGGGTATAACAGAAGTCAACAAATTATGAAAGGACTTGAATTGGGTAAATGTGAAATGGTTATTTACTCTTTCAGATAATACAAGGACTAGGGGGTACTCCATGAAGTTAGCAAGTAGCACATTTAAAACAAATTGGAGAAAATTATTTTTCTCTCAATGCACAATTAATCTCTGGAATTCATTACCAGAGGATGTAGTTAAGGCAGCTAATGTAGCTTCTTTTAAAAAGGGTTTGAATAAGTTCCTGGAGGAGAAATCCATAAACTGCTATTAATCAATAGGCAATAGCCACTGCTCGTTCCCAGCATTAGTAGCATGGGATCTGTTTAATGATTGGATATTTGCCAGGTACTTGTGACCTGGCTTGGCCACTGTTAGAAACAGGATGCTGGGCTTGATGGACCCTCCATCTGACCCAGTTTGGCAACTTCTTATGTTCTTATGTTCTCTAGTGACAATACCTCATTCTGCTCCTGCATCTCACTATCATTCCTTCAGGACTACGCTGCCATAATCCTTGGCCCCCAGCACCTTTTTTTTACTGCTAGGTATAGCAAGCGTGCAAGGCAACAGATCTACTCATGGACCCTATCTTCCAGTGCCTTTTTCATGTTAGCACTAAAGTCTGTAATGAATAAAAAAAAGAACAACAATCCTGTCTCTCCAGTCTAGCTGCCAGCTCATCATCGTCTTCCTTATTGCTGCTAAGATATGGACCAAATTATGACTGAAAAAAATAGCTCAAAGTACTTTTAGCATCACTTAGGTGTTATCATGAAAATCATCACAATCTCAAGAGGCGATATCATTAAATCATTCGAATGCTATGCTTATTTGAAAAAAGAAATTTGTGGGACCATATCACTGTATCACTTTGATCAATGTTAAATGTGCTAATAAGGCCCTCTTTAATTTTTATATATTTTGCTGTGACAAAAAACTGTGTGAATTCAAAATCATGATTTCAATCAAAAAAAAATCTTGGTCACTTAGCTGTGTGAGTGATTAGGATGGAGTAAGGTGGTTGAAAAAGTGCTGACACATGATTGGTCCTGCTCCATCCCCAACCAGCTCTGCTCTATCTGGTTTTATTTCTCCCATAGACTTTAAAGGGATTGAACCAAATGAGATTAAAAGGATTCAGATTTTTAGGGGACTGTGCCCATTCGGTTTGGGTGATCCAAACCAAACCGAAAATTGACTCATTCAGATCAAATTTAATATTCAGATCATCCAAATGCATATCTCTAAAATATATATATATATATATATATATATATATCGCTCAGTTTCTTCTGTAAATAGATACACGGAGTGACAAACTATGTTCATTTGCAGTCCCTTAGATGAACTGCAAGAAACAAAATCTTGCCACACCAGCATACATAGATATGTGAATGCAGTCTCCCCTGAGAAGGAAGTGCACAGTATGTACGTGATGTTCACACCTCAGCTTGGGTTAATACATCCCCCTTTCTGCTTCTGGATAGCATTAGGGGTTCAGCAGAAAGACTGAAAGGATAGTTTGATCTTGAGAGTCAGAGATCAGCTAACGGACATGAGAGATGAAACATCACACTGCAGCCCATTAAAGCTGCTGGCACACAAGGTTTCTCAAAGCCAAGGAACAATTGATTTTGGTGCAGAACATACATTAGAGCTCTCCGAATCAAAACTATGAGAGGCTGAAACATTAATGAAGGTGAACTGGCAGCCTGTATAGAAGGAATTCTAGAAATTATTCATTTGAATTGTGACTGCAAAATCTGGTCAGCATTGCCTGCAATTGAAGACCATTCCTAACCTACCATCATTAGTAGAGACAGATGAGTTTCAGATTTTTAACTGATGTGACTCCTGGTCGGTTCCCTTTCTGGCTCTTCCAGTTTTTCTTATTCACTCAATGAATCTTTATTTAGCCATGGTTTCTTTTCCTTGCTTGTTTATCATTCTCAAATGCTTTGGAAAAAGAGTTTATTTGGACATAAAAAAAAAACCCATTGTGTACATTGATCGAAATCCAGCCAAGATCATTAAGTTCTCCCAAATCAGTGCCATTCAGGGGGCAATTCTGAGTAGCCCTTGTAGCTGCAAAGTTTGTGGGGACTTTTTTTTTTTTTTTTTTGCATGCTCATTCTCAAAGGTACACTACCCAGATAATGTCCCTCTGACGATTAGCTAGAGAAACGTGTATGTGCTAAAATGATTGCATACTTTCTGCTTGCTATTTGTCTGGGTGGACAAGGGGGGTACTTGAGGAAAGGTTGTTCTTAAACGACCTGCACAGGCTAAAGTCTTGCAAGTGTTTTACATTTGCAGACTTTAGCCAAAATATTCAATGCAGACTTGCGTGCCTAAATCCACTTATTGTGGTGGTAATTTTCAGAATGTTTTACATACATAAACCCTGGTTTAATGAGGGTAATTTAATAACAGACCACCTAGGGCTGTGAAGTCCAAGCGTAGAAAGCACAACGCAGACTGCAGTCCAGATTTTCAGAGCGGTCCTACCTGCGCGGAAGTCTGCTTTGAAGATCAACGGGTGTAGGCGGAAGCCCTGCATGGCGTATGTGCACACACTCCTGCCTGCTTGGGAGCAGTGTAAAGGTGCACGCATGCATTTCTGCACATTGGGCTGAATTTTCAAAAGAGTGTGGTGCATAAAAATGAGCATATATGCATCTGGGAAACTGATAAGCATGGGGGTAACGTGCACGGCACAGCAGATATTACCATCGGTTTCCTGGGCAGTCTGGATGGACCATTTGGTCCTTTTCTGCTATCATTTCTATGTTTCTATGTTTTGTATGTTTATAAGAAGCCTGTACTCGCATATTCCATGTTTTATAAAAGTCAAACTTACGTACATATGTTAACTTTCACATGCACACAAACATATATACATATATTACCAGGGAGTGGCCAACAGTTGCACATATAAGTTGCTATTTTAAAAGACACATGTGCACATTTGGCAATGTACTCGCATAACTTTACACCTGATAATTATCTGGCTTAATTAATATTAGGCTTGTTTATTATGTATTGTTGGCTGGGTGGGAGGTCTGGGTAAACTAGAGGGAGTTCAGACTGAATAACCAGGAGGGTTTCGATAGCCCAGAGAAAGACTTGGCGAACTGGTGGAGTAATTGGTAAACTGGTTAATTTCAATATTACGCACACGTTGTAAAATATGCTGATTTATGAGCGCAAATCAGGTTTTAAGCGAGTAAGTCCTGCTTTATTTTCATGTGAAACCCAGTTTTACTCATGTAAATGCTTTTTAAAAATCGGGCCCTATGCGTGTTAAATGGTCTTCCCGCCCCTACTAACGTCTTTTTCAAGTACGTGTGAAATTGTTTCCATGCCTGCTTTGACGCATACAACACCCGGGGTAATTTTCAAAAAGCCCATTTCCGCCTGTAAAAGGCTTTTGAAAATGATCCCTACAAAGTTACACCTGTCCTGCACATGTGTGTCAGCACTGGATGCGTGCACGCCCACAAATTTTCAATCTGGATTTATGCACACAAGTCTGCTTTGAAAATTCAAGCTAAAGGATCCAGGGGAAAAAAAGAAAAGTACCCACAGACTTTATGCTATGCTGGCTGTATGAAAATGACACCTTGAAAATTCACAGGTTTGTGCAGAACCAGTGCCAACACAAACCCAGAGTAACACCTGCTCCTAAGCAAATGTAACTTTGTGCCTGTATATTTACACATTCTTTTGAAAATCGAAAGTATGCGAGTAAATCATCTCCCCCACCCCCAACTCAACCCCTGGGATACCTCTTTGTGGTGTGCATAAAAGGATGTGTAAAATCACTTTTGGACAGACTTTTACTTGCACAACCTCCCCCGCCCCCCGGATAACTTTTAAAAGGTCATTTATGTTCTATAACCAGGTTTTATATGCAGAAATGGCTTTCAAAATTACCCCTTTAAATATCCCAAGGGCGCATGCTCTTTTCCTCGCCTGACCTAAGCACACTAGCAACGTCTCATTTTAACTCAACTAAAAGCACATGCGCTCTGGAAGCCCATGTGTGCTTTTAGCTGGGTAGAGGACGGCAATTTGCAGACAGGCCAGCTTACCTATATATATATATATATATATATATATATATATATATATATATATATATATATATCACTTTTTATTCAGGTAAAAAAAATGTCAAGAATTGTCCTCTACATATCCATCCAGTGACTTTAGTGAAAGGAGCCAGTGGCTTCTATCTAGGGCTTACAACTGACCAAGGTCACACCAAAGAGGCTGATCCATTCCTAGTGTTGCCCCATTGAATGCATGGAGACTTAGAAATTGGAACTACAGCTCTGTGACTACAGTGGGGGTGAAACCAAGACTGTCTCAGCCTCTTTGGGTTGACCTGGATCAGTTGACACTCCCAACTAATTCTTATTTCATAGTAGAGGGGCACCAACAATCTCGTTGACTACTGAATTAAAAAACAACTTTTATCAAAATGCAAAAACAAAGTCTTTCTAAATTATAACCCATATTACTGTATTTTGTTTGCTGTATTTTGCTATGGTTATGCATTCTTCTGTGGACACTTGGAAGTCACTGGCTGCATTCTCTCAGATCTTTGGGCTTCTTTCTTTTGGAATCAAGATAGTTCCTTCAGATTCAACTCTGTGCTTTCAAAGGTTCATCCAAGGGTCTATAAACATACTCAACTGGTCAAGCTACAAGCTCTGTCTTTGGTACAGGCAATTAGCAATCTTGTCGTCAATGATGTCACCCTCAGAGTAACACATTTATGATTGGTTAAATCATCCTGCCAAAGGTGCAGTAAGGAGTGTCAATCTACTTCTTCAAAGTCATCAGAAGAAGGTGACTTCTGATTGGCTGGTCAGATCTCCTACTTGTTTTATTCTGTGTTTGGCTGGTAATGTTGAAAACAAAGTCATTAGGAAAGAACCTAGTGACAGGATAATGGTCTCCTGGCTTCTTCTTGGCATTTATATTACAGCGGGAGGCCATTATCCTGTCACAACATTCGATTCCCTTGACATCTAGAAGACAATATTCTTCCTCTGTCATGCGGCAAAGTATGTGGTGGATATTAAAGCAAAGTAGCTAGGTAAATGTACATTGTAACCATTTGTGCCACGTTACTCATCCTATGTTATGTGATGGTAGATTACTGTCTCATGAGACAAAGGCAATGCATTGAAAAATTATGGAAAATGCAAACACTTGTCAAAAGTCGTTAGCAACTGAAGCGTCCTGGTGTATTGATGCCGTTAAAAGCAGTAACATGAACACTCTAGGGCATCTTCCTTGAACATGCTGTGATTTATGGAATATTGCTTGGTGATGAATCAAAGCAGAACCAGTCACCGAGTGACACAGACAGTAACAGACACCTCAGCGTCTCCTGCCACCGGTGCTACCCAAGCAGTGGTTGTTGGAAGTACTGCAGAGGAAATCAAAAGTGTAAGGGTCAGATGAGCTTTAAAATCAAGAACCTCTAGAAACAGGACACATAATTGCATTCTGCGATATGATCCAAAGCCATGCATCTAATTACAGAAGTGGGGGAATGGATTTTTTTGGGTTGTGATCACTATTCAAAATAATAAGAAACTGGGATAATAGAGTAACATAGTAAATGATGACAATAAAGACCAACTGGACCATCCATTCTGCCCAATTGCCTTTCTCTTTGGTTCTCCTTCACTTTGGGTAAATGAATATATAAATTCCCATACTTTAATTTTCACCAGCTCCCCTTGTGTCTGTTATCCAAACTCTCAGCCCTGCTCCTATCACTGCCCTCCTCTATCTGTCTCAAGCATGTTTTTATTCTGTTGCAGTGTTGGCTTCTGCCACTTCTCTTGGTAGGCTAGTCCAGATTTTGTAGACTTTGGTTCATACAAGACCCCTACTTAATCCAACTCCAGGTCCCCCTTTCCACCATATTTTATAGTAAAGCATACTGCCACCAAACCTAGTGAGGCTTTTGTCTAAAACATCAAGCGGCCTCATGTTTATTGGTGTTAGGGTTATAATCATGGCTGCTCCATATGGGTTACTATAACTTTCTTGGAGACCAGTTGACAAAAGCGCATCTCCTGTAATCGGCACCCAGCTTGCTTACCAGTCTTCTGTGTGGAAGAATGTCGAAAGCCTTACTGAAATTCAGAGAGGCAACATCTACTGTAGCCCTCTAATCTACCACTTATGTCACCTCCTTAAAGAACTCAATCAGGTTTCTCTGATAGGATCTTCCCTTTGTCAAGCCATTTTTGCTGATGTCCTATATAATCTATAAGGATATGCTTTCATTAAAATGAAATTAGAAATTTTAATGAAATCCCCCATTTTGTTTTATTCCATTTTTTAAATGAAACAAAAGAAAATCACATGCAATGTTGTTCATTTTCCAATATTTATTTATTTATTTATTTAAAGATGCCCCCAGCCTCATTTGGGGACCCTCTTATCCCATGAATTCTTTAAAGTCCCTTTAAATGTTGTTGGGACAGGAGCAGTGTCCTGGCGCCCCTGCTCCTTCGCTGATGCTCTTTTAAAAGGTCACGGACAGACTGAGTCTAGCAGGTACCGTTTGTGCAGGACTTAGTAATAAAGGTGTTAGGCTCAGTCTGCTGACGTCATTTATGTAAGTAATTAAATTATTATTCATAAGATAGGTGGCAGCAGTGGGAGCATGAGTGACGGGGGGGGGGGGGGATTGCCGCCCCCCCCCCATGGGGTTTAAATGGATTTTAAAGCCTTCTTGAGGAAAGAGAATCTGGGGGCATCAGAAGGGGGCTTCTTTTATCTTTTATTACAACCAGGAGTATCAGGACGTGGCGCTAGGCACATCTGCAATTTATTTACCAGTCTGGGGGAGGGGAAGCAAAGAGCACATTTTTTTTTTGGGGGGGGGGGGGTATTTTTACATGGATACTCATTGGGAGAGTGAAGGAGTTGGGGGACATTATTTTTCTTTGTATGGGGGTTTGGGGGGAGAGTTTACCAGTAGGGATGTGGATTTTATTTTATTTTATTTTTTCTTTTTCTTTGTGGTTTATTTCATAAGAAACAAAATAAAACAACTCAAATCAAAACAAAAAGGAAGTGGCTTGGACCAGAGCCTGCCCCCCCCCCCTTCCCCCTCCTCGTTGACACAATCTAGTGCCCGTACCCCCAAAATTAATAAGTTGAAGGTCCTCTGGGCCTTTCCCTCTCCCACCCCCGGAGTTGCTGTCCGAATGGGGCAGGAATGGCCCCCGGGGGCTCCTGTCTCCGACAGGTACTTTTCGCAACCTTGGGGCCACTTTGTTGCCTCGGGTACAGCTTGGATTGTAAGTCCTCTTGGGCAGGGAAATAACTGCAGCCCCCGAACTGTAACTTGCCTTGGGCTCGGATTTGGGAAAAGGCGAGTAATTTAAATCCAAAGCGCAATCCTGCGCTGCCAGCTTTGGTGTTTAAAAACGTCCTCTGTGGACTCCGGGTGCCAGGGCCAGCGGTCAGTGGGTATGGATGGAGAGGATCACAGGAGAATGCCCAGGGGTGGGTGGAGGGTTGTTCACTTTTAAAATATCGCTGGCACAGATTTATTTTCCATTTTCAAGATGAAAGGAAAAGGAACCCCCTGCCAAAGTGTTGTTGATTGTTTGGGTTTGGGGGGGGGGGTTTTCCTTTGTTTTATTTCTAACAAAACACGTAATTTTTTTCATTGTGTGTTTAATTTTCTTTTTTAAACAAATGCACATCCCTACAAGAAAAAAAAATTCCCCTGACAGTGCTCATAAACCCCAAAACGTTGTGCACCCCGGCAGTGGCTGAAGCCTTGTGGGATGGCCCCTTTACTTCCATTCAGTGCTGGGAATACTCTTCTCTCCAAGAACCCTTTGCTTGGAAAATGAACTTTCACTGCGTAAATAAATTCAGAATTTAGTTTTGAAGGGCTCAAGTGTGGGTTGGGGTCTCCCCTCTCTGCCACCCTGTCCCTCTCCTTCGTCTCCCGCATTCTCTGCTCCTCATCTCCCATACCTCCCCCTGTTGCAGCCGCCTGCTCTCCTCCCTCTGTAACCTCCAGTGCATCCTGTTAACTCAGCCCTTTCAATAGTGTGTACGCTAAAAAGTTAATACCTGGTTTGAGGCAGGTTATTGATTTGTAAATTGTATTTGTTTAATTTGATGTAAGCCGCTTCGGGCAGTGCATTTTGGATTGAATAGGCGGGATACAAGTTGAAAATGAAATGAAAAAAGGTGTTAAAAAAAATAAGGCATTATTAGGCGCACGCTAAATAGTGAGTGAAAAGATCATGCAATGTTATTTTACGTGCATCCGCTAACACCTAATTTACATATCTAGTTTTTTTTTTGGTGTGTGTTTGTTTGGTTCACACCTTTTCATTGATAGCTCAAGCAGCATTTCTTTCAAGTACAAGTAGATATTACCCTGATCCCCGAGGGATTACAATCAAAGGGGGGGGGGGGGGGGGGGGAGGGGTGTTAGAAGTGCACCACAGAGTAAACAGCATGTGCACTGCGATTAAATGGCCTAAGTTCAGCAGTAAAGCGCGGTATTTCAGTACTGCGCGTTATCCTCCCCTCGTTACCGCAGGTATGGTAATGAGCTAATTTCATGTAATTAAATAATGCCACTGCCTGGAAAACAGCAAGCCGTATTATTTTTTGAAACTTAGCTACAACTCTGGCACATCTCCCCCCCCCCGCTCCTGGGTCCAGCCTGAAGGAACTCTCCCTGCCTAGAGTGGCCAAACCCCTGGGGGGAGGGGTATCCCTTGCCACACCTTGTTACCTTCTCTTCCTGCTGCCCCATGAGGCAGCCAAAATATATTAGAAAGAGAAAAAAAAAGTAGAAGCTTAAATTCAGGGCTCCTGGGCACCGACCTCCCCCACCTTCCCAAATCCCTCTCCTTTTTGAACCCCCCCCCCCCCCCCCCCCCCAATCTCCTGAGCTTATTCATTTTTTTTTATTTTTTTTTTTACTTTGGCTACCTCAAGGGGCAGCAAGGAGTGTGACAAGTGGTCTCAAGTGACCCCCCCCCTGGGGTTTTACCACTCTTGAGGGGTGGGGGTTTGATTTGGGCTGATCGGCCCCCTTTAAGAAGCTGGCAGCCCCCACAGCCATGAGCCACCATGGCGCAGTGTTTGGGGGGGGGGGGGCTCTGCTGAGCTGCTGGGGATAGTACCATCGGGTTTATCAAGTTGCGGTATCGAGTACCGTAGTTTAGTGAACCCTTGCCACATTCACAACTTAGTAAATGACCTTTAAGGTTGTACCTCTAATAATGGGGGGGAAAGTGACTTGCTTGCCCATGGTCACGTGAGTAGGATTTGTGCCCTGGCTTCCCTGACTCTCAGCCTGCTGCTCTAATCACTGGACTACTCCTCCACCCCACGCTTTCCTTTACAGGAAGCTACAGGCTAAATGTCTGCTAAGATTGCTTTAACATGCACACTGGGGCCTTTTCTGAATAGTAGCCTTTTTCAAAACGATTTACACATGTAAATATAACTACTATTGTAGCAATTTTAAAAAGCCATTTACCCACTTAAAGTGTACTTAGGTGGGTAAATCCTATGGACAATTTCAATGGCATATCTGGTAGCAATTTTCAAAGCCCCCTTCTCTGTGTATTTACGTGTGCAACACGCATTTTCAAACGTGTAAATGCTTTGGAAAATCAGGCCCTAAGCTTTATAGTACATCCGCTCCAAAATGTTTGCTCTTCCAAGTTCTGACTCCCCGGTGCCATTTTACATTCTTTAGAAGCCTTGAGATAAAAGTCAGGGATTGACTTGACTTTGTAGGCACTGCCTGCTCATGAAATTGGCTCAAAGAAATTAAGAATAAGGAAGGAAGAACAGTAAGCCCTAATGACCTGCATACCTGCTCATTAATTTCACAGTCAGGTTTTGTTTTTTTTTTTCCTTAACCTGTCAATTTCTACAGCTCTGCCTTAACAAGAGAACCGCTGAGTGCCAGATGAAAAGAAGGGTTCTTCAGGAGATTAAAGAAGACTTATTAAGATTAGTCACTGGGGAGTGTCTTTGTTGTTGTTATCTAAATGGTTGGTAGTAGTTGGAAATGTTATTCCCTTCTATTGTGCTGGGACAGAACAGGGAGCAGAGACTTAGACCTGTGCAGATGTGCAGTTTCTCAAAAGCTGTGATCACTCTTCTGTGGAATGGTGCTGATGATGGTAATTACACAGAGGATAAATTGATAGGGAATTACCGTGAGGGAGGGAGTAATTACCGTTAGGACACCTATTATTGGCTGTTGTGTTACTGAGTCTTTTACGGTAACTTCTTTGAGAATCCAGTCACATTTCATGGGCATGGGGAGGGAATACTGAAAAATTGGTTTTACACACTATAAGAACAAGAGAATTGCCATCCTGGGTCAGACCGAGGGTCCATCAAGCCCAGCATCCTGTTTCCAAGAGTGTCCAATCCGGGTCACAATTACCTATCAAGATCCCAAACAGTAAAATAGATCCAGTGACGCTATTGCACAGTGATAAGTAGTGGCTATTCCCTCCGTCTGCTTGGTCAATAACAGATTGTGTAATTTTCCTCCAGGAACTTGTCCGAATCTTTTTAAACCTAGCTACGCTAATTGCTTTAACTACATCCTCCAGCAATGAATTCTAGAGCTTAATTGTGCATTGAGTGAGAGAGAATTTTCTCTGATTTGTTTTGAATGTGCTACTTATTAACTTCACTTACCCTTTCTAGTCTGGTCATGATTTTATATAGCCTTTCCTCATAGGGGAACCATTCCATTCCCTTTATCATTTTTATTACCCTTCTCTGTACCTTTTTTAATGCAACTATATCTTTTTTGAGATGCGGCGACTAAAACTGCACCCAGTACTCCAGGTGCGACCTCACCATGGAGCATTACAGAGGCATTGCATTATGACATTTGCTGTTCTATTCTCCATTGCCTAACATTCTGCTTGCTTTTTTTGACCACCGTTGCACACTGAACAGATGGACCTGATTCACCAATGTTTTCTTTTTTTATGCCATAGACACAGATTGGAGAAAAACCTTAGTGAATCAGGCCATCTATCTATCTATCTTTATATACAGAAAGGTCCAATTTCATTATAAGTTCCTCTGGATCTATCCCCAATTTGATCTGACTTTCTCATCAGGTCCACTGGAACTTGTCCATGCTAGAACAGGTGCTCGGTTAAGCGAATAAAAGCTGAACTTTTGAAACAGCAAAGTATTCATAAAGACATTTAAAAAAAAAAAAACCCAAAAAAACCTCTTGAAAGCTAAAGTCTGATTTATGATTTCACAGGTCAGCAGTCTCTATTCTTTATGTGATGTCTGCTCAGCTAGTTGCATCCAATTAAGTGACCTGTGGGCTCCTATTGATTTTTGCTGCTGTAGTTCTCTCATTAAGATTTTTTTTTTTTAATAGTGTCGTCTAGGCTAATATGAAATCGGTTATGAAAGACGGGACCTCAGGAGTGGTGGAGGGCTGTGAGAGATGGAGAGACATGACTGGAGATGATTTGTGAGCTGCATGTATGAAGTATTGTCGTAAGGACAGGAGGCAAGAGTGTTACCAGCAAAACGGTCTTTAATTATCTCCCAGAAGTGACTGCACTGTATCTGTTTTGGTTTATCGACTTTCTCTAGCTTTTCAGCTTATTGAGGGTGTTTGTCCCTTCCGCACCTGATATTATGACTTTAGTCCAGTCAAAGCAGCAATAGTCATCCGACAGGGACCATGCAATCATAGGCCTTAAATCTGCCCACTAGATGTCACCCTTGCATGATGACTATGACTGCCTCCCCTTTAAGGGATTATGAATGCTGGCTCAGGTTAATGTCGACCCGGGATTGAACTCTGGTCCCTCCTCATGACAGTGCATGGTTGCTAGGCCCGAGCGCATGGAGCCTGTGCCCCGAATGTTTTCTGCTCCCACTTCTCCCTCTTCCGATACCTGCAGTTCAGTCAGCTAACTGCGTGCCCCCGATGGTCTGCACATCTAACTCTACCGCTCCCCCAGCTGCCGCTGCCACTCTTCTCCCTTTGGCATGGTTGGGTGATCAGCTACTTGGAACCACACAGCACTTGTAAAAGCAGAACACCTAACGGTTCGAACAGCTGATCAGTGACTGTGCAGGAGGAGGAGGAACAGAGCCAATGAATTTTTAACAAATTCAGAGACAGAGGTGCAAATCATCAGGGTACATGGGGTGAAGTAAGGGGAAAAAAGAGGCACAAGCTCGGGAGGATGAAGAGGAGTGGAGACTCATAAATTGTGGAAAAGTGGGGAGCTGGGGATTGATGGAAGAGTGCAGACCTGCTGACTGAATGGCACTTGGCTTGGGTGGGATTTGGAGGCAGAGCGAGGACTCATATTGGGTGGTATTTAAGATGTGGATGCAGGGTCTCAGGGATTGGGATGGGGAGTGTGGGGAGATTAAGGACTCTGGGATAGTGAAAGTAGGGACTTTTGGAGACTGAGAAGGAATTGGGGGAACAGTGGAGGTTTGGCAATTTGATGGGAAGCATGAGTAAACATGTATCAGATGGGCTGGGAGGTATAAGTAACGATTTAAAAAGGGGCTATGGGTGTGAGATAGGTGTAAGAGAAGGGGGCTGGTGGGTTGATAGGTGGTGTGTAGGGGGCTGAAGGAAGGGGTAAGAGGAAATGGAAAGTAGATAAGGGCTGGGGAAAAGTAAATAGAGGATGGAACTGGGGTACTGGGAATGGTGGAAGGATAGGGATAAGAGGCTGGGGAAGGAGTGATAGAGGAGAAATGGAAAGGTTGAAGAGGGGGTGAAAAGAGCAGACAGGCTAGGAAGGTGGTGAGAGAAGGAAATTTAAAACTGGTAGGTGAGAGGTGAAAAGACAGATCTTGAGAACTGGCAAGGTAGGAGGGATGAAATCTAGCTATTAATGAATAGTGAAGAATAATAAAAGAGAAAAACAAAGAAAAGAGATAGGAAAGGACCAGTTTCAAAAACAGATATTGCGGAAGAAGTGAAGACAACAGGAGAGAAAAGAAACCAAAAATGGAAAGGAGACCCTAAAAAAGAAGGTATGAAAAAAACCGTACAAGTAAAAGAGTGACTGGGAAAGAGACACTGAGACGCTGTGTCCATTTCAAAATGGTAGAAGTGATGTGACTCGTTATTATTGATATTACTGCATGCCCCTGAAGAAGCTATACAGCGAAACAAGGGCCGTGTTGGGTTTGTTGAAATAGAATGTGAAGAGTCTCTCACTAGTGCAAATTTGAGGACATTTTTATAAAAAATCAAAAAACAAAAAAATATATTTTCATTAAACAAGTTTACTTAGGGAATAGCCACTGCTATTAATTGCATCAGTAGCATGGGATCTTCTTAGTGTCTGGGTAATTGCCAGGTTCTTGTGGCCTGGTTTGGCCTCTGTTAGAAACAGGATGCTGGGCTTGATGGACCCTTGGTCTGACCCAGCATGGCAAGTTCTTATGTTCTTAAAAATAATTTTTAAAGGTAGATGATGTGTAGACCGGTTGGTCACTTTCCAAGTGTCACAACGTCAGGCTTGCTGACACCTTTTAGGCTATTCTAAAAAATACTATACTAAAAAATAATTTTGGTTTCCACTAATTTTTTGATGATTATATTTTGTGTGGTTTACCACTGACTCTTTTCTGATTAAGTTGTGGTAATTGAAGCCTCCCATTATTACTGCACTATCAGTTTGGTTAGCTTCTCTAATTTTTCTTAGCATTTCACTGTCCGTCTCACCATCTTGGCCAGGTGGACGATAGTATACTCCTATCACTATACTCTTCCCCAACACACAAGAGATTTCTACCAATAAAGATTTGATTGTGCATTTAGTGTCATGGAGGATCTTTATCCTGTTGGTCTGTATGCCATCCCTGACATATCGTGCTACCTTGCCACCAAGATGCTCCTCTCTGTCATTGCAATATAATTTGTACCCTGATATAGCACTATCCCATCGGTTATCCTCTTTCCATCATATTTCTGAGATGCCAGTTAAGTCTGTGTCATCATTCACTGCTATATACTCTAATTCTCCCATCTTACTTGTTAGACTTCTGGCATTAGCATACAAACATTTCAAAGTGTGTTTTTTGTTTGTATTAACATTCTGCTTTTCAGGTGACAGAGATAAACTGGAATCTTTTAGTATTTAATTATAGGCACTTGGACTATTTTTCTTGGTATTGGAACCTCTCTGTTGGGATGCCCTAACTCCAATGCTTCGGAGGAAGGTATCCTTCGAGGATACCTTCCTCCGAACCATGCGCTGCTGAGCGACTGTCGGCTTTCCCCCCTGCAGAAAATATGAAGTGAAGCAAAGTTAGGGAGCCCCCTCCCCTAGGGGCTCCTTATTGGACCAGCATTAGGTATGTCTCAAATAAGTATTTGGTTTATCTTTTTAGCTGGGTTCTTGTTATATGTCTGTTATTTTTATTGTTTTAATTATGAGTATGTATGTCACATTGTAAATCACTTAGAGCCTTGGCAGTTAAGCGATGAATAAGACCAAACAAATATTAAATACTAAATAGAAGAACTCTATACAAGGAGCTCTAGCCTGACACCTTTGCAGGTCCAGCAGTCCATTCAGAGTTTGCTCTGTGATATGCTGTTGCCTGGCTGGGTTCCTGTGTTTCCTGGTTCTTGGCTACACTCCTGCCTCCTGCTCTGGACTTGGTCCTCCGCTACATTCCTACTTCCTGGTTCAGTCCTGGTCTTTGGGTCCTTCTTGCTTCGACCAGGCAGCCACTTGTACCCATGAGCTCAACCTGCAGGGAAAGGCAGCTACTTCAGGCAGAAGACAACAGCTCTGGACTACCTGACCTCCCCAAGGTCAGAATATGTTAAAAAAAAAACCAAAGGCAACTTGAACATCCATAAGCATGGCACAGTGCAACCTTCTGACCAGTTTAGGAGGAAGCCTTGTTGTCAGGCCAGAGCTGTTGGTGTTGCCCAGCAAATTCTCTTTTCTTCTCTGTCTCTTATGGCTCTGTCCCACTGTTGAATCACTGGTCTGGCAGGGACCAGGCCTGGTTAACTGCAATATTTAAACACTTTTGCAGCCCTGGCTCTCCTTCCTCAAGCTCTGCTCTAGCCCCTTCCCGCTCTTCTGCCTACTTCTGCTGCGGGTTGCTCCAGCTCACATCTTTTCCTATTGCTAGCCTGTTTGGCTACACATCAGACTGACTTCCTGT
This sequence comes from Rhinatrema bivittatum, assembly GCF_901001135.1. NCBI lineage: Eukaryota > Metazoa > Chordata > Amphibia > Gymnophiona > Rhinatrematidae > Rhinatrema > Rhinatrema bivittatum. The sequence continues at coordinate 24,318,435 of NC_042626.1, read as the reverse complement.
TACTGACTCTGGCTTGGAACTGACTTTTCTACTTGCTGTGCCTCTGCTGTGGCCTCAGGTACTGTTCTTTGCTTGTTACCTAACCTGTGCCTTCACCAGTACTGGACAGTCACACAGCTAACAAGCTCTACTCCAGGTGAAGTAAAGAAGGGCGTTGTGTTCTATAAAATCCGTCTGTATCTCCTTCTCTAGTCATTTAGGGTGACATTTTTAGTAATGTGCCTAATTGCAAAGTTCTGTGTGTAATTTCAGACATGCACATGGTAACTTAATTTTGAAATCCAAGATACGCACATAAATTGAGTATGAATATGGATTCCAGTATGTGGATAAATCTGGGTATAGCTCTGTCAGCTGCAAAACAGCATGCAGTTTTATGTAAATTGCATACCGCTTTATTTATTTATGCATAAAACTTCTTTACAGCCTCTCTGGACCTTGACAGGTGGTGGTTTACAATTGCGCCAATCAATGCCACATTGCTAAGTCTTGAAAAGTCAAGTTATATCTCTGTAAGTCCATAATATGCCCTACTTCCCCCACGCACCAGAATACATCTTCTTTTTTTTTTCATCTGGCCAGATGTATGCATGCTATGAATTCACACACATATATTTAGGTGGCTGAAAGAATCAGCAGCGTGTGCATGTAATTCCTTATTTTGCAAACGCGCCCCCTACTAAGCTTTTGAAAATGTTGCGCCTTACTTTTGCTGAGTGTAATTTTATAATATTGCATGCAGGGGTCTTTGGTGGCAGCCTTAAGGTAGATTTTAAGAGCCATGCGCGGGCGCAGATGTATGCGCATGTTATAAAATCCACTACCCGCGCACACGATGCTATATCGATGTGTGCACGTGAATGCCTTCACGCGCACGTAGGTGGGGGGAATTTTAGTAGATGCGTGCGACGATGCATTACGGCCTATTTCCCTTTTCCCTCCCAGTTTGCCTCAGTAAAGGAGTGGGCTTCCTAAACCCCCCCCTACTTATCCTACCTCGCTGTTACCCTATTAGACCCAATGCCCAAAACCCTGCTGGTTACCCTCATTTTTTTTTTTATTTTACTACTTACCCACAGTCCATAGCAGCAGCAAATCACGCGGTTGTGGAATCCCGGCACGCGCTTGTGCGCCCCCATTGACTTAGTGGCGCTGTCCCGGCCTGCCCATGCCCCACCCATGAGCCGCCCCGGCTCACACCTTTTTTGCAAAAACCTTTCAGCGAACCGATGCGTATAAATTCATTTTGAAAAATGATGTGGAAGAATGCACAAAACTCACCTGTATAAAGCCACACCTGCTCTTTGCAACACAGAACTTGTGCATGGGAATTTACACTCGTACTCTTTAAAATAAAAAAAAAGATATGTGCAGAAATCCAAACTCCATGCCCTCCCCATGAACTCCTTTATTTGCATGTGTAAAAATATATGTAAAATTGGGTTACAGCACATACTTTTATGTGCACAAACCCTGGGCAATTTGTATAACAAGCCATTTACATGCATAAACCCATGTTTTGTGCATGTAAATGTCAGGGCGAATTTTCAAAGCCAAGGATCTAAAACCCCCACAGCCTGTCCTGCCCTGCAGTGTGATTCCATTTTATCTTGTATATCCTGTCACATCCTTCTGCGTAACCAAGACCCATTCTTCAGGGGTCTGTTCCTTATTCTGGCCTCTGTTTTCCCTCTCCACGTGGCCGCAGTGTGCCTTGCGAGCTGATGCGCTGTTGCAGTGAGGAGCAGCACGGCAATGGCCCTTTGGTAAGATGAGCTTGCAGCAGAAAAATATTAATGAGGTTGACTTCTTTGAAGGCCTTTTGGATCAGGCAATGTAAAATATTTATTTTGTGCTGATTAGGTGTAATTACTACTAAAAGTAGGTGGGGGCTGAATGGCAACATCTGCAGGAAAGGGTGTTTAGTAAATGATTATCATGTATCCAAGGAAACGAATTACCCAATCAGAAGGATGCTGTGGGCATTTTCCTCTTCATACCTGAAAGTTTTTCTTAAAGCAACCCGTCGATAACTAAACTTGGAAACATGACTGCAGAAAACGACCCGTGCAGCTTATGTTCTCTGTCCATCCATAACAACCCTTGTTCCAGGTCCTCCTTTCTATTGGAAGAGGCCTCTCTCCTGTGCATTAATACCTTGGAGGTATTTAAGTGTCTCTGTCATAAATACCTCCAAGGTATTAATGCTCTCACCGTTGCTGAAGTGTTATGTTAAAAGAAACAGTGTATTCCTACGTCCATTTTTTTTTTTTTTATCCACTGTGCTTTACATGTTGTCTTCTGACTTTTTACAGTCTCTGCTGAACTCAACTGATGAAAACAAAACAGTACAGCAAAGGTTTCCTTCCTACAAATGTTGGTTTCCAGAGTAATGCCCTAGCCTGCTCAGCCCATCTCCCATCCCAGAGCCCTTCCTCAGGAAATTAGAAGACTACCTACATTAATTTGACTCCAACCACAGGAGCACTGGCTTTCGTGTTTTGTGGCCCGGATTTATTGTAAAGAGACCATCTTCAATGCATCTGTGCTGCATTGGGAGAGTCGTGGCACAATTTTTCACAAATAAACTCTGTATTTAGTATTCCCTATTTAAAAAAAAAAAAAAAAAAAAAAAAAAAGTGGATGATACAGTCTCACCATATAAATACCCGAATCAGCTTGTAGTCTAATTGAACCAAACAATTCTCCACTACATGATTTCATCAGTATTACAGAGTTGGGACACTGCATCATATTAACAAAGCATATATCTACATAATCAAATCATTTTCCCAATTTTTTAAATTAGTCCTTTCTTTGTTTTGGGTTTTCCTTTTAATTAATCTTCTGCAAACTTTCCACATTTAAGAATGTGATAATTCATATATAATGAAAAAGCATCTCTTGGTGGTACTGTGCACTGCCATGCTGAAAAGCTCTGCTTCGGTCCCCAAATTGGGTCTTCCGTGCCCTAGCTGGGGCTTGGGGTGCTATAGAAGCAAACTTCTGAGGGAGAAGTGAGCCATGGTCCTTGTTTGAGGGTGATGCCTGGTGGTCAGTGCTTAAGGGTGACACCTGGTGGCCAGATTCAGAGCCCATGATTGCAAGGTTCTGGAAGGAGCCCTACTGCATGGCCTGCAACCTAACACAGACACTGCAGTGACCAGACTAGGTATACTGGGAGGAGAGGAAAAGTCCCCAGGTATCTGTGAATGAAGACTCTCGATGCCAGATCCCAGCCGTGGTTCAGACTGAGCTGGAGTTATAAAGGAACGAGAGGAAATTGTTGCCTTAATAAAAATCACCTTCTGGTACACAAACTCTTTTCAAGTACTGGCACCAGCCTGTGAAGCTCTGTTCCAAAGGAGCTTCAGGTGCTAAGAGCGTACCTAAGGTCTAGAATGTTGTGCGAAGTCTAGAGATTTTACCCTAGCCTTCAATTAATCTGTTAGCATCTGTTTCCTGGACTCTCTTTATTTACTGAGTCTTTGCTTTTAGTATTTGCATGCAGTGCCCAGATCTATCCAAGCCATCAAAAATGTGTTTTGAGTAGGCCAAACGTGCTCCCAATGACTACCCTGGTGGGCCCTGTTGTAGCGAACATCTGCAGCAGTCTGTGGGTTAGCCAGCAGAAGCATGAGTCAGGTTTTGATTCGATATCCTCTATCACCTATAGGGGAGAAGGCAGAGAAGAGCAGTTAGATATGCCTTTTGGGATGGGCAGCAGGGTAGTTCACAGGGCAGAGTTATAGTAGTCCTCCTGCGCTTAAAACTGCAAGTCCACCTAGATATGAGGGTGACAATAAGAAGAGCTTAGTTGGTGTGTGGCGGTAATGATAAGTATATTCCTATCTAGAAACAAATCCCCTAATGATGTGGCTTTCCTGGACGTGGCCATGAATTCCTGATTGTGAGAGGATGAAGGCATTGTGAGTGGATCCTAGAAATCTGGGCACGACATCCAGGTTGATGCCCTTGGCATCGTAAACCACCTGCATGTTAAGGGAATGGAAACCCTTGCAGGTGACCTCATCTCCCCCCCGGTGTCCTCATAGGGACATGAGTGCAATCGGTAGCACCCAAGACAGAGGGGAAGCATGCTATTTGATAGAAATCAGTCATGATTTGTCGTTGATGTCTGCTCTGAGGGAAAGGGTATATAATGGTGTGTTTTCTCAGTCTGTATGGAGGTGGCAGACTGATTCCAGCTGTGATCCCCAAATGTGTCTGGAAGGTGATGGTAGCCAAAAATTCTTGATTATATACTGGCAAAGCATGGTGGTGGTTTTCAGGTCCTGCTCTAACTACTGGCATAGGTACAGTTAGTTAGCCTTGTCCTGTGCAGGACTTGCTCCTCTGATAGATCCAGAAACTGTGCCCTCATCCTGTATTCTCTCTGTAAGGGAGATCTTCTTCCTCTATCCTGTCTCCCTCCTCATCGATTGCGATGTGAGTGTAAGGTCATTAGAGTCATATTGAAAAGGGAATCATCACCAATGACTCCCACCCCTTAGAGCTCCCAGTAACACGCACTCCCACCACCTCGGTATAGCCCTGCATGTCCCAGTTTCCCCTCCAGTCTGTTCCAGTAACCACCTGTATATCCCAATTACCACCCAGTATGGCCCTATATATCCCTGGTATGCTCATTTCCACTCCCCATGTATAACCTAGTCTGTCCCAGTGACCCCCTTTTATGACCCAATCTGTCCCAGGCACACTCCCATCCCCTAGCCTGCTCCTGTGTCCACTCAACCAGAGAAGCCAGCACACCAAAGGCCGAATCAAAATTCAAAAGGAAAGTTTATACTTGTGTGTGTAAATAAGCAGTAATACATGTAAATTGCATATGTTTGTTGATTAACATGCATGTTGCTTTTAAAATAGCTCATTATCATGTACTTAGAAACTCCACCTCAACACACCCCTAATACACCACTTTTTTATATGTGAACTTTTACTCATGAACGCCCATACACACACACGTGGCCCCTTTCTAAAAATACAAATTATGCATAAAATGGGCCACATACACACACATATGCCCTTTTTTCACAGGTAAGCCTTTGAAATTTCACCTGTGTATTTTTAAATTCATTACATTTTTTTATTTTAAGATTTCATATTTTGAAACATTTCATTTTCATAAATATACTAGCACATTCTTCTGAGCTTGCACTACTGCCCATACTATACTGGTACTGAGGGTGGGGCAGTGTGTGTGTCTGTCTGTGTCTGTCTGTCTGTCTGTCCGTCTGTAAGAAAGAGAGAGAGGCATGCATGACTACTGTTTTATTCATAATTAAGTTTCCATTGCTGATATTTTGAACTGTCACTAAATTCACTAGAAGTTGGATTCAAAATTATTATTTTTTTGTGTGTGTGTTATAAAGGTCTCACCTAATCTCTTCTGCTGTTAAGGTTACTTGATGCTAACAACACATTGATGATTGCAGTGATTTGTAGAGAGGAATGATTAATGTAACCAATGAATACATCAATTATAAACTTCCAAAAAATCCCATCAATTAAGAGCTTTTTGGCTCCCAGCGCTTTGCAGTAACATGCCAGCTCTGACCCTGCACGAAGTCAGCTGTACTGTGCAGGCAGTCTGTCTTTGCAGGGATTGCGTCTTCAGAGGCAGCACTCAAGTCCAACTGCTGCCGTACGCAAGGCTATCATAAGCTCTGACTCTGCGGGGTGCCGCAAATGACTTTACAGTTATTGTTCCTTAAATTGGACACCCCCTCAGAGCCTAGATGATAGGAGATGAAACAGACTGCAGGAGGCTGCAGCCAAGTGGAACATTGCTAGCTTTTATTTCCTTTTAGAAGAAACACTCCATATATTTTCTTTTTCTCAAAATCTCTGAAAAAAAAAAAAAAAAAAGACACACAGGCACACACCTGCCCACTACCCAGAGGAGTTTGGGTATAATCACCAAGCCGATGCTTGCATGCCAAGATTTGCACGTAGCGTGCTGGCATGGAGTATCTCTGCCTGAACAAATAAGAATGCATAATTCCGTCTAGAGATATCGTATTTTCTTTCTACCAAAAATGGAGCTCATCGCCTTCCAGAAAGCATCACATAAGCTTCCAATGTTTTTTCTTTTGGATGGAAAGGGTAATTTTGTAACTACCCCATTGGTGCAAAATCTGGGGGTACGTTTTCAGCACAGCCTTTACAACCAGTTTTTAGCGTGAACGATTCCATCAAAACCACCCACAACACATTTCCACCCGCTAATGTGTAGGCATTATTTTTTTCTGGAAAAGTAAACTCGTACTTTTGAAAATGCAAAAAGTATGGGGTTGTCGACCCCCTCCCCAACCCTGCCTCCAGGAATGCCTCTTCTCACTCCAAGTGCTCTGTTCCTCCATTTTGAAATTATAATGTTGTGCTTGTGTCGAATGTTGTGTGTTGATTGTTTGATTGGCTCCTCAGAGCTGGTTGTCATTTTTGTGCCTCACTGCAATGACTTAATGACAGATTTCAGTGGGAATAATTAATTATTTATTCCTTTTTTTAAAAATATATAATCCATACATAACACAGACATAATACTTTCACAGAGCTGGTGAGGGACTGTGTAAAATGTATGGGCCATTTGAAAGAACGGATGTGGCTCTTGAAGAATTCCACTGAGGGTTTCTGTGACATTATTACACTAGAAGAGTAAAGCTGGAGTGCCTTGCAAAATGTCAAATAATTCTCTGATGGAATTACTCCTTCCAGTGCTACTTCCCATGTATTATTTTATAGAATTGAATGGTTTAAAAATGTTTTTCTGTCCATCTCCCCTTCTATTGTGGTTCTTCCATCTTGGATTCTGGTGGTGAAATGCCCCTTGTCTAAATCCAGCTTCCATGTTGAACCTTTCTCAGCTATCAAACATAGGCCTGGATTTATCAAAATGCATTAAATGTGGTATCCTAAGCTCTCAAATAAGTGTTGGCGATGTGATACAGCGGAAGGAACTTTTGTTCATATTTGGTGGTCCTGCCCAGTCATACATGATTTTGGGTACGAGTACAAGGCATGGCTTAGGAGATGGTAGGGGTGGAACCACGTTTATGCCCTGAATCTTGGCTCCTGGGGTTATGGAAGGAGGACCAAGGGATACTTAATACACGGTTAATGCGTTATTTGGCTATTGCTGCCACATCAGTGATAGCCCATTGGTGGAAAAGGCAGGATTCTCCGCCTTTAAATCTGGTGGTGACCAGACTTGGAGGTATTAAAGCTATGGAGAAAATCACTGCATACCAGAGGGACACATTAGTGAAGTATGGAAATATATGGGAATCATGATACATGGTTTATGGCCCACAGGCCTTCACACAGAGACCCTGAGTCCGGGTCTGCCTCCATCCATGCATGAGTAACACAAAAATAAGTTGCCACTTTGGTTTAATATTTTTCAATCCTTTATTTTTTTAGAATCTACAGATATTACCAGTTATTGCACTCTACTATTGTTCTCGCTTGTATTATTGATATGTTATAACAAATGTACCAGATCTGAGATTCTTTATTACTATTATTATTATCAATGCCATGAATCTACTTGGGGGAGGGTTGGGGTGGGTGGGGAAGGGGGGGCTAATCATTGGGAAAAGTTTGGATTTCAAGAATGTCTCCTCAGGGATGTAGCTGTATGAAATTTGTATGGCTTGTATATTTACTGTTGTCCAAATAAAAAGTTAAATTACAAAAAAAAATGCATTAAATATCACCTGCAATAGAAAAAGGGGCGTGTTTTATGGTAATAGGCACTTTAACACAATTTGCACTAATACCTATGCGAAGAGCTAAGTTACCGCAAATTGTGATAACTTTTTCACACTTTGAGATAAGTGCCAGAATGAGAGAGAGATCGAGAGAGAGAGAGTGTTATGGTTAAGTGGTGTTTGGGTGGATTCTTGGGTACTGTGGCAGATGACCACACCCATGGGGAGGAGCCCAGTGAGGCGCCACAGTACTGGGCTAAACACAGGATGCACAAACACAGAGTTAGTTCTTTATTATACAGCTTGAAGTGAACCACCAGAGGTGGCAGTAGCGAGGTAATCTGCATGTAGCAGTCTCAGGACCCTCAGCAGAGGGGACCCTTCTCACCCCGTTGGTATAGGGGAATTCTGGTGTAGGTTTCCCAGTAAGGCAGTACTGTGGATAAGATTGAGAGATTACTCACTAGATGGTTGCTGTAGGTATGTGATTCCACCAGGTTGAAGAAGATAGTACAGGCACCGAGACATGGAGAGCAGGCCCTCAAGGAGCGAGTACCTGATCCCTGTAAGGCACCTGAAATAAAGCAGAGGGCCCCCGAGGAGCAGGTACCCAGGTTAGCAATTACCCCGAAGGGCAGAGAGAGAGCATCCAGCGGCAGCACAGAAGCGGCAGAGTAGCTTAGACCGGCTGAGATCAAGTCCTTACTAACTCAATGAGCTAGCAACATAGTACAGGCTATATACCCAGATGGCATGACGTCAGAGGGGAACGCCCCCGAGGTTCACGCCATTGCTGGAATAAAGATGTTGGTAGGCCCTTGGGAGGAGCATGGCGGGAGGCAGCACCATAGCCATTCCGGGGATGCCGGAGAGGTTGGCCATTTTCCCTAGGGATGCAGGAGGAGCCGTGAACAAGATGAGGCAAACGGGGCAAAGCCGTCTAGCACCGAGGGTCATCAAATCTTCACTAGAGAGCACTGTTCTGTTCGTACGTCTCACTTTGAATGTCAAAGTGGCCCCTAACCCCTACACTAATACCTAAACCTCACCTCGAGTGACTAGGTGGGCCTCCCATAGGGATATAAATACCTATCTGGTGTGAGGGCATTATGGCTAGTCTGTCTCTCTCTCTCCCTCTCCCTCTCTCTCTCTCTCTCTCTCTCTCTCTCTCTCTCCCTCCCTCCCAAGGTTCCTGATAGCAAGGTTGTCTCTCTGGGAGCTTCAAACTACCAAAACCAGCATCCACAAAAACCATCACAACAGGTGATAGAGCCATAACACAAGCTATTGCACAGCTTAACACTACTGAAAACATTGTAGCTAAAATCAGTGTTAAAGCTTCGCAACATGGTAAACCCAGCCCACTCCCACCCCTAACTCCTCCTCTTTTTTGGATTTGCATCGCACCATACAATATGGTGCTATCGCGTGTGAAAACGCCTTATAACATTTTGATAAATGAGGGGGATAGTTTGGGCTTTACATGGGCTCCTTGTTTACTCTGCATTAAGGATGGGTGAGTATCAGAACCAAAGTTTTCAAAAGCTTCAGCTATTTTTTGTCACCTCATAAAGGAATCAAACTTTAGAATTTGGAAAAAGCACCTGCATGTGCTGGCTTTTTGAAAACATTCATTTTACCATTTATATATATAATAGATATATAGTTATAATTCTTGCCCTGAAGCCCGCGTTCTGAGGTCATTAATTATCTGTTGCACAGGAAACCATGCAGGAAGTAAGGCCCCACGTTTCTAAAATGCCCTGTTTTCTCAAAGAGTCATTTTTAGCTACAAGTATAAGATATTTACTGGGATGTACCATGGTGATCCACAGTATCTTATAAAAGGCTGGCAAGACAGTATTACTTTTTCAATTTGTATATACAGAGGATCCCAGCCTCTCAGCCCTGTCACCGCTTCCGCATATGGAGTAGAAAGCCGTAACTGTCCAAGGTCCTGAAGAACTGACTGCAGCAGCCTGCATTAATCAATTTTCGGTTTCTCCAGCACGCCTCCCTCTTCATCCGAAATTTCCCTTTCTAATCTGAGTCTAGAAATGTATCAAAGTGTCTTATTGCCCCGTAGCCAAAATCTGCTTTGAGAAGCTCATCTAATTCAACTTACGACGAGCCTTTTTGTATTTTGAACTGTTTGAAAAGTTAATTCTCTATTCATGAGCCTATAATATGAAAAATTTTCCTACAGTTAATACAAGTTGAACTATTTTGCTTTGAACTGGTTTCATTTTGAGTTTAGCTGAATTCTTTCATGCCATTCAGCGCTGTTTCGGCTGGGTTTTTGTTTTGGTTTTTTTTTTTTGTCATAGGTTAGGGCAGCGATGGCAAATTAATTCGAGGGCAGCAAAACAGTCTGGATTTCAAGGGTTGTCAAACTATGCAAATGAAGACGGCTTTTGGATCAAAATGTATGCAAATATGCCTCATTAACATTCATCGCAGAAATCCTAAATAAAAACATACACACACACACACACACACATACAGATCTCATTGTGGCACTTTAAGTCCAGAGTTTACCATCCCTGGGTTAGCGTCTTAAGTGGATATGTAAATACACTTATTGAACCTCGAGAAAAAAATGTCATTTAGTCAATTGATTGCAGCTTATTAGCGTACATCCTATTGTGTCTTGTTACCTCATCATTAAATCACCTGGGCTCATCGTTATTGTTTCTGTGTTTTTGTGTTCTGCATCCAGTAATTTAAATCAGCGCTGGATTCTTGTTTAATTTACAGTTTACAGCTCCTCACCTGCTTCAATGTGAATTACTTGAAGCAGCAATGTTAATACTACAGTTATAATTAAGCTTATTACTGCAGGTGGTTTCTGAATAAATTGGTTCTTCATTATTTTTATTATGGTGTCTGTTTTTTGTTTCTTTGATTTAGAATTCCCCTTCCCCCCCCCCCCCACCCCCCTTTGTACAGTAAAATCCTGGAAGTGCTTCAGATGTAACTCTGGATTTGCATCTTCCACCGCCCTCATTAAAGCAGACACATTATAGCCTCTGTGGTTTATGAAATCCATGTGAGAACATTTTGGCATTTTCAACGATAGAGGGAAAATCCGAAGAAGTTTTCAAATCCTGTGAAATACCACAGAATATTACAGTAAATTTCACGGGACTTGCATAGGATTTCCTGCAGCGTTCTGTGTTGTGCTGCAGTAAATCATGAATTTGTGAATTCAATTCGATTTTACTGTAACTGCATTACAGTGAGCACAGACTACGTATGCGCAGTGTGGGCAAACGTTTTCGGTAATTAGTGGTGGAGGTCCTAACCCATTCCACTGCAACTCTTACCAGTGCCACCTCTTACTTGCCACTGCAAACTGCTGAGGTGAAGCCAGCCAAATTTAGCTGTTTTGCTTTCTGCTGTAGAAAAAAAAATAATTGCCCATCTCTACTTTTGCATCCTGGGGAAGATGACGGAGTGCAGATCCCATGTCAAAAAAGGGTGCAAAGGTGACTAAAATGTTATAGTCAACTTACCTCCCAGAAAGGAGCAGATATAGAAAACAGGAAAATAGATTTTATAGAATGCACATGCAGAAAGGAAATTTTCAAACAGGAAAGGAAGGTGAGACAAAGAAATAGAGGAGAAACTGAATGAAGGAGATTACAGAAAGACAATAGAAGAGGAAAAAGCAAGGCAAGAGACAAAGGAAGAGAACAAGCACAAGAGAAGAGAACAAAGAAAAAAACGCGTCTTCTTTCCGTATACTTTCTATCAGGTTGCCAATGCTATTAGTATGTTGGGCAAAACAGTGAGGAGCGGGCTAAAGGCTCTTTTTGCTGTCTCTTGCTTATCACTGCAAGCAGCCAAGGTGCCATGGCAACCGAGGTACACACCGCAGAGAGGAGGCAGCCCCCAGCGGGAACCAGGGGGACGAGCCAGCTTTTGGAAATGAATTACACCACTTCTCCTTGGGCCAGCCCTAACAAGCTCGCCTGTTGCAGGGAGATAAGGTCTGAGCGGGGAGTGCCTGCACCCCCATGGAAAGGGCGATTATTGTTGCCATCGCTTTCCGAGCAATATCTGATGGCGAGCATGAGACTCCGAATTAAAGAGAAAGGAGACTTGCACAAGAAGACATTGAGGGCAATGATTTCTTTTTTTTTCTTCACCTTTTGTGTAAAAGTTTGCAGTGGCAAGTAAGAGACGGCACCGGTAAAGGCTCCAGGTAGAATGGGAAGCTGATGGCCACAGCACCCATCTCTACTTTTGTATTTCTTTGGGTCCACCTGGATACTGCACTTCACTAAATGCAGAGGAGCAACTGCAGTGTGTGTTTGTTATACCACAACTTAGGACCCCCACCAAAGCCACATTTACGGTGCAGGACGGCTAAATTTCATTCATGCCTTGAAACAGATGTCTAGGCAGCATTCCTCATGATCTATAGCACCTTGGATGGTCTCCTTAATGGTTGCTAATTCATCTCTGTATGCTCCCCTGCCTGAGCTTGTAAGTAGCATACAGGGCACACATCTTGTGTACACTTTCATTCAAACTTGTATAGAACCCATATTCAGTTATGTGGCACCAGACCTCCCCCTTCCCTCCTTCCCAAGCAGGGAACAGACATTTTCCATGCCTTAATTAAATCTACAGTAGCACTCCATGTCAGGCAGCAAGCCGCGTCGGCTACCTGGTTTTAAGGCAAATCTGTGCCAGTGAGGGAAGAGACCAGCCCAGTTAAGGAAATTATGAGGCGGTGTCTACCGTCCTCTCTACTCTAATAATAATCTCCCGTGAATTATTTATATGGAAACTGCAATTATACTGAGCAAAACAGTGTAGCATGCATAAAGCACGCTTAATTATCCAACCACCTGGTGTAAATTCAGAAGCAGCCAATAACTGTTTGCTTAATAAATTATCCTTCGTTTGGCTGGAAGAAGCACTGAGGAGCTGTGCTTCAGATAGGGCTCAATTAGTGCAGGGTTGCCACCCTGCAAACTGTTGCGTGACTGGTGACATCATAGGTCTAAGCAAGTGAGTGGCAACAAGAACGTATGACTCTACACCCCCTTTCTCATTGTTTGTATTTAGTCAGGATGACAGGCACACACACAAAAAAAAAATAGTGTGTGAGTTCCCCTTTTGTAACCCCCTGAAGCGGCTGGGACCAAAAGAGAAAAGAAATCCATCCTAGCCGTATGGAAGAGAGAATATATAAAGGCAAGAGCTCCATCCTTTAGTACGGGAGACTCCATCGCTGCGACTGTCACAGGGGTCTTGTTCTCTAGAAGTTCCAAAGTATTCTTCTTGACACTGTACCACAGCGTGATGTCATGAGACGTGCACGACCACTGGCACAGAACAGAGCAGAGCAAAGCGTCTGCTAGAGAGCATGGCTTTCCTTGAAGATTTACCTCTTTTGTGATAACGGCAAGGCGGTAGGAAAAAAGGCAATAATTAGCCTTTTGTCCAACAGCCTCATTAGATTACTGCATAGATCTGTTTGCTATTATTACTACTGCACCATGCTTGTGATAAAAAGAAGTATTTGAAGTGGATGACTTTACATTAAAGTAGCTGTTTCTCTTTTAGTAGTCACTTCCTCTCAAGTGCCATCCTGCTGTCCTTGTAGAAGCAAGGGCATGAACTTAGAGGAAGCAGGCTGACAACTGCTGCTCCCACCTTTGCTCCTTGTGACCTTCGGCAAGTAACCTTAACCTACATTGTCTCAGATACAAACGTAGGGCCCTGCTTTCTAAGCAATTTCCCCATAGTCACAAAATGGGAGAAATCCCTTACGTAAATGGGCCCCTTACATTACAAGCCCTTTGGGGCAGGGACCTACCAACTGTACCTGAATGTATATAAATCGCCTTGAGCTTGGATTTGCAAAGGCAAATCATTAAAAAAAAATGTAACATCTAAATCTGAACTTCTTTGGTTGAGGCAGTAATAATGGCTTCTGAAGAGGAACATGTGCAGCTTGACAAGATGGGGAGCACCCCGAAGGTTTGGGGAATCAAATGCACAGAGGATGATGGGGAATAGAATAGATTGGTTAGTCAGTCAATGAGGAGCTCAGGGAATGAGCGCTGGGATGTCACTGTCCTCCAGTCTGTTTATACAAAACTGCCTAGACCACTGATCATCCACATTATTTTCAGTAAGGCTCACTAGCACCATTTCCCTTAAAACGCAACAAACAAAATCTTTCAGGTCACAGTCCTCACCCTTCTCATGTTTTATAGGGACAGTTCATATTTCACCAAGATATGGCAACAAATTTATCTGGGTTTTGAAACACAGAGCAAATAAGGAAATTAGAAAAGAGATGCTACTGCTGTTAATTAAAAGGTGAGGCTCTGGGTGCGCCTAGAAACACTATTTATGGCTAATGCAAGGCCATGCTACTGGGACTCAGATATTACGGTTGCCAAGGCTCTCTCTTTTAGTATATTGTACAGCACTGTGTACAATTAGCAGCTCCATAGAAATGATAAGTAATAGTATGCAGAAGGATAAGGTTTCATTCCTGAGTTGTGGGCAGGCAACGTCAAGGGGGACCTGATAGATGCAGCAATCACAGCCCCCAGATGGGAGTCCCAATGACTGTGCACCAGAGCCTCATGAAAGTTGGAAACAGTGAGATTTGGGAGGGAGCCCTGAGCTGTGACCCCTGGCTGAGAACCATATTTGCAAATAGCAAGCATGTTTTTCTGCAGGACAAGGAGTATCTGCGTATTGCTCTAGCTCACAGACAAGCACTACAGTCTGAGTACAGCAGGAACAGCTAAAATGTGATCTCAGGAGAGGAGGTGTAGCCATAATAAAAATAGCATACTTCCTAACCCAAAAAAAATGGTCTGCTCAGAAAGAAATAGAGGCATGCTCATGTATCATGGACGTAGGCAATTCAGCTTTACCAGTCCTGTTTTGTTTTGTTTCCCTGAGCATGCTGGGATTTGTAGTCTTTTAATCCAGTGTTTATATACTGCTTTTCAGCTCAGTCAAAGGACCATCCAATGTGGTTTACAGCAATATGAACATATATATACATAATACAAAATAAATACATAATCAAATACAAATTAATATATTCTAAAAAGTACCTAATAATAAAGACATAATAAAAATATAAAACCTAACATTAACACAATCCCTGGCCTAGTGGCAAAGTTCCACCCCCACTCTCAGTGGGGGGGCCCTCTGCAGTTCTTACTATATACTCTAAAACAACATCAATACTTTCCCTCCCAATCCAGTCCCACCGAAACCTCACCATGCATGCAACTAGACAACAAGTAGCAACATGCCAATAAACGAGTCTTGTGGCTGTATGTCAAAGAGCAAGTCTACAAAACCTAGAGTGGCTCAGAACCTCACCATAGCAGCTATGTAGGGCTACAGTCACGGTGGATATCAGTGTTGTTATAATTAAGATAGAGTAATATCTTCTCTGTTGAAACTCCACTTATTAAAACATGGGGAATGACATGGCCAACCTCAGCACCCCTTTCCTTGTATTTTGGCCAAATGAACCTCAGTGCTACCAACAGGTCTGTTACCTTCTCTTGGGGGGCGGGGGGGGGGGGGAGCAGGGGGAGTTGTAACTTGACTTTGCTGGCAATTTGTCAACTACCCATATTGTTCCACTAATTATTAATATCAACTGAGATTTGCATTTTTATTAAATGGCTATGCCGGAAAGGTTAAAAATTCTACATGTTAATTTAATGGAACCTTGGTTATTTCAGGTTCTGTGAGGAAATGCTTTCATAAGAGCTCCAAAGCTAACATCTATAATTCTCTGCTTGCCCTGGACAGCACAGCTCTGCATTAAGCTTGCCATTCATCTTGCACGATAGCAAATTATCCCTTTGTAATGAGACGTAATGAACGGAATGTTCTCTGTAGTCCTCATATTCACAGGAAGAAGAGATTCTGGGCACAATACTGCATAAGTTGCTTTTTTAGCATGAAATAATATCATTACATAGGGAAACCAAAGATCGGTGAGCCTGACTTCAGTGCCAGGAAAAATTGTGGAAACTGTTAATAAAGAATAAAATAACAAAATATTTAGATAGACATGGTTTAATGGGACACAGCCAGAATGGATTTACCCAAGGGAAGTCTCGCCTCACAAATTTCCTACATTTTTTTTTTTGAAGGGGTGAATAAACATGTGGACAAAGATGAACCGGTAGATGCAGTGTATTTGGATTTTCAGAAGGCATTCAACAAAGTCCCACATGAGAGACTTCTATGAAAACTAAAAAGTCATGGGATAGGAGGCGATGTCCTTTTGTGGACTACAAGCTGGTTAAAAGACAGGAAACAGAGAGTTGGATTAAATGGTCAGTTTTCACAGTGGAGTGCCTCAGGGATCTGTACTTGGACAGGTGCTTTTTAATATATTTATAAATGATCTGGAAAGGGGTACAATGAATGAAGTGATCAAATTGTGATAAATTGCATGAGGACCTTGTGAGACTGGAAGATTGGGCTTCCAAATGGCAGATGAAATTTAACTTGGCCAAGTGCAAAATGATGCATATAGGGCAAAATGATGCTGTAGTTTCACAATGTTAGGTTCTATCTTAGGAGTTACCATCCAAGAAAGAGATCTAGGCATCATAATGGATAATACATTGAAATCATCGGCTTAGTATGCTGCGGCGATCAAAAAAGCAAACAGAATATTAGGAATTATTAAGAAAGGAATGGCCAATAAAATGATGGATGTTGTAATGCCTCTGATTTGCTCCAGGGTGAGACCACACAGGAGAAAGTGCAGAGAAGGGTGAAGAAAATGATAAGGGGCATGGAACGGCTGCTCTAAGAGGAAAGGCTAAGGAAGTTAGGGCTGTTCAGTTTGAAGAAGAGACGACTGAGGGGGGGCTATGATAGACATCTACAAAATCATGAAAGGACTTGAACAAGTTAATGTAAATCGGTTATTTACTCTCTCAGATAATAGAAGGACTAGGGGGTACTCCATGAAGTTCGCAAGTAGCTCATTTAAAACAAATCAAAGAAAATTATTTTTCACTCAGCACATAGTTAAGCTCTTGAATTCATTGCCAGAGGTTTAAAAAAGGTTTGGATAAGTTCCTAGAGAAAAGATCCATAAACTGCTGTTAATTAATAAGCAATAGTAGCTTGAGATTTATTTAATGTTTTGAGTACTTTCCAGGTACTTGTGACTTGGATTGGCTACTGTTGGAAAAAGGGTACTGGGCTTGATGCAGCTGGCCCTCCTATAATGATATAAACAATTGACTACCATGAAAGCCTTATAAAGAGTCTCTGTCTTTCTCTGCAATAAAATACCTGTGCGCTTATTGCAACCATTATTCATGCAATAATTTTCACATTTTGATTTATCTAGCTGTTTGTTAGTATAACAGGGTCACAGCTTTATAAACATGTTTAAACGTTCCAACTTTACAGCCAGAAGGAAGTGACTGCCATGGAGAGGGGGAAGGGGGAAATCCCTTTCCCCCTCCTTCTCAGATAGGCAGCAGTGCCAAGATATCTTTGCCTGTCCAAGCACTCCAGCCTGGGAGGGCTCCTCCTGCCTCTGGGTCTCCCACTGTGACACAGCAGGCATTTTGGCCCACACCATCTCTCTCCCATGCATGCTTAAATTCTTTCACCATTTTTGATTGTTACTATGTCTGGGGGTAGGTTGTTCCAGGCATGTACAGTAAGCTCTTCAGTAAAACATAAAAATAAATTTTCTCACGATAAGTGAGCTCTCTGGGGACAGAGAAATATCTACAGTACCTAAATATAATCCACTTTGAAGTGCCAAAAGCAGAATATAAATCATAAAAATAAATAAATAAAACCCTGTTTCAGGATTTGCTCTAGAAAATGGGTAAATGCCACGGCCGAGTGCTCCTACAAAAATGGAACACACTCATGAATCCCATAAAACCATAGTCTGGGTGGCTAGTCCAGTTGTTCACTGGTAAAACCTCTGCTCTGGTGTGGGACACCTGGATTCAGAACCAAATTCCTGCATTTTGGGGCCAGCAAGGACTGACTGACCTCAGGACCAGAATTACCCAAGCCATTATACTTCAGAGGTGGGGGAAGGGCAGCTGGTGCCACTGTAGTGGCCGCATCAACCAGCCAGCAGCACTTAGGTTCTGAATAAAGCTGCAGTGTGAGCTGCATCCTGCTGCCTGAGCCACAACGTGCTGATGTTGTCAGTGGAAAATGGTGGAGAGGAATGGAGAAATCTTGAACAGTGAAAGTTGGTGCTGATATTGTACTCCTCCCCTCGCCAACTGATGCTTGAGAGGAGAAGGCAGAGTAGATGAAGGAGTGATAGGATATTCATTAGTAGTATGAGGTCTGAAGCAACTAAAATATTGTGGACTTGCAGCAGTACCCACTTCTGAAGTGGCCCTTGCTCTGGAAGTAATAATCCTCCCTCATGTTGACACTTCTTCTCCACCCCAAGCCTCAGTGGCAGAACCCTGTTATATCACTTTTAAAACCAACATTTCAACCTGTCTAGCTTTCGCTACTGTAGCTACCGTAAATTCCAATAAACTCATCACCAGTTAGTATTACTTTCTAATTTTATTTTTTCAGGAAGATCTTGGTCAGAAGATTAACTTTCCTCGTGGAAATCTAATCACATGATGCTGGGAAAATGCTATGCAGACCATCAATGAGAAGAGCAGGTTGAGCTCTTTTTTTTTTTTTTATGATTCAAAAGGCTTAGCGGTGCAGATTACAACTGCGGGCAATGAACCATTTCAGCCTGTTGTTGAGCAGGCTGTGAACAATCCTGCCACACTGCAAAGACCGGTTAGCAAGAGCTCTGAAGGCGGAGGCCGATGGGGTCGCGGTGAAGACAAGATAGGACAGCACAAGAGGATGAAGGTTTTTTGGGGGGGTTTTTTTTCTAAATTTCAAATCAAAAGCAAGAAGGATTGAAACCAGACTCTTATTTTTGGAATAATATTTTAAAGAATCCACCCCTTCCACTCTCAGTCTTCAGCCAGGCAGAACAATTCGAATGTCCATCATATTGGCCAATAGTACTTTTGGCAAAACCATTTAGCCAAACAGATGACTCTGTTGCTGAAGATTTCTCTTTGGATTTGGTTGCAAACAATGCTCAACTGACTGAGGAGAAGAAAGGAAATAAGGAGCTTATTCAGCACAGAAAAGATCAAGCAAACAGCCAGCTAAAGAGGAGGCAAGATATAAGAAAAAGATGTTAAGAAACCTTAACGAGCTGTTGAAAAAGCGAGTTGTTAAGATGGAAGAAAATGCAGATTTACGATCTCCCCATGAAGGGACCCAAAAATTGCTGTGTGGTTTGCCAATGTTTTAGTATTCCTCCCCAGAGAGAAAGTCCCAGAATACAGCAGGCTGTGCTTGCGAATTTGAAGGGTATCCTGCTGGGCCCCAGACTGAAATTGATTTTCAGCCCTTGGAGCTTGTTCTGCTTAGGTTTTCTTTAGAACAGAGCCGGATTTCCAGAGCTGCCATAGCTCTGCAGCCCAGCCGGGCTCTGGCTGAACGTGCAATGGTCCCTGAGAAAGGATGCTTTCCTTCCCCCAATGGAGGATCTCCATCTACTGCATTCAGACATCCGAGTTCACCATCACACTCTGGGCAGGGGAAGAAGAAAGATGTACCCAGAGCCAAGTGAGAGAGGGAAAGAGACAGAGGAGACAGAGTGGGAGAATCAGCATAAACAGAGAGAAAGCAAGGGCTCCAGATGGCATAGAATTGAAAGTTACTGTAACTGTTCTAACATCTTGGTCTAACCAACTCAGGCTACCAGCTGGAACTTGACAGGTGTCAAGCTGCCTTCCAACAATTAGGGGGAAGCAAGGGAAACTTGGGCCTAGTGCAGCTCTGTAACAAAAACTCAAGCCTGGCAAAAGAGAAGAGTACAGTGAAATGAGACGGTATGCTTACCAAGGGATGTGCCAAGGACATCAGCTGACACCATCACACATCTGCTGTGACTATGAAGTTTCCTAAAACAAAGTTCAAGGTGACAAATTTTCTGCTTACTTGAACTTGGCTGCATATTTAGTTTTCAAAATGTGTACCCTCCAAGATAACTTACACCTAATTTGCATGGCAAATCCCAGGGGCTTAGCTTTGAAAGCTCTCATTACACTTCTACAAACTCTAGCAGGCCTTTTGAAAACCGAGACATAGCATTTATTGTATTCGACAATCACTCTTTACAAGTCAATTAAATCAATTACAAGATGCAGTCAATAATTCATGAAGTTGACATTTAATAGTTGCATTAATCATGTCATACATCAGCTATACTAGCAGCAAGTCCCGGCTCACTGTAAACATTCTCTGATTTTGATCTATGGAGAAACTGAGGTTTAAATCACATACAATGTGTTCTCATGTTCCCTTTCATTCCAAAGACCGGTTGGGCTTTCTCTATGGACTGCCAAGTTGTTTAGCTCTAGCCGAGGCAAGACCATTTTAAACCATGGTCTTAAGCAGTCTCACAGTGCTGTGAAAAACAGGCCATTCATACACTCAAGGCTGTCAGCCAGTCTTCTTCTACCATGTTCAACTATGTATAGCCATAATAAGCTAACAGAGTTGTTGTGTTGTCAAAATCTTTTGCACCCATGATAGGCAATCACATATGCCAAAATAGGTTCAACTATCTCAGGCACCCTTCTGCTAAAACTGTATTTTCAACCGTTCCCAAACCAGGCTAAACTTGGCACTCTACTATGGTCCACAACTCTGGAGAAGGAATGCTAACTCTCAGTTCCTTGATTTCTGAACCACATGCCTTCATGGAAGAGATTAAATAAGTAAAATAGGAAATGTCTTGTTATTTCCAGTGTTTAATGAAAATATATCTATGAGACATGCCAGGTCATTCTTTGCCCTGAGAGAAGTTTTACGGTGCACCTGAGGCTTGTCAGTATCCACCAAGGACGTAGATCATCTTACCTCAGTCCTTAGGGATGATGATTTTCATACTGTGCTATAGGCTTTAGAACTATCTGGCATTGATTATTGTAATGCGATGTATATTAAGTTAACAGCAACTACTTATAAAGACACTACAGGCAGTGCAGAAGACTGCGGCACTGTGAATTAATGGGAGCTCGACCAAGAGACCATATATCACCAGTCTTATCCATTCCCCACTAGTTTCCAGCCTAGTGGCTTGTAAAGTTTTAAATCTTGACTATCATACCTAGAGCTGTGATTAACAATGCGCTGATGTGTATTAATGCTATGCTAAGAATTTACAGGCCAGCTCGGGCATTAAGATCATCTAGCGGAAATTTGCTAGATGTTCCTTTGTTCTGATTAGTGCAGTTGGCTGAGTCTTGAGCACAAACATTTGCAGTAGCAGGGCCCACTGTTATGGAACTTTTTCAGAATGCCTTAGGTTAGAGCTTTGTGCCCATACTTTTAGAAAATGCTTAAAGGCATTTTTCTTCATGCAGGCATTTGGATCATCAAGCTTACAGAATGTAAGCTAAGTGGCAGTGTGACAGAGAGAATTCAGATAAGCCTGTAGACAGGAAAATTTCTGGGCAAGCATAGGATTATAGGATAAGGAGTGTGTATGATTGTACATGTCATCTTAACGGTCTTGTATTTGGAGTTCTATCTGTAGTTTGTTTTATCTGTTTTATTATACACGGAATCGCTGCACCACACCTAAAACTATGCATGGTTTTAAAAATAAATAATAAATAATTATCACAAATGTATTTACTGTAATAAACCAACTTCCTTTTATAGGCCTTTATGCCAATACTGTGGGTGACTTTCAAAGAACTCTGTGTGGCCTCATATATGTGCATATATGGGCGTGCGGAGATCAATTATAATATTTTATCTTCTGTTGTGTATCTGATCTGCGCAGATTCTAAAATATAGGTATGTCTCACTATGCACAAATATCAGCAAAGCATTGAAAGTGCGTCATTTTCTGCCCCTTTTATAAGTATAGGGGCCTATATATTTTACTTGTGAAAAATATAACTTGTTTGCATAAAACCCTGATTTATACATGGAAGTAGGTATTTTTTAAAAATATGCACATGTACTTTAAATCACCAGTTTGCCGATACTTCCACCAGTTCATCCAGTCTATCTTCAGTTCACTGAGACATCCTAGTACTTCACCCTGACCTCCCGCCAATTCACCTAGACCTCCCACCCAACAACAGCACTGGGTCAGATATAAATTGTGCTAAATAATTAGCAAGTATAAAATTGAGTGAAAAGTTGCCTAATGTGTTTGCATAAATCTCTTATAAAATAATAACTTGCGTGAGTTCCTCTCGGCCCTACCCTGGAACGCTCCTAGACCGTCCCTTTTTTTGCACAGGGAAATGTGCATGCAAAGTAAAAAAAATATGCACCTATTTTGATGTTTCTAAAATAGCATGTATGCAAGTACAATCTACGTATGCACGTGTGGTCTAATTTTATGCACGCAATTCCTTTGAAAATTAACTCAACTCTGTGTAAGTTTTTATTGTAATAATTTTTATATTCCGCCTTTCGTGACACTTCAAAGTGGATTGCATTCAGGTACAGTAGGTCATTCACAACGCAAAGCATGTCTCTCATGGAGCCATTAATTTATGTCTGTGCGTTTAATCTGTTAGGCTAGAACGAAAGTTAGAGAATCGGAAGGAACAGCCCGCAGGTCTGCAGAGTTATATCAGTGAACACTTTCTTACGTTGGATGGCGTCTTCTAATGACACTGGAGCTCATCCTCCAAATATGAGGCCAAGCCATGTTTGGGAAGCACGAGCTCGCCGAGTGAAAGTCATGGAGCACTGTGCAGCTACGGCTGAACATTTATCAGACGAGCACGCGCCCTCTTCTGGAAAGATCGAATCCATCCTAATTTTATCTAAACCTGAGATCAAGATTTGTACACTCGCACTTTAGCCCGGCATTAATGATGATTGCTGAGGTGTGTTGTGAATAGTATCACTTTGGTATTATTTTCCTGACAATCTGGGTCAGGCGGAGGTAAAAAAAAATTCTCTGTAAGAAAGAGAAGGGGTGCTCCTGCTGTGTGACAGGAAATCAGTATTGAGCTCGGTAGCATGGCCGCTCCAGCACAAGTTAACAGTCCAGCAGCACTGAAAATGGACTTATCTGAATGCTTTACAAGAGACCTGAATCTATCACTAAGCAATGTCCGATGGGTTTTATTGCTAGAAATTATAGCAAAGCTGGGAAGTTGCTACAGTGTTAGATATTGCAGTATATGAGGTTTATTTCTAAATCACAGCTGGCCCACCCAGGACTTGCCATATAAGACGGCTGTCGTTGTAGATCTCCCATCTAAAGAGACTCATCACAGGATAAAAGCATATTGGGCATTGCGGTAAAGGAGAAAAACGCAAGAACTGCCTGTTGATAGAGGTGTCAGTGCCCAACGATTATTCTGTGGATCGTATGGAGAAAGTGAAGCTCCTTAAAAGGACCAAGGTGTGCAATCAAAAACCCAGAAAATGTGGCAGAAATATACAGAAATAGTCGCAATTATATTGTGTGTCACTGGCCTGATTAAGAAGAGTTTCCAAGCACACCTTGAGCTGTTTCCTTATTCATATTACGTCGACTGATCTCCAGGAGGAGGCACTCTGTGGCCATAACGCAAGAATCAAGAAGAGCACTAGCAGTAAATTGGAGAGACCGAGACCGTTCCTAACTTAACCTGGCTTCCAAATGAGGTTCTTTCCTGTCAGATATGCATAAAAGTAAACCCATTTGGAAACGCTGCTCCATGTGCATGGAAGGATAAAAGAAACACATCTTCTGCACGGCTGCACATCTTCCCACTCATTTCAGGGGTGGCCTGTTTTTGGACCAAAGGTCTTATGATAGTAAAGAATGTGAAGGTCCCTTTTTAACTTGCATTTTTTCGGTGAGTGTGCGGGGACCGATCTTACAAGAATCATCACACAAAAACGGAGCTATCAGCTACCTTCGCCTTTGGCATTCACCATAGACTGCCCAGCTTATTGTAAAATATAGAACGAGAGGGGGTTGTGATGATTACTGGCCAATGATTTTCAGCTTTAGCTAAATGATCAGGATTTTTTTGTTTTGTTTTGTTTTTTATCAACCCTGGTATGTGGGCAGTGGAGGCATTGGGCTTCACAGCCCAGCACGCACTCGACTCGCACTGTGGCCTGCCATGGGATCGCAGCAGAAGCTGGAAGGAATTCAAAGAAGAGCAAATTGGAATGGAAAATAGACACGTCCACTGCCAAGCCTCTGCTACAGAAAAGATGGAATGGCCTGGAAAAGCTTCAGGGTTTACTTTTTTCATTAATTTCATTGGATTATCAAAGGGGGATTTGAAACACGACGCCCCTTCTGGAACCCACCAAATTGTGGATTTGGGGTTTGTTTGGTTTTTTTTGTTATGCTGTCTGCAATGTAAATGCTTGAAATCCAAAATGAATAGGCAGAGGAAATATTGAGTCTTTTAAAAATGTGAATTAACTTTCTTTAAATTTTAAATACAGGTACATTTAAACATATCTGAATAATGAATTTCTCAATGGCGCATTGTACGGGGGGGGGGGGGGGGGGGGGGGTTGGTGGAGGGTGGGAAGGAGGAGGAAAAGCTTTCCAACAGAGTTAGAAATGCTACGGAGCTGTATCTGACCTCCAGCAAGACCTACCAAAGCTAAATTAAATGTTTTTGCTTAATATTTTTATTTATTTTTTATTTAACTATTTTCTATACCGAACTTCATGACAAGCTTCATATCAGGCCGGTTTACATCAAACTTAGGGGTTAACTGAACATAACCATATAACAGGAAGGCCGAAGCGCAGATACAAATAACAGGGAGAGTGAACTTGGGGGCTAGAGTAGCCAGGAAATAAAGGACAGAAACAACTGGAGAATGAGAACGTATGAATATACAGTGGCTGTATACTTAAGTGAAGTGATTGCTAGAAATTATTTGTCATGTCTGTGTGCCTCAACTATTTGATTGATATTTATTTGATTGATTTATATTCTGCTCTCCAGGTACTTCAAAGCAGATTACATGCAGGTATTTCCCTGAACCCAGAGGGCTCACAATCTAAGTTTTTTTTTGTACCTGAGGCAATGGAGGGTGAAATGATTTGCCCAAGGTCGCAAGGAGTGGCAGTGGGATTTGAACCCTGGGTCATAGTCCACTGCTCTAACCAACTAGGCTGTGAGCTCGATGAAATAGGGACTGACCCTATTTGATGAAACTGTACAGCACTGCATAAGCTGTGTAGTGCTATAGAAATATAGAGCAATGGTAGTAAACAAAGGACTGCTGAACTCTGTCTTCGTTTTCACATCCTAAATGGGTTGGTGTTTCATGGACTGCCTGACTCCAGTAGTTCTAGAGGAATGGTGTAGAGGTTACAGAGGATGGATCAGACACCACTCGGTCAGGTGTCCGTTTGTTCTCAGCCTCTTTTAGGCTAAGCTCAACTCTAGAGTCTGGGCCCTGAGCTGAGGATGGTCCCGTCTTGGTCTTATGGCCGAGCCTGAGTATCTGCATGTTACGGAAAAGCTAACGCCCTGCTTGCTGACCCCACTAGGGACACCAAACTGTTTGGCTACTGACCGAAGCAGAAAGATGAAGCCTATCATAAGAGAGGAAATTTCAGCCTAGGGAAGCTCACCTGGTGAATTCTCTCCAGGCTCATCTGAAAAAAAGACTAGTTAGTGTAACTGGGTTTAAAAAAGGTTTGGATAAATTCTTAAACGATAAATTCATAAACTGCTATGATGGTAATTAATAAGCAATAGTAGTTTGTGATCTAGCTAATATTTGGGTAATTGCCAGGTATTTGTGACTTGGATTGGCCACAGATTCTGGGCTTGATGTACCCTTGGTCTGATCCAGTATGATATTTCTTATGTTCTGAAGGTCTCGAAAGTTTGCATATTTATTTATTATATTTGATATCCTGTACTTTCCAGTAAATAATTATAGCCTCTACTTGTGTATTCCATAATTTATAAAAGTCGAAAATAAGCACATATTTTCATTTTGCGCACACATATATGCTCATAAAAAAGGGAGAGTCTAGGGGCATCCCAGGGTGGTGCCAACAGCTACACGCATAAGTTGCTATTTTCAAAGACGCACGTTTGCCAGCTTACTCGCCTGTTTTTACCCCTGCTAATTATCTGGCATGAATGATATTAAACATGTTTATTGTGTAGGACTGACTGGGAGGGAGGTCTGGGTGAACTGAAGGGAATTCAGGCTGAAGAACCACGAAGGTCAGGTCTCGATGACCTGGAGAAGGACTGGGTGGACCGGTGGACTAATTGGTAAAACTGGTTAATTTAATTTACGTGCGCATGTTTTAAAACGGGCTGACTTCCGTGACTAAGTCCTACTTCACTTTCACGCATAAACCATACGTGCAAATGTTTTTAAAATAGGAAAAGTTCATGCGTTTGGTGCATTGATATATGTTGTTTCAAAGCATTGCATGCATTCGCGCATAAGCGTATGCTGTGGGGTAGAGAGATGCATATTTTATATACATGCAGGTTATGAAATACTAGTAGAAATATGATACTCTAATGGAAGCCAAAAATCCACGACAATCAAACAAACGATGATTTGGCTAGGAAAAGAACTATATTTATGTTCTCTGGCAACCGTCATACATGGCCACAGTAAGCTGGGTGGCTTATATGTGCAAGCTCGTATGGCTACTGGGCTTTAATAATCATAGGTTGCAGAGAATTTTTTAGAAGTGCTGACACTGTGTGCAAACCAACTACTGTGTGAGCACTTATCTGTTTCCACATGTAGCAACTTGATGCGTATAATCCTGAAGGGCTGCTCCAACACTGCGGTGTTTCGGAGTATTGGACTCCTTCTTCAGGGATCCTCCAGGTGGAATTATACTTATAATTCTGTGTGGAAACAAAAAACAGTTCTTGATTATGCCTGCGAGGCTAAGAGTAACAATGGAACATTATCAGGCTGGTGAGAAAAACTTACGGAGCCTTTTGGTTGCAGTCATTATGTGCGCTCGTGGAAAATCACTGAAAAATGCAAAAAGTAATGAGTGTCCAGAAATTATTCTAATATTGTGCCGTACAATGGACAAAGGCACAATAACTACGAGAGACATCACTGAAACCACAAAGAGAAGAAAAAATGTCCTGAGTTGTTATAATGTATGCCCAAACGAGGCTAACGGCAGATATCGCTAAAAATGCAGGGTGCGGGGAATGTACGTCCCGAGTTATATTATAACGCTGTCAACACTGGGCTGGAGGGCAGAATGCCTTTGAAAGAGAGTTGTACTAAGATATACTAAGGATACCTCGTGGAATGAAGTACTTACGTGCACTGAAGTAGTGCAGCCTCACGGCGACTGTGCTGCAAAATGACAGGCGAGGTGCTGGGAAAAAACGCCGGTTTTAAAGGAAAATCCTCCGTATTGAAGTGACAGAAAACGGAAATGACGTGGGTAAGCCGATTACAGGGAAGGGCCTTAGACTCCATATAAGGGCAATGACGTCAAGAGGGAGGCCATTTTGAAAAAGAATTACAATGGGGGAATACTGTGTGTTGATAAACTCACCATATAAGGGTAATGACGTCGAGAAGGCGGCCATTTTGAAAGTGACGTGAAAGAAGGGGAAATACTGTATGTGAATGAACTCCCTGAGTATGGGCAATGGCGTGTAAATGAAGAACACAAAAAAAAAGTGACAGATACAAATTTAAACTATCAATATCTGGAAAAACTATGTATAGATGAATAAATCCCACAATAGCGGTATGTAAGGTATATCTGCGGGGGAAACATGAAAAGAAAAAATGAAATAATGAAACTGAGAGACAGAACCATGTTAATCAAATCAGGGAGAACCATTCTACTTTTTCATTAAGACCTCGCGGTTCTGTGGAACGGAGCATGTAGCATCAAGTTGCTACATGTGGAAACAGATAAGTGCTCACACAGTAGTTGGTTTGCACACAGTGTCAGCACTTCTAAAAAATTCTCTGCAACCTATGATTATTCAAGCCCAGTAGCCATACGAGCTTGCACATATAAGCCACCCAGGTTATGAAATACTAGCATAAATCTGCTTGTGGGCATATAGGCGCATAGCCTCCGCGCGGCTCGCTTACGTGCGTCGGTGGCCGTTTTTGCGCGTGCAAGGCTTTTAAAATCTACCTCCACGGTTGAAATTAAGGTCAACAAAACAATGATAAAAAAAAAAGTTGATACTTTCGATTCGCTTAACTAAGTTAATACATTTCATGACCAGATCTCAAAAGCAAGTCAAGGAATGCATTGTTAATCCAATAGAAAGGTATCACCTTAGATTTTGTTTTTGTTGTTAACCTTACTTTCTGGGCATTCAAGTGGACTAATATGGCAGCTGCACTAATAAGAAGAGGCTGGAAAGAAATGATATCTGAATATTATTTTTCAGGGAGAATATTCTTTTCTCGAATTCGAGGCCCTTTCATAATTTGAATTTCAGAGAAAAATGTCTACATTTCCAGATTTGGATATCTGGCCCTAGATCCCCTTCGTGTCGCCCTTGTTACCAGAAAGTACATAACCTTAATACTGAAATGCGTATAGATGGTCCGATTCACTCCATTGGGGGTACAGCTTGGTGAGCTGGGAGGGGGTTAGGAGTTCTTACTGTTCTCAGATGGAATAGAAGTCCCGACTGGCTAGTACTTATTCCTTTTAGCTGGTTATTGTACTTACTGTGGAAGGCTATGCAAATGAGGTGGGGGTCATTTATTATTATTCGTATCTGGTTTGGTTTTCCTTTGTTTGATGTAACACAGGCACTGTTATTCTGATAGGGGTATTTTTTCTATTCTGTTGTATTCATTTGTTGATTAATTGGCTTGTTTTTAATTAATTGCTTGTTCTACTTTGCATTTAGGCTATTTATACTTGCCCTGGGCACCTCTGTAAGCAAATATTTTTAAATGCAAAAATAAGATACAAAGATATGGAGATGTGTTCATGAAACACCAGTAAGATGCTATAGGAGTGGTACAATATGTTACAGCGGAGCATAGTTATTGTATATTTGCAGCTAATAGCATTATGTCGTTCCCACTTTGGAAGCTGTTGTAACATGTGCCTGCCATTGTGTGCAGCCAACTGCTCTGGAGGTGGTTGCTTGTTTATTTCGGACATGCTGTAATCATGAAATTCATGATGATCCCTCTGGAAGGAATGGCACGGTGGATGCCCAATTACATTGTCCTGTTTTACAGCCTCGCTATCTTGGCGGCAATGTGTGACACTCTCAGACTATCGGCACTACCTTCTGCTTCTGTTAATGAGATGCCCATGGTTATGGAAGGGGTTTGACATCTATCCCCCCACCCCCATCTCATGCTGTATTAGGAACAAGGGAAGCAAAGGACATGAATACCTCCTGATCGCATCCAGCCCTCACTTTTGAAAATGCCACTGGATTGAATTCCCCGAGCCATTCCAGCTTTTGTCTTTGGTGGCTTCCTCAGTCATTTGTATCTTGTTCATTGCCCTGCCTGCTCTTTTGATTATCATCTTGTAACATTAAGCATTCTGGGGTGGAGGTGGGGTGTAATTTTCAAAACCGTTTACGTGCATAAATTCTAGTTGTACAGGTGAAACCGTTGTTCTAAAATTGACCCGGGCTCAGTGTGCATAAAAGTTTGTGTGTAACCTGGTTTCGTGTGTTCTTCTGCTCACTGAGAAGAGGCATTCCAGGAGACAGAGTTGGGGCAGAGTTTAGGCACTTACACACCTACGTTTCAATTTTAAAAAGTGTCAGCCAAATTTGAAAAGGCCGGCACGCGCTAAAACTTGGAGATATGTGGGTGGCCGGGCTGCGTGTTCGCTGTGCACATCTTCAAAGGGCCCCGGCCGTGCACATATCTCCTGGTACGTGTCGAAGACTGGCCCGATTAAAAAGAGGCAGGCTGGGTCGGGGTCTGGGTGGGGCGAGGGTGGGGGCCGGCTGGGACAATGCCATTAGGCGCTGTCCCACTGAAGCGCACGCCGACAGCCGGCCATCCCGTGCAACCTACTACTGCTTTGGAGAGAAAGTAGGTATTGAAACAGGAGTCAGGAAGGGTAGGTAGGGGGTTTATAAAGTTCCCTCCCAGTCCACTCATTTATTGGAGCAGATTGGGAGGGAACTGGGGCAAGTCTCTATCGCATTGCCGCTCGCTTATACTAAAATTTCACCCCCTTGTTCAGGCAAGTCGGCACTCACGTGCATGTGCATGCAGGTAGCAGATTTTATAGCATGTACGCATCGACGCCTGTGGGTTTGTCTGAGAGGGAGCACATGTGTATATGAGCTTGTGTGTATGTGTATATATGAGAAAGAAAGGAGATAGTTTGTGCATCCCTCTCCCACTAATCCATGACAATCTCAGGGTGACTGAAAATCAGAGTTCCTAGGCATGGAGGCGTGAATTTTTAAAATCCTTGTTAGTTTTGTTTTTCAGGTGTTATTTGATGTGTCTGCTGTTTTGAAATATTTTATTGGTGTTTGGGACATTTAAAAAACTTGTATATGAGTTTTTAATTATTTTATCTTTTATTCATCAGCTTTTTTGAAATATTATTAGTATGTTTTTAGTATTATGATTATGTATTTATTTTAATTCTTGATTTTATTGTTTGATGTTTGAGGAATGGTGATGGTTCTGTTTTTTCATTGTTGCACTGCATAGAGTGTCTGGCTTCTTGCGGTTTCCAGTTCAGTTTTTGTCTGCGTGTTCGTATTTCTACTTTATGCTTGCTCTGTTCTGTATTTGGTGAGGGTCTGTTTATGTTCTGCATGTGTGATTGAGGTGAGGCATTCTCCTAATAGGAAGTGTATTAGTGTTTTAGGGCTTTCGGAGGGTCAAGCCCACACCCAACACACATCACAATAGGCCTAATACCATAGGGGTTCCAAGTGTCTTTTTTTGCAAGGAATTCTGGTTGGCATCACAGCAGTGCATGTAAATATAATGTAAGTGATATTTACCTCTGAATATTGTACTTTGATATATAAATGCATAACTCTTAACTGTGTGCGTGGAATGGGGTGGGGGGCATTGTGCAAGTTTATAAGGTTCACCTAGGGCACCTAATACCCTTGCTTCAGCCATGGGTCCGGGGGGGGATGGTGTCAGTTTTTAAAATTTGTATCACTCAACGGAGCTGGGTGTATTTTTTGTGGGCCCAGGACAGAGAGTGAATGAATGGCTGGGGGGGGGGGGGACAGCACAGTAATTGTTTGCACAGGGCAGCAAATTAAAAGCTAGCACCGGCCTCGATTATCAGTTATTACAGAAGTAGCATCACGCTCACAGCTTCACGTTGGTAGGAAAACAAAACTGGAAAGAGGAAAAAAAAATACTACAGGAAGGAAAAAAGAAACTGAACAGAAAATAAGATACAGAAAAGAACAGCCATCTCTTAACTTTATAGATGATTTGTCAGCAAGCTAACAATAGATTCTCTATCTTGTATTATTTCTCTCCTTTCTGTCTTCGGTTGTTTATGTTGCACCTTCTTTCTGGGATTTAATTTACGGTTTCAAGATAGCCCACTGAGTCGAATTCACTTTAGTTTTTTTGTTTAAAGTGGAAAGGGTTTTTTTTCCCTCTCTTTCACAAGCAGCACACACAGGGTCACAGGAAAATAAGATAAGAACATGCCATACTGGGTCAGACTGAGGGTCCATCAAGCCCAACATCCTGTTTCCAACAGTGGCCAATCCAAGTTACAAGTACCTGGCAAATACTCAAATATTAAACGGATCCCATGCTACTAATGCCGACAACAAGTAGTGGCTAACTGGCTATTCCCTATTGATTAATAGCAGTTTATGGACTTCTCCTCCAGGAACTTATCCGAACCTTTTTTAAACCCGTTTACACTAACTGCCTTAACCACATCCTCTGGACAATGACTTTCTTTTTCACTCAGCATACAGTTAAGCTCTGAATTTTCTCTGATTTTGTTTTAACCCAAAATTAAAGTGAGTCTACTTTCCGGGACATGCATACATGCATGTCCATACTCCACAGATCAATAAATATGTGTGGATCCGACATTTTATGTTTTGCTGATACCACGACCACGCTAATTTGGTCTGTCCACACCCACTTTATTTCATCAGTTCGCCGGACCAAATGCAGATCTCCTTATCCTTCAATCAGTAAGTGACACTCATTTGGATCTTTGGCGGTATTTCACTTGTGACAACACCATACAGGGCATATGCAGCAATTTTAAAAAAGCGATTACCGTTCCTGCCGATTGAGACACCTTGATAAGTATGAGCAGATAACCGCGGGCGTCTTTTACATGTACAATCTGAGTGTTTTGATTTTTCAATTTTACTTTGAAGCCCTTGATGCAGCCCTGCGATTGGGCGAAGCTCAGCCTGAGTTGGGCATATTTTAAGTGTATTTATTAATAAACTAGTCTTCATACCTAAGCAGCTCGGTCTTTTTCTATTGTACTTGCTTCCTGTCTGGATGATTGGACACCACACACAAAAGCTATTAGAGACACACAGTGATCTCATAAGCCTTCCTTCCCTTCAAAAAGAGATTGCCATGTCTGTGTGTGTCTATCTGTCCTCCTGTTCCTCCCCAAATAACTTTTCGGTATCCTATCTACACCAAATTTTTCAGGACATGTCTGGGGGGGGGGGGGAGGGAATATGAAGATCTTGACAGGGGTATGGGGGGGTGGGGGTTTTTTGTGTGCATGTGTGTCCTAGAAAGTAGGCTCCATTAGTTGGGAAGGTTGGAACTTCTTCTTTAGGAATTCACCTATGGAGATCTAATCCCTTGCAGAGCTTCTAGGACTGTAGCAAAAATAAATTT
This sequence comes from Rhinatrema bivittatum, assembly GCF_901001135.1. Classification (NCBI taxonomy): domain Eukaryota; kingdom Metazoa; phylum Chordata; class Amphibia; order Gymnophiona; family Rhinatrematidae; genus Rhinatrema; species Rhinatrema bivittatum. The sequence goes on along the minus strand of NC_042626.1, from coordinate 24,285,808 downwards.
TCAGGCACCAAAGAGAGGAAAACATGTACTCAAACAAGATAATGTGCAGTCAATAATAATAAAAATATATATATATGTTTTCTCTGAGCCAAGGATGCTCTCAGGCCAAATGTACCACTAAGCCGGATATCCTAAAGGGTTTTCCTCAGTTTGGGAACAATTTTGTATCAGCCCGCATAAATCTCCCATCAGATATGTGAATAAGTTATACCCGTTTTCAAAAGGAAAGTGTGCACGTTACTTCCCTTTGCAAATCTGTGTACAGAATCTTTTGAGGGATATTCGCACGCAGGCTCCTGAAAATGCAAAATTTGCGCATTAGTGCATCTCTCTTCCCAGCCTTGCCCCCAGGAAGGCCCCTGCTCACTGTGGATAAATGTACACGCAGTTTGCGCACACATTGACACGCATATTGAGTGTGCAGTTTTATTTAGTGATTTTATGATTGAATGCTTGTGATTTTGTATTTATGCTGCTTGTTTCCATTATGCTCGTCGTTTGGCTCATTGGCCAGGTTTGGGAGGTCTTTATTTTGTACTGTTTCAGGAGTATTTGGGTTGGAATTAATTTTTAGGCTCCTCATCCTTCTGCAGTTTTTACATTTTTGTTTGCTGTGTTGTCATTTTTTTTTTTTTTTTTATAGTTGTAATATTTTGTTTTATATGATCACTGTATCATTACCATTTTGATTTCGCCATTTTGGTTATGGTTTCTATTTTTTAAATTATGTTGTAGCACAACCTGAGCAACTTCAGTGATACAATGAATAACAAAGGTTTTAAATAAATAAGTCATTTCCCTGGGTGAAGCACTGTTTTACCTGCAAAAATATGCCTATAGGAATTACCCTCTCTTTGTGACTGTGGGGGAAAAGGTTTCAAAGCTCAGGCCTCCTGTGAGCTGGCTGGGAAAGTGCACAGACGCATTAGGAGTATTCCCCCTAGTTTATTGTAAACCGGTACGATAAGACCTGGTCTTGAGCATCGGTATATTAAAAGAATTTAAATAAATACATTAAATAAATATTACTCCTCTGTTCAGAATGAGCAACAATTTTCATCACACCCTCCCCCTCCCCCAACCGAATATAATGATAGTGAATGCACCTCCCTGGTGATGACAAGTTGGCCAACACTACTTTATTCACAAGGCCTTTCCATCTTCTGTGACTGCTTTGCATCTTATTTCTCAGGATTTTGGCTTTTTTTTTTTTTCATTTGTTTTTGGGGAAAAGGCACAGATCTTGTGGATTGTAATGACCTATGGATACTGGGAGGTGTGAGTCTGAATCCATGCCAGAAATGGGAGTTTTTTGGGTTTGTTTTTTTTTTTACTTCCTTGCTGCTGAAGCCTCGTGCCTCGTCAAGTATTCAACAGGATTTACACCTGCAAAAAGTAGCATATGTCATAGCAATTTTCAAAAGTCCACTTGTGCATATATATATAAAGTGCATCTACCCAATTTTAAGCATGCAAATCCTTTTGAAAATGATCCCCAAAGAATATATCAAAATACTTTGTGTTCCCTGGCACATGCTATTGCCCAGCTCTTACCTTACAGTTAGAAGTCAGCCACTGGCCACTAGCGCACATAGGTTTATGGCTGGTTAGATTGAAAGATGTCCAGAGGTTCTGACTGTCATTGACAAGCCTGGTCCAGCAGGATGTTGGATTTCTGGTGGCTCTTGGTTCTGCAGAGGGCATTGATTCCAGATCAGAGGATAAACTGCAATTAAACACTGCTCAGGTAATTTCCATGCACTCAAGGCCTGCCCTAGCAGCATTACTGGAGAACATTTTCAAAGGGATTCCGTACATTATAATAGCATATACATGGGGATTTTATAAATGTCGAGAGTACATGTGCATTTTCAATTTCTGGCATGTATTTTACCAGGGAAACAAGGGGCAGTCTAGGAGCATTGCAAGACAGGGTTCGGAAGTATGCCTAGTGGTTGCTGTTTTGTAAGAGAATTCACATGTGTACATTACCAATTTATTTGTACACTTTTATACCTCCTAACTGACTCGGGCATCTGAAATCAGACTTGTCTGTTATCTGCAGTTTTTGGGTGGGATGTCTGGGAACACTGGTAGGAATTTATGGTGACGTGCTAGAGGGTCTAGCAGAACTGGAGAAGGTTTGGGTGAACTGGTGGAGGCACTGACTATCTGGTGATTCTAAGTACTAGCCTGAGCCTCTGGGTTTAATTCTGGGTTTTTATTTGCGCTGTGTCACAATTATTTTGTACGTATAATATATGCATGAATGTTTATTAAATGGGTAGAGAAAGTATCTGTTTTCTTGCATTGGAAATATAGACGCGCGTACTGAAACATACGTGCATATTCTCAGAGCGGCACGGTTTATAAAATGCTAGCATTAATTTCCACGTGTCTGCTTACTTGCGCAAATGCTGCACGGCGGATAGGTTTGCAAGTTGGGCTCATGATTCATACTTGTGTATGAGGTAAAAAAAAAAAAGTTAATTAAGGGGAGAAGAGATCTGTCTGCCCTGTGTTGCAAACATGTCAACATCCGTGCGTAAGTCTGCCAGTAGTCAAGAAACAGTGCGGACCAATGCTCTGCGTAAGTCCATCTGCAGACACGTAAGCCTGCTGCCAGAGTGCGGGAACCATGCAGTCACATGCGAGTTTTTTTTTTTTCCTCACGGAGAACGCATTTGGAAATTCCAGGCAATCAAAAGAGGCATACACCCCTGCCAACGTGTTTTCCATGTGAGTTCTGGGTCTTCTCACTCCATTCTTCACAGATGTCCATGTGGACTGCACTGTTCGGGAAGGTTGGAATATTTTCTCTGCCTGCAAGAAGAGAGTGCATTGGAAGCCTTAAATGGCAGGCTGATTGAGAGAAACCTGGGGTATAGGGATGCCATGGTTGTCGAGGATCATCATCGCCGTCAAATAACCCAGTTTTGTTAAAATGGTACTTATGAGACAGGTATTTATTTCTCAAATGTATAAAATTTTAAAGTACATTTCTGGAGGAGTTTGGGTAACTTTGCAAATAGACATTTCATGCAATTATTATTTCATTACTATGGTTTGTTTTTCTAAATATAGTTCCCTCATCTCCTCTTCCCTCCGATCTCCTTTTATCTCTATGTCCCTTCTCATAGGAAAAATGCTACACCATGAAGCATCGCAAGCTGCAAGAATGTAATTTAAAGTGACCAAACAAGGAATAAAAAAAAAAAAAGCAGGAGAGATTTCTTTATATAAATCTGTCACAGCACATAATGTTATCTCTTCTCTCTGCCCAAGTCAGAGCTATTTCCTGCAGACAGACAATATTAGAGAGGAAGAGTACCAGTATGCTGCTTAACTGTTGTCAACTTCGCAAAGCTGTTAATAAGGACATTTCGGGGAAGTAGAGAAGAAACAGCAAAGCCATAGCTTCCCCCCACACCATAACATACAAATCAGTTGCCATGGCCCCCTTCCCATCACCTCATACCCTTCCTATTCCCCTTCTCTCCTCCAGAATTTGGATATGTGGCTTGCTCTTTAGCGCTTCCATGGAGGGATGGCTCAGAGGATGGGTGCACGGGTGCAGAGCCCGTCTTTTCTCGGACTGGATAGCTGTAGGGAATAGACCAGGAATACAGAGCCTGTCGCCTCTGGGACTGGGTGATTCAGGGGATATTTATAGGCACAGAGATACAAAGCATCTTACTGCATGGCTGGAAGTCTTGACTTTCTCCCAAGTCTTTAGCAATTTCATTGTCATTTGATAGCTATTTCGTTAACTTATGTGGAATGAATTGATGATCCCAGTCCCGCTTCGTGAGGACAAGTATGTAGGGATGTGCATTTATTATGAATGAATGCTAGAAATGGGACAAATGAGGCCATTTTTCAGTTTGTTCTGAAAGGAATGAATCAAAATTGGACTTGCACAAAAATAGCTGAAAAATTTTGGGTATTATTGTTTTTGTACCCCCCCCCCAAAATGTTTAAAAAATGGCCTTTCCAAGGCCTCCCATCCCCTCCTGCCCCTCAACAAAAACTTGGGACCTGGGCTGAGCCCAGCTGGGGCCTGCCAGGGCCCCTCCAACATTCCTCCTGCCTCCCAAAGCTAGATTGGTGAAACCTAATGGTGCTGGCTGCACCTGGGACAAATGCCAACGTGACATCAATTTGGCACCATCCAGGTGGCTGATGTCATAGTTTAAAAGAACTTGCTGGGGGCAGGAGCCATGGGAGTCACGTCTTTCTTGGAAACTCCCCCAATGAAAAGGGTAAGTGGGAGCAGGGGGAATTCCCCGGCTCTGGTGCATACGTTACTGGCTCTCAGAGGGGCCCAGAGAGCCGCAGATGGGCTTGGCCAGGGCCCGAGTCATTGTTGAAGGGTGGGAATGTGTGGAAGGCTTCAGAGAGGCCTATTTCAGTTCAGTTGGGGGGGGGTTTGTTTGGGTTTTTTTGGTGGGGAGGGGGAGTTAATTTATTTTTTTGATTTGGAAAACATGAAACCTTTCCCAAAACAAAAAAAAAACAAACCACCATAACTGAGCCTGTACATTCCTACAGGTATGCAGATCACAAAAAGTGGTGGTCATGGATTAGGCTCATGTCGCAGATCTTCAGTCTGCACTTCAGCTATCATGAAACAGGGAAGTCAATATTCAAAATGGTTTGTCCAGCTATCTCAACAACTTTTAAGTTCGCTAGGCAAACCCCTGAGATTTGAAATTCCGGCCCTCTCAATGGCAAAATTGTACCTGGGTAAGTTATTAACCCATCTAACATTTTGCCAGATAAAGAGGAAGGGTGTTCTGGTGGCATGGTTCAAATATTCAGCAGTGCACTAGCCAGATAAACTTATCTCCGCCTGGTTGGGGAAAACACTGTCCTGAATATAGCCAGAGTCTATTCAGCTGTAGGCTTACCTGGCTACGTCCCACTGAACAACCTTAGATAATGTTACCTGGACAACTTTATCTGGCTATATTTTCTCTTGTCTGATTAGTGAATGTTAACTTCATTCTGTTCATTGCATTTCAAAGCAAAACAATTCATGTTCTACCCCCAGTTCCTTATGTCATCGACCTGGCAACTCTTCTTTCCCATAACCAAACATTTTCTTCACATGTTCTTATCAAAGGCACTGGGCGTACATGACGAGTCATTTCTCCAGTGTAAAGGTAGCCGAGAAGGAAATAACAACACGAGAGCAAAACATGTATCGGGATAGATTTGGAGTACTTTTCAACTTTGACCCTGTCGAAATGACCTCGTTCTTATCAGATCAAGGTCAGCTTCAGTAGCGTAGGTGCCATCTTCCCTGCTTCCTCCCCCCACCATGGCCAAATTTGACCTGGATCAGTCTATGGGCACCTGCCTATGGACAGACTTAACCAGTGCTTAAGTGCTTTTTTTTTTTTTTTTTTTTTTTTACGTTACATAAAAAGCTTTTTTCATAAAATATATGATGTGGTTGTTGGGGCTATTGAGACCACGCTGTGTTGATTGTAATAGCTGCATTATACCAACATAAGGAATATGGATGTTCTTCAGCTTTAGATTTTGGGAACTCTTGGCCCACTGATATTTAGACTGTATTATAATGATGCCCCACTTAATACTTCAAAGAGATTTGGATTTCAGCCCCAAGAATTTAGAAATACTGTCCTGCATGGTGGCGAGGGGGTGTTACAGTGCCAAGCATGAACCAGACATATAACTTCCATGATGCAGAGGTGGGGGACGGCCCTGATTCTGGCAGATCTCCTTCCCTCTTGCACATCCCGTACTATTGCTTTATGTGGTGACAGCTTAAAGCAACCAGAAAAGAGAATTAGAAAGAAAAAAATGCATCAAGGCTTGATTCTCAGAAAGTCTGACTGAAGTGCAATATTCCCTTTGGGATCTGGTAATGGAGGAGATTGATGCACTGCCATATACCTCCAGGGGCTGCTGCAGAAGCTGTACCCACACTTCCTGTGGAATCAGTCAAGCTCGCTCACCCTTTCTGACAGGGTTCTAATATTAATCCAGGAGGCTTGTCAGTCAGTTCTCGCTAACAAAGGCTTAATGATCTTTAACCAGGCAGAATAAATACAGCAAAGAGGAGGAGGCAGAGAAGTTTATGCCAATGGAAAGTACATGCCCCAGGTTTAATGTAATAATCATGAGATGATGCCTCCTGTAGGTAGTTGTCCATCTCTCAGGTAGTGAGTAGAATGACTGCCGTGTGCATGTTTCTGTGTGTGTCTGTAATATATAGATAATACAGTAGTAGTAAAATCCCATCCAAGGATGGGGAAATACTGTGAAGTGTAAGAAGTGCATAATTGAGATGGTGGTAATAGAGAGTACAGGCTGCGCTTGGGTGTACTGTGTGGTAGTAGAGGGGGGGGATTGGACATTTCGGAAAGAGAGAGAATGTGGTGAATCTGGAGAGTACAATCAGAGAGAAGGGCTGATCTCAATTTCCATGTGTGGTAGTAGACATTAGGGATGGGCAATCAGGAGAAATGAAATAGGAAATGAGATGAAATTTCCTATTTCATTTCAGATTGTTTTCATTGGAATCTCATTTTATTTTGAAATTTATTTTAAAAAAAAAAGTCGCTGGTTGTGCTAGGCCTAGGCCTGAGGCCAGGGCTTCACCTAGAGAGTAGGCCGAGACCCAAAGCAGGGGTCCCGGACTATGCCCAAGCTCAACTCTAGCACCTCAGCCTAGACCCAGGTCTGAAGCTTGGCGACCCGATGAAGGGGCCATGGCCTACGCCTGAATGTGACGCCAGGTCTCAACCTAGGCCTTGGTCTGGGAAATTTCATGTTGAACCCCTCCCCCCCCCCCCCCCCAATACTTAGCAAATCGAACACTGCGTCCTGGCATGGTCCTGATGCATGGGCTTCGGCCCAGACCCAGGATCAATGCCTTGACCCAGGGCTTCAGCCAGACCCGATGCTGGAGGCCAGGTCCCGACACCTGGATATCAATTCAGGATCAGACCCAGGCCCAGAGCCCAGGCCTTGGAGCTCCTCTTCGTCGTCTTCTTCATCGGCTCTTCATCAACTGACGCCATCCCCTGGGGTTGTTGTACCAGAGTTAATGATCCTCCAGTGGAGGGCACCATTTTGATATATGGCAGTTATCCTCGACCTAGGCCCCATGCAAGCTTGGGCTGGGGTCCAGGCCTCATCTACAGATCACTCCAGGAAAAGGGAGGATCCCTGCCCTGGCATTTTTCTGGGTGGGAGGGATTGGGTGGGCAGGGAGGCCCTGTTTCATTCTTATTCCATTTTTTAGTCAATGTTTATTTCATTATTTTTTTTAACTAAAGAAACGAAATAAGCATTACACAAAATGAAGTTCTTGGGGAAAAAGCTCCCCAAATACAAAATGAAAAATGAAACAAAAATTTCCCCCCTTCTCACCCCTAGAAGACAGTGGTTTAGACAATACAGAGAGAGAGGAGGGAGCAGAGCTGGAAGGTGGGGCGGAGCTGGAGAGTGCAGGGAGGAAGGGGACAGAGATCTGCATAACGATGATGCAGGAGCAGGGCAACTTTCCTCTTTAGTATGGTTAGATATACAAATATAAAGTCCTTGGAAATGAAGTAGATATGGGAAAATCTCGATTTTCAGTGCCACACATCAGTTACATAGTTGTATGATTTACAGATGGAATAAAGACATGTACTCCTCAGTTCCCACCATAGTCTGCTTCTTTATAACAACGAAGCCTAGACTGTGGCAGCAGATAAAGACTGCAAGGCTCATCTCATCTCCTTGACTTCCCTTCCAGTTGCAGTTTCTCTGACCCTACTTCATCTGGTTTTTCACCTCATTTCCATCAACCAAGCTTCCCCCTGCTCTTCTCCAATGCTCCCTTGCATTTTATTACTGCTAGGCTGGTTCCATGCACCCACCATCCTCACTAAAGAAATATTTCCTCTCCAAGGAAGTGGTAGAGATTGTAGTTCTGAGCAGTTGTATGGATGGGCAGACTAGATGGGCCATGTGGTCTTTTTCTGTCATCATAATTCCATGTTTCCATTATCATCAGTCAGCTCCCTTTCGGCATCATAGCAGAACCCTCTTCTATAAAACTTCTTTCCCACTGAAAAATATATGTACTTGTTGTGCATCATTAATTTAGAATGTCTCTATCTTATCCCCTTCTCCCTCCTATAAGTGTTCATATATAGGTCCTCCGTAAGTCTTATAGGGTTCATGGTACAGATCTTGCAGTAGTTGGGTAGTTATCCTCTGGACTGCTTCTACTCTCCATATTCTTCACATGCAAGGGAGAGGCGGGGGCTACTCTTGGGGTTTTCGCCTGCCAGCCCAAGCTGGGCCTCAGGTGTTGGTGCTGCTCATAAGATGGTCCCTTGCAGTCTCCCAGAGAAGTGCTTCCACCCAGGAACGACCTACCCAGTTCAACAAGAAGGTGGTCTTCATAATCGGGTCAGATCCCTAACCCTGAAGGCCAGAAAGATATTGCAAGCAAAGCCAGACAATATGAAAGACATTTCTTTTAATTTTCTTAAATAAAAAGCAATGTGAATGTACATAGAGCTTACCCACTCACTGAATATTTTAGCAGAACAGGCTGTAGAGATATTTAGGAGCTTCCCTGACAAACTTCTCTACAAGGGAAAAGATGAATTCATGTAACTTACAATCCATCAAAGAAATTCACTTGGAAATGTACTATCTCAGCTAAGCATATATTTAGCTTCCCTGAAAATAATTATTTCAGAAGTGTTGAGATTTTCTAGGAACTAACATTATACAACTGTTGATATATATTTAAGGTAGACTTTTGGGGTTTTTAAAAATTCTCTCGGAAGCTGGATTCCAGGCAACAGAGTTGCCCCAGCAGGTGCATTGCAATACCAGAACCCAACAGGAGGTGGTGTTCTATTCAGTACTGTTCTTTAAAGGAAACAATTTTTCACATAGCAAAGTCCACAACACTAAAAGTGTCTGCGTCCTCCTTTGCAGCATGAGGGGGGGTGGAGGTAGGGACATGTTTGGAAATTGAATGCGCATGTGCTGTTTTCCCTCCCCAAACCTTAAACATGCTGACAGCAACACCTTTTTCCTGCTGCTAAAGGAACACGCCCTATGGAATCTATGTAAACTTTTATCCCCATTTGAGGACCAAAATTTTCAGACAAGCCGTATGGGTAAATGCTTTTGAAAATTGCCCTCTGAAAATAGACTTTATTATTTTTTTCAAAACTGTGCACCAGAACTTTCCGCAATTATAATTCTGCACCTGGGTGACAGGGAGCTTCCCTCTTCACAAAACCCACATCCTACCACACTGTCTGCAGGCCTCGGAGGCAGGGAGTGTCTCATTCTTTAACAAATCCTTCCCATGGCACATGGGAGGCAGGGAGCTTCTCTTTGCTTAGCAGAGCATCATGCCTGTTGTCAGTCACCCCCCAACAGGGACTTAGATCTATCATCCTAGCTCTCTCTAAGTGACACCGCCACAGCGGTTTCTGAATCACCAGCTTTAAAAAAAAAAAGAAAAATACTGTCTTAGAAGAAGATATTGGAAAACAGAACGCACTATAAAATTGTCTAATAAATAAAGATGAGAGAAAATAAAAGATGTTTTGATAAATTACATTAGACCTAGGATGGCAGATATTTACTTGAATTTAATATTGTGCAGGTCAATGAAAATGCTGACGGATGTTCAGCTTCAGAGCTGTTTGGTAGTTAAGGATCTCGTAGCTGGAAGGGCCCATGTGGACATAATTCCAACATATCTGCTGTTATCAAATTGCCTTCTCTCAGTAGTGCTTTTCTGTAGCATGCCAGGGTGCTGAAGAAAGGAATGGGATGCACCAGCTGTCTTTGGGGTTGCCACCCGACCCAGGTTAACCCCAAGAGGCCGATCCAGTTCTGGCTCATCCAGATGGGCCTGCCTGCCCCAAAGAAGTCAGAATTAAAAAGTCTGTGGAGGCAATGAGGCAAAACCAGGGTTGAATCAGCTCCTCAGGGTGGTCCAGGATCAACCCTGAGAAGGAGGTCTGACTGTGTGGTAAAACTTCTGGAAGACTCTGCAGTGACCATAAGGTATCACAGGATACTTTCTAGCTTTGGAGGGAAGGAGGTGGGTGTTCTTCCTTCATCCCATGTCAACACTGTTTTCATGCTTTAATGGTTTACTGCCACATCTGTGCTGGATCTTTTGAATTTGAGGACACAGCAGTCTTTCTTCATAAGTCACATTGTGGAAATGGGTCAGTGTGTGACTAAGCATTCTGGGAGGGATTTCTGATTTCAGGGTGATGCCGGAAGGCCAGGAAAGTATTGTACATTCTGAATGTCTCTTTGAGTCTGCTCCGTATTGTCCAGAAAACAGGAACAGTATCAGGAAACTTAACTAGTGAGAGAGAGCAGTTTCCCTAATCATGTTTGTCATAAAATCAGAGCTGCCCTGGGGCTGGGGGAAGGACAAATTTAGGTAACTGTCTTAATCACCATAATTCTAGAATCCCTGAGCTGCTCTTGTAGCCCTGCCCCTGATGTCGAATATTGCTCCAGAGCACCAGCAGGCCAGGGCCCACAGAGATATCATTGCTTCTTCTCCCCCATCTCCTCCATTCCTCAATTTCTCAGGGATGGGGATTCCCCCCATCAATATTTAGGGGGGACCCGATTTGAATTTAATCATCCCTCAACCCCTAGGGCCAAGCTCCCTAGGGCTGGCCCTACATAAAAAGAACACATTAAGGAGAAATTGCATATGTAGGCTTGTATATAAGAGTAACATGGCTGCAGTGTAATGTGACTTACCAGAACTAGAAATTTCCATTCCTGAAAAACAGTGAGCTCCACTGAATGTAACTTACCCATAATTCAGTATGTCCCAGTTTACCTTGCAACATATCATTTTAAGTTGTCAATGAAGAGGTACATTTTCAAAGCCATTTACAGAAGTAAATAATCATTACCTGCATGAATCAGATTTTTAGCTGCACATAGGGGAGGCATTCCTGATAGTGTGTTTTGGGCAGACTTGGAAAATAACACACATAGATCATATTTTAAAGGGATAATTTTCAAAGTCATTTGCAAGCATGACTGACTTTGGCTTGGTACATGAAAAAGCACGCACGCAGCCCCGGTTTGTGCGTACTTCCTCGTGCACCGAGAAAAGGTGTTGCAGGAGAGCGGCATTGGGCGTAGTCGGCAGCATCGCACAAGTGATTTAAAAAAAACATGAGTGGAAGTGCATGTGCAGAAGTTCCGCCCTCCAAAGAGGAAGTGTAACTTTTATGCGAGAAAATACTTGCATGCACTTAGCCACTTGCCCAAGGGTTTTCCAAAGTGAAGTTAAGCACAGAAGTTTGCTTTGAAAATACTCAGTAAAGTCTGCGTGTATAATGTACAGAAAAAAGCAAGTATAAACATCCAAGGGTGCTTTGTGCCTACAGCATATTAGTATGTGCAAATTTTCTGTTTGAAATTTGGTGAAAACTCCATAGCTAAAAAGCAGACTATGAAAATAATCCTCAAAAGAAAAGTCATAAGGTTAAAATTGCAATTTTTTGGTGAATTCAAGCTCGGTCATCAGGAAAAATTTGCTGGTGGCAGGAAGTGCCATCATCTTTTGCTTCTCAACATACTTCACACAGAACCTCTTGCAGCAATGGCAGAGCATGACCCCTTTAGTTAAGACATCACCAACAGAACCCCATCATGCTTTTTCATGGATATTTAAAAAAAACAAAACAAAAGAATCTCCTTTCTCAGTGTGCGGCTGACGACTAAAAGAAGAGGATGGAAGAGCATTCTCAATGGTAACATTAGCATAACTGGACCAAGATCTGCCATAGCTCTCAGGGTTCTTGAATGTTCTGACACATGCCCAGGGCATGCTGGGAAGTGATGTCACATCGTAGAACCAAAGCAACCAGAGAAAAGCACTCCTTATGAGAAACTTTCACGTCTACTATGTATTTATTCTGGCTGCATACACTTTTTCTTCTCTAAATTAGACTATGAAACCAATTAAGAAGATTTGTAGAATGGGGATGTTTCTCTTAAAGTGACCTGTGTGCAATATTCTGTGATCATTTGTTTTAGCAGAAGTTTCTTCCTTGTATAGGAATCCTCCCACATTGATATTTATTTATTTATTTATTTATTTATTTATTTATTTAAGGGTTTTTTATATACCGAGGCACGTTTGCAAAACTTGGGGTGTGTGCTAGACATGTTCTCGTTTTGTTTTGTTTTTCATTTTGCTATTTTCCTTTTTTTTTTTTGTTTCATTTTGTCTATTTAAAATTAAACAAATAAAAAAAGAAATGAAAAAAGAAAAATATTCTATCTGTCCCGTCCCCTTCCCCTCTATTGCTGTCATTAAAGTCCCCCATGGCAGCAACCCCCGCCTCACCAGATTGCTTGAAATCTCCCACAACCACTTACCCCACCCATGGGTCTAAAAAGCAGGAGTGACCCCCCAGTCGCTTCTTCTCCACCTGGTCTCCTTTTCAAAATGGCACTGACAGGCCCTGAGGCAGGTGCCATTTTCTTAATGGAGGAACCTCTGCAAAGAGGAACAGCTATACATCTGTACAACAAAATGGTACTAGCTCCATTTTGAATTGGAGCTCAGGCAGGTGCAGGAGTGAATGAGGATTGTTCCTCCTCCAAACACCCATTGTTAGTGGGGTCCCGCTCCATTTGAAAATAAAATGCAAACAAATGGCATTTTAATTTCCTTTCCTTTTCAGAACAAAATGAAATGGGAGATTTTGTTGAAATGTCCTCTTTTGTTTCAAATGAAAGCACATCCTTAGCATACAGTGGAAGAAATGTATCAGGGGTTCAGACATCTGTGTATTCACAGAAATGTTTCTACCAGAATCTGACCTTATATTTCATGGAGAAATTGACTTATCAGTAGAAAGCAATTTTCTCAATATTTGTGCCTAAAGGATCTGTAAAATCATAGCAGATGGATGCCAGCATTTAGAATACACAAAGATTCATGTTGTGTCCATTTGTCATTGGCATAAAGTAAGTGGGAGGGCTGATACTTGTATATTTAGAGGTGTGTTGCAGAATAGATGTGACAGCTTCATTCCAAGTGAGGAATCCTATAACATGACCTGCTCGGCACAGTCATTCTTCATTATAACAGGGAGGCTCCTTTATCCAGGAGGCAAGTGACAAAAAAAAGCTCAGCCCCTGATAGTAGGTAGGACAAGTAAAACAAGGAGAATATATACTGGTACAGTACTGAATTCTTAAATCTCTTAACATTGTTTTTCAGTTGCACTAAATTTTTATTTTGTTTTCGGATAAGGAAGAAAATCGTCAAACTACTGTGACTAGTACTTTCTATCCCTCCCAATCTACCCATCACCCACCCACCCCATAGGTTGCTTTGCTTTTGGTGGGTGGAGATCTCTGCTCATTTAAAGTGACCCCTATCCTCCTGGGTGCACATTTACTGTGGTGGTCCTTCTCTACAGTAATGGGAAAAGTGGTCATCCCAAACTGCAGTTGTTTATGCTTTGATATTATGTAATAAAAGCTCTTGGTACTGATTTTATTACAGATTTCATTACAGATTCCACTGCAGCCTAGCCATCACTCAAAGGATGATGGGAAGTAGAAAAAGAGAAACATCTGCTGGCCAAACATCTTGACTACACTCTGTCTATAAGAGCCATGTTAACTAGCAACTCATCTCAACAAGCAGAAGCAAATGGTCCAACCTGCATGCCCTGCTCCCTGGACCCGTGCCTAACCCATTGACAATTCCCTCCTTTAGATCGTAGAGGTTACAGTTCCCCAGTCCTCATAAGTAGCTCTGTCATTAGTATTTCAATCTCCTTCTGTCCTCAAGGTCCATCTGTCAACTAGATTCTAAGCACCACAAAGCAGAGACCATATCTTATTTGTATCTGTACAGTGCTATGTAAATCTTGTAGTGCTAGTATTGTTGTAAAGTCATGGTAGGTGCAGTATTCTAGCAGGAGAAAGGACATTTTGGAATCTATTTAACCATAGATAGCTTGAGCTATCTGCTCGGTCACACTGTCATCCCATCACCCCCTGCTGCACTGATTTTACTGAATTCCCAGCCTCTTCCACAAAGTCTTTTAATGAAGCTTCTTAAGGCAACCATTTCAAGAGCTTATACTATAATATTAACTTTTAGTCCAACATACTATAATATTAACTTTTAGTTTGAGCTTGCAAACTTACAGTATTCTAGCAAGTAGCACACATTGGTGCAGTTTGTGTGGGAAACCTGCACTTTTGCTGCTAGAGCTGCACCTCTACTTGGTGTGTGTGTTTGAGGGAAGCCTGCACCGCTGCTGCCCATGCAGTGTCTGTTCTGTAGTGGGGCAGTATGTAGAGGTAGATAGGGAAGTATAGTGTGAGTGTGTGTGTGTAGGCACGCAGGGGTTGTATCTGTTCTGTAGATAAAGAGAACTTTTTCAGTGTTTTAGAAAAAGAGGATCCAGGTACCTAAAGATATCACAAAACAAGCCCATGCTCTACAGAGAATTCCGAAAGTTCCAAGGACTGGCAATTTTGTTTGCCAAATCAAGATGAGCATTAAATTCCTGTCCCCCGCCCCCACCCAAAAGCAAAAACAAAAATAAAACATGTCCCGTCCCCCCCAATCCCTCCCAGAACAAGCTAACCCCTTCCACAGGGACCACCAATGTAGAAGGAGGCAGGAATGATCCCAGTCACTCCTGCCCCTTCTGGCTTCAGGTTAAAAAATGGCGTCACCTTGTTCTGAGGCGGGCACCGTTTTGTTTTATGGTCGGCAGGCGCCATTTTTGAATCAGGAGCCAGTGGGGCAGGAGCGCCTGAGGATCACTCCTGTACCTTTCTACATCGGAAATCCCTGCTAAAGGGATAAGGGTGGCCCCTGGGTTTGGAGGGTAGGAATTTCATATCTGTTGGGGGTTTTTCATTGACTTTATGAAATGAAAATCAGCACAAAAAAAAAAATGTTTGGAGGTGAGGAGGCAGCTGGAGCCCTTTCATTTCATTTTTAAACTGAACGAAATGTAACCGCTTTATTGCATTTTTCATTTCATTTGAAAATGAATGCACACCCCTGCTGCTTGTTAGCCCAGAATGATACCCTATTGAGCTCTGGCTTGTGGTCTCCCTGAGCTTGCTGTTGAACAGTGAGGGAGGAGGGGGGAGAAGGAATAACGCACATCAGAGTGTAATAGAAACAGAGAAATGCTGTGGCCTATCTGGTCTGCCTCCTCTATACCCACTGCTCAGCCCTACAATCCCCGCCACTCCCTCAGAGATCCCCTGTGCATGCCCCATGCTTTCTTGAATTCAGATATCACCCTTGTCTCCGCCACCTCCGCAGGGAGGTCGTCCATGCATCCACCACCCTCTCTGTAAAGAAATACTGTATATCCTTAGATTACTCCTTTCACCCTCACCCCATCAACTTTCTCTGTTCCACCCCTCCCTGCTAATCTACACCATCTCTCTCCGCTACCACCACCGCCGCCATCACCTTTCCCCTCCTCCAGGGATGGCCCCAGCACTCTTTCCCTTCCTCCTCACCACCCCCCCCCCCCCCCAACCCCAGCACACTTTTTTGCTGTATTTTCTCCCCACCTGCAGCCTGCAGTGCCTGGGCTCCAGGCTTACCTCTCCCCTGCCTGCAGGCCCTACTGACAGAAAGTGGAGGGAGCAGCAAACAGAGGTCAGGAGCTTTTCAGGGTTTTCCCTGAGACCCTGCGATTGAATCAAATTTCCTGAAGACCCAGGGGAAATCCGGAGAGTTCCCTGGAATGGAAATGAAGCCTAAATTAAAAAAAAAAAAACAAAAAACCTCCTGAAACAAAAAAACTAAACAATTTTTTTTTTTTTTTTTTTTTTGCTGTGAGCATCCCTAACCAACACAAGCATCAACAAACAGATCGCACCATCGGTGTCTCTAATCATATACCCATATCAAACAAATATCTGAGATCCTCCTTAGGCAGGCACCCAGGTCCCCCTCTTTTATGTAAAGACTTTGTGGCTGACCTTCTGTGATTCCTTTTGGAGTAGTTTGTTCAGTGCTGACAGTGAGACAGTGAGAAGAAAAAAATTAAAAATGAGGAGGGGGAAAAAAATCATTTTATCCATTGTAATCAAAAAGTTAAGCGCCGCTCTAGCCCTGTTGAGCGCTGTTCTAAACTTTCCCTATTACTCCCTGTGTAGGCAGGAGGCAAACAGCATATATTAACATTTCTTTAATTCTGTCAGCGCTTCTGAAATCTACTGAGTCACACTTCAATGGGTTTCTTGCTGGGTGAACTGTCAGGCATATTCTGAAATGCCATTTTTCCTTTGCCTCACTAGCAGGCGGAACGTGGGGGCACTCTGGGTGTCATCCCCCGGCTCAAACCTTCTTCATTTGCCAGAGCCCGCCGCTCGGTGAATCTTCACCTCCTCCTGGAATTTCAGTGGCCTGCCTCACTCTGACTAATGGCAGCTCATCTGTGCATGCAAATAGGCTTCGACAGCAGGCCCGTATAGCTAATATTAACTCTTCTCCCGCTAATTGGAGCTCACGGATCAAAATTCTCCAACACTTCAAGGCGAAGGTTTTTTTTTTTTTTTTTTTTTTAAACTCATAAAAAAAAAAATACAAGAAAAGAAATAGAGAGGAAGTTGGTGAATTTCAGTTCTCATGAAAAAAGCAAAAAGGCAGCTTGCACCGATCAAAGCCATGGAGAGAGTGCTGCTGACCGGCTTCCAGAGCTACTCGGCCAGCAACCCCAGCTATTCCTGTACTGAGCTCTGCGCGCACACACACACAACGCTGCCAATGCACCTTGTTCCTGTCCAGCAGCACCTCTGCCCCATTCTCCCTCCCCCCCACTGTCCAATACTGGGACTCACACCCAGCTCTGCCACCGTACCTCAGCCCTGGCCAGCGGCATCCTCCTGTTATACCAGTACAGAGACCCACACACAGCTCTGTCAAGGCACCTCAGGCCATGTCCTGCAGCAACAGCGCCCGCTGTCCGTCCAACATTGAACCTCATTCCTGCCCTGTTGTACCCCTACTATTCTAATACTACAACTTCCCCATCCCACACACGCTCTACCAATGTCTCTTACTCTCGCTTCCCAGCATTCCCTTCTCTTTCAGTTCTGAGAAACCAACATACACACACACACACACACACACACACACACACACACACAGAACTCTGCCAATACACCACACTTCTGCTCCCCAGCACCTCCTGTGACTTCAGCAGTGAGAAAGCCATAATTTGGCCAATGCACCTCACTCCTGCTCTACAGAAGACATCAATTGTAACCTTCCCTAAAGCAACATTGGTTTGAAAAGTTATGTAGGGATGGATGGCGTCTCACTCCAGCTGTGTAGTTACATTTTGTGCTCAGTTTGATCCATGCGAGGGAGTTTTCCATTGGCAGCATTACCGAATGGAGCAGAGGCTTCCAGAGAGAAAAAGCTTAACTGGCAGAACAGGAGCTTCCATTCATCATGGCAATGTGTATTATTGTTAAATAGCGTCGGTCTTGTCCACAGCTCCGTACCGGTCCTGTGGTTTATGCAATCGTGTTATTTTCTGGCTCTGGCATGGCGGTACTGGCCCTGGGTAGGAAATGCGACTTTATAAAAGCAGCTCCAGAGGAAAGTAGGAGAAAGGGGAAAGAGTCTGCAGGAGCCGACTCTTGATTTTGCTGAGGCTTCAGGAAAGAAGGAGGGAAGAGAAGCTCCTTCAGGCCTCAGTGCCAGGTGCGGGGCATGGCCCGTGTTGGAGAAGGCAGAAGAGCCTGGATGTGGCGATGTTCCTAAAAGGGGGAGGAGGCCTTTGTGCTTGTGAGAGCCTCCCAGGAACTAGGAGGACGGCTGAAGCAAGGACACGGGAGGCCGGGAAGTCAGGGACCTACCGTGAATTCTTCTGAAAGCTAAGTGCCCCATGCTAGCTATGCCCAGATCACTGAAAGCACTGAGCTGGCATTCTGTGTTCGGGCTGTGCCGCAAGTGAAAATAATGACTTTGCGGTGCTGGAGGAGTAGAACAGTTTAGAAGCTGCAGCGGATTTGTGGGCAAAAGGACTCCTCAGCTGACCGACATAAGAAACTGTCTGTCCCTTGCTGGAGCTTTTCCTGCAAATGCGCTGTCGAGCACATTTAAACTTGCCTCTTGCTTCACACATCTCCCCCACCCCCCCTTGTCTATTACTATAAATCAGAGCATGCCACGTGCACACCTAGTTTTCAGATTTCTTGTTTTGTTTATTTAAAATGAAAAAAGAAACACAAAACAAAACACGAAATAATAAAAATAAAAAGAAGCAAAAAAGAAATGCTGGGCTGCCCTCACTACAAAAAAATAAAACTTCAAATAAACCACAAACTCTTTTGAATAATAGAAGGACTAGGGGGCATTCCATGAAGTTAGCAAGTAGCACATTTAAGACTAATCGGAGAAAATTATTTTTCACTCAATGCACAATTAAACTCTGGAATTTGTTGCCAAAGGATGTGGTTAGTGCAGTTAGTGTAGCTGGGTTCAAAAAAGGTTTGGATAAGTTCTTGGAGGAGAAGTCCATTAACGGCTATTAATCAAGTTTACTTAGGGAATAGCCACTGCTATTCATTGCATCAGTAGCATGGGATCTTCTTAGTGTTTGGGAAATTGCCAGGTTCTTGTGGCCTGGTTTGGCCTCTGTTGGAAACAGGATGCTGGGCTTGATGGACCCTTGGTCTGACCCAGCATGGCAATTTCTTATGTTCTTATGTCCAGAACTGCTTACAAAGCAGCATCTGAGCATACAAAAGCCTAGCGATTATGTTTTTTACCTCATAGTAGCACAGTGAGTGGTGGGTAAGGGGATGAACATAGACTTGCAGCTTTATGGTCTGAGGACCACAACACCTGCTGTTCATGTATCTGCTGTCCTGCAAACCTGTATAGACCTTTTTTTGTTTTTTTTTTTATAGATGGGTGGGGAGGACAGCATCACTTGATATAATCAAACATCCACTTAGAAGAAGAGCCTCATGACCTCAGCTCACCTTCCTTAGCTGCCCACAAGTAAACACCACATAAATACAGCCAGGCTTTTTTCTCTTCCTCCAGGAAGGCATGTTGGTTTGTTACATTGGTCTTGTTGATAAGTACTTTTTTCTTGACAAAATGAAATCTAAAGTATTGGATGGTCTGGGTATTTTAATATGATAGATAATATTGTATTAATAGGATAGTGTTTTTATTTGATATTTTATTGGTTGTTATTGTATACACCATCATGTTCTGTATTTTTATGCATTTTATATTGAATGGGGTTTTTTGTTGCTTGATGGTTTATTGATTATTATTGTGTGTAATACTATGTTGTGTATTTCTTTTTGCTATTTGGTATCATGCACTCTGTGTTGAGCAGGTTATTAACCTTGGAAAGACAGATGAATTCAAATTAAATTTACATTTTAAAATATTTCAGTTTGGAGAATTATCACAAACGTTTCTGTTTTGATGTAAAATAACAAAAGAAAGGAACTTTAGCAAACTAACTAGAAACCAATGTAACCCCTACCCATTTCTCAGAGGATCCTATGGGAGTGCTGGGGCCATGTTGTGACCCATGCACCTGGGTTCTTTCCTGACACGGATGAAAGGTAAAGTATTTCAAGACCTTTAAGTTGTTTGGAGGTTTTATAACTTCCAGTAAAATTTAGGGGTGCATACGTCCAATGTTATTGTTTTTTTGTTTTTTCTGTTTCATTTGGAATTTATTTTGTTTTGTTTTATTTATTTAGAATGAAATAAATTACAAAATAAATGAAAAAAATCAGAAAAATAACCCAAAGCAAAACTTAAAAAAGAAAAATTGTGCTGGGGCACTGAACCCAGCCCTTTAAACCCCTCCCCTCCACTGCCAAAATTTTTAAAATTAAAGGTACCTCATGCCAGGCCTGCCCTGCCACCTTCTTACCCCATTGAACTCCTTGTCCCATCTATCGGGGTCACCCAAGGGGGGCTGGAGAAATCCCCAGTTGCTCCTGCACTGCAGGGTCCCTATTTAAAATGGCGCTGGCCTGAGACTGCCACCGCTTTGTTGTACAAAGATACCTCCACCTCTACACAAAAAAAATTGTGCCAGTCTCATGGTTGGGCAGCGCCATTATGAAAAGGGGCACAGTGGGGTAGGAATGACTGGGGATCACTCCTCTTCCCTTTGGACATCGGCGACCCCAGGGATGGAAAGGCTTTTGGGCAGGAGTTTAAGGCGTTTGGTGACGCAGGCATGCCAGAGCTTGGGGCATCTTTCTTTCATTTTTAAATTTCGGTGGTGGGGGTAGGTAAGGAGCATGGCTGCTTAAATGGAAAACAAAAATGAAACAGCGAATTTCATTTGAAATGAAAGCGCATCCCTAGTAAAAATAAATAAATAAATAAATAATAATAACAACAACGCACGGCCAGCTTTGCTATTGTCCAGAAGAGAAATGTTTTACTGGGGTATTTGATTCAAATTGTCTTGCAGTGAACACGCTTGGATCTGGTGGCATCCGTACAGAAAATAACGACCAGAAATCCAAAAATGAATTCTCTGCACGGTCACCCTAGGCTAGGGGGTTTTCTTCAGCAGCCGCTCCCTGACAAACAGGCAGAGTTTAGAGAATGGGACGCCCCCCCGGGCTTTCCCCCTTTCGGTAGGGTTGTGCAGCGTGCAGATACGCAGAGCAGCTTCCGCTGGTTCTTTCTAAGCAGCGCCTCCTGAAAGTAGGATTCCTTACTGTGCAACCCTCAAAGCAAATCTTCACTGAAATCGCCTCAGTCCCCTCTCCCCTCCCCAGCATGTGCGCCCTCCCTCCCCAGTCTACAGCGTTCTCACTCCCTCATCCCCCCCTCTCCCCTAGAGACAAAAGGCACATGGAACCCCTATGGCACTGGGCCCTGTTGTAGCAGGCAATGGGTGTAGGCTTGGCCCTCAGAAGGCCATGAATAAACAATTACAATATGGTAAACATTCGATATCAAAAACAGCACTAACTGCCAGCACTCAGACTGCAATCCTTCGTATGAAAAGGCAACATTGCAAGTGTTACATCAGGTCCTAGAACACCAATATATCTCCTGTTTAGAAACAGAACACGCCAGGCTGCCTAAAACACCTGTAAAATTTAAAAAAAACAACAAACAACAAACAAAAAAACAACAACATGTATCTAAAAATACTGTATAAAAGCTACATAAAACTTCATAAGTCCCATGTTCAGATGTCAGATCAGAAACATTCACTTCTAAAGATGGGTCCTATATTGTCTCAATATCTCACGTACAGTATTTTTGGATAATGCGTACATAGCCCCAATAAAAGCTATCCCAACCTGCCAAGAATTCAGTTTACCCCAAGTGATAAATATGCCATATCAAAACTCTCAGGACATAAACAACAACAACCTTACCCAAGAAAGAGCAGCACTGCAAATATTGCACCAGACCTTAGAAGACCAATATACCTCCTATCGAAAACAGAAAAAGACAGACTGCTATGGGCCCCTACACAGAAACTTTACACTAGCAGAATCCCTCATGTCGGTCACACATACAGGACAAAAGATAGAAGAAGAGACCAACAAAAAAAAAAAAAAGAAATATAAAACAATCATAATAGTAAATCCATATTAATAAAAAGAATATTACAAAACAGGCTCTCTCATCCACTCACCTAGGTATTCACACAAATTCAGGATCTCACCCCCCACACACACACGGCAGGCAGGCAGCCAGTCAGCCACACACACACAGACAGGAACTGGGCCTCATCTTCAGCTGCCAGTGAGGGGGCAGTGTGTGTGTGATATGATCAGGCAGGGGTTTGGCTTATCCCTGCCTGATCGATGTATAAAAAGGGGGGAGGGGTCTTGGCACCCCACAGCGATGCCTATGGGCTGGGGGATTCACTGAATCCCTTGAAGGCCCTGACCTCATGCCTCTCTCAGTACCTCTCTCAATCTCAGGATCCTTCTTGGACCCCCCCCCCCCCCCCCCCCAAGGAATCATTTATTTATTTATTTATTTTAACATTTTTATATACCGAAATTCATGTAGCAGTGTTACGTATCAATTCGGTTTACATTATAACATTAACATGCATGTAAGAATGTGGTTACATCGAACAGGGGGGTAAACTTGGAACAAGTAACATCTTCCTCCTGAATCATCTTCCTCCTTGAAGGCCTGAGGGCTCCAACATTGAGCCTCAGCCTTTTTTACCAGCATGAAAGCCTGCACAAAAGAGCATGAGCCAAGGTGGGGGTCATGAGTTTTATGACAGCAAACTCCCTGCAGGTACTTCCCACCAGGGATTGTCAAGAAACAGTACGACTCCTATTCTCTCTGACCTCATACATCCAGGAGCTTTGGAAACTCTGATGCACATAGTAAGGGACACCTTGACAACCTTACACAATGATGTCCAACAAAGACAGGAAAGAAGTATTAGGAATAGGGCAAACAGCAGTTGAAGTGACACTGGTAGTATAGACCTGGGAGGGTGGAGTGGAACAGAATAGTAGGTCCGGGGCTGAAAAAAAAGGTGAGAATTCCTGTAATATTTCCGGTATTAGAAAAAAATGATTTGCTTTCCCCCGCACTATTCCCGGGCGCGGCACACGATAGCCCGGTACGCCTACAGGAGAGCTCTCTGGGCACCCTGCAACACCAGACTATCATTTTCCCCCTTGCTTCTGTAATTACTTTCAGACTTAAGGCGCTAACTAAAACCTCTTCAAACCACAGCTATAAAATGCGCATAAAGTAATAAAAGTAATTACAGTGGCTCTGTGCTGTATCCACACATCATCTGTCTATGCTTCGTAGTAAAGTAATGCCACATAAAAAATTAAGTAAGAAAGAAGGTCTGCTTATTTACATTGTAATTATACACTACTGAGAGGCACTTCATGGAAAACGCTACATGGAAAGGTATAAATTACTGTCATAATACACTGCAAGCCATTTAGGGGTTTTTTATGGATAAAAGGTATGTTATTATTCCAGTTCTGGTATACTTTTTTTTTTTTAGTTTCTTCAATAGTAAACACTTCAGCAGACCTGCCTGTAGCACCATCCTTTCCCTTCCATTTTTTCAGAAAGACGAGCATTAAAATGGAAAGCTTTTCAAGGAAACAGGCTGCATTTTTTAGAGAGAGAGAGAGGTTTTGCTTAGGGCCGTGAGCTGGAGAATGTGCTCCCGGGCGAGGGTAGGGAAGCGCAGGGCATCAATGCATCCGGGAGCCCCGTCAAATCAACATCCCAGGCGGCGAGCTCCAACCCAGCTTACGCCTCACTCCTTCTCACCAGACATTGCTTGGCCCAGCCTTGCCCCGGCTTCTGTCGGCCTTTGCGTGAAATGCGTGAGAGGCCACGAGGGTTTCTTCCCGCGGGGCTCTGTGGCTATGCATTCGCTGAGGTGGTAGACGGCAGAAGAGGGTGGGGTGGGGGGCTTTCTCCCTCTGTACAGCAACCCCGGCGGTGCAAGTGACTCTCAGGCCAGCGCCCCTTGTATCGCCAACAACACCACAGCATCCAGGGATCCTTCAGACTCATTTCAGGTTTGCAGGGGGGTTGCCCGCCATTTGAACTCCTTATCACTTCGTTTGCTTTTAATTAATTTGTTTGTTTGTTTGGTTTTATATACCGACATTCGATATGGCATATCACATCAGTTTACAGAGTAACTCATGGAATAATACAACAACGGTTCTTGTTATTCTTTACATAGTAACAGAGTAACTTAATCAACACATTGGAAATCTAGTATGATATACACAAAGTAACAGATTAACTTAATAAACAGTTTGGAACTCTCGTTTGATAATCAGGGAACACATGAGATGGGGGTGTCTTATTTTTCTTTATAGGGCAGCTAGCAGACATTTGGCAGTTTAAACACTTGAATAAGGACTCAGAAGCTAAAGTTATGTAGAGGAACAGGGAATGGGGGGGTGGGGGGCAATTGTTTGGGGACTTGACTCGGAGGTGCTACAGGTGGGGGGTGAAGAGAGGATTATGTTAACCAAGGAAGAGAGGTGGAGAGGACTGAGTTCATAGTGATCGAGGGGTGTCATTAACTCGCCGGCTGGAAGGCCTGCTGGAATAGCCATGTTTTTAGGATCTTCTTGAAAGTCTGGGTTGAAGGTTCCATCTTGAGTTGTGTGGGCCTGCTATTGAGATGGCACGTTCTCTTATTGTGGTAAGATGAGCCTGTTTTGTAGAGGGAATCGTTAGCCGTCCGGTGTTCCTGGATCGGAGGTCCCTTTGCGAATCGTGTGGGTGGAGGGTGTCCTTTAGCCAGTCAAACTTCTCATTGTTGATTGTCTTATGCATGAGGGTTAGGGATTTTTTATTGTATTCTGTGGGTTGTGGGGAGCCAGTGGAGGTCTTTAAGAATGGGTGTGATGGGGGCAGAGCGTTTGCTGTTTGTGAGAGATCTGGCTGCTACATTTTGCAGTAGTTGTAGAGGTTTGAGGGGGGACGCTGGGAGCCCAAGGAGAAGGGAGTTGCAGTAGTCAAGCTTGGAGAATAAGAGGGCCTGGAGCACTGTCCGGTAGTCGTGATTGAAGAGGAGAGGTTTGAGTTTTTTGAGGACCTGTAGTTTGAAATAGCCCTCTTTTATTATTGCGTTGACGTTTTTTTTAGGTTTAGTTTGGAGTCTAATGTGACTCCGAGGTCTTTTACTGCAGATACGAATTGACTGTTTAGTTGAGTGATCAAGGGGTCATGATTGTTCTTTGTGGAGGATTTGTTTGCTATGTATAGAATTTCGGTTTTCTTGTGGTTGAGTGTGAGAGATATCTGAGTTAGGAGTTTTTGTATTTGAGATGAATAGGATTCGCATTGTAGTAGGGTGTTCTGTATGTTCTCTTTTATGGGGAGTAGGATTTGAACATCAACTGCATAGACCTAGAAGGAAAGGCTCAGGTCAGAGAGGAGTTTGCAGAGGGGGAGCATGTATATATTGAAGAGGGTGAAGGAGAGTGATGATCCTTGTGGGACGTTGTGTGAAAGGCGGAATTGCTTTGATTCACTGGTATTGAGTCTTACTTTGTATGTTCTATTTGATAGATAAGAGCCAAACCATTTTATGGTGGTGTCACCTAGGCCAATCTCCCTTAGCCTGGATAGGATAATTTCATGATTGATGGTGTCGAAGGCGGCAGATATATCCAGTAATATCAGAAGGTAGGAGTGACCAACGTCTAGTCCTCTGAGTGCTGTGTCTGCAAGGGTTAGAAGGAGTGTCTCAGTGCTGAGTGACTTCCTGAAGCCATGTTGTGTGGGGTATAGTATTTTATGGGTTTCTAGGTGTTCGGAGAGTTGGTGGTTTACAATTTTCTCCAGAATCTTCGATATGAATGGCAGATTGGATATGGGCCTAAAATTTGCTGGATTGGCAGCATCAAGTTGTGTTTTTTTGAGTTTGGGTTTAATATGACACACTTTAGGGCTTCAGGGAAAATACCTTGTTCGAGGGATGTATTAATTATGTCTGCTATTGGTCTGGTGATGATTTCGGGGATTAGTTAAAGGGTTTTAACTGGAATAGGGTCGAGGGGATGGGCGGCTGGGTTTATTCTTTGTATAATCTTTTTAACCTCAGTCGAGGCGGTGAGATCAAAGTTGGTCCATGTGAAGACTGTTATGTCCAGAGGGTTCAGCATTTCCTTGCTTTTCTGGGGGATTGATGTTATTAATTTTGCGATTTTTTTTTTTTTCAGTGAAGAACTGGGCAAGTTCTTCGCATGCCTTTGGGGGATTTTCTGTTATGGGAAAAAAAAAAAAAAAGAACAAATGGCATTGCATTCCTGGCATCTGTCAGGAGTCCAGTATGTGATGGGATTCCTCCCGGGGTTGGCTACTGTTTCTCTTAGATGGGTTGTTTTAGATGTTGTGAGCCATTCGGGGATTTTTGGAGGTCTTGCCGAAGATATAAAAGCTTTTTGAGGTTCAGTCAAATCTAAGATCTCTCTGTGGGATGGAAATTATTGCCCAGATTCAATGGGACCATTTACAGAGATTTCACTGGGGAGGGGGAGGGGAATTCTTCCAACGCCATGAAACTCAAAGTAGGCTGAAATTCATCTGCTTCAGTTTTCAGCACATTGCTACTTCTACCCTTCTGCCATACCCTCTGCACTCCTTTTTGCAGGAACTGTAATTACCAAAAGCCTGGGATGTGGGGCCTGCTAAAGTATATTTTGATGGTGATGGAGACAGAACATCTCCTGACACCGCAACTGCATCTCTTTGCCCCAAAGTAAGAAGATGGGCAGTTGGAGCCATCAGACACACATGCAGCTATGAGATGTGAGAGTCCTAGGAGGTGGCAACCACCTCCAAGTCACCATTGGCTCATGACCCTGTCCCACCTCTACCCTCCATCCATGATTCTGAGATGCATAAAGCTATCTCTTTCCAAGTCTCACCACCCGTCACCCTCTTCCACTCAATGATTCAGTAAAACCTAAAACTCTCACTCTCTCTCTATCTCTCCTCTCTCATCTCTTGACCTGGTATAAAACTGCTTCTCTATTTCCCTCCCCTGAGGATTCACTATAGTCTGAGCTCTCTCACCACCCAACCTCCTACCTACCGGGCCTCAACCTGGCCTGGACCTTGCCTCTCCTCGCCCACTAGCGACACATGGCAGCTCTTGCCTTCTCTGTTTTCATGCTCTCCCAGTGCCTTTCTCCATCACACCCTCCTCGCTTCCCGACCTTGGGTCACCCTCTCACCTTGTACAGTCATCCCATCCTTCCCTGCATCTCTTTCCCCCTCCTCCACTCAGCTCTTTCACATTCCTCCTGAAGCTGCAGTCACCAAAATTAAAAAGTAAATAAGATGCACTTTTGCAGCTTTGCCTTGCTAATGCCATACTTAATTGAACTCATCAGTGAAAATCATTGATGGAACTAAGAAAAAAAAAAAAAAACCCGCCCGTTGATCATATGCAAAAGACATGATGCCAACGTGAACATAATCCCTAGTCCCCGATTGGGCTATTTGAGCGTACAGGTTTCCTGCTGTGTCTCTGAAATGTGGTGATTTAATGAGGCGCCTCAGTCGACGGTGTTCGTTATTAAGGAATTCTGTCTATGGTAATTCTCATCTGCGTGATTACAGCCCTCGTGGAAGCTCCTGCAGCATGTTATTAAAGATTTAGGGTCTCTTCTCTCTTCTCTCTTCGCCATCTCCATCTCAAAAAGTTCCATTTGAAATTCTTCCAGAAATCAAATATGTGCCTGAGCTGACGGGGAGCGTTAAGCGCAGATGCTGAAAGAGATTCAGGGGAAATTAAAAAGGCATTTGTGTTAACAGATGTTTCCTGCTCTCTCTTTCTTGAAGCTGCAATGATGGGGGGGTGTTGACGAGAACAGGACTTTGCAGGCTCTTGCTACAGTAGCTGGGCCAGAGGAGCTGGCGGAGGCTGCAGGTGCTGCACGGAAGCCTCCACTGCAGGTAGCTGTCGCTCTATTTCCAAAGGGAAGCAACACAGATTCCTGTTTACCTTCCGTCAGGTGTGCAGTGCGTTACTGGTGTTAGTGCACGTTTCGAGTTTGGTCACCGCAAAACCTAAGATCCTGCACGTCTGAAGTGACAGTGCTGCCTGGCCAAGTGCTCAGGCATTGGTCTCCTGAATAGATGATCTGCTTGATGAGGCTTAAGGGTCTGTACTGCAGGCAGCACCATACCCCAGCCAGGGTGCTGTTGGACACAGCTGATCAGGTTCATCTGGAAATCAGATGTCCATGGTTCTCTAAGACAATTAAGTGCCAGTTGTGAAGTCTTCCTAGGTGGAAGATCAACGATATGGCCAGCAGAGTGAATCCCTACTGGGGCTTAAGCTGAATGGAAACTGTTTTCTGCTGAGAGAGAGAAGCATGTAGTTATACTGCCTGTGCTGTCTCTGTTCTGTGTTGGGGCACTATGTGTGTTTGAGGAGGGTGCGGTCCATGCTGCACCTCTTCAGTAGGAGCAGGCCAGGCACTGCCAGGGGCCTATTGGCCTATCAAGGGATCGGACATCCCCTGGTGGGCCGGTTGCACTAGTCACGTGGGCTTCATCTCAGCTCCTGCTGAGAGAGGTTGCCATGGTACAAGGTGGGAGCCGTGAGAGAACCCAATCCATCGCGGCCCGAGGGAGATCTTGGCAGGGCCGCAACAGAATCAAGCTTGTCACGGCCCGAGGGAGGTCTCAGCGGGGCTGCAACGGAGCCCAATCTGCGGCGACCAGAAGAAAGGCCTACGGCCCAGGGTCGGCAGAAGGACACATCTGGCAGTAGCAGAGCCACCTCCTGTCCGGCACTAAATAAGGAGCATCATGGGTGTGGCCAAGGCCCAGAAGAAAGGGCGCCTAAGAGGGGGTTGGGTGTGTGATGGTTTGTCTAACAGAGAGAGCACCTGCATGTGTATATGAGAGAGAGCGCCTGCATGTGTGCATAAGAGAAAGAGAGTCTGCATGTGTGTATGAAAGAGAGAGAGCCTGCATATGTGCATGAGAGTGCCTGCGTGTGTATGAGAGCTGCGTGCGGATGAGAAAGAGAGAATGTGCCTGAATGTGTGTGTGAGAGCCTGCTTGTGTATGAGAGAGAGAGTGCCTATGTGTCTGAAGGAGAGAGAGAGAGAGGATAAAGATTTTGTGGCCCCTTTCACTCAAATCCACACCAATCTCTGGGAAATCAAAAGATGCCAGCTATTTATTTAACAGTGTGGAGAGCTGGAGATTTTTACATTATTAAATTATTTATTACTTTTTTTTATTATGGGGTGTTATTTCATGTGACTGCCTTTTTAAAATATTGTATTGGTGTTTGGGAAACATTAGAACATATTTATGTGACTTTTTAAATCATTAGTAGCCCACTATTGAAAGATGGCCGTTTAAGTAACTTGGCCAAATATAACTTATCTGGCTAAATTACACAGTACATTCAGCTGCACAGCTGTGTCACTGAATGTACGTGTATATATATTTGTACTTAGCCCTATAAGTTATAACCATCTAACATGGCCAGTTAACTTATGCGGCCAAGATCGAATATTGCTCCTTAGCTGTATAAGTTATGTGGCTAAGTCTCTCCACCCACAACTTATGCAGCTAATGTAAGCGCAAATTCAGCGGCTGCTACTTAACCAAAAAAGTCATGCTTATCCGGCTAAGTAGCGCTGAATGTGCTTCGAATATCAGGCCCCCTATGTTTGTTGCTATTTTGACATATTTATTCTTTTCATGGTTTTAATATTATGAATGATCTCTTATATCTCTTGATTTTATTGTGTGATGTTTTGTGAGTTGTGATTATGTTTCTGTTTTTCCATTGTTGCACTGCATAATACAGTCGGGCTTGTTGTGGTTACCAGAGCATGTTTGTGAGCAAGAGAGAAGAAGTGAGCCAATGAGTATATGTGTGAACAAACGCGTCAGTGTGGGACACAGTGAGCATGTCTCTGAGAGAGAGCATGTGAGCCAGTGAGCATGTACGAGAGAGAGAGAGCGTGTGATCTAGTGAGCATGTGTGTGAGTGAGAATATAAGGGAGTTTGTATGAGAATGAACATGTGTGTTAGACAGAAAAGAAAGTTTGTGTATATCTCCCACCCCTGACTAATCCATGACAATCTCAGGGTGATTGGAATCCAATGTTCCCAGATATGGAGAGTAGGGAATTTATTTTAGAATTTTAACTATTGGATGTTTGCTGTGTCTGCTAGTTTGAAATAATTTATTGATGTTTGGGAAATTAAAAAAAAATGTTATATTCATAATCATTGGATGTTCTTTTCATCAGCTGTTTTGAAATATTTATTCTTTTAATGAGTTTGGTTTTACTGTTAGGATTGATGCTTTACATTTCTTGATGTTATTGTTTGATGTTTAGTGAGCATAAGAGTCTGGCTTGTTGCGGTTTCAAGTTCAGGTTTTGTCTGCATATTTCTATTTATACTTTATCATCTCTTCATTTTGTATTTGATGAGGGTCTGTCTGTGTTCTACATGTGTATCTGAGGTGAGATTTTCTGCTAGTATGTAGCAATGCTTCCTTCAAGGAGTGACTAGATGTATACAAATTTTTTTTCATGTGAACAACAATTTTTTAAACCAACAATTTTTGAACACCAGCATTAGTGTTCCATTTCTGTCTATAGCACAAAGAAAAATTTATGTGAGCGATCATGTAAAACCTGTGAACAATGTTCTAAAATGTATGAGCAATCACTCACGCACTCAGCTTAGAGGGAACTATGGCGTATATTTTCTGTGCAGGGATCTATAACAGCTTGGCTTGTTCTGTTTTCCTAATAGCAGGTATATTAGTATTTTAGGGCCTGATGTAATATTTGCAGTGTTGCCTTTTCATAGGTAGGGTTATTAGTGTTTGAGTGCTGGCAGTTAGTGCTGTTTTCAGCACTAACTGCCTACTACATTGCAATTCAGTTTACTCAAAGCTTTCTGAACCCTTTACAGTAAGCTGTAATTCCATAAAGGTGCAAGTGGCTTTTTTGCTGAGTTTTCTGGCTGGTGCCATAGCAGTGCATGTAAATAATATACATGTTGTATGTGATATTTTTACCTTAGAAGACCATACTTTGAATGTTCTTTTTCATGTAAAAATCTGTTGTTATAAATTTCCCTTGCACCAGTCCTGGCTGCACTGGCCCCCTCAAAGGAAAGCAGGGTTCCCATCTGGAGCTGGGTTAATAATTTTATTTATTTATTTGTGATTTTTTTATATACCGACGTTCAATAAGAGATATCACATCGGTTTACAATAAGGTACAGAAAGTATTTCCCTATCCCCTAAAAGGGCTTACAATCTAAAATTATTGTGCCTGAGGCTAAGTGAATACAAAAATACAAAACAATCATAATAAAAAATTGTTAACAATTGAGAAAAAGGTATAACAAGGAACATATTAAACAAAAAGAGACAACCAATTACAAAGATGTAAAAAGAACATGTACTACGGATTGTATGAAGGGGTGTACAAATAATGGCTCTCCCTCGTTTCGGCCAGGTCTTAAAGTTGTTCTTTTTATAAGCCCAGGGAAAAGTATGGATCCCTTCTGGTCCCCTGTCCCCTGGAGTAGGTAAGGCACAATCAAGCCTGGGGAACCACAAAAGCAGCAGACTCTGTAGCCTGCGGTCAGGGCGGAAGGCACTGGAGAGTTGGCAGGGGTGGTGGAGAAGTGGAGGCACAAGAAGGGAGAGAGAGTGAGCCAGGAGGAAGGCCCCGTGCAGGATTGGGGAGGCTTCTGTCTGAGATGACTGGACCGAACTGTGAGCGGAGCAGCTGTGGAACCAGCAAGTCTCAGACTGGGACTGGAAAAGGAGGAGGCTGGCTGCAGAATGAGGAAAGGCTGGCAGCAAGCAAGAACTTTAAACTATGATGCAGGAGTGCTGGGGTAGGGGCGCGCACGATATGAGCACATAAGCAGCAGCAGCACAACAGTAGTGTGTTAGAGAGTGTTATCTGTGTCACACAGAGAGCAACATATATCTATACATGTCTGTGTCAGAGGGAGGGTGCATGAGTGGGTGTCTCTCTCTGACACACACACACTGTGTGTGGGTTTATCGGTGTGTCTGTGAGAAAATGTGTCGGTGTATATAAAGTTTCTGCAGTTTATAAATCTGTTTGCGTGACCCAGCATGTGTGTGTGTCTGACACTGGCTGGCAGTGCAGTTGTCTCGTTACTTTCACTAGTTTAAGAGCTCATTGGTTGTCCAGACCAGGATAGATATGCCTGTGCGTACGTTAACCGATTTGAATGGAGAGAACGGGATCTACAGCTTTGTTTACTCACTGCAGGTCTAGAGTAAGCTCTAATTCTATCTATTATTTAGGAAAAATGTGAAATTTATTTTGGAGCTATTTAGGCTTAATCCTGCCAGGTTCTAGAGTCGACTTGGCCTGCTTTCGGGAGCTGCTGACACACGTGCAGCAGAGAGAGTGCATGGAGGGAGTTGGTACCCAGTGGGCAGGTTTAAAAAAAAAAAAAAAAAATTCCCCGGGGCTGATACTTTCCTGCAACCTGCCCCTGGGCGCTGCCCTTGCTCTTTTGTACCTGCTCTGGTGCATGAGAGTACAGCAGGTTGCAGAGCTGCCTGCCAGTCTGGCTCCTTAGCCCAACAAGTCGCGTGTGAGCTCAAAAGCTGGCGCTGAGCATCACCTTGAGATCAATTTTATATCGGCCCAATAAAAAGGTAGAGTAAGCCGCAAGGTATCTTGTTCACCCACCAGCAGGCATTAGTAAATAAATAAGGCTGAAAGAAACGGTGACTAGATAATGCTGGGTTCTCTCTTTTAAGGTTGGCTAATTGAGTGTAATCACTGCTTCTGTGCATTCACTGCCTTGCTGTGATTGAACGTTGTTGTAACTAGGAATGTGATTAGGCTGCTCTGCTATCTCCCGCGATGCATCTGGAAAGCAGCTCTTGCACCTACACAGCTTTGTCAGCCTGCCGGAGAACATTAGAAGGACGTAAATCCCTATCCAGCAGGGGGGGGGGGGGGCTGCTGCCAGGCGTTCACAGGGATAACATTATAGGTTATGCAACCTTCCGAGGAGAAGATCTCCTCCAAGAGTCTCTGGAGCTCGGCTGAATGAGCTTTAAGGCCCCGACGCAGGCTCCATCCCTGGAGGTGCAGGGCCTCTTGTCTTCGGGAGATGCTCTGCAACGTGAGGCTGGGGAAGGGCACAAAGAGCCTACGTTTTGAGGAGTTTTCGTTTTGTTTTGTTTTTTTTACTAAAAAGGCAGGACAGAGTTTCACTTTGCTCCATGCATGAGTCCCCTCTATACAAAGCAAGAAGTTTGTATGTGAAAAAGTTGGAATGTTTTATTTTAGAGTCCTTCAGGGTGAGACTTTGGCAGCCGGAGAAAGGCGGGGACTGGACATGCACACAGCGACTGGGAATAAACTGCCTGGGACACACAACACCCTGACCCGGAGCAGAAACTCCCCCAGCACTGCCCCTCATGGCCAATTTAATGGCTGGCGACCGTCTTATTTTTTTAATTTGCAAAATATTAGGAGGGGTTAGAGCAGATTTCGATGTGACAGACTGAACTAAAGCCTTAGAGGATGCCATGGCTAAAGAATGTGGCCAGGAAACTGGCACAGAGTTTCTCTGCCTCTTCCTTAGTCTCCTGACTTGGCCGGCACTGAGCGTAGCACACCCATACAATCAAGCATAAATCATTCTTCTGTCCAGGAGCAGAACCAGTGGCACTATGAAAACACCGGGTGTATGTCTGAAATATAGAATTACCTAGGACTCCTATATATATATATATATATATATATATATATATATATATATATATATGGGCGTGCTGTGCTCAGTGCTCAGTCGCTGTGCATGTCCAGTCCCCGCCTTTCTCCGTCTGGCAAAGCCTCACAGGTCACCCAAATTACTTAGTTCACAACACCATGGAAGAAGTGGTCTCTACAGGCTCTCATTCACCGTTTCTATTAGCGCCCCTAAAGCTCTGGCTGAAGATGTGCTGCTTAATCCAGATAACGTAGCCCTGGTCTCCCGCTCCGGCCTTTTCGCAGCAGGGTGATCAATGCTATAATCCCCTATTATTTGAAATGTTAAAACCCTACAGTTGAACAAACCTTTACAGCCGAGGAGGAGAACTGGATTTTGAAATGCCACTAATGGTTCTTTCCCCCACCCCTCACCAGGTGCTGGTTCTGCAATGCTCCACCAACCCTTTTATAACAATACTGATCAGTATAGAAGGGTGCAGAGCATGTGTCCTGACCTGGACATGCCTGTCAATGGAGTTGTTAAGGGCAGGACCAGACCTAGTGGTGGATGACCAGGACCCCCCCCCCCCCCCAAGGGATGCCGCCATGCTCCAGAGGTGTCAGCTCTGTTCGGGCAATCCTCTGACAAAACGTTGCCGCCTGGCAGAGCACTACGTCAGAGAGGGGTGCCCAGGTGCCCTTTTGATTGTGGCGGGAAGAGAGCGCGAGCCCAGAGAAGCCCGCGTCTTCGGCAAGGACGCCCGCCACCACACAGGGCACCACTCGGCCTAGGGCCAGCCCCGTCCGTAGGTTCTGAGGCGCTGCTGACCTTCCACATGTGTGGAGGCTGCGAGTGACCAGCTCTCATCCAGAGGCTTGGGGTAATTGCTTTCTTCAGGAACGGAAAGGAATTTTTTTTGGTTGTTGTTGTTGTTGTTTGTCATCTGGGAAATGAAATTCACTGCTGCTTATTTTAGGGAGCTTTTTTTCCACCCCTACTTTCTATTGAATTGCCATAAGAAAAAAGCAGAAGCAGCAACACTAAAAAGGGAAATCTGAAGGTTTATCTCAGCGAGTTGATGGTCTTCTCTCAGCTCAAGTCCCTCTTAATAACCACCTGGTAGGGAGCTTACCAAGTATGTTTACCCTAAGGACAGATGTGTGAGGATTGTGAGGGATTTTGAGGAGGTTCAGCTAAAGAGGCATCGCTCTCTACAGCTGTGTAATGCTAAATGGAAAACTACTCCCGCCATACAGACTGAATTTCCAGAAACTACAAACAAGCACAGACACAAACACACAACTGGATTGAAAATGAAACCTGGAAGCTGCCTTCTGATGCTGAAGACCCAGAGGGCAATTTTCAAAGGCAATTACCTGGTTAAAAATGGCCTGACTGAAAATGGCGCTCCTCAAGCTCAACTGGTTCCATAATGCACACAACGTTTAGCCACAGGAAGTGGGAATGACATGGAAGGTATCCCCTTTGAAAATCTGCAAAATTGCAAAGCTTCCTCCCCCTCCCCCAGCCCCAGTAGTGTGCAATAACGAGGAATATTTGAAAACTTGTCCCTTCCTAATTTATAGTGCTATGTAGAGGCACTATGCATCCAACGGGAGGCAGTTTTAACAATTTAAAAAAAAAAGGGTTTTCTTCACTGTGCAGGAATTTTTGCTTTGAAAAGGGTGATTTATTTACACTTCTATAGCACCCTGCAAACAGGACCCTCTCTTTGCAGGAGCCTGCGTTACTGCACCAAAAATGGCTCCTCTGTGCCTGTAAGAATTAATTATCCAAGAGCCCTTTAGTCTTATTATACAGTAACAATATTTGAAAGCTGGGTTATGCAGCAGAATTAAATTTCTTCACGCAGGACTAGGTAATTAATTTACTCTCCTACTAGGTGAGCTAAAAATCTATCAAGGATCCGAGTACAATGCAAAGCCTGGTAACTCATAGCTGGTATTTATACAGCCATGCCAATCTATCAGCAGTGCACTTCTGCTGACAAATGGCCTCCAAGCTGCTAACACCTCCCTCCGACTCTGTACAGCATTTTCTTTTGCAGGAAGTGCGCTGCTGTTTTGAAATTGTGATAGATTTCTCCTCTGCAGAGTGGAGAGTGCCGGCACCGTGCTGCAGCTGCGTTAAGGGGTTGTCTGACATTCTCGAGGGAGGGCAGCTCCAGTGCAGTCCCCTGCCTTTCCTAGGCAGACCCCCCCCCCCCCCCCCTTGTAGCTGCAGGTTCCCAGGTGACGTGGGCTGGGAACCTGCAGCTGTATCTGCTGTGACGTCAAGAAATGTATCTGGGTTCCACTGCATGCCAGCATGCACGGCAGCATTTATCCCCCATGGCCTTGGCCTCTCTTAGGTGTTGGATGAATCGGGACGGCTGCCGTAGGCTCTTCGCTTTGGTGGGGAGGAGGGAGGTAGGGAAGACATCTTCTGCTCTTCGGCATGGCCTTGGCGAGCAACGCTCCCTGGTGGTGCTCAGCTGGCATGCCGCCTGCAGCACAGTCTTTGCTGTGCCGCAGAAGCGGCACCCTTGGCTCGATGCCGCCCCCTTTCCCCTTCACCCCTCGCCAGCAGGAGGAGAGCAGCACTTCTTACCTACATCTGCCTTCTCCCCCTGCTGGCTTCAATTTGCAGTGTGAATGAGCAGGCGCCCTGATTTGCCCTATCTCCTACATATACACCCCCCCCCCCCCCTATGATTCACTCCTATCCATGGCTGCTTGCAACTCCAAAATCTCCAGGCTGTGTTCATATTGCCAAATGCCCTAACCTTGCAGAGATAAACCTCTTTCCCTATCCCACCTTCCTCAGTTTACCTCAGTCTGCTTCCTTCCAAAGTCTGCTCAGACAGAGCAGCAAGCAACAGACTCATTAAGGTACCCATGAGCTAGCATTTTAAATTTGCAATACCATTTGGATGGTGTGCTAGAAACATTTTGAGTATTTTACCATCCTGTGGGGGAAGAGAGCCCATCATGTTGGCAGCAGTCATGGTACCATCTGTCAGCCATGGTGCATAGAAGCAAGGCTTGCACAGCGGGTGTCTTCTCTGCCTTCCTTGATCTCAGTTCAAAGAGATCTCCTGGAAGCGTCTGGGCACGCCAAGGGTGATCTTCATTACTGCCATGGAAGGCAAGCGACCTCTGCACGTTGCGGGTGGAAAGTCTCTTTCAATATTCTAATGCAAGGATTAATTGACTTTGCATGGTACGGTTCACACGTGGCATCCAGGGATAGGCCAAATATTCAAATAAATGTAGGCAGTAGCCTGTCTCACTTTGTTTGGCTTCTCATCTGGAAGATCCATGCCTGCTGCCAGTAACAGGCTGTGGGGAGAATGAACTGAGAGATAAATACCACGTGAAGTGAGGATGGGGAAGTAGGCCACAATTTATTCCAATTTCTATAGCACTTATGATGTTATCTTTCTGCCAGAGCTGTTCTTACTACAGACCAGAGTCACTGTGTAAATAATAATGTTAATCCAATCCAAGTTGGTTTTTTGCTCTGGCTTCACGTGGGCTCTGTGTTATTATCCTGCCCAGTAAGGTACATTTTTCAAATCCTCCCAGCGCCCTCCCAGTGATCCTTTCTGTTTGTACAAGGATGGGGCCATAGGCAGAGGGGGATATTTTGTAGCTGTGGAATGCATTTTGAGAAGATCGTTTTCTACAGGAGAGTAAGATTAATGTTGTGAAACCTCAGCCTGGTGAAGCACCAGTTTCCAACAGAGCGAATGCGGTGGTATGTTCTTTTAGTGCTCCTGTAGTGGTAGAAATGAGGCCTGTGATTGCCTCTATTTGTCTGCTCACTGACTTCTGACTCCCGTCCATTCTACTTACTGGTTGAAATCATGCTGTCACACATTCAGCTCCTGCACAGAGACAACAGCAGACAAAGCCCAGGATGTGTTCTTCCTCTAAGTGATATCACCAGATGGCTAGCTGCCACATTGGATTAGAAATGTATTTATTAAAAAATAAAAGCTTATATTATGCTACCTCTGATATTTGTCCAGAGCAGGTTTCAACATAAAACACTCATAATCAATTCATATAAAACCACAATTAACAGAATAAAATAACAATGAGCTTAAAAGAAATTACTTATATTTATTTTATTGGCTGAAGACACCAGCTCAGAAAAGAACACATCCTGCACTTCACACTCCATTTGCTTTGTGCAGGAACTGATAATGCCAAAAAGGATTTTAACCAGTGAACCATAGTCATAAGCTGATAGTCGGAGCCAGCCACACAGGGCAGACCTGATTGTCTCATTTTTACCCATTCTGTGCCAGAAGTTGGTCATCCAGTGGAGGATCCAACTAAATGGACCATGTTTAGTTAGATTTCTCTGTACTGCCTTGTAAAGCAATGTGCAATTGTAGATTATCTCATACAATGTTGAAATGCAGGACAGAATAAACAAGCAGCATGTTTTGGCGCAGTAGGATCGTGAGTAAAGGGATGATTTTCAGCAGTAGCCTGTATCGAGCCGTGGTACGACCACTTCTTGGGTTAATGTGTGCAGTTCTGGTTTTCCCATCTCGAGAGAGACTGAATGGAATCAGAAAAGGTAGGGAGGAGGGTGACAAAAATAATAAAGTGGATGGAGCAACTTTCTTATGATGAGAGGTTACACAGGCTAGGGCTCTTCAGCTTGGAAAAGACACGGCTGAGAGGGGTCATAAGTTTATAAAAATCATGAGTGGGGTGGAGCGGGTAAATAAAGGATACTTATTTACGCTTTCAAATAAGGGGACTTTCCATGAAACTAACAGCCAGCTGATTAAAAAAAGATTGTAGAAACTAGTGCTTTTTCCCTTGGCGAAAATCTGAAACTGTGGAATCTGTTGCCAGAGGACGTGATCAAGGTGACGAGCATAGCGGGGTTTAAAAGAGGTTTGGATGCGTTCCTGGAGGAAAAGTCCATAACAGATTATTAGCCAGGAAGACTAAAGAAAGCCATTGCTATCCCTGGGAGCGAGTAACAGGCATTAGATCTACTCCATGCCAGGTACTTGCGACCTGGACTGGCCAGTGGCCACCGACAGAGACAGGATGCTGGGCTCAGTGGACCTTGGTCTGACCCAGCGTGGCATGTTCTTATGTTTTTATAAGCTTGCACTGACTGTACATGGCAGACTCCCCCCAAAAAATACTGGTTTAGTCTTTGAGATCAATAGTTAGCTGTCACCATGGCAGAGCAGAAAACCTTCTCAAAGTTAAAATGTGCATGTTTTGAGGAATAATTTTAGGGTTAGCATAATGTGGGCATTAGCTTAGCCTAGTTCGGCGAGGCTTAGTCAGGTTAAGGATGATCATTATTCTGTTCCCCTGCTTTGTGCCAGTGTGTGCTGAAAAGACTTCTGGATGAGCACACGAACTCGGTTTTATTTTCCCACAGAAAAGGAGAAATTGTGCCCAGCAGCCTCGGGGTCATTTGGAATGGAACTTTGGGGGGGGGAGGTCAAGGATAGTGTATTATCTCAAGCAAGAGAGATGGTCTCCCACATATGCCTGCAAAAGACATCTCTCCCTGTTTCCTGAAAGAGAGAACCAGCTACTGCAACAGCTCAGCCAAGCATGGATCAAAGAATCTCTATGGTTAATTGGAAAAGGTCTGGCCTGGGACACAGCTTAGCTTGTGAAACAAAGGGTGCGGACGATGGTGAGCTGGACCCGGTGGGGGGGGGGGGGGATGGTGGTAAGGGAGCGAGGGGAGGCTCTGCTCCCGGACAGCGATGGAGAAAACGCCCGGGTCCACCTTCCCCTGCTGCTGGAGTGAAATGTTCAAAGCAAAAGTGCTGCTGGTGAACCCCAGTGAGCGTGGGGGGAAAAAAGGTTTTTGGCTAACTTTCTCTCAGATGCGTGAGAGAAACTGTGGGTGTTGGAACTCAGCCCAACTCAAGGGGTAAGGATCCTAGAATTTGAAAGTTCAAATGTAAATGGTAGCAACAAACGTTCAGGGTGTGAAGTTGAATTGTGGGACTGTGGAGGGAGATCCAAGGTTTGAAACTTGCTGGCCAGCTATGATGAAGGACTCTCGTGGGTTTTATAATAGTTTTCAACCCAGACCTGCCCAGTCACCTGAAGGAAACGGAGATGTGGAATTCCTCCTTTGCACAGCAGCAGCTCTTCTCATTGCTCACCACAAACCAGGATGGGGAGGCAGACAAAGGGCGGCCCCTTTTAGCGATATCAATGACCAAACTGTAGCTCTTGCACTCCAGCCTGGAGGAAGATCCTGAGGATGTCAGGACAGAGTGATCACCTTGCTGTCGGAGAGCAGAGAAAGCAAAGAGATATCTATTATCACCTGAGACCAAGAGCAAGACAAGCAAAGGCTTCCAGAAACCATTGCTCTCTGACCTACAGTTTAATTTTAAAATATTTCCACCATAATAAAAATTAGTCTATAAATAAAATTATCCTGTATTTTGCATACTAAAGCTGTGTTGGTCTGTGACTTTCAGACTTTTATCTGCTTGGATTATTTGTTTAAAGTTCTGTTCTGAAAAGAGTTACAGCAGAGCTCAGATTGCCTCTAATTTTGGGACCAAAATATGAAAGAACATTAACAGTAGTGCAGGCCTTAATGTGCATTGAATGCCTGCATCATCTATTGCAAGAGGTTAATGCACGTTAGCAAGCTTGCATTAGTTTTAACACAAAATCTTTACTAATAAGCAAAAGTATGCAAAATCGCTTGTTACCTATTAGTGCTAAAAACCACACAAAATATAACAGATATATTATGGTTGTATTATCGTATTTGGTTTTTTTGTTAACCGCTTTGGTGTTTTGATGGAATTTGCAGTCAATCAAGTCAATAAACTAAAGGGCACAGCAGCAGTAGCAGCAAGCAAGTACTGACCCAACATCGGTATTCCTGTTTCCTTCACTTCTGACCAAAGTGGAGAACAGACTGGCCTGGGTGAGAACTGTTTATTTTGGTAGCTCGGCACTGAAAGACATTTCTGTATGGAGCTGGCTTACCACAGATTCTAATTTTGCTCTTCGTTCTATACCAGGGTTATATAGCATATTATAGTCTCTCCTGCGTCCATGTCCCATACAAAATCACAGCCTGTGGCTCTGACTGCCCACTTTCCAACATCCTAGATATTGACAGAGTGCAGTGGCTGAGAGTTGAAGTGCAGCTAGCTGAGGACCGTTCAGGCAATTGGCAGGCTCCTGCGTCTGCTTTGCTCATCCCTATGTCCATTCTATAAAACTAGAGTAGCTCAGTATGCTGCTTTTAAAGAAATGTTCCTACATCCTGCTTATGCAAGAACAAGACACGCAATTGTCCTGATTTGCAACCTGGTCATGTACAGAAAATTACATTTGACTGAATTTCATGATTGACACCCATGAGTAGATTTAGAAGTCCATATTGAGCAACTGGCCAGCTAGCAAAGTTAGCTGGATAAACTTGGCTAGAATAGTCAGCAGTAGAGGCGCACTGTTGAATATCCCCAACTATCTTAAAGATAGTTGGATAAATTTATCTAGCTAACATTAGGACAGCTCTTTAGCTCTCTGGCTAACTTAGCTGAAGAGCCTACTTCGCCCCAGAACGCCCCCATCTTGTCTCTAAGTTAGCCGGATAGCTGGCAACAAATTTCAGAACTTAATTATGCATTGAGTAAAAAAACAATTTTCTCCTATTTGTCTTAAATGTACTACTTAGTAATTTCATAATGTATTCCCTAGTCTTGTACTTTTTGAAAGAGTAAACAACCAATTGGCATTTACCCGCACTACTCCACTATCTTTATCTATCACTACCTCTGTCCTATCTCCCCTCAGCCATCTCTTCTCCAAGCTGAAGAGTCCTAACCTCTTTAGCCTTTCTTCATAAGGAAATTGTTCCAGCCCCTTTATCATCTTGGCCACCCTTCTCTGTACCTTTTCTAATTCTGCTATATCTTTTTTTTTTTGAGATGTGGTGACCAGAACTGCACACAATACTCCAGATGAGGTCGCACCATGGAGCGATACAGAAGCATTATGATAGCCTCAGTTTTATTCTCCATTCCTTTTCTAATAATCCCTAGCATTCTATTTGCTTTTTTAACCACTGCCACATACTGAGCAAAGAATTTCAACATATTATTCACAATGATGGCTGGATTCTTTTCCTAGGAGGTGACTGCTAATGGGGAACTTTGCATTGTGTAGCTGGGTTGCTGTTCTCTATGTACATCACTTTTGCACTTGTCCACATTTAAATTTGAATGTTCAGTCTCCCAGGCTTGCAAGGTCCTCTTACAATTTTTCACAATCCTTTTGTGATTTAACAACTTTGAATAAGTTTGTATGATCTGTAAATGTGATAATTTTATTCATAGTTTCCATTTCCAGGTCATTTATAAATATGTTAAAAAGCAGCGGTCCCTGAACAGATCCCTGGGGTACTCCACTATTCACCTTTCTCCACTGAGAAAATGATCATTTAACCATATTCTCTGTTTTCTATCTTTTAATCAGTTCCCAATCCACCTTAGGACATTGACTGCTGTTCTATGACTCTTTAATTTCCTCAGAAGTCTCTCATTGGGGATTTTGTCAAATACTTTCTGAAAATTCAGATAACTATATCAGCTGGCTTACCTTTTATCCACATGTTTATTGACACCTTCAAAAAATGTAGCAGATTGGTGAGGCAACACTGCCCTTGGCTAAATCCATGTAGGCTTTGACCCATTAAACTATGACTATCTATATGTTCAGTAATTTTGTTTTTTATTATAGTTGCCCAGCACTAATATCAGGGTCACTGGTCTGTAGCTTTCTGGATCATCCCTGGAACCCTTTGTAAAAATTGGCATTATATTGGCCACCCTCCAATCTTCAGGAATCGTAGCTGTTAATGATAATTTACAAATTAATTACCAAATGATTACTAGCATGGTTAAAATGTGAGATGAAAGAAGCTATTATAAGCAAAAGAACATCCTTCAAAAAATTAAAAAGAGATCTGAATGAAGAAGACAAGAAACAGCATAAGCACTGGCAAGTTAGATGCAAAGCATTGATAAGAAAGGCAAAGGCAGAATTTGAAAAGAAGTTTGCCATGGAAGCAAAATTTCATAACAAAACCTTTTTCAGGTATATTGAAAGCAAAAAACCTGCAAGGGAATGAGTTGGACCATTAAATGATCGAGGGGTAAAAGGAGCACTGAAAAAAGGACAAGGCTATAGTGGAGAGACCAAATGAATTCTTTACTTAGGTCTTTACTGAGGACACCAGGAACAATTAAAGGTGACGATGCAGAGAAACTGAAACAAATTTCAGTGAACCTGGAAGATATAATAGGGCAAAATGACAAACGGAAGAGTAGCAAATCACCTGCACCAGATGGTATACTTACCAGAGTGCTGAAAAAACTGAAAAATGAAATTACAGACCTGCTATTCGTAATTTAGAATTTCCTTTTAGGCTGCATATTGCCATAAAAAAGTATTGTGTTCCCAGGACATAGTGCAACTGAAATTTTTAGTAGAAGGGCTGATTGAACTTGCAACATATTTTTGCTATAAAAACAGCAGGGACTCAGGAAGAAGGCTGAATGTACTTTCATGAAGCAGGATGGACTTTGCAGTGGGACTAAACATTTCCAGGTACAATGAGTCCTGTGATGTAGCAATGATTTCATAGAATTTTCACCCTCTCTTTCTGAAGTTACACATCACTGTAATACAGCCAGCAATGGACAGTTCAGCTACACAGCAGGCTTAATATTAGAAGCTCTTTCACTACCCAGAACCCCGATTATTTAAAAAAAAAAAAAAAAAAATCACAGCCACAAGAAAAATAAATAATTCAGGTTGTTAAATACTGTAGCAGTGATGAATTTCCTTTACCTTTAATGCCTTCATTCTTCCTGCCATGCCAAGAAGGGTGAAAGATTTATCAGTGGATCCCAGAGTCAGACTCCTTCCTAATGCCTATCCCAGTATATCTAAAGGCAGAAATTGTGACAAGTTGTATGTGTGACAGTGG
Organism: Rhinatrema bivittatum; assembly: GCF_901001135.1. NCBI lineage: Eukaryota > Metazoa > Chordata > Amphibia > Gymnophiona > Rhinatrematidae > Rhinatrema > Rhinatrema bivittatum. The sequence continues at coordinate 24,242,477 of NC_042626.1, read as the reverse complement.
GCTGGAACTCCCAACCAGTCTCCAAACTTTGTGGCTGTTTCTGAAATATAAAATGCTGCCCAAAAGTAGACGTAGAACCCAAAGTGAGTTAATACACCGAGAATGTGTGTTGGGAGCTGAAGCATGTGTCTCCGCCTTCCTCCTTTCTCTCTCTCACGGCGACCTGTGATGGCAAGAAGAAGAAGAATATGGCCAGCCTGCTTCTGCGCAGGTTCATAGAGTATTGGATTTGGTTCTGAAACTGTGGAAAATTCATTGAAATAAATGTGGCATCTGACTGGAGCTGGAAGATTGTACAAATAGAGAACATCAGGGCAATTTTTAAAGCTGCATAAAGGGCCTGGCTAGAAGTATGTATCAACTTTGGCAGCAAGCATCCCTTTAACTAAAAAGAGATGGTTCTTTGGCCATGGTTAGATTAGGGGAATAAAACAGCGTATGTTTTATTTTCAAATGTACATGCATTATGTGCAGCTGATTGCACAAATAGGTGCAAAGTAGAAGAGTGATGTATATTTCTTTAAGGCGTGTGCACTTTGTGGTTGCCTAATGTTTTCAAGGAGAAGCCATTAGGGCTGGTGCATTGGTATTATGTGAACCTTCAATCTTGCGCCCATCCTCTTACACACCTGACTAGCGGTTGCAGCTGTGGCATCTTTCTCCTTTTGCCCCTTGTTCACAGTGCCCAACATTCCTCTGTCCAGCATCTCTCCTCCTTTCTCCCCTCCAGCATCCTTTCTCCCTCTCTTATTCCCTTTTCAGCATAGCAGCATCAGCCCAATCTCTCTGCCCCCTTTTTTTGTAGTCCCCAGCATCCTCTCTCTCCACCCCTTACCTACTCAGCATCCCCTCTCTCTCTTAGGGATGTGCAGCAGGGACGGATTCGTCCCATTCGGTATTCGTATTCATCGGGACCCAAATCTGTTGCATCCGTTCTCGGGGGACCCCGATCCATTCATTAGTTACATATGTATTCATTTCCCAAAACAAAACCCATCCCAATCCTTTAAATTTAATTAACTACAACCCCCCCCCCCCACCCCTCCCACCCCCCCCCCCCAAGACTTGCCAAACAGGCAACAAACAAGAGCTAAGGTAAAAGAAAGGACCATAACTAGTGACCAAGAGTTAACCACCAAGGGGTTAATCCAAGTCATTGCACGAACAAGAAGTCTGCACTAAAATGGAAGTTGAATAGTCCAGCTAATCATTTCTGAGTCCTGCCTTTCCCCCAGAGTTACAATAAAGGCAGGTCCACATGGTCACAGACACAAGTGGCACCAGCTCACAGAATAGTTGCTGCTACAGAGTCCAAGCTGGGATGACCTAGGGTGCAACTTCAAAGCTTGCTGAGTGTAAACCCTGCAAGGAGTGGAAGGTGCTGACATCACTACCTCCACTTTTTTATCTTTTCCCTCTTTCCCTCCACCACCCCCTCTTCCCTCCCCCCCCCCCTCCCCCAACTGCTGCAGTGCAAAACAGAAGCTACCAGAAGTGACAGGAGTTGAGATGCATCCAATTAAGTCTAAAACGTTCTCGACTATTCAGGAGGAGGATTTCGCCTATCTGGCCAAGATCAGGCTACCCTGAATTTCAAGGATATATTCCTGTTCAATGTCAGTCAATCAAACCAAGCACTGCCACCACCATAGACGTGGTTCCAGCTCCGAGAGAGGCTCTTCTTGTGTGATGGTAGGCGATCCACGTAGGCATTTGTTCACTCTCTTCCACTGAGGGAAGTACTATAATCAGGGCACCGTTCATCATGGCCCTTCTAATTTACCCCCAGTCGGCCCTTATCAGGGAGTCCTTGTGTGCCATCTCCTTCCAAGAATCTTCTCTAGCATGGCAAGGGAATTAGAGAGCAGAGAGAGAAAGCTGTCTATGACATGGAGCCTATTATTACCTGTCCTGCAGGTAACACCTATCAGAAAATCTACCCTATGTAGGCCAGGTTCTGGAAGCACAGTTCCTATGCAATGTTTAAAGAAATTCTTTTTTGGTTCTTTCTAGCTCATTGTACACGGTGCTTGCAAACTTTTTCTTCTTCGAGGTCAAGTTCTGTGACATCCTCCTGAGTAACTGGTGAAATTATTCTGCTGGGTGATTTTAATTTAAATTGGATGGGGAAATGCCGCACTGTTGCTGAATCATTCTCTATGGATTTTCACTTACCCAAATTGATTAGCCAACCAGCTAGACTTAACTGGAAAGTGGTAATCATTCATTATTGCACCTAATTTTCATGTCGTAACCAGGCTAAATTATTAAGTTCCATGTCATACAAAATACATCTCTTTGACTGCTGGATTTCTCGCTCAGCTTGTGAAAGCATGTGGCCAGACAATTATTAAACTTCTAGCTATTTAGGGGGGGGGGGGGGGGTTTCCTAGCATTAGTTATGCCTGAAATTCACTTTGTGCAAACTCCGGTGCTCACCCTGTAGTAGCAACAATATCAAGACATTTTTAACTTTGTGAGGTCCTGCAAGGACTCCCCGAAATCTGCTGTAGATACAGAGGAGGACTTTGTCCCTAGCACTGAAATTCCTGTACATCTACAGGGATAGGACCATCTGGGTGTTGTTTTTTGTCTTTTTTACAGGGCTCGAAACATTTTATTTTTTCATGTGCTGTTGGTTTATAGGCAGTGACAGAAACTGATGGTGCAAGTTGCAATGCTACAGCGACACAAGGAACGTGTGACAGGACGGTCGGGGTTGGGCAGCCTGCAGTTGTCGCGGGCTCATAGTGCACTTTGCTGAAACTCAGAAGCTTAATATGACGCACCCTCAGCTCCGACTCCTCCTCTGGTCAGTCTGCCTTGAAATCCCGTTTTTGGCGATGATCGAGCTCCATCTATTCATTTTTTATTTATTTATTTTAAAACATTTGATACCCACCCTTCCTGCGTAATAGGTAACAGTTAAAAAGCAACACTACAATAAAATTTAAAATCTGTTAGAAAATACAATACAAATTAGTATCGCTTTGCTGACGATGACACTAAGGGTGAAAGAGGCCAGGGAGATTATAGGTTGCTAGCCTGGTTGGAGAATCCTTTTTTTGAATAAACTACTGAAAACTGTCAAGATTTTACAGGCAGTATATTAAGTTTGAATAAGTATATATAAAGAGATGGGGTGTTTTGTTTTGTTTTTTAACTGGCTTCCAGTTTTAGTCCACTTCATACCTTTCTTATCGAGTCTTCCACCTTTTTACCTTCCTGTTTTTCATTGCCGTTGTTTATGTAGGCATGACTTTTATTTTTACCGAGTCTTCCACCTTTTTACCCTCCTGTTTTTCATTGGCGTTGTTTATGACTTTAGGGCTGTTTGACTCCTGCCTCATTGATTTAATCATGCCACCTCAGCCCCCAGCCCCAGTGGCTACTTACGTGACCACTCCCTTGGTTTCCCTGCCTAAAATAACTGGTCTTTGTCATACAACATCTGCACTTTCTCAGGCCCGTCTCTGCCCTTCTCTGCATGTGAACAGGTATTATTTCAAAGTGATATCTATTACTGTCTTTAAAACTTTATGACATCGTTTTACTCTGGAAAAGATCCAGTGCATATGAGACCCCTTAGGCGTGCCTTGGTTTCTAAAACCAGACCTGCTTTCTGCAAGTTACAAGACCTACAGAGATGTTCTGTGAGCAGTCTGAAGTGTTTTATGCATTGAGCCCTCAGCAAAGATGAGGGGATTTTTTTTTTTTTTTTTTGCAAATGGGACTTAATTTCCATGGCAGGAGTAGGAAGGTGCAGCACCAGCTCACCGCAGTTCTCTTACCTGGCTCCTGCCATCTGCAGCAGGACAAGTAGGAGTGTGACCTCTCCGGACCTTTGTGAAGATGGAGTCACAGCTCAGATGCTGCTAGAGGTCATTCTCGAGGTCATCAGGGATCGCACAAATACAGCTCCCCCCCCCCCCCACACACACACACCCTCAGGGTTTCAGCCCCAGAGAGCTGCAGCTAGCGTATTCCAGTGAATGCTGTGACGCAGGAAAATCAAGGCATCCAAGCATGACAGATCAAGTGAAAATGCTAATAAACCAGAGTAACCGCTGAAATGTCACCAGCTGGGGCTCACTCTTGCCCATCCCCTGCCCAGCATCGCCCGATGACAGTCTCTTTGTCGTGTCTCAGAATTCAGTAGCATCACCCTTAAGAAATATCAGAAAGAACTTTCTTCCTAGATGCTGAAAAGTCACAATACAAAATCTTTGTCACTCAGCAAGCAGGGAGGTGCGGTCTTTATAACACAGACTCCCAGCAGGTTTGACTTCTAAAATAATACCCTGGCGATGTGCTCAAATGTGTTTTGTTTTGTTTTTTTCTTAGCTAGAAGTTAGTGGATTCTCTGAGGAGCTTGACAAACCCCTCTGCCTCTGGTGCCATGATCTGAGAAGAAACAGGACACTTCACAACCAGCGACGGTGTTACAAACAATAAGCCATCGTTATACAATCTTTAAACACACCGGCTTCCTTCCCAATGCTCTCTAGGTTTCATGGTCCCATTCTTTCAGATCCAAAATGATATTGCAGGCAAGACTTGGAGCTACCTGTCTTGCCACCCCTGCATAAACGATTATTACGCTGCCCCTTCCTGGCGAGCCAGCACGTGCCCTGCGGTGGCCTCCCTGCCTGCCTATGTTTTCCTGCTGAAGAGAGAGCTGGAGCAAAAGGAGGGTGCAGAGCCCACTGAGAAACCTGAGCCCATCTGCTCGCTGGTCCCATGCTCCGCGACTGCCGCAGAGCTGCAGGGCATGACGGGGCTTGCAGGCCCCTCCTGGCTATGGTGGCTTGAGATGAGCAGTTGCCCAGATTCGCGTTCTCAGGCCTGGAGCCACCGCTGGTGGAAGAGCTGGAGCTTAGAGTGCCAATATTTCGGGGGGGGGGCGGCAAAATTCCAGCCAGTGCAAGGCCCCGGAGAGCTGCTGCACCGGAGCCGATACTGCCAAAAGGGGAGCACTGTGCTGAGGCCTCTGCCACTAGCAAGGGGGAGCACTGTACTAGAGCGTCCGCCAATAGGTAAGTGGGGGGTGGGGGGGAGGGCCGAATCACCCCAGGGTTTGCCTAGGGCATCCAGTTCTCACGCACGGACCCTGTGCAGGAAGCAGAGGATTTGCGGCAGCGTGTTCTGCCTGCTGAGCCCATCCATGAGAGAGAGAGAGGGGATTCCTGCAGCCCTGGCACAACTCCACTTGCCACACACCCCCCCCCCCCCCCAAGCTGCCGCCTTGTGCAAATGCACAGGTCGTATCCCAGCTGGCGCAGCTCAGAATGCTAAAGGAGGGAATTTGTAAAAACATCCATAAACAATTACTTAAAAAAAGTATTCATACAGTCACTCGCTTCCTGCACTGCTGGCTGAATAGCTGTGCACGAAAGTAATGATTAGCCCTTCTGTTTCCATACAGACAGTTTTTCCAATAAGGAATGTGCAGAATCGATGCATATCAACCACAATCCACTGCCTCCGAGACAGATGAGGGTGTATGCTAGTACCAATTTCCCCCATTCCTCCGCACTTTATTATTATCAATGCATTTTTTATTTAGATCAATAACTTTTAATCAAGCCCATGCATCTTAGTGAGTGTACACATGTGTCCGCCTTAACAAATCTGCTTTCTTCATGTCTCTTTATTCTGAATTATGCATTTTTACTAGGACGACTACCCTGTGATAATAAATGGTTTGCAAAATATTTCGCCTTTATTTCACTTGAAGCAGCCGCAGCAGCAGCAGCAGTTTGGCTGGCGATGGCTCTCGAAGGTGCAGATTCTGTAAGTGCAGGGTTGGCGCATGGAAATCTTGCCACGTAAATACAAAATATCGTGCAGCACTCTTTTTAAGTTTAGTGGACTAGAGGCCAGTGTTCCCTTAGTGAACCTGTGCATAAATACACATGCTGAACCTGTTTCACATACGTAAAACTCCATACACACATACTATACTCACACACACACACACACACACACGCAGAGCATTGTCTTCAGATATTGTTACAAATTACACTGCTGCCACTGTTTCATGCCCAGCTTGAGATACACTGGTGCTAATACCTTTCTCTAGATTTTTGCTTCTAGCAGTAGTTTGAAGACTACAAGCAACCAGGCCAAAAGCTGGCCCCCCAAATAAGTTTGTTTTCAGGATATCCACAATGAAAAGTCATAAGACATGTAAAACTCTAGCAAATTAAGCCTGGTAGGGTCCTAGAGATGTCGTGTAATCCATCCCCTTTCTCCGGTAGGGGTGTGCAAGGATCTTGTGTTTTCATTTCGGTATGATTTCATTTCATTGGTGAGGGTTTTCATTCTGTTTTGTTTTTAATTTTATTTAGTTTCATGTTTTTTAAAAAAAAAAAAAGGGCATTTAATTTTCAAATGTAGTCCCATTTCTGGTCTTGATCTTGAAGCCTGAGGTCACACCCGATCCTGGGGCTAAGTCCTTTTTCAGGCCTAGCAGCCCTGGGGCATAGATTCTCTGATTAATGAAGAAGGGTAGACCTCCAGGGCCCAAGGTGTAGGAGGTAAACCTCTTCTGTGGATGTTAATCTCAGGAAAGGTGGTGTAGATAGATGCATGAGCCAAAAAATAAGAAGTCTGGACATTCTGGCTGGGTGTCCCAGCTTAAACTTTACTGCTGTAGATCTTCAATCAATACAATTTGGCACCATACAAATTTAATTCTGGTTAAATCCATGCCCCAAAATTGTTCTCCAGATACCTCTCTAGCTGTGACTGTGTCCCTCAGAATTGAGGTCCTGAAATACTCTCACCATCAAGCAACCCAAGTGGCTCAGAGGTCTCCGAGATGTAGCAGAATTCCTTCTCAACAATACCTTAAGTCCAGAGGTACTTCAGATTCTCTACAACCCCCAATCATCTCATCTTTTCCCTGGTAGAGAGTCTGGTGGAGGTCTCCAAATGAACAAAACTTTGTATCTTCAATTCTCCTCACAAGATGGTAACTTTCTCTTACTTTCATACAGTTGACGTTTTGGTTTCTGTAGAAAACACTGTGGGCTCTGAGGATTGGATTTGGAAACCGTAGGTCTCACAGAAAGACCCCACCAAGGCTATTGGCTCTTTGGGGAAAGGAACCATCTCACCTAGTTCCTTTATTCTCTGTACAGCACTGTGCATTCTCTTTACCACGGACATGAGCCCTTGGGCTGTGATGTGGCCGATACAGCATAGTAAGTGAACCTGCCAGGCCCACGCCGACAGCTGGTGTGCACGCGCTCTCATGAGGACTGGGCCTAGGGCTTCGCCTATACAAGCCACATTCCCCATAGGTTGAGCCCCTTGGGTTCCAGGGGCCGGCAGGATCCTGTAATGAGCAGGATCCTGTAATGAGCAGTCAGGTGCAGTCGAATCACAGGCCGAGGTCCGAGCAGGCAGCAAGCAAGTGGTGTCAAGTTCCAGGCCACGTTCAAGGCAAGGGGAGTGCAGGCAGTGTCGAGGTCCAAGCTGAAGCCAGGGCAGGCAGCAATCCAGAAGAGTAGTCAGGGTCTGAAGCCAGGGTTAATGCCAGAAGTCAAGCAGATTCGGACAGACAGGATATGGACAGGGGGGCCAGGACACGGTGGCTACAGACAAGACCAGGCAGGGCAAGGCAAGACAAGCAAGCAGGGAAACAAGGCAAGGCAGTGAGAGAATCAGCACACAGTGCAGGTGCAGAAGGACCTGATGCTGAGGTGCTGGTGAACGGGACAGCTGGGTTTAAATAGCTAGCTCCCCGAGACATCATCCAGGTGCGCCAATGAGGGTTTCCCGCCACGGGGCCCATATTAGAGATGAGAGTGCATGCGCCCGCACCTATGGGCATGTGTGGGAGTGGAGGCGTCCATATCACGAAGAAGACAGCATGGCATTGTGGCGGGTCGCGGAGCTGTCCTGCAGCTGGCCAAACGCTACATCTTTTAGCTATTTAATAAAAGAGCACTAATAATGAGTTTTATTCTATTGAACATTGCCCTGTGAAGGACGTGAGAACTGTGAAGTTTGGGTCTTTCCAGACTTTGTGAAGACAGTGCGAGAGTTGAGCTGGTGCAAGCGCAGGCAGAAGCGAAGGAATTAGGAAAAAGGCCATCATTTTTCATAACAATTTGATGAGTTGTTTGCAGACTAGAGAGTCTTATTGGGTGCCCTCTGCTCTTCTCTTTATATCTGCAAAGAGCTGCATGCAAATCACAACTACCTGGAACGAGTCAGACAATAAAGGATGGAGACACCTGCATGACTTCCTCCTCGGCACGCACCGGTTTCGGAAGCAGATGAGAAATGTAATAAAGGACTGGAAAGGGGGAAAAAGGGAAATCTACTGAAGAGCCATAACCCCCCGTGACCCCTTCAGCTTTTATGAAGGCACGTAAACAGCTATAATATAATCCAAAAGGGGAAAACAAGCTGTTCACATTTCAGGAATATGCATGTCTGCAGGGGGGGTCAGCTATGGAGCCAACTACAGTGAAAGGCTTTAAGCCCTGTGCCCAGTCTCTAATGCTAGCCAGCTAGGGTTAACCTAGGACAAATCAGCCTGTGCGGGGCCCTTCACTCCCCAGCCCCCCAGCGGGATTCTCTCCCCCCCCCCCCCACCTTTAATACTTCATGTCCGTGTCTGCTCCCCAAATCTACCAGCTTCAAATCTTAAGTCAGAACATGAGGGGGTAGTGGGTCAGGACCCAGGCGGGTCCCTCTAACTCCCTCCCTCCTTCCCCCCCCCCCCCCCACACACACCCACCCACCCATGCATTTCTCTCCTCCTTTCTCCTCCCCACCCCAGGCACGATCCTCTCCCATGTCTCTCCGCAGAAGAGCGGAACTTTGTACTATCTGCTTCCTCCCTTGCCAGCTTCAATCTGATGTCCAAGCACACAGTGCCCGAGTCCCACAAGACTACAGGGTCCCACATATTCAGAGTGGAGCCAGCAGAGGAGGTAGATAAAGATAAAAAGTGATGATCTCCTTCCTACTGGCAGGAGATGATTTTACCAGAGAGAATTCAAGCGTGGAGCCTAAGGCAGTCGCCCCCCAACTCTCCCAATCTTAGGAATGACCCCTACATCCATTTTCCCATTGCTATAGCATTATCAGAGTCTGCTCTATTCCTGATTCTCTAAGTTCTCTCCATTCCCATTCCAGATACTCTTCGGCACTATAGGGACCACAGAGGATGTTGATCTGGATCATTATTGGATGATATGGTGTTAAGTTGTTAACAAGGCTAGGCAAATATGTAAATAAATAGATGAAGAAAAACCCACCAATACTGGGTCTAAATGTACTTTCTAATTTTTCATAATTCTTACAAACTTTTTTCATATGATTTTCAGCAACAAGTACTCCTAAAAGGAGTGAAATCCAATCATTCCAAAAATTAGTTCTGGTGGTAACCTAATATCTGTAATCATCCTGGGAAAAAAAGACTGCTTAACATGAATATTAATCGGGATGCTCTTCAACGAATAATATTTTCAGAGAATCATGCACTATTGGTTTTGTGTTTTTGCTTGCAGTTTTGGAAAATCCTTTTATGATTAATGCTAAGGAGTGGTTTTTTTTCCCAGGATAATTACTGATATTAGGTTGGCATGACCAGGTTTCACTCCTTATAGGAATAATTGTTGCTAAAAATCATATGAAAAATGTTCTTAAGAATTATGAAAAATAAAAAATACATTTAGACACAGTATTGCTGGGTTCTTCTTTATCTATTTATTATTTGTTATTGGGATCTACTGTATTTACCCTTTTTTTTTGTATGCAAATATGTATACACTTTGCAATGTTAGAAACCAAAAAGTATAGTTTGAGCCAGATTTCAACTTATTTAGCCCTATGATATTTTTTTTATTAAGGAAGAATGCCCATAAATCTGCTTGCTAGGGCCTGAGCTGTGTTTGGATCCTGCCCTGTTTTGTGAAATGGCTGAAAAAGAGAAAAGCCCTAAGTATCATCAGAATGAAACGAGCTGTAAAATGTCCGGGACAAGAGAAGCATCGCAACTGGGCTGTACAGCGACACCACAACTCCTGGTGCCTCCCCCTTTCCTCTGCGTCATTTTGCTGCTTCTGTGTTGATCCGGATGCTACCCGAGGATGCCCGGAGTTCTGGGTGAGAGCACAGAATCGTGGCGGGTGACTCCGCTTCTTGCCACGGTTTTAGAAAACCCCAAGGTGCAGGTTAGATTCTGGGCCATGCTGAGAGCTCCTCGAGACGCCCATCGTTTCTGTTGAGGGTCCTATAAGAGAGGGCAAATGTAATCCTGATTTTTACCCCAGTGCCATGCATTGATTGCCCCCTGAGAACAGAAAAACTTCATGACGGAGTGCAAAACCAGGACTGGACTCAGCTCGTGCCTTATGACTGGGAATCATCCAGTGATCTTGTATCCATGGTTCAAGTGCTGGTACACAGTCTCGTCATGTGATTAATGCAAAGGGCGAGGGATGGCAGGGTCTCAGCAAATAGCTTTCAGATTAGCCTTCATTGGCAAAAAAAAAAGTGCAAGGATATTTGGTGAAACTGATATACAAAAGATCCTTATTCAACAGCATGCCGCAACCAAAGCAAATAACTTCAGTCTTCTTTGATATTTGCTACCGCCCAATTCTAATTGCCTTTTCACCATATGATACCTTTCTTTCTGGATTTAGGCTTTAGTGCTTTTCGGGGGGGGGGGGGTCATTTGTGCTTCCCTTACCGGCTGCATAGATATCTTCTTTCTGGGAAGAGTTAGAACCAGCCCCCAGTCAATACACTCTGTTTTGTGTTGACCACAAATTCAAGTGAGTGCTGCATTACTCAGTAAATTAGTCTTTTGCAAGTGTTGGAGAAAGTAAGTCAATTTTAATGCTATATATATACAAACATTTCGCTTTACGTCAGTACAGTACATCAAAAAAAAAAATAAAGGATTGTAAAATTTGATTTAAAAATATGTTACATTAAGGATAGTCTCAACAAAGACTCTGCAACAACCTACCCACCCCAGACAGAGCACACAAAATGTGAGCAGGATCTGATGTCTGTTTACGAACTGAGCATTAGCAGATGGTGTAGTAGATCAGGCCCAAAGCCAGGGGCTGTATTTTGCTAAACTGGTTAGGGAAATCCTCACACCACACTTATTTCCCCCTCTGTGGCCCTCTTCTGCCTGCTTCCTCTCTCCTTCCGCCTTGATACCAACCTGTGAACAGACCTCACCACCTTGAAATAAAGTAGGATCTCATGTCAGATGGTGTTTCTGGAGGTTTCCAGTAGTCAGTGTTAACAAAATTATTAAAAGGCACTAAAATTAGGGCACGCAGGTGTCCACAGCCCAGCTGCAGCATTTGCAACCATGCATAACATATCAATAAAATGGTTTTCTATCCACTAAGTAATTCTTCCCCTATTTTAGGAGAAAATACCTACAAGTATTCCTAAACTTTCTACTCCAATAGACTGGTTATTGCTGTCTTTTTAATAACCACATTAGCTTCACTCAATAGACACAATCAGGTGCATTTTCGACGCGCTAGTGTTACCCCTTATACAGTAAGGGGCCGAAAATGTGCGTCCAACCCACCAAACCTAATAGCACCCGCAACATGCAAATGCATGTTGATGGCCCTATTAGGTATTCCCGCGCGATTCAGAAAACAAAATGTGCAACCAAGCCGCACATTTTGCTTTCAGAAATTAGTGCCTACCTTTTGGGTAGGCGCTAATTTCTTCGGGCACTGGGCACTGCTTTTCTGTGCACCCTCCGACTTAATATCATGGCGATATTAAGTCGGAGGTCCCAAAAGTTTCGAAAAGTAAAAAAAATAAATAAATTTGAAGTCGGCCCGCAGCTGTCGGGTCGAAAACCGGATGCTCAATTTTGCCGGCATCCAGTTTCCGAGCCCGTGGCTGTCAGCGGGCTCGAGAACAGACGCCGGCAAAATTGAGCGTCGGCTGTCAAACCCGCTGACAGCTGCCGCTCTGGTCCAAAAGGAGGTGCTAGGGACATGCTAGTGTCCCTAGTGCCTCCTTTTACCTGTTTTTACTGCCGGGCCTCATTTGGATACTGAATCGCGCACACAGGAGAGCGAGCGTTCGCCCGCTCTCCCGTGGACTTTACTGTATCGGCCCGAACGTAAGGCCTCTCATCTATCCCAGAAAACTCTGTATCCTTTCCATAATGCCTCCAGACATCTCCTCGAGGTAATAGCAAGGGATTTCCCTGCCAGGCTTTCATCCTTCTGAGTCCTCTTCATCTCCTAGGACTTCCACTGATGGTGAGACCCCTAACCACTCCTCTATCTTTGGGGCCCAGGTCAATGACCTTGATTGTTTCCCCGTGGGGAAAAACACTTCTCCAGCTCCTGGCCTTTCCTCTTGAGGGGGGAAGCCTCTGGAGATCCTTCTTCTTGAGGAACGGCACCTCCATTCTCCTTGTGAGTCCCTCAAATCTCCATCCAGATTTTGAACACAGCCTACTACACTCTACTTGCTCTATGGAATCCTCCACCCCTCACTTCTTAAAGAGGTCACATCATTAGGAACCCAATAACTCTATCCAGAACCTTCCCTTTGGTCAACATACAATATATTTCTATGGTAAAATCTCTTTTACCGGCCTATCTTCTTTCCAGCTTGTTGCAAGCTTCCAAGTTCTCTCCCCCTGTTGATTGTAACTTTGACTTATTCCTACTTATTGTTATCTTTCGTTTACGTGAATTTGTTACTCTAGTTTTTTCCCTTTTGTTAAATTGTAAACCGATCCGATATGGTAATTTACTATGAAGGTCGGTATAAAAAACTGTTAAATAAATAAATAAATATATGATGCCCATCTAATGGCTGTTCAAAGTAACTGTCAGAATCAATATTTTCCCATAAAGGTTAACTCCTCAACCAAAACTGAGAAACATTAACATTTGCACAACTCCTAGAAAAGATGTCATTGCACTCCCCCATGCAGACTCTCTCCAAGGCCATACTCGAGTGACGCAGGGCCTATATTGCAACCCCATCACAATTCAATCAATTAAATATATGTAATTGTAAGAGTATCAGATGTCCCTTGTACCAGGCTATACAGTTGTATATATTGCTCAGCAAGGAGCCTCACACCATGGATGTCTATCATTTAACCTTCTTCTTTTTCTCTGTTCATACACTGCAAAAATCTTTTGTCTAATACTTATTTTAAAAACTTATATTTAAAACGCTGCTCGTTTGAACTATTTAGCAAAAATATGTGACACCATTCTTATTCAAAGAACAATCCCTTGCATTACAATTCACATTCTCTTGTATTTTGAAATATAATTCAACATCAGCCACTCTCTCAGCAATAAGCCTGCTTCAGGGAATAATTTTTAACAAGATTAGTACTTATTGGAACTGTTCATCTGGATCACTCATTTGTAAACTGACATCCAGTCAGAAATTCTAAAGTCTCAGTTGGAAATTAGGGGCCTAATGACATCGGACTGCTCTGCTGCTACATCACGTAATGGGTCCTCTCATTGATGCTAGAAAGCCTGATTGAGGGTTGATGTTAACTAAAGACCTTAAACAACTAAATCTCAAAAGATCACTGCAAGGTCATGCTTTAGCTCAGTGCTTCTCAACTTTCTTTATTTTCTGGCACACTCTTTTGAGTTTTCTCAATCCTCATGGTCCGCTGAACCAAATTTTGTATGATCCTCACGCCCCCTCCCTTCCCACTGGCAGACACAGCCAATTTTAGTGCCGGCAGGCCTTGTTGCAGGAACCAGGAATGGCACCCTCCGTGGCTAGGAGGGGCCCCAAGAGCAGTGTGGTTGGTGGTGGCCCTTTGAAGCTGCTGTGATGCACTCCGCAGCAGGGGGAATCCTTCCCCTCCCCCCCCCCCTCCATAGAGTGCTGCAGGTGGCAGTGGGTGCCATGTGTAGCCCCCACAAGTTGTACATCCCCAAAGTTGGTCCTCCTGGCAGGAGGAGAGCAGCACGTTTTACCTGTGTGCACTTCAGTCTAATGTCCGAAAATGCGGCACCAGCAGGTCCCTCAAGATTACAGGTCCTCGCACATTCCGACGTCAGATGGAAGCTGTCAGAAGAGATGCACACACATAAGAAACGCTGCTCTTCTCTTGTCACTGGAAAAGGGGGAGGAAGGGCAAGGTTCCCAAATTTATAGTGGGTGAATCTGGGACATTTGTTCCCAGTTCTCCTCATTCCAACACATCTTCCTCACAGCCCTCCGTTTCCTCCTCACTGCGTTGCACTCCATCCATCTCCTGCTATTTGGCTCCCTTTTCCTCCAACAGACACCTCTCTCTGGATGTCTCACCACTCCCCATCCTCCTCACACCGACTCTCTCTCTCTCTCTCTCCCCACCCAACCATCATCTCTTATTCTCTCCCCTTCATGTTTCACTCCACTCTCACTTCCTCACTCCTTTCACATTCCCCCAATTACCCTCTCTCCAGTTCACTTTCATACTCCGACATCACTTTGCATAATCTGCTTTCCCCTTCCATTATCCTTCTCTGGCTTTCTCTCTTACACCTTCCCCTGTCACCCCTTCTGGACATCCTACCCAACCCACCCCTTCACCCCCTCTATGTGTACATCTCTTTCTCAAATATTTCCCCCCTCCCAATTACCACCTCCCCCTTCCCCCTTCATCACCTTTGGCAGAGCTGGCTTTAGGCACAGGTAACATGGGCGCCAAATACTGAGGGTGCCTGAAAACTGGGACTCCCCTCATTTTTCTCTGAGTTCCAGGGAAAGATTCCCCCTACCCTGAGTCCTCTACCTATGGGCATCGTAATCTTAAATCCAGCCCTGCCCTTAGGCTCTTTCTCAACTTCCCTACTTTTTTCACCTAAGGGTCTCTCTCATAATCATCCTCCATCATCACCTCTGTCCCACTAAAACATCACCTCTGGCTTTATTTCTTCCTCCTGGTTTCTTCCTCCCCCAGCACCAACTCTGGCTTTGCATTTTTCATTTTATATTTAATTGCTCATCTTTTCCAGATCTAAGCTCAAGACGAATTAAAATTCAGGGACCTTAGTCATGTCCCTATGCGAACAAGAGAGAGAACAATTAAATGTTATTTTTTTATTTTCCTGTGATTTGGGCAGAGGGGGGAAATCCATGCCTGAAAAAAGATGCCCCCCCCCCCCCCGGAAGCACCCGCTGGCACAGGCTGTTTGGCACGTTTGCTGGTATAATTTAGGGCTGGCTGGAGGAAGTGCTGTCCACTCCCCCCCCCCCCCTCCCCCAATATCCCCTGTGCAGCTCAGTCAGGAGCAAGGCTGAGAGAGCCTGATGTTTTTAAAAATTAAAAAAAGGTTATTTGTAGTATCCTACAGCTCACTATTCTACCTGCAGCTTCCCCCACTCAGCACTCTGAACAGAGGGGGAGGTAATCCTATCAATCACAGTAGCCCGATGGGATAGCCTCATACATGTCCTCATGGGAGTGAAATGCCCAGTGTAGGAATAGCAGGGGAATAAAGTGACTAGCCCCCTGGGGATTTTTGAGGCACCATAGCTACTTTTGAAAAACGTTAAAAAAAAAAAAAAAGTAACTGGAAGTGGCTGGCACCTGTGCCATGGCACGAGGAATGCTGGTGAGCAGAGGAACAAGGTTTGTGAGGACTTAAAAAAAAAAAAAAAAAGGGCACAACTTTTGTGATGTCGCCAGAGCAGAGATCTCAAGGGGCAGCCAAAGCCTAAATCCATCATCATATGTGGGGTAAACACAAGAGCATGTTAGGAAGGAACTGGCTCACACCTTTAGGGATCGGTATCCAAGGGGTACAGGTCCTCACGGATGGGCATCTCAGGTGTTCTCTGAGGAGCTGGGACCTTACAAAGGAGCAACTTTGTCATTCCAGCCAATGGACTCACGCCATTATACCCATTCGTCTTCAGGCCAGGAGCGTCCCTTTTTATACTCTACACCAAGACATGGTGGAGTTTGCGTGCTTAGTTTGAGAGTGACAGAGGGGTCCCAATTCAGCACTAGCACCTGGAGCATTTGGGGTGGGCACTGCTCCCCCAAACCCTGCCTATGCCCTAAGATCGAGGTGGAGCTCGACTATCTCACAGGACAAGGTATTCTAGAACCAGTTACACGTATACAAAACAGGCCACGGTCGTTTGTAACCAGTGCTAAAGCAACACGAGATGCGGATCTGCAGGGGGATTCTAAGTACACTGTTAACAAGGCACTTAAAGATTACCCACACCCCATGCCTGCTCTTAATCAATTATTCGGCACTCTTGCTGGAGGGAAGGTATTTGCAAAACTTGATCTTGCACAAACGTTACCAGCAACTGACAGTCTGGATATCTACAGCTTCTTCATCCACAATCATCCTTCATTGAGGAGTCATCCAAGTACGATGTCTCCAGTTCAGAACCTGCCATATCAGGCATATTTCAGTGCTTCACAGAAACACCGTTGGCTCGAAATTCCAGGTGTTGCATTTTGTTATAATCATGCCTTGGTCATGGGAAGATAAGGATGAACTTTCTGGGCAACTTAGGGAACTTCTACATTGATTTGAGAATCAGGCATGCGAGTGGAGAAAGATTATTATGAAATTGGGACTACCAGTTGTGTTGAGGCCAATTTTCAGTAGGCCATTTAGAGGACAAGTTATCCGGCTACAGTTAGCCAGATAACTTGTCTAGTATATTCAGCGGGATAAATGTTCCACTGAATATATTTTGTTAAAGTTATACGGCTACATCTAGCTGGATAACTTTAACCCTAACTGGCCACTGACTGAATATGGCCAGTTAGGAATAAAATTATCCGGCCTTGTGTGGCCGGACAACTCGCTATTTACCTGGATATCTTCAGAGATATCCAGGTAAGTAGTGTGACTTAAGAGAAAAAACAAAAAAGCTCCGAATCGCAGGCCTCCCGGCTTGATGCCCACCCTCCCCCCTCCACCACATATATCTTACCCTCTTGGCTGTCCCCAAAAGCTGACCCAAACCTTTAAAGATGGGAAATTTAAAACTTTCATCTGACAATTGCCGCCAGCCCGGGCTTCCCAACTGCCCCCTCCCTCCCCGCTAAAAATACTTCAACTGACCCTCCTCTGCCACACCCTCACCCCCCCTCCCCCACCCTTGGATTATACCCTCCCCTTCCCCCGTTACCTCCCAAAGTGGCCCCCCTTCTTCTTTGTGCTCTTCTCAGGGATCCCGAGCACTTCTAACTTAAACAGAATGCTTCTAGCATTATTACTCTTTTGTGCTTCTCATTTTTCCCATGGGAAGTTTTCTTGTAACTTTAAAGATGTGTTCCGGCTGAGTTTTCTGAGGTTTTGAAGATTGCTTCCCTAAAGCAAGCAAAACGCTGACATCTGGTTCCACAGGTTCAACCGCTATACAAATTTGGCTTCTTGCACTAAGTCCAAGCTCATGCAACAGAGTTCATTTTGGGAAATTTATTTTTACTTTCCCTGCATCAAGATTTACTTTGAGTGCCTCAGATCTGGATTATATGGGGGTCCATATTCAACTGCTGTGCAACTCAGCAAGTTAGCTGGATACACTTAGCTGCCTAACTTAGCTGAGATATTTAGCGATGTGGCAGCGCTGCTGAATATACCAGGCTATCTGATTCACCCATTTCCTGCCCCTGAGTTATCTGGCTACAAGGCTTATCCTGCTAAGTGGCGCCCATTGACCATAGCCAGATATTCAGCAGCACTACTTAGCTGGATACGTTTTTTTTAAATATCAAGTTCTATATTTTTTTTAACTATAGAACTTTGTATATATAGAAGGTATGTAATTATATCGTGTGTAGTACAGAACATACCAGCACCATGACATCACCTTTTAAAAAAAAAAAATAAAAAATTCTGTTTGATGAGATTTACACACATTTTTTTTTAAATAGGATTTATGGTATCACTGGGTGTTTTCACCAGTGTTTCTTAAACCTTGTATACAAAAACATCCTTGGAAAATGAATACGTTGGATTGATATTAAGTATCGAGGTCTGCGAAGGATTCACTTTTCTCCAGGAACAGGGATACTAAGGTCCTTCATTACATGAAGCAATAAAACATTATGTTTAAACGCTTTTTTATTGAGCAATGAAAAAAAAACAACATAGCATAGTATATTCTGCCCGGGAGGCCATAGCCCTTAGCCCCCCGCTACAGTAACGTTAGAAATAAGCTCTTTTACATGTAGTTACCCCCCGAACAGGTATCCCCCATCCCGACCCCCCCTCCCCTCCCCCCCTTAAGAAGTCCAATCAAAGTTGTCATTGTGGTTGTTGAGGTCATGCATCCCGTGGTCCAGTTACGCCACCAACCGAATCAATCCGGCAACAAGGAACGAGGATCTGCAGAAGCATTGAGGATATGACTCCGAATCCTATGTGGTAATGACTGAATGTACACCATCCATATCCGGACAAATCTGCGGCGAAGAAGAGGAGAAAGCCGTGATGCCAACAGTTCCAGCTGAAGTAATTTATGAAAATTGTTCCGCCACATCCAGTAAGTCGGTACTTCAGAGGCAATAAAACATTAAATAACCGAATTATTCAAAGCAGGCTGAAGAGTGCCAGCCATGAGGCTGCTGGACAAGAGAGATGAGAGATTTATTTCTCTCAAATTCCGAGTCATCGCCTCCTTTACATACAGCTCAAAGAAGATGCACAGATGATATTCAAATATGATCCATCATGACATTCAAAATCCGTAGTAACATTCACTTTATACATACACACAGAAATACATCATTTGCTTTATAAAATGAGCACCCAAAATATAATTTACAGTACATCCCATGTCTCTAGAAATTGTGACATCAATTCATTAGTTTTCTGAAAACCCCAATATTCCATTATACCTCAATAGTCCAATGAAATATTCTTCCATTTCTAATGTCACATGATCCGTTCATATAAAGCTTATTGGCTCTTATTTCATAGACCTAATCCTTTAGCATGGATGGAACCCGTACAACAGGCTTGGGCCCTTCTTCTCCTGCCTACTCTTACTAAGTCATAAACGTGAGAATGTTCACCCAGAAGAGCTTGCAGTCACCGTGTGGCTCGGCGTGAAAAAAAAAAAAAAAGCTGGTGCCTTGTCTTCCGCCTCCTGTCGTCCCCATGACAGACTGAGCTCGCGTGTCGTCCCTGCTCCCTGGGCCAGGCACGCAGAGACCGCTTGGCTAAAGAAAAAGCAGAGCGTTTCCATTGTAAACATCACCACTGCCGCTGGCTGGAAATAGCATTTCATGCAGCCTCTAAGCAAACTTTCCTCTCTGCGGAGTACACTGGCTCTTGAACAGAATATCCCAGGATCAAAGGGAAGGAGCTGTAAAATGTTAAATTATGGGCTTTCCAGTGGTCCCAGTGCTGCTGTGTCCCTTTAATGAGTTCTGCTTCAAATGAATAAGGAAGTTTGTTTGCTGGTGGACATGCGTTCCAAGGGGAGCCTGAAAGAGGCTGAGCTGAGTTTGCTTTCTGATCTATGTGTACACTCAGTAAGCATGTTTGACAGGTTTCCTATATCGTATTTGTTAAAAAGCAAACAATAGATTTATAAAACCATGTTAACATCCTTTCCATTAACTCCTTCCCCCAGTCCTGGCTGGGGATCTTAACAATTTCTTTCCGCCTGGCCTGTGGCGTAATCATTCTCACCCCAGCAGCACAAAGCAATTTCACTGAGGGAGAGGAGATGGGGGGCCGGCCCCCCTGCCTTCTTTCCAAAGGGTGGGCAGCAGCAGGGGGAAAGGGAACCGGTAATAAACTAAGATCGAACCCTTGGAACCTGCAAGACATTTCGGAAGGCCATTTTAGCAGCATAACTTTCCAACTTTCTTGGGCAGCTGAATGGGCGTGAATGTTCCAGAGCAAGAGAAGTTACCAAAAGGAAGAGAGAGATGTCAAGAAAAAGAAACAATGATAGCAAGATATGGAAAAGAAGAGAGAGAGAGAGAACAATCAACAGAGTGAAGGAGTGAGAAGAACCGCACAGTGGATGCAAGTAGCAAGACATAGAGGTGGATGGGATAGAAAAAGGGGAGAACAAGAGGGGAGAGAGGCAAAAAGAAGCGAATAGTTTTCTGCCATGAGATCCAGAAATCTCTCGAGACAATTTCACCAAACAGCTCCCTAGAGGTGGGGAAAAGCTTTCTGCATGCGTGCGAGTGTGGCAGGAGTCTGTTAGATTTGATTAATGCTGCTCATTCCTCACGCAGAGAAGCTGTTCTTCTCTCTGCAGTTTCCATACTGCATAAATCCTCCGGAACCAAGCCAAAATTTCACTCTGGGGATGCAAACTAAAAGAAATGATCCTATTCCACTAAAACAAAATTGTGGTTTTTCTTCTTCTCCCTAATTACAAACCCAGGTAAAGGGGAGGCTGCAAGCCTAAAGGGAGATTAAAGTTGAATTGTCTGTAGCTAGGAGAAAGCTACAGTCTCCTTTAGCCAATAATGTTGTGGGGCTTAGATAATGTAGAATATTAGGTGGAGCCAGCAGATATTAGCCAACTTTTCCAGCGGTGCAGCTACTACCTAGTGGATGCTGGTGAATATAATATAAAAGACCACAGAACCTGAATATTCCCTACAACTGGAGCACCTTCTTCTACCTACATAACTCCCCTCCACAGGATGATATAATCATCCAGTTTCAGGGGCCACCCACAATCTCCCCAAGGTTTCTGCTGGTCCCCATCTCAACTGGTGGTTCTAAAGTCTGCAAGTTGGTCTTACTCCTTGATGGGCAAAGAGCAGCATTCTCACATGTGGCCCTGGCAGGGTGAATGGGTCTGGAGCTAAAGGAGGAATTGGTGCCTCTGCAGTGATAGTGTGCTCAGCATTAGAAACTTCCACAGTCTCATGAGGCACTCCAATGTTTGAGGATGCGTCACAGTTGATCAATGTGGCGATGCCATCTTGATGATGGAAACAGGGACCCACTTTGGTTCGGATCAATAACCTCTCGCAAACACAGGGCTTCATTTACTAAGCATTTTCCCCATAGTTACGGAATGTAAGAAAAGCCTTAGTAAATCAGGCTCACAGGGTCTTGTAGAGTAAATGAGTGCAAGGTAGATGAGCCTAAGACAGATTTTAGCTCCTGTTCCTGCTCCTGCTCGAGTTGCAATTCCACAATGAGATCAAGATTGAGACAGTCTAAGCAGGACTTCAGGTGGCATCCCATAAGCAGTTCTGCTAGACTGGCTCCTGTAGTTGGACAAGGCATGACGTTATGATGAGGAATCCGACAAGTTTAGTTGGCCAACCTCCTTCAATAATTCTCTTTAAAGCATCTTTTGTGGACTGCACCATCCACTCTGCCAGGCCATTTGCCTGGGGTTAGTGAGGTGCAATGGTGACAGCCCTAATGAGGTTTTTTGCCCAAAACCGTTAAAGTGAAAACAGACCTGTTGTCTGACATGATCATGTCTGGTAGCCCATAAGTTGCAAACAGAAAACAAGAAAGTTCTTCCCTTGAAATGGACCTGCATAGTCACTTCCCTAGTAATTGTGAAGGCTTTTGATGGGTCATGTCTAGACGTTTCACATGCGTCACACTTGCATTCCTTTCTGTGTCAGTATCTATCCCAGGCCACCAGCTCCTGGCCAGCATCTTCATACATGTAATTCCACAATGTTCAGCATGTAACATCGCTAGATTGACATGATGACCTTTCCTTAGAATAACAACACAGTTTCCCAAAAGAAGACATCCCATATGGACTTATATCCATTTCAAAGCAAACACTGGCATCAGGTGCAACTACTCTATGAATTTGTTTTTTTGTACTAAGTCAGGCACAAGTGATACAGGTCAAGTCATAACAAAAAGTAACAAAAATTAATGGTTTTTTGTTAGTGCGTGCACTAAGCCGAAAAACGATTTTTTGACGAAAATTTGGGGGAAATGCGATCGTTTATCGATTTCCCCGATATATGATGAATTAAGAAATATCGTATGATATTTTAATTATCATAAAAACGATTCACATGCCTAAACAAGACCATAAATGGGGATGGAGCAGACAAAACGTTGTTTACAGAAGAGAATGTATGAGAAGATCTGGACAAAGCCATGGGGCCTGATGAGGTTCATCCCACGATACTGAGGAAGCTCAGAGAAGTGCTGGCGGGTCTTCTGAAAGACCTGGAAATGGGAGTGGTGCCACGAGATTGGCGATGAGCAGTTGTGTTCCCATTTCAGAAGAGTGGTAGCAGAAAGGAGACTGGAAACTTCAGGCTGGTTAGCCTGTGGTGGGAAATTAATGGAGACTCTACTGAAAGAAAGGATACTGAACTGTCTACAATCTGGTGGGTTGCTGGATCCAAGGCAGCATCAATTCACCAGGGGAAAGACCTGTCAGACAAATCTGATTGATTTGTTTGAGTAACTAGAGAATTGGATCAAGGAAGAGCACGCGATTGTGATTTACTTGAATTTCAGCAAAGCCTTTGATACAGTCTTGCATAGGAGGCTTGTGAAAAAAATGAGAAGTTGGGAGTGGGCACCAAGGTGGTAGAATGGATTACAAACTAGTTGACTGACAGGGACATGTAATAGTAAATGGAATCTATTTTGAAAGGAGAACAGAATGTTAAGTGGAGAGCCACAAGGATCAGTTTTGGGACCAGCTCTGTTCAATATCTTTGTGAGCAACATTGCAGAGGCAATAGAAGGTAAAGTTAGTCTATTTGCTGATGATACTAAGATCTGCAACTGAGTGGACACGTCTGAAATAGAATGAAAAGTGATTTGAGAAAGCTTGAAGAGTGGTCAAAGATTTGGCAGCTGGGATTCAATGGTAAGAAGTGCAGAGTCATGCATCTAGGGAGCGGTAATCCAAAAGAGCTGTATGTGGTTAGGGGTGAAATACTAATGTGCATGGATCAGGAGAGGTACCTTGGGGTAATAGTGACTGGTGATCTGAAGATAGCTAAGCAATGTGACAAGCTGCATAGATACAGGAATAACCAGTATATTAAAAAAAATGGTGGTAATGCCCTTGTACAAGTCCTCACCTGGAGTATTGTGTTCAGTTCTGGAGCCCATATCTTAAAAAAGATAGGATGGAGGCAGTACAGAGAAGTGTGTCGAGGTCTGTATCGGAAGCCTTATGAAGAGAGGCTGAAGGATCTAAACATGTATATCCTGGAGGAGAGGAGGTGCAAGGGAGATATACAGACTTTCAGATTCCTGAAAGTTGCAAATGATGCATGAACTTTGAACCTTTTCCATTGGAAACAATAGAACTAGGAGTCACGAAATGAAACTCCCAGGGGGTTACTCAGAGCCAACATCAGGATACCTGGAATGCTCTTCCAGAAGAGATAGTGAGGACAAAAATAGTAAACTAATTCAAAGGGGCATGGAATAAACACTGCGGATCCCTAAAAGCTAGAGGTTGCAAATGAAGAAAAGGGTGCATGGGGTAACCTGCTCGGAGCGGCGGTTATTACCCTTAACAGAAGGTTTAGAGATTACTACCCTTAACCAGTTAGCTTTGATGCTTTTGAAGCAACTGCAACATTGCTCTCCGCTTCAATGGTGGGGGCAAAAAGGGGGATTGGATTCAGACGACAGCCATCGCTGGGACCCGACTTTTACGGTCCTGGGTACAGATACGAGGTCATTAGGGAAAAAGCACAGGACTGCTTCTACGGCCAAGTCCAAAAGCAAATCACGTTCAAGCAGCATTGACTGAATTATCATGAAGGCTATTCACCCCGCAAAAATGTTGCTAATTTATGCATTTGATAGTTGCTCGATTTTGATTGAAAATATTACTACCCTTTACATAAGTAACAGCAGTTTCTACCCTTGACAGATACATGGGGGTAACTTGCACAAAGCGGCAGTTACTACCATAAGAAACTTGCTAGGCAGACCGGATGGGCTATTTGGTCTTTTTTTGCCATCATTACTATGTTAGGAAACTGAAAAAAAAATTGAAATCTTGGGAAAATTGAATTTACAAGATTCCAGCCAAACAGAGCACATTATTTATTTATATACATTTTAAATTCTGCCTTTTACACCAAGAATGGCCTAAAGGCAGATTATGCAACACTCAAACCAGCAGCAATGAACATAAGACTTGCCATACTGGGTCAAACCAAGAGCCCATCAAACCCAGTATCCTGTTTCCAGCAACAATGGCCAATCCAGTTCACAAGTACCTAGATAGATCCTATGCTACTAATAGTCAGGGATAAGCAGTGGTTTTCCCCAAGTCTATCTGATTAGTAACAGTTTATGGACTTCTCCAGGAACTTGTCCAAACATTTTTTAAACCCAGCTACACTAACTGCCTTTACCACATCCTCTGGCAATGAATTCCATAGCTTAATTGTGTGTTGAATGAAAAATAATCTTCTCCGATTTGTTTTAAATGTGCTACTTACTAACTTCATGGAGTGTCCCTTAGTTTTTGTATTTTTTTGAAAGAGTAAATACCTGATTCACATTTGCTCATTCCCTCATGATTTTATAGATTTCTGTCATCCCCCACTCACTCAGCTGTCTCCTCTCCAAGCTGAACAGCCCCTATCCTCTTTAGCCTTTCTTCATAGGGGAACCATTCCATCCCCTTTATCATTTTGGTCTATGAACCTTTTCCAGTTGAACTATATATATTTTTTAGATGCAGCAACCAGAAATGCACACAGTACTCTAAGTGTAATCTCACCATGGAGCAATACAGAGGCATTATGATATTCTCCGTTTTATTTTCCATTCCCTTCCTAATAATTCCTAACATTCTGTTTGCTCTTTTGACTGCCACCGCACATTGAGCCAAAGTGTATAATTTTGATATTGTGTATGCTGGGCACACTCCAGCAGCCTCAAGTGATTGGAGACCTGATACTTCAGGCTGCTTCTCTGCAGAAAATGTTTCCTCTTACCTGGGAAATGTACCGTTTTCAGAACCATTGGAATTATAGCAACATCACAGATATCAGTAAAGAACCATGTGGCCCACCTAGTTAGTCTGCCAGGCTTCCATGCCTAAGGGTGTATTGGAGCCTTGCTGAAGTCAGAGACAGGTTTTGTTTTCTGCTTCCCCTAGGCACTATCAGTGCTGGGGGGTCCCGAAAGACATGTTGTTTCTTCCCTCCATTCTTCCCCCAGCTGATTCAGTTCCCCACACACTCTATCCGGGCTTTCTCTTCGTTCCCCTCCCAGTGCCCCAATATCCTAAAAACTGCAGCTCCGGTACATCTTGTGACAAGACAGCGTGCATCTTGCATGGGGACTATCTGTGCCCACGGTCCAGTGATCACAGGAAGAGTCCCCACCCCCTTCTGAGCTTCCATACCGGAGGCAGAGCCCACGAGTGCTGGGTTCGCTCAGTCCCCACGCATAGCACACACTGCCTTGTCAGAAGAGGAGCCACCTGTACCAGAGCTGCAGCTTTCAGGTTGATGGGAGGACAGAAAAGAACTGGAAGCCTGGGTGGAGACTGGAGGTGGAATTTCAATCAGATTGCAGGACAGAAGGGATGGCAAGGAAAAAGTGAAAGATAGAATTGGAGGGAGGCAAGGAGGCAGGAATTTTGCCACCCTAGGTACAGGCCTAGTGTACCTGTGAGGAAGTCCGGACCTGGCCATGTTGATCGACTTGGCCTCCTCTTCTTGGAAGCTTGATGCAGCCCTATTGCCATTCTGTACCCACTGTTTATTGTTTTCTTCCCCTTTTGACCCTCCAATGTTTCATATGATTTGACAGCTGCACAGCCCCATGCAACTCGCAAAAATTCTGCTGCTTTCCTAAATTCATAAGAACATAAGACATGCCATACTGGGTCAGACCGAGAGTCCATCAAGCCCATCCTGTTTCCAACAGTGGCCAATCCGGCTCACAAGTACCTAGCAAGTACCCAAACATTAAATACATCCCAAGCTACTCTTGCTTATTAATTAATAGCAGTTTATGGATTTTTCCTCTAGGAACTTATCCAAACCTTTTTTAAACCCAGGTACACTAACTGCTGTAACCACATCCTCTGGCAATGAATTCCAGCGCTTAAGTATGCGCTGAGAGAAAAAGAATTTTCTTCCATTTGTTTTAAATCAAGTCTGTGGAGCACATTTTGAAGACCTATCGGCTGGATTCATAAAATTAACGGCAGTGGCAACAGAATACAAGCAATGGGTGCTTTGAAGAGACTGGCGTTAAAACCTTGGGTCCCTCAAGGATCGACAAGATACCAGAGTAGTTCACACCTATATCGAACAGAGCCAGAGCCAGACTGGGACCCCAGAGACATAACGATGGCACCACTGGGTAACAAGCAGAGGATGGAATCGGCCCCCTCGACTGGAAAGTTAAGGCCATTACTTTCCATATTTTCTGCCTACACCTGCTGGTTTTTACATTTTGTTTCGTGTCCCTCCGTTTTTAAAGATGGGGAATAAAAAGGAAAGGAAAAGACTGAAAAGCAATAAATGCCTATTTCTGAACCGGAAACAGCGGGAAGGATGTTAATCCCGCTCTCTGCCAGCCCCCTCCCCCCAAACACGCACAGCAGAGAAGCTGCAGAGAAGCCCTGAAAGTTAGAACCGAGGAAAGGGCTCATCACGGTAATGAAAGGCAATCTGAGAACAATGCTGGAGGTAATTATATAAGAAATTTAGGCAGTTAGCTGTTTTCATGTAAATGTGATGGGAAATGCTTAAAAAAAACCCCTGAATAACAGCCGATCTGCCGAGCCAAAATGACAGCTCCTATTCTCAGGTCCTCTCTAGTAAAGCAATTTTGCCTTCCTTAACCCCCCCCCCCCCCCCCAAAAAATTTAAACAGAAGAGATGGGACAAGTCTGATTGACAATGTAATTGTAGTAAAAAAAAAAAAAAAGTTAGTAAATCTGTGCCTCCCCTCCCCCACCAAAAAATACAAGACCAGGTGCAGTTAACACCAGCATGATTGATAATGGTACAAAAAAGAACAAAGTCGTTCCACGGGTGTACGGAGATGGCACATGGCTGCCTTTGCAGAATCCATAGTGGTTCACCAGAACAGAGGTGCTGTTCATTTTCTTTTTCAATGTGTCCACCACAAGTCGACTCTATGAGGAGAGACGGGTCGTTTTTGCTTATTTGAATGTGCTGAGGGCGGGAAAGTGAGATGAAGACAGAAGCCTTGTCTGCAGCTGGTTCTGGGGAATACAGCCAGCTACAGCATTTACTCAGGGTAGGCAAATGCACAGAGGGGTTGAATTAACAGTAGCAATGTGCATGTGAATGATCCAACTGCTAAATTTGACTCAAATGAGTGGATTTTCAGTTTGATTCTGGTCATCCTAAAAAAAAAAAAAAAAAAATTCAATACGTTCAGTTCAGCTCCATCAAAGTCTATGGGGGAAGCACAGCCTTGACAGATCGGAGCCAGTTGAGGATGGGACAAGGAAGGCGCAAGACCAATCACAGCACTATTGAAAAACATTAAGGGCAGGCATTACTAATCTTTCATTGTCAGAAGGTGCCTTGTCTACTATGCTGAAGCAAGCATCTGTCCGCCCTCTCTTCAAAAGAGCGTCAACAGACCTCCCAAATCTTGGCAACTATCGACCAATCTCTTTCTTTTTTTTGCTATTTCTTGCAAAGGTTATTGAAATGGTAGTATTGTGCCAACTAACTGACTTTCTGGATGAAAATGCTCTCATTGATCAATAACATGTGGGTTCTGAAAGTGTTTTAGTACTGAGACTCTTTTTGCTGTCCAGTTTTGATACCATTAGACCAAGATTTGAAAGGAGAACAAGAGTATGTGTAATGGTACCTTTTGGTTATTACTGCTGCATTTGAAACTTTAAACTATCAAATCCTTCTGTCGCGTCTATATCTGATATTGGTATATCTGGAATGATGCTAAGTTGGTTCTCTTTGTATCTACCAGGTCAAACCCAGCAAGTGAGAAGTATCTCTGCAGCGTTCTGCTGGAATGCAAACAACTCAGGTGTGCCCTAAGGTTCAGCTTTGTCTGCCATTCTATTTAATATTTATCTATCTCCCCTTTTGTAAGAACCTTGCTAGCTTGGGCATAAATTATAATAAAATCTACACTGATGATATTCAGATTGATTTATTTTTTACCAACTCGATCTTCCTGGTCCCAAACTTTTGAATTTGTTTCCATCTGCTGGAACGCTATTAAATGCTGCCTACTACATAATAAAAACTTGCATTAAATGTAAACAAAACTGAAGTGATTATTTTAAGCCGATTTCTCCTGTCTGATGCCCCTTCAATCTTTAATTTTGAAGGATATGACCTACTAATACTATTTTAAGTTCAGAACCTTGGGTGTGATCCTAGATAGAAATCTGTCTATGCATATTCAAATGAAATCTGTGGTCAAGACAGCCTTTTTTAAATTGTTCATGCACCAAAAGGTGAAACCTCTTTTGAAACCCCAAGATTTCCGTACCATCCTTCAGGCTCTTGTTCTCTCTCACATCAAGTGTTGCAAGTGCTTGATATTGGTCTTCCAGCAAACTCCTGTAGGGCACTACAAATGGTACAGAACGGAGAATGCTGCCACTCGAATACTAACTGGGACCAAAATGCTATCTTCTCCCCATTGGCTTCCCATCCAATGGAGAATTACATTCAAAATTGCTTTATTGGTCATCATCATAATTATTTGGTTCACGCTTTTCCAGCAAAAAAAAAAAGAGTTCAAAACAAGTTCAAAGGACCCATTGCAGTACAATATTATAGTATACAGTTTTGCAAGGAGAATACAGAGTTCTCACATAGAACCAGCCAATGAGGGACAGGATTCTAAGTGCAGATCAGCGAAAAACAAGCACAGTATTTGGGGTGGGATTTGCTGTAACAGTACAGGGGGAGGAGTAACTTACACATACTCATGAAAACACATGGACCTTGACAGGGGAAAGGCAAATAGGTAAGCATTAGGTTCAGAATTTGGTAGAGGGAATGCAGGGGACTAAATTAACGGCATGGTCCTTGAGTCTACAGTCATTTGGAAGAAGGGTATTTCTTTTGAGAAGTGAGTAACACCAGCAGGGAAAAGGAAAGATATCAAGTGTAGTAGTAATTAGCAGGGTTCAAAGCTCTTAATTAATATCTCTACACCTTTGGTTAATGAAATATTTTGCATCTACAATCCAGTATGTTCCTTGAGGTCAGCTTAACGAGGCCTACTTGAGGTACCATCTCCCTGATTGGCTCACCTCGACAAAACTCATAATCGAGCTTTCTCTGTTGCAGGCCTGTTATACTGGAATACTCTACTTGATCAATAACTTCAACAAAGCCCTTTAAAAAAGCACTTAAAATCTTCTTGTTTAAGAAAGTGTTCGACCCTGACTTTTAAAGATGTACTGGGCCATCAGTATTCGCCATTTAGGGCATGTCATGGCAGGTTTGCATAACCTTACATTTTGCAGGTGAACTTTGCTGCCTAGTATGTAGTCACAGAGTGGCAGCTACTAATCTTAATAGAAGGAATGGGGGTAACCTGCATGGAGCAGCAGTTACCGTCCTTAACAGAAGAAATGGGGATAACCTGCACGGAGCGGCAGTTACCACCCTTAACAGAAGAAATGGGGTAATTTTCACGGAACAGCAGTTACAATCATAAACAGTTTGCTGGGTAGACTGGATGGACCATTTGTTCTTTATCTGCCATCATTACTATGTTACTGTTATGTAAATGAAGACAAAGGAGATGGCCAAAAACAAGACAACTTTTTATCAGAAAAATCTCCATTCATACCAGAAAAATAACTGCATTTCCATAGAAAGACAATTTATAATGCTTGGAGGCAGCTGGAACACAGATCAGAGTGTATACTGCAGAGAGAGCTATCATTCAGTGTTAACTCAATATAAAAATGATTTTCCTGTCCTTATTCCTATGCAACACTGAGCACAGCTTTGGTTTTGTAAGCTATGAAATCACAGAGTATTATCTGTGCTCTAACATTTCTCAAACCAGAAAGCTACAGGCGGGAACACTGGATTAATTAATCCTGATTTAATTATTTACTGCAACCTGAAATGGACACTTAAACTGCTCTGACTGCTCTGCAACAAGCCATCCCCCCTAATTCTTTTCATCCACTCATCCCCTAGACACATTTAAAACCTGAAGAATGGTCCTAAGTGCTGTCCCATGCGCTATGGCCATTTGGATTTTGATGGACCAAATAAAGGGCTAGCAGCATGCAAAAAAAAAGCTCCAGGATCATCATGGGTAAGTCCTGTATCCGGCTAAGTGGCACACGCTGACCGTAGCCGGATATTCAGCGGTGCCACTTAGCCTTCTGAATATCGGGCCCCTAGAGTATGGTGGCCAGGGCGGACCATTTCATTCTTGGTGCAAGGCCCATAGACCCCAGTTTATCTCTGCCTTTTTTTTTTTTCCTGTGTTTTTTTTTTTTCACAACAAAAGATCCTCTGTGCTAATCCCAGGCTTTCTTGAATTCTGTTAATGTTTTTGTCTCTATCACCTCCTCTGGGAGGCCGTTCCATGCAGCAACCCACCCTTTCAATGAAGAGGAATCTAACCCCTTGAAGCCACATACCACGTCTTCTTGTTCTAAAGCATTCATTTCTCTGAAAAAGATTTGCTTCTTGTGCTCTTGAGATATCTGAAAGTCTTTCACATCCCTCCTCTCTCCCCTCTCTTCTAGATTATACACATAGCTGGATCCTGAAATCACATCTCACAGGGCTTTTGGTGTAGCTCCTGCACTAGTTTGGTAACCTTTCTCTGGACTGCCTCCAACCTGTCTATATCCTTTCAGAATTAGATACAATTTGCTAGCTAGGGGACATCTCATCAATGACCTGTACAGAGGCATTTATCATCTCCCTTTTTCTACTGGCTATGCCTCTCCCTATGCACCCTAGCATCCCTCAGGCTTTGGCCACTACCTTATCACACTTTCAATATTCAAAGCTAGCTGTTTAAGTAACTTAGCCAGATATAACTTATCCGGCTAAGTTACAAGGTATATTCAGCAGCACAGCAAAGCCAATGAATATACGCATATATATCCACGCTTAACCATATAAGTTATTGGCTACTTTTGAACCTGCTCTATGGCATGTCTCACTCAGCCACATATCTTATGCAGCTAAGATTGAATAACGGTAGTTAGTCACACAAATTGTACGGCTAACTGGCTCCACCCTGATGCACCCACTACATGCCACAAGTTATAAGTGACATACAGCTAAGCGGTGGTCATTGAACATACAAACATATTCAGTGGCACTACTTAGCCACATAAGTTACACTTATCCTACTAAATGGCGCTGAACACACTTTGAATATTGACCTTCTAGAGCTCAGCAGACATGATCACTGCAAGCTGTCTCTCCAGGTTAGTGCGCATCAGTGTCTTGCCTCCTGTCATGTACTGCATACCATATGCATGCGTCTGCACATTTTTTTTTTTCAATAGCATCTTAACTGTCAAGCGCTCGCCCTTTGTTCAAGATTTCTTAGATCACCTCAATCTTTCTCTTCCTTTAGCAGCGTCCACTTTGTTTCAGGTCTTAGCATGATCTGCAAAAAAAAAAAAAAAAGGCAAACTTTTTTTCCACCTAAGCCTTCCGCAATATTGCTCAGAAAGACATTGAAGAGTACAGGCCTCAGGACAGATCCCTGAGGCACTCCACTAATCACCCTTCCTTCCTCCGAGTGTATTCCATTAACCACCATCCTTCTGTCATCTATCACCTAACCAGTTTCTATTCCAGTCCACCACCTTGGAGCCCACCCCCAGGCTGCTCAGTTTATTTATCAGCCTCTTTTGTGGGACAGTAGCAAAAGCTTTTGTTGAAATTCCAAGTACACCATATTAGAGGTGTGCAGTGAAAGAGGGTTTTTTTTTTAATTTGTGTTGTGTTTTTGCATTTCTTTTCTGTGTTGTTTTTTGGTTGGTTTTTTTTTTTAGTTTGGTTTGGGTTTTGTTTTATTTCAGCATGTGCTAAAATGAAATAATTGAAAAGAAACAAAATTCCGAGGTCGCCCCCCTCCACCCTTAGTTTAAAAACGATAATAGTGTCTGGCCTGGGAATTACCTTCTTAATCCTACCTCCTGCCAGAGCTTTTAAAAATAGATTAATGGCAGGTCCCAGACTCCCTGTCCCCCTATCTAATCAATAGACAAGAAAGTAGTTCTGGGCCTCTGCCAGCCAGCACCCTGATCCCCCATCGGACTCCTCCCGCTCCCCGGAAGCCCCTGAAATCTCCCATATTGAGCTGGAAGCAGGACACCCCCCTTACCTGCTTCCCACTCTAGCATGATTTTCTAGCATCGTGCTGACAATGTTACAAGGTTTGGGGGGGTTATTACATACCTACAAATACAGATCTCAGAGCAGTAATACCTTATTGCACTGAATGAAATTTACAACATGGCCATCATAGCTAGGGTAACATTGTCAGACCGACGACGCTAGATGCCCAGCTGGAAGCAGGTAAGGGGGAATCTTGCTTCCAAAACAGCAGAGAGAGTTTTTGGGATGTTGGGGGAGGGGGAGAGGGCGTGGCAGAAGCCGAGATCAAAGTTCTTGTACAACATTTGAGTTGGTTGGAGGGAGGGGGGGGGCAAGACCCAACAATTTTTTTTTACAGGGTGGGCATCCATAATAACAAAAAACACATAGCAAAATTACATTATGGACATGAAAATTATTATTTTTATATTGTTTGCAAGCGAAGGCACATTTCTACACCATTGCACGCCCCTGATCTAATTCTCTAGTCACCCAGTTGAAGGTTTATTTATTTACTGTATTTATTGTGATTTATAATTCACCTTTCAGACACTTCAAAGCAGATTACATTCAGGTACTGTAAGTAGTTTCCTGTCCCCGGAGGGCTCACAATCTAAGTTAGTACCCGAGGCAATATTGTGTCAGACAAATCCTGATTAGCCTCCCAGTGGTAAAAAACCATGCTGTCTTGGATCGTGCATCCTGCTGGATTCAGGCTACTTCACTATCATGTCCTTTACTAGAGTCTCTATTAGTTTATCATAACATACTTTCCCATAACATACTTTCCCATAACATACATGCAGTTTCCCCACATACTTCCTGTTACCACTGTTACAAAGAGGGGCAACGTCCTCCCTGCTTCAGTCCCACAGAACCACTCTCATCCCTCAGGGTCAATTGAACAGATCCCTTCAGTGGACCTGCTAGAAGCCCCTCCAAATTATCTTTGTCTCCTAGGTTACATCCTATCTGGTCCTCATCACTGTGTCTGCTTTTAGGTTTGCTGTTCCATGCAAAAAGCCAAATGCTATGGCACCTGCACTGCCATATGAACCCTTTCCAAGTATCTATCCCTTCCTCAGTGAATAACTGAAAAACAGTGTCTCTCTTTAGCATTTCTGCTTTTTCCTTGTTTTCCACATATTCCTCCACTCTTTTAGTCCCACTGCTGCCCTTCTTCCTTTCACTGGCCTACCTGAAAGTCCTGTTGCCTCACATTGGCTGTCCTGACTACCCTCCCTGCTTCTCTCAGCTTTCCCGGGTATCCTTTCTTGTCCTCCTCTTTCTGAGATCCCTTCGTGCCTTTTGAGCATTCAACATTTTTACTCTTACTTTTCAGCCACCTCTTTTGAAAACCAAACTGGTCCCATCTTCCTCTTACTTGTATTTATTTTCCTAACATAAAGGTTTGTAGGCCTTACTGTAGCTTCTTCTAGTTTAGCTTGCTCTTCTACAACACAGACTTTTTCACCATACCAGTGCCCTCTCTAAGGTATGATTCATCCTCTTGAAGTCCAGCACTCTGACCTTTGTACGACCCTTTCTGCAAGTGCTCTTAAATTAAACCATAGTATCATATAATCACTGGAGCACTCAACAATACCAACCTGGATACTAGAACCCCCTCCCCATTCATAAGTGCCAGATCCAGCATTGCCCCTTCTCTCTTGGGTTCCATTACCTGAGGCGCACCCCTTGAAGAGAATCCAGGGTCGCTCTGCTTCTATCCAGGTCTGTAGATGGGGATGTTCCAATCAATATCCAGTATGGTAAATTTGTTGCAATCCTAAATATGCCATTGGTTAGATCTCTGCCGGGTACGTCAGCTGGTAAAAGAGGTCTGTAGGTCACTCTGGTGTAGATAGAACTGTCCTGACGCTCCTCCCCCACAACTGGTCCAGGATGATAGAGAGTAAGTACATAAGAACATGCCATACTGGGTCAGACCAAGGGTCCATCAAGCCCAACATCCTGTTTCCAACAGTGGCCAATCCAGGCCATAAGAACCTGGCAAGTACCCAAAAACTAAGTGTATTCCATGTTACCATTGCTAGTAATAGCAGTGGCTATTTTCTAAGTCAACTCAATTAATAGCAGGTAATGGACTTCTCCTCCAAGAACTTATCCAATCCTTTTTTAAACACAGCTACACTAACTGCACTAACCACATCCTCTGGCTACAAATTCCAGAGTTTAATTGTGCGTTGAGTGAAAAAGAACTTTCTCCAATTAGTTTTAAATGTGCCATATGCTAACTTCATGGAGTGCCCCCTAGTCTGTCTATTATCCGAAAGAGTAAAAAACCAATTCACATCTACCCGTTCTAGATCTCTCATGATTTTAAACATCTCTATCATATCCCCCCTCAGCCGTCTCTTTTCCAAGCTGAAAAGTCTTAACCTCTTTATTCTTTCCTCATAGGGGTGCTGTTCCATTCCCCTTATCATTTTGGTAGCCCTTCTCTGTACCTTCTTCATTGCAATTATATCTTTTTTGAGGTTCTGCGACCAGAATTGTACACAGTATTCAAGGTGCGGTCTCACCATGGAGTGATATAGAGGCATTATGACATTTTCTGTTCTATTAACCATTCCCTTCCTAATAATTCCTAACATTCTATTTGCTTTTTTGACTGCTGCAGCACACTGAGCTGACGATTTTAAAGTATTATCCACTATGATGCCTAGATCTTTTTCCTGGGTGGTAGCTCCTAATATGGAACCTAACATCGTGTAACTACAGCAACAGTTATTTTTCCCTATATGCAACACCTTGCACTTGTCCACATTAAATTTCATCTGCCATTTGGATGCCTAATCTTCAAGTCTTGCAAGGTCCTCCTGCAATGTATCACAGTCTGCTTGTGATTTAACTACTCTGAATAATTTTGTATCATCTGCAAATTTGATAACCTCACTCATCGTATTCCTTTCCAGATCATTTATATATATATTGAAAAGCACCGGTCCAAGTACAGATCCCTGAGGCACTCCACTGTTTACCCTTTTCCAATGAGAAAATTGACCATTTAATCCTTCTCTCTGTTTCCTGTCTTTTAACCAGCTTGTAATCCACGAAAGGACATCGCCTCCTATCCCATGACTTTTTAGTTTTCGTATACTCTGCTCCTAGCTTATTTCTAGCTTCTGACTACTTTTTTTTTAATACAACCACTCAGTTCTGCTTACTAGCTGCCTTACAGATTTTTTAAAATAAACACTGTAGTCTTTCCCTATACATCCTGCATTTCAACTAATGTGTATGTGTTTATTTATTTATTTATTTAGATAGTGTCACCCTTCCCTATCCTTCCTAAACATGTTATAGCATGGTATGGCCATTTCTACTTTACTGTTATGTTTTACTCCACTAATTTCATTTCTTTGTCCAGGGGTAGGGAACGTTGACAGCCCGAATCAGCTGATTTCCATCCACCACCACCCCTTATCTAGCTTAAAGTCCTGTCTATGTAAGATCTGAAGCTCTCACCTCGGATCACATGCGCCATCGAGTACTGCATAGCCTTTTATGAAGCCTCCAAAAGTATGAAAAGACTTGCAGATTTGATTACAAGGAAATTCTATAGTTGCTAGTTTTGTGGACACAAAGGGGAGGATAATGCCTTTCACCGCTGAAGGAGTAGGCTTCATATCTTGAGAACTTTGGTTTTCTCTAAAATCCATCCCTAACTTGGTTTCTTTCCTTAGTTCCCCACCGTCTGGTCCTTTTCCTTCACTGCCCCCAAACAGCTAATTAAAAGGAGCTGACAGTTCTCAGCTGTTTTCTGGAGGTGGTTTCCCCTCTCCTCTCTACTGACTATTTTAATCTGCAGCTCATGGATCCACTTCGAAGCTAGTAAGCTGTCAAATAAAAATTTCCAAAAGCAAATTGCTTTTATAATTAATTTAATTATTATTGCAGAGTTCGGTTATGTGTTGCTTTAATGAACACAATCAGGAATTAACACCTCCCCTCCTCCCCCTCCCCATTCCCTCCTGTCTTTAAGTTGGCTGGAAGGAAAAAAAATGAGTAATTAAAGTTTGGGTTGGTTGTTTGTTCGTTAAACGATACATGTTTTAATTATCCATTGAGGCTGTCCATGCTCTGATGCCAGTCACGGAACTCTATTAAGAAAACAGCCACAGCTTTCTCCACTGGGCCGTCAAGTTGATTCATCCTTATCAAAATAGTTGGGATTTTTTGCAACTGTTTTGTAAGCACGTAATTTTGAATGACTTAGAAAGGTGTGACAGTTTTGGATACTTCTTTTGAAATGTTAGTATAGAAAAAAAATTTAAATATATGCATAGTAGATGAGGGCAGGAAAAAGACAAATTATTTTTTATTTATTTTTTTTATTTATTTTTATATACCGACATTCGATCTGAGATATCACATCGGTTTACATTCGGGTACTGTAGTTCCTCCAGCCTGCCCAGCTGCTTTCCTTTGGATAGATAGACACATAAAATCCCAAACTTTTAAACCCACACCAGCTTCCCTGTCTTTTACCCAGCCCCTCAGTCCTGTCCCTACCACTGGCATTCTCCGCATCTGTCCCAAGCATGCCCAAACTCTTCCGTAATACCAATCTTCACTGCCTTTTGATGGATGCTTGGAGTGGCCTGTCAGCAGAGAAGTACTTCTGCAAGTTTCTTCTGAGCCTAACAAGGAGTAGAGGAAGATGACAGCAGATAAGGGCCAATTGGCTCATGCAGTCTGCCTGGCGATCCCTGTCATATTCTCCTCAGGAGATATCTCAGATGTCAGCTGGGAAAGTTTGATTTATGTGAATGATGTGTGAATACATTCATACCACAAGCAGAAAAAAAGCAAATGTGAATTATTCACAAAAATAATAATTTCTCCTTAATTTTTTTACTTCAGTCTCAAGGAAGTATATTATTAATTGCCTATTTTTAAAATTGTCGCTGGGACTTGACTGTTTGCGGCACTTAAATCCCATGGAAAGTGGCAATGACGTAGGGAGAATGTGCATCTTGGTTGCGATGAGCCCTGGAACCCAGTAATGGGAGATATGGGATCTGTACATTGAGATCAACAAAATGCAGCCTCCCCAAGGTACCGTAATCGCGACTCTCACACCTCCCAGAGACTGGCGAGCAAGCCTTTTCAGTGGCCAGCCAGCCCTGCTCTTTGGAAGTCATTGCCCGAAGCCCTGTATTCCACCACTCGGAAACAACTGAAGGCCGATTTATTTAGATGGGCATTCCAGCTTGGGGATTAACTTCCACTCCGCTTTTCCTCTCTTCCTCCTCAGGCTGTCATTCTCAGTTATTAGAAGCTGATACCTGCAGGTTTTAATTTAAGAGAAGTAAATGTTTATACTGGGCAACATTTTGTTGTTGTTGTTGTTGTTGCTAGTCTCGTTTTTGATGTTCCTTGCCCTTGAACTGTGAAAAGGCAGGGAATAAATTCTTTTGAATAAATCAGTAGGGACATGCATTACTAGCTAGCTGCCACGATTCTGCGTTGGCTTGTGATGCGTTTTGACGCTGCCTGAGCACCCTTTTGGGGCAAACAGTGATGTTCTCATTCTAACTCTCTGGCGTACGGTCACCAATGTTTCTCTTACACAGAACACTAGCGCTGAATGTGACTTGCCTCCATCTTGTAGTTGCATGGATGTCTTCCCGGGAATTGGCCTCAAGTTGTGATAACCGAGGCGGGTTATAAAAGTCCATGCTCCCATCTCCACTCTCTGTCCAGTTCTCACTAGATAGATTTTACCATTTTGATTCTGGACAGATGCCCTAGGGAAGGGGTCCCCAAACGTTTCAAGGGAAGGGGCATATAGGGCAGTTGACATCACTAAAGGGTGGAGGTTGGGATGGTGTGACCTCTTGGAGTTGGTTGAGTGGGCAAGGGGATGGCATGTCTGGCCCCTTGAATGATTTGAAATGCTAGTAAAAAGGAGGGGCCGCTGTTGTATGATGCACGCCCTCCTTTTCCATTCCTCTCATTCCCTCTCATTCTGTCTCCCCTTCATGTCATTCTCTCCCTCCACCTCTCTTCCCTCTCCCTCACTCCATTCCCCTTCCTTTCTCTCCCTTCCTTTTACTTCACTCTCACTCACCCCCCCTTATCCTGGCAGGGCCTGCTCTCCCTGCCAGCAGATACTTTCATCTGCGTAGATCCGGCCAGCTTTTCGGCCACCGGTGCGGCCCATCCTCCCCGTCAGTGGGCTGTGTTCACCAGCCCGGATCCTACTGACTTTTCTCCCGCTGGCAGGGCCTAGGAAACCTCGCCAGCGTTTCTGCCACCTCTGTTCCCAAAAAAAACAAAACAAAAAATAAACTTCCTTTGTGGGTTGGATCCAGCTTGGCGTAGGGGAAAGCAGGACAGAGCCTGGAGAGAAAATTTAAGCAAACTGTGAAAGAAGAGGCAGTCCGACCTAGGAATCTGCTGTCTTTTTCCATTATTTTGATGAAACTTCTCTAAAAAATCAATTTAACCGTGTCACTTACTGATGCAGAGTTTACAGGGAGGCTTGGGGAGCTGGAAAAAAAAACTTCAAAGGAAAAAAAAACAAACCCAACCAACTAATACAGAAGGGTGAACTCAAACTGCCAGCATACAGCTGCCTTAGAAAATCTGCAGCGGTAGCCAGCGGTGCTGTTAAAAAGCTTTTAAGCACCCCCATCATCACTAATTCATTTGGCTTTTGGTTGTAATGGCTCAGAACTTCACAATGTATGTCTTCTTTTACATCTTGTGGGTTTGCACATGTGCCATCGCCGGTGCAGCGCGCCAGCGTCTTGCTAAATATTTCATCACTGCTCCAGCACTTTTTCAGACACCTGTTTGCAGGAGGAAAAGTTTTCTGGGAGGTCACCCTTGAGGGAAGGCGAGACGGGCACGCCATGAGCAATGTCACCAATGCATGAAAATGTGGGATTTTTTTCTATAATTTCTTTTTTTTTTTTTATACTTTTCCAGATTTCTTGCAGACACATTTAACTGTTGCCATTTTTTTTGGGGGGGGGGGGGTAATTTTATAATTGCTTGCATAGATTTAAAGTTGATTGCCCATAAACCTTAAATCAGATTTCAAAAGGGGAAACCACAAGCACACTTTGGAAAATCTTCCCAGAAGAACTATCCTACCCCCTTGAACGCCTGATCATTTGTGCCGACATAAATTTTTTTTTTTTTTTTTTTTTTTTTAGGAAGAATACATGCATGTTTGTGAAAATGCAAAAGTGCATGTGTCAATGTAAACCCGCCCCCAACCCCCACCGTTGGGAACACTTCCTCTGCCTGTAGGGTAAAAATGAACGCACATATAGCGTTGCCAGCTGGCTCCAGATTTTCAGGACAGGTTGAGTCAGTCCTGGTTTTACCCCACTGCATGCAAGAACCTGTCGTCTTGCTTTCCTAAGGAACTGCAATATGGAAGTCAGAACTACAGGTCTCTGCATGCAGGACTGGATCAACCTATCCTGAAAATCTGGAGCAAGGTGGAAACCCTAAGCGCACGTACACGAGCATGCTTACCCCACTGATGTCATTTCACTTCGTTTACAGACACGAGGCAGGCAGCAGTCCAGAAAAAAGCCTATTTCCGCTCAGTTGTACCTACAGAAATGGCTTCTGAAAATGATCCTCCCTGTACAAGGCTGAGATTCACCCATTTATGCCCCAGGAGATAATCCCCCGGCTCCTGAGCACTGCAGCATCACCCTGGCAGAGCCTGATCCCTCAGCAATGCAGACAGGTCCCGTCACTCACGGCATTTCTGCAGACAGGTCACGTTTACTTGGTTTATTTTTAACTGACTCTTGGTAAATTTACTGACAATCCTAGGCGCCTATTCTGTGTGGGTGCTTGAGAATCCCCCCCCCCCCCCAGTATTGTCTCCTGCAGGTCTCTGCGGATCAGAGGAGGAGCTGGGGGCAAGAGGTTAGAGGGAAGGGAGCAAGAGCAAGAAAGGGGGTGGAGTGGCCAGGGAGGGCAGCTGATAGGGGAGTTAAACCAAGAGAGAGGGTCTGTGAAAAGCAAGAGGATCATGGTGGAGGTAAGAGGCTGCAGAGGTGAGAGGGATGAAAGTAGCAGGGGTGGGGGGAGATTAGGAGAAGGATGAGCTGTGGTGAGACAGCTGGCGGTGGCACATAAAGAGCTGTATACATGGAGGAAAGATAACAGAAATGAAAGAGAGACCAGAAAATAAGTTTTAAAAGAAAAGGAATCAGGAGGCCAAGAGCAAACAGAGAAAGAGAACAGATTCAAGCTAGAGACACAAAGTTTGGCAAATTGTTGAAGTTTTATGAAGATATCGCTGCTAGCTGAGATAGGGCTGTGGTGAGGTGGTGGGGGTGGGGGTGGAGGACAGGTGGTATCAGCCCCTTTCTTCCAGCTCTGCAGTCACCGGGGTCAGTAAGATATTTTACTGGAAGGATGGGGAAGGGGGAGGCGGTTATGGGATGAGTAATGCCATGGGCTGAAAATCTCTCTTTTTAAAATTGTTCCTCTTTGGCAGTTCCAGTATTGAGAGGAGCTACGGTCAAGTCTTGAATTGAAGGGAATACCATTCCCCTTTATTCACAAAATTCAAATAAATACATAGATAAATAAAACTTTCCCCTGTTGTCCTGCAGAAGATGTCGGTTATCCCTGGGTTTATTAAGCTGAGGGTGGGAAGAATCATATGCAGCAGTGGCCCTGGAGATGCTGAGCTGCCAGGGTTCAGGGCATGCAGGGGGCGGAGGGTCTTACGTGGACGCTGCAGGCCTGGGACTGGCTCTGGCCTGGAATCTGTGAGTGCCGGGAGAAGTGCTGCAGGGGGGCGGGGCGGCAGGAGCAGTTCCGGGGGCAGGGGGGGGGGGAAGAGATGTGCGAAGGGAAATGATCCAAGTCTGTGGAGGAGGAGGAATCTCAAATTGAGAGGTGAGGTGAGCCTGCTGATGAAGAGAAACCCAATGTGCTGTGCAGGGAGAGGTGCCCCCAGGAAAGCCCCGGGACTTACGCGCACAGGGGGTGGAAGGGGCAGCTTTTCGGGGTTCACGCGCATATCTTACACGTGTAACCCTTTGAAGATCTGCCCCTATGCAAAGTGTGCACTAAAAATGATAGAAAAGAAAAAAAATGAAATTTTGTGTTTTGTGTCATTGACATCATCTATATCAAGGAAGCACATTCTTACTGAGGAGGATCCCTCTGAGGAGTGCCAGCCTAGGAAGAGGAACTGGGAAGGGAACAGAGGTAAGATGGGTCATGGGGAAATGGGGAGCAGAGCAGGCTAAGGGGGATGTAGGGAGTGGAGCAAGCAGAGGGGCATTAAAACTCCTGCCCCCAAACATAAAAGTCAAAAGTATGCCCATTCAGGAGAGGGAGAATTGAAAAAGTTCAGCGGGAGTAAGGAGGGGAGGGAGAAAGACGCTACGATGGTGGGAGAAGGAAGAAGAGATCAGGAGAATGTGAGAGAAAAGGGGTGGGTTGAGAGAGTGGTGAGGGCGCGGGGTAGAGGTTGGGGAGAAGAATGGCTGAAGGGACTTTGAGTGAATCCCTAGCTTTTGTTTTAATCACCTGAGTCTTCCCCATATCCACATTACCTGCTCTTCTCTGGACATTGAGGGGTTGATTTTTCCACGCATAAAACCTTGTTTTGTGTGCCGAAATGCTGCTTTGGACATCAGCCAGGCATTCCTGTGGATTAAGATACAAGTGTAGCCCTATGGTTTGCACACTTTTACCTGCACTTGAAGTAGGCGCTTCAGGGTAGGGCGGAGTTATAGTTGGGTAAAGGATTTACACATAGACTGTCGATTTTCAAAAGGGTGCACGTAAATCTACATGCAGAAGGTTACACCTGCTTCAAGCAGGGAATACGTTTTCAGTGTACATGTTGCACGCGTACTGGAACAACCCACCAGTTTTCAAAGCAGGCATGCGCATAA
The DNA here is from genome assembly GCF_901001135.1 of Rhinatrema bivittatum. Lineage (NCBI taxonomy): Eukaryota > Metazoa > Chordata > Amphibia > Gymnophiona > Rhinatrematidae > Rhinatrema > Rhinatrema bivittatum. The sequence goes on along the minus strand of NC_042626.1, from coordinate 24,200,282 downwards.
GTCTGCTTTCAAAATTTAGGCTTACGTCTGCCTGCAAAAGTGCCCACAGACTTTAGTCCGGTGCAGCCTTAGGGTTGCCAACAGTCTAGATTTTCGCCGGATAGTCTGGATTTTCAAAGTACCATCCGGAAGCCAGACAGAGGGTTAAAATGTCCAGAAATTGTCTGGATTTTAACCCTCCAGTTCAGCGCAGCAGCCATATTTCAAACCCGTACCTGAAGTGGCTATGGTTTAACTCCACAGCCAAAGATGGCACTACATTACTATAGAGAAGTTGGTTGCACAACACCCCTTCTCCCTGCTGTCTTCAGCAGCTAAGGGATCCCCTCCTACCTGCAGCACAACAGCAGGAGGCCTAGCGGGGACTTCATCATCTCTCCTCTGTCGCCCATGGCACAACAGAAAGATGCCCAACAGATCCATTGCTATCTCCTTTCCCTTCCACCTGCCCGCAGTGCGCCACATGACTGGAAGAGGCCCATCAGGGCCCTTAGCATCTCCCCCCCCCCCCCCTCCAACCCGCGTGCAACATGAAGAGGCCTAGTGGGCGTCTTCAACATCTTCCTTCCTGCCTATGGCAAGACAAGAGGACCATAGAGGCTGCCAGCGTGGTAAAACAGAGAAGCCCTAGATGAGAGATCCTGTTGGGGAGGGGGCGGAAGGAGAGAGCCTGTTGCGGGGGTGCAAGGAGGGAGCCCATAATTATTGGATGTTAGTCAATTCATTATCTGTTTTGAAAAATGCATACTTCCAATTTGTATGGTTTCACGATTATGGTTTTTATATTTCTTGGTTTTATTGTTTGTTTTATGAAGAATGAAAATGTGTGTTCCATTTTTGCACTATTTAAAAAGGCCGGCTTGTTGCAGTTTCTAGTTCAGTTTTTGTCTGCACATTTCTAGTTATACTTTATGGTCTATTTATTCTGTATTTGGTGAGGGTCTGTCTGTGTTCTGCATGTGTGATCGAGGTGGGGTATTCTGCTAGCATGTCGTTTCTGTGTAGGGATCTATAGAAGCTTGGCGTGTTCTGCTCTCCTAACAGGTTGTGTATTGGTGTTTTTGGTGCTTTCTGCTGGCCAAGCCCACACCCAGCACACATTACATTAGGCCTAATACATATGGGTTCCAAGTGTTTTTCTTTTCTGGTTGGCACCACAGCAGCTCATGTAATTATAATATGCAATGCTGTAAGTGATATTTTTACCTCCAAAGACTGTACTTCTGTACATCTGTTACAATAACTGAATAGTTTTTTAATTGTGAGTGGGGGAGGGCAGGGGGGAGAGGGTCATACAAATGCCTGGGGCATCTAGTGGTGGGTAAAGAGGTGCGATATAAGGTTAAAAAAAAAAAAAAAAAAAGACAGGTTTTCCTAATGGTGGGGTTGGCAGTTCTTAAGTAATTGTAGTTTTCCCAATTGTTGTAATAGAATGCAATTGGTATTTTTATATTTGCAATCATTTGGTTGCACCACACTTTGTGCACATTTTTCTAGTAATAAGGCAAGTATTAAAAGTATAAAATAGCTGTGTGGAAGGACATAGGCAAAACTCTGTGCATCCAAGGGTTTGGAATTTTCACAGTTGAAAGTTGGCAAACCCTATGTGGGCTGTTTGAGAATTACCCTTGTAAATATGAACTGGTCAATCAAGCTCATGACCCCCCTGTTTTTTGGTTTGTTTTTTTTTGCTGAGGGGCTGCAGTTTGTGTTGAGTTTAGCAGCCCTGATCATTTAAAAAAGTTGGCTTCCATGGCGACAGCTGGCAACCCTGACCATGGGGATCATTTTATCTCAGAGCCAGTTGCTGTGACCTTGAATTATGGTGCTGATTCCTCTGTGTTCGTATGTGTAAAATTAAATATGCACTCTTTTATAGCTCTAGGAAACTGGGAATTTAAGGAGAATACACAAGAGAACAGAGATGCTGAGGATAATTTTTAGACACAAAAGCTAAGGTTAAAGAGCGGTAGCAATTGAATTTATCTCCCAAGTTTCAGGTTCAGAGTCTTTTAAAGAAATACTTGGTGACCCTTTTCCCCAACCATGTCCTTGTTTTTGTACCATTGCATGTATTCAATCCTAGTTCCCTTGAGGAGGGAATCCAGAAGTTCAGCTTCAGGTATGCAACAGGGTAAAGCCTCACTCTGTCCTTGAGGACCTGGGACCATCTTGTCACTCCATGAAAGTAGCTTTCCAACAAAATGTCTGTGGTCCTCTTCACTGTCTGTTGTAGCCACGCACTTGGAAAGGCAGAGTGGAGTCCCCGCAAGTCTGTCGCCCGAACGCTTTAGGATTAACGAAAACCCACTTAGTAGTTGTACAGGTACCTATACCCTTTCTAGCAAAGTATAAGGCTTACATTCTGATAGCAAAGGGAATATTCTAGTAATAGGAGGTTCAAGGGGAGTTGGTGGTTGTGGTGATTGATAGGATGGTCCATCAACCTGTAAAGGTGGTGCCGTAGTCTGGGGTTATAAAGGTGACTCAAGGAGTCATCTTGAGAGATCACAAGAGAGGCAGCATAGGGATCGTGCTCTGCCCAAACTTCAGTGAGGGAAAGGATGTCAATTGTTCCTTTTCCCTTGGGGAGAGTGTGTTTCTCCCAGCTGTAGGATTGTTTGGACCTGATCCAGAAGAGTCGCTATCCAGAGGACAGGGGTGGCCAACTCCAATGCTCGAGAGCCACAAACAGGCCAGGTTTTCAGGATATCCACAATGCGTACACATGAGGTAGATTGGCATTCAGTGGAAGCAGTGCATGCAAATCTATCTCATGCATATTCATTGTGGATATCCTGAAAACCTGGCCTGTTTGTGGCTCTCGAGGACCGGAGTTGGCCACCCCTGCCCTAGGACATCAGGGTGGAGTTTCATCCAGTCTTCAACATCAAAGTATTTGAGAAGTATTTCTGAATTGGGAGTAGAGGATTCCTTAGCTCTGAGGGGTATCTTGGGAAGAAGAAGTGTTCAGGACCTTGAGGAAGTCTGAGTTTTCCTAGCTGATTTCTTCAAGGAGTATGAAGATTTGACTTCGATACTGTGGAAGTGCCTAAACTGTGTCCGATTTGTCTTGCTGATTCTTGTATTTTTCTACATTTTGTATCACCAGGACTTATTTTTTTGCTTCTAGTAAACTTGTTTTCTTGAGGATTATGTATTCTTTTTTAGGACTCTTGGCGGTCCTGCGGGAATAATTCCCGCCCCTGTCCCACAGAGCCCCTATTCCCCCCACCCTGCATGACTGGTCCAGTGCTCGTGGGGGCTGGGAAGATGTCTCCCGCTACCCCAAGAAGGGGGATTACACAGTAATTTTTGAGCCACTTTCCCATTAGATCGCCTCATTTCTAGTTTTGTAAGACCGAAATAAGTCTCCCAGTGCCAGACCATAGACAAGTGGTGCAGCGGCATCCCTGGTCAGGCTTTAATTCATTTTCTGCAGCTTGAAGGGGTGGTGCTGAGAGACTTGCTGGCACCAGCTTAAACATAATAAATTACTCAAGTGCAAGAGATTAGTTAATAAACTGTCAAAACCCTGTGAAGTGTTTCTTTGTCAGAGATGGTGAACATTCCTAATTTTCTCTTGGGATAAATAGTTCTAGTAAAGCCTTCACAGCATCCCCTACTCAGAAACTCTCCCCGTTCTCTTTCTTAAAAAGGTGACTTCACCACCTATGGAAGACCAGCGCTTCAAAAGCTGACACGTTCCACCCCTCAGCTTTCTCTCCCAGAGGAATTAAAAATTCACTTTAACATTTCTCCACAAATGACATCAGATGTACCAGATCTGCTTGCTCTGTGCTGACAGCGGTGTCATAAGTGACATCACAGAGCACCTGGATCAAATACTGCATGGGTCTTGTTATCAGCGACCTCCTTCTCTCTGCCTTGGGCAGTTCCTAGCACAGTTTGGCTGATGAGGTAGATAGATAGATCACCAGGTTCAAGTTTCAGTTAAAAAAGACTGAAAGTCAGTTTCTGTGCACAGTGTTGAAATGGCACATCTTATGCCTGACAACTTAACTTCTCGTAACTGTTAAAGGAAAAATTCCACAGAAAAGGCCCTGGAAGGAAAAGCTTGGCCAGAAAGACCTGGGAGACTTTTTTCCCAATTCTTATTTTACTGCTTTTTGCAGACACACTTGCTTGCATCACAATATTTTATTTCTACGGAAAAGTTTTTTCCTTCCTGAAATTAAGTCCTCGAGCAAACAATGCGCTATTTCATAACTGGATCAGCTAATTACTTGCAAGTACGTCGTAGATGTTTTGCCCGATGCTTTAGATGAGGAGAAGTAAGGAGAATGGCACAATAATTCCCTGATGAGAGCCAGATGGATTGGACTAAGGCAAAATGACCATGCATAAGGACTCTCTGATAAAATCTGGATGGCAGAGGTATTGCTCGGTACTTAGAAGATCTGGGGCTTGAACACATATAGTCTTGTTCCCCCAGATTTTGATAATTAACTCAACAATTCTGATCAGTTCCTCTTCCCATTCCCCCCTCCCCTGAAACTCATCCTGTAGAAACACATTAGAGTTACTAAAATCCTGCTGGTCTTACGGGGACAATTTTGAAAATTGTCACTAACCACAAAGGAAGAGACAAAGGTTTCACCAATTCTATTTCACTTGGTGAAGCACTCCTTTTCACAAAATTACTTAATCCTACTTTCCTTCTCTCCGTATAATAAATAAATTGTGCATAAAATAACTTAATACTGAAATTTACATCCCAATTACTGGATTCTTGGCAGATTCTGGAATTTTTTACTTAATCAGCATATGAAATATCTAAAAATATGCTACATAAGCTTTTGAAACCACAGAGATTCCTTTATCAGATGTCACATTAGAGATGATATTCACGTCTGACGAAGGGACCTTTGTGGTGTCAGTAGCTCATGTGTGACATTTTTGGATGATACTTAACACTGATCCAATAAAAGCCAACAAAGGCTGCAGAGAAACCGGTTTATTCCAGGAGCCATACATTTACTAGATCATTCTGTTACATATGCCAGTCATTAGACTGAAAATATAATGCTTTTTCTACCTTTGTTATCTGGAAGAGGGTTGTTTTTTGGTATTAGTCGTAATCTGATTTCCTCTTGTCTCTTCTCCTAAATCCTTTTCCAGGTGGTTCTTTCCATTTTACTTTTTTTCTCTGTCCTGTCCATCACTTCCTCCTCTTCCTGACATCTGTATTTCCCTTTCATCTTATTTTTCTTATTTCTCTATTCTCTGCCTCTATATCTCTCCTTTACTTCACCATCACTTCACTCTATCCACTCACACTTGGATCTCATCCCTCCTTCTCCCTCATTCCTCTTTTATTCTTCACTATCTCCCATCCCCTCCAATTCTCATTGCCCTAACACTCCACTTTCCCCATCTCAGCTTTCGCTTTCCACTTCTCCATCACATTTACTCATCCTTAAATACTCTCATTCAGTTTCTCGCTTTTTGAATTGATACAGGCCTAGTTGTTGTTTTAGTTTTACTTTTATTTTTACTGTTAAATATGTTTATTTGTGAAGTCTTTGATTGCTATGTTATTTTATGAATGTTTTTTATTTGATTTCATGGATTTGGTTATTTTATGTTTATATTATGTATGTGATCGAATGTAAACCATTTTGATCAATTTTTAATTGAAAAGGCAGTAGAACAATTTTAAATAAATAAATAAATCACTTGATTGCTCGCCCATCAATCTGCTGTCTGGCTCCCTTCTTCCCCATCAGCTACCTCCTCTCTTGCTTACCAGTCCCTATCATCCCCACACCGCCTTTTCAGCATCTCTCTCAGCCATTGAATTTCACGGCTCCTCTCATGTTCTCCTGTCCAGTTTGACTCCCTCACTCTCCATTATCCCTTCTAATGTGTCCCCCATCCCATTATTCCCTTGCCTCTAATATACTTTCTGCTATCATACACCCGCCCTCCATTACCTCTTCAGGCTTGCATATTTCTCTTAGCCATCCCCTTCACCCCTCTCTCCATCTGAAACCCTTTATCCTCTCAATCACTACCTCTGGTTTCATTCCCCCTGTACCCCATCACACTTTTGGCTGTCTTACCTCCTTTAGCTCGTCACCATCCTCCTCTTCCTTACCTTTGATTTTGTAACCCTCCTTTCCCCTTCACCATCTCTGGTTCTCTCTTATAGATATCCTACAATGCTATCTCCAACTTTCTTTCATATAGACCTTCCCCCTCTAGCCCTCTCTCACCCACTGCCCCACACATATCCCCTCCTCCCATATAGTTTTATGATTACCCCCATACCTTGGTTCTTTCATCACCTCATGGCCCAAGTTTGTATTGCTGATTTCAAGAAAATGGACAAGGAAACTGCATTCATATCCCCTTCTCATGTTCTCCCCCCAAAGTAGCTATCCTCCTCCGTGCATCTCTTGGCATTCAACTCTCTCCTCCCCAACATTCACCCTGTTTGTGCCGACTCCTCCTTACCTCCCCCAAATGCTCAACTCCCCCAATCAACCAATCCCCTTGCCCACCATTCCCTCAAGCATTCATCTCCTACAACATCCATCCTCTCTCACACCCCAACACAAGTATGCATCCCCTCTTCATTTTACCCCCTTTCAGCATTTACCTCTTTTTCCCTCCCTTCAAATCCTCACCTGCTCCCTGACTTGTGCTCCTGGGGGTCTCTTTCCTTCTTCTTCTTTCTGCCCTTAGCTGAGTCCCAGGATCTCAAGCTGCCTCTGTGTCTCTTCGAGCCCCTCCCCTCATGCCGCCTATTGAAACAAAAAGGGACAGGTTGGGAAGGGATGAAATTGGAGTGGACCCAGCAGAACAGAAAACAATTGCTTTGCAACTTTCTCCAGCCCATCTCTTCCTATTCCCTGCAGGCTACCTGGGGGGGAAGGGGTTGAGCTGTTTATGGCTGCCTGACATTCAGTGTACGGGCCATATAGGTGGGGCATGAGCCCTGGGTGCCCATGATTAGCCACATACCAACTGGATGGGGAAAGAGTAGAGAAGCTGGATTCCTGATAAGAGCCAGCTGGGAAGGCTGTACACTGCAATGCAAAATGTATTCATGCATAAAACAAGGAAAATGTGAAAAATAAAATAAAGGTGAAAGGATGGGTCATTTTTGTCTAGACAGACAGATGGGGAGGGGGAAGAAGGAGCAAGAGAAGAATGGAAGAATTTCTCGCTTAGCCTTAGAGCCTTGATTGAGTTCAATCAATGCAGCCAGGCTACTAACGAGACACAATCAGATTCAGCGATTAGAGATATCCTTCAGGGAAATGAAGCTGACAGCTGCTAGAAAGTTGAAACTTTTTGTGTGTGTGCAAGAGACCCCTGAATAAAAATTGAGGCGCGGGGGGGGGGGGGGGGAGATGAAAAGGATTGTTGAACAATGAAAGAAACTGGACTAACTTCCGCAATACTAGTTGCATTTATTGGGCCGGTCTCCCATTCTTCCTGAATGAGGATACAAACATCATGTTAACCGTGCGCCTCCGGGCCTGCTTTTTCAACTGCCATCCAATTGATTTCTGGGGCCATGCACTTCTGAAACTCTATAGCAACCCTGGGACAGCAAGTTCTAGTCTGCAGCAGGAAATGATTCCAGTTACAAAACAGATAAAAGAAAAAAGGGCCTGGTTCTAGACATGGATAACAGAGTGACGTACCCAAAGTATTTGGCACCCGGGGTGGATATTTCCTTTGGTACACACCCCCACCCAACACATATATATAATTTTAAAATTTCCTAACCATCAATAAAATATTTCAGAACAGTAGACACATCAAACAGCACCCAATAATTAAAACTAATAAGGATTTAAAAAATTCCTCCCTCTCCATATCTGTCATCCTCAGATTATTGTAGACTGGGAGCATGTGCGCACTCGCACACACACGACTCTGTATGCAATGCAACAATGGAAAAGTAGAAACATAACCATTCCTCAAAACAATACAATCAAGAAATATAAATCAATCAGAATTGTAAAACTATACTACTAAAAAATATATATATTTTAAAACAGCTGACAAATGGCTTCGGGCCACCTTACTAATGAAGAAGTTGATACATGGGCATACAGTGAGTTCTTCCTATGAGAATTTATTGTGTGCGCCAACTGAGAAACAGATTCATTTGCAGAGAACTAGACTAGGCCTTTCTCAATTATGGGGCCTCACTTCATGGAATAATCTCCCGATAGAAACAGAGTGCCAGAGAGCTCACCCCATTTTTAAGGAAGAAGTTAAGTCTTGGCTGTTCAATTGTATTGACTTACACGTACGATCGTCTTTGGGTGAGTTAGGAGAGATGTTTGCTGCTGAAACACGTTTTGCCGACTTGACATGAATATTGTGTTTTGAAAAATGTTTTTAAATGTGGGAAAAGGCAGCATGTTTCGGGAATTTGCGATTTTTGTGCTGTTTAGATTCATATGGACTGTCTGAATCTGTAATTTATGCTATAAATTGCTTGGAGCATTTTTGACAGAGAAGCAATAAACAAATGTAAATACAATAAGTGTCAGCAGATACGACCATTTGGCCCACTCTGCCTGCCTGCTTGTACCTGCCTGCTGCCCTGCCGCAGACTCTGGGCTCCAACTGCTCTCCAAATAAGGTCCAGGCTGAGAGTCCCCTGAACGTGCTCAAATTCTGTAAAACTGGGGAGACAGTTTTATAAAGGGAATTATTATTTATTTTATTAAGTACACTGTTGCTACCCTAATAATGCTTTACACTTATCATCACATCTGTATTAATACCTTTTTTTCTAGCAAGATCAAGCATGCACTCTCCTTTTTGTCTCAATACACAAGCTACCACTGCACAGTGCGTCCCTGTGGTTTTGTGATAATTTGATGTATGTCAAATCTTTAATGCATTTTCTTTTCCTTGTCAGAATATTTCGGAATCTAATTCTTGGCTGTCACTTTTTTTTCCTGCTCCTGCCGGCACGTGCAAACCCTTCAGGAGGTGGCTTAATGTATTCCAAAAGGCTGCTGCGTTCCATAGGCCGTGCCCAAGTACCCAACCATATTATAGTCTCGTCCTTTATAAAAGAGCATGCATTTAATCAGAATGTGAGCGGGACTCAGCATTGCAGGAAATTTTCATCTGCGGCCATCTCTCTCCCTCGCTGTCTTCTGCTGTCTCTCTCTGGCAACGGTGGCAAATTGACTTCCTTGAACGCTCCCACACATCCTCAACAGCTGAAATGTCTCTTCAGTCCCATCCTCTGCTAGGTTTCAGTCCTAAACCCGGGCAGTGCCAAACCCAAAGGAAGCAGAGTAGTCGGGTATGATAAAAGGGACTCAAGCAATTCACTCCAGGGAGAGCCTGGAAAGCATTATTTTTTTTGTTTTTCTGATCTCAACTAGATTAGAAAGACTGAAGCATTCCTGTTGATGATTCCATTTTGGTGCCAGTTTTTCATTTTGTAGCAGGACAATAGCAGGGGGAGGTCCTGTGCCTGAATCATAGCAGAGGAATGCCACCAGCCTTATTGTAAAACCTAAATAAGTCTGTAATGCTGTACCACTCAGAAATTATAGGATGCCCACCACACGTATGATTTCCTAGGGGAAGTTGGTGGGTAAAGCAAAACATCGAAACAAGAGAATTAGTCCTTAATGACTGAATCACAGCAAGATATAGTTGTTGTTGTTTTTTCCCTCTGCTGCTGCAGCCTTTGCAATCACCTTTCTATTTCAGATTTATCTTTTATTTTTATTTTTTTATTTTAACAGGTTTAACCCTCCTGGTTTTGGCCATGGTCCCAACGGTTTTGTGACCTCAGTAAAGTCAGGTGGCAGCGCATAATGCCTCCTTCCCCCCCCCCCCCCCCCCCCCCCCTCCAGACACACACACTCTCCAAGATGGTACAGGTTCCCAATCTAGGCCAAAAGGTCAACAATGGACAGTCCTGCAAATGGCTCAAATCTGTCTTTTGATTTTGTGCCGAGAAGCACAGAGGAGGTAGCACCGGGCATCTGATTAGCTTGAATGCCAAATTTTACAAGAAGTTCTTTTTCTGGATGCGATGAGACTTGGGCCTCATGCCCGCTCCTTCTATGTTGCAGAAGTCCAAAAGAGAAAACGCTGACCGAGAAATGTGCAACATTACTGGCAAATTTCAGTCACTTCTGCATGAATTCCCTGGGCCGTAAGGAAGGGGGCATTGCAGAGCGTGAGGCGAGCACAAAGAAAACGTTTCTGGAACACTGTACAGAGAGACTGGCAGCTATAAAAATGCCAAGTGTTATTTTGGTTGTGTAATTTCACTGGAGAGAACATGGGAAATGCTTCTTTTTTTTTTGTCAAAATACTTTTTATTGAAAGTGGCACGTTTACAACTCTAATGCTACAGTTTGCGTCCCTTATCTCTGTAAGATATCTGACTTAGACTTGGCACCAGAGGAGGAGGTTAGGCAGGATTGCTCCACCCTGGACATGGCAGCATCCTGACTCCTCAGGACCCATCTTATTCTCTACCAGGGACAGATTAAGGGTGACTTGGGGGACCCCCGCCAACCCCTCCACACCCATTACTTTTTACCCCTGGTCGAGGGGTGTGATGTGCATGCAAAAATTTGATTTGGCATTTTGTCTTTTTATTTCATGCTAATTCTTTATTCCATTTTGCTTTTAGTGCACACTCTTTGCAAATAAAGGGGCTGATGCAATAAATGAGTGCGGAAAACGGGCGCTCAGTGTTAAGCACTCGCTTTCCTAACGCACGCCCAGCCACCTCTCCTGGGTGCACGATTCCATATTTAAATGAGGGGCTGCGCTGCCAAGGAGGCACTAGGGACAAATGTGCGCCCCTAGCACCTTCCTGGCAGCGGGCGCCCAGGAGAAGTGACTGGGCACTCAATTTTATGAGCATCCATTTCCCTAACCTGACCACCGGCACTTGTTTTAAAAAAAAAAAAATTTTTTTGGTTCCTCTGACTTAACATCACAATATTAAGTGGGAGGATGTACAGAAAAGCAGTATTTTCTGCTTTTCTGTACATTTTTTTGGGTTGAGCTTAAAATTGTGCGGTTCGGGCGCACATTTTTTTTTTTTTTTTAGATCTGGGAAGAATAACTAATAGTCTCATCACCATGTATTTGCATGTGATAAGCATTATTAGTTTTGCGGGGGGTTGGACGCGCGTTTTGGACATGCCCTTATAGTAGAAGGGGTTGTGGACGCGCGTCAAACCATGGGTTAAACAGTGCGCTGGGCTGAGTGCATTGTTGTGCATCGTCCCCAAAGTGCACTAACCTGCAATTTAAAAAAAAAAATGTGTCCTTGATTTTGTCTGTCATTGCATTTCAAATTGACCCAGAACGATTGCATATTCCTCCTATTGGATCTCCTCTGGCCTTCAGCCTCAGGTGCCTCTCCTCCCTTTCTACTTCCTGCTCCCTCACACACTTTTAATCCATCACTCATCACTACTCTTAAATACCTGAAACAAATGATTGGGGTGGGGGGAGGGAAGGGGGCACTGGAAGAAATTCATTAAAAGGCACTTTCACCTAAGCCTGAATTTCATCAATGTTGGAAACAGAATCCTGGTTTCCCAGTGTTGGAGAAGGGGGAGGGTAGGGGGTCCTAAGACTGTGTCTAATTCTAAAGGAGCCAGAGACCTTCAGGCAGAGAGGACTGCCCGGTTTAAATAGGCTTGTTTCATCCAGTGCAGAACTGACTCCACCGAAGGCTTGACATCTTCCATCTTGACGCCTTTCCTGGGTATCCAATTTCTGCTCTTGGCTGCTATCATCAGAGCAAGAAGCTGCTAGGGTGCATCTGGGAGATGTGTCCAGGGATCCAGTTGGGGTCCCGCTGCTGTTACTTCCGTGGAAAATCAATATTCAGTCATCAATTGACCAATGACTACGTCTGTCACCTAACATAGGAGAGACTCCAGTAGGACTTGACACTGATGTCACAGTCGACCAAGATGGAAAACAAATAGGAAAAGGTTTTGCTTCAGAGGATGTTTCCAGGCAGCCCCTTTCACAGATAAAGTGGTCTTAACTGCCTTCTTTGGGTGATTTGATTAATGTAGCTACCTCTTGCGGTTCTCCAATGAAATGGACGGGGAAGGAGGGGGTGGCTCCTGAGCTCTAGAGCCTTGTCACTGTCGCTGGGTTCCAGTCCAGGTCTGGGACTGGAACCCAGCTCTCCTGCGTGCCCATTGGTCTGGCAATGTCTTCTCTTTTTCTGTACAAAGCCTTCTTTTGGGGGGGTAGGGTTCGAGCATGGCATGATAAACAAAAGTGCTCTGTGATTGCAAGGCTGGTGGCAGAGCTCTTCCTGCCTATTGTTCGTGACTCAGCAGAGAGGGTTGCTAAGCAATCAATCAGCAGCGCTCAAATGCAGTCTTGGGATATAACTTGTATGCAAATTCATCTTGCTTCACTCAGATCCCAAATTACAAGAAAATGCCAGTGGTTTTCTGTACGTAAACTTTCAGGTGGGATGCGGATTTGCTCACATCTCAAACGAGCTGTGCGGTTGCAGCAGCGTGCAAAAAAACCCCCCAAAAAAACCACACACACGTGCTGCTGAGAGAGCCAACATTTAGTGTAAGTGAATTAAAAAAAAAAAAGAATTAAGCACATTTATAGTAGCCGGATCAATTGCAGACGATTAAACAGGATGTAAACCCTGTTTCTGTATCTCCATAAACCATGACCTGATAAAACCTGCATGAGTTTTTCAGTTCCTGTTAATCTACGAGTTTGCTTTGTAAAGCCTGTTGCTATTTTAGATCACTCATGTGTTTCTTGTAAAGCCTGTTGCTGCATTATGCTACTTGTAAACCGAGCTGATGTTCGGAACGTGCCGCAGTATATAAAAATACTTAAATAAATGAGTGCGACAAGGAACAGACCTTGATTCTTGCACACTTTCTTTAAGCACCAGTTGCTTACCTCAGGATGGTGATTTAGCAAGAAAATAAGAACATGCCATGCTGGGTCAGACCGAGGGTCCGTCAAGCCCAGCATCCTGTTTCCAACAGTGGCCAATCCAGGTCACATGTCAAGTACCCAAACACAAAGTAGATCCCATGATACTGATTTGATCCAGTATACCAGTTCTTATGGTTTTAACACATCCTAAATTAACTTGCCTCTTTCAAATACAGCAGAAGTAATTAAATAATAGAATGGAATGAGCTGCTAAGTACATTTCCTTCTCCCTGGAGGCATCTGTTCTTATCATACCACCATTATTAATCTTTGATTGAGAGGGAGGTGTGGGATTCAGAAAAACAGGAGGAGAAGTGGGTGCGTAGAATAGCCTCCTAGCAAAGATAACGGCTGAGGAAATAAGTTGGAGGTTTTTGATTTGTTTGTTTTATTTTGTTTTAAAGGCTTGGGATAAGCACTGAGAATCCTTAGCAGCAGAGAAGTGAGGGGCAAAGCCAGAGCTGAAAAGGGGGGGAAATGTGCAAACTCACGGGGTATCTGTAGGCCTTTGCCTGCTGATAATTTCTGTGTTTCTGTGGCCGAAGGCCGGAGGAATAGGGTAACTGCTGAAGTTAGTGGGTGCACCAGAAGAGTTTGCCACAGCAACGCTGAGAGCCTCTGGGATGGTGCTGGGGGTGTACCGCGGTGCTGGAAGAAGAAAAGGGTTTCTGAGGATACCGAGTGGGTGGGAGCATTACTTCTACAATTTGCCGAACCGGGGAGGGGAAAGACTCCCCATCCCCCAAGCTTTATTTTTAAGAGTGTTCTTGGAGGGATTTGGGAGTGTGGGGATTCTTGGCCCAGATCATTTGTGATATATTGGCTGGGGGGGGGGGGGGGTCGAGGAATCGGGCCATTGGTGTGTGTGTCACTCACCCCCCCCCCCCCCCCACACACACTCTGAATATAGCTAGTTAAGTCTAACGTTATTGCGGGAGCACGTTCCCGGATAACTTTAGACCAGCTCCAGGGGATGGCTAGTGTTACCTGTAAACTTATTCATGTAAGGCTTGATATCGGAGTTACCGGATACGTTTCCTGGCTAACTCGTACCCTCTCCAGAACACTCATTACTTATTCAGCTAGTTTTTAGCCAGATGATGATTTATCCAGCTAAATGTTAGCCAGATAAGTACTGAGCTTTTGAAAACTGCGCATTTAGCCGGATAACTTGTGAGTTATCCGGCTAAATGCCTTTGAATATTGGCCTCAAAACTGTATTGCAAACTTTCTTCAGGCTTTATTAAAAACAAAAAACTGAATATACGAGGAACACAACATGAATAAACAGAGAAGAAAAATTGTAATGCAGTTTTATTTCAATACTGAAATATGCACACAACCTTAAAACTGGATTACCAACCCAAACCCCTTTCTTTCTCGCTTCTCATGGTGCTTAACATTCTGTGCTCTCTCCCACCACATCTCTTCTCTCCCTCCTTTCCTTTCCTACCACTGTATTTCTCCCCCTCACCCAGTAGAATAGTCCTCAGCCTGAACAAGGCTGACAAAACAATTCTCTCTGAGGCTTGATATGCATGGGGAGGGGACAGAGAGACAGAGACTCCTGCTCAGGATGGTTACTCCCTTCCACTCAAGAAAACTACACTTATACATATATATATATATATATATATATATTCTTATGGCTGCCTTTAGGCAACATTAGTCACCATGGTCATGGTATGACCTATCTTGAGTCCCAGGTAGGGGAGAGACATTCGGCACTTGGAGGCTGCTGCAGTTTTGCTAGTGTGGCACTGCCAACTGATTGGCTCCAGCATTGCGGCATAGAAACCCAAAAAAAAGGTGCCAGTGTATATGAGCAGAGGAATGTCCGCTCTGCCTCTGAACTGCTGATGGTCTGAGCTGCCTGCCCCAGTGGCACCTGACATCATCCATGAAGGCCTGGCATGTCACGACACACTACCACACAATGTCAGGCCTTCAGTGATGACAGCAGGCAGCCGACAGATGCAACTGGTGCCAGGCTGGCATTGGAGGTGGGATGGTTGCCTTTGAGGGGGCAGGGGAGCTAGGAGCGGAAAAGAAGCAAGCAGACTAGAGGCTTGCCATGCTGGACTCCAGATCCTAGCAATGGTTGTGTTTTAGGTTGACGGTACATGACAATACCACTTTTCTAAGTTGCCGATGCCTGTGTACCACTCTGCACTACAGACAGTATGCCCATGATGAAACCATTAATGAGGAAATCATTAATTTGGAAAGGAACCGGCAAGCCGCGGACATGTTTTGTGACACCATTGAAACCGAAAAAGCAGGTTGAGTTGCTCACAGAACTTCGAGGACTGATCCCATGGTAGCTGTATTTTCCACTCGCCGTGCAAGCATGCTTTTCCCCCTTTATGTTGGCCCTGCTTCTGCCTAACTGAAGACAGAGCTGGGCTTGGCTGCACGTGCTCAGTCCTGCTCGGCGCTGGCATCTCTTGAGCGTTTCCTCTATGGCGTCATGCGATCAGCACCGGCTGCATTTGGCAGATATTCAGCAAATGGGAAAAGGCAACAATGGAGACTTGCTTGCCTCAGAAAATAAATGAAGCAAAGTTTTTCCTCCAGAAATCACTTATTGAAGATCCACCCTGGGAATCACCTGCTTTGTCTTTGTAATGTTTGGGGCTGATACCATCTGGGGAGGGGAGTTTCTTTCCATGGCAAAGGACACATGAAAAGAAAACCCATTGAGCTTGTATTGTGCCGGGTGCCCCATCAATGGCACAAGTTCAGATCAAGGGCTTCCGAGCGTCAGTTTTGGAAAGGGCCCCCAGAGCAGGAGGAGTCCACCTCACAAGGTCCAGATGGGTCCCCCTGACTGCAGGGGCTGCTTGGGCAGAGTTTGCATATCTCTGCATCACCATGTGATTTTAAAATCTTTCTTCAAGGTGCTCTGCACTTTCTTCACCATCCTGTGCTGGTTCTGGTACTTCTCTTCTTTTCAATGACCAACCAAAAGCACAGCAGGTACCCCCGGCCCAAGGTAGGCTGGCACTGTTGTTGGGGCAACCTCCCCTGCTATTGTTTGTTTAACCACTAGGGGTGGCTCCTGAGCTCTAGAGCCTTGTCACTAGGCCTGCAGGGCTTCCCAAACTTGACCTGGTGACCTCTCGCAGCCAGTCAGTTTTTAGGACATCCACAGTGAATTTGCATGAGCTACATGTACTTACCCTGGTTCTCCAAGGTATGCAAATTTATGTCATGCATATTCATTATGGTTATCTTGAAAACCCGATTGTGGGTATCACCAGGACAGGTTTGGGGTAACACCTGCCTAGGGTGTGGCAGGTGTTACCATCCATAGAGCTTTCGGGCATGTCCCAGTGACAAGTAGGGGCTTAATTTAGGGATTGAACCCCCCAGAGGGCCTCCTGTTTAGCAGCGCTGACCGCCAAGCCAAATCCACCATCCCGGGTTCCCTCCCTCTCTCCGGCACACACTTTTGTTATATGCAAATGCTTCCTGGCTCCATTTCCAATCTCAGCTGGAATCGAGGCGGCTTCGGAATGTTCAGAGTTTTTAATCAGATTTCTGAATAAGCACTGAGCAGCCGTGCGATCAGCCAGCTGTCCCTGGAGCATCCTTTTTTTTTTTTTCTTGCTTGCTTCAA
Organism: Rhinatrema bivittatum; assembly: GCF_901001135.1. Lineage (NCBI taxonomy): Eukaryota > Metazoa > Chordata > Amphibia > Gymnophiona > Rhinatrematidae > Rhinatrema > Rhinatrema bivittatum. The sequence continues at coordinate 24,183,679 of NC_042626.1, read as the reverse complement.
TAGAGTTTTCTGAGTCTATTTACCACATCCAAGACCAATTTCCTTCCCTTCAGCTGCTTTGAAGATAATTGAAGGTACTTGCATTGTCTGTCTTTGAATGTAAAGGCTGCCCTAATGCTAAAATCAATGCTTCCCTGGTCGAGGCAGCCTAGGACAACACAGCTCCTGAATGACTCCTTCAGCAAGTCTCCACTGCTCAGCTCCTCGCCTCGGATCAGAGAAGGCGGGAAGCTGGCCCTTCCGGTCTGGGAATGTGGCATGCATTGAGTTATTGAATTGGGATTAAATATTAACAGCAAAACTGGAAACAGAAATTCAGTGGCATGAGTGAAAGTTAAAAAGGGAGCAGTTAGCAGTACCACGGCCTAGCTAAAGTGATTTCTGTGATCAGGTGCATCTCTTCCAGGGAGGAAACTGTAATGATTTTTTAGGTCGGCACTGGTTCCAAAGCAGTGATTCTCAGTTCTGAGCCCCCACCATCACCACCCCCACAGGCCTGGTTTTCAAGGGAGCCAAAAACGTGCATGAGATACATTCACACACACACACACACTTTGCCTAAGTAGCAGGTTAATTTGGACATTTTGGTTACCTTGCAAAGCAGACCTGTTTCAGAACTATTGTAGACAACCCCCATGACAAGCAAAGGACCAGAATGCTTTGGGATGAAAGCTGGGAAGTCGGGATGGATGAGACTCTAATGATGCGGAGATATGTTGATAGCACTGAGCTCTCATCTGTTCCTGATATTCACTTGTTGTCCCACTGAGGCTGTCTCGAACACTTAGGCTTGCCAGCGTGGCGAGACCATGCCACAAACATTGACACCTATCCAGCCCTGCGGTGTCTAAATGCCCTGGTGCCACGCCGCCAGTATTCTATACAGAAGGGGCACCAGTTGATTGCGCTAATTAGTATTCTAAGTGTTTGCAGGGTTTCTAAACACAAGATGACTTGGAGCCCACAGCTGATTTAGGAGAATGAAGGATATGTCAGCACTGTTCTGTGTGTGTGTGTGTGTGTGTGTGTGTGTGTATCTGCTGCTAGAACTGCAGCACACGAATCTGTTTCTTTATGTCATCATAACCTTGGTTTTATAACATCCATAAAATTTACTGCCACGGAAATGAAATTGTAATCATTTCACTTCCCCTTGATATGATAATCTGATTATATTGGGGGAAGTAATGAACACACCATTTAGAAGATTCCTTTCATTTCTGTGCAGAATTTATCTGAGAAAGATGATGATAGAATTTCCGCAACGGTATCGGGTTTTAATCTGGGTGAAAAGATGTCATTTACAGCGCATCTGCCTTCTTTCTACACTTTTACACATGTACACACATATCTCTGTCTCTGTTTCTCATTCTCTGCCTTCCTCTATACACACATCCTAATACACTGACGAACAGTCATGTGCACCTGCCCCATACTTGTATGCACACACACACTCACAAATACTCCCTCTCACCACCCTGATCACTGTCACACTCACACACACACACACATGCAGGGACATCGGCTGGCATCCTGACACACATTGTCTCCCTCCCACACAACCTTCTGACTGCGTCACAGATTAATGCATCATGCACCACTCACACCCTGGGCCTCACACACACACTCAGATGGGACATTTTGTGAATGAACAGCAACGACTGCCTCCCCATAGTCTGCAGGTAAAGTCACTTCTCGTCCTCTCTCTTTGGAAGCTTCAAGTTTCAATCCAAGGGGGTATGCAGTACTGTGCAAAGGAAACCAAGGGGGAATCCATTTTAAAATAGATAATACTCTTTACATTAAATACAGCAGCAATGTGTGTTAAGCATGCATTTTCCCTGCATGCTTCCTGCAGAAACAAATTCCTTTACCTGGAGCCTAGACTTGTAATTAAAATAGTGCCAGATATTTCTTCAGTAGGATTTCACTATAGACCTGTATTCAAAGCAGTTCTGCTCCTGACAACCTCATACTTGTTCGTGTCTGACTAAATTAAAAGGTTTCCAAAGTATAAAAGTATTTCAGAAGCCAGTCTGATGCCTAAGAGACACCTTGAGTAGAAAGACACATCTGGACCATGTTAATTATGCAGAAGAAAATCTAGTGGTGCTGTTACAAATGCACAGAAAGATTAAATATTTCAGTGCTACCCGATCCTTCCTGGTAGGATTAGAGTGAACATCATTCTCAGGCCCTTCAAAGGTCAAATATTTCAGGGAGAACAGACATCGTCCTTGGCAGCAAAACTGATCTGTGCCCCCTGTACCCCTGTTATAAGGTGCTAGGACCAAAGCAAAGGAGGCTAGAGACTCTGACTGAGGTCTGCATGCAAGGCGGTTACAATGAGGGTGTATTCTCAAGCAAGGGGTTACTTGCATTTGAAGTTTTGAGAGATCACGATTTCTATTTCTGTGAACCAGGGGTGCAAGCAGAATTATAACTCTTACAGGTATTGTACTGATACCTCCTCCCTTCCTCCTCATAAAAGTTTCTTCACCGTCAAATAGAAAGCTGAATATAGCACCAGTTGTACCTCACCCTACATCAGAATTTGAATGTTTTTTTGGTAACAGCAGCACAAACTCCCACAGACACGCCATAAAGTAATAAAATCCATGCAGACCTGTGTTGCAAACCTGCCAAACTAAAACAGCACTAGCTGCCAGGATTCAACCAGCAACAAACTTTACTAAGCATATTCCCCCTAGACACAGGATGGGAGGAAAAAGGCCTTAGTAAATTAGGCTCTTAGACTGTAAGCCCTCTGGGCATAGGGAAATACCTACAGTACCTGAATGCAATCCACTTAGGAGTGCCGAAAAGCGGAATATAAATAACCAACCTTGCCCATGAAAAGCCAACGCTACAAAATTACACCAGGCCCATGAACAGCAGGACCCCCTACTGGGTAAACAAAACAAGATGGACTGCAGAAATCTGCCACTTACCCCTTGCAGGTACTCCAGAATTCTGCCGCCTGGCTTCTGACAAACACTAAAAAAAAAAAAAAAGAGACCATATAACCCCAGTCTTGCAAAGCCTCCATTGGCTGCCGGTAGTTTTTAGAATAAAACATAAAATGTTATGTACTATACATAAGATTTTATATGGAGAAAAATCGGACTGGTTGAATGTGTCAATCAGACTTCATGTCCCCCAACGGGAGTTAAGGTCCGCAAACAAGGGTTTTCTTACAGTGCCCACAGTGAAATCTGCCCACTTAAGTGCGGTGAGAGACCGAGCTATCTCAGTCGCAGGACCGAAACTTTGGAACACTTTACCACAGAACCTGAGATTGCAACCGGATTTGAGAAAGTTTAGAAAAGAGTTAAAAACATGGAGCTTCCAACAGGTGTTTAAAGTTGATCCCCGAATGAAAAGATTCTTCCACTTTTTATATTTTCTAGTTTTTATCTTTACTGATTTTAGTAATGAATGTAGTTACTTATTAGTCTTATTTATTTCTATTAATCCTGTTTTTGTAATTTTATTCTAATTATTTATATTTTTATGTTTTTATTTTTTAAATGTAATGTAAACCGCAGTGATAGAAACTTGTTTCTGTATAACGGTATGGAAAAACTGTATAAATAAATAAAAATACATGCTAGCAGAATACCTCCCCTCAGTCACACAGACACAGAGCGAAGACAGACCCTCACCAAAGGCAGAATAAGGGACCACAAATTAGAAATAGAAATATGCAGGCAAAAACCTGAACTAGGAATCCCGAGAAGCCAGATTCTGCATGAAGTGCAACACTGGCTCAAGAAAGACAGAAATGCATCTCTTCCTACACAGAGCTGAATACAAAGGTCCCCAAACCTGACCTATTTCAATCGCTAAACTGAAAATAAAATGCTTTTTTTGCTTTGTTTGTTGTCTGGGCATTTTATTTTTCTAATTGTATGTGTCCCATCACAAAGAACATGCATTTATTTAACAAAAAATTATTTGGAAATCGAATACCTTGGAAACCTGAATTTTTGAAAAATATTTAACTAAAATATCTGCAAGTGAAAGTTAAGAGCCCTGGATTCAAATCAATGCCCATGTTACTCATACTCACCATACTTAATCTCTGCATGTGAAACACCTTTATCCCCCTATACAGACTACTAGAGATGGGCATGCTTTGAATCATATAATTTCCTCTCTCACACATGGGGCATCAAAGCTTTTGACCCCCTCTTCCTATCCCACCACCCTTCCATCAATCCCATCCCTGACTCAGACCTCTGATCCCTACTCTGCTGCCTTCCCTGCAGACCTCAAGGCTCTTGCAGGTATGTCAGCAGGACGCAATAATCAAAGGGACTGAATCGGCTCATGCTGACATGCCCCGCATCTGGCATGGAAACCGAAAGGGTCACTGTAGAGCCCACGGTGGGGGGATGGGCTGACTGAATCCCCACACTCTCTGCTTTCTGCAGATCCAGCCACCCGATTACTATTTTTCACAGAGGGGATGGTGGGGAGGGGATTAGAGAATTTGGGTTGGTGGGGTGATGCAACATTGACAGTGCCTAGGGGTAGCAAAAGGTAAAATCCATTACTGTCCATACCACATTTCAAATGCAAAATTCAGAAAAATTAATTTGTATGCCTGAAAAATGTGATACAACCCCACACCTGCTGAGATGCATGATTTATCCCCTAGAACCTCTAGATGTGAATCATCTACCTCATTCCCCCAAGCACTGCATGTGAAATGCATTATCCCATATAACCTCTGTATAGGAGATTTGTTAATCAATTCTGTACATCCATTACGTGTGACCTGTTTGAATCATCCCCTATAACCTCTTCATGTAAAACCTGAGTCAGGTCCCATGTGAAATGCGACTCATGCTGTACATTTAACATGTGTAACACCCATTGCTCTTTCAAGCCTTCCTTCATATGTACAACATGCCTCAGATGCACATGTCACCCGCTGAGAAAGGTTGGTTGACTGTAGGCGGTCCATGACCCCTGGGCCTCTGTGCATTTTGAGCTGAGTTCCCACCAGTAGGGTCAGCTTTATAATTCACCTCAGAGCAGAGAGGGGAAAACGCTTCCCCTGAGTTTCCATTTCCATGAACAAATGCTGTTATATCAGGGATGTCACTGTGTCAAGAGAGAGAGCAGCCTTCCATTCAGTTAGTGCGGCAAACACAACAGCTGTGCACTGCAGTGAGTGCAGAGCAGATGTGCACTTCTAGCTTTACATTCCCGGGATGCAGTTGTGAATTATGCTTGTGTTTTGCATTGGTAAGCTGAGAGCAAGGCAGATGGTGAGAGCTTTATGTTTAAAGTGATGTGTCCATTAAAAATACCTATTTTGCCTGCAATAGGAAATCTCTGCCTTTTACTAGTAGTCTGCCTCAGAAAATGGAATGAGGCTTTTATGGTACAGAAAGCGAGGGAGGGAAGGAGAGGAAGAAAGAGGACAGGTGTCGTGGTGAAGATGACAAATAGAGCTTCATCTTAGATGCAGTAGTTAATAGAGGGATACCTAACAAAGTCTTTTGGATATTCTTTAATGGCAGGTTTGTCCCTTCTACTGTGGCTAATATCACTCACAGTTGCTATTTCCTATGTTTGCGATTTTTCTCAATAACCTCCTCGCTAGTTCAATTTAAGAAAATATGTCAGACAATAGTAGACAGTAAAACAGGCTGGGCATGCCCAGAGGTCTGGAGAACATAGGGCTCCACATGGCGGGGCGTACTGCTCCTCAGAAGCAGGAGGGGCTGGATATTGATGATGTGGGCTTGAGCAGAAATGGATTCAGGGAGTCTTCTGCCTGGACTGGCCACCTTCCCCCTTGGGCTGAGCCCTCAGGTGCCGGTGGTTAGCAGGAGTTCCACAGTTCTGTGGGGGGTGGGAGTGGAGCAAGGCTGCCACACTGAGCATTTCTCCAGTGAAATTGTAGAGCCACAAGGTTGTAATAGTAACCAAAGGGACAAAGTTCCAGCTTTAAAAGTCTTCATCATTACTAGAGTGCAGTAAAAAAAAAAAAAGAAAAGAAACTGAAAAGCTGCGGCACCATAATTTAGTTTAGTATATTTGTTACTTGATTAATCGCAGATCTTCCCATGGTAAACCAATGCAATGTCCAATAAAAGTATACAAACTAGCATAGTAAACTAATTAAAAACAAATATAAAAACAGTGGTTAAAAGGCAAAAACAAAACTCAATAAAAAATGATATAATAAAAGTAACAAAAGACAAAAATAGGCGAAAGGACCAAATGAGATCTATTTATAACATAAATAATAAGACTAGCACTAAATAAAACATAGAATAAAACACCAGTAAAACCAATAATAAACATAAAATATAATATAATAAACCATGGAAATTCAAAGTAGGAAATGAATCAATAGGCCTAATCTCATTTGAAAGCTTTATCTTCTCTAATGGGTTTAAAACACATTTTCTTTTGAGTTTCAAAAGCATTCAAAGTGACGTGAACAATGAAGTGGATTTAAATGACTTCCTCAATGTGTGGGTCACATCAGAAACATTCAGAACTCAATTGGAAATGCCTTTTGATCTGAGCCAAAGGAAGGTTAACCAAGGATCTTGTTGTCTATGGCCATCTGATGGAGCCATAGGCTATGATAAGGCAGCACCAGATAGGGGATCCAGGCTTGTTTCATCATTTGTTTCTTCACAATCTTTCCTGTCCCCACAGGTTGACCCTTGCTACAGATGCAGTAGTAAGCCCAGGACATTGGAAGACCTAGAACCTTGGATTTTGCTCATGTTTCTCCGTTCCCTCTCTTCTCTCTACCCTGCCGTACTTACGTTTTCCACCACTCTGGAACTTTTCCAAATGTCTGTTTTAGCCATAACCTTATCCTCTCATTTGTGTGCCATTCTAGTTGCCCCATCTAAAAAATAAAAAAAAGACATCATAGAATAGAAAAAGGCAACAAAAATGATAAAGGGGATGGAATGGCTCCCCTGTGAAGAGATGCTGCATAGGTTTGGGCTCTTCAGCTTATAAAAGAGACAGCTGAGGAGGTGTTGCGACCGTCGCTGCCCGATGTCTCCACTCCGCCCACCTTACCTCTTTTGCGACTCCCTCGTTGGTTGATGGAAGTTTGGCTGCTGCGGCATCATCTTGCCGACCTCCTCCGGCGTTCCTGGACCAGGTAGATGCTGCCTTCCGCCATGTTCTCCTGAAGCCTAAGGGCGCGCGCGCGGCCCCGACTCAAGTACCAGCTGTGGCGCAAACTTCAGGAGCGTCCCCTAGAGATGACATCATCCTCACCGGATACTTAAGGTCTTCATTTTTGCTAGCTATTTGAGTTAGCAAGGGCTTCCTCCAGGTATCACTGCGGATGGGATTCGCTCTCTGCATACCTTGCTATTCTGCCTCCTCGGACTTTATCAGGGGTACCCGCTCCTCGGGGACCTCGTTCTCTCTCTTGCTTTTCAGGTCGCAGTCTGGAACCGGTACTCGCTCCTCGAGGGCCCACGTTCCCGGACCTGCTACCGAATACAACTTCTGCCAGGAAGTCACCGCTGCCTACAACACCAGTGAGTCACCATCTCTCTCTCAGAGCTTTCCCTGGAACCAGGTACTCGCTCCTCAAGGGCCTACTTCATTCCAGCCTCTGGGCTGCTTCAAGAGTCTATTTTGTGAGTGTTACCAACAAGGTTCTGTTCCTGAACTCTACATACTCTGCCTACTCACTATCTCAGTTTCTCTACAGCTCAGCCATCCTGGAATCGCTGTTCCAGTGCCTGAGGGACTACAGCCCAGCTGGGCTCTTCCAGCTCACTACTGCCACCTCTGGTGGTTCACTATTCAGTTTAATAAAAGATCTAGTGTGTGTCTGTCCCCCAACTCTGAGCCTGATCAGTGGCCCCTCTCGGGATCTTCCCCAGGGGCGTGGTCATCTGCCACCGGCCCAAGGATCCACCCACAATTATCACAAATAATAACAGGAGGGGCATGCTAGAAGTTATTAACATCATGAGTAGGGTGGAACGGGTAAATAAAAGACGATTATTTACCCTTTCAAATAATACTAAAACAAGGGCCACTGAATGAAACAACCAGTAGATGTCAAACAAATTGTGGAAAGTAGTATTTGTGGAAATCTTTTGCCAGGGGACGTGGTCAAGGCAACGAGCACAACGGGGTTTAAAAGAGGTTTAGACAAGTTTCTGGAGGAAACGTCCATGAAACACTGTTAGCCAGGTAGACTTAGGGAAAGCCACTGCCACCCCTGGGAGAGAGTAACAAGAAATAAATCTACGTTTTGGGATCTGCTGGGTCCTTGTCACCTGAACTGGCCGCTGAGATAGACAGGATGCTGAGCTCAATCAACCTGGGTTCGACCCAGCATGGAACCCCCAGGGGCATTAGGTTTGCATGTTGCTAGGCAATGGGAAAAAAATGCAGCTAAAACATTTTGGCTGGAGTTAAAAAGTAGCTACCGTATATATAAACACATAGAGGTAAGAGGATCTTGCTGGGATGCTTTAGCCTTTCTGCACATTCTTCTGGTTTGCTGTTGGCTAAAGGGCAGCCAGAGGGGAACACATAGCATCCAAAACACGCGTCCAATCTCGAGTTAGGCCATGCGCAGTGGCTAGTGCATGGTATTGAATTGGCCCCAATGTTTCTGTGTGCATGAGTCATGATTAATGTACACAAAAGAATATTGCTTAGCGGTATAAACCAGGGTTTATGTGCAAAAAGCTGACATTTTAAAATCCCAACGCGTGCCAAAACGTGTCAAGCCGGTGCACGCCGAGCAGATTTTGAAAGCTGGCCGTATGTGCGTGCACTTACTGCTGCACACACAAATGAAAAGTTAAAATAAAGGGGCGAGGCGTGGGCGTTCCTGGCTATAACTTGAAATTAGCATGTAAATACCTAGGCACACTGGTATGTGCCTTGGTCCCTGGCTGCATAACTTTACTTCTGCTATGGATGACATGTAAGTAGTAAAACAAAACAATACAGACAGATCAGCAGGGTTTTAAAAGTTGGGGCTGACAGGGGGGAAGGAAGGCTATTAAACTAGGGCAGTTTGGAAGTCCTACTCCTTAACTGGGTGAACTGGGAACGAACTGGAAAAACAGCCAAAGGCATTGGCGCCCGTCTTTTAAGATCCTCCCACTTATGCAGTAGAAGTGGCATTTGCGCACAAAGGTGCACATCCACTTAAAACTGTGTGCACGTGGGTGCGCTGTCAGGTTATTTTATAACATGCGCACATATATATGTTATTTAAACGGTCACATTCCTGGGTGAGGGCCGACGAACCCCCACACATGTGTGACTCCGCTTTAAAAGTTATCATCTTAGTGTGCAAAAAACATGATTTCTGCATTATAAAAGTTGTGAGACCTAATATCAAAGGGCCCGATTTTCAAAAGCATTTACACACATTAACAAAACTGGCTTTTATAAGTGTAAATGCACTTTTCCCGTGTAAGTGGGCTTTTGAAAGTTGCCAGAATATATGCCATTGAATTATCAATAGGTTTTACCCGCAATAAGTGCACTTATCAGGGGTAAATGCCTTTTGAAAATTTCTATGATAGTATGTTACATTTACATGCATAACTCCTTTGAAAATTCACCTGTATGGGTTTGGTGCCTAAATTTTGGAGTTAGGGGACCAGTTTTCAAAGGGTTTAGGCTCCTAATTTTTAACATTAGGCTCCTAAATTGACCGTTTTGAAAATGTACTGAGGATGAGTGCTTAAATTTAGGCTCCTAGTTTCAATAAGCTGCTAAATTTAGGGATCCTAAAAAGTGGATGACTACAGGGGTGGAGTTAGGGCAGGGAAACAAAGTCAGGAGCTTAGCACTGATTTTCAGAACTAGGCATCTAAATGAGGAACCTAAATCTAGGCAAATGAATTCTAGCCCTATATTTAGGGACCTAAGATTTTGGATTCTAAATGTAGGTGAATTTTCAGCTGAAAACTTCGGCTCATAAGTTCAGTTGAAAATAGGAAAGTAACTTATGTGCCTAAATTTAAGAGTTCAGCTTATTTTGGAATATTTGCCTCTCCTAACTTTTCTGGCCCGAAGAGCTGTGCGCACAAAATGCACATCATGTTTTATGAATGTAAAACATCATAAAACCTGAAATAAATCTGTGTGCATGCCCCTGAGTAAAAAATGTGCACACAGCTCAGTGCTCCTCCATGCAAATCCCATGTTACTCAAGGCATTAGCTATTCCCAATGCCGAGGGGTACATAGGATCGGGTCCACCGGCGGCACCACGGACCTCCTTCTTCTGCCGCCGGTGGGATCAGGTCCACCTGCGGCACCACGGGCCTCTGCTTCTTCCACTGCTGGTGGGATCAGCTCCACTGGCAGCAGCATGGGCCTCTCTCTGCTCCCAGCACCGCCCCTCTGGGCGTGCCGCCCTGTGCAATTGCATGATTTGCACACCCAGTGACGCCGGGCCTGGATACTAGAATGACCCAAAGATTTGTGACATCTTGGTCATCAAGATTCAAGAATGAGATTTATGTGTTGTTTTCACAATAAAACAGCAGATATAGCCTCACCCAGTTCCATTCAGTCGTTGTATGGATTTAAAGAATGCTTGTGTTACATACAACGTTTGTTAATCATTAATTATTATCCCTGGATTGCTCATCTATGTGCACTGTATTAAAATTTTGGAAAGAGCTGGCTGAAAGGTATTCTTTTCAGTTAAGCTGTACCTTTCAAACTTAGCGGAAATGTTTTATATGCAAAATTTACATTGGTCTGGAGGGACCCAGTTAAGGTTGCCACCTTACCGTAGCTCAATTGACCAGGTTGCTGATCCAGTCTTGGTTTTGAACCATTGCAGCATGCACTTCTAAGACTGATTTAGCCATTGATTTCCTTGAAAATAAATAAATAAAAGTATATATAATATATATATATTATATCAGACCTATGAATCCATTTGTGCAATAGGGCAAAAGCAGGACTGGAGAAGCTTGTTTAATTGATGACATGAGGTGGCAATGTAGACTAAGTCACTCTGGATTCAGATGTGAAGCCAGAATGAGTAAAATTTTTGTTTATTTTTTTAAATGTAGAGGAATATTCATCAGATGTTGAAGTTTCGGTGCTGCCTTGTTTCTTATCAAGGTGTTTTCACTGTTTCTGCTCCACCTAGTGAGGAAAACCCTTTGCTTTCACAAAATGATTTAACAAGGGGGTCTCTGAAAGCCTCTGGATCATCATTATAAACTGGGGCTTGGTTAGTATTTGCTTTATCATTATGATTAATTTCAGGATTCGCTGGCAGCAGCTAGTTATGAGAGACTGATCTCACTTTATCAATATCATTGTAACCGATCTGAGATGCTCAGGACAGAATAACAAAAAGTAAAACTGCTACCCCCACCCAGTCCAGAGTCTACCAAGCTTTTCCTTTGTATTGAGAAGAAAATGATTGGGAGTCCTCTTACAGTGTGTTAGGTCCTTCATCTGTGTTGCAGTATCCAAACCACAGAAAAGCAAAACTGAGGACTATGCTCTCAACAGCACATGTTTCTGAATCAGCCTCGCTGCAGGTGCTCTGTACACTCTGAAAACTTTAATGACGCTTATTAGAGTGATGAAGCCTTGAGACAAAAACACTCCAGGAGATGGCCAGAAGTGCTACCCATTCTCAGTCGTAGTTCCCCTTTCATCATGACTCTGACAATGTACCAGGAGTGAAGGCAAATGGACAATCAGGATGAAGTAGGTAAGAATTGCTCGGCAGGGGAGATTGTTCCCTTTGGCTCAGTGGTAGATTTCCTGTGTGGAAGCGAAAACTTAAGATAAGTAATTGCAGGGCCAGTGCAAGGGTATTGATGCCCTAAGCAAAACTTCAGTCACGCATCCCACCCCCACAGCCTCCGGAGCATTCCTCTTTCTCCCCCTCCTTAGGCAAAGTCATTCCTCTTCCTCTTTTCTCCCTCCAACCTGCAGCCCCAGGAGCATTCATCTTCCTTGTTCCTCTCTCTCCCCCAGCCCCAGGACCCCGGGATGTGCAGAGAAAGTGGAAGGGGAGTTGCTTCTGCTGACTCCCACTGCCACTGCTACCATTGCTAGCAAATGGAGGGTGGCAGAGGAAGCGGCAGGGAGCACATTGGCAAGCCTCTGCCATTATGGCAAGGCTCAGGCCTGGGTCAGTCCTACCACATCACTAAGACCATCAGATGATGATCATTAGCAAATCCCAGCAGAAAAAAATGTGCCTGCAGAGAGCTAGCACTTCACTCTTATCCCATACAAGTGATCTCTCCGAAAGTGGGTGGGTAACCTAAGGAGTCAATGTATCAGGCTCAAAGAATGATGGATTCATCCATAGGTGCCAGCTCGGTGGGTGCTTGAGCACTCCTAATATTGAGCAACTGTGTCTAGGAAAGGGTAATTTCTAATTTGTGTTGAGTTTAGCACTCCCCAATCATTTTGAAAAGTTGACTTTTATGCTCCAACAAACCAAAGATGAATCTCCTGACAAACTAAGCTCTTCAGCAACATATCAACAAATTCCTTTTATAGTTCATATTAATTATTATTATATGCAAATTGACCTACATCTCCATGGAAAGGGTGGGGCAGATGAATGGAAAAGCCTCCCAGCATAGATGGGAGGAGACAAAAATAGTATCAGAGGTGAAGACAGGCTGGGATGAGTGTGGAGGATCCTTAGTTGGGAAGACATGAAGAGAAAGCCAGAGATCAGTAGCGGGGCATGCTGTCTTATTTAAACGATGCAAAAAAAAAAAAAACCCCCACAAACAAAGTTGCTATTTCACTTTGTGTTATTTTCAATATGAAACACTACAAAAAACACCAACATTTTGTTATGTTGCTTTTGCACCCACTGAAATGAGAAAATGTTGCCACTTTACATCTTGCTGCCAGAAGGACAAGACCTATTAACTTGGACAGATTCTTGGGAACACCTTCAAGGTAAACTAATTAATAAATATAGCACAAGATCTGATTCTAACCATATATGAGTAATTTAAAAAATAATCTTTTGTACCAGTTTTCAAAAAGGAGTTAGCACAAGGTATCCCCACCATATGTGCCCCAGACATTCCAGGTTACTACACCCTTTCCAACAAGCATCTGATACTGATTTCTATATATTCTTTTAACCTCCATGGTATAAGATACCATTTATAATAAATTTTGTATGTATTTTCAGCCAAATTAGCCCATATAGATGATTTAGCTGCTCTTAGTCGAATCTCCTCCCAGGTATCTTCCTCCAAAATACAACCCGAGTCATGCTCCTATGTGAGTTTGTGCTTAAGTTTCCTCTCAGGGGAAACAGACAATGATATATTTTGGAAACAGCCCCTCTGATATACATCCCCTTATTAAGTAGCACCTCAAAAATGGTTCTGTTCTTACATATCACTTGCTTGCTTACAAAGTATTCTAAAAAAATGCCATACCTGGATGTATCCGAAGCGCTCAGCATCACGACTCCTCTTGTACCTTTCATCGATTCAAACAGCAGAAAATCTTCAGCGATGTCAGCTTTGCTGTTCGTACCTCCTACTGTGTATATAAAACTGCCCCCCTCCAACCCCACACTGAGTTAAAAGTGCCCCTTCTTACAGCGATATAATTAGTGTAAAATGGATGTCTAATGATTGCAGCTTAGTTCTCTGCTTCCCCTGGGCATAGCCATCAGAAAAGGCGTCATCCAAACCGGGACATAAGATAAGATTAAATTATCCCCCCCCCCCTCCTAAAATCAGGGGCCTGCTTTTCTTCATTAATCACTTGCACATTCCTGTCTTTGGAAAATAATCTGCCTACCCCACACTTTGTTAGGCACTTTGGAGGCCAAGACTACCAAATTGTACTTTTTGTGCTTTAAAAGCCCTTCATTTCTCTTACTGCGATATGTCTATTGGATAAATACTGCATTTGCCCTCATCCTTACAATGTTATGAAACAGCAAATGTAATTTCATCAGAGTGTTAAGCCCATGTACGTTGTATGAGAAAATCCTATAGGAACACGTATGCCCACTCTTTATCAAGATCCCATGACCTAGCCCACCCAGGACCCCCTACCAAACACATCACCTATACCCCCCATTCCCACCCCCACCTTTTTCCATCCCCACAAATTAACCCCTTCTCCCTCCTCCTTTCCTCCAATGTATCATTTGCCTCCTCCCCAACTGGCAGATACAAACAGAAGGGTTGACATCACAGATTTATTTGCCTTTTTCAAAACCTAGCATGATTTATATAATTATCTAACAATAGTGAAAGAAACCTCTTCAACTAGTATCAGAACCAGTCAGGACAAGTCTAAGTCAGCCGACTCCAATAATACAAAAACTAGGGGACACTCCATGAAGTTAGTAAATAGCACATTTAAAACAAATAGGAGAACATTATTTTTCATTTAATGCACCATTAAGCTTTGGAATTCATTGCCGGAGGATGTGGTAAAAGCAGCTAGTATAGCTGGGTTTACAAAAGGTTTGGAAAAGTTCCTGGAGAAGAGGTCCATAAGCTGTTATTAACCAGATAAGCTTGGGAAAAGCCACTACTTATCACAGGGCATTATAGACATGGCATTGATCTATTGTTTGGGATCCTGCCAGGTACTTGTGACCTGGATTGGCCACTGTTGGAAACAGGATATTGGGTTTGATGGACCCTTGATCTGACCCTGAAAGGCAATTCTTAAGTTCTTATGATTGAGCTTTGGACATAATTTTGTCCTTGATAGGGAAGTCACGGAGGAAGACGTATATATCCCGAGGGAGGGTGTTTCTTTGAGGATCTGGAATTCTGAGGGCCATTTCAATAGCGCAAGTCATCCATATCAGACTCTCCGCTGCCCAGGTTAGTATGAAATTTATTTTATACAGTCAGAGAGCAATCCTCATATTCATTCTGCTAGGTGAGCCCCCTTATGCAGATATTATTCTGCCTTTCCCTGTTCTCTAAGACCTCCAGCTTGTCCCATATTTCTGTATTGGCCACTTGCAGGGCTTCTTAGGTCTGCTAGCTGCTGAGAGTAATCCTCCCCCATCTGTTCTGTTTCATCAATACAGGTGCCTGATTCAGCCAGCTCATCCTGCAGTTCCCCAGTCGAATCCAGAATTTCACCTTTTACCACTGATATCTCTTTCCTCAGCTCCTTGAACCAGGATTGCAGTTCCAATCAAATAACCTCCTTCAGCGCCACACCAGCTCGCTCACCTTTCATGCTCTCGCCGTCCGAGCCCAAGGAGGCCTGCAGCTGTGCCATTTGGCCTTTGCCAACCTGTTTCACTGCAGCTCACTGTCACCAAAAAAACAAAAATGCTTTTCCTTTCTGCCATTGTCCAGCATGTGGACATACTCGCCGCCTGCCTCGATTCACACAGTCCAGGCTCAAAGACACATGTGCAAGAAAACCACGCGTTTTAAACCTTTTTTCTGGCCTGCTCAGCACAGCCCAATTAAGTGGCCATATCTGTCTGTGATGTCGCCTAAATTTTGAAAATGTTTTCCATCATTCATCTTCATCCTATGGTTAGAAATCCAGGGCCCCTTATTTTAGCATCCATAGCAGAAGTAAAGTTATGCAGCCGGGGACCAAGGCACATACCAGTGTGCCTAAGTATTTACATGCTAATTTCAAGTTATAGCCAGGAACGCCCTCGCCTCGCCCCTATATTTTAACTTTTCATTTGTGTGTGCAGCAGCAAGTACACGCACATACGGCCAGCTTTCAAAATCTGCTCGGCGTGCACCGGCTTGACACGTTTTGGCACGCGTTGGGCTTTTAAATGTCGTCTTTTTGCACATAAACCCTGGTTTATACCGCTGAGCAATATTTTTTTGTGTACATTAATCATGGCTCATGCACACAAAACCATTGGGGCCAATTCAATACCATGCACTAGCCACTGCGCATGGCCTAACTCGAGATTGCACGCGTGTTTCGGATGCACGTCCCTAACTCCCGATCCAATATGGAGATTAGCACGTCCAAAATGCACATCCAAATCTCTGCATAGCTAATAGTGCTCATCGTATGGAAATCTATGTGGATGAGGCTAACCTCCGTGATCCAATTAATTTTCCGCGTGTCCAGTGCACCCTTGCAGTGCAGCAAATTTTACACAAGCCTGTATGCCACACTCAAGGGCGCGTTGGAAAAAAAAAAAAAAAGAAAAATCCTGCTTTCTGAGAGTCCTCCTAATAGTATTGTAGCAATACTATGTAGGAGGAACCAAATAAAGCAGTATTTATTAAAAAAAAATATTATTATTTGAAAAAAAAAATGTTTTGGATGTCCAATACACACACACAAGATACACGGATACACGGTGCATGTATTGGCCGGTAACAGAAGAAAAATGAATGCCCAAAGATTGAGCATCCGTTTTCCCAACCGGCTTGACGGGCCCATTTGACAGCTACCTCTCCTGTGCATCCGATTCCAAGGAGGCGCAAGGGACGCACATTTGTCCCTAGCGCCTCATTTTAATATTGGATCGGGAGCCCAGGAGAGGTGGCTGGGCACCTGCTAGGAACCCCTGAGCGCCCATTTTCTGCGCATATTTATTGCATCGGCCCCATTGTGCACTTAAACCACGTTTTAGAAGCATAGCCCCCAGTTTGTGCACATTAAAGACATATGCATAATATTCTTTTTTGTGCACATTTTTAGGTTTACACTTTTTTAAAACTCCTGATGCATTTGTGTACTATTTGGTGCATCGGGGAGTTGCTTCTTTTAGTGTTTGAGTACAGCTGCGATTAAATGTCAGCCCAGGCATTTTAGTACAGTGGGGCCCAAAATATTTAGACTGATGTTGATGTTTAATGTTTTCATACTTGTAATCCGCTTTGAACGCATCTTGTTGAATAAGCTAGAACATAAATAGTTTACATAACAGCAATGGGTTGAAAAGTGCCGTTCTGAAAGAGAGGCAGAGTAAAAGAAGCCAGGGCCTGGAGATTTCAGCTTTGCTTCCCGCCGTGGCACCTGTTCGTGGCTTGGATCCCTGCTCACTCCAGTTGGCAAACTCAGTGGCGACAATGGACTTTCTTTTCGTCTCGGCGTTCCCAGGACTCACCCTTTGTTGCTGGTGTCTCTGACGTCCCTGGCACTTCTCGGCAGAGCTGGGTCTCTGTTCAGGATGCTTTCCCCATCTGTTGTGCTGTTTGTTTGTTTTTTTTCTTTCTTTCTTTAGTCTCGCACTTGGGAGGCTGGTCCGAGGTATTCCAACAGTGAAATCATGAGTCGGATGCCTCCACCCCAGCACCGGCTGCTATGACTGAACAGCCCTTTGAAATACTATTTGCATAACAGTCCAATTGTTTGTTTAAATAACAATTATTTTTCCAGTTCTGCCTTCTTAGGTCCATGCATGTAACATCTGCACAGACACCTGAGATTCCAAAACTGAAATCCCGGCATGGGATCCTAAATATAGGCCTTCATCCACGTGGGGCAGACACAAACAGTACTTATTCTAATTAGGCAAGAAAGTAATTGTTCATTCCAATAGAACGCAAGTATTGTGTAATTGTTATAACGTGTAAGTGGTTTAGCATTTTCCTACAGGTAAGAACTGAACCATGCGGCACAGAGCTATCCTGATTATTACAGGGCTATACCATTTTTAACAAAACAAGAGAACATTTCGCAAATTCTTCCAACAGTTAGCTGTGATGGTGCTGACAGAGAAATGAAGGGCAAGTAAAATGTGATTGCAGCAGGGTAAGCTCTTTAGGGTAGGGACTTATACAACTCTGTTACCACTTTTATTTTGTGCATCCCACATATCAATGTGTTTTGCTTTGGTTTTTTGTAATAATTTCTGATATATGCACAGTGCTTTGTAATAGGATAGCAATTTGGAGAGGTCTGCTTGGTTGATACCTCCATCCCTGTGGATCAGACTGGATCCACTCTTTTGCAAATTGCTTTAACTTGCTCTGGTGTTTGAGCTTCAAAAGTAACCAGTGAATGTCTATTTTTCTGTGCTCATTCCCTGGTATGAGAGCAGTGAGGCCAGACCCAGTGCCATCAGCTTCATAATGAACTGTTTCACCATTACAGCCACTCTGTGGGGATTTTCCAGCACACACTGCCTGCTGGGGTTTAATTAGATGAAAGGCTGTGACATCTTTCAGAATGCTGCTCATACAGATTTTCTTAATGAAAAGGAGAAACAAATTGCACTCATTAGATCTGCCAACTTTATAAAGAGATGCTCTCATAACAATTCTCTACTTTCCTAGAGAAGTTTAGAAATATTCATAAGTCAATGCTGTATTATTCTGTGGGCTACCTCGCCCTGCTAGCTCCTTCTTATTCTCTTCCTTTCTCATCTGGTTCATATAAAGGAGCTGTCACTGATACCTTACCCAACCTTCAGTAACTTCTCAGGTGGCCTCCCATGAATGATAAAAGTGATGCAGCCACATTCTGGGGCCCAGCCAGTGGTTTGATGACTACTGCTCTTACTGATAAGCAAGTCACACCCTGAGAGCACTGAGAGATGAAGAGGAATGTAGATCTTGTGGAAAATGCAAAATATAAGGTACCCACATTTATCTGAGATAAATATAAGTATATTTGGGGACTAGGGTTCCTTTTCTCTTCTATCAGCATTTGGTTGGTAAGTTTCTGACTTCAGAGCTGCCTCTCCATGATGTTCTCTCTTAGGGTTGTTCCATGTTGTGGGCAGCTCTTGCTCTCTCTCTCTCGGAAGACATTTTTTGAAGGCATTCTGGCATGTTAAGCTCTGGTCCTTCTTCTCACCACTTGGTTGAACCCTTCTTCTAGGACTGGGAGTTGTACATCAACAACACTGCCAGCCCCAGGAGGCAGGAACTCAAGCCAGGGGGCATACCCGAGCCAGTTGGATGGTATATTACAAAAGTGACACCAATACAGTACTATTTGTGGGAGATTAATAGGGATGTGCAGAGGGACCGCATACGTTGCATTCGGTATTCATATTCGTCGGGGGGGGCCGATACGTTGCATTCGGCAAGGGAGGCCCCCGATACGTTCATGCATTCATTCTTATTCGTTTCCCTGCTAAAATTTAATTAACTACAACCCCCCCACTCTCCTGACCCCCCCCCCCCCCCAAGACTTTCCAAAAGTCCCTGGTGGTCCAGCGGGGATCCAGGAGTGATCTCCTGCACTTGGGCCATTGGCTGCCAGTAATCAAAATGGCGCCGATAGCCTTTGCCCTTACCATGTCACAGGGGCTACCGGTGCCATTGGTCACATGGTAGGAGCACAAGATGGCGCTGGCCGTCCATTGCTCCTACCATGTGACAGGGGCCGACCAATGGCACCGGTAGCCCCTGTGACATAGTAAGGTCAAAGGCTATCGGCACCATTTTGAATACCGGCAGCCAATGGCAGTAGATGGCTCCAGGACCCCCCGCTGGACCACCAGGGAGTTTTGGTAAGTCTTGGGGGGGATCAGGAGGGTGGGGGGTTTATTTAAATTCGCTCCTTTAGACGGCCGAATAATTCAGTGAAGATTCATTGTATTTGTGGGGAATCACGATTCGTTTCGCTTCCCCACGAATACAATGAATATGGCCCTATACATTGCGGATTACCAATACGTTGCAAACGAATGCACACCCCTAGAGATTAATACTCAGTAAAGTTTCAGACCAGTGCTGGCCCCTTTCTGTCTCTTAGCATGGATATACAGCCAGTGGTATTAAGTTTTAGCTCAATGTAAAGACGGCTCTAATGTGAACCTAGCAGCAGTTATAATTGTCACTGCCTGTTTATAATGGAATGGCCAAACCCTTCTCCCCAAGGGAAGGAACTTATGTCAGACTAATAAGGGCTTTGAAGCTCTCTTACATTTGCAGCTTCAAGCAGCTGCTGAAAGGAGCAGAGCTCCACACAGCAATCATTACACTGCTCGTCTCAATACATCTCATGGCCATTTATATAATTGACTTGGTTAACTAATCAATCTTTTATAAGCATAACACTATCCACCAATTAAATGGGGACAAGAAGGAAAGTCCAAATGAGCAGCTGAAGATAGGAGGAAGTATATGACTATTGCAGGAGCTCTGAGTTCAGCTCAGACCTAGGATACAAGTGAGGTCTGGTACCTGAATTCATGCGAAGTGTTGTCTGCATCATTAAATCACCCATCAGTTTACCATGATGTAAAGTCACTACATGGAGAGGAACAGGGCTGAAACTGGATAAGGTATTTTCAAATCATGATTGAGATACATTGGCAGAGTTGTGCATCAGTACTTGAACAGTAAGAGGGCTAGCAAGGGCAGGATTGAGGTACATTAACAAGGCTGTGTTTAGGGATTTTGTACTGGAGTAGCAGGGGGCACTACAGGTCAGGACTGGGATGCATTGGCAGAGCTATGTGTGTAAGTCTTAGCACTGGAACACCAAAGGGTGTTTCAGGGTAAGATGGAGGTGCATTGAAATGTGGATATGTTTTCAGAGGTAATTTGTGCCTTGTGGGTTTCAATATATATGGTAGTAGGACATTATTCTGTAAATGTATGCCAGTGCAGTAAGAGCTGGCTGTGCCTATGGTGACCCTATAATCAGACACACATAAGTGACTTTAAGTAGGGGTGGGCAACTCAGATCCTAGAGGATCACAACCAGTCTGGTTTTCAGGATAGCCATCATGAATATGCACGAAATAGATTTGCATACAATGCATGTCCATTAGGAATATCCTGAACAACAGACTAGTCAGTGGCGCTTGAGGACCTGAGTTGCCCACCTGACTTAAAGTATAGGCTATCTGAGAAGCATAAGACGACTCAATTTACATTCTTTATTAAAACCACTAAAAAGTTCCAGTGCCAAAGAAGAATATATTGAGAGGATAAGTGTATAAATATCATAGATAGGCCCTGTGTAATTATAAGTGCAAATTTGTTAGGTCAGTAGAAAGCAATGCCTTGTTCCTTTCATTTGCTGTTCAGGTACACATTGCAGTTAAGACTTTACCTCCCTTGCCTTGACTTGTTTGCCTTTCGGGCTCAGTACACAGCATTCCATGGAAATAGTCCTTACTAAGCTCCCTAACCTATATGCTACTTTAAATGTCATTGATCACCATCAACTCTCTGATACTCTGCCCTTACTTGGATTCTGGGACACTATCCTTTTTTGGTTATCCTATTACCTTTCCTATCACTATCCCATTATCAGATGGTGCTCCCCCAAGACTCTGTTCAGGGCCATATTGTCTTATTCCCCAGATCTCTCTCTCTGCACCAGAACTTTCACTTAGACAATCCCAAATCTCAGCTTGTTTGTCTGATGTAAATGCTTGGATGACCCACTTCCACCTTAGACTTTCTTTATATCATCCCCAAAATCTATCCCTTTCTTTCTGAACACAATACCAAAGCCCTTTTCCACTCACTCATCACTTCTTGCTTAGACTACTGCAACCTCCCCTTCACAGGTACCCTTTGAACTATCTATTTCCACTACAGTCTATTCAAAACTCAGTAGCATGAGTCAGCTTCCTCCAGTGCCATTATGACCATGTGACTAAACCTTCTCAAGTCACTGTATTGGTTCCAGACCTATTTCTACATACAATTCAAACTTCTCGTTCTCACCTACAAGTGCCTTCACTCCTCGGCTCCTTATTATCTCTTCTCTCTAACTCCCTTACACTCCTTATTGAGACCTACACTTATTGGGTAAACTGCTCTTATCTGTGCCCTTCCTCCGCACTGTTAGCTTCCAATCTCCACTTTCCTGCAATGTACACTTGGAAAAGCCATTCTAGACTGGTGCATCATGCTCCCAAGGGTCTCCTAAAAACCATCCTTTTTTAGGTTACTTTTTACATTTTAACCATGGCTCTCTTAGATTTAAGCCTTCTCAATTTTAAACATGCTCACTGTAATACATACTTTTCCTGAAATTTCTTGTTTTATTTATAGTGTCTTAACTAGATTGTAAGCTCCATAGAGAAGGGACTGTCGTCTATATGTATCTGTAAAGTGCTGTATATATCTAATAAGTGTCATAGAAATGCTAAATTACAGTATAGTAGTCCATGCAAAGAACTGTGGGTATGGAAAAAGTCTTTTGAAAATAGGACAACTATCTGGATTTCTAAATACAAGAAAGACAAGACACATTTTTAATAAATATACCCCAGAATCTAAACACACAAGTCTTAAACGTTTAAAAGACGTGACAATGTTCAGAAGCTAAATTATTACATTGAATCGTACACTAATAGTAACGCGGCTGTATTGCTTGTTCTTTTAACTCAATATAATAGCAAACAACATGTAGATGATATCTTTCCCTTGAGCTAAATATATTTGGGATTAACTTTCCAGATGCATTCTCCTTCTATCAGGCCAGCACACTATATAAATGTGAAAAATCTCGATAAAGTGAATAGTATACTAAAGATTTCACCGGGAGCCGGTTTCGTGCTGCTGTCCAGCGTGCTGAAAAGTATTATCTTACCTTAAGGATCTGATTTTGAACTAAAAGAAAGGCACAATATTTTGGTAAGATAACTATTATGCATTTGTCCTAATATAGGATGTTATCAAATGCCTTTTTAGATTTTTTTTAACATTAAGGACTTTCGGTGGGTAAACTCGAGAGGTTCCAATGATGAGTGAGAAAATCAAGATCTGTCAGGTGTGTTTTTAAAATATTGTGGTGGTGGTGGTGGTGTGTGTGTGTAGGAGGGAGGGGCTGGGAAGGGAGTAAGTGGAGAGAGAGACCAAACCACTGGATTGTTCTAATATCAGAATTTATGGAGATCTGCAAAACATTCTGGTGTGTTCTCAGTTTCAATATATTTTAGATACCTTTTTTCATTAATAGCTTAAAAGAAAAATATGCATTCCAGTGCATTTGAAAGTAATGATTGTTGTGGCACATAGCTTGGAAATTACAAATTATCTAAAGTTTTTTTTAATTAAAATGTAACTCTAATTGAATTAATACTTAAACCCAAGAAATGAAAATGATTGCAGAGATTAGGTTAGTATACTGAAAATTTACAGGCTGACTTGTTTTTCTGACAGTTACTTTTTAACAATGAGCTAGAGTTTAAAAACCAAAATAACCCACCACAGTCTAAAACAGTACAGAAGAAAGGAGCAAGTGGATTTTAAATTCATCATATCAGGATTAAAACACAAATAGTGTAAATTTAAAGTAATATGCAACCCTGTGGTAACAGGCAGTCTCATAGAGACTCTGTAAAAAGCACAAATCAGACCCTGATAGCAAAATCAAGGGCTAAGCTATCATAACGTCACCTGAGGAGTACAGACTGCCATTCATTTGACTTTTTCTTTTGTCCTAGGAGAAGCTCACATCATGTACAACCTTCAGGGTTTGGTTGGTTCATCCAGCACCTTCAGCTAGAACATAAGAAATTGCCATGCTGGGTCAGACCAAGGGTCCATCAAGCCTAGCATCCTGTATCTAACAGAGGCCAAACCAGGCCACAAGAACCTGGCAATTACCCAAACACTAAGAAGATCCCATGCTACTGATGCAATTAATAGCAGTGGCTATTCCCTAAGTAAACTTGATTAATAGCAGTTAATGGACTTCTCCTCCAAGAACTTATCCAAATCTTTTTTGAACCCAGCTACACTAACTGCACTAACCACCTCCTCTGGCAACAAATTCCAGAGCTTTATTGTGCATTGAGTGAAAAAGAATTTTCTCCGATTATTCTTAAATGTGCTACTTTGCTAACTTCATGGACTGCCCCCTAGTCCTTCTATTATTCCACAGTGTAAATAACCGATTCACATCTACTTGTTCAAGACCTCTCATGATCTTAAAGACCTCTATCATATCCCCCCTCATCCATCTCTTCTCCAAGCTGAACAGCTCTAACCTCTTCAGCCTTTCCTAATAGGAGAGCTGTTCCATCCCCTTTATCATTTTGGTTTCCCTTCTCTGTACCTTCTCCATCGCAACTATATCTTTTTTGAGATGCAGCAACCAGAATTGTACACAGAATTCAAGGTGCGGTCTCACCATGGAGTGATGTAAAGGCATTATGACATTTTCCGTTTTATTAACCATTTCCTTCCTAATAATTCAGAACGTTCTGTTTGCTTTTTTGACTGCTGCAGCACACTGAGCCGACAATTTTAAAGTATTATCCACTATGATGCCTAGATCTTTTTCCTGGGTGGTAGCTCCTAATATGGAACCTAACATTGTGTAACTACAGCAAGGGTTATTTTTCCCTATATGCAACACCTTGCACTTGTCCACATTAAATTTCATCTGCCATTTGGTTGCCCAATCTTCCAGTCTTGCAAGGTCCTCCTGTAATGTATCACAATCCGCTTGTAATTTAACTACTCTGAATAATTTTGTATCATCCACAAATTTGATAACTTCACTCGTCGTATTCCGTTCCAGATCATTTATATATTATATATATTGAAAACACTGTTCCAAGTACAGATCCCTGAGGCACTCCACTGTTTACCCTTTTCCACTGAGAAAACTGACCATTTAATCCTACTCTGTTTCCTGTCTTTTAACCAGTTTGTAATCCACGAAAGGACATCTCCTCCTATCCCATGACTTTTTAGCTTTCTTAGAAGCCTCTCATGAGGGACTTTGTCAAACGAGTACCTTCCTGATGCAACCCAGTTGAAAGCATTGAATGCAGCTCCCATAAGAACCAGCTCTGCTCTGATACTGTGACTTGCTGGATGTCATTGAAAAAAATAAAATTTGTTAGGTGTTGAGGATAATTTAGAAAAGAGATGTTTTGTCTGTGGACCCTTGGGATGAGGTGAGATTGGCTCTACCAGCAAGGAGGAGCCCTGCAGGTTCTAACCACCAGCAGGCAGATCCAGGTGAAGCAGTCTGGAGCTTCACCTATACCAGCCCACATTCCCTTTGGGTGAGCCTTTGAGTGCCAGGACCGGCAGGACTTATGTGAAAGTCTCTGGAAAAGGCTAGGGTTGTGGTCCAAGGACAGGCTAAGGACAGAGGCAGGCAGTGGTCGGGCATATTGAGAGTCCAGGCAAAGGTCAGAACCGGGTGTCTGTCCAAGGGAGAGGAAGAGGGACGGATAGAGCTGGAACAGGCTGGGACAAGCAACACATACTACAACTGTAGCTGGACCTGTTGCTGAGGTAAAGTGCATCAGGGGAGTTGCCCTTATATAGGGCAATGATTGGTGATGTCAATAGCAGGGGCCTCGGGGAATTTCTGACCATGGTCCCTTTAAAAGGCCCGCACCGGGCACACACGTGCCTAAGAGGAGCGGTGAGAGGTAGGAGCAGGTTGTGTCCTGCCGCATGGCGCTCGGCGGCCTTCCCCCAGCAGTTGAGGGGAAGGGTCAGCACCAGGCAGTGGCCAGCCCAGCTGCAAAGGTAAAAGAGGTGGCTGAGGGGCGCAGCCTGTGAGCTATTGAATGCAACAAGAGATGCACCAGATTCTAATAATACGAGTAGTAATAGCAATTTATGTGGTACACCTGTTGTCGTTCATTCTAGCATATATTATAAACATATACTTCCCAGAGGATCACAGAGAAAAAAGTCAAAACAATACACTCTGTGGCTACCACCAGATTCAAATTTCCTTTCTAATCCTCCCTGGATCCTGTTTTTTGGGCTAATGCATGCAAGAACTGCCCCCAGGAATAATCTCTCTTATGACAATAACCCATCCCAGAGGGTATCAGAAGTATCCACACCCTAAACAAAAATATTTCCAATTCCCATCCCAATGTATTCTGGTATTTGTAGTTCTCCAGGTTGGCCTGCGATATCTTGACATGGAGGTTTCATAAATTGTCTCTTGTTAGTTACTGAAATGTCAAGTGTCTTGTTTAGTTGTGCAAGATGCTACAGGCAAAATCCTGCAATTGATTCTTTGGCATTCAGTGTTCTGACAGGATGCATAAAAAAAAAAAAAAAACCTGAAGAAACAAAGGAGAAATAACAGAGCAAATCAACTCTAATGGTCTAATTCAAAGTTGGAATTGATCTGGTTCAGATCACTGTTTCATGATCCTGCAAGTCAGATTGATTTGATTCCAAATTTATGCTGTAAAGGTGAATCATTTCAGTACATTAGTACTCTGCCTCTCCAGTGGAAAAAGATAGTATTTTATTAGCTTATTTATGGGGCTGAACAATGCAATTGATTCTTCTTTTTTAAGGCCGAAAATGGGAAAGTAATGGGGGGGGGGGGGGGGAGGGAGGCTTTGTAGGCCTAAGGGATTGCTAGAAACATAGAAACATGACGACAGAAAAAGCCTGTTGCGTTCTATCCAGCCTGCCCACTTACACCAACCACTTAGTTTTACAAACCCTACCGCTCACTCAGATATCTCCTGTGCTTTCTCGAATTCAAATAGCGGTCCTTGACTACACCACCTTTACAGGGAGTCTGCTCTGTGCACCCACTACCCTCTCCGTTAAAGACATTTTTATTTAGATTACTCCTGAGTTTACTCTCTTTCACTCCATGACCCCTTGTTCTAAAGCCTCATTTCCTTAAAAAAAAAAAAAAAAGGTCCTCTTCATTTGCATGGAAACCTTAGAGGTATTTAAATGTTTCTGTCATGTCTTACCTGTCCCAACTTTCGTCTAGGGTATTTATGTTTAGATCTTTTGGACTGTCCCCCATATGCTTTAGAACAAAGACCAATGATCATTTTTAGTAGCCTCCCTCTAGACCAACTCCAACCAATTTCTATCCTTTTGAAGATGTGGTCCAGAAGTGTATACAGTATTCCAAGTGAGGTCTCACCAGGGACTTACTGTATATATATAAGGGAAATATCTCTTTATTTTCTGCTGACCATTCTTTTCCCTATGCACCTGGCATCTTTCTGGCTTTTGCCACCTTATTCACTTCTTTGGCCACCTTAAGATCATCCGATATGATCATCCTCAGATCCCACTCTTACTTCAGGAGAAGAATTTCACCTTCCGTACTGTACATAAATGCCTAACTCTGCATTTTTCAGTATCAGCTGCCCGACTCTAGACCATTCATTGAGCTGTGCTAGATCCCTCATGTTTTCCACACCTTCCTGGCTGCCTACCCTGTTGCAAATGTTGGTATCATCAGAGAGTAAGAAAACCACTTAGTAATTGATAGGTGGTGTAGAAATGTTATAAGTAAATAAATAAATAAATAAATAAAAAGACAGAGTTTTCCCGGCGATCCTTCTGCAATGTTGCTCATGACAATTGTGAAAAGAACCAGTCCAAGGATCGATCTCTGCTGTTCTACCTCTAGTAATGTCCCTCTCCTTGGAGTGAACTCCATTTATCACTACCCTCTGTCGCCTCTCACTCAACCATTTTCTAACCCACTCAATCACTTTAGGACCCACACTAAGGATGCTCAAATAATTTATAAGTCACCTATGTGGAGATGTGTCAAATGTCTTACTAAAATTCAAGTACACAACATCTAGTGCTCTCTGCTGATCCAACTCTCTGGTCATTCAGTCAAAAAAATTGATCAGATTCATCTGATAAGACCTACCTCTGGTAAAAACCATGTCAGTGAAAGCAGAGAATGCTATCCACCTGGCAGCTGCATGTGTGTGAGAGTAGTGATATTTTCATCTACTGGAAGCAGTGAATTCTTGCAAGTAAACGGGCAGTAGTTTTCCACTATATACCTGAAACCTCCCATCTGTATGGCATGTAAGCCCTTTACACCTTCCCTATCCAAATTGTGCACTAGACTGTATGGAATTTCTGTAATTTTTTAATAAATCTTATGTTACGTCTGTAACCTGCTTTGGATAAAAGCACTGAATAAATACTTTGATAATAGTTTTATTGTATGCAATATTGATAAGTTTGACATGAATTACTCACTCTCAGAGAATGCATAATGAGCTATCGATTTTGCCTTGCAGTGTGTTCTTCTTGCTCTTACATGCTATGGCCAGCTCTGACCTGTGTAGGATTGTTAAGTCTTCATTACCAAGTATTCCTAGGTGTTGTGGATAAGCTGTTTTAGTGGACCCTTGGGCCGGCCTGCGGGAGACTGGAGAGAGATGGACTATAGTCTCTGCTGAGGGCAGGCCGGGAGGCTGATACCAGGCAGGCGATGGACGGTGAGCTTCACCAAGGAAGTTGGTGCTCCCCCGGGAGGAGCCCGTAGGAGCCCAGCCGCTTGGGACTTAGG
This sequence comes from Rhinatrema bivittatum, assembly GCF_901001135.1. Taxonomy (NCBI): domain Eukaryota; kingdom Metazoa; phylum Chordata; class Amphibia; order Gymnophiona; family Rhinatrematidae; genus Rhinatrema; species Rhinatrema bivittatum. The sequence continues at coordinate 24,155,504 of NC_042626.1, read as the reverse complement.
GGATTCACCCTGGAAGCCGGAGCTCCCCCGGGAGGAGCCCGTAGGAGCCCAGCCACTGGGACTTAGGAGATCACGGAAGCTGAAGCAGGCGGGCAGGGATCCAGAATCAGGCAGGAACTGAAGCAGGACAGGTACTGGATCCAAACTGGAACTGAAGCAGGACAGGTTACTAGAACCAAGCAGGAACTGAAGCAGGACAGGTACTGGAACCAAGCTGGAACTGAAGTGGGACAGGTTACTGGAACCAAACTGGAACTGAAGCAGGAGAGGTACTGGAACCAAGCTGGAACTGAGGCAGGACAGGTACTGGAACCAAGCTGGAACTGAAGTGGGACAGGTTACTGGAACCAAACTGGAACTGAAGCAGGAGAGGTACTGGATCCAAGCAGGAACTGAAGCAGGACAGGTACTGGAACCAAGCTGGAATTGAGGCAGGACAAGTTACTGGGACCAGGCAAGCACTGAAGCAGGACAGGTACTGGAACCAAGCAAAAGCAAAGACAAGACTTGGACACAGAAGCGTAGCAAGTCGTAGGCAGGAACGGAGCTGCTAACGCAATAGCACGCTCCGGGGCTCAGAGCAACTGGGAACCGCAAGGAACCTCGTTGCAAGGCAAAGTTCTGGGCTCCGCGGCGGCCTTACGTAGGCCGCAGCGTCTGACGTCAGGGGTAAGGCGGAGCCTTCAGTGGCAGGAAAAGGCCTTCATAAGCGCGGCTCCTGCACGCGCGCGCCTAAGGAGATGGCGTCCCGCCCCATGGAGACACCGCGAAACAGCTTGCAGGCTCTCGGAGACGGAATGGGACCAAGGAGGTAAGGGCCAGGTTGCGACCGTCGCGACTGGGACCGTAACACTAGGTACTGTAATTCTATTGACTGCTTATTGCTCAGTACATAGAGGACAAGTCTAGATTATATTGGTGTAGTCTACTTTGGTTTCTCCCATACCAAGTTGCCAACTTACTCCAAGCCATGTTCAACTGCTCATCTTGCTTTAAATTCCTTTCTCTAGGTATTCAATGAAAAAGAAAAAACAAGAAATATCCCACAGAGTTAATGCTGGTTTTATTTCATCTCACTTGGCTTGGAGTTAGTTGGCTTTTGATACCCTAGGACAGACTTGTCAGCACTCCTGACTTGATCAAATTGTTTACCACTTCCTTTCTCTAATACATCAGAACAGCCCTACCATGTTCCTCTAAATATCTCTTGGGTGTTCTCAAAGGGCTCTAGGCCTGATAGAATTCAGCAGTTTGCCCATCAAAGGCCATATCACAGACTTCCTTTCCAGCAATGCTAAATTAAGGCTTAATGATCTTTTCTTTGGCAACAAATTGGGATTATATCAAGTCTCATAAGAAAGATGTTTCTACTTTTCCAGTTTTATGACACGTATTTGTTGCAAGTCACATCAAATTTGGTTTATTATTGCACCCTCTCAATGTATGCCATGTACTATAGGGTGGGATCCCTTGTTATTTAGACTGCTTTGCTCATTTCCCTTGCAAGCGTAATATTACAAAACTGTGAGTATTTGATCTTAGCAGTGATCAGGGCCGGATTTAAGATTATGGTGCCCAGGGGCAGAGGACTGGAGATATTGCACCCAGGAATCAATGAGCATCAGGAGTCCTCCCAGTTTTTGGATGCCTCCAGAATTTGGCACGTGCCTTTGTCGCCTATTACCTAAAACCAGCCCTGGCAGTGCTCCTTCTCTTGGAAGTCACAATTTCCTTCAACTGGCTGCTGTAAGGTCGGCTGGGTGCCCTGCTTTCTGTCCTTGTGTACCTCTCGTTTACATGACTTCCGGACCGTCTCTTTTCCACCTAATTCTCACTAGGGAGCCATCCCATATACCTGTGAATAAACGCTCGCTTCATCACAGTGGGAATTAAAGTGTGGTGCATGTTTAGGCTTCTACAAGGTTTCTGCTGTTCCTATTTTTTTTTTATCCATCTCCTTTCTGCTTTGCCTCATCCTAACTACAGTCAGCTGTCAATATTGATTCTTATATGATCTAGTATGAAACCTGTTAATAATTTATTTAATTCTTTGTTATGAACAAATGCTGAAAATGGGGCAGGAGTGATTTCCCAAAGCACACAAATGTGTTACACTCGCCCAGACTTCGCTCAAGCTGAAAAACTAATGTGCCGCCAGCTTTCGTGCCACCCTTTTACCTCTTTTCCCCCCAAGAGGTGCGTTGCCATTTTATTCCAAATCCGCCTCAGTCTCTCAATCAATGCACGAACTCCAGGAGCCACCATTCTAAGGTGCTCACTACAAACTACTTTAAAAAAAAAAAAAAAAAAGCAAGCAATTAAAAGCCTATTGGGACAGATGTTCTACGGAGCTTTTCCCATTTGTGTTTAAGGTCAAAATGCACCCCTGCTCCGTTATTTCCATCACACCACCCCATGATGGAGTCACTCCACCCCCTCCAGTCCTACAAAGTGTGCAAGAAGCTGAAGGGGTGGGTTACAGCCTGCAATTATAGCTTAATAAAGCTCTGAGAAACATCTTTTGACCTAAACCTCATTCAGTGGCCCCTGGAAAGTTCCTGCCAATGGAGGTTTGGGATCTTTGGCTTAGAGGTGTCCTGGAACCTTAGAGACCAAAAGCCCTTTGTAACCACAGCGCTAGGAGAAGGGAGGGGGTGTACGGGAGAAAGAACGCTACAGGCAAGTAAACCGAGGCAGGGAGACAAGGAGTGACTTGGCTCCAAGTCAGGCAGAGAGCCCTGGTTTTGACAGAGCCGGGACAGAGATCCAGGAGTCTAGTACCTGCCTAATAAGGAGATCCGCAGACCCTACCACCGGCTCCTTTATTTCCATGGATTTGGATTGTCTTTTGCTTTGCTGCTGGCCCATGGCCATTGTTCCTGTCACCGAATGATCTCACTTCCTCCTCCTCACGTGACAGAACAGGGCGCTGGGCTGCCTGCGCGCCAAAGGCCTCTCCTATCCCCACCTCTCTGCAAAGCTTTTCTTATTTCCTCAGATCCTGATTTACCGCTCTTGTTCTTCACCTTCTACCCCTTATTACAGAATTTTTCAATGTTCTGTCATATCTAAATCTTGTTTCCAGCAGCCGGCTGAACTTAGGGGACATTCATTTGCACATAGATAATGACCTGGACTCCAGCAGACCTCTGTTTCTGATCTCTTTTACATTTTCCGTCCGTCTCTCTTGGCACGATAAATTCCCTGACTCCTGCGAAAGGGCAGCCCTTAGCCTTCCGAATTACACATTCATTTTTCTAATGCAGCCCCTGGAAGCCCTCAGCTCCTCTGCCTCCGCTGGGGTAGACATCAGTCTCTCGCCAGGAGATTATTCATCCACTGCTGCAATGTAATAGAGACGAGCAGACCCCCACCACCCACCCCTTCCCAGAGCTCCGGCACCGCTTTGGGACTTGCTTGACTCTTTAGCCGATTGTATCCAATCGTCACCAAGTCGCACCCACGCCAGGCCAGGGGACTGCAAGCTCCTGTTACCACGAGCAATCTCGTCTGTTCGTGTTATTAATGCAGTCACGGAGCAATGAATATTTACGAAGCACCATCAGTGTACACTGCACTGTACAGTTCACAGAGCAATGACGTTTGTTTCCGAAGCATCATTTCAGCACTGCCCAGCTACATAGCAAATGACAGTGGTAAGATTGCATTTATATAGCAAAAGCTATTACAGTGAGGGAATACGGGAGCTGGTTTAGCAAAGAACAGAGAAAATGCCCACTGCAGTACACAGCAGAGAGTGGGTCACACTAGACTTTCACATTCAGTCACATTCAGACTTTCAGATACTTGAAAAACTTTAATGATCCAAAGACAACGACAAACCTTTTCCGTCAGAAAAAAATCAGCAGAACCAGAGGTCACGAGCTGAGGCTCCAGGGAGGAAGACTAAGAACCAATGTCAGGAAGTATTTCTTCACGGAAAGGGTGGTGGATGCCTGGAATGCCCTTCCGGAGGAAGTGGTGAAGTCTAAAACTGTGAACGACTTCAAAGGGGCGTGGGATAAACACTGTGGATCCATCAAGTCTAGAGGGCGTGAATAAAGTGGAGGCATTCAAACACTGCACGGAGCGGCAGTAGCCACAGAGGCATTCAAACACTGCACGGAGCGGCAGTAGCCACAGAGGCATTCACGGAGCGGGATGCCAGTGGCCACTGGTTGGTGTTCCACCTTCACGGAGCGGAAGGATGGAGGGCTGCTATCTCCAAAAAAAAATAAAAAATAAAACAAAACAAAAAATAAAAGCAGGGGTGGGTAAGAGTATGGGGCAAGGGGGTGGCCTGCTTGTTACATCGGTTGCTACCCTAATTGAGCTGGATGTCACTTGGATGCAGATACAGAGCTGCTCTCTAAATTGGGTGGAGGGGAATTAGGGCTGGAGGGTACTGGAAGCCAATAGTAACAGGTGGGAGAGAGAAAAAGGGAAAAAAAATGGATAAAGTGCGTAGCTTGCTGGGCAGACTTGATGGGCCGTTTGGTCTTCTTCTGCCGTCATTTCTATGTTTCTAGGTAGGCAGCCCTATAGAAGGGTGGCGTGCTGTATTCTGAGTAGGGCTACATTGATTTGATGAAGAACTGAGTTCACATTGATGATTATGCCCCTTGCTGGGAATCTTAGCTCCCCCTCCCCTCCGGGTATTAAGCCACTCTGCAGCTCTGACACAGAGTGCCTGGCAGTGATCAGGCAGGGTCTGACACTCACAAGCCCATTGCCCTCTCTCTGGATGGAATTAGAATAATCCATATGTGGTGGTGATCAATAAAGCCTCTGCTAATTAGCTGCCGCTCTCTGTTCAGCTGGTTGAGGTGGCCTGAGTCCCTACCAGCTGAACCGAGGGAGGGGACCAGATGGGACAGGTGCTTACTCCACTGCCTCGGTTGGTAAAGTCTTTTTACATTATTAGTCAATTGTTCCTAGAGAGAGAGAGTACCGTGTTAGAGGATGTCAGCCCAGCACACAGCCGCGTTTCTAATATTCTTCATACACTGACTCCGAAATCCTCCCCCGTACTCCCCAACACATTTGCAAATCCTGCAAAACAAGGACAGCTTCTTTACATAATCTTTTGGGATGCCAGTCAATCAGAAGTCAAGTTCACCAGTGGTCGATGACATCGCAGGGCACCTCCCCCATGTGCTCCAGCTAAAAGGATTAGTTTATTCCAGAAGGGTTGAGAAATCTCTGATTTAGAAAGGGTAAGAAATGTAGGGTGACAGCATCAGTTCATTATTTCCTGCTAGATCTAGAGAGGAGATTAAATAATATATATTTTATCTTTTTTTTTTTAATTTGTAATCTTTTCTTGGCACTAGGCATATACAAAGTAGGAGGGGTGTGTAGGGCACAATGATACATTTTGTGGTTTGTTTGTTTGTTTGGGGGGGTTTTTTGTTTCATTTATAATGAAGGAAGAAAAATGTTTAAAAAAGACAAAAAATCCATAACGAAATTTAAAAATGGTTTCAGGTCTGGGGTTCCACCCCCCTGCCCCTGCCAATAAAAAAATATATATATTTATTTTTTAATCCTGGAAGTCTCTCGACCTCTCCCCAGTAACTATTTTACTCTATCCATGGGCTCCAAATGAGGCAGAAGTGGTCCCCAGGCACGCCTGCTCTGCCTCTGCTATTTTTTTTTTTTTTTAAATGATGCCAGTGACCTGAGGTCGGTGCTGTTTTGCTGTAGAAATCATTTCCAACCAAATGTCCATTTCATTTCTAGGGAAAGAACATCCTTACAAAGGAGTGGATGAGGGCCAGCAGGTTGCAGCAGTAGTGTGGGGGTCTTCTGGCACTTGCCTCTGCATTCTCCAAATGATTTTCTCAAACCTCCAACATATTTGGCAGAAATAGAAATGGACGCAATAAAACAGTCATAAGAATCGCAGATCACGATGGTATTCAGCAGCGAATTTCACTATTTTTCACAATTTTTCCAATCAGGTATCACTTCTCACTTCAGCAAAAAAAACAAAAACCCTCCAATGTGAGAGCCAGGATTACCATTGGACAAAGCGTCAGGTGACTTAGACAAGGGGAAAATCCCTCTCCAATGATGCAGCCAATGTGGCTGCTCAAGCTTACTCAGAATGATTCAAATTACTAAAACAAAGTCTGCTCCCCCACCCTCTCTATGTCTCCTCCACTCCATGCTCTCTCATCCTTCCCCAATGCATACTCTTCCCAACCCCATCTCAGATAAACTCAGTCCCTACCTGCCTTTTCCACTGTCCTCTCTCCACCCTCATCCCTTCCAAGCCAGCTCTCTCCCCAGTTTGTTACCTTCTCCTTGCTACTGGTGCTACTTCAGAACACCTGTTCTATTTTCATCCAGCACCCCACCATATGACTTTTAGTGAGTTTGAGCTGAGCAGTGCCAGAACTCCTGCACTGAGAGTCAGATGGTACCAGAAAAAAACAAAACAAACCAGAGCTGCTGTTCCAAGAGCAGTGCCAGCCACACGCCTCCGGAGCAGATGAAGGGGAGAGTGTGTATTAGGGATAAGAGAGTCAGGGAGCCTCACTTAGGGTCCATGGAAGCCGTCACTGGCTCCCAAGCCTTAGAGTGAAGGACACTGGTAAACTAAACGGTGACCCACTAAAGTAGCCTTAGAGGATGTGTAGAAAAAACATGGCATGTGTGGCATTGTCCATTCCCTGTCAGGCCCTTCCTAACAGTCATGGTTTCAGGATACATTGAATGTAGTGTAAAAACCCCTGCCTGTTATATTTCATTGTTTGCGCCGAGTGCTGCTCCTCTCCCCACTCGTGCATTTCTTTCCTCCCTACCGCTAAGCCCAATTCCTTGCCTCTCCCCGCCCTCCCCCAGGTATAATCCTCTTCTGCCAACGGGAGAACAGCACTTCTTACTTGCCTTTGTCTCCTCCTCTGCCAGTTTCAACCTGAAGTCTCAATGCACGGTGCCTGACCTGCGACAAGTGCTTAACTGGAGAGTGGGGACCAAGGCTTGCTTGATGTGTGCTGCCAGTTAGGATTATGAAAGTGTAAGACAACCAGATAAAAGGTCATCCTGGATGTTCTGCTTATTTCCCCCAACTAGAAAATCTCTTTATTTTCTTTTCCGTTTGGTATGTCTGTTATAGTTTTGATTTCACTCTTATCTTGATTTTGTCCCTGAGAAAATCTGAAAAGCAATGGCAGAAATGCCAATCCATGAAATCCCTAGAAAAATACAAATCCCTGTTAACAAAAAACCAAGAACAAATCAACAAAGCAAAAAAGGACTACTACGCAAAAACAGATCCAAAGTGTCATTTTTAATTCCAAATTACTCTTTAAAACAGTTAAAAACCTGGTCAAAGACCCATCTTCCTCCATTTCAAATAACTATGACTTTACAAAGAACTCGTGCAACGAATATGCTACTCATTGTTAACAAAATCAATAAATTAAAAACTCAACTCTCAACCTCCCTACCAACAAAACAGCCAAAAGAAAAATTTGGTCAAGCTAAATGGAACTCATTCGACCCAGTATCCAAATGTGAAATAAACCAAATCATCACAAAAACCAAACCTGCTACCACCCACTGGACCTAATATCTCCTAGTGCCCTAAAAACAGTAAAAAGCGTAATAACTCCAATATTGTTACAGAAGGGGAGCGCTAGGAGAGCGATCCCATCTTGAGGGGATTGTGTGCCTTTGGGCCTCGGCACGATCCCAGAGAAATCCAAGGCAGAACCGAGGGTTGGTGAGGCGTGTCCCAGCATGGGTGGAGATGGACGGTTTGACCCTCTGCGGGATCTGCATGCTTCTGGAGCCAACACAATGGTGTTGGTTATTGAACTGTCCTCCAACCGTTCCCAGCCCTTTCGGACCTGCCACAAGGAATGACAAGAAGCAGCAGGCCAGACTATGGACGAGGGCAGATGAAGGCTCTGGAACATAGAGACTCTAGACGTAGACGAGGAACTTGGAGATACAGATGAAGACTCGTACAAGGACTTTGGATGAAGGTTCAGAAGCAAGGTACTGCAGGCAAAGGTATTCAGGAGCAAGATCAAGTACTGGGTTGAGACTGCGACGCAGCGCGCCCTACACAGCCACTACCCATGGGCTGGTCGCGGACCACGCTTGAATGCGAAGCAAACTCTAGACGAGGTGTGGAATAGATGAAAACTGGAACATGGCGAAGATTCGGTAGAAGCCTGTACCAAGGCGTGCCCTACACAGTCCATCCTAGGCTGGTCGCGGACCACGCTGGAATGGCACAGGTTCAGTCAGAATCTTAGGCATGGACGGGCGCAGTGCAAGGAACTCTGAAGACCGGAACGGAAGCAAGCAAGGATTCAAAGACAACTCAGGACTGAAGCAGAAGTCTTCCGGAGGCTTGTACTTGCGCAGGTGAAGATGGCCTTGTACTATGAGCGCCCACTCAGCCACTACCCATGGGCTGGTCGCGGACCACAACATGGCACGCCAGGAAAGGAGGCGACGAAGAACCTGGGGTACTGGACAACAGGAACAGGTGAGGAACATCAGGACTGGATCACAGACATCAGGAACAGGCGTCGGATATCAAGACGAGACATGGAGCTCCAACGAAGAACGAAGGCCTGATGGAGCGCTGGAAGACGAGACATCCTGGAGCATGTGACTCCAATGCAAGGCAAAGCAAAACTGAAAGAGAAGTCCTTTTATAGTGCAGGAAGCAGGCAACTCCCTGGGAGGAGTTTAGATGGGCCCCACCAGGCTGGCCCTATAACTAGAGAGAAGAGCTGCGGGCCGGCCCCTTAGGAAGATGGGGCGAGGCCCATACCAGAGAGTCCAGGAGGAAGCAGAGCAGGCCTCAGGCAGGCTCAGATGGCAACGAAGGCCTCCCAGGCCATGGAGCAAAACTGGGATAGACTGTCCAGGCAAGGCCCCGGCTTCGGTGCAGCCTCCAGAGAAAAGGTGAGAGGCCTCCTGCGGCACAGCTACAGGAGGAATCGTAACAATTATTCACAACCATAATAAACCATTTGCTAGCAGAAGGATTGGTACCCACTAGAGTAAAACTAGCTGTGATTAAACCAATCCTAAAAAATAAAACTAGCAGAATCGATGACTGGGACAATTGTTGACCAATTTCCAACCTACCTTTCATTGCCAAAGTCCTAGAAAAAGCAGTGTTATCACAATTAGAGATCCACCTGGAAGACAATATTATACTATACCCAAACCAATTCAGATTCAGAAAAAATCACTCAACAGAAACCCTACTCATTTCCTTAGCCAATCCTGTACTACAGGGGTTTGACAACAATGAATCCTATATCCTGGTACTAATTGACCAAACAGCAGCATTCAACATAGTTGACCATACCCTGCTATGCCACCAGCTGAGAGGAATACACGAAAGAGTTAACAAATGGTTCTCTTCCTTTTTAAAAGATAGGACATTCCAAGTCAAATTGGGCAATCACATTTCTGACACCTTCCTAATCAATTCAGGTGTCCCCCAAGGTTCAGCACTCTTGGCCACTCTATTCAACATCTATTTGCTGCCCATATGCGCATTACTAACGAATCTAGGAATCAACGTCTTCCTATATGCAGACAACATACAATTCTACATCCTTTTCGACAAAACATTTGAAAAAACTGTGTCGTCTCTGTCAACATCCATGAAGGCAATACAACAAAAACTTTCTCAGCTGAAACTAACTCTAAACCCCAAAAAAAACGGAAACCAACAGCCCTAGAACTAGGAGATTTTAATATTACTCCCTCAGACCAAGAAAAGGACCTTGGAATACAGATCGATGAGAACTTCGATATGAAAAGGCATATAAGCAAATTAATCAAAACAGGATACTCCCAGCTGAGAATATTACATCGGCTGGTTCCTGAATTTCCTAAGGTTCCAGGAACATTAATGAGAGATACTTTCCATAAATATTTATGGGAGGTATGGAATATCACCCCTGAGGCCTTTCCACAAGTTTAAAAAATGTATTTTCTCCCTGGAAGAAGGAGCAGGGAGAATCAAAGGGAAAGGAATATTATGTCCCCAATCCTGTCCAAAAGCTTGGATGTGTCAGGCTTGTTGGAAAACTCTGCAAAGAACAAGACCTGGCAACGTTGTTGGTAAGCGACGATTATGCACCTGTGTTTTCATAGTGCTAAAGCATTATTTCTTGGTCAGAAGATCTGGATACATTCAGATATTTCCAAAGTTACTCAAGAGAAAAGAAATTTGTTTTTGGCTATGCTCCAAGAGACTAGAGCTCCTGGATTGTATTAATTTTATGCAAACTGTGTGCACTATTTGCTGATAGCAAATAAGAACAACAATGTATGGGTTTTGAGTGTCAAATTAATTTTGTTTGATACAAAACAAAAATAGGCTCATTTGCCCTATTTTCTGTTTTTTGTTTCAAATGAATGCACATCTCTGGCATGCAACACGTGTGTGACTCCTGCACGTTTCTACTGTATGCTATTGCCTCCATTTGCACACTGGATTGCCCTCTCAGGATAGGAACATTCACTTCCAGCCCCAGGTCACACACAGGCTTTTTATGACACTAGGGTGGAGTGGGGTGGGGTGGGAAAGAGAGTGCCCTACCTTCAGTCTGTTGGGATGTGAGTCAGCCCTACATGGGTGTCACATTGTACCAGCAGATGGATTGATGCGATGCTGATCCTGCTTTACTGCCATTGCCAGCCACACAATTGTGGTGCTCTAGGCAACTGCCTCGTTTTCTTAATGCTTCCATCAGACCTAGGTCTAGAACAGTTAGAGGCTGAACATCATGGCCACCTGTTCCATTCACGCTATAAACTGTTAATTTGTTATAAAATTGTCCAAAGATAAGTCATCCTAGGAAGCCATTCTAGGAGCCACTCCAGAAAGTGGTGAGATCAGAGAAGGATGTCACGGCAGAGTAAAGATCCTGCACATGTCTCAGCTGCAACCCCGAACAAGCACAGGCTGCAGCTCTCCATCTCATCTGGGGCCAGGGTCCGACAGATTACAGTGCTGCAGGTCCCAACACAGCAGCCGAGTGGCAGCAGCTGTGCCACCTGACTCCAATTTTCTCCAGAGAAGACGTAGAAGTCACAAAATTCACTCAAATCAAAAGGAGACGGCTGAGATCATGCAAAAAAAGTTTAAGAAAGCCACAAGAAACAAGAGAAGCTTGCCAACTGCAAAAAATATATGTTTATTAGGCATTAGATATGTAATGAATTTTGATATAATGTACAAGTGAAATGGATCACTTTCTTTTGTAACTGATGGAGATTCATAAAGCCTGGGCTTCCAGGGCTTAAGTCTCATTAACTGCATTTCACAGTTTATTTAATGAAGAGAATGGAGGCATTAAAGTTGTAAAATCTAATTTTTAAGTAAATCTTTCACAGCAAAATTAATGTAGCCATAGCGGAGTAGGCAGAGCAATTTATTTCTTAGGCTTCAAATTTTAAAATGAACTTTTGCAAACATTAAACGTATTCATTAGGCCACCTAATAATAGAATGCATAACTGTTCAGCCTCATTATCATCAAATCCAAAAATGTCTCTTTTCTGTCCAGGAAAATGGCCAAGCAGGAATCCAGCTTGTGACTACAGTAGAGCTATTCAAAGGCTTTCACCAATGGCACAAACACCTACTTGTGTAAAGCCTTTCTAAATATCATGATGTTTGCTTTCTTTGATAGGGAAAGGCAAAAACCTTGAACAAAAGTTCACAGCATTCCCACGAGTGATGCTATATACTCATTAGAAATCAGGGGAGCCACTAGCAAAAGGATGATGAGAACTGAGGAGCAGTGCTCCTCCGGAGCTTGCAAATGTGACACACAGGAGATGTCCAACCAGTAAGCCATGGATTTCTTTTTAAACAGAGCTGTTCTCCCAGGGGTAGTGACTCCACATGGGTTAGTTTTATGCATACCTGGACAGGAATGAACCTCACTCCTAAGTCAGAGCACGTTGGATTTGATCTCAATCTCTCAGATTTACTGCTAATACTTTTCCTTCTAAAGTTCATAAGATGTAATATGTATAGGCAACACATCAAGATGTGTTTGGAAGTTATTTTTAAATCAGGCCTGTGGCACCCAATACAATTGGGACTATTCTGTACCTTTCTGCCATCTTTTCTTGATCTCTGTTTGCATCCTTAAGTCCTTGAGGATCTTCTCTTTCTTCATATAGATTTCATTATAAATAGAGTTGCTCTCCCCTGGTGTACATATCTTTCTTTCAAGGTTCTGGCTTGTTTAGATGGCTAACTATTGTTTAATTCCAGGGGAAGAATTCATCTCCAACTGTATGTTTCTTCCATCCATAAATATGATGAGAACCGTTCCCAGTTGTCAGCAGCATTGACTCCAGCTGCCATTGCATTTATAACAGGGACCCTGGAGCTGCCATCTATCTAGGTGCACTGCATTTCAGATACAACTGGAGAAGCGGACAGATCGAGCTGGAATCTCACCAAGATTTCACGCTGTATGTCGTCAGCAGTACAAGAGAAATTATAACTCAATGTTACACTCCGCTGCAGTGTCAGCTATTTAATTCTGGACACTTCTTCTGGAAGGGACTTCTGGGGACTTACTATGCTTACTTGAGAAGAGGCCAGGATGTAAAAACTTCCCAAGTTAAGAATGTGATGAGAGCAAAGGTAGTGGGGTATTGGAGGAAGGCAGGGAGGCAAGTGGTTACTGCAGGGCTGAAAGGCGGGGCAAAGCTCTGAAAGGTATAGAAAGATGGGAGCTTGCAGGAGAGCCAGCTGTTCAACTTGCACTTAAGCTGAGAAAAGCCTAAGGAGAACAAGGTCCTCCCTGAGTTTCCACTAGTAAATATCTGCACAAACATCATCCCAGACATCCCATAATGCACAGCTTGAACAGAAGAGTATAAAACTCTATATCAGCGGGTGGCCCCTCCACCAAATCCCTATATTCTCCTTTCCAGCCAGCTGCATGGCGTCTAGCCCTATTACTGAACTTGTACAGAAATGTCACTCTTCCTTCTCCTCACTTCCCTTCTGGTTTCTGCCCAACCGCCCAAGAAATGGATACATACATTTGTCCTGTGATCCTAAAGTTTGTTAGAATTCTGGTTGAGTAAAAGCACTAGAGAGTTATAAATGTTATCACAATGAATGAAACCGGATCTTGCAAATTAAGTTTTCTTGTTAATATACTGCTAGTATTGAAGTCTATTTCCATTAAATTAACTTTTCAGAAATTAAGATAGAGAGGCCTATGCAGTAAAACATTCTAAAAAAAAAAAAAAAGTTTTGGCGTGCAGGTCAGTAAAATTTTTACATTCCCATTAAAAGGGGACTTAATGTGCTAAGCGATAAATGATTCCAAAGCACAGTAAAACTTATCCTCAATTGCGTTGTTTCAGCACTAAAGTGAATGTTAACAGAAACCAATTAGCATCCACTCTAGCCCTCAGGAAATATGTTCATGCTAACCAGCCCAGAGTGAAGGGACCAGTCAGCTGGGGAAATATTCTCACCACCAACCCCTTTCCTACAATGACCTCCTCAAATCGCCCCTGCCTCCTGTTGCAGACTCTGAGTAACTTTGCAAACCCTGAGCATCATACAAAGTCCTGTCCCCGCCCCCCCGCCCCCGCCCCCGCCCCCGCCAACCAACATAGAACGACTGCACAAGTGCCCTCTGCGGCTATCCCGCCCTCTCCCCTCCAACCCTCAATAAGAACGATGCAACTACCTCCAGGGCAACCTCCTTCCTGATTTTCCTCGCCTCCTTCCGCCTACATGAATGATGAAACTACCTCAAGACCCCCTCCAACCCCCCACCCCATCCCTCCAGAACGGACCCCTAGCATCCTGGAGGTGCCTCCTCCCTTCCCCAGCAGACAGGACTGTAGAGCCCTCCTGCCAACATGGCCGCCAACTGCACTTTACTACACTTGAGTGGAGGGAGTTTGGGTAGCCCCCAAAGGGGTGTTTCCTGCAACAGGAATCAGGAAGGAGGTTGTCCAAAGTTGGGGCTGCATCATTCTTGCGTGAGGTGAGGAAGGGGTGGTACCCCAAATGAAGCTTCTGCAGTCATTCTGTGCTGACTTGGCATCTTCGGGGGGGGGGTTATTGGACTGGAAATCCCCACTGCTACCCAGTCCATTCACTTTGGGCCAGATAACACTGGGGGAATGTGTGGGAGCAGGCCCAGTAAAAAGCTAACACTTTCTCAAAGATAGGTGTTTGCTTTTCGGCTTTATTGGGCCTCTGGTAAACAGCGGTGAAACTGATAAAGCCTCATTTGCGTATGATGCTCCCACATTTACCCTCGGGTACATTCTAACGTTAGGGCAGAAACATTTAACTATCAACGTCTACAGCCCAGTCCACTATGCACAAGCTTGCTTTGTTTTTCAACTTGATCGGCCAAACGCCCTATATTGTCACAGTCTCTGTTCCGGGGCAAGAAAGAAAAATCTTGCAGTGCTACTGTTAACTGTAAATTCCATTTAATTGAGATTGTAAGTGACCTTTGACCAACGTCACTGTAATTGTAATCCGCCTTGAGGAATATGAAAAGTGTATAAATAAATAGCGCGACGGCTGATGGTTTAAACGTGCACCTTAAGGCTTTTATTCCTTATCATGCTGTTGTTAGAGCATGCAAAGTGGTCTTAATATGGATACCAAACTTTATTGCATTAGCCCTAAAGTACCATTACTATGTCTTTAATTGGCATTTCAAAGATTAGCAAAGACATGTTGAATAGCAATAGATATTACAGAGTGTTAAATAATATGTTCCTTTGCAATTAACTTTCAATAATGAACTTGTTAAATGCCAGTTAAATGTTTATGTGAAACACTTCACTCAAAGATTTGCCAATAAATGTCTTCCAGTCTTGTTAGCCGTTGGCAAATATGACTTTAATATTCATTTACTCCTTAAGCCCCAAACATTAACAGTTTTCTCAAGAGCGGTTTCTCCACCTGCCATACTTATTGTGTGGGGGAGGTGCAATTTTTAAACTCCCCGCCTAAGTGCAAAGTCCATGGGTACTTTAGATCCGCGCGCCTTGCTCCTAATTTTGAAAGGAAAAGTACACCAGGAGCTCTACTGTCACTGAGCCAGAGAGGTGCGGTGAGATGAGAGCTGCCGGGATAAGAAAAATGAGGAGGGGGAGGGCAGAGCAGAGGACTGTCACATCCCTTATTTTCTAGATGGAAAGAGGGTTTTTCTCTCATTTTTGTGTGTAGATGGGGGGCCCTGGATTTTTGAGGGTTAACCCTGCACAGTGGTTCCACGTTCTAAAAAGAGCATTTCAGAATCGCAACCTGAGCTCTGCCTAGAAGCGATTCCTAATATACTGCAAAAGCAAAAAAAAAAAGCTTTCCGAGTGGCAGCGTGTTCCTGCGCTCTGGAAGGAATTCCCGCCAGAGGACCTTTCCAGTTTGCAAGAGCACGGGGATTTTTTTTTTTCCCCCTTACATGGGAAATCCATTGTCGCTTCCAGTAAATCTGTAGCCGCTTCCCCAGACAGCAGCAGCCTCTTGCCCTTTCAGGAGATCTAGGGAGGGGCCGAGTGCGGGGGAAGATTCGAACCCACGTCCACCGCTCCAACTGCAGCGATTCGGGGATGCGAAGGCCACGATTGCTCTCACTCCGGGAACGACCTGACTTTTCCCCTCTGATGCCACCACTGACTGCCTCTGAAATGTTACCTTTAATTTCTCGGATAGCCTTACCCTGCTGAGCTGGCTTTTTACTTCTACACCAGGTATGATATTTAAATATCTTGTGTGACCCAAAAACATTTGCTGGCATATTGTTTTGGGACGTCTACACCTTTCCGATCCCCTAAGCTAATACAGCGTGAATAAGGCCATTAATCGATTTTTATCCGAGTCCCATGAAAACCTCTGGCTAGCTTTAGTGCACTCCATCCATATAATGGCTGGCTAGTCTGTCTGTTATTAAAGAACACATTTCTGGTCAGTAGACATCCTTCTTAATAAACCCAAAGCAGATTCATCTATATGAATGAGGGAGATCCTTTTTCATCTCTCAATTTTTGTAGATTAAAAAAATCATATTAAAATATCAGAAAAAAAAAAACTGGCAATGGAAGATACAGGCTGTGGTAATGACAAATCCAAGCTGGGCCTCGCTGGCAATGCCTGACGTTGGTAATAGCAAAGCTGAGGACAATAATAATATTTTGCATTTCTAGGACACTTTTCCCAATTTCAGTTCAAGGTGATTTGCAACAATTTTTTTTCATATACAATAAACCCTGCCCCAATCAAAGATTAGAATCGAAGTGGGTACCTGAGACAATAGAAGATGGAGTCAAAAGCTCATGTACTTCTCACCTTGATTCAATGAGCTGTCACAACATGCAAATAATCCAATTATTATGTGACAAAGGTACCCTCCGTCCTGGCCTCTTTACAAATTTTAGGGGAAAGGTTTTTACAAACTCTGTTGCAACCATAGCATCAACTGAAACACAATTATTTTCAGCCTAAAAATGTACTCTTGATTTATTTTTATGGAGTGGCTTGACCTGTTTGGCTGGTAACAGCAAAGTCAAATACTGTAGTTTCAAAATGCTACCTTTCTCTTCCAAAGTCAGTTCATTTTGTTTACTGGTCCTCATTAATCTTCCTATAACGAGATCCATTCTGTACTGTGGCAACAGCACAGTAGAGGACATATAGTACATCTTTATTACATTCATATAGTGCTGGGTATTTATATATATATATATATATATATATATATATATCTTGTTCTTGTATATACCATTTTATTATTAGGCTGTTTGTTTAAATCGTATTTTAATTGTAAACCACTTTGCTGTACATTTATATGAAAAAGAAGAATACTATGTATATAAATAGACATATGAGCTATGACGACTGTATCCTATTTTTAAGAGTTCTTTACGGGAAAAACACTTTATAGGTAGATTGCATCGCTCCATCTGTTTCCTAGTATCAGTAGGGAACAGGGAAGGCCCCCAAGGGCAGCGCCAGCAGATGGGCTTAGGGTGGGGCTTACTTTCGTGAGGAACACAGTTAGCATTTCTGTGTCCAACCAATGGGAGTATGCAATTGCCTACTAGTTATTTTGATCCCAGAATCACTGAACTTTTCTTTAACCCAGAAGAGAATTCTGTGTCAATTGAGGGTGACCCAGATTTATTTATAAACTGGATTTTCATGTGGATGAAAATCTCCATACCGACAAGCCCAATAATATGACATCCATATTAGAAAAGAGCAGTTGGCCATTAGGCTACCAAGTGGCTTCACGCCTAAGGGAGAGACTAAATCATATTGACTTTGACCCCTCCAGCCCCATCCCCAAGCATGTAGAGACTTGTAGTTCTGATTTCCTTCAGGACTACAAATCCCTGCATGCAATGGTCCGTGTCCCCGTAGCAGTTTCAGAAACCCAAACATCTGTGATTGCTAATTCTGTTTCCCCTAGGTCTGTTTTCATTAATTAATTTATTTTTTACAGGAATAAGAAATGAATTTGTGCTTTTTACTTTCTATAGGAACAGATCCTTAATCCTTGCTGGTCACTATGGCAACCCACACATCAGCTTCCTGAAGTTGCAAGGAAGACAAAGCAAGAGAAAATGAAAGAGAGAAGAGTGGAGGGACAAAATGAGAGCATGAGATACTGATCAAAAAGAAGGTGATAGAGATGCAAGGAAAGGGGGGGGGGGAACAAGGAACAGCAAAGGGGGAGGCAAAGAACCGGAACTGCCAGGGACAAATGGGGACCGGGGTCGGAAGAGCAAGCATGGCGGGGAGGGGTGAAAGGTCAAGCTTTACTTGTTGTAGTCCTCTCTGATATGAGCTCGGAGAGCAGCCTAGAAATGAAATCCTGTGTAAATTAGAACGACAATAACATCAAAATCCCTCTTCTTAAGCCGGCGGTTGTTGCAGGGGATAGGATATTGTTGGAGTCTCTGGAAATATCTCTCAGCCTGACCTTTTCTCCTCCTCCTCCTCCTCCTTGCATTTGCCGAGGGTTTACAGTCGCTAATGATGCCCGCCACCAGCATCCGAGCCCAGCAAGGCTCATGGGGGTCCTGGTTCCATCTCGCTGTTGCAAACAGGTGATCCTTCTCCGCTCCCTCCCCCTCTCAGGTGATTTACTATGATTCCGGGCATTGCCAGCCTCTACTGTCACAATTATTAGTGCATTTTTGCCGTACAAAACTTTCTTTTGTGTTTTTAGTTTTTTTTTTTTAAATTACATTTAGAACCCACCTGCTGTGAAACTCCCTCAGTGAGGAACAACAAAGTCAATGACAATAAAATCATAGCATACAACATAACAAAAAAGAAAATACAAAATACAAAGAGAAAACAGACAATATAACAAAACAAGTACCGTGTTTTGCTAACAAAGAGAACCTTTTCTGTTGCTGCCAGGAGAATTTCAGGAAGCGACAAATTATTGTACAACCTATGTTGTAATTTAGCTAGGGCATTACATTGTAACAAAAGAAATTACGGCAGGCAAAGAGCCAAATGGTCCATCCCATTTGTCCAGCAGGTTGTTCAGGGTTGTAACCAGGCATGCAGGCTGTCTGTGTGCCACCCCCCGCCATGCCTTCCATTAAGGATATAGTAACTGCCAGTCCATAAAGAACTGTTACACCAAAAGCTAACAGAGGCTACCCCATTGATTCATTTCCTCCAGCCCAAACCTGTCCTGGAGGACTCCCAGCCAGTCGGGTTTTCAAGATATCCACAATGGATATGCACGAGATAAATCTGCATGCAATGGAGGTAGAAGATCCCACTAGGGATTCGCTGTGCTCATCCCATTAGAATTAAACAGACTTACTCTGGGGGGGGGGGGGGGGGGGGGGGGAAATACCCTGGGATCCCTTAGCGATCCCAGGGGAGGCAGGAACTCAGTGCAACACCTTATTTGCAAGGCAGCATATGTAACCGTGTAGTGCCCTCTTCTAGCAGGCGTGGAGCATTGGTTCTATACTGGCTCGAAGACAGACCTGCGTGCCCTCTACACCTCAGCTATTGATCCTGGGAGGAATTCCTTCTAGGCCTAACCAGTTCAGTGCCTGACATCTCACAGGATCAGCCCTCCATCTGATACAGCTGTAGTCCATATTGTTAGCATCACAATCACAACAGACATTGACATAATGAAAGTTTTAGATAGAAGGCCTCTAAATACCCTGCAAAGTTGGATTTGTTGAGTCCTTGCCATGCGACACACCACAAATTTCAGTAGCCTCCGAAAGCGAGGTCTTGCTCCCACCGAGAGCAGGCCCGTCTAGAGCAATGAGCAGCATCCAGGGTGCTGACATCAAGAAGCTTCAATTTCTTGTGCCATAAAGTAAATATAGACTGTCACCGTCATCCTGTGGGAATCAGAAATGACCTGCAAGGAAGTCATACAGGCTTCACTCTCCCCCATGCACAAACAGATGATCTCCAGCATGGCTCCTGAGAAAATGTGACCCTCCTCCAGCTTCAAGGAGACACAGCTCCTCTGCCTTTTTGTATTTATTCCACACCCATTTTATGGGCACTAAACCCATTAAAGAGGATACCTGCCCACACCAACTTGCTCATGACTATCGAGCCCCCTCCAGCTGCCCATATTTGGTAATAATGGGGGGGATGGTGACTGAAGGACTGTGCCAGCATTTCAATGCCAGGTTTTAACTGGACAAAGGCAGAAGGAAGTGACAGAAGTCATCTTTTTCCAAATTATTGGAGAATCCTGGGAAGGCTCCACCTGTGAGCACGTGACCTGCTCCCTCTGGGGCTGGGCTTCCCAAATCTGACCTGCCGGATGTTCAGGATGTCCACAATAAATATGCATGGGATAAATTTGCAAGTCACAGAGACTCAGTATATGCAAATATATCTCGTGCATATTCATTGAGGCAGATATTTAAAGCCTAAATGGCTTAGCCAGATGCAACTTATTTGGCTTAAGTTACGTGGATATTCAGCGGCATGGCCATGCCATTCGCTACTTAGCTGGATATGTTGTATTTGTTTAAATTTAGACCTGCTCGTCTATCTTAGACAACTTATCTGGCTAAGCCTAAATATCACTACTTAGCCAGATAAGTTATCTGATTAAGTAGCGCCACTCTAATCCACTCATTGACTGCCCATAAAGTTCTCTGGCCAAGAGATAGTTGGATAGGTAACTTCTCCAGCTATATAGTAGCCACAGAACTTAAGCAGATATTATTCAGTGACCGCTAGATAGCCGGATTACGTCCTACTCCTCCGACTATCTGCTGGCTGAATATCCAGCCCATTATGGATATCCTGAAAATCGGACTGGCTGTGGGGTCCCCAGGACAGCTGTGGAAGCCCTGCTCCGGGGCCTTGTTTTTCCCCCCTCCTGCACACATCTGGGTGCTTCCCAAACTCAGATTCCAAGTTGTTAACCTGAACTGCCTGCCAAGATGTCTGATCTTTTTGCTTTGGTGGTAATCATCTTTCAGTGCACAGACTAACTGTTTGATAAAACCCTACCATCTCCAGGAATTCAGCAAGACATTCACAGTGAAGAACCTTAATTTCTAGATGGTGCAACAGAAATCCCCCCCCCCTTTCCCCAAATTACTCAAATACCTAAGTGAAGTGGAAAGGTGTAGTGCAGATAATTCAGCCTCTGCTGAGCCAGGCAGTCGGTGTGAATATGTCTGGTGCATTTTCTTTGCAAGGTGAAATACACAAAGGCATTTTGGAATATTGCCACCCATTTTGAAGACTCTCATCACTGTCTCCCTCTCTCTCCTGCCTGTCTTCCTCCTCCCTATTTCTCTCTACCCACTGAACCACCTAATTTGTTCCAGAACTTGTTTAACTCGCCTCTGATTTATTTGAACTAAAGCGAACTGACTTATGAAGCTGAAAAATCTGATAACCCCTTGTGAAATATTCTCTCCCCACTGCACAGATTGAAAGAGAAATTAAATCTATACAGGAATCTTTGCAACGATGTCATAAGTAATTTTGGAGCTCAGCCAAAAACTAGTACTAGCGAAGGTGCTTACCAGAAAATAATCTTTAATTCATCGGAGCGCCTGGACGATTCTCTGCTGCTTCCTGAAAAGCTGACTGTGGGCCTGATTTACCAGGGCTTTTCTCCCATTTGCGGGAAAAAGCCATAGCCTTTAAAAAAAATGGGTTTTTTTTCTCTCTCTCTTTATAAACCTAAATATGACACACCCTCATATTCTTAATGGGGGGGGGGGGGACATAAACCGGTGATGTATAGATTGGAAACTCTATTCAGATATAATTTAATTCTTCTAGACGAGAAAGGGGGGGGAAAAAAGCATTGGGGAACAGAAGACGCGATCCTGCAGAAGGGAAAGAGAGGGCTGAGTGAGAGAAAGCAAACGAGAATGTGCTCCAGTGACGCCGGAAAGACAAAATGAGGATGAGAGAGAGAGAGAATACAGGATGGAATAAATAGGCTCCAAAGAGATGAAAGATAGTGAGAGGGAGATGAAAAAGAGAAGAGCGGGAAGGGGGAAGCTAGCAGCGGGGAAAAAGTGCAGGCAGGTAGCAGTGGGGGGAGAGCTGTCAGGCTGGCAATGCTAATATTGTTTTGTGTGCAGACCAAAGAGAAAAGTTCACGCAGCCTGGGATGTGATTACTGCTCTCCCCTGTATTATGTATGCCTGCCTCCTTGGCCGGTTTGCAGAGAGATGAGCGCTCTCCTGGGCTCTGTGAAAAGGTCAGACAGGCCCCGGAGACGGCAGGCTACTGTCGGAGCAGGCTCGTGTAATTGGGGTATCGCGTACTGCAGTGTCGAGCACCGGTGCCAATTACAGCCCGAGCGCAAAATGCCTTCTCCGTTCAACGGGGGCTGCACGGGAGGGGAGCGAGCACTCCGCCCGTCCCACTGGGCGTCCTAATCGGAGAGCAAGCCCCCCCCCCCCTGTCCCGAGGAAAGGCAGCCTCGCGCAATACCTGCAGCCTGTCCCTTTTAGGTGTCCGTCCCCCCCCTGCAGAGTTTTCTAGAAGGTCGGTGCAGAAACCTAAAAGAAGCGCCAGGGAACCGAGCTGTGCCTAGGGATCGGTGCTGCAAGGCAGGAGTGAGCGGGGGGAGGGGCTCAGGGGCTGCAATAGCAAAGGGGGGGGGGGGCGGTGCTGCGGAGACTGATAAGGCTCGGGATTGAAAAATAGCAGTAAATGAAAGCCCCGTCTGTCCTCCTCCCCAGGCCGATGTGATGAATAATGTCGGAGGACAGGCTGCGGCAGCCCCGGCGGCGCTGGCTGGCTCCCGACACTTGCATTGTTAAAGCCTCTTACCCTTTAAGGCACCTTGACACTTCCGCCTGATGCAACAGCAAGCGGCTTCATTGCGCTGTCAGAGGTGACAGAGTAAACATTTTCATAGACGCAAGGCTTCGCGCGAATACGTGCGAGCGCCCTGTCAGCAACAGTTTGTAATAACCTCCGGCAAGAGAGGAAGGGAGAGGTCTGGGAGGGCACAGATTCGCCCGAGGTGGGGGGAGGGGGAGAGCCTGGTAGGAATGAGGAAGCCTTGGGTGGGGGTGGGGGGGGGGGAGGGCTATTAATGGCTGCCATGCTGGTGTCAGCCGGATCCACTGGTTTGGTCAGGAGAAGGCGCAGGCTAGATGTATGGATCACAGGACAGAACTGCAAACGATGTTTCTACTGCCAGGGGTGCCCCTGATACCTCTGCTGAACAAACTGCTTGCCGGGACTCATCGGTGGCCGTGCGACCCAAGGTCGGGGGGTTAGGAACATCTGTCTGCGGAATTTCATGGGGGGCCCACTGCAGAAGACGATAGCCGATGACCATTCCATGATTTATTGCATTGGCAGTACCTCTCTCTCCTTCTGTAGGGCGACACATCTAAAGGGGGGGGGGGGGTGCCAGGCTGTCAAATATGGTGAAAACTGGGAAGAAACGTTTGTCTGCACTAGGCAGAGCAGAGATGGGTCCATTTCCTAGCCCAGAAATGCCTGTCGGTCGTTTTTTAGTAGAATGTACTGCCCATTTGTCATCATCATTGAAAACTGTCAATATTTCTTCGTATCCCTGTGGTAACTGCAGAACGGCTCGTTGGCAAAGAATATCGCCCTTGAGCTGAACCACTTGCCCACCGTTGGCAGGCTGTTGTGTGCTGACCCATTGCGTCCCCTGGCTCCCAAGTTCCTGCAGACCTGGCCTGCTTGTTTGCGTGGTGGGGCTCTTGTGTTACCACGCGATTCCCTCTATCATTTAAGTAGCTCTGCCCCTGAACCCAGGGGATCTAGGAGCATCCTCTTCTTCCTTCCAAGTGAGCTTGTTTCTTGAATTTATGCCCTTCAGGCTCTTCAAGTAAAACCGTGTTTTAAGCACAAAAATGGCCTCTTGCAAAGTTGCCCACCCAAACTTACCCGGCCGAGGGGCGGCATTCCCAGGGCAGAATTCGGGAGAGGTTTGGACGTAGGCGCATGTACATTTTCAGGAACGATTTGTGCAGATGATTTAGCGGGTGTAACGTGTGCCGGCAGATGTGGTGGGATAATTTTTCAAAGTGGACTTGGGCTTCAAAAAATGGCTTCATGCACGCGTTTGCCAATTTTTGTGTGCACGAGTTACAAAATTGCCCCGCGTATTAAACTCCTCCACTCCAAAAGGTTTTCCAAAATAAAAAAATCTAACCAAAACGGGCCTCCCCAAGATCTTTCATCCCAGTCTCTTCCCTCAGCAAAGTCTTGGGGCCTGGGCTGAGCCAAAGCAAGGCCTGCCCCGATATCTCTGACCCCCTTCCCATTTTACAAATCTAAGTTTGGGACCTTAGCCTTCCTGGTTGGGCTGAGTGAGCCCAGTCGGGGCTTTCCCAGGTCCCTTCAATTAACCCCTGGGCGGGGAACCTACCTGGCCCCCCCATTCTGTTGAGAGTCTCCCAGAAAGGGGCAGGAGCAATGCCATTTGCTCCTTCCTCCATCGAGTCCTTTTAAAAATGGCGCCAGCTGCCTGGAGGATGGCACCAAAGTGATGTCACTTCAGCAACTGTCTCAGATGAGGCCGTACAACATAATGGCACCGGCCGCACCTGAGACAGAATCCGAAACAATGTCACTTCAGTGCTGTGCTCCTGGCGGCTGGCACCGTTTTTACAAAAACTCAATAGGGGTAGGAGTGTATGGGCATCGCTCCTGCCTGTTTCTTGGAGGATCCCCCTCTCCCCCCAATGGAAGGGTTAAGTGAGGGCTGAAGAGGCCTAGACCATGACACATACTTCAGAGGCTGTAGGAGGGACCTGGAGAGGCCCCAGCAGAGCTCAGCTCAGCAGTTCAGCTGGGTAGGCCTGGGCTCCGAGCCTGGATTTGCAAGATGAAAAGGAGTCAGAGGGGCCTGGGAAGGGCTTGGCTGGGCCCCCGAGTCTTTACTGAGGGGTGGGAAGGTGGGTAAAAGATTTCATGGAGACCGGCACAAAACTAAAAATATACCCAAATTGTTCAAGTATTTTCATGAGGTCATTTTTGGTTCATGTCACTGAGAATCCTGTTTTTCATGTTTGTTTATCATGAATGCACATCCCTAATGTGTATATC
Source organism: Rhinatrema bivittatum (assembly GCF_901001135.1). Lineage (NCBI taxonomy): Eukaryota > Metazoa > Chordata > Amphibia > Gymnophiona > Rhinatrematidae > Rhinatrema > Rhinatrema bivittatum. The sequence continues at coordinate 24,130,925 of NC_042626.1, read as the reverse complement.
TCTTTCTGTCCACCAGCTGTCTCTCCACAGCTCATTATCTTCTAGGGATGTGCAGAGGGACCGCATACATTACATTCGGTATTCGTATTCGTCAGGGAGCAGATATGTTGCATTCAGCAAGGGGGGCCCCTGCTCCGTTCATGCATTCATTCTTATTCATTTCCCGGCTAAAATTTAATTAACTACAACCCCCCTCCCTCCTGACCTCCACAAGACTTGCCAAAACTCCCTGGTGGTCCAGTGGGGGTCCGGGAGCCATCTACTGCACTCGGCCATCTACTGCACTCGGCGCCGGTATTCAAAATGTTGCCGATAGCCTTTGCCCTTACTATGTCACAGGAGCTACCGGTGCCATTGGTCAGCCCCTGTCACATGGTAGGAACAATGGATGGCCAGCGCCATCTTGTGCTCCTACCATGTGACAGGGGCCGACCAATGGCATCAGTAGCCCCTGTGACATAGTAAGGGCAAAGGCTATCGGCACCATGTTGATTACTGGCAGCCGACGGCCCAAGTGCAGGAGATCACCCCCGAACCCCCAGTGGACCACCAGGGAGTTTTGGCAAGTCTTGGGGGGGGTCAGGAGGGTGGGGGTTTTGTTTAAATTTGTTCCTTTAGACGGCCGAATAATTTGGTGAAGATTCATTGTATTCGTGGGAAATCGCGATACGTTTCGCGACGCAACGAATATGGCCCTATACCTTGCTGATTGACAATACGTTGCAAACGAATGCACAATGTATAGGGCCATATTCGTTGTATTCGTTGCGTCGCAAAACGTTTCGCGATTTCCCATAAATACAACTGGAACTCTGTGCCACAAGAATATTAAATTGGATAGTTTTAACTATGAATCGTGGAATCCGTATTGGAAAATAGTGGGTAACGGGATGTCCATCTAGCAGTGGGATTCAGACCAACTTCCCCACAAGAGCATGGATCCGAATGGGAGGGGGCGTATGTGATGTTTGGTGCGATGTAACTTTAATTGCAGTAAACTGTACCACAATTTAAAAACAAACAACTAACACTAATCTTACTATTTTGGGGGGAGCGGGGGGGGGGGGCAGGGGAGAAGCGTTAAAAGTATTAGTAAGAAGAAAAAAAAGAGATGTGACCTAAAGATTTTGAGAAATGCTATCTAAGAGGTCAGGTATGTCGAAACCCAGTCATCATTGTGGGGGGAGGGCGGGGGACAAACAGTAATAAGGTGAGCCTGGCTTGGCTCGTATCTGAAACCTAAAACCACGAGTTTATGTCCTAAAAGTAAGAAAGAACCCTTACATTGTCCTAAACTGTTAGGCAAATACATTGGAACATTTCATTTGATAGATGTTAATGCCTGTTTATGAACACTACCTCTGTAACCAGTCATTATTTGTTGATTTATAGCTCCGAATGTTACTTTTGTAAACTGTTGTGACCTTGACACGGAACGACGCTACACAAAATGTCTAAATGCATAATAAATAAATAAATAAACATTGTTTGTTTGTTTTTTAATCCTGCTCTGAGATTTCTATGAGTCATAGATAGAATAGAATTTGGATTCTCCCTTCTACCTCCCTGGCGTCTCCAGGCTCTGGAAGCACTGCTGGAAACCTGCAGGACTGCATTGACCATCTGGAAAGCTTAATTCATGCCCCTTCTTGCTTGATCGAATATTTCCACACAAAAAGGTTACCATCCTGTCTTAAAAGTGCTTCCCCGTGGCTCTCCTTCCAGTCCTCTCGCCCCTTCATCCTTTGCCGCAGTCGGAGGGTCTCTCTGGCAGGAAGCTGTGATTCCACCGTTGAAAGGATTCCTGCCCGGCTCAGACAATAACCGAACTGGCAGGGCTGGAATGAGTCAAGGTGGGGAGAGGAAACGGGGGTCTTGTTTAATGAACTCCTTGCTGCGACATACAAAGGTCAGGGCCTGCCTGGTGCCCGGCGTTTGCAGCACATGTTCGCACATACTGCTGCTTCTGTGTTGGGCTGGGCAATTATTTAGTGTGGGAAAAGTTCATGTGCCTGTGGTGGCCAGGGAGACGGCAGCGCCAACCGACGCTTGGTCACTTTAATCTTGTGGGGTCCACAGAATCCTTGGGAAAGGAAGCCAGAATCGCATCTAGGTCTGCCTTGAAGTTTCCCCCTTCCCTAACGTAGGAACATAGAAATGATGGCAGAAAAGGACCAAACGGTCCATCCTGTCTGCCCAGCAAGGTTATGGTAGCAGCTGCCACGCCGTGCGGGTCACCCCCATGCTTATTTGTTTCCCCAGACTGTAAAAGTCAGGGCCCTCGGTTACTGTCTGAATCCAATTTCCTGTAACTCCTTGCTGCTGAAGCAGAGAGCAATGCTGGAGTTGCATTGACAGAATGTAGGCTTATTGGTTAAGGGTAGTAACCGCCGCACCAGCAAGTTACCCCCATGCTTATTTGTTTCCCCAAACTGTAAAAGTCGGGGCCCTCGGTTGCTGTCTGAATCCAATTCCCTGTAACTCCTTGCTGCTGAAGCAGAGAGCAATGCTGGAGTTGCATTGACAGTATGTAGGCTTATTGGTTAAGGGTAGTAACCGCCGCACCAGCAAGTTACCCCCATGCTTATTTGTTTCCCCAAACTGTAAAAGTCGGGGCCCTCGGTTGCGGTATGAATCCAATTCCCCTTTTCCCCCTGCCATTGCTGGACCCCATTTCTCAGGTGCTGGATCCTTTTAGGGTCAGAAGCAAGGCAATTAAGTACACAGAGTCAGCAAAGCAGTTTGCTTGCACAGTTTGAAACATCTCCAGTGCTGTAACAATGGTAGAGCAAACGGGCAGGTGCCCTGGGTGTAGCCGAGAAGGAGATGCGGATTGGGGCACATTTCATTGTAGAAACACTGGCATGGGCGGGGCGTGCACAGTTACTGAAGCTTGCCCAAGATGCAAAATATCTAATTAGGCGCCTGACTTTTTTGACTTAAGAATTTCATTTCTTGCAAACTCTGGAAGAAAAGTAATTCCACAGACCAAATCCTGCAAGCCTGAAAATCCTAAATTTAAGAACTGGACCATGGATGTTGACCTAAAATCCCTGAATGTCATGTTAATTGCTTGAGATTGATCTATATTCCCTAAATTCATTTAATCCCTTTTTGGACTCTGTGATGCTTTTTACCTCCATGATGACCTGTGGCACTGAGGCTAACTCCGTGTTATGTGAAGAAGTATTTCCTGATGTTTATTTTAAAACTACTGATTTTTTCTCCATTTTTCACCTGCAAAACTCCATTTTTACAGCCTTCAAGTACTGATGTATTGGCCTTGGCGATCCCTTACTGAGATTACAGTGACAGACTCTGGAAGGCTCTTAATGTCACAATCTTTTTCTAATTGCAACCATTATCTTTAGATTTCTGCTGCACTCCTGGTGGTTCAGGTGTCTTCTAAAAGCTGATAATCTGTTTTAGCCCTGACTCTGGGTAATTTTGGACCTCTCATCTTTCCATCTGTAATAATAACATTAGGCATAATGCGACAAGCCTTCAGTAGCATGTATTAGCTTAGCTCTGTAATGTTCTCATCCAGCGGGAACCGTGGTGGGGAGCACTCTGTATTCAACAATAAGCTACTTGGGCTGGCTCAGTGGCAACGCTGCCATGGGGGGAGACCCTGAGTTTGGCTCTTGACTCAAGCCTTCTGCTCCCCAGGTGGGCCAGGGTGCTGTAGAGCAGTGGTCCCCAACTCTGTCCTGGGGGCCCACCAGCCAGTCGGGTTTTCAGGCTATCCACAATGAATATGCATGAGAGAAAATTTGCATGTTATGGAGGCAGTGCATGCAAATGTTCTCTCATGCATATTCATTGTGGATAGCCTGAAAACCCGACTGGCTGGTGGGCCCCCAGGACAGGGTTGGGGACCACTGCTGTTAGAGGGAGCATTCACAACCTCTGGTGGTGAGGGAGTCATAGTCATCATGCAACAGTGGCACCTAGTGGCCGGATTTAGAGCCCATGATTTCAGGATTCTGGAAGATGCCTTGGTGCATGGCCCACTCCGGCTGAGGACTTTCACTGCAATGACTGGCCTAAAAGAAACCGAGAAAAGGGTATAAATTATGGGGCAAGAAATCCTCAGGTAGTTGTGAATGAAGGCTCATGGAGCTGGCTTCTACTCCTGGTTCTGAGTGAGCTGGAAACTCAAAGGTGCAGGAGGATATTCTCTGATGAAAACAAAGAAGCAATAAGCTATTTTACTGTTTCCCTGGTTTTGATTAAAAGAAAAAGATTGATTGCATTATAGGAAGTAAAGGCCTCCTCCAATTTATGTATGCAAAAAAGTTACATTTATTCCCCTGGTGTTTTAGAAATGTCTAGCTTTGGGTTACATTTGCTGCCAATGTGGGTCTGTTGGGATCAGTGCCTTCCATTGCGTGCCGTGGGGTTCCCTGTTTGTTAGTGTCCACTGATTGATGTTTTATTATGTGTCTTGCGTCTAGTGAATATACACTTCAGGATATCATCGTACTTAACATTTGAAAAGTATCATTAAGCTCCTTGTCTGTGAGAAAATTTGGCACTCACAGAAAAATCCTCTTTTAGTCTTTAATTAAAAAAAAATTGTGATAAGACCCTATTTGGAATTCATTGTCTTTCTTCTGGAGTAGGGGATGTAGTGTCTCGGGAGCCACATGTGGCTGTTGGCCAGGAGAATTGACTTATTGGGATGTTTGGGTGAGAGCAGAGATGTAGGTAAAAAGGGGGGGGGGGTTGGTGGGGGGAGGGAGAGTTTAGCAAGGCAAAGTTGGATGAACTAATAAATAATTAGTTCACGTGTAATTGCACCTAACCTGCATAGTTACAGATGACTACTGTGCATTGCAATACCAAAAATAGCCATAAACCCTCCTTGCTTCTGTGGCACAGATCAGTCTTAACCTTGCAAAATTAGACACTGCCTGCTATTCATGCCTATAGCTGCAGCAGTAGCCAAAAGGAACAATCATTTATTGTCATCGCAAGATTTTAAGAGGACTTATGCACACCTCGCCTCTGTTAAAATGCCTACATGGGCTTGGCGTGTAATCTCCACACATGCTTTTTAAAATCTGAAAGTATGCACTTAAGTCCAAACCCTCCCCCAACTCTACCCCCCATCCCCAGGCACACCCTTTGCTCAGTCAGGGAAAACGTATGCACAAATAAGCAAATTCACCTATGGAAATGCTTTTGAAAATGTCCTTTCTTAGGGGCCCATGATTGGCTGTGCTTTAATGAAACCTGGCACATTTTGGAAGGATAATCTGGGTGGGTATTAGACTCTTCCAGCCTGACTCTTCTCCCTCCTCTGACAGCCTGGTTGGGAGCCCCTGGGGAGCTTCAATTTATGTACAAAGAGTACTCAAGTCATCAAATGTGTAAGATGAGGTCCTTTCATTTTCAACACCCTTTCAAATGCTTAACACAGGCATACACATTCTGTTTCTAGTATTTTTATTTTTGTACTGCCCGTGTTATTGCATTGGCTTCATTTCAGAATTTGCAAACATTTCTAGCCATGATGCACCTGGAGAAGGGGCTGACTGAGTTACGTGTGGCTTTTAACTTGATGAACGGGTACCCGCCTGCCAAGTCACCCTGTTTGACCTTTCATTGGCTAAACAATCTCCCTCAAAATGCTGAAGTTTTCATTTTCCAACCATCTACAAGATATTTAATAAGGTGGCTACTCTTAGACTCTTCCTCAGTTCTCTGCTTGTGTTTAAATATTTTTGTGAAATGGTGGGGGGGAAAAAATACTTTTTGAAGTGGTGGGGAATATAGAGTTGTTGTAATTCATACAGTTGTCCCCATCAGTAGCGGGGATTGATTATATATTGTGTCTAAAAATGAAGCAGAGAGCGGAGAGGTGCTTTACATTTTGAGATCTGGTTACTTTAATCGGGTGAAACATTTCTTACTAGGAGTCAATACTGGATCCATTCCATTCTTTTCATAAAACATCTGCTATATTGCACTCTTTAGTATAAGGTCAGTGGCCTTTAATTTTCGGCCGTGTTAACAAAGTTTGTTGGAACTCGACAGCATGGAATAGAAGATTTATTCTAGCCAGGGAAAAATAACCTGCATGTTTTGAATTCACACAAGACATTTGTCCACCTCGTTTTACAACATTTCAAATGAATTGGAGACTCTCCCTTTTTATATCCTTGAACCCACTGAGATTTTCATTTGCTTAAAATACATCTAAGTTACTTTTTGCTAACCTTTATGAACAAATATTTCTGGAGATACCCTTTCTATGTAGGAGGATGCATGTCTCCAGAATTAAGATCCAAAAAGGTGGTGTGCCTATCCAGAAGCTTTACGATGAAGGGTTGGAAAGCGATTGCATCCCATTGGCTTAGTTAAGATCCATGTCTTATGAGTTATGGTTTAAAAAAAGCAGTTCTAGACCTGTGATTGCAACATCACAACATGTGGAGCTTCAAGCTTTAGATTCTTTGAGTAAGGAGAAAGTTAGAGTGATCAAGGCTGCTGATAAAAGAGGAGCTTGACAATCGTCCAATCGAGCTTTTTATTTCTTGTTGGAGAAAAATCCCACAATGTCCATAAAGAAAAGGATTGGTGCCTGCTTGTCCTCTGCACATCAGCAGGGCTGGATCACAAAGAGAGAATATGACTTCCTACGAATACAACGTCCTCTTGTCCCAGTGATCTATGTTCTTCCTAAGGTTCACAAATCACTGGTAGACTTATCATTTCTGCTAAGGGCTCGTTATTAGAATCTCTAACCAATTTTTGTTGGAAAGTTTTTAAAGCTATTTGTGCCCCTTTTACCCTCATATGTCAGAGATTTCTCTGGCAATATTATAAAACTGGAATGTTTTCCAGGATCACTTGAAGGATCCTTGTTAGTCACCGTTCCTTGCATACAAATATTCCTCAGGCAAATGCTCCTGATATTATTAGAGCTGTTTAGATATTCATATGGGATCCATGTGCGTACCCACAGAGTTGCTTGTTGATCTAGCAGCTTTCATCCATGTTTGATGGTCATTTTTTTCAACAGATAAAGGAGATGACTGTGGGGTCTGCGATGGCCCCCGATGTGGCCAACCTCTATGTCAGCCAGTTTGAACATTGTTGGCCGTCAGTCTTCCTTTAAGAAGCATATTCACTTATGGAAATGTTTTATTAACTAAAAAGATTCCTCTCATGTCACAGCATTTAAATGACAAATTGACCATCATACAATCACTACACGCTATATGCTTTAATTTGCAGCATCAATGCGTGTGTGGCAGTATAATCATCGGTCAATAACACAAGCTCATCCCTTCATTTTTTAGACTTTTATAATATGCAGATAGAAATGGAACTTAGCTTAGGCGTCACTGGAAAATGCCTTTAAAACCACACTGCTTGAAACTGTCCGACTCTGGACCCAGAGTTTTGAGTTGAAAAACTCTGCCTCAGGGGTTCATGAGCTGCTCTAATGACAGGTGGCAAACTGCAAATGAAGCAAAGGAGGCCATTTTAAAACCAAACAAGGTGCAAAATAAGAACCACTAAGTAAAACTGTACCAAGGGTAAGCATGGGATTATCACTAGATCTCTAAGCTACACAATTCCATTTTTATTTGCATATTATAAAAGTAAAAAATGAAGGGATGAGCTTGTATTATTGATCAATGATTATATCTTCACACACGCATTGATGCTGCAAATTAAAGCATATAGCATGTAGTAATTGTATGACAGTCAATTTATCATTTATATGCGCTGACACTAGAGGGATCCTTTTAGTGATTTACTTGATTTTTCCTACTCATTGGTTTTGTGTGTATAACGTTTTATTAAAAACATTTTCAGAAAACCAACAGGCTGCAAGACTCTGCAGTTTTTGTAGTTGTCATCCTCATAGATTGCATGAAAATGAGTCCAAAGGTTAAGTTGTTCTGGTTATGAAAATTGTGTTAAATCTCTGCAAAAAAATAAGCTCCGTGCCTCAGAGATGAGGATGCATTTTCAAGGACAGGGTTGCCCCAGGAAGATTATTAAGCAAGTGTGTGCACAAGCTCAATAGGTGAATCGAGATCTTCTCCTACAGCCTCAGTCTCAACAAACTTATGAATGAACAGCATGTGTGCTGCCATTTTCTCCTTCAAAAAATGTGAGAGAGTCCATTGGCATGTTAGGCACAGGCAACATGGGCACGTGCCTTGGTCACCAAATTTCTGGAGGTGTCCAAAAATCTGGATTCCCCCTCTTTGATTTCCAAGGAGAGGAGAAGGAGGGAACCCCTTGCCCCGAGTCCTCTGCCTATGGGCTCTGTCACCTTAAATCAGGTCCTGTTGGCATGTTTTTCAGTTTTATCCATTATTCCAGTCTCTCTCCCCCTCCCCCGCCCCTGCTTTCTTTAGCTGAAGAGAGGGTGCAATATTCGGGGCATTATTATTGCATCAATACACCCATTAGGTAGAAACTCCAGTATTAATTCTAAAGGTCATTATCCCTGTGGTGCCTAGAGCGTGTCCTCAGTCTTTTCATGGAGATGCCTTGCCCCTTCCTGCAGCCTGACCACAGATATTAAAGCTGTCCTGCACATGCAACTCTGAAGGGGCAGTGCATTTTATCTGTTGCCAATGTGGGCTACCCTACAGCAGTAAAACGTCACGAACACTACGTAAACAGATTATGGAGCATCAAGTTGCATCAAGCAAAGGCAAAACTGAAGTGCCATTGGACTTTCTTTCACCATTTTGAAGACCTGCTGTTTGTGACGCTTAATAAGCCCACAGGAGCATTTGCGGTGATAACTATGGCAATCGACTCCTCCAGTGCAATCAAAGGTGGTTTCATTTGTTTTCAAATATTTTATATTCTGCTTTTTTCTATAAAGATCTCAAAGTGGATTACAATCGAAGGATAGCCTGCCCTAACAAGAACTAACCATCAATATAGACATTAGGAGGTCAATACTCAAAACTTTACATTTAAATGGCTACCTTGGAATTAGATGATAACTTGGAGTTGGATGGATAACATGGATGGATAACTTGTGAGTTAAATGGATAACTTGCCATGTAGATGGATAACTTGTGAGTCACAAGTTATCCATCTACATGGCTTTGAATGTTGACCTCCTTGTGCACAAGTGACAGCACAGCATATGTGGAAGGGTAGTGTGCAGCTCTCTTAGAAACAGATTCAGATGCAGCTAGTTCTTCCTCATTAGTGAGAAAGGCCTGGGATGAATAGCCTTGCTTTTGTTTGTTTCTGGAAAGTGAGGGAAGACGGTTCAAGGTGAAGGAATAAAGACATCTCGTTCCAGATTTTAGTGCACATATCACTATAGATCTATTTTATTAGCATAAGAAAACAAAAAAAAATAATTTTGAGACTGACAAATAGGGACATGGTCTATGATTAGATCAGTGTGCATCTAAGTCAAAATTGCTCATCATCATCATATCAGTGTATTGGCAACGTGGCACCTATTTTATGTAGCCATTTATAGAGGAGTTTGCCCCGCTCTTTAATTTTCTGGGGCAAACCCCTCACTTCTCCCTCCCCTACTGCTGATCTGCACTGTAGCCAGGCCACATTATTTAAGGAAGGAAGCTAACTGGTCCCTGGAATACCAAAGGTTGAGAAAAACCTATTTTAAGAGCTATTCTTTTTGTTCGCTCTCCTGCTTTCTTTTATACCGTTTATGTATTTATTTATTTATAGCATGTGAGGGAACATGTAAGGAATTCCCTCAGTTATCTGTACTGGTCCTCGTTAAGTCCCAACCCAGCAAGGAATTCTGAAATAGTGTGGTTCACTGCAAGTGAGGATAAGAGACCAGAGCCAGAGGCCCAGGGAGAGAGACGAAAGCCTTGAGAATCAAACTGTAAGTTACAACTATTTTTTTGTTGAATTGCAAAAATAAACTATACTTGTTTGTTTATTAATGCTTAATAATAAAGAAGCTTATAAAGATTGTTGCCAGCGTCCAGCCTGGATTCTGTTCTCTGTCTAGTCCTGATCGCTCGGCATCACATATGGTGGAAGCAGTGGGATAGCTTGTTTAAGCAAGAAGCACAAGCAAAGCCCAGAACTGCAGCAGGAAAAAAAACCCTACAAAGTTTTTTTTTCTCTTTCTCCTGGGACTTTCCAGTTTCACTCTCCCAACTGAAGCTACAAGACTAAAGGGGGTAGCCCTGCCTGTGCAGTCAGAGGTCAAGCAGTGAGTCAGGGCTGAACAGGCCAGCAGGTTGTTTTGGTTTTTTTTGTTTTTTTTCTCACTCTCCTGACCAGAGAGATGCTCGATGTGAAAATGGTTCAGAAAGCAGTGAAGATAGAGCAAGTGATCAGATCCTTGCTACAGGGCAGTTGCAATTGCAGAATGCCATACAAACTCAACTTGACCAGCAGCAGGTACTGCGAGAACAACTTGTGCAGCAAATCACAGGGCTAACTCAGGTAGCACAGGCCCTGCAGACCACTGTGTCAAGTTTAACCCAGCTGAATCCATTGCCTCACATCCTGTATAAAATGAATGCAGATGAGGATCTGAAGGTCTTCCTGAGAAACTTTGAGAGGACTGCTTGCCATTTGGCTTGGCCAGAAACCAATTGGAATACATTCTTGGCTAACTTACACATGGGCAGAAATCAAGTGACTTTCCAAGCAGTCAACCCAGAAGGTACGGCTACGTATGTGGAAGTCAAGGCCGCTATCCTGGAGAGAGCTGGGTAAACCTCAAACATATGGCAGAAGTTCCGGTGGGAATTCCTGCAGCCCAGGGAGAGCCCCCGATGTCTGTTTCAGCTGGAGATAAAGACTGGCCTCAAAGTAGCACAACAAATGCTTCTGGAACAATTCTTAAATGGGCTTGACCGGCCTATGTGAAATTGGGTCTGCTGACTTACAGGGTTCATGTTGGAAAGAGCTCTAGATGTGGCAGATGCCTTCAAGCAGGTATAGTTAATGCTTGATGTGGTAAGGAGGCTAGACAGACAGTCCGTATAAACTTCCTGGTGAAGCACAGAGAGTGAAACTTCTCCACAGTGACCCTCAGAAGCAGAGAACTCATCTTCTGTACCAAGAACCCAGGCCACAGTCTCGTCCACATGCTTTAACTGTGGTCAGAGAGGTTATTTAGCAAGGGAATGCCGATCTGTGGGGCCTGAAGTTATGGACGTCAGCTTAGTGACCCAGCCAACATTAGACTGTAAAGTCTCTGGGGATAAAGGGAAAACTCCAAAGCAGGAAAAATCCTCACCCCAGGAGAAGAAAGGCACCTCAAGGAGTTCAGATCAGCCCAGGAATGAAATTGTGAACAATTTTTCCTTCTGTGCCATATGTGCGGGGAATGGTCAGGAGGGGGACTGCTGTACATTTGGAAAGGCTGAAAATAAAGAGCCATCGAGGTGAATAGCTAAAGGCAAAGATGAACCCACCCAGTAGCCTTGCTCTTTTTGTAAAGCGGTGGACCATAATGTTGAAGATTGTCCATGGTTAGATGACAAGGAGTGCAAACACAAGCTGGAGGAACAGCGCAAGAACGAGAAGGGGGCAATAACAGAACCCCAGAATGAGAACAAAACAAGGCAAGAAAAGAGGGCAAACGTTCACAAAGCTACAAAATTGTAGCTTAGTGGATTTGCCTCATTAGTGTCATAAGGAGACCGTGATCCCAGTAGAACTGGACGAAGTCCCCACCCAAGCATTGGTGGATTCAGGGTCTGGCAAGACTCTCGTTTGTGAAGACCTCCTCCAAAAAGAGTGCATCAATCACAAGAAAAAAGAGACACTTACCTGCGAATATGGGGACAAACAAGAATACCTAACCAGTCAGGTTCTGCTGACGACCACGGCAGGTCAAGCCATTATGGAAGCAAGAGTCCTTCCTGAGCTCCCAAACCCAGTTATTCTGGAACAGGATTGTCCCCATTTTATGACCCTGTGGGCATAGCACAGAGGGAATCAGGGTAGCCCACCCAGGACTGGATCACCGGTGAGGAAGAGGCAGGAATTAGCCTGGGCACAGCTGGACACCCAGCCTGATAAGGCCAAGCTGAGGGGGAGGGTATATGAGGGAGCATATAAGGAACTCCCTCAGAGCACCTTAAAGGACTAGGTCTAGCTATCTATACCGGACCTCCTTATGTCCCAATCCAGCAAGGGATTCTGGGATAGGATGGTTCACTGTAAGCGAGGATAAGAGACCAGGGCCAGAGGGAGGAGAGAGGCCCAGGGAGAGAGACGGAAGCTTCGAGAATACAAACTGTTAAGTTACGTTTTTTGTCAAATTTCACAACTCAGCTAACTTGTTTTGTTTATTAATGCTTAACAATAAAGAAGCTTATATTAAAGATTGTTGCCGGAGTCCAGCCTGGAGTCTGTTCTCTGGCTAGTCCTGACCGCTCGGCATCACACAGCAATCTGCATTCTGCCTGGGCACATCGCAGAATGGATTCTCCGCATCTCTCGGTGAACCAAGAGGGCAAGAGTTTTGTGCCCATAAGCAGGGTTGGAGAGTAGAGGATGGCAGACCTCCCCCTCCCCCTCCCCATCTCCCCCAAAAAAACCCAGAGCGCCCACCTGTGAAATGGATTGCTGGAGCAGGCTCCTCCTTGGCACAGTTGCCCTCCTCCTTGACCTGGGTGTTCGTCGCCTTCACAATTTGGCGCCCTGGGCATTTGCCTATGTTGCCTGTGCCTAAATCTGGGCCGGGGGCAAGTCCATCTCCTGAAGCATCCGCCGCCCCCGCCAATGGTAAGCGGTGACAGGATATCTTTCCTTTGTGTTCCTTGGAAAAGTAACTAAGCCAGAGGTTGCCTGCGCTCCTTCTGATAGTGACATCCTAATCAGCTCTTTCGCTGGGCTTTAGATTGGATGGCGAGCTAGAGCTGCCCAGAGGATTATCTTCCTCTAGTCAGCCCAGTGAGGACTTCATTCGGTCCATGCCAGTGTCAGCTCGAATGCAGCAGCCTCTAGAAATGGAGCAGAACAAGATTATAGGACCAGATTGCCTGATTGTGTCAAGTTTTATCAGGTTGGGCCTGAATGCATTGATTGTTTACAGGGGATGATTTGATGGAGCCACACTGTAGAAGCTGGGAGAGGCAAAGGAGCAGGAGTAGGAAGGAGGAGCATTGGCAGCGATAATCTGCATTTTTCTCTGCAGCAGAAACAGCATAGAAATATGCAGTCTTTATTCTTGGATAAGGCCGTGGGCACTGCATGTCTTCCATAATGAAAAAATGCTGTTGGGCACCAATTGGTGGAGCTCACTATAGGCTGAGTGGTTCTGAGCTACAGGTGTATATGGCTTTTACTACGTCTTATTGTGGAAAAGATTATAATAAAAGGTGGAGAAAAAAGAGAGTAGAATTAATGACTGTTACGCCTGTTGGTTGCAGACGGCTGCGACCACGAGTGCTCACCTCCTACACTGCTCTCCTGCCCTCCCCAGGGCTGCTCGCTGCGCGGGCTTGTCTGCAACGCCGCGCTCCGCAGGACTCTCTTCGACGGCATGGATGCCACCGCTCTCTGCTCCGATGTTGGGCCCTCCTAGGTGCGCGCGTGCGTCACAGGCCCCGCCTATGAAGCCTCTTCGGCGGGAACCTCGGGGGCGTTCCGCTGTGATGACGTCGTCGGCCTTCCGCTTATAAGCACCACTGTCACCCCCAAGAGACTGACTCGGCAACAAGTTCCTTCCTGGACTCAACTCCTGCGGATCCTCGGGACGTCGTCTACTGCCTGCCTTGAACCCTGCCTGGCACCTGCTCCTCGGGGGTCAGTGTGCGCTACCCGGGGACTTGTCCCCTGGCCTACCCTGCTCCTCGGGCTGGCCCCGCACCTCTTGGATTCCATCCTGCCTGGCTCCAGCTACTTGAGTCTCCTCCGTATTCGCAGTTCCCGTGAGTCCCTCAACTGGCCTCCTCGCTCCTCGGGGGCTGTGCCTGCATCCGCATCTAAAGAGTGGCAGCGTTTGACCCGCCACTCGGGCTGCGCTTACTCTAACTCTCAACCTAGACCTGCCCCGCTCTTTGGGGCTGGTTTCCAGTTTGTACCAGTTCTTCACCAGTCCCGATCCTCGGGTCATCTCCAGCTTCCTCTCTGGCTACACCTCCACTCTCTGGGGTTCTACCATCCTCAGCTGCTTGGGTCAGGACCAGACCACCCTACCCCGTGGGTGGCCTACGCTCCTAAGCTACACCTCTCACGTCGCAGCTGCGCCCCTTTGGGGCCGACCTTCCAGAGAATCTCCTACAGCCTACCACCTGTGGAGGTTAGCCACAGGTCCTTGGGACCTCTCCACTCCTGTACCAAGAGCTTCCCACTGTGCTGGTATCCGCCTCCCGACGGCGCGGACCTCTGGGGCTCCTCCCCACAAGCTGTAACAACTCGCGCCTCGGGCCAAGGGTCTACCAACCCACAGAGCATGACAATGGCAAGTAACATCCTGGCCCATTCCCACAGGAAGGGTCCTTTCCGTCTAAGATGGAAGGAGTCATCATGTACAGATGCTGGGAGAGAGGCGGCACCCTGACTAGCATTCTCCTTGTCTCTGAGGGCACAGGAACTGGGGTTCTCTCTCTGCCTGTGGGTGGAAGATTTATGTATTTATTTATTTATTTGTGAGCTTTTATATACCAAGGTTTGGAACAATCCTTCACTCCGGTTTACAGATATAACAATGTATTACAGTAAACCATAACAGCCAAGTTAGAACATTGGGAGCAACATATTACAGAAAACCATAACTTCCAGTAGAGTGAACCAGCTACAGTGATCCAAGGGAGGCAGATGTGCTCAGCCACAGGTTAGAGTAGGGGCGCACAAACCAGTCCTCGGGCCCCCATCAGCCAGTCGGGATTTCAGGATATCCCTACGTATTTCTTTATTTACTTATTTCCAGTATTTATATGTTGCTATATCCACGGTTCTATGCGGCTTACAGTGGAACATTTATAGTAAATAATGAATATGCATGAGAAATATTTGCATGTGTAGGAGGTAGTGCATGCATGCATATTCATTAGAGATGTCCTGAAAACTCGACTGGCTAGGGTGGCCCCCAATGTCTGGTTTGAGCACCCCTGGCTTAGAGGACCTTTCCAAGGAGCTGCGCTCTATCCAGTGGTACAGCCACAGTGCAAGGAAGGACAGGAGCAGTTTTTGAAGGCTAGGAATGTCCAGAGCCCTTGTGGGCTAAATGCAAGGGAACCCAAAGCTCCAGCTTAGAGGAGCCCTAGGGACAAAGTGCCATGAGGGATTACACAACCTTTATTCAGTTTTGTGACTGTAAAGGTTATCTGTTCTCTGTCAACAGCACTGTAAAGTTTATAGCTGTTACAAAGATTGTTGCACTTTACAAGTGTTTTACTGCTAAGCAATTATCTACAGTAAGAGACTTTATTTATGGAACGCCCAACTAGTTTCTCAGAGCCTCTTTTCCCTGGACCGGTTCCATTCTAATGCTTTGGGCCTGAAGCATAAATTCCTTCCCCACATTGAAGTGACTTAGGGCTTATATGGGGTGCATGATGGCCCCTCGAACAGGTGAAGAGCCCTAGAGTCCTTGCAAAAAGGACGCCAAGGGCTTCAGGTGTGTGAGGTGATGCCGTGCACCATAAGACGGAGCACATCTGTGCGATGATTACAGAGAAGCCATACACTCCTCAGTCACAGGAGCTATGCCATTCTGAAAGGGGTGGCAGGGTATTTATTACACTAGTTCTTTTTTACAGCAAACCGTTTCACATTTTATTGTTATACCCTGCCTTTTTAAATAAGGAATGCACCCAAGGCATGGTACAACACTTTGGAAAGCATCATAGCAGTCGCTAGAGCAATGTTTCCCAACCAGTTGGGTTTTCAGGATATGCATAATGAATGAATACACATGAGATAGACATGTATACATTGCAGACCCAAGGTATACAAATCTATCTCATGAATATTCATCGTGGCAGTCCCGAAAACCCAACTGGCTAGGTGTGCCTCCAGGAGAGGGTTGGGGAAACACTGCACTAGAGTGATGGGTGTAGCAGCTTAACAAGTCCAGTCTGAACAGATGGACAGTAAGGACGTAACCTGAAGTGAAAAAGGCAACATCACAGCAAAACAACCGGATATAGAAGCAGGTTCCAGGCACTCGTAAACGGTGCAGGCAGTTCTTGGTAATCAGATTAAGATGCTCAGAAATGGTGTTGGACAGTTTGTCATGTTAAGGCGTTGAGGAAAGCCAGTTATCTGCTCTCCAGGGCAGGGGGATATTTGTGCCTTGGTTGTAACAGACTGGATAGTTGTGCTTTGTTCCATTCATTTAGACTTGGGTAGACTTGTATCTTGAAATACAAAAATGATTCCATTGAGAAAGAAGAAAACAACTGAAGCGAGAATCTCTCTATGCTCCTCCCATTCCCAGCTTCATTCTCTTTTTATTCAGGGTAAAATATTTTGCCAGATAACAGAGATACAGGGAGAAGATAAACGTCGAACAGAGATGAAATGAGAGGTCCAAGGCTGCCATCTCCCCAACCCTCACTACCAGCTCACCCCATCCCAACCAGGGGTCAGGCTACCATAACAATTAATTAGGAAAAGCAAACAATTTCCATAATAATTAAGTCATTACATAAAAAGACACACGAGGAATGTAGGGATTGTACAAGAGCAATGACAGAGCTTCTCAGCTGGAGATGCTATCGGACATCTAATCTAAACCCAGTATTTTATACCAGAAGAGCTATTATTTCTCTCACTGTATATGTTATATGTTATCGATTGTTTGTTTAATACGGAATGCGTTTGGAACAGGCTGTTCTCCATAAGCAGAAGAGGCTCAGGAGGCACCTATTAACATGCACATCCCTACCAGTCACCCTTCCATCACTAACCCTCCATATTGGTGCATCCGACGACCTGCACAAATGTTGTGCCCTTGCCTATGACCTTTACAGCCTGGCAGTGCCTCCTTCCCAAGATTCAATCCCAAACAAGTTCTTTTTTTTTTTTTTCTTTCTGCGAGGTTTGTTTTCTCTTTGACATTAGCAAAACAGCAAAGATCTCATTGGTTTCATGGAAGAAATCTAACCTCTGTGTCCCCGTCTCCATCTCATTTATCACTGTCAGGTCGAAAGAGCTTTTTTATTTAACAACCAATTTATTTCCAATTTAACTAATCTCAAGGCTGCAGCATTGCACACAACATGGTAGAACTTACTCTGTTTATAGACTTCGAAGGCCTGCTGGCTTCGTGCAGAATCTCATCAGGAAGCACAGCCAAAAGAGACACTGGTAAGCTTGGAGAAGGCTAAGAACATGTGAAATATTACGGCCTGTTCCTTTAAAAAATAAATTCCTCTTTTCCTTTCCATTCCTGGATTTTTAAAGCAGTTTAAGATTTACATATTTATGTTATGAATTACCCGGGACTCACCTTGAAAGAAGAAGCGGAAACCTTCAAAAGCAATTTCCGATGAGATGGTAAATACGGGGAGGAGGCTGGAAGCACAAACTGGGGTGTGATACCAGGCAGCCCGCTGGAGGTCCCAGCCCCATATTGCTCTGCCCTTGCTTATAAGGTCGCCTGGCAGTGTCAAACGTGTTTTGAAACAACAATCACTGCAGAGAAGGGAACTCAATGAAAGAAGCAGGCTAATAAGAATGCCACGGACTGCTGAAGGGAGTCAAGAGCGAGCCAACAAAGACATCAAGTGGCTGCTGTTTCAGAGAGCCATGTGTTCCTTCGAAAGACGAAGACTTGCCATTCCCGTTCTTACTGGTCTAAAGTCAGCATAACATCCTATCAACATCCTCCTATGACGATCAAAATCAGTGGCCCTGACAAAATCTAGAATCCCTCTTTTATGAACTACCCCATCCCCCACACGCAGTACTGGCATTTTCTCGCTCTCTTTCTCCCAGATGGGCAATCAGCAGATTTTCCCTTAGCAGGGCTGTTCACTAATAGATCCGAATTGCTCCAAGGAGAGCACTGTTTTCCTTGTCTATCTCTCCATTACAGCCCCACTAACTACTGACCCTATTTCCCTCTCTGATGTTCCCCATCAGTACATAATGAGGACTTCTAAAACTTGAAGCAGCCTGGCAGAGGCTAGAGACAGAAGGGATGCTAGGGTACATAGGGAGAGCTACAATTAATAGGACAAAAAAGAATAATTATATTATTGTTCACAACATTGTGAGTGCTGTCTTATAAGGTCGCCTGGCAGTGTCAAACGTGTTTTGAAACAACAATCTGGACAGATAGAGACAGCATGAAGGTAATCCAGAAAATGGCTACCAAAAATGGTGTGAGGTCTGCTCCAAAAGCCCAATGAGATGAGTCTAAAGAACCTAAATGCAGTATGTATATTCTAGAAGGGAGAGGGGGAGGTATCATGGAGACTTTCAAAGGCCTGAAAGGTAGTTATAATGTACAAGAGGAAGAGATAAGCTTTTTTCCAGTGGAAATAAGTGCTAAAACAGGGGTCATGCCATGAATCTCTTGAGAAGGTAGACTCCGAAAATATTTTTTGCACAGAAAGGGTGGTGGGTGCATGGGACATCCTCCCGTAGAAGGTGATGGAGGCCAAAGCACTAACCAACTTGAAGAGGGTATGGGTTACGCACAGAGGGGAGGATCCTTTAGAGGGAGAACACAATGTGCAAGTGTACGCTGTGTGCATATGCCTGCAGCGATTAGAGACGAAAGACTCAAGAGGCCCATATTGAGTAAGCCAGGAATTGGGGAAGTTATCCAGGTAAAGTTACTTGGATAACTTTGCCAGGCTGTTCAGCAACACATACCCAGTTAAGTGTTCCACGGAAGTGGTCATTCCCCTGAGCCCATCATGACCTGTGTTTAGAACTCATGAATCAACTTTTAAAACTCCATCTGAATCTTATATTGAAATGCCTCAAGTGGGATCAAA
Source organism: Rhinatrema bivittatum (assembly GCF_901001135.1). Classification (NCBI taxonomy): domain Eukaryota; kingdom Metazoa; phylum Chordata; class Amphibia; order Gymnophiona; family Rhinatrematidae; genus Rhinatrema; species Rhinatrema bivittatum. The sequence goes on along the minus strand of NC_042626.1, from coordinate 24,112,023 downwards.
TATTTGGTGCAAAATTATATGCCTAGATCTTTAGTTAATATGTATTGGAACATTCATTTGATGCCTGTTGATGAATACGACCTCTGTAACCCGTCCTTATGTGTTGATCCTAGCTATGAATGTGACTTTTGTAAACCGTCGTGATCTTTACATGGAACAACGGTATATAAAATGTCTTAATAAATAAATATACCCAGCTAAATGTATTGGCATAACTTTAGGGCAGTTATTTTTTTGGAGCAGATTTACCTGGCTAGCATTAGCCTGGGTAGCACTGAACATCTGTGCTCGCTGGCTGAAATTTAGCCATTCCCGTGGAATGCTTGCATCGCCCCTTCCTTTCTATTGGCTACATTTTGTGCAGGTAATGAGTAACCCTGTCAGACAAAATGTAGCCAGACAGCAGAAGGAAAACTTGAGTTTCTGTAAATCTGCAAAAAATGTGTTAGGATCTGGCAAATATTTTGAGAAGTATTTGCATGCTTGAAGAAAGTATGTAGCATGCATGAGATATATCAGGATCAATGAGATGTTGTAAAGTGGTAAACGAAGGATGATAGAGGCTTAGGTTAGGATAAAAGAGGGTATGAAGCTGTATAGGGGAAAATAGATTCAAGGGTATGCCAAAATGATTTTTAAAAGGTGAGGTCCACCATTTCTCACAAGAAAATTAGCAAGTGGCATGGGCCCTTTAAAATTGGCTTTTGCATAGAAAACTTTAGACAGTGTTTAACAGCAGGGGCAGTGGTTAATTGTTATGCACTTGTTATCTGATAAGAGTAAAAGAAGAGTTTTCATTCCAGGTCTTTCCTATTTTTGAAAGAGCCAAAGATGTTTTTAAACATGTCAGATTCACTTCCGTAGGATGTAATGGAAGCTACGTGACTGTGGCAGCACTCAGGCCTGAAGTTACTCCTGCGTCAGGCTTATTAACTGTAACTCACAGAAGGGACGTCAAGTCCCGGGGACTGTGTAATCATTTCTGACAAGGCGTTTTTTTTTTTTTTTAAAGAAAGGTAGCATGCAGCTAATCAGCAGCACAGACTAACCAAAGTGAAGGAGTATCAGACTTAATATTTACAACTCTGTGATTTAAATGCTGATATGTTATTTGTCATGCTGCACTAGTAATAACAGGTACAAGAAATGCAGCTGCTAATGCTGTCAGCTAATTACGAAGCAACTCAAGGGTGGCTCCCACAACCACATGGCAAAGGAGCTTCAAGGGGGATCCTCTTCCATAATTTCTCCTAGTGGTGGGAGAAATGAAGGCCTGATTTCCAGAAGAGGCCTTTGGGTGGCTCTGCTATGCTGTTTGGGTGTGAGGGCACAGACCTCAGGCAGGCTGTGCCTCAGCTGCGCCACAGCCCGGTTCCATTCCTAAACCCATGGGCGCATTCCATTAAAGCCAAAAAAAAAAAATCGGAACCAGCTCCCCTTCCACCTCAATATGTTCTTAATAGAGGAGGGAAGGACTGGTTCAGGGCAGCTGCTCTGCACTATATTCTTTACCTTTCATGCAAGGAAGCTCAGCCGGCTTCTCCTCTGACAGGAGCACAACAATACAATTACATCCTAAATCAATGCATTCTTCACTAACAGCAGGGATGGAAACCCCATAGATTCCAGACTGTGCTTGAACCTATAATCAGAAGAAAGTTGCCATAATAGGAATTAAATTCAACACTCAAAACCTCGGTGTTTTGTCAATACAGAGCTGTGAATCAGAAACACCAGCACCAGTTTTGCCTGTCTTTCTTAAAGGGAAAGTTTAAATGTCCTCCAGATTTGTGATTCTTTCACAACTATATGGAACTTGTTTGTTAAAGGGATGCTCTGATTTTTATTTTCTTGATTCTAGAATCATGAGAATGGGACAGATCTCCCTGGAACGGGCATCACAAGCATCTTAACATATTCAGTAACTGGTACTGTATCTTATCGAATAAATCTTCCAGAGAGGCAGAAGATGAAGAGTCATTATTTGGTAAATTATATGCTTAGCAGACTAGCAGGGCTGGTGCTAGAGTTTTTGCTGCCCTGTGCGAGGAATTACAGTGCTGACCCCCCAGTAGTCTACATTTTAAAATCTGACATTCCTCCCTACCCAGGTCTTCCTCCCTCTCCCCTGGAACCCATCGCCAGTCAAGGGTAATATATGTCATAGGCAAGCTTTAAAGGCCCAACCACACACGCATGCACAATTAAAAATCATACAACAGATTTTATATTAAAAAGAACATTCTGAGTTTAATCCTCTGAAGTAAAAATATCCCTTACAACAACCTGTATATTATATTTACATGCATTACTGTGGTCCTAACCAGAAAACCCTACAAAAAATACCCACATGATATTAGGCCTATTGTAATGCATTTTGGATGTGGCCTTGAGTGCTCCTATACCAAATCAGCACTAACTGCCAGCACTCATACAATAACACATTATTGCCAGCAGTAGCGCCGGAAATAACTACACCTTTTACTGTAGCGCCATGGGGGCAATAGTGTGCGCTGTGCTGCCACTGTGGAGGTCGAAAATGCCCCGCCATGATTCAGCCAGGTGTGCACTATCATCCCCTCGCCCCTTTTCTAGCTGCGGCTCATCATTCTGCCATATTTATAGCGGAATGATAAATCCTTCGGCAAGATAGAGCTGAGAAGCAGCAAAGGTTTTGCCATTATAAGTCTGGCTTTTGTCTTAAAGTGGGATCCTCTGGTGCATGTTATAAAAATGGGGATGGCGCGCACAAGGTGGGTACATTTTAGCTACTTTCGCGTGGCGACGCATCACTGCTTTCCCCAGTCCCCTCCCAGTCCGCTCCAATTAAGGAGCGGACTGGGAGGGAACTTCCTTACCCCCCTCCCCACCCCTTTCTCTCTCCTCCCCAACCCTCACGTTAAACTTTTTTTTTTTTACCCGGCACTTGAGCACGTACCTGCCTTTACGCACTTGGCTGGGCCTCCTGGAAGATTCACTCGGCGCGCAAAAAGGCCGGAATTTACGCGCGCCGGGCATTTAAAATCTGCCCTTTAATGCACGTACTTTCCCATTGTAAAAATCATCAGATGTAAGTCTGTGTGAGTAGTTTTGGTGGAATAATTTCCCCTAAGTTAATTTTTAAAATTGGTGTAATTTAGGCACATATTTGCCGACTAACTTACATGGCTTATTACTGAATTACCTTCCTTGAGTGTAACAGTGCCTTTTCTCAGAGTAAAATATTTTCCTTGCTCTGGAAATAATATTCAGCTAAGAACGTTCTGCTTTTGACACCCTAGTTCCTAAGCGTGAGCTGAATACTCCAAGCCATTTTACTCAAGCAAATACTAATTAGGGATGTGCCGCTCCCAATTTTTTATTTTAATTTTGTTTTGTTTTTTTGTTTCATTTAATGATTTGGTTCATTTGCCACCCCCCCCCAAAAAATTAAATGTGAACCCCCCCAAAAAAACCCTGTCCCGATTAAATAAAAAAAAAAGGGGGGGGCCTTCTGCATCCTTGGAAAGTCCCCGAGCCAGGGCCTGCTCAGCTAGGCCTCCCCTGGCTCCTCTGACCCCCATACCTGGCCTAAAAATCATCTGGCTCAGCCAGAACTTGCCTTGAGCTGGGTTGGGGCTGGACCTGAGGTCTGGTTGCGGTCCTAGCGCCCCCCCCCCCCCCCCAGGAAGTGCCAGCCACCCGTCCATGAGTTTAAAAAAACGCTCAAGATGCAGGGACGGCACCGTTGGCAGCGCTCGTCCCATCAGCCATCTGAGCTAACAGGCCACTGCCTGCCCACCCAGCAGACCCGTGCTGTAGCAGCTGGGGGAGCTCGTGCCACAAGCTGCTGAATATGTAAGGCTGCCTGCCCCCGCCCCGTGCTGGGCTGGGCTGGGCTGGGCTGTGGTGGCTGATGGAGCTCATCCCCCAGCCACTGAAGAGAAGAGACCACTGCCTACCCAATCCCTGCTGTAGCAGATGGCCATAAAGGCTTAACCACTTATAATCGCTATATCCTTATCTAAGTCATTTTTTTTCTGCCTCGTTGGTTCCCTATCATCCTGAGTAGGTGAGAATACAAGTTCTCTTACTTAATCCAGCACCCATCCTCTTCCCTATGTCTCATCACCAAACTTTATAATAATTTAAGTTGTCATAACTAGTGGGGATGTAGACCATACATCTGGCCTTCTAGATCCCCATGGCTTTGCTGGATGGTACCCAACTAGCAACAACCCAGCCAGCATTAACCTGGTTGGTTTCTGGGGAGTTGTAGCAGGTTGCCCTATGGCCCTGTGGTGTGACTAGGCCATGCTTCCTTTAACTGCCCCTTACATTCTCCTTATCCCCTTGGTGAGCAGTTCCCAGCCACCATTAACCTGCTGGCATTGACATGTTAGTCTCTAGAGAATTGTAGCCTGCTGGTACCAACCAGACTACCCCAGGGTCTGCAGTGGCACGATGTGTTTTATCGGCCCTTTTATTTTTTTTCCTGTCACCTTGCTGGACAATGCCGGGTCATCACCAGCCTGCTGGCACTGGCTTGGTTTCTGGGAAGCGGTAACTTGTTAGTTGCAAACCAGCTACGCCATGGCCTGCAGTATAGCTAGGCCCTGCTTCCTTTATTTGCCCTTTGTTTTCTTCTCATCTTTCCTATGGGCTCTGCTCTGGGAGTGAAAGTTGGGGGTTTTTTTTGCAATATGGCATCCTCCCAACCCTCTTCCAACCACTGTCCTTTACGTCTGTCGCAAGCAATTCTTGAATTCTGTCACTGTATTGGTTTCCACCACCTTATCAGTAAAAAAGCATTTTCTCATTTTGTCTCTGCCTTGCACTCTCCCTCCTGCTTCAGCTTTCCCCCTTGCCCTCAATATTCCAGTTTCTTTGGAAAATAACAGGGAATTTTGTATTTCTAGCCTAGCTTTCCAATTTTAGCTCCTGTGATGTATTGTAGCCTTTCCAATATTTGAATGTGGCTGACCTATCCCCCTTTACCTTCTTCCTCCAATGAGTATATTTGAGGATCTCCTTTCCATGTAGAGTTTTGTGTTGCCGCGACTCGTCTCTGAATTGTTCCATCTTCTTGATGTCCTTATAAATGTTCTGCCTCCAGAACTGAACGCAAGACTGAAGGTGGAGTCTCATTATTGACCTACACAGAGGCAATCTTGCCATCTTACCTCCTTCCCCTACACTGCTAACCCTTCCTGATGCACCTGGGCATATTGCTAGCTTGCTCTGTTGCTTTATTACATCTTTAAGCCATCTGAGATAATTTCTCCTAGATCTCTTTCTTCTTTAGCCATTTCCAGTTTTTGTGCTAAAATGATATGTAGCTAGTGGATTTTTGTGTCCCAAATGCATGATTTTATAGGGTTTTTTTGGGTTGGTTTTTTTTAGTACATAAGAGCTTCTGCCAATTGCTGACTCCCAGCATGGGATCAAGTGTCAAGCCCTGGCCAGCTCCATGTTGGGAGCCAGCTTTTTTACTACTGCGGTACTGCAGTCTCAAGGCACCTTTAGTTCAAATTGGCATTGATTTTTCAGTCCCTTTCCTTGTCATGTTCAGGACGGGTTCCTTGTCCTTCTCCCGGCTCCAAGCTATGATATCGATGTCTTCCACAGCAGGGCCACTGGTTCCTTGATGTGCTTAGTAGTGCAGAGAAAAAGGATGCTCTCTCTCCGTCCCCTGGAGATTATGACTTGTCCCATCAGATCTCTTCCTTTTTAATTGTTCTGACTTGGCTGCCGAATTACTTCAGAACCTAAAGGACTGAGATGTCCCCAGGCCACTCCAAGACTTATTCTGTCAGAAAAGAAAATATGAAGAAAACTCACCCTGCTAAAGGGAAAAGTCCATTTTCATGTCTAATTTCTTCCTTAATGGTTTGACATCCAACATCCAAGTGACAGACCACTAACTAACGGAGCTGTCGGGAGACAGGAATGGGTGCTTCAAAGGCTAGGAGAAGCAGTTCAGTGATTACAGCTCCATCCAGTGGAGAGAGCACCCCCGTCTGACATCCCCTCGCTGCAGCTTTCTTAGAAACGAAGCCACAGAGAACCTGGCCGACCGATTTTCGAAGCCATTTACCGGTACAAAAAAAGGGCTTTCTGAAAATTGCCTTCTAAAACTGCACCTGAGGTTTTGCAATGCACATAGTTTTGTGGGAGGCGTTCCTGGGAGCATATGTTTTAGGTACGATCAGAAAACAAATTATGGGAGAATGTGCTTTCAAAAATATCTGCATTGGTTATTTTCCATTAAAATTCTATGTGAACAGCAAGCAGGTGCAGAAAGGCAATTTTCAAATTCCCTGTTATTTTCTGTTTTGAATTTTGGTGAAAAAGGTTTTTGTGTAGAAAGCGCCCGTGGACTTTACACCAAAGTGGACAGATTAAAGATTGCCAGCTCAATGAATACAGCTGCATGAAACAGAGAAAAACACACACAACATACACACACCTGTGCATCACCACTGCCACCACCACCACCTCCTCCAGTGCTCATTTTGACCTTCCCAGGATGTTTAAGTTCCCTTCAAATTGCAACAAGCACCAGAGGATCCCACTTTAAGACAAAAGCCAGACTTATAATGGCAAAACCTTTGCTGCTTCTCAGCTCTATCTTGCCGAAGGATTTATCATTCCACTATAAATATGGCAGAATGATGAGCCGCAGCTAGAAAAGGGGCGAGGGGATGATAGTGCACGCCTGGCTGAATCACGGCGGGGCGTTTTCGACCGCCGCAGTCGCAGCACAGCGCACACTATCGCCCCCATAGCGCCACAGTAAAAGGTGTAGTTATTTCCGGCGCTACTGCCGGCAATAATGTGTTAAACATTATCGCCCACAGCAGTACTGTAAAAAACTCTTTCCTAACTCAGCCCAAAACCCTCCCCTTTCCCTCATTTAAATTTTATCATCAAGATGCGGTCATTATTACATGCGTTAGGGCCTTATCACATGTGATAAGGCCCTAACGCACGCAATAACGGCCCTTCGCATTTTGAAAAATGACCCTGTTGGTTTGCTACCATTAATAGACAGAGAGAAAAAAACCACAGTAGGGTCATAGCTTGAAGCCAACCTTCCTTGGCCACTTAAATGTCAAGGTGTGCTATATGCAGTATCATGTTAGGGATGTGTAGCAAAAGTTCAGTTAGCTTTTTATTGTTATTGTTTTAGTCTGTGTTTTTCAGGCTGAATTTTGTTTTTGAGGGGTGTTGCAACCAGAATACTGACTAACATGCGTAGAACTGACCACATAACTCCAATCCTTAAAGATCTGCATTGGCTGCCAGTTTCCGCCCGCATCCTCTACAAGAACTTACTTATTATACACAAATCCATTCAAAACAACAACATTAACTGGACTAGCAACCACATTCACCTATACGACTCTGAACGCCCCACCAGAGCAATCCACAAAGGCACCCTCCACATCCCACCTCACAAGACCTATCGTCTAACTTCCACTAAAATGCGTGCCTTCTCTATGGGAGGTCCCACACTCTGGAACTCCACGCCATCAGACCTTCGACTGGAAACAAGCACGCAAAAATTCCAAAAAAAGCTTTAAAAACTTGGCTTTTTAGAAAAGCCTTCCCGGACTAACCCCATTTAGTCAACCCTCCACCCTTTCCCTCCCTGCCCCCCCCCCCCCCCAATGCCGGCCTCAGAACCCAACAACTTAACTAACCTGCGGGGGAAGAGGCTGGTATAGGTGGAGCCTCCGCCTAGTCCCAGCCAGTGGCGGGTTGGCGTGGACCCAGCCCGTGCCCACAGGCTGGATAGTACCGATCATGCCACAACCCAAAGGGACTCACACTCTCTGACAGGAGGATCTTGTTTGGGGGGGATCTTCCCCCTTTTGCACCTGTTCCTAGCTGCCTGAAGAACATACAGAGTGGGAAAAATGAGAAGCTGGTGGCGCCACTCTAAACTGGTTTAACTTTTTTTTTTTTTCTGTGCTACGAAACTCGAGGTTTGCATTGCACTTGATTACTGGACCTGGGGACCACTGAAGATGGGCCAAAGGAATAGGATATTGGCCAAGGAGGAACTTTGAAGCAAGGAGGCAGTGGCATCCATCCCTGCATGTCTATCCCTCTCCCCTCCTTCCAGAGCGGAGGAATAGCCAGATCAAGGAGAGCTGAGTCAGGAAGGAATCTGTCCCTGGGCTGATGCAAATTATATCCAGATATCTAATATAAAGATGACCCATCACTGTCACATAAAGCACTGACACAGCAATACACACTGTACCAGAGTCAAGTACTCATGCACCCGACAGATCAAACCTAATAGAAATGAATGATTTGTTGAAGGAATAAATCTGTTTAATAAATGCACCTTCTGTGTGTTCTGAAGCAGAAGCTATTTCTTCTAACAGAGGGGCTTGTCGAAAGGAAGAGAAATGGGGCAGGAGTCAGTATTTAATGCCTCCATGCTGTGAGGATTAAATTGCTGTGTTTTTATTCCTCCTTAATGATTTTTAACCCGTGGGAAGTTTTGTCTGTACTTGCCTGACAGACAGCTTGGTATTGATTCCGGCAAACTGATCCCAACCAGACCAATAATTCTGTCTGGATTTCCTAATGCCAGTCAGGAGGTAATGGGGAGAACCATTCCAGCAGAGGGATCTCCTTATTCCCTGGCGATCCTAGTTTCATGTATTGGAGACCCAGTATCCTCTATTCAGCAATGAATCCTTTACTCCAGGAGACTTCACACAGTGAAAGACAGGATTTTTATTCCTGGGGCTGGAGATTCTGTTCCATCTAGCGGAACACTGGGACAAGACACCTAACAAGAATTCATTGCTGGAGGGTGTGGTAAAGGTAGTTTGCATAGCTGGGTTTAAAAAAATGCACAAGTCCCTGGATGAAAAGTCCATAAATAATTATTAACCAGGTAGACTTGGGAAAGCCACTGCTTATCCCTAGATGTATGTAAGCAGCATGGGATCTATCTATTATTTGGCATTCTTCCACGTACTTGTGACCTAGATTGGCTACTGTTGGAAACAGGATATGTTCTTATGTATGTATGATTTCTGAATAGCCACAAAGCCTGATTTTCAAAAGCATTTACACACTTAAAACTGGATTTTACATGTGTAAATGCACTTTACCCGTGTAAGTGGGCTTCTGAAAATTGCTACAATATATGCCATTGAATTGTCCATAGGTTTTATCTGCATTAAGTGCACTTAACACAAGTAAATGGCTTTTGAAAATTGCTACAAAAGTATGGTACATTTACATTCATAACTCCTTTGCAAATTCACCTGGCAATGAATATGCATGAGCCAGATTTGCAAACACTGGTTCTTCAATGTATGCAAACATATTAGGAGTGCACATTGATTTTAAACAATATGAAAAATGCAACTAGACACTTGCATTTTGTTTAATTCTTTTGAAATTCTTTTTTTTTCCATTGACTTTCATTTGAGAAAGTCGACGTAAAAAAAACCCCCAAAAACCACGTGAAAAGCCGCCCCTGCCTCTCACACCACATTTAGACATTCTGCAGGGGAGTCTCCAAGTGTTGAATGGGACGGGTCCCCAGTTGTTCCTGTCCTGCCAGTTCTGCTTCACATGACACCGGTCCATTTTGTTTTAAGGCAATGTGCTGTCTGGCCCTTCACACAAATTGGCACTGGTGCCTGCCCCATTTTGAACCAGAGTTGGCAGGGCAGGAGCCACTGGGGATTGCTGCTGCCCCTTTCAAACATCGGAGATCCCTGCAGAAGGGCTAAGTGTAGTACAAGGAAGTGGAGGAACTGTTTCTTTCTGTTTTGTTTTGTTTTTTTTTCTTTTGGGTTTACATTTAATATTTAATTTCGAGTCAGAAAACAAACCAAACCAAAATAAACTTAAACAAACTGAAACCCAAGTTACTTCCTTACCCTTGAAACAAACAAAAAAGAAATTAGAAAACTAAATATTTTAGGGATGTGCAGCGAAAAACCACGTCCTGCACATTCAGTATGGATATCCTGAAAATCCGGTGTGACTCCAGGATGGGGTTGGGAACCACTGAGCTACATAACGTCTATATGTCCCTTACAGGCCCAATTTTCTGTGATTGCTATGAATCTTTTCATTGCCAGGGATTATATTTCATGCATTGGGCACACAACATCCTCTGTTCAGCAATGATTCATTTACTGCAGGAGATGTGGGGACTCTGTTCCATCTAGTGGGACACTGGGACATAACTTCTAGATCCATTAAGAGACATACACTTGATTCTTGGAGCCGTATCCTATATTTCTGGAGACTCCAGGACAGCCCCTGTCAGTCACAGGACGTGTCACTTTTGTAGAGGACGCACAGGTTTCTTCTGGACTACAAAGACTCTTCCAACAGAAGTGCTGTCCTGGAAATATAGGGAGGATAACTTTCAAACAGTTGGGTACGGCGGTGCCACATACAGATTCACGATAGTATTTTATAACCCGCGCACATCACATATGCACATATTATAAATTATGCCTTCCTCTCCCCCGCAATATTCGCACATATGTATGCTTACATGCGAATACATGCACAGCATTGACAGCGAGCAGTTCCCATTAACACTCTGACAGCTTCCCTAGGATAGAGGCAAAAAATAAAGCTGTGTGCATATGGATTTTTTAATCAAAGTGTTTGTAGATTGTGGTGCGGCACTCAGCAGTCAGCCCAAGTGAGCAACAACAGCTGAAACTGCTGAGGACGAGTGGGTGGCGAACAGCACACGTAACTGCGGCAGATATGCGGAGGAGTGCGGGCTGGTGGCGTTTCTTGCATCTCCTCCCTCCCCCCCCCCCCCCCCTCTTCATGAATACTAAGCCCGTCACTGTCACTTCACGTTTGTAACCCTGTGCAGGTGAAATGACGACTTCCCACATGGAAAGTGACAGCAGCACTGTCTTCCAAGAGTGCAGGCAGCGCCTGCCCGGATTCCCTGTAACAGCAGGATAACAAGGGGAAGACCGGCACTGTCAGTAATCGGGTCGCATCAGGCTCTGCCACGAGATACCATCCAGTCACAGGTGCTGGCCTTTCTTTTCCGGGGCAAAGTCATGCAATCCAGCAGAGCACGGCTTGCTCTTCAGTGGCGTCTTAATGCGCGATAACTTGCTGGCGTTTTTTTTGGCATCCTCAAAACGCAGTCGAAGGCCTTCTCCCTCAATGCTCTAAGCACGGTGCAAAGGTCCTGCAGCCTTCTGCATGCATCCGGCAGAATAAACAATTATTTTCCTGCAAGCTGTGAACTTGCAGCAAATGGGCAGGATTTCCACATTGCACAGGATAATTCATTTGCGGTTTTATTTTCAACTTATATAATGGTGGAAACTGGGATTTTCTGTAGGAGCCTCAAATTTGGCTCAGAACTAACTTCATGGTGAAGACTAGATGTGCGCCGACATTTTCTCATTTGTTTTCTGGATTTCTTTTTGTGTGAAATCCTTCTTTTGGGTTCTTGGGGCCCAGAGCCTGGAAAGCCTGATTTATTTCATCCTATTCTACTGTTCCTACACGAAACCTTGAAAAAAAATCACTTAACCTCCCTGTGCTCAAACTGAGATTTGGAGGAAAGACATGGTTAGCATGATTCGAATACTGCTGTGTACATGATGAATATTATATTATATTGCGAGTATAGACCTAATTAGCCATAACAGTAGTGGTAATATGGCTCAGTATAAGCGTGTTCACTTCTAAATGAACCCGTGTATCTCCTATACCACACGATGGCTTGCCATGCCTTCTGTGAATGAGAAGCCATTTCTGGTGCCCGGACCAGTTGGCAAAAGGAAGAAGGGAGCTGGAAGCAGGGCCATCAGGATGGGCGGGGGTGAGGGGAGTGGTTGGCTGGGGCACCAGCTTGCCTGATCAGTGGACACTGGACAGGGCGCCAGTGCTACCAGCCACTGCGGAAGTGGCAGATCAATGGAAGAGAACCCAGGCTGGCCAGCTGTGTCATTGCCATCAGACGGGGGAGGGGGGGTCCTCCCTCCCCGGACTGCCTGGTGTGTGCTAAGGGGCCCAGCAGTGGGCCTGGATTGAAGGAGATACTGATATTGCACCATCCTAGGACTGTAAATTGAAGTCAAGTCAGGGGAATTGTAAGACTGAGCGGCTCCACCTTTTCCTATGAGCTCACTGAGTCATCATGTCTAGTGAGACAGCCCCCCCTCCCCCCTCCCCCCTTCTGCACTGGAGAAGCTTTCTGACTGCAGGCTCAGGGGGGCATTTGGGGTTTGTTTTGTTGTCTTATGTTCGGCTTGTGTGGGTAAGGTAGTGCAAATCCTTTTCCTGTAAAATATGGAAACAGCTGTTCTTTAATTAAAAGGGAATGCAAACCTTGTCCTCGTCTTTGGAGTTTAATACACCAGTACTGCGCACATTTGCATCCAAGCCCCAATTACAGTGTTTTCCAATTAAGCATGTGTGATTCATTCCCCAAGTGTTAATATGATTAATTTTCATTGGACAGGATTTTGAGGGGAGATGGCTGGTGTAAAAATGCCTTCCAGATTAAAGTTATAATTAGTAAAGAAGAAACACTTAGTAACTTCATGCAGATGGGGTGTGTGGCTGCTTCGTGTCCCCGTAGCTCATTCTAAAGTTTTTCCGCAGTTTCCGAAGTTTTTCTGCACTTGGCGTGCTTGCTCCTAATGGCGACGGGGTATCTCCAGGCAGGCTTCAGCAGTGTGCATTTATTTCTGCCCCAGTGTCTGGCTTGGGCCCTGCCGTGGATCCCCCCTCCTCGCTGTTCAAGCACCTAAGGGCTCTCTGCTCTTGCAGTCAGTGGGCGGAGAGGAGAATGATTATAGAGATTTGAAAACAAGCCTAAGGCAATCTGTGAGAACAGTGACCTTTTTCAAGACCTTTTGCCAACCCCCCTCCCACAGGACAAGGGTTCCTTTCAGCACCCCCCTCCCTTTCCGTTTGGGCTCGGGTGCTTGCAGACTCTTAAACTGACTCAAAAGGGCAACACTGCATGCGGCCTCCCCCCAGCCGGGCTTCACCCCCAGGGCGGTTTACTCACCTTGCTCACCACCACTACTGCCAGCACATATACAAAGCTTTTTTTTTTTTTTTTCATAGATACTGTGGGAGAAACGCCTTCATACAACAGGCCCTAAGATTTTGTCACCCTCAGCTCCTGCAATCTGAGGAAAAGCTGGTTACAGTGAAAGGCTCTGGGTAGGCAGTGACCCCTATGATGACAGTCACTAGGGCAGGGTTTCTAAAGCTGCCCCCTAGCCAGTCTGGCTTTCAGGATATCCACAGTGCATAAGCCCAAGATAGATTTGCATGCATCACCTGCACTCAATGCAAACCTATCTTAGGCATATTCATTGTGGATACCTTAAAAGCCCATCTGGCTATAAGGGCATTCCAGGGCCAGCTTGAGAAATGCTGCCTTAGGCTACTGGCTCTCAACCCAGTACTTGCGACACATCTAGTTTGTCAGGTTTTCTGGATATCCATAATGAATATACATAAGACAGATTTGCCGTGCAGCAGAGAGTGCGTGCAAATCTATTTCATGCATATTCATTGTGGATATCCTGAAAACCAGACTAGCTGGGTATGTCTCAAGGACTAGGTTGAGAACCTTTGCTAGGGAATACGACCCTCATGAAGCAGTTTTACCCTGCCTGGTTATTAAAAAATGAATAAATTAGTTTGAGGGGAAGTCCACCAAAATTCACAGAAAGGCTTGGATAATTATGTTGGGAAGTGGGCTACTATAAGAACATAAGAACATGCCATACTGGGTCAGACCAAGGGTCCATCAAGCCCAGCATCCTGTTTCCAACAGTGGCCAATCCAGGCCATAAGAACCTGGCAAGTACCCAAAAACTAAGTCTATTCCATGTTACTGTTGCTAGTAATAGCAGCGGCTGTAAACTTAATTAATAGCAGGTAATGGACTTCTCCTCCAAGAACTTATCCAATCCTTTTTTAAACACAGCTATACTAACTGCACTAACCACATTCTCTGGCAACAAATTCCAGAGTTTAATTGTGCGTTGAGTGAAGAAGAACTTTCTCTGATTAGTTTTAAATGTGCCACATACTAACTTCATGGAGTGCCCCCTAGTCTTTCTATTATCTGAAAGAGTAAATAACCGATTCACATCTACCCGTTCTAGACCTCTCATGATTTTAAACATCTCTATCATATCCCCCCTCAGCCGTTTCTTCTCCAAGCTGAAAAGTCCTAACCTCATTAGTCTTTCCTCATAGGGGAGCTGTTCCATCCCCTTTATCATTTTGGTTGCCCTTCTCTGTACCTTCTCCATCGCAACTATATCTTTTTTGAGATGCGGCGACCAGAATTGTACACAGTATTCAAGGTGGGGTCTCACCCTGGAGCGATACAGAAGCATTATGACATTTCACCATCAGGTGCACTCCAAACTGGAAAGCTCCGTGTTGCACGACTGGCTGGTGTGCCACAGGGAGAAGGCTGCAGGCAATCACACAAAAAGGAAACGAGACGAAAATAACCACTCGTGACAAATGCAAATAATACACACACAAAGGATGAGGAAACAACCATCAAGCACATTGCACAGTTTTCTGCTACACCTCCATTCTCATGTTTTCTTTGTTTTACGTATATTTGTTGTTTTTACAAACCTCATTTGAGAAGATGAACAAGATACATATGCAAATTTATTTTTGAGGTGTTTTGTATGCGCTTGGTTGTTTTCCTATCAATCTATGTAACCCCTGAAGTTCCAATAGTTCTGGCAGCGCTTCCCAGTGCCTTTTTAACCTCCTCCAGGGACTCTTCCACCTGCAGGGATGCTCAGGTAAATCTCCGTGCCTGCGTCTGACAGATAGGATCGGACTTCTGCGCCACTGTTCCCGATTCGCTGCGTGCTGCGCAGTTGCACCGTGCATGGGAACCTATGTACTAGGTACATCAGGAAACCCGACAGCGGAAAGGACCATACTATAAAGTCAAACAACCGGCATGAGTTTTGCTTTGTTTGTTTTTAATTATTTCAATGTTATTTCCCATTAAGAACTTCTAATAAGTAAATCCATGTGCCTTGGCTCATGGTTCCTTGACAAGACGGTGCAGCCTGTTGCTGTCACACGCGTTAGTCCCTGTCCCCAGGTGGCAAGCTCCCTATTTGCTGAGCACTTTGCCCATGGACACAGAATGGGAGGACATCTTTAGTAACTCAGGCCCTGAGTGTCCTGAGGCAATGGAGGGTGAAGGATCCTTCCCAGGAGCATACGGGGGAGGCATCAGTGGATGAAGCAGGTTTTGAACCCTCTGCTCTAAGCTCTGTTTCCTCCCACTAATGCCCAAACCCGTTATGGTGACAGGGACATTCTCACTCTTCAAGTGGGTAATTCTTACAGATTTCTTTTTTTGGGGGGGGGGGGGGGGTGGAGACCGCTGGAAACTTGTGCTTTTTCTCCCATATATACTAACTCCATCTCCACCCAGCCCAGCCAGGACTGTCACCCCCCCCCCCCCCTCCTGTAAACTCCCTTTCCCCTTTAATACGTAAACTCCACAATGCTGTCTTAAGGAGGGCAATTCACGCAGACTTTACCAAATATTTGCAAAGCAAATTTTATGCTCATTGGTTCGTTTAATTGGCGAGGTACGCGCTGAATTGTTGCACGCACGAAGTTACACCAGCTCCAAGCAGGGAATAACTCCTGTGGGTAAACTTACCTGCTTACTTTGAAGATCCAAAATTATGCCACCGTGCGTTCGTGAAAAAGTTTGCACGCGATAGGGTTTTAAGCTCTTAAATGCTTTTGATAACCAGGTCCTAAAAAAAAAAAAAAGCCAATAGCTGTGGCAGAGGTGCTTGGGCTGACATGAAATGAGAAGGTCGAAGGTCGGGTCCGTAGCAACTTAGGAAAAGGATGAAGCAAAGGAGTCTGGTGCAATTGGTGATGTGGAAGAAGGGAGACAAAATTTACATCAACAGAAAGATGCCGGGAAGTCCAGGCAGAGGGGAAAATACCCAGGGAAAGACCAACCCACCAAGGATGTGCATCAGTGCTCTGCACTAGGGTATCCAGAACCATGCTTGACCAAAGAGGAGGAAGGTTGTGACCGGGGCCTTATATATCAGGAAAAAAAATACACACAAAAAAAGTTTTATTTAAAATCTCGGAACTAGCACTCCCTGACCTCTTTCAGCAGGCCCCTGGCCCCTGTTTTAGGCATAAGAGGGGAGAATACAGGATTTTGTTTTAAGGAGGTGTTTATGAATGATGTTTCTGGTTAGATCTTTCAGAGGTGATCTGAGAGGACGGAATAAGGATTTCCAAGGGCAGATGAGCAGATACATTTGAATCCAGGGTAGATCAGGAGTGCTCCTGGCCTTGCACTGCACAGGGGTGGCAGAGAGCAGCCCCGAAGGGAGCCAAAAGTAGCCGCAGGAGAATACGCTCTGTCAGATGCACTCCCAGACGTCTGCATACAAGAGAAGAGCGGAGAGGGTATGTGGATATGTGCAAGACATAGTGTGCCACACTCAAAGGAAATAGCACAGGCTGGACAAGAGGAAAACTGAGATCTAGAAAGGAAGTGAAATACACACATGCATACAAAGACACGCATGCCACACACTCACTCGCCTACACACACACACACACGTGTGTGCATGCAGACATAATCTTTGCTTTAGGGCAGAAAACAGCTTTATTTTTTTTTTCCTCCGTTCCCTGACAGCCGGTGATAAGCCTGTAATCTTCTTCTTAAGTCCTGCCATTGTTTCCCCTTAGGACAGATGAGTTGATTTCCTTTCTTTTCTGACCTTCCTGTTTGTCAGCGGTCGGTCTTTACAAACATGCTGAAAGAAAATAATCCACTCATGGCTTCAAATCAATGCCTGGCACCACTGCATCTTCATCCATACAGCCCCAGTGCCTGGGTCTGGAGCCTCCAATCCAGCTCCTGGCCCTGTGCTCTGGAACCTCTCCTACAAGCCTCCGCCCTTTGCTCTGGAACCTCTGCTCTACCCCCTTGCCTTCTGCTCTGGAACCTCCGCTGCAGCCCCTTTCCTGGTGCTCTGGAACCTCTGCTGTCCTCGCCGTCCTGTGCTTTGTAATCTCTGCTATAGTAAAACCAGTCACAGATGCGATGAGAGCATCCAATAAAAAGGTGTCCCCTGCAGCTTTGTAGATTTCTACATACAAAGGTCAGTTGTAATTCTGGTGAAAATGTTGCCACGCCCACTGGAGGTAATTTTCTTTAATGATAAAGTTTAGAAGTCCTCATTCTTTGATACGTATAACAGATGATATTGAAAGCTCTACGAGGTCCATATCCAAACTTATCTGGCTAACTTTGGAGGCATATGCAATACTGCAGCCGCACCATTGAATATAGCTGGCTATCTTCGCCGTAGCCATCTAACTTTAGGACAGCTCTTTGGCCTGACCAGACGTAGCCGGCTAAGTCATCCGGCTAACTCCGAATATCAGAGTAGGCCGGTTAACACAGCCGTCTAACTCAACTCCTCCCAGTTACGTCCCTAGAACGCTCTTAACCTATCCAGCTAAATTCAAGCCGTCTAACTTATTAGGAGGCTGGAATTTAGCCAGCTATTTTCCTAAATGTTCATTGAGGGGTTAATTTTAAGACACGCGCAGACGCGATCCGAATAGATGAAGTAAGTTCCACGTGCCACCTTCCTTGGGTCAGGTCCTAATGGCCGCTGTCCCAGTCGGTCCGGCACTTCCGCGCGTACCGGGGGGGGGATACGCGTGCGACCAGGCCATTTTTTAAAATGTGCTCGGCACACGCACGGCCCGGCCACGCGTGTATCCCCCGTTTTTTTTTTTTTGCCTGCACCAGGCTTCTAAGATTTGGGCTTTAGCTGGCCAACTTCAGTTAGCCGGCTAAATGCTTTTGAATATGGACCTTTATGTATTGTCCATAGAGAGGGCTGTGGTTGTCGGAGCTGCCTGTGCAGTTTTATTTAGGTAATGATGTGTTTGCTGGTAGTTGGGCTGCTCCCTCTGTTCAGTAAGGAAATGCCTTTGCGGGACAAAGGTCCTTCTGTTCCCGTGAGAGCCTTTAAAATCACTTTCCTCGCACCCCGGCTGGTGTGAATCCCGTGCACAGAGCAGATTTATGTGCTGGGGGCAAAAGGCAAGTGGGCCTGCGAAAAAGGACTACTTTATCTTTTTCTGGGTCTCCGTGTGGGAATTTGGGGGGGGGGGGGGGGGAGGAAAGATACACACCGACCTGGGCGCGATTTCATTTTGCTTTTCTTTTTCCATTTGTTATTTATTTCTTTTAGTCTCTGTGTTTATGTATGTGCTAACAAAACAACACTGCATTTTATTGTTGCTTTATTTGTGTTGTGTCATTTCACACACACAGCAACCAATGGTATTTTTTTCCATTTTGCTTTAAAGGGCTGCTCGTCCTTAGTCATAAAGTATGGCAGAACGGGGAGCCATTTCTTTACTCTGTCCCCTGAAAGCTGCTGCTTTCTCGTTGACTCGGAGCACGCTAAAGACTGGGCCAGCCGGCAGAAACCTTATCCCTCTAGCTTCCATGGTAGCCAAATGCCCACTGAGGGGTGCCAGCAGCCATAATGACTGCGTGCGAGCTTGCATTCGGGCCGCCTGACAACCCCTCCGTGAGAGGTTTGAAGCCTCACGTTGCGCACTACCCATCAATGACCACCAAGAGGTTACGAGAGTTCCAGTCTATCCCTGCACCCAGCAATTTGACTGCTGCCTCCCATCCTCCTCTTCCTCCTCCATGGCCTCGCCTTTCCCGGGTAGGTGGACACCTCCCACCTCCTCAACTGCAAGAGGGCTGTGCAGAGGCCTTCAGACTACAGCTGGGCTCCGGCCTTGTGGGCTGGGATTTCAGTGTAAAAGCCCTTAATTGCCCCCACCGTGGTGTTGTCTGGCTGGCATCTCGAGATCCGAGGATAAAGGGCCAGGGCTGGCTGTAAGCCGGGCGCCTTTTGTCTGGACCAGCAATCCCGTGGCTGAATTCCTCTCCTCCTTTTCAAGGGCTCGGGATTGGCAATGTAAAGCTAGTTTGTCACCTGCGGGGATTTTTTTTTTATGATTACTGAAACCAAGGGAAAAGATGTCCTTTTAGATTTTAGGCTTTGAAAGGTATGGGAGAAAAAAAAAATCCTAGAAGAAAAGACTTTCAAAGACCCTTTTGTTGTCTTGAAGTGCTGCGACTGTGGCGACGTGGCAGGTACCCCCGAGGGGGAGAAGAGATGCAAACACGACGGGGGATTCCTTGCCACACAGCTCCATGTGAACGGTGCGGCGCTCTGTGTGTTCCTATCACCCGGAGATGTTTGTAATTTAGTACTTAACGGAGCTAATTCCCAAGAAATGCATTCAGCAGCAAGTGGAAGGGTTTTGTTTTAATACATGTCTGTGTCATCCTTACAGACGGAAAAATCTGCCGCAATAGCAACTGCAATTCACTGGCCCACGCCAGTAGCCACTCACCATGGCATATCGGTTTTCCTTTTCTGGCAGTACAAGAGTCCTGCTGTGTTAACCACAGAATAACAGATGCAGCACAGGCAGCAGGGGTGCTAGCTTCTGCCCCCCCCCACCCCACCCCCGCCGTACCCTTCACCCCCAATCCCCCTACACACACACACACACACACACTTACACAGTCCCATCACAAAACAGATGCAGCACAGGCTTGCAGGGGTGCTAGCTTCCACCCCCCTTACACCTCACCCCCCAACCCACCCCCCTCTACACACACACACACTGTCCCATCACAGAACAGATGCATCACAGATCACAGCCATAAGAAATTGCCATTCTGGGTCAGACCAAGGGTCAATCAAGCCCAGCATCCTGTTTCCAACAGAGGTCAAACCAGGCCATAAGAACCTGGCAAGCACCCAAAACATTAAGTAGATCCCATACTACTGACGCCAGTGTAGTTATTCACTGCCTTAACCACATCCTCTGGCAACAAATTCCAGAGCTTAATTATAAAAAAACCCTAAATAAATAAATAAATAAATAAATTAATTAATTGATTGTGCATTGAGTAAAAAAGAATTTTCTCTGATTAGTCTTAAATGTGCTACTTGCTAACTTCATGGAATGCCCCCTAGTCCTTCTATTATCTGAAAGAGTAAATAACAGATTCACATCTACCTGTTCTAGACCTTTCATGATTTTAAACACCTTTATCATATCCTCCCTCAGCCGTCTCTACTCCAAGCTGAAAAGTCCTAACCTCTTTAGTCTTTCTTCATAGGGGAGCTGTTCCATTCCCCTTATCATTTTGGTAGCCCTTCTCTGTACCTTCTCCATCGCAATTATATCTTTTTTGAGATGCGGTGACCAGAATTGTACACAGTATTCGAGGTACGGTCTCACCATGGAGCGATACAGAGGCATTATGACATTTTCCGTTTTATTCACCATTCCCTTTCTAATAATTCCTAACATTCTGTTTGCTTTTTTGACTGCCGCAGCACACTGAACCGACGATTTCAATGTGTTATCCACTATGACGCCTAGATCTCTTTCTTGGGTTGTAGCACCTAATATGGAACCCAACATCGTGTAACTATGGCATGGGATATTTTTCCCTATATGCATCACCTTGCACTTATCCACATTAAATTTCATCTGCCATTTGGATGCCCAATCTTCCAGTCTCACAAGGTCTTCCTGCAATTTATCACAATCTGCTTGTGATTTAACTACTCTGCATAATTTTGCTGCTGTGCAGTATCATAAAGAGAGAAGGAAGTGCAGGTGGCAGCCTTCAGCCATCCATACAAAGAAGGGAGTTTTTCCTCGGCCCATCTGAGGCCTTGAGATACTGCTAAAACAGCAACATCCGCGCTTTGGTAACGAACAGCACGGCCTTCATTATATCTAATGTTAAGAAGGATAAATTGTGTTGTCCTGGCGGGGTTTTCTCCTGACTCTTCAGGCTGGAATATGTTGAGATTCTGTCCTGGCTCCTCCCAGACCCCTGGATTTGACCCCTCTGTAGCTTGTTAATCTTGGGGGTACCCACAAAATCCGGCAATGAGTGCCCTGAAAGCCAGGGGATAAACAGAGAATAACTGACAAGAGGTCTGTTTCTTCTTTCAAAGTACAGAAGGTCCAAGACATGTAACAGAGGGTGTGAGTAAGTAGTCCAAGAAGCTGAAACATAACAGTGAGGCAAAGATGGCTACAGATAGAAATGCCAACCCCAGAAGGCATGGGTACTTGGAACCTGGACTGGCCACTGCTGGAAACAGGATATTACTGGACTTGATGAACGCTTGGTCTGACCTAGTATGGAGATTCTTATGTTTGATGTTGAAGTAAGCCACAGGCTCTTCTGCGGATAAAGAGGTCAGCATAATTACTGGGGCTAGGGACAAAACTGAAATCCCAAATGACTTCTTAAGCTTTGATTTAAGGCCCCATATTAAAAAAAAAAAAAAAAAAAAGGGAATCCAGGACAGAATCGGACAACTGTAGAAGAGCTTGCCTAATGTCTGATCCGTGGGAAATGCTGGAAGCGGAAATGGTGATGCCCTTGGCTGGGGAGGGGTTAAGAATCTGCAGTGATTTTCAGAGGCCACAGAGAAAAGAGCTTTTGTACAGATGAGGGTCTCTTCCACCACATCCAGACAGCAGCAAGCAGGGCCACTGCAAAAATATTCTGCGCCCTAGGACAATGATGGCGAACTCCAGCCCTCGAGTGCCGCAAACAGGCCAGGTTTTCAGGATATCCACAATGAGTACGCATGGGATAGATTTGCATGCAATGGAGGCAGTGAGTGCAGATCTTTCTCATGCGTGTTCATTGTGGATGTCCTGAAAACCTGGCCTGTTTGTGGCACTCGAGGACTGGAGTTCGCCATCCACGCCCTAGGTGAACCTTCAGGCTTGCGCCCCTTTCCCTAACTTAACCTATTGGGTGGCAGCTCCAGCACAGTGATTCCTCCTACCGGTGTCGGTGGCACCAGCACAGAGCTCCCTTCTTTGGAGATATTGGCTCAGCCCCAGCCGCCCTCTGGGCCTCACCCTGGCTGGAGTTTGCCAACCCCCGAAATATTGGCACTCCAGGCAGTCGCCTGGTACACCTAATGGAAGCAGCAGTCCTGGCAGCAAGGCTAATTGGCAGTGACCAGAAATTATCGCTCCCCAGTCACCGCCATGAGCTCAGGCACCAGCAGCCTGCTTTCCGAGTCTCCTGATAAAGGGCCTGATTTATGGAGATTTTTTTTCCCCTTACAGACAGACTGGGGGCGGGGGGGGGGGAACCCTTTAGTAAAACAGGTCCAAAGTTTGTAATGAATCGGTGCCATTACTGTGCAGACAGCTTGCAGCAGGTGTGGGGGAGGCAGGGGAAGGAATCATCAGCCAGAGCCCCAGTATCAATACTAAGTGAGTGAGCCAGGAGGGTGTGAGGACCGAGGGCATCTAGGACAAAATGCCCTGGTGGCCTTCTACTCCCAGAAAAACCTAAGAGATGGAGAAAGAACCACCTCCGTCTCCCCCCCACCTAAAAAAACAACAAAAGAAACAACACAAGCCTTTATGGAATACAAATAGCAGTTAAATATTTATCACCATATGGGTTATTTCATTTTAGAGTGTTGCCAGCCAACATCAGTCAGCTAGGAAGATGTAAGAGCAAAAAGCTGCAGGCTCAGAACCAAACAAGTTCTGCCAGGTTCTGTCCCACAGGGCTGGAGCTGAATTATCCTTCCTATGGAAAAAAAAAAACAAAACCCTTCTGGCACGCTTCACCTCTTTTGCTTCCACTTTCCAAACCCTTCCCCCCCCCCCCCCCTGCACATGGCATTGCTGCTGGCAGCATGCCCACCTGTGCATCAAATATTGTTATCATTTTTACCACTGAAGCAGTAGAGCCCGGAATCTGATTTGCCTTCTGTGCCAAGCGCCGACAGTGCAGACGGATAGTGAAAGCAATGCATGTGTGCCACCTGGCAACCCAGGTGTTAATCCCACCTCTGCCACCATCCCACTGTGTGAGAGTCCAGTGATTACCAACACTAAGTAGAAGGACCTTCCAAAAGTCAGAATAATAAAAAGCAATAGTACAGAAGAAGCCTTACCAACCACTAAATATAAAATTAAAAGAATGGGCTGCACTGTTTTAGATCCTTCATGTATTTTGATAATTTTCTGATGCCTGGTTGACAAGAAGGGTGACTATCCAATTTCCTATAACCTCATACTCCCATATTGCACTCAGGTAATGATGTCAATGCTTAAAGCTGGAGGAGCAGATCTAAATGCCAGGCACAGGGAGAGAGGGCAGTAATTGATACAGAAAAGTTTGAAAGCCTGGAGTTGAGAAAGGATAGTTCCTGGAATACTCAGTGATACCAAACCAAGTCTGGGTTATCATAAACTGTTTATCCAATCCTGGTTTTCTCATTTTCACCCCAGTGCCATCTGGTGCTTTTTGTCCTGCAGAATGTATTTGGATCAAGGTTTGTAGCTTTCGAGGATTGCTGACAGAAGCTCCCTGATACTGGTGATAGCTGTGGCAGCACTGCAGTTTTTGGCTAAAATTCTCAAAATGCCAATTTCCAAGCTCTCAATTTTGATTTTGTGAAGATAAACAGGAGACCCGCTGTGCTGCCAACATTGCTGGCTTCTGGGAACTTATGTTGGGGCTCCCCTGATTGACAAACAATAATCCCCAAAAACCCAAATCCCCAATTTGGAAGGCACTGGTTAAAAAACAAGGACTGGATCATAATCTCATGGCATGGTTGGTAGCACTACAAACTAATCAAAATGGGCTCCTTACCCACAATTCCCTGGGGGAAAGGCCCTTCAGCAACTCCTGGAGTGGAACCAAACTTGATTGTAGGAGATGAAGTAAATCTGCAAAATGGGAGACATCCCAGGAATAAGATAGAGGGCTATTTTAGATGCTGTGTAAGGTATGTAAAATAACAGGAAAACATGTTTGTTTATGGTACTTCCAAATTGCTGATTTTTATTTAGCTCACAATTCTTTCTTGTTTTAGTGTGTTGATTAGAATTTGAAATTGTCACAAAGTTCAAAATAATTATCCTTCTACATATACACTAATACATACCCACGTGTGTATATACAACAGTGAGCTCACAGGCACACATAAACCTTCCCTTCCACATGGAAATAGAAGCGCATGTGCAGAAACTGAGCCATGCACAAACCTGCCTAGACTCACATAGCTATATGTGCACACCCCCATGCAAAATCAAATGCTTGTACAACTGGCCCGTGTATACCATAAGTCAAAGAAAGATCATTAAAGTGAAATTTGTAGTGGCTGCTTGAGGTTGGGGAGTGAGAGTTGAGGAGGTAGCTCAGACCTGTGGGTTAACATTGCACTTTCATTGCCATGGCTCTGCTGCAGGGCTGGGATATTGTAATGAACACAGGCAGCAACTCTTGGTATCTGATTCTGCATATGCCAGAAAGGACCCAAAAATCTTTGATTCTCTGTATAGCAGTGGAGGAGTTTCTTAAATATGAGTCTTTTCTACAAGATATGGAATGAGGGCACAGACATTTCTAGGGTGGCAACCTTGTTCCATGTCATTAAAAAAAAACCAAAAACCAGGCTGATCCAGGCCTTGTTTTAACCTGTTGTTTGCATGGACTTGTACATTTGATTTATCTGTTGTTTTCCCTAAGGAGCCGAGAATGCTTTGAGATAAAGCCAGGACTGGATTAGCCTGTTGCATATGACATGGAGCCAGAGTCATTTCTCCCTTGCTGTCTTTCGCCACTTTTGCTCCACCCTCACTAGAGCTCCATCTTGCTCCTAATTCTGAATTTTACAGACTGCATCCTGGCATAAATCCGCCGGAGATCTCTGCCAGAGAGCTGCAGCAACCATTTCATTTCCCCCAAATGAAATTGAAAAAGAAGAAAGGCGAGGCCAAATGAGTCTGAAATGTTCACGGGCTGAGTGGCCATCACAGAAAAACCTAAAGCAAATTGCCTTCCTGGCCTCTCAAGGATAGCCAAGAAGCTGGAGAATTGGCCTTCCTCGTGAGGAACAGTGATGGGACTGCTTGGGCTTGTCTTACTATTCAAACGGGGTCTCTAGTAGGGAGTTTGATTCTAAAGTTAGTGTTGGAACCCTCCAGGCCCATATGGATCTATTCGTCTTACACAAGAGCGAACACCAACAAAAATCACTTTTGTTCTGGAAATAAATAATATCCTTTTATAAACGGTTTAAAGCTCCTTCCCCTGTTCTCTGCAGTAAGATTTCACCCTGGAAGAGCATTCTTTGGTCATTCAGAACACTTTGTGGCCTTTGATTCCTGTCTGTGTCCTAATCGCACATTTCCGACATTTCTGTCATTCAAGTTTGTTCAAGATTGAGAAAGCTGTTCAGGTCATGTCTTTTTGATATTATCGGCTGAGTCAGTATTAGACCATTTCTGCTGATTCAGGGTGGAGATTCAGTAGTTGACATGATCTGAAGTGACTCCTAGCGTGTTTTATGGCACTTCAAGTCTACTTTCCCTAAAGATTTTTAAAGTGTGGTTTGAAGGGCACATCCTTTTCAAATGTGTGCTACTGCCCGTGCGGTCTCACAAGCAAGTTTTATCAGCCAGCATTTCACTGTATCTGCGGCATCCCTGTGGCCCACGCCTGCCCTTGACTGTCACAGAAACTGGAAGCCTTTGTAATTCCAGTTTTAATGGGATGCAAGAGAAGTGACTGCTTCTCGACAAACTTATGACAAAACGTCTTCAGCTCCATCCCCTCCCCCCTCGAAAATTAAAAGAAACAAAGCAAAACTGCAGCCCTTCCCATGCCGCTTTGGAAAGTTTGTCTGTCCAAAATAAAAATGAAAGATGAAATGTCCTCCTAAATTCCTTAAATCCGTTGGCAAATTCGGTCATGAGCTTTCAAAAAAAGGTATCACCCAATGTGCTTGCCCTTCCGCTTTCAATTGTAGAAACATCTCTCCTGCTGTTTCACTGGCGAGGAGCTCAGCATCTTCCCTGGGAAATCAGAACAAAACTTTCCCCAGATGTCGGAGAGACTCAGTTTCTCTTTCTTTCTGCCCCGCAATTCTCCAGCCTGATGTTCAGCTCCTGACTGGTGTCTTCATGGTCCCCTGGGATGCCCACGTGTGGTTACCCACACATGCATGTCGGTGCCAACACCACAGATGGCATTCCGCGGTGCATAGGAAGTTTTAGAGCTGTGTATTCAGCAGACACCATCCCTGGTGTGTTTATGCTAGAGAGAGTAGATCCTGCTGTTTGTGAGCTGTAAAATCGAGCTGGGTGGGGTGTGTAAGCTAAATGCAGATTTAAGCAGATGAGAGATGGTAGAAAACTTGGACATGATACATTTAAATGGGCTTAATTTCTTTATGGCTGCCAATGGAACCTAACCAAGTCACTAAGTACCATGTCCACGTCTGTCCATCGAGGTAGAAAACAATATTAGAGGATACGGAGTCAAGTCAGGGAGGCCTCTAGCTATAGAGGTCACTATCGGTCTGTGCCTGCTTGCTGGCCTTGGTCACCATCCTTACTAAGACTGGCATACAAAATAAAGTTAAAATGAATTCCCTCAGATTAGATTGGCCTAGGGTTGCGAAATGGCTCCAGGTTCGCCTGACAGTGTTGATCCAGTCCTGGGTTTACCCCACTGCATGCAGGGATTTGTAGTTTTATGGAATGCAATAGAGAAATCAGAACTACAAGTCCCTGCATGCAATGGAATAAATCCAAGACTGGACCAGCCCTGTCAGGTGAATCTGTAGCTGGCTGGCAGGTTGTAAGTGAAGAGATGAGAGCTCTGGCTTCAGACAGGATTTTCTCTTTATTTTCACTAGTTACAGCTGCGCTCTTTGACTGTAGCACCAAAGGCACATGCTATATAGACTGAGGGCACACTTGCCAGAAAGCGCTGGGCTCTGACTAAGAATGGCCTCCAGTTCAAAGCTTCTACCAGCTGACTACATATCTAGTTAGTTTAGGAAATGAAACAAATTTCATTGGTAGCCAATTTTTCCAGGATCACCTTACACTTGTGGGGCGAGGCTCCAGCCTCTGGCTGCCTGGTACAGGCAGCCTCTGGCCCACAGAGGCTCAAATGTCTACTGCAGAGTCTCAGTACTGAAAGCCGTCCTCAAACCCTAAAGAATCTCCCGGCAGAAACTTCACTGAGATACAGCTTTCCAGCTGGGATTCAGGGCCATTAGATTGCTGTAAATGCAGGAGAGGTCATGTGCCAGGGCTATAGCAGGTGACTCTGTATCATAACCAACCCAGGAAACATCTTAGCCACGTCAATTCCATATAGTGCCATGACATCACACGGCCATGGTAGCATCACCTCACTGAGAGCCTGGAAGACTGACCCCCCGAACCGCGATTCAGCTTTCTGCAGTCCCCTTCAGGGCCTCACCACCTTGGTGCCTCTTGTATGTCCCTAGAGCCTCCTTCCTAGCGTGACCCCCTAATTTACATATTGCATGGCGCCCCCCTTGCAGGCTCCATGCGTGCGTTAAGAAAGCGGGCGCTGAAAAGTCAGCGCCCCCTTTCCACGAATATTATTGCATCGGCCCCTTTAGCAGTCCATCCATCAAAGTCTTTCAACACATATCTTCTTCCTTTTGTAGTGATGGCGCAGATCTGCCTCTCTTATTGATGGAATCTGACGAGTTTCTTTGATCAGTGCTTGCCTGCTGAAGTCCTGTGAGCCTATTAAGCTGAATCATTTGGGCTTGCTTTGCAGGCACTGTAAAGGATGCCGTTTAAAGCCCCATGAGAATCTATGTAAGCCAGGGCTGACGGTTGCCTTGCAGATCAGGATTTCCCGGAGCCAACTGGGGATGCCGCAGCTGAAACTGGAGCCGAATGGTGTGCACGGGTTTATAATGTGTGGGCAGAGGGAAAAGTGGAGTAGAATAGAACTTCACGAGCCCCTTACTACAGGGATGGACCCAAAAAACAGCAAGGTAGGCGATCCAGTAGTGCAGAAGCAAAACAACGAAATGGGATGCCACAACGAAGTCTTTTTCAAAACTTTTATTGATGGAGACGTGAAAAACTGCCCGACTCTGGCCGAGTTTCGCCACATGACGTGGCTGCCTCAGGGGCTCTTTTGGCGTCAACCGTATTGAAAGACAATTGATTCAATTCGTCAATGGTGCCATATACGTTTAGATGTATTCAGGGAACATCGTCTCCACTTCCATCTATTCAAGGCTTGAATAGACGAATTGAATCAATTGTCTTTCAATACGGTTGACGCCAAAAGAGCCCTTGAGGCAGCCACTTCATGTGGTGAAACTCGGCCAGAGTCGGGCAGTTTTTCACGTCTCCATCAATAAAAGTTTTGAAAAAGACTTCGTTGTTTTCCTTACTACAGGGATACCATCAACAGGGCCATGCCCCATCCTGCCCCAGGTCACCTCATCTCTCTGTTTAGGACAATAGGCAGAAGGGACTCAATCTACTGAGGTTAGGGAAGGAGCCAGGCTTGGTGCCTTTAATGTAAGCATGCCTTTGGTAAAGAGTCAAACGTGCTACTGAAATAAAAAAAAAAAACAAAAAAAACTGTCCTTTATAAAGTGGTATTGTTAATATCAGAACCTGAGTTCCATCTTTCTCTGTTTCCTTGTTTTGGAGAGTTTTTCAATTCAGTTACTGACAGTGATTCATAACAGTTAAACCACTGAGCTGAGAATGTGGAGATCCGGGTTCCAATCCCACTCTCGCCACTGCTCATGTGTCCTGCAAAAATGTCACTTTCACATAATACTAAAACATGAGAACACGCCATGAAACCACCCAGCAGCAGATTCAAAACAAATAGTGGAAAGCACTTTTTCGCTAGGCGCACTCTCGCGCTGTGGAATCTGTTGCCACAGGACGTGGTCAAGGCGAGCAGCACAGCGGGATTTAAAAGAAGTTTGCACAAGTTCCTGGAGGAAAAGTCCATAACACATTCAGGCCGATATAGTACAGTGCGCTCCGACGGAGCGCACTGTTAGCCTGCTATTGGACGCGCGTTTTCCCTTACCCCTTATTCAGTAAGGAGAGGAAAACGCGCGTCCAACCCGCGGCACCTAATAGCATCCTCAACATGCAAATGCATGTTGATGGCCCTATTAGGTATGCGCGCGGGATACAGAAAGTAAAATGTGCAGCAATTATCATAGCGAATGTGCAGCGAATATCATAGCGATATTAAGTCGGAGATCCCGAAGATTAGAAAAAGTAAAAAAAAAAATTTGAATTCGGCCCGCGGCTGTCGGGCCGAAAACCGGACGCTCAATTTTGCTGGCGTCCGTGAGCAGGTTTAAAAATCTGCTTACATACATGCATTAAAGCTGGCAAACTCCTATGGAAGATACGCAAAGTAGGTTTGCTCGAGTAACCTCTTAAAATTAGGAGCATACTTGCGTGCTGTAAGTGTATTTTAAACCACATGTGCACAAATACGCGAGTGATTTAAAATTCCAGCATATCCCTGCTCGCTCGCTGATGTGCACATGCGTGGGTGCCTGCGTGCTCGTTTTAAAATTGGCCTGTGTGTGTATTTAGCAAAATAGTATCTGCAGAAAAGGGAGGTGCAAATTCCTGAGAGCACCTTTTTCTCTAGGCAATTTTCAAAGGGAAAACATGCATATTTTACCCTAGAAAACCAGTACAAATTCCGGGTGGAAAAATACCCACGGACTTTGCAAAGTTTTCAAAATCGCCCCCTCTCTTTCCTTGCAAGCATGAACCAGAGGAAAGCCAAGTGTGGAAGTGAAGGATACGGGATTCTTTTTTTCTTGATTGTGGATGAAATAAAAGCTGTAAGTAAAAGAGGGACTCATCAGGAATTGTGCCTTACACTTCTTCCTGTAGCATACATGTGTTTGTTCAGCTTGATCAGCTAGATGCAAAACAAAGTCAATTTATGAAACCGTCAGTCGGTGCAATGTTGACGTTGCAAAATGCATCTCTCAGAGCTATGACGGTGCCTCAGTAATGAGTGGCCATTTAAAAGGGGAGCCAATGTTAATCCGACATATAGCACCAGTTGCTTTTGTGTACATTGTCCGAAACTGATTTATCGTAGATAGCTGGAATTAAGTAAAAAGAGCAAACCATTCATTTTCTTTACTAGAAAAACTGTGTGTCTTCTTGCCGACCTCACTTGCACACAAACTATTTCTGGACAAACAGGAAAAATGAAAGCCTAGGGAATGAAAAACTGAAAGAAAAGATTGATTAATACAAGTCGGGCCTGCCAGCATGCAGCTTGCCGATCACAGCTGTTTACATTTCCTGCAGTTCTCAATGCCCTTGTGAAGCTTTGTAAAACAAACGGGCTCTGGTTCAAGAGCAATTGAAGCAAAGGGTATATTATGGTCAACAGAGCTGCTCTGGATTTTGTAGTTGGGTTGGTGACTTTTGAAAACATCTTGGCTCATACCGAGATTCTGTCAGCCATGTTTGCTCTCTCCTGAATTTGGCTTGAAAGCATTTCTAGATTAGAAATATATATCAGTTTTCCAAATACAAGTGATTTCAGAAAATATCAACTGATCTGAAAGGTAGCAATGGAGAGTTCTGGAAAAACACAGTATCTCAGCAAGCACTCTGACTATTGAATGAGTAGCCCAATGCTTGGAGCAGCGGGCTGCAAGCCAGAAAAGCCAGGGATCAAATCGTGCTGATGCTCCATGTGACCTCTGGGCAAGTCACTTCACTCTCCATTGCCTCGGTACAAACTTGCTCCCCATAGACACTTAATGGGAGAAACTTTTAGTAAATCTGGCCTTTAGATTGAAAACTCTCTGGGCATAGGGAATTACCTGAGGTATCTGAATGTAATCTGCTTTGAAGTGATCGACCAATCATGAAAGGCAGAATATTTTAAAAAAAAAAATGTATTTTCCTGCTTTTTACAATATTATTTGTGAAACAGATAACCATTTCTCTTATTCAAAAATAGTTATGTGAAGCAATTGAGTCACTTAACCCAAGAAACTCAGACTTGTTTTTCTTTTAATGTATTTATGAATTTTTACAACACAATTTAAGAAAACTTGAAACAACCGCCTGGGTTGCTGGGTTCAAGAAGTAGTCTCTGATGAACTGACTAGAACTCTCTGGGGATGGGCAAGATTGCACTGTAAGGCTCAGGCATTAACCAGAGAGAAGGCTATTGGTCTCTTAGCTCTCTGGTGGAAGTGTCTCATAACCAAAAAGATCAGACAGCAACATTAGTAGTGATTCCGCAAGATCAGTTTATTAGCTTTAGTAGCTGCGACAATGTCGCAGCCTTGACTGCGCTCCCCCTCCCCCATACATATAACGTAGCATAAACCTCTGCAACCCACACAATTAAACCATGAGCGTTAGGTGGGTGAAAAGGCTATAGCTTTATTGAGCAGCAGATATCAGCTTTAAAACAACCCATACCCGAACTGACCCACAAATAGTCAACCGGGCTATCCCCTGCCACCCTCCGTGAACCAAGCAAAGTGGCAATTTAACGGATCCCCCACCTTAGCCCCAAGCAAGGGGGGGCCGCACTCTATTTGATGACCAATACTCGTAATGCCATCAAGAACAAACCAAGATGCTATCCCGATATCGTGAAATGCTTACCAGGTGGGCAAGTGCTGGCTCAATCAAAAAGGGTGGTCGGTCGTTGGCTCAGCCCTTTTAAATGGCGCCCTGACGTCATCACCCCGCGTCCTCTTCCCCTGCTCTCTCGCCCCATCATTACCGTGCCACCCAGCTGAGATGTACCGTGGAAGCTAATACAATATTGCTGTCCAAGCTCCAGAGGGCTAACTAGGATAATATAGCAGTGGGGGCTGATGGTCACACCCTCTCTGAGCTAACTGGAGCCAATACTCCTGAACTCTGTTCAGTGCGTGCGCACCACTGATTTTATTCAGAGTTTTCAATCATCACCAGCAGTTGTTCCCAAGCAAGGGGAAGACATTCTCTGGGTTTGTCCATAAAATTTGGGAGCCTACCCAGTAAGGTGTTTCTCCTTCAGCTTCCTCCTGCAGACTCTTCACAGAAAACTAAACTCATCTAGGAAGGATCCAAGATGGTTTCTGATTGGGTGTGCAAGGAATATGCTCTGAGTCACTGAGGAATGCTGACTCTGCAATCTGCTGTCCTGATCATGGTAATTTTGGTAACATGGTAAAATTTTGGCTTCCCATTTCTTTTACCCATCTTCATCCCATCCCACCCCACCGCGGAGGCTTTATTAGTATTTCATCTTGTTCAGGCTACTCTTGATGGCTTTGTAGCTTCCCAGCCTCAAGATGATTCATCAGGGAGTGTAGGGCTTGGTGATGGAGCAGCTGCCCTCAGCAAGTTGGAGATCATGCTAAGCTCGAGCACACGTGTTCTTCCAGATGGGAGGTGGGTCTTTCACAGAGGAATCGAGAGCAGTAACCATGATGGAAAGCATTGGAGCCTCTTCCTATGTCAGAAAATGAGGAGAAGTTCTCTGTAGATGCCAAATTCTACTCTGTGGTAGGAAGAGTTCTGCCCAAGACTCCAGAGATGATGACTGCTGAAACGAGTGAGAGATTCTGAAAGCAAGAACGCCAAGGGAAGAGGGGAAAAAGAGCAGCATTTCTAGAACAACACTAAAAGAACTTAAGACAATTGTGTCCAGTCCACTTCCCATCCCTCCCCAGGGTGACTCTTGCACCCCTATGGACTGTTATTGCAATTATGGACGAAGCCCTAACAAAAAAGACAGACTGAGTATTGACAGTAGCAAATGAGATGCAAGCCCAATTGAATTCTCAGGCCCCAGTGGTGGAGAAGAATAGAGCCAAACTAGAACATATTGACCAACAAGTCAAAGATTTGCAAGCCAGTGATTCAGCCCTGATAAAAGACAAAATTCAGATCCATCATAAAATAGAGACACTGGTTCTCAGTCCAGAATATTGCTTCTCTGGTTTCTTAACTTTCCAAAATCTCCACTGGTGACTCCTGGGGAGATGCTCGTCATTCCCTCTTGAGATTCTGAAAACGCCAGTGAAGTCTATCCCCAGTGCCTCTGCACACACACACACACACACACACACACACACACACACACACAGCGTGTTTCATCTACTAGGAATGTGCAGGATATACACAAAAAAATTCCCTTGTTCAAATTGAAACAAAAAACCAAGCCAAATGTAATTTTGATTTTATTTGCTTTGTTTTAAAATTGCTGCTGATAGCAGAATAATGTCTTCCTGGGCCTCCTCTCTGACCCCCCCCCCCCCCCACCTCCCCCAAATCCTCTTACTGTATCTTTTATTTTCCTTCATGCTGCTCTTGCCGCACTAGAGATACATTTAGAAATGGTGCCATCAGGCACTGGACAGGCCCAGACACAGAAGAAATTAGCAACAGTGCTATATTCGGCCTGTCGGCAGCATTTCTAAGGCTCCCGCCGGCAGGGACAGGAGCAACTGGAGATTGTTCCTGCCCCATGAAACAAAAGAAAAATGTGGTAAGAGGATTGGGTGGGGGGGGGGGAGGGATCAGAGGGGAGACCTAGGACAGTTGGGGTTTTTTTCTCTGATGAGATCCAACAATTTTTGTCTTTGTTTTTTGTTCTTCCTTTTAATATTTTTTTTCCTTTTTAACATTTTTATTTGTTTTGATTATTCATTTTAAATAAACAAAACAAACAAAATGCCTGTGGCACACACCTAAATACCTCTTGGAAGACGCTATTAAAATAACAGCACTGAAGGATGATTGCTCAGTACTGAGGTAGCAGAATATGGTTTGAATCTGATTGAGTTCCTCCAAGACTCTCAATCTGAAAATATCATCAGGACCACCCTTCTTGTTTGCCCTTGAACCTAATAGGAAATGGACTTTAAGAATTTTTGGTTTTCCATCTTAAGGTTTCTTAGGCATGAAATAGCCATATTTCCTGATTTTTTTGCAAAATTATACAATAGCACTGGAAATTGTTTCTGGGTTTCAGGCAGGATGTTGTCTCTATTAGAGCCACCTTTATGCGTCACTTTCCCAGTAGGTATGAGGTAACATCTGCAAATGATAAATATATTTTCTGAGAGACAAATTGGCTACAGAGTATTTTACAGCAGAGAGCCCAACCAGATGCGCTGGTATTCAATTTGGCTTCCGAATAACCATGGGATATAGATGGCCATTAGTGCTATCTGTTTAGAACTCAAGACCAATCTTTACATTTCTATAATACTTCCTGTAAAGAAGGGGATTCTGTTCTCTTCTACTTTTACTTTCTGTATGCTTGGTTCCTCCTTATTGTAGTCTCAGTGGTAATTGTCAATAGCAGCCAGTCTTAGATATGTTAGCCATTTTTTATACAGGATTTAAAACACAAAAGACAGTTTTATTTCCTTTGTTTATCTCTAGCTAGTAGCAGTTTCCTGACTTAGCAGAAGTTACAAATCACAGAAATACCCAGTAGGAGAGGGAGAAAACATGAGCAGTGAGAGAGGTCTTAATTTAGTTGCTTTAAATATCATGCCAAAAAAAAAAGCAGGATGTGAGTTACTAGCATGAGGCACTCAGAAGCTGAACCTTTGGTACACAGAGGTCAACACAGTACAGGAAGATAAATGGACAACCAGCAGCAGATGCAGAGCAAAGAAAAGTACCATGGAAGCAGGCCAAGATGACCAGGTATGATCTGATACTGAACTGCCCTACTATCCAATCTGACCCGAATGAACTCTTGCCAATTGAAAATGAGCCACAGATTTTACGGGGCATCTCCCTAATTCACAGACCCAATCAGGATATGTTAGCAACTCAGTCATATGTAATCACATATCTGGAAGGCCTGACCATAAAATGCCAATCAAATAGGTGTCTATGAACTTACCAACCAATGAGAGATGTCTAGCACCAGACACCAGACACTCATGAGCCAGGTACCCACAATGACATATAAAACCATCACCATAGTAGCTCCAACCAGGAAGATCTCAACAGAAAACAGGAAGTGCTACGCCCTGCTAGCACTTTAATTGATAATGACTTCTAAAACAGCTGAAGTTCAGGTGATATAAATCTTAGATGGGGTTAAATTTTTTTTAGGGTTATCTGACCAGCCACACAAAATGAGCAATGAACGTGATAAATTTGCATAATAAATCATACGTGACTCTATTTGTATTTTTTTCCTCATTTTGTGTCCATTAGAAGAGCCTTGGGATTGAAAGGTGGTCTCCTAAAGGCCCCTGTTTACATTGTTTATTTATTTATTTAATGGATTTTATATACCATCATTCAGGAACCATCACAATGGTTTACAGCAATAAATAATATACATTAAAACAATGTTCAATAAAATTCAACAACCGGAGTGATTTGTAGTCCCTACAAGAACTTCGGTATATAAAAATTTTAAATAAATAAATAAATAAATAAATAAAATAAATTCTAAAAAAGCCTAAACTTATAACCCTCCTAAAATAACTAATACATTTTCATAAAACAGTCATAAAATATGTCAAACTAGTACCCACTCCTCCTCCTATCATCAAAATATGCACTGTTTCTGTTAGGACTCTAAAAATACCTAAAATAATAAGCATTTTGTTTCCACATAGGACGATTTCCTTGATTTGATCCTTTATTTTCTGTATTTTATTCTTGCAGTAATTATTGTTATGTGGATAACATGTACTTTTTTCTTTTTCAAGTTTATTTCTTGATAATATATTTGAAAGTATCATAAGTATAACAGAAAAGAAAAGAACACTAAGGAGGTAATTTTAAAAGAAGTTATACCTGTAAATTTAATTACTATCATAGCAATTTTAAAAAGCCATTTACACATGTAAAGTGCACTTGCACAGTGAATATCATATGGACAATCCAAGGGCATATAGGAGTAGATTTTCAAAGGGTTATGCATGTAAGATACGCTTGTAACCCCCGAAAACCTACCTCTGCGCACACTGAGCCTATTTTGCATAGGCTCGGCGGCGCATGCAAGCTCCGGGTCGAGCGTATGTCCCAGGGCTTCGAAAAAGAGGTGGTTTGAGGGCAGGGCCGCGATCCAGGGCGGTCCGGGGGCGTGGTGGTGGTCCGGGGGCAGTCCGGAGGTGTGGCCGAGTGCCCCAACACAGTGGTCTTGGAGGGAACGGGGAACGCCATTGGGCCTCCCCTAGGGCTCAGCGCACGCAAGCTGCACAAGTGTGCACCCCCTTGTGCGTGCTGACCCCGGATTTTATAACATGCATGCGGCAGCTCGCGCATGCTATAAAATTGGGTGTACATTTGTAACCGTCTCTAAAAGTCAGAAAGGAGGCCCAGACAACTGATTCGTAAAGATAGACTTTTATTGCCAGCAAGATGCAGCTAAGACAAAGGCTTAGTACAACTGCATGCCACGCCCCTTCAGGAGCTGGCTCTTATACATTCTACATTTCTTATCTTTTACACATGCGTTCTACAAACTGCTGAACAAGCATTTTCTAGCGTGGTTTTCAAGTAGGTGTAGCTTATAATCAGACTTATTGTTTCGTCATTTAATTGACGTGTTAGACATTTCATAGCGATAACCGTATTAATACAATACAAATTGTTATTTCAAAATGGAAGTGCGTTCCACTGAATGTCAGTACGTAACTACGTAATGCATGCCATTGCGTTTCAAATGTTAGTACATTCAATATGGCTGTGCGTTTCACTGCTGGCGTGGTTAATTAAAGATTTTCAGTTGTCTCAGTTGTCTCATGCATCGGTCGTCCATAAAATTGAACTCCTTCACATTTGTGTGCGCCGGGTAGTGCGCACAAATGTACCCCCCGCACGTAATATTAAAAATCTGGCCCATATTGTAGCAGCTTTCAAAAGCCCACTTACACATGTAGATGCACTTTACTCATGAAACACCCAGTTTTAAGCATGTAAATGCTTTTTAAAATCAGGCCCTTAACTAAGGGACATCTAAAGGGCTTACATAAAACACATCAGGGGTCTCGCACACTGCGAGGTGAGGGCTTAATGAAGGAACACATACTTTGTTATCAGGCAAAGCCCAGGAAAGAGCTGGAAGCACCTGGTCACACTATGCCATTGAGCTTCCAAAGTCATTCCACATAACTAATTCCAAAAAAACCCAAAAAGGAAGCAAATAGTAAAGGGAATTATGGATAAGGTTTCTTCAAATACAGTCCACAGTAAAGAGAAAAAAATTCAATTTTAACACACAAATAAATTATTACACAACCTCTGCAATAAAATGTTCATTCTTGGGAAACACTGTCCCTTCCTACCACCACAAAGTTCTAGAAGTAAGAAGCGTACTTACTTGCTCGGATTCAAAAATATTTATTAGAAGAAGATTTAACTAAAGAGAAAAGTTCTGCCTCTTGATGCATTTGCAAAAAAAAAAGCCTATGCTTATTTCGAAATGTATTTAATGATTTATTTTTACATAGATCAGGAAATAGCCATATTTTTTGAGCCACAAAGAGAGAATTCTTATGACAGAAGAAGAGACTCAGTATCCATTTTCTATCTGGCTCCAAGCAAAAAGTAGCCAGCAGCACTGCCTGTGAGCCGCCTCTTCCAGTGATCTCTCCAATAACTCACAGGCCGATACAGAAAAACGTGCGGGAGAGCCGGCGAGCGCCCGCTCTCCCGGCACACGCACAGGAAACTCTCCTGGGCGCGCGATTCAGGAGGGTGGCCTATGCAAATTAGGGCCCGCGGTAAAAGGAGGTGCTGGGGACACTAGCGTGTCCCTAGCGCCTCCTTTTTGACAGGAGCGGCGGCTGTCAGCGAGTTTGACAGCCGACGCTCAATTTTACCAGGGTCAGTTCTCAAACCCGCTGACAGCCACGGGTTCGGAAAACGGACGCCGGCATAATTGAGCGTCTGTCTTCCGACCCATGGGCCGCGGGCCGATTTCTAATTTTTTTAAATTTTTAATTTTTTTTTTTACTTTTGGGGCCTCCGACTTAATATCGCTATATATTAAGTCGGAGGGTGTATAGAAAAGCAGTTTTTTTTTTCTGCTTTTCTGTACACTTTCCCAGCGCCGGCAGAAATTAACGCCAGCGTCGAAAACGCGCGTCCAAACCTGGGCTAACAGTGCGCTGTACTGTATCGGCCTGTCAGTAAGGTCCAAACTGCCAAAAGTTACATGTCCCTATTTCATCACTTCCTTTTGGGAGCTATCAAGTTTCCGAAGGGCAAGCAAGAGGAATTTAGTCCATTGTTAACTTTTAGAAGTCCATATGCAAAAGCATTGAGTTGGCTAATTGAGAAGTTAGCTGTCTAAATGAATATTTGGATTCTTATCTGGCTAAAGTCTAGCCAGCTAATAAGGTAACTGGCTAGAATGTAGCTGGTTAAGTTAGGGAGGTCCCGGGATGTAACTGGGAGGAGTTGAGTTAACCGGCTGGCTAAGTCTGGTTGGGTCAAAGAGCAGTCCTAAAATTAGCTGACTATAGTTAGCCGGTTAATTTTAATATAGCTGGCTATATTCAGTAGCGCAGTATTGCAGCTGCACTATTGAATATGCCTCCAAAGTTAGCCAGATAAGTTTATCTTGTTTTTTTATCTTGGGTTTTTTTTTTTGTTTGTTTGAAACAAATGAGATGAAATGAATAAAAGAAACAAAAAAAAACCTAATCAAAAACAAGGGTCATTTTAAAAACAAAAAATAAACAACAAAGGAAATTAAAAAAAAAAAAAAAGTCAGGTCTGGTTGTCTTCCCCTGCACACGCACAAGAAAAACCCTCCTCAGATCTCCTCTGGCTCACAACCTTCTCCCCCCCCCCCCAACCGTAGACTTTAAAGACTCTTCAGGGGCAGGAGCGCCCCGACCTCCCTAGTTGCTCCTGCTCCACCAATGTAATTGTGGAAGATGGCAAAGGGTCGACAAGAGACCGGCGCCATCGTTGGATAATTGCCTTACCACAAACTGGCATCGGCTGAGCCAGCAATTATCTCTAATGATGCCCACCTCATGTCAATCGGTGCCATCTTCTAAGGTTGAATCAGTAGGGCAGGAGTAACTGGGGATCCGCTCCCGCCCCTGAAGCACCTAAGGGCTCCTCTAACAGGTTGAGGGAGGAATTTTTTTTTTTTTTTTTTTAAATAAACACAATTTTGTTTATTTTTTTGTTTTTAAAAGGAAAGGAAACCAAGCGGCGTGTGATTTTAAATAAATAAAATGTATAACCAACTAACTTAGTTTTAGGAAAAAGATGAAGGCATCACCTTCAGCTTTTGAATGATTATGCATCTTTTGTTTTGTTTATTTTACAAAGATTTTCAGATGAACGTATGTTGCATTCTGTTTGTCGACAATGATTGTGAATGTTTCTGCTGTTATCCATACTAAATTTGTATTAGATTTTGTGGAATATAAGAACAAATAAACATAAGCATAAGCAAACCCTCTTCTTTCTGCGAGGATCAGCCTACTGGGATGGAGGGAAAGTTTGTTGCAGGACAAAGGTTGGGGGGAGAGGGAAGGGGGTCTGGGGTGGGGGTGGGGAGCAGTACCGGTGCTGGGCAGAGAACGGGGAGATGGTGGAAGTGGAGGCAGGGAGGAAAGAGAAGGGGTGGGGAGATACTGGTGCTGGGCAGAGAGTAAGGGAGGAGAGAGAGTAGTGGGCATGGGGGAGTAAGAAAGAGCAGGTCAGGGGGTTACTGGTGCTGGCCAGAGGCAGGTGGAGAAGGTAGGGAAGCAGTAAAGTGAGCAAGGAAATGCTGGTGCTGGGCAGAGGGTGGAGATGAGAGAGAGTGGGGGGGGGGGGGGGATGCTGGGTGGGAGGACACAGGACAGGGTCATTTTGATATAATCAGAGAGGTCACAATCATTGAGATGCACAAGCTCTGGACTTAATGTTTGCAAGGCTTAGATGGCAGCCTCTGCATAAGTGCAGTGCACACTCTGCATGGCTATTAAGTTTGCAGCGCATGTTCCAAGACATCAGCACTTTCTAAAAAGGCTTGGCAAAGGCACCAGGCCTCCCCTACCGCTGGCTTGCTATAGATTAGGAGAAAAGAAAGCAAGGCAGGTCCTGTAGTAGGGGAGTATCTTCCATTTCCTCTGTGTCTCATGGGGATACTGAGTTTTGTGCCCTGTGACTGTCATGATCAAGTGAACACCTCTGGCTTTGTTTCCGTCAGTGCATTGGTCTGGTGGAGTGGCACAAACCTGCATCCTTATACTCCTTTTGTTATTTCTCTGGCAGCCTGCAAGATCGCAGCAGACTCTTCCTCAGTGAAACAATCTCAGTGTGCCCAGATATAGCTAGTTACGAGACGGGGCACTTTGCAAAATCAAAGAGATTATGCATAGGAGCCTGGTACATATGTATTAGGTATATTTGCATACCATTGAGGCAGTGCATGCAAATACACCTCATGTGTAATTATTGTAGCTATCCCTACCCCTGCCTTATAAAGTGGAATCTGACTGGCTCTGATTGGGCACACTTGGTTTATAGAGTAGCTGTATGATACCCATCCTGTTTCAAAGTGATTCCTTGTCTTACCCTACCCTCCATGGAGGACCAGAATTAGGAACATGAGATGTGCCATGCTGGGTCAGACCCAGAGTCCATCAAATCCAGCATCCTACCTCCGACAGTGGCCAGTCCAAGTCATTAGGAAGTACCCAACCGATCTGAGTAGATCCATTTCTCTGTTGCCCGCAGCCTTCGGGGAGCCTGCACTCCTGCATCATCTTCACATATATAGTTGCTAAAAATATTTCAGACTCAGAGTTGGGACTTCCTGATTATCAACCATGGCAGCTCAAGAGCCTAT
Organism: Rhinatrema bivittatum; assembly: GCF_901001135.1. NCBI lineage: Eukaryota > Metazoa > Chordata > Amphibia > Gymnophiona > Rhinatrematidae > Rhinatrema > Rhinatrema bivittatum. The sequence continues at coordinate 24,071,231 of NC_042626.1, read as the reverse complement.
TTAGTTCAGAAATCATAAAGAATATCTCAGTAACCGTTCGCAGTCGCCACCATGGAGTTTCCAGCATAAAGTAACTGATTTACCTTTTGCCTCCTGTTGCTAGATGGTTGCCTCTGTCTGTAGGCTGGCCTGGGATCTTGAATTATCGGCGGACGTTCTGTGATTTAACTTGGGAGCCCTTTGATCTGAGAAATTCAGCCTTACACTGACCTGCTGCTTGTTCTCATGCTTGATGCACCTGGAGTCTTTAGTGCATCCAGAAAAGGGGGGAGTTTAATTAAAAACCGAGACGGGAAGGTGTGTTTTACACTGGCAGCAGCGATTAGAAAATGAGCTGAAAAGCACTTTGAGTGGCTATTAGCAGACAAAGAGAGTCATCCTTGCATACCTGGTTGATTATTTTACATTTGGTGGCTCTGGCTTACAAGTAAATTAACGTTGTTTTCCGGAAGATGGGAGCTTCTCCAGCCGCTGATTATTGTAAATGAGAAGACACTCCCAGTGGCATCTGCTAATGAGCCACCAGTTGGAGCAGCAACTGTATTTTAAACCAATAATTGGAAAATGCTGCAATAACTGTGACAAAGAGAATGCGGCTTCTCGCCGAGAGCCTTGCTGAGGGAGTCTGAAATGGGGCTTTTCCACGTAGCCACAGAACGGGTGACTCTCAGGCAGCAATGGAGGGCCCAACATAAGAAGAAGCAGGGTAAAACTGTGCGCAGAAATTAAGCGCACGGTTGACATAAGAACTGCCATACTGGGACAGACCAACCATCCATCAGACCCCAGGATCCTGTTTCCAATCCAGGTCACAAGTTTTTTTTAAACAACTCATAATGCAGTAAGCAAATGCATCGGGAATAAAAAAGCGCACAAACCCAAGTTAAAGAGGCCGATGCAATAAAGTGCGTGTGAAAAAACCGTGCATCCAAACTGGGCACCCATTTTTTAACCCGTGCACATCCACCTCTCCTGGGTGCACGATGCAATATGTAAATGAGCTGCTGCGCTAAAATGGTCACACTAGGCATAAATTGTGGATCCTTAGTGCGTCCTTGGCTTCGGCTACCCAGGAGACATGACTGTGTGCAGGTTAACAAAACGGACGCTCAGTTTACGAGCATCCATTTTATCCCGTGGCAGTGAATTTACCAGCACAATATATATGGCCTGTAGCGCGTATACTGTGCTCCCAGCAAATTTCTTTTTCCGTTAAGCCATGTTATTTTTTCAGGATTCCACTTTCTGTGGTTCCTCCTACTTGTATCACGATGATTTCAGATAGGAGGAACCACAGAAAAGCAGTATTTTTTTTTTGCTTTTAAATAGACCCTTTGACACGTGGCAAGGCTTTATGCCAGCTCCGGGGCAGGCGCAACATTTTACGGGTTATAAAGTGCTCGCCTTGGGTGCATGGCGATTTTTTTGCATCACGGGGTAATAGTTAATAGCCTCATCTGTACGGCATTTACATGTGAAGTGCGTTATTAGCAACCCCTTTGTTTGGACGCGTGTTTTGGGGGTACTGATTCCCTTATTGCACCGGGGGTTTTGGATGCGCGTTAACCTATGCACTTCATTGCATCGGCCTCAAAATGTGCGCTCAGCCCTTTGCATAGACTGCATGCACATTTTAACTCGAATGGGGGAAAAAAGAGTCTTTTGGACTCATGATTTATGCACACAAAACACCAAGAACAAATCATGTTTTGTGCACACAGGCCACGAGGCAGGAGAGGGAAAACCAAGCCCACGGGGAGGAAGATTGTTGGAGAGGCAGTGAGAGGACGCGTGACTTGAGACCTTATGGTTCTGCTTTCGCCTTGCTTTTGCAGTGGATCTGCAAGTGAAATTGCAATCTTATCTGTATGTACAGTGCAAGGATCAGACTCCCTTCCTCCTGAGGCTGCATCACCTCCCAGAATCAGAGCGAGCAGAGTAGAAGCCTGCCCGAGGCTGCACTGACAGGTGCATTCCTGGCTATCTCTAGTCAGGATCCCGGGGACTTGGATAATGCTGATGTTCCATTTGCTGTTTACAGTCCCTGGGGCAGGAAGTTCACCAGAAAGTATTTCCATAATTGTAGCAGCATTGGCAATTTGTAGCACAAATCAGGGGGAGGAAGGAGATAGTAGCCTGGTAGGAGCAGGAAGAGAAGAGTTATGCACTCAAATGACCCTTTGTGGGCACAAATCTGGAATCATTAAAATTGCAATTGTTTTTCCCTATGTGCATCACTTTGCAATTGTCCGCATTTAAATTTCTTTTGTCATTTAGATGCCCAGTTCTCCAGTCTTCCAAGGTCCTTCTGTAGTGGCGCACAATCTGCCTGTGTTTTAATTACCCTGAATATTTTTGTGTCACCTGCAACTTGTTTGTTTTCTCATTCAGGTTTCACACCTTCCATGGACACCGTGGGATTAATAGATTGACTTTACTCATTCAGGTCCCTAACTTACCCCTACCTAGATTCATCAAATTGCTATAAATATAGCGAAAATAGCGCCTGGTTAGGCAAATTGTAAAGTTATCACCGAGAGAGAAAGACGGGGTAGGGTTACATACACAGTCAGAGGAAGTAATTGCAAATTTGAATCAATGAAAGGTAACAACAAGAGGAGTAATGCAGTCTCTAGCTAGCTTCAAACAAGGCGGCTCCATGGGCCTGCTCTCTCTACTCTCCTTTCCTCCTCTACCATCACCACGGTAACAGGAATAACTCTCGCTGCCTTCCTCACACCTGCTTTGCTCTGCCTTGCCTGGTCTCTGCCAGAGACAGGAACCTACAAACCGCCCGGGGCTACCTTCTCCACAGGCCGAGCACTTCCCGCTGCTCCCAGGCACGAAGCTACAAACAAAACCCCAAAACCTACAGTTAGGGATCATCACTACCTACTGGATCAGCAACAGGCGCCCACCCAGACCCTATTCTTTTGGGGCCTTGCCTGAATATACCCCCTGACCACTAATGTAAAAGTAAATAAAACATTTTTTTAACTTATTCAGTGGCAGAGTGAGAGTGAGTCACTGAGTACCTATTTGTGCTGGCATGAATTCTGAGCATGTTTGAGCTCATGTGTGTCAGTGGGCATATGTGAGAGTACATGTGATTGAGCGTGTGTGAGTCAGAGAGCACATGTAAGTGTGCGCGTGAGTCTCTGAGCATGTGTACAAGCGCATGTGAGTCAGTGAGCATGCGTGAGAGAACGTGTTTGTGAGGGTGCATAAGGTAGAGTATGTATGAGAATGAACATGTGTGTTAGAGAGTGTGTGAGTATAGAAGAGAGAGAAGAGTTTGTGTGCACCCCTATGCCTGCCTGATCCACGACAATCTCAGGGTGATAGGAATCAAAAGTTCCCAGCTATAAAGAGTATGAGATTTTTAATCCTTATTGGGTTATATTATTAGATGTTATTAAATTTGTCTGCTGTTTTAAAATATTTTACTGGTTCCCAATTATTGGATGTTCTATTTGTCAGCTATTTTGAAATATTTATTCTTTTTTTTTTTTTTTTAGTATGGTTTTACTATTATGGTTGAAGTTTTATATTTTTTTATTTTATTGTTTGATATTTTATGAGGAAAGATGGTGATTCTGTTTTTCCACTGTTGCACTGAATTGTTGCGGTTTCAAATTTAGTTTTTGTTTGCATGTTTCTGTTTCTACCTTATGGTCTTTTTATTCTGTGTTTGAGGGTCTGTATTCTGCACTTGTAAAAGAGGTAAAGTATTCTGCTAGCATGTATTTCTGTTTAGGGATCTATAACAGCCTGACTTGTTTTCTTTTCCCAGTAGAAGGTGTATTGGTGTTTTTGAGTCTGGTGTAATAATATTTACTGTGTTGCCTTTTTATAAGTAGGCTTGTAACTCTTTGCGTGCTGGCAGTTAGTGCTGTTTTGGTGTGGAGATTTACTGTTTTGTAATTGTTTACTTTCTGAGATCCGAACTCACACCCAACACGTGTTACAATAGCTTAATGCCATAAGAACATAAGAAGTACCATGCTGGCGCAGACCTAAGGTCCATCAAGCCCAGTATCTTGTCTCCAACAGTGGCCAGTCTCTAAAAGTAGATTCAGTTTCTTGCTGCTGTCTCCCTGTGACAAGTGATAGGTCTCCCTGAGTCACCTGGTTAATAATTATGGACTTCCATGAACTTGTCCAAGCTCTTTTTTTTTTTAATTCAGTTTTGCTAGCTGTCTTGATCCCATTCCCAGACAGGGAATACCATAACTTGATTGTGCTTTGAGTGAAAAAAAAGAGACCATTGAGGCAGGATATGATTGAGGCCTACAAAATTGTGAGTGGAGTAGAACAGGTGAATAAGGAACAGATTTTACCTTTTCAGATAACACTAGGACTAGGGGCTACTCACTGAAACTAACAGGCAGCAGATTTAAAACAAATTGGAAAAAGGATTCTCCAAGCTGAAGAGCCCTAACCTGTTTAGCCTTTCTCCATGAGTGAGCTGTTCCAACCCCTTAACTATTTTTGTCGCTCTTCTCTATACCTTTTCTAACTCTACTAAAACCTTTTTGAGATGTGGTGACCAGAACTGCACACTCAAGATGCAGCCACCTCGGTGATCTATACAGAGGCATTATGATGTTCTCGGCTTTATTTTCCATTCCTTTTTTTTTAATTATTCCTAGCATTCTCTTTGTTTTCTGACTACCATCACACTCTGAGCTGAGGATTTCAATGTACTGGCCAAACAGTGACTCCTTGACCTTTTTTCGTAATGCGGAATCCATCATTGTGTGTGTAACATTAGGATTATTGTTCCCTATGGGTATTGCTTTGCATTTGTCCATATTAAATTTCATCAGCCATTTAGATGCCCAGCTCTCCAGTCTCGCCAAAGTCCTTCTGTAGTTCCTTACAATCTGCCTGTGTTTTAATTATCCTGAATATTTGTGTGTAATCTGCAAATGTGTTCACTTCCCTCATCGCTCCCCTTTCTAGATCATTAAATGAAGACGTTGAACAGCACTGGTCCCAGGACAGATCTTTGGGCGCTCCAAGATTCACCTTTCTCCACTGGGAAAACTGACCAGCTAGTCCTACTCTGATTCCTGTCTTTTAACCAGTTATCAATCCACATCAAGGCAGCACTTCCTATCCCATGGCTTTTTAGTTTATTGAGGAGAAATAAGGGTTTGATGCCTTTTTTTTTTTTTGGCAGGGTTTTCTGGTTGCCACTACATCAGCACATGTAAATATATACACTTTGTGATATTTTTACCTCTGAAGGCTGTCCTTCATGTACAATTATTTATAAATGCATAAATATTAATTGTGGATGGGGCTGGAGGCGGTGTAAGGCTGTAAAGTCCATCTATGGTGCTTAATACTTTTACACCAGCCCTGGCTGCACTGGCTCCACGTGGGAAAGCAGGAGTCCATCTAGAGCTGTGCTGCTTTGGGTCAGTGGCTCTCCTCATCCACACTTATACTTTCTGTCAGAGTGTGTGGGTGTGTGTAAGTCTTTCTAACACAGACAGACACTCTCTCTTGCACAGACACAGACACACCCACATACTGAGAGCAACAGAATGTGTAGGTATCTTTGTTTCAGAGCAAGAGAGTGTGTGTGTGTGTGTGTGTGTGTGTGTGTGTGGGTGTGTGTAAGTCTTTCTAACACAGACACACTCTCTCTCTTACACAGACACACCCACATACTGAGAGCAACAGAATGTGTAGGTATCTTTGTTTCAGAGCAAGAGAGTGTGTGTGTGTGGGTGTGTGTGTGTGGGTGTGTGTAAGTCTTTCTAACACAGACACACACTCTCTCTTACACAGACACACCCACATACTGAGAGCAACAGAATGTGTAGGTATCTTCGTTTCAGAGCAAGAGTGTGTGTGTGTGCCTCTGACACTGGCTGGCAGTGTGTTTGTCTCACTATTTGGCAACTGATTCAAGAGCCGATTGGTTGGCAAGCGACTAACACCAGACCAGGAATGAGAGATATAACCAAATGGATGGAAGGGGGGACCGCAGCTCTGTTTGTTCTCTCCCGGTCCAGGATGCGCTCTGCTACTCAGTTATTTAGGAAAAATGTGACATCCTATGTTAGTCATTTTTTGGCTCGATTCTGCCAGGTTCCAGGTCACATGATGTACCTCTCAAGGGGCGAGCTTTTGGGAGCTCTTGAAGTACGTGCTGTCGGGACAGCGCACGAGGATGTCCGAATCCCAGCGGGCTGGTTCTGAAAAAATCCCTTGGGCTGCTGTTTTCCTGCAATCCGCCCCTGGCCGTACGCAACATTCCCTCCAAGGAGTGACTAGTTGTGTGCAAATGTTTTTTTTTTTTCGTGGGAGCTACAATTTTTTTTTTTTTTAAAAACCAACAACTTTTGAGCGCCAGTATTAGCGAACAGCGGCCGTACCTCATCTTCAGGTTCCCTCTGGTTTCTCCACTGTGTTTACCCCAGGCCTTCTTGAAAGATTTTCCTTGTCATCTCTTTGCGCTTTTCTCTTATAATGTATCTGTCAAATTAATATGAGACTTTAGCCACATTTAGAACAGTCTAATATTCCCTTTCCCATAGCCAACAATGCAGAGCTTGGCCCCACTCTTCCAGGCAGCAGAGTAACTTTCTACACAGCATCAAGTGATGAATGTCCAACCTTTCATTCCAAGGGAGAATGGTTATGGGAGAAAGGAGTCAACAAACTGTCTTTCAGTGTTTAAGAAAAGAATAACTCCCATAAATTAATTTGCTTAAAAGAATTTTTTTTTTCTTCCTGACATACAAATCCATCCTCTTCAGAAAGTGAGAGCTGGAGAGAAGCATTTCTCATTTGCCAGAGCATCCTTGGTGAATTGCTCAGCTCATCCTTAAAGGGCTGCTATTTAATGCGCTTGGAATAAAAGCAGACAGCCTGATCCACCTCCTCTTAAAGTCTATTTACTAAATCCATTTGCAAGTCTAAAATTTAATCAACGCAGCTTCATCGTCAGCTGCATTAACATTCAAACATAACACTACTTCCCGAGATAGGGCGCCCAGAATTGGGCAATTCAGGTGCTGTTTGTGCATTAATAATGAACGTTTGCAAAGTCACTGCCACTCAGTTGATGTAGATATGCTTTGATTTATTCGCAGGTTAATAGTGGAAGAAAGACTGCTTTGCTGATGGACTTGGTGGGGAATCTTTTAATGTAAGTCACTTGCAGAAATGCTGTTACTTCTGATGAGTTTCTCTTTGTTAGAGACACTGAGTTAAATACGCTTCAACTTTTGTAAATCTCTTTTCCTGATGCCATTAATGTCAGAAAAGAAAAATCGAGAGTCCTTTTATTAAGTTATAGGGAGCAGGGTTGCAGAGAATTTTCTGATGCCGTGAATATTTCCCAGTTCTTTCACAAACCCAGTCCTAGGGATGAAGTTCCACCGGGGCAAGGAAAGGTTAAATTCCCAGGGTGCATCAGGCCACGCTTCCAAGACAAAGATTTTCAATAGGTGGTTTAACCCCCTTCCTTTAGCCATAGTCCTTACATCATCAGGTCCCCAGTGAGATCAGTTGGCGGAGCATTAACCCTCCATATTATAAGGGTTCTCAGTTTCAGCCAAAAAGCCAAGAAGGGACTGTCTCACTCCTAGCACAGACCCTCCACTGGGATCTAGCCAAAAGATCAAGAAGCGATGTCTCCAAATGCGCCTGTTTCCTTTCATTGGAATGGCTTCAGGCATTGCTGTGGTGAGATACCCGTCAATGAGAACATTGATGTGAGCACCCGAAGGATGCAGCCTGGAGAAAGGGTCGCTCATGGAACCATTAACACAGATATCGGACAAGAAAGGGGCTGTAATACTTACAGCTTTACAATATCTAAGAACCAAACACAGAGAAATGGTTTTTTGTCTCCCAACTTCCGATTGTAAATTTGGGTGCACATGCGCGCACCTTATACCATGCGTAGAAGACCACACCGGCTTGTGGAAAGGTTCTCTTCCAATTTTATAATTAAAATAAGGTGAGGAGGAAGAAACTTTGAAACTATCCTTCAAAGCTCCAAATAAAAACATCAGATGAATTTTGAGCAATCTTTTCCTAGGATCATATTATTTATTTATAGGGCATATTTGCCAGAAGATGAAAGGAGAGAGCATGTTTTATTGGGGGAGGGGGGTTCGGGCAGTCTTTGTCTTCCTTCTGTTGAGATCTCAGGGCACACTTTCTGTGGCAGTCCCTACGAATACCAGCATCTATGGGGAGTGGGATAAGGTTATTGTACTATTCCTCCCTCCCCAGGGGTCTGCAGGATTTTTCTGGATGGCTTACAAAGGCGTGTCATATGTATGTCAGGTTTTTTGACTGGAAGGTTTGTATTTCCAAACATAGGTGTCAGAATGTGGGGGAGGGCCACAGGGGCCATGGCCCCCCCCCCCAAAAAAAATTCCACCAGCAACAGAAGGAGCATTCTCATTGAAAGGAGATGGAGTTCGCTAATCAATAATCATATTGATTAGTGAACCTACTAACACTCCCCTTTCCCATCGACAATTGTAAGCCGTTATGATGGCAAAACCGAATGATGGTATGGAATGGACAGCTAGAGGTTTGCACAAGATCTCAAAGCAAGGTGGTTAGAGAGCTGGAGATTCCCCCACGATCTCACAGAAGGCAATTCAAGCATCTGGCAAAGCAGTTGTGAGGAAGAGATTTTTGAGAAGATTTAGTTTTTTTGGATGTTGGCTGACCAGCAGAAAGGAATACTGCCCGGTATCCCAGAGATCTGTTTGCCCATTCAACCAGTTAACAGATGGGGTAAAGAGAAGGGAGTAGCCTATTGAGCCAATAACTCAAAGGACTTGTATTTTTGAAGAGTCTGACTTTTTTTAAACCCAGTTGAGTATTTTTGCTTGGGGGTACTGTTTTCCAGCCCAGTTCATACCAGAACTGGAACTGAGGTCTAGTTATCCCACTCTCGCTGCTGAGGATATTTTCAATCAGGATGAAGGTGCAAGAGCAGGAAGGGACGTGAATAGAAGGATGGACAGAGAAACTATTTACTTTTCATTGATCATTGGATGTATACTGATTATTATTTTTGCAATCTTGACCTATATTTTTATTTGAACACCAAGTACGGACTCCAGTGTTTTTTTTTATGTGTACCACTGTGTGGACTTAGTAGGGGGATGGATGATTTTTCCCTGTTGGGCTGATTTTGGCTTCCCTCCTTTTATTCTTCACTATTTGGCACCCCCTGGAAGAATCTGATCTAGAGTGTGACGCGGTCACTGAGATTGTGATCGATGGTGCCAGGGAGCCCAGAAGAGAAATCTTCCTCCCCCTCCGGACCTGAACCTGGACCCACAGCATCCCTAGTCGAGGATAAAGCACCGAAACGGGGTGCTTGCTACATATTTTATTTATTTATTTATTTAAAAGTTTTTCTATACCGTCATTAAGTTATTTACCATCATAACGGTTTACAACCGGGCACAAATAGCAAAAAATAGCAAAAAAAACTTTATAATGAAGGTGCCATTAATAATCGGTAACAATTGAATCGCTATCAGCTATTTGATTTCTGACGTAAGGTGTCTATTGGTGCCTGTCTTTTGGGTGGGTACCTATGGTTTATTGTTATTTATGCTTAACAGTGTGAGAAAGATAATTTCCAGGTATGTACCTGGAGATTATGGGGCAGATTTTTAAAAAGTACACACGCGTGTACTTTTGTTCGCGCAAACAAAAGTACGCTGGATTTTAAAATCCGGGGTCGGCGAGCACAAGGCAGCGCAAAATCGGCAGCCTGCGCGTGCCGAGCCAAGCAGCCTGCCTCTGTTCCACCGCCCTCCACCTTCCCTTTCCTTCCCCTAACTAACCCGCCCCCCAGCCCTAACTAATTCCCCCCCCCACCTTTATTTCAAAAGTTACGCCTGCCCAAGGCAGGCGTAACTTTTACGCCTGCCTTGGGCAGGCGTGATTCCGGCCCTTGAGCCGGAATCACGCCCCCGATGACGCGCCGGCCATGACACGCCCCCCAGGAAAGCCCTGGGACTTACGCACGTCCCGGGGCTTGCGTGCGCAGGGGGTGGAAGGGGCAGCTTTTCGGGGGTTACGCGCGTATCCCTTTGAAAATCTGCCCCCATGTGTTAGGTGCTATATGCTGGCTCTTCCTTATCTGTTTTCCACGTTCTCTTTGTAAAAAGCCGGTTTGAAAAGCCATGTTTTGAGTTTTGTTTTGAACATTTTGAAATCTCTCTGTAGTCTTAGTTCTGGAGGCCTGGAGTTCCATAGGGTGGGACCCGCCAGTGATAGTGCACGCTCCCTCACCTGTGTTAGTCTTGCTGTTTTTACTGATGGGATGGTTAAGATGATTGCATGGGATAGATAGACATGAATGAAGTAAGGGTGGAGGGAGAGATACTGATAGACAACCTTGATCAAGAGGTAAGGATGCCAAGAACAGACTTTATCTTCAGGCAGATCAGAATGAAGCACTGCAGTACACTTTGGGTAAATATCAATCTAGAAATGTGGCACTTCCTCTGATGAGAGAGAGCAGAGCCTGAGCCAACGCTGGCCTTAAGGAAGGAAACTAGTTTCAGGCAGTTTGGACAAGGCAGCTGGCATCAGATCTGGCTAAAGAGAATAACCGCCTGTTAGCTGACAAAAAAACTGAGGACCTGTTGACCTGGGAATGGAGCCGGCTCTCTGGCAACAGAATCAGTGCAGTACAGCTGCCATCCCAGCTAGCCTGAGGCTATGAATCTCCTCTTGCTGAAACTGGGTAGCAGTGGTGCCAGTCCTGCCTAAAGACAAAGTGCTGTCCACCCCAGTGGAAACTATGATAAAAGTAAGATGATAGGGAAAAGAATCTCTATGAAATGTAGATTACACATTTATTAATAGAAAATGTTAGCAAACATTGTAATCGCAATGGTCAAGCAGTAATGGTCATTGCACATTTTAAATGCTACTGTTGCTAGTTTTGTTTATTTATTTAAGCACTTTACCCCGAAACCCCTCACATCCCTCTAAGAACAGCCATGTTTTGGAAGATGGCCGACCATGATACACTGTGGATCCCATTGGTCCAAGCTGGTTATGATGTTAACAAATTACATCTTACAGCTACTGCATGAATCAATCAGATGCCAGTTTGATCCAAATATTTCTTGCCCAGCGGTTCCTGTGATGGCAAAGGAGCTGCTTAGGCAATATTAAAAAAAAAAAAAAGGCCAGTTTAAAAGTGAAGGCCCCAGTATGAATGTGTGAGGGACTATATAAGAAACTCCCTCCAAACATCTTAAAGGTCTGGCCCCAGCTAGCTGGCCTGGTCCTCCATAAGATCCAAGCCAGCAAGGGATTCTGGGCCCAGGGAAGATCCCTGCAGCCTAGCATAAACAGGCCAGGGCACAGGAGTCCCCAGGAGGAAGGCAGGAAGCCAGCCCTCACCCGAACCACTTATACTTAACCATTTGTTCACACAAGGGACCGCTGGGGCTAGGAGCCTTTATGTTGTGTTTTGTTTTGCTTGTAAATAAAGCTTTTTGTTTGTGTGGAAACAGCTAGAGTTAGGCCTCTCTTTTGGACTCCTCGCTGTTTCCCACCCTGTGGCCGCTCCCGAGTGATGATGAGGCAAAGTGGGTGCTGCTGTTCCTTCCTGTGAATTGTAAATGCATTTCCTGTTGTATAATAAAAGAAACTTACTTTCAATGAGAAGAGTGATCCAGTGTTCCCCATCTACCACTAGTTATCGTTTTTGATGCACTGCTAGAGAGATATGCTGCACTTTTCACTGGGGAAAGGACAAGAAGCGATGGGTTTAAATTACAGCAAATGAGATTTAAGCCAGATATTAGGGAACACTTTCTACGAGGTGAGCCAGTACTACAAGGAGTGACCCAGGCAGGAAGGTGGTACAGTTTGTAAAAGTGGGATGGTCCAGGGTAGGGGATGGACTATAGGGGCCCTTATGGACCTATGCAACCCTATTTTTGAACTAATTCTATGATTGGTCAGTTCCTTTTTATCATATGGCTTTTTCATTTTGTGGGAGACATTGCCTGTGCATTTAAAATATGACTCTTGTATTGCTAATTTTTAAGAGATCCTTAAGGGAATAAGACCTGGAAAAGTATCTGTGCAATTTTTGAATTGTGCCGGTTCACTGGATGATAAATATTCTAAGCTAGTTTTGTTAATTAACTACTTGTAATTCACTGCAGTACTCTCATCATTTGATGTTTGATGTTCAATGTAATATTTGTTTTAAATAGTCTATGACAGCTCCCTCTTGCCCCAGCAATGCAGGCACTGGATTGGCACATGCCTGTCTTCTGCAGACTATTCAAATAAAAAAAAAACCCTGAAGTAATTAATTAAGCAATAAGGCATGATAGACATTGCCTCATTATAGATATCGGCATGCCTTAGGGTGTTGGCCAAGTGCCTCTAGCAAATAGAAAAGCTAATCAGAGTATCCCTCCACAATGCAGAATTGCCCTGGTGCATCTAAACAGAATTCTGAAACCCAATTAAAATGGAGAAGTTTCATTTGCTTCCCTGGTTTTCATCCATAATTATTTTTAAGTGTTCTTTATTTCCTTTAGGTTTTTGAGTCTAGATTCTTACAATGCGACCATTTTCAAGACCACTGCCTTCCATCAGTGGTCGCTTGTTTAAAAGGTGGCAACTGCTCCATTATTAAACTAACGTCTTCCATAGCAGAAGCAGCAGCACAGGGAACAAAGGATCATGAAACGAACTTGGAGAGAGGAAACAAGACAGGTGAGGAAAGATTTCATTACCGAGAGGCTGGTGGACTGGACCCCATCCGCAGAGGCTAGGAGAAACGCAAAAGATGGTGGAAAATGCAAGGGAAGGAGATCCCCAGAGGTTGAGCACAGTCTGGGAATATATTGTAGGCCAATACAACAGGGCAGAGTAGGTGGGTCAAGTAGCCTTTATTGGCTGGCAATTATTGTATTTAAGGTACCTCCACCAATTTAATTCTGTACCTATTCATGTTGTAGGTTTTTCTTGGAAAAACAAACATTTTATGATGAAAATCTCTTAGTAACACCATAGTTTACTCCTGTGGGGCCCTGGTGGTAGCAGTGACGATGGATTGTGAGTCAGGAGAAGGCCAAAGATGTTTGTTTGCAAATCTCGCTAGGCAAATCTTTTCATCATCTCTCAGTGTGTGTGTGTGTGTGTGTGTGTGTGTGTTTGCTCACCTGGAGAAGAATTGTGACACACTTTCTATGCACCTCTCCCCCCTGGAAGCTGACATGCAGATCGGAACAGCTGTGCTTTCCACCTCAGAGGTGACGCTATGTAATTTTAGTAAATTATTATCACTGTAACGTTCATTGGAACCTGTTTTAGAGGAACTGTACTATATATATACCTATATTATGATCACTCTATCTATTTTGGTCATCCAGTCTTGCTTGCAACCCATGTCATTTTGTTGGCGTGCGGTAGCTGAATAAAGACAGTGCTAGGAATTAACACGTTGCCAGCCCTGGATGGCTTGGGGGCTGGTCGAGAAGTGATGGGTACGATGCTTTTAATCATGGGGTTGGGGGAGAGTAAAGATTTAAGGGCAGATTTGTTAAAGGTTTTCTCCCATTTTGGGCCTGTGGGAAAAATGCTTAGGGCCTGCTTGCTCCCCCAACTTGCATAAATTACCGTCGCTGAAAAAAAATCCTCGCAGTAGCAAATGGAAAAGGCGATCTTCAGACTTTTCACGTGCACGCGTGCGATGGGCACGGAAAATGGTATTCTCTTAGAAGTGAATATCCCAGAGGGGTGTTGGTTTTATTTTGTGGGAGGGTCCCCTGTTTATATATATTCCAGGCAGCCGGTCTTATAACACAAAAAAAATAATAATCTTCCTTTCCGAAGAAAGAGTTCATGTGAAAATAAAGACCAGAATCAGAGTTTTAGGAAGGCTCCTAAGCTTTACAAGTTCCTGTTGTTGATAGTGAGATGTAGAGTCAGAAAGGAGAGAAATAGTTTAATTAAGGTTTTTATTTGTTTATTTATTTGTTTTACTCAAGGAGGAGTGGTTGCTGTTATCGACCTAACTCTGAGTCTTCATGAGATGTTAATTCAGTCCTGGTTTTCCAAACTCTGCATTCTTGCCAGTTTGCCATCCTGAAGACTGCACAGGGATTGGGTTATAGAAAACCAGGACTGAATCAGAATTTCATGATGGCCTTGAAGTGGGAAATTCTTGGGCCCCAGAATGAAATATCAACTTTGTCTATCAAAGGGAAAACATCTTTCTAAACCATCTACCCCGGTAAATTTTGATCTGGCTGCGCCAGGCCAGATCCACAGGCACAGTTACTCAAGCGTGTATTATGATATCCATTGGTTACTGTAATTCTCTCTACTTGGGACTTACCTCAGCGATATTGAAGGTGCTTCAATTAGTGCAGAGTGCTGCGGCACGTCTGGTGAACATCACTCCGCAAACGCATAACCCCCAAAACTAGCCAGACTTCACTGGTTACCAGTGGTCTGGCTCTGATTTTTAAGGTGGTCATTGGTCCTGCCCAGAAGTGTTTCAGTTCAAGTTTTGACAATTCATTGGGTCGTCTTCGTTCTTTTGGAATTTACTGGATGTGCCCTCTATGCCTTGCTGAAACTCATGAGCAGGCAGAGCAAGTCCACTCCTTTGCAATGAATTCCTGGACCAGCTCAGGTTAGAATCCTCTTTATCTTGCTTTGAGAAATGACTAACGATGTATCTTTCCTCGTCACACGTTTGCCCATCTTTTACAAGCTTATATGAGCGTGTGTACGATAGATATTACTTCACAGACAGTGCTGAACTGAGTTTCTCAATCAGTTGTTCTATTTTTCACATCTTTGGGGAGTGTGAGATGTGAGTGACTGTGGTATTGATCATTCCTGGTCAGTCCTGTGTTTTTGTTGACTTTCATCACTACATTGTTTCAACATTTAAGTGGAGGCTGATGTGGTTTGTTGATTGGGTGGGATATAACTCTTTTTAAATAAATAACAGTGAAGAAAGGAGACAGGCCAGAGCTGCTGCCACTCGCAGAAAAGATTTTCCTTTCTGTCCTGTCCCCGCCCTCCTTTTGTGACCGCTCTCCTGCCAGCAGGAGGAGTCAGCGAGCAGTGCTTCTTACCTGCTGCCGTCTCCTCCTCTGCTGGATTCCCTCCTTTCTAGACAATGTATGAGGTCCACATCAGGTAGGCAAGTTGCCTCCTGGCTTCCAGCCACCCAGCTATCTATATTCCAGAATGATGTGTGGAATATCCCTGTCACAGCCCACTCCGCTGAGTTCAGAGAGGAGGTGCAGCGCCTGGGCAGGGGCATACCTCAGAGGGGCCAAAGACTCTGGAGCAGATGTTCTTCTGCCTAAAGCAGCTGCTGTTCCCCACATGTTCGGCCTTTGGGTGAGCGTGGCCCCCGGAAACAGGCCAGGGGTCGAAAACCAGAACGGTGCAGGAACAAGCAGGAAACAGGCCAGGCAAAGAGCGGTATCACTGAGCAAACTCTATGAGGACAGTTGGACCAGCAGACTAGGGCTTCATATATTTAGCCCTCAATTTTGGACACTTCAAGTGCTGATCCAATAAGAAGCCTCCAGAGGCGGGTCTTCCTATCTCTGCTTAGCTTGGTGTTTCCTACAGGATGCTTGATGAGTCAGAGTCCCTGTGGCTTCACTGCAGGATCCTCTGGCCTTGAACACATGGGGGCTGCAGGTTCAATCTCCACTACCCCGACAACCCCAGAGAATGGGCAGCAAGAAGACCAGAATGCAAGAAACCCCTTGCTGGTGGAGCTCCATCCCTTCCTCCTCTCCACACCACTCTGCATTTTTAATTTTGAGTTTGATGCCTTTGTGTACTCGGACACAGGAATATGGTTTATATTTCTATCTTGTGTAGATTGAAGAAAGCTGAATCTGAATGTGATCAATCACACATGTGTTGGGGGACCTGCCCTTGTGTTTCAACGAGGGCTGAAGGGAGATCAACCAAACCATTTGGTAAACATTGCTAGAGGAAGCTGCCTGGGGTTAGCGGTGCCAGCAAATGGGAAAGCAACATGGGCTGTAATATTCAGATCTCAGTAGCAGCAGCAAGATGTGCACTGCACAATACCCGCAGGCTCTGGAGTGAACTAGGCCACTGCCAACAGTTGTACATACCTTGCCGAATTACTTCCTGTGAGTTCTGTTCTGGGTTAACCTGAGTGTCGTGGGAACTTCCCGAGATGCCTAGACTTTTTACGTCTCAAGATTTTGGTGCTTGGGTGCACTGGGCCTTGCGCTTCGACTTGGTGTTGGGTGGAGCAGAGCATGGATGGTGGCTGAGGTGACAATGCTCGTACCAGGGTCAGGGGCAAAATCAGGCAGTGCACTTTCAGGGACACCTTGTGACTGGATAAACAGTGGACTAAGACCAGGATTCATTAGATTATCATTGTTAAGGCATTCACTGTGTCGGGAAGGCAGGGGATAACTCTCCATTGCATGACTCACTAAAACTTTTCTGTGTATCAGGAGATGCCCTCCATAAGAGGGTGCACAGTATTGGGGAGCTGCTGTGTAGCAAGCTGCAGAAGAGCACCATATATCGAAGGTCTGTCAACCAGAAACTTTTATTATCCCGGGAAAATATTTGCATCCCCAGGCTGTGATCTGTTATCCAGCAAAATCTCTGGATTATCTGAAAACCGGCTGGCTTCATATGATCCATTATGTAGAAAACCTCCCCCCCATTATCCAAAATTATTTTATCAGAAATCTCCCATGTCCCTAGTCTCGACCATGCAGTAGTGAGTGCACTCCTACATTCCCAAGACTTATCCCAAGCTGTAGCCTCTGCTTTGAGAGCTATGAACAGCTGGTCTGGACAGGGCGGAATATAAGCATTTAAATTATTAATAACAATGATGAAAGGGACTCCCAGAAGTGAAACAATCTGAAGTGTGCTTGGATATCGGAGCTCAGCTGTGCTTGCTGGGGGGGGGAGGCGGGGGGGTTGCATAGCAAGGCCCAGTCTGTCCCCATGTGTTGGGATATGATTTTCAGTCTTTGGCCTCTGTGACAGGCTAAAAATTAACTATCAACGGATCCTTTCACAGACCATAACATGCAAAGGCAGGTCAGCTGGGCCTCACACCCATCCCCAACTCGGCAGAGGAAGCCAATTTAGAAGAGATCGGTGCCTGGTAAATTGTTGTAATGCTGTGGCCTGCCATGTTAATAACTGCATCTCGCAGAGGGTGCTGGCAGCAGTGTCACGTTCCAAATGAGATATTGGACGCTTTCATTTATTAAATCGACTTCATTCAACGGTCGGATTCAAAGAGGAATTACACTGTCTGGGCCTTATCAGCATGCACCAGAGCCCTTCGCTCCCACAGCCAAACAACAAGCAACTTCAAGAAAAAAACAAGGGCAAGGGGCGCTGGATTATCATCCGTTCAGTTTACAGGTTAAAACTCTTGCTTTTGGCCCATCAGTCACTCCAGGGTGAAAAAGGCTGGAAACGATCAGGGCGTGCTTTCTGTTTTGCTGATGACATCCTGCCTGACAGGAAAACACGTCCTGGGCTTAGGCATTTTTTTTTGCTCTTTACTGTAGTTGAATTCACAGAAAGGAGACTTTTTTTTTAACCAATAAACTGAACAGATATGGACTTGGAAGTTCTTGAGCTGCCAGACCCAGGCATTCCTAAAAGTCATATTTAACCTAGTAAGATATATCATGGGAGACCTTCAACCTCGTGGATAGCATCCTCTGACCCAGAGTCTCAAGCCAGGGCCCAGGGTGTTTTTTAATGGGTTGCCCCTGTTTGGCCACTAGAGGTGCATTGGCGTAGCCGTGTCATAATATTGAAAACCTTCTAGCAGCGGGAGGTTCAGAGGGAGTTCAGGGGGTTCATGTGGTTTACTGGATTGACAGGGTGGTTCTTCCCCCAAAGGGGAAATGGGTCAAGGAGGGAGTATAAAAATGCCTTCCATGAGACACCAAGAGGAGTTGGTCAGGAAAGTTTGACTAGAAAAGGCCTGTGATTTGTTGAAAAGTAAAAAAAAAAAAAACTGGGGGAAAAAGGAGGGTACAACAAGGAATTGGTTGTCCCAACCTCACTTTACAGCTCTTAGAAGGGAGATAACCCTTTTTGGGGGGGGGGGAAGGAAATATCTGCCCAATAAGAGCCAGTGGGAGGATTTTGATGAGTCATCTACTGCAATTATGCTCCTGCTGCAGGGGTGCTCAAACTGGTTCTTGGTCGTCCCCCCATCCCGTCCCCCCCCCCCCCCCACATCCAGGCTGTCAGGTTTTTCAGGATATCCCTAATATGCCTGAGAAATATTTGCATAGCACATGCAAATAAATCTCATGCAAATTCATTCTAGATATCCTGGAAACCTGACTGGCTGCGAGATCCCAAGGTCTGCTTGGAGCAACCTGAATTGTGAGTAATGGGGCTACTGTAATTGTCCTCTGGGGAACTGCAGAGAACCTGTGAAGGAAGGAGCAGAGTACTGAAGTTTACGGAGACTTACAGAGCACATGATCTTCTTCTGTGGAGACTAATCTCGTATCTGGACTTTTCTACTATTTCTGCCATGGACTTTGTTTTTGTACTGGCTGAACTGGTTATTTTTGCTAGTAAATGTTCTTTCTGTTTGGAGGGCAGTCTTGATCTGGACTGTATGATATTTTTAAAGGTAACCTCTGCCCAGTTTAGCCATTCTAAGGGACCCAGAGAACCCCCCGGTTGAGCAAAGCCAGTGCTGTATTGGGCTGGGAAGGTGATTCCCACTCGGGGGGTAGATTACACTTTACATATGGATTCTCCTGAAGTGACCTAGGCTGCTATGGACCTCAGTCAGCAAAACGCTGCCATTCACATCAAGGGTTTCCAGCCCAGAATATACCGCAGCACAAAATCAACATTAATAATACATTACATTGGCTGAAGCAATCGGTCTCCCAGAGGACAGAAAGGGAAACAAGATCTTGGGAAGTGTTGTGAAGATACATTTTTGTAATTAGTACATGGGCTTTGATTTACTTGTTAATTAGTGAAAGACATAAGCAGGAGAATCGGTCTCTGTTCTTCTAATCTGCAGAGCTCATTCGACATATGTGAGTCCCAGCCTCATCCTCCGCTCTTGTTTTCAAGAGCGGAGGATGAGGCTGGGACTCACATATGTCCTGCTGGCCCCACAAATGGCTCGGTTCTGGAAACTGTACCTTCCACTGGGCCGACCCACCCCTTTCTTTTATTTATTTATTTTTTCTCCCTGGCAGCATTCCTGAACCAACGTTTGCACTGCAACAACCAAATTTCTCTCCTCGGTTACTGTTCTGGCACTTGGTAAGTTCTGGTTGGCCCAAGGTTTGTTGTGCTGGGCCCAGGTCTGCTGGCCCCGTGCAGCCAGAACATTTCTGGTTAGTTAGCTGTCAGCAGCCAGTTGTAATGAGACACCAGGCACCTAATGAATCCTGTCTTAGGGAAACCATTGATCAACAAACACCTATGATGCACCTCGAACGATGACCACCATATAATAATCTGGACAATTTAGATGCAAAACAATGGGGCGCCCCTACACAGCCAGACTGAACGTATTCAGTGGTCTGTGCCAGCCTCAGTTCCAAAATGATCATAGGTCCCAGTGTTTGTTTTTTTTATACTTGTTTTGAATCATAAATAAAACCATCAATACTTATTGCTCTTACCTGATGCTACATTTTCCTATTTATTATACTTTAATCCCAATATAGATCCATGTTTCAATAACGTATCTGTCTCAGAGGTGATGATGGAAAAGGTCACAGTTCAGGAACTAGGACCTGACTGCTCACCTCTTGCTGTGGACACCAGCCAGCAGCCAGGCCTCCAAGGACATAAATCTAGCGCCTGCATGGTACTGGCAGAGAGGTCGCACTGGCCAGATTTATCTGAAATTGCAGAATTCAGGCTTACAGCCAACTAAGAGTTGAAAATCGTATTTTCAAAGTTATCATTTTCAACTCTTCATTCCTTAGAACTCTCAAATCTCCATAAGAACATAAGAAATTGCCATACTGAGTCAGACCAAGGGTCCATCAAGCCCAGCATCCTGTTCCAACAGTGGCCAATCCAAGTCACAAGTACCTGGCAAGTACCCAAACACTAAGTAAATCCCATGCTACTGATGCCAGTAATAGCAGTGGCTATTCTCTAAGACAACTTGATTAATAGCAGGTAGTGGACTTATCCTCCTTGAACTTATCCAAACCTTTTTTAAACCCAGTTACAGTAACTGCACTAACCACATCCTCTGGCAACAAATTCCAGAGTTTAATTGTGCATTGAGTGAAAAAGAATTTTCTCTGATTAGTTTTAAATGTGCTACTTGCTAACTTCATGGAGTGCCCCCTAATCCTTCTATGATCCGAAAGAGTAAATAAACAATTCACATCTACCCATTCTAGACTTCTCATGATTTTAAAGACCTCTATCATATCTTCCTTCAGCCGTCTCTTCTCCAAGCTGAACAATCCTAACCTCTTTAGTCTTTCCTCATAGTGGAGCTGTTCCATCCCCTTTATCATTTTGGTTGCCCTTCTCTGTACCTTCTACAGTGCAACTATATCTTTTTTGAGATGCGATGATCAGAATTGTACACAGTACTCAAGGTCTGGTCCCACCAGAGAGCAATACAGAGGCATTATGACATTTTCTGTTTTATTCACAATTCTCTTCCTAATAATTCCTAACATTCTGTTTGCTTTTTTGACTGCTGCAGCCCACTGAGCCGACAATTTCAATGTATTATCCACTATGATGCCTAGATCTTTTTCCTGGGTGGTAGCTCCTAATATGGAATCTAACATAGTGAAAAATAACCCTTGCTGTAGTTACACAATGTGGCACACCTTGCATTTGTCCACATTAAATTTCATCTGCCATTTGGATGCCCAATCTTCCAGGCTTGCAAGGTCTACCTACAATTTATCACAATCTGCTTGTGATATAACTACTCTGAATAATTTTGTATCATCTGCAATTTGATTATCTTATTCATTGTATTCTCTTCCAGATCATTTATAAATATATTGAAAAGCACTGGTCCCTGAGCCACTCCACTGTTTACCCTTTTCCAATGAGAAAATAGACCATTTAATCCTATTCTCTGTCTCCTATCTTTTAACCACTTTGTATTCCACGAAAGGACATTGCCTCCTATCCTGTGACTGTTTAGTTTTCTTTGAAGCCTCTCATGAGGGACTTTGTCAAAGCCTTCTGAAAATCCAAATACACTGCATCTACCGGTTCACCTTTATCCACGTTTATTAACCCCTTCAAAAGGAATGAAGAAGATTTGTGAGGTAAGACTTCCCTTGGGTAAATCCGTGCTGACTGTGTTCCATTAAATCATGTCTTTCTATTTGCTCTGTGATTTTGATCTTTAGAATAGATTCCACTATTTTTCCTGGCACTGAAGTCACGCTCACCGGTCTATAGTTTCCCAGATCACCCCGGAGCCCTTTTTAAATATTGGAGTTACATTGGCCACCCTCCAGTCTTCAGGTTAAATGGATGATTTTAATGATAGGTTACAAATTTTAACTAATAGATCAGAAATTTCATTTTTCGGTTCCTTCAGAACCCCGGGATGCATTTGCTACTCTTTAATTTGTCAATCTGACCTACTACATCTTCTAGGTTCACTGTGATTTGGTTCAGTTTATCTGATTTATCACCCGTGAAAACCATCTCCGGAACCGGTACCTCCCCAACATCCTCATTAGTAAACACGGAAGCAAAGAATTCATTTAGCCTTTCTGCAACGGCCTTATCTTCCCTAAGAGCCCCTTTAACCCCTTGCTCATCTAATGGTCCAACTGACTCCCTCACAGGTTTCTTGCTTTGGATATATTTTAAAGTTTTTATTATGAGTTTTTGCCTCTACGGCCAACCTCATTTCAAATTCTCTCTTAGCTTGCCTTATCAATGTTTTAAACTTAACTTGACAATGCTTATGCTTTTTCCTATTTTCTTCAGATGGATCCTTTTTCAAATTTTTGAAGGATTTTTTTTAATATAAAATAGCCTCTTTCACCTCACCTTTTAACCATGCTGGTAATTGTTTTCCCTTCCTTCCGTCTTTTTTAATGTGTGTAATACATCTGGACTGCAATTCTAAGATTGTATTTTTAAAGAATGTCCATGCTTGTTGTACACTTTTAACCTTTGCAGCTGCACCTTTTAGTTTTTTCTATCTATTTTCCTCATTTTATCAGTTTCCCTTTTGAAAATTTAGTGTTAGAGCTGTAGATTTACATATTGTCCCCCCCTTTCTAGTCATTAGTTCAAATTTAATCATATTATGATCATTATTGCCGAGTGGCCCCATCACTGTTACCTCTCTCACCAAACCATGCATTCCACTAAGAATTAAATCTAAAATAGGCCCCTCTCTCGTTGGTTCCTGAATCAATTGCTCCATGAAGCAGTTGTTTATTCCATCCAGGAATTTTATATTTCTAGCATGTCCTGATGTTACATTTACCCAGTCAATATTGGGGTAATTGAATTATTGCACTACCAAATAGGTTAGCTTTCCTGATTTCTCTTAGCATTTCATCATCTGTCTGACCATTTTGGCCAGGTGGATGGTAGTATACTCCTATCACTATACTCTTACCCAACACACATGGGATTTCTACTCATATAGATTCTACTGAGCATTTAATCTCTTATATGATCTTTATCCTGAGGACTCTATACCCTCCTGGACATAAAGTGCCACACCCCCACCAAGTTGGTCCTCCCTATCATTGTGATATAATTTGTACCCTGATATAGCACTGACCCATTGGTTATCCTCCTTCTACCAGGTCTCTGAGATGCCAATTATGTCAATCTCATCATTTGCTGCTATACACTCTAACTCTCCCATCTTACTTCTTATGCTTCTGGCAGTGACATACAGACATTCCAAAGTGCATTTTTTGTTTGTATTAACAACCTGCTAGTCAGTTGATAGAAATAATTTGGAATTCTTTAGCTAGGGTGATTCTTTACTTATAGGCACATGGACTACATTTTCTTTTATTGGAACCTCTCTGTTGGGATGCCCCGTTTCATTAGTATCCTTCGAAGATACCTTCCTCCGAACCATGCAGTGCTGAGTGACTGTCAGCTTTCCCCCTTGTTCTAGTTTAAAAGCTGCTCTATTGCCTCTTTAAAAGTAAATCCGTTTTCTCGTTTCTCCACTACTACGTCACAGACATGACCTCATCATAGATTATTCTTTACTTATTCTGACAAAAACCACCTAATGGGAGAGGGGGAAGGGGGAAAAAAATCCCTGGGTATTTGCCAATGAAGGCTCCTGTTCCTTGATCCCAGCCCTGATTCCAGTTCAGCTGGTAGCTCAGAGGAGCATAAATAAAAAA
This sequence comes from Rhinatrema bivittatum, assembly GCF_901001135.1. Lineage (NCBI taxonomy): Eukaryota > Metazoa > Chordata > Amphibia > Gymnophiona > Rhinatrematidae > Rhinatrema > Rhinatrema bivittatum. The sequence continues at coordinate 24,047,811 of NC_042626.1, read as the reverse complement.
AATATGCGTTCAACCCAAAAATATGTATTTAATGTGAGCAATGATGTGTATAAGCCATGCAGGACATGCTTCTCTGAGGTTCTGGGTAGAAGACGAGAAGAGTTTGTTTCTGAATGCTGCCAGGAACAGCAGGGCCCTTGCAGCTCAGCAGTGGCTGTCTGGAAGGTTTCTGGAGTATTACAGGCAGGGCCAGCGCATCCCAATAGGCGAACTAGGTGGTCGCCTAGGGTGCCAGCCATTAGGGGGCGACAAAGAGCAGCCATGTGGAGCTGCGAGAGGCGCCCATCCTGTTCGTGGCCGAGAGAAGCAGTCTCGGCGGGCCACGAGTGGCGCCTCTGTGTGTGAGTGTGAGGAATTGTGTGTACGAGAGAGCAATGGTGTTAGTGAGACAAGGAACCTAAGCGTGTGAAAGAGAGGGGACCTTTCTGAGTGAATTAGGTCGGGCCTGGACCGGGGGCGGGGCGGGTGCAAGGCCGAAGGTTCTCCTAGGGCGCCTAATACCCTGATTCCAGGAAACCTTCTATTCCATCTCATAGAGCACAGAGAAGAGCAAAAAAATAAAACACAGAACTCCAATCACCTAAGGAATAAATAAATAAACAAAAAGTGCCGTTGCAGTTGATTGTTTTACATTTCCATGTGCTACTTGTTATGTTGTGTTTGAGGTGATGCCAATTGCATAAAGTTATGTTATTTGGGGGCAGAGGATAAGCCCCCAAATCGGGCATTGCCTCCTGTCAAAGCCTCTGCCGTCGCCACCCGCGCCTTCTCTCCTCTGCTGCTCCTGCACTGCTCCCGAGGTGACTGCTGCTTCCTGTCACTCGGCACAGCCACGGGGAACCCATTCAAAGCTCTGGGAGATGAATTACATTTCATTTATATCAAAGAAGCAATCTCTGAACCCATTTGTGATCAAATTTGCTGTCACCAAAACTTCGCTCTGTCTCATTACATCTGATGTATCTTTGGCTTTTCTGTCCTTGAGACTATTAAAGTCTAATGTCAAATGCAGGATAAAATGTGGTGTGCGGCGGGGGGTCCAGACCCTTGCCACCCCTGGCCCCCCAACTTTTCTTGTGTCTGCTAATTTTACAGTGGAAGAGGCGGTGCACAGTCTGCCTCCTCCTCCCCCTCCCCCTCCCCTCTTGTGCTCTGCAGTCCACTGACCTTTGAGTCTCAGCCCGAGAAAATTCTCCAGATCTCCCCAGCTTTTTCGAGCTGTTCCTCTTAACCTGAAGCAGGCAGCAATTTCAACTAGAAATCGGAAGGGGGGGGGAATTAAACTAAATAAACTTTATTGCTAATATATATAGATGTATACATTTTTGCAATTATGATGGTTAATGCAGCACCGAATACATTGAGAATAAAACGAGATCAGACACCTAAGCGTTCTGACTGGCAGATTGCACAAAGCATTTTCTAGTTGATCTGAAAAGTTAAGGAACTGGTAGCATTCCCTATCCCGAGCACCAGACAGGGGGCTAAGTAAAATCAAATCACCCATCTGTTGTGTATGGTAGACTATAGGCAGCATTCACATAATGGAGATGAATATAGTAACACAAAAACACTGGCAACCTGCCGGAAGCACTCTAATGGGGAGGGCCAGAGGTCCTGGAGTCTCTTGAGACTGTTTATTATTTAGTTTGTATTCTGATTTTGGGCTCTTCAAAGCAGATTCCATTTCTCTGTCCCCCCAAAGGGCTTACAAGTTTGTACCTGAAGCAATAGTGGGTAAAATGATTGGCCTAAGGTCACAAAGAGCAGCAGAGGGATTTGGACTCTGGTTTCCCTGGTTCACAGCCCACTGGGCCTCATTATCAGCTATTCCAAAACTGATTACTGCGAGAGCTTTCCACTTCCAGACCATGTGGGCCCCTCTGAATATCGTTATGATGAGCTGATATTTGGATATGTTCTAGATGGACGAGCTTTATATTCTTTTGATCTCTCCCTCTCCCTTTGGATTTTCGGCCACACTCATTCTTATTGCCTTTTTGTATTTCACACACTCTGTTTGATCCTTTTTTACTGCTTTTCTCTTGTTGCATTTCAGTCTTGCATGTGTTACCTCTCTCTCTCTGTCTCACAAGACAACACTAGAAGAAGTCTATGAGGCATCAAAACATAATTTAATAATATTACATTTGGCAAGCAATATTGAAGCGGCATTAGTCTCTTTGCAGGTGTCACTAAGATATGCAGCAGAGCAGATACACCTGAGAGAGCAGGTCGGGGTGGGCAACTTCAATCCTTGAGTGCCACAAATGGATCTGATTTTCAGGATATTCACTTAAGGGCAGATTTTAAAACCTGCGTGCGGGTGCAGATTTGTTCGCGCAACCCAGCGCGAACAAATCTATGCCCGATTTTATAACATGCGCGCGCAGCCGCGTGCATGTTATAAAATCCAGGGTCGGCGCGCGCAAGGGGCCGCACAATTGTGCAACTTGCGCGCGCCAAGCCACGTAGCCTGCCTCCGTTCCCTCCACCCCCCCCCCCGCACCTTCCCCCCCCCCCCCCACACCTTTGTTGAAGAAGTGCTTATGCTGTTGAACAGGTAGATGGTGAGACCTCATCTGGAGTATTGTGTCCAGTTACAAGAGATCATACTTTTGGAAGGATATAATCAGGGTGGAGGCGTTCCAAGGAAGGGTTATGAGAATGGTGCAGGGTCTGCATCAAATGCCCTTCGAGATGAGACTACAAGACCTAAATATGTATACCTGAGGGGAGAGACAGACCTTCGAGCACCTGAAAGCTATTAATGCACAGAAAGTGGCAAAGAAGTTCTATAACAAAGGCGTCATGGTAAGAGCATCTGAGGCAGTAGACTTCAGATGAATGGTGGATGTGTGAAGCGCACTTCCAGAGCGGGTGCTGGAGGCCAAAACAGTAACGGACTTCAAGAAGGCATGGGATAAGCACAGAAGACCTTTTAACTGCAAAATAGTGAATGAGACAGCAGAAGTACAATGTAGAGACACCGAGGATAGCTGGATTTGTACCAGCAAGCTATAACTCGGGCATAAGGAAGCAAAGGAAAAGAGCAATAGCTGGGATGCTCTCAGGCTACAAATTAGGTCATCTGCCAGGGCTGCCTGGCAGGTCAACTGCAGCCAGGTCTGTTTGTCAGGCTGCACAGAGCTAGTAGTAGTCAATTGGACTTGGACTGTGTAGAATCAACAATGAACCATAAGAGCTGAGGTCCCAATCGCTATATATCAAAATATAATATGACGTGATATGATTATTGTGGTTGATTGGTAAATTTACAATTATGTAAATAAAGCTAAACTCCCCAGAGATCAGCTGGGGTTTAATTTAATTTGTATTCATTCCTTTATAAACCACCTTTATATATTTCCCAGTTTAAGACTTTCAAACAATGCTGTGACAGGTTGAGGGTGGACTACCATCCAGGAAGGTACCATCCTGGAATTCAAGGCGCTTAGATTATTATTATTATCAAGCCTTGTGCTTAGATATGAGAGGGGGAAATGCAAACTAAGGGGGGGGGGGGGATCTTGTCTGCGCATCTGCCCAAAATGGTGGCTTACAGAGGAGGATGAAAACAAATGCCTTTGTATAAGGAGCGGCGTCTGACATGCTGTACAGCTGGGATATATCCTTAGCAGTGTGGACAGGAGCGAGTGGGCAGACTGGATGAGATGGTTGGTCTTTTTCTGCCATCACGTATTACGTTACTAGATGAAAGCTGCATCATATTGAGCAAATGCTGTTTATATCTTCTAACCTGGACGGTTGTCTCTCTCTGTCTTTCTTTCGCTCATTCCCTCATTACTCTGAGAACATCTAAATGTTGGATGGTGGGGAAACACTGAAAACCCCACCCCCATCTTAAGAGGGACACCCCCCCCCCCTTCCCCACCCCCACCCTGTGTTTACCGCAGCTGTCTAGTCTGAACTCACTAAAGCAGTGATCTTAAGCAAATGCCCTCCCCCCTACTCTCTACGATTCCCCGCAGAACTCTTAAGTGTTTCAAGGACTGAGCATTTCAGAAAGAAGGAGACTGAGGAATGGAATTGATCTGAGCTGAATTGAATTGACGCAATGACTGGAAAGGCTGTATCTCCATTTCAATTTGTGCACATATCGGACTTGAGCATCTGAGATTTCTGATGGGAAAGGAGGCGTTAGTCGCACCCTCCTACAGGCATTTCCCTGATAAAGTGCCACCCTGATACTGAAATCTCTGGACACAGCAACGCCCTGATGTTCCCTCAGCATAAATGTTTTCCTTGCTACAATAGCACCTTGGCAGAGAGAATCTCTGTCTGTAATCTTTCCTTCTATTTCTGTAACATGCCACAAGATTAAGATGCAATTGCTTGAAGCCGTAAGGAAACGACCTGGGGGGGGGGGGGGGGGGTTGTAATTTGTAAATCTGACCTTCTTTATTCTGATTCATCAATGAGCCTGAGACCGGGCTGCCAGTCTCCGGTCTTCATGAAACCGTGGTGCAGTCCTGGTTTCTGAATCCCCCGATCTGTCCCTGCTAGAGGGCCAGATGGGGTCATGATGGGAGATGCAGTCAGAATCAAGGACTAGATCAGCTTTGTGTGCCGGCAAGGAATTAAAATGCTTAAACAGGTTCACAGGGACCTTAATGGGAAGAAGCGGAAGTTAGGAAACCAGGATGTGACCAGGTTGGCATGAAGAGAGACAGTTCGCTTGCCTCCTCGATGGTGCTCACTCTGTACAGTACAATGAAATAAGATGGATAATGTCTTATTGGATGAACTCCAGTCGTACCACAGGGCACTTCCATTAGTGCTCCCCACTCAGGTATAGGCACGTGTTGGTGAGATCCAGGTACCTGAACGATTCCAAAGGTGGCCAGGGAGGTTCATTTCTGGTCGAACAAAGTAACAAAGCTGAAGTTCCAGGATCACAGCGTCCATTGCAGGGCCATCTGGTGATGGAAAGTGCAGTTAATAATTTTCTGGGGATTTCATGGTCTGGCAAATTTATAATTTAGGTGAAAAACATCCAGAAAGAACGAGTGATACTGAGAAGTGGAACAATGAATGGACGTAATTTGCAAGGGGATACCTGTTGGAGGTGCCCTGAGGCCTTGCTGCATGCTGAGACCGGCTGGAATCTCCAGCTGCAGCCCCTTACATCCCCCCCCCCCCCCCTGTAGCTGCCACAAAGTTGGCTGCAGATCCTCCAGCAAAAGTCCGGGCCTTTTCATAGCCCCAGAGGGCAAAAATAAACCTTGAAAAATGTTCCTTTGTAGTTCTTCATATTTGCAATATCCTTATAAAATCTCCCTGAATATTACCAGATTTTTTCCCCATTTCATTTTTTTTTTTTTTTGTAGCATTGCATTTCCCAACCCTCTCCAAGAGGCACACCTAGCCAGTCAGGTTTCCAGGATTGCTGCAATGAATATGCATGAGATTAGATTTGCATTCCCTGGGTCTCCAATGGATGCAAATCTATCTCGCGCATATCCTGAAAACCAGACTGGTTTAGATAGGCCTCCAGGAGAGTGTTGGGAAACACTGTTCGTAGCATACACTAAAATAAAGAAAAAAAGTCTCATCGTTTCCCTGTAACTTTCAAATGCAGCACATCCATAGAGCCGAATGGGAATGGTGGGAAGCTATGACAGACAGGTGGCTAGGAAGTATGGAAAGACATTTAGCTCTATGATAAAGTCAAATAAAAAGAGGGAGACTGCCTGTTAGCTTCCTGATGTTTATTATTTATTGTTTTGTCTTGATTTGCTCAAAATTGTCTTGCAGTAAAGCTTGTTAATGTTTTATTTTGATTATTTTATGGTTTTATTGCTATTGATTATGTATGGAATTTTATTTATTAGCCACTTAGTTGTATCCAGTAGAAGCGGACTATCAGTTTTAATAAATGATAACCCAGAGGAGAAGGTCATTGCAAACAAGAAGGGGAGAGAGTGGCCTTGTAGGCAGTAGAGTGGTTGGAACTTTGGTGGAGGCTCTCTTTTTGCGTCATGTGACGCAATTTTTTGCAGTGAGTTTGGCCTAAGTGCCCCATGGGGGTATATTGCACAAGTCCCTTGGCAATTGTAGAGTCTCAGCTCATTTTTTGGGCAAAATCCTACCTGCACAAAAAAAAAACCAGGTGCAAGAGCCAATGCCTTCTTTCCCTTTTGAAAGTCTGTGTGAAGATGGCGGGTCAACAGAGTTCATGCGGACTTGGCAGTGTTTTAAAACTAGCACTCATTGAATGGGCTTCTGTCCAGCAGGGAGAGGCAATTCCAGGATAGGGGCACCACAGCAAGAGAGCATAGAGGCCCTCCGCAGCTTTTTGTCTTGAGATCTTCCTCAAGGAGATATCAGAAGGATGGTTGCATTGTGTTTCAAAGCAAAAAGAGCTTTCTGTGTTGCAGGCCCCTATCTTTGGAGCTCTCTGCCGGACTCCCTGCAACTTATACCATCATTGCAACAATTCAAGAAATCCTTAAAAACATATTTGTTCCAAAAAGCTTTTAGTATTTCCTCTTCAAAATAATCATTCAATACACTCATTTATAATTATTATCACAACTTTTTCCCATTAATTCATACCAATATTTCATTATGGAGGTGTCTTTTTTTGTTTGTTTTGTCTGCTTAAGAAAAAGGATGTGTTTAAGATTTTTGTTTGATTATTGTTTTTAGTGACAATTTTATTTAAATTATGTATGTTTTAAATATGTAAACCGTTTTGACTAAATCTCTATTTGTAAAGGCAGTATACAAACATTTTTAAATAAATAAATACATTTCACAGTTAAGTTTGTAAGTTATCTATCTTGATAAATTGTTGATTTTGTACATTTCTATTTGTTGTATATGTAACGCCCAGGCTACCGTCCCTCTTCAGAACCCCACACTTCAAATAAGGGTTTCTGCTGTTAAAGTCCTTACCTGATGTTACTACACTCTCAGTCCAGAATTCCCTGTGGGGTGGGAGTGAGATTTACTTCCTAGAACCTGAGCATTGTTCAGTAGTTAAGTCAGAATTAAAATCCCTTGTGTACCGCACCAATAATCATTTTCAAAGCAAGTAGTGGTTTCCAATTTAACTTTTACTGACTAATGATGGAAATCAATGAAAATATTAAATTACAAGTTCTTAGTATTTACAGTCCATGTTACAGCTTAAGATCTTCTAAAAAGAATTTGTGACTTTCAACTTCCAGTTCCTGGCTTCTGTTACTGATGTTGATTAATATATCTTGATATGTCTTATTCCTGATCCATTCCCAATAATGGGGTAGTTTAGGAACTGTCTCCCAGAATTTGGTGAATAGGATTATCTTATCTCCATTTGAGTGCACTTAAATAAAGTCCTATTTTTCATACCTTAGTCCAGTTGTTCAGTCATTCTCCTTACTTCCCTTGTTTGTGCCTGGATGGTACTTTCATGCTCCGCTCTTCCACATCCTGATGATGTAGATGTGGGTAACACCAGATGGATGCCACAGGTGTTCTTCACCGCCTCCTTCTCCTCCCTTCCCAGGAATGAACTCTGATTCATTCCTCCACCAGGACTAGCTATGGTCCACCCTTGCTCTCTGGTTGAGAGAGATCGATCCCCTGGATGACATACTCTGGGTTCTAGGATATTCAGGCATGGGTGAAAAATAAAAAAAATCTTAAGATAGGGAAACCTAAAAAAGAGAGAGAAAGGGTAGAAAAACCACCTCCTCCAAAAGCAAAATGTTTCCAAAAGGACATGATAAGGTTAGGGAAAGCCTCATCCTTAGAGAACCAAGGGTTCTTCCTTCTAAGCAAACCAAACAAAAACAGGAGACAGCATAGTGGCATGCTTGCCTCTACGGGGGATAACTAAAAAGTCCACACCCTAAGATGGTGGCAGGAGTTTATGTACTCTGAGCTCACCATCTCAGGCTTCCCACATGGGGGAGCTAAAACAATAACACTACTCCTGTGACCATTGGAACAATCCTCTTTAATAGAGATCTTACATGTAGTTGAAATACTGTTTTAAAAAAACTGACTTTTTTTTGCATAGAGATGTGAATATTAATTCAAAATTATCCAAGTTTGCCGCAGAATTTTGAAAATCTTCCACAGAATTTGCTAACTCTTGCCACAGAATATTGAAAAATCTGCCACAGGAAACTGAGGGCTCTGACCATAGTGCACTATTCATATAGTCATGCTCTGGATTTAGCACACTATGGTGCAATATTCCTGTGGTCACATGTGAGATTTAGCATTCTATAGTAATACAATCAGCTATAAAAGGATTATGCGGTATAACAGCTTGTTCTATGTTTCTATAGGGCCTGATTAACACTATGGAGTTTTTACCCCATATGTAAATAATGAGAGAGCATCCTGAGTGAAAGAGGCCCCTAAAAATTGTATTCAGCTGTGGTCATTATATATTCTGTATGAATGAAGCAGTATAAAATTGTCCACTGTTACCTCATCCTTTAGAATATGAGAGATCAATATTCAGCAGCTTGTGAGCAAGAAAGTTATCTGGATAACTTTACTCAGATATTCAGTGAAACATAGGCCTAGCTTCAACATTTTGTTATAATTTTCTCATGAATAGCTCCCGTGATTAAAAAAAGGGCTGTGGTTAGGCTAAATTTTTAGTTACTGCAATGTGTGCTGTTATGTTTTGGTAGAGAGAGAGAGAGAGACTCTTTATAAGGCTCTCATATTAGTCAACTATTTACACCACTATAGGAGGGTTATCTAGTAACTCGATGTGAGGTTTTGGTGGTGGTCTACATCTCTACCTGGGTGCTTTCAAGCTAGAGCATTGTAGAAATCTCATCTTTGTGTACCTGTCCTCACGCCAAATCACATCAAATCTTCACTGATGTGTACTGTGCTGTTCGTACCTCTGACTGTGTATGTAAAACTGGCCCCCAAACCTTAGGCCACCACTAAAACCTCACCTTGAGTTACCAGATGACCCTGCTATAGTGTTATAAATAGATGACAAATATGTGTGCCACATCAGAGCTCTCTCCCTCTCCCCAAAAGGTGTAGTCATTTCCAATGATTAAATGCATTACACTATTGCACACAACATTAAACCCCCCTCATTTTCATAAACCCTGCCCAAACTCCTCCCCCTTTGACTACATTTTTTAAATTTGCATATGCATCGCGAGATGCAAAAAATAATGCCCTGAGGCATTTTGATGAATGACCCTGTTAATCGGGTAAGTCTGCCACCGAACGCACTTGGATTACATCACCCAGATAAAGTTATCGGGCTATATTTAGCACAGCATTTTCTCTGACCAGAGGCTACGTTTATTCAGCTACTGATGAAGATCCAATGCCAGCCGAAAAAAAAAAGTCTAGCCACAGCCCCAAAATACACACCCCCCCCCCCCCACCCCACTTCGTTTTTTATCCTGCTGAAATGTGGGTAACATGTTTGCCAGTGAGAGAGGGGTGGTAAATTTTTAAAATCTTTTGAATCTTGACCTTTGAGTATTCAGTTCCATGGAAACATGGCATCTCCCCTCCCAGAAGCAGTGACAAAGGAAAACTATTCCTCTCTTGCACTGAGGAGGTATCCTTTTTCCTCTCTCCTCTCCAAAGTCTCTGTTCAGCCTCTCATAGGAATTCACCCCATGAACAAAAAAAAAAAAACCAGTGCCGGCTCCATCAAGCCTTGCATTAAGAAAAACGAAAAGAAATCTGTTATTGTGATAAATGTACAGCTTGTGATCTGTCTAGCTGCGGGTTTGCTTTATCAACTTTTGATTTGGTGCAGTTAGCTCTTTCAAAGCAGGGAGAGAAAAGGTACAGCCACTGGCCTTTCCTTCATAATAAATGAACACAATAAAATGAAAACGGTAGCACAGAGCCGTAATTAAGAATCAGCGGCTGAGAGCGAGGCGTGCACAGTGCTGGGAAGGAGGACATTATTTCTTTGATCGTACAAGTAGCTTTTTTTTTGTTGAGGAGTAGAGGTGCCGAATGTGATCTGTTTTACAAGATCGCCACAAATACGGGCAACCTTGGCCCCCATACTGTTACAGGTTCAGACCATGCACACTGGTATCCTGCCCAGGGGCTCTGACCTGGGGGGCTAATCTTGTATAAACACACATAACTACTGGGATTATACCTGGGGGCTTGAACCCAGGACCTTATCCTCTACATAAATGGTCACACACAATTACTGGGATTATACCTGGGGGCTTGAACCCAGGAGCTTATCCCTTACACAAATGGTCACACACAATTATTGGGATTATACCTGGGGGCTTGAACCCAGGAGATTATCCCCCAACACAAAGAGCCACATACAAACTTTGATTCAGTACATCATGGTTCCAGGTAAGAAAGTAAGTTTATTTGAGTAATAAGAGGATAGAAAAAATAAAATCAGATCATATAGAAGAAGTAATGGTAGATAATTACAATTGCTAGTTAGATATAAAAAGCTTACATTTCCAGAGGATCAGCTGTACCATCACATCCAGGGCTCCCTCTCACCCCTCTCTTTCTTGCTGTCTCTCCTTATACACTACAAAGGCTTGTGAAAGCAGCCGCGTTCCCTCCCTCTGAGTTCTTATCAGATTTCAGACACAGCTGTGCGGCCTTCATTCTCTCTCAGGCTTTAGTATAAATTAATTGCTAGTTTTCTCATCATAGACTTAGAGGAATATCTAAATAAACACTCTCCTGCCTATTTGTAAACATTTGACAGTGCAAAACAGTAAACAGGAGTTCACTCAGAGGTTGGCCTGTGGCCTTCAAACTAGTTTGTGTCTGGGTGAAAACTCTGAATCCATTCAGCCTAACCTCTGTATACATCCTCAGCAAAAGTAACAAAACATTACTCCAACACATGCACACTTTCCTGTAAAGAAGGAATTCCCAAACCTTTATCCAACATGAATCCATTTTACCACTTGAAAATGTATATGACCCAGAGGACGATCAAGGCAAATTAGCAGCAGTGTGGTCCCCCTTACCTTTCCCTGTACTTCAGTTGATCCCCCTCTCGACCTCCACTTCTCCAAAAGGCCTCATCTCTCAACCTCCACTTGTCTCTCAATCCATACCCTCCAGTCTTTTTCACATTCCCCTAACTGAACCCCCTCTCTCATCCCATCCTTCTTGTAACCCCCAACAAATCTTCTCATCCCCTCCCTCTCACCTCATCCTCTAGGGGAAACATTTTTCTCTTGGGTAGGTTCAGTGGTGGGTGAGAAGAAAGAAGTAGTGGCAACATCCACTGAGCCATGAACACTCAGCCCTCCCCTCATGGCTGGTCCCAAGCCTGACAGTGGCCTGCAAACAGCAGCAGCATTACTATTGAAAGTCAGCATGGGAGCTTTAGGCTAGCACAAGCCCATGGGCTCTGTAGCAGTCCTGGTCCCTCCTCGCGCAGGGCTTCCTGTTACCACAGAGCCCCCTGCAAGGGCAGCGTCACCACAGGGCCTGTGAGCGCGTGCTGGCTCGCAAATTCCATGCTGCTGCTGGCGCCTGAAGAACGCTGCCGTTTGAGGCACTTGCGACCCCAGATGAAGGTTTTGTGATTCCCATTTGGGGTCCCGACCCACAGTTTGGAAAGTCCTGCCATGAAGTCTGCTATGATAGTAGCTGTGCCAGTGATATCATACGACCTGCGGCCTGCTCGGTGCACATTGGCAGCACGGCCGTGAATGACATTAGAGATGCTTGTCTGTGATGTCATTTCAACAGGCTCTCCCGCAGAGGTAGCTAAACCTTCCAGCCCAGGCCCCTGTCTGTCAACATTTCTTCCAGCTTGTATTACAGTTTTCTATTGCAATATTGTTATAGTGTAAAACTGTAAAATATATCTGATAGGTGAAATTTCTTCCCTGGAAGGGAGGCAGGCTTATTTTCTTTTACTCGACTAGTTGGTTTCTGCATATATTTTTTTTTTTTAATATTTTGCTTCTCTGCGTCATTCTCATGCTGCTATTAGGATATTTTAAGGATATTAAGTGATTAAGGACTCTTGGGCAGCAATTACAGTGTTACTGTATCCCCTGTTTCCATGACGACAGGAAGGCAGGCTCTGTCACTTTAAGAGCTGCCGTACAACATGGAAGCACTGCAGCCATCGCTGGGGCTAACCCCACCGATTTTAGCAAAAGGTGCAAGAGTCACTCGCGTTTCCTGCAGCAAACCCCAGCAATGAGATCCTCCTCACCCCCCCCCCCCCCCAAACACACATGGCCCTTAGACTGTGAGATACCTCCAGCACCTGAATGTAACTTACCTTGAGCTACCAGCAAAAATGTGTGAGCTAAATAAGCAAACAAATAAATTGTGCTCTGATATGCTGTTTGCTGAGAGTCTGCAACAGACTAGGCTGAGCTCGTAAAACTCATTCCACTAATGAAAGCAGATAGGAAATTGGTTTCCAGTGGGAACTGACTGAAGCATAAGTGGGCGTGTCTGCCCATGCTTGACTCCCTAAACTCATGGGCAGCACTATCACAGTACTAGTGGGATATTCTAACCCTAGGACACTCCTCCCCACCCTGCTCCTAGTCTGAGCTTATTCTATAAAGTGTCATTTCACTGTAATCCTGACTTCACTGAGATTACATGCCAGAATGACAGGTGGTGCTAGAATTCCCTCTCATGTTGTTGTAGGTGCTGTCTGCAAAAAAGTTCTGAGGCGCAATGTTTTAGAAGCAGTGTAAAAATTTCTCCTCCAAAGCACTATTCTATTTTCCTTGTCTTGTAAGTGCTGTTTCCCTGAGGGTGAGCACAGCTTACAGGGAACAATATGAAAATATTGGTCAGTTATGTGCTCATTAATATGGAAATGAATAATTAATCAATTCACCTCTGCCCAGAGCGAAAGCATGCCGAGAAGCTGCGTTACATCCTGTTGAGGAGATGTTGTAGTTTTGGGAGGGCTAGTAGTCAGAGAGCATTACAAAAATCTAAGAAACATAGGAAACAGTAAACTTACACCCCTTTTCTCCCCTTAGCATGTCAGATGTGGTTTATCTTCCTTTCTCACGCACTCCTGCTTTGCTTTCCACCATCATTGTATGTGCAGAGCGGGCAGTCTCGCAAGGCAGTCTCTCATCGCTCTCGCTTGCCACATCCCCTTCCTCTATCTTTCCATCCTCTCTTCCTTCTTTCTGGGTTACTGTGTCTATCTAATAGATGTAAGGGACAGGGGGATGAGAACTGGAAAAATCAGATCTGTATTCCATTTCATGGTAGGATGGACATTGCTGATGCCATGTTGCAATGAGCTTGCATGAGACTACCGTTGGGATTTCCAGACTAAGGGTTGAAATCCATTGTGAGCTGAGCTCCATATTGATGAATGACACTCAGCTTAGGTGCAGGGCCTGAGGCACCCTTGAGTTTGTCCGCGGGATGTTTCCCACTCCACACGCTCTTGATCTTCTCCTGGAAATGAGCAGACCAGAATGGAGACACTTTACATAGAAACATAGAAAGTAATGGCAGAAAAGGACCCTATAGTCCATCCAGTCTGCCCAGCAAGGTCCCATAGTTACCAGTTTCCCATACTTATCAGTTACTCAGACCATCAAGGTCAGGGCTCTTGTTGGTTTCTATGTGAGTCCAATTTCCTCTCCCCCCCCCCCCCCCCCCCCCCCACCCCGCCGTTGAAGCAGAGAACAATGTTGGGGTTGCATCAGAAGTGTATTTTCAGGCTTTTTGGTTAAGGGTAGTAATCTGCCGCATCAAGCAAGTTACTCCCATGCTTATCTGTTTTCCCAGACTATACAGTTCAATGTCCATGTTGGATGTTGTCTGAATCCAATTCCTCTTTTCCCTCTGCCGTTGAAACAGTGAGCAATGATGGAGTTGCATCCCATTTTGAAGGCTATTTGTTAAACCACCACACCAGCAAGTTATCTCCAAGCCTCTTACTTCATTCCCCTCCCCCTTGCCTTTAGGGATCCACAGTGTTTATCCCATGCCCTTTTGAAATCTTGCACCATTTTTGCCTTAACCACCTCCTCTGGCAGGGCATTCCAGGTGTCCACCACTCTCTCCATGAAGAAATATTTCCTAACTTTGTCAGGTGTCAGGAGGTGATATTGCAACTGTACAAGTCTCTGGTGAGATCTTATTTGGAATGCTGCAGACAATTCTGGTAGGGGTGTGCATTCGTTTTGAACTTAAATGTAAAACGCAACTTTTTTTTTTTTTTAACTTAAAAAAGTGATGAGGCGAAAACGATCGGATTTCCAACTTATTCAACATAGCTATGTTGAATAAGTTGGAAATGTTGAATACGTTGGAAATCGCGATTGTTGATCCTAAATAAAAATTTAAACCCCTCACCCTCCTTAATCCCCCCCCCCCCAAGACTTACCAAAACTCCCTGGTGGTCCAGCAGGGAGTCAGAACGCCATTTCTGAACTCCTTTGCGAGGAGCACGTGATGTCGGCCCCCCCCAAGCTGGCCAAAAGTTCTTTTTGGGTGCAACGAGGGTCCCGGAGCGAACACGCGGGGAATCACGTGACGCCGCGTCACTCCGACGTGACGCCGATGTCACGTGCTCCTCGCAAAGGAGTTCAGAAATGGCGTCCTGACTCCCTGCTGGACCACCAGGGAGTTTTGGTAAGTCTTGGGGGGGGGGGGATTAAGGAGGGTGAGGGGTTTAAATTTTTATTTGCACGTATGGACATAGACTCAACTTATGGAATTCTCCATATGTCCAAATTGACCGAAATTGACCCCCCCTTTCGACTTATGGACTTATGAACATAAACTTTTGGTCTGCACATCCCTAAATTCTGGAGACCGCACCTTCAAAATGATGAAAACCAAATGGAATTGGTCCAGATGGTACCTACTAAAATGGTCAACAGTCTTTAATATAAAACATATGAGGACAGAATTAAAGATGTAGATGTGTATTCCAATGAGCAAGGGTCTCAGATTTGTAAGAGTTGCAAACACATTGAGTTTTCAGGATATCCCTAAGGAATAAACAATCTACATGGAAATATATCTCTTACATATTTATTGAGGATATACTGAAAATGTGTGTTTTATGGCCCTCAAGGACAAGAGTTTGAGATCACTGCCTTGGAGGAAAGGGGAGAAATGGTAGAAACATTTAAATACCTCCATGGCAAAAACGCAGAGAAGGTAGATCTCTTTCAACAGATATTAGGTTTCATATTAAGAGTTACCACCCAGGAAAAAGATCTGGGCATCATTGTGGTCAATTTATTTATTTATTTATTTGAGTCTTTTCTATACCGGCATTCGCGAAGGGAATCGCATCATGCCGGTTTACAAATAACAAGGAGTGAACAACAATAAAGTGATAAAAAACATTAACAAGTGCTAAAAGAAGGGAAAATTGCAGTTACAATAAAACAGGGACATATTTCAACTTGGAACAGAAGAAAAGGAGATAGTAATTTAACAGTGAAGAATAACTGGGAAAGCCTGCCAGTTTAAAAGGGATTGTACCATTGATGGGATTGTCAAAACTGTTGATTATCCTGAAGGGTGTTCTGAGTTAATTATATTGATTTTGGGTTTGATTGTTGTCTGGAAAGGCTTTCATAAATAACCAGGTCTTTAGTCTTTTTCTAAAAGTTGGAAGGCAGGGTTCCTGTCTCAGGTCTGGAGGGATGGAATTCCACATTGTAGGTCCTGCTGTAGAGAATGCCCTGTCTCTAAGAGTCGTGTGGTGAAAGGTTTTAGCAGGGGGAACCTGTAGTGAATCTCTGTAGGACTCTCGGATTGGTCTGGCGGAGGTATGTTTATTAAATGGGATTTGGAGGTTAAGCGGAGAGAGTTGATGAAAAGCTTTGTAAATGGTGGTAATAGACTTATATAAGATTCTGTAATGAACTGGCAGCCAATGCAAGTCTTTGAGAATCGGAGTTATGTGTTCTCTTCTTCTTGTGTTTGTCAATATTCTTGCCGCAGTGTTCTGAACCATCTGAAGGGGTTTAGTGTGAGAAGCCGGTAGACCCAAAAGAATGGAATTGCAATAATCTAATTTAGAAAAGATTATTGATTGCAAGACTGTCCTGTAGTCGTGGGAGTGGAAAAGTGGTTTAATTCTTTTTAAGACATGCAGTTTATGAAAGCAGTCTTTAGTAGTTTGATTAACAAAAGATTTTAGATTTAGCCGATTATCAATGATGGCTCCTAAGTCTCTCACTTGTGATGTTTGAAAGCCGGTTGGTGGATTTGAGGCGAGGTTACTGTTTTCAGGCGAAATTATGAGAAGTTCGGTTTTAGAAGTATTCAAGATTAGATTTAGACTGGATAGGAGGTTGTCAATTTTTAGGAGGCAATCTTCCCAGACTTTTATGGTTCTTGTAAGGGATTCTTTGATAGGGATGATAATCTGAACGTCATCTGCGTATAGATAATATTTGAGGTTCAGATTAGTTAATAGTTGACATAAAGGGAGGAGGTAAATGTTAAAGAGCGTGGGAGAAAGGGAGGAGCCCTGAGGAACTCCTAGCGTGGAAGGATAAAACTGAGATTCTTTGTTATACATTGAAATAATTGGCTCAGTGGGCTGAGGTAGTCAAAAAAAATAAACAGAATGTTAGGAATTATTAGGAAGGGAATGGTGAATAAAAAAGAGATAATATCCCAATGTCTCTGTGTTGCTCTACGGTGAGACCGCACCTTGAGTACTGTGTAATGTGTACAATTCTGGTCACTGCATCTCAAAAAAGATATTGATGCACTGGAGAAGGTACAGAGAAGAGCAACCAAAATAATAAAGGGGATGGAACGGCTCCCCTATGAGGAAAGGCTAAAGAGGTTAGGGTGGTTCAGCTTGGAGAAGACATGGCTGAGGGGGGATATGATGGAGATCTATAAAATCATAAAGACTACAACAGGTAAATGTGAATCAGTTATCTACTTTTTCAGTCTGGGGGGGACGACACATCATGAAGTTAGCAAGTAGCACATTTAAAACAAATTGAAGAAAATTCTTTTTCACTCAACTCATAATTAAGCTCTGGAATTCATTGCTAGATGATGTCATTAGGGCAATTAGCTTATCTGGGTATAAAAAAGGTTTGGACAAGTTCCTGGGGGAGAAGTCCATAAACTATGTCATGTTGACTTAGGAAATAGACACTGCTTATTATCAGCATTAGTAGCATGGAACCTATTTAATGTTTGGGTACTTGTCAGATACTTGTATCTTGGATTAGTCACTGTTGAAAACTGGATGTTGGGCTTGATAGATCTTCAGTCTAACCCAGTACAGCAACTTCTTATGTTCTTTTGTTCTTAATGCCTCCGCTACTGCCTTTATTTATTTTTATTCAGATACAATTTGTATGCACAATGGACTGTGCATACAATATTTATCCACTAGGCAGGGGAAAATATTCACATCGTGGCTTTTGTCTGGCAAACTAAAAAATGTAGCCAGACAAAGCCTTTGTATATTGACCTCAAAGTTTTTAGGGTAAGATATTTCCACATAAGAAGAGTTCTGGGAGTTTTTTCACTTGCTGAGCCCTGATTTATTTAATTGATTTATAACACCTAGAGAAATCAATAAACCTTACCAGCCAGGTCACAGAGAGCAGCCAAAGTGGATATTTCAGTCTGTAAAGCAGATGTTTTATTTGGGGTATGGTCCATAGTACCATCGGAATTTGTAAAAGGCTCCTTTCTCCCATCTCTCTGCTGCATTTTCATACAGATGTTGAAATATGGACTTCATAAAGATTGATTCCAGCTGCTTCAGGTTTTGACAGGTCTGTGGGAAACACACGGGCCATCGGGAAATTTGGCAACAATTAGTATCTTTAATTACTGCTAAAACATCAATTGCCCTTGTTCAATTAGCACTGCTGTTTCAGGCATGGCAAACGCTGCAACTCACAAAATAAACTGGAAATTGATTTCCAGGCTTTTAATGTAGATGTGAAATTATTAACCTGACGAGAATGTCATAAAAGTACAGGCTCGCCATCAACAAGACATTCTGTAGTGATGTAATTGCCTTGGCGTTAGATTAATAACTTGTATACCTACATCTTGTACATCAAGTAGGAGTTACTCATTAAATGAAGCATAGAGAGCAAGAAACATGTTAACGAGACCTCTGGCAATTAGAAAGAAGAAGCACAGCTGAAAGTCCTTTTCTTCTCCAGTGGAAATGATGTGTCCAGGAGACTGGAAGACCAGGTCGGAATGGTTTTATACCTTCTTGATCTCGGTGTAATGACCCTATCTGGAACTTTAGGGTTTATGATGTTGATCTCAAGGAATCTATAGTTTGTTTTGGGTTTTTTTTAATCCCAGCATTGCCTGGCTTTTTAGCATACTCTCACTTTGGAGGGGCTCTGAGTATACTCGCCATGCTTTGCATCTGCTGTCTCTCTGCATGAATGGTGTCTCTGAGGGACTCCTACAATATGGTTCTGTTTTCAGAAAGAAAAATGGTTATAAACTGAAATACTTTAATGGTTAATCAATGTAGGAGAAATGGGTCTTTGGAGAGCACAGTAGGAGAAGAATTTAAATTATTCTTTTCTAACCAGTTTGGTGTATAGATGTTATCACCAGCTCTTTTTTAAAGAAAAAGTCCATTTATGTCAAAGTTATGAATGAATGACTGTATTTCATCTTTGCTCTGTCATAATAGGATTTCAAGTTTCAAGTTGTGCCCCCAAATTCCATCCTCATGTGTTCCCCAGAATATCTTCCGCCCTTCCCTGCATTAACACCTGGGGATTCTGATGGACTTTGTTTCCCCAGCCCCCCACCTCTGATGATCACCTAGCATACATTAAGGCATCTCTTCACCCTCCCCCTTTCCCCTCTCCCCCCATTCTCACTGCTTGAAGTGCAGCTCCCAGCTTCACTCTGGAAGGGTGGAACAGGCCAGCAGACTCCAGGCTCTCCATCTGTCGTACACGTCCCTGGGTACCAGAGCAGGAGTCGGAGCTGGGCACCATGGTAACAGCAGGGCTTCCGACAACTTGCTTTTCCAAGGGCACAGTCTGGCTCGCAAACATCATTTCTTTCAGCATGTATGCTTCGGGGAATCGTGACACAGATGACTCTGCTCTGACTGACTGAAACAAAAACAAACTTAATTCTTCATCTGTGCATGAAGCAGAATCAGCCAGGTCTCTGAACTCTGGAGGAATAGACAAGGGAAGATTATTTCCTCCTTTGCAAAGAGAGCGTAAAAGAATCCCCCATGGAGGCCTGCCACTGGTTACAAGATGGAAATGCCATGGGCACACTGTAGAGTTTGTTCATTTTGGAAGCAGAGAGAAATGAGTTGATGAATAGGATAAAATCAAAGAGTATGATAAAATATATATATATATATATATATGTGTGTGTGTGATGGAGATGAGATTCTTAAGGTCCATCCAGCCTGTCCAGTATATTTTCTGGTGCAGTGTCATAGACCCCAATTGATCTCTGGCTTTTCCTTCTTCACCTTTAGGGATCCACTGTGCCTATCCCAAGCCTTCTTGAATTTCATTCCTGTTTTTTGCCTCCTCTATCTCTCCTGGTAGACTGCTTCATACAACCATCAAATTATAGGAGATAAAGATAGCCTTTCAGATATATATTGCCTATTGGAGCTTTGGTGATTATCTGTTTTCCAACTTATGGGATAAAGGGATTCTGAAACAGAGAACACAAAGCAACAGTAATAAACTAGAATGACCAATAAAGCAAAACTCGGGGGATTTTCTTAAAGCATATTGTTCTGCTATTCAGCACCATGGACAGTTGTTGTGACTGAGCGACATGACATAAAATTAATAAGACTTTTCAAATCGTCGAAATGCGCTAAAAAGGAAGTTTATGAATTTATTGCAGTAAAGCACCTTGGAGAAAATATGAATATGTGGAATAAACACACAAAAGCTATGTGATATCAGGTCTGTGACCGGGGATGAATAGGAAACAGGGTTATTTTTCACAAATAATTCACAGGGTGGGAGCAGACAGTCTAGTTTATGCATTTTTCACTTTGGGTGCTTAACCATTTGCATGTCCCAGCCCATTCATATCCATTGGGGTAGGAGGTGCCATGCTCCCTGTAAATAAATCCCAGGTGGTATTTATGATTTGGCAAGTAAAGAGATGAGCATCAAAAATGGTGATGGAAGAAGAAAGGTTAAACAGGTTAGGGCTCTTCAGCTTGAAGAAGAGATAATGTTTATAAAAACATGAGTGGGGTGGAAAAAATACGTAGGGAACAGTATTTACACTTTCAGATAGTTCTAGGACTAGGGGACACTCCATGAAACTAATAGTTAGCAGGTATAAGACAATCTAGAGAGAGTATTTTTTCACTCAAGGCATAATCAAGCTGTGGAATTTTTTTTTGCTGGAGGATGTGGTCAAGACTTCTAGCATTGCTGAGTTTAAAAAGGGGGGTTGGACAAGTTTCTGCAAGGTGTTAGCCAGGTAAGCTTAGGGAAAGCCACTGCTTATCCTGGGGCGTGGGCAACAAGAAAAGGATCTACCCTTTGGGATCTGTCATGCCCTTCCTACAGATCCAGACTGGCCATTGTCGGAGGCAGGATGCTGGGTCAGAATGACCTTTGGTCTTGACCCAGCATGGCACTTCTTATGTCCTTATGACTGTATCAAAGATTTTAGCAACAACTTAGAAAAAGAGCAGGAGACCATTTTATGTTGATTTCCTTGTTTGTTGGCTGGAGGGAGGGAGCAAAAAGTAACAATTTCTCTCCTCCTTTCCTCTTCTTGTGTCCTCCTTTATTCCAGTCATATCCAGTTGTCTAGTTCAAAACTCCTGTGAAAGGAAAAGCAACTTTTAACAAAGGGTAATGTGTGCGGGAACAGACGGTGACATTTGCATAATAAAATGTAGAAAGGATGTTTGGCTCATGTATTTTTTAGAATGTTTTAACTCTAATTTTATTTAGTTTAAGAGGGGCATGTCACTCAAACCCAGATGGTCATTTATAAAAAAAAAAATTCAATTCTGTTTCATCCTTGCCTGTTATTCAGGGCTAAGTGGCTCCTTACAGCCCTGGAATACTGATGTGCATCCCATTTAATGTCAGAAAGAAAGCCTGATCAGCCACGGGATATTCTTAGCCTGCCTGGGTTTTAAGTCTGCTCTTCTTTTCTTTAATCAGAAAGGCTTGATGATGAGAGGAGACGGAAAATGCTCTGGATCATGGGGCCCTAGTCTTGGCTTTTGCCATCAAATACCTGTGTGCCTGTGTGGCCTTGAGAAAGGCTGTTACGTAGATGATGACAGAGGGAGGGTGATTTTTATAACTCCCAACTTTTGCTGACAATTTTGAAAATCCTTCCTGAATTGGTTGAGTACACATGGAATTGTGTACACACAAAAGCAAAACTTGTGCGTAGTAACTTATGCCCACAGTTTTGAAAATCTGAAAGTATGTGCATAGGTCATATCTCCACCCCCCAGCTTTGCCCTCTGGAACACCTACTCCCAGTGCATGTAAAAATATGTGTGAAATAGTTACTCGGGGACTTCTACATGCACTGGCTTCCAGTTGATTTTCAAAGCACCATTTACCGGTAAGGTGTGCTTTGAAAATAAGGCCCATAAGGGCCAACCGGCCCATCTAGTCTGCCAAGTGGTTTTCCTCTCTAGTTCTGTCACACTCTCTGTGTAAACGAGCACATAAACTTACCATCACTTCAGCCCACAACAGCTCCCCGTTCCTCAATTCCTCCATATCTTTTGCAAAGCCTCCCAATCCTGTTCCTACCGCTGCCCTTAGACTTCTTTAAATCTTGTTTCACTGCTAGCTTCAATCACCTCTGTCAGCTTACAGAAGCCACGGAGATCACCCGGATTCCGTGCATCTGAGAAGCACCTTTCAAAACCCTCCCCCAGCGTGCTTTATACGTTTTAGTGTAGCCGCACTCAGACACCTAAGGGTTGGAATGCGTGGCACCTGTGTAGCATGAGAGCTTCTGAAGGGGAAAAGGGGGGGGGGGGTGGGGGGAGTGTTGCCATGGTTGCTATTATCCAGTTAAAGCGGATGAACTGGGGCCATTAAGACCTCTCGCTGTACCAGGGCCCATGGTTTCCTGTGAGCCTGTGCAAGGACCACAAAATTCAGCCATGGCATTAGAACTGTCCAAATTCCCATGGAATCTTGGTGGGAGACTGGGGGCCAAGCCGAGTTGGTGAGGCCGGAGTTGGCCAGCGTGTGCGTTTGCAACTCTCTTTTCCCTCCTGAGCTCATGGGGCTGGCTCAAGGAAGAGGAGACTAATGATTCAAATTGATGCAAATGTGTCACCAAATTGCCACAGAGTTTCCAAAAACTTTGGTACAAAATTTTCTACTTCTTGCCACAGACTCTATCCCTGAGCTGCCACAGGAAACTGTGGGGCTATGGCTAATACCCCAGCGCGTCTTTTAACCCTCATATGAGATCTTGGGGTAGGTAACTAATTACCCAGCTCTCCAAAGTTGTGAGGTAACTCCAAAATTTGGGCTTCTAAAATTGTAAACATTTAGGACATTGTTACAGGAAATTTGTCAAATATTCAGCCAGTAATCATAGTCAGCTGTTGGCAGACTAAAAAACTGCCTGGGTAACAAGTTACCCCAGAGGAAACAATCTCATACCTTGTCACATATTTCATGACATAAGTCCAAGCTTATTGCTTCTATAATATTGTCCTTTGCACATCATGTCACTGACACAAGCATACAATGTCCCCAAATTTCAGCCAGTTATGATAAACAGTTTTCTGTCTGTGGATGAAAAACTGCACTCTAATCCCCCAGAGGAAAATTTCATTAAATCCTATGGAGAGATTCACATCCTCACCTCACATTTTGTGATGCAACTCCAAGGTTATAGTTTTGATTTGTTTGTCCTTGTAGGGCATTGTCACAGACACCACCAGTTATGCTAATTCCCCCAAATAAGCGATATGTCCTGGAAAAAGTTCTCACTGTGGATGAAAAGCTGCTCGTTTTTCCAGACGGACAAAAGATCCCTATGAGACTTTCCTATGCTTCCATCAAGGTAACTCAGATTATGCTATCAGTTTGGCCTTTTAGGATATCACTGACATCCATATGTAAAATATCGTCACAAATCAGATTGCCATAAAAAGATTTCTATGCATAAAAATCTGCTTGTTATTCCAGGCAGAAAATTGTGGGGTAATCAGTTACCCCATAATACCACATTGAGGCAATTTAATAACGGGTGAGATGAGTTAACACACCACCTCACAACTATTAGAGTTGAAAAGAACCAAGTGCTATAGGTTTTCAGACAGTTCCATATAATTTACATTCTCCCCCTTTAATCCACAGCCAAACAGCACATCATGCCCTACTAACCAGAGGCGAAACCCGGTCAAGAGTGCCTCCCAACACATCCGTGCACATTAATGCCCCTGAAATATTAGCAGATTGTGTTATGCAGAAAGTGGATAATTTTGTAACTGCCCACACTGCTCCAAAGTCAATTACCCACGGAATTTAGACCAGTTTTTTTTTCGAAGCAAACTTACGCACTGAGTTCACTTTGAATATTAGCCCAGGAAATTATCCACACATGTTCACACCAGCTAATTTGCACTGGCAGTTTTTCTGGGGGAAAATACACGCATGCTTTTGTAAATTTAAAAAATGTATGCATAAAGGCAAACCCCCCTTTAAAACCTCGCTCCACAGCAGGTAATCCAGCACACCTGTGAATTTTCTAAAAGGTCATTTCTATGGGTAAAGTCCTATTTTACTTAGGGAAAATGGCCCTCAAAAAGGGGTAGAAATCAACATTCTTAAATTTTGAAAGCAAAAGCAACTTGATGTGGCCTGGTTTTATCCCAAGAAACAGAAGAGGGAACATTTTCAGCAAGGTGCCCAATTACAAAGGCACTTGGAAACCAGCCCAGAAGCAATTTTCAAACACAAGGCACCCATATACATTGAGCTTCAAAATCAGGTTGTTATATGGGTAAGTGTATGTCTGTACATTTAAGTAAAGTAAAATGGGAGCATAAAGCGTGGCACATCAGTGGCATGCTGTCTACCCACGTCCCCTATTGAAAATGTAGGATTCGCATGTTCATCTAATACTTGCCCATGAAATGTCCATCCTCTGGAATGCCTTTTTTTTTTTTTAATGCAGTCGTTTGTGTGTGTTCTGAAAGTCTGCATAACTGAAAATCCACACACCCACCTATGGCCTAACACGGGTTAACTCTATCTATAACCACATACTAGGCAACTAAGTCTTTGAAAATGTATCCCTGTAAGTATAGGTGGAAAAACTTCTCTAATTTCTTTCGAGGTTTCAGTCAATAAGATGCCATCACAAAAAAAAGGACCAAAAATACCTCTTTTTTTTTTTTGGGTGACTATACTTACCCTGTAAGTATAGTCACACACTTCAGTGTGTGCAATAGGGCAGAGTTTCTTAAGCCGATCCTGGAGTTACCCCCTCCTGGTTTTCAGGATATCAACATTCAATATGCGTGAAATTGATTTGCATGCAATGGGGCTGGTGCAAGCCAATCTACCTCATGGATATTCATTGTGGATTTACTGAAAACCAAACTGGCTAGGATCCACAGTGTTTCCTCTATTTTTATCCAGACTGTGTGTGGATGTTCCCTATTCTTGCGCACATAACTTTTGCACATTAGTGGCAGGGGGCCGGGGAGGTTGACAGCAAGATGCTTTTTCTACCATAGTGCCACTACTTACTGCTACCACTAACCCACTCACTCCTTCATTCCCTCCATCTTTCTCTTCTCAGCCTCAGTCTCTTTTCTCTTCATTGCTATCTCTTCTCACTACTTCCCAATTTTTCTCACATCTTTCAGCTCTCCTCTAGCCTTCCATGCCTTTTGTCTCCCATCCCTTCCACCTCCTTCCTTATTATACCGTCAACACACCATCCGTCATCCAGATAATGCCTCCATTTCCATTCTTAATCCTTGTTGCCAATAATCTTCCACTTCCTCGCCTCCCCAGCATCTGTCCTTCTGCTGCCTTTTCATGGATAGACATGGCATCAGGAGGAAGATTCAGCATGGAGTTAACAGAGAGACGTAGTCTTTACCAATCTATTCAAATTCTTTGAAGGTATAAATATGTGGGAAAACGTGAGTCGGTCAACAAGGCGAATGTGGATTTTTCCCTCCATGAAAGATTCCTCAGTGAATTAAAGTCATAGGATTGCGTATTGTGAACTAGTAACTGGTTCAAAGATAGGAAATAGAGCAGAATTGCATGATCAGTTTTCCCAAGGGACAGAGGTAAAAAACAGAATGTTCCTGGGATCTACACTAGGACCAGGGCTCAACAAATTCATTAATGATATGGGAAAAGGGAGCAACGAGTGAGGTGATCAAATTTGCAGACGGCCTAAAATTATTTAAAGGAGTTAAAGCACAAGCAGATGGCGAGGCACTGCAGCAAGACCTTGCAAGACAGGGAAACTGCAAATCTCAATGGTAGGTTAAATTTAACATGAACTTGTGCCAAGCAATGTACATAGTGAAAAACAATCCTAACTATATGTATGCAATGCTGATTCCATATTAGGAGCTACCACTCAAGGAAAGGAGCTTGAAGCAGCCAAAATCCTCATTCCATAGGCAGTGGCTCTCTCTGGGGCAGGAAGCAGCACCTGCAGCTGTGGCCCTGGAGCTGGGGAGATGCTGACGGCTGAGCTGCCAGGGTTCAGGGCATGCAGGTGGCGGAGGGTCTTACGTGGACGCTGCAGGCCTGGGACGGGCTCTGGCCTGGAATCTGTGAGTGCCGGGAGAAGTGCTGCGGAGGGGGGAGGGGGTGGCAGGAGCAGTCCTGGGGGAAAACATGCCCGCGCTCAGGGAGAGCAGAGCAGGCAAGTGAGGGGGGAATCGCAAACTGGAAGGCGAGCTGAGCCTGCCAGTGAAGGGAAGCCTAACGTGCCGATGAGAGACAGGAATCGGTGAAGGGACGGCTGAAGCAAGCCTGCAGAGGAGGGCAGCTGGCTAAGGAGGGGGTGAGGAGGAACCTGTTGGGGCGTGGAGGGATGGTAGGAAGGAACTGGGTGGGAGGGGAACAGAGAAGGACAGGTCACTGGGAAATAGAGAGCAGAGCAGGCTAAGGGGATGTAGGGAGCTGGAAGAGGGGTATTAAAATTCAAAGTATGCCCATGCAGGAGGGGGAGAATTAAGACAGAGTGATGAGGAGAGGGGGAAAAGATGGGGTGAGGAGGACTAGGAGAAAGAATGGTGGTGACAGGTAAGGGTGTGGGAAGAGCCTTTGGTGTGAATGGGCTGTTGTGGGGGAATGGAATAGGAGGGAGTAGACTGGTGGAGGTGAGCTAGGGTTGGGGAGAAGAAAGACTGATGGGACTTCGAGTCTTCCCTAGCTTTTCCTTTTTTTTTTTTTTGCTGGATGCACTGTAATTTGGGTTGGGTTCAGCACCCCCCAATCATTTTCAAATGTTGGCTCCTATACCTTCAGCAGGCTGAGGCGCAGGGTGCGCGGCCCCCTTACAGAACTCTGCGTGGCCGCGCCTGCGCGCACCTTAAAGGGAACATTGGCCAGGAGGCAGCCCAGGACCAGCGGACGAAACACGGCATTGGTGGATTCTTGCTCTTTGATGCCTGGCCACACGCAGCACGCCCAGAGCTTTGATGGAAACCCTCTTCTGCACAGCTCTCTTGTGGGGTTTAACAGGGGGCGCCCTCTTCTACAGGCATCGGTAGCTTCCGGTCATAATAAATCAAATAGCAGTGCACAAACCCTTCCACATCTGCAAAAGAGACTTCTTTCAGGATGTACCGTCAACAGTAAAGTGGGATTTGAATTCGGCAGACCATGTGGTGTTCTGCAGACCGTGCATTCCTGATGGGAACGTATCTCTGGGTGTCGCCCTGTGGGAGACCTTAGTGCTGTAGAGAGAAGGTATTAGTTTTCCTGCCTTTCTAGGACCCAGAAGGATATCATGGTATGCTACAATCTATTGGTATTTCATTGGCTGCAGTTACTACAAATTTCAGCAAACTGCTTAAGAAATAGTCTCCTAAAAATAGACAAGCTAATTATATCTCAGGTAGGGTTCCTTTCCTCTTGATTTCGCTCTCTCTCTCTCTCTCCCTCCCTCCTCCCCCACCCCACAATTCATCTTTGCCTTTTAGCCATAACTCAGAAAGATAACATGTCGGAGAAGAAATATGTGCCAATTTCCCATAAAGAATCAGCCCTTCCAAGCATCGGTGATTCATTCTCTTCGTTTGTAAAATTTGTTATCCTCAACTCAGAATGAAAAAAAAAGAAATTATCCCCAATTTATTTTCCTGCCGTCCATGAATGTACAAATGGAAAAGCTCAGATGATTGGTGGCTCTGGGTTTCTGTAGCTCTCGGCCTGCCAGGAGCCAGATCTCTGCATCTCTAGGGCTTCCGCCGCCTGCCTCCTTCATAGCCTAACGTGCAAAGCCCCTTCCAGCTTCAGGGTCCAGCCCCAACTCGACCAGTCAATTCTTCAAGGAAGAGCTGGCCCGCATGGTGTTCAGCACCGGCAGTTTCTGGACGTTCCTGCAGGATCTTAGCTCGGGAGGCGGCGTCCTCCAACGTATGTAATGCAGGATCCCCCCAGGCACAGGAGACTACCTCATCCTTTGCATCTGACATATGTTTCTGGGAACTTCTGCAGTATATCCTGCTGCTGGTGTGGAGCTATATCTTCCATGCTACCTAAGGAGTCATTTTGCATTGACCTGATGAATGAACGATAACTCTAGGAAGCCGGTCACAAATGAGTTAAGTTAGTCCAGCAGAAACGTCTCCTGGTAATTGGGCTGCCAGTTTTCATTAGATGGACTAGCATGGTGACTGCATTACTTAGTCTTAATATTTTTTTAAGCCATTGTTTTCAAGATCCATTGCTTGGAAATAGGTCGGGCACGGTCTGACCTGGATATAGCTGTAAGCAATAGCTGATTAAATGTAGAGTTTGTAAGGTACTTTTGCAAAGGGGACAATGGAGAGAGAGAGAGAGAGAGAGACCTGTTTAAAGAGACATGCTGAGGGAGAGGCCTGACAGTGGGACGGCCTCATTTAGTTGAAGCTGACCATGGAGAAATGAAGTTAAAGTTTTATCAAGAAAGTGAATTTGCCCATTTTGTGACTCATCGAATCGGACCCACCCCTCCCATTGCACGCAAAAGTAAAAAAAAAAAAAAAAACCTCCGAAACCATCTCTCGCCTCTCCTGTTCCTACATTAGGAGTTTATGTGGCTTCCTGAATGTTCACCAGAACTGTTCCTTTCTTCCTGCGAGGACTCCTTATTCTCATTTTGAACAGAACAGGGCCCTGCAGCAAGAAGGTGGCGAATCGCTTTGCCATTTATCTTTTATCTTTGCATGGAAAGTTGAGAAGTTTGTCACCTGGGTTGCTGTTTCGTTTTCAGTGAGGCCCCCATGCTCCTGGTCCATGCTGCCAGGACCAATCTCAGCAAAGCACCCCCTGCACGCAGCTCTCTCTCTTTCTGAATACTTCCTACGAGCCGGGCACTGTCTAGAGGCCTCCTAAGCAATTATTGCGCAGTAACTCACAATTACTCCAGAGCTATTGTTTTTATTAGGAAAAAAAAATCAAGCCACTAGGACTTGCCAGCATTAATTAAACAAGTTCCATTGAGAACTCTCTGTGCCCGAGACAATATAACGTCACTGGATCTGATGCAGGTTTCTGGGAGTCCCTGCAGGGTCATGCAGCACAGGAGACCATATTTCCTAGCACTGGTTATCTTCTATTTATTTTGTCTTTGACCCAACACTTTCTGGCTGCTCATTTGGGTTTCCAATTCCCATCAGAACCAGGACTGGGATCTGGAACCATTATTTATTTATGGATTTATTTTGACTTCTTACCTGCCAAAGATTTGGAAAATGCTCCCGGTGGGATGCACTTTAAAACATCACATAATGATGCAAAATTCAAAAAATATATTATTAATATAAATGCAATGCTGCATAAATATTTGCAACCCACCCGTGTATAATTCCCCTATTTTATGTTCCCCCCCCCCCCTAACTTTACTTCATTAAATTAAATTACTTTAGCTATTGCAGTGAAAGCCGTCCTGCACTAGGGCTCCTCCTGGACCTCTGCAATCCTATGCCCTGAATCCGGCCACTAGATGTCACCATTGCACAATGACTATGACGCTCTTTTCCCACCAGTGTTTGTGAGCGCTGCCTCCACTGCATCCCCGGGCCCGGCCTACCCAGAATGGAAAACCAGATCCACAAATGAAACCCAGGTTCCTATAACAGTGCACAGAGTTTCCATCCAGCCACCAGAGCAGCCCTCTGATGCAAGTTTCTGAGAACTCCTGCAGGATCTCATGGCGCCAGCAAAAAAATGGCCTATTTATTGTAGATTTCTGGGAATTCCTGCAGAATCTCATGGCACAGAGGGCGACGTCTTCCATTTCATCAAATGCAGATTTCGCAGGGTACCTGCAGGGTCTCATCACCCAGGCGACGACATCCTCCATTGTACCCAATGCTGATCTATGGGAGTCTCTGCAGGACCTCCCAGTGTCTTTCCTCTGTGCCTAATTCAAATTTTTCGGGAGCTGCTGCAGAATCTCACACCACAGGATAAAACACGTCAGCACCTGCCTCTGGAAACACAGCTGTTCCCGAATGCGCCGTTGCACTCTAGTTTAAATTCTGCAGATAGAAGGGATGTGTGTGGCCCTTGAACTAATGCTTTCTACGCATGAAAGGTGGGGGAAAAAAATCCAGTTTCAGAAAGGCGGCGAGCCACCTGTTCCATCAGTTATCAGCTCAGCCTGCTGACACAGGGGCAGGGAGCGCAGGCACTTTAAATGTATAAATCTCAGTTAAAGACAAGTGTCTGTAAAGTCTAAATTATACAGTATCAAATCCATCACTGAACAGCAGAGAAAGAGGAAACCCAAATCTGTGAACTGCATTTAATGAGCAAAAGCTGCCGCTCACTCACCTCTGCAGGAACGCCGCGCTGTCACTTTTGCAAAGTTTATTGTCTATACTCGATTTTCTGCTTTAGAGATGTTAGTTTTCCATCTCTCCTTTAAACAGCCTTGTCTGGCTTTCATCAGGGAGCCACTCTGTGCCACCTGTTTTATTTTCAGCAGCGCTTACTGCTGTCTCATGCATGATCTCACTGTCCTTCTGGAACTCCTCAGGAACCCATCCTGCTCTTCTTGGTCCTTTGAACCTGGTTTTCATCAGGGATCCATCATGCATGTCTTTCCTCCAGACTCCTTCCCGGCTAGCTCTCATCAGGGAGTCCTTGCACACAGTTAATTATCCCGTCCCCCTTTCCCATCTTGCTCTTATCAGGAAGCCATCCAGCAGCTTTCTGTGGCTGGAAGAACAGGCTGCAGCTCCCACAAGTGCCACTTTCAGTTCTTTTCTTGAGCTGGCCCACATTGGTGTTATATTTAGCCCAGTCCGTTGCTCAAGGGCTGTGACTACTCTGGAAACACTTCCAACGCTGAGCTGCTAGAGGAACATCTGCCTGAACTCGGGGGTCATGAGAGAGCGCAGAGCAGGTGAATACATGTTCCATAAATATCCAGTCCAGAAACACCCACAGCTTTTTCAGCTTGTAATTAAAGCCCTTCCCCCTCCCTTCCACTAACATTTGTTAATTAGGTTACTAAAGAGGTGGAATGTCATCAATCTTTTGATGCAACGCTTGTTGGCATGGAAACAAAACACTCATCTCTCTTTTTATCAATTACTGTATTGTACTCCAGCTCAGAGGTTAGAATGATTTTAACAGAAATTGTATTAAGAGCTGGAAGACTGTGTGTGTGTGTGTGTGTGATAGTGTGAACGTCAGGACGGTTGTGTGTGTGTGTGTGTGTGTGTGTGTGTGTGTGTATATTACATCGTGTATTATAATCTCTGTATGTTTCAATAGGAGATGGGGAGCAAAATATTTGTGAACCAAAATCAAAAAGCGTGAAAACCTGAAGTGGTGGCCCTGACAAATGATCCACCCCAAATAGCGCATTTCACCTTAAAGTCTGGACTGTTTACAGAAACCTGTTCTCCGGGATCCGCTGATGTGCATTCCCTCTTCGTGAATTTATTTTCAGGAGAACTTTCTGGGGGGCCAGTCTTCAAAACTGAACATTTCATTAAGTTAGCCAGACAGGACTTATCCGGCTAACTTAAATGGGATATTCAGCAGCGCATAACCGGATATTCAGTGGTCGCTGCTTATCCGGCTGAGTGGCACTAGATATCAGGCTCCCCATGTTTAGCTTTTTCTTTCTCTGCTGGCTCATTCCCCCAAATATTTCACCAGATTTTGACTGCGCAATCTGCGAGGCAATATTTAAACCTTCCAGCAAGTGGAGCGATGAGCGCCCGGGGCTCTTTCAGGCCCGGCACTGTGTTGGGTGGGTGTGCGCTCGCTAGGGCTGCGCCCTGCTGCCTCTCCCGCTGGACCACATCACGGAGAAGCAGAGGCTGTTTGCTGGGTGATGATCGCTGCAAATGATAATGAAACGCTGAAAATTAAGTTAAATTGTGCAGAAACGAAGGAGGATTGATACAATAAATTAGCTCAGTGGTGTGCATCATACATCATCCTGTACACTGGTACAATTTATTACAGACAATAGCAGGCGAGGAATTCAGGACACGTAATTGTCAAAATAAAATATTAATGCCATGCAGTAGTTTGTCAGGCATTTAGAACGGTGCCATCTGCATTAAGCACTGAGACAGGACCTGGGTAAGTTTTAACACAGACGCATATTGTATAACTGATTGTTTACCCAGTTCTGGTAAGCTCCAAAGAGTGGCAGAATTTGCTATTGAAAGAAATGTGTGCGTGGGAGCAGCTTTTGTTGAGTCATGATCAACCACTATTCTGCTGTAAGGTGGTTAGAAATCAAGGACAGGGATGCTCTCGATGGCAGCTGGGCCTGATTGAACAACCACAGCTAATCACCCTCATTATCATCTACATAAATATGGTTGAATGTACCATCCCCAATATGGATAATCTGGTTTAATCATCAGGACTATTTTTACCATTTTAGCTTTATTGCCAATGCGCTACCTGTGCTACCACTGAAATACATTACCATTTTCTCTGTCCTACCACACACGCATGTCCGCACTTGACTCCCTTCTCACCTGATTTTATTTGCATTTGATTCAATGCATAGACTTCAAAATAGGCTTTCTGGACTCAGGGATTCATTTTTGCATTCTTTGAGGATGCCAAATTCTTTATCACTTCATGCTTCTACTTACTGAGAAAAATGGACTCTGGTGAAGACAAAACCAGAAATTGATAGTACATGAGATGTGTTGGTCCTTCCCTTGACAGCGGTGCCTCTTTGATCAGCGGGATTTTAGCATCTTCATCCTGCCTTCAGAACAGGCTTCTATTTCCTGACTGCCAACGACCAACGCCCAGAAGCATTTTATATGAACATCCACGACCCCCATTGCCTTTGATAACTCTAACCTTGGTCCAATGAAGAGGGATCAAACCTCTCAAGAATCTGCTTTTCTTCCAGATCACTATGGCTACCTCACTCACTCTCTCTCTCTCTCTCTTTCTCTCTCTCAATGTCAAGAAACTTTCTTGGCAATGCAATTTGTACATGTGTTGCCAAACTAATACATAAAGGAGGCCATTTTTACAAATCCATGTAATGTAACTTTAACTCCAGGATTCTGCTAATTCTTTCTCTCCCTCTTTCTCTGCATATTTCTTCCTTACTCTGTACAGTACTCCAGGCCCATCGTCTGTAAAAATCTATTCTCTCCCTTAGTGCACTTTAAATAAACTGCAGTCCTTCCTCCAACAACAAAGGAAGACTCTGCACACCCCCCCTCCCCCACCATGTTACCCAATGCATTATTGTCTCCCATTGCTTTGAAAGAGAATCCCATTAAAATGGAATGCTATTTAAATATGCATTTAACGTTTTGTAATTAAATTCAACATGCTGGAGCCTTCCATTATCAAACTTCCTTCCTAATTTGTCCAACTAAAAAAAAAAAAAAAATCAGGAGAAATGTTCGAGAGCGCACACGGTGGGAATATTACTGAAAGCCTGTAGATGGCTCAGGTTTCCTTAAAAATGCAGAGGGCCTGGATAGCTAATAAACACAGCAACAAAGCATTTGTCACAAAGCTAATTTTATTAAGCAGATCTCAAATGGCTAATTTTCTTTTTACTAATGAGCAAATTAGTTGAATCTCTGATCTGCTCTTGAGGCCCTCACACCAATAAAACATGAGGGACAGCTGCATTCCTTCTGAAGCTGGGCAAATATCGTTGGGGCTGGAGGGGGAAGCAAGGGCTATTAAATGCAGGCTCTGTTTCGGCTTGGAGCCCATTGCCCCGGGGCAGAGCAGAGAATGACTGCTACGATAGGCTGGCTAGTGCCTCCCCTCTCCCAGGCCTTGACGTGACGGATAGGCAGCGCCTATGATTGACTGCTCCCTGTACAGCACCTGAACCCCACACCCGGTGCTCACAGAGAAGGAGACTTGGGAAGAGAGCGAGGGAAGCGGGCGTCTCCTGTCCACAGGAAAGTCGGGGAAGGTTCTGAAGTGAGACGGAGGCAGCTTGAGACTTCCCTCCCTCTTCGCCAGCCAGGGATGGGTTAAAGATGTGGTCAGAGAGCAAGGGTAAGGGAGTGGGGAAAAGTGGCGCACCCCCTTTGTGAAACAACACCACTGCTGAGTCCTAAAGCAAGTAGGAATAAGCTTGGGCCCAGGTATCTTGGGCCTTCAGAATCTGGTGCCGAAATTCAGGCCTGGCCCCAATCTACTCTAAAAATAAGAAAAGCGTGGTAGAAAAGTAAACAAAATTTCCGAGAGGGGGAGGAAAGTCACAAAAGAGAGAGAGAAAATGGAAGAGTTCCAAAATTGCCAGAGAAGCCTGCAGACGATGAACTTTGCAAGTCAAGTGTGCGGAGAGTTTTCCTACGGCTTTGCCCATGAGTCAGAAGGGGGAGGGGGAGACGGAGAATTTCGGGACAACTGGCCCGGGCCCCACACCGCCCGTGCGTCAGCCCTGTGGGAGGCTGCTCACTGGGTTCCTGTTCTTAGCTGCTGCCTCTGTTGTACCTATTGTGGTAGCTAAAGCCAGAAGGATTCTGGGCTGCATAGAGAGGAATTACCAGTTAGAAAAAGGAGGGGGTGATGCCTTTGCCCAGGTCCTTTTTATGAGGCCTCACCTGGAATACTCTGTTCAGTTCTGGAGCCCGTGTCTCAAAAAGGATAGGGACAGGATGGAGGCGGTCCAGAGAAAGGGGGACCAAAATGATATGGCGTCTGAAGACTTTTGAGGAGAGACTGAAGGATCTGTATATTTACACTCTGGAAGAGAGGAGGTGCAGGGGAGATACGTTGCAGACCTTCAGATACCTGAAAGGTTTTAATGATGCACAAACTTTGAACCTTTTCCGAAGGAAAGCAAACTGCACCACTAGGAGTCATGATATGAAACGCCAGGGGGGAGGGGGGACGACGACGACTCAGAACCAACACCAGGAAATATTTCTTCACGGAGAGGGAGGTGGATGCCTGGAATGCCCTCCCAAAAGAAGTGGTGAGGACAAGAGCAGTAAAGGAATTTTAAAAGGGCATAGGGTAAACATTGCAGATCCCTACAGACTTGAGGTTGGTAATGAAGAAAAAGGGTAAGCAATGTTAGCTTTAGATATAACTTTTCTGCATGGGAGTAATCTGCACCGAATAGCAGCTATCACCTTTTACAGAATGCATGGGGGTAACCTGCACAGTGCGGCAGTTACTACCATAAGCCACGTGCTGGGCAGAGTGGATGGACCATTTTGTCTTTATGTGCCATCATGGCTACTATTTTATGTTACTATGTTGTGTTGTGGGCTAAACCTGGCGGAGGAATTGCCAGGTTTAGCCTCCACTGCAGCGCTAAAGCCAATGAATCTGAACCACCCAATGAAACAGCTAACGGGAGAGGGTGATTATGGTGGGGGTAAGACTGGAAGTGGTCATGTGACTCAATACTAACTTTCCTAAGGAGGAAGGAAGGACCTGCGACTGGCCCAAACTGTCCAGATTTGTGGTGAGCTAATCCATCTCTTCCAGGCTTACACCTATACACTGCCTTCCTTAGTATTAGATGCAAACGCAGTTCACAAGTAAAAATGCAAACATATGCTTCTATAGTATCAACTAATCAGCAAAATACATAAAATGCAAAATCAAAAGTTAAATTCCTCTGACAAACAATCAAACCCCATCCCCATAATGATTGCCAAGCAATAACTGAATCTATAACTTCCAAACCAGCCATTTCCCAGCTGTTCCACCCATGAGAATGTCCTCGTACATTGAGCGGTTCCATACAAGAACATTACTAAAAATAACTCTTTGAGAACAGAGAGAGAAAGAGGCTGGAGTGACTCCAGCAAGCCAACAACAGATTTTGTTTTCCAAGCAAAAACGTTTTCTGGCAGAATCAACAGCAGAGCTGGTGACTGTTGGTGCTGAACGGCAAGTTCTGGAGCCAATGTACGGTGCACTCACTCACCCTCCTGTAAGTGACTTATGCAATGCATGTAACCTCGCCCTCCCTAGGGGCACGAGGCAGAGCATGCACAATGCACTCAGAGTCTCTGCAGCAAGGGCTTAGCAGTGGGCTTCAGTAGTGAAATAGCAGAGGGTGCTGCCAAGTGGGAGCCAGGTGGTGCATTGATAGAAAATCATGTGTGATCTCTGTACAGGAATAGCAGGAAATGCTGAAGGACAGGACTGAGGAGCACGGGCATAGCCGTGTGTAAGGATGTCTCAATGCTGGAGAAGCAGACACTGCTGCAGGGCAGGAGTGAGGTTCATTGGCAGAGTTGGGGGGGGGGGTGAGAGGATCTCACAGGGTGCTACATGTTAGACATGAGGTGCATTTGCAGAGCTGTATATGAGGATGTCTTAATACTGGAGCAGCAGAGGGTGTTCAAGTTAGGTGTAGTGGCAGAGCTGTGTGGGGGGCTCAATCCAGGAAGAGCTAGGGTGAGGGATGTGCATTGGCAGGGCTGTGTGTGGGTCTCAGTATTGGAATAGGGGGTAGGGATGTGAATCATTTTAGGACGATTAAAATTATCGTCCGATAATTTTAATATCGTCTTAAACCGTTATGGAACACAATACAATACAGATTCTAACGATTTATCGTTATAAATCGTTAGAATCGTGAGCCGGCACACTAAAACCCCCTAAAACCCACCCCCGACCCTTTAAATTAAATCCCCCACCCTCCCGAACCCCCCCCAAATAACTTAAATAACCTGCGGGTCCAGCGGCGGTCCGGAACGGCAGCGGTCCGGAACGGGCTCCTGCTCCTGCATCTTGTCGTCTTCGGCCGGCGCCATTTTCCAAAATGGCGCCGAAAAATGGCGGCGGCCATAGACGAAAAAGATTGGACGGCAGGAGGTCCTTCCGGACCCCCGCTGGACTTTTGGCAAGTCTCGTGGGGGTCAGGAGGCCCCCCACAAGCTGGCCAAAAGTTCCTGGAGGTCCAGCGGGGGTCAGGGAGCGATTTCCCGCCGCGAATCGTTTTCGTACGGAAAATGGCGCCGGCAGGAGATCGACTGCAGGAGGTCGTTCAGGCGCCTCGCTGAACGACCTCCTGCAGTCGATCTCCTGCCGGCGCCATTTTCCGTACGAAAACGATTCGCGGCGGGAAATCGCTCCCTGACCCCCGCTGGACCTCCAGGAACTTTTGGCCAGCTTGTGGGGGGCCTCCTGACCCCCACGAGACTTGCCAAAAGTCCAGCGGGGGTCCGGAAGGACCTCCTGCCGTCCAATCTTTTTCGTCTATGGCCGCCGCCATTTTTCGGCGCCATTTTGGAAAATGGCGCCGGCCGAAGACGACAAGATGCAGGAGCAGGAGCCCGTTCCGGACCGCTGCCGTTCCGGACCGCCGCTGGACCCGCAGGTTATTTAAGTTATTTGGGGGTGGGGGATTTAATTTAAAGGGTCGGGGGTGGGTTTTAGGGGGTTTTAATGTGCCGGTTTTTCGATTTTTCGATTTTTTAACGATTTTTCACGATATTTTACCCCCCCAAACGGCAACAATACGATTCCCTCCCCCTCCCAGCCGAAATCGATCGTTAAGACGATCGAGGACACGATTCACATCCCTAATAGGGGGTGCTGCAAGGTAGGACTGACGTGCACTGCCAGAGTTGATTGCAGGGGGTCTCAGAACCAGAACAGGAGGGGGTACTGCATAGCCCAATGAGGGACAATAGCCCATAGGACAATAGGGACAATAGCCCATGGGCTGCTGATTAGTCAGAAGTTCTGCCACTTACAAACTGTAATGAATCTCCCAGACATGGATATCTTTGCTCTTTTGGGTGTGTAAACCAGTAACACAACCAAGGCACTCATGTGATTGCAGGAAGGATGGATGCAGAAAGGTATAGTTTTGATTCCAACTTGCCCCAATCCTTTCCTACGCGCTTCTGTCTTCAGAACTTCCGTTGCTTTCTTATTTGTCAGTAGAAAGCTACAGGAAGGAGCCAGCAGGGATGATCAGTGAAAGGACAATCATCCTGGGGTCCATTTTCAGCTGCTATCCGGCCAGAAAAGTTAGCTAGATAAGTTTGTCTGGCTAACTTAGCTGGGCTATTCAGTGCTGCAGCCATGCCGCTCAATATACCCAGCTATCTTAAAGTTAGCCAGGCAAGCTCTACAGCACAACTAGAGTTGGCCAGATTAGTTAACTGAACATAAGAACATAAGAAATTGCCATGCTGGGTCAGACCAAGGGTCCATCAAGCCCAGCATCCTGTTTCCAACAGAGACCAAACCAGGCCACCAGAACTTGGCAATTACCCAAACACCAAGAAGATCCCATGCTACTGATGCAATTAATAGCAGTGGCTATTCCCTAAGTAAACTTGATTAATAGCAGTTAATGGACTTCTCCTCCAAGAACCTATTCAAACCCAGCTACACTAACTGCACTAACCACATCCTCTGGCAACAAATTCCAGAGCTTTATTGTGCGTTGAGTGAAAAAGAATTTTCTAGGGATGTGAATCGTTTTTGAACGATTAAAATTATCATCAGATAATTTTAAAATCGTCCTAAATCATTAGAGTGCACGATACAATACAAATGCCCCCGATTTATCGTCAAGGGCATTTGTATTGTACCATTAAATAGGGCACGGGAATTATTTGGGGGAGGGCGGGAAAACCGGCACACCAAAACAACCCCTAAACCCACCCCGACCCTTTAAAACCAATTCCTTACCCTCCCCCACCCTCCTGAACCCTCCCCCCCAAAATGTTAAATTACCTGGTGGTCCAGTGGGGGGGTCCTGGCGCGATCTCCCGCTCTCGGGCCATCGGCGCCATTTTGGCTGCCACTAATTAAAATGGCGCAGATGGCCCGATAAAAAAAAAAACCCACCCGACCCTTTAAATCGACCCCCCTTAGCCTCCCCCACCCTCCTGACCCTTTTTTTTTAGGGAGGCCCGCGCCGCTAAAAAAAACAACCCACCCGACCCTTTAAATCGACCCCACCTTCCCAACCCCCCCAAAACCTTTTAAAATTACCTGGGGTGCGGGAGCCTGTGAAGGAGGGACACGCTGCGAGTGGTGTCAGCGTGTTTGAGCGAGCCACGGCCAAAGAGGACGCAAGGAAGGGAGCTTACCCCGTTCTCTGAGACATCTTGTCCCGCCTACCTCTGACGTCATCTCTGAACACCGGCCCTATTTAAAATCGAGGGCTGCGGCGCGCAGCCGCCGGCGCGCCCCTGGAAGATTTTTTCAAATTCTCAGAAGTGAAACTTCTGTGAACGAGAGAATATCGATGGGAAGAAAGAGGAAGGCTAGAATGGTGATCTCAACCCCGGTCAGGAAAGAAGCCTCAGGACCAATGGATCAACACCTTGTGAGACTGGTGAGTCAGCCTCCTAGAGAGGTGATACCAGATATTTCGTTTTCCTCTGGTGCTTCCTCAAGTCCGGCCTATAACCAGACTCCCAATGATTCTGCTGAGGGCAATGGGTTTCAATGCCCCAAGTATGCTAGCAATGACATCTGCAGCAGCCCCAGCAGACCCACTAGTCGGCCAGGAAGGACTTTATGAGACAAAAGTGGTGGGACATGATAATCATGAGAATTTAAATGAAGAAAAAGTTAATCCTGAGAATATAACACTAGTGGATGTATGGAGAGCGGTAACAAAATTGGAGAAGATGTTATCTTCTTCCATGAGTCAGTCCTCCAATTTCTCAAAAGAAACTGGGAAAACCTTGGATGATTATGGAAAAAGAATTCAACAACTAGAAACACAATGTGGATCAGCCTCAAAACAACTATCAACTTTGCAAACCACTGGGTCAGCCTTTATGAAAGACTCCCTAATGATGTATAGAAAAATGGAGGGTTTTGAGAATGCCATGAGAGAGAGAAATTTAAGGTTTTTGAACTTTCCTTTCACAAGGTTGTTATCTGCCCAAGAGTTATTTGGTAAATACATCAAGGAAAATGTGGGTATCACTAAAGATCTAATTATATCCAAAATGTATTATATTCCAATAAAAAAAAGAGAGAAGTATTGTTACCTGAAGGGGAAATTGAAGTGTTAACTACAGATAGCCCGAACTTAACGGCTTTTCTTGAGGCCTCAGTGGATGACATTCAATCCAGAGCCACTTTAATAGTGGAATTTAGTCTGGAGCAAGATAAAAATATAGTACTCCAGAAGTACTTTAGAAATAGAGAATTAAACTTTTGTGGCTAGAAAATCCAGGTATTCCCGGATGTATCGAGGGATACTCAAGCAAGACGGAAGCAGTTCCTTTTATTAAGACAGAAGGTGTTGTCCCTAGGGGCATCCTTCTATCTTAAGTTTCCCTGCAAGTGTTTAGTCACTTTTCAGAATAATAAGTTTGTTTTCCAGGAACCGAGTCATCTTGAGGGTTTTCTTATAGATAAAGGTGGGCAAGACAATGTTTACAACCTCCGAAATTGGGAATGATAGACTGGTGTAAATGTAAGTCTCTTCTCCTTAGTATACTCATTGTGTTGAGTTAATTTCTTTTGATATATTATCCTAGGATGGCTCCCCATATAGTGGGCTGGTTATGTTTGGTTTATATATTATTATTGTAAAAGTATTTCCTTTTGAATAATGATGTGTAAACCATTCTTTTTCCTTTTTCATGTGCATTGTAAAAATGACAAGAAATTTAATAAAGTATAAATTAAAAAAAAAAAAAAATTACCTGGGGGCCTCGGGGAGAGGAGAGATCCAGGGGGGCCTCGGGAAGAGATTTCCCATTCCCAGGCATCAGCTGTTCTAAAAACGAAATGGCGCCGATGCCCCTTTGCCCTTACCATTGCATCTCTATGGCTGTTCCCTGGTTTTGTTTATTTTTCAGAAAGGAAGGCCTCTGGGATCTCTGGATGGAGACCTGGGTTCAGAAAAAGAGAAGGAGACAGAGAGGACTGTGGCTGAAACGGTGCAGACAATGTCTGGGTACCTGTTCACGGTTTTGTGTTTCAGAGAGATGAGTTTTTCCCACCTTCCTCATCTCATGTTTTGGTCTCCCCTTTTGAAACATATAATTTTTCCAGCCTTCCTGCATCCTCAGCAGGAAATTCAGTGTATGTGAACTGGGGGGGGGGGGGGGGGTGTTCCTCAGCCTGAGATGAGGGAAGGAGTGAGTAAGAGTCAAGGTGTTGCCTGGACCTAGGAGGAGGTTCGTTTTCACCTCAAGGAGATTCAAGGAGAAGGAGGAGTAAGGAAAGTGCTTATCAACTACTGTGAGTGAAGAGAAAAAGAAGACCTAAAGGAGAAGTAGCAATTGGACCTGTTTATGAAATCTCTAAATTGACTACAAAACTGTCCCCTATCAGGCGAGAGGGAGCTCATAAACTGCCCTGACGTTG
This sequence comes from Rhinatrema bivittatum, assembly GCF_901001135.1. Taxonomy (NCBI): domain Eukaryota; kingdom Metazoa; phylum Chordata; class Amphibia; order Gymnophiona; family Rhinatrematidae; genus Rhinatrema; species Rhinatrema bivittatum. The sequence continues at coordinate 24,006,883 of NC_042626.1, read as the reverse complement.
ACTGGAGAAGAGAAATGTGCTGTATTAATTGGAAAGTATTTGAGCTCCGTATAAATTCAGTGGTGAGAATGAAGGTCGCCAGCTGCATCTGTAAAGAACTTTCATCAATGTCAGGTTCATCAGCAAAAGTCACGCTGGAAACCATCCAATGCTTCCAGCGTGATATGATTACACGTGATCTGTGGTCGCTAGTTCACCTGAACTTTAACTTGACATTTACTAAGAGCAATGCCCCAGGGCCTAGATCATCCCCCCCCACTCAAAGACGCAATGGGAAGACTCGTACTGAAAAGACTATTTGAGAAGGGGTTCCTGGTGGGGGGGAGGGGGGCTTTATCCGGGACTGTCAGCCCAGGGCTTACACGTGTAACTGCTGAATAAAACCCAAAAAGGGACCCAATGAACAGTGCAGTGTTTGCACTGCCTGCTTGGCACCAGTTTTCATTCTGGTCTTCCTGCCGGGCAAGCTCATTAGCCCTTCCCACACGTCCTCCCCCTTCCAGCTTATGGAATTTTTGGTTTTTTCACCATCTTGTTAGAAATCGTTATCTGGAGAGCAGTCAGTAAAAAACCAAAATCACTTAATGCAGGGCGAAGAAGCCTCTGGGGAGGGGGAGTCGGCTGAAGGCAGCGCTTCGCCGGCTCCCGATGTTTGCGGCCGTCGAGTCCCCTTCACCCATCACTGCGGTGGCCGGGGGTGGGGGTCGGCTGGCGTTTGTTGGCAGAGCACAGTTTAAGTGGTTACGATTTTGACCGATTTGGGGGTTCCCCCCCCCCCCTGTTTCGGGTATTCGTGCCTCCCCCCTGGGGAAATCCATCCTTTTACAATTTGGCAAGGCTTTCTTTACCGACTGAATCCCCAAATAAAAAAACAAAACGGTAAGGAAAATTCCTCCCCCCCCCATGATGTTTAAAAAAAACAAAAAACGCCATCCTGGAGGTAGCTGGGCTGAGAGAGGCAATCATTGTCAGTGGTGGGGGAGCAATCAGTGGTGCAGGCGGGAGATAATGTCGGACTGGTCCTGCTCTCTCAAGAGTCCTCCAGAGTACGCCTGAGTGATTGGAAGTGAACCTCCCGGGAGACGACGAGAGCTAATGAAGCCACAATGTCTGCGTCTCCTTCACTGTCCATTCCCGCCGCCACCCCCCTGACTTCAAGACTCTCGCTTTCTACTTTCCGCGGGCCTTCGCTCGTTTTGACAATTCACATTACTTCCCCCCCACCCCCATGAATATAAAATAATAAAGGGAGGGTGCGGAAGACTCATTCAGCCTTTGCTGCAGTGCAGACAGAGCATGCAACTTTCCCACTGCTGTTTGGTGGAAGCGCGCCCTGATGGGTGGAGGCAGGGCCAAGATTTAGGAAAAAGAGAGAGGCTTTCAGCTCCGCCCCGGATCTTGTTCTCGCGCGACTGCTGGCAAGTCCCGTGAATCTCCCCGGGCCTCGGCTCCGTCACTGATCCTGTGTGACCCTGCAGTGCCTCCATTCTCGTCCCACCTTTGCCACTGATCCCCTCTGGGACACAGGGCAGGTCATCTTTCTCCCTGTGCCTCGGCTCTTACCCCAGCTCTCTCACTGACTCTCTGGGGCGGCCTTGGACATCTTCTCACTGGCAGTTTATCCAGTTTGGCTGAAATGATGTCCATAGCCTTGCTGCTTCTCTGCTTTTGGAAACCCTTCAGCGGTCCGCAGACTTCTGGAGGGGGACTTCTACCCCAGAGTTGCTTGCTTGCTTGCTTTTGAAATGTTGCAGACAATACAGTCTTGAGTATCTCGCCTCTTTTTGGATGAAAGGAGGATTAGCAAGTCGTATCATTTTATATATATAAACCAGAAAAGAGAGAGACTGGGGAAATCACATTTAAGCCTTACTCTGTTTCCGAAGACCACCTGCAGGCTGGAGCGTCCCGCTGCTGTTTTAGCTGACAAGACACCTGACCTATTCACCTGCCCTGTCCTTGCTTATGAAGTAAGCATTTAAGCCTCATAATATTTTGCATTGAAAATTTCTCTAAAGCAATGTCTGCAAGAGGTGTCACATACTTAACCGACGACATCATTGCTGGAAATCAACACAGAGAAACGAGCTGTGGTGTCATTAGCTATGCAACAAGTTTATTACCTTTTTGGGGGTATGATAACGTTCTTCTTTAATCATTTTGAAGTACAATTTGTCCTGAGCATCATGCTGGCATCAGGCAGTCAGTCAATGGTGGCATCGGGCAGTCAGTCAAATATGTTCAGTGACATCACTCACAGATGCTCCTCCATTCTCAGGCAGGGCTTCTAGAACTGGACCCACTCAAGATGGCGGCATGGCCAGACCTGGTCAACACAGATGGACAGATATCTCCTTTTATAAACTTATGGGTTTGGCAGGTGGCATTGAGCTGTGTTCTCTGTTCACACCCCCACCATAATCAACCCCCTTCCTGCTCAGATCTGAGCCATGCCTGGCACCGCATGCCAACACAGTTTGCTCGATTTGGCTGAAGGTAGGCTCTGTAGCCGCTGGTTCCAAATGAAAATGGATCTTGAGAAGAATGAGAGGTGGGAGATACATACAGGAGCAAGAATGGGAAATGAGACTGAGTTACTACCTGGATGGCACTGTGCAGGCCATTAAAAGGAGAATGCAGTGGTTTCCTGTCTGAGCCGGTTAATGGGTTTCCGCCTGTAACGCTGCACAGCCCTGAAGGTGCTGATTGATCCTTTCCTTCAGAAGGGCCTTAGGCTGCCCATTATGTATGTTATCAGTGGGGGGTTTATGCTATAATACCAGTTCTATCCACTTGCTCTGGCTTCTTATTAACAGTTCATTCACTTGGTTTATGCAGTATTGGAAAATCAATCCTTTTGTTTTGCTGCATATTTAGAAATGAAAGAGAAGCTTAAAAAAATCTTTAAGTAAGTGATTGTGAGGGATGTGCTTGAGCAAGACTGATTTACTTAAAGGGGAAGGGGGGATGGTCATCAAACAGAGCATACCTTTTTGCTATTATATTAATTATATGTCGCTGCCAAGAGGTCGCACACGAGGTGCTCAGGACTACCTGTTTCACACTGTGTGCAACCAGATGCATCACATGGAGGGCGTCTTTAGACTGAATTATTTATTTGGAGGGGGACAAGCCAAAGAATGACATCTCCACAAATCACACCCATCATCACAGCATGGTCCCCTGCTTAAACTGGCTATAAAAGAGAAAATAAGAAAAATATCCCAATGGCCTGTGGTGCAGTTTAAAAAAAAAATCAGGCCAGTTACATCTTCCCAGCAAAACTACAATTAAAATTATTTGATATCCTCATTCAACCAGTTCTTCGATTACGGATACGAGCATAAAGTCTGGAGTCCATGCAGAATCTCAGTAAACTCTATATCCATAGAAATTTCCCTTACAATGGACCTTGGACGTTTCCCCTTTCAACTCCAAAAAATGCAAGGGGAACACAATCCAAAGTTCTAGAACCACGCGGCTGGCAATTACCAATAATCAGAAAAAACGTTTATAATTTATTTAAATCTAGGTAAGTCAGTGTGTCTGATAACTTGACACAGACCACCCGGACAGATCAATCATTCACCTTGTTGAAAATATTTTTTAGAAAATATTTTTAAATGAAAAATAATTGTCCATGAAAACAACAGTCAATGACATTTATATATGTCCTTATATATATATATATATATATATATATATATATATATATATATATATAAGGTGAATGATTGATCTGTCCGGATGGACTGTGTCAAGTTATCAGCCACACCGACTAGCTTACTGACACCTTACCTAGATTTAAATAAATTAAAAAAGGTTTTTCTGATTATTGGTAATTGCCAGCCATGTGGTTCTAGGACCTTTAGAGTATCTTCCCCTGTTTTTTTGGATATTTTATATGTTTGGTGTTACACTGGACTCTTTCCCCTTTCAACTCATCATCCAAAATAAAATTTCCATGAGAGGTCGGCAAAGAGCAGACATATGGAGCCACGAGCAGAGCCCCATCCCAGCAGGCCACGAGTGGAGCCCAACCCACTCGCAGTCGAAATTAAGAACAGGTCCTTTGGGGCCGCGAAAGGAGAAAAGAGGAAGCTTGTGTTCAACAACCCCCTCTCCCCACTCCATCAGCCAATCCACAACAATCTCAGAGTATCTGAAAATAAAAAGTTCCCAGGTATGGAGAGTGGTTGATTTTATATCCTTATTATTTTTAATCAATAAGTGTTACTTGACATCTGTTTTTCAATATTTTTTTTGGTTGTCAGAACATTTTTTCTATCTGTATGAATTTTTAATTATTGGATGTCATTCTATTTGTCCGCTATTTTGAAATATTATTTTTAATAGTATGGTTTTACTATTATTGATGTTTTATATTTCTTGATTTTATTTTTTTATATTTTATGAAGAATGACAGTGTTTCTGTTTTCCTATTGTTGTGCTCTTACAGAGCCTAGTGTTGTGATTTCCAGTTCAGTTTTTGTCTGTACACTTTTAAGTTTTACTTTATGGTTTCCTTATTCTGTATTTGGTGAGAGTTTGTCTATATTATGTATGAGTGATTGAACTTGAGGTATTCTGCTGGCATGTACTTTCTGTGTAGGGTTCTATAGCAGCTAGGCTTGCTCTGTTTTCTAACAGGAGGTGTAGTGGTGTTTTAGATCCTGGTGTAATATTTACAGCATTGCCTTTTCATAGGTAGGATTGTTACTATTTGAGTTCTGGCAGTTAGTGCTGTTTTGGCATGGGAGGTTTACTATATTGTAATTGTAATTCACTTTAATCATGGCTTTGAGTGCCAAGCCTACACCCAACACATGTTACAATATGGGTTTCAAGTGTCTTTTTTTGCCTTTTAGCGGGGTTTTCTGGTTGCCATACAATATGTGTATTATATTTACATGCAATGCTGTAAGTGATATTTTTATCTCACAAAACTATACTTTGAATCTCCTATTTCATGTAAAACCTGTTATAAATGCAAAATGTTTACTTGTGAGGATGATCTGGGGTGGGGGGTTAAGGTCAGGGTCCGGGGGTGGCGGCGCCAGGCAGAAGATTCACCTAGGAGCCCTAATACCCTTGCACCGGCCCTGCCTAGGAAAGGATAGCACTGCCATATTACACTGGATCTGGAGCAGCTCTACATCTCCTGGGTGGAGACCCCGCCAAACTGTACTGCAACAGATCCTTCCAGAAGCTCACGCTGCAGAACCTCTCACTTCGGTCACACAGGCAGAATGCCAGGCCTCTCTCTTTCTCTTCAGTTGCCAGCGGGATGGGCTCCACTAGCAGCCTGCCAGGACCTCTTGTTTGGAGGGGGCAGTGCCCCCCTCCTCCCCCTTCAAATCTGCCCATGGTCGCGGCATGGGCAGGTGGCAGCGGGGGATGGGTTATGCCGCTTCTCTGGCACTTCTGGTGTTTTCACTCCCCCCATCATCTTCTGTAAGAATCTGTTACAGGGTGGCAGGGGGGGCTGCTCCCTGCTGAATGAGCTTCAGAAGAGTTGGAAGGTGTTTTCAACCCTAGGCACAAACGCGAAGTTATATTGCCAATACCAAGCGAAGATTTAATTCTGATTATTACCCAGTGCTGTTCATCTCTTGGACAAGGTACGGGAAGGTGCCTCATGGTGTTCCTTCAGCACATTGAGTGCCCCAGCATCCAAAGGGATTTACCGAAAACCCCACTGCAACAGCTTTAATGCTGTGCAGGAACTGGAGAGATCAGTGTGTGCTGGAAGTTTAGACAGTGATGCCATTCTTAATTAAATTCATCAGCGTCTTAATTAAGATCTATATTTAACTCTTAATTAAAAGTGAGTAGAAAGAAAAGATGCTGCATTGGGAGAGATTATGTATAGAGATAAATATGTAAATTTAAGTCCTACTTCAATGAGAACTCCAGCAACTATACACACACACACACACACACACAACACAACGTAGGTTTATTAAAATTATCCCCCACTGGTTTCCAACAACTGTATCCAGAGTGCCGCAGGCTCCAAAGGAACCGTTGCAGCGTACCTGCTAACCAAGGTGAAAAAGCTTCTAACCAGCAACAAGTCTACCAGGAAAATGGATATTTTTAACACATTTAAAGGTGAATTTTAAAAGCGATACGCGCGCCAAAACTGGGAGATGCACGCGCATGTATTGCTGATTCGCGCCCGGGCAATTTTATAAACCTGCCACACATGTGCACAAGAACCGATGTGCGAATATCTCGATTTGGGAGGGGGAGGGGAGGGTCATGGCCATTCTGGGGCACTGCCATGAGATGTGCGCGTATGTAGCGAAGCGAATGCGGCGTGCGGCCGGTTTATTTCGGTGTAAATGTACTTTCGCCATTGTGTAAGTCTGAATAAAAGTATTGAAAGCCACATATGAACTGCTTGAGGGGATCTGGGTTAACGGGGGGGGGAGTGAAGGCTAAAGACTTAGGGATTGACTGGGCAAACTGGTGGACAAACTGGTTAAACTGGTCATTTCCTTCCCAGGCGCATGTTATAAAATGTCCTCACCTGTGCGTGTAAAGGCCAACAATTCCCTGCTGGGCACGTAAATGCTTAGAATCAGGGGCACACATACACGTGCTAGGCATGTTTTATAGCATGTGCGTGTACTTGCGTGCAGGATATAAGATTCCAGCGTATGTGGCCGTGAGCCCATATACGCGCATCTATGGACGCCCATGCGCTCTTTTTAAAGTTATCCTCTTTATTATACATTAGCACAATGATTTTGCTTTTTTGTTCTACAATAACTTTCTTTAAAAAGGAGAGGAATGTGTGAGAGCATAATGGCTCCCTGATGAAAGCCATATGGGTAGTAGTAAAGGGACAGGATAATCTGACAGCTTCCTGATGGTAAGACGCCTTACAAAAACTGTAAATAGAGATTTGATTCCAACGTGAGCTGGATGTGAAGGAGAGAGCAGAAAGCCTCCGAATGATAGCTTCCTGGGAAGAGCCAGATTATAAGAAGGGAGGAGAGGATAAAGGATTAGATGTAAGGAAATGAGACGGCGTCTGCAGGTTGGTATTCTGAAAAAAAAAAAAAAAAAAGCCAGATTGCGAGAAGGAAGGCGAGAGGTCATTCATGATGGCTTTCTTATAAGGCAATAGAGAGGCTATGCCGGGTGGAATAAAGGTAAGCAGTAGTACACCTGCATTTAAACATGAATGACCGCAATGTAAAGGGTCAGAAGCCCATTTGCGGAATATACTGCGCCGAACCACTTCTCCCTTGTACTCCCAATCGTTGGTTACAGCTCCCAGCAATCAAACTCTGAGAGGGAGAAGTGACTGGAAGCCTATGCTAATGCAATCTGAGTGAAGTGAGTTCATTACCCTACAGCGGCAGCAACCCTGAGACTGTGGGATAAATATGGATTTACTGCTCTATCCCCAACCCCTCCCTTCTCAGGTGTGCAAGAAGTGTGCACTGGCCTCGCACCCAGAGGACTCTGCTCTGTCTCCAGCACCGACAGGGTTGAGCCTCACCTGGTCTTCCATGCTTTTTTTTTTTTTTTTCCCCAGTTATTTCATTCTGGGGATTATTTTTTTTTTTGGGCATATCCTGCAGGATTCTTGTACAAGGTCTCTGATGTCTTTGAGATCAGTTTTGTCACAAAGGGGCTTCCTCTCCTCCTCCAGGCTGACGTGCACCAACCCTACACCCAACACAGAAAGACAGTCTTAAAAAAGATAGAGAGCACTCGGCATGAAAGAGTGGGGGTCTCCTCCAGCAGGGCAGTGCTGCTGACAGCCCCTGCAAACCATTCACCCCTGGGGAAACATTTACATACCCCTTGGAACGGAAGGGCTAGATGTTTTCAGTAGCCCCACCTCTGTTTTGCTTTTGATAATTTAAAGTAAATTTAGTAATTTTTACAAATGACTGAATGGATCCTGATAAGGCAGCAGCGGCAGCAAGAGGAAGGCCCCTAAAAATGTGAGAAAAATGCCAAAACAAGACAAAAAGGAAGTGTAACAATAAAGACAGGGTCATGCCAGAGCCGGGGTACCAGTCTGTGGCCCTGCGGCATTCAGCACGCTCGGCCCCAACGTTAGTGAAACTTAGTACAGGAGTTCATGGACGGGATTTTCCAAGCCCTGGCAGCAAAGAAGCTAATCAAATTCTGCATAGCTGAGAAGCATTTGTAAATCATGAGTGTTCTTCTATCTTAATTAGAAATCTTAAGAGCTAAATGCCATTGCTGTAATCAACATATAAATAGGACTGACCCCCCATTGTGCTAACCTTGGAAGGATAGCACAGGTGTCTGGCATGGGGGTTCGGTAGGTACCTGATCTACAGGGCTCAATGTCACTAGAAGCCTTTGAGGCATGAACGCCCTACATCTGAATTACCGTAGTTACACTCTGACAACGAGAGAGCATTATTACGTCTGTGAGGCCCTAATTTCTAGGAATTCTCTGAGAAGTCGCCACGTCCCATAATAAGATTGCTCAATTGACTTAAAAAAAAAAATTTGGATTTTGTGAGCAAACATTTCTTAAAGCTTCCCAGGGGCGAGGGAGAAAGCAATCTTTGCTCTGGGCTAACCGGATAGTGCACTTGTATGTACCAGTACCCGCCACCAGGTGAAGCTAACCAGTTTGCAACAAGCTACACTGAATATTACCTAAGGGACCAAGAGGGAGCTGTCTGCCTCTAGGGATGGGAGGTGTCATTTCCTCCCATCTCTTATTATTGGCACCCTTTTCGATCCTTGGCCTTATCGCTGTTTGCCCATAGCAAAAAAAAAATCCCCAGTGCCCTTCCCATGCTATCTTGAATTCCAATACCCTTTTTTGCTCACGGTACCTCTGCTGGGAAAGGCTGTTACTGGAATCCCTTGGCTTTTCTATGAAGAAACATTTCCTTACCTTACTCCAGAGTTTAACTTCCTTTCCACTGCAAATTACCTTCTGTCCGTACCTTTGAGTTTTGGAATGTCTCATGTTCTCCCTCTCTTTTCTAGGGTACAGGAATTTAGGTTCAAGGCTCATCTTAAACGGTTTTCGGTGCAGTATGCGCAACCCACTCCCATCGTGCTGTTGACCAAATTGTCCCATTATTACCTTGCATGTCAGGTACTGAATCTGCCATCCATGTGATATACAGTAATTTAATGCATTGTAAATACTCCCTATCCTGTCTGCCTAATTGGCTGAAGGCTGTTCATTTGCTGTGCTTTAATTGATAATCAGGTAATACAGCTGTATTCCTGAGGTAGCCCCACTGTTAAAAATTATACCAGTATAAACAAAATAATTCACTGATGAATTAAACCAAGCGGAAAATGAAAGACTTTAGCTCATTCCCAAGTGGCCAAAACCAGAAACTAGAGCATTTAATCTAGCATAGACAGAAAAAAAACTACCTGGTACATAAATTTATACCATAAATATGGGTGGAGTAAGAATCAGACAATTTCAGAAACTACCCAACAGAAGTACGTAAACTTCCATAAAATGTGACAAACGTAGCACTCTAGCACTAGAAAGTGGAATATAAGATATCTTAAGTAAATGCAAGACATCCGCCTCATCAGGGGTGAATGAAATCAGTGAGGCACAGAGATTAGTGACATCACAAGGCTAAATATCCTGGTGCAGAAATATTAAAAATAAATGTAATTTTGTTTTTGAACTAAAGCTGCCACAAGATTCTGGTGTAAGATTATCTAATCTGGTGCTGGAGGGCATTACAGAGGGCAAAAAAGGAAAGCAGAAAGATGACTGTGCTGCATAGCCGCCAACCTTCATATCAAAGGCAGCACCTGATGCAGAAATTTAAAAAACAAAAGTGCAATTTAAAAATAGGCATTTTCCATAATAAACCCTTGATTATGACACTCATGAGTTTTAAACCACAAAAAGCTCCCAACCATGAGGAACAAACTTAGGGGGTCATTTATCAAACTGCGGTAAGGCGTTTTCGCATGCGTTAAGGGCTTATCGCATGCGAAAAGCCCCGTTTTCGCATGCGATAGGCCTTTTATCGCATGCGATAAGCCCTTAACGCATGTGAAAACGTGTTTACCGCATGCGATCGCACCATATCGTATGGTGCGATGCAAATTACAAAAATGGGAGGAGTAGGGGCGGAGAGTGGGCTGGGTTAGGCTGGCTGCGAAGAGGTATCGCACAGCCATAACGCAAATTTTAACAACACCTCTTTCAGATGCGTTAGGCTGTGCGATAGCAGCCGTGACCATGCGATGAAGTGTCTTCGCCATTTGCGATGTGTCCCTAAGGCTTAGTTTAGACAATTTGAAGGCTCCAGAGCCCCGGGGAGAGGGGGAGAGAGAGAGAGAGCGAGAGAGAGAGCCTGGCCAGAATAGCTGGTTGACTGCAGGAAATACTTGGCACTTATCGCAGAATATGAACTGGTATCGCACTAGCTCTTCGCACAGGTATTTATCGCCAATTGCGATAAATACGCAATTAGCATAAAATACGCCCCTTTTCCTATCGCATGCGGTATTTACCGCATTTTGATAAATCCAGGCCTTAATTCTGTAAAAATGATTTTAGGAAATGTATATGGGGAATTAGTATAAGAATTAGAAGTGCTCTATTCAATACAATCTCCAGGCTCCTGCCCGCAATGGGCTTCAACCAGTATCATGCAGAAGCACTAGACTTTATGTCATTTACTACTTCCCATATAACATTTTTTATTTTTTTTCTCATAAACTTATTTTTTTTAACTTATTCTTTTGTGATCCTACTTTCCTATTAATAAAAAGAATTTTTGTTGAAATTATCTTTCCTTGGCTTTGCTTGCAATTATGGTGGTTCTTGTGTTTATAACACCTTGTGTTACTAATACTTCCCGCTGCAGTGCTCCCACTGATCTGCTCCTTTTATGGTTTAAATACGTGAGGGAACCTAAGCCGTATTGTGTGTGTTTGACTCGTGAGTTTTAGACATGCTTCTGCTCTCACCTCAGTCTTGAGCAGTGAGAATACAATTCTTATTTACTGGGCAAGCAGTCTGTGCTGATGTATGTGAATATTATGTACACAAACAGGCATGCATGCAGGAATGCTCCTAATTATTTTTTATTTATTTAATCACACTTATGAACCGCTTTACTGATTAAGAACCGGTAGATGTAGTATACTTGGATTTTCAGAAGGTGTTTGACAAAGTTCCTTGTGAGAGGCTTCTAGCAAAAGTAAAAAGTCATGGGATAGGTGGTGATGTCCTTTCGTGGATTGCAAACTGGCTAAGAGTCAGGAAACAGAGAGGATTAAATGGACAATTTTCTCAGTGGAAGGGAGTGGACAGTGGAGTGCCTCGGGGATCTGTATTGGGACCCTTACTTTTCGATATATTTATAAATGATCTGGAAAGAAATACGACGAGTGAGATAATCAAATTTGCAGATGACACAAAATTGTTCAGAGTAGTTAAATCACAAGCAGATTGTGATAAATTGCAGGAAGACCTTGTGAGACTGGAAAATTGGGCATCCAAATGGCAGATGAAATTTAATGTGGATAAGTGCAAGGTGATGCATATAGGGAAAAATAACCCATGCTATAGTTACACAATGTTAGGTTCCATATTAGGTGCTACAACCCAAGAAAGAGATCTAGGCGTCATAGTGGATAACACATTGAAATTGTCGGTTCAGTGTGCTGCGGCAGCAAAAAAGCAAACAATGTTGGGAATTATTAGATAGGAAATGGTGAATAAAACGGAAAATGTCATAATGCCTCTGTATCACTCCATGGTGAGACCGCACCTTGAATACTGTGTACAATTCTGGTCGCCGCATCTCAAAAAAAATATAATTGCGATGGAGAAGGTAAAGAGGTTAGGACTTTTCAGCTTGGAGAAGAGACGACTGAGGGGGGATATGATAGAGATGTTTAAAATCATGAGAGATCTAGAACAGGTAGATGTGAATTGTTTTTTTTACTCTTTCGGATAGTAGAAAGACTAGGGGGCACTCCATGAAGTTAGCATGGGGCACATTTAAAACTAATCGGAGAAAGTTCTTTTTTACTCAGCGCACAATTAAACTCTGGAATTTGTTGCCAGAGGATGTGGTTAGTGCAGTTAGTATAGCTGTGTTTAAAAAAGGATTGGATAAGTTCTTGGAGGAGAAGTCCATTACCTGCTATTAAGTTCACCTAGAGAATAGCCACTGCCATTAGCAATGGTAACATGGAATAGACTTAGTTTTTGGGACCTTGCCAGGTTCTTATGGCCTGGATTGGCCACTGTTGGAAACAGGATGCTGGGCTTGATGGACCCTTGGTCTGACCCAGTATGGCATGTTCTTATGTTCTTATGTTTTCTTTGTTCTTAAGAAATCACTCAAAGTGATGCACAAACATAAAATCACAGAATAAAATAGCATAAAATAAACACACCAGCAATTCATTCCCGGCATGTACGGCCCACCTCTGCGTTCCCTAAAATATTAAAAGTTGTAACCATCAACCAAATTTTTAGTTTCTTCCAGTACTATAGCAACTCCCTCTCCTCCCTCAATTCCAAAGAGCGAGTATTCCACCACCCTGGTATAGTTGCAGAAAAAAAGCTTTGTTTTGCAGGCATACATGGCAAAATACCCTAGCTGATATAATCTGAAGTGTCTACAATTAGATCTTAAATTCTTCCCAGACTCAAGCAATGTATTTGATTTCTCATGTGAGAAAGGCCAATACCTCTCAACATACTTATAAAGATAGATTCTATACAGATAAATACCAAAATATTAGTGTATGTATATGTGCAATATATATATTAAGAACATAAGAAATTGCCATATTGGGTCAGACCAAGGGTCCATCAAGCCCAGCATCCTGTTTCCAACAGAGGCCAAACCAGGCCACAAGAACCTGGCAAGTTCCCAAACACTAAGAAGATCCCATGCTACTGATGCAATTAATACTCCAACATAAACATATAAGGGAATAATTGCTTGGTGGTAATCTTGTACGGAGGTGATTCTGTGAGGGTAACCGATTTGCAGTTATCCTCTCATGGACCTCCGTCTATTATTCTTTTATTAAATTTACCAACATCTTTTTTTATTTCTTGGAATTTTCAATTTTTCAATTTTTTCTAAAAGTCCCTTCTCCCCTGCTGCTTTTCCGCCCCACTGGTGTTTTATTTCATACTTATCGGGACGTCACCTCTGTAATGTCACATGGGTACGGAGCTGCTTGTCCGACACGGGCCATGTTTCGGCACGGGGTGCCTGCTTCAGGGACTATGGGAGAATGAGCTGTGTCCAAAACTGGGTTCACAGCATATGGAAAACTGTCGTGCTGCTTTTCTTTGTCGTACGTGGGACGCCCGTGGTACTGTGAACCCAGTTTTGGACACAGCTCATTCTCCCATAGTCCCTGAAGCAGGCACCCCGTGCCGAAACATGGCCCGTGTCGGACAAGCAGCTCCGTACCCATGTGACATTACAGAGGTGACGTCCCGATAAGTATGAAATAAAACACCAGTGGGGCGGAAAAGCAGCAGGGGAGAAGGGACTTTTAGAAAAAATTGAAAAATTGAAAATTCCAAGAAATAAAAAAAGATGTTGGTAAATTTAATAAAAGAATAATAGACGGAGGTCCATGAGAGGATAACTGCAAATCGGTTACCCTCACAGAATCACCTCCGTACAAGATTACCACCAAGCAATTATTCCCTTATATGTTTATGTTGGAGTACTATTGAGAAGGGAAAGAGGTTGGTTAGTGACTGATGCAATTAATAGCAGTGGCTATTCCCTAAGTAAACTTGATTAATAGCCGTTAATGGACTTCTCCTCCAAGAACTTATCCAAACCTTTTTTGAACCCAGCTACACTAACTGCACTAACCATATTCTCTGGCAACAAATTCCAGAGCTTTATTGTGCGTTGAGTGAAAAAGAATTTTCTCCGATTAGTCTTAAATGTGCTACTTGCTAACTTCATGGAATGCCCCCTAGTCCTTCTATTATTCAAAAGTGTAAATAACCGAGTCACATCTACTCGTTCAAGACCTCTCATGATCTTAAAGACCTCTATCATATCCCCCCTCAGCCGTCTCTTCTCCAAGCTAAACAGCCCTAACCTCTTTAGCCTTTCCTCATAGGGGAGCTGTTCCATCCCCTTTATCATTTTGGTTGCCCTTCTCTGTACCTTCTCCAACTCAACTATATCTTTTTTGAGATGCGGCGACCAGAATTGTACACAGTATTCAAGGTGCAGTCTCACCATGGAGCGATATAGAGGCATTATGACATTTTCCATTTTATTAACCATACCCTTCCTAATAATTCCTAACATTCTGTTTGCTTTTTTGACTGCTGCAGCACACTGAGCCGACAATTTTAAAGTATTATCCACTATGATGCCTAGATCTTTTCCCTGGGTGGTAGCTCCTAATATGGAACCTAACATCATGTAACTACAGCAAGGGTTATTTTTCCATATATATGCAACACCTTGCACTTGTCCACATTAAATTTCATCTGCCATTTGGATGCCCAATCTTCCAGTCTTGCAAGGTCCTCCTGTAATGTATCACAGTCTGCTTGTGATTTAACTACTCTGAATAATTTTGTATCATCCGCAAATTTGATAACCTCACTCGTCGTATTCCTTTCCAGATCATTTATATATATATTGAAAAGCACCGGTCCAAGTACAGATCCCTGAGGCACTCCACTGTTTACCCTTTTCCACTGAGAAAATTGACCATTTAATCCTACATTTGCTTTGATCTGAATAGAAAAATGCAATGAATGAATTGATATTGAATGGCTGTGGTCCCCAAAAATATCCAAATATTTTTTGACTCATGTGGTTCTATCCCATTAAAGTTTATGCATTTTTTTGGACTTGAAACTAGAAAGAGCAGAAACAGTTAGGGATGTGACAAAGAACAAGCAGGATTGATCTTTTATCAGCACTTTTTCAACCAGCCTATTCCAACTGGCAGCTGCATGTCATGATATCATCATTTCTTTAAAAAAGAAAATTCAAACTAAGAGCACTTTAATCAGTAAACATTTTCTTTTCAGTCATTCCTCTGTTGGATCTCAGAGAGAGAAAGCAGAGATACTGAAGCTCCTTGATTCAAAACAGAGTGAAAGAAAAGATAAGGAAAAAAAATGTACAAGACAAAGAAAAGAATGCTTTTAGAGTCACTCACTGACACTGTGTCTATCTGTGGTTTGGGATGCTACCTAATAGTAGGAGAAAGTATGTAATCTCTTGTGAAAGAGATACCATGTTTATTATCAGGGTAAGACTATCACTACAGCTAACACTGTGCCAATGGCTACAGGCAAGGTACAGACAAAGAGATTATCTGTTTATTACAGCATGTGGAGTATTTCTGCATGGCAGGGTTTTAGATGCAGCTTCCTGCTTTCTCTGCATAAGAGTCAGGGTGATAGTACTGATTCACATGTGTGACTCTCACCAAGTTTCACTTATTTTCCTAGTGTGCATAGTCCCTCAGCCAGCATCATCAGTTCATGCACTGTACACTATGGGGTAGATTTTCAGAGGGTTATGCGCATACGTTACGCGCGTAACCCCCGAAAACCTACCCCAACCCCCCCCCCCCCCCCCCCCGTGCGCGCGCCGAGCCTATCTTGCATAGGCTTCCGGAGTGCGCAAAGCCCCGGGACGCGTGTAAGTCCTGGTGCTTTCCTGGGTGGGGTATGTCGGGCGTGTCGCGACCGGCGCGTCATCGGGGGCGTTCCGGGGCCGTGGCCGCGGCCTCCGGACCAGCCCCCGGACCGGAACATGGCGTGCAGCAGCTGGCCTGGCGCGCGCAAAGTTACGCCTGCCTCGAGCAGGCGTTACTTGCTCAACAAAGGTAGGGTGGGTTAAGGTGGGGGAGGCTGATAGGCTGCGTGGCTCGACGCGCGCAGGCTGCCGATTTTTCTATTGAAATCCTGCATACTCTTGTTCGCGCCTGGTGCGCGAGCAAAAGTATGCGTGTGCGCAAATTTATAAAATCTACCCCTATTTGTAACAAATGCGACTGACTGATCTGCTGTTTGTGCTTGTCCATACTAGGGTGTACAGACAGGGTAACACAAAAAACCTCGACCACTAGTGATCTAGTTCGATAAATTCCATCATGTCATTGGCATCAAAAGAAAACCTTGGCAATGGAAGAAGAAGAGAAAACACTTTTTCTCCGGAGAGACCTGGGGCCAGAACAAATAGCCAACAGACAGACAGACAGACATGCATGCTATGGATATTAATTGTTCTTGTATTGTCTGTGTTTATACTTGTAAACCACTTTGAACACTTTTGTTTTTAGTAGTAAAGAGATTAAGAAATCAAAATAAGCTAAATAGAGATGCCATGAATAGATTGCTAGGCACTAATAGATACTGATGAGCGCTATACGGCTGAAGAGAAGGAAGAGTGTTGCCCTGGGCACTTTGCTGTCCCTCCCCGAGGATGGGGACCTGGAGCCGGGCTGCTTAGGATTGGCAGGTAGCGTGTGATGCTAGAAGCTCAGTTGTATTAGTAATGATCGTAGGGGGAGATGCCACGTTCTAATGACTTGGCCAGGAAGCCGGGAAAGACAGATCAGGGATTTCCCAGCAGAGAATGACTCCACTCTTTCCTTAAATATTCCGTGCTCATTTCACAGACTGCTTCATTCAATGTGTTCCTAGATTAATAAGGTGAGAAAGGGACCTATTAATGTCAGAGGAAGAGAACGGGACCAGGCTGGGAGGGACCACCACTCTCACTTCCTGCTTCGTCCCTCCCCACTCCAAATAAAGCGATGCTTCCAGATCCTGTCTTCCACATCTCCCTGAGGAGATGTGGAAGGCAGGATCTGGAGATCGTACTTCTGGGATTAACATGGATATTGGAGCGGCTTCCTGCAGGCGCAGACGAGGAATGGACCACCTAGGAGGCCCTGAATCACCTCCGTATCCAAGTCAGCTGCCAAGGCAAAATGGGAATACTCAATGTCTAGGGGGTGTTGATGCCGCTTTTGTTGTTGTTACTCTACCAGCCCTAAGGCTTGGGACTGTGGCCAGTGGCAGATCACGGATTATTGTATTTATTTATTTATTTTACTACACAGTGCAGGATCTTGCTGAGGTCAATTGATGAGCGCTGAAATGTCCTTCTCTGAGAAAGGAATGAGAGTTTGGTGGATAAAACACAAGAAGGAGAGTGCCGGCTTCTATCTGCTTAGCTACAACTTGAGTCAGATGCTGCTAATAGCATCAGATCGATAGGTTGGCCAACACAATGGAAACTCCTTTCCCCCTTTACATTTACGGTACACCTCTCTTTACTTCTCTGCAGCTGGCTCTCATCAGTGATCTATCGTGCACACTGGTTTTTCTTTGCACCTTCCCAGCAACTAACCAGATGTTCCTCTCAGAACATCATTTGGCTGTCTCCTCTCCAGGAACTGTTGGTGCTAACCTGGCCAGCTTCAGGAGCAGCAGTCAAAGCCAAGCATCCTGCTCAATCGTGATGCAGGCCTTGTCAACCCAAGGGTCAGAAAGCAGAGCTGTGCATGCAGCCCGGGTCCCCTGGGCTCAGCAGCCCTTCCAGCCTCTGAAGACAGGTCTCTCACTCACATTACAGAGCACTGACAATTGGCCATCAGTTTGCCTGCCACAGAATGAGTGCTGTTCCCGTCCCATGCCCACAATGAAGAAGGCAAGAACAGAAGGGGCAGAGAATGCTTAACAAAAAGCCAGGAGTTTTCCTTTACGTAAGCAAGCAAGGAAAAAATGCCCCAAATTATGAAGTATTTATCCAGAGACGACAATGGCGGGGGGGGGGGGGGATTAGTTACTACCTGTCTTTCTGGCCTTGATAAAAAATAAAAAGGAGAAGGCAGGGCCCGCGCAAGAGAGGTGAAAGACGAATAATAACTTGTCAGAATATACAAGACGCTTTTTGTTTTCCTTTTATTTCCTAGTGGAGATTGCAGTGGGCTAATCTGTCACTGCAAAAGCCATCAGACGGTGCTCTCAAAAACTAAAAAAAAAAAAAAAAGGAGTGGAGAGGAAAATGTGAGTAAATAACGGCTTATCGTGTTATCCGGGATGATAGAATTCTGAGTAGATATTATTAAATTATTCCTGGGCTGGCAGTGACAAGCCCTGTCCACAGGATTTCTTGAAAGCACCCCGTAATCCATTTTATTTTCTCTCCAGATGTGGCTCTGTGGGTTTTCCAGTCGTTTAGTGTAACACACACACACACACACACACACACCCACCCACACCCACCCTTTCTAGCCCAGACCAGCGCTGGAGTCCGGTGATGGCTCTCTCCAGCTTAGCTGTAGTATCTATTAAAGGGGGGGGGGGGAGTGCATTGCGGCTTTCTCTGTCACCACAAATCACAGGAATGGATGCTCATTGCCTTTTGCCAGTGCCGGTTTCCGTGAGCCGGAAGGGAGGAGCAGGCAGGAGAGGCAGAGGTGGTGCTAAGCCCGGGGTGAGCCAGGCCTTCCATTGGCCACAGGGCAACACTGGCTCATTTCTGGGGCACCACATTGGGACCGTCTCTATCAGCCCCCCTTTCCCCTCCCCCCTCTCCCACCCACGGCTGCAAACCTTTTCATTCAGTATCTCCTTTCACGTGAGACCTTTTTCAGGGATTTTTTTTTTTTTTTATTATTGTTTTGGGTTTGTTTTCGGAAATAGTTCATGTGCTATTTGAAAATTAGCGTGCGCTGTTTCCAAAACGAAAGAAAAAAGTCTCGAACCCCAGGGGTCTCAGGGACTCCCTCTCTCACCTCTTCCTTCCCCCGTTGCTTCTGGAGGTGGCCATTTTCCCCGGTCACAGGTCCTGCCCCCACCTCCCAGCCCCCCCCCCTACTTTTGTTTTAAAAAAACCACCCTGGGAGGTGCCCCCCCCCCAATCTCATCCTAGCCCACCCACCTGACCCCTCCTCCTCCAGATTCTTCCTGGTGGTCTAGTGGGGGCCTGGGAGCGACTGTCTTTGCTCCTATCATGTGACAGGGGCTACCTAATGTCACATGACAGGAGCAAAGGGTGGCAGGTGCCATTTACAAGCCTTCTCCTTTCCCTGCTGCTGGGGGAGTTTGGTCCTCTGCTGCTGGCACGCGTGGCGCCCCGGCCTTAAATCTGCTGCTCACTCAGGTGTGGCCTCTTTATTAGTGAGAGGCGGCAGCGCCACGGATAGGTCACCGCTGTCAGAGGAATGAGAAGTCGAAGACAGGCAGAGCAGGTACAGAAGGGTGAACTTTTGTCACTGCCAGGGAAAGGAAGATCTGACAGAAACTTAGCAGGGGTAATGAGCAGCTGTGTCACTTCCTACATCTCTGCTCCTGGAGGCAGGCGGTTCCAGACTGTCTGCTGGCACCCACCCACCCTTTCTCTGGTGCGCAGTGAGCTGCTCTGGGGTGCTGGCAGGGGGAGGGATGGAAAGGCACAAATCATCATGGCTATGCTGTTTCCTTAACAGGAGAGTGACTTTAATAAACTTACACAACAGAATTACAAAATGAAATGTGTGTGTGGGGGAGGGGGGGGAGAGAAGCTGACATTTTATCTTTACAGGCTATAAGTTATAGTTTCTAGAGATGAAAAAATATCCCGGCCGAGCCCCATGGGACACTCAACACGCGAGCAGCCGCGCTGTTGGCTTTTCCTCCTGCCCATCTCGTCGCCTGCTCTGAGCCTGTGTGCCAGTTTATGTCATCAGAGAAAGGGGGTTTTCTTTCAGATGTGCACCGCTGTCCTCAGGAACCTGGACCGGGACGACTCCTCCCCGGACGCGATTTGGGGGGGCATTGGGGGTCAGTGCCGGTTGAGCTAGGCTGACAGGCGGTCCTGCAAGTGACGGGCCTTGCATCGGAAGGCCAGTCCCACCACCAGCTGTTTCCTCGCCCCTGGAACCTGATACAAACTTTCACGTCTGGGTTTGGCAGCTGCCTGCCTCGGTGGTCCTTTTTTAATATATATAAATAAATATATATCTCATAGGTAAATCGAGAAACATGCCAGAAGAGAGAGGGGAGAGACAACCCCCTTCCCCCATGGCCAGCATCTTCAGCAAACGCCGAGAGGTGTCCCCCCACCAGCGTCTCCTAGCCCAAGATGCCATTCTTGCTAATTCTCTGCCGTGTCGGGCTCCTTTGTGAGCTAACAAGACTGGATGTGACAGCAGAGGATTGCGCTCTCCCAGGAAGCCTCCCTGATTGTGTTTTATGCCGAAAACCTGGGCCTATTTAGTTGTCGCTGTGTGTCATTAATCTTCTTCTGCAGTCCCTTCCCCATCTGCTCCCACTTTTTAATGAACTGCCACTTGCCACATCGTATAAAATCAACACTTTGCAAGAAATCGCATGCACACACACACACGCACGCACGGACACAGAAAGCGGCGGAGAGGGAAAGAGGAAAGGACAGAGCCACACAGCCTCCCGTCAGATTCCCGTCTTGTCTGCATGGGTAAAATGATTCCCGGCATTTCTTTTGAATCTTTCATGCAACCCTTTTTTTACTGACTTGCCCCCGAGCAAGATGCTAATAACTACATCCAAGAGGAGGCGTGCACACCGCGCCTACAATAAGCCGTGCCGGCCCGGGTTTCATCACGGCCTGCCTTTTGTTGGCGCGCTAATTTTTCCCCACTCTCTGCAGACTGGAGGAGATGCCTCTGCCAGCTCAGGGAAGCAGCAGCCAGTGAAGTCGGTTTTGTTTTTTGTTTTTTTACCGTGGGGGGGTCTCTTCTCCTGGCAGCGTCCGCAGCGAAATGAAGGCCGGCAGCAGGGGTCTGCCAGGGAAAAAATCAGAAAGATTTGACAGGACTCCTTTCAACCATTTGTCCTGGCAAAGCTGGACCGAGCCCTTGATCTGGCACGGCATGGGGGACAGAAGGGAGACCGGAAATGATGGGGGAGGGGGGGGGTAACGTTCTTGTGCCGAAGAAATAAAACTGGACAGGCTCGTTATAGGTGAGACCTCTTCTGCAGAGTAACTTTATCTTGTGCGGAGCTTTGACGAGCTATGTGCCCCCAGTATAGAGCAAGGGAGCCAGTCACACATCGTAGTAAGGACTCGCCTATAACCTGTGTGCTGACTTCTGTTTCTAGTTCCCTTTCTGGATTAACTTGTCAGCCGCACAGCTCTGTTTCTTGTGAAGAGAGGAGGATAATTCTTGGAAGACCATAGGTTGTCTCAGATTGATGGTGCTTTCGTCTTGTATTTGAAGTCTCCTTTGCCGCTCGCTTGTCTTCCTGCCCTCCGCCCAAGGCGCCGAAGCAAACCGCAGTCCACACCAGAAGGATCTTGGCGTCATCGCAGATAATATACTGAGATCCTCAGCTAAGTGTGCAGTAATGCTAGCCCGGGCTTGGTCCTCGAGGGCCACATATTGATCACGAGTTCAGGATATCCTAACGCATGTGCAAGTCTCTCTTGTTCCCCGATATTCAGCGCCACATAGCCGGATAAATTTGGACTTCTCCGATTAATTGGCATTGTTTGAATATTCAGTCATGCTGGCAGCCGCCACTTGACCAGATAACTATTATCCAGATAAATGGTTATCCGGCTAAGAGGCTGGTGGGACAGGGGCGTTCCAGGGCATGCCTACTTCTCTGGCTAACTTATAAGTGGTGATACTCAGACTTATCTGGCTAAGTTAGACCTGTTCATTGAACAGCACCAGCTTAGGGCATATGATGCCCTGGTCGAAAATAATCTCCCCACTGATTCTGTTATGGTTTTGATGAAGTTGTGAACCCCGGTCTGAGCTAAGAGATGTCTCCGCACAGGGTGGAGCCCCGTGGAACTCACCATCAGTGGGCGTGGTCTCAGCAACATAGGACACAGCAGTGAGAGACTTTATTAGGGAAAAAATATAGTACATAAACCGAGGAGCGGAAAATGTAATAAACACAGTCTTTGAGCAAATACAGTAGTCAAGATGATGATGTAGATACCAAGCTCTGGTAGTGGCCCACAGCGCAGGGTACACCAGGAGATTCCTGCAGGTCGTAGATTCTGTATAGATGGAGCAATATCTTGAGGCACAGGATGAGTAGCGTAGTCAGACTGAAGAACAGTAGTGGCCCGAGAATCGGGGTACGCCGTGGAATCTTCAGTGATGTTGATAGAAGCTGGAGAATGTACTCACACAAGGAAGTCCCAGTAGAGATACCTGAGGAGCGGGTCAGGAAGTCCTAGGCAGGAGGGCCCTCTGAGGAGCGGATAGCCAAGACGCAGAAGAGCCCCCGAGGAGCGGGTACTCAGAGCGTCCGAATACCAGGAGGAGAGTCTGGAACAGAAGATCCAAGTTACAGCAGATTTAACAAGAGAGAGAACTCCTTGCTAACTCGTCTTAGCAATGGGCCAGTTAGTATTAGTATACTAACGGTGCTGATGTCATCAGGAGGGGACGCCCCCGAGGTTCCCACCATGATGTATACATAAGGAGGCCCTGCGCGCGCACATGCGCGCCTAGGTGATGCCGGATGTAAGATGGTGGTTGGCAGCGCCCACGCTGTCCCGGGGACGCCGGGGAAGTCGGCGTTGGTTGGCGGAGGCTGCCATTCTCCCAATGACTGACGGTGCAGGGATAAAAGAGGTGAGCATGAGAGGTCGCAGCCGTCTGCGACCGGCGGGCACAACAGATTCTTCAGCATAACAGGGATGCCAGAGTCACCCAGGGCGCCTCCTTAGGTTATGATGCCCCGGGCGACCACCCAGCATGCCTTACCAAAAGGCTGGCATTGTATTGAGGGGGCCTAAGTTAGCTAGATAAACGTATCCAGCTGTGTCCTGTATAAACATTAGGGGTATCCTAAAAACCAAACTAGTTTGTGGACCTTGGACTGGAGTTGGAAAGCTCTGTCTATGCATGGACCTATACTGCAACCATACCATGAATACTGTGTGCAGTTCTAAGAGTTTCCCCATCTCAGGAAAGTTTGAGCAGAACTAGAAAAGGTATAGAGAAGGGCAACACAAATAATAATAAATGGGATAGAATGACTCCCTTAGGGCTCCTCAGCTTCACGAAGAGGGGATATGATAAAGATGTATAAAAGTGCAGAACAAGTTAATAAGGAACAGTTATTTACCCTTTCGAATAGTATTAGGACTAGGCCACACTCCATGAAACTAACTGGTAGCAGATTTAAAACATGTTTAAAAGTTTGATTTTTAGTCAGTGCACAGTTAAGCTGTAGAATTCATTTCCAGAGAATGAAGTCAAGGCTGGTAATGAAGCTGGAGTGAAAGAAAAGGTGATTTGGAAAAGTTTCTGGAGGACAGGGCAATTAACAACTAGACTTGGGAGTGGGGAATGCTACCTCTTGCTTTCATGAGATGGATCTTGCCATTAGGGTCCGTTGAGGACTTTTTCCAAGTGACCTGGATTGGCCACTGTTGGAGACAAGATGCTGAGCTCAAAGAACTATTAGTCTGGTCCTCTATGGCCAAGGTGTCAAACTGCAATCCTTGAGGGCTGGGAACAAGTTTGCATTTCAGGATATCTCTAATGACTATGCATGAAGTATAAGAACATAAGATATGCCATACTGGGTCAGACCAAGCATCCTGTGTCCAACAGTGGTCCATCCAAGTCACAAGTACCCGGCAAGCGCCCAAACATTAAATACATCCCAAGCTACTATTCCTTATTGATTAATAGCAGTTTATGGACTTCTCTAGGAATTTATCCAAACCTTTTTTAAATCCAGTTACACTAACTGCTGTAATCACATCCTCTGGCAATGAATTCCAGTTGAGGCAGTGCATGTAAATATATCTTATACATATCCATTAGGGATATCCTGAAAACCAGACTGGTTTGCGGCCCTCAAGGATTGTACCTTGACACTCCTGCACTGTGGCATTTCTTGTGTCCCTAAAAACTGACA
Source organism: Rhinatrema bivittatum (assembly GCF_901001135.1). Classification (NCBI taxonomy): domain Eukaryota; kingdom Metazoa; phylum Chordata; class Amphibia; order Gymnophiona; family Rhinatrematidae; genus Rhinatrema; species Rhinatrema bivittatum. The sequence continues at coordinate 23,982,984 of NC_042626.1, read as the reverse complement.
AATTTATTATATGAATCCAACCACCAGGATTGTGTTCATATTGTGCAGATAGAAAAGTTGGATGTTTTGGGGATGAGTTTTTTTTGTCTTTTGATAAGAGTTTATGGACCAGCTGACAGTTGGCAACCATGATCTCTATTCCTTGATGGATACGCTTGCGGCATTTGACCAAACAGCCAACAGGAATTTAGCATTCAGGGCTGAGTTCTGGGATCCCTCATTCAGTTCCTGCTACTGAACAAGTGACCTGCCACTGTCTATTATAGTCTGTAGGGTGAGCAACTTCCCAAAACCCTTTGGAATGAGGAGCCATGTGGTAGGAAGAGGAACTGTGTTCACTCTTTTGTAGGACAGTGTCCAACAATATCCATTTTATACCTGAAAGGGGCCTGTCCCTCCTGATGCTGGTCCATTACTTGCTCTATAGATCTACACTGTTCTGATTTGCAATGACAGCAATTATCAGGTCGCACCATGAGTGACCTCTGCCATCACACCCTCGCAGAAAGGGTCTGGCTGAGAAATCCGTGGTCGTTAAGATGTGACTTCCTGTTCTCGGATCACCTTCCTCAGCTAAGGATAGCAGCATTTACTTTCAATCAATGTCCATTTGTCCAGTTTTGATGATTGGCTGGCTATAGGGCTACAGCTCATCAGAGTGTCAACAACACTCCAGGCTCTAGATAAGGATAGCAGTTAAGGATGTGCACTCCAAATTCTTTTGTATTCATTTTGTTTTTTTGTTTTTAGGAGATTATTTTTTATTTATTTTTCATTTTTGGGAGTTTACATTTTTTAAATTTTTCATGGGTTTTTGTTTTTTTTTCATTTTTGGAAAATAATGTGCACTATTTCCCAAAAACAAAAAAAACTGACCAAATGTTTTGTTTGGTTTTTTTTACTGTTTGGTTAATTTGAAATGAAACAAAAACAGGTTCATTTGTCACATTTTACACTTTTGTTTCAAATGAATGCACATCCCTAATGGCGGCTAGCTATTTATTTATTTATTTATTTCCTGGCATTTCTTACCCGCCCTTCCAATTCAGTCCACTGACTCTTCTCGTGCCAGGCAAGACTTAGGTATCAGGGAATAAGGGGAAGAAAAGAATGTGAACTAGGAATTGTGAGGGACAGAGAGGGGAAGAAAAGAGCAAAGTCCCCCCTTACAGGTAGAGACTCTACTGCCCTATCGGCAGGCTTGCATTTACCCCGATGGATTTTGAGAAAGCATAACTCTGCAATGTTGTGGGGTCCCGGGCAATTGCTCTTCTTGCCGTCCCCTAATGCTGGCCCGGTATAGTGATTTTGCATTCACTAGCCCCTCCGCTCTATATAATATTGGTAATAATGCGTTTTGCACTCCCACAGGTGGTTTGTTATCTTTGTCACTACCCATTCCAGTTTTGTTCCCTCAGTTTCATCACATCTGCAGGAATAGTAAATCCTTTTCAACACTTCATTTCTCAGCTACGGGCTCTCAGAATTAAGTGTCCAATCAGAGTTAATTCGTTACCGGTGCATTGCCCCGTTATGAGCTCTTTTAATATTTAACCTGCATCTGATATGTGCTTCCAGTTCCTGCCTCATTTGGTATTAATTAAATGCACCAATTATTATTCCAGCAGCTTCTGTGTTCATTACTCCCCCTACAATTTTGTGCCATTAGCAAATTTAACTAATTTTACAATTGTGTTTTTCTGTTTAATGTATTCCAAGAAAGCGGGTGCAGGGGAGGAAAGGTGACAGAGGGACGGGTTGGTGCATCCTGCAAGGAACCTGGGGCCATTTAAATTTGTGCTTGATAAAATAGCACTACAAGAGGATTTTAATCAATCTGTTGCATGCCCATCTCTGCAAAGAAAAAAAATCCCCACAATTAAATAAACCAATCTGTTTGCAAGATGCAACGGCTCCCAGCGGAGGTGGTGGAGACAAAAACAGTGACCGAATTCAAGAATGCCCGGGATAAGCACAGGGCATCCCTACTGGCAAGGAAGGGAGGGGAATGCCAGAGATCGACGGGGATCTATGGCACTGGACAGATGAGAGATGGACCTTTACAGGCCCTGTCTGCCACTGTAGTCTTTGTTTCTATGTTTACTCTCGCTACAGCCAGCGAAGTCACTGATTTAGTAGCAGAGAAGAAACACGACAAGGGGGGGGAAGTATTTTAAGATGCACACGGTGGAGCACCTGAGAACTAGCAGTTGCAGCAGCCTCTGTCCTTGCTCTTTGCCGAGGTCCGGGCAGGACTGGGGCTTCCATTGGGCAAACTAGACAGTTGCCTAGAACACCAACATTTTTGGGGCAGCAAATTACAGCTAGTGTGAAGCCCAGGCGGGTGCTGTGCCAGAGCCAATACCACTAGCAGCAGTGGAGCCACTGCTGCTAGTAGGACGGAGCGGCTGCGCTGGAGCCACTGTTGCCAGTAGGACGGAGCGGCTGCGCTGGAGCCACTGCTGCCAGTAGGACGGAGTGGCTGCGCTGGAGCCACTGCTGCCAGTAGGACGGAACGGCTGCGCTGGAGCCACTGCTGCCAGTAGGAGGGAGTGGCTGCGCTGGAGCCACTGCTGCCAGTAGGAGGGAGCGGCTGCGCTGGAGCCACTGCTGCCAGTAGGAGGGAGCGGCTGCGCTGGAGCCACTGTTGCCAGTAGGACGGAGCGGCTGCGCTGGAGCCACTGCTGCCAGTAGGACGGAGTGGCTGCGCTGGAGCCACTGCTGCCAGTAGGACGGAACGGCTGCGCTGGAGCCACTGCTGCCAGTAGGACGGAGCGGCTGCGCTGGAACGTCTGCCAATAGCGAGGAGGTGCATGGCCAAAGGTTTGCCTAGGGCTCCAAATACTCTTGTACTGGCCCTGGTTCCAGGTCTGTCCTGTTCATACCAGGACTCTTGTGAGATTTTGGGTCTTCTGCCATCATCAGGTAACTGGGTTGGCAATTCGCAGTAAATTTACTAAGAGTATAGAAAAAAAATATCTGTAAACATATTTTCATATCAGTTAAAATGCCATGAGCAATGGGGCCTGCCTCCAGTGTCATGGGCTCAGGCTCTAAGAGGATGCAGTACTCAGGTGTTTGAGTTTAAGTCTTGATGCATAAAGGGGTAAACCGGGCACAGTAAATCCAGCTGTGCAAAAATGAAAACAGTAAAACATCTGTCCATTAAAAGGTTAGGCTGTCGGCAAAAAAGAAATCTAGCAACAACAAAAAAAACTACCCCCAAATCATTTGTTTTGAGTTGGCAGCCCTGCATTTTACCCAGGACTCCTGGAACACAACATCCCTGAACCACAGCAGGCCGTTTTCTGCTGCTAACCACCCTCCCCAAACATCTTCAGACAGGATATGGATGAGTGAGGTCCCTTCCTCATCAATAACCAAAAAAATGCAACTTTCAATGCGGCCCAGGGACACAGCCATTTTAGAACATACACGCATATATGCACGCGTGTTATAAAACAGCCTGACCGCTCGCACGTGTGCGCATAATTTTAAGTGCACACGCGCCTATGCGTGCAAATGCCACTTCCATCGCATTAAGTGGGGGCATCTTAAAAGCCACGCATGCTGTCGCCATGGACCTGTTTTCCCAAGTTCGTTCTCAGTTCGTCCAATTAAGAGGGAGGACTTCCAAACCCCTCTAGTTTACTAGCCTCCCTTCCCCCGTTAGCCATGACGTTTGCAACCCTGCTGATCTGCTTAGACTTTTATTTATTTATTTAATATAATTTACACGCCATTGACAGCAGAAGTAAAGTAACGTTGCGGAGGACCCCAGCGCACTCTCAACGCGCGTTAAGTATTTGCGCACAAATTCCGTGGTTAAATCCCAGAACGCCCACATCCCGCCCCCCCCCCCCCCCCCACACACACACACACACACTTTGCCGCTGTGTACACATTTGTGTACACAGCGGCAAATACGCGCCTATCCGGCCGGCTTTTAAAACCCACTCGGTGTGCGCCGGCCCAACATATTCACCCCATCCCCTTATGTCGGCACGCATCGGGCTTTTGAAATTCACCTTTAAAGCAACAAGGGCAATTTTCAAAGCCATTCACCCTGGCAAATCTCCTCTGGCTGGCTGAAAAGAGGGCATTCCTTGGGCAGGAGGAGAGGGGTCTGTGCTCGGGCCAAGGGAGGAAAGCACTGCCCACAGGGGATTTTCAGTCGCATTTACACTTTTTGCCCTAATAGGTGCGAAGCGCATGGACACTTTTAGTGCAAGTGCTTGACCCTAGCTACCTTTTCGAAAGGAAACCACGAGGGAGGTTTTTCTTTAAAAATTAGCCGCAAGGACGCGTGGTAAATGTCTCCGGGTGCCATGAAACTACGGGAGCTATTTCAAAACCGCCCCCTAAAGGACGAACGTTTTAATCCATAGAGAATGGGGTTTGGCACTCACCCTGCCAATGTTGGGACACCTTCAAAGCGGCATGGAGAAAGCAGTTTATTTTACATCTGGGGGAAGGGGAATCTCTCTGGGATTTTCCTTACGGGAGTCTCTGATCCCTGCAAAATGAACTTGCCTCTGGGGGGAGCAGTGATGAATCAGTCTCCTGCAGCAAGGAAAGTCCCTTTCACTCCCAGCTACTTCACAAGGAAAGTTTTGAAGAGGTGCTTCAAATGTTAGCTGTCTATGTGCAGCCACAGGCAGCTCACAAACGCAGTGGGCTCCCCTATTCAGGAACAAGGTGCTCGGACTCAGCCCCTGCTCCTGTTCAACTTTGCCTATCCTCCCCCCCCCCCCCCCCCCCCCCATCTACTCCCCCAATACCAGACCCGCTTCACTACTATAAAGTACTGTGATTACCATGCTAGTCCCACTCAAATACATGGAAATATATGTTAACAAATACTAATTTAATGCATTTCTTGACAGCTTTCAGGAGCTAATATGCCCTTCCTTGCGGCAAAGCAGAATAGGAAAAAGTTATGTTACCAGAAAATATAAGTGAACCATAAAAGGAATTCCAATGATAGTGTGAAGGGGAAAGGGATTTGTTGGGGGGAGGGCTGCCTTGATGAGTGATCAGAAGGTGACAAGCAATATAATATTATGGCTCATGATGAGTTAAGAAACCCATTGAGGTCGGGTTTTTTTTTGGGGGGAACAGCTCTAAAGAGGTTTAATATAAAGGGGAATTCGAGTTTGTCAATAAACACGGGACACAGCTCCCCACCAGCCAGGCTGCCAGCGGCCACACCCACCGTGTAACCACGCGGCAGGGATGGCGAGGATACCCGGATACGGGCTGAGCATCCTGGTGCTGTGGCTAGCGCGGCGCTGCCGGTTAACCTGCTGACCCTCATTCCAGCGATCACGTGACTCCCACTGTAAGTGATTTATGATTTACCAATGCTCGGAGCAATGCACAACATCAAATATTAAAGCAATGCATTACAACGCAATGTAAACATCTTTAAAGTCATTACAACTAGCAAGATAAGGCCAGGGAACAGCGCTGGTTTAAGGGAGGCGGGGGGTTTTGGGGGGGGGGGGGTTCTCCTTGGTTAATTTCTTTCAGAGATAGAGTTAGGCAAATATTCATTTACAGCCTTTCCATCCCAGACTCAGCAGGCAAGGCCAAGCTCCATCCCACCTGTTGCTCATCTGGGAGTCGTCATGCGGAGCTTCCTCCTTCTCAGCTGAGAGACTGTTTTGCTTTTTTTTCAGGAGAGGATCAGTCCTCAGATAATACAAGTGCATTGTTGGGCAATCCTAGACTGTTTGCACAACTTGACTTCAAAATGTCTCATGGTGAATATATATAAAACACCCTATGCAGAAAAGAGAAGGGATTACGATCTTTTATTTCACGATGTAAAACTCCGCGGCTCCCTGTGCAGGAGACAGGGAGAACAGTGGATGACGATAGTTTATAATTCACTAAAACCGAGGGAGCTTGTGCTCCCTTCTCAGACACTGTCACGCTCTTCCCGAAGAGCAAAGGATCCGACAGCAGCTGCTGCCGCTCGCTCACTCCGGAGAAAAGGGCCGACTGGGCCGGCTGCTGGAGCGCCGCCTCTTGCTGGAGCTCTGGGGTTCGACGGGAATCCAAAAGCATTCAAATTAAAATAAAATAAAGCCCACACGGGCCGCGCAGAAGAGGCTGACTTGGACCCGCACTGCCATCTTCTGGCCGCACGTTGGAAGTGACGCCTGCTCTGCTGCGGTTTCCACCCCTCCCCACCGACTCAGCACAGACGGTGTCCGTAGAAAGGGGGCCATGCTGTCTGCCGTTTTAGGCCTGCCCGCTGGGTTATCGCAGGTCCTCCTTGGCCTGGCCTCTTCTCCCTCCACGACTAAGGTCTTTTTTCTGTCTTCCCCAGGGTGGCTCCGTTCTGGATGTCCATCATCCTTGCTGTGATAAATAAATAAATAAATATATATATATATATATATATATATATATATATATATATATATATATATATATATATATATATATATATATATATTGTCACATTGCTTTTGAGCTTCACGTCATGACCTAATTTTTTTAGAATTTGAAAATATGTTGGCTTATTTTTCACACTGCTTGTTCATGTATCTGACTATGCAATCTCCAGTATATATTCAAGTAGATTTGATTGTTGTACCTCCTATAGCATTATGCAAGCTGTTAGGCAGGAAGTAAATCCGAAAAATAAAAAACATAAATTGGCCTTGAGCTTTTCACTCAATGGAAAATGCTACCTGCTGGTACTTTATTGAAGCCTGTTAGATATTTGAATGCTTGTGAGGAATTTGCTTTCATTTGAAACATCATTTTCTATTTTGTTTTGTTCTGGAAACAAAAGCAAAACAAATCAAATTTTGTTTCAACTCCCCTCTCCCCCCCTCCACTGGCACCACCACCAACCGACTAAATGTACCACCAACTATTTTAAAAAGCACACCTCTAGTTTACCTGCTATCTCCGGGGTCTTCACTGGGCAGGAACGATCCCCATCTCAGAGACCTTGGGGATAGATGATGAGCAATGGGACACTGTGATATCAGGCTACAAAATATATAAAAATGACAAAATCGATCAGACTGGTGGTGGGTGATACCATATGTTAAGCAGGATAATAGTTCTGCAGGGAATAAACTACACTCTGGAATATCTAAGGATAGAAATTCCTTGTGTGATGAGAAAGAGTATAGCAATGGGGATATACTTCTGTCCACCTGACCAGGATGGTGAAACAGTCTGCAAAATGCTAACAGAGATTAAATGAAAGCACATATTTAAGCGTTCCCACTCAGAAAAAGGACTTTGGAATCACTGTTGACAATATTTTGATATCCTCAATTTGGTGTGCAGGAGCAATTAACAAAAAAAAAAATAGAATGTTAGGAATTATTTGGAAAGGAACAGAGAATAAAACTGAGAATTTTGAGGTTCTGAAAACAGTCAAAAATCAATCCCTCACCCAGGACTTGTGAATCCGGCCCTTCGCCAATAATTAATGCGACCAGGGGCGGCCTTGCCCACTGCTGATTCAGATTATTAATGACTTTTTGTCAGAGGCCTTAGTTCCCCAGCCACTGAATCATGCTGCAATTTGTCCCTTGTTAAAAATCCATCTTTGGATCCAGATGTCCTGGACAATAAACATCCAGTTTTTATTATCCCTTTTTTTGCCCAACGTCATTGAGGCTGTCGTGTTAACTCAACTGCAGCGTTATCTAGGTGATCTGAATTTCCTGAACCCTTGTCGGTCTGCTTTTAAGGCTGATCATGGTTACAGAAAATTTGCTATTGTCTCTTATGGGCAAGTAGCCCTGTGCCAGAGTCAAAGACCAAGCCTCCATGTTGATTCTGCTGCATTTTTCCTCAGTTTTTTTTCCCTCTGGTTGCTCTTCCCATGGTGACGTGTGCCGGTTGGATGTGGCTTGCGGGACCATATCTTCTCTCGGCCGCCACAGCCACACTGGCTGCCAGTTGCCATCAGAGCCCAATCCAAGGCCTTATGTTTAATTGTTAAGGCCGCTAATGATGGGTGCCCTGCTTACCTCGGCGACCAACTCCATTGGGCCATCTCAGCTGGGCCTCAGAGATCTCAGCAGGATGGGATGTTAGTTGTCCCTTCTTAACGTGGTGCGAGATCCGCAGTGCCCTGCGGTAGAGCCTTTTCCGTTCTGTGGAAGAGTCTCTCAGAGTCGATTACGCTGTTAAGAGTTCTTGCCCTCCGAAAGTCGTTACAAAGTTTGACTTTAAACAAGCTCACGGTCCTCGCTGAGGTGGGCTGGTATAGTCAGGAACAAATCCTTCCTTTCTGTGTGCAGTTCTTCCGTTCGGGAGCTGTCATTTTTGGAAGTAGAACAGAGTTCTGTTCTTCACTGACAGGAAATTTGCTGTTTAGTGACAGCAGAGGGTACATTCTGAAACAAAAGGGAAAAAAAAACCCAACAACAACAACAAATTCCATTTTGAAGCAATGTGAAATGAAGCAGAGTGTTTCACTGTATTTTTCATGTCATTTTAATGCAAATTCACACCCCTAAGCAGAAGCAGAAAAGGTAGAAGGGAAGGCAAGCAAACACCATAAAGGGCAAATAAACTGCTCCCTTATGAAAGAAGGCCGGATAGGTCCGGGCTGGTCAGCCTGGCCGGGAAGGGGATATGAGAGAGGTTTACAAAATCATCAGCATTGCGGAGCAAGTTAATAGGGATCCGCTATTTGGTCTTTCTGGTAAATGCGAAGACTCTCTATGAAACTAACTGGTAGAGGATTTTTTTCAGTCCTTGTGAATTTGTGGCTGGTGGATGGTTAATAGCATGGTCTGGGTTTCGAAACGGTTTGGACACGTTCCAGGAGGGGACTGGTCCATTAACAGCTGTTAGACGGATAGACTTTGGAGATCACCAGCTCCTACCTTTTGGGAGGGAGCGACAGGGACGGGATCTCCCCGTTGAGATGTGCTGGGTACCGCCAAGTGACCAGGATTGCCCACTGTCGGAAGCAGGATACTGGGCCCGCCGGACCATTGGTCTGCATCTCTTACGTTCATAACTGACTTGAAAAAACACAAGGAAGTGAAGGCTGATGGGTAATGCCATCACTGTGGCTCCTGCAAGGGACATGGACTATTGCCGTAGGAGAGGTGGTGGTCACCCTAATTGTGTATTTTTGCTTGGTTTATGTGTTTGTGTCTGGTATTTTTTTTTATTAGACGACGTTTTATGTTGTAGTACCTGCTGACCATTCTTATACTGTAATTTTATATTGTATATTTATAGTACAATTAAGCTTTGTGGTAGCTCACCTTGAGCAGCCATTGAAAAAGCGAGTAATAAATATCAAAGCAGAAGGCATCTGCGCATGCTTGGAGGGTTGCCCGGCCCAGGCTGGACTTCTACGGCCTCCTCTTTCTGTGCAAGGCCAGAATATATAGTGTCAATTGGAGCCCGTAGGACCCCCTCCCTCCCAGGCATGGACCTGAAGCCACCAGACAAGCAATCGGTATTATCTGGTGAGATGCTGACGTGCTGAACTGTGGGTCCCAGGCATCCTCCAGTACCGCCAGAAGAGGCAGAGGCAGAAAGCTGCCTCCAGGGTAACATCAGCAGTGAACTGGAGGTGTTTGTTTTTACTTAACATGAAGAGGGAGCCGGGAACTCTGCGGCAGGCTGCCCCACAGGAGCTGGGCATGAAGGAAGCTGCTTTAACAGATCAGTGGGTTTGATACTCACAGCTGCCAGGAGGTGCCTGCTAGCCACGTAGCCAGTGCCGTTCAGCTGACATTGTTTAAAATGTGCGTTTCTGCATGCATGCACAGATCGCTGAGCTGAAGTATCTGCAGGAGTGTGGGAGGATCTCAGCTTGCATGTGCTGCGCTTGCCCAGACCATCTCAATTCAGTAAAACTATACAGAGCGTCTCTCTCTCTCTCTCTCTCTCTGTGTATACGGTAGAGCACCTTTTATCCACAGAAATATATAGGACACAATTCTAAAACTCTGAAAGATTTGCACCGAGTGCAGGGGGGATTCCATTTTAGACCACTGAATGGAGGTGCAATTTGTGACTGCGCGCTGGGAAAACTCCGGTGGGCGTCACGAGAGCTCTTGGCGTGTCACTCGTTTCACGAGGCTGTGTTAGCGCTAAACGCCCTCCCTGGCTCAGCTACTGGGAAAGCTGCAGTGAGTGCCGTAGGACTGCAGCGTGGTGGTTGCTTGGAATACACTAGGAGAGCGAAGGTCTGCGGACTTTTGAGGCTTAATTTCTTTCTGCTCATCATCCCGCTGCTGAGCTCTGTTGTAGAAGTCTTTGGCGTGAATTCCAGCCTTGCTGGGACTCCGTCAGGCACATCTACAGTACGGTACCCGAATGTCATCCGCTGGAAAGCGAAATATAAATCAAATGAATAATAAATAGCACATACCATATATTTAGGGCTTCTGATTGTAGATTTATTTTCCAGCTAATTAGGGGGTTTTTTCGGGGCACCAAAAATCAGTGTTTATCGCTGTACAGGTCGCAGTGCGGGTACAATATTGTTGGGTCCCTTTACTGGTTGAATCAAATACCAATATTTGTGCAGCTGAGGGGTCGTTAGCATGGGAAAAGCAGCGGGTGGAGGGTAAGCAAAGGCCGGGTGAGAGAGTACCCGACAAAGTGGTGTCTTTCTGGTGTCTGTTTTATTATTTTTTGCATCAGGTATTTTTTTTTTTTTTTATCAGGGCTTACCGGTTAAAACCTAAAATCAGAAGCCCTAAATATATTCTTCCTGGGGTTTAATACCCTTCCATGCTTTAAAATGTCTCAGACCTCCAGTCTTCACAATGCTCGCTCTTCAATGGGAGCTGGATTTTTTCAGACATTTTCTAGCACCTGTAATTGCCATATCAAGAAATAAAAATGACTTAAATTGCGTGACAAATTGAACACAGAAATTCTGTCTAATGATCTGAATTTTCTTGGGAAATGCAAGCACATCGAGTGATTTACCCACCTTGCCAAATTAGTGACTGCCAGCGCTCTCCTCCCAGCCCTACCACTGGCAACCTGCCCCCTCCGCTGGAGTGAATTGTCCATGCTAGGAGGCCCCCATCCCCAGATGGCAGGTAGCTGTCCCAGGAAGAGCAGGTGCTGACTTCAGTATTTACATTTTAGGCTTGCAAAGCTGCCGTTCTTCTTTGCTGGCGAGTTGGAGATTTTACACGGTGGCAGCGTTTGGGTGAAGGATTCTGAGTCTCCTGGGCAGCTGCCCTCTGCAGGGCTGGATAATTTGCAATCACTGGAATCGTGGATAATTGTTTACTACAATCTGACTCTTATCTGTATTTCTGCTTTTGTGCCGTTTCTCCTTTTTTTCTCATGTTTTGAATATTAAAAAGAACTTTCTTTATGTCAAAGTGTTACTATGTATAAAGGTGAATTTTAAAAGCCATATGCACGCCAGAACCAAGAGATGGGCTTGCATCTAGCACGTGTGCATGTCCACCTGATTTTCCAAAGCACGCACATGAGCGCACGAGTACCGATGCACGAATATCTCGCACGGGGGCAGGGACAAAAGAGATGCGCGCATGTAGCCTCGCGCCTGGCTGCTCATCCAGGTCCATTTCAGCACAACTTTATTTCTGCTGGAAATGAAGTTTAAGTCAGAATTAAACAATTTCTAGCCACATACGAACTGGGGGGGGGGGGGGGGGGGGGGGGGGGAGTGCAGGCTACAGAACCAGGGGGGCCTTGAGGACCTAGCTATGGACTGGGCAAACTGGTGAAACTGGTCATGGCCTGGATGCACGCCTGTTATAAATTTCCCTCACTTTTGCGTCCCATAACCGATATTTCCCTGCCGTGCCCGTACACTCTTAAATTTAACAGCACACATACACCCGCCTGACCTGTTTTATAACGCGCGCCCGTACTCGTGCACACAATATAACATTTCAGCGCGCCTGGCCGCGCACCCATATACATGTGTGGTTGGGTGCCCAGTGCCCATTTTTAGTTTCCGTCATAATGTGCATCCTTTTCTCTTTTACTCCGTCATTCCCAGTACAAATCCAACACACATACTATTGTGTGACTAAGCCCACTGGTGCATTAGAAAAAATGCTTTTAGCAAAATGACCACAGCTTTCAGCGTGCCGTTAACCTAATTTTCTACCTGTCTAGGAAAGTGGATCAGGCCACAACCCTTTTATTCTAAGTGAAGATTTTAACAGGAACACCGTGAACTGGAAGGCAAGGGGAGAGGATTTGCAAAATCCAAACTTGGTCCCATACTGCCTGTACAAACCACTAGAACGAATTAAAACACCTATGATACCTAGAAATCTATGCACTGTAGATTTGAAATGAACTTTTATGCATCAACAGCCATTTCTAACAAGAGCCAATTAAAAAAAAAGATTTATGGTGCACTCATATCCAGGATAAGCAGCTCACGATCTGTTATTTCCCCAGGTTCTAATCACTGATCCCCAAAATGTCAAACTAAGTTTTTCTTCTTACACATAAAAACAATTAATTAATGTAAAAATACTCCTCACTTTTCTCTGTGTCTCCAATATCGACTTTCCGTCATCAGCTTTACAGCACTGCTGCACCCAGGTAGGGTTATCATTTAGCTCCACGTGTATGGGGAGAGGCCGAGCGAGCCCTGGTTGTCCACCTATTTGCATGTAGGGTCTGTAGTTTCAGTGTTTTGAGAGACAGGATCTACAGGTCCCTGCATGCAGGGCCACTGCAAGAGTGGGGCCACCCCATAGGCAGACCTTCATGTCTGTGGCTCCTTCCCCAGCACAGTGATCCCTCCTCCCGGTGATGGCCTGTGCTCCCCTCTTTGCTGGGAGCGCTGTGCTTGGTGCCACCCTCCCTTAACCATGAGTTCAGTTTAGAGGTGGTTTTCTTTCAGGACCCTCTAAAACCACTGACCCACTTTCAACAGATGGCAATAAGCTGTAATGCGATCTGGAAAGGGAGTTTGCAGCTCTGGGGAAGCTTGGATGTAGGTCCCTAAGAATTTGACTCGCAACTAGAAGAAAATCCACCCCTTGGCTGGCCCTGGTTATATTTTTCTCTTCTCTATTCTTGTTCCCCAGCTCCTTCCAGAACTGAGATCTGTCACGGTGAAGTGAGCCATTTTCCTGTTGTTCCCAGAGCGTGTGCCTGTGGCAGGCAGGACCTACACAGGTAAGGCAGGCTCTTAAAATACTACCTTGCGTTGTACATTTTGTGACCTTTCTGTTGGGCCAGGGGGCAGGCTGGATCGATAATGGCCTTTTTTTTTTTTTTTTTAATTATTACTCATTTCACATTGAGAAAAGATGATAGCATAATATAGTTTAACTTTCTTCATTTCAAAAGAAAAAAAAATCTGTAAGGAAAGCAGAGAGCCCTAGAAAGATGCCCTAGAAAACCTACAGGACTGCCACCTGGTCACACGCTCTGACGTTCTTCCAAGTCAGCCTGACTCGCCTACTGTGAAACAGCAGAGACTCTGTAGAAGGGCTGCGTCTTTCTTTGTCACACATCCACCATGAAACAGCAGTGGGGTTTTTGTAGAAAGGGCCGAGTGGCCCGTAACATGTCCGCCATAGACTAGTAGTGACTGAATAAGGGTTGAGTGTTGCCGACAACTTCCTGGAAAGGAAGGTGGATGTGCCTGTAACATAGTGTAGACGCCATGCAACAGCAAGTTTTTTTGCTCAACGCTTGGATGCCCCTATGGCACATTTCAGAGAGAGCGGCAGACTTAGTAGAAAGGTGAAGTGTTCTGTGGCAGGGCTTGCAAGGTCTTGGCAGAATCGTTCCGTGTTCATGTAAATGATGAGGTTGCGAGGGCTATGCAAAACAGAGGGATGCCAGTCTGCTCCTCCAGGGCCGCAAACCGCCGTGGTTTGCGTGATTGCCAGCACGAATATTCATCAGGCATATTTGCATATGTTTCGTGTGAGAACCGGCTTATATTTTGCACAGCTCGGTTATCCGGAAAGCCAGAACTTGGGCACGCATTGCTGGTGCCTCGTGAGGTTGCGGTGAATGTGTAGGGGGGCTCTTTGAAGCCCGGGGTGGCTGGCTGGGAGAGGTCTGAGCTGGTGAGAAACTTGTTAGAAATAATTGTTCTTTGCAAAGAATTCGCCTAGAAGTAAATATTTAATAGAGGAGGACACCGCTGACCTTATGAAAAATAAATCGACTGTGGACACGGGACCTTATTACACTTTAATTTCAGAGGTTCATCTGCAATTGCAGACCCTGCCAACCAGCAAATCTTCCCATGCTGAGCCTCCCTCCCCCTTCCTGCTGGCTTCTAATGCAACTGCAAATTAAGTAAGACAGCAAGAACCAACACACGGGAGAGCGGGGGCTGCACGGCGCTCGGCAGCTGCCGTCCTGCAGGGGTTAGCTCTAGCCCCGTGGCTGGGGGAGACCACGTTTCTTCTTGACTGGGTACCCCCCCTTCTCTCCAAGGGCATTCCCGGGTTGAGGAATGTCCCCCACATAAAGCAAATGAGTGGCCCTTTGCGGCACCCACTGCTGAGGTCCTCTGGGTGGCCCTGCAGTAAGTAAAGCATGTGGTGCACTGGTAATGGTTGTGTCTTTTCACACTGGGCTACTGCTGAGTGGCAATAGAATACAAGGTGCAGGATGTGTTGCTTTTGGGAGCTGCTATCCTCTGGCAGTTAGCCAGCCACATGGAGGACTCTCCCCAAGTCACTTTAGCGGGTAAACTGCATCTATGAACCGCGGTAGGTTGCAGGCTAGTTGCACACTGGAGCTCTGCATTACAGAAGAGATTTTTATCACCGGAGGACCCCGCTAAAAATGAAATACCAACCTTTTGTCCTTCTAATCAAAGCACTCAGTGTCTTAATAAAATCCGCCTCTCACCTGGGGCCATCTCCCCTAACCCACCTCAGTAAAGTGCCATGCTGTGTGAATGCTCAGCACTTTGCAGAGGTGGAGAGGGGTAGAAATAGATAGATAGGTTTATTTATTTATTTATCCAACACTACACTAAAGAAGATGGAGACGGCATGGTGGGGGGAAGAGGACTTAAGGGGAATGGCATGGAATAAGTGTAGGACCAGCAGCTCAGGCAAATGAAAAGAAAAGAGGAGGCAGGGGCAGAAAACAACAAAAGGACAGACAAAAAGCCACTCAAATGGAACGCGCACCATTCCCAGTGAAAGAAAAAAAAAAAAGAGATTTCCCTGAGAATCAATTTAGCAAAAGGAAGAGAAAGGTTAGCGAGATTAGATAATAGAAGGAAGAATAAAAAAAAAAAAAAAGCAGAAGAGAGGATGGGAACCAGCATTAGAGCTGTTCGGAACGAGAGAGAAGGCGCCGGCCATGAGGCGAGATCAGATATGAAATAGCAAAGGGCGAGGATGAAGCGGAGAATAGATAAGAGGGCAGACGTACCTGACGATCATGGCACAAAGAGCGCAGAGCTCGTGGGCTGTTTCTCTAAAATAAATATTGTCTGTCTGCAGAGCCGGGACAAGGCGCCCACCTCGGTTGCATCACGCCCAAAGGGTGCAAACAGTGACAATTCCGACTTTTATGTGTTGCTTTGATTTTAATAATATTATGACAACAGATGATGTCTCACCCTGGGGCATCAATTATGTGATGCATCGGTTCACAGACCCTAAAAATGTATACTTTCATGGGGGCGGGGGATGTAATTTTCAAACCATAAGAACATAAGATTTGCCCTCCTGGATCAGACTAAAGGTCCATCCAGCACAGTACCCTGTTTCCAACAGTCGCCAATACAGGTCACAAGTACCTGGCAGGATCCCAAAAGGACAACAGATAAGCAGTGAATTTCCCCAAGTCCACCTTAATAATGGTTTATGGACTTTTCCTCAAAGAACTTGTCTAAAGTTTTTTAAACCAACTACACTAACAGCTTTCACCACATCCTCTGGCAATGAATTCCAGAGTTTAATATGTGTTGAGTAAAAAACTATTTTCTCCTATTTGTCTTAATCACCTAGTAACTTCAATGAATGTCCTCTAGTTTTTGTACTTTTTGAAAGAATAAACAACATATTTGAGTTTACCTGTTCCACTCCACTCATTATTTTAAAGACCTCCTTTCATATCTCTGCTCGGCTATCTCTTCTCCGAATTTTATCATTTTGGTCACCCTTCTCAATACGTTTTCTGTTTCTGCTATGTCTTTATTGGGATGTGGTGACCAGAACTGCATACAATAGTCAATGTACAGTTGCACCATGAAGCAATACAGAGGCATTATGATATTCTCTGTTTTATCCTCTGTTCCTTTCCTAATGATTCCTAGCATTCTATTTGCTTTCTTGGCCGCTGCCACACACTAAGCAGAGGATTTCAATGCATTATCCATGATGATGCCTAGATCCTTTACCTGGCTGGTAACTCCCAAATTAGAACCTCGCATTGTGTAGCTATAATTTAGGTTATTCTTCCCTATGTGCATCACTTTTCACTTGTCCATATTAAATGTCATTTGCCATTTGGATGCCCAGTCTCCCAATCTCGCAAGATCCTCTTGCAATTTCTCACAATCCTCTTGTGATTTAATAACTTTGAATAATTTTGTATCATCAGTAAATTTGATCACCTCACTTGTTCCCATATCTAGATTATTTATTTATGAATATGTTAACAAGTAGTGGTCCCAGTACAGATCCCTGGGGCACTCCACTATTCACCTTTCTCCATTGAGAAAATTGACCATTTAGACCTATTTTCTGTTTTCTATCTTTTAACCAGTTCTCAATCCACAACAGAACATTGCAACCTATTCCATGATTTTTTAATTTCCTCAAGAATTTCTCATGAGATACTTTGTCAATTGCTTTCTGAAAATCCAGATATACTATAATCAACGGGCTCACCTTTATCCACATGTTTATTCACACCTTCAAAAAAATGTAGCAAATTAGTGAAGCAAGATTTCTCTTGATAAATCCATTAAACTATGTCTCATTAAACTTAAGTCTATCTATAAGTTCAATAATTTTGTTCTTTAGAATACTTTCATCCATTTTTCCTGGCACTGACATCAGGCTCACCAGTCTGTTGTTTCTTGGATCACCCCGGAACCCTTTTTATATTTTACATTGGCCACCTTCCAATCTTCAGATACCAATTTTAATAATAGTTTATAGATTACAGTTTTACAGGTATGCAATTTCATTTTTCAGTTATTTCAGCACTCTGGGATGTATATCATCTGATCCAGGTGATTTGCTATTCTTTAGTTTTGTCAATTTGCCCATTTACATCTTCCAGGTTCATTAAAATTTGTTTCAGTTCCTCTGAATCATCACCTTTAAATATCACTTCTGGCACAGTATTTGCCTTATATCTTCCTCAGTAAAGACTGAAGCAAATAATTTATTCAATCTCTCTACTATGGCCTTGTCCTCCCTTAGTGCCCCTTTTACCCCCTCGATCATCTAATGGTCCAGTTGACTCCCTCGCAGACCTTTTGCTTCAAATGTACCTGAAAAAGGTTTTACTATGAGTTTTGGCTTCCACGACAAGCTTCTTTTCAAATTCTCTCTTTGCCTTCTTTATCAATGCTTTGCATCTAACTTGTCAATCTTATACTGTTTCCTGTTTTCTTCATTTGGGATCCCTTCTCCATTTTTTGAAGGATGTTCTTTTGGCTAGAATACCCTCTCTCTCACCTCACCTTTTAACTATGCCAGCAATTGTTTGACTTTCATTCCACGTTTTTTAATGTGTGAATTACATCTTGTCTGGGCTTCCGAGATGGTATTTTTAAACAACGTCAATACCTGAAGTAAACTCTTGACCTTTGCAGCTGCTCCTTTCAATATTTTCCCGGCCATTTTTCTCATTTTCTCATAATCTCCCCTTTGAAAGTTAAATGCTGTTGCAGTAGAATTCCTTAGCATCTCCCTCCAGTTATCATGTTAAATGTGATCATGTTATGAACACTATTGCCTAGTGGCCCTAACACCATTATCTCTTCAAACAAATCATGTGCTCTAATAAGGATTAGGTATAAAATAGCTCCTTCACCCCCTTTTTAGTTCATGTACCAGTTTCTCCATGAAGCAGTCATTTATTTCATCTAGAAACTTTACCTCCTTAGCTTGTCCTGATGCAATGTTTACCCATTGAATACTGGAGTAATAGCGGAATATATGTGGCCTAGGGCAGAGAAATACTTGGTCAGGGCTTCTTCTGTCTGACGTACTCTGTTGGTTTATTCCTTTTCATTAGGATTTGCCTCTGCTTAGCTCTGCACTCTCCCACACACTGCTGGCCGGATGTGAAGACAGTGACCCAAGGACTTTGCACAGATTGGTGACTCCTTGGCACAAGGCACTGGGCAAATTGGAACCTTATAGTCAAAACCATGAAGTAGAGATGGGCGAGTCAATTGTGATTCAGTTCTGCTTAGCTCATGCCAGTCCCAGCTCCCATCTGTACACCTAGGCCCACTGTAACTTGGCTCTGATCCAAATCTAAATTCTTTGGGTCCTTTGGATGTTGCCTGTCTCATGCGTTGAACGCAGTTGCCTCAGAATTCCTTCTTTCACTGGGCAGGGAAACTTTTCTCCAAATTTAGGAAGCTTTCTTACTGACTGCAACCATGCAGTAGGCGTGAGAGTGCATGGTTGGCTAGGTGTGGGTTGGGGAGCCTGAAGTTAGACCCAGAAACTTTAATTATAAAGCAGGTGACCGAATGTTCTCTTAACCCTACCAGGGACCCCCAGCCCAGACAAGGGAGGCAGCCCTCGGTTTCCAGCCCAGCAGCACTGTGCATGCCCAAGGCATGATTCGGTGTAATGTATGGCATGAAACAGCCCGGAATTAGCTCTTGATCTTAATTACACACATTACTGATGAGCTCATCAACTTAATCTAATTAGTCTGCAGAGCTCAATTGCCTGTCCTTTTTGCTTAAATAATGTGCTGTGTAAGCCTATTATCTCTTTTGATGAAACCTGTTCACTTACATGATTTGTTGGAAGGGCTAGCAGACCGGTGCCAGTGCGCCATTTGCTGAAGTGGCTCGGGAATGGCTGTGGTGGCTTGTGGTTTGTTTTTTTTGGGGGGGGGGAGGGAAGGAAGGGTAATGGCTTCTTAGAAGCTGAAGCCTATGAAGGTCTTCTAAGGCAAAACCCAAAAGCAGCCAGAACTCTTTCTTTTTTTTTTTTTTTTTTGTGACTCTGTAATTTGTTGTTTTATTTATTGAGACCCCTATGCAGAGCAGCACGAGCCCTCCGTAATTCGGGAAGGACCGGCTCTGGTTTTAAGAGCGGAACCACTTTCACCTCTGTTGCAGTTCCAAGGCGCAGTGGCTGAACATCGCCATAAGTTATAGCCAAACTGATTTATTACACTCTGTAAATAAAGCTTAGTTAGGGCAGGCTGGGCTAGAGGCAGTGAAGATAAAAGGGAAATGAAAGAACGTTTGCCACCTCATTGAATTTAAAGTCCTGGGGACTGTGCTCCGTGCAAGGGGCCGTCTTCCCGTGTCCTGCCAATGGACTGAGGTTGCAGGATTGTGAGGGAATTCCTGGCCTTTGACCCTGTTTGAACACTCTTGGATCTGATATGGCTCACAGGCACCAGGATGCAGAACTTAAAACATAACCGTGCTGAAATGAACTTCACTGAGTTATACGGTGTTATTAATTATTTATTTATTTATTTATTTATTTATTTATTTATTTATTTAAGGTTTTTCTATACCGGCATTCATGATAAGATCATATCATGCCGGTTTACCTATAACAGGGGGTGCAAAAACTGTTCTTTTAACAAGTGCGAAGGAAGCAAAAGTTACAATAAAACAAGGTTGTAGAACTGGGGGAGGAAGGAGACAAGGATAGCAGCGTAAAAAATTTAGAGAGGTAACTTATTTACAATGTGCAGTGACCAGGGAGGTCACTGTCCAGGGAGCTGTCACTAGTCCAAAAGACAGGGCACAAAATTGGAAATGCCTTCTGAGGATCTGGAACCTCAGAAACATCTGATGGTCAGACCGGATGCCTATGTGCAAGTATGCCTCTGTGAGGTCCAGGGACGCCAAGAAATCCCCCTTGCGCACTGCAGCAATGATTGATCGGAGAGTCTCCATACGAAAACAAGGAGCCTTGAGGGCCCTGCCCTGTTCACTTTCTTCAATACCAAGATGGGACGATACAGCACTATAACCTGAGGAAAGGACAAAAGAAAAAAAAGCCAGCCCGGATTTAGGAATAGGCAACTGTCTAGGCCAGGGCACCAGATTTTGAAGGCACTCAGTCTCCAGGCCAAAAAGGAACCTGCTTTTGCTTGCTTTAGGACCATAAACTGGCACCGCCATTGCACTTTACCAATGGTTGCACACATCTTAAATCTGGCCCTGCAAAAAAAAAAAAAGGCTTTTTCATTTAAAAGAAATTTGATTTCCTATTTTGGGGGCCAATGTGCCTTAGCACATATCACTGCCTGCCTCAACTCCTGTTTGAATCTATGCGGTGGCTTCCAGCCCACGGGTGACAAAGACGACCCATGACGTGCGGATCATAAAGTCTGGCGTGAAAGCGTGCAAAGGAGTGAGAGTCCATTTCTCTTGCCACCCAAGGTCCAGCTCTTCCCATCCAGCAGGGGTTGCCACTCCCATCCCAGCTGAAATAACCGCCCCATAGACAAGGTAAACGGGGCAGGCGTCCCTGAAGCCTTGAAGAGCATCCAAAATTGCCAGCAAAGCCGATGGCCCGTGGAGAAATCAGTTGTGCAGCTGCAGCCCCAGGATGGACAGGAAGGCTTCTGACCATGTCTTCGTCTTCAGAGGCAGGATCCTCTTCTCAGTATCTGGACTAAGCCAGCCCACGGTTCCTGCTGCTTGCGTCACCATCGTTCTTTTTATTTTTAGCTTTATTTTAGCTTTTCAAGGCTCTCTTTTTTTTTTTTTTTTCCGTACGTGTTCTCTTCTAATTAATTTATTCGTGGCAGGTCACATATCACACAATAGTCCATGGGCTGCCTTTATCCAGTGCCTTTTTTTTGTTTTTTCCCCCCCTCTCTCGAGCTCTTCAGGGCAACTTCCTTTCAAGGGAGGGGGGGGGAGGTAGGGAGAGGGAATGCTCCACAGAGATGGATTCAGGCTGTGCAATCCCTGAGGCCCTGCGTCCATCAATATCCTGTGTCTCTGGGACAATATATTTCTATTACAAGCTGCTTAGTCTGTCTGGTGGAAGGTTAAATGCATTGTAAGACCGATACAGCGAGACAGACCGACAGAACAGACGCTGTGAAGAGAGAGAATCAATAGATGATAAGAGTTTTTATAGGAATGACTTCTGAGACACTGTGTCTTGTTTTCCTACCCATTCCCCTCCTCCTCCCAAGCGGCAGAGAGGGGCGAGTTGTTTAAATATGACGAGTTGCCATTTTCACAGCATCCCCCGAAGCTTTGACTGCTCTTTATAAAAAGCAAACAGCCTCAGAGCGGCTTATGAGACTTTTGTGCTGTGGTGTGAAAAGGTTGTCTCGAGACCAGAGACTTACCTACCGGTGGCAGCTCCAGCACAGTGCTCTGGCCCAGCACCCCCCCCCCCCCCCCCCACCCCCAAATCTCTTCCTTCTCTTTGCCCTCTGCCCAGGCCTGGATTTAGCCATAGGCAATTGCCTAGGGTGCCACACTTTGAAGGCATCAAATACCCAGGCCAAAAAAAAAAGAGTGCAACTGTGCCAAGGAGGAGCCTGCTCTAGAAATCCACTTCAGAGGGGCGCTGCTACGGCACTTTGGGGGGGTGAATGAAGATAAGGGAGTATCTTCCCCTTTCCATCTTTCGGGTCTCTCACCTCCCACTGTCCAACCCGCCTATGGGCACAAAACTCTTAAATCCAGCCCTGCCTCTCCCCATAGTGCCCAGCATCCCCTGTTTCTCCCTGTCCAGCATCTCCTTATCCCCCCTCCCCTCACAGTATTCTCCTCTCTCCCCTCCATGCCTAGCAAAGAAGTGAGCAAACGTTTTCAGCCACAACCCCCATTCCGTCCATGAAATTGGTTGGGATCCCCTTGAATTTGGTTACATCATTTAATACACACACACACACACACACACACTTACACACTTACACACACACACACACACATTCTCGCTCACTCTCTTCCTGGCCTGGTGTCAAATTCTCTTGCCAGCCAATCAATTTTTGAAGCAGTTGCCAAGGCACCAGGCAGCCACACTGCTAATCACTAGCTCAAAGCCCCTATTTGGTTTCTCATCAAGTTGCTGAAAGGAGCAGTCACACGTACACATCCCACACTGAGGCAGACACACACAGAAACAGATAACACATACCCTCAAGACAAAGACACACCACACCCAGTCAGAGAGCGACAGAGACCAGGGCACACATGCCACCCAGAGACAGACAGGCCACATACCACCGACAAATGCTAAAGAGTAGAACATTTTTCATAAAATTCAGGTGCCAGCCGAAATTTGTAGGAGTAAGGAAAAATTCCATCCTGCCCTGCCCAGTATTTTATGTGGGTTTTCACTGTTTTCACTCATTGTTCTAGCTTTCCCTTTATTTTTGTATTTTTTAAAGTTTGCTCATCTCTTTTATTTTAACATGTTTTGTTTGTTCAACTTTTTCTTTTTATTACAGCAAGTGAGGTAATCAAATTTGCAGATGATACAAAATTATTCAGAGTAGTTAAATCACAAGCAGATTGTGATAAATTGCAGGAGGACCTTGTGAAACTGGAAGATTGGGCGTCAAAATGGCAGATGAAATTTAATGTGGATAAGTGCAAGGTGATGCATATAGGGAAAAATAACCGTTGCTGTAGTTACAGGATGTTAGGTTCCATATTAGGTGCTACCACCCAGGAAAAAGATCTAGGCATCATAGTGGATAATACTTTAAAATCGTCGGCTCAGTGTGCTGCAGCAGTTAAAAAAGCAAATAGAATGTTAGGAATTATTAGGAAGGGAATGGTTAATAGAACGGAAAATGTCATAATGCCTCGGTTCCGCTCCATGGTGAGACCGCACCTTGAGTACTGTGTACAATTATGGTCGCCGCATCTCAAAAAAGATATAATTACGATGGAGAAGGTACAGAGAAGGGCGACCAGAATGATAAAGGGGATGGAACAGCTCCACTATGAGGAAAGGCTGAAGAGGTTAGGGCTGTTCAGTTTGGAGAAGAGACGGCTGAGGGGGGATATGATAGAGGTATTTAAAATCATGAGAGGTCTAGAATGGGTAAATGTGAATCTGTTATTTACTCTTTCAGATAATAGAAGGACTAGGGGGCATTCCATGAAGTTAGCAAGTAGCACAATTAAAACTAATCGGAGAAAATTCTTTTTCACTCAACGCCAATTAAGCTCTGGAATTTGTTGCCAGAGGATGTGGATAGTGCAGTTAGTGTAGCTGGGTTTAAAAAAGGTTTGGATAAGTTCTTGGACAAGTCCATTAACTGCTATTAATCAAGTTGACTTAGGGAATAACCACCGCTATTACTAGCATCAGTAGCATGGGATCGACTTAGTTTTTGGGTACTTGCCAGGTACCTGTGACCTGGATTGGCCACTGTTGGAAACAGGATGCTGGGCTTGATGGACCCTTGGTCTGACCCAGTATGGCATGTTCTTATGCCTTTATTCTCCCAACTTTTGTCCCCTCCCCATCTCATCATTCTCTCTCTTCCTCTGGCCTCTCTGCCCATTCATTCCCTACCCCTACTTCTCCACTTCTTTTCCCCCAGGCGGGCAGCAGCTGGATCCAGTGACAGCAGAACCCTTCCTGGGCTGGGGGATGAGGGTGATAGCTCCTCCTGGATGGTGGAATACCACAGCGGCACCTCCTGTCTGGGCCAATCGCAATGAAAGCGGTTCCTCTCCCGGTCCCGCCACAGGGGTTCTTCTCCCGGGTCTGCTGAAAGGTGCACGGCCAAGTCATGGCATATTTACGATGACCTTGCTATGCTCCTTCCTTCCTGAGCGTGCAGCGCCTCCCTGGCAAGAAGTCTGGACAGCACAGCCATAGCTTTTCTTCCTTGATCAGCCAACCAACATGCCCCCCTCCCCCGGGGCCTCATTCCCCCTATATGAGCACCCCCTGCCTAGCATACTAGCACCACCCCAGTCTTTTTTGCCATTTTTCTGCAGTGCCAGCATCCCTTCTTTCTACCCTACCCTCATCCATCCAGCACCCTCTCTCTCTCTCTCCACCCAGCCAATTCCTCAGCAGCTTCTCTCACTCCATCCCCACCTTCTCAGCAGCTGTTCTATAAACTCTCCCCATCCCACCAGCCAGCATGCTCTCTCTCTCTTTCCGCTGGTCCCACACGCTCAGTCTTCCATCTCTAACTCTTAATAACATCCATGCTGTACCCCCCTCTCTGTCTCTAATCCCCACCTGTCCATTACCCTCTCCCGCCTACCCCCCACCCTCACCCTCCAGCTCTCTCCTCTGCTCAAGTCTCAGGCCTCCTGCTCCTCCCTAGTTAAAATGTGTGGTCAGCTTGTGCCGAGATCACATTTAAACTCAGGTTCATGAGCATCTTTTCCACTCGGTGCACTTTTTTTTAACTCCCGAGGCGTTAGCTCACTGCATCGGGAGTTAAACATTTTTTTTAACCTGCATGGGTCTTAACCCCCAGCTTTTAACCCCCACCTTATTACATTGGGGGGGGTCCTCGTGAACCCATTTGGCGCGGGGCTTTGCTTTGAGTTCTTGTCCTTCCTTCCTGTCTCCTGTTGTGAGAGGATGGGATTCCCAGACCCCTTGGGATCGGGGATGGTTGTCTTGTCGGCCCACGTGAGGAATCCTGAGGTACTCATAGGAACTAGAGAAGGGGTCTCTAGCAAGAGGGGGTATAGTTCCATACTCCTCATCTGTCCGAGAGAGTGAGTTAGTCAGAAGGAAGACCGCCAGAAAGCTGCTGCTTTCAGGAGTGCATCAGCCTAGGAGCTTCCAAATTCTCTTAGGCGTTCCCCTTTCCTTCTGAGAATGAGTCTGCCCACAGCTTGCAGGTACTACTGGGGCAAGTGGCCAGGGAGAGTCCCTGGTGAAGAGTACCTGTTGCCAGGGAGTTGCAGATTTATCATTGACTGTGTTTGTGATTTTGTTCTGGAACAATGTTTTCTGTGCTGAAGTGCGCAGTTCTAAAGTGCACCCTTTGTGACTTTTTTTTTTTCATCTTCAATCAAGCGTTCAGTAAAAGGATTTATTTCTGAACAATGGCTGACTTGGGCCCTGAGTTTCTTTTACCGAAGAAGCAGAAAACCTCTGCAAGAAGCCTAAGACTTTGAAGGACTTTACCTTTTCTTCCCCTGCTGGCCCAGCCCGTGCTCTGCAAGATCAGTTTGCTGATTTTGTTTACGAGGAGAGCTGGGCCTGAATCTCCTCTGCTGAAGGGCAGCTCCTGGGGATATTAGGTGCAGGGTCTCTTGTTCTCCTTGCAGAACTGGAGCCAGGCAATTTGACCCCTGTAGCCAAGTGAACTGAACTGTAGTCAAATTTTACTTGATAAAAACATTTAGTTGAAATGCTTAGGGTCAGTTGTATTAATGAGCTTACTCCATTTTATGTCTCTGAGAAAGAGACTTAGCACATCTGGCCCATGGCATGTTAAATTATTTTACATCATGCGATTTCACATGGATGTCTAAAGTACTATTTCATATTTCTTCTGCCTGAGAGAAGGATTTTTTTTGGTTTATTTTTTGCCCTCTTTTTCATATTGATGTATGTTGTATGCCATTTTTTGGGATGAATTTAAACAGAAATAGGTTTCCAGTGGTGACGCGGTGTTAGTTTACAGGGAGTGATGTAAGTATTTTTAACCTAAAAAACAAACTGTTAAGTTATAGGTTCAGAAATGTGAGAAGAAGTTTGCTCCGTAAACTAAAGCTTTTCTCCCGTTTGTGCCTATGAAGAAAATGCTTGGTGCAATATGGCCCTAAACTTGCTAGACAGGCGCTGCTCTGCCTCGGGTCCTGCCATCGACTCCTCTCCCCCCCCCCTCCACCACCTTGTTATTTCCAAAGCAATGTGAGAGCAGCTGAGAAAGTGTCCGGCCATTTGTTCGTGCTAACGTGCACCTGAGCTGTCATGTGCATCAACCTTCAGCATCCAACAGCCCTAATTATACTTCTGAGCAGGACCTCGGCGCTTCCTGCCTGCGCC
Source organism: Rhinatrema bivittatum (assembly GCF_901001135.1). Lineage (NCBI taxonomy): Eukaryota > Metazoa > Chordata > Amphibia > Gymnophiona > Rhinatrematidae > Rhinatrema > Rhinatrema bivittatum. The sequence continues at coordinate 23,956,855 of NC_042626.1, read as the reverse complement.
TCTGTGCAGTGTCCTGTCACCCGCCAGCCTGTGCGATGGCGCCAGCTCTCAGCCTGTCTTCTGGACCAGCTGCAAGCAGGTCAGAGGCCGCTTCCCGCAGAGAAGATAGCGTTGAGCTGTATGGAAGGAGCTGCCCAGGGCAACGGGATGTGCTAGACGACCCCTAGGTTGCGCCTGTCTGGTTTTAAATGCTGGATGATGAGGCTCTTGGGGGGTGACGGCTGTGCCCTGCCGTGCACCGATGCGGGACGGATGAACAGACTGATGTGCACCCTTCTCCTTACAGCTGCTCACCCACAAACTTGTTACCCCGGGGGGGCTCTAACTAACTCGTCTCGTTTTCTGCGGCATTCCAGGGCGCTTGTTCCATTTTGTTCTTCCTTTTTCCAAAATGTTTTCTTACTAGTGCTACAGTGTGCCACACCCAGAGCCTTGATAAAGGATCTCACTGTCTGTCCAGTGACCATGCATATCTGCTGGTCCCCAGTAGCCAAGCTGGTAGCCAGTTACTGGCCTGAGAAGAGCCGTAATGTGGTGTGAAGGGACACGAGAGAATGGAAAGAAAGGGTTGAGCAGATCAGAGCACCCTAACGTGTCACCTAGTGATCCTGTCCCTGAAGCTCATCCTCTATGAACCGCTGCGTTTCCTCCCCCCCCCCCCCCCCCCCTTTTCTCTTTTCTATTTTTTTTCAGAATTGCTGTGGTTTAAGCTTCTGCTCAGAGGGGGGGGGGAGGGGGGAGTGAGCTGTGCAGAGCACTTTCCATTTCATCCCTTCCAGTTAGTTAGAGGACCTGAGACAGCAGCAGGATGGCGAGTAACTGAGTGAGAGGAGCTTTGTTAGCATAACAAGGCACCATCCGGGGAGGGGGGGAGAGAAAGGCAGATACTGTGCTCACTACTTTATCACTGTCTTATTAGTGCCAGGAGATATAAACATGGAGGGGTTTATATCTGCCCCCTCCTCCCCAACCCCAGTAACCACATGAAAGTGGGGAGGGGGAGTGTACCCCAAACTGTTAGGCTACTCCTAAGAGACTCTGGCCTTCTTCTATTGTGTCTATTAATTGAGCACGTGCGAGCCATGGAGAAGGGGAACTGTCTGACACTTCTCTTTTTCTCTAGCAGCAGCAGCCGCAGAACTCAGCGCTTCCTGGTGTGGCAGTGACAAGCCCCGTGTGAGCACTAATGACCTGCTGGAGCGCCAAATGAAGGAAACAGGCTTTAGTACAAAGTTATCCCCCCAGGCTATGACAGCACTCGGGGCCTAATGCGATCCCAGGGCTGCAGAGGACTGACCCGCCCAGGAAGGCATTATAACTGGCAGGAAAGCTTCACGCTGTGGTATCTGGGAAACCATTTAATGGTCCAGCATGATGCTGAGGAAGGCAACTGCTGGATGGGATGCGGAAAAAGCTACAAAATGTGCCAGAAGAAAAGGACCGAATTCTGAGGCAGACTATTCGTGCCTGCAGCACTCGTGGGGAATTCGTTTGGTGCTGTACAAACACTACAGCGTTGCCGTGAATTCCCTTAGTGGGGCTGATTATGTAGATCCATTCTGTATATTAACCAAGATTGCAAAAACTGTGTTCTCTACCTGTGCTCACCGGAAAACAAAAAATAGAGAACGCTGCTGCTAAGAGGTGCCCTTTAAATGTAGAAATGTTATGTTACATAGAAACATAGCCTGTGATGGAGGACGGGACCCAGCAACCCATCTAGTCTGCTCATTCCTGACTCGGTGCTATAGAATCCAGCCGGAGAACAGCCTGGAACCGAGTTCCACCATTTATTTTCAGACTTAAGGGGCAGAGCGGCAAGGGTGCTCTCTCCCAGCCCCTCCCTCCAGACAGCCTACAAAGAAGGAGGGGGGTGAGCACTGGAGGGCAAAAGATGGTGCGGTTTAGCACTAGTGGGGGCTGGAAATAGAGGATCCTTGGGATAAGGAGGAGGACGAGTGTGTTTGGAGTGAGGAGGGGGTGGGGGAGAGAGAGCGCACACCCAGCCCTAATCCTTTGCACACTTCACATCAGTTCCACTTCCTTTTTGTCTACAAATTAAGCCCTCGACCTCGATTGATCTTGGGCTTTTGCTTTCACACTTTTGCAACTAAGGAGCCTTCCTGCTTATCCAAGCAACATAAATAGTACGGGGTAAATCGTCAAACACGGGCACTCTTATCCACGGTGTTTGCACCAATAATTGTAGCACAACTGCGGCAGTAGCTTTGCTTTGATTATTGCCTAAAGAAAAATCATGCACAGGGATTTGCACCACCCTTTGTGGCACGGAGCTTTCCAGCACAAAACTACTCTTATTGTTCCATTCTCCCTTCCCCCTTTTCCTGGGAATGCTTCCACAATATCGGGCCGATACAGTAAAGGTCACGGGAGAGTGGGCGAGCGTCCGCTCTCCCGGCATGCGCACAGGCCACTCTCCTGTGCACGCGATTCAGGGGGGACAAGCACTAGTGCGTCCCTAGTGCCTCTTTTTTGATGTATCGGCTGTCAGCGGGTTTGACAGCCGATACTCAATTTTGCCGGCGTCGGTTCTCAAACCCGCTGACAGCCACGGGTTTGGAAACCGGACGCCAGCAAAATTGAGCGTCCGGTTTTCAACCCGTGAGCCGCGGGCCCATTTTTAATTTTTTTTTTTTTTAATTATTTTAAACTTTTAGGACCTCCATGATATTAAGTCGGAGGGTGTACAGAAAAGCAGTTTTTACTGCTTTTCTGTGCACTTCCCCGGCGCCGGCAGAAATTAACGCCTACCTTTGGGTAGGCACTAATTTCTGTAAGTAAAATGTGCGGCTTGGCTGCACATTTTACTTACTGAATCGCGCAGGAATAACTAATAGGGCCATCAACATGCATTATTTGCGTGTTGCGGGCGCTATCAGTTTCGGGGGGGTTGGATGCGCGTTTTCGATGCTCTATTACCCCTTACTGAATAAGGAGTAGAGCTAGCGCGTCACACACGCGTCACACACGCGTCCAAACGCGGGGTAACAGTGCGCTCCACCGGATCGGCCTGTATGTGAGTAAAAGTACATATGGAGTTGCATGTAATTTTACCCAAATGCATGATGGGCAATAATCAAGAAGCCCATTGCCAAGGTCAAAACACTGTTTTACCCCCAATAATGCTTTTGATTATTGCCTCCCATATGTTCAGTGTAATTACTGTGCAGGGAGGGGGTGCATATTTGACACAGAGGGGCACCTGTTAGAATATCTATGGAGTAATTACAAATAAAGTGTAATGAGATGAGGCAAAGAACAGAGTGCTTGTGTACAAAATCCAGGGTCTGGCAGAGCAGCTCAGTGCTTGCCACAACTCTACATAGGTCAGGTAGGTCGCTACTTGTCATATGACCTTTTGAAATTCCATCTTAGGCAGTAGTGTAAGCAGAATTTTCTGCTCCCAAAAATTAGCTCTAAATTTAATTGGAACAACAAACACTTTTCATTGATTCCAGACGATTTGATAAACTTTCTTTGTCATAGAAAAAGTGTCCTTCACGTTCAGATGCTTTTGAAAGGAGCAGACAGCCAGGGCAGGTTTAATTCTCTATTCCCTCCCATCGGGGCATTCAAGACCTAAGGAGCCTTGTGGCTGCTTCCCTCAGATAACCAGTTTCCAGTCAGCATGCTAATTGTCCCCAGAATCTTTGTGAGTGCTGAGAGGAGGTCATTCGCTGAGCAGTACATGCAGCTAAAAGAAAAATCCATTTTTCTGTTTAGAAAATTCTCTTATCGGAGCTCAGCAAGAGGCCTGGGAGCTGCTGGTGTTAGGAGAAGGTCATATGTCTTCCGGAGGGGAGCGGCAGGGGTGGGGATGGGGCTGGGGTCTCTCCCTGGGCATGGCAGGGGCTCCCTTCCCAAGGTTCACCATTATCTAAAGGCCTTCCAGAACTTGGGACACTCCTTCAAGGTTCATATCGAAGGAGGGAAATCTGTGCGCGTGTGTAAATTGGACATAAGGCAACAGACATTCAAAGGGTCTGAATTAGCACATTTATTATATGTCTGTGGAAGACGAATTCTCTAGTGCTTACAGCACCGTGGTATGGGTCACAAGAGTGCCATGGACTCACTGATTTATTTATTTGATTTATATTCCACCTTTCAGGCACTTCAAATCCCAACTAATCTCTCTGTACCTGTTTACTCTTAAAAATTGGTGCTTAACCTTTGCTATAGACCCCCCTCTACAGATAAATGCCTATAAATACATACACACAAAAAATGTTTTGCACCCAGCCCACAGACCCCATGACGCTTATCCACAGACTCCAGGTTGAGATCCCCTGCTCTAAAGTAATCTAACTATAATAATGAGGACATTTTCCCCACACCTGCATAGCCGGTATGCAAATTGAGCTCCACCCTCCCTCCCTGTACTCCAGCCCCGCCCCTCTCTCTCTTTCTCTCTCACTCTCTGTATAGGAATTGAGCTCCACCCCTTTTGTTCCCTGTACTCTTCAGCCCCACCCTTCTCTCTCTGTACTCCAGCCCCGCCCCTCTCTCTCTTTCTCTCTCACTCTCTGTATAGGAATTGAACTCCACCCCTTTCATTCTCTGTACTCTTCAGCTCCACCCCTCTCTCTCTGTATTGTTCAATCCACTCTCTATAACCACATATGGAAAGTGAGCTCTGCCCCTCTCTCTGGCTGTACTCTCCAGCTGTGCCTCTCTCTCTGAATAGTTTATCCACTCTCTACTACCACACAGTTCATCCAAGCGTAGCCTGCACTCTCTACTACCCACATCTGCATTACTCGTTTTACACGTTTTACTGTTAATTGCCACCTCTGTTCCTTGTATCGCCCTGAGCGAACATTTAAGTTGTACTGTAAACCGATGTGATATGTATATTTTACAGGAACGTCGGTATAGAAAAATTAAAAATAAATAAATAAATAAATACGCACTTCCTACACTTCACAGTATTTCCCCGTCCTTGGATGAGCTTTTTCTATTAGTTGATTTTAATAATAATAATAATAATGGCATTGTTTCTTCACTGGTTTTTTTTTAGAAGCTATTATTTTCCCTCCTCTCCCCCCCCCCCCCCCCCCCCTCTCAAATCTAGGTGACAAGAATATCCTGCTTGGCTGCTCTTCCTGGACATGACTGCACACCTTTTATCCATGAATTTGTTTATGCCTTCATATAGGGTTGCCTAGGTCGACCAAACAGGTTGATCCAGTCCTGATGTTACCCTGTTGCATGCATGGAATTGTAGTTCTGACTGTCTAAGGGATCTCAATGGGACAATCAGAACTACAACTGCCATGCATGCAACAGGGCAAAACCAGGACTGAATCAACCTGTTTGGTTGACCTGGGCTAAGTTGGTAACACTTCCTTCACAGCATTTACATTTTATAAAATTCCAGCCAAAAACGTGTAAATAAAAAGTCAGATTACTCCTAGACTCTTTTCACCAAGCATCAAACTGCCTATAGATGTTGCCACCAACATGTTTGTGGCTTTTCCAACAGGAGGCAATACATGAGAGAGCCAATTTCCAAGGAAAGAAATCCTGAGCTCCTTTTCCAGAAAGAAAGGATCGGACAGAATGCCTGTTTGAATACACAGAGCCTGCAAAGTTTTGTCCCACTGAGAGCAGCAGCAGCAGTGGAGAAACAGATTACAGAGCGGAACCTTGAGTCTATGCTTGTGGTTTGCTATTCCCATGCCCGCTCTTCCCTGGCTGGACGCGAGACCTATGCTAGGTGCTATGCAGTTGGGTCAGCCTATCCATCAGAAAAATCTGGATACTTTCCCTCCCCCCATCCCCCACACCAGGACCCCCTGAATGTTCTCTTTTCTGATGGGCCTTGGCACTTTTCATGAAATACCCTGTGACAAATCGAACCTGGCTCCCTGGCATGTCTTGACTTTAATCTGCTTCTTAACTGAAGAATCTGAATCGGAGCAAACGTGGGGAGCACAAGTATGAAAAAAGGAAAATGTTTGTTTTATCTGTCGCTGGCGCATCCCTAAATTCCCTCCAAGTCATCCACGCTTTGGAAAGAGCCTCTGCTATCGCAGGGATGCTGAGCAATTCAGCATGCTCCCTAGTGCAAAGATATTCTTACTTTTAGCAGCTTTTCTTGGATTACATTTGATTATTTTTCTTTATTTAGTTTTGGGGGTTTTGGCTGTCTTTTTCTAGGTTGTTCAAGCTGTACTGCTGTTAGTGGTTTGTTGGGTTTTTTTAATTTTCTTTGGTTTAACTTTAAACTTCCATGCAGGAGGAGACTTCTCATGCTCATTGTTTCTGTCCTCTCTAGACTCACAAGGCATTTCTGACTATGCAAGAGGACACAGCTGAGAGCCAGCCTTAGTTTATTTTTTCAATGCCTGTTAGTTTTTCATAATCAAGGAACTCCCAGAATGCTTTCTAAAAAGAGTTGAAAAACCAGGACTAAGATGTTCCTCGTGAACTGGAACACAGATATATGTTAAAATGTTAGTCTGTCTCCCTTTAGAAGTATCTTGCTCTACTTTGAATAAAAAAGCTTTTTTATGGCCCAGAATAGCATCTGTCTGTGTTTCTGGATACATCTAGTGGCCATGGTATCATCTTTATACATGCATTCCTATAAGCTTCAGGGAGCTAAAAGGTTACTTGACTTAAAAAGTCATTTTTTCATTTTGTTTCAAAATAATTGATGTATCACATAATGAAAGAATAAGAGGACACATATCCAAATATTAGTATTTTTAAAAAGGTCATTTTGTAATGCACCTATAGTTTGGATATGCATTTGGATGATCTGAATGAGTCAATATTTGGTTTAGGTCATCTAAACCGAATGGGTGCAGTCACCCAAAAAATCTGAATCTTTTTTTGGCTCCTTTGGTTTAGTCCCATTAAAGTCTGTGGAGAAGCAAATCTAGACAGAGTGAAGCAAGGCTGGGGATGGAATAAGAAAGGAGCAGGACCAATCATGTTTCAACCAGGCTATCCCAGCTGGCAACTGCATGGATTGACTTCGTTTGTTTTTGGTTTTGTTTTTTAAGTAAAAGTGAAGTTAAAGAGCACTTTGAGCAGCCAGTCACTATTTTGTTCTCAGTCATTCCTCTGTTGGATCTCAGAGAGAGAAGACAGAGATTATGAAGCTCTTTCCTTCAAAGTTTCAGAGTTAAAAATTAGAAAAAAAAAACCAAACCCTCTTAGATTTAGAGGAGAAAACAAAGTGTGCTCTTATAATCATTGTGTCCTGTGTTGCTAGCAGCAGGAGAAACTGTAATCTCTCTATCAGAGAGGTACAGTGTAACTGTTTATCAGCAGAGTAAGACTGCCCTTCGTATCTACGGTAGGCATGCAGTATGTGCCTATGTTTGTATGACAGAGAGTGACTTTCCCTTGCACTGTGTGCAGAGTGGCTAGTGACTGACTGACAGGGGGCAACTTGATTTCTCTGTGTAAAAGTCAGTGACACTGTACTAAAATTTCTGTGTGTGACTCTTGAGTTAAGTTCTTAGGGCCTGATTTTAAAAAGCATTTACTCGAGTAAAACTGGCCACTGAATTGTCCATGGGATTTACTCCAGTAAATGACTTTTGAAAATTGCTACGTTAGTAAGTTTACATTTACGCGCGTTACTCCTTTTAAAATGACCCCCTTAGGGTACATAGTCAGAAAGCATGCCTTGGGATGATGACACCACTCTGCTTCCTGCCGCCATGCCCTTCACTCGCTGGAGGTGTCCATGCCATCGTACTATGCCTGCCAGCAAGTTTTGTAAAAACCCTAAAGTTAGTGGAAAATAGGATGCATTGCCTTAATGGGGGAACCAAAGAAATAAACGAGCTTCTGATCTGAATTGAACCAAAAATCCAAACAGAATATTTTTTTTCCAGGCACACCACAGATTTCACGTTGGCTAATCCAAATGGCCCATACCAGGATTGTAATCTTAGAAGGCATTCTATGTAGTAAAACATTTTTTTCTTTCTGGAAATTGGGTTATTATGGTGCAGAGAGTTTTGGCAAATCCCAGACTGGAACAGGAAGCACAAAGATCTTCATGGTCTATTCCAGTAAAGAAACAGAAGGTTATAAAGAGATTCATATTACTCTTTTTTTTTTCCAGGGAAGCATAACACTACATGTCCCAGAATGCACTGGGCTGCATATACAGGGAAACCCATAGATTGAGAGTCCCATTACACGGCATTGACCAATTCAGCTGTTAAGATTAGATGGGTCTCAGCTGGATTCCTTACCTAGGCAAGTTTTCTGAGGCCACATAGTCAAATCATTGGATTTTTCCTGGCTGGTTGCCCAGCGGCACTGTCAGCCACTGTGTCAGGTTGTTCAGCTGTGGTGAGCACTTCCAGTCTAGATTCCTTCTTTAATAAATGTGGGAATCAATCTAGTTCATTGCCTGGAGCATGACATATGGATGCATTTGTAGATGGTGCTGCGAGACAGCATCTTGATTAGCCTTGATCACGAGTGCAGCTAATTCAGATATGAGTGAAGCTAGCATGGCTGACATCCCCGTGTAGTAGAAGACATGAAGTTTTATCTATATGTATGTATATATATATATATATATATATATTCTGAATTTCTCTCTCCAAAGATTGGTTTCTCAGCCTCTGCCTTGCCTGGGAAACCTATAATATGCCAGAGTTGCAGGCCATGCCATGGAAAGACCATGGGTCCTCCCACAGGTACCAGCAATGCTTTAATAGGTGAATGACCAAAGGTTGAACGTTTGACATGGGCAGTGGGAAGGCAGATGCACCAGCCATTGTCTTTCTCTCTGGGTTTTTGTTTTTTTTTTCTGTCAACAACAACTTTTCTGGTCACCTTGAAGACACAAAAGCAGAAAGCAACTTTTTTTTTTTATCAGGGCAGCAGCCGGTGAATACTGATAGCACCCTGGGGGGGAGATGGGGAGAGCGTAGGTCCCCGCGTGCCCCCACATAGGCACTCCTTCCTATCAAGGATGCAGCTCAGATTGGCCACAAAAGGAGGAAGAAACTAAGCACAGTTCTGTCCCTTTCATCTCCCTCAGTGCCCTCACTTTCAAAAAAAAAAAAAACCTTATCAGCTGCTTTCAAAGGATCAGGTTTTCTCTTTCTTTGCAATGTCATTTTAATGATCTGTCTGACTGGGGTGTGCTGAAGCAGGGAAAGCTTTGTACATCACAGCAATTATAGGTTCTGACTCTGGGTACAAGGAAAAGGCTCAGGACCCTGCTTCCCCTCCCCCTCCTCCTCTTTCTGTCTCTAAAAAGGCCAGTCCTGGTATTCAGATCAATTAGATTGCTGCAGATTTCAGCTTGGCAAGACTTAGCAACTCCAAATATGTGTGTGCATTTTTTCCTTTTTGCAACATTAGCATTTTTCTTTTTCTTTTTTTTTTTAATGACTGATTGTATAATGGACTTGTTTGTGCATGAATGCCTTCGTTATGTCTTTCTTGCCTACCCAGGCTTTCACGAGCACACGCGCACATGTGTCAGCACTGCTCAGAACAGAAAACGCAAAGAAAGAAATCGCCAATCTAAGTAAGATTTGGCCTCGGCTGTGTCTCCATTCACAGGACTATGATTTATGAGGCTAATATGGATGGCCAGTGCGGGACTAGGTCCTGTCAGCCGCTAATGCTCTGAACTAAGGCCCAATTCATAGTTAAATGTGCCCTTTGCTCATTTTAATGCACCCCCCAACTCCTGAAACGGAGGCAGGTCTCTACAGCATGGGAGCAGAGTGGAGGTAAGACCTTGGTGTATCATGACACACAACAGCAGCAAAGTCCCGGGTGCTCTGGAATAACGTCCAACAAGCTGAGCATTGTGAGACCCCAGTGAGAAGACAGAGGCATGCCTTCAACTACCTGCTGCCCACTGCTTGGAGTGCCTTTTTATAATTATAAGCAAGCAGACGGTGATCGTCCTTTCCTGAAAAAGAAAAACAGATGATGAACTGTTATTGCCCTGTATCCAATTTGTCATTTTGGAGCAAGGTTGTACAGCAGGGCAGTTGCTTCTCAATTATCCCAGGTCTTGGATGAGGAAAAAGTTTTAGGCGTGGCACGGTCTGGTTTTAGAAAGAACTTTTAGTACTGAAACATCCCTTTTGGCATTTATAGATGAATTATCTAAATAGAGGAATTGATTCAGCAGTGGCATCCGGTGCCTTTTGAGGTGGAGAGCTTCAGATTCATTAGGAACTGTGGAACATTTTGGGGGGGGTTATATTTCAGCAGGATTGGCTTCAACTTAACAAAAACAGAACCCAGCTGCTGATGCCAACAATTAAAGATGAGACAGAGTAGCTTTTAAGCTACATCATGGGGGAAAGGCAACAGTCACTCAGGAGTGCCTGGTGGTATTCACAAAAGATGCCATCAGAAAGGGGACTTCAGTGTCCTGACAGTAAGACGGTAGAAAAAGCTGATTCTAAATTACCTGCATCGACTGATAATAAGCAGATTATGAAAGAGTTCATTTTGGTGTCTGTTTACAAATGCCAGAAGTCTAAAATATAATATGGGAGAGCTAAAGTATATGTCACTAGTTGAAGATATTGGCATAATAGGAATCTCATACATCTAGTGAAAAAAGGATAACCAATAGGGCATGGTGGTACCAGGGTACAAAATATATTGAAATGACAGAACAGATAGAAGTGGTGAAGGCATAGCTACTATATGTTAAGAAGTCCATACATTTGAGTAACATACAAATTGTACAGAAAACAAATTGCTTCCTGGAATCTATGGATACAATTTCCATATATGATGAGGAGGAGTATAAAAGTGGGGGTTTACTCCCATCCTCCCCCACCTCTCCCCCTCCCCCCCAATCAGGATGATGAAACTGATTCCTAATTGCTAACAGAGATTAAATGGGCTAGCAAATTTGGATCAAAATAATAATGGGAGATTTCAATTCCCACAATATCAACTGGATGAATGTCTCAAGAGGGCATATCAGGGAGGTTAAGTTCCTGGACGCCATTAAGGTCTGTTTCATAGAGCAATTGGTCCTAGAACTGATGGGAGGGGGTGCGACATTAGATCTAGTTCTCTGGTGCAAAGGATGATGTTGGTAGAATCACTTGAAACCATCAAAATTGAGATAATTTCTGGAAAGAAAAATAATAAAACTACTGGGGTAGCATCGTACTGAAGCCTTACTGTAACCTTATTTGCTTTATTTAGCTGCACTGAATCGACCATAACCCTTCTGTAATGGATACTTTTATATTGTATCCTCATTGTACCCATTTGCTTAAACCCCTATCACACCTGGACTCCATGCCTATTGTAAGTCCCGATTCTCTGCTGTAACATGCTTTGAACTCTGTTGCTGGAAAAGCAGGAGATAGATAAACCATGATGATGATGATGATATAACTTTAAAACGGGTGACTATGATAAAATGAGGAGACAAATTAGCAGGAGATGTAAAAGGGGCAGTTACAAGGGTTAAAAGTCTGCATGAGGCACAGGGACTTTCTAAAAGTACCAACTTGGGAGATAAAATGCATTCCACAAATTAAAAAAGGTCAAACGAAGAACAAGTGTCTCCCGAATGGCTAAATGTGCTATAAAAGCAGGGGCAGATTGGTCTATTGAGGGATCGGTCATCCCCCGATGGGCTGGTCGCCCTGGCCATGTGGTAATCTCAGCTCCTGCTGAGTGATTGCCGTGGAACTCAACACGGCCGAAGTGCCGGCAAATCCACACGGCCTGCGGGAGGTGTCGGCAGGGCCGCAATGGAGTCCAACTCTTTGCGGCCCGAGGGAAGTATCAGTGTGGCCCGGGGGAGGTTTTTGTTGGGGCTCGAGGGAGGTCTTGGCTCAAAGAAAGGCCAACAGGCTCGGCAACAGGAAGCATCTGGCAGCTGCAGGGCCACTTTCTCCCACTTCCCCCTCCGGCAGTAAATGAGCACCACAGGCTCAACCAAGGCCCAAAAGAAAGGAGGACACCTGAGAGTTTTGTGTGTGTGTATGTGTGTGTGTGTGTATGAGAGAAAGTGCCAGCATGGGTGTATGAAAGAGAGAGAGCCTGAATGTGTGTATGAGAGAAAGTGCCAGCATGGGTGTATGAAAGAGAGAGAGCCTGAATGTGTGTATGAGAGAAAATGCCAGCATGGGTATATGAAAGAGAAAGAGAGAGAGCCTGAATGTGTGTATGAGAGAAAGTGCCAGCATGGGTGTAAGAAAGAGAGAGAGCCTGAGTATGTGCATGAGAGTGCACCTGCATGTGTATGAAAGAGAGAGCGCCTGCATGTGAGTATGAAAGAGAGCCTGAATATGTGCATGAGAGAGAGTGTCTGCATGTGTGTATGAAAGAGAGAAAGCCTGCAAGTGTGTATGAGAGAGAGCCTGAATATGTGCATGAGAGAGTGTCTGCATGTGTGTATGAAAGAGAGAGAGCCTGCAAGTGTGTATGAGAGAGAGCCTAAATATGTGCATGAGAGAGTGTCTGCATGTGTGTATGAAAGAGAGAGAGCCTGCAAGTGTGTATGAGAGAGAGCCTGAATATGTGCATGAGAGAGTGTCTGCATGTGTGTATGAAAGAGAGAGAGCCTGCAAGTGTGTATGAGAGAGAGCCTAAATATGTGCATGAGAGAGTGTCTGCATGTGTGTATGAAAGAGAGAGAGCCTGCAAGTGTGTATGAGAGAGAGCCTAAATATGTGCATGAGAGAGTGTCTGCATGTGTGTATGAAAGAGAGAGAGCCTGCAAGTGTGTATGAGAGCCTAAATATGTGTTTGAGAGCACGCCTACATGTTTGTATGAGAGTACCTGCATGCATGCATGAGAGGGTGAGAGGCTGCATGTGTGTGTGAGAGCCTGCATGTGTGTGTGAGAGCCTGCATGTGTATGAGAAAGAGCATGCCTATGTGTGTGAAGGAGAGAGAGGATAAAGATTGTGTGGTCTTCTTCACCCAAATCCACAATAGAAAATCAAAAGATGCCAGGTATTTATTTATTTAATGGTATGGAGAGCTGGAGATTTTTTAATTATTTTTTATTTTGGGGTGTTATTTTATGTGTCTGCTGTTTTGAAATATTATATTGGTGTTTGGGAAATAACAGAACAAATTTATGTGACTTTTTAAATCATTAAGGGGCCCAATATTGAAAGATGGCCATTTAGTAACTTGGCTGGATATAACTTAACCAGCTAAATGACACGATATATTCATCAGCACTGCCTTGTCACTGAATACACGTATATATATATTTGTACTTAGCCATATCAGTTATAACCGGCTAATGTAGCTGGTAAACTTATGCGGCTAAGACAAAATATTGCTACTTAATTGCATAAGTTATGCGGCTAAGTTGCTCCAAGCACTGCCCACCCACAATTTATGCAGCTAACGTTTTAGCCATATAAGGGACTTATGTAGCTAAGCAGCAGCCACTAAATGTAAGCGCATATTTAGCAACCGCTACTTAACTACAAGTCCTACTTATCCAGCTAAGTAGTGCTGAATGTGCTTTGAATAGTGGGCCTCATATGTTTGTCGGTTGCTTTGATATATTCATTCTTTTCATGGTTTTAATATTATGAATGATGTCTTATATCTCTTGATTTTATTGCTTGATGTTTTAAGAGTTGTGATTATGTTTCTGTTTTTCCATTGTTGCACTGCATGGGTTTGTTGTGGTTACCAGAGCATGTTTGTGAGTGAGAGAGAACGAGTGAGACAATGAGCATATGTTTGAGAAAGAGGACTATTTAAGCCAGTGGGCCTGTGTGTGAGTATAAAAGAGAGCAATTGAGCCAGTGAGCATGGGTTGTGAACAAGAGCATGAGTGTATGACACAGTGAACATGTCTGTGAGAGAGAGCATGTGAGCCAGAGAGCATGTACGAGAGACAGCGTGTGATCTAGTGAGCATGTGTGAGAGAGAATATAAGGGAGTTTGTGTGAGAATGAACATGTGTGTTAGTGAGAAAAGAAAGTTGTGCATATCTCCTACCCCTTACTAATCCATGGCAATCTCAGGGTGACTGGAATCTAAAGTTCCCAGATACGGAGAACAGGGGATTTATTTTAGCTTTAATTTTAATTATTAGCGGGTGTTTGCTGTGTCTGCTATTTTGAAAAAATGTATCGATGTTTGGGAAATTAAAAAAACAATGTTATATGTTTGTAATCATTTGATGATATTTTCATCAGCTGTTTGGAAATATTTATTTTTTTATGAGTTTGGTTTTACTATTATGATTGATGCTTTATATTTCTTAATGTTATTGTTTGATATTTAGTGAGAAATGGTATTTGGTTTTCTATTCCATACAGAGTCTGGCTTATTGCAGTTTCAAGTTCAGTTTTTGTCTGCATGTTTCTATTTATACTTTATCATCTCTTCATTTTGTATTTGGTGAGAGTCTGTCTGTGTTCTACATTTGTGACTAAGGTGAAGTATTCTGCTAGGCAGACTTGTGGTGTGGCCCCAACTGATTTGCATGGATGGAATAGGGGTCTACAGCTTTGTTTACTCACTGCTGGTCTAGCATATGCTCTATTTCTTAGTTATTTAGGAAAAACATAACATTTATTTTGGAGATAATTGGGCTTAATCTTGCCGGGTTTCAGAGTCGACTTGGTGTGTTGATGCATGAACTGCAGAGAAAGTGCACAAGGGAGTAAGATATCCCTTGGGCCAGTTTTGAAAAATCCCCAGGGCTGATATAAAGCCAAAATGGCTTCCTTTTAAAAACTGAAAAGCAGGACCTAATAAGGAAAATAGGATGGCACCTAAGCACTGGCAAGTTAAATGTAAAACACTAATAAAACAGGCAAAGAGAGAATTTGAGGAGAGACTTCACATGGGTGCAAAAGCTAATAATAAAACCCTTTTTCAAGTACATTTAGAACAGAAAATGTGCAAGCTGATTGCTGTTTGGTAAATCTGGGATTGTCTGAGAGAGGGTGAGTGTAGATGTCTGTAGGGGTGGGGAAGGAAGAAGCGAGGGAATGCAAGACACAGCAGCTCAAAACACCTAGCTGCCAATTAGGGAGGTCCATATTCAAAAGCATTTAGGTGGATAACTCAGAAGTTATTCAGCTAAATAAAAATTTGGGAACTTAGCCAGATAAATTAGGGGCCTTCAGGGGGCATAACTGGGAGGAGTTGGCTTAGCCAGATAAGTTATCTGGATAGCTCAGATCGACCTGTAGAGCAGTCCTAAAGTTAGCTGGATAACTTAATCTAACTAACTGTAAGACAGCTGGATATATCATTGAATATATGGGCTAAGTTAGCTGGATAAATTTATGCGGCTAACTAGCTGAGTCGCACAGTGGCTGAATATGGACTTCTATGTTGTCTTGTGATTCTTTATGTTAAGATCATGTGTTCTTGAGAAATGGTATACTTCTATGGCTGTACTGTTAATTGTCTTTGCTACAAAGGTTTGTATACTTTCAAGTTGTTCTGAGTTTGCTATATTAATAAACTTAAAAAAACATGCACAGGGATCAGTTGAGCCATTAAATGCCCAGGATAAGGCAATAGCTGAATTAATTCTTTGCTTTGGTCTTTGCTCTGAAGAATGTAGGGGACATACCCTACACTGGAACCATTCTTTGAAGCTGATGATTCAGAGGAAATGAAACAAATCAATGTAATTCTTAAAGAGGTACAGGGAATTGATAAAATAAATAGTAATAAATCACCAAGACCTGATGGTATTCAGCCCAGGGTTCTAAAGGAACTCAAATACAAAATTGCAGACCTGCCACTGATAATCTGTCACTTCACATCACTTACCTTTCCAATCTGCTTCGGTATCTGAGGACTGGTGGGTAGCCAATGTAACGTCTTTTTAAAAAAGGTTCCAGGGATGACCCAAGTAACTATAGACCAGTGAACCTGATATCAGCGCCAGGTAAAATGACGGAAGCTATTCTTAAGAACAAAATTATCCATATGTTTAGTAAACATGGTTTAATGGGGAAATATGGATTTAGCAAAGGCATGTCATGTCTAATTAATTTACTAGAAATCCTTGAAGGTGTGAACAAGAATATGAACAAAGATAAGCCAGTCAGCATAGTGTTTGTGGATTTTCAGAAGACATTTTGAGAAATTTTGTCATGAGAGGCCCCTCAGGAAACTAAAAAGTCATAGCAGAGAGAAGGCGAGGTCTTAATGTGGATAGACAACTGGTTAAAAGGTAGAAAACATAAGACTGGGACTCAAACACGAGTGGTCAAGACTTTTTCCTTTAAGTGCTTTTATTTACAGCGTCAAACATCAGCATTTAACATTTTAAGAACCAAAACGGGCCAGTTATGTAATCTAGGGGCTGCCTCACCCTGTGTGCTCCCTCAAGCACAGTTACAAAATACCCAGGCCAGCTATATTTCAAGGAGCTGCCTTACCCTGCTTCACAATGCCCAAACACATTCTCAGGCTGCTGAGGTCAGGGGCCACCTCTTCCCTCTGTATTCACGTAGTTTCAACTTCACAATCAGGCCAGCAAGGTCCTGGAGCTGCCTTCTCCTGGAGCTCCAGGGACTTGTCTTCCTTCCCCTGGACCTCACTCTTAACCCTCCTCTCCGAACCCAGCCCTTACAGCTACCTGGTTGCCTCATCCTTTTTAAAGTAGACCGGGCAGATGCCCACCAGAATGGTAAGAATTCATTCCAGAAGGGTGTGAGGGTTGATGGGGAAGGGGGTATCCAGCTGCCTTGGGGAAGGGGGAATCTGGCTACTTCCACGTGCAGGGGAGAAGATTCATGATGGTCCGGGGGAGGGTATCAGGATGGTGCCATGGTGGGGGTGAATGTGATGGCGGGAGGTGGGGAGGGGGGGGGGGAGAGAGGGGGTGATAGTGTAAGGTGAGTGTTGGTGCAAGTGGGGCTTTCAGATCTTGATGGGGAGGTTGGGGAAATGCAGTAGAATTGGGCCCTACATTTTGGGCTGTTTAGCAGGGGGATTTTCTCAGCAGCTAGCATGAACATTCCATTTTTTGTGTTAATATCCACGACGGTCCCAAAGCCACACTATCGAGGGTTAGTTTTTTAAATTTGGCCGATGTACTCAAGTCCTCCTTTACTTTTGCACATAAAATATATGTGCATATATTTTTGAAATAATTTGGAAAAGTACTCAGGTTCAGTGTATTGATATATGTGGTTGCAATGCATTGCATGTATTCGTGCGTAAGCCTAAATATGCACGTGTGGTGCGTTGTAGAGCTACGCATATTTTATAAAACACGTGTATATCATACATGCGGGTTATAAAATAATTGCACAGATCTGCTTGCAGCCATATATGTGCATAAATGCTGGCGCACGCATTTGTATGAAAGTTAGTCTCTTAGCTTTGGATTTTCACAACTGTGCACGCAGTTTTGGCTGGAAAAAGGATCCGGCAGGAAAAGCAGGTGCAAATATCTGCGGGTACTTTTCCCTGGGGCGACTTTCAAAGTGAAAATGTGTGCTCACATTCACTTTGAAAATTGATGCATAGCCCATGGGTATTTGCTTGGGATTTGCAGCTAAATGGCCTGATGATGATACCGCCTGAAAGCTGACCAGATGCGGTACTAATAGACACCCAAGTTGGCCATTTCAGCAGAAAACTTGGGAAGTGTCTGGGCAGGAATCTCATTCCTAGAGGTTGATCCTTTAGAAGACATTTGCAGTGTGTGCATGGGGACGATGTAAGGAAGCCTGATCCACTGAGGAAGCGAGCGTCTCGGTTTCTAGTGCTGTTCAGTTTGATGCCTTTCAGCAGCTTGTAATTAGTCTGAAAAAATCCCCTAATGAATTGTGTATCTTGAGCTCATTTCATAATGTGCTCTTTCAGTACTTCTATCTTAGGGACGTGTGAATCTGCTGTAAAGTCTTAATGCCTGCCCAAATGGAAGACACTTTGCAAATTAGATTTATTATTTACTCTCTCTTAGGCTTATTCTGGCATGTAGAATCAAACCAGGAAGGAGCGAGGGAGCATGAAGTTAGTTGCAGCGTCCTTGTTGAGTGT
This sequence comes from Rhinatrema bivittatum, assembly GCF_901001135.1. Taxonomy (NCBI): domain Eukaryota; kingdom Metazoa; phylum Chordata; class Amphibia; order Gymnophiona; family Rhinatrematidae; genus Rhinatrema; species Rhinatrema bivittatum. The sequence goes on along the minus strand of NC_042626.1, from coordinate 23,938,858 downwards.
GTTGCGTTTTTGTATGTACAGATGGCTTTCTTCTCAAGTTTTTGCAGCTGCTGTAGTGGTGGGAGGAGGGAGCATGGTTGCTGGACACCTTAATCATCTGCGGGCTCCCTTCTCACACCGAGCAAGACGCGGACACTGCTGACACTACCAGAACGTGTCTGTGTCTGAGCCCGTTTGCTTGCTGGTATCCTTCTTTGCTCTGGAACGCCTCCTTTCTTTAAAAGTAAAAACCCTTCAGGCTCATTCATTTCTCTAGAGAGCCCAATGTAGTGAAATAGAAACCTCCCATGGGTGGCCTAATTTACCATGTCACCTCCATTCACCTCCAGGGAGAGGGGTCGTGGGACAAGCAAAGCAATTAATCTCATTTGGCAGCAAACCGATGATAGCCCAACCCAAAGGAATATAGGTCAAAAGACGTATTGAGATAACAGGGCAACATGTGCCCAGTCTCGCCTGATCTCCATAGCTGGAGGACCAGTGCTAGGCTGAGAGAGAATAATTTGAAGAGGGACTGGGGAATTTCTAAGACCTTAATACAGTAACTAAATACTGAACGCTGTATCTTCAGTATAACTATTATTTTATGGCCATTGTGTACTTAAGTGTTCAACAGCTAAATTAATGTGACAGTTAAATGTTGAGCAGAGCAACTGGTTGATGGTGCATTCAAACCAGCTATTCCGAGAAAGAAAAGCAGATTTATTTCCATAGCTGCAAGAATCACTTTCCATACTAATGTCAACAGGAAGAGGAAATGGCTTCTGTTGAAATGAGGCCCAGTGGTACCTAACCTGACAGCTTGAGTCAAAGGGGCTGCTTAAATGGTCCTCTTCATTGGCAGACAAACATTGCCCTCTGCAAGCCTTTTCCGGGCTGCCCTTGAAATGCTTTCAGCCTGCACCGTCAAAATAGAAAAGCCTTCCATAATGAGGCCTTGGATCTCGGCCTGCGAGCTTGTCCGGAGCATATTGTCGCTGCACCTCGCGGTCACAAGAGGCCCTCTCCGAGGATTGTCTGTGATGAATATGGATGCCCATCTACCCTACCCAGAGCCCTAACAAATGGACAACTCCCCTTCTTTCCTCCTGATCTTGTCTTCTTATGAAGGAAGCCGCCTGCTCCAATCACGTCTAGCACATCCCAGGGGAAATGTTTGTTTCTTGACAGTTGGAGTTGGCAGGAGCCAGCAGCGTTCCCAGGATGCCTTTAGACTAACTTTTAACAGTCTTTAATATTTCATAAGGAACAGTCCTTTTGCGTCCGTGTTTAATATTTTCAGGGTCCTTCGTTTTCACTTTTTATTTTATTTTCCCTGGGAATGTATCAGGGTTTATGGTAACCAACGAAAAAAGGGAGAAAATCGGTGGAAAAGAGGAGTCCAGTTTTCTGTCGTTTTTGCTGGTCATTATAAACACTGATAAATTGCCAGGGAGCATAACATAAACACTGAAAACAAAGGTCCTTGAATAGTTTGGAAATGGCAGCTTTGGGGTGAAGGGGGCTTTGTGGGTTCAGCTGATTCGCCCTCCTACCTCTCTCTCTCTCTCCCTATGCTTGCAATCCGGCAGCAGCTGTAGAGGTTGGCTTGCTTATGAAGGTCCGTTTGCCTTTCTTATATGAGCTATGCATCAGAATATCACCCCTAGGTCCTTTTTGGAATTGAGCTGTACTGGGGAGAGCAGGCAGTTACCCTCAATTCCCCTACCTGCTTCAGCAGAAAAACTTGCCTTGTGCTATGTGACTTGTTAATATCCTGTGAAGGGATTGGTTGGTTCTGCTTTTTAATGTCTGGCAAAGTCCCAGGCTGCAATATTCATGGGGCTAAGTAATTAGTAAGGATGTGCATTCGTTTTTCAAGAATGCAAAAAATATGCAATCAATAAGGCCATTTTCATTTGTTCCAAATAGAATGAACCAAAAATAGCCTCCAACGAAAAAAACCTGAAAATGTTAAGGTATTTTCATATCCGTTGCATTGAAAAGAAACTGGACCTTTGACAGCCTGGCGACGCAGCCTAGCCTAGCCCAGCTCTGAGGCTTAACCCCAGCCTCAGGGCCAGGACTGGGTCTTTGACAAGTGTAGGGGCCAGGGAGCTCCAGTCCTCGCGCCCTCTTACCCCCTTTCCATCTCCAGCACTGGGGGGCAGGATTGATGCCCAGTCGCTCCTGCCTGCATCCTAGTACTTTAGAAATGGCGCCATCCATATGGGGACAGTGCTGAAGTGGTATCGCCTTGGCACTTTTCTCCAGTGCAGCCAGAGAAATGTATTGCCATACAACAAAATGGCGTCGGCCAGGCTGGAGGAAGGCACCTAAGTGACATTACTTCAGCAGCATCCCAGGCAGACAATGTCACTTTGCAAGAGCTGGGACTCTGGCAGGAATGACTGTGCATTGCTTCTGCCCCTAACACTGCAGCTGGGCTGGGCTGGGAGTTCCCTGGCTTCTGCACTTGTCAATGACCAACCTGGCCCATTCAGGACAGGCCCTGCAGCTGGGCCTTGGTGACAAGGCCAGCCTGAAGCAATGCCTTGGCATTGGGCCAAGCATGGCCTGGTCTTCGTACCGGGCCTGGCTTGGGCCAGTTTCTTGGCCGGGAAGGTCATCCAGGGCTGCTGGAGGCCCAGTTTTACGGTAGTGGTTCATTATTTTTTTGTTTGTTTGTTTTGGAGGTATATTTGTATTATTTTTTTGGTTTTGCAAATTAACCGAACCCAAAAAGATCCCCTTTTAATGAACCAACTAGAAACAAAACAATGCCCCCCCTCCCCCAAAAAAAACCCCAAAAAAATAAACTGAACCGAAAATTTTAGGGTTGCAAATCCCTGTTAATTAGGTCATATGATTTATGGTACCAGGAACAGACAGGATAGGGTGGGCAGCTCGAATCTTGGTACTCCATTGATATCAGATACAGGACTTTAGCAAGGCTCAAACCAGAGAACCCAAAATTGATGCTATACAATAAAGAATTATACATTTGATGGAATATATCCTTAAAAGGAATATTTTACCAAAGTGAGATTTTATTTTATTTTATTTTTTACAGTTTTTAATTATTTTATTTATAGCTGGTAGAGAATTAAATGGATTCCTTTTAGGCCTGGCATTTCCTGTATTTTGTTGATTTGGTTTGATTTCAGATAGGCAGGAGCATTTGCTTCTGTCACTGGTGGCAGTACAGAAGGCTTGTGCTGAGCTATATTTCCAGACTACCTAACTCATTTGAAGCAAGTTTATAGTCTGAGTCTGCAGTCCAATGTAACTATGTTTCCTGTGATAAAGTTCCTGAATCCACTTATTTGATTTGACGGTGCATCCTGTGTAGATCTTAAGTTCCATGGAGCAGGAACTGTCTCTTATGGGCATCGATTCCATGCTATGTACATTTAGCAGTGCTATAGAAATGATTAGTGGAATCTTTTACTGCACCAGACAAGAGAATGTTCCACTCTGCACTGATGTTTCTACAGTAACATAGTAAATGACAGCAAATCGAGACCAAAATGACCCATCCAGTCTGCCCAGTAAGGAGTTTAGGGTTATAAGAACATAAGATATGCCATACTGGGTCAGACCAAGGGTCCATCAAGCCCAGTATCCTGTTACCAACAATGGCCAATCCGGGTCACAAGTACCTGGCAAGTACCCAAACATTAGATAAATCACAAGCTACGATTGTTTATTAATTACCGTAATAGCAGTTTATGGATTTTTCCTCTAGGAACTTATCCAAACCTTTTATAACCCAGTTACATTAACTGCTTTAACCACATCTTCTGGCAATGAATTCCAGAGCTTAACTATGCGCTGAGTGAAAAATACTTTTCTTCAATTTGATTTAAATGAGTTACTTGCTAACTTCATGGAGTGTCTCTATTATCTGAGAGAGTAAATAACCGATTTACATTAACTTGTTCAAGACTTTTCATGATTTTGTAGACCTCTATCATATCCCCCCTCAGTCGTCCCTTCTTCAAATTGAACAGCTCTAACTTCTTTAGCCTTTCCTCATAGGACAGCCGTTCCATGCCCCTTATTATTTTGGTCGCCCTTCTCTGCACTCTCTCCAGTGTAGCTACATCCTTTTTGAGATGCGGTGACCAGAATTGCACACAGTATTTAAGGTGCGGGCTCACCATGAAGCGATACAGAGGCATTATGACATCCTCCGTTTTATTTGCCATTCCCTTCCCAATAATTCCTAACATTCTATTTGCTTTTTTTAACGCCACAGTAGACTGGGCTGACGATTTCATTGTATTATCCACTATGACGTCTAGATCTCTTTCCTGGGTGGTAACTCCTAAGATAGAACCTGACATTGTGTAACTACAGCAAGGGTTATTTTTCCCTATATGCATTACTTTGCACTTGTCCGTGTTAAATTTCATCTGCCATTTGGAAGCCTAATCTTCCAGTCTTGCAAGGTCCTCCTGCAATTCATCACAAACCTCTAGAGATTTAATTACTCTGCAAAATTTTGTGTCATTAACAAATTTGAACACCTCACTGGTCCAAGTATTTATTTATTTATTTAAAAGCTTTTATATACCGAAGTTTAGCTATCTACCTTCACTCCGGTTTACAGATAAAACAACTTAATACATTTTGGAAGCAACTGATATCAAAACAGGTTAATAAACAACAATAGTTAATTCAACTTATATAATTTATATCAACTTTTTTAAGTAACATGGGATGAGTTATGGTTCATATACCGAATTATGTAAAATCTGGAAAGGAACAATTATCGACTCAAGTTGAGCCTACGAATAATGATTTTAAATAAGCCTGTGAATAAATATAGAGTATTATCCTTATCAGTAAATTAGAGAGTTAAAAGTTCTCAATAATAGTCTTGAAATTGTAATTATATAACCGATAGTGGTTATGTGTTAGTTATGTTACGTGTGGGTTATCCAATTCCATCTTTGAAGACTTGTCTGAAGAGCCATGTTTTGAGTTCTTTTTTAAATGTTTTGGTGTTGGATTGTGAGCTTAGGTACTCTGGTAGTGAGTTCCAGAGTTTAGGTCCTGCTATGGATATGGCTCTGTTTCGTACGTTGGATAGTTTAGCTAAGGGTAGTGATGGGACGTCTAGTTGTAATTTTCTTGAGGTTCGTGTAGTGCATTGTGATCTGTGTTCCTGTAGGTAAAGCATCATGGGAATTTGAGTCTCTAAAAACTTAAGGCCTAATTTTAAATCGTCAGCACACGTGAAAAACGGCAGATACACGCGTGGCTGGGCCATGTGCGCGCCGCAGGGATTTTTAAAGGCCCGCAGTCACGCACGTATTCTCCCCCCGACGCACTGAAAACCAGCGGCCTAAAAGAGTGGCAGGCCAGGGGCGGAGCCTGGCCGTGAGCGTAGCATGAGCAGGCCAGGATAGCGCCATTAGGCACTGTCCCGGTGAAGCGTGTGCCGGCAGCCAGACGGCCCGGCCCACACAACTTACTGCTGCCCTGGAGAGCAGTTAAGTTGCAAAATTTAAAAAAAATTAGGTTAGTTAAGGGGGTTTTAGTGGTCGGGGCAGCTAGAGGAAAAGGGAGGGAGGTTAGTTAGGGGGTTTAAAAAGTTCCTTCCCAGGCCGCTTCTTTATTGGTGTGGACTGGGAGGGAACTGGGGAGAGGTCTTGTCGCATCGGTGTGCGTGTTTCCCCCTTGCGTGCGCGGGTATCAGCTTTTATAGCATGCGCCTGGCGACGCGCGCACATGGATGCCCGCACACAGCTTTCAAAATGTACCCGTACGTTGGCCGCCCTGCTGTCCACATTTCTCTGCTTTAAATTATACTGAAAAGATGGAAAACAGAGGGGGAAACTTTTTTATTTTTCTGATTTGTGAGACTTTGCAGTAACCTTCACGAATGCACCACGTCTCTCTCTACTTAAGCAGGCTGCCTACCTTTCAGTGGCTGAGAACATAATGTTTGTGATATATGGGTTGTTCAGATATTCAGCCTATCCAGCCTTCTGACTGACTTAATACCCTCTAGAAGCTTTGTAATTGTTTAAGATTGATATTGTAGGGAAGGCGGAAAAAAAAAAAAACCCACTTCATGCTACCGTGGTTAGGCTAACTGGACTCCGCTCTCTTTTACTTTTCCATTTCACTACCATTGCCAGCACTTCTGCAAGGAACGTCCCGGATTCTAACCTAGAGGAAAGGGACCTGACCGTGGATGTGAATGACTTATGTTAAGTGGCTGTGTTCTGCCTCCACCTCCAATCAGTATAAGAGCCCTTTCCATAGCAGAGGAAGAGTTTTAGAGTGAGGTTGCTGGCGCTTGCTTTGCTGGATCTGTGGATAAGAGGCAGTGTAGCCTGCAGACTAACCATTAAATTGACACCGGCTCATGAAATAATGTAAAAGGAGTGGGCAGCAATCACTGATTTATTGAAGAAATAATTGGAATCTGTGGTGCGTTACTGGACTTCCTTGCAGAGGTCATTTCTTGGGGCTATACCTCTAGTCCCTTTGTTCCTGAATGTGCCCTCCTTCTTCCCCTCCCCCCACCTCTCAATTCATATTACAGATGTGACATTAAAATGAAATTCCTTTTCTTCCTGCTAGACCAGATTGTACGAATGGCATTTCCTACTTCACAGCTGCTAGAGACAGAGGACACACCTTTTTTATGACATCATCTTTACATATAAGGCGGATATGGCTTGAAGCAGTTGCCAGTAGTCTCTGTCTCCAGCAGTTGTGGACACAAGAGGACATAATTTCTTCCTCCCAGAGCCAGGGTTAGGCCCCGGTCTGGTTGAGCTACTGGTGCTCTTGGAACAACAGATCTGCAAAGCTGATGACTTCAGCGGAGCTGCCTTCCCAGGCTACAAAAAAATAAGCCTGATTGAGCGTTCCCTTGGGGCTTGACCCCTGGATCCTTAGAGACTAGATAAATCACCCCTGAAAAGAGGAGAGGAGGCTCTCGGTTGCCTGAACCCAGGGGAGCCAGCCAGGGGAGCCAGTCAGGGCAGCCCAGGTATTGGGTTCAGGGGGTGCTTTAGCTCTAGGGCCCGTGTTAGCTTTTTTGCTGTCCTATGTAAAAATGTACTGTGCTGCTCCCCCCCCCCCCGATTTATTCAATGTCTGACCCAGGCCCATCAGATAAAGCCCAGCTCCGTCCTGCAATCTATATTTTTTAAAACGGAAACACCCCCCCCCCCCCACCCTAGAACCCATGAATAGGAAAGTGTATGAGGTACCCTAGGCAACCTTACAGCCTTACACACACACCACCCCCCACCACATCCTTTACAGACACTCACAAATTATGTATTAATAATAAATTGTACATGAAAAAGAACATTCAAGAGTACAGTCTTCTGAGGCAATAATAACACTTACAACATGAATATAGATTGTAAGCCCTCTGGGGATAGGGAAATGCCTACAGTACCTGAATGTAATCCGCTTTGAAGTGCTGAAAAAAAAGTGTGAAAAGCGGAATATAAATCTAAATAAATAAAAAATATATATTATATTTACATGCGCTGCTGTGGTGTGAACCATAAAACTCTGCAAGAAAGACACTTGGAACTCCTATGGAATTAGACATTTTGTAATGCGTATTAGGTGTATGCTTGGCCCTCAGAAAGCCATGAACAAACAGAATTACCATTCCAATATAAGTAAATCTCCCAGACCAAAACAATCCTAACAACCTTATCTATGAAAAGACAAAACATCACTTATTACACCAGGCCCTAGAACAGGGATGGCGAACTCCAGTCCTCGAGGGCCACAAACAGGCCAGGTTTTCAGGATATCCACAATGAATATGCATGAGAAAGATCTGCCTCCATTGGATGCAAATCTTTCTCATGCGTGCTCATTGTGGATATCCTGAAAACCTGGCCTGATTGCAGCCCTCAGGGACTGGAGTTCGCCATCCCTGCTCTAGAACACCAATAAAACTTTTATTAGGAAATCAGGATGCTATAGATCCCTACACGGAAATTACATGCTAGCAAAATACCTCACCTCAGTCACATATGCAGAACACAGACGGACCCTCACCAAATACAGAATAAAGAGATCAGAAAGCATAAACAGAAACGTGCTAATAACTGAACTGGAACCCACAACAAGCCAGCCTCTATATGCAGAGCAACAATGGAAAAATAGAATCATTATCATTCTTCATAAAACGTTAAATAATAAAATCAAGAAAAATAAAACAATCATAATAATAAAAATCATATTCATAAAAAGAATAAATATGTGAAACCAGTTAATGAACAGAATATCCAAAATTTCCCAAACACCAATAAAATATTTCAAAACATCTGATGAATAAAAAATCAAAAAATTAAAAAATGTTCTATTCTCCCCCCCCCCCGCCCAAAATTAAATATTTTAAGAGTAGAATCATCAAATTACACCCCAAAATTAGAAACAATTCTGCTCTCCCTACCTGTGATCTGATTTCCAGTCTCACTGAGATTGTCGTGGATTGGAGGAGGTAGGGCTGCACACATTTTATCTTCTCTCTCACACACATCACAATAACACATTCATTCTCTCACACACTCCCTCTATCTAACATACACAGGCTCCATCTCCCTCATAGATACATTGTGTGTGGGCCTGTGAGAGCCTATATGTGAAACATGGGCTCTCACAGGCACACAAACATACTCAAACACACAAGCACACAGGCTCTCACATAGACACATTTACAGGCACACAGGTTCTCACACAGATACACACTCACATAGGCTCTCACACAGACACACACACATGCACACAAACACAGGCTCTCACACAGACACACACACATACAAGCTCCTTGCTGTTCTGTACCCTCCCTTTCCTCTCCCCCAGCCTTGCTTGATAAAGGTGAAAAAAACAACAACGCTGGAACAGAGCATGACTGGCAACACAGCAGCCAGGATCTCTGTCCCAGAGGTGGTGAGTACTTGCTGGGATGGATGGAGAGACAAGCCCAGTCACAGGGAGAGAAAGGGTCGGGAGGCTGGCATGCAACGATTACAAAAAAAAAGTAAGCAATGCTGCGAAGCCTGTGGCACAAAACGCTGGCTGAGCATCGCAGGATCTATTTGCCCCACAGGTAACTGCAATCCTGGGCTGTCTCTGCCAGGAAGCACAGGGGCCTCCCCTCATTTAGAGCAGGCAGAGCGAAGGAGAAGTCCCGAAGGCCTCACCATTGAGGCCAAGGATGCACTACCAGCTCAGCCACACTTGGGCCTAAGCCCAAGGGACCCTCCATTGGAACTTCAATCGAGAAGGCATGAGCCCAGACTCCCTCCTTCCAGGGGCTGCACAACATCCTGAGGCCGATTTTTCTCCAGCCCCACATGGTTTCTTTCCAGATTTTGTGGTGCTAATGCACCAGGCTTTCTGCACAACGTAGAATTCGGGGTGCAAACCCCACTCTTCTACCAGCTCCCATGGGAGTTTAAAAAGCCGGCCTTGAGAAGGGCAAGAATTGGCCTAAAAGCCTCAGGTTCTTCAGCCATTTCATTCTCTCTGAATTCAAGGGGAACATCGTGGTCAGCAGATGAGTCTGAACATGGCAGCCGGGGTAATTCCCAAGAAGGAGGAGAATATTTTTCCAGAGAGGAGTCTCCCCTGCTGAGACCATTTAGAAGGGATGAGCTCTCGGCCCTCATTTCTGATGTCGGCCTCTTTTAAGCTTTCAGATACAAATATGGATAACCTTACTGAAGGAGACCCTATTTTGATGGGGGTACATAAGCCCCCCAAAACCTTCACACCTTCATGAGGCACTTAGGAGCATGGACTTAATGGAATGGAACACCCCTCAAGAAGGCCAGGTTTTTGAGCAAATTATATACCCTGACCCTAGAAGACAAAAATTAATCTATTGAGAATTGCTAGGGTTGATGCCTTAATTTTAGTGGTAACATGCAAAACAACCATTATGGTAGAGGGAGGAACAGCTCTTAGGGAGATCCCCAGGGCAGGAAAATTAAGGCTATCCTAAAACAAGCCCTTACTACAAATGCTATGGAGATACAGGCCTTCATCTGTAGAGGATATGTGGCCAGAGTTGTAATCCATTGGATACAACAGCTCCCAGAAAATTCAGAAAAGGTACATGAGGATGAGGAATCAAGTGTGGCATTCTTGGCTGATACCCTATATGATCTAGTCAGGATGTCCTGGAAAGCAGTAGCATCAGGAGCTGCAGCCAGAAGGCTTCTCTGGCTCGTAAATTGGTTGGTGGAAGCCACCTCTAAAGCTCGCCTCCCATTTAAAGGGGGCTTGCTGTTCTGGGAGGATCTGAAAAAACTGGTTAAAGACCTGGGGAAGGTTAAGCCTCAGAGGTAGCCAGAGGATAAGCCCTGCCCTGGTCCTCATGTCTGGAGATGACCCAAAATAAGAAATTTCAAAAGTTTCGACCAGCTAAGAGGTCGCCCTCACAAACCTCCATATCTAAAGGCCGCTCATTTCGAGGAGTCAGAAAATCCAAGGACAAAGCCTCAGCAGCAGCTGTCAGTCGCCCTCCACAATGATGACCAGTGACCCCCCTCTCCCAGGGATAGTCCCCACGGGTGGACATCTTCTACACTTTTACAATTATTGGACCCAAACCATGTCAGATCATGCACAGAGATTGTGCAGACAGGATATTCCTTAGAACAAGTCTCCTCAGTCTGGGAAGCCTTTATGATTTCCCCTTGCTGCTCACAGGGCAAAAGGGAAGCAATAAAGGCGATCCTCATAAGACTGAAAGATTTGCAGGCGACAGTCTCTATCTCCATCACAACAAGACCAAGGGTCATTTTCAATTTATTATGTGGTTCCAAAAAAGGATGGCTCATTTCAACCCATCCTGGATCTAAAATGTGTCGATATGTGTCTCCGAATGAAAACCCTCAGATCAGTCATGATGGTCATAAGAAAAGGTGAATATCTCATGTCCTTAAATCTGGCAGAGACCTACCTTCATATTCCCATCTGCAATCCCCACCAGAAATTCCTCCATTTCTGTGTCCTTGGCAGGCACTTCCAGTTGCAGGCACTACATTTTGGATTGGCGACTGCCCCATGAACCTTTATGAAGGTTATGGTAGTAATTGCAGAAGCCTTATGCAAGAGGGGATAATGGTTCACCCCCATCTGAACAGTCGGCTCATCAGTATCAAGTCCTACCAAGAAAGTTTGCAGACAACAACCTCAGTAATGTGATTCCTCAAGAACCTAGGCTGGGTAATAAATTATACAAAGAGCAATCTCTAGAGTTTGATGCCAGGGAAATGTGACTCTATCTTGCAAAAGACTATCCAAGTTGATTGGCCACTTGCAGACCTTTCAAGAACAGGGAGCTTCCAAAGTATCTTCACCTCTTCGGCCTCATGACAATCACCCTGGATTTAGAACCAAGGGCAGGAGCACACATATGTCCACTGCAGTAATCCCTCCTATCTTGGTGGTCCCCCATTTCTCAAAACTTTGAATCCCAGTTTATCCTACTTCTCTGGGTCAGGAAAGACCTGGACTGGTGGAGGCACCTGGAGAACCTCTTGAAGGGATTAGATTTAGAACCACACGATTAGAAAATTATTACCTTGGACACCAGTATGGCTGGATGGGGAGCCCACTGCCAGTGACAAGAGGCTCAAAGCCAATGGACAACAAAGAAGAAACTTGGTCTGTAAACTGGCTGGAATGAAGGCATTCAGATTAGCCCTAAGGTGATTTCCTGGAACAATCTGGTTCGGAGAATTTACAAAGAGCTACTTTATTAGTAATTTTTCTAAGGAAGCAGCTAAACAGTGGACACTGAGTCTTTTTTTCCAACTTACTAGTAAGTGTTTTTTGGGATATGATATTTCCTTGTTTCCCAATGTAAAAGAGACTCAGACTAGGAGACAAATTTTCCTTTTAAAGAAATCTAGGGTATTAGCTTTGGGGGTTGGCATTTTGGTTAAGATTGCCTTGTAAATGTATAGTGTGGCTACAGGGAGTCAAATCTGATTTCTTTTATCCCGTTCAACTAGAAAGTTTTCTTTAGGCCTGGAGCACTTGAGGGTGTCTAGGGGATGCTAGATATCCCAGTGACTAATGGGAACAAGCAAGGGGGCACTCATAGCCCCACACTAGTAGAGGAGGCGAGTTGTCTATCCAAATGAGCGGAGCAAAATATTCTCTGCCTTGCAGTAGCCCACATTGAAGGGAGCAAAAATGTTCAAGCGGACTTTCTCAGCAGAAAGAATCTGGTTCCAGGAGAATGGGAACTCAGCAAGGAGGCCTTTCAGAGGATAGTGGACAGGTGGGGACACTGACTAATGGATTTGATGACAATCAGAGCAAACGCCAAGACTGACAGGTTCTTCAACAGATGGAAGGAGATAGGATCCAGCAGGATAGAAATGCTCAGCAAGTCTTGGCCAAGAGGCATGTTGCTATACATCTTCCCTTACTGGCCACTGATAGCGAAAACGATAAAGAGGATAGAGAACCATCCAGCAATGGTAATGCTGGTGGCCCCAGGCTGGCCAAGCTGACCATGGTATACAGACCTAATAAGGTTCCTATCTGGTCCAGTCCGTGTGTGTCCCCCCCCCCCCCCGAGTTCTTACCAGGGAATGCGACCTTCTCTATCAGGGCCCAGTGCCAATAACCCACCTCTGTTCTTGCTTACAGCCTGGCCCTTGAAAAGGCACAATAACAAAAGAGAGGATATTCCCCAGTGTTCATATCAACTATGCTAAATGCGCAAAAGATATCTACTTCCTTAGCTTATATCTGGATCTGGCATCTTTTCAAAGGATTCTGCTTGAAGCATAAAACCTTACACTGGAAGGCAAGTTCTTTTTTACTCAACACACAATTAAACTCTGGAATTTGTTGCCAGAGGATGTGGTTAGTGCAGTTAGTATAGCTGTGTTTAAAAAAGGATTGGATAAGTTCTTGGAGGAGAAGTCCATTACCTGCTATTAATTGAGTTGACTTAGAAAATAGCCACTGCTGTTACTAGCAACAGTAACATGGGATAGACTTAGTTTTTGGGGTACTTGCCAGGTTCTTTTAGCTTGGATTGGCCACTGTTGGAAACAGGAAGCTGGGCTTGATGGACCCTTGGTCTGACCCAGTATGGCATGTTCTTATGTTCTTATGAGTTATGTATATCCAGCCACCATTCAGGCTGCTAGTTCTCCAGTGGTATCTTAACCTAGTCTTCAGTGCCCTTGCAGGTCCACCTGTCAAACAAGCCAAACAAGCATCATTAAAGGATCGCTCTCTAAGGAATTTCTTGTGGCCTTTTGTTCTTAGATGTGAGGTGTATTCTTTTAAGATACTTGGAAGTCACCAACCCTTTCAGGAAAACCAGCAGGCTGTTCATATTGCACATAGGCCCAAGAAAAGGAAAAGCAACCTCCAAAGTTACATTAGCCACATGAATTAAGGAGACAATCTCATCAGTTTATTTACTTAATGGCTCTAAAGCCTCAGCAATGCTCAGTGCACACTCCACAAGAGCATAGGTGACATCAAGGGTGAAGGCATCAGTAGAATCTCTGGACCTAATCTGCAGGGCCAGCCACAAGATCATCCCTACATTTCTTGATAACATTTTATAGACTGGACGTGAGAGGCAAGACAGACTCTGCCCTGTCTTCCTCCCTCCTCTCATAGGTTTAGCTTGCATACCTCCTTTTAGTAAAGAGTGGTCTAGTAGGAAGAAAAGGAATGTGAAATTTGGTCTTACCTGATCATTTCTTTTCCTTGAGTCCTGCTAGACCAATCCAGAACACACCCAGGAATACAGCAACAGTCAACGACCATTCCCTTCTTCGTTGTTGCCAAGGTAGGCAATATAATTTATTTTCTTTTTTTCTTTTCTTCTTCCCATACTTATCTGGTTGTCATTTGAGTACCCGTCATCTCAAAAAAAAAATTAAAAAAAAGAGAAGAGAATAGGAAGTATATAAGGAGGCAGCAGGGTAGGAAAATTGGGAAGATTTTCCCTTAATTCACATTTTTGTTTGGGAAAAAAACGGAAGCGAAATTTTTGCTTCAGATCTTGTAGTTGCTGCTCTGTCAGAGTACTGGCAACAGCCTAAGGCTGTGGCCCCCTCCTTACACCTAAAGATGATGTCATAAGGAAAAGTTGTGCCCTCTATCTCCGACAGCTGTGGAGCAGGAAATCCCATTGGTAAACTGATCTAGCAGGAGTCAAGAAAAGAAAGTTATCAGGTACGATCCCATTCCACAATGTCAAAGGAAGCTCTTCCACCAGATCATCACACTCTCTGCTTCTGCCCATAACAGGGTAGTGCTGGAACTGCAAGAGTTAACAGTGAAAGCCCAGGACAACTCTCTGCAAAGCCGGAGCCATACTGGATGTGCACAGAAGGATGGTTCAATTATGCAGGGGTTGCGGAGATGGTTAGAAGCTGTCTGTGATCCGAAAGCTGTGTTTAGAGATACTAAGGGACCCCACAGGGCTGCATTTGGCAAAGGGAATTTTAAAGACATCACACTGGATGTAATCTTCTCTACACAAAAAAAAAAAAAAACCTCAGGAGCCGAAAGCATGAGTTATAGCTGGGGCCAGGATGCGCATATTCTGATAAGGTGGAATAATAACTTGTCAGAGATATATGCAGCGTGATGTATGCCTTCTGTCTAGACAGAATATATTGGGGTAATTCATCAGCCCTGCTGGCATAGGAGAGGGGGGCAGGAGGGAAAGCAGAAAGAATGCTTCATGTGTTGTGGTTTAAAAGGAGAATATTTTGGCTTCTAAGTGGAGGTGCTGCAGCAGTGACACATGTGGCCATTGCAGATCTCTGGGGATGATAAGGAGGGAATCCAGTATGGATAATCTTTTTGTCGATTGGCATTTTTCTCAGTGTTATCGGTGTAGTGGATGCTTCCTGGTAAAGTACCACCTTAGTGTTATCAGTGCAGTGTGCGCTCCCTTGGCAAACCGTTGTCTTGGTGTTTTTGGTGCAGTGTCTCCTGTCTTGCTATGTCCATGCCCTTTCAGTGTTATCAGGGCAGTGCTGGGATTCTGCAGTGTGACTGGACTACTCCAGTGTTGCGTCATTCTATCCTAAACATGTCTGCCTGACTGCAGTACATCATATACTGATTTTTATTTGTTGCGGTGTATAGTGTCTGGCAGGGCTGTTTTTGAGATGTGCAACCCATACAGTTGCACAGGGCACCAATCTCTAGTGGTTGTCACTGCTCCCGTCCTCTGCAGCTTAAGAAGAGCTGCCGTCCCCTCCCGATACAGCATTTGGCGATGAAGAGCTGCCGACTCCAATTATCTTCTAACTTAGCCTCCAGGGCCAAGAGCTGCTACCTCCTGACGTGGCCTGGGGGTGGCCGAAATGTTAGAATTGTGGTCCCTTGGACCAAAGTGGGGTTGGCGCAACCTACAGGGAGGAGCCCTGCAGGTCCCCACTGTAGGCAGGCAGAGTCGGACGAGGCAGAGGCCCAACTGGAGCTTTGCCTGTACCAGCTCACGGTCCCCTCAGGTTCAACCTTTGGGTGCTGGGGCCGGCAGGTCTTAGTTGGGGGCCTCTGCTGATGGTCAGGAGATCCATAGAGGTTGCTGGGTAGTACAGGCCAATCCGGAAGCAGGCTGGGGTTAGCGGCAGGCAGCATTTAAGGAAGTCCAGAAGTCAGGCAGTGGTCAATGGCAAGTGGAGTTCAAGGATGTCCAGGAGTCAGGCCGTGGTTAGTAGCAGGCGGTGTTCAAGAAAGTCCAGAAGTCAGACCAAGATCAATACCAAGCATCCCTCCGTAGGGAAGGCGGGATGGAAAGACAAGACAGGAAGGCAAGGAGCAGCACAGGAGGCAAGGCACACGGAAGAGCTGAAGAACTGAAGAGATGACCATGGAGACTGACAGATAAGACGAGGACCACAGGAATTGGAGAACAAGATACTGGAACTGAAGAACAAGGCACTGGAATGCTGGAACTGAAGATGGGGAACACTGACAACATGCACTGCTCACAAATAGGAGGACCTGTTGCCGAGGCACTGAAGCAGCATCCGGAGGGGCCTTCTGAAGAATGATGTCATCAAAGGATGTTTCTAGGTTTTTCCTGCACAGGCCCTTTAAATCTGATGGTGTCAGGTGCGCGTGTGCCCTAGGGAGGAGCGGGGCCAAGCGGTGTTGGTGGTGTCTTGCAGCGAGTTGTCGGCGGCGGCGTGCTGCGTCGAGATGCGCCATCCCGCTGTGCTAGAGGGAGAGGCAGCCTGGCAGCATCGGGGAGCATTGCAGGGGACCTGGTTCATGGGATAAGTGAGGCAGTTTGCGGGTGGAGCCAGTGGACCAGCAAACGCAACACGAAGAATAGTTGTTGCAGCCCTTCCTCTCTTTCCCTGCAGGAGAGCCTGGCAGAAGGATAGAGCCAGTGGCCCGGTGCTTCTTACCTCCTCCTCTTGCTGCCTGCTGTGCTCTCTTGCATGGTTTGAACAGCTGATTTGTAAACTGAACCACCCAGGAGAGAGACCAGTGGGAAGTAGGAGAAGGTTAGAAACATCCCTGCTGGTTCAACTATCCTGTCATTGGGCTGCTGAAAAGGGTGACAGAGGGGAAGGACAGGAAAAGGTCATCTTTAGGGATATGCAACCTCCACACCCCACTAACCCTCCCCCACCCACAACATGGAGAGTGGGGTGCCATTCCTGATGCTCGCACAGAGTGCCACCAGTGCGATAACTGGCTGTGGCTTCTGGTAGCTCACGCTGAGCACATTTTAAGAATTAGTTTTCTGTTTGGTGATTTTGTTGTTTTCTCACCCAAGATCTGGGAATTTCTCTCTCTCTCTCTCTCACTCTGTTCCCTTATAGAATTGTCTGGGGCCTGGGGACCACAGTCACCTCTGTGACAGCAGAACCCTGACTAGAGCAGAGCAGTATGCCCTGGCTTCGTTTCCATGACAACTACAGCAGGCCACGCTACAGTACACTGAAAGTTAGCAGGAGATTGCTCATGCAAAGGGCAGTCTGTCTTGAACACAGTGATGGCAAACAAACCTTCCCCTTCAGGGACAGGCTCCACTTCAAAATGAATAGAACGGCTGTCTTAAAAATCAGAATGGAGAAATATCTGCCAGCAGAGGTATTTCTCATGTGCATGCTATCGCCTTTCAATCTTTTACAACTGATGCTATAATGCAAAATCTCACAGGCTGCTGGCCATGCACAACACCACATTCTGAGATGTTTCTGCCTCAGTTGCATGTTACACTTACACATTTACCCAAAGGCACAACCAAAAATATTTTGTTTTATTTAATTTTTGTTTTTTTTATGGGACATTTAATCCATTCACTTTGGTCAGGATCCAAACTGTTTCATCTCCCCAGTGAAGTTGGGTGGCAGGGTGTTAATCCTTCCTGTAAAATACAGGTTCTCAGTCTCAACCAAAATGCCTAAGCTCAAGGTTCAGACCTTTGTGTTTGGTCTTTAGCTGAAAATCAGGCAAAGAAGTGTAGCAGCCCAGTTAGTAAGGTGAAATTACTTCTTGCCTGATAATTTCCTTTCCTCTAAGGCCAATCCACACCGGTGGGTTATGCACTTCTACCAGCAGATGGCGATGGAGAAACTGACTTGTTGACATTACCAACATATGGCCCTGCCCTGACATCATCCTGCTAGTATCTCTAGAAAAGCAAACTGTGGACAACTGATTATACCGGACACATGACTCTTAACAGTCACTGACTCGTTACCCCCACTTAACTCGGAAGCACTGAGCTCAGGTAAAATATAAATTACAACTGATTACATAGGCTGTTTCTCACTTACCAGTCCTTCAAACAACTTAGAACAAGGAACCATCTGCATCGCCCCTGAAGGAAAGGACGAACTGAAAACCAAACCACATGTAGGCAGGCCAGGGCAGGGTTGTAGATTGGCCTTCCTTCCTTAGAGAAAAGAAAATTATCAGGTAACAGGTAATTTCACCTTCCTCTGCACTCAGACAGGAGAATCCACACCAGTGGATGTGCCAGAGCTACTCCTAAAATGGGTGGGAGGCTGCCTCCACTCACGTCAACACCATCCTTGTGAAGGCCGCATCCTCTTGATCTTTAACATCCAAGCGGTTATGCTTAGAGAAAGTATGGAAGAAGGAGCACATTGCTGTTTGACAAATCTCAGAATGAGACCACAGTCGAGTTTCCACCCCAGAGACTGCCTGCGCTCTAGTGAAATGCACCCTGACTTGCCCAGGCAATGGTACCTTTGCACCTACAAAGGGTGTTATGATAACCTCTTTAACCTAATGGGCCACTGCAGCCCACAATGCTGGTTCTCCATGTCTATCTCCACCATGGAGACTGAACAGTTGACCTCAGGTACCGCAATAATGTCACTTCATATCTAAGGCACAAAATGACCTATTCCTGCTCAATTCTGCCCCTGTCCAGTGCAGCAGAGAAATAGATTGTCAAGTGGAACTCCGACTCCACCTCCAGGAACCAGGAAGGGACAGACCTAATCTGCACCACCCCCAGAGTTATCTGCTGAAAAGGCTCACAGCAAGAGAAAGCTGACAGCTTGGAAGTGCACCTCGCCAAAATACAGCAACCAAGAAAAAAACGTTTTCAAGTTAAGTAGCTGCAAGGAGAGAAAGGTGGGGCCTGTCAAAAAAACTCAACACCCCCAGGCCAAAGTCCCAAAGTGGCACCAGTAGACACCAAGAAGAACGTAGATGTTGAACTCCCTCCAAAAACAGAGAAACATCTGGATGGGAGAACAAAGGTTTAACATAAATATGACTTTTACAACATGCCAGTGCTGCAACCAGAACCTGTAAGGAGTTTAAGGCCAGACCCTTATTAATCCTTCCTAGAGAAAACCCAGGATTAGCATTATTTCCACTCTGAGAGGGTGAAAATCTCTCACTCTGCATCAACTTTTGAACACTCTTCAAACCACACTCTTCAAACCCTGATATAAGCCAGAGATATAAGCTCGTGGCAGCGGGGACACCACTACCAGAAAACAACTAAGCTTCAGCAGTCGAGTCCTCTCAAGGGCCAAATCGTAAGATAGAATTGAACCTGATTTTCATATACGATCAGTTCCTGCTGTAGAAGAGCCTTCGGGACTGGCTGCCCCATAGGACTTTCTATCAGTAACCTCAATACGATTTCCATGACTAATCCAGGCCACCAGGTGTAAAGACCAGGGATGACTTGAAATCTTCTGCATTACCCTCCCAAATATTGGCCAGGAGGGAATCCATATAGCATCTTGCTTTGCAGCTCACTGTTGAATGAGAGCATTGATTCTCAATATTCCCGGATTCTGTCTGCAATTATGTAACCGTCACATAGTTGCATTGTGGTAACGCACCATCAGATCCAGATACATCTGGTCCCATTGAGAGACTATAAGCTGAAAAACATCCTCTGCCATCTCCCACTCTCCTGAACCAAGTCATGGCTGTTGAGAAAATCGGCCCTCACATTGTCCTAGCTGATATCATTTGGATATGCTGTTCTGCCCATTTTATGAGAGCATCTATTTCCATCGACCTCTGGTGACTACTGCTACCACCTTGATGGTTTATATAGGTGACTGTGGTGGCCTTCTCTGACATCACCCTTACCGCTCATCCTGTCAGCTGTTCGGTGAAGCGTAAGCATGGCAAGCAACTAGCATGAGCTTCCAATCGATTGATGGTCCCTTGTCGATCCTCATCATTCCACCAACTTTACACCATTGACTTTTGGTAGAGAGCCTCCCAAACTAGCAGGCTCACCCCTGTTGTGAGCACTAACCATTCCAGGGTTTCTAAGGGTACCCTTCTCAGGAAGAGTTCCCTTTCACAACCACCACAGCTGCTTTGTGCTCACTTCCATCGGCCAAGCGAGCTTTACTACCCACACCTGTGATTATGGAATCTACCACACCAGCAGAGCCTGCTAAAGTGGATGGGTATGTGCCCTCACCCAAGGTACTACCTCCAACGTTGTCACCATCAATCCCGAGACCTAGAAATAACTCCACACTGTTGGAAGGATGGCCAGTCCTGTCATACGGGGATATGTAGATATGCTTCTGTCAGACTGAGAGATAGGAGAAGGTCCTCTTTCTGCACTGCCATAATCATGGAGCACAAAGTTCCATTTTGAAGTGTGGTACATGCAAATGTTGTTTCACCCCTTTCAGATCTAGGAGGTGTCAAAAGGAGCCCTCTTTCTTCTTGGGCACAACAAAACAGATGGAATAGCCCCAACATTTTCCTGCAGTGTGGGAACTGGAATTACAGCCCTAAGGTCTGCCAACCTTCATTCTACTGCCTCTCTCCTCACCAGTGAGTTGCATGGATAACCCATAAAGGCATCCGCAGGAAGTTGAAGAAACTCTAGAGCTCAGCCGTCTCTCATTACCTCCAAGACCTGCTGGTCCATCGTGAATTGGGTCCACCTTGGATAAAAATGAGAGTCATCTGCTTATATCCGGAACCTGTAGGTGGACCCCCGCACCTTCATTGCGAGGTCCAAGGTGCTCCAGCACCAGAGCCCGAGTCCTTATTTGGCTCTCCAGCTGAAAGGATTGTGAGCCTTCAGTAGGATGTGACTTCTGATTTGTTAATCCCCTGTAGAGGCGATCAGAGCAGGGAAAGAAAACTAGGCCTTTATTAGCTTAAATCTCTTTAGTGACCCAGCAGGATAAACTCCACCTGGCTACAGTCGTTGTTCCTCCTCCCCTGACCTGCTCTATTATTCCTGCAACTTCTCTGGTTCTGAAATGCCTATTAATTACCTAACTGCACAGATAGTTTGGTTGAAAGCAGACCAGAGGTCCATCTGGTTCAAACTCTTACTGACTGCCCACCAGCTCTCTTTACACACTAACCCAGAGAAAGCTAAAATACTGTGCATCTGCAGCCAGTTCTGCCAGCCAATGATGCCATCACCCCTCTACATAATGCAGGGAAGACAGAAATCAGTTGGGGCCCATGACAATACAACAGGATTTAAATTGGACAAACTAGATGGGAACCGGATTCCTGATCTGCCATCATCTTGTATGTCTGTATGTTAACGTAACATATGCATTCATACATACAGGCATGCATACTGTCACAGACACATACAGCCATGATTTGTAAAATGGTATTCAGGTTCTATGATGAGTATACTCTATTATTTCTTCCCTCAGATCATGTGTCTGGAATAAACCGAAGTGAAAATTCAGGTCAAAAAGTTGGCAAATCCCTAGCTATTCCTGAGACCCCATGCAACCTTGGAATACATTTATGAAATGATTTGTCTTCAGACAAGCAGAAATATATTACCAATTTAATCCTGTGATTTGCCTGCAATTTTTTAATCCTCTGGTTGTTGCTGAATAGATGAAAGTGTCACTTTTGATCCATGCATTCAGAGGGAGCCATAAATAAAGGCATCACTAAGTATTTCGCCACCATGGACAAGGGTGTCACTGAATATGGCTGGGGCTTCTGAGCGCGTCCGCATGCCCACATTTCAGAGGCCTCTTCGCCCAGACCCTGTCTTTCCTGGGTGGCCTCAGTCTGACTGCGTGCTCTTCACCTGATATGACCGTCTTACAGGTGCAACTAGCACGTCCACAAGAAGCTATTGCCAAGGCTGGCAATCACATTTTCTAAAAAGACAAGTGGAGTTGAAAGAGAAATGACTATTCTTAATCCTTCAGTTGCTGCTATCATGGTAAAACAAAATGGGTCACGCTGTTCTGGTCTTGATGGACTGAACATTTCACTTGCCTAATATGTGTTGGGAAGTAATTTGGTTCATGGCTTGGTAACCAAGTGCCCTTTTGTAGCAGTGGTGTAGCCACGGGTGGGCCTGGGTGGGTCGCGGCCCTCCCACTTTGGGCTTAGGCCCACCCAATCAGGGTTGCCCGACACCAACCAAGGCATGAGGAATGTCCACCACCGACTCATTCATCATGGTGGCTGAAGAAAGAGCCCGCTGAAGCAAGGCCGCCTCGGGAGCCCATGCCCGTGGCAGCAAAGAAGGCTCGACAGAGTAAAGCCACAGCAGCAGAAGAAGGCGTTTGATGGTGAGCCCCAGTGCGTGCATGTGAGAGTGGGAGCTTGAGTGTAGGTCTTTGTGTGTGAGATTGGGAGACTGGGTATGGGTATGAGAATGGGAGCCTGGGTGTGGGTGTTTGTGTGTGTGTGTGTAAGAATGGGAACCTGGGTGTTTGTGTGTGAGAATGGGAGCCGAGGTGAGTGTCTGGGTAAGAATGGGAGCCGAGGTGAGTGTCTGGGTAAGAATGGGAGCCTAGGTGTTTTGGATTTGTGTGTGAGAATGGGTGCCTGGGTCTGTGAGTGAGAGCTTGTGTGTGTGGTAGAGCATATGAGAGTGAGAGCTTGTGTGTGTAAGGGAGTCTGTGAGAGAAAGCATGAGCCTTTGTGTGTGTAAGAGAGAGAGAGAAGAAGAGAAGACATTAGGGGAGAGAAGAAACGGAAAGAGAAGAGTGACCCTAGAGAAAGAATTAGGAAGTGGAAAAGGGAGACCTGGACCAACCAATTAGAAAAATACAAATATCAGACAACAAAGGTTAAAAAAAAAAAATTTATTTTGAAATTTGAGCAATTGGAATATGCCATCTTTAGGAATGTGCATTTTTTTATAATTTTGTATTTTGCTCTTTAACTTTCCACTGTTCAGTCTTGTTTCTCAAGCTTTCTATTTCAGTTTTGTTTGCATGTTTCTTTCTGTCAGGCCGATACAGTACATTGCGCTCTGGTGGAGCGCACTGTAACGTGCATTTGGATGCGTATTTTCGACGGGCTAGCTTTACCCCTTATTCAGTAAGGGGTAATAGCACGTCGAAAACGCGAGTCCAACCCCCCCCCGAGACTAATAGCGCTCGCAACATGCAAATGCATGTTGATGGCCCTATTAGTCAATCCCACGCGATACAGAAAGTAAAATGTGCAGCCAAGCCGCACATTTTACTTTCAGAAATTAGCGCCTACCCAAAGGTAGGCGCTAATTTCTGCCGGCACTGGGAAAGTGCACAGAAAAGCAGTAAAAACTGTGTCCCTAGCGCCTCTTTTTACCGCCGGCCCTAATTTAAATATTTTAGTTTACTGAATTGCGTGCATAGGGCACTGGCCTGTGGCGCGCGCCCGCTCTCCCGCGAACTTTACTGTATTGGCCTGTGTATTAGGTAAGAGTTGGTCTATGTTCTGCCTGTGTGTGTCTGAGGTGCAGTATTGCTGTTAGTGTGTAGTTTCTCAATAGGGATTTGTAGCAGTCCGGCTTGTTAATGTTCTAGGGCCTGGTGTAGTATTTACATTGCTACTTTTTCATAAGGATGCTGTTATTTGAGTCCTGAGAGTCCGTGCTGTTATGATATGGTATGGCAAGCTTCTAGGTGCCTTTTTTTTTTTTTTTGCAAGGTTTGTGTTAGTTCACAAAATGTTTAGCAGTGGAGGGAATCTTTTTTTTTTTTCATGTTCGGTTGTAATGTGAACTGTTGTAGTTTTGCTCTGCACCCGTTTTCATGATTATTGCTATTTTATTGTAGTTCCCTGCCTTTCTTGAAAGAGGATTCTAGAAAAAAACACATTGATATTTGTTTTATGACATAATTGATTGGATCTGATGTTTGTGTTCTTTGCTTTTTATCTATTCTTGTTTATTTAATTGCAATAACTATAAAATAAATTAATACAGATTAATAAGGAATTTTGAATGTTGGTAAGTGCTTGAAATAATAGTTAAAATATTCTAAAATGTTTCACTCATGATGCATAAAGGGCTGTTGTCATCTACTTAGGAACCCATTGTAAGCTGCATGCTTAAGGCATTATTTATCAATAAGAGTACAACTAGTAGGGGTTCAGATCTGTATGCTTACTGCCCACCCTCCTTAACTTTGGGCTCACCCAAAAAACTCAGTTCTGGCTATGCCACTTCTTTGAGGCCACAGCATCTCAACAGCCTTCACAGTTTAGTATGAAACCTCAGCCAGATCTGGGGTGGATGTAACACTGACTTTTTCAGCATGAAGACACAAAACAAAGGAGAAGAGTCGAGGAACAATGTATTATTAGTTTTGTATTTATTCTGGCAAATGGTGAAAGTGAGACAGAAGTGAAGCCTGGGGGGTTAGACCTGAGGCACAGGGAGATAAAATGTATCTAAAGTCACACAAACCTATTGGTAAAGTGGGCATTTGAAGATAAGATATTCCTGGGCCGTGAAGAACAGGATTAACTAGTAGCGCTGACATTATAGGGGTAACTGTAGCATCTAGGCAGGGAGGCTCACTCCCTTTAACAAGGCATAGCTGATACCTTTTCTCTTCCCTTGGTCTTTTATCACTGTAAGAGATTTCCCCACTGTAACAGGGTCTTTGTTCTAAGTGCTGAGGGACATTGGAAGAATTAGAACTCGTGAAGGAAAACACCACTCTTTGAGACCCTCTAAAAACATGGCTTATAAATAACCCAATCCCGCAGGGCTGGACTTTTTCCCCCATGAGCCACATATAAGGCCTCCTTTTGTCCCAGTAGGTGCTTGTGCTCCTCACGGAGCAGTAAGAAACAACTGATTATAGAGAGCCGAGTCCGTTTCCCTGCCGAGCAGAAAAAAAAAAACCCAAAACAACTCAGCACAAAGCCAAGCGCGTCCTCCCTCCCCCCCGGGCTGCTGGAGCCCAGCCAGGCTAGCGGGCGGTGCCAGAGGGGAAAGGCTCCGCAGTGCCGGCGGCTGCTTCCCAGGGTCCCGCTCCTTGCACCCGAAGACGCCAAGGCGGCAGGACCCTTGCACAATCGTCTCCGGCAGAAAGAGAAGCCAACCCGCAAAATATTTTCATTTACCTCTCAAGCAACCCGAACTGAAACAGCTGTGAACAGTGGGAGAGAGGTTTTCAGTCGCACAGTAATAGAGGGGAAGGGAGGAGGCAGCAGCTAGGAGCGTGCGGCGGGGAGCATGCGGCTGCCACACGATGCGTCACGCAATTAACAAGCGAGACAATGGCTCGCCGAATGTCAGGAGGGAGCGGGGGTAGCGGCGAGAATTACTCTGACATTTTATTTAGGGAACATTTGTATGGAACATAGTAGCAATGTTTTAATTACAGCACAAAGCCTGTGGCGAAAAAGCCTTTCAAGCACTTGCAAGGTATGGGACACACAGAGGTCACTCTTGTTGGTGGGATTTTTTTTTTTTTTTTTGCTTCATTTTTCTAAAGAACTTTATTTAGCAATGGGTTTTTTTTTTCTTTTTGACATCAGAAGGCACTAACTCTAGGCAACCTGGAGGATATTGATTTATTATATATATATATATATATATATTTATTTATTTTTTTTTTTTATTTTTTATTTATTTTTAAATAGAAAATGTTACCGAAAATAGTCTGAGGAATCCAGAACGACAGGGGAATGGAGAGAAAAAAAAAAGGTACCGTTAAGTAAAGGCAAGAAACAGCACGACTCTCAAAATGAGTCAAGCACGAGGGCATTATGAAAGTGGGTTTTTGTGTGTGTGAACAAATATAGAGGCTTTTTTTTTTTTAAACCTGTTATTGAATAAGGACCACGATCTCTTTCTTTCCTCGTCCAGTAAGGTACACCGTGAGTGAGGAAGGCGTGCTGGGAGTTGTGGAGGCACTGAAGGAGAGAGCCAGGGAACGGAACAGTGGAGGGGCTGCTCTTGATGTCTTCCATTCAGTGAATGCAGTTGGCCCTGCTCTCCCCACACAGTGCTTAGAGCAGGCACTTCCACCTGTGTGACTCCTGAGGACTGACGGAGAACTGGATATAGATGAACAGACATTAAAAAAAAAAAAAAGCTAGGTGGGCAGTTATGGTAGACAATCACAGAGATGCTATCAAAGCTGCTATAGGTACAATTGCAATGGTGATTCCATTTTTGGAGAAAAAAGCATGTCACAATAAGAAATTTTGCCACAATATAAGAAGAAAATTTTGCCACCATAAGCATAATGAAAATAGCATTTCCATGACCAATGCTTAAAACCTTGGCAGAGGCAATTCATTTTGCTTCCCTGCATATAGAGGCAAAGGACCGTGCTATTTTGCACATCCGACCCCGGTATGAGGTCATTCAAATGTGAAAAAAAAATCTTTTTTGATAAATATTGATTCTGGATTGTTAGCGGCTTTTACCTCACTGAAAATCTGTTTGAGAGGTAACCATAATCTGACGATTTAGAAAATACAGTCTCTACCTGTTATGTTCCAATCCTGCCCAAAACATGCCTCCCTCCCTCCCTCCTTTTCTAGGAATGCCGTTCCCCAAATGTGACGAAAGTCTACGTGTTGTGGGAAGGCTGTGAGCGCTACTTCTGTGTGCAGCAGGTGTGGAGGGGGAAGGCTCAAAGAGCAGCCGCAGGCAGCGTGAGACGATGGGTACAGAAGATCGGTGGCAGAGGCACCAAGTGGTTGGAGAAGCAGTGGATGGGCAGACAGGGGATTGGGGAGCAGCCACAAGGAAGTTGTAAGGGGCGGAACCGTGGAGCTGTGATTGGAGGTAGGGGGTGGAGTTAGCTGGAGGTGACGTGGACGTAGGCGGGAGGGGGGTGGCTGGAGGCAGTTGTTAGCCCTGGTGGTAATGGGTAAGGAAGACCGCAGCTCTCAAACCACAGAGGAAGCAGCACTCTGGTGTCACTGAGAGGGGTGCGTCTTGAGATACATCTCGGAACCCGTAGGAAAAAGGGCAGCAAAACCTGACTTTGAGCATCCTGATCCCAAGCCTTTGAATCAAAGTAACTTCTTCTTTAATAAAAAAAAAACAAAACTGCCTAGAAGAACAAAGCCCTACTGTTTGCAACTACTTCTAAGGAAGGGAGCAGAATAAGAACAATCTGTGTAAATGGTACTTCCTCTTTAAAAAGAAATCCCTGAGATCCTTTAGAGCCAACTGCAAAATGATTTGTCTGGGGCCCAGCACACTCCCAAACGCCTTGAATTAGTGCTCAAACCAGGGGCATCGTTAGCAATGGGCAGAGGAGGCCCCTGCTCCGCGTGTCTTCCTCAGTGCCCTGAGTCCCCCCGGGCATTTAAGCTTTTTTAAATATGGCTGCCTGCCTGTCTTTTTTTTTTTAATCCCCCTCACCTCCCTCCTCCTTGCCCCTTTCCAACGCTCCTCTTTCAGCAGTGCTAGCACCCTGCTGCTGCTTTCATGCCCGGCACGGTTCCATGACAAGAGGTTTGGATCGCGCAGGATTCCGCAGACATTGAGCCACGCAGTTCCAACGTCTTGCAACAGAACTGCACTGGTGCAAAGGGAAAGACGAGGCACGGGTACCATTGAAGGAGAAGCAGCCAGGGCAAGGAGCAGGAAGGAGAGGAAGATTAAATGTTTTAATGCAGTTGCCCTTTGTTTTTGTAAAGGTGGCTCCAGGATACTTGAGAGAACATGGACTTAGGGGATCCCCAGATTTGGTGGGTAGGGATGAAGGGTCACCCAGATTGGGGGGAGGGAAAGGCTGCAGACTTGGGAATAGAGGGTCTTGGGGGGGGGTTCCAAGATTTGGTTGGTGGGGAGAAAGAAAGAGTGGAGATTTCCAGGTAGTGGAGAGGAGGGTGTAGAGATTCAGCATTTGGGTGAAAGAAGGGAATGGAGGCTGATTGTAGGGACAGGGGCACTCGGAGATTGGATGTAAGAAGAGCAGGAACTTGGAGACTAGGTAGTGGGTGAAAGAGAGGGGGAAGTAGCAGGACTAGGGAAAGGGGTGAGAGCATGGAGATAAGTTGGGAAAGGTGAGTGGTAAAAAGAGAGAGACTTGAGGATTGATGAATGAGAGAGGGAGAGAAGAAAGGGTGAAATCTAACTAGGACTGGATAGGCAGAAAAGAAAAGTGATGAAAGGGAAAGATCAATGTCAGTCAGATGTAAGTGAACAATTGAGGAGAGAGAAGAAACACAAATGGATAGGAGACCCTAAAAAAGAAGTTAAGAGAAGACAGAGGAAAGAGGAAATGAAACTGGAACTACCATTAGAAAATTAAAATGTCCAGACAACAAAAGTAGAAAAAAGCATTTTATTTTCAGTTTAGTAATTGGATATATGTCGACTTTTGGGATGTGCAAATCTGAAATCTTTGTATTTTGCTCAGTTCAAGAGGAATTGCATTTCTGATCCTATTTCTCCAGTGTGTCACTGCATGCAGAGTTTGACATCTGGGGGCATCCATTTCAGTTTTAGTTTGCACATTTCTAATTGTTGCGGAAATGGACCCTTGGATCGAGATGAGGTTGGCACTACCCACAGGGAAGGGGCCCTGCAGGTCCTTATCCTCGGCAGGCAGACCTTGTTGGAGCACAGGTCCAACTGGAACTTCGCCAATACCAGCCCCCTTAGGTTGAGTCCTCAGGTGCCAGGACGGCTGGATGTAGGTGCAGGCCTCTGTGACGAGATTAATCCGTCACAGAAGGTATTGTTGGCCAGCAGTAATGGAACAAAGTCAGTCCAAGCAGTGGTCAGGGCAGGCAGCAGACAGCAGAGACGAGTGCAGGCAGAGGTCAGGCGGAGTTCAACAAGACGAGGAGCAAGCAGTGGTCACAAGGCAGGCAGAAGTCCAGCGTCGTCCAAGAGCAGTCCGAAGTCAGGCTAGGAATCTAAACGAAGACAAAGCCAGGGATATGAACAGAGGTCAAGCTGGGAAGTCAATCCACAGGATAAGGCAAGGTGGAACAGCAGGATGGAATACTGAAGATGGACGAGGAACCACAAGACAGAAATGCAGGCACTCCAAAGACACAGGAAGAAACCAGGAACATGAAGACAAGGCACTGGAACCAGAGCCAGGAACAAAGAGGCAATCAGCTACTCTGAGAAGTGAAATCCGGGGGCCAGTAAAGAAGTTCCCTCCAAGGCCGCTCCAATTTCGGAGCGGCCTTGGAGGGAACAGGGAAAGCCATCAGGGCTCGGCGCGCGCAAGGCGTCTGAGGCAAGATGGAGCAGGCTTTCTATAGGGGAAGGCCGGTGATGTCATCCGAGGGTGCCAGGGTGGAATTCTCACCGCGGGCCCTTTAAATGTGCCTGAACCATGCTCAGCTGAACGGCATTCCTAGCCCAGCGCATTGGGCCTGAGTGGTGGCCAGCCGCGTCTTCGCACAGGGCTGGAGGACCGGCCAAATGCAACACTAATTTTTGGTCACTTATTCTGTATTTGATGAGGTGAGGTATTCTGTTAGTTGTAGTTTCTGTGTAGGAACTTATAACAGTCCAGCTCATTTTGTTTATCTAGTATGAGGCATATTGCTGTTCTAGGGCTTGTTAGAATATTTGCAACACTGCCTTTCATGGGTAGGGCTGTTACTATTTGAGTCTGGCTGTTAGTGTGTTATGCTATAGTAGGTTTTCTCTCTAGGTTCTATGTGCATTCTTTGCAAGGCTTTATATTACTTCACATTGTGAATCGGAACCAGAATCGGATCCGATATCAGTTCCGATTCACATCTCTACTTCACAATGTCTTTGGCAGTAGAGGGAGTTTGTGTTGCAGTTGCAAAGGAGATACCAGGTCTAGTTTTGTATGGTGATTAGTAAGGAAAACGTCACAGTTTTGCTCCACCTGTTGTTGGGGGGGGGGGGGGGGGGGGGAGTTGTTGTGGATGCAGGGAGTGTTTACAGAACTCAAGGTGCTAGGTTTACATATGTGTCCTATCCCATCCTGTACAGACCCCACCCTTCACTGCCATATAAAAGAACTGAATGAATGATGCTATTGAATCATTTTAATGGTAGTTTTACTGGGTGGTTGAAACTGGCCTGGATTCCAGTTTGTTGCACAGAAGGCCTTCCTGGCTACAGACTTTATTGACATGTACAGCCCAGCGCCTTGCAACAAACGGTGCAAAACATTTGCAGCGGTGCTTTCTGCTGTATGAGTGGGTGTTCTGTCTCCAAATGGATAAAATTTGGTAAAGGGTAGATGAAGAGGAAGCCATGGGATCTCTGCTGGGGCCAAACTTACAGAGCAGGGCTGATGATAGCTGCATGGAAACGTATTTACAATTCAATATTTGGAACTGAGGAATGAAATGAAATTAAGAACAATACCCATGAGGTGAAACTCAACTCGTGGCGGGTGGGTTTCATGAGGACTGGCATCCTGCTGTCCTAGGAGAACACCTGTTACAGGTAAGCAACGCTGCTTTCTCACAGGACAAGCAGGATGGCAGTCCTCACCCATGGCTGAATCCCTAGCTGCAGGATGCCCCCCCCCCCCCCCAACATAAAGGGGGACCAACAATACGCCAAGCAAGTGCCAAAGGCACAGCAACAACAAGTTTTGTTAGTAATGGGGGGAGGGGGGGGGGAGAGGGCAATCTGAAAAGAGAGAACGGGCCCTAGGCAAGAACAGAGCTATGGGGTCCACGCAGGCTCAGTCAAAGTTCTAGAAACGTTGATATCTTTTCCGTGCTGACACCCATGGCTGAGGGCTGCCATCCTGCTTGTGCTCAGAGAAAGCTGTGATTGCTGAGTGGTTTCATTCTCAGACCCTTAGGGGGGCCCATGGGTCCGTGCCCCTGATCATTTGCATATCTAGCCACGCCCCTGGTTCCAACAGCAGGATATGGATTGAGCTAGATGCAGGCACTGACTGCTGAAAGAGTAGGAGATGGACCGGATGACCCCCCCCCGGTCTCCATCCTAAGGCTCCACACAGGACCTCTCTAAGGAACCTTTTTTCATGTGGCCTGGGGGGGGGGGGGGGGAGCGGGGGACATAATCCCTCCTGAAAGCTGAGACATCCTCTTCCCGATGGGTTATTTCAGAGCCATGGCACATTGAGGCGTCATCTGAACGAGGTGAGGTTACTGAACTGCAATTCTCTGACCACCGAGTGGGCCACAGGGAGCCCCTGATAGAAAGTTAAAAAAAAAAAAAAAAGTACAAAATAAAAGATTTATTGAGGCGTGGCATTAAAATGTCACTAAACAAATTATTAACTTAAGGTAAACCACTCCTGCGTGTCCAGAGGAAAAGGCAATCAGTCCTAACCATGTCCCCAGAGCAAATTATGGAAAGTAATTAATCAAAAAGTTAATGAGGAATCTGTTTTCATTCCTGGCCTAACACCACGCCATATTCTTATTAGGAGAGATTATTACAATAGTAATCATGCATGCACCTCTTTTAAATTGTTTTCTGTTATTGCTCCGCTGCCACCAATTTAGAAACCCATTAAGAGGGAAAGATAACCGTGATGTAAGGAAGCAAGCTTCACTGCGTTTATTAACCTGCTGGGTGATATGTTGCATATGGCCTACCACCAGCCACTTACAGGGAGTTTTATGTTGTCTAATTACCGCCAAATTCTGCTCTGGCCACTGAGCTCAACCCTACGTTTTCCCAGTAAGCGTTTGGAGGGGCGAGGGAATCGGAACACAGCAGCAGCCACCCAGCTCATGGGCAGGCCTTGATTTTTTGGGAGTGGGTGACTTTTTATAGCTCTATGGTTCCTCCCCCCCCCCCCCCCCCCCCCCCCCGCTGCCTATCCTAAAGACAGTGGTTCCCAAACCTGTCCAGGGGAACCCCCAGCCAGTCAGATTTTCAAGATATCTGAAACGAATATGCACGAGGGAAAGCGATGCCTATCTTGGGCACATTCATTGCGGATATTCTGAAAAACCCCACTGGCTGGTGTCCCCCAGGATAGCTTTAGGAACCACTGCCCTATGAAATTCAGGGCTGCATCTCCATGCATGCCATGAGGTAAAACCGGGCAGTGGGCTCAGCCTGACCCCGCCCTTGTGTTGGTGCTTTGTACTGGGCCCTGGGAAAATCTCCTAAGTTCTCAGGATCAGTAGTAGTCTCCTACCCTCTATCAAGTAAACATGTTTTAGTTTTAATTTTATCACATGCTGAAGTACAGCCACTTTTTATTAAAAAAAAAAAAAAAAAAGAAAATGTGTACACACATACAATATATACAAAAAAATAAAAAAGGTTTAATCAGTATTCAAAAATAGAATAGTTCAAACCAAAATCTTAAAAGAGTGCAAACAGTAAGGTTCATAGAAACACTGCTGTCTCAAGATGTAATTGACAATAATGTTAAAAAAGTAATCATAGCCTAAACCATTAAAAAAAACACTCTCTAATATTTATTTCCCATAAACATTTCAAAAAGACAAAACCAATTCTCTAAATGATATGTCCAAAAATTAATGATAATGCAAATGAAGCAATAGACTTGCGTCAAACTGCCTTACTAATCTTAACCAGTCGCAAGACGCAGTGAGTAGTCCCGGAGCTTGTAAAGTGTTTCGCAGGTTTTATTGCAACGTGAACGGCGTTGCGTTTGTTTTATTTATTTATTTATTTAGAGATTTTATAGACCGTCGTTCCATGTGCAGATCACAACGGTTTACAGAGTGACATTCATAGCTATAATTAGCAGATAATGATGGGTTACAGAAAGGTGGTCTTCATAAACAGGCGTTAACATCTATCAGATGAATGTTCCACTACATATTAACTAAACATCTAGAACAAAAGATGTGAAGTAAAGAAATAAATTGAAATAAAACTTCACATATTAGTACGTACGTGGTGTTGCTTTTACAGTCTCTCGTTAAATTTGTTCCTCATGCATCAGTTAGTATCTCTTGTCCTTCTTGTTACTGAGGTTGTGTGCATTCTTGAACAGCCATGGTTTTAGTTCACATTTAAATCTCTTTCTATCTGGTATCAAATATAACATATGTGGATCACTTTACAGCCTACAGGACTTATCAAGAGAATGAGCGGGCAGTATTTTTGTGAGCCATTTTTAGCAACTTCTTTTTGAGATTATACATCTGTAAGCTGCATGGAAGGTTATTTATTTATCTCTGTTTCATGCCGCTCTTTTGCTTGGTGTTCCTTTCGGGTGATGCCATAGGGACCGGTAAATGTAAATGAGCTACCTCCAGCATTAGCAGCTCTTTGCTGAAGTCCGTGCAGCTAGGCTGTTTGTAGGAGAGCATAGGAGTTTGATCATATGGAAGACCTTCTCTGTGTGATTGGGTCATGCTTTGGAAGGAAGATATTCTGTAGGACCTATTTTAACATTACATGCTAGTAAGGTTTTGCCAAAGTTTAATGATTTTTTAATTTTTTTTTAGAACTACTCATTGTGTCTGAAGTGCTTTCGTTTAGAATTATGAAAAAAAAACTTGCAAGCATGTAACCTGTTTTGTTAAATTTCACAGACGAGAGCTTTTCTGTGAAATCATTGGGAAGATTCAAGCCATTATTCAAAATTATTGCCAGATAAGTATCAGGTTAATATTATATTAAAAAAAATTCCACCTGAGGAAGCCAGTTTAGACTGGCGAACCACAAGCTCTGTTGCTGGGGTTCTTTAAAATACTCTACGGATTCTGGCTACTACATTAAAGGCTTGATACCTTGTCTATAGTACCACAGTCAAGTGACTGGTTAAGATTTTCACTCTCATGATTTTGGTTTGAACTACACCATTTTGTGCACTTTTTGAATGCCGATTAAACCCTCATTCTTTGTACACTAGTTTAGTGTATACCCCCCTTCTGTACACAGAAAACATCAATAAAATCAATCACTTTATCGCTGCCTCCTCCTCCTTCACACTCAGTTGATGGCGATGCAGAAGGAGGTGTGGAGAATCCCACCGGGATTCTGCTAAGGAGAAGATACCATCCGTGAAGCTAGGGAGAAAGCCTTCCACGTGGATTACAGCGCCTCCTGTTGGGCTTGCTGTATTGGTTGCTTCTCTCTACTGTAAAAGAGGGAAACATCCAGAGAGGGTGTGGATTTGCAGTTGGACTTCCGAGCAGGCAGGAATGATGTTCATGGTCCTGCTCCTGTTTTGTTTTGGGTTTGTTTTGTTTTTTTTGCTTGCTTTTGGGAGAGGACTCTTTGAGTCTTAAGGATTAAGGCCTGTCTATGGAAAAGGCAGCAGGGGTGCCTTTTTCCCATTTTAAGAGAGATTCTTTTCTTTTTGTATTGTTGTTTGTGTTGAAGGGAGATTTTACCCATCCATCCTTCTCTTTTTTTTTTTTTTTGTTTTGTTTGCATTTTGAAGACTGGGTTTTATTTTCACCAGCCAACTAAATTCCTCTTTGCCAGGGACCCTTCCGAGGTCATGCATGGAAGGGATCTTCATTCCTGAGAGGAGGTGAGAGGAAAGGAGAACTGAGAAGCCCATCTGGTGTTAAACCACCGCAAGCTCATCAGGGTGTGCTGGGAGGAGTTTGGATAAGAAGTAAGGAGCCGGTTCCTTTCACCTGCATCAAGGTATGAGAAACGGGACGTTGAATTTTGCCATCTAGACTAATTCAAGTGTCATGCCCACCAGTTTGGGAGGAAGCTCCAAAACTGCCCCTGAAATTGGGCTGGGAAGTGGAAGCAACAGATCAGTAGAGAGTCACAGATTTATTGGACGGTGAGCATGCAATGGACTGCCATGAGCAAGGACTCGTAAACTGCTCATTCATTTCTTCTTCCAGTCGGTTATCAGTAATGTTGGAACCGCATTCCTCCACCAGCGTGATTATCACTGTGCATGTTAAAGACTGTTAAAACACCGCTCAGAGCCCCGAAGTAAAGCCCCCTCCCTCAACAGGGAATCCTGGAAAGCAGTGGGACATATGGAAGCTACAGGAAGTTTGGACATCTTAAGCCCATGGAGCTGGAGGTGACCCTTGGATTCCTCAGCGAGGCCCTGGACATTAGATGGGTTCATTCCTGGCACCTTGGTAGCACTGGGCTCAGAGAGTGCAGGATGTCCTTGCCCACCTGGCTGCTCCCAAGAAAGTCAGGAGGACTGATGAGGCTTGGCTGAATCTGAAGGTGAATTTGACAGGTTTGTGCAGGGTTATTTGGAGCACTTTAGCAAGAATGCACTTTTCTAATGAGATTCCCTTGGCTTCCACGGAAAGGAAGGGGGGTCTCTCTGCCGCTGAACTTTGGTCTGCAGTCCTGCAGGGCCCGTCTGGGACAGGGAGGGAAGGGGAATCAACTTTTTTTTTTTTTTTGTTCTTGCTTCTGAAGATGTTATTGATGTTTATCCGCGTTATTTTCCCATGGCTGGGGATTTCCTTCCCTTGGGGGCTTGTCTCTTGCAGTCTTCCCGGAATACAAAAGCCTTTCGCTGCCCACATTAGAAGACCTGCAATGCAGTGATCTCTTAGCATGCAGAGTGTTCATAAAGTAATAAATATAACATAAATGCAGGATTCAACTTTGAAGAAATTGAGCGATTAGGTGATAAATGTGAAGGAAGAGGTCCCAAGACCCTTCGCATGACCTGCTCAAATGCTTTTGAGGTAAAGAGGGTCATTTTTTTTTTTTTTTATATTGAACCCAGGAAAAAAAAAAAAGCAGCCATTAATTGATCCTATTCTGAGACAATAGGTTTAATGTTGGTTGTATTTCTACTCTGCCCAAACTCTAAGAAGCTGAGACAAGAGAGTGAAAGGAACCGGGGAATGGGACGAGGAAGCAGCTGGGGAGTAAATCTGTGGAAATGGCGGTGGAGAAGAACCCAAGGGAAAGAAAGAGAGAAACAGAGAGGAATCTAAGGGCAAGGGTGGGGGTGGGAGAGGACCCTGCCTGGGGAAAAGAGGTTGGAGAAAAACACGTGGAGAGGAGGAGATGGAGAGGAACTTAAAGGGGTAAACGGAGAAGAAGGGGTACACGAGGGAAAGCAGGGGGGGGATGGGGAAATACGGAGAAACTGGATGGGGTAAGTGGAAAGAAAGTTGGGACCCGGAAGGGAGCAGAAGGGAGAGGCAGAAAGATGAGACTGAGAGGGACAGTGAGGCTCTGCACCGTCTGCACCCCTCGCTTTAAAATCCGACATCTGCCCCTGCGAGTCAGTCCTATCTCTCCTTCCATTGATGGCTAAATGAAGCAGGATCCCAAAAGGTAAATTCAGGGGTGCAGGACATTCGGCATTAAACTGATCAAAAACCAGGAAGTGGCAGAAACTTGGGCTTTCTATGTATTTATTTATTTTTATCTACCGACATTAGATCAAAGATATCGCATCGGTTTACAGGAAACAGGAGGTGAAATAAGCGTAAGGATTCTTATTTCTTACAAAGAACACATGGTAACAATACAGAACTTAATTCTAACACGGGAAAACGTAGTAAGAGCAATGTAATTTTATTGTGAGGGCTGAGCTTCTGAAGCGTAACTGGGGAATAACAGGATGACTGGGGGGTAACAAAAGACAAGGTGGGAAGAGTACCAGAGAGGGAAATATTGCATTTCAGGGGAGATTTAGTCGTATTGCAGGGGAGCTCGTATCAGGGGGAAGGAGGATCTGGTTCTGGGGGGAGGTGGTGGGGGATATTAGGTCACAGGGGGGAACTCATTGCGAGAAATAAATCTACTGCGCCTCTGACAACTTCTTATATAACTTATTAAACCCCCTCCCCCCCCCCATCTCTTTCACACCCCCATTCCATGGTGTCACCTTCTTATATAACGTATCAAACCCCACTCCCCCCCCATCTCTTTCATATGATTGAAAATGAGTGTATGAGCATGTGTGTGTGTATGTTTGAACATGTGAGAGTGTATGAGCATGTGTGTATAATTGAGCATGTGAGAGACAACATATGAGCCTGTGTGTGTATGATTAAGCATGTGACAGCAAATGAGTGTGTGTGTGTATAATTAAGCATGTGAGAGTATATAAGCATACGTATATGATTGTGCATGTGAGAGAGGGTGAACGTATGTGTATTATTGAGCATGTGAGAGAGAGTGAACAAGCGTGTGTGTGTGTGTGTGTGGGCATATGAGAGAAAGTAAACGATTGAGAGGGTATTATTGAGCATGCAATGCACAATTAAGCTCTGAAATTCATTGCCAGATTATGCGGTATTGGCAGTTAGCAAAGCTGGGTTTAAAACAGATTTACACAGAAACATGACGACAGAAAAAGACCGTATGGCCCATCCAGTCTACCCATCTGTCCAATTAATTTAGCATTATAATTCTCACCACTTCCTTGGAGATCCCTTGTATTTATACCAAGCTCTCTTGAATTCAGACACTGTTTTTGTCTCTGCCACCCTCTTTGTAACAGTTCCTGGAGGAGAAGTTCATAAACTGCTATTAGTCAAGTTGACTTAGGAAATACACACTGCTTATTACCAGCATTAGTAGCTTGGGATCTATTTAATGTTTGAGTACTTGCCAGGTACTTGTAACTTGGATTGGCCACTGTTGGAATCAGGATGCTGGGCTTGATGGACCCTCAGTCTGACCCAGTTTGGCAACTTTTTTTGTTCTTATGTAACCCAATTTTGTACATAATTTTGTGTGTAAAAAAAAAAATTTTTGGAGTAGGGGACAGAAATGATATTTTTTTGCATACTTAAGTGGGTTGTTATAAAATTATCCCATAAATGCATTTGCTCCAATGAAAAGATATCACCTTATTTTCTTGTTTGTTGACCTTAATTTTCTGATCTTCCTGAGAAAGCATAGCAAAAAATATTTTTTAAACAGTGGGGAGCCTTGTATGTTATCTGATAAACTAGACCTGTAAAGCACCAGCACTCTGTCACCTGACTGGCCCTGTGATGACTGGGAAGAGAGACACTGCAGGGCAGGAATGAGGTGCACGGGCAGAGCTTTGTGTATCTGTGTGTAGGGGTCTCATTACTGGAATAGCAAGGAGTGCTGCTGGGGAGGAATGAGGTGCATCTGCAGAACTGTGTGTGAGGATCTCACTACTGGCATAGCGGGGGGGTGCTGCAGGGCAGGAATGAGGTGCATTGGCAGAACGTGTGTATCTGTGTGTAGGGTCTCATTACTGGAATAGTAGGGAGTGCTGCTGGGGAGGAGTGAGGTGCATTGGCAGAGCTATGTGTGATGCACTGGCAGAGCTTTGTGTATCTGTGTGTAGGGTCTCATTACTGGAATAGCAGGGAGTGCTGCTGGACAGGAGTGAGGTACATTGCTGTGTGTGTGTGGGGGGGGGTCTCATTACTGGAATAACAGGGAGTGCTGCTGGGCAGGAGTGAGGTGCATTAGCAGAGCTGTGTGTATGTTTGGGGGGGTCTCATTACTGAAAAGCAGGGAGTGCTGCTGGGCAGGAGTGAGGTGCATTGGCAGAGCTGTATGGTAAAAATGTTATTTAGTCCTCAAATAATATTAATTTATCTATTTTTAAATATTTTAGCCTCTCACCCCCCTTTGGACCAGCTTAAGAATTATTCAGAGATGCTGTGGTGCAGGAAGTTTCAATGCTGGGACTCATGTTCCTGGAGTAATTCTGTACAACTGTGCAGTAGAGAGTTTGGGCCCAGCAGGAGGAAGCGCAATGGTAGACCCAGGCAGGCTGGAATGGAGGGGCTGAGACAGTCGGCTCACGAAAGTCTGGGTGGAAGAGGCAGCAGCGACACCAGAAGGAGGAGGCCAAGGCAGAATAGTCGGGTTGAGGCTGCCAAGGGGGAAAGCACATGTGCAGTGCGGTGGAAACCTTGGGGACGAGAGAGCACGTAGAGGGGGGTCAGGTCCGGAGGGAGGTGAGAGCTGCGGAGTCCGTCACAGTTCCAGACCACCTTCCTTTAACAAAGATGAGCCTGAGGGGTGGGGTTGGGACGAGACTTGGGGGGGTCAAGCCTGAAGAGAGCAAGAGAGCTGACAGGCATCAAGCCGGGGGAGGGGGAGGCGGAATGCAGTGGGGTGGCTTATGAGGGGAAGGACAGAACAGGCATGAATAATGGGGTCAAGAGTGGGGTGGGGTGGAGGGGCGGGAAGAGCTCAGGAGAGGCCTGGGGAGGAAAGAGCTAGGTGGGGGGGAGATGATGGATCTACGCTAGGTGGGGAAGGCAGGTGGAGCTTGGGGTGCCTGAGCCTGGGGGAGGAATTCGGGAAAGGAGGAAGCAAGCTAGGCCTTATGTACTATTTCAGTACTCCTAAGGGATTTCTGTGCAAAGGAAATGTGCATTTTTGAGTATGAACTTTATTTCTGGATTGCATTAATCAAGTATCACCCTGTTATTTTCACAAATTATGCAGATTTTTTTTGTTTTTGTTTTAATTTTGCCAAACATTTCCCCCAGGAGTACCATGCGGATCAGAAAGCTGATGTGCATCCTCATCTCTGGATAGTGTCTTCTGCCGCTAGGTGTAGGGGCCTCTAGAAGTCGGCACTGCAGCCCGCTGGGGCAGCCGTAATGGACGCTAGGACTTCCTTTTAAGAAAAGAATTAAATAAGCCAAGTTGTTCTAAAGTTAGCCAGGGCGGAGAACAGAGCCTCATTAATCTGAAGCGCTGCTAATGGAAATTTCAGCACAAGAGGAGAGGAAGAAAAGGCTTTGCCCAGGATGCTGAGCCCGGGGGGGGGGCACAGATAATTACAGACCCCCCTTCTCGGCGCTTCAGCGGCGGCGGCTCCCATCCCTGAATGGAGACTGATCACGGCGCGGTGTCTGGCTACCGGTGACGCTTCTCGGCCTCATTCACAAGCGATGGCGGCCCCTCCTCTCCCTAATCAGGGCTGAGCTGGGACCCTCTGCCAGCGCCAGCTTTTTTTTTTTTTTTCTGGTCCGATCCTTTTCTTTCCTCTCTCTCCTCCTGTAGTCAATTATCTCCGCAGATGTTCGGTTGCCTTTTTTTTTTTTTTTTTATTATTATTATTAATGCCCGCCATGCTCCGGCTTCTTAATGAACCCTTGTTTTGTTGACACGAGGCAGCATCTTTGCAGGCCCCCTGGCAGCGACGTCCACGGAGGGGGGGCTAATGAGCTGTGAGCTGCTGGTGGCAGGAAGCGGGACTTCTCTTCCCTTTGAATACATAAGAACATAAGAAATTGCCATGCTGGGTCAGACTAAGGGTCCATCAAGCCCAGCATCCTGTTTCCAACAGTGGCCAATCCAGGCCATAAGAACCTGGCAATTACCCAAACACTAAGAAGATCCCATGCTACTGATGCAATTAATAGCAGTGGCTATTCCCTAAGTAAAATTGATTAATAGCCATTAATGGACTTCTCCTCCAAGAACTTATCCAAACCTTTTTTGAACCGAGCTACACTAACTGCAGTAACCACATCCTCTGGCACCAAATTCCAGAGCTTTATTTTGCATTGAGTGAAAAAGAATTTTCTCCAATTAGTCTTAAATGTGCTACTTGCTAACTTCATGGAATGCCCCCTAGTCCTTCTATTATTCGAAAGTGTAAATAACCGAGTCACATCTACTCGTTCAAGACCTCTCTTGATCTTAAAGAACTCTATCATATCCCCCCTCAGCCGTCTCTTCTCCAAGCTGAACAGCCCTAATCTCTTCAGCCTTTCCTCATAAGGAAGCTGTTCCATCCCCTTTAACATTTTGGTTGCCCTTCTCTGTACCTTCTCCATCGCAACTATATCTTTTTTGAGATGTGGCGAGCAGAATTGTACACAGTATTCAAGGTGCGGTCTCACCATGGAGCGATACAGAGGCATTATGACATTTTCCGTTCTATTCACCATTCCCTTCCTAATAATTCCTAACATTCTGTTTGCTTTTTTGACTGCCGCAGCACACTGAGCCGACGATTTTAAAGTATTATCCACTATGATGCCTAGATCTTTTTCCTGGGTGGTAGCTCCTAATATGGAACTTAACATCGTGTAACTACAGCAAGGGTTATTTTTCCCTATATGCAACACCTTGCACTTGTCCACATTAAATTTCATCTGCCATTTGGATGCCCAATCTTCAAGTCTTGCAAGGTCCTCCTGCAAAGTATCACAGTCTGCTTGTGATTTAACTACTCTAAATAATTTTGTATCATCCGCAAATTTGATAACCTCACTCGTCGTATTCCTTGCCAGATCATTTATAAATATATTGAAAAGCACCGGTCCAAGTACAGATCCCTGAGGCACTCCACTGTTTACCCTTTTCCACTGAGAAAATTGACCATTTAATCCTACTCTGTTTCCTGTCTTTTAATAAGTTTGTAATCCACGAAAGGACATCGCCTCCTATCCCATGACTTTTTAGTTTACGTAGAAGCCGCTCATGAGGGACTTTGTCAAACGCCTTCTGAAAATCCAAATACACTACATCTACCGGTTCACCTTTATCCACATGTTTATTAACCCCTTCAAAAAAAGAAGCAGATTTGTTAGGCAAGACTTCCCTTGGGTAAATCCATGTTGACTGTGTCCCATTAAATCATGTCTTTCTATATGCTCTACAATTTTGTTCTTGAGAATAATTTCCACTATTTTTCCCGGCACTGAAGTCAGGCTCACTGGTCTATAGTTACCCGGATCGCCCCTGGAGCCTTTTTTAAATATTGGGGTTACATTGGCCACCCTCCAGTCTTCAGGTACATTAACATTTAACTCTTCCTTTTTCCCTCCTGCCCACCGCCCCCTGCCAAGCTGGTTAGCTTTATCCTACTTTCTTCCGGGAAGGCCGCCCATGAGATCACCGGTGCGTGCGCGCATCCCATGTGCCTCCCCCGAATAATTCTGGTCTTCCGGGTCCTACCCACACCAGATCTTCAGGACATGTCAAAGGGTCCAAATGGGAGCCTGTAGGTTTGCTCTCTTACTCCAGATACGGGCCTGGAGAAGCGTACGTTCCGGAAAATATTAGTTCTGCATGCAACTTGTTTCATTTCTCTCTTTCATTTTCTCTGCTTCTGATTTGGATTATTTATTTATTTGTCGTGGTTTCTTTTGGCCTTAGCCGCTTTTCTCCTGCGCATTTGGAGCTTCTAACGTCAGAGTCAGCCCCTATGGGGGCTATGCGGCCAGGAGCCTTCCTTTTGCAGCTCCGTGGAGGCAGTTGCCTGTTTTCAGCCTGCACCCCCCTCCCATGGCTCCTGTTAAAATTAGGCTCTGACTCAGGGGCAGAGCCAGAACTGAATTTTTTGAGAGGGCCACTCTGCTAGCCCCGCCCTTTGATTCCTGGCACCACTGTACTCTCCGTCTTTTCATTCTCTCCTTGCCTGCTAACTTTATGCAAGAGTCACTATAGCGATTATGCAAACAGGCTTCCAACCATTCCAGGCTCTCCTGAAGTTTTAAGGTACGGAGAGGGGGGGGGGGGGGTGAGACAGTTACTTCCCGAAAATAAACCAAAAGACTTTGACAATCTCAAATCTTTACAGGACTAGGCCACGGGCAGTGTGGTTTCCTTGATTAAGTTAGCTTGCCTTAATGGGCAGGGGATCATGGACTGGCAGTGATTCCAGTCTCCGTCGAGTGCTGCACCCGTTAAGGGCTGGCTCGGATGTGACGTGATCCTGCTGCTAGGGGAAAGGGGGCCTGAGCCAAAGGTGAGCAGGCACAGGCCAGGCCCCCCCCCCCCCCCCAAGCTCCTACCGTAGCTATGCTTCCTACTCCGAAGCTACAAACACTTCCTCCTGGTTGGTTCCACGAGCAGAAGACTGGATGAGAAATTAATCCCAGGTCTCCCGCGCGGCGGCGGCATGCAACATTGCCAGCAGGGAATCGAGCCAGCCCACTTAAAACGGTTTAATGGTAACACTCGCCTCTCGATTTCCCCCCAGCACGTGGTCATGTTCATGTTGTGGGCCGAGGGTATCAGCAGGAGTCGGGTTCAAGCGACATCGTCTCCTGCTGCCGAGGGGGCTGGTCTGGCGGCAAGAGAGTCGAGATTGGCCCCGCAGCAGCAGGAGATAACATTTGCTTATATGCAACTCCTGCTGCTGGCTGGAGGAGGGGGGGGGGGGGGGTGATGGACCCAAACAAGAGGATCCCGTGGCTGATGGCTGTATCGCAGCACTGGATCCGGCGGGGTTTGGGTTTATCCCTGCCTGGTCCAATGTATAAAGCTGAGGTGGCAAGCCAGTTTTTTGGGGGGGTGGCACTTGCCACCCTGTAGCGACACCTATGGGCGAGGGTCAGTCGAAAAGGCAGCACAGGTTGTAATCTTAGTGAACGGGTCTGTGGACGGTCAGACATTGGCTATTGCATTTTTACGAATGGATATCAGAAATTAATGATTAAACATTCAGTTAGGTTCGATTTCTCCTCCTAACCATTACAATGCGGTTTTGCAATTTATTAACATACTTCGCTGAGAAATCCTTTGTTAATTGGGTTTTGGTTTTAAACTCCATAGATGTTTGTAACGTTCTCCACCTGGGCGGTTCCGGCAGCTGATAATTCACCTTTGCTGGCAGATTATGGCTTTTTTTTTTTCATAATCGGGAAAGGCACATGTGGCAGTGTCATGAATTTACTTCCTACCTTTCCGGGCAAGACCGATGATGGTAAGGTCTGGATGGACTATTTTTTTGTGCATCGCTTACGTCGCCGCCCTCCTGATGCAGCTTGCCTGTGAAACGCAGCGCAGGGCGGAGGGATGTTTGCTTGAAGCGACTGCACGTGACGTTTCCCATCTTATTAAAATTAACAATGTCAAATAAAATAATCCATGACCGAGGACTTCTACCCGTGCATTGCCCTTCCTTTATCCCCCCCCAGGAAGGCAAGACCAGCGCTAGCAGGCCTTCACACGTATCCGGATGGCGAAAGCGGGCTACAGGAGGGAGAGAGGCTGCCGGTGACACTTAGTACTTACTTCCGCCGGACCCAGATTCATTTCTCCCCTCTGCCCCTTACCCTGTGGCCTAGATTTAGGCTTTTTTTGCTTTCCTGGGCTTAAATAAACCTTTCTTTCCTTCTATTTTCCTTAACTAGCCCCTGCCACCCTCCCTCCACTAGAACCACCTCCTGTCCCCATAACTGCTCGCTGGGTCCCAGTCCCGCCCTGGGCTGTGTCTGGGTACCGTGCATTTTTTTTGGGGGCAGCCTCCTTCCCTGCAGGTGCATCCGCCGGTGGCCTGACAGCTCTCACCGCTACTCTCTCAGCCCAGGGAAGCAGCGGTTCTGAACGGTGTCCTGGCAGATCCGTGGGCCGTGTCTCTGCTCCCTGCTTGGGGAGGTTGAAGGGTGCTTCCTCTGCCACCCCCTTTTGCTGGGCATTGTTGCTGTGCTGGCCGGTGGTTTGCAGTTAGATACATTCCCTCTCTGAAGCAGACACAATAGCTTTACTTCTGAAGCGCGGATTAACGAGAGCCGGCGCTGATCCAGGAGGGTCCCCTGCAAGCCCACGGCAAGGCCGCAGGGTACAAGGCAGC
Source organism: Rhinatrema bivittatum (assembly GCF_901001135.1). Lineage (NCBI taxonomy): Eukaryota > Metazoa > Chordata > Amphibia > Gymnophiona > Rhinatrematidae > Rhinatrema > Rhinatrema bivittatum. Next base: position 23,894,786 of record NC_042626.1, on the reverse strand, counting down.
ATTCATTTTACCTCTCGCCGCTCTGTGTTTACTTTCCTCTCAACAGCCAAGTCGGATGATTGGGCACAGAGTGCATAGGGGGGTGGAGGGGAGGGGGCAGGAAATGTTTGAGATCACAGCAAGCAATGCCCAAGTGAGGGGTGGCAGTAAAGACTGCAAGATGCCCTGGGGCTTAAATGTGTGAAAGTATGCAGAGAGCAGGTTACCCTATCCAAGTTCACACGGACGGATGCACTCCTCAAGTCTGTATGCTTTCAGCGCAGAGCATTTGCAAGGCACTAGTTCTAGGAGGATATCTCCGATGGCAGGGGTGGCCAGCTCCGGTCCTCGAGAGCCACAAACAGGCCGGATTTTCAGGATATCCACAACGAATATGCATCAGATATATTATTTACATGCACTGCCTCCACTGTGTGCAAATCTCTCTCGTGCACATTCACTGCGAATATCCCAAAAAGCAAGCCTGCTTGTGGCTCTCGAGGACCAGACTTGGCCACCCCTGTCTTATGGTAATAAAAGATGTCAACGTGTCCTCGTTAGGGCCACTGGCCTTCACTCAGGAGGGCACTGACTACGAACAAGAGTTTATCGTTTTTCTAAGGCCCCTACAAGAGTTGGAAGGGATCCTTTCACGTCTGCCTGCTGCGAGGTGGACAACATTGGTGTAAGCTGGAAGATGGCACTAAGGAAGCTTCAGGATCATTTGGATGAGCTCCAGCAAAGTGGGGCACTGTTGAGATCCGCAGGTGGAGAGCGAAGAGTGGTCTCATGCTAGAGCCCTCTGCAGTGAGAGGCGGAGGAGGAGGTAAGCGGCAGCAGGCACAGCTGTGACAAGGATTCCTAGTGCAGAGATTTATATATTATATATTTTAAGCAGAAAATCTGAAATCTTCCTGCTCTAGCCCTGGCCGTAATGTGATCATGTGCTTGCTGAGGTCAGCTGGCAGGTCGTTAGCCCCCCACATTATACAGGACCTCAGTCTCTGTCAAAAGTCCAAATCCTCAGATCAGGGTAAAGACCTGGCCCTCGATCTTAACCCAAAAAGCCAAGAGGGAGCAGCTATTCAGAGCATGATGGCTGCTCACTTTGAACTGTGGCAAGATCCCAAGAGAGAAACAGAAGGGCTGAAAGCTACTGCAACCCCTGAGAACATCTGGCACTTCTGGCTGTATGAGAGTTGGCTTTGGGGGTTGGAATTGTTCTGTGATTTTTTTTTTTTGTTTTTTTCTTGAAGGGGGGGGGGGGGATACAAGGTATGTAGTGGCCTTTCAGGCCTCGAAAGAGACCTCTGAACCGGCAGCCTGCAAGCAACATGGTCTTCACGAGAGGTGCAAAAAGGGTGACCTCCCAGGGTTCCAGGCCGGGGAGAGGGGCAGCTGCCCGCACCACCTTTTGGAATCAGTTTTTGAGCCCACGAGCCTGAAAGGGGCCATACCAAAAGCAGCCCTTGCCTGAGGAGCTGTTTTGTCTAGCAACTGCCCCCCCCGGGCTACCAACTTCTTATCTTACTGAGGGGGTCTTGGGCAGTTCTGTTCCACTCAGTGGGATGAGTTTTTTCTCATAAAATAGTTTTTAAAGGTCCCCACCAGCACATCTGTGCCCGGAGCAGAGACCCTGCTCTCTCGCCATTCTGCAACTCTACTGGGGATTGAAGGTCTCTCTCCTGCTCCCAAGCTGGGAAGAGAACTGAACTAATTGGTGTGTTTTGCTTTGTGGATTTTTTTTTTTTTTTATTAAGTTAAATCTCTGAACCGGCCCTAGAGAATGAGAGAAACTGTAATTAGCAAATGCTGAAAGAAGAAGAAGATGCTGAACGTATCTGGTTCAGGAGAAGAGAATTACTGGGATATCCCACGGTACTGAGGTGTCTCGCTGCGTCGATGGATTCCGCCACTAAACAAACACGCGACCAACCGAGGGAAGGTCCAGGGGGTCTGTGAGGCATCCATGGGTCTAGCCCATGGGCGCGCGGGATGAATAAAAACCTTTCACGGGGGACCAGGCTAACTCTGGACCTGCACGTCGGATTTTAAAAAAATAAATAAAACGCGTCCGCTTTTTAAAATGTATGAACGTTGGATATTCCACCTTTTTGTAAATCAGGCTATCACAGTTCTAATAGAAAATAACTGCAGTTCCAGTAGCGTCACAGTTTGCAATAAAGGCAGGCACTTTCTTCTGCTAGCCCAGTGCATGGCAGTAGGAGAGGGTGTGTCCCGCTTGAAAAAGCTGCTTATGACCGCTGTGTAAGGTCTCTACAGTTGCTACCAGGCCCTGGAATAAGGCACAGGCCACACAGGTCACAGCGTGAAGTACCAAATTTTGAAGGTACCGGACACCCACAAGAACTCAAGGTGCTGCACATCCTGGGTCAGACCAAAGGTCCATCGAGCCCAGCATCCTGTCTCCGAGAGCGGCCAATCCAGGTCACAGGCACCCGGCAGATCCCAAAGGGCAGAGCCATTCCTTGTTGCTTTCCCGCGGCTACCTGGCTAATCGTTGTTTATGGACTTAGGAAATTTGTCTAAACCCCTTTTAACTCCAGCTATGCTAGATGCGGTAACCAAATCCTTCGGCAGCAAATTCCACAGCTGGATCTTGTGTGGCGTGAAAAAGATCTTTTCTCCAATTCGTTTTAAATCTCCTTCCTGTTAGTTTCATGAGCTCCCCCCTAAGTCTTAGCACTGTCTGAATGGGGAGATAACCCATTCCATCCCACTCATGATTTCATGAAGCTCTTCTCTGTCACACTCCCTCTCAGTGCGGGCTGGATTCAAGGGGTACGCACCCACAGGCAATGAGGTCACCCTCGCCCCTGCCCAAATCCTCCCCTTCCCTCTCACCCGCAAGTTGTGGTGCGGACTCCAAGCAGCACCCCTGTCCCTCGCTCGGGTTTCCAGCGCTGAGGGAGGGGGCTGTGCGCCCTGGGGGTCTGTCAGCCGTGCAAGGGCCGCAGGAAGCCCCGCGCTGAATTTTTCTGTTTGCAGGAGTGGCTGCTGCTGCTGCTGCCGCCTCTGGAGCCTGCGCCGCTGGAGAAGAGCAGTGGAGCCACCGCAGAAGCAGGCGTGTCCGCTGTGGCGACGCTCCGGCCCCGCTCGTCATCTCGAAGCTGAAGAGCCCTAACCTGTTTAGACTTTCCCCCTCATCATTTTCTTTGCCCTCCTCTGCACCTTTTCTAGTTCTACTGTATCTTTTTTGTTTTGAGACGGGGGCACCCGGAACTGCACACAGTACTCAGTGTGGTCACAGCATGGATCGATACCGACACAATATGATACTCAGTTTGATTCAGAATGATTAAGGATGCTCATAAATCAAAAGCTGTTGTCACTGAGGCTTCAGCCGTTGCTTAGTCAAATCTCCATGTTATAATCTTAGGTGCTTTAAAAAATAATGTTAAATACAACAATTTTATGAATAAACATTTTGAATTTGCAAACAAAACTGTATGCTAATTAGCTTGAATAAACACCCCGACACAGGTCTAAGTTTTGGACTCCTATAATTTCCTGCCTCCTGGGTACCGCTTCCCCCTCTCCGTTGACAGTATTTCTACAAAAGAATGGACAGGCACAGACGTTCATCATGTGCCTGCCGTCAAACAAGACGAATCCTCGCCTGCCACGTGGCTATTTTTTGACAGATCCAAGCCCCTTCCATATTCTGCGATTGAATAATTGATTTGTCCTATCAGTGTACAATCAGAGGGTCCTTCATCATACCATCTCTAGTGAAAATCTGGCAGTGACTAAGCAGGCTGACTAGGATACATGTGTTTGTTTGGTTCAGTATAGTTAGTGCCTCGATTTATTTATGGATCTGTGTGAAATAAAAATTCAGTTTTATTCTCCATTCCGTTCCAAAGAATTCCTAACACTGACGACCGCCACACACTGAGCTGAGAATTTCAATATAAGATCCACAGTGTCTCCCAGACCCTTGCCCTGAGTGATGGCTCCTAAGGCAGAACCCAGCATCCTACTTGTAGTTAGGATTATCTTACCCTATGTGCATCTCACTTTGCACTTGTCCATATTACATTTCATCTGTCATCTAGATGCCCACTTCCCAAATCTGGAAAGGTCTTTCTGCAGTTTCTCATAGTCTGCTTCTGTTTTTATCAGTTTTGAATATTTTCATATCATCTGCAGGTTTGATCACTTCCCTCATTGCTCCTTTTTCAGATCTTTAATGAAGCAGTGAAACAACAGTGATCCCAGTACAGATTCTTAAGACTCTACACTATCTATTTCTTTTCAAGGGGAAAACTGACCATAAATCCTACTCTTTGTTTTGTGAGGTCCTGATAGGCAGTTCTTGCCTCCTACAAACAGGAGCCTCTGTGAGTTTCAAGGGCTGTCTGGTCAGTCCTCCAAGTTCCTTAGCCCACAGTTCCTGCTGGTGGCCATCAAGATTCCAGTCTGGACATATCTAATTCCAGGCTTCTAGTCAGCAAGTTGCCAGAGCTTAGTTCTCATTCTCTAGTCCCTTTGTTGGAGTCTTTTTATTTATTTATTTACTTGATTTTCTATACTGATGGTTGGTATTTACCTTCACAATGGTTTACAATTTCTTTGTAACTAAAAACAATGATAGAATACAATAACAATTTTAAACAAATTAAAAAAGGTAAATATTACTAAAAAAAAACAACTCATATAAATAAATCAAATCATAAAATCAATATCAGAAGAATAAAATAATAAATAATCACATTAAAGCATAAACCATTCAAAGCATAAAAAACAATTTAAGTGAGAAAGCATAAAAATATAAAAATACGAAGATTACTGGCTAGCATCTAATTCGAACGCTTGTGCAAAGAGCCAAGTTTATAGTGCTTTCTTAAAGGCTTTCAAATCCTTGTGGAGTCTTAATTCCACAGGTAACATATTCCATAGTTTTGGACCAGCTAATGAGACCGCTCTTTCCCTGACAGAGGTAAGTTTGGCAGTGGCAACAGAGGGAATTGAAAGAAGACCTTTATTGGCTGACCGCAAGTTTCGTTGCGGGGTGTGTATGCGTATAACTGCGTTCATCCAGTCAAAGTGTTCTGCATAAATTGCTTTATGTATCAAGCGTAAGGTTTTGAATTTAATTCTGTCCTCGACAGGTAACCAGTGTAGTACTAAAAGAACAGGGGTGATGTGATCTCTGTTATTGGTACCAGAAAGGATTCTAGCGGCGGATGTTTGTAGGACTTGCAGTGGCCTGAGTGATGATTGTGGAAGACCAAAATATAAAGAATTGCAATAATCTAAATTGGTGATTAATGAAGCCTGAGTTCTAAATTCATCATGGTTCAAAAGAGGTTTTAGGCGTCTCAGAATTAACAGTTTATGGTACCCTTCTTGTATCTTTGTGGAAATGAGCTTTTTTTTAGAGTGAATTCAGGGTCCAGCCAAACACCTAAGTCTCTGACTTTGTTCCCTAAGGGGCGGATTTTCAGAGCCCTGCTCGCGTAAATCCGCCCAAAACCGGGCGGATTTACGCGAGCAGGGCCCTGCGCACTGGGAAGCCTATTTTACATAGGCCTCCCGGCGCGCGCAGAGCCCCGGGACTCGCGTAAGTCCCGGGGTTCTCGGAGGGGGGCGTGTCGGGGGCGTGTCGGGGGCGGGCCCGGTCGTCGCGGCGTTTCGGGGGCGTGTCGGCAGCGTTTTGGGGGCGGGTACAGGGGCGTGGCTACGGCCCAGGGGCGTGGCCGCGCCCTCCGTACCCGCCCCCAGGTCGCAGCCCGGCGCGCAGGAGGCCCGCTGGCGCGCGGGGATTTACGCCTCCCTCCGGGAGGCGTAAATCCCCCGACAAAGGTAAGGGGGGGGTTTAGACAGGGCCGGGCGGGTGGGTTAGGTAGGGGAAGGGAGGGGAAGGTGAGGGGAGGGCAAAGGAAAGTTCCCTCCGAGGCCGCTCCGATTTCGGAGCGGCCTTGGAGGGAACGGGGTAGGCTGCGCGGCTCGGCGCGCGCCGGCTATACAAAATTCATAGCCTTGCGCGCGCCGATCCAGGATTTTAGTGGATACGCGCAGCTCCACGCGTATCTACTAAAATCCAGCGTACTTTTGTTTGCGCCTGGAGCGCAAACAAAAGTAGGCTATTCGCGTGCCTTTTAAAATCCGCCCCTAAGGTAATAGCAGGGTTTTCCATGTTGAAAACTTTGCACTGGTCGGATGGAGTCGATTTACATTCTAACAGCATAATTTCAGATTTTTCAATATTAAGACTGAGGTTCATTTGTTTTAACAGTTGTCTTACAATATTTAACTAGATATTGGTAATTTTAAAGGTTTTTTCAATGGAGTCGTTTATTAGTATAATGATTTGTATATCGTCTGCATAGATATAATAATTAAGCTGTAAACCTGAAAGCAAGCGACAAAGAGGCAACATGTAAATATTAAACAGAGTTGCAGATAATACACCCTTAGTATTCCCCCTCCCCCGCAACTCCCTTTTACCACCCAAAATCAAAAAAAGAAAAACTTATTTTCTTGTGATTCCCAATGACCAACGACCTTCAACCCCTCCGTATCTCTACGTAGTTAAAGAGATCCTTGTATATTTTAAGCCTCTGTACCCCTTCCCCGCCCTACTCACCCTGCCTCTCCTCTACCCTCCTTTGCTAACATTTGACCCCCCATTTCCCTCCAGTGCCGCCCGTTAAATCCTTCTAACCCCTCTTATCTCATATTTAAGTGAATACCGTTAAGCAAATGTCTCTCAACTCCTCATTAGCTCTACAATCTGATTGTAACTGTACTTATCGTCAACTGTATATAGTTGCATCTATTTGTGTTTTTTTCACTCCTCCAGTCCAGCCTTGCCCTCCCCTCTAGCTCCCCCTCTCCCACCCTTCCGGTATCCTCGATTCCCACTCCCCTCCCCTGTATTATTGCTCTATTGTGCTTTTGTTTTATTATCTATTTATCTGTTTTACTGTTTTATTGTTATATTGTAACTTTCCCCCGTTTGAGTTTTTTGTAAACCGGCATGATGTGTTTCACGAATGTCGGTAAATAAAAGTTAATAAATAAATAAATAAATAAATGATGATCCTTGGGGTACTCTTGCTTCCAGAATTTGTCTGGCTGCGTTGACTCCAGTGTACTCCTCGCTTCTCTATGATCTACTGATTTATCGCATCTGCTCTTCCTCTTTCCAATATTCACTTCTGCTTCCAACTGCATTCCTGCTTAGTCCTGCTTCCAGGCCTACTACCCTAAGCCCTGCCAGCTCCCGAGGGCTGAAGCCAAGGAGAAAGCGGCCATCGCAGAGAGACGCACCCTGCCGCTGTTCCAGCTGGAACCCATCTGACTCACCTTGCCAATATACCGGCCGTCCTAGCCTTGGGACTCACATTCCCAGTGCATCACACTTTCCTATCCTGTAACTAGTTATCAGTCCACAGTAAGCCATCGCCTCCTATCCTAGGACTCTTTCATTTCCTGAGGAGTTGGCTCTAGCACCTCTTTTCTGATTCATATTGGTTCGTACTGTTTTAGACTCGTTCTTCTGAATCCTCACTTACAAAGAATGTTTCTGGCATGAGTTGCTCCCCATCATTCTACACAGTAAAGACTGAAACAAAGGATTCATTTCGGTTTTCTGCTATGGTCTTATCCTCCTTGAGTGCCTCTTTTACACCCACTCCCCCTAAGTCATCCACTGGCCCAGCAACAATATCAGAACAGATGCCTGAGTCACTCCCCTATCTACCTCTTTCCACTGGGAAAACTGACCATTAAGTTCTACTCTTTGTTTCTTATCTTTTAACTACAATCCTGTGCATGCAGTCAGGCAAATCAAGACTGGATCGGCCAGTTTGATTGACCTGGTTTGAGTTGGAAACTCTGAAGCTCTCCTCAAAGTTTTCTTAATCAGAAGAGTGCCATGCTGGTAGCCAGTCAGGGCTGGAGGATATATCAAGCTCTATTAAAAGCTAATGTATTCAGTTCCACTGTGATGTCATAGGCTATACCTGATGATCTCATAGGTGGAGCCAGAAATCACAATGTTCACATCCGCTCTTTAAACCTGTTGCAGGGGTGGTTTCAGTTCCATTGCTGATGCTAAGTTCATTATCATAAGGTAGGAATTCATTTAAAATTTAAGAACATAACAGAAAAAAAAATGGGAATACACGAATAAAGCCTAGAAGCTCGAAGCTTAATTACATGTGTGCATGAAATCTCTCATGCAGCCTCAGCACTTGTTCTACTGAAAGACAGAATGAGGATGGACGGGACGGGAGTGTGGTCTGATCTAGCACGCCTCAGACTCTGTCTCAGACCAAGGGTACGAACTCATCTAATCCTCACACTCCCCTGAGTTCATGTTGTGATTTATAAAATGCCCCTGCTAAAATGGAAAGTTTATTTAACATCACTCCCCTGAGGTCACAGTGTGATTAATGAAATATCTCTACTAAAGAGGAAAGTTTATATTTATGTGTGTTAATGGACTTAAGAACATTTCAGCTCTTCAGTAGCCTTTGCTTAGAGCACAGAGCTCATTATGAAGCTTAGAGAACCTGATTTAAATCCCACTGCTCCCACCATTCAATTAAAATCTACTTTTAACCATGTAACTTTAACTAATTCAATACTACCCTCACTGTCTCGCTACATTTTATGTACACTATTGCTTTGCACACAGATTTAACTAGATATAAAGGGGGCCAGCTCAGGGCATGCTCACAAGCAGCCTTTTCAGAGTTAGCTAGTTAGCATGATATTCAGTGCAAACCATTCCGACCGCACAAATGCCTGCCCTAAATCTAACTGCACAGATTTTGTGCTGTGAGGTTTAGCTGATTATTAAAGAGCACATTTAACCTGTTATATATGCTGCCTTAGAATATTGACCCCCCATCTGACCTTCAGCAAGTCACCATTTCTACCCCAGGAGCAAATTTATACTGTAAGCTCTTCAAGGAAGGTACCTCATAGCTACAGTCTGTAAGAAGATATAAACCTTGTATTGCTTCAGCTGCTGTTGCAGCAGAGAGAGTATTTCTCCCTGAAACAAGAGAAGGAGAGGCAGAATTCAACCTCCAACAGCTGTCACAAGCGTTGCCACTACCCCTTGCACCTGCCTGGGAGAACAGTGCAGGATGCCATTAGCTGTCTTCTCTGAAAATCCTCTTCCCCAAATTCTATTACCATAGTAATTACTTGCTATTTCAAACATTAATGTTTAACAAGAGCCATAAACCAAACAACAGTTATAATAGTTAATGTCTGGTGTATTATATTTTAAATTGGAAAAAGAGCAGACTATGTAAGAGGCCTGAGCAGAGCTAAGAGAGAGAGAGAGAGAGGGAAAGTGCAAAGAGAGTGAGGAGAGGAGTGAAAGTGTGTGACAGGAGGAGGAGAGAGCATGGAATGGAGCGGGGAGGAGTGGGAGAGTTTATTTGGTTAGGTTGCAATAGACAAACATTTTTTTTTTTTTTTTTTTTGAGGGAAGGGGGCTGGGTTGCCAACTCATGAAAATATTTTTTTGCTGACGGTCTACCAGGTTTTTATCAACAACCTAACTTTTTTTTTTTAGGGGCGCACGTTTTTCCTTGATCATTTTGGGCTCAGATCCACCCCTTTCTACACCAGAAGCCTCATGAGCTGAGCGGGCAAGTTCTGCAGCCTCCAAGAACCCAAACCCCCTGCAGGCGCCATCACTCAGGATCATTTCTTGACATGAAATTATTGTAAAGGATGCCATTGCCTTCTTCTAGTTTTCCTTTTTACTGACAGCAGCTTGGGGAGGGGATTCTCTCAGCTGTAAGGGGACGTCCTGTTCCCCATCTTGTCTGTGTCCAGTACTTTCAAGGCTCGGATCCTCTGGCGGCAGCAGGACTCAGATAATTATGCTGTTGTTCCTGAAGTGATCTGGAATGAATATGGATGCCCATCTGCTTCCATTTAGGTGTAACATGTCGCCAGATACCGTGATGAAGGAGCACGTGTGAGCCTCCTCTGTCAACCTGATGTACTGGGAGCTTGCTTTTCTGCACCCAGACAAGCGAGCCGGGCAGGCTGTTGCACAGCCGGCCCAGCAGATGGTGCTCCCCTTCCCGCCTCTTTCTGTCATGCCTTGCCATGTTTATTTTTTAGGTTCCCCCAATGTATTCATCGGGACCACATTTAAGAGTCTGGCGCCCATAGGCAGTGTTGGAGAGTGAGAACGTGGGAGACCCAGGAGATCTGAAAGTAGTAGACATCCCTCCCTCCCACCACCGCCGCTGTCACCTCCCCACCAGAGTGGACGGTGGGGAGCAGGCTCCTCCTCCTCGACTCAGATGCACTCCTCTATGGCCTGGGTATTTGGCGTAAGGCAATTGCCTATGTTGCCTGCACCTAAATCGGGCCTGGCCTGCAACCGTTATTTCTCCGTTTTTTTGTCCTTCCGCGAGACGGCACGCCCCAGTGGCCCCCGGCGTTAGCCCGTGCTTAACAAGCAAGGCATGGGACTGTCTGACCTGCATCGCAAGTACCCGACAGAATCGTTCATCGCGATGAGCCTTGGGCAAGCAGGACGAGGAGGTGGAGAACGTCGGGGTGACAGCAGGCCTAGCTGCAAAAACCTCAGACACGATGCCTTCCTCCCCTCCCCATCTTGCAAAGAGAGTTCAGTAGCTAGTCCAATACCCAAGCCCCACCCTCCCCCATTTTTATCTACCTAGTCCTCCCCCACCTGCTTAAATTCTGTCACATGGTTTGTTAAATTTGCTTATTTAATAAGGGTGAGAGAGAGGAATCTGTAAGGACCTGATTTATGTTAGTACAGGCTAATCACCTGTTTGTATTGCCTGTTCTATAGGGTAAACATTTTTTAATATATATTTTGAAATTTCACAGTTGTGAAAAATTGCTGGAGGAGCTGATAATACGACCTCCTGGCTCAGACTGATTTCCCCAGCTCTTCTTTCATTTTACATTTGGATTCACTTTTTTTTGTTTGTTGATAGGGAGCAGGAAGGGCAGACTGCAAAACCTCCCCTCTGCGTCCTCTTTGATCCCACAGGGACCCGTGGAGGCATTTGTGCTATGAATTCCCAGTGGACAACCTCAGGCGGCGTGCTGGTCCCGAGGGCCCCCGGGCCTTGAAGTCAAGCGGAGCCTGAAGCCACCGGCTCTCATGAATCCGCAGGTTGCCGCAGCAGCCCGTAGGCGTTGCAGGGCCACAGGCCACCTGAAGCGGGCGGTCGTTTGTGCAGAGGAGATGGGCCAACCGCGGGACGCCGAGAAGCAGCGTGACCTGGCGCACCTGCAGAGGCGGCACTGGAGCCCAGAAACCCGGTGCAAGTGCTCGGAGCAGCAAGGGATAAGATTTTCTTAGGGTAGGCCCGGTGCAACAGCAATCCTACAGCCCCCGCGGTTCGAGACAAACTGGAGCAGTGGGGGAGAAGCCCTTCTCTGACCACGTAAGGGAGGGATACCAGCTGGAAGATCTCACAGGGCTATGGATAGCTCTGAGTTACAACAACTGACCGCTGGCATGGGGAGTCTAGACACCCATTCAACATTTTCTACTCCCTAGATTATTGCCTTGAAAGATGTGTGGCTGGCAATTACAGGGATGGACCAGAGACTAACAGGGCCGCATGAAGGCTCTAGAAAAATCTTATTTTATATCTGCAGGCTCAGTCCAAATCAGACCAGCAAGCAGTTCAAGGGATTGACATTTGGGTGGAAGCTCTGGAGGAATCCCTCCAAGAATGCTTTTCTTAAAAAAGATCTGTTCCTTTACGGGGAGTTAGAAAATTTGGCAAGGAAAAATAAATTTACCCATTTTCCCCATTTGCTTGCTGACTCCCTGTTAGCAGTTTGTATGGGGAAGTAGCAATAGCAGTGGTAACAATGCCAAAATGAACAACAAGACTTAGAAACGTAGAGGTCCATATTCAAAAGCCATTTAGACAGATAGCGTAGTAGTTATCCGTTTAAATGGCTTACTCGGCTATATTCTGCACTTATGCGACTAAATTCCAGAATTTGGCCAGGTAAAATGGGGGTGGCAGGAGGCGTTCTGGGGAAGGAGCAGAGTCAGCTAGTTACCTTCTGCGGCTAACTCTGGTTGGGCTGTAGGGCTGTCCTAAAGTTATCCGGTTATATATAATCAGCTAACTTTAAGATGGCCGGGTATATTCAGCGGTGAGGCCAGGCTGCTGAATATTCCCTGCTTAGTTAGCTGGTTATGTATAACCAACTAACTAGCACAGCCGCATGGCGGCTGAAGATGGAGCTCAAAAATAGCAAATACTTTTTGGAGGCCAGACAATCAACCAAATAAAGTAATATTTTATTATAATTACAATATTAATCCCATTATAGAGTACATGTGTACCAAAAAATTAGATTTCAAAGGGAATTTATAAACAGAGCGAAAGGTTCTGCTACATTATTTTTGTAATGAATGCAAAAAGGCTTACTGGCAGTTTAGCCAAAACTGCTTCTTGAAGATGAGATGGGCTGGGAGGTCAGAAGGTCAGTCTGCGCCCGTACTTGTTTCATGATGGTGGTGATGACAACTCCAAAGTTGCTTCATCATGTCTTATCCCTTTATGGTAGCGTGTCTCTGACAGGCATGGGTGATGTCATCCCTGGCTTTCGTAAGTCACATCGCATGCACTCTGGCTAGAGTCACTACAGCTTTCCACCCAGAATGTCTTTTGGCTTTGCGAGAAGAAAAGTCCCATTGTTTTAGAGTAACTGGAGAGAGTGTGCTTGCAATGCCTGCAAGGAACTGCATACTCTTCTCAACAGTTTCAACAAATATGTTGACCTTGGCTTTTTCCCTAGCATTAGCATTTGGTAGTATTCCATCTTGGTTCACAGAAGTCAGCGTGAGTCTCATCTTTGTCCTGCAGAATTGTACCTGGAACCGCATCCCATGCAATACATAATACAGCAAAACCGAATTGGACTGCCACACCCCCTCTAAGCATGGTTAAGAAATATCTCAGTGAAATCTTGAAGGTTCTTGAGGAGGCTGTGCTCTCGTTTTTGTGAAGGTCTTCCATTTATCCTTGGGGGAGCGGACAGTGGAGAGGCCAGCACATTGCTGAAGAAGTCGACAGCCTGGATCTTTCACAACTTTTGGAATTTTTCTCATAAAGGAAGAGGCCCATCGGGTCCCGCGACTGTCACTTTATGCCTTTTGAATCCGAGCAGAACAATCCTCTCAGACCTTTCTTCCGAAATACGGATGTATTATTTATGGGAGTGAAGATCCTTGCATTCCTGACCATTTCCTAAGCTACACGAGCAAGACGTAAAAAAGTTTCTTGCTTTGCACGGAGATGTTTTTGCTCTTGGTGCAGAACCGGTTGTGCAGAATCCCAGGAAATGTCTGCTTAAACCTCAGGGGAGTGAACATGGCCCTGAAGTAAGTTTCTTGGACACCAAGAATTAATTGCTTTTTTGGACTCTCCCTAGGTATCTCTTTCTGTCTTGCTTCAGTGTTACTATTGGGAACTCATCTTGCTCGTTAGATTAATTGCATACCCGTTTCAGCCTTTATTCTATGCTCTTGTATAGAGAAGTTGTTTCTTTTTGTCTGTTCGAATTCTCCTCCTCTCCACAGTATTGAGGACATGATAATAGGATTCCTTCGTTGGCGATTGTCTATATTAATTTTGCTTTGTGTTTGATCGTCTTTTGGGCAAGGAAACATGTCTTGTGCTTATTTGTTGAACTATATATAAATAAAAACTAAAAAAAAAAATAATGCCATACATAAAGTAGATAAATAATCACGAGACAACCGAAGTGTATGGTGAGGAAAAAACAGAGGTAAATAAGTTCCAAACTGATTGTGGCTTGATATCCACGAGGGACGGGGAGGCAGTAAGTACCCTGTACAGGAGGAGTGAGCAAGCATATTAAAATGACTTGACTGTGTGGTGGCTGTTAAAAAAACAAATAGCATTATACTAAAAACAAAATGAGCAAAACAAATGAAAGATGAAAAAAGCTCACCGAAATAAAGAGGAATGGAAAACGAACAAAACGATTCTTTTCGTATGTGTAATCCGGGTGCCACAATTGCCCTCCCCGTAAGAGCACACCTCGTGCTTTTCTACTGAGGTATTCCCCGGGGGACGAGGCTTGGCAGGGCCAGCACCAGCACTGAGCTGGCCAACACGGTTACGAATGTTTTCTTGGTCTTATTACACCAATGCTTAACGTGACCCAATATCTTCAGCCATGAGGAACTGCTAGTTTTGCCATCATCACCGATCCTCTCATTCCTGGCAAATTCTTTGTTTTATCCTTCAAGATTCTTGTAGATACTAAGACTTGTGAAAAGCAGAGGTATCAGCAATACATATATATATATTTTTTTAAGAGAGTTGGCAGACAAAGTAAACAAAATCATTAGGGTCCCTGATCTTGTTCTGATGTTTATTTTATTTCATTATTAAACAGGCATTAGTTGGCAGTGTTTGGTTTTTGAAAGCCTTTCCTACCTAACCACTCTCTCCATTATCGAAATAAAAGTGCTCTGGAACAAGAGGTCACGATAGCGGCTCCTGGGGGGGGGGGGGGTGGAGGGATGAAAGGGACCGGAGGTAGGCTCGGAAGCCACATCAGAAAATATTTCTTCACCAGAGAGTGAGTGCTGGATGCATGGAACGGAGTCAAAACAGTGTCAGAAATTCAGGAAAGCCCGGGATAAGCGCAAAGGAAGATCCCTACTGGCAAACAAGAGAGGGGGAAAAGCAGAGAGAGCCTGCCGTCGTATTCTCTGTTTCTGGGAATAGCAAGGGCTGCTCCAGAGCAGGACAGAGGTGCGGTGACGGAGGGCCTGACTGTGTGTATAGGGGGAGCTCTCATTACTGGAGTAGCAGGGGAGAGCATCAGGGCAGGCGTGGGGTGCATCGGCAGAACTGTGCGTATTGTGATGGAATAGCGGAGGGCACTGCAGGTGATGACACAAGTTTTCTTCCTTCCTCATGGCACTTGTCAGTGTTATAAAAATAATGGGTTTTACTGGAATAGAAACGCTGGCATGTTTATTGGGAACATAAATATAGCTCCATTTTCAAAATCTGCTGAGGTGCTGCTGCATTCCTATGATGTATTTGCCAGCGGTACGCTGCAAATTAAGAGTCAGCAATCACAAAATCTCCATCCAGCAAAAAAAAAAAAACAAGAGCAGTTTGTAGAGTGGATTTAAGATGGTGACACCATGTCAGCAGCGGCGTTCTCGAGAGGCAGGGGGAAGGCAGGCCCTGGAAACAACTGCTGCCGTGGGACTCGTTCCCCAGGCCAGAAGACGCTGGCTGCCGCACCCCATGAGGAGCTCCCTCACCCCCACCGTCCGTCTCCCCCTGTTTGGGACCCTCCGTGTTGGCACACAGTGTGCTGCTGATTACGGGGAAGCTGCCAGCCCCATCCAGCTCACTTATGCATTCCCAGTGCCCTGCGTGCCCATGCTAAGGGGCACCTGAAGCGAGGCAAGATTATTAAGAGAGGAGCTCTGGTCCCGACTGTCGAGAACTCTGCTAGGAGGGATGGCCCACATTAACAGGGGGAAGTAGCACGTTGGCTGGATTTAGCTCCCCCGTGTGGGAGATGGCAGTGGTAGAGCCCCCCATACTATAAAACTTTAGTGCCAGCGTTTTGCAGGAAGCAGAGAGCCTCTGGGCTTCTGCCGCCCGTTTGGTGCATTCCCGGGGAAAGGATCCTTGGTGGTCTTGGGTATGAACAGGGAGCCTTTTCCCCCTCTTTAAGGGAAGTTCTTTTTGTCCTGTTGTGCTGGAGTGAAGGAAGTTTTATCCGTCCTTCTTTCCACCTTTTTTGGTTTCCTGGTGCAGGAAGTTCATTTTTGCCCATCTGACCGAGAGCCCCGGGATCCAGAGTGTCAGATCCAGTGGAAGTCCTGCAAGGGAACGAATCTCCCTTTATTTGAGCAATTTGCATTCCACTGATCTGGAAAGAAGGAGAAGTGGACTGCAGAGGAGGCAGGTGGCCCCATCCACTGTTAACCACTATGATATCATCTGGATATCGGGGAGAGGAGTGGGGCGTGGGGAGGTATCAACAGAGGACAGCGAGGAGGACGGATATGAAGTAAGAAGTAAAGCTTGCGGCGGCAGACAGACTATACGTGCTTCAGGAAAGGTCTAAAGGCAGAGCTATTCGGTGAGGCATTTATGCATTTTACGTGTGGTGTTAGGTTTATATTATATTGTTACGTATTTTTTTTTACGATTGTGATCCACCTTGAACAGTTTTTCTGATAACAAGGCGGACAATCAGTCCTGGCAAATAAATACATTCTGTGCAAATGGACAAAAGGTCTGAGATATGGGGCTTTGACCCATTTCCTCTCAATAGAATTTAAGAGCCCTACCCATTAACTTTGGGAGGAAGCTGTGGAACGTACCCCAAGATTTGGAAAGAATCAGAAATGAAAGAAAAGATTAAGTCAAAATGCATGAACAATTTAAATTATAAAAGCTTGTGAAAGACTACTTTCATTAAATCTAAAAAAAAAAGTTCAGCTACCAGAGTGGGAAGTACTGCGGCACAGCACAGACCGTGGTGTGTGGAGATGACTCCCCCCCCCCCCCCAGGAATTCTGGACTCAGAAGCCTCTAGAACAGTGAGGGCGATCCTGGGACTCTAGACGGGAACTCATGCTCTGGATGACACCTGACGGTTAGATTCAGGGCCCGGGATTTCGGGGTTCCAGAAGGGGGCTCTGTTCATGATCCCTGGCCCAGGACCATCGCTGCAATGACCAGACTGGGTATGTGCAAAAATCCCCAATAGTTACGAGTGAAGGTCATGGCGCCCGAGCCCGGTCCTGGTTGCAGTTTGAGCTGGAAGTAGAAAGAGGTGGGAGAACCTGCCGGGTCCATGATTTGCCAAGTGGATAACGGAGCAGGACTTCAGGTGGTGCTGGCTGCAGCGCGAGACGCTTTGTCCTTCTGCCAGTCACAAACCAGAGAGGAAGGAGCCAAGGACATAGGGTCCCGCACTGCCCCCCCCCCCCCCCCCCCCCCCCAGACTGCCAGCACTCAGAAGGGTGGGGCCTTGGCATCGCCGGTCATCTGAGACGAGGTCTGACGTATGCACCCGTTCCGTGCCCACCGGTGTTGCCAGGGCAATGCGTCCTCCGTACCACCATGTGCTTTCATGCTATTACAGAACCCACTGACTCTGCCCCTTCTCTCCTGAACACTGGCAGCAGGTGCCTGGCGTTGCCAAACGCTAGAGCACAGGGCACGTGGTTTCTTGACTTGTTCTCTGCCCTTCCGGAATGATCTTTGGACTCAGTAGCATGACAGGGTGGGGGGGGGAGCACAACCTGGATTTCTGTGGTACCCCTGGGCTTCGGGGCAGGTGCGCATCCCTGGGTAGACCCGGCACCTCCCATCAAATCCTCATCCTTTGCTTTCACAAATTATTAGCACAAACCAGATGGATCAATTTAAATTCAAACAATACCTCGAATCTGCTGTAAATAAATAGCCTCGCATGGGAGGAAAACAATCTTTCCTAATTAATGAAGTTCACTAACGGAAGATTGAGGTTATAATCATTTTCTGTTGCTAATGAAGGCGCTCGCCAACATTCTAATAGAAAACTCATTTTACAGACTCACCTGAACGGACTTTCTGGAACTTTCTTCTCATTACGTTTTGGGTTTTTTTTCCCTTTCCCTCCGCTTCTTCTGGGTGAGGGAAGTATTTGGGAGACAGTACCCCTAGCAGCAACCACAGCCTCTTCTCATGAATTGAAGGCCTAGAATCATTCTTTGAATTTATGTTGCCTTTGGGACCTATTTTTTTCCTGTAACTGCTGCTGCTCTTTGCCTCCCATCCCCCACAGAAGCTGCCACTCTGTGCAGATACACAATTTGTACACTCTGTAGTGCTGACCTTGACAGAATGATAAAATTTACCATGACAGAAATGTAATGTAATCCCTAAGAAGTGTAAAATAATCCCATACATAAGTGCATCAACCAAAATAATAAAGGGGCTGGAATGGCTCCCCTATGAGGAAAGGCTAAAGAAATCAGCTTGGAGAAGAGGGGAGATATGATAGAGGTCTATAAAATGAGAGATCTAGAACAGGTAAACGTGAATCGGTTATTTACCCATTCAGATAATAGAAGGACTAGGGGAGCACTCCATGAAGTTAGCAAGTAGCACATTTAAAACAAATCAGAGAGAATTCTTTTTCACCCTAATCCACAATTTAAACTCTGAAATTTTTGCTGGAAGATGTGGTTAAGGAAGTTAGTGTAGCTGGGTTTACAAAAGGTTTGGATAAGTTCCTGGAGGAGAAGTCCAGAAACTATTAGTCAAGTTGACTTATGGAATAACCACTGCTATTATTTTATTTATTAGCATTTATATATCGACATTCGTGGGTACATCATGCCGGTTTACAATATAACTGAAGGAGGAAATTACAAAAAACCAGGGTGGGGGGAAGAGGGAGCAGATAGGAAGAGAGAAGGGGCGAGAGAAGAGAGGGAAAAACAGGAAGAGGAGAAAAGGAACAGTATCTGATGGAAAACAGAGGAAACATAATAAGTAGCATTGCAAATTATACACTCAGGAAGGGACTGTGTATAACCTTATACACTGTGGAGAACCTTATATAAATTATACATAACAAAAAGTATTATATACAATAATATACATTATCTTTAACTAGTATATACAGGAGACACTATATATGACATTTCAAATTATATGTTCAGAAAGGCAACTATGTATAGAATAGCAGGGTTGCTATAGGGAGAAGTAAGGGTTAAAGGAAAGCGGAGGGGGGTAAATAAAATGGGGAATAAATGGTTGCTATAGGGAAAAGAAGGGTTTGAGGACAGGGGAAGGGGGTATAGGGGAAATAAGGGGGTATATAAGGAGGTGCAGCGAAATGGGAGACAAAACAGAGGATAATTAAAAGGAATAAAGGAGAAGGCTACGAGTACATTAATGACAGGGGCTCGTTCTCTGAAAGGCGTAGAGGGAGCAGGGGGACAATCTGCCGGCGCGCCATGTTCCGGTCCGAGAGCTGGTCCGCGGCCACGCCCCCAGGAACACCCCCGATGATGCGCCGGCCGCAACACGCCCCCAACACGTCCCCCCAGGAAAGCCCCGTGACTTACGCGCGTCCCGGGGCTTGCGCGCGCCGCCGAGCCTATGCAACAAAGGCTTGGCGCGCGCAGGGATGGAAGGGGCAGTTTTTCGGGGGGTACGCGCATATCTTACGCGCATACCCCTTTGAAAATCTGCCCCTATTTGTGCAGTTCTAGTTATTTCCAATAGCAGAAACCGTGCACTAATGTAGGACATCTATTTCTAAAAGTTTGGTTAAAATATTTTTTCGCTATATCCTATTTTTTTATTTTTAAGAAATGTAATGTAAAAAAAATGAGTTACAAATATCAGTTATGCCTCCATACTGTGCTGTAGGTGGGGCATTATAGTGCGTTATTCCTATGGAAATGCTCTTGATGTAGCACATTTTATAGTGCATTATTCCTCTGAAATACTCTATTTTGATACACTCTAGGGTGATATTCTTATGGTAATGCTCTGGATGTGGAAAACTATAGTGCAATATTCTTATAGTAGGATAGTGTGCGAGTCCTATGGTAGCACTCTAGAGGTAGCACACTATAGTGTAGTATCCAGTGGTAATGCTCTGGATGTGGAAAACTATAGTGCAATATTCTTATAGTAACTCTGGGTGTGGTGCAGGATAGTGTGCGAGTCCTATGGTAGCACTCTAGAGGTAGCACACTATAGTGCAGTATCCAGTGGTAATGCTCTGGATGTGGAAAACTATAGTGCAATATTCTTATAGTAGGATAGTGTGCGAGTCCTATGGTAGCACTCTAGAGGTAGCACACTATAGTGCAGTATCCAGTGGTAATGCTCTGGATGTGGAAAACTATAGTGCAATATTCTTATAGTAGGATAGTGTGCGAGTCCTATGGTAGCGCTCTAGAGGTAGCACACTATAGTGCAGTATCCAGTGGTAATGCTCTGGATGTGGAAAACTATAGTGCAATATTCTTATAGTAGGATAGTGTGGGAGTCCTATGGTAGCACTCTAGAGATAGCACACTATAGTGCAGTATCCAGTGGTAATGCTCTGGATGTGGAAAACTATAGTGCAATATTCTTATAGTAGGATTGTGTGCGAGTCCTATGGTAGCACTCTAGAGGTAGCACACTATAGTGCAGTATCCAGTGGTAATGCTCTGGATGTGGAAAACTATAGTGCAATATTCTTATAGTAGGATAGTGTGCGAGTCCTATGGTAGCACTCTAGAGATAGCACACTATAGTGCAGTATCCAGTGGTAATGCTCTGGATGTGGAAAACTATAGTGCAATATTCTTATAGTAGGATAGTGTGCAAGTCCTATGGTAGCATTCTAGAGGTAGCACACTATAGTGCAGTATCCAGTGGTAATGCTCTGGATGTGGAAAACTATAGTGCAATATTCTTATAGTAGGATAGTGTGCGAGTCCTATGGTAGCACTCTAGAGATAGCACACTATAGTGCAGTATCCAGTGGTAATGCTCTGGATGTGGAAAACTATAGTGCAATATTCTTATAGTAGGATAGTGTGCGAGTCCTATGGTAGCACTCTAGAGATAGCACACTATAGTGCAGTATCCAGTGGTAATGCTCTGGATGTGGAAAACTATAGTGCAATATTCTTATAGTAGGATAGTGTGCGAGTCCTATGGTAGCACTCTAGAGGTAGCACACTATAGTGTAGTATCCAGTGGTAATGCTCTGGATGTGGAAAACTATAGTGCAATATTCTTATAGTAACTCTGGGTGTGGTGCAGGATAGTGTGCGAGTCCTATGGTAGCACTCTAGAGGTAGCACACTATAGTGCAGTATCCAGTGGTAATGCTCTGGATGTGGAAAACTATAGTGCAATATTCTTATAGTAGGATAGTGTGCGAGTCCTATGGTAGCACTCTAGAGGTAGCACACTATAGTGCAGTATCCAGTGGTAATGCTCTGGATGTGGAAAACTATAGTGCAATATTCTTATAGTAGGATAGTGTGCGAGTCCTATGGTAGCGCTCTAGAGGTAGCACACTATAGTGCAGTATCCAGTGGTAATGCTCTGGATGTGGAAAACTATAGTGCAATATTCTTATAGTAGGATAGTGTGGGAGTCCTATGGTAGCACTCTAGAGATAGCACACTATAGTGCAGTATCCAGTGGTAATGCTCTGGATGTGGAAAACTATAGTGCAATATTCTTATAGTAGGATAGTGTGCGAGTCCTATGGTAGCACTCTAGAGGTAGCACACTATAGTGCAGTATCCAGTGGTAATGCTCTGGATGTGGAAAACTATAGTGCAATATTCTTATAGTAGGATAGTGTGCGAGTCCTATGGTAGCACTCTAGAGATAGCACACTATAGTGCAGTATCCAGTGGTAATGCTCTGGATGTGGCACACTATAGTGTAGTTATACTCTTGGTGTAGCACACTATAGTGTTCATTGCCGTTGGCAATGATATGTGACATGTGACAGGCTTGGTGGATCTTCAGATGACCGAACTGCCACTATTCTGTCTTTCAGGTATTTAAAAGCCTGTATCATACCTCCCCTGTTACTTGTTGA
This sequence comes from Rhinatrema bivittatum, assembly GCF_901001135.1. Classification (NCBI taxonomy): domain Eukaryota; kingdom Metazoa; phylum Chordata; class Amphibia; order Gymnophiona; family Rhinatrematidae; genus Rhinatrema; species Rhinatrema bivittatum. The sequence goes on along the minus strand of NC_042626.1, from coordinate 23,873,162 downwards.
ACCATCAGAGTAGAGCACTTTAAGCATGTAAACACACCAGGAAATATTTCTTCACAGAGAGGGTGGGGGATGCCTGGAATGCCCTTCCGGAAGAGGTGGGGAGGACAAAACCAGTAAACTAATTCAAAAAAGGCATGGGCTGAACACTGAGGATCCCTAAATGCTAGAGCATGGAAATGAAGAAAAGGGTGCATGGGGTAATCTGAATGGGGTACCCTTAACCAAGTAACCTTCATGATTTTGATGCAATTGCAACATTACTCTCCGCTTCAACGGCAGGGGTGAAAGAGGAATTGGATTCATACGGCAGCTAACCCTGGGCCCTGACTCTTATTTATTTAAGGGCATTTCATGGTCTAGGTCTAGGATACTGATATGCAGGCATTAGGGAAATAGTGCAGGATTGCTTCTATGGTCAAGCAGCTTTGTCTGAATTATCAAGGCTGCTTGCCACATAAACACCCAAAGGTAGGCGTTAATTTCTCTGAGCACCAGGAAAGTGCACAGAAAAACAGTAAAAACTGCTTTTCTGTGCACCCTCCGACTTAATATCATTGCGATAATAATTCGGAGGTCCTGAAAGTTAAAAAAAAGTTAAAAACAAACAAAAAAAAATTTGAAATCTGCCTGCGGCTCGCAGGTTGAAAACCGGACGCTCAATTTTGCCGGCGTCCGGTTTCCAAACCCATGGCTGTCAGCGGGTTTGAGAACCAACGCCGGCAAAATTGAGCGTCGGCTGTCAAACCCGCTGACAGTCGCCGCTCCTGTCCAAAAAGAGGCGCTAGGGACGTGCTAGTGTCCCTAGCGCCTCTTTTTGCCGCGGGCCCTCATTTGAATACAGAATCACGCGCCCAGGAGAGCGGCCTGTTCACCTGCTCTCCCGCGACTTTTACTGTATCTGCCCATTTGTTAGTAGTATTACTACCCTTAACATAAGGAATCCAGCGGCAGTTCTACCCTTAACAGAAAGATGGGGTAACCTGCACAGAGCGGCAGTTACTACCACAAGAAACTTGCTGGACAGACTGGCTGGACCATTTGGTCTTTTTCTGCCGTCACTACTATGTTACTATATTACATGCCGCTAGGACATACTTCTGCTATCCCTTCGCTTTTTACAACTAAGGAGTCTCTGTGAGGATTCAATGTGTGCATGCCAGTGAATTAGCAGGAGAATTATTGTATGTTTGAAATGTGTGTTATGGCTGCGTTTTGGGTTGGGGTTTTTTTTATTGCATTCCTGCACTCAAAACATCCTTTATAGAAGCTCAAGTCAGTTAAAAGAATCTGAAACGGAAGCGGTAAAAATAAAAAAAAAATGGCCAGAAGAAAGTGAGAGAAGAGTGTAACATGAAAGAAAATGGCAGTGGCCCACGGAGGCTGGGATGCGGCCAAGAACTGATGTGAACATACAGCAGCCCTGAGCTCCTGCCAGTCAGATCAGGGAAGGAGAGAACCGCACTCTGTACTGAGATCTGCTGCCATCTACTGCCCATGCCGCGACACTGCTCTTCCCACCAGACCTTTACCCTGCTCACGTTTTAATTCTAATCCCCTTCTCGATGCACATCAGCCCCTGGCGTTCCGTTTTTGTCCTATTGCCCTGCGCAAATAAACCAAAGAGAATTGCACAAATTGTCTCCTGTCCCCCGCCTCCCTCATCCAACCTATACCTTTTCTTTCTTGAAGGTGCCTACCAGATGTTGTTCATTTAAAAAAAAAAAAAAAAAAAAGGGACACCTAGACCAGGTAAAGAGACCTGCAATCCCTGGAAGCAGCTGAAGATGGAGTCTTTGGCTTATAATGAAATGAAGCACTGTGTCCTTCCCTCCAGGTACCAGGAAGCCTATGCTCCTCCCGTTTCTGAGAAACAACCGAACTAAACGGTTTCTAGCAAGCCCAGCCATGTTTGGAGCCGAGCCCAAACCCTTTAAAAGCTCACCCACCCAGCTCTCCAGCCCACAATATGGAGACTCCCTGTGGAATGTGAATGAGCCCCGGTGAGGGCTGCACCCACCCAGCTCTCCAGCCCACATTATGGAGGCTCCCTGCGGAATGTGAATGAGCCCCGGTGAGGGCTGCACCCACCCAGCTCTCCAGCCCACAATATGGAGGCTCCCTGCGGAATGTGAATGAGCCCCGGTGAGGGCTGCAGGAGTTCATCTGAGAACTGGATTTCTAACTGGCCCCTAAGCGCCCGTCCAGCATTCAGACCCCATGAGATCTCAGGCCGGGCCTCAGTTTCTGACTCCCACAGAACCATGACCGGCTGGGAGGAGAGCTATGTTGCTTTGGGATGGGAGCTAGAATGCCAGGTCTGGGACTTGGATCGCATGGGGACTTAAAATTAGGCTGACAACCGCTGCTTCACAGTCACTTTCATTTTCTTTTTGGGAAGCTGAAAACTTCCATCTGTCCAGATATGGGAGCGTTAGCCTTTTAATAACAATTAAAATTGCTAACATGACCATATATTTTTCAGATCTGTGGTAGTTCATTATTTCAGTGTTTAAGCTGGCAGAGGATCTTATTCATTTCTGGAAGCAAAAGCCCTCTTATAAGGAGGTTAGCACAAAGCCTGGATGACAGCAGAGTGTTCCTCTACCTAGAGCTTGCTGCCCCCAGTGGACCAATGGTAAAGCGATGCTGGCAGACTGGTTACAGGGCTTGGAAAATGCCAGAGAGAATTGATTGGACCCTGGGTTTAGACTGCCATACGGAGATCTCTCCTCTCCCTCCCTCCTCACCCAAATTCCTGTATGCTGGGGGAAGAGGGGGGACAGGGCTTTTGCTCCATCTCTACCTTGCAAGCTCCAGAGTACTGGAAATTGGAAAAGGCTGCCGGCCCGAGCCGAGCAGTGTGTTGGTCAGAAGCATTTACAGAGCAAAGAGAAGCACCGAATAACAGGGGCTTCGGAGGTGGAGCTCTGGGTCACAGTTCACAGCTTTCTTCCAAAGTTCTTCAGAGTCCCCCCTTTCCCCATAGATTTAAATCCTTCCTTGAGGGTGGGGAGCAATTTTGAGAATGTGTGAAAGTTATGTGTGCACAAAGTGCCTGCATCATTTGCCCCGCCTGTGTCTGCTGGACAGGGGAACAACGCATGCACAGATCTGAAAATGCAAAAGCATGCATGCTGCTGACTCCTCCTGAGCCCAAGTGCTCCCCAGGAACGCCTCTTTATAATCCAGCTGAAAACGTAAAAGCCTGGATCGGAGAGTGAGCAGGCTCACCCAGGGAATCTAGCTGGGTAACTCCTCCATTACACCAGCTAAGGCCTTTTGAAAAGTGTCCTTGAAGGGAGGGTGCAAAAGGTTTTCCAGTAACTACATAGAAGACCGAGGAAATTGAAGAGCAACCCGGGGCAATGATATATTTTTTTTTTAAATGGTCAAGATCTGGAAATATGGAGAAAGAGAGAACTGACCCACCACCGTATCAAAGAGCACCTCTGATGCTGATGGTACGTTCGCATGTACATATGTACCTGAACCAAGGAGAAAAGTCACACTGCAGACTGGCCAATCCGAGGGCTGCAAATAGCAGCGCTGAAAGAGTTAACTGCTGGGTGCTTAAATAATTATTATAAAGAGAGAAATACATGCAGTGCTCCTGAAACATGCATGCAGCCACATCTGGGATGGATAAACCAGCCGCCTGATTCTGGCATCCGAACTGCAGGGAAGGAAAAAAAAAAAAAAAAAGCTTCCAAACCTTCCCTTCAGTCATCAGTGGTGATGAGCAGAAAGTACGTCTGGAAAACAAAGCACTTTGCTGTTTGTTAGTAATTTAGATTTTTCTAAGTGCCTGGAAATGTATTTTAATGCAATTCACTCATAAAAAAGCAAGACAGGATAGATGGCTTAAGCACAAAGCCCCACATTATTACAAACCTTCTTTGTTCTTGGACTGAATACATTTGGAGAACTTATTGTCTCAGAGCCTTTATTTTATGCAGATAATGCTGCTGCTGCAAATTGCAGAACACAATGCCGGCAATCACAGCCCATGACGCGTACCTGCGGCCCCTTCCGCACTTCCAAACACCTCCCTCCAGTTCTGAGGGGATTTGGAGGGGGGCATTAATGAGATGGCTGAGATTTTGGATGTGCGTCGGCCTGCTCGGTGCCTTCCAGCTCATCTCTGCATTTTATTGTAAACCGCCGCGATTTTTTTGCTGAAAAGGTAATAAACTGAACTAAATACAGGTTATTCATACAGCGCCTGGCTCCCAGTCATCCCTCGCTGCTGAGTGAAGGCAAACGTGAGGTGTGCATTCAAACGATTTGTCCAGATAAGTCCGGCACTAAGCTGGACAAACCACAGAATTTAAACATGGGGTGATCTCGATAGGTCTTTAGCCGGATAAAACTTATGCGGATAAATCAGAGATGATCTGGCCAGGAAAAGGCCGACGGTGCGACTGCAAAACAGAGAGCAGAACCTCCTCTCCAGCTCAGTGCTAGAGGTGGACCCTGGCTCAGGCTCCGACTGCACTACTGCACTACTGAACCCACAGCGCTCTACAGATGATAGGAACAGCGTCCCTGCCCTGGGGAGCTTACGCACTCATCAAGACACACAGAGATGGCTACAGGAAAGGTGTTTGTTATAGTAAAAGGTCATTAAAAAGCAAGTGTCCTCTGGTCAGGGAGTGCCAGGGCTTAGGATGTGAAAAAGGGTGGGCCTTTAGGGCTGGCCCAGGGCCGTACAGAAGGGTCTTCCACTCCCCGGGGACGGTGCGCTTGCTGCGGAGGAGAGAGGAGGCACGGTCATCGCACGACGGCAGCACCTAGTGACTGGATCCAGGGTCCATGACTGCAACGAGGAAGACCATCACGAGGTAAGCTGGGGGGGGAGGGATATTTTCTGTTACTTTCCTCATTTATGCTCTACCAGGGCCGGCTCTAGGGCAAATGGCAGCCTAGGGAAAACTTAATGGCACCTCTCCCTCCCCCAAGTCCAGTCCTTGGCGTGGATTGGGCGGGGGGGGGGGGGGGGAAGGGGTGCATGCAAACTTTCCTTTACAAGAGAGCAGTGAGGGATCCGTCCACCCCCAGCATCCTCTCCTCTTCTTCTTCACCCCTCCCCTCCCCTGTATCTTCTATTCTGTCTCTTACCCCTTTCTCAGCATTTGCCCCCCTGCCTCTTATCCGCCCTATCTGGACCTGGATTGAGGCATAGGCAAAGCACACACAGCTGCCTAGGATGCCACATTTTGAAGGTGCCAAAGATCCAGGCCAAAAAGGAGCTTACACAGCTTCAAAGGAACAACGCCATTGCATTATTCCTATGGGTGCCAAAATCCTCAATCTGGCTCTGACCCTATCCCCGGCATCCTCTCCTCTGCCTCTTAACTTCCCCCTCCCCCCCCCCAACCCTAGCATCTCCCTGTTGCCGCCTCTCTAGGTATACAAATACCTGATTAGTGGCAGTGCCACTCATCCCCTTTGTGCACTGGCCCTGTAAACAGGTTCAAAGCACTTCACGAGCCTGGCGCTTCATGGAGGTCGATGTCACGCTGCACGAGATCAGCAGAGAGGAAATGCCGGCCTGCAAGTGTTGAACCTGCTCCCAGGGCTGGCACAGGCAGGGAGGAACGGCTGCGTGGGCCTCCTGCTGCTTCTCCCACTCACCGGGGTCCGGTCTGAGTCTGCACGGCCCCAGATACAGCACGTGCAGCCTCTTAAGGGTCCCTGCCTGGCCAAGCATGCTTGCGCCACTGGGACTGGTACATAAGAACATAAGAAATTGCCATGCTGGGTCAGACCAAGGGTCCATCAAGCCCAGCATCCTGTTTCCAACAGTGGCCAATCCAGGCCATAAGAACCTGGCAATTACCCAAACACTAAGTCTATTCCATGTAACCATTGCTAATGGCAGTGGCTATTGAAGAATAGGCCGAGCAGACAACCAAAAATACCCAGATGCCTCTGCTGTACTGTGGCCTGTCAGAGGTGAATGAACTCTGAGAGACTTTCTGACTATCACAGATTCGAAGGATGTAGAAGATTTGGGGAACTTGTAAGCTCTGCACAGCAAGGCATCAATGACTGTTTGCACCACAATACAGGGAAACTTAGTTTGCATGAAGCCAGGATGCAAGCTTTTGTCTTGCAGATGCATGGTTTCAACGGACAGAAACCAGTTGAAAAGAAGATCCTGTAAGGTGGCAGTTTTAATTAAATCCTGGTGCCAAGAAACGGAATTCAGGCCTAACTCCTATTCAAGACCCAGACTGCGATTTGTTTACACAACAAAGAATATCAAAAGAAGAACAGAAGAATACATTGCATCAAAGCCAGGGTGATACAGGAACTTTTATCATGGAAGGGTGGTTTCAGGAAAGACTAGTAAATGAATGATTTTTACAACTGAATGGGGGATGTCCTCACAAGCATTTCCTATACATGATAGATTGTCATGACAACAGCATAAGGTATCTTTGTAAAGAAGTCTTTGGGCAGTCACGTCATTCATTCTGGAAGCTTCGGGAATGTTGTATTTTGATTATATAAGTCAGGGCATGTCAGAGATTCACTGAGATGCAAGTTATTACTAATAGAGGGCATTTATATTGCATCTCCCAGGAACACTTGTCTTGGACTTTCTTATAAACAGCTGAATAAATTATATTTTAAAATCTTTTGCTGAATCGAAGTGTTCTTGTTGCCCTGTCCCTGTGTACAGAAATTATGTACACTATTCTCTAAGTGAACTTAATAGCAGGTAATGGACTTCTCCTCCATAACTTATCCAAACCTTTTTTGAACCCAGCTACACTAACTGCACGAACCACATCCTCTGGCAACAAATTTCAGAGCTTTATTGTGCGTTGAGTGAAAAAGAATTTTCTCCGGTATCGGTGGGGACTCTGGGCTGGTGGTGCCACTGTTTGCAATGGTGCCCCAGGCATCCATCCTGCTTGCCCTAACCCAAAAACCCAATACTGTACTCCCACCATCTTGGGCAGATGAGCCTACAAGATCCCGGCACCCCTCCCTTCCATTACTAACCAGAATACTTTGTAATAATCTAAATAACTACCAATACTAACATGGCTATTTGCTTGAACATCTGGCCCTCTAGGTCCCCTGAATAGTTTCCCAGACAGACCTAGTTCCAGTTAGGCTACCTGCACAGTCTGTCAGACAGATGCAGCAGTTAGTTAATTCTATCATTACTACCAATACTAACATGGCTATTTGCTTGAACATCTGGCCCTCTAGGTCCCCTGAATAGTTTCCCAGACAGACCTAGTTCCAGTTAGGCTACCTGCACAGTCTGTCAGACAGATGCAGCAGTTAGTTAATTCTATCATTTTGCAGCCCGTCAGATAGACCTGGCTGCGGGCGAGCCTGCGTTTCCACCAGGACTTCTAACACTGATTTGATATTATGTGCTCTACCATTCATTCAGGCAGCCCCCAATACCTGTTGAATCATTTGAGTACAGCATTTTAATACTTAAACACAAGTTGATAATGAAACTTCTGCTGTCTTTCACTTTTTGCAACTAAGAATCCTTTTATTCATGCCCTCTTAGAGGGGTTTAGTATGATAATTTTACCTTCTGACTTTGTTTTTATATTGTGCATTTGCGCCATACCACACCATGAACATAATTCAATAATGTGCATGTTCTAAATTAAAAAAAAAAAAAAAAGTAAATCTATTTACGTGCATAAAACCCAGGTTTATGCATGTAAATGGTGATACTAACATACATTTTGGCTCTGTACAAGTAAAAGTATTTGTGACCTGCGAACTGCAGATAGGTGTTCCAGGGAGTGCAGTTGGGGGGGGGGAGTTGGAGCTGCACATACTCTGTAATTTTCAAAGGGTTATATCGGGGTTGCATGTGTAAAATTAGCACGTACAAGCCTACAGGAAGTCCTTGACTTAAGTCACAGCTAGTTCCTGAAAATGGCGTCTTTAAGTCGCAACTGATCTGCCGATAGGAAGCAACGTTATACATAGGGGATGGATTCCAATACCGAGGTCGTGTCATCACTTTTAACTAAAAATGACACAATTTATTACCAAAATACAAGTGAAAAGCACAAAAAACGTACCGACCGTATGATGATAGCTGCTGAATTGCCTGGTCTGAAGAGGGTATCCAGTGAAGCTTGGTCTGCTCTTCTCTCTGTTTCCTTGGAGGTGCTGCTGTTCACAATTGCATTGGTTCAATACTGGGATAATTTTCTTCATACGGGGACATAGATTCCAAATGATGAAAAGCCTCTGCCAGCACTTGAGTTGTCAAAATGTTAGGAGTCAAAATTCTCTTCAACAATGGGAACATCTTTGCCTTCATCTGCCATTTTTTGGTTTTCCAATTCATTGAGGTTCTCATTAGTTAATTCTTCTGAATGTGACGCCAGCCGCTCATGGACATCCTCTGGTTCAACATCTAAGTTGAGTTCCTTGCCCAGTTCTATTACATTTTGGGTTACATCTTCAACAGTGTCTGTATGGCACATGAAATCAGACACATATTCTACACACAACTTCTCCAAACACGATTTATATTTGATTGTTTGACTTCATTCCCTGTCTTGCCAATGTGCTTAACTGTTGAAACTCTTCCAGAACTCTTTCCAACTCCGGCTCTGTCCATCTTCTCTCTCCGTTGCTTTAATGGCCTGTGAAAATGTGCTCCTAAGACAGTAGGGCCTTGAAGGATGCTATAACCCCCTGGTGGATGGGCAGAATGGTCATTTTGATGTGAGGATGCAGGTCATCAAGGATGGGGAAGGATAGCTGGGAACACCGACAAGGATTAACAATGCTTTAAAAGCAAGATTGCTTTTGATGCGGTCATCTCCATTGCTTTACACAAAACGATGATTAACCCAAGCCTTAGGACTGGCTTTCCATAATCACCGGGAGAAATGCCTTGGAATATCCCTTTAAAGCCTTGGGGTTTTCAGAATGGTAGACAAGCAAAGGTTTAGTTTACAGTCACTGGTGCATTGGAACCAAGCAAAAGAGTTAGTCTGACTTTGGCAGCCTGGTAGCCTGGCATGGATTTCTCCTCTTTGGCAGTGTTCGCTCTGGATGGCATTCTTTTCCCAAAAAAAAAAAAAAGCCCAGTGTCATCAACATTAAAAACTTGTTCACAGAAGCCACCTTCAATGATTCTTGCAAAGGTTACAGGGAAATCACGAGCTGCCTCCTCATTAGCGCTGATGTTATGCAGGTTTACACTTACTTTAAAGTATATAAACCTGCCCATACTTTCACTAAAAGGCCCAGGGGTAAGAATTTCTCCTTGTTCATGTTTTGGTTTTTTTTTTCAGATCAAAGTAAAAACTTCTTGTCTTTACCTGAATTATAAAATGGATTAGATGCCAAAGATTGTCGGATTAGAACCTTTAATTCTTTGTATGGCTCAGGAACCAACGAGAGAGGGAGCTATTTTAGATTTAATTCTTAGTGGAGCACAGGATTTGATGAGAGAGGTAACGATGGTGGGGCCGCTTGGCAATAGTGATCATAACATGATCAAATTTGAATTAATGACTGGAAGGGGGACAGTAAGTAAATCTACAGCTCTAACAACTAAGTTTTCAAAAGGGAAACTTTGATAAAATGAGGAAAATATAGTTGGTAAAAACTGAAAGGTGCAGCTGCAAAGGTGAAAAGTGTACAACATGTGTGAACATTGTTTAAGGTTTAACGGTTTTTATTATTTTCAAACAAAGAACAAACAAACAAGCCAGAGGTGAGTGAGTCTCTGAGCCCACCCCCAGCAGCCAAATACAAACAAAGCCACAGAAAGAACCCCCCAGCCCCCTCCCCCCCCCACCCTAATACAGCATCATCAAGAACTCGGTTACGCATTCAGTCTGTGCAGTCCACACTACTCGCAAGGCACCAAAAACAACAAGGCACCTAGCATTCAAGCATTTAGAAGCAAACTTCGAGTGCGATGGGGAAGCGATTGGATGTAGGGTTGCCACACCGAGAGGAAGCGCCGTCTCGCGGTAGGGGAGTGTCTCGCCATCATGTTCTCCATGTTCATCATTGAGTGGAAGCTGTTCCTCCAGGCCCAGTGAACATTGTTTAAAAATACAATTTTGGAAGTGCAGTCTAGAGGTATTCCACACATTAAACGTGGAAGGAAGGCAAAATAATTACCGGCATGGTTAAAAGGTGAGGTGAAAGGGTTACTTTAGCCAAAAAAAATCCTTCAAAAATTGGAAGAAGGATCCATCTGAAGAAAATAGGAATAAGCATTGTCAAGGTCAGTATAAAACATGGATAAGGGAGGCTAAGAGAGAATTTGAAATGAAGTTGGCCATAGAGGCCAAAACTCATAATAATAACTTTTTAAAATATATCCGAAACAAGAAATCTGTGAGGGAGTCGGTTGGACCGTTAGATGACAGAGGGGTTAAAGGGGCTCTTAGGGAAGTTAAGGCCATTGGAGAAAGACAAAATTAATACTTTGCTTCTGTGTTTACTAATTAGGAGGTTGGGGAGATACCGGATCTGGAGATGGTTTTCAAGGGTGATGAGTCAGATGAACTGAACCAAATCACTGTGAACCTGGAAGATATAGAAGGCCAAATTGACAAACTAAAAAGTAGAAAATCAGGTGAACTGGATGGTATGCATCCCAGGGTTCTGAAGGAACTAAAAAATGAAAATTCAGATCTATTAGTTAAAATTTGTAACCTATCATTAAAATCATCCATTGTACCTGAAGAATGGAGGGTGTCCAATGTAACCCCAATATTTAAAAAGAGCTCCAGGGGTGATCCGGGAAACCATAGACCAGTGAGCCTGACTTCAGTGCTGGGAAAAATAGTGGAATCTATTCTAAAGATCAAAATCACAGAGCAAATAGAAAGACAAGGTTTAATGGAACACAGTCAGCACGGATTTACCTAAGGGAAGTCTTGCCTCACAAATCTGCTTCATTTTTTTGAAGGGGTTAATAAACATGTGGATAAAGGTGAACTGGTAGATGTAGTGTATTTGGATTTTCAGAAGGTGTTTGACAAAGTCCCTCATGAGAGGCTTCTAAGAAAACTAAAATGTCATGGGATAGGAGGCTATGTCCTTTCGTGGATTACAAACTTATTAAAAGACAGGAAACAGAGAGTAGGATTAAATGGTCAATTTTCTCAGTGGAAAAGGGTAAACAGTGGAGTGCCTCAGTGATCTGTAGTTGGATTATGCTTTTCAATATATTTATAAATGATCTGGCAAGGAATATGACAAGTAAGGTAATCAAATTTGCAGATGATACAAAATTAGAAGAGTTACATCACAAGGGTATTGTGATAAATTGCAGGGGAACCTTGCGAGACTGGAAGATTGGTCATCCAAATAGCAAATGAAATTTAATGTGGGCAAGTGCAAGGTGTTGCATATAGGGAAAAATAATCCATGCTGTAGTTACATGATGTTAGGTTCCATATTAGGAGTTACGACCCAGGAAAAAGATCTAGGCATCTGTGCTGCCGCAGTCAAAAAAGCAAACAGAATGTTGGGAATTATTAGGAAGGGAATGGTGAATAAAACGGAAAATGTCATAATGCCTCTGTATCGCTTCATGGTGAGACCATACCTTGAGTACTGTGTGCAGTTCTGGTCACTGCATCTCAAAAAAGATATAGTTGCACTGGAGAAGTTACAGAGAAGGTCGACCAAAATGATAAAGGGGATGGAACAGCTCCCCTATGAGGAAAGGCTGAAGAGGTTAGGGCTGTTCAGCTTGGAGAAGAGATGGCTGAGGGGGGATATGATAGAGGTCTAGAACGGGTATACATGAATCGGTTATTTACTCTTTTGGATATTAAGGACTACAGGACATGATGTTAGCACGTAGCACATTTAAAACTATTCAGAGAAAATTCTTTTCACTCAGCGCACAATTAAGCTCTGGAATTTGTTGCCAGAGGATGTGGTTAGTGCAGTTAGTGTAGCTGGGTGTAAAAAAGGTTTGGATAAGTTCTTGGAGGTGAAGTCCATTAACTGCTATTAATCAAGTTGACTTAGAAAATAGCCACTGCTATTACTAGCAACGGTAACATGGAATAGACTTAGTTTTTGGGTACTTGCCAGGTTCTTGTGGCCTGGAAAGGCCAGTGTTGGAATCAGGTTGCTGGGCTTGATGGACCCTGGTCTGCTCCAGTATGGCAATTTCTTATCTTATGTTCTTATAAAAAGCTTGGCTCCTTCTCCCAGTAAACACACTATGGGACTCCTAATCCTGTTTCTCTAACTTGCATAATGGGAGAAAAGAAAATGCAGACATTTTGCTTACCATAAACTAAATCCACTTAATAAACTCCTGGATTAAAAACATAGGGAATTTACCAAATGCTACCTAACTCCACCTAGCAGTTAATGAACTGTTTGGTTGTTTTGCTGTTATTTGCATAACAATTTAACTTTCTGTTGGGCTCTTCCTCTTTTAATGCATTTGACAGCAAGTGCGATAAAAGGAATAATAGGCTTACACAGGGTAATAGGCTTAAGGAGCACATTATTCATGTCAAGGACAAGCAATTAAGCCTGGCCTCGCACATCATAATTAGATTTTTGTTGATGAGCTCATCAGTAATATGTGGAGTTTAAGAGCTTATTCCAGCCAAGACTCTTGCACTGGTCCTGGGCCCTTGCCCTGTGTCCATCTCTGGGCACAGGGCAAGGAGAGCCCGGTCACTGCTGGATGCTGTCCCGGGTGTGCTCCTGCCATGGCGAGAGCCCTACACAGGGTGCCTGCTAAGAATTATTAGATTATTAATTTCACTAACTGTTGCGCTCTGAAACAGAAGGGGGCTTAACGGGACTGCAAAAAGACGGGTGTGGTGCAGCGATGCAGCTCTGCCAATGCACCTCTGCCGCATCCCTGAGCTACCCCAGGACGGAGGAGCCCTTACGTGTCTGAAAGGGTTAACTGCAGTTATAAGACGAGAAATTGGAGTGCAGGAACAGAATCCAGGCTAAATTATGCAGTTAACCCTTTCAGACTTGTAAGGATTCCTACACCCTCCATCCCCCCCCCCCCAGCACACACACACACACACAGCTCTGCCAGTGGACCTGAGGCTGCTTGAGATGCGCCTCCAGGGATTCGGTGGGCTGCACTCACGCTGTGTATTTCCCTGCTCGTGTTCTTTATTTCTCTCTGCCTGTTTGTAGTGCCAGAGCTGGACTGTTTCCAACTCTGACAGACTCAATTAGCACCTTTGATTCTGCAGGTATGAAAAAGCATCAGTAAGGGAAGATACATAAATATTAATAGTGGCAAGCATTTGTGCTTGTTGAAGTACTTTTACTAAACAGCTTGCGAGCTAGTAAGAATGCAGCGGAGATGGTAATCAGTCGGGAGTGTGGATGTTGCTCTGGAAGGGGGAGGCAGGCTTTGATGAGAAGAGCTGGAATTACTCTTCAGCTAAGGCAGCTCGCATTGGCGTCCAATTAGGTTAAGAATACAATTAGGGAGGATAACTTTCCAAACTACTTGCATGTGCCTATACACACATTCATATGGGGGCATGGTAATTTACTTTACCACCTATGCGCAGACTACAAAATACGAGTACACATGCGCACAAGGATGCTTGTGTATGCAAAACCGCGAATCGCACAAGTTCGGATTTATCTGGAAAAGTAGTGGCACTTATCCAGATAAGCGGAGGCGGCTTGGCCTATCGAGGGATCGGGCGTCCCCCGGTGGGCCGGTCGCGGCCATGACGGAGCTGCGCTTGGCACTTTGAACTTTAAAGGGATACACAAATAGACTTTACTAACATTATTCATACTCATTTACGCGCGCAAGTCAGGGATTTTTTTTTTTTTAACATGCATGCAACAATGAAATAACCAGTGTTACCAATTAGTCTACCAGTCCACCCAGTCCATCTGCAGCTTGTGAAGATCCTCCTGGCTCTTCAGCCTAAAGTCTTCCCCATTTCACCCAGACCCTCCACCCAGTCATTTTCTCACTTTTAAGATGTTTACAATCACTTACACCAGATACTGAGCAGGAGTAAATATAAGCAAATATAAAAAACTTGTGCGCGTCACTTTGGCAGGATGTAAAACAGCAACTTATGGGTGTAAATGTTGGCTCCTCCCCAGAACGGCCCTGGCCCGCCCCTTTTGTACGTACATAAATTAACTTGCGGTCCCCACTGTACGTGCGTATGTTGCGGTTGTTAAAATACCATATACTTGTGCGTGTGCCATTTTACGTGCGCACGTGCTATTTTATACACGCGCATCTTTGAAAATTCACCTTTATGCATAAAACGATATACTCCGAAGAGGTTCCTTGTCTATCCAAGTTAGTAACTCCTCACATGCGGATGCGATTCTCATCGCTGTCCTTTCCGGCTAAGCTGTTTTGAATCAACTAAATGAATTCACTGAAGACCATGAAATCCTGGACCTACATCAATTTGGGTTCAGGAACCCATTGAGCGCTGAAATTCTCATAATTTCATTGTTGGGAGTCCTTCAGGAGAGGCTTAGATGCCGGGCATGGCTCTACCAACCCTCCCAAGCGTTGAGATCTCCTTTTCTGTAGCAGTACCTGCCTGTTGGAACTCTTGTCAGAAGGATTATTACGATTATTGAACTGCACCAAATCATTTAAGGCAGCACTTAAAACTTTTCTTTTCCAACAAGCCTATTCTTCCATCTAAGAATGTCTGACATTAGAGTGCAGTTAAGCTTTTTACCTGAGATATACTTGGATTTAGGAACTTCGCCTTTGAGGATACATGTTTATATGTTTTATTTTTTTAAGCGTGTTGAAAAACACATCGCCTAGTTCACTGTGTATAGGCAATTTTATAAATCAGGGTCACGCAGAAGTGACGCATATGTGTGCATGCATGAGTAAAAAAAAAAAAAGGGGCGGAGTCGTTAATGCCGTAACTCCATATTTTAAAACCGGAGTCCGCAGCGTGCACCGACTTGTTAGCCACGTAACTTTATTGCTGCTCCTGATGAGGAGCACGTTTGCAGATCTCATGTTTCGGGGCTTACATGACAGGGTGAGAGGTGGGGTCAACGGGGGGGGCCCTGCAGGATGAAGAACTAGAGGGGTCTGGATGATCCAGAGATTGACTGGACAAACCGGTGGGCTAATTGGAAAAAGTAGGACTGCCCCTCTCGTGAGCAGGTTTTAAAATCTGCTTCCACACGCTCGAACGTTAGTCAGCAAAGCCCTAAGGGAGATATGCGATGTAAGTTTGCTCGAGTAACTTCTTAAAATCAGGAGCATGCTTACGTGAGGTGGGCGTATTTTAAATCATGCGCATGATTTAAAATGCAAACATATCTCCGCTCGTGCGCCGATACGTGTGTGTGTATCAGAGACCCTCTGGAGGCAATTTTCAAAAGCATTTGCATGCTTAAAATTGGGTTTTACATGTCTGATGCACTTTATCCGAGTAAGTGGGCTTTTGAATATTGCTACAATATTTGCCATTGAGTTGGCCACAGGATTTCCATGTGGGTATATGACTTTTGAAAATTGCTATAATATTAGTTACATTTACACGTGTGCATCCTTTTGAAAATTACCCCCTCTGGTCTAGGGTCCTAAGAAGCACTGTAGGAGCAGATCCATGAGAGGAGGAGGGCGATGCATCAGTACAGTCAAGGGAGAGAACAAGGAAGAGTCAAAAATGGCAACACACCGAGGTCAGAAAAACAAGCGTTAGCCTCCTTGGTGTCCAAAAGTGTTAAAAGCATAGCGCCTCCTCACCTCCAGCACCAAAAAAACGTGCGAGGGGAGTTCAGCCTCCCGCAGTGCCCAACCCTCGCTCTCTCTCCTGTACTCATCCTCTTTATGGTTACTACGTTTAGTTGTATTATATTAATTTTTTATGCCTATTAATGAAACTACACAACCTCCCCGCTATCCCTCACAGTTCACATTAATGTAATAAACTATCCCATGCTGGTTGGCTGGAAGAGGAGAAAAGTTGCAGCAGAAATCAGAAGCGACAGCCTGCTTCGCTGTGACAGTGAGAGGGAGCAGGCAAGCGACTGTCACACGCCCAGGCTGCGAGAAGGGCCGTCTGCAAAGCTCGTTGTTGGGCCTGTGAAGCCCTGAGCACCAGCCATGGGAGGCAGCAGGCCCTGCACGCTAACGCAAGATAAGCTTGATGACTGTGGGAGGCTTTATTAGCAGGCAAAAGTCGTTCGGCAATGGGAAGGCACGAAGTCAGCATGAGGAGGAGATCGGCAGCCCCGAGAGCAGTGCGGATCCTGGAGGTAAAACCTTAGTTCAGGGGGGAGGAAAGTCAGGCCTGGGCGCTTCATGGCATTAATGAGCTCGCCAGAGCTCCTCGAGCGCCAGCTTGCACCAGGGGCTTGGAAGCCTGTTGCCAAAGTGCTCCTTGTGGCGTTTCAGCTGATTCCATCCATGTCAGAAATTGCAGTGAAATATAAAAACGCCCTTGAAGATCCATTAGAAGATAAAAGATGTTTCTTCTCCCCCTTATTCTTATAACTTAGCCTAGGACAACTCTGCATGTCATAAGGACATTCTAGGAGATCTGTTGAACTGCATTATAAATCAATAGTTCGACAGTTCTTTTAGTTGCTTCAATTAGTCATTATTAAGTTAAGGAAACCCTACAAGTCTGTGCACTGGTAAAGCTGCACTTAGGGGAGAGGAGGCTCCTTAATGAAATAGCAGAGGTCCTGCGGGACAGGAACATGGTGGATTTACAGAGGTGTGTGTGTGTGTGTGTGCTGCATACTGGAATAGGGGGTAATGCACTGCAGAACTGAGGAGCAATGTACAGCTGTCCTTGGGGTGCTCAGTTCCGTTCTGGAGCATCTCATGCTCTTCCAGGAGTGAGGTGCATTGGCAGAGCTATGGGGTCAGAGTCCTACGATGCAGGGGGTGTTGCAAGGCAGTAATATTGGTAGAGATGTGTGTGTGTGTGTATATGTGTGTGTCTGTCTTGAAATAGCGGGAAGTTCTGCAGTGCAGATGTGAAAAATATTGGTAGATCTGTGGTGGGGGAGGGATTTGATACTGGAACAGATTCTACTGTGAAGGTTAAAACTAGGGTGCATTGTGTGGGAAGGGAGAGGCAGAGAAGGGGTTTCTCAGTGCCAGAAAAGTAGGCGGTATGGATGGTCAGGATTGTGCTGCACGGGCAGAACTAGGGCCTGCGGTGAGGTCAAATATTAACAATGGCTGGCATTTCTGAGGGGGAGAGAATAAACATCTCTTGCTGAGTACCTTCACTTGGTTGATTTCGTTATCCAACATCTAGATCAAATCTCAGCAAATCTCACTAAAGAAGGAAGAAAAAAGAAAAATTCATATTCATACCGGCCGCTTGCTGCTCAGGATAAAAGGTGCCCACCCTTAGCCTCAGCATAGTGGTAGTGATAGCTCAGACCCTTCAGGTGAAGATAAAACCCATGGCGAATGAGTTCATGGATCCCCTGCAGCGGGAAATAGACCACAGAAATGAAGGAAACATTTTAAGAGGATGAGATACAGTTATATGGACTCCTGAAGATAAAAAGGAGATAATGTAGTGTTGCTTTTATGCTCCAAACCCTATATTTAATTCAAGTGGTTTTTTAAAAGCAAGTGCACAAAAAACTGGAAGAAACAAGGCAAACAAACAGAGGAAACGTTGCAAAAAGCAACTGACACAAATTTAAGCTCTCTAATTGGAAAAATCAAAACAAAAAAAGCACAAGAGTGGTAAACCACCTTAGAACAATTGAGAACTGATAAAGAAGGAGAGAAAAAAGGAGATTTGGAGAGAAGCGCCAGAAGATAGGCACTAGAAGAGCCAAGGAGTCCCAGAAGGAAGGTGCTGGGAGGAAGCAAGGAGTGAAATACCAGCGAATGATAACCGAGTGAGAGACAGGAGGCCAAGGGTAACATAAGATAAACCAGGAAGCAGAGTGAGGAGGGACCAGGAAACGAGGAGCTGGCGGCTGAGCTCCTGGTCTATGTGTGGAGACAGATGTGTATGCAGATGGTCTAAGAGAGAAAGTTAAACCTGATACCCAAAGTAAAAAAAAAAGCAAAAAAGCATGATAACAACACTCTAAGCTGCATAAAGGGACCACTTATCATGGCAAAGAAATAAAAGATGCAATATTCAGCACCAAAAATCATGACCGAGAGAGTCCTCCTTGGGAAAAAAAAACAAAAACAAAGTAGAAAGAAATGTAATCACTGCCTGCAGAGGCGCCATTGGTAGGCGAGTACCTCAAAGGACATAACGCATTTACATTAACATTTATTAAATGCCTAAATAAATTATAAATAAATACATGCAACTGGTCTAAGTGATGTACATGTGAAACATTCAAATCCAAAAATGTTACACTAAAGTAAAATAAATGATAACATAAGATTAAACATGTTCCTTAAGATCAATCAAATGCCTACAGGACAATCTTATATGGTTATAATAGTTTTATTTCCTTGTAAACCGAGGTGATATGTATTTTATACAGGAACCCCAGTATATAAAACTAACAAATAAATAAATAAATAAATAAATAAATAAGGAAAACAAAAAAAAAACTGTTAAATCACTTGAGTTCAACAACACCTGGAAGGATGGACTCTAACTTGTTACAGCAAGCACGGTTCTTATTGGTAAGCCTGCCTAAAATGAAATGTCTTGAGGACCCCCCTGAATATCTTTAATCACTCAGCCACAGTTCCATCGAAAAGGTCTTCCATACAGCAGGAGCCGCCACTCTCTGGTCATAGCAAGGCCAGCACACTTGACAGAAGGGACACAGAGTAAGCCTCGCTGTGAAGACTTTAGCAGACAAGACGGCTGATGCAATCTGAGAAGAGAACTGGGCCATGGGCGGGTCCCAGAATTAATCAATTTAAAAACAGTCATTCCTATTTTACAATCCACTCGTCTGGGGTGCCAATGTAAACTCATGAGCGTGAGAGAAATATGCTCATAGTGTTTCACACCAGAAATGAGGCTGCACAGAAACATCCAAAAACACCAAGCTGAATTATGGTGCACAAACAGAAGAAGGCCTTAAATTCATATAGTGCAAGAACAGATTGAAAATAACTGCAGAGATACGAAGAAAACAGAAACGAGAGACATCAAACATTCAGACAGAACCCAAAGCAATTCTACAGGGAACTGGAAAAAACATTAGTGCAGTTAAAATACCACAGACCAAAGCTTGAAAAAGAAAAGTTCTGGAATAATTTAGAGCTTAACAGAAGGACAGAATGGCTACCCAGTGTGCAAAAGAACATGGAAAAGGCAAACAGCAAGTCTATGGAATGGCCTGAAGTAACAATTAAAGAGCTGGAAACCACGGTAAGAAGATCCACGCTTTGGGAGAGCCCTAGACCTGAGGGCGTGTCCAACTTTTTGGCTCAAAACATTTATCATCCCTCCAACAAGATATGGCAAATTGTAAAACATTACGTGATCAGACAGCCAGAACTGGTATCATGGTATCTCAGTATCTTAGAGATTGATATTCTGGTTAGCCGGATAAATTGTAGGTGGGCAATGGGCAGATTAGGGCAGTGCTACTGAGCCGAATAAGACTTATTCATCTAAGTAGTGATTTCTACAGTGATATTCAGCATAGCTGCTGAATATCCCATCTAAGGGGGTCATTTATCAAAATGCGGTAAGTACCGCTTGCGATAGCAAAAGAGGTGTGTTTTATGCTAATATAGGATTTATCGCAATTTGCGCGAAGAGCTAAATTAGTGCAAATTGCGATACCATTTCAGATTCTGTATTTCAACCAAGCTAGGTGGAGAGAACCTTGCCCAAATCTCATCTTGGAGGGAGTTTCCTCACTCCGAAGGCCAGCAAATCTTCACAAGAGACCACTGTTCTGTTCGTAGGTGTCACGTAGCATGTCAAAGTGGCCCCTAACCCCCTACACACTTACCTAATCCCCACCTCGAGTTACTAGGTGGGCCTACCCTAGGGATACAAATACCTGCCTATGGGCCATGCTATTATGGCCAGTCTCTCTCTCTCTCTCTCTCTCTCTCTCTCTCAGCCTTCAAATTGTCTGAATTAAGCCTTACAGGACACATTGCAAATGGTGATGTGACCGCACAGCCTAATGCAATAGCTCTTCGCAGGCAGGCTAACCCAGCCCACACTCCACCTATTTTTGGAATTTGCATCGCACCATACGATATGGTGAGATCGCATGCGGTAAACACGTTTTTGCATGCGTTAAGGGCTTATCGCATGCGAAAACGCCTTACCGCATTTTGATAAATGACCCTCTCAGTTAGTTGAATATGTCTACCTGGGTAAGAATGGATATTATCTGAATATTGACCCCATAATGGCTAAAAACAGGAAGAACAGACCCAAGTAACGTCACCAAAACTTGCCAACCAATGACGTGCCTACAATCTACATGCATATAAAATGTTCGATCACACATAGACTCTAATAACATCATGGTGACAGAACAGAAGGACAACAGAAGAGAAGTATATAGAATCAAAGATCAGTTGATGCTGAATAAAACCCATCATGGCCAGCTGTAAACTAAAGAAATAAATACCTCGGTATAGCCTAGACTGACTATTCAAAAAAAAAAAAAAAGCTTTCGATAGCATTTCACAGCCTTACAAGTGAATTTTTAAAGGAGATACGCATGAAATGTAACATACCACTGTAGCAATTTTCAAAAGCCATTTACCTGCATTAAGTGCACTTAAAGGTAAATTTTAAAACTGCGGTTCCCAGCGAGCACACATGGATGCAACGATTTTGTAACATGTGCACATCGACGTGTGCATGTCATAAAATCCGCTACCCACACGCACATGTGGGCCTGACTCGCACGCGTAAGGGGGGTAAATTTTGTAACAAACACGCAGTGACACCTAATGGCGCTGTTCAGGCCTGCCCATTCACCACCTCTGGCCTGCCCCTTTTTGGTTAGCCGGTTCTTCGGCATGTACTGGGAGATTCGCGCATGTACGGCTTTTAAAATTGGGCCGTTAATGCAGATAAAACCTATCGAGAGTTTAATGGCATATATTGTAGCAATTTTCAAAAGCACACCTACACCGCCAAAGTGCATTTACACATGTAAAACCCAATTTTAAGTGTGTAAATCCTTTTGAAAATCAGGCCCTTAGATAATAAATTGCTTTGAAATGTACCATGTAAACCCTGGATTGATCAAGCACATCAAGTTTATCATGAAAATATGGCAGACTATATACCATCTGAATTATGCAGATGGACAAAATGCCATTTCAAACATCAAGATATAGCGAGGAAAATTTCAGGGACTCCCTGTGACTCCTTTCTTAAAGGGTGATTAATTTTTCCTTAATCCTAGAAACACTAATGATCCACAGAGAACATCACAACTCCTATTTGTAGATATAACTTGAAGCTTTACAGCTCCTGTGATCGCCCCTTGGCAAAATTTGTGAAGAGCTTCTCAGATGACATTTTGTTTATTTCAAAAATCTACAACTCTAGGCAGGGCATAAAAATACATACACAATAAAACCGAACAAATAATTAACACATCAAAACAAGCCAGACAGACAGTACAGTCCCCTCAAAATCAATAGCACTAACAATGAAACTGCTCTATTCTATCCCATAAATAGGAGCCTCGAATATACTGTCACATTAAATAATGATACCATGAACAAAGGCCTAATGTCATCTCATTCCATTGTTTGTTAATTCAATATTTCATAAAAAACAAAGGACGTCCTTGTCAAAACGATTTACTTGCATAAATAGGCTTTTGAAAATTGCTGCTTTTACACGTGTAACTCTTTTGAAAATTCACTCCAAAATTTTTTAATGGTTTCTGAACGTACGAATACAAATCTCAGACCTTAATTCTTATGGAAGAGAATTCCTTTTACGGTAGCAGACCCGATATGATGGACTTAGCTCGTGTCTCTGGCAAATGTAATAAAACGCCAGCAAATTGTGGCCAGCTGATCTTAACATGTGAGGAGGTCTTTAAATTTTTAGCACTGTGTTAATGCACATTGACTCATCACCGCTCAAGACTTTATGACTAGAATAAATGTGCTAAGGTGATCTTCCTTAAAGGAAAACTAAACAAAATAGGAAACATCTCTTTGATTGAAGATAAAACATAAAAGAACTAGGAGCAGAGGCAGGTGCAACAATCCAGTACAAGTTACCGAGCGAAAAGAACAGCAAAGAATACTTCAGGAGACTGAAACAGATATTGAAAAATGCATAGCACAGAATAAAAACCAAGCTGTCTACAACAAAACTGCACCAGCCAGCCCTGAGACCAGGCTATTCTGTTGACGTTAAACTTGGTGCAGGACTCTAGGCCACCCAGCGCCATTTTTAAAGAGACGTTGATGGGCAGATTGCTCCAATCCCTTTCCAGGATGAAGACCCCAGGGACGGATTGGCCTATCGGGGGATCGGGCATCCCCCGGTGGGCCATTTGCTCCAGTCATGTGGTCTGCCGTGCATGGCCGTGTCAGAGCCGCTCTCGGCAGACCACATGATGTGTCCTGGGCCGGCCTAGGTGGCGAATACCCGGGCCGATCCGACATTGTGAATCCGCCGCTGGAAGACCCCCATGGAAGGGGTAAGTAAAAGCCAGAGGGAGGCCCTGGCTTATTTGTGGAGTTTGAGGGGAGAGGGCTCAGCCCAGGGTGGGGGTAGGAGGTGGTAGAGGGGCCTACAGAGGGTCTGGGGAGGTTCCTCTTTAAAAACATTTCTTTGGAAAACAAAAATATCCAAAAGCTTTAGGATTTAGGCAAATCTGTTTTCAGTTCCTTCCATTCAGAATAAGTCAAAACTTGACTTTTTTTCTTCCAACAAATGCATTTGTTTAAAACAAATAGCATCATTGTACCAGAAAAACACTGGGATCATGGCCCAGACATAATTTTAGAGGATGAATAAGTTGTAATTAACTGGAGCATTCCCATTACAACTGATTAAAAAGCTTGATCAAGAAAAGCAGACATTGTGGTAAAGAAGAAAAACACAAGAACAGTATTGTTAAGTGAAGTGTCAGAACTAAGAGATTATGCTCTAATGTATGGAGAAGGAAAAGATCTTTAAGTATCAAGAAATGCAATCAGAGATCAAGAAAATATGGAAGAAAGAAACAGGCATAATCCCAATTGTATTGAGTGCCACTGGCCTGATTAAAAAGAACTTCTAAGCACACCTTGATATGTTTGATTTTGGCACAATCCAAGTATTAAGAAAGGCATTAGCAGTAAATTTGCGAGATTGCGATCATACCCAACATATTCTGGTCTATGAGTAAGGCTCACTCTTCGTGAGCGACACTGCAGAAGGGATAGAATGTAAAGTTTGTCTTATTTGTAGATAATACTAAGATCTGCAACAGAGTGGACATGCCTGAAGGAGCAGAGAGAATGAAAAGTGATTTAAGAAAGCTGGAAGAATGGTTGAAGATTTGGCAGCTGGGATTCAATGCCAAGAAGTGTAGAGTCATGAATCTGGGATGCGGTAATCCAAAAGAGCTGTATATGAGAGGTGGTGAAAGACTGATGCACTTGGACCAAGAGATGGATCTTGGGGTGATAGTGTCTGGGGATCTGAAGGTGGCAAAGCAATGTAACAAGGCCAGAAGAATGCTGGGCTGCATAGAGAGAGGAATAACCCGTAAGAAAAAGGAGCTGAAAATTTCCTTTGTACAGGTCCTTGGTGAGTCCTCCCCTGGAGTACTATATTCAGTTCTGGAGACCGTATCTCAAAATGTATGGAGGCGGTCCAGAAAAGGGCAACCAAAATGATGTGGGGTCTGTATTGGAAGACCTATGAGAAGAGGCTGAAGGATATGAATATGTATATCCTGGAAGACAGAAGGTGTAGGGGAGATATGATGCAGACCTTCAGATACCTAAAAGGTTTCAATGATGTATGGAATTCAAACCTTATCCGTTGGAAGAAAACAATAGAACTAGGGGTCACGAAATGAAACTCCAGGGGGGATGAGTCAGAACCAATGTCAGGAAATATTTCTTCATGGAGAGGGTGATGGAGGCCTAGAATGCCGTTCTGAAGGAGGTGGTGAAGAAGAAAACAGTCAAAGAATGTAAAGGGGCATGGGATAAACACTGCGGATCTCTAAAGGCTAGAGGATGGAAATGAGATAAGCATGCGGGGGAGGTAACTTGCTGGGATGGCGGTTACCACCTTTAGCAGAAGGCATGGAAATTACTACCCTTAATCAATATGCTTTAATGCAACTGCAATGTTGCTCCCTGCTTAGAAGGCAGGGTGAAAAGAGGAATTGGATTCAGACAACAACTGAGGGCCCCGACTTCCATGGTCTGGGATACTGTTAGGCAGACATAAGGGAAAAAGCACAGGACTGCTTCTACGGCCAAGTCCTAAAGGAAACAAGGAAAGCATGTATGGCGGTAACTTGCTGGTGTGGCAGTTACTACCCTTAACCAATAAGCCTTGATACATTTGATGCAACTCCAACTTTGCTCTTTACTTCAACGGCAGGGGAGAAGAGGAATTGGATTTAGGCAGCAACCATCGAAGGCCCCGACTTTTACGGGCTGCAGAACTGATGAGCATGGGGGAAACCCGCAAAGAGAAACAGTTATTACCCTTAACAGAAGCTTGGGATTACCACCCTTAACCAATAAGCTTTGATGCTTTTGATACAACTGCAACATCGCTCTCTGCTTCAAAGGGGGTGGGGGATGGAAGGAAAGAGAAATTTGGATTCAGAGACAGCCAACACGAGCCATGACTTTTTTACAGTCTGGGGTACTGATGCTCATACATTAAGGAAAAAACCACAGGATTGCTTCTATTGCCAATTCCATAAGCAAAGCACGTCAAGCAAAAATGACCGATACATGGGGGTAACCTGCATGGTGCGGCAGATACTACCATGGGAAGCTTGCTGGGCAGACCGTGTGGACCACTGGTCCTTTTCTGCCGTCATTTCTATGTTTCTATGGTATGTGCAAAACTAATGCTATAAATCAACAACTATACTAGAATGGAATATTTTTTATTTTATTTATTTGTTATATGCACAAAAAATATCCAACGTATAAATTAGTTTCAAAGACAGCCCTCAATTTTTGAAAAATTAGATCATATTTGGAATCTGTTTATTTAGCAAAGATTTGCTAGCAAAACAGTTCACCAATATAATCATGGGTCTCTGGAAGATTTTGTTGTTGTTTCTTATTTTATTATCACACAGAATACTTATCAATAATTTATAGATGCCCAACATAATTCATGTCAAAATCTCTGCTTCGGGAAAAATGATAACAGAGCTTCCATCCCTACTGTTATCATCCAGGTATCAATGGGCAAAACTAACCCATTTGAAGAGACTATCCTGAGGTCCTAAAATAATAGGTAGGTGCTATAGGGTAGTCTCCATGTCCTTATAGCCACACTTTCTTGATGCCACCTTTCCATCTCCACCATCAGGGAAGAAACAGTGATTATATCTAGGGATAGAAGAAACAAGATCGGTATATGGAAACCTTTTATTCTACTATATCTAGGGATATACATTCCAATGATCCAAATGTGAGATTTTGATTTGAATGAGTCAATGTTTTGTTTGGGTCATCCAAACTAAATGGGTGCAGTCCCCTGAAAAAAATCAGAATCCTTTTCAACTCATTCAATTTGGTCCCATTAAAGTTTATGGGGAAAGCAAAACAAGACAGAACAGACTTGGTTGAGGATAGGACAAAGAAGGAGCAGAACTAATCATATTTTAGCACTTTTTCAATCAGCTTATTTTAACTGGCAGCTTCATAGATTGCCTTCATCATTTTTTTAGGCAAAGATTAAACTAAAAGTACTTTGAGTAGCTGTGACAATCTCAATCACTTTCTCTGGGTCTCAGAAAGAGAATGCAGAGATTTTGAAGCTCCTTGCTTCAAAGTTCCAGCATTAAAGAAAAGATTAGGAAAAAAGTTTTGGATTTAGAGGAGAAAGCAAGGTGCACTCTTACAGTCATTGTGTCCTAGTTGTGCTGCTAGCAGCAAGAGAAATTGTAATCTGTCAGAGGGCTAGAGTGTAATTATATATCAAAAGGGTAAGAGTCCACTTTTCTACATCAAACAAGCAAGCAGCATGAATCAGTGTCTATAAGAAACATATAGAGATTAATTTTATCTTGCAGCATGTGCAGAGTGGCTAGTGCCTGTGATGGGGCAGTTGATTTCTTTATGTAAATGTCAGTGACTCTTGCACTAAATTCTTTAACAAGCAAGCCTTGGGGTGTTGATACCACACTATGCTTGCCACCAAACCTCTCACTCTATGCCTTGGGGGTCTTCATGCCACTCTTCTTCCTGCCCTACCCCTCACACATTGGTGGATTTTAAAAACCCTACGTATAGCAAATCCAGGAGATATGTGTGTCTTGTGCCAGCATGCACCAAGCGGATTTTAAGAAATGCCCATATACATGCATATTTCCCAGTATGTGTACAAATAAAGTTCAAAAAAGGGGCAGGGCGGGGCGGATGCATGTCAGGGAAGGCCAAGAGATGCATGTGTAAATACTTATGTGCACGAGCGCGTGCCAGGGATTCCCACCGCATAACTTTACTTCTGCTATTGCTGGCTTGTAAGTCAAAAAATAGAAAAATCAGGGCTAGTCAGGGGGGGTTAAGCGTCGTGTCTAACAGGGGAGAAGGGAGCATTTAAAACTAGGGGGTTAGGAAGTCCTATCCTACACTGGATGAACTGGGAAAAGGGTAATTAGCCTTGACGCGCATCCCTTATAAAATTCACCCCATTAACGCGGTAGACGCGGCATTTGTGTGCACGCGCGTGCGTCTATATAAAATTGAGCGCACGTGTACAGCCGATTTTATAACACGCGCCCATATGTGCGCGTATGTTATAAAACGGCCGGGTCCATCGGCACAAGTCGGCATACGTGCGCACGTGTGCACCCGCGCATGGGTCTTAAAATTCACCTCTCAGTGTTCTGGGGTCTTTATGTCACTGTACTTCCTGCCACAGCTCTCACACTATGCCTTGGAGTGTTCATACCCCCTGCTGGTGCCTTTCCCTCTCTTTTGGTGCCGTGGGCTCTTCATGCCACTCTTGGTGTCCTGCGGCGCTGCTGCCTCCACTTCTGATACTTGCCAACAAGTTTTAATAAAACTTGGAAGAAAAACCCCAAAGTTAGATCAAAAAATAGGATGCATTGCGTCCCCCATTGGCTTTCAGGAAAATCGATGACCCGAATGACATGAACGAGCTTCTGATCCAAACTGAAAGAACAGAACAAAACAGGAAACTGAACTGAAAATATTTGGTGGACATCCTTACTTTCATCATGCTGCGCAGTTGCCTCAAACACAGAAAGCCTTTATAATGATAAATCATTCTTTTTACAGTTAATTACAAGCTTGGAGTGTCCTGTAATATCTTCCTTTGCTTTGCCCTTTGGCAGTGTCCTACTCAGGGCAGGGCCTCTTTGTAACCCTCTTTACTCTCTCTCTCTGCATTGCACTGCTGTTAAGCCTACACATTTTAATAAGCAGCTGATGCAGAGAACCTTGTATCTGGAAACCAGCTACATCAGAAGGAATTTTAATAGGATTTACTCTAATTGAAAGGCAAAGGTTTAATAAACACAAATGTGATGCCAATTTGTAGCTTTTGCATAATTTATATAAATGATAATTTCTGTAAGATGAGCGCAAGACAAGAGCAGCTTTTCCTCTGAAGAGCAGACAAGAGCATGAGTTAGGGAAGCTACCAAGTTTAGGATCAGCACTCTGAAAATCATGTGACAGCATCCACCAACCAGGAATTACCAATCACCAAGATATGTCTGCCAGAATTCCTCTTGGTTGGCGGCTGGACTATTGGTGAAATCTCATATGAGAACACTCTACCTGGGATGAATTTTCAAGAGTTACGCATGTAAAATTCAGCATTTATGGACCTGATTTTCAAAATCATTTCCACACATTATTAAAATTGGATTTTACGTGTATAAATGCATATTACCCATGAAAGTGGGCTTTTTGAAAATTGCTACAATTTATGCCACTGAATTATCAATAGGTTTTATCCACATTAAGTGGTAAATGGCTTTTGAAAATTGCTACGAAAGTATGTTACATTTACATGCATAACTCCTTTGAAAATTCTCCTATAGGTGCACAAATAGTATCTACTCGCGTACATGCTATTTTACAAACATCAAAATACACTCGTATTTTGCTTTCGCACGCTCATATACGTATATAAAAAGGAGGCAGTCTAGGATTTTCGCATGTAGGTTATTTTAAAAGACATTTACGCATGAAGATTTGCCAACTTACGTGCGTAACTTTACACCTGCTAATTATCTTGCATTAATGATATCAAACGTGTTTATGGTGTACTAATGGCTGGGTGGGAGAACCGGGGGGGGGGGGGGGGGTCTCAATGACTTGGAGAAGGGCTGGGCGAACTGGTGGTCATTTCAATTATGTGGACATGTTTTAAAATCTACTAATTTACATGAGTAAGTCCTACTTTAAATCCACGTGTAAAATAGGAGGTTAATTTTCAGCTGCTGTGCGCCTCGGCTAGTTAGCCGGGTAAACATATCCAGCTATCTTAAAGTTATCCGGTTATGTCTAACCCCTATCTTTAGGTCAGCCCGAAGGGCCGACCAGAGTTAGCTGCATAGGTTAAGTGGCTACCTCCAAATATCGGAGTTAGGTACATAATTTATAAAGCTAACTCTGCTCTGCCCAGATACACCTCCCACCGGCCACCGGAATGCCTCCAACTCGTTATCTGCCTAGAATTTGGACACATGCCGTGATGAATATCGCCGGGGAACCATTGCAGACGGATAACTTTTCAGTTATCCATTTAAGTGGCTTCCGAATATTGACCTCAACATTTTTAAAAATAGATAGGCAACGTGTGTGCATTCAGGGCCGGATTTTAAAAGGGTTACGCATATGCCGGGCCTATTTTCAAAAGGCCCGGCGACGCGCATAAAGCCCCAGGACGCTTGTAAGTCCCGGGGCTTTACTAAAGGGGCGGGGGAAGTGGGCGGGGTTAGAAACTCCAGGCACAGCGGCCATTTGCCGCTGTGCTTGGGATCGTGCGCCGGCAGTTGGCTGGCGCACACAACCTGCGCCTGCCTCAAAAGGTAAATTAAAAAATTTGGGGGGCGGGGGGGAAGGGAAGTTCCCTTCCAGGCCGCTCCAATTTCGGACCCCAGATTTTATAACGTGTAACAGGTAGTGCACGCACATGTAGGCTGCAGGAGCTTCTTTTAAAATCTACCCCTCAATGCATTAAATGAAAGCCTACATACGCTCATCTGTTGCAAGGTAAAAGTACGCGTGTTTTATAATATGTGCATATCTGATCCGCTTGGATTATAAAATACTATTGCAAATGTGCGGGTGGCCATCTACGCCCATAAGTGCGCTGCTGCACGCAGTTGTTTGAAAGTTATCCTCCTGCCTTGGAGATTAAGTTAATCTGTGGCTCGTACAAACTTATTGCCTTAAGGAGAGCGTGACTTGGGTTATATTGTCAAAGAGCAAAAGCCGATGAATGGCTTTTACTGACATTGAAAACGGGACCAAGCTGAGATAAATACTTAAGTGCACTATTAATTGAAAGGGGAGCTCTCTTAAGGGCTTTACCAGCAGGCAAGAAGAAAGACGACAGGCATTGTACTCGCTGGCTGACTTTTGCTGCCGGGCCTGCTCTTCTTCTTCTTCCTCCTCCTTTTAACCCCCCCTCTGCTGAACTGAACAAGGAGGTAAGGCAGCTTTGCAACCACTTCCATGCCAGTTGACTGAAAAAGTAACTTTCTTTTGGTATTTTAAAGGCAAACGCTCTGCCCGCTAGCGGGACGCTAGTGCTACCCTGACCCATCGAGATTGCTGATGTGTCGTGTGGGCTTCTCTCTCTCTCTCTGTGCCTGGGTTACTACTGCTTTTTTTTTTTTTTCCTATTCTTTGTCTAAAGGGGGAGGGGGAGAAAGGTTAGAAAATCCTTCTGTAAATAAGTTCCTGCTATTTTAACAGTTGTTCTTTTATTCTCCATTCCATGCTACCTATCTTTTCCCTCCTCTCCTGTCTCCCTCACCCCTCTCCTCTTTCTCGCCTGCTCCCACCCCCCTTCCCCTGTTCATTGTAATTTCCTCCTTTTGAGTTAATTGTAAACCGGCGTGATGTGCCATACGAACGTCGGTATATTAAAAAGTTGTTAAATAAATAAATAAATAAATAAATAAATAAATCTCTTATTTTGTTAGTTCTCTGCTTTCTCTTTCACCTCGGTCGCAATCAGTCGCTCCCTCTTATATTCTTCATTTTTTTTCTTCCTCCTCCATTCTTTGCTCCTTTTTATTTATTTATTTATTTTTTTACCAGTCTTATCACTGATGGCGTTTTGGGTTTTTCTTTCTGACCTCTCCGCGCTCTGTTTCCCCTTTCCTATTGTACCTGTCCTCCTGAACTCTCTCCTCGAGCTTCTTGCACCCTTAGACCAAGAGTCTCTTTGCTTTCAAGTTAATTATTCCCTGGCCTCTTTCAAGTTCTAGGAAAAAAAAATGATGAAGGGGAAAAAAAAAAAAAAAAAGGTTTAAAGCAAGGGAAAAACTAGCAGTGAATTATTCCCAATGGATGTCAAACTTAAGTTCCCTTCAGAAGTAATCTTGGCATATCTGAGCTTTCGAAATCAAATGGAAAAAGTACCCATTTATTACCTTAACTATTAAAAAGCACTGTAACCTTAATTAGTAACCACATATCCCTCATGCTACAAAGAAATTAGCAATTAGCAAGAAAAGCAGAATTTTCCCACCATTCGGAGGCAGTCACTTAGAAATGAACAGCAGGATGCTGAGGCAGGCACTGGCGTTATGTCCCTCGAGGTAAAAAATAATGTTGCAGACTGTTAGTGTCTGTCAGAGTAGAAATATGCCCCATGTCTTAAGTATTTTTTAATTGACTTTTATCTCTTCAGCTGCCACAGGTTACTACAGAAGTGTAAGCTGGTACATAAAAAGCCATTAAAAGGTAAATAGGCAGCGCTGTCAGTGAACTTGATTCGCGGTCGCCCACGCCCTCCTACTACCAGCGTGCAAGGGTCTAGAGGAGCCGTTTCTCATCGTTGTCCTGCACCAGTGCTCACCAGTAAATGTAGTGCAGGGAGTGGAAGCGCTTTCTGGTTAGCTACGATTATTCACCCCCACCACCTCGCACACACGCCAAACTATGCCCTTACACACACATAGTCATGGGATCTGTGCACATACAGTACAAATGCCTACCTGAACAGGTGTCTAAGCATTTGGAGCTGTACACATGTGTGAAAGGGGCTCTAAGTTAGGTCCTGGTCACTAGAAATGACCATTAGGATAATGTTAAGGGACATCACTTAACATCTACTGGTGCATTACGGAGATGTGTTGTTATAGCAGAGGCCTATTAAGGCGATTTGGTATATTTGAGAGACTTGAGTGAAGGAGGACCACAAGGGGGGAGGGGGTTCCTTGAGGGTCAATATTAGGTAGTGGTCGGAGCAGGAATGTGACTTTTGCTTTCTTTTTAGGAGGGGGCGGGGGCTCTCACAGCTCCTGAGCTACAGCCAGGCCAAGCCATGGGAGACGAGTGAAACCTCACTGGGCTCTTGGGTGGTGCCCAGTGATGGCTTGGGAGGTTTATGGACCACAACAGCCTCGTGGAAATCCTTTGCAGTGTGACGGGACGAAGGCTGAGAAGAATTCGGAGAAGGGATGAGAAGGAAGACTGGGAAGCACCTCTGAGACCATGTGATCCCACTAAAGATCCGGAGGGAGAGTGTTTTCTTGCTGTGGTTGATGTTGCTGCTAAATCAAGGCTGGGAAACCTGATTTAATGAACTAATTTTAATAACCCCCCCCCCCAGCTTTTGAAAATAAAAGTCTCTTGTTTAAAGATAACTTCTGAGTGATCCCCTCCTTCATCCCATGTGGGTTTGGGAAAGGCATCTATCAGTGACAGGGAGTGGGAATGAAGATTTGGGATTTAATGGGGTGGGGGTGAAGTATTTTGGGTGTTTAGTTCCCTATCCAGCGTGGAAACTACAGCCCTAGCCTCTGTTCCAGATCCACAGTTTTGTTTTTGAACCCACAAAGAGACTGGTGCTCTCTCATTTTTTACATTTAACACTTTCTATACCGACCTTCATGGTGGAGACCATATCAGGTCGGTTCACATCGAATAGGGGAACTGAACCAAGAACAGTAACCAAAAACAAAAGGTTGAACATGAAAAAGCAAAGTTACATTTAACAGGGAAATTAAACTTGGAGGCATAGACTGCTGGAAGGAAGGAAAGGCTAAGAGATAGCGGAGAAATTATTAGAATAAACAGAGCAGTCAGGAGGCTCTTATTCTGGGCTTAGGGGTAAAATGGAAATCCATTGCTCCTAAAGGAAGTTCTGTCGACTATTGTGTGTCATGGGTATCTGAGAAGGCTTGGCGGAAAAGCCAGGTCTTAAGTTTTTTCTTGAATGTTGGTAGGCAGGGCTCCATTCTGAGGTCAGCTGGGATGTCGTTCCAGATAGTTGGGCCTGCTGTTGAAAAGGATCGGTCTTTAGTTGAGATGAGGCGTGTGGCTTTTGTAGGTGGGGTCTGTAGGGTTCCTTTATATATTTCTCTAGTCGGTCTGTTGGTGAGGTGGAGATTGAGGGGGAATTCGAGGTCCAGATGCAAGTGATTGTAGATGACTTTGTGGATTAAAGTGAGTGATTTGTGGAGGATTCTGTACTTCACTGGGAGCCAGTGCATTTATCCTCACACCCACATATAAACATTTCTACCTATGCTTGTGCATGCATACACCTTCCTAAACTCTTGTGCATGCGTGCTCCAAACATCCATCCTCATGCACACACACACACACTCAGTCAATTGACCAATATGGTAATAAAAGCGGGAGTTTGGGTGCAGGCTGGGAGAATGGAGCCATCAAAGAGTCATCATTTTCAAAGAGGGGCATCCCAATGTCAGAAGGCGGGTGTGAAAAGCAAGCCCATGGCCCTGGGTTTCCTTGTCCTATAGCTGGTCTAACATTTGATAGCAGACACTGCAGGAGTCTCTGGAAAGGCCCAGAACAGAGTCCTTCTTCACCAAAACGCTCCTGGAGCCGCGTGCAAAAAAAAATGTGCATGCAGCCAAAGGAAAACTACAAAAGTTATTCATTTAAGTTTGACTTGACAACCTGTAAGGAGCAGAACAAGCCTGGATGGGGAATTTGGGTTTACCAGCAATAAATTGAGAGCAATTAGTCTTTCAGTCAATGCTACAGTCCGTTAGGACAACAGTAGATACTTTTGCCGTGCAGCAGCTGTTGTGTGGCATTAATTGGATAGTGCAGAGCAGGGCTTGCAGACTTTGTGATTATAACTGTGCAAGATTGGAAACAGCTGAGATGATGAAAATTGGTACAAGGGTGAGAGGTGCAAATGGAATGTGAAACACACAATCCTCCAGTGAGATCCAAACGCCACACAGCAAGGAGTAAGGGGCCAGGACTAATAATGAAGGATGTACATCTGTCAGCAGGCAGAGTGGATCTCTGGAGTCTTTACAGCCTGTGTTGCTGTTTTATTGGTTCAACATAAGAATTATTCAAAGAGGATGTTGTACATGAGCTTTGAGATCACCTAGGTCCCTGATATGAAAAGAAAGGGGGCCAGTCTAGTCTCTGATAGTCGTGTATAAAATCATAGGATAATTCTTGTGTTTGGCTCAATGGGCCTATGCAGGCCTGGATTTGCTAACAGGCACCCTTAGGCCTGTGACCAGGGCAGCAGAAGTCTGGGGGGGCAGCAGAAGATTTGCTGAATATCAACTCAGCAGAGACCTTCTGCTTCCTGCTGCAGCCCCTCCCCTCCCAGTGCAGGGAACAGGAGGAGAGATGGGGATGGGGCAAAGGAAAACCGGCTTTTCTCCCTATTCCAGCCCCCTCCCTTCCTGTCCTGTGTAGGGGATAGGAGAGGGAGCAAAGAAAAGCCACCCCCTCTCTTCCTGTAATTCAGGGACAAGAAGCCAGGAGGCAGAGTAGACAGAGCAAAGTCGGCTCTGCAGTTCCTCGTCCAAATGGTGGGGGATGACCACAGCACAATCCTAAATCCGTCACAGGGCCTATTACAATGTTACATCACAATGTGGAACGCCCCCCCCCCCCCGCTGCCGTGAGGACCGGGGGGGGGACCAGAGGCAAGGCTTCTGGTGCCAGCAGCAGCTGCAGGACAATTTTGTGTGTTATATGCGCTGGCGCTGAAGGACGCCTTTTCTTCGCCCGGCCATACAGTAAGAGGTCCGTGTTCAGCAGCACAGGGAGCAGGTAAGTTTATCCGGATAACGTAACGTGATATGTGCAGCTGGTTGGGTTCCACTGATCATACCCGGACAAAGTCCAAGTTATCCGGATAACTTGAGAACGAACGCTGAATATCAGCGCACCGCAGATAAGTACGCCTTCCCCAGAATGCTCCCAGAACACCTCCGATCTAGCCAGATAAAAATCACTCAGATAAAAACGTACCTGGATAAATCAGTAGCAGTCGGCACGATGAGTGACTGAAATCCCAGGGTTCTTCCGGCCAAGTGCAAATTTAGCCGGACAAAACCTCTTTTGAATGCGGACCTCCAGGCTACCTCGAGTTTGGTGCATTACATCTTCCCTTTCACCCACTGTCACAGGCGGGGAAAGTGCCCCATTAAAGCAGCGCACATCTTCGGGCCTAATTAAACAAATCTCTCTTAATCAGAAGGCTGGATTAAGGCTGTGGTGGTACAGTAGATGCCACATGCACCACTTCCTCCTTGTGAGAAGCCATCAGCAGTCACAAGATGTTTGCAATCAATTTTTTGTTTTAATTTGTGCAATTATTAATCATTTTGTTATCTGGCTCGTTTGCATAAATAATCAGCCTGCTCAGTGTTTGCCATGGACACAAATGGCAGTGTTTTAAATTAAATTAAGGCTTTAAGTGTCTTTCTTTCCTCTCCTTTTATCAATTTATTTTATTTTCTGTAGAGCTAATCAGCAGTGTGCTTCTGACGCTAGGCTTCAGAATGTATTTAGCATGGAGAGCGCTTTTCACTGGTGGTGGAGGTAAGACAGAGAGAAGACTGAGCCTGCTGTCAAAATAGAAAGGGGAGGGTACATGATTACCAGAATTTTGTCCCCTAGTATTTTTCTCATGGAAAGTATTAGACTGTGTTTTCCTAGATGGGGAGCAGTGTAAAACCCTGATCAGACCCCCCCCCCCCGGGTTTCTAATTCCTTAGACTGGGGACCTTTGCTATTCTAAGATCATGACTTGAGGGGGACGCCAATTGATGGCGCACAGGCTGAAGTGCTTAGGTGCTCACAGAGGCAGGAGGTACTCAGGGAGTCACAGGGGGGGGACACCTATTGATGGCGCACAGTGCTGAAGTGCTTAGGTGCTCACAGAGGCAGGAGGTACTCAGGGAGTCACAGGGGAGGGGAGGGGGGGGACTATTGATGGCGCACAGTGCTGAAGTGCTTAGGTGCTCACAGAGGCAGGAGGTACTCAGGGAGTCACAGGGGAGGGGGACACCTATTGATGGCACACAGTGCTGAAGTGCTTAGGTGCTCACAGGGGCAGGAGGTACTCAGGGAGTCACAGGGGAGGGGGGGACTATTGATGGCGCACAGTGCTGAAGTGCTTAGGTGCTCACAGAGGCAGGAGGTACTCAGGGAGTCACAGGGGAGGGGGACACCTATTGATGGCGCACAGTGCTGAAGTGCTTAGGTGCTCACAGGGGCAGGAGGTACTCAGGGAGTCACAGGGGAGGGGGGGACTATTGATGGCGCACAGTGCTGAAGTGCTTAGGTGCTCACAGAGGCAGGAGGTACTCAGGGAGTCACAGGGGAGGGGGACACCTATTGATGGTGCACAGTGCTGAAGTGCTTAGGTGCTCACAGGGGCAGGAGGTACTCGGAGTCACAGGGGAGGGGGGGACGCCTATTGATGGCGCACAGTGCTGAAGTGCTTAGGTGCTCACAGAAGCAGGAGGTACTCAGGGAGTCACGGGGGAGGGGGTCACCTATTGATGGCGCACAGTGCTGAAGTGCTTAGGTGCTCACAGAGGCAGGAGGTACTCAGGGAGTCACGGGGGGGGGGGGCTATTGATGGCACACGGTGCTGAAGTGCTTAGGTGCTCACAGGGGCAGGAGGTACTCGGAGTCACAGGGGAGGGGGGGACGCCTATTGATGGCGCACAGTGCTGAAGTGCTTAGGTGCTCACAGAAGCAGGAGGTACTCAGGGAGTCACGGGGGAGGGGGTCACCTATTGATGGCGCACAGTGCTGAAGTGCTTGGGTGCTCGCAGAGGCAGGAGGTACTCAGGGAGTCACGGGGGGGGGGGGCTATTGATGGCGCACGGTGCTGAAGTGCTTAGGTGCTCACAGAGGCAGGAGGTACTCAGGGAGTCACGGGGGAGGGGGTCACCTATTGATGGCGCACAGTGCTGAAGTGCTTAGGTGCTCACAGAGGCAGGAGGTACTCAGGGAGTCACGGGGGGGGGGGGGGGGGGGCTATTGATGGCGCACGGTGCTGAAGTGCTTAGGTGCTCACAGAGGCAGGAGGTACTCAGGGAGTCACAGGGGAGGGGGGGACTATTGATGGTGCACAGTGCTGAAGTGCTTAGGTGCTCACAGAGGCAGGAAGTACTCAGGGAGCCAGGAGTCAAAGAGACGCGATAAGGGGAGCAGAGGGCAGGGAGGTTCTCCAAGCAGATCTCCATTTCCTGACGCAAAGGATGATGAGAAACCTCCCAGAAAGTTGTTGGGTTATTTTTTTTGGCTGGGGAAGAGAGGAGACAGGGCCTCCTTGATAGCTTTCAATTTCTTTCCGACAGTTGAAGTGACTTTCACTTTTCAGCAAGTGGGGCCCCTGCCAGCATACTCCGGTGCCCGGTCCAGGAAGCGCCATTTTGTTGAGGGCCTCACTCTCAGAAGGGAGAGGGATGGGACACCGTACAGAGCCCCCTTACAATAAACAGCTCCGACTGATGAGGGCTGGCAGTTATTTCCGGTCTTGTTGGACGGGGGTTCAAATGAGTCCAGCGCAAGAAACACGGAAAAATCAATAGTATCAGTAAAATATGGGGCTGGCGGCCTAGCGCGAGGCAGTGCTCTCCCGCTCCCCTTTGCCCTTCCTGTTCCTGCTACGCTCATGCTCTCTCCTCTTCTCTCTGACTCTTTCATCTGCTCCTTGCCCCAGCCTGCAGGGATACCCTCTCTAATTATACCTGCCTCTCTGCAGCCTCGATTTCCGGCAACCCGCAGGCAGATCCTGAATTTGCAGAACTGCAAACACAAAGGAGATTTCAGTGTTAGTACAATTCCCAAGCTGGCGCTCTCCAGGGCGTTGCCATTTCAGGGCAAATAGCTGAGTCTGCAAAAAGGGACCAGCGATGTGCCAACCCCTCACTAAAAGTAAGCAAACAAAAATCAGATCTGATGAGCGAGGAGGCTCATCCTCTGACACTGCTCCAGGAGCTTTGTCGTGGGATAGAGTGGCTAGACAGCTCCATGGCTGGAGGAGGTACACAAGCCAAGCACTTTGCTCCTTTTATATCTATTGACACATTTTTTTGGGGGTCTTTTCCTAGTGTCTTAAGATATCCATACCCACGATGGGATGAAGATGGTACTGGAAAGAGTAGTGCCTTGCCTGGCGGGAGCGCCAGATCTATGTCACTTTCCTGCGGTTTGTGACCCTACCCTCGTAGGAGGCCACGCGGCAGCTAATCTATGGAGCTGGTCTTGGGAGAAAATTGATTTATGCCAGTAACTGATACCAACAGCACTAAGCAGGCAGAATCTTAATCACCTCTTCAGTCAGACTGCCAGGAGAGTGCGGTGTGACCCTAGGAACACAGTCGCCCCTGACCTCTTGCCCCCACGGCTGTAAAGTGGGCTGCTGGCCTGCTCAGTCTCTGTTTGCCCATGCACTGACCTCAGTTTTCCCCAGGTCAGCACAGCTGCCCACTCACGCGCTCCCTCTCGGAAGTGGTGGGCTGCTGCTCTTTTGGCATGCTAACGCAGTGGACATCCAGACAGCACTGCATCTGTCTGCAGTGCTTTGTACAGTGCGTCATGTCACTGCATCCCAAATGCACACGTCTGACAAGGAGGAGACGGAACATATTTACTAGTGATGAGGCCCTCGTCTGTTAGCAGTGAGCCTTCCCCAGCTCTGCTTCTCTGGGAGAGTCACACTAACAGGCTCCTGGGAGCCATATAGATAAGAGATGTCTAATAGGGAAAACGTGGAGGCTGTG
The DNA here is from genome assembly GCF_901001135.1 of Rhinatrema bivittatum. Classification (NCBI taxonomy): domain Eukaryota; kingdom Metazoa; phylum Chordata; class Amphibia; order Gymnophiona; family Rhinatrematidae; genus Rhinatrema; species Rhinatrema bivittatum. The sequence continues at coordinate 23,834,825 of NC_042626.1, read as the reverse complement.
ATAAAGAGAGCTGTGGTTTCTGCAAAAGGGCTTATTCAGGGGCTGTGAAGGAGGCCAGGTTAACTGACCAGAACCTGAAGCTGAGCATGAACCTAAGCCATAATGGTGACATCTCCAAGTAAGATAAGGCTCTAGAAGAGTTTATTTTTGCATCTAATTGCGTGAAGCATTTTAGATCCAAGTATTAAATCTGATCTGTGTGAATGCTGCTGGTGGAATCCAGGGGTCCATGCGCTGGTGTGCGAGAAGCCTCTGAGCAATGCAGGCAACATGACATGACTTGTCAGCTTGTGCTGCTGTTTAAGAAGCAGACTGAATTACCCCCTAGAAGGGGAAGACTTCCCTGCTGCAGTGTTCCCAGCCTTGCTTCTTCAGCTGCCATTTATACCGAATTCTGGGTGCTAGGAGGCTGGCGCTGGGGATCTCATTGAGTGCCGGTGACCTGGCCAAGACGGCAAGCACTCACTTCCAGGAACGGAACTGCCCGAGATCCTGCCAGAAACACCAAACCCCAGGACACGTGAGCAGGCAGGGCCAGCTCTAGGGTAAGTGGTGCCTTAGACAAAAATGTATCCAGGGTGCCTCGCCCTTCCTCCTCTAGACATCCTCTCTCCTTCTCCCTTCCCGTCCTGGGTCGTCTCTCTCTATCCCGGATCCTCTTCCCTTCCTTTTCATGATCCCATCCTAAGTCCTCTCTCCCTAACCCCCACTCCATTCTAGCCCACCCCATGTAAGGTCTCTCCCAACCGATGTGGGGCTCCTCCTTCCTTGTCCCCCACCCCCCGATGTGCAGTCTCCTCCTCTCTGCCATCCAGCACCCCCATATCATGGAAGTCTCCCTGCCTTCCCACTGCCATTTCATGTGGGTCTCGCTTTCTCTCCCACCACCCCATGTTCAGTCTCCCTCTCCCTGCCTCCAAAACCCTTAAATGTAAAAAAAAAGAAGTCAAAACATAGGTTTCTTTTCCTCCTCCCCAATTTCCAATACCTTCACTCTTTTCTTCCTCTTCCATAGCCACACGCCCAGCTCGTCCTTAGGCCCACCATCTGCCATCAGGAGGAGTGGTATTTAGTAGGGTGTTGAAATTGCCTAATTCGTCCTGGTTTGGGGAACCCGAAAACCGAACCGAATTTTCCCGAAATTTCAGGAAAATTCGGTTTTCGGGTTAGTGCGCACTGACCTTAAAAGGTTCGTTCGGGCTTTGCACATCTCTAGTACTTAGTTTCGCGTCAGCTGCGAGATTACGTGATCTCGTGGCAAGACTGGTCCCACAGAGCAGAGAAAGGAGACGCGCGGTTCAGCACCCCTTCTGCCAGCCAGGCGTGTGGCTGGTGGTGGGCTGGAGGCAGATCTGGCCCAGCCCAATGGGTGATGCTGACGGCACTAGGGCGCTCCTTGTCTCGCGGCGCCCTGGGTGACTGCCCGGCTCGCCCTACCCTAAGGCCAGCCCTGTGAGCAGGGGAGTCTCTCTAATTTCAGCCTTTCAACCAGGTAAGACCAGATAAAAAGGTTTTGGGTGCCGGTATGCAGGATGGGAGACCCAAGATGGTGGGGTGAAGTCCCTCTATCTCCACTCTCTTCCAGAGTCCCAAAGTGTCAAAGCAGAGCCCCTTTGAGGTGGACCAGAGCAGGCTACCCCTTGCTATGGTTGCACTGTTCTTTGTCCTGGGTATTTGGCGCTCTAGGCAACTGCCTATGTTGTCTATGCCTGCAATCATGGGGGACCAGCGGGGATTCTGTGTACGCCAGGCCTTTCCCCCGAGTGATGGTTTCCCTGGACTCAGCCGCGAGATCCGGCCCACTTCAGTTCCAATTAAGCGCAGAGTCACACTAGTGCTTGCTCTGCGATTCCCAGTTAATGGTGGCGTCTGCACGCGGCATCTTATGCTCCGGCAGCAAAAGATTCCTCGAGTACCTCCTTACCAGAGTTGCTGATTGACAGGGCAGCCTCCACAGTGGGGACTTGGGAAGAGAGGCCAGGCAAAAAAAAAAAAAAAGCACAGAGACCTCATCTCGGGGCCGATGTAATAAGGTGCGCTGAAGCTGCCGCGGTTTCAGCATGCCTGTACACACGTTTTCCCACGCAAAGCCCTAGACGAGTATGTAATAAGGGTTTTGTGGCGCGGGAGAAAAGGACGTACGAGCACGCTTACAGACCCACGGTTTTTCTGCGCGAGTGCATGCTAATGGCATACGAAGGAGTCGATTATATCTATTTACGGGCAATGCAGGGAGTCGCGCTAGCAGGGAGATTGGGGTAGTGCGGGTTTTTCCGTGCGAGTTTTTAGCACCTGGGTCAGGGCAGGACGTTTAGTGAAAGCTCGTCCATACCAGCGCGTAGCCAATAGCGCTCCTCACATGCAACTGCCAGGTTGATGAGGCTATTAGCTGCTAGTACCCCCCGACATGCACATTTTAACCCCAGGCACCCCAAGCCATGCAAAAAAGAAAAGCAAAAAAATACAGCTTTTCTGTGGTTCCTCCTACTCAATATCTTGCAATACTAAGCGGGAGGAACCACAGAAAGCTGCAACAGTTATCAGTTACTGGCATGGGTTAGGAAAACTGAGTGTCCATTTTCCTTACCTGCACACAGTCACTTCTCCTGGTTGCTCGATGCCATGGACGCACTAGGGACGTGCAATATATCTACTGCGCGTCCCTTTTGGCGCGCCAGCTCATTTGAGTATCACGTCGAGCACCCAAGAGAGGGGATGTGCGCGCGTTGAAAAAAAAAACCGTTTGTTCAGGTTGGATGCCCGTTTTTGCGCGCATGATATTCTAAGAGGTCGATAATCGAAGCTTATTTTTTTCACGGGTAAATGTCTGACCATTCCCACCCTCAGAGTGGGTAAAGGCACACGCACTGCTGGCAGCGCACATGGCACAAACTTTAACTGCAGGGAGAAGTGGACAGAGTCAGGACAGAGAGACAAAAGCAGGCAGGCATCCCAGAAAGTATGGGAAAAAGATTTAAAAACGTTGTGTGGACCGGTGGGATTTCCCCTTTGAAAATGAGCTTGGAACCTCTTTTATTGCCCCCGGGCCTGAAGGGAGGGTCCATTCTTGCCCTCCGCGGAGTCAGCCACCTAAGATTCCTCAAGCCGCCTTCCCTGGGGAGTTTGCGTCAAGGTGGGCGGGCAGGGGAGCTGGACTACGTGTACATACTTCAATTTTCAAATACTCTTCCATACTTCCCCTGTAGTTCTAACTGCAGAGATGGTCCAGAGGCATGGCGGAGCCTTAGCAACATTGCAAAGAGAAATTAGCTGCTTACACTGAAAAGCATGACAATTACTGTGCTCGTTAATGTCGCCACGGCTTTATGACTTTCCCCCTTTCATGACTTTCCAGTGTAAGTACCCGGGCAGTTTGTGAAATCTTGCTGGGAGGAAAGAATGAGGGGTCACTGGCTGCTGCTGCTGCATCCTTGGTGAATGCTGGCGCAGCGAGAACTGGAGACAGGGACGTGGTGCCACACTGCCCTCTCATGGGCCGCCCGGGCGCTCTACCTCCTGGCAGTAGGACTAAGAAATAGGTATTTTTATAATACATTATAGCTATGTCGGGGGATATTAAAGTCATTAAGATGTGGACTCTTCCTTTTGTGTCGCTCTGTCTGTCCTTCTGAGTGCATGGATGGGGGGGGGGGGGGGGGGGATGTCTCTGGGAGCCAACTGGCTTGAGGGTGGGCATTTGGGTCTCTCTGATGAGGAAGGATTCCTGCCAAATTTTATTTAAATCGGTAGGAGAGAGAGACCCAAATCCATACAGGAAAGTGGGACCATCCGAAGAACAAGCGGAAACTAGGAAACACATCTGTTTTGTGTTGCGCCACGAATGTTCAACTTGTTGATGTCTAAGGTGTATTTAATTTCTGGGGAGATAGTGGTATTTAAAGTTTCTGACAGCTCCTCCTATTTGGCCCTTCATTATTAGGAGCCGAAAAAAAATCAAGGAACGCCGCCGCTGTGCTGATCATCATCTGATCTTGCTGGGAAAGCTCTTACCCCTGAGAAGGAGATTTTCACAGAGATTATCACTCAGGAGCTGAAGGAAACTCAGCATTATCTAAACAAGAAAGGGGGGAAGTCATAATAAATTAGTGGTGATATTAGTCAGCACATTAATTATCATGCTTTTGTAAAAAAAAAATTAAATTATTTAATTAACTTGCTGGTCTGGCCTGTCAGATGTTAATGAAATGACGACAGCTTTCCTGACAGTCCTTTGTATGTAATTGCACTTTAATGATGTGATGTAAGTAGTACGACATGTCAGGGGTCATTAAATACAATTGGGCTGCCCTGTGCGTTACACACTTTCACAGCTCCTCCCTCGCAGGCCTGGATTTGCCAATAGGCCCACCAGACCTGCGTGCCTACGGCAGCAACAGTCTGGGGGTAGCACGCTGGCTGCAGATTTACTGCCTCTCACATGTGCTGAATGTCACTCGGCAGGAAGCAGCCTTCTGCTTCCTTCTCCGGCCCCTCCACAGATCAGGAGGGGAGAGGGCGAGGCTGGACGAGATAAAGCAAAGCAAAGCTGCTCTGCTCCCTAATCCTGTATAGGGAAGTAGTTGGGGTAGAGAGGGGTGACACCACCAGCAGTGCCTACGAGCGGCACCAACCTGAATCTGTCACTGCTCCCTCTTTGCTAGTGTCTGGAAGTCATGAGTGCTAACGCTGCCAGGGGATTATATAGACACTCCCCTACCTCACAGAGTGAGGAAGCCCCAGATTTGTCGGGGGCTTAATGTTTCCTGTTTGCAGTTAGTATAGCTGTGTTTAAAAAAGGATTGGATAAGTTCTTGGAGGAGAAGTCCATTACCTGCTATTAAGTTCACTTAGAGAATAGCCACTGCCATTAGCAGTGGTTACATGGAATAGACATGGTTTTTGGGTACTTGCCAGGTTCTTATGGCCTGGATTGGCCACTGTTGGAAACAGGATGCTGGGCTTGATGGACCCTTGGTCTGACCCAGTATGGCATTTTCTTATGTTCTTATGTTCCACAGACGAATACTATTTGGTTTATATGGAAGCTGGTGCAAGGGATTTCGCCGGTGTATGCAAATGTTTAAAATGTTAGCCACGTCCTCCTCCCCAGGTTTTGCCACTCCCTTGCCATTTGGTTTCCCCAGACCCTGCACCCGTTGTCTCGTGGCCTCAAGTATTGCCCGTTACCCTTACACACACACACATATACGGTGCGCTGCCCTAAGCACCCCTCCTCCCCCCACCCTCCAGTCTAGCTGTGTCAGGGGTGCTGGTTTGTGGGGTAGCCACGCGCTCTTCTGATGTTATCTAGCGCCGTGAAAGTAGCCCAGCTCTCTGACCAAAGCCGATCTCGTTTATTCCGGGCTCCGAAATCAAGAGACGAATGGGCCGACTCTGAGCAGCCTGCACAAGTACAAGATCTGCTGCTGGCAGCTCTGCAACCATCTACCTTGTAGCTTATTTTCAAAGGCAAGCCATGTGGATGCTTTCTCTCTGGAAAATGAGGTACAATTTAGGGGCAGGGACACAAAAACAGCCACGGACCTTGTGCCTGTCAGATCTGCCGGCAGGCTGTGCGGTCGAAAATACGCGCGGAGACTTGAAAATTTAAACCTAGGTGCATGGGTGCTCCCTCCCCCGACCAGGGAGGGAATATTTTTGGCTGTAGCTAGGTTTAGCTGCTCCCAGGGCTGCAATTTTCACCCCAGGGGGAGCCTAGCTGGGTAACCCCTTCGTTCCCTGGCTCGCCCCCCTTTGAAAACTGATTGTGTTTCAAGCTTCAGGGAACCGATTATTGTTTGGGGCATTTTACATGCCAAGCATGAAGCTCAAATATCCACATACAAAAGCCAATGTTCAGCCTCCCTGCATTGCTTTGTACCCGGGCGGGACTGAAAGTCGTATTTTCAAAGGGAAACTCCCCCTCAGGGTTTCCATTTGAAACTCACACAGGTGCGCCAGTGCCGCGGGGTAAAGCGGAGAGGAGGGCATTTCAAAATGAAATCCCCGAGCTTGCTCTTTCTTTTTTTCCCCCGACCTAATCCTGGCGCCACGTCATTTGGGCGCTGTCCGCAGCACATTCGCTTTTCCCTGTGAGGCAGGGGGATTCCAAGGGGCCTTCCCTGCGGATAAATGAGTGTTTACCCCACGGAGAAGTCCCTTTTGAAAATTGCTCCATTAAGGTATGCTTGATACCTTTAGAAATAGTGCTTGTATCTCTTTGTTGTGCGCATGGGACCGTTTACTTATGTTGGAACTGCAGTGCATGTTCATGTCCCTCCGCCCTGAATGTATAAAGAGGGTCCATATTCAGCAGCAGATAAATTACGAGTTATCCGGCTTAAATGCTGACTGTTGAATATTTCTGTCAGTGATCCAGTTAAAGTTCAGTCGGATGACTCGGGGGTATTCGGTGGCACGGTTAAGTGAGCCAGTTTATCCGGCTAACTCTGCAAGCTGGCCAGTGGCTGAATATTACTCCCTCACTGTCCTTTCCTCGGCTAGAGTCCGAAGCAGCAGCAGCACGCGCTCTGCACGCCTCGAGGCTGGCCCACCCATGCCGCACCTGGTCAACCTGTCAGCCCTACGGTTAAAGGACACAAAGAGAGAACTATTTATTTATTTACTTTAAACAATTTCTAGGCCACGTGCATCACTATAGATCGCGGCGGCATGCACGGGTAACCTACATAAATTATGGTACAGTTAAAAATAATATGCATTCAAAATAAAGGCCACACATGCAATTAAATCTCCATTGTCAGTGAAGGCAAGCCCGGACAAACGAGTCTTCAATGTCTGCGTGAGTGACTGCAGCAAAACCGGCTCCCTCGGTGCAAGGGCGGAGACCAGCCTACCTCACCCCCATGCTGACTCTTTTTAATGTTTGATTTATATTCTGCTTTTTCAGGCACTTTAAAGTGGGTTACGGTCAGGCATTCCTTTATCCCCAGTGCGCTCACCATCTTAAGTTTGTAGGTGAGGCAATGCAGGGTGAAGCGACTTCAGCAAGGTCACAAGGAGTGTCAGCGGGATTTGAACCCTGGCTTCCCTGGTTCACAGTCCCACTGCTCTAACCTGTAAATCCCTTCTCCCCCCAAGCAGTCTTGGAAGGACAGGATAAATACAGATATAAATAAAAGACCTCACACTTTTCCAGGATAATGAGAGCGCCTGCATTTTTCTTTATCAAGGACACTGTTTCTGGTCTCAGCAATACCTTTCACAGATATTTTTAACTTTTCATTTGTTAAAGGCAGGCACATACTTACTCAAGATTATTACCCAAGATGCAGTATTCTGACCATGATTTGCAGGATGAGAGATCATGAATTGAACTGAACTGAATTTGACATTTGGAACCGGCTTTTTTCGGTAATTAAGAATGCAAAGCGGCATACGGCAATAAAATATTTACCAGCAATATGATAATATATATATATATAGCATTTTCATGACCCTGCTAATATTTTTAAGGCAACTAATATAGCCTTATCCAGGATCCACGAACCCTTCTCCCACCCCCTCCCCCAAAAAAAGGTTACAAGATTTAAGGAGAAATTTTCATATAGTCCACGTCGTTCCTAAACCTGTGGGTGCTGTTTATGCGCATGGCCTCGTGCGAATTTTCAAAGAAGACCTCCCTAAAAGCGTCCATGTGCTTGGGCACCTGCTATCTGTGCGGGCAGCCGAGCAGGGCAAAACGGTGCACTTACGTTTTATTCCCCCAGTTTAAAACGTGCCCTCAGGATCAGCTTTTTTTTTTTTTCTTTTTTTCCCCCCCAGAGCTAAAGAGTGTGCAGGCTACGGAAACCTGCGTGTGGCTAGGGACAGTAACTTTCACGGGGGGGGGGAGGGGCACGGGCACGCACCGACGTGCGCGCGTCGGCACGCGCCCAGGGACGCGGCGGTTTCATAACATAGACACGAGCGCGCGGGGATGTCATGAGATAGCCTTGGCGCGCGTGTGCCTGCCCTTGCTTCTGCACGAGGACGCGCCCGGCCAGGCGAATCGGGTTTCATCCGTGTGAATCGGGGAATTCTCTTAACCGGCTCGCATCCACGCCAAGATCAGTTTCGCCCGTGCGTCCACCGGTTCACCCGCTGTAGAGCTGGGTCCCTCCAAACCTCCCCCTGGTTTAGCAGTCTGCACGCCCCCCGGTGACCCCTCGGGGATGGCCGGTTTTGTCTCTTTCTTGCACTTACACCTCCTCCGTAGCAGAAGTAAAGTTGGGCGGCACGGGACCTGGGCGCGCACCGGGGGCAGTACGTATTTGTGCGCGCATCTCTTGGCTCCGCCCCGGGAACGCCCATTCCCCGCATGCACCACGTCCCCCTTTCTGATTCTGAGCGAGGCGTGCACGCAGCGGGAGATACGCGCGCATACAGGCGGCTTCTAAAATACGGCGGGAGGGCGCGTGCAAGCCCTACATACGCGAGCGCGCCTCTCCCGATTTTGGCGCACGCCGGGCTTTGGAAATCGAGCCTCTCTGAGGAGGCTCATTTCACCTGGGCAAAGGGCTGTGTGCACCCGCGTCAGAGGCTTTTGGGCGTTGCCCTCGGTAATCGCAGTGCCCGCTTTTAAGGGGTTAACGCCCTGCACAGAAGCTCTTTGTTTGTTCTGCTCTGGTTGTTAAGGTGCAAAGCATCATTTCCTGGACTGTAACTCTTCCAGATCTGGGGCTCTGTCATTACTGAACGCTTTTGCCTCCTGCACACAATGGCTATGCCCCCCCTCCCCTTTCACGGCCGACGGTAGCCCAGGACTGCCAGGAGCTGTTGGATCTGCTCTCGACAAAGAGCTTCCCCCCATCCCACCCAGAAGGGGAAAGAGTTGGAGCTGGGCCCTAGCAACGGCAACACAGCAACCCCCTGGCGCTGACCTCGGCCACTGACCGCGCAAGCCGGGACGCTGATGGGACCCCACATTTCCAGCTGATGGGGTGGGGTGGATTTTTTTTTTGTTTGTTTTTTTTTTAAGTAAATCCCCTTGGAATAGAAAAAAAAACAAACCCGAGTCTGGAACAGCCTGTAAAAGGAGAGGAACTTAGCAATGGCAGAAACCACAGCTCCCGGGGTGGTCCCGGCATTCTCCTGCCTATGTGAGCTCTGCGACTGCGGGTAAGCGAGCAGCGACAACCACCCCCCCCCCCCCCAACCCTTCTGGAAGTGGGGAGGTAGGGGGGTAATAGAATTTAATGATCACTCTCTCTTGTTTTCTACCTTTCAGCCTTGGCTTTATTCCTGCAATTTATACCAGTTTTCACTTTCTGATGGTCGAGGTAGGCGGGGGCGGCAGTCAGTGTGTTGGGACAGGAGAAGAGTTTCCCTGGTCAGTCAGGCCCCCATGGGGCCCCGGCTGATGGCAGCAGTGGGAACATGTCTGGTGGTGATGGGGAGGGGGCTTCTGCTATGTTTCCTTTGATAAAAGTGATGGGCCCTATCAGGATGACTGCCCTTAGCTTCCCTGGGCTGTGCTTGTAAGCAACGGGGCTCTCAGGTGAAGGCCTTAGCTATATGAATCCTCGGCGAAAATGCAAAGAGGCACAGGTAGAGTCCCCCCCCCGGGTCCGGCATTTTTAGTAAGTTTTCTCAAAATGTTCCGCCATTTCTAATCCTGCGTTTTCTTATTTCTTTATTAAAAAATGATGTCTGGCTTTCTCAAGCAATAACGGCGCGCTCAAAGCAGGTTAAGCTTTTTAGAAACAAAGAACAAGACATAGAACGGCAGACAACTCACATAAAACTGCAAAAAAAAAAACCCCAAAACAACCTATGGGATGAAAACTCACAAAATCTGAACCAACCGCACCCCCGCGCCTTCACCTCGGAAAAAGGCTCCGGAAATAAGGGGTCGGTTTTCAAAAACGCGCCCGGGCGTCCATGTGTGTGCACGTCACTGCAAGCGTGATACAAAATACGATTCCCGCGCGCGCAGACGCGCGGCCGATTTTAATATCAGCGCGCACAGGTGCAGGCGGGTGTCGTCTAACGTGCGCAAGGGGAGAGGGTTTTTAAAAAAATACGCGCAGTGACGCACTCGGGCCTTTCCCAGTTCCCTCCCAGTCCGCTCCACTTAAGAAGAGGACTGGGAGGGAACTTCCCTATCCCCCTTCCTACTCTGCCTCCCTTTTCCCCTCTCCTCCCTGACCCCCTAAAACCCCTTCCCTACCTTTTTTTATTGTTATTTCAGAAATTGCTTCATCTGAATAGGTGAAGTTCCGGCGCGCGCTTCCCCAGGACAGGGCCTAATGGTCGCTGTGCCGGCCTCCGTCACGCCCTGACCCCCCCCTTTGATCAAGCCTGGCACTTTTGCGCATATCAGCAGATATGCACGCGGCTGGGCCGTTTTTAAAATGCGCTTGGCGTGCACAGGACCCGGCCGCACGAGTATCCCCCGGTTTTTATGCGTGCCGGGCTTTTAAAATTCGGGCGTAAGTGTAAACTGCTGTAGGATGCTTAGCAAATCACTTAACAATCCAATATCCTTTTTTTTTTTTTTTTTTGCCAACTGAAATTCCAAACCGGCCTCGAACCGGGGTCTGCTCCTCTCTTCAAGAGCTACCAAAAAATGTTCTGCTTTTAGGCCACGCAACCCATAATGCCTCAGCACCTGTCGTGTATTCATCCCTCTATCTGGTCGTACAACAGAGTTCCAAAAAATGACCTTTGTAGACACCGTGGAACACTAAGCCAGCCGCGATCTGAAAAGCAAACACTGGGCACTGCTAACCGAATTTCTCTTTGTCTAGTACAGTGCGGTGGCTCAGAGGCAGTGCTGTGCTTCTGCCCTGCGGAGTACTTCGGTTTGACTCCCAGCTGCTCCATGGGCCGGCTAGGGTGGGGAAGGCTGAGGGGGTGGGGGAGTCCCAGTCATCACACTTAGTCGCCAGATTTAGGGCCCGTGGTTGCAGCGATCCAAAGGGAGCCCTGTCATTGCAATGCCCAGACTAAAGCAAGTTGGCAGGGGATAGAACTGCAGGGAAGGGTGGAAATCCCCCCCGCCCCCCCCCAAAAAAAAACAAAACACCTGCTTATAGGGAAAAATAGCCCATATTAAGAGCTACCACCCAAGAAAGAGATCTAGGCGTCATAGTGGATAACACATTGAAATCGGCGGCCCAGTGTGCTGCGGCGATCAAAAAAGCAAACAGAATGTCGGGAATTATTAGGAAGGGAATGGTGAATAAAACGGAAAATGTCATAATGCCTCTGTATCGCTCCATGGTGAGACCGCACCTTGAATATTGTGTGCAATTCTGGTCGCCGCATCTCAAAAAAGATATAATTGCGATGGAGAAGGTACAGAGAAGGGCTACCAAAATGATAAGGGGAATGGAACAACTCTCCTATGAGGAAAGACTAAAGAGGTTAGGACTTTTCAGCTTGGAGAAGAGACGGCTGAGGGGGGATATGATAGAGGTGTTTAAAATCATGAGAGGTCTAGAACGGGTAGATGTGATTCGGTTATTTACTCTTTCAGATAACTGAAGGACTAGGGGGCATTCCATGAAGTTAACAAGTAGCACATTTAAGACTAATCGGAGAAAGTTCTTTTTCACTCAACGCACAATTAAACTCTGGAATGTGTTGCCAGAGGATGTGGTTAGTGCAGTTAGTGTAGCTGGGTTTAAAAAAAGATTGGATAAGTTCTTGGAGGAGAAGTCCATTACCTGCTATTAATTAAGTTGACTTAGAAAATAGCCACTGCTATTACTAGCAACGGTAACATGGAATAGACTTAGCTTTTGGATATTTGCCAGGTTCTTATGGCCTGGATTGGCCACTGTTGGAAACAGGATGCTGGTCTGACCCAGTATGGCATGTTCTTATGTTCTTAAAAGTTTAGTTCTCTGTGCATGGTGCAACCACATTAAAAGATCTTCAGCCCTAACGAGCATAAAAACAGAAATGTAAAAGTCAAGAAAGGAAAAGCGAAGCGCAAAGGGTCACGAAGGAGAGCACAGATCTGTGAACAAACAAACAATTACGTTTTGAGGGAAAAAAAATAACAAGCTGGGTTTCTTTGTTTTCTTGTCTTTTTTGGGTTAAGTCGTCACAAGCACCACGCGAACTGCAGGAAAGGCATCGTCGCCCGGGCGCCGCAGCGTCCCGCCACGCGCAGGTGTCAGCTGTCTCACTACAAGTCCACCTTCACCTGCCCTCTCTGTAAGTAAAGCCCGGTGCTGCCCCAGGCCAGCAGGGATGAGCTCTGCGCACCGGAGGCCGCCAAGCGCTCGCGCAAAGCTGCGCACGCTCGTCTTATGCCAAAAGCACAACAGCGGCGCTTCGCTGATTACATTTGGCCCCATTTCGAAATCAGGTATTTTGTTGCAGAAATTCTGAACGGTTTGAAAGTGAAAAAGGAATTTATAAAAAAAAAAAAAAAAAAAAAATTTGGGGACACTGCATAAGAGGAAGAAAAGGCAAGAGACGAGACGCTCTGAAGCCTGTGAAAAGTTAATCTGGCGACAAAATGAATAATAAGGTGAGACCGTTTTAAGGCAAAGCAAATCTGTGATGAGATTTTAGGGTCCGAGCAAGGTTAGGTTTCTACCTGTGGGAGAGGCTAAGCCAAGGTCTTCTTTTTAATATACTTTGAGCATTTTTCTTGTAACATACGTTTCGCAACCTGAGATGTGTGTCCTGAGGGGTGGCTTCAGCATATGCTTTATGGGAGTACTGGAGCCAAACCTTTTTGACTTTGCGGTGGAATCTTAGGTTTTTTTGGTACAAAGATTCGTTGTTTTTTCTTCTGTAATAAAAAGGTGCCAGTACAGAGATGCAGGGTCCTCCTTGGGAATAGGCTGGGAAGGGGCAACAACCCAGAGGCCCGCCCCCCCCCTGCAACTGGCCACAGAACGTACAAAATTACAGCATTGCAAATATTACATCCAACCGTAGAACACCAATACACCTCCTACTGGGAAAACAGAACAAACCGGACTGCTACAGATCACTAAACAGAAACTACATACTACCAGAATACCCAACCTTGATTACACAGACAAAACACAGATGGATGCAAACCAAATATAGAATAAGCGACCACAAATTATAGACAGAAATAGGCAGAGAAAAACTGAACTGGAAATCCCAAAAAGCCAGAATTCCACGCAGTGCAACACTGGAGAAATAGAAACAGAAATGCATGTCCTTCTGTAGCATGTAAAATATAAAGATATCAGAGATGCTACACATTCATATTCCCAAAGCTGACGTACTCGAATCACTAAACCAAAAGAAAAAAGCTTTTTATTACTTTTATTACATTTCTCAGATAAATATACAAGTAAAGTGTTGCATGTGCTGCTGTATTGTAAATATCCTTGCAAGGATAAGCATATTGTGCCTTTAAACCCAGCCGTTCCGTAAGGTGAAACTCAATCAACCAAACGAACTTAAACCTGAACAGTAACATAAAATAAAATTTAAAAAAATGGAACTCTGTGTTTTTCTACAGCAAATCGGACCCCCTGATTGCCGTCATGTGCCTTCTCATAGCATCTCTCCCCATGTCTTACCTTCTGAGTTTTGTGCGTTTGCACATTCTCCCAGAATTAGAAAAAGACTTTTATTTCCTACCTGTCTTGTGGGGACATTTTAGACCCTAACATACCCGCCCCCTCACAACAATGATGGGAAGGCAGGAGCTCAACCCAAGATGATGGGGGCTCGGTGGCCCGAACCTAACACGTTGCACCCTCCCCACCTCCTCTCTGCCAGCGAGAGTTGGATGGATAATTTTCCCAGCTAACCCGCCCCCACCCAGAACATCCCTGAAATGCCCATAAACTTATTTGGCTAATTTTTAGCTGGGATAGGTTCTGGCGATACTGAAAATTCAGCATTTAGCCAGATAACTTACAAAACAAGGCCTCATTCTCATTTCATAAGAATAAGACATCGGTTTTGAGTTCTTTGAATTGGAATTGAAATACATAATACACACGGGCAAGCTGCTATTCACCTACCGCAAAGTATACGATTGCCTCTGTGCTTCTAAACTATTTTTCTTTATTTTTTTATGGTTCACTATTTTTAAGCTCTACTTCCCACCGTGGCAGCTTCACAAAATACTCACAGCGGGTGCCTCCTCCTTGGATTTCATGGGTTACAACCCAAACATTGGCCAGTCTCTGGATCCAGAGTTCTTGTAGGCGTGTGCAATGCGTCACTAAAGTTCCACTTTGTGATTAAAAAAAAAAACAAAAAAAACCTGTTACACGGGGAGAAAGTCGGAAGCCACGTTACTAAAGCGCACATTTCGGTGAGTGAGTATGGCGTGGCAGAAAAATGTCTGCGGCAGCAGGTAAGACAGTCGGTGTAGGCTCTCAAAAAAGGACCCGCCCTCGAGACGATCCTGACGTGTTGGTGTTCGGGTGCATAGAGCTGTTATTGGCTTATGCGGTGGATGGCGTCAGCAGGATTGACAGTCTAAAAAAAAAAAAAAATCAACGACTTATTGAAGCGAACGTATTGTAGACACAGGTCGCTTGCTCAGCAGCGCTGCTTAAGGTATACGAGCTTTGTCATCACGCCGCTGCTGTCCCTCTCGTCACAGATGTGCATCCTCGAAGCAGCAAGAGGCCCCTCCGCACCCCGCCACTTCCCAGCTACCCTCGCATGACGTTCAACACCACCCAGCGGACAGAATTTATCCCCAGGGAGCTGGGAGAGAGAACCAAGCCCTACCTGCCTGTAAGTAGTAGGTCATGGACAAGGCCCCCGCCTCCTTCATACACCCGTTGCCCACAACTCCTTCCAGCTTTTGCAAAGCTGTTTGACATGCCCCCCTCCTAAAACAAAAGAAAAACATACCTTTGTCTCAGTGTAAAAGAGGGCCAGCCCCACTGGGTTACCATTTTCAAACACGACAGGTTTGCTTTTTAAATAAATGATATTGTTTCTATTGTCATGACAGAACACAAGGAAAGCAGCGTGGGTTTACAAGTCTTCAAGTGACAAGCAACTGAAATGTAATCAGTTGTACCATTCAGGAACAGACATTTCCGTGACCTCAATCACTCTGTAAAGCCCCTGGTCGCTTTTTATCATACCAACTGTAAATCAGAGGTTGTGGCTCTCTTTTACAGAAGGAACTCTATGAAGTCCCCCAGGGGCCACTGCTGAGCGAGACCATCTACAGCCTCCACTTCCCACCGAAGGAGCCGGTGGCCACCGTGGCCCGACGCCCTCCAACCAACATCCATCTCAGTCAGGCCAGGTTCCAGGACCTCACCACCAACCAGGACTTCTTCAAGCACTGGGAAACAGGACCTCAACCCAGATATGGAGAACTGCCAGCAGTCGCAGGTAAGGATCAGCCCCCAGATGAGGGGAATTGCCGGCAATCGCAGGAAGGGATTGCGCACCCAGATGTGAAAAACTGCTGGCAATGGCAGGTAAGGCTCGTCCGCTATCAGATGTGAAGAACAGCCGCCAGTCGCAAGCAGGAATCACCCACTCAGATGTGATTTACCTATAGTGGCAAATTATCTGTAAAGTGCATTGTATGTATTGGTATTCACTATGCTGAGCTGGAGAGTCCCTCACAAATAGAAATTCATCAATAACGTATATTATTTATGGCGGTAACTTTCAAAGAGTTATGTCCGTAAAACTGGCCTATATGCGTTTAAATAGCATGTACACACATACATGTTATGTACACACGTGCTTGCGATGTTGAGCGTAAAATTTAACAGAATATGAGTGTTTGGAAGTATGTGCATTTATATAAAATGCTTGCCTCTGCACTTTACAAATTATTACGCGTATATATGTGTGTGTTTATAAAAAGTGCTTTCCTGCATTACCAACATGCACATTTACTTTGTGGGCAGAAATATGTGGTGTTTTATAAACTGTGCAGCCCCTGCACATTAATTCTAGCATTAATCTACGTGGGCCCACTCACGCATGCATTCGGTGGCTTTCGCAGACTACTGAGATTGGGCTCCATAGGTATAATTACCCATTTGTTACCAGGCTAAACTTTGTAATCCTAAATACTGAATTAAAATGTATTTTGTTTTGTTTTGTTTTTTTTAATTGTATTTTTCTTGAAATAATATTGAATGGCTCTGCTCCACACAATCCCTCTTCTTACAGGTTCTCTGTTGTTCCCTGACCACACCACGGAGATGAAAACCACAACCCAGGCCCACTTCACAGAGAAAAGCATCCCCAAACCAGACATGATTAAAAACGTCCAATCAAACATCACCATTGAAGGTATCCTTAAGGACAAGAGCATCAGGGTCACCCACGAGAAGAGATAATCCCTGGAGGAGCAGGGCTAGCATGGACACTACAGACCACATGATAAGCTACGATTTATGTGGGTAAATAGCAAAGCTGCTTACCTGTACCAGATGTTCTCCATGGACAGCAGGACAAACAGCCACACATCTGGGTGACGTCATCCCATGGCATCGAGTAGGTGACTGCTCTCTCCTAGCTCAGAAAGTTACTAGCACTTTCCTGAGCATGCATGAACCTCGGCAGCCTCGCCACCATGCCCCTACACCTCAGTCTATTTCCCCTGTCCACGGAGAATGCCTGCTACAGGTAAGCAACTTTGCTTTCTCCGAGGACAGGCCAGACAATACAGCCGCACATCTGGGGACTCCCGAGCTGAGGGCTGTAAGTGAACAGATTATGTTTCTTTTTTGATATTCTACAACCCTCTTCTCTTTTTTTTTTCCATTTAAAGTTTTTTTTTTTTAATGCTGTTTACCCAAAGCTACTGTCCGCGTTTGCTTCCCTAGCCAAACGGTATGGTTTCGTAAACGGGCGAAGCATGGACCATGTTGCTGCTTTGCTGATCTCCTGTACTGACGCGGTTACTGCTGGTACTTGATGGGTTCTGATGCGCAGCGGAACCTCTAGATGCAAGAGCCTTGTAACAATGGGAGATGCGTTCCGTCAGCTGTTTATTTTTGAACAGGATTCCCTGCTTCATTCATTTCAGAAGATACAAATAAGATGAGCTGACTTCTGGTATGGATTTGTTCTGTTTATTAGCGCTCTCCTGCAGTCCAGAGTGTGCAGAGCTGCTTCCTCAGGGTCTGAAGAAAGGCGGCAAAATAAAGATTTGGTTAATAGGAAATGGTGACATTACTTCGGGTAAACATTTCGGGCGAATCCTTAGTACTACTCTGTCTTCGAATATTTGAATATACGGCGAGTACTTGACTAAGGTTTGAATTTTGCTCACTTTTCTTGGTGTTGTGATTGTGACTAAAAATAGCATTTTCTGTCCGAGGTTTCCAGTGGTTCAAATGAAGGTCACATCAACGGACCTAGAACTATGTTCCAATCCCACTGAGGAGTTGTGTTTTTATCAGAGGTTTTAGGTTAAATAAACCTTTTATGAATGTTATTACCAATGGATTCTGCAAAAGTGATCTTCCATCTACATAAAGGTGATACGTAGATATAGCTCGGAAATGTTTTTTCTAAGTCTGAATCTGAAAAGTATAATAAGAACTGAGGATGCTTTCAATGGGGCAATTGAAAAGATCTGTACTGTCATTGCTTTACCATACTGAAAAATCTTTTTCCTTTGCAATTATTTAACTTCTGGATGCCAAAAAGGACTCTCTTCATCCCTCTGGAAGCTATTTTCTATTAATTGTGCTTCAATTTCCATACTGTTAAATCCAGATATATCAGATTGGGTGGTACGAGGGTTCCTTTTTGTTGTTCAGCAGTTTTGGAAATATTGGAAGACACACCATGCCAGATGTGACCAATACAGGGCTATTAGAATCATTGTTCCTCCTTCATTCCTTAGTTTAAGGTTCTTGGTATTAATGGACATGGAGGGAATGTATGTATATAGTAGAACCCTCTTCCAAGTTCCAAGTGATAGGAAATGCATCTGTTGCCAGGGCCTGTTGTGAAAGCCTTTTCAAAGAGTATGGTGGGAGCTTGTGGTTGGTCGGAGATGCAAAAAGATCCAATGTTGGCTTTCCTCAAATGCCAAAGATCAGAGCTACTATGCTGAGATGTAAGGACTGTTCATGAGGCTGTAACTGATGGCTTAATGCGTCCGCTAAGATATACTGCCGAGATAAAAATGTTCCTGCTGACTGACAGAGAGGCACTGCTTCTCTGCATAAGTTGATGGACTCTATGCCTCCTTGTTTGTGTATGTACAACATAGCTACTTGATGGTCCGTTTGAGTTTGGACTGTCTTGTTCAATATCCAAGGCTCGAAAACCTTTAAAGCTTTGTATATCACTCTTAGTTCCATCATATTTATATGATAGCTGGTTTCTTGAACCTTGAGTGGAAATGTTGTTCAGATGTGCTCCCCAGCCATGAAGGGAAGCATCAGTTGTTATAACCACTTGGAAGTCTGCCATATGAATGCTCTGACTAAAGAGTATATTTCTACTGAATATTATTTTTAAAACGCATTGGTCTATAGTGATGCAGCACCAAAATTGATGGAAATATTGGAGTCTTCTCCCTGCTGGAATTTCTGACCATAGATTTTTTTATGTTCCTCTGCATATGTCAAAACTCCGAGTGATGGCGGCTTTATTTGCCTTTATTCTCTGTTTCTTGTTCTAAGTGGTGGTTATTGTTGACGTTGCTGTTGTTGTGGTTGTTATATTTTTTGTGCTTGTTATAGTTGTTGGTGGCTGTTACAGTTATTGCACAAAAACTGGACACCATTTATAGTAGTAAGAATAAGGACTGAATCACCATCTTTGTGTGTAATAGTATAGTTGTTTATATTGCTATTTGTTATAGCTTCTTTTTGATGACTGGTTTTGTAAGGTAAAGATAATGCTTGGAGAGCTGTCTTTTAGATGCTCCACTGCTTCTTTAACTATGTCACCAAATAGGTTTTCAACTCTGCATGGTGTATCAACTAACCCTTCTTCTCGTAGTTCCAATGCCTTTAGCCATGCTAGCCTTCTAGTAGAATAGAAGATGCTCTGGAAAATGTATCAAAACAATCATACATTGACCTCGTCATGGGTTTCGTGCAATTCTTTGCATTTGAGTGAATGAGAGCTGTTGTTCCATGGACAAACTTTGTGCAAATTCCTCTAATTTTTGGATGCTACGGTATTAAGCATGAATTGGACCTTCTGCATTTGATGGGCACCTATTTGTGAGATTAGAGTTGCTGACTAAAAGATTTCTTTCCTGTCATAATCATCAACTTTGCATTCTTGTCAGGCAGAGTAGGGGAGTATATTCTTATTGTTCTTGCTTTTTTAATTGCAGATTCCACTATTAAGGGATTCATGGAATGATAGTGCTTTGTTTCCTGGAGATCTTTGCACTTTATATTTTGTATCGTTATTCTTTGATACAGACGATATTGTAAATGGCATTTTCTGCATCTTATTTTGAACATCTAACAAGGCTTCCTGCACTGGTACTGTTTTAATCTGTTTTGGTAGCTGAATAAATTGAAAGACACCTGCATACTCTTATTTTCATGTTGTCTTGATGTTTGAATTTATTTTTAGCAAAAATGCAGGGCAGGTTGTGTCCTCCAGTTGCTTAGTCCTACCTGCTATTTCTGATGAGGGCCCTGATGGAATAACTGGTGATGATGGCTCTGCTGAAAAGTCAGATGGAGATAGTGAATCCATTGACATTTCTGATTGTTGATGCAGGTCTTGTGTTTGAATGGGTCCTTGCAATAAACCTCTCTTTCCTCTTTTCCTTTGCTCATTCAGGATCCTTCGTGCGAAAGAAGTTCTCTCACTTGTTTTCCCAGATCTGGCTGTTTACCCATATCAATTAGCCACGAATCCTAAGCATGTTTTCTCCATGAAGGAGTGGCATTCTGAAAATGGTGGGCCAGGTAGGCGTTTCATTGGGTCTTGGGTTTGGGGCTTCAGTATTGATGGAGAACCCACAATAAGCGAATCCTGAATCCCCATTCTTCTTTCTCTTAGCATCACTGTGGTGAACAATGGAGCTTCTGTCGTACAATGAAGCACTGCTTTCTCTGTGCTTCCTTTTTGCACTGAGTTTTCTCTGTGTCCTCTCTTCTTTGGAGCCAATTTTTTTTTTTTCTGCATCATGCCTTGGCGCCGATGTAGTGTGCTTCTGCGCTGTGGCCTTATCTGCTCCACTTGTGAACATCATCAGTTTGCGCTGGTTTTCCTCGATGCTTCAAGAGCCTGGCGCTGGTGCTCTCTCAGACTTATAAGCTATATTTATTTATTTATATAATTTATATACCGGAGGTTCCTGTATAATATACATATCACCCCGGTTTACAAGGAACAGTAACTATCGCTACATTTAGCGGTTCACATAGAACAGAATTAGGAAAAACGTTTTTACAATTGAACAAATGAAGTAAGCAAGTTTTTCCATTGAACAAACGAAGTGAACAAGTTTTAACATATAACAAAAACTAATCAAAGTAAGCAAATAGTGTATAATATTAGACCGTTAATAAACATGCAGTTAAATAAATCAATAAATAACATGGCATGTGGGAGTGAAAATACTTTTCTTCCTGATCATTGGCTCAAGGGGAAAGCTTGTTTGAACAACCAAGTCTTAAGTTTCTTTTTAAATGTAGTGTGGCATGGTTCTAGACGCAGGTCTGGAGGGAGAGAGTTCCAAAGTGAAGGGCCCGCTGTGGATAGTGCACGTTTCCTCAGAGCGGATTTCGCCGGTTGTGTGATTAGTCTGTTCTGATAAGCGCTTCTGGTTGGTTTCACGGATGAGTGTAGTTGAATTTGAAATGTTAAGTTGAGAGGTGTGATGTTGTGTAAGGCCTTATGTATCATCATTAAAGACTTGAACTGGATCCTGTATTTAATCGGAAGCCAGTGGAGGTGGTGGAGGATTGGGGTGATATGATCTCTTTTTTTGGCATTTGAGAGAATTCTTGCGGAGGCGTTCAGGACCATCTGAAGTGGTTTGGTGGTGCATGCTGGTAGGCCTAGGAGGAGAGAGTTACAGTAATCCAGCTTTGGGAGTATGATGGCTTGTAAAACCATGCGGAAGTCTCTGTAAAGGAGGAGTGGTTTGAGTTTCTTTATTGTTTGAAGTTTAAAGAAACATTCTTTTGTTGTGTTGTTGACGAATTTGTTGAGACTGAGTCTGCTGTCTATGATGACTCCCAGGTCTCTAACTCTATATGCACTGACGCTATGTTTTTTTTATGCACAGATGAAATTTCAGTGTTGGTCTCGTATAAAATCTCAATATTTTTTCTGTTTTTTGATTCATGTGACTTGTGATGATTATTATGTGCTGTTTCTTCTGGAGAAGTTGCATTTTTCCATTTTTTTCCCCCTCCCAGATGTTTTCTTTTCTGTTGACTTCAGAGTCATATTTGAGCTTCAGTTCCCTATAGAATTGGGCTCGAGAGGACACATTCCTACAAGGTCTGGTCCTAAACGTTTTAGACACCACTCATGCTAATCCCAAATGGCCATCTCGAGACCGCATTTTATGCACAGTTTAAACAGGCTATTATCTTTTTTTGAGAGACATGTATCATACCGAGGCATTTTTTTTTCTTTCTTTTTTTAACTAATCGTGGTTGTGCATCCACAGCACAGGTAATTTTTAGACTGAGGTGTGGTACATGGCGGTAAGGGCTCCGAGAGAACCACACATGCTCAGCAAAGTTCAAGTGTACTTTCTGAGCTAGAAGTGAGCGATACCCGACTCAGTGTTGTCAGATGATGTCACCCAGATGTGTGGCTGTATTGTCCAGCTTGCCCACAGAGATTGGCTTTCACCCACATAAATCGGACCCTTTAAATATATCCCCTCCACTGCCCAGCTTAGACCACAGAACATTTTAGTGCAAAGTTATCAGGACAAAAAGGAGATGGGGCAGGAGGCATGGTGAAGAGGAGCTAACATATTTAGCTAGCGAATACTGTATTGACAGCTATCCAGCTAAATCTGTGTGGACAAACTGATCCTGACAAATATCTGAATAACTTTAACTGGATATTCAGCGGAGTACTTATCCAGATCAGTTCTGTGGAATATCTGGATAAAGTTATCTGTGTAAAGTTATGCAGATAACTTACCCGCCGGGTGGTTTTTTTGAATATGGACCTCTAAGGACCTACTTTCGGGATACTTTGTCACCAGGAACTAGGTACAGTAGCTAGTAGGATAACTGACTAATCTGGGATATACTTGAACCTTGCTTTAATTTGCCAGGCTTATCCTAACTATAGGGAAAATATCACTGTAGCTTCTTCCTTTGCAAGTTGAGAAACTTGTGGGCAAAGCCCTCATATTACCAAATAAGGTTTTGGGCAAAGCCTAACCTTTATAACTTTCACCCGAAAGCATTGTGGGATCTGTAGTCTTTTTCAATAGGGTTACATTGACCTTTGAGTGACCTGGAGATACTCTTCCCCTGATTGCACCAGAAAAGTGACCCAAAGCACTGGTCTGATCCCAGTCCTTGGGACATACTTAGCCAGACAGGTTTTTAAGATATCCATAATATACATGAAATAGATTTGCATACAATGGAGAGTGTATGCACTCTCCATTGTAAATAAATAAATAATTAAAATATCATGCATATTTATTGAGGTTATCCTTAAAACCTGATTAGCTGGGTGTATCCCAAGGGCTGGGCTGAGAACTACTGACCCAAATCATTCTCTTTTGCAGGCAACCACACAATGACAACCACTCATCAAAGTAACTATGAGCCTCCATCCTTAGAAAGACAAGTACTACCCAAGATTCACCTACAGGAAAAGGTAGCTACCAAACGACCTCATATGGAGACTGTGACCAGGTATCAGAGAGATTTCCCCTTCTACAGATCTTTACCTGCACGGATTCATCCTATCTACCCTCCTTCAGATAATCTGACAGCGAACAACAGCTTCAGGTGAGCACAGGCAAAAAGGTGCATCACCTGGAAATTACAGCCAGCCATTGCAGTGTAATGTGATGTTTGGTCATTCGAGAAAGAAGGTAATATCCAAGTAAAATTACATCTTGGAGTGTTCTAGCATTATCACAGCATGGATCATTTTCTTCAAATTTAATAGTGATGTCCTATCTGTGTTATGACCTGAGCATCCCAACCTAGGCATGGCACGACATCACATTAGATGACAGCTTTGAACAAATGGTGTCCTGAGACATCTTGCTATCCACTACTCACTTACAAGCACAGTCTCTGCAAAGAACATGTTAACCCAAAACTTTACAAGCAAGTTTCCATCTTACAAGCCTCCATCCTTTTAGCCAGATAGTGTCGACTCAGCAATTATGGTTCTCCAAGCAATTTTCCCTTTGCAATAAGAGATTACATGCAACACAAGGGAATAAATATATTAGACAATACTATTGCAATGCTTTATATCTGGGGTTACCTTTAAGGTTGGTTCATAAGTTACAGTTGACTGCTCGCATTGTCGCCAGTATTCCAGAAGGCTCTCAGCCACTCCTTTGTGATTTTTACGTTGGCTGCCTGTGTATGCATGTTGTAAATTTAAGATACTGTTGTTGACCTTTAAAATGATGCGAGGTAACTGTGCTCCTCATCTGAAAGGTAGGCTAAAATGGTACGAGGCAGGAAGAAACCTGCGATCAGCTAGGAAACATCTTTTGCAGCCCCCCTGGGGCAAGGGTTTTTCGTCAGCAATAGTTACAAAGCAGGTCCTTCTCGGCCACTGCTCCAGGACTGTGGAACAGTTTGCCACCAAGAGCTGAAGCAGGAACAGGATCTACTGAGATTTACAAAGAAACTGAAAACTCGGTTGATGTCATCAGTCTTTAATACTTAATGGGGATGGCTTAAATATTCTGTAAGAATAGCTGTTGTGACAACCATTGTTTTTATGGTGTTATGCTCTTATCTTGTGTTGTACGTCGTTTTGAGAGATTTTTATCAGGAAAGCAATTGGTAAGTGATTTTAAAATAAATAAATAAAATAATACACTTCATTTACTGAATAACTCAAAAAGAAGAGACTGCATTAACCTAGAGCTGAATACTTTGTGTCAGTGTTCATGTGTGTGCCTGATCAAAGATGCTCTTGTTAAGTGGATAAGTCTTACACCACGTCCATAAGAATGGACCCGCCGGCACTGAGAAGAAACAAAGTTCTTACAACAGAAATGATTTCTGTGCTTCTGTAGGACCAGCTTTCCTTCTCCTTGAACTGCTCCTACAGTATGCCTGTTGTTCTTACAGTAATGATTTTAAGACGGTGCAGAGGGAGGCGTACCACGGCTGGGACGCTTCCAAGCATCATCGCCCCGCGCTTGTCAGACTGAAAGAGGAGCTGACGGCCATGGAGAGAGAGCGGGGAGGAAGGTTTGAAGGCGACACGGTGACCAAGGTAAGTGTAGTCTAGAACAGGCCGCCTGCTCTGGGGGCCCTCCCAGGAACAGGATGTTCTAGAAGAGTTTACCATGTAGGGTTAATTGCTTATTTATGTTTTACAAAATCTGATTTCTATATGGATGCAAAGCAAATATTGCAGTATGTATAAAGTGAGCTCTCTACAGCGTGAGGTGCAGCAGCATTATCCAACTAAGTAACTAAGCCACAGCTGCCCAAGGAACAGATTACAGCAGGGGATATGAGCTATAATTAAGTAATATTCATTTTCCCATCAGCTTTCTGACTGAAACATATTAACTCAAGAAGCCAGTAACTGTCTGAGGGTAAAGCCATTTGCCCAGGTAACCGGGCCTTTCTGAAAATGGCTGTCCAGCTAAAGATATCCGCGGGCTCCCCCCTCAGCATGCGTGCTTTTAGCTGGATTGAGGGCAGAGAACAGGGCGCACAGCAGACTGACTCTTTCAAACCTATGCAGGGGGGTTTTTTTCCCAGCAAATATTTACCCACAGAAAAAGCAGATGGAAAGTCCGTAGAGTAGTTTTTCCCTTTCAAAATCAGCTACAGGGTGTGCAGACACTGAGTGCCCATAGATTTTGCAACTACGTGGGGAAGCTGAAAATTGCCCCTCTTGTTTGCCTATCAAAAGAAAAATCTTTGAAAATATGGCCCAGTGAAAGATTTTAATACGCTTAAGTTTCTCTGTTTCTGCTTTCGGAAGACGACGCCCTTTGTGGCACTAATCTACAACTAAATCAACTCTACGACTCCTTTTCTAGAAACAGGAGAGATGGATGGCTGATATAGCCTTCCAGCCCTTTCGTTCTACCTGGTGCAGAACTTACTGGGCCTTTAAAAGCTTTTGCTCACAAATACAGGATCCTCTCTGCTGATCCCATACTTTCTTGAATGCCGATGGTTTTTTTTTCCTATGAAGACGTGTTCCATGTTTTCCCATCCACGCTCTCCTGTCTAAGGCAGGAGAGAGAGAACCTGTGATCTAGAACGCTAACGACTCCAAGTATAAAAAAAAAGAAAATCTGCGAAAGGTGGACTTAGAAAATGCAAAATCGAGTTGGTGTGGGTATTTTTTTTTTTTTGTGAACTATGTGAATTTTGGAAAAAGATTAAGAAAAGAGAAGCTTAAGTCGGTAAAGCTCAGCGTGCACGCTTCCCATCACAGTGAATCATCGGCCATTTCCCATTTATTTACTTACTTATTTTAAAATATTTGCTACCGGCCCTGAATGCAGGAAGGGCGGGGCACAGAAAACAATACATAATAACATTAAATTAAACACAGAAAACTGACATCAAGTCAAACACAGCAACATCAGTTGCATGGCACTGTCGCTTTTAAGGACGCCTTGGATTTCACGTCTACAGTTCATGAAGAAATTAAATGAACACATAATGATATTACAGCAAAAGCAAATCTGACTAAAATATCTTTGGAGGTTTACTCATTTTTTCTCAAATGCCCAGGACAGATTAGTAAAACTCGCATGGAGCATCAGTTAGTAGTCTTTTTCTGCCGTCATTACTATGCTACTATAAATTCCCAGATGACAGGGAAGCGGCTTTCAATGCCTTATGGTTACTGGAGGAAGCAGCGCTCGCATTTCATGCGATGCAGCTGGGTAGGTGGGGCTGGTTTCCGGCTGCTCTTAGGTTAAGGTGGGCCCCTGTATTGCCTGATAACCTTATGCTCTGAAAACTCCTTCAAGCTCCCGTCCCCTGACATTATGCTTCTTCTCCCTTTCTGCCCAGCTCTCCTACCCGCCACTGGCCCTGCACAGCCAGCCCGTAGAGCCCATCAAGCGACCCACCACGGTGCTGAAAAATAACAAGGGAAAGTTCAACGATGCCACCGTCAACAAGTTCTTCTTCCAGGACTGGGGAGCGCAGCCCCGAATCCGTTACGGCGATCAGTACGACGGGCTCTGCCTGCGACCTCTGGTAGGTGCCCAAGCTCACAGGTCTACAAAAGGGTCCCGTTTCGTCTCTGCTGCTGCCGCCGCCGCAAAAGAAGTTGTTTTACGGATGAAAGCGAACCAGACTGCGCCAGAGCTCTAAAAAAGACGGAGCTTCTCTGGGTCGGCAACTCGGCACCTCCCAACGTGCTGCCCGGCCTGTGGTTAGGCGACTTCATCGTATCATTTTGTACGCAGGCTTGCAGTGATTTTGGATTCTAAAGTGGCCATCGAACCCCCAGATTGCCTCTGTCACCTTCTTCCATGTCCAAAGACTTCACTTACTACATCCTTAGCCGGATCAACCCTGAAACCAACCACCAGCAGCGGCAGATTTAAAACAAAATGAAGGAAGTATTTTGTTTCAGCCAACGCACAATTAAGCCAGGGAATGTGACCAAGGCAAATAGCACAGTCGAATGTAAAAAGGGCTTGGACAAAATCCTGGAAGAAAAGTCCATAAACAATTATTGGCCAGGTTTGGAGAAAGCCACCACTAAGCCCTCGGGTTGGACAATGAGAAACAGATCTCTTCTCTGGGTACTTCCTAGAGATCTGGCTTGGCCCACTATCGGAGTGAGGATGCTGGGCTCGATGGACCCTCGCTCTGACCAGCATGGCACATTTTATGTTCTAACCAGCATTTGCCATGCTAACCCATGCTTTCAGTATGCCCTGTTTGAACTACTGTTGGGTTGCCATCTAAGTCCATAAAAAGATTGCAATAATTCACAATTCAGCTAGGGTTCTGCAGGGTGCTAACATCCAGGACTATATTGCTCAGGTCCTTCAGACCTTGGGGTAGCTCCCCACTGAGTATTGGGTTAAATGTAAGGTACTTATGTTGATGTATAAAACTGCGCAATAACCAAGGGTAAGTCTGACTTATTCCATTCCAATGAAGATCAATCGCTTTTCCTTTCGTACACAATGCCAGGCTAGCAGGCACCAGGTATAAAGCTTTCTTTAGTGAGGCTTGCCAAAAACCTCATGTTTCAGTACTGATTATTTGTATTTCCAAAAACAGATGAAAGCTTTGCTGTTTGGGCATTTAAGATCTAATGTTTTATTCTCTCTGGTTTCTTTGAGTTTGGTTCTGCTCCTATATTATTTTATGATCAGGGTAGTGTTATATTTGCTTGTTCAATCTGAATTTATTCTCGGTTTTGCTCTTATAGTTGTAGTTTTGTCTCTTTATTGTTTTTAGGTGGTTCCTGCTGTGTTGTACTGTGTTCTGGTATTATATACACATATGTTTTATTCCTTTTATATTTTGTTTTCAATCACACTTTCATTGGCTGTTAGTTATTACGCCCTCAGCCGCATTGAGCAACTGTTGGAAAAACAGAATACAAATAAAGTTAGAACATAAGATGTGCCATGCTGGGTCAGACCATCATTCCCTCTCTGACAGTGACCAGCCCAAGCCACAAGTACCCAGCAAATCCCAAAAAGTTGATCTGTTTCTTGTTACTCGCTCTCGCTAGTCTACCTGGCCAATAATTTGTTATGGACTTTTCCTCCAGGGACGCATCCAAACCCCTTTTAAACCCTGCTATGCTCGTCACCTTGATCACGCCCTCTGGCAACAGATTCCACAACTTGACTGTGCGCTGAGGGAAAAAGCACTTTCTGCTATTTGTTTTGAATCTGCTGGTTGCCAGTTTCATTGAGAGCCCCCTTGTTTTAGTATTATTAGAAAGGGTAAATAACCGTCCTTTATTTACCCGTTCCACCGCACTCATGATATTGTAAACTTCTCTCAGGTCCCCTCTCAGCCGTCTCTTTTCCAAGCTGAAGAGCTCTAGCCTGCGTAGCCTCATCATAGGGGAGAGGTTTCCTCTGCACCTTTCCTAGATCCGCTAGGCCTTTCTCGAGATGGGGCAACCAGAAATGCACACAATACTCAAGGTGCGGTCGCACCATGGCTCGATACAGAGGCAAAATTATATTTTCCGTTTTATTCTCCATTCCTTTTCAGATCATTCCTAACATTTTATTTGCTTTTTTGACTGCTGTTGTGCATTGAGCAGAGGATTTCAACGTATTGTCCACAAGGTAGTGACTCCCAAAACAGAACCCAGCATCGTGTACCTGTGGTTGGGATTATTTCTCCCTATGTGCATCACTTTGCACTTTTCCATATTAAATTTAATCTGCTGTTCAGACACCCAGTCTCACGAGGGTCCCCTGCAGTCCTCCCATAATCCGTTGACATTGGATTGGATTGTCCCATGCTGTAGCCAAGTGACAGCTATTTAGCAATTCCATGTCCCCTGAAATGACTATTCTGAAAGCAATTTGCACAAGTGAAATGGAGTTCTGCCCATGTTACATGTCTGTAGAAAACTGCCCTCCCTCAATGCCCCTAAAAGATTGCGCCCTGCGCCCCCACGTGCGAGTAGACGACTTTTCCAGCAAAACTCCACCAGCAGAAAAAGCAGGTGCAAGCGACCATGCACACTTTATCCCCACAGCAACTTGCAAGGCACAAATCTGAGCATATTTTGCAGTCAAAATTTGGAGCAAAGCCCATGGGTAAAAATTGTTTGCAGTCTTTGCCCCAGTGTGCACACTCCGAACATTGCCCCCGACCCAAGGCATGAATTCTACTTAAGCGCACGCTCAGGCGAGGCACCAGATGGAAGAGGTGCAGTGTGAGGATGTCCTACACGTTGCCTGAAATCCGCTTTTATTTCCTGAATAATGTTCTCCTGTAATCTCTGCACTCGGCAGGCCAGACTTGAGAACGAGACCACCACACAGAGCACCTTCCTACCCAAAAAGGCAGAAAGGGTGAAGAACTGTAAACCAGAGCATGACTCCATTGAGTTGACAGGAGAGCAGGACTTCTCCACAGTCCACAGGGAGACATACAGGTACTGGATACTCCTTCTAACTTTAGGTACAGGTCTCTACCTCTTAAAAGCCTAGGGAACTATTTCTGTGGCAGCAATAAATTATCTCTAATAGCTGTGCCTTTCCCTTTGTTGTTCTTCTCGATTACTGAAGCAAACTGTGCAAGGCAGAAAGTGTCTTCTCCTCTGACATCCCTACCATCCCTGCTGCTAAACCCCAGGGTGATGCAGCAAGCAAAGTGCTGGCGACGCCGCATCTGGGGATGAGAGGAACTCAGGGAAGTCAGTCTAAGGCAGAGGTGGCCGATTCCAGTCCTCGAGAGCCACAAGCCGGCCAGGTTTTCAGGATATCCACAATGAATGTGCATGAGATAGATTTGTACGCACTCATGCATATCCATTGCGGCTATCTTGAAAAATCTGGCCTGCTGGTGGCTCTCAAGGGACCAGAGTTGGCCAGCCTTGGGCTAATGTATTGATCATTCATGCTGACCGCAGACTTGCCTATGTAACTGGCTCATGTTTTTCTTCCAGGCCCATTCCTCTCCCTGTCTGTCGTTTACAGACCTACCTAGTCCAGGGGCAAGAGAAGGAAAATTCAGCGAAAAAAAATCTGATCTCGTCTGTGTCCCGCAAAGGATGCCAGAGCACTAACCGCTGTGTAAACAGCATGCACCATGAGACATGTTGTCTGAATCACCATGCAGCCTGGGGATGCCAGCATTACCAGGACAAACTTAACTCTGCAATGTAATTAGATATCTCAAGAGACATGTTAGCACACAAATCTGATCTACCAAACTGAAGAAATGCTGAATTTTTGGCATTTAGGTGCTGAAAGCCAAATTTAGACATTTGTTGGTAGAGAAGGGCAAAAATCATGATATGTAAAGGGAAATCACACAGGTGAGGCTTACAACCACAAATCTGGACCTGCTTTGTTCTTCATTGCCTGATATCAGGGTTTCCTTTTGTTGGGATCCACTGAACCCCCCTGAGCCTGTCTCCGCTATCCAACTTCCATGCTGTGTGTTGTGCATGCGCTGTTCTCTTGCTTCACCCTTGTTAATTTATCGAAACATGAATAGGTTATAATAGCCATTTTCCTTTTGAGAAGTGATTGAGTTGTTTTATTATTCCAAATAAATGACAAAACAGAGCCATTCTAAAAATGTATTCCAAAATGAGTAATTTTAGGCTGTACATTAGCTTTCTGGTATGAATTTCTCTAATAAGAGTGGTACACAAAAAGATAAATAGATAAAATATATGAATAAACAAATACAAATATATGATAAAATATTACAAATTTAATATCAATAAAAGCATATTAACAATAAAATCAAACATAAAATTAGCACAACGACGGATCCAAATCACCCAACATGGCCATGTTTCGACAAGATGTCTTCTTCAGGGGTGATTATATAATTGATCGTCCTTATTCCCTCCTAGCTAAGAGGAGAAGAGGTTGACCAATGGACCATACTTGTGCTTAAAAATCATAAACCTAAAACATCTGTAAGAATTCCGGGGTACCTAAGAGGCACCAGAAATGGTAAAATGAATATTGGTTCATTCTGTGGTGCAGTGCTGCAGGCTGTCCTTGTGAGCTGTGATTTCTGTTTGCAAATAAGGAAGGAAGAAGATTCATTTTACCATTTCAGGTGCCTTGGAATGTTTACAACTGTTTTTAGGCTTAAGATTTTTAAGCTCGTGTATGGTCAGCCTCTTCTTCTCTTAGCTAGAAGGGAATAAGACGATCAATTATATAATCACCTCTGAAGCAGACATCTTGTCAAAACACGGCCTTGCCAGGTATATTGGATCCATCATTGGTTCCAATTTTATGTTTGATTTTATTGTAATTATATTTTTACTGATATGAAATTTGTAATATTTTATCACACATTTTTAATATTTACTTATTCATATATTATCTATTTATCTTTTTGTGTACCACTCTTGTCATATTTATTTGTATGGTTCACCTACCTCTCTGTTTTTCATGAATTTCCCTAATGTCATCAGATCAGACGTCTGAATGTGAACTTACATTGAAACATAGAACACGAGTACAGATAAATACCATTTGACCCATCCACAACACCTGCTTAGCTTTACAATCTGTTCCTCTCCCTCTGAGATACTCCGTGCTTTCTTGAATTCCTTGTCTCCAGCAGATCCAGGGGGAGAGTTTGCAATTTTCAGTAAGCTACTTAATGGCAAAGAATACAAATACTTTTGTACCTGTGTACCTTGCAGCTCTTACAACTCAAGTAGCACTGAAAATTATTCTCCTAACCTAATGCCCATCCCCTGTTATGTCTCTCTTTAATCAGGCTAGAAGCGCGTGCATTATGAAAGTTTGCATGCTTGTTTAATTGGATTGTGGGAAGGCAGGGAGATGCAATTTTCACACCCAGGGGTTTTATTTGTCTCGTAACTTCTTAGTTCCCTGTTGGCTAGACCCAAAACTGGCCTTTCCACATTCAGCCATAAT
This sequence comes from Rhinatrema bivittatum, assembly GCF_901001135.1. Taxonomy (NCBI): domain Eukaryota; kingdom Metazoa; phylum Chordata; class Amphibia; order Gymnophiona; family Rhinatrematidae; genus Rhinatrema; species Rhinatrema bivittatum. The sequence continues at coordinate 23,803,153 of NC_042626.1, read as the reverse complement.
GAAGCATATGCATGGGGATTAAAGGACAAGGTGCTTTTTTGCATGTTATATGATCTTCCAATATTAACAAATTACATTCTCCTTGTCCTTCACTGAGCTCACCCCTCGCTGAATAGGTCACAGAGAAAAGAAAAGTAGATCTTCCCTTCTCCATTTTTTTTCACAAGTTTAAAAATATATAATGCCTCCTGTTTTTGCACCATTCCTTTTGGGCAGACTTAAGGGATCAGGTTGATTTTTTTTAAATACATATGTATTAAGTGGGCAGTTTTGAAAAACCCCTGCATGTGGCAGGTCCAGGGTACTTTATTTAAACCAGAGCTTCCCAGACCTGGCTTGGAGACCCTACAGCCAGTTGGATTTTCCGGATATATGCAACTGATATGCATGAGATAAATGTGCATACCATGAAGACTCAGTATATGCCAATTTTCCTCATGCATATTCATTGTAGATATCCTGAAAATATGACTGGCTAGGGGGTCCTTCAGGTCAGGTTTGGGAACCATTGACATAAACCTTGGTCACTGGGATATATATACAGAATGTTAAACACATTTGGACCAGGATCCAACACTTACATACACATTGCCAAGGGTGGCCAACTCCAGTCCTCAAAAGCCACAAACAGGCCTGGTTTTCTGGATATCCAAAATGAATATGCAGGAGATAAATTTACGCACACTACTAGGCCGATGCAATACAGTGCGCTCAGGCTAGTGCACAGGTTAACCCATGGTTGGATGTGCGTTTTGGATGCGTGTCCATAACCCCTTATGCAAAAAGGGGATTAATGCATACAAAACGTGCGTCCAAACCAGTGCGTAGCTAATAGCGCTCAACACATGTAAATGCCATGTTGATGAGGCTATTAGCTAGTATCCTCCTTATATAAAAAATAAATGTGTGCCCGACGTGCACATTTTTACCCTCAAAAATTAACACCAGCCCCGGAGTTGGTGTTAAATCTTGAGGAGCTCCAAAAGTTTAATATCGTGGTGATATTAAGTCGGAGGAACCACTGAAAGCAGCAACATAAAAAAAATTGTTGCCAGCTGAGCAGGGGTTAGGAAAACGGATGCTCATAAAATTGAGCCACCTCTCCTGGGAGCCTGATGCCATGGATGCAACAGGGATGCAAATTTATCTCTAGCACGTCCTTTCTATCTCGGCAACTCGTTTGCCTATTGCATGGAGCACCCAGAAGAGGTGATTGTGTGTGAGTTAAAAAAAAGTGCATCCACTTTGGCCGCACGTTTTTAGCGCGTTGGTATTGCATTGGCCTGCTACTGTACGCAGACCTATCTCATTATGGCTATCCAGAAAAACAGGCCTGTTTATGGCTCCTAAGGACTGGAGTTGATTGGTCACGCCTGCATTAAAGGGACTGAGTAAGGCATTGAGGCAGACATAAGAAAGCTTTAAAAACTTTTTTTTTTTAACACTGGCTTTCAAAGAATGAATCACTGCAACACAGATTTGCCAATTGCCCCTCTCCTGATTTGTATTGTTTTTATGAATGTAATATCGCCATTAACTTCTTGTAATGTGTGGGGTTAGAAATTATTTTAAATAAATAGTGCGAAGGATCCAATGCGCTAGTGTAAAAGGTTGTTTAAATAAGGTTTTTTACCTTCTTCCCGAAGGCCCTCAATAAAATTTGAAACAGCAGCTGCATGAAATTCTGGAGGCTACATGCAGTGGTGCACTTTCTGAACAGGTGTGATGCTTTCATGGAGATGTAATAGAAATAGTTTACGTGGACGATAAGGTAAAACGGCGAGCTCCTTTCAAACACGCGACCACCTTCGCGTTTTGACTGCGGCGGGCTACCATCCGCTGTAGTTCGGGAGCCCCCCCCTGCCAACGGAGCGAAGGACTACAAGTCCCGGCGGGCAGTGCGCGCGACGCTGGGACGTAGGGTATCCCGGCGGCCAGTTTGGCCGAGGGTGTAGAAGCCGGAGAGGGTAACGTGTGGCAGGGGAGGCGGTGACGGTCCCCGTCGGCAGCAGCACCGCTGGGGATGGCTTCAGCGTCCTTTGTCACCGAGGTGTTGGCGCGCTCCGGCCGGCTGGAGAAGGAGGATCTGAGCACCAAAATCAGCCGCTTGTCCCAGAGAGTGGAGGAAGTGAAGGTAGGCGCCGGCCCGAGACGGGATTGTGACTGTGTGAGGCCTGCGCCTCCTGGAAGCGGGGGCAGTGCCCCGTCCCAGCCCTTGCATTAAAAGTTTTCACAGCAGCTGCTTTGGGTTCAGCCACATGCACTCTCGCGTTTAAAAACAGCCACCATACCTCGGGTTAAAACTTAAGTTTTCACCTGTCAAAGTGAAATGTTTTAAAAGAAAATATGCTGCTTCAAACCTCATTTTTCGGTCCTCTTGGACGAGCAGGGGTAGTTCCTAGTTTTAATAGGAAATATGTTTTCTGGCAAGGGGGTGAGTAAGAAGAGCGACACTCCCGAGTGCCAAGCTGCGGCTGGAAAACCTACCCTTTTGAAGGCAGGAGGCTGAAAGCAAAACTGCCTAGCTCCCTGGATGAGTCTGGAACCCCAGCATTCACTCCCCAACCATCTTAATATAGATGAGGCTTTAATTTATTTACCCAGTTTAAAATCTGAACTGATGCTTTTGATATTGTTTTCTGCCAGGGGGATGTGTGTGACATGATTAATAAGAAATATGAAGAATTTCTCCCCAGCATGCAGAGTGCAGAGGATTTAGTATCTCAAGTTGATAACCTGTCCAGTGACATAGACCTGCTGAAATCAAGAATTGAAAATGAGGTAACTAGCAACGATCTCAGATTTGTAAGTAGGACATGAGCTGTCAGTCAGTAGCCATACACGTTGTAACCAGACAAATGCTTGGGTTTGGATTCTGCCCAATCAGTAGCCAGGTATGTGCATGAAATCCTGTTAGTTAAAAATGGTGTGTACGTTTTGGCTAACAGCACTCTGCTTCCTGCCTGTGATTACCTGGTTGTTTTCTATTAGTGTACTGAGATCGGTCCAGCACCAATTGATAGGAACAGAAAAAAAATCTACATTTTATGGGGATAGTTCAGTTTTTCAAGATTTATACTTTAACTCAAGAATGTAAAATATTAAAGTTAACTAATAACTTTAGATTGCAGAAGAATCAGCAGAGAGGGTGCTGTGTTATGTAGGGCTTAAGTTATGGAATACCCTTCCATCGAGGCTTTGAGAAGAGAAAGATATTTAAACTTTTTAGCAGGGATTTAAAGGCCTGGCTTTTCAAAAAAGCATATTTGTAATTTAAAAATGTTGCTGATTGTATGTAATGTTTTATTTGATTTGTCTTGTGTTTTATGAATGTTTTTATCGTGATCCGCACTGAACTCTTGTTGTGGAAGTAGCAGTATATAAGTTTATGTAAATAAATAAATAAATGAAAAAGCTTAAAACTAAACTGCAAGGCATTATCTCCCGTAGAACTGCAGCAACTGGGCCACAGAGAGAGAGAGTGATGATTGGAGCAGGCACTACTTACTTTGGGACAAGTGAGGGTGAGACAGGCCCTTGGCCTGGCTACTGGGCTTCTTGGTTGCATCCCTGATAGGATGGCAAGGTCAGGACATCTGCAGTAGTGATGATGGCACAGACTCCACATTGCTAGGCTAGACAAACACCACAGCTATTGCTTTCCCTAAGCCTCCCACTGTCTTACAGTTGCCACCTTGTTTACCAGGCTCAGGTTCTGGTTTTGCCCCTACCAGTCTCCTACTCAGTAGCCTAGTGGTTAGAGCAGTGGGCTACGAACCAGGAGACCAGGGTTCAAGTCCCACTGTCACTCCTTGTGACCTTGGGCAAGTCACTTTACCCTCCATTGCCTCAGGTACAAACTTACAGGCCGATACAGTAAAGTTCGCGGGAGAGCGTCTCCCGGCGAGCGCACAGGCCAGTGTCCTGTGCACGAGATTCAGTAAACTAAAATATTTAAATTAGGGCCGGCGGTGTCCCTAGCACCTCTTTTTGGACAGGAGCGGCGGCTATCAGCGGGTTTGACAGCTGCCGCTCAATTTTGCCGGCGTCGGTTCTCGAGCCCACTGACAGCCACAGTTTGGAAACCGGACGCCAGCAAAATTGAGCGTCCGGTTTTCAACCTGTGAGCCACGGACCGATTTCAAATTTTATTTCTTTATTTAACTTTATTTAACTTTTGGGACCTCCAACTTAATATCGCCATGATATTAAGTCGGAGGGTGCTCAGAAAAGCAGTTTTTACTGCTTTTCTGTGCACTTTCCCGGTATTGGCAGAAATTAGCGCCTACCTTTGGGTAGGCGCTAATTTCTGAAAGTAAAATGTGCGGCTTGGCTGCACATTTTGCTTTCTGAATCACGCGGGAAATACCTAATAGGGCCATCAACATGCATTTGCATGTTGCGGGCGTTATTAGGTTCGGGGGGGTTGGACACGCGTTTTCAACTCGCTATTACCCCTTACTGAATAAGGGGTAAAGTTAGCGCATCCAAAATGCGCGTCCAATCCGAGCGCACTGTACTGTATCGGCCTGTTAGATTGTAAGCCCTCTGGGGATAGGGAAATACCTATAGTACCTGAATGTAATCCACTTTGAAGTGCCGAAAAAAGTGCAAAAAGTGGAATATAAATCTAAATAATGATTAAACAGTAAACTATAAATTTCAATTGTTTAAAAAAAGTATTCACAAATATTTACATTCCTTCTTTGAATTACAGGGTTGTAACTATTTTGGTATAAGTACAGTAGGAAATGTCTCTGTTCCTTATTACAGGTCCAGAGAGATCTGCATGTTGCTGCCACAGAATTTATTGAGCTGAGGCAACAGTTAGAAAAGAACACAATAGTCCTAAGTGTTCTTAAACAACTCCAAGAGGTCAGTATTCAGAGGAACTGTTTTATAATCAGAATACTTATCTTTTGAATTGTTCTTGCTGGCTTTTTTTCCTGCCCAGTTTTTGTCCATATTGTGCTGATGTTTTTTCCTGGCTAGATTTTTCTTAAATTTTTTTTCTTTCTTTAAACTCAATATATTCTGTTGAGGCTTGATAGAATCAGCTATTGGGAAATTAAACTTAGTTGCTGTTTTCCCACACTCTTCTGTATACACTCCTTTTAATTCTATGGTGGACTGGCTTTTCTTTCCTGTAAGGATTCTCATTGTTACAAAGTCAACTGTGCATAATTTCTCTTTTGCTCTTAAAGATTATTAAAACTCATGTTTGCTGAGTTTTAGGTAGAAATCCAGTAACATTTTTGGCTAATTGGATGGAAGTTTGCAATTTATCTTCTGAGATTAAAAATAAAAGATATTGATAGGCTCGAGGGCGGGTCTGGCAGTGCTGAGACAGAGGTATATAGAGGAGAACTTCAGGGACATAGAATAGAGCGAGACCAACTCCAGGCTGGCAGTCCTTTGGAGAAGGACATCAGGAAAGTAGCAGGAAATGTTCCTATAGTTGAAACCTGCCTTCTGGGTGAAGTGCTATCCTCTCCGACAGAGGATGTATGTTTTAAGAATATGTGTCCAGAAGGGTAGGCTGCATGATGCAAAGGAAAACAGATCGGGCTGTCATGGTCCATAGTATTAGAACTAGTGGGTCATTTTTCACTCATTGCACAATCAAGCTGTGGAATTTGTTGTTGGGAGGATGTGGTCAAAGTATCTTCTGTCTTTTGTACATTAATGCTCCGCTCTGGAACCACAAACATTTTTGTCTTTGTATTGCGGCATTCCTCAGAAAGGAAAATACTTCACAGATGATTGGCACAACAGGATGAGTACCTCACTGTAGCCATTAATTTCATTCTTGGATTTAACCTGTTTTATTCCTTTTCAGTTTGACACTGATATTGAGAAATACAGTTGTAAGGTGTCTGAGAGAAACTACATCGGTGCTGCTGAGCACCTGGACAAGGCAAGTGAGCAATACCTGTCAACTGGAAATAGAGTGCTTTTGCTGGAAAGGTGCAGCATTGTACTATGCTTATGTGGTTGCAAATTGGTGGAATGTTACCACAAACTGTATACTTAATAACGGACCTTATGTCTTTTAGATGTACTTTAGAAACTTTATTTACTGCTATTTGATGATGATTGATATATTTGATTTTCTGTTGTGTACATCTACTTCTATTGCATAACTATTTTTATGTTGTACTATAACCTGCCCCAGTTGATCTTAGGATGGAATAAATATCTAAATATTTTGTAGAAAAGTAAAGGAAAGTTGGTTCTTACCTGCTAATTTTCATTCCTGTAGTACCCCACATCAGTCCAGACTTCTGAGTTTTGCCTCCTTTCCAGCAGATGGTGACAGAGAAAGTTTTGCTGACACTGTCATATAACCTTATGTGCCAACTGTCTTGTTGATTATCATGATTTTGTATGTTACCTTGTTCATCGTCTAGGCCTTTTGACTTAGGCAATTTATACATTTTAATAAATGTAAATGCAGACCTGTACCCAAGCCAAGATGGAACTGTCTCTAAAAACACAATGTAACCATGTATTAGAGATGTGCATCGTTTTGTTTTTTTTTTATTGTTTTGAGCTTCGTTTTCGGGGGCCCCGCAGAAATTTCGTTTTTCTCGCAGTTTGTTTGTTTTTTTTTCAGGGGCCCCCAATTTTCGGGTTAGTGCACACTAACTGGTCAAAGTTAGCGCACTCCCGTTAGTGTACGCTAATCGGAAAAATTCCTTTCGTTTTTCGGTTCCCCCGAACCATGCCGAGTTAGACAATTTTGTTGAAATTGCCTAATTCGGGAAAAACGAATGCACATCTCTACCATATATAATCCAGAATATACAACCATCACCTGAGTTACAATGCCAACGGGAAAACATCTTCAGCTTGTATACAAGCAAACACAGATCGAGTGGACTCTCCAAACCCAGGCAGAACTCTGGACTGATCCGTGGTACTACAGAAATGAAAATTAGCAGGTAAGAACCAATTTTACTTTCCCTGTACTTACCCAGATCAGTCCAGACCGCTGGGATGTACCAAAGCTTCCCTAAACCAGATGGGACTGCAAGAGTCCCGCTCGAAGCACGTTTTCACCAAAGCTCCTAGACTCCAGTGCCTGGACATCCAGTCAGTAATGTCTGGAGAAAGTGTGCAGTGACTCAAGTCGCCACCCTACAATTCTCTTGCGGCATCACTAATTGGCATTCAGCCCAGGATGTCGATTGCGACCGAATCAATTGAGCTCTCAGACCCTGAGGCACCGACCGGTCCTGACAAATTATGCTGAAGCTATGGCCTCCTTCAATCACTGTGCTATTTTAGCTTTAGAGGCCTTATGCCTCTGCTTCGCCTCACTCAAGAGAATGAAAAGATGATCGGAAACTCTAAAGCCATTAGTCCAGACACCTCCACTCCTTCATATCCAGATTTGCAAAGGGCTGGTAACTCCACGGACTGATTCCAGTGAAAGGACGAAAGAAACAACCTTCGGAAGAAAAGAAGGCAATGTACAGAGACACCAGAGTTAAGGATCTCTACATGAGAGGGCTTGTGGCTCCAAAATCCTTCTGGCCGAACAAAACCTCTACCAGAAAAAATGACCTATAATTAAGATCATTCAAGAGCACCCTACACGTCGCTTTAAGAACCAAGTTTAGGCTCCATGGGGGGACACGCGTTCTGCACGGGGGGACGCAAATGCTTCACACCTCACAGAAAAGTGCACCACATTCGGATGTGCAGCCAAAGGCATACCATGTATCTTGCCTCTAAGGCACCCCAAGGCCACCACCTGGATCCTTAAGGAGTTGAAAACCAAACCTTTTACTAGCTGAGACTTAGACTAAATATCCGTCAACCAGTTCCTCAACCAAAGAAGCCTCGTAGCAGAGACTGCAGACATCATAGATCGAGAGGAAGTGCGTATGAGATCATGCAAAGCATCTGCACTGTAGGCCAACTACAGCTTCCAGCCTCTCGGCCTGCTTTACATCTTCCATGGATAGCATTCTATCTGATTGCAATTGCTGTACCCAGCGCAATCCGGTCCAGAGCATAAAACTACTGCATACAGCGCGCGAATTCCCAATGCTGACACCTCAAAAATCTTCTTTACGTGTACCTCCAACTTCCTATAGTGCATATCCTTAAGTGCCGCCATTCCCGCTACCAGAATCATAGTAGTCTTCGCCACCGCCAAAACCAAGCATCCACCTTCGACATTCACAGCAGATCCAAGATGTCTTCTGGGAAGGGATACAATTTCTCCATGGCTCTGCCAACTTTTAAACCTGTGTCTGGAGCTTCCTGCCCCCAGAACACCAAAGTCTTCACAGATTTATGGAAGGGGGAATGCCTTTGCTGGCCTCCCCAAATCCTCCATAACCAGATCCACCTCATGGTCCGAAACAGCCTGGGTTTCTTTAATCCCCATTTCCTTCAGGACACATGGAATTAGGGGCCATAATTCAACGTGGTGGAAAAGACGGACCACTTTCAGATCATCTCCCTCCACCATGGGTGTTTGATCCCACGCATCTTCAGGGTCCGGACAATCCAGAGGAGGATCCACCCTTGATGGATCATCAACCAGAGGATTCCCATCCTCCGAGCCCGCCGAAGGATTGTCTGCATTCCCTGAATGCAAGTGCTGGGCCGAACTCTGGCCGTACCACCAGCTTGAGGTGATCTAGGCCTCTTGGCCAAAAATGGCTCATGCAGATCTGCTGGCTTGTGAAGGCAACGTCCCGCCACCAGTCTAGCCAAAAAAGCCTTGTGCAACAGGAGCACTAAATCCAGGGGGGGGGAAAACCCCTGGAACATCTGGATCCTGCTCTAGGAGGTCTTCTACATCCTCTCCCAACAGCGTTTTCCGGGACCCAGAGGCCCGACTCCTTAGATGCTCTCTCAGCCACGGCAGCAAAGGAGAACAAAATGGCCACCGTTCCTGCCAAAATCAGGAAGGTAGCATTGGGCTGCTCGAATCCTCCCTGCAGAAGCTTGCCGTCTGTCAGGGGCTTTCACTGTACTCCTCGAGCTGCCCTCTCCCCCGGAGAGGCAGTGGGAGCAAGAGCCGGTAAGGGAAAGTCATGAGCGTGTCTCACCGCGCACTGCCCACCGCACGGCATAGCCGTCACTGCTGCACCAGCCCGCCTGCAAAGTGCTGCAAGAATCTGCTCCTAACGCATAGGACCTCCCCGAAGCGGTACGCTACGCCAGGCCGAATCACCCAACTGGCACAAGAAGTTAAAATACCTTTTAAAACTTTTTTTATTTTATACATAACTTTACATATCAACTTCCCTTTGGCAGCTGCAGGCTCTGGCTGTCCACCTGTAGGAGGGAGGAGAGGAAACTGGCCCCGCCTGATATCTCTCCCCTCGGGGTCAAGGATCTGGACAGACCCAGGGGTTTCTAACCCCCCCCCCCCCTCCTTCCTGTCCACTCCTCTACCTGAAAGGATGGCCCCACCAAGACCTGCCAACCTTCAGGGAGGGTAGCCAGTCTATCTTTTTATTTTAATTACTTTTTAAATTATTACTTTTATTTTGCACCATCTGCTGGAGACCGAGAAATTCTGATGGACAGCAGATGGCACACCAAGTTATGTGACAGAGTCAGCAAAACTTTCTCTGTCTCCATCTGCTGGAAGGGAGGCAAAATCCAGGAGTCTGGACTGATCGGAGTACGAACAGGGAACCTGCATGGTACAGACAAAATTGCTTTTTGTATGGAACATTAGAAACAAGGTGCTAATACAGCAAAAGCAAGTCCTTCCTCAGCAATCCCTTGTGAGTGATTGGCCCTGCATCCTTCACCTTTCACCCCAGGCACAGAACACTCTGAGAGCACTGAAGACACGGAAGGGCGCTGAGCTGCAGCTGCTGAAGGGACTTGGGATTGAGCTGACATTACAGAAAGAGAACCTGCTCTATCACCTTGGAGAGGAATGGAAGCAGCTGGTTGTCTGGAAGCTTCCTCCAGCTAAAGGTATCTTGCACTTGTTCTGGCCAGGGACTTTTCAACAAGAGGGTTACTGTGTAGGAATTAGTTTGTCATGTTGTGTTGGAAACACTGACGAGTAAGGCTTGAACTCAAGTTCCGGGTATCTCCCTGACTTATAGTTCACTACTTGAACCACCCTTTCTGCCTTTTAGAGCAGTTGGCAGCTGTCTCGCGTGACTGTGCCTTACAATTAAAGAACTGTAAACTGTTTAGAAAGGAAACATGATGCGTACTAGTAGATGGAATAGTCAAGCTGTTGCTTTTAATACATTTCTTTAAACATTCTCCCCCTCCCTCCCCAATATGCACATGTGATCCTGGGGCCTAATTGACTAAGCTTTGTAAGACCCCCAAGTTTGCTAGTGGATAAAGTGCTGCAAAACCCAAATGGCTCCTCTATTTCCTATCTGCAGTATTAAAGTGAATTTCTGACTCTAGACACGGAGGGCCTGAAGTCTGCTCTGAAGACGGAACTCCACTTGTACACACTGACTCCAAAGGAAGAGAGAGGCTCCTGCTCGCTCCTGACATCCGTGCTGCAGGCATTCGCTGTTGTAGGAGAGCTGAACACCAAACTGAAGTTCTTCAGTAAGAGATTAGTGCTTCTTATTTAGATCGGCAATCAGACCAGCATTTTAGATTCTCCTTTCCCTTACACACAGGTAACTGATATCTTGACTGATCTAATTCAGTGGTGTGAGGCCTGATGGGCTGCAGACCGGGCAATCATTAGCACAACAGTAAAAAGACACAAATTTAACTGCAAATCTTGTGTGTGTTTTCAGCTTGTGGAAAAGTCATGTTGGGTGCGTGTGAATGATGCAATAGCTTGGTTATTGCTTTCCTTTTTCCAGGTCAAATCTTGTTGAAGTATATCCTGAAACCGCTGATCTTCTATCCGTCCCTTCATACACAGATTGAGCATCAGACTCAGAGTGTTGTCTTGAGGTTTGAAAGTCTTGAAACAGATGTAGAACGTTCAACACCTGGAAAGGTTTTTCTCAATATCACATCTGTTCTCCAACTTCTTCATCAACACTTGCTAGGTACAGGTGGGGGGAGGGGCACTGGGAAATCCCCCCTCTCTCTCCTCCTTTCGCAGCCTCCATTATTTTTCCATTCCCTCCTGTCTAAGAAGCTCTTGTAGTGGTAAAGAAGGGTGCAGCTTGCTTATAAATCCCAGTAATCATAGACAAAGTTTTTACTGACCAGCTTGAACAAAGGATAAGATGTTAGAAACCAGTTTAAATAAATAAATAATCTGCCCATGCAGGTTCCACCGTAATGTATGAATTGTTAAGTCATTGCACTGGCCCCCTAGTGCTGTATTGTGCTGGCTGTGTGTAAGCTTGAAAGTGTTAGTAACTGATCCAAGAGCAGCCCTGGAAGAATCTTTCAGAGAAATATTAGCTGCATTGAAACACCGGATTTTGAAATGTTTGTTTCTTTAGCTGTGCCTTTAGAGCTGTCCACGGAGAATGAGAAGAAACCAAAGGTGGTGCTGGCGGAAGTGCTAGGTGACATGATTTGGGAGGAGATGTCAGAATGCATAATCAAAGACTGTTTGGTTTACTCTATCCCAACCAACACCAGTATGTTGGAACAGTATGAAGAGGTAGGAGCAGTATTGGGGGAGGGCCGAGAGAGGAGAAGAGAATGTGCTAAGAATATCTGACACACACTGTAAGAAATGCACATGCAGCCTTCTCAGTTTTTCCCCCTGAACGTAGTAAGCTGCCTTACTGTTTTCCAGGTGATCCAGTCCACAGAAGAGTTTGAAAATGCTCTAAAGCAAATGAAGTTTTTGAAAGGAGATGCCACTGATCTGCTGAAGTATGCTAGAAATGTCAATGCTCACTTTGCTAGCAAGAAGTGTCAGGATGTGATTGTGGTGGCCAGAAATCTAATGACGTCAGACATTCACAACACTGTGAAGGTAACAGGAGTTGCGCTTGGCTAGCCAGGAACCAACTTCGTCTTGTATTATAATGTTGCTTCCTGCTGCGTGAATGTGCACTGGCTCTATATAATGTGTGAACTTTGCTTTTGTTCAAGATTGTTCCCGAGTCCAGGGTGAGCATACCAAAACTGCCAGCCCCTACTGCCAGTGACAAGCTGAAGCTACAAAAGGTGTCCAAAACAGTCCACAATGAAATGGTGGAGCTGGAGCATGAAAGCAAACAGGGGCAGCAGCCTTTTGCCCTGCCTGTGTGTCGTGTCAGTGAGTCGGTGCAAAAGCTGCTGGACCTGGCTTACCAGACGCTGTCGGAGGCCACATCCAGCTCCATGCAGTGGTAAGCCTGGTCCTCAGAAATAAAGGGCGAGAGTCGGAAGGCAAGGAAGAGAAGCACAATTCTCACCTATTTCTCTTTCTTGTAGTGCCATTCAACTTTTCTACACAGTCAGGAACATTTTCCATTTGTTCCATGATGTAGTACCAACATACCACAAGTAAGTGATTATATTGTTTTGCATTTTCAAGCTGAACCCATGCTGGAAGTCACTTGTTCAAAAAATGTGTTCTGTTTTTGATTCTGTGGGGGTTAGAGAGAACCTGCAGAAGTTGCCGCAGCTGTCTGCCATTCATCACAACAACTGCATGTTTATTGCTCACCACCTGCTGACACTGGGCCACCAGTTCAAGTATCACCTGCCTTCTCCTCTGTGTGACGGAGCGGCCACCTTTGTGGACCTTGTACCAGGCTTCCGGAGACTTGGTATTTACTAATATAACGACAAAAAAAAAAATCCCTATTAATCCATTAACCAAAAACCTTGCAATGCTGGGGCTCTTATTTATCCCCTCCTATGTGACATTCCTAGGCACAGAGAGCTTTTTGGTCCAAATGCGCATACAGAAGGGGGAGCTGCTGGAGAGACTAGCGAGTGCAAGGAACTTCTCCAACATGGATGATGAAGAAAATTATTCCAGTGCTAGTAAAGCTGTAAGACAGGTGAGGCTTGTCTGATAGGTGTCACTGCATTAATTCCCTATAGAAAGAAGCTTAACCGGGTGTAGCAGCGCTGTGTATGTTTTCTAGGTGATGCACCAGTTGAAGAGACTGGGCAAAGTATGGCAAGATGTGCTTCCTGTCCATGTATACTGCAAGGCCATGGGGACACTGCTGAACACTGCGGTTATAGAAATCATTGGCAGGATCACGGCCTTGGAGGTGAGTTTGCAGTACACGGACAGAGGTTCCATAGCCTAAAAAGGACCAAGAGGCCTGCCAGTAATTAATTTCCTTTTTTATGTTTGAATGGTGACAGGATATCTCAGCAGAGGATGGGGACAAGCTGTACACGTTATGTCGTTTGGTAGTAGAAGAGGGGCCTCATGTTTTCATACCACTACTGGAAGAAAATACAAATAAGAAATATCAGGAAGAGGTTCCCATCTATGTCAAGAAATGGGTGAAATTCAAAGAACTGATGATCATCTTGCAAGCCAATCTGCAAGAAATAGTGGATCGGTAAGTTTTTGGAGGGGGGGGGAGGATGTCCATTCCAGGAATAAGACAGCACATGTAAATTCAATTTTTTTTTTATTTTTTTTTTTTTTTAATGGTGTGTTTTTTTTCTCTCCCTTCTTCCAAGATGGGCTGATGGTAAAGGACCACTGGCCAACGAGTTTTCAACGACAGAGGTGAAGAGTTTGATACGAGCCTTGTTCCAGAACACAGAACGACGAGCAACAGCTTTGGCAAAAATCAAATAACTTTTTACGGGCAACCCAAGTCATCACAGAACTGCTACAGCAAAGACTGAATTCCGCATGCAATGAGTGGATTGCTAAGATTTGAAAGGGGGGCAATCACAATTAAAAAAATTGGAGTTTACCTTGAACAACATCGAAGTGTGGTAAAAGCTGAAGTAGTTCAACTGGATTTATTTTTAAAAATAATATATTGCTTACATTAGGTAAGGAGGCAGTTGGCCATTAAATGTGAGGGAGATTCTGTTAATGTCTGGCAGGGCAGAAAGGTTCCCCACTTTCCCTAGTTCCTATTTTGCTGGGTTTCTGGCTGTTTAGCAGCAGAAGTGTGGAGGAGTGGGGAAAGCTGACACTTGCATAGTGTGGGTGAGAGATCTGTTTTAATAGCAGCAGATGAAGTTAGCGTTAGAATGCAGGATCCAACTGCAGTTGTTCCTGATGTCTTCAAACAGGCTATGATCTCACCTCAACAATGAGCTGTTTATGATAAAACCAAAGGCCTTTACTCTGTCCTTATCCTAGCTGCTGCTTCTGCCACTGTTGGTCACCACTTACTCTAGCCTCCCTTGGCTTTAGCAGGCCCTGTGGGGCTTCTTCCCCTGCTATCCCATCATAAGTTGCTATGCTGCAGGGCTCTGTCCTGGCTCTTCCTAATTCCTTTGGTTCTCTGATCTCCTCTAATGACTTTCAGTATCATCTCTAATTTCCTGCTGCTCTTGGTCAAGACACAATGTCTTATCTTCTTTTCCCCCTTTATTTCTAGGGCTAACACTGTCATCCTCAACCTGTGTCCCTGGGGGGGATGTCATCTCTCACTCCTCACCACATTAAAGGAAATTCCCCCCGTCTCAGAGAAGTGATTAGTAGTACCCCAGGCTTACAGTTAGCAAAACCCATTATCCACTATGGCATGGAACAGTGGGCCAAACTAAAAGCAGCTGTGATAAGCACAAGTTTTTCCAAGGAAGTAAATGAAAAAAAATGATTTTGTGTGCTGTAGTTTTTGTTTAGCATTCACTAAAAGGAGTGAAAAACTTGGTGTAGATTCTCTATGCAGTGAGGCTGCTTTTTACTCAATGGAAGGCAGAGGCCTGGAATGACCTTCTGCAGGCAGTGGTGGCAACAAAAATAACAACTGTCTATGCTTGGGATGAAGACATTTGATCACAGCCCAAGCAAAGCAAAGAGGGCTCTGCTTCCCAAACCTAGCCCCCTTCTCTATAGGGGAAGGGGTTGTGCATGAGGTGAAATATCCTGCAGGCAGATAATCGTTGCTGACCATAGTCCAGAGAAGGGGGTTTTGCATCCCTTGCAGCAGATGGAGACAGAATGAGAACGTTTCAGGTACTGTTCCATAACAAAGAGTGCCACTTGCAGTCCCTCAGTATTTTTGTCTCCAGCAGATGGTAGAGGTGCAAACCTGCACCCTAGAGTTTAAAAAAAAAATTTTTTAGGAAGATGAGCAAAGATTCCTAACAGGAAGGCTCCCTGAGCTGTTAGGTTCCTTCATGGGCCATCCCTCGGGTAGAGCAGGGCGAGCTAGCTATACCCTGGGAGATCAGATCCGGTTCCCTCACCCCTCTTCAGCGTCTTGTGGCATCCAGAGGCAGGGAAGTATTTCCTTTTTGCTTTCCTGGCATGTGATGGTAAGTTTGGTGCAGAGACACCTTTAAAAAAAAAAAACCAAACCTCTGACTTGGCTGCTGAGGAAACTTAGGCCTAGCTGCTGGATGCCCTGTATGACATGATCTGGACTTCTGCCAGGAATATGGTCTCTGCTGTTGTGATGCAGAGGCTTCTGTGGTTATGAAATTAGTCAAAAACCCAGCAGTCTAACTTCCCCTAGAGGAGGTGTTTTAGGGCTTGAAGAAATATTTTCAGTGTCACCTTTTCATAGAGGGCTGGCAGATTTGCTGTAGTGGTACTGAGTGACTTTTTCACAAATAATTCCAGGGGGGGCCAGCAGGGTTCCCCCCTCCCTTCCCATTACACATTTTCAAAATCTCCAGCCAGAGTGGGTGTAAGGTGTCCTGGAGCACCCCCCCAGTCACGTTTTGGAAAAGGGTCAGGGCTGTCTGAGGGCCTGCAAGCAGATGCCAACTTTAGTTCAAGTTGCTGCAGAATAAAGATCTACAGCCCAAGGAGGTGTGAGGGGACAGAAGATTATGCAGGAGGGACCAGATGATGAGGGCACAGTTACTTACCTTATCACATGGTTTCAGAAAGTGTATTTCTTCAGTCAACTGCTATTACACGCTTAAAGGTTTGGACAGATCCATAAGAGGCTGGAATCATGTACATTGAAAAGCAAATCCAACCAGCCATGGTGAACAGCATGCAGATCATCCTAGCTCCAGAAAGAGTGGGCCAAGTTTCAGTCTCAGTTAAAACTGCTAACCTTTATTTCTATGTACAAAAAGCAGTAGTGATGGAGCTGGACCCTGCAGGAGCAGCAGCAGCTCTGTACTTATTTGTCCTGTGGATGAGCGAGATCTTTAGAGCCGGGCTTTCCAGGAAGTCATTATTTGCCAGATCCCAACACAAAAGTATTTTCAGTGTAGTACAAATATTACCTCCCAGCATGGGACTCAGCAGGAGAAGTGATCCTTTCATTTCACAGCCTCAACCACGCTCCTGCCTGAGCATGGCACGAACTGTCTCCTCCTTTGGGCTGGAAGGGTTTACGTTACATGTCCTCAACACTCCACTTGTATGCCACTTCCTGAACGGCTTTCTGGTTTGCTTGGCGGGCAAAACGTTGCTGCTCAAAACCATTTGATCTATAATATAAATGAGGCAAAAAGCTCAATGACAGAAGCAACATGTGGTATTACTTAATCAGGAGTGGCAGCAGAGAAAGAGAAGAAACAGCATCTATATGAACCACACCCTTTACATCGATGAAAGATGGTTTCCCTATTATAGCTGCCCATGAGCTATGTATGCTTAAAGTTCCCACAGCTGTGGAAGCAAAACAGTTTGCATAGAAGATGAAATTTGTACTTCTATTAAATTTCCTTTTAAGTCTTACCAGACCAATCGTTGTTCCCTGTACGTACCCAGATCAGTCCAGACTCCGGGGGTTTTGCCTCCTTTCCAGCAGATGGAGAAAGTTTTACTGACACTGCCTTATAACCTAGCGTGCCACCTGCAGTCCCTTCAGTATTTCTCTGTCTCCAGCAGCTGGTAGATGGGCAAAACCTGCCGGCTGTACTTAGTTTAATAAAAAAATAAAAAAAAAATGAAGAAGATTCCTCCCGGGAAGTTGTTAGGCTCTGGTGGTACCGTCCCTCCCGGTCTTGAGGTGGATGAGCAGGGGGTTGGAGACCTTTAGTTTGCTCGGTCCTTAGTCGCTAGAGGTTCCAGCTCCCTCTCCTCCAGAAGGGATGCAAGGAGCCTGCTGCCACTCTTCAATGCAGGGAAGTGAGCCTTTGTTTCTTGTTCTCATCCTTGGTTGGTAAAGTTTAAAAAAAAAAAAAGGGGGGGGGGAAGAGGTTTTTCTCGGAGAGGCTCTGCTTCTTGGCAGGAGTGCGAGACTCGCACTAGTTGGGGGCTCAATGTTCATGGGCTGTATTTGCTCCTTCCCTCAGGCGACAGTCTCCCGCGATCGGGCGTTTTTGTCAGCATGCCGCACTGAGCACATGTGGTGCGCGCGGATTCGCGCAGGTAACTCGCCTGCAACGGCCGATGTTCCTGCTGCCTCTCAGAGGAAGAGAGCAGTTCGGGGTTGTCCACAGGAGGGTCCGAGTAGCCGCAAGGGTCTGGGAGGACATCGCCTCCTATCCCATGACTTTTTAGTTGTTTTCTTAAAAGCCTCTCATGAGGGACTTTGTTGAATGCCTTCCGAAAATCGAAACACCCTACATCTACCGGTTCACCTTTATCCACGTTTTTTAACCCCTTCCAAAAAAAATGAAGCAGATTTGTGAGGCAACAAGGTAGCTCGTTATCCCCACTTTTGTTTGCCCTGTCTTTGGAACCATTCGCTGCTAGGATTCGAGAGGAAGACAACCTCAGAGGTATTGCGCTAGGATCCTCATGTTATAATATGATACTTTTTGCTGAGGATGTTCTCTTTACGTTAGAAACATCTGAAGAATCTCTCAGCTTTTTGTCGGGAGAAATGCGTAGCTTTGGCTTGGTATCTGGGTTCAAGGTGAATGAGGATAAGTCTGAGATTTTGAATATATCAGCTAATGCTCTGAGTTTCATTTCCCTTTAGGGTTGCCAAAGACTGGGTGAAATATCTGGGGGTGAAAACTGGCCCCGAGGGGGATCCTCTCTTCCATTTTAATTATGATTCTTAATATAGTTCATGATCTAGACAGGTGGAAACAAACGTCCTTCCTAGATTTTGCTGTTTCTTTCAGACTTTGCCCAGTCATATCCTGGATAAGTTCTTAAGGCAGTGGCAGAAACAGATATTCAGTTTTATTTGGAAACAAAGATCTCCAAGGATGGTGCAAGGAACCCTTTATTTGGACAAGCTGAGGGGTGGCACTACACGGCTTCCCAGCTGAGAGCCATTCTGGACTGACACAGACTTAAGAGGGTCCCACCCTGAGTGGACATAGAAGGGAGCTGGGCTGGGAAGTTGTCCCTTGATGGGAAGAGTGGCACAGGTGCAGGATTTCTCTCCTTTCTCACAAGCGGAGACCAGCTTTGCTGGGGGGAGCGGAACTATTACTACCGTTCTTTTTTGTTTCAAAAGGAATTTCCTCCAGGTTTAGACTCCACTCCCTGCTCTACATGGACAGCAGTGGGGCTCACCTGCCTGGAACAAGTATGGGGAGGTCAAGGGGTGCTTCCTAGTCAAGTAATTCAGCACACTTTATCTCGCCGGGATATATTTGCTCTGCATTTTGTCACTCAGAAGGGGATACCTTCTGACCTGGAGACGGGTAAGACCATCTTTGAGGGATTTTGTGATCAAGCTAATACTCTTCGTAGACCTATTTCCAAACTTTATAGTATTCTGAACGCAGATTTAAAGGCCAAACCTTCTCATATTAGGGCTTGGGAACGAGATCTGGGGGGGGGGGCCCTGGAAGCAGCGGAATGGGATCAGTGTTTTCTAGTTGTGAAAAGACGTTTGTTGCCAGAGGATGTGGTTAGTGCAGCTGGGTTCAAAAAAGGTTTGGATAAGTTCTTGGAGGAGAAGTCCATTACCTGCTATTAATCAAATTTACTTAGGGAATAGCCACTGCTATTAATTGCATCAGTAGCATGGGATCTTCTTAGTGTTTGGGTAATTGCCAGGTTCTTGTGGCCTGGTTTGGCCTTTGTTGGAAACAGGATGCTGGGCTTGATGGACCCTTGGTCTGACCCAGCATGGAAATTTCTTATGTTCGATTTCCACAGCTATTCTGGAAGTTGGTTACAAGTTTCTAAATCGTTGGTATTTAGCACCGGCTAAACTTCATAAGATATTTCCTGCCTTCTCCGAAGAGTGCTGGAGAGGATGTGGGGCTTGGGGAACTATGGTGGGGGTGTCCACGTGTTCAAGGGCTTTGGGAGCTGTGTTTAAAAAAAGGTTTGGACAAGTTCCTGGAGAAGTCAATAAACTTATTAACCAAGTCGACTTAAGAAATCACCACTACTTATCACTGCGCAATCAAGGTATGGATTTATTTACTGTTTAGGATTTTTCCAGGTACTTGTGATCTGGATTGGCCACTTCTGGAAAAAGAATACTGGGCTTGCCGGACCCTCGCGGTCTGACCTAGTATGGCAGATTCTTATGTTCTTCATGTGAGACCTCCCTGCCATGGCTCTGTATCAAGTGGAGTGCAATGGTCTCCTGCTCACTCTCCTTTTAGCTTGTACCAAGCAGTGCTGCCCTCCTGAATCAATCCCCTTCTTTGCCCCCCCAGGACCCTGGGGAAATGCTGCTAAGATCTAACCCCTCTTTCTCGAAGAGGAGGAGAAGCAGCCGAATAGGTATTGCCTGGAAGCCCCTTCCAAGGAAAGTGGGAACAGGAGTCTCTGAGGCCAGGGGACTCCTATCTTCTCTTCTGCTGCTCCACAATCTGCACCATCTTTCAGAGACGAGAAGTACTCCTTCAGGACCCTGCTGCTCCAGCCTTTAAGGGAGTAGGAGAGGTAGCTTAGTTTTTTTCTGCTGGGGAGGAGGGAACAACCCACTGGTTTGGACTGGTTCGATAGGGATGCTGAAGAATACATTCTGAGCTGCATTGATTTTCCAGATCTACCCTTCCATCACAAAGGCCTCTTTCAGTACACTTTCTCTACTACTGCTGAAAATAGAGCAGTTTTCCAGGTACTAGCAGGTAATGCAACTGAATACTTCTCTTTAATAAAAGGGAAATAGGAAACGAGAAATATGGAGTCCTATGTCCTGCCCTCTAATGGTGCAGATAAGCATTCAATAAATACCTGTCCACGCCGTCCCAGCGGTACCCAGGCCAAATGTTAAATCTGTTGAGAGGAGGTGTTGGTCCACTGTATCGCGGCCGCTCTGGAAGAAGAAACAGACACTGAAGATCGGATTGCTTACGAATCTCCAGCCACCACACACTCCTCGCCTCTTCTGCAACTCTTTGTGGAAGAACTCTGCTCTGTGCAAACCTAGGCATGATTCAGGCCTTTCACAGCACTACTACTGTAGGTTGTCCTAGAACACCCAAGCATGCAGCTGCTAGAATATATTCCAAGCCCACCTCTACTATGACTCGTTCTGGACTTGTAAGTGGGCTCACATGCCTGTGGCTGAAAAAAATGGCTTTAGAAGGGATTCATCCACTATTCTACTAGCCTGCCTGCTGCAGTAAGATTTGGAGGGTACCTTTCTTATTCGGGTTCTCTTTGGCTTTTTTCTTCTTAATGAAGTTGGCCATGGGGTCCCCCTCTCGCTCCTGGTCCCTCAGCATCTGGTCCAGGTCTTTGTCGTGGATGTACCGGGCCAGCGGTTTTTCCATCTCCTTGACTGCATCCTGCAGATTATGCTCCTGCTGCTCCCTCTGAGCCAGCCTAGGAAAAGAAAATACAGCGAGGGAAAGCAGCTCTCATTTAGCACAAACCTCAGTGTAAGACACCGGTTATTTCGTCACCAAGCCCCAAGGCATCTTCTGCACTTTTGTGGCTTGGAAGCAAAACACAGCAGGCTTTGCATGCAACCTTTTATTGGCTTTTAAATGTTAGCTAACTTAGGTTAGCACAAAGACCCCATGTATAACAACCCTAAGATATACAGAAGTGGCGAAAAAGGATAAGAATAAACGTTTTATAAAAAAAAAAAAAAAATGTCCACAAACTGCTCGAATCAAGAACAGAAGACCCTGGAAGAATATTCAAAGCAGCATTAACGAACACCAAGCATAACCAAATGGAATGTTCTCAGCTGGAGCTGCAGTGTTTAAACAGGATCATTTCCTACCATTGCACTGGGTTTGGGTTAAGGGAAATTTAGGGCGATAATGCAAAAATGATTCCTTACATTAAGTTTTAAAAAAAGCATTGACTCTTCCAGAAGTCAGTTCTAATGAGAACAAAGGGGCTGACCAGCAGGAAGATCTAAGAGCTTCTTACCCCTTCCCCCACTGGGCATACTGCTCATCTCGCTTGGCCTTCTTGTCCGCTTTCTGACGCTGTTCCGCTCGCTCTTGTTTCAGATCCCTCTTCCGGCCGGATTTATCTCGGAAAATGGTTTCAGCAGTCCGGGATTCATCTGAAAGCATCAAGCCCATGACGCTGCAGCACAGCACGGCAGTTTACTTCCTCCTTTTCTACAGCCTCCTCTTCTAGCCTAGGTCAACTACTGCTCTCTTTCCTGAACAGGAGAGTCCTATGAACCTACTACAGCCATAGCCTGAGGTAACTAAGGACAGCCAAGGCCAACATCCATTGCTGAAGACAGGTTTCTAGGCTTTCCTCCTTCTGGGAGAATTTCTCCAAGCAGGAGCATCTCTGTACTCCCTCATCTGTGGGCACAGTGACAACCTATATCCTTCACAATAAATCAGCAGCCCGCCCATCTCCTACCCCTAGAAGTAGAAGCTCCTCCCAAAATTAGTGCATCAGCTTGGAAGCAAACCTAGCTCAGGCCAAAACAGATTTAACTTCCCTATAACTTACCTTCTAAGTGCTTATTGCTTCGCTCTCTCCTTCTCATCTCTTCCTGCTCCTCCTTCAGCACTTCTGCCGACACCAGCCCAGCTCTGCCCCCCGAGAGCATCTGACTCAGCTGGAGACATTTAAGGAAAAAAACAATGTTATCACCACTTCAGCTACTGAGACCATGTTGTCCACCTGCCCCTGTCGTCACTACACAAACATCTACCTTAGAGCCTTCTGCATGTGCTCTCTGGGGAGATCCTCTGGATGCCCTTCCTTGTTGAGAGGGGGAGAGGTTGGAGCACTTTTGGGCCTGGGATCTCTGACGGGGAGGAGAGAAATCAGAGTCCGAAGATCTTTTCCGCAGCCTTCGTGGAGGAGAGAGGTCAGAGTCGGAGCGTCCAGAGCCTGACTTGTGAATGTTGCGTGGAGGGGAAACATCAGAATCTGATGATTTTCTCCCTGGTGGAGCCATGTCCAAGTCATGATGGTGACGGGATACAGCTTTGCCTAGGAAGTGAGGCAGACAAATATCTGATCTTCATTCCTGGGGTTTGTAAGTAAGCAAAGCACTTTAAAGTCCAGCAAACCATGCATTCAACTACCACACCTGGATTTGCTCTCTTCCTTAAAATTGAAATTCTAGCTCTCCTCCTTTCTACATTATAAAAATTCCATGTAGCAACAGAGCCAGATGTGGCCTTGGGGTACAATAACTGTGCTCTAACAGTCACATCACAAGCACATATACGGCATCAGTAACAAAAGGTCCCAGTTATAGAACCTACGTAAAAACCAAACGCAAAATATTCCATCTGAACAACATTCACACACAAGTATATCATGGAAAACTACAACAAAGAAAGTATGGAATGCATTTCTATTTCACTTAAAAATAGAAGGTGCCATTCATGTTTAGCTCTTGCAATGGTCACAGATTTATAGACATAGCCTTCATAAACAGAATCTTTTCTTTAAGCAAATAAAAAATTAGAGTATCAATGAGAATTCTTAGCTATGAGATGCCTCTGATGAAATCACAAATAGACAAAGGTCAGCACTGCAATATTATGTTGAACTTCCTTAACCAGTGTGTTGTCTGCCAGAATTACTCCTGCTGAACCCAGTGTCTTTCTACTCCAATATTTTGCAGCCTGAAAGGATCATATTTTGACACTTCCATGTGCCTGCATCAGGGACTATTCTTTCAATTCAACTGTTTTTCAGACATTCCTACACAGAGCAGCATTATTTAAACAGTGTGGAAAAATTATTAAGGAGTTAGTTAATGTGAAGAACTTTATAACACGATAGAAATTAGTGGAACAAACAATCACTAATATAGCTAGTGCAATTGTTTGTCATAAGGCCTATAAATTCTGAGAATATGCTATTTTTCTTAGCTGGTTTGTAACAAGAACCAAGACATGAGATCAGATATATTAACGAGCAGTTACTCATGAGGCTAACTGTGCAGATATCAGGGAAAATGTCAGCAAGCCAACCACACCTAACTGTTGCTGATATGATTAGCACAGACAGTTGAGGCCTCAGCAGATGACAAGAACATATGGGAGTAGCCCAGAGAAGAAACTGGGACATAGGTCAAGAAAATTAACATAAAAGATCAAAGTCAAGACAGACTGGTTAGATCAGAAGAAAGAACAGTTCAGAAGAAAAGCTTGTTGGATATTAAAGTGACTGATGACCTATTCCTGATATCTAGTGCTGTGTTTCCAAGATATACAAACTCACACTGAAAACAGAGGGGGAAGGGTCTTTGTATACATTCTTAAATCAAAATCTAATCTTGTATGCTTTCATTGCTTATTCTCAGAATTATAAGTAAAACTTCTATACTTATAAGTGTGTTGTGTATTCTATAATATAATAACCACCATTCAGCCTACCCACTACAAATAGCAGCAACTTTTTATGCATACCCAGGAGCACATCATTATAACTAAATCTTAGTTGGGAGTCACATGATACATTCCAACCAACTAAAGATGATAATTTTGCATAGTCATCAATAATGATACTGCATTGACATTTTCATTCACAGAAACTGTGTCCATGCTACTTATTGCCCATGTGAGATATTCCAACTAATCAAAAATAGTTGCTTGTGTACATCATTCATAATGAAAAAAATTACTCATTTTAAAAACATAAAATTACCAACTTTTTTTTATAGATGAAGATCCTCTTTACAATTATGTTCAAAGACAAAAAAAATTCTCATTTCTAGAAAATCTCTATATTCTTTTGTGTTTTAATTTCTCGTGAGTTTCTGTGCTGGTGTAGCAGGTCTAAAAAATAAATAAATCAACAGGTCAGTTTAAATTTCTCCCTGGTCCCATTGCCCTTTCAACCAATCCAAGCGAATCCTCCACCAAGTAACGTGTCATAGCAGAATGTCCATACGTAAAATATCTTTATGCCTTATCTGCAAGGGGAGATTCTGAAGCACACAAAGCCATTTTAGTAGCATAATCATTTAAAAAAAAAAAAAAAAGATGAATTCAATCTCCCAATGAAAGTGGCAAATCCCGCCAAGCCTGTAGTTTATCTCTGGAAAATATCAAAAGTTTGGAAATGTTTAACTTATCAGAGCCGACAAATTAGTAGAAACCTGTAAACCCAAGTATTTAATACTACCATCTGCCCAGTGTAGTGGAAAATGAACACCCCCATCTCTCTTTAAGAGATTCAGGGAAAGCCAGTCCTTCAGATTTGTCCTTGTTTAAACGAAGACCAGAAAAAAATCCAAATTCCATGAAAATACCTAATAAAGAATCCAACGTCTTGACAGGGCCTGAAAAGAAAACCAATATATCGTCAGCGAAAGCCGCATATTTAAACGTCTGGTGTCCCAATCGTTTCCCCTACACCCCCTCAGATAGCTGAATATGATTCAACAATGGCTCTAAAGTCAGAAGAAATAACGGGGACAGGGGCCAGCCTCGTCTAGTACCTCAAGCAATGGAAAAAGAAGCGGAATGCGACCCATTAGCTATAATTGATGCTGTCGGTTGATGATATAATAGCTGAACCGTATCAAAAGAGACCATCCAGCCTCATATGGCGGAGAAGATAAAATAAATACCCCCATTCCACCCTATCAAATGCTTTTTCAGCTCGAAACTGACCACCAGAAAGGGTTCGCCCGCTCTCTAACAGATTTCCATAGCCGCTAACAAACGTCTTACATTAGTGAGGGCATATCATCTCAAACAAACCCCACCTGGCCAGACGCAATAACTGAAGGTAAAAACATTGCTAAACGATCCACTAATATTTCTGCAAATAGCTTTTGGTCAAAATTTAAAAGAGAAATAGGCCTGTAGGAAACCGGGGAAAGAGGGTCCCTGCCAGATTTAGATATAAGAGTGATATGAGCTGAATTAACATAAGCAGGATATGGCCCAGTTTTAATGAAAGCATTAAAAACTATACTTAAAGGAACACGAACAGAATCAACCACAATTTTAAAAAAATTCTGCATTATACCCATCTGGGCCAGGAGCTTTTAAGCGCTTGGCTTGACGGATACCAACATTTATCTCCCCCTCACTTATTGCTCGATTCAGCCAGTTGAGTTGGTCTTCTGAAAAGCTGGGTACATTCAATCTTTCACAGAAAGTTTCACATTTCCTTTGGTCCAATCCTTCTGAGGAATAAAGATCAGCATTAAATTGTTGAAAACACCTCTACAGTGGAGTTAGTAAGCCGTCCCAAGGAAGACCTTAGAGCTGAGATGTAACTAGAACAATGATTAGTCCTAATAAGATTTGCCATAAGTCTTCCTACTTTGTTACTAAATTGAAAAAGCTTAAACTGATAATACACAATACTTTTTTTGGTACGCTGATGTATATAAGGGAATTAATAGCTACTTGTAGCACCAGGAAAAGTTCTCTATTTATGCGGGTATTAGACGGTAATAAAGAGCATTTAGGACACCAAACGCTTGTCAAGAGACCTCCTCCTCTCAGCTATGTAGTATATATCGCCCCGCAACACAGCTTTTGCGGTGTACTGAAAGAGAACAGGATCATCCACATGACTACCATTAAAAGTCAAGTAATCTTCTACTTTAAACGTAAATACTCTTGAAATTGTAAGTCATCCACTAAGTAATAAGGAAAGCGCTAGTTATTGCCAATCTGCGTGGCAGCATGAATAGTAAGCTGGATCCAAACAGGGGCTGATCAGAGATCATGATATTACCAATGCCCATATCAACATTTTTATCCACAAGAATATAATTCAACCTGGAGTAAGTGGAATGAGCTCTTGACAAGTGAGTGAAGTCTCTTTCCAGTGGATGAGAAGCCTCCATGCGTCCACGAAACGCAAAGAAACTTCCAAAAAAGAAATCCCCTTACCAATTCTCCCTTCCCCCTTAACTGTATGGGACCTTTAACAATATTGAAATCCCCACCCAAAATAAGACTGTGATCGATACAGGGAAGCAAAGATTTATAAATGCCCCTGAAGAAAGTATGATCATATGTTATCAAAAACAAAAGGAATATGATCCAGTTCTGCAACCAAACTCAGGTACTTCCCATATGGGAACTTAATCTTTCGCTTAACTGTAAGAGACACTTTCTTATGAACTAAAATCGCCACACCTACAGACCTTGTAGTTGCTGAAGCGAAATGAACAGTAGCTTCCTAATCCCTACGCAACTTACTGTGTTCAAGGTTGCTTAAATGAGTTTCTTGCAAAAATATAAGATCTGCTGATTTTTTTTTTTTTTTTAAAGCAGTTAAAATCTTAGCCCTTTTAATAGCAGAGTTAATGCCACAGACATTCCAGGAGAAGATCCGTAAACCTTTCTGCGACATTTAACCTTCCTCCACCCTAAACCCCCACCTGAAAAGAAAAAATTGAGTTCAGAAAGGAAAGGGACCCTCCCAGCACAGGTCTCCTCCCCCCAACATCACATTCTCTTCCGCAAAGAGCCAATATGAACCATAGAAATCTAACACTGGTTAAACTCCATAAGGAATAAACCCCTCCCCTCACCCCAACCTGAGCGTGAACTTAAACCCAGAAAACCTTCCCCTGTGAACCAGAAGAGATCACACACCGTGCAAATGAATCCCTCCATCCTGCCACCACCCACACACACCGATAGCTGCAGCTGGGAAAGTATAAACACTGTACAACATAACCAAATGATAATTGCAAAAAAAAAAAAGATTTTGAATTTTAACAGAAACATGGAGCCTAGAGGGAGACAGTAATTATAGGACTACCCACACAAAAAACAAAATAATGTGGCTGCCAGCACAAATCTATCGATGTCCTCTCTGAAACCGCTGTCGCAGGAAGCTGAAAAAAAAAAATAAAGGAAAAGTCACCTTGCACTCCCAGGAAGCTGCCCCTTTCAAATAATCTCGCCTGCAGTTAAACAAAACGGGAAATACAAGAGAGACACAAAAAAACAGGCAGTGTGTATAAAGTCCTAAAGTCCCAAAAAAAAAAAAATGGAACTGTCTTCACCAATCTGCAGTCGTCTTCACAAAAAAAACTCTCCCGCAGTCGGAGACTTGTGGAAAACCCAACGAAATTGCCGCCAAACGTTCTCCCCTCAAGGCACATCACACTCTGAACCGTGACCGGGTCGCAGTACAGTCTCCATCTTGTCAACAAAATGCTGAGCTTCGGCGAGATCACCGAGTCATCCAATGCCATCAGAGGTAATAACCCGCAACTTTTCAGGGTGGATCAATGCAGCCCGAATGCCCATACCTTAGAGCTTGGAATATAATGGAGCAAATGCCCGACGTTGTGCAGATCGGCTCGCCAAGTAGACTGGAAAGACTAAAACCTTAGTGTTATCTCAAGGATTTCCGAGAATTCAAAGCCTGTAATATCTCAGTTTTATGGGCAAAATTAAGCACTTTTACGATAACGCGGGGGTGCAGAGCACCTTCTTAAGATCAAAGAGATAGGCCCGTTCAATTCTTAAGAGGCCTTGTTTCTCTGAGATCCCAAGCTCCGTGGAAAGCCAATACTCCAAAAAAGTCTGTAGATCGTTTTCCTCCAACTCCAGGAGCCCAATAAATCGTAAATTAGAAGGCCGAAATCTATTCTCTAAGTCCTCTAAACGTTCGGAATGTTTCTGCATGGAGGTCTTCAGCATAGAGACCTCCATCTGCATTGCAGGGAAGCCAACATAGACATTCGATACCCGCTGTTCTACCTCAGCAAAACATCTCTCAAAACCAGTTATAAAGGTCAAAACTTCATCCAATTTTTCGAAAATCTTTCGTAGCTCAGGTTCCAAAGTTCCACAATAGCCAACTTCACATCTGCAAACGCCATACTTGGCAGAGGTGAAGGGTCAAAGGGCCCAGTGTCATCTGCCATATTAGATTCAGGCGATTTTGGTTTCTGGATATCCTTGTAAACTAGGTTAGTCAGGGGTTACTTCAGGACTGGCTTAAGGAACAGTGGTGTTGACACTGCATCATTCTGGTAACCTCTCGCTAGACATCCTCCAGCCTGTCATATCCTTTTAGAGGTTTGGCCTCCAGAAATAGACACAATACTCCAAATGAGATCCCACCAACAGGCTGTTCAGAAGTATTATCACCTCCTTTTTTCCTACCTATGCACAGCAGTAGGCTTCTGGCTCTGACTATTGCCTTATTACACTTTCATTTTGGGATCACCAGACATGGGAAGAGCGAGTGCTTCAGACCTACCTCTCGTGCTGCTCAGCTTTGTCCCATGAGCCAGTGAGACAGGATGTTTCTTGCGTGAAGGCGGCGTGTCCAAGTCAGAATCATGCCTGCTGCTCCTAACTGGAGACGAGTCTGAAGAGCTGTGACGTTTGCGAGCTGGAGTGGACCCTCGCTCATGCGAACTAGTAGAGGGCTGCAGTCTGTCAATGGTTTTGCTGCTTTTCTTGCTAGGCAATTCAGTAACCAAACCATGCTTTAATTTTTTTGGATGGGGGAACAGATCAGAAGAACAATGTCCTTTCATAGGCGGCAAGGCATCGGGGGAATCGTGACGCTGCCTCCTGGGAGGCGAGGCGTCGGGGGAATCGTGACGCTGCCTCCTGGGAGGCGAGGTGTCGGGGGAATCGTGACGCTGCCTCCTGGGAGGCGAGGCGTCGGGGGACTTGTGACGCTGCCTCCTGGGAGGCGAGGCGTCGGGGGAATCATGACGCGGCCTCCTGGGAGGTGAGGCGTCGGGGGAATCGTGACGCGGCCTCCTGGGAGGAGAGGCATCAGGGGAATCGTGGCGCAGCCTCCTGGGAGGCGAGGCGTCAGGGGAATCGTGGCGCGGCCTCCGGGGAGGCGAGGCAATAGAGGAATCATAGCACAGCTTCTGGGGAGATGAGGCTTCAGGGAAATGTTTTGTTCTATTTTCTTCTTTCTTCACTGATGCAGTGTCTGAGCTGGAAAAAAATAAAAATCATTTGAAAATTCCTTTTCAAGTGTGGGACAACATAAAACTTCTGATTTTGTCAAAACTACTTTAGTTCTGAAGTATACTAAAGTCAAAGGAGGATGCAAAAGGCTCATGATTCGTTGTTTCCATCCCTCTCTATCCCTACATAATGCTGATTATTTTAAACACACATTTGTTTTCTGGATTTATTTGATGCCCTTATCCAGGGCACCTTACAAAAACATTGTGGTGTGCACAGTTATCAAAAGATAGTGAAAGGAAAAAAACAGTGAGGGAGAAATCAAAGCAAGAGAAAACTGTTTTGCTACTATCCATTTATAAAACCAAAAAGCACCATGACTGCACATATTCTAGCGTAGCATCTGTGTGTCAATATAAGCCACGTACTGGTCTGAACTCTGACAAGTTTGTAGTTCATTTTCAAGTCACTGAGAAAATGTTCCATGAGATTCGCTGTTAGGACCTGCTTCACTAAAGCTCCAGTGTTCATTTTTCTCCACGCTTTCAAACAACAGGCTGTAGAAGATGTATTAATTCCCCATTTCTCCCCTCACCAGGGAGGTGGTAGCACTGCTAGAAAGTAATAACCTGCAGGGCCAACGTACTATCACATCTGCATTATCTATCTCAAGCAGTTAATAGCGCTTTTAATATCAATAAACTAGCTTGCATTAGTGTTAATAGAAATTCTGTGCTGAGATGCAAATGTATGCAAAATAGCTCATTACCTATTAGTGCAGCAAACAAGTAGGTGCATGAAACACCAAAATGTACGTATTAACATGGGAAGTTTAAATAAACCTCTGGGGTTTACGTAAGTTTTTCCATTACCATTGCATCAATGTA
This sequence comes from Rhinatrema bivittatum, assembly GCF_901001135.1. Classification (NCBI taxonomy): domain Eukaryota; kingdom Metazoa; phylum Chordata; class Amphibia; order Gymnophiona; family Rhinatrematidae; genus Rhinatrema; species Rhinatrema bivittatum. Next base: position 23,773,106 of record NC_042626.1, on the reverse strand, counting down.
CCATCTGCAGCAGCGCATGCCTCACTTACATATCATTAATACTGGCTGTCAATATATGATGATAACGCAGTTTAGTACATCAATCCCTAGGTTAACAAAGATTGTTATCCTTCAGTATTAGCAAACAACATTCCTACTGCTTTCTCTGTGTTTTTATTATGCCTCCATGAATGGATTTACTTTATGGGAAAAAAAAATTGTTTCGTTTCACCTTATTCGGTTTTCATTACCTAAAACCACATTGGTCTTAAGTGACAAAACTTATGTTGATGAACAAAATACTTAACACTGCACAGTTCTATCTTACAAACGGCAGGAGAATGCATTCTACCTCTCATCAGATCTGGCAGCCAGAGAGAGTTCTGAATGGTGGGGATTTTCATTCTGGTCTGAAAAAAAAAAAAAGAATAAAATTACAGTTTCTTTGCTTTCAGTATTTGTATCTGCTTTTCCCACATCGATGTAAGCCTCCTTATCTGGCATACCTAATAAGGCCCCGAGCACCCACATCAAGGGGGACCCTTTCAGCAAATTAATTCCTTTTAACAAACAAAGCTAAGCTGCTGCACTTGGAAGGACAGGCTATGAGAGTAGATGGCTCCAAACTCAGAAGTCTCACTCCACTTACCCTGCTGTCCAGTCACCATGAGCCACGGCAGACTGTATGTGCACATTACAACTAACATTATATGGAATATAAAACTATGAGAGGGAAAACCACATTAGTGTTACACCTCCAGTGAGCAATGTCTGCCACTGGCATACTGGGAAAGGCAGACCGATGAGAAGGAATAAGGGAAAAGCTGAAATGCTAAACATACTTTTCACTGAAGGAGGAATTGGAGAAGGACCATCGATTAAGAACATAAGAACTGGGTCAGACCAAGGGTCCATCAAGCCCAGCATCCTGTTTCCAACAGTGGCCAATCCAGGCCATAAGAACCTGGCAAGTACCCAAAAACAAAGTCTATTCCATGTTACCATTGCTAATGTCAGTGGCTATTCTCTAAGTGAACTTAATAGCAGGTAATGGACTTCTCCGCCAAGAACTTATCCAATCCTTTTTTAGAAGGAGTACCTATGGTAGTGCAGTAGATACTGCACCATTTGCAGAAGAAAGGGTTTGCATGGAACTAGCAAAACTACAAGCGGACAAGCAATAGAGACAGACAGGATGCACCCTACAATACTGTGGGAGCTCAAAGAGGTTCTGGAAAAGCCACTGAAGAAACTGTTCGATAGATCTTTGAGATGGGCATATTCTCATGTCCACTCTGTTGCAGATCTTAATATCATCAGCAAATAGGCAAACTTTACCTTCTATCCCTTCCGCAATGTCATCACAAAGATATTGAACAGGACCGGTCCCAACACAGATCCTTGCTGCTCTCTGCTTAACACCGTTCTCTCTTCAGAGTAGGTTCCAGTTACTATCAGATGCTGTCTTCTGTCTGTCAATCAGTTTGTAATCCACGCCACCACCTGGGTGCTCACTCTCAAGCTTCTTATTTTATTCACAAGCCTCCTATGTGGGACCATATCAAAAGCTTTGCTGAAATCCAAGTAGATGACACTGAGTGCTCTTCCTCGATCCAATTCTTTAGTCACCCAATCAAAAAAAAAATCAGATTTGTCTGACAAGACCGTCCCCTGGTAAATCCATGCTGCCTCAGGTCCTGCAATTGTCCTGACTGTAGATAATTCACTATTCTTTCCTTCAGCAGCGTCTCCATTAATTTTCCCACCACCGAGATGAGGCTAACCAGTCTGTAGTTTCCAGCCTCCTCTCTGCTCCCACTCTTGTGAAGCGGGACCACCACTGCCCTTCTTCAATCACTCAGCACCACTCCAGTTTCCAGGGATCTATTGAACAGGTCCCGCCAGCACATCTCTGAGTTCCCTCAGTATCCTGGGATGAACCTCATCAGGTCCCATGGCTTTCTCCACTTTCAGTGTCCTAGCTCTTCCCATACATTTTCTTCTGTAAACGGAGTTTCGTCTACTCCACCCCCATCCATAGTCTTGTTAACTAGCAACGGTCCTTCTCCGGGATCTTCTTTAGTAAACACCGAACTGAAGTTTTTGTTTAATATTTCCACCATTTCTTCATCTCTCTCTCCACACATTAATCCTTTTCACCTTTCAATTTCACTGTATCACTTTGGACCTTTCTCCGATGATTCTGAAAAATGTTTTGCCACTTTGCTTTACCTCTTTGGCAATCCTTTCTTCCGCCTTTTTGCTCTCTTGATTACTTTCTTAATCGCTCTCAGTTTCACCAGATATTCTTCCGTGTTCCTCTTTTTGGGATCCTTTATATTTCTTGAACACTGTTCTTTTTGCTTTTGTTTTATCAGCCACAGGGAGGAGGGGATCTCTTAGCCGAAGATAGCAGGGAAGAAGGGGTGTGTGCAAAACTGTAATTCCTCGGTAGTAGTGTAGTGCCAATTTTGGCTGTGGTGTCAACAGCCACTTCAGGCACAGGTTTGAAATGTAGCTGCTGTGCTGGATTGGAGAGTTAAAATCCAGACAATTTCTGGACATTTTAACCCTCCAGCCAGCATCCGGACACTGCTTTGATAATCTGGACTGTCCAGAGAAAATCCAGACACTTGGCAACCCTAAATCACTGAGCTATTTAGAAATCTTAAACACAGCCACGATGGAACATGTTCTTATAATCATATTGTACTCACCTTGAAACAGTTTCCATTTATTGCTCATTCGGAATTCTTCCATGCGTTTCACTTCTTCGGGGCGCTCATCAACAAACTGGGCCACCTGGAGAACCCACCAAGCAATTATTACAGTGCGATCTGTCAAGTTCATATCCATACAGCATGCTAAGGCTACTGGTCGACTTTTTTTTTTTTACATGCTTTGGCATGGGATGGGTTTCTTCAGATTTTTTAACCAGACAAAAGGCTTCATTCAAACCTTGCACTCCACTGAGGCGTGCAATATGTCATTTTTAAACACCCTACCAAGATTGATTTAAAAACTTATGGGAATTCTCACAAAATTTCTCTAAAAGTCCCAGACTTTCCAAGTTGTAGTGGATATCTTTAAACAACTAGAATATGTTAAAAAAGCCTTTTCAGTGCAAACTGAATGTCAGAAACAAATAAGATGTACTCAACCATCAAGAAGTGCAGAAAATCTTCCCAAGCACCACAGTACCAGCAAAATAGGCCCATTTCTCAAATAACTTTTATACCCACCATGGGTAAATCCTCCTCGTCCTCCACCATTGTTTCTTCTTTAGTGGACACACTCTTCCAGCTCACATCATCATCATCCACTATTCGCATCCTAAAAAGAAGAGGCAACATGATTAATGGCAGCCCATGAAAAACACAGAATTATCAATTCTCACAAGTAGAAGTTCTGACATTCTAAATAGCTTTGGTTTTATCTCAGATTAATGTAAAGTTGCTTATCCCCAATCTAGCTTTCTTAACAGTTGTTTACATAGATCTGATCTTGCAATCAGAATGTACAGTACTAGTTTTGTCAGCCAGAACTATCCCTCCTCCCAGTCTGCAACCTCGAAAAGTTCAAAGGTTTGATATCCCTCCATGGTTTCAATAGATCTCATAATCCTCCCTTCAAAAAGAACACAGGATAAGAATGATTTTCTCAGCGTACAACTCCATAGGAAAGCAAATGTTAGCTCCATAACGCCAGTTAACTCTTATTAGCATAAAACTTACAGTCTATCTTTCATAGAACGTAAACCACAGGCTTTCCATACAAATCATGTATGTTACCCTGGGTTCATGCTGGAGACTGACACGGATAGAAAGCTCTGTTCTTGTACTGCTTCCTACCCGCTTCCTCTATGCACCTACCACCGGGCAAACTGGCCCCTTGATCTGATCCGCTTCGGCGGTTCTTAGGCACTGAAGTCACCAGTTTTGGACCGACTCCTGAATCATATTCGAGGGAGAGGAATGGAGGGGCAGCTACATTCTCCTTTCATCTTTGATCTACTCCCGAAGATCGAGAAAGGGCTCGCTCCATTGCTTGCATATACTCCCCCGCCCCCCGCATGGGTCATTCGCAGAGAGGCTTTCTCTCCCCAGCGGATTTCCGTCACCCTAACCCCCGGTGTGTCCCAGCCTCCGCTCACCCCCTCCCGCTGGGTTTCGGCCGCTTTCTGCGCTTCTTGCACTGCTCGCCGGACAAGTAACGCTTCAGGTATTCGGCCTTAGAGAGCGGAGGAGCCGAGGCCTTCCGGGCTAAAGCCGCCATCGCAAGTCCGGAGCACGGAGGAAGAAAGTAAGACCTCCCGTCAGATGGGACAGAGGCGCTTCCTCCGCGCTGCTGTGCGGAGCGCGAAACGTAAAGAGGAAACAAAGGTTTTTGTTTATGTTTTAAAAGGTGCGGCCCCGATGTTTATTTCTTTGCCCCGGGCCAAATGAGAAGCAGCACACGATCGACAAAAAGAAAAAAAGAAACGCGCAGCTCCTTCTGGACAGAGGCCGCCACCAGAAGCATTCCCAATTCAGGAACCAGACAAACAGCCGCACCAGCTTGAAACGTCACGCAGGGCGCCGTCGCGGACAAACTACGCTCTGGCGACGGGGGACTCTGCGCATGCGCACGGGTTCCCTCGCTGCTACCAGAGCTAGCTGAAAGCTCTGAGCAATTCTCAGCGCATGCATGTGCTTTTTCCCGCTGCGGCTCTGATGCGTTTCCCGCAGATTTTTTTTTTATCATCTGGGGGCTAATGTAAGAAAACTCAAACATGGCACCGATTTTTAATAACGTCTGTTCCAAGACCTTATAAATTAATGGTTATGCTCAGGGCCAGCCCAACCAACTGTGCAAGCCATGCATTTGCACAGCACAGGATGGCGGAGCGCACTGTTAACCCTCTATTGGACGCACATTTGACACGCTAGCGTTACCCCTTATTCAGAAAGGGGCTGAAAATGATTCAGAAAACAAAATGTGCAACCCGCGCGATTCAGAAAACAAAATGTGCAGCCAAGCCGCGCTTTTTGCTTTCAGAAATTAGCGACTACCCCAAAGGTAGGTGCTAATTTCTTCGGGCACCGGGAAAGTGCACAGAAAAGCAGTAAAAACTCAATTTTGCCGGCGTCCGTGGCTGTCAGTGGGCTCGAGAACCGACGCCGGCAAAATTGAGCGTCGGCTGTCAAACCCGCTGACAGCCTCCTTTTGCCTGTTTTTACCGCTGGGCCTAATTTGCATAGTGAATCGCGCGCACAGGAGAGTGGCCTGTTCGCCCGCTCTCCCGTGGACTTTACTATATCAGCCCGAATGTCAGCTGCTGGTGTCACAGCAGCAAAGAGAAGGCACATGCAGGGCCACGTAGAGGCTCCCAACCCACCACGTGGCAAAGATGAGGCAGCGCTGGTGGACCGTGCAGTGCTACAGCTCCTCTTCTTCACCGGGTGATGAAGAACCATAGGGTTGCGAGGCGAAGCTGACAAGGAGCCATAGCGCTGCACCATGAACAAGAGGAGCCCTAGGGCAGCACAGCGGTGCCCAACCTGCCTCATGGCGAAGAAGAGGAGCCCAAGGGCCACGCAGCAGTTCCCTTGGCGAAAGAGTTGCAGATCTGCAAGGCCAGGATGAGCAGTAGGAGCACATGCTAAGCGGCCAGAAAGAAAAACAAGCTACCATTCAGCTCCCAACCTGCCCCACCAAAAAAGTGAAGGGCCAGGACTGTTGGGAGAGGCCTTGGTTCTACAGTGTATGTATGAGCAGGAGAAAACCTTTGTGTGTCTGAGCACAAGTGGAGCATGTGGGGGTGTCTGAACATGTGCAAGGAGGCACGTGTGTGCATGTGTATGAGAGAGCACAGACAGATATAAGCTCTAGGGATGATGTAATAAGGTCTAACTAGTAGTAAGTGCTTTTTGAGTAGAAAATTCTTCAGTTTATAACAGGAAAGACAGATATTGAAGCACAGGGTGTTCTTTTCATGTGGGTCTGAGCATGTGGGCACGTGAGTGTGTGAACATGTATATGTAGAAGGGAGTGTGTGTTTAAGGTTTATTTGTGCTTATATACCGTTGTCTCGGCGTAGCCTTCACAGCGGTTAACATAGCAATAAAATACAATAAAAGAAAATTACAAACAATAATAATAATAGAAGGTAAAATTTATCAAGTAGGAATAAAAGATATCTTTATAAAATAATGTGTGAAGCCATAAATATTAAACCAATAAATACTAAAAACATAAAACATGCTTTAAGTATTGAGGTTAATAAAAGTCAGAGCCACCTGTGATTGTGCAGTTACATTGATGCCTATTTCCTATGTGTGTATAAGAATACATGTGTGTATAAGAATAAACCGGCATGATGTGCTTCACGAATGTCAGTAAATAAAAGTTAATAAATAAATAAATAATTGTAAGCTTATTTATGCAAGAGGGAACATGTGTGTGTAGGAGGGAGAAGGCATACACACATATCTATGAGAGAAGAGAAAGTTTATGCATCTCTCACTAATCCACAACAATCTCAGTAACTAGAAATCAAATGTTTCTAGGTACAGACAGTGTGAATTATTTTATCCTTATTAGTTTTAATTTTTGAATGCTGTTTGATGTGTCTGTTTTGAAATATTTTATAGCCATAGAGGAGCCTATCACAGAGAACCAGCCAGAGTTTTATGCCGGGGGGGGGGGGGGGGGGGGGGGGGCTGTCAAAGGCCCCTCCTTGAGCCAGGTGTGGGGAAACTCTCACTGATGCAGGGGCTATTAAGGTTGTCACAGGCCATGCTTCCTTGAGCCAGGGATTGCGACAGTGGCTCAAGGCTACAGGGTCATCACAGGGGATAGTGCCTTGGGGCAGAGATTTGCATATAGGTATGGGAAACCAGTATACTGATGCAGGGGCTATATCTATCCAGATAACTTTAGAACATAAGAAGTTGCCATATGAGGGGATTAATAGCAGTTAAGGGACTTCTCTTCCACAACCTTCCCTGTACATAATCCGATCACTCTAGCCACCTGGGTTTTGCCTCCCCTCCAGCAGATGGAGACAGAGAAAGTTTTACTAACACTGCTACATAACACAAAGTGGCACCTGCAGGCCCTCAGTATTTTTCTGTCGCCAGCAGATGGTGGAGGGGTAAAGGCTGCAGTCTGAGACTTAAAAAGTGAGATTAGATCATCAAGGAGTGTTTGGCTCCCAAGGGGTCATTAGGTCCTGGTGGGGCCATGGTCCCTGGTCTGTAAGATGGACAAGGGGGGGGGGGGGTTGAGGACCCTTCATTGCCAGCAAGGGTATAAAAGCAGGGGTCCCAGTTCTCTCCCCCTGAAGGATTGAGAGAGCCTGCTGCCACGCTTCTGTCAGGGAAGTGTTGGGTTGTTTTTTGGTTTGGTTTTTTTTTTAAACAAAAACTTTAAAGTGTTGCCATGGACAGCAGGCTTTACTCCCGCTTCTTCCTTTCAGGTGAGCGGGTGGCTCTGCTTGTATTTTCCCATTCCTCTGGCGGCTCTTCAGTTGCCATCGGTCGGTGCCACAGTTTTCCTGTCGCACGGGTCGTGCTGTTGTGGAGACAGGGATGCGCATCTCTGGCATAACGGCCGATGCTCCGGGTGCCTCTCTGGGGCAGAGGGCCCTTCAGCTAGGCACCGTGAGCCTGGGGGGCTCCACCACTGCAGCGTATTCAACTCCCTTCCCATTAATGCAGGCATCCTGTCCACATTTGCAGCTGCCTCACAGGCTTGGGGGGGGGGGGGGGAGAATTTCCCTCCTCCTCTATCCCCTGGGGTTAGGATCTACAGCAGAGGTCAAGACAGTGAGGGGCCTTACTCAGCAGGTGAGGAAGATGACTTCTACCTTTTCCTCCAATTTTGTCCTCTTATTGCACCAGGCCAGGTGCAATAAGAGGTAGTGCGGTGTAGAGCTGAGCAGGGGGCTTGGCTGTATCCAATGCTAGTGCTCAGACTCGGTCTACAATTCAAGCTTTGACTATCCCGTACATTATTCACTCAACTCCGGTTACCAAACCCCCCCACATGTCCAATGCACCAGCATTTTACTTTCTTATTCCATTATTTATTAAATTTCTTTATAAACCAAATTGTCTTTTTACCTAAAAACGAACCATAATTAAGAGCATGGATATTGTTAACATAACAAGAGTTTGAATTTTATAACCAGAACAGCTGCTAGCACCGGTACCCATATCTCTTCCAACATGAAAAAATATAACAGCAGGAATCTGTATTCAAACTGGACAGATCATTAAAAATAAACCATTAAGGGGGGATGGGGGAAGCTTTGGTAATCAGCTGCTTTGCACATTACTCTTTTTTTTTATGCCAATCACCGCTACAAATAGATTTATATTGACACAATAATGAAGGACAATTCAATAGTGCTCCAATATTTAACTTCCAAATCTTCACAGATCAGCTTAGAGAGTTTAGGTGAAGTCACTTAGTCCATTTGTAAAAGGTGGGGGATGTGGTACAGAAGAGAAGATTGGCGGAAGTGATTTGGAGGACCCCACTGTACCAGGTCTGAAGAGAGGTGTGCAAAAACCAGCAACGTCATGCTGGACTGCAGTGCCATCCAACAGTCAAACCTGCAATGCCACAGCACTCACCACAGCCCTTCCTTAGACTTTTCATTGCTTGAAAGTAGATTTGGATTTTTAAACAGACAGCCAGGGCTGTTGAAAGAAGAATCACGATGCTCCATCGCTGTAACTCTTTGGGGGGCCATTGCCCCACGATTTCAGCAGATGGACAGTTGTCTGGCCTCCACCGAAGTTGTCAGTTTGTCCTAATTTAGAAAAGGCCCCCGTCACTGAGCCATCTTATAATCACAGCTACTGTGGGAGAGCCCCCGGTGTCACATGCCCTGCTACCGCTCTTCATAACCCTCCGTTTTCATGTCGTTCAGGCCCAGCTCCTCATTCTGTTCATAAGTGCGCTGGTAGTTTTCCAGTTTCATCTCTGGGTCTGCCTCCGGTGCATACACATTCTACAAAAACCCAAAGGAGACCATAAATTTACTAGACAAGAATATCAAAATCTCACTTCAGGACTAGGAAGAATACGTGAACCTTACAGCTATGGCTTTCCAGGTGGTCTCACACCATGAAATAAAACTGGAGTCCATATTTAAAAGGTTATAAAGGGGAAAAAAAAAAAAAAAAAAAGATTTAAAATGGGAATCTAAGACTCCACTCAAAGCTTAAGTCTTGACTAGTGACACACAATAGGTGCCTCTGGTAAAGATTAGTCATTGTGATCAATCCGAGCTGAGTACCCAGCACTGCACCTCTTATGACCTCACATATAGGAGCTTAAAATGAAAACCAGAAGTCTGTCTGTTAAGCCTTCCTCAGCTTTTTTCTCTCTTGCCTCTAGTGGTGATCCAAGAAAAAGTGACCACCAGTCATTCCACAATTTACCACTATTGTCTTCCATTATCAACTCCTGCTGCTAGGTCAAGCAACCAAACGGTGGAGCCCATAGCTTGCTCCAAAGCAGCAGTACTAAGGGGAGAGCTTCTTCAGTTTATTCACATCACATGAACCAGAGGGGGTAGGATTAGAACTGCAGGCAAGACTACAAATACAAGAAATTCAAATCACACACACAGATGTACCTGAAGATAGCTATTCCCTGCTGGGTCATCCAGGATCACATGAGCTTTCACCTGCCCTTCAATGATCTGGCAAATTGCAAAGGAGACAAAAAATGGTAAGCAGGAGAAAACGTATTTCGTTTGCATATGCAGTGTGAGCCTTGAGACAAAATGTTGAGGGTTTTTTTTTTAATCAATAGATTTTCCCCACACACAAAAAAAAACAAAAAAACAAAACCCAGGCATCAGCTAACAGGAGATAAATACCAGCTCAGACCCAAATTGTTCTCGCTGCGCGCAGACACAAGTGAGAGAAAGCAGAGCAAGCATGAGGCGCGAGGAGGAGCCTAAAATGTTCACTCTCAGGAAGACGACAGATCAGGACGTTTAATATATGTCTTGTTTACAAATGTGACCTTGAAGAAATGTCGAGACAGCTACCTGGTCCAGCTTTCTGCCAAAAGCCTTCAGCTTCTCCGTTTGGCCTGGGATGGAGCTGTCGCCCAAAGTGAAAGGATTCTTCTCTACAATCTGCAAAATGATGGGGAAAAGTTCTTCAATGCAGCCCTGCAGCTGTACTCGGACTCTGAACAGGAAACACACAAACCTCCACCAATATTAGAACATAATGGGCCAGACCAAAGGTCCATAAAGCCCCCCCATCCTGTTTCTATTCTAGGTCACAAGTACCCGGCAGGATCTCAAACCACAGATTCCAAACTTCCTATCCCAGGGATAAGCAGTGGCTTTCTGCAATTCCACTTTATGGACTTTTCTTCCAGAAACTTGTCCAAACTTTTTTTTTTCTTTTTTTAACCCAGCTACACTAACTGCTTTTACCACATCCTCTGGCATGGCTGTAGATGTCCTCCTCCTGCAGGAAAAGCACTCCCAGGAGTGACTCCATTTATAATACTGGTCACTCCCAAACAGAGCAAGTGTGTCTCAAGTGCACTTAGCTATGGACGCACTGACGTGCATGATACACACTCATGTAAGAAAGCTTTGCTCAAGGGAACACAGACATGCAGTTTTCTCATCTCTGAAGAGGTACATTACAACTATTCTAGATTACAATTCACAGGAAAAAAAAAAAAAAAAAAAGAAGTTAACCAATTCCATCACAGCATTTGGAAACATTCATCTCTTAGGCAAAACTGCAAGTATTACATGGGACCTTCCCCCCCCCCCCCCATGTTCGAAATAGAAAAACAATTCAATGCAAGTGCAGATCTATTTGGATAAAGCAGTGCAGTTGCTGTTAGTTCAGCTGAATACACGGAAATTTAAACAACCAGGCATTTGACTAACTTTACAACATAACATTGCCATAGCGGGTCAGACCAAAGGTCCATCAAACCCAGTATCCTGTTTCCAACAGGGACCAATCCAGGTCTCAAGTAGCTGGCAGGATCTCAAAGGCAGCTTATCCTTCATTCATTAGGGATGTGCACTTGTTTCCTCCCATTCGGCGGTACACACGGGAAACAGAGCATGGGTGTATTTTTAATAATGAGATACTCGCATACTATCTGTCTTCCTGCATGTGGTAGAAAGTCAGCAAGGTAACGCATGTACCCGCCAAAAGAAAAGGGACAAATACACATCCCTGCCATTCTGATAAACGCTACATTGGCTACCCATAACTTATCGCATACAGTACAAAGTTGCATGTATTTTACATAAAATTTTATATGGAAATAACATTGACTGGTTGAACTCTTCAATACGTTTACATGTACCACATAGAGAACTCCGTTCCAGTAATAAAGGTCTTCTATCTATTCCAACTGTTAAATCTGCAAAACTCAGCGCAGTTCGGGACAGAGCAATATCCATCGCGGGTCCTAAACTGTGGAATACATTACCAGCTACTTTAAGACAGCAGACAGACACTAAGAAATTTAAAGCAGAATTAAAGACATGGCTCTTTACGTGTGCATACACAGATGCATGAGATCCAAACAGTATGCGACTATTATATCCGTGATAAAACAATAATAAATCTTAAAATATTATTGTATTTCATAGTTAAGTTTAGTATATTATTTAATTTTATTGTTCTTTGACAGTATAGTAGTTAAGTTTTATTATTTTTAAGGCTTTTTAAGATTAAGTTGTCATTGAGTTTAGGAAACTAACTAAAATGACGTATTTAATTTATTACATAGTTAACTGTATGTATTGAATTATGTCAATGTACACCGTTGTGATGGTCAAACGACTGATGTAACAGTATATAAAACCAAATAAACTATAAACTATTCATCAGGTTTGAAAAGCATAAATGTCAGCTTTTGCTCATCCACTTCAAAGTTGAAGGGAGCAGAGTCAAGAAATGTATTACATTAGTCCAGCAAAAAGGCATTATTCCTGTTCATACCCCAGATCAGTCCAGACAAGTGGGTTTATGCATCCCTACCAGCAGGGGGCGGCAGAGAAGAAAACTGAGGCACTGCTACATAACCGAGTGCACCACCTGCAGTCCCTCAGTATTGCTCTGTCTCCAGCAGATGGTAGAGGTGCAAACCTGCAGTCTGGAGTTTAAAAATAGAAAAGTAAAGAGATTTTGGCTCCCTGAGGCTTTAGGTTCCTTCGTGGGCCATTGGTGCTCACTGTGCTAGCTCGGCCCTTGTCTTCAGGAAGGGTGATAGCCAATGGCTCCGGTTACTTCATCTGCTCTGGGTCCCTGTCACCTCCAATGCATAGCCTCCTTCACAAGAAGTAGGGAAGTATTTCCTTTTATTTCCCTTCTTCTTGTTTGGTGTGTGTCCCTTTAGTTTAAAAAAAAAAAGTGAGAAAAGGGAAGGAACGATTCTTAGGCAGTGCTCGGGCAGCTGAGTGCCAGGATGAGCGGGCCCGAATCTCTGCATTTGTCAGGGCCGGGGCCTTGATCAGCACCAACAGTGCTCGCAGTCAGGGGTTATTTAGGCCCGTTTTCACCGGCATGGTGCCTCCCACACTGCATGGGAAAGTTTGCCATGGCTGTGGTTCGAGATGGGCTCACCTCAATTTGAATGTTTAGCCGGGAATGCGTCTCTGTAGGGGCTGGGACCCGAGACTGGCTGGGCAGATTCTGGAGGCCCAGGGGGAGATGTCTGAGGAGCTGGCAGCCATTTTGTCTGCACATGCTGGGAGTCAGGCTGCTGTTTTAGAGCCTCGGGACTCCCCTCCCACGCTGTTTCCCACGGAGCAATATCCGGAAGGTGGCAGGGGAAGGGAAGAGGCACAAGGGGCTGCGGATCCGGATCTTTCTTCAGATTGGGAAGATCTAACGGATTCTGTCCTTCTGCTCCATAAGGCCTATTTGGCTCAGGAAGGGAGCAGGGACCAAGAGGCCTTTACCCAGGACAGCTAAAAAACCTGGGGATTGGAGCCATGCAGAGCCCGGAAGGATCTGCAGGCCTTGGGTCTCAAGCAGTTCGCGGTGAAAGAAGACACGTCAGAGGAGACTGATAATCCGGATCAGATGCAGAGAGGTCTGGTGGATGTGATGCAGGATCCGGACCAGGATCCTATTATTGCACTGGAGGATCTAATGCAGGATCTGGACAAGATTTTGATCGCATGCATTTTTAAATAGAGGAGAATAATATTTAAAACCTGAATTAAATCAGTTTACACTTCACCGTCACTCCTCATCTTCAATGCATTTCCTACAATCTGTCAAACGTTATCTGTGCTGGATGTAGCTCTTTTATATATTAACGACCTCTGTGCAGTCTGAGACAGCCCAAGTCGCTCACTTGCAACTCGCTGTCCCGTCACCCAAACTGCAGGACGTCTCTGAAAACCCTTCTCCGTGTATAAGAAAAGCTTTTGGCCAGCTTACCAGGTCTCGGATGTCTTTTATCAGCCCTTCCAAGGTAGTGAATTTCCCTCCCAGTGCTCCCATTCCCAACTCCAGCTCCAGCTCTGGAATCTCCACTCTGCATGTCTCCGACTGCCAGCACCCAGGAAAGAGATAGGGAGAAAGTCAGCAAGTAACTGAGGAGACTAATATGTATTACTGACTATTAATTCAGTCAGAGCTAACCCAAATTCAGCCACTTAGCAGTAGTTTCTAGAGGCCCAAAAATCTACAGCTGTCATAGGTTTTCTGCAGGTTCCGCTCAGGTAACAGACATGAAATGCCCTTCCATTTTCCCCACTATAAAAATTCCCAACTACAATAAGCTTCCCGAAATCTTCGATATCCTGTGGATGCTAGATTTGAAACCAGACTCAGCTCTGACCTTCAGCACGTCCCTGGTCATGTCCGACGGGTCTGTGATGTGCAAAGATATTCTGGTGCCAAGGGCTTCAATGGCTCCTCCCGATTTGACCTGGAAACATAGGGTATTCACACAGTTATATAACAAGACAACTGAGAGGTATCGTTCAGCATAACAGGTCATCTTGGGGCCCCAAATTGCTAGGGGGTCCTTTGGATCCTCACGTCAGGAAGCCCTCATTCCTTAGCTTATGTGCAGACCTCCCCTCCCCCAGCCAACCGATGCCTTGTGAACCGACTGGTGCATATGGGCTGTGATATTAAGGAAGAGGATCTTCACCACTTGGGCAGGACTCAGAGGCCTTTGTCACTAAGCTGGCCCTGCTCACTGAGGGCGTCTCCAGACCTTGCCGCACTAGAAGACAGGACACGGCACCAACACAAGTTTTCTTCCCACGCCATGCACACAGCGCACTACTGGATCCCATGTTTTACTTCCTAGCTGGCGCAGGAAGCACAAATCTCCGGGTCTGCATCACTCCACTAATGGCGAGAGTCCTCAGCACTGCTGGCCATTCGACCCAGGGTTTGTTTATTTCTTCTCATTAATGGCAGCATGACGTTAAACGGCTGGAGAGAGGCCCAGGAGCCCATCACTGTGAAATATGTGGACTGTACACCACTCATCTCTTCTCTAGTCCAGGCTGTGTAAAGCACAGCCAAAAATTAAAACCTGCCATCTGAGGACATGACCAGCTTGTTAATCATAAGATAAAGCAAAGCAGAAAGTACTGGGAACTGACCTCGTTTGTTCTGTGCCCGCAGGAGTCACAGTTTGTAGCCATAATAATTACTTCTTTAAAGTGAGGGATTTCTGTGGGATGCTGTCAAGGAACGAAACCAAACAACCGAGGCTCTTTCTGCAGACCCTCCCCTCCCCCCTAGAACCTAATCAATGGCACGAGGCTGTCACTGTGGTCATCTCCCTCCCCACGCCATCAGAAGGCAGATTAACGGGCCCCCAGTCTGATTACAGGTCAAGGCCACCAGGCGCTAAGGCATAAATACACATTTGGAAGTCCCACCACCCACCCATGCGTCCCCCATCTGAAGTACAGCCAGCTGCAGAAATTGGTAACTGCTCGGAGGGCTACTGTCCCAAATGTATTCCCCAATGGTTTCCAGCAGAGAAACGTCAAATGCGACCCACTACTCTACTTCCAACACGAAGTACCAAGTGCTATAACATCTTGTGCTAAAGAGCACCCAGATAAACAGGGCCCCTGCTGTTGACAGCCATCTGGTGAGGCAGGATGTCGTTCTCAGCAACTCATGACCCCACCTGGATTCTGAGAAGATACGCACTAGCTTCATGTTGGTCTCAGCCGGAGCGTTGCATTCAGGGCAATTTGTGTTAAACTGCAACACCTAACACACAAGAGAAGGGACATCTCCACATCAGACAGGCAGAAATATCATTCGTGCTCACATTACTAACCAATACAGTTTGGCATTCAGGGACTCAGAAAACTGAAATACATTCAGAGTTGTGCATATGGAAAGGGAGGGGGCCGTCTCAGACCTGGAATGGCAGAGGGTGAAGGTGAGGAGGGTGCTGCAAGGGAAGGAGAGAGTTGCTTTGGTAGAGTAATACGGGAAGGGGAGTGGTCTTCAGGACTGGTATAGCAAAGGGAGCTGCAGGGCAAGTGTAAGATGCATTGGCAGAGCACTATAGGGGTCTCAGAATTAAGAAACTGGAGCTTGAGACATCATACCTTGCAATTTTCAAAAATACTTCTTGACTGCCTTCCCTACACAATTAGCAGACCAGAATGTCATACTATATCTAAAACCCAGCTTACTTCATTTCTCATCTCCTCCAGTGAATTCTCTGCTTTGCCTTCTGGTTTCTCCACATTCCCTGTCCCCTGATAATGCACAAAAAAAAAAAAAGCTGCTGTGAAATGCTGACCAGGCACATTGCATAGGAACACTGGTTCTTACCTGCTAATTTTCATTCCTGTAGTACCACAGATCGGTCCAGACTCCTGGGGTTTTCCTCCCTGCCAGCAGATTGAGTTTCACTGACACTGTACATAACCCAGTGTGCCACCTGCAGTCCCTCAGTACTGGCCTGTACCCAAGCTAAGATGATGGCAACAACCATAATTTTCTACGTACAGGGAACATAAATTTCTAAGCAAAGTCCCTCCCCTCCAACAAGGTGAAGTTTCCCAAATTTAAGATAAGTAATCAGCAATGAACCCCCCACAACTCCACACTATATACAAAGCAATAGTATGAGCGGCAGACTCTCCCCCCCAGTAAACAGGTGGGGTCTCTGGACAGATCTGTGGTACTACAGGAAGGAAAATTAGCAGGTAAGAACCAAATCTTCCTTTCCCTGTACAGACGCAGATCAGTCCAGACTCCTGGGATGTACCTAAGCACCAGGTGGGATGTGGAGAGTTCCAGTCATATAACCGCTCACTAAGCACATGGAAGCCAGAACGCATAGCAAAAGTGGGCAACAACTTCCCAGTAGCCGCCCAGCAAATTTCATGCTGAGACACCCGCTGTGACTCAGCCCAGGAAGTTGCCTGAGAATGCATCAAGTGCGCCCCTAAACCCCGCCCCCCGGCAGCAGGCACCCTTTAGAAATTTAAGCCAACTCAATCACTTCCTTCAGCCACCACACAATTGTAGCCTTAGATGACTCGTTTCCCCATCTCTGGACCACTCCACAGTACAAAGAGGTGATTTGATCTACAAAGAGGAGATTCCAGCAGAAAAAAAAACAAAAAAAAAAGTCAAATTAAAAAAGGGACTAACTAAAAGAAAAACAGCCGCTCTGAACTTGTAGCTGCCTCAGCAACCTCGTGAAGATGAGAGATCTGAACCACTAGATTTACACCCCACGGAAGAAAAGAGCGAGTGTACAAAAGAGTCACCAAACCCCAGGTCGTCCACCTCAACCAGACAGGGAAGGACCCACTAGGACCCAAAACCCTCCTGAGAGGAAGGTTCATAAATCCACAACAGTCTCCAGACTACACAACTGCAGGTTTTGCAGCATCTACCATCTGCTGGAGACAGAAATACTGAAGGACTGCAGGTGGCAACCTGGGTCATGTACAGTGTCAGTGAAACTGTCTCTGTCGCCATCTGCTGGCAGGAAGGCAAAATGCAGGAATCTGGACTGAGCTGGGTATGTACAGGGAAACAGTTGCAGTATAAAGAGTCATCATACAACAGCTAGAAAGTTTCGCTGTATACTTTGACAAGAAAATCCTTCGCATCCATTACAAAGCTCCAAATCAAATACTGCCTTGTCAGGAAAAATTAACCTGCTGCCTAACAGTCAGTCCAATATTTTCATCCAGCTTCATTTCTTACTTGCTCAGATTCAGATCAGTTATGCATGCAGGAAAACTCTGCAGTGGTAGGACAGAAACAGTCCATATGCAACGTCAGCAATCCTACCTCCAGACCCAGCATGCTCTCCTGCTGAAGGCTCCTTTTGTAGTAAGCCACATGAAGTGCCTCATCCTTTTCAGGGGCACTGGGATTCTCCACAAAGCTGTTCCCAGAGGGGTCGTCTATAATCTAGTCAAGAAAAGAAGAGGGGGACAGAAAATATTAACTGCCTACAGAAATGTTTTCCTTAAAAACCTCTCCTCTTTCTTCTCTGAGGTGCATTTGCAATGCTCAGTGGTAAGTGGAGGGAGATAGGAGGGCCTGGGTGTTGCATCCCATCCTTAATCCATCTTCCCAGGATGGCAGGGACCCAAAAAGGATGATGACAAAAGCTGCCTTAAAATAAGCGATATTCCTCAAATAATTAAGCCTCTGCAGCTAGCAGCTGAGAAACAAAGAAAAATTGGTTCTTACCTGCTAATTTTCATTCCTGTAGTACCACAGATCAGTCCAGACTCCTGGGTTTTGCCTCCCTGCCAGCAGATGGAGACAGAGAAAGTTCAAACCAAAGCTGCCACATAAGCCTGGGTGCCACCTGCAGTTCCTCAATATTTATCTGTATCCAAGCTGAATTAAACCAATAAACCCAAACCTTTGAACAAACTCTACCAAAAGTTACTTTACGCCACAAACAAGAACTAGCAGAAAAAAGGACAGAGAGCAGGCGACTCTCCTCCCTAGATTGGGCAGGTTCTGGACTGATCTGTAGTACTACAAGAATGAAAATTAGCAAGTAAGAACCAATTTTCCTTTCCCTGTACGTACCCAGATTAGTCCAGACTCCTAGGATGTACCAAAGCTTCCCTAACCGGGGTAGGACTGTAAGGCCTGCTTGCAAAACACTGGGACCCTGCATCACCCACATCCAGATAATGTCTTGCAAAGGTATGCAGCGACTTCCATGTTGCTGCCCTGCATATTTCTTGTGGAGAAACAAGCTGCACCTCTGTCCAAGATCGCATAGAATGAGCCCATAAGCTCTCAGGAGCCGGACAACCCAAGCCGACCCGATGGCCTCCTTAAGCCACTGTGCAATCTTAGCCTTAGAAGCTTGAAGGCTATTCTTCGGACTACTCCACAGAACAAACAGATGGTCCGACCTTCTGAAGTTATTAGTAATCTTGAGGTATCTTAACCGTGCCCAGCACACATCTAAAAATGTAAATTCTCTCTCGTGCGAGGAGCAGCAGCGTCCACCTCTAGAAGAGCCGGAAGCTCTACCAACTGATTCATGTGAAATGCCACCACCTTTGGTAAGAAGGAAGGAAGGAACAGTGTGCAAGGACACCCCCCCAAATCAGATATCCGAAGGAAAGGATCACGGCATGGCAAAGCCTGCAAATCTCCTAGCTGAACAGATTATCTTTGTGGCAACCACCTTAATCGTCAAGTCCTTAATCAACGCTCTCCAGAGCAGTTCAAAGGAAAGCTCACACAAGCCCTTGAGAACAAGATTAAGATTCCAGGATGGCAAACTGCCCACAGTCACAAGTTCCTAGCGCCCCGGAGAAAAAAAAAATGCACAACATCCGGGAGAACCTTCTAAGATAGCCTAAAGCAGTCACTTGGACCTCAAGGGAACTGAAAGCCAAACCTTTGCCCAAGCCTTCTTGCAGAAAAGAGAAGAAAAGTTACTAAAAGTGCATATTACAAATTACATCTAATGCGTGGTCTTCGACTGTTTTTAAGTGAAATGGATTTGAGAACCACAATTCATTCTATGGCGTTATCGCCTTCAGATTATTGCAATGCACTCTATTTGGGTCTTCCACAAAAATCTGAGAGCTTTGTAATTAGTTCAAAATTCAGCAGCTAGGATTATAACAGGAACTTCTGTACGTGAGCATATTTCACCAATCTTGTTTAATTTGCATCTGCTACCTATTAATTGGAGAAGTCATTTCAAGATTATTATGCTTGTGTATAAAGGTTTACATGGGATTATTCCACCCAGTCTTAATGCTGCCCTTCGTGATGCTTAAGGTCTTCAAACCAACATTTGTTGTCTGTACCATCTCCAAAACTTGTCCATTAGAATAACTTCTCACGGGTTTCATCTATGTGCAAGGTCCTTTACTTTGGAATGCTCTTCCATTAACATTAAAAGGAGAAATCTCTGTGCCAAAATTTAGAAAAATTCTTAAAGCTTACTTATTTACTCAGGCATTTGCTGGTACATAGCTCTAGTGAGTCTTCAAAGAATTGTAAGTATCTCCATTGAGTAGTCCTAATTAATATGTTGTTGATTTTAGGAACTGAAGTTTTATTTTAAATTATTTTGTTATTTTTGTAAGATTATAATTTTATGCATGTATTTTGTTAACCGCATAGAAGTTTTGATACACAGTATATACGTTTTTAAATAAAGATATCCCCCACTGAAGCTTCCAGAGGCCGCTTCTGTGCACCATGCTTCAAAAGCCTTCCAAACTGACATAAGACAGACAAGTCAACTTTCTCCTAGTCTGTAACAAGGTCATCACAACCGTTGCAGGGTATCCCTTACGTCTCAATCACCTCCTCTCGAAAGCCAGGCCCCTAGACAGACGTAAGTGGCCTGGTGTGAAAATATGGGCCCTTGGCGAAGAAGGCCCAACAGATGGCTGAATTGTATCGGCCTGTCCATGGCCAGACTGACCAGATCTGTGAAGCACGGTTGCCGCAGCCACTAACACTATCTCGCCCTGATGTCTCTCTTCGATGAAACACTTTGCCTATTAAGAGGCCAGGGCACCACCAGAACATCCACGCCTTTGGTCCAGACTGAAAAACAGAGGTGCCTTGGCATCTTGTCGAGTTGCCATTAGATCCACATGTGGGGACTCCCATTGCCGCTTCCAATAGTTCCCATGTTCCTGGACCCAACGGCTTGCGACTCAAAAAGTCCACCTGGACTCTCTACTCCTGCGATGTGGGATGCCGCTATACGCAACTCTAAAGTCGAAGACACTGAGCCCAGAACCTGCAAATAATCCCATACTCTGGGAATCCGCAAGCCCAACAAGCACCGTACTTCTCCCTGCAACTTCTGGATGCGCTTCTCCGAGAGAAAGACCTTTCCTTCCTGCATGTCGAACCAAGCGCCTAGATACTCCAGGGACTGCGAAGGATCTAAGTGACTCTTTGCCAGGGTCACCACCCAGCCGAGAGACCACCTTCTGAACCAACTGCCGACAAAGATCCTTAGACTTTGCCCTGACCAGCCAATCGTCCAAATTGCTGGCCGAGACACCTCAGGCCCTTTAACACAACAGCTCTGCTCTCTAGCTGGGTAAAAACCCCACTGCCTGGCCAAATAAGCCTCGTGCAAAAGCAGAACAAAGTCTGCCGAGATGTGGTGTGCAGACTCAGGCAAAAGGCAAATCCATGGTCTCCTCCTCCACTGAATCTTCCTGGTCTGCCCCTGAACCAAAAGCGCACTGGGGAAAGATGAGAGGGAGCTCCCCTACCCCCCCCAATGGTGCAGGAACGGCTGACAAGAATTCAAAATGACCATGGTTCCCACGTTGAGCAGGAAGGGATCTAAACCCTGCCGTACAGGTCTGCTGACTTGCGAAACTATGGGGGGGGAGGGAGACAAACGTTGCCGTTTCGCGGCTAGAAGGGCCCTCCTCAGCTGCAGCACAAGGCGCACAAAGCCCCCGAGGCCTGCACGCGCAGTAGCACGATCCTCGGCCCATCAACAGTGGCTTACCTCAGTGCCGAAGCCCCAACGCCCCACACCGAGAAATCACTCAGGAGGAGGAAGCAGCGGCAAAGTCCTGCACACCGCTCTTACCACTGCTGGTTTGTTTTTGTTTGTTTTTATTAACTTTATGAAGCTTGAAGCTCCAAAAACTAAGAAGTGGGACTTAATAGTTTCCAATAAGGGAATCAACCCCCAGAGCCTGCAGCCACCTGAGTGGCCTCATGGAAGGTAGGGATCTGGACCACCAGATTTTCACCCCACAGGCACACGGACCGAGCCTACTAAAAGGGTCACCAACACCCCCCCCCCCGTTTCAACCAGGCAGGGCCCCCAACAACCCCCTGGGAGGAAGGCTCCAAAAGTAAAAAGTCCTAACTACAGCCAGAACTACAGGTTTGCACCGTCTGCTGGAGACAAATAGTGAGGAACTGCAGGGGGCACACGTTTGGCAGCTTCAGTTTGAACTTTCTGGGTCTCCATCTGCTGGCAGGGAGGTAAAACCCGGGCGTCTGGACTGATCCAGGTAAGAATAGGGAACTGACCTTTAATCTGCCATCTCCCATGCTACTATTAAAGCAAGTGGGCCCCAATAGCTGGATCATATCCCCTTCTCCCTCAGAAACAACACCGTCACCAGTTTCTCTCTCTTGCATTGGTTTCTGAACAGAAATACCGAAGTTGCCAACTATGCGACAACTTTACACAAAAAGCATCTCTGCTCTCCCCCCCCCCCCCCCGCCCCCAAATACAAGCAGAATACTTACAAAGGTGAACGGGGATGCCGCCTCCTTCAGAGACTGTAATTTGGCAATAAATGACTCAATTTTGACTGCTGCTACTTGGTCCACTGCCTTTCGGGCTGGCTGGTCCTGCTCTAGGCCAGATATAGCCCTGTCAACGATCCCTTCGATGGTGGTCAGAGCTTGGTAAGAGAACAGAATCAGACCCTCTGTCAGTGCATCAAAACAGACATGGCAACCTGCAACATTTCCGCCTCTACATATCCACAAGGACTGAGTGGGAATCCTAGCAGGTCTTCCTCCTTATTCAGGGTGTGAACAGCAGCAAAGGGGACCCATGCTTTACATACCATATCCACGGTAAGGTTAATCTAGTGGATTATATAATTATGGTACTCCACTTTAAGCACCTCCCTGAAATACACAGCGTCACTATCGGGAAGCTTAATTAACAGATCAATGAAAGGCGAGCTACAGCACAGAGGCACCTCCAAGCAGCACACTACATACATACATACCCCAAGCTGCTCTACTTCGGGCAACATGGTGTGAAAGTCAAATTTAAGAACAGAGTGCTATCTACAAACTACATTACAAGCGGTGGGTGTCTCGGACATTCGGATGCACGATCAAACAGTTTTCCCCAATAACCATCTCTCCTTCTGTAAGGTATTCCACAGATTAACATCTCCATAGTTTTTAATCTGGGTATGCGATGATACACAATTCAGATTTAATTTTATTTTAAACAGGTTATATTTATTCTACCACCTCCATACACTTCTGCACCAATTTACTGGCTCAGCTCGATTCCACACCTCTGGAGTAAGGAAAGGCACAGAGTGACGTGGGTACGCTGCCCACGCACAACGCACACTCACCACCTTTCTGGGTAAATGCCGGAATCTCAAAGTCCAATTCTGGGATCCTCGTCGTTGCATAATCCGTCTTCACTACTTCCCGGTTCATGTCCTGTACAGGAGAGTTTGGATAGAGAGGGCCAGAACGTTATTCAGCCTTACTAAATTAATGCACACATTATCAGCCATCTCTGCATCTCCATACTGATGCACATATTCTACACAGAGTAAGGCAAAAAAGAAAAAAAAAAATGGGACGACACTGCCAGGTCCCTGCCAAGGATACCCTCGGTGAGGTGAGGTGCCTCGAGGTCTGCCAATAGGCCTGGGAGAGGGAGGGCTTACCGGCTGAGATTCCGTCCAGACGGGCAAGCGAGGTAGCAGACAACACCTGTACAAAGGCTTGAAAGCCTTGAAAATATTCCACCCAAGAGAAGGCAGCCGGGTCCATGCCTAGCCCAGGAGGTACTGGAGTAGGTGCCACTGAATTTCCCCCTCTCCCATGGATGACCCAGTCCCGGGGTACTTCAAGTTAAGGCTGTGGCTAACCCATCCTCTGAATGGGAAGAGCCGGGCTTAGCAAAGTCCAGGGAGGCCAACTCTCCCTCAGAGCTGACAAAAGTTGGAATCCAGGTCAGAGTGTGAAGCTCTAATATGACAAGCAGCGCAGAGAGAAAGGCGCTTATGTTTCTTGGCTGCCAGAGCCACTAGCTGCAGTAACTGTGTGTTCTGTCAGCTCGCGCTTAAAGTTATGTGCACAGATTTTGGGTGCCGAGGCGCACTCACAGCCCGTGTGCCCAGCTTTACATGTATTTTGCGCTTAGTAGGTTGTGCGCACAAGCACATGCTTACTGTTCTACGAAGGGCAATACAGCACGCACAAAGACGCATGCAAGATGGTGCCACCGCGGCCTTCCAGGCGTGTGCCGATCAAGCCTAAAGCGGGGTCTAACCCACTGGTGGGGAGCTGCTCAACCCACTCAGAAGCCCACTTTCCCTTACCCCAACGGGATTGAGAACGATATCTGTACAGCACATCTTACCAAAACCCCTCCAAATGTCTCTGAATCAGAAGGAAAATCTTCTCTCTCCCCCCCCCTTTTATTTTTTTTTTTTAAATAAATACTTGGGCTCAGCGCTAACCAGCCGAGTACAGAGATGGTCTCTGGCTGCGGGGAGGGGGGGGGGGGGGAAGGAGAAGGAGAAGAAGCGGGATCTGCCAGTCACTGCCATGCTCAGCTTCCTGTAACCGCTGCCTTTTAGCTGCTTAAGCAGCAAAGTCCACGCTGGGAACCGATTACCGGACCAAGGCAGACCTCTGAGGGATCTCAGAAATCGCCTCAGGAATTCTCAACTGGGGAGGGGACCTTTAGGAATCACCGCAGAGAGCGGGGCTCAATGTCTCTCTCCAGTTTAAATGCAGAATTTCTTCTTCCAAAAAGGTACAGCAATCCCCATAGGGAAGGCACGTCCACATCTGCTGGAGACTGAGAAATACTGAAAGGTTGAGGTCACTGCAGGGGTGTATCAAGGGTGACGTCAGCTTTGAAATCTGACACCATCTCCATCTGCTGGCAGGAGAACATAACCCATTGATCCTGAGTCCATCTGGCTACACGCTTGGAAACTGACTTTTAAAAGCACTCTTACAGGCCATCCGCAAACTGCCCAAGAGGGCCCTGTCCAGTAAGGACCAGGCAGAGGCCTAGATTTATGTAAAGGCACACTAGACTTGTGATTACGACGGCAAAATTTTGGGGCTACTTATAGGGGACAAAGATTTGCTGTCTCTTGCTGGTCCCAATCAGGCCAAAGGGCCGCTACCCATCTCACCTCCTCCCAATGAGGCCACTGCCGGGCCAAGACAGCTGCTGTTCCTGCCTCTTGATATGGTCACCCCAGGGCCAAACCTACCCATTCCCTTCTACACATTTCTAGATTAGGAGCTAAAGATTTGCCCCTGTCCTGCCCACCTGATGCAGCCACAAGGGCCTGAGCAACTTATGGCTCTTGCCCATTCCACCCCCAAGGGCCGAAGACAGCCACTACCCACCCCTTTGATGACCTAAACTGTGGAACACATTGCCAACCAATTTAAGATTACAGACAGACATTAAGAAATTTAAAACAGACTTGAAGACGTGGCTCTTTGCATGTGCATATACAGAAGCATGATACTTAATCTTATGCTATAACTACACCTATGATTTAATAATGTTTTAAGGTTTATTATTTTATCATCGCTATCATTCTTAAGTTTATTTTACAGTTAAATGTTATTTTAGTATACTATTTAGTTTCAATAGATCCTTGATAGTATTTAAGTTCTAAGTCTTTATTGCTTTCTATGTTTTAGAATATTAATATGTTTTCAAGTTTTAGGAAATTAATTATGATCAATTTATTTATTTGTTACAATGTTACTTGTTTGTATTTTATGTTATGTATACCATTGTGATGGTTTAACGATTGATGTAACGGTATATAAAACCAAATAAACTATAAACCTACTGCTGTTGTCCTCCCACTCCAACAGAAGCAAGCATGGGGACCAAGCTGAACAAATCCACATCACCATTATGACCTCATTCCCTCCAGGTATCTATGCTGAAAGGGGCCTGCAAGCATGGGCTGTCTCATTTTCTGTGTTCACACAGCATAGTGCTCATACCACAACTAGAGCCAAAGGAAGTGACAGGTACAGATAGAAGAGATCCAGGACAATGGGCAGATGTGACTAGACGTCCTCACAAAGAGGAAGGGAGATGGGGTGAATGCTTTGAAGACTACATGCAGTGGAAGGAAGTGTTCTAAGATCCACCAGCACAGACAGTACCGAGGGCAGTAAAAGTCTAAAATCAGGCACACCAGGAGGTACCACACTGATTCTACAGGGATAATGGACATGCCTGTGATCAACTTGTTCGGAAAAAAACAAGTAAGCAGAAACCCTGTCTCCTGGGAGCATAAAAGCAAGAAACAATAAGAAGCAAAACAGCTACCAGTTGCTCCCTGAGTCTGCTCTTATGCAGACATTAGGAAAAAAAGGTCTCAAGCAGAAATAAGACCTAATTACAAAATATGTTCAGCATTAAATCTCTGACTGTTTTCAGTGGAAGGATTTCAAGGATGGAGGAGGAGAGAGACACAGATCTTACAAATATTTCCTGACCTGCTTAGATCTGACAGCAAGAGTATAGCTGACACCCTGGTCCTGAATTTTGCCAGCAGACTGGATCTCCGTGTTGGCCCAGCCACAGCTATCGCATGTGAAGGAGCTGACGATGATCTCCCTGAAGAATGGGATCTTGGTCAACAGCAGCCGCGTCACCCCCTAACATAAACATGCAGTATAAGAAGAATAATCTGTAGAGGTCTCAGCTGGCCTCCTACCAATGCAACACAACCCAACTCTTTGCCGTACTTTCTTGCACAGTCTCCCATCACCATTCTATGCTATATACTTTGCTGCCTATCAGATACACTTTCTGACCTGTAGCATGCTCAGAATATCTATGTTCTCTCTTTATATGCCCTTTTTGATTTATATTTCTGATGTATATACCACAAAAGTACAGTGGATCAGTGCACAGCATACAGACGGGGGAAACCTAAAATTACAAATGTGTGTTCTGATAACACTTCATGTGGTTGTGTTTAAACAAAAATGTTTTTGTAAGTGAGATTATCTCATCATGTATTCAAAAATGAACAGTCCTTTTAATCAGAGAAAGTCCTTTACAAATGTAAATCCCTTCAAGTCAAGGTTGCCTAATGAAATGTTGTAAGATTCAGTCATCGTTCCCCCCCCCCCCCGACACAGGACCTTGTTTCGCAGTGCTGCATCGGGAGGATCAGATGCGCATACACTAAGTTTCAAATATATTTAATTATGATGAAAATTGTATGGATTAAGAAAGTGTGATAACTGAAATGACAATTCCAGGATTAGAGAGCGGATCTGAGTAAGTTACTTTCTTTTCTTCTTGTTTAAATCATGGACCCCCCCCCCCCCCCGCTATAGCCCTTTTGCACTGCTTCCTACTGCTAACCTGCAGTTTATTCTGTGGTCAGATCCTCTCTCTTATCAGGGAATTGTCATTTCACAGTTGTTATCATGCTTTCTTAATCCATACAACTTTCATCATAATTTAATATATTTGAAACAGTGTATGCGCATCTGTCCCTTCCGATGCAGTGCTGCAAAACACAGTCCTGTGTCTGGGGACTGAATCTTACAACATTTCATTAGATTTATTTATTTATTTATTTAAAGTCTCTTATATACCGATGTTCGTATGCACATCGCATCGGTTCACAAAGAACAAAAGCTTTTGGGCAGAGCCCTTACATATAACAGCAGAATATAAATAACTTTCGGGCGGGGGCCCTTACATGTAACCATAAGAATACATTAAACAGGGGGGGGGGGTAAAATACTGGTTAGGCGATGCAGTATTCCAAACATTAAATGGATACAATCAACTATATACAAAAATAGGTGAGTACAAAGTACAAAATCAGCAGGCATTCTTAGTCATACATCGATAAGGCATTCCTGGTCAGTTACTTGACTTGTTACACGCTTGTTGTTGGTGATGTTTCTGCGTGGGATGGGGGGGAAAGTGGGTAAGCTTGAAGAAACAGCCAGGTTTTGAGGTTCTTTTTGAATTTAGGAGTAGAGGTCTCAATGCGGAGTTCAGGCGGTAAGGAGTTCCATATAGTGGGGCCAGCTAGGGAAAATGCTCTGCTCATGGTAGAGGAGAGTTTGATAGATTTGATGGATTGTTTACAGAGGGATCCTTGAAGGGCTGGGCGAGTAGGTCTATTCGATGTGCGGGGGAGGAGAGGGGGGTTGATCCAATTAAGGTTATCATTCAACAGACTTTTATGGATGAGGGAGAGTGCTTTGTAGAGTATTCGGGAGGGTATTGGGAGCCAGTGTAGCTCGATAAGTGTGGGGGTAATGTGGTCTCTTTTTCTAGAGTTAGTCAAAATACGAGCTGCGGCGTTTTGCAAAAGTTGTAAAGGTTTAGTATGCGTTGAGGGGATGCCAAGGAGGAGTGCGTTACAGTAGTCTATTTTAGACAGGATAATAGACTGAAGAACTGTGCGAAAGTCGGAAAAGTGAAGTAATGGTCTAAGTTTTTTTATCGTTTGAAGCTTAAAGTAGCAGTCCTTTATGATAGAGTTAATGAATGGTTTGAAAGTGAGATGGTTATCAATGAGTACACCTAGGTTGCGAGTGTGTGCAGAGAAAGATGTAGATGCGTGAGAGGGTGGGATAGCTGGGAGCGGGTGCTTATTAGAGATGATTAGAAGTTCAGTTTTGTTGGGATTTAGTGCCAAGTGCATGTCTGTGAAGAGTTGGTTAATGGCTGAGAGGCATGATTCCCAGTTTTGTAGGGCAGTTTGAAGGGAGTCAGAAAAGGGGAAGAGATAACCTTGACTTGAAGGGATTTACACTTGTAAAGGGCTTTCTCTGATTAAAAGGACTCTATTCATTTTTTAATAAATGGTGAGACAATTCACTTTGTTTAGTTTTTACAAAAACATTTTTGTTTATACGCAACCACACGAAGTGTTAGCAGAACACACATTTGTAATTGTTGGTTTATATTTCTGATGTAACATGTTCTGAGCACTTCTGATGGATAAGCAACGCTAACAGTTGCTACAAAGTAAGAAAAGAAACAAGCATTCAAAGTAAGGCCAGAGTCACCATCAAAGCAAATAATGACTGATCCTCAATCAAATAAGAACTCTGAAGAGATCATTTGGGAAATTACTGTTATTTTAAACATGTAAGGTTGTATTTTTGTACTTGGAGCAATTACAGAGACGACATGAGAACCACTTGGGAAAGGGGAATTGTGTGTCTCCCCTCCCCCAGATAGCCTCCCCTTCTCCCGAAGTCCCTCCGCCCCCTCCCAGGGCCTCACGTTATGGGCCTCTCCCTTCCTCCGGAGAGCCCGTCGGTCCTCTCTCGCAGGCTCCACGCTATGATGGCACCGCACGAACCAGGGCTCGAATCCCCTCCCCTGCAGCCCCTCGGTCCCCTCTCCCGAGCCTCACGTTATGGTGGCACCGCATGCACAAAGACTCGATCTCGACCGGCTGCTGCTCCTCGTCATCGGCGCTGATGTCCCGAAAGAGGGAGCCGGAGCCCCGCACCTCCTCCGCCCCGATCAGCGACATTTTCACCGGCTTCCAGCCGCACTTCCGCCCACGCGCTTTACCTCCGACCCCCAACTTCCGCCACGTCAACTGCCAGTCCCGCCTCACCGCCTTTTAAAGGAGACGCTCTGGCAAGGCTCCGGAGGGCGCGTGTGCTTGTTGTTTGTGTCGTTTCGGCAGGCTGCAGTCCCGATCGGTTCGTCTCCTGCTCCTATTCTGCCCAGTGTCTCCGCTCTGCTCACTCTGGCTCTTGCACTGGTACCTGCACCCCAGTACCTGCTCTTAGTCTGCTTCATGCAGCCCCAGTACCTACTTGCTATGCATGCCTTGATGATGAAGGTGACTGGAAGCAGCTTTGATTAAGAGTCCATCTTTGTCATTGATCTTTCACTTTCATTTATTTTCTTCATTTTTTTCTGCCTCTCTATCCATTTATAGCTAGATTTCACCCCTCCTCCCTCTCTAACCTTACAGTCCTCAATCTCCTTTTTTTCTACCTCTCACCTACATTTCCATCACCCACTCTCATCCCTATCCCAGCCTATTTCCCCACTGACTAGTCTCATTTCCACCCTCTGTATTTACCTCCTCAGAGGTCCTGAACTACTTTCCTCTGCCTGTAATCCTCTCACCAGCCCTAGCTCCTCTCCTGTTGTTCATCTCTTCTCCTGCTCCTAACTCCTGTGTCTTATCCCATACCTATGCAACACCAGACTCATGCCCACCCTCTCTCATACCTTTCACAGATTAATTCCTTTTTCATTCTTCCAAGACATCCCTGGCCCTTTACATTGTCTCTCACCAGCTCCCCAGTCATCTAGGTCATTCACACCAACTCTTCATTCCTTCCCACCCTTCACCCCTTACCACTGATTTATCAAAGTTAAGGATGCCTTTCTCATCCTGCAGGGTTTTCCTCTTCCATGCCTCAGCAATTCATGTAAGCCCACCTGGTTACCTGGCTAGATCTTCTAGGTTGCAGTGTGCTTGTGGCTGCATTAATGCATCCATGGGCATTTATTTATTTATTTATTTAAAAACTTTTTTTATACCAGCATTCGTAGGACACATCATGTCGGTTTACAAATAACTGAGAGAGGAAAGGAAATTACAATGAACAGGGGAGGGGTTAACTGGGTGATATACAAAGAAGAGGAGAGGAGAATCAAACAGGCAGCGTTACAAAAAGAACCAATATACAAGGTTAGTTGGCATGTGCATTTGAGATATTTGGTATATGAAACTTATTTACAGTAGGACAGGGGCAGGTGCACATAAGAATGATTAAGGGGGGGGAGGGAGGGGAGGCGGGGGGAGGTGGGGGTGGTGGGAACCGGGTACAAACGGTGATAGTTTCCAGGGCGAGGTTGATGGTGGTGAGGGGGAGAGGAGAGTCAAACAGGCATCGTTACAAAAAGAACCAATATACAAGGTTATTTGGCATGTGCACTTGAGATATTTGGTATATGAAACTTATTTACAGTAGGACAGGGGCAGGTGCACGTGAGAATGATTAAAGGGGGGGGTAGTGGGGGAGGGGAGGTGGGGGTGGTGGGAACCGGGCATGTCTTTAGGGCGGGGGAGTAAACTACAGGTGTATAATTGCATTTTCATATGCTCCTAGTTTATCCCCTGTTGACCACTCTCAGAAACCACAGAGACAAAGTATGTGAGAACATTTGCACCAAAGCACTTCTGTCGAAAATTAATTTTAAAGTATCTGGGTGCAAAAGCATGACCTTGCTACCAGATTGACTAAGTGAAAACTGCACCTTCCTTACCTAAATTGTAGGAGGAACAGCTATCCTGCTGTCATCTCATCCCAGCCTATACAAAATGCATGAAATAATCCATGAACAGCATCACAGAGGATTTGAAACTCACTGGGGTAGATTTTCAAAGAAGCGCACAGGTGTACATGCACGCGCGCTATCCCGCAAGCACACATGGATGCCCAATTTTATAACAGGCGCGCCTATGCCTGCAGCCTTCACTCGTTCCCTCCCCACTAATCTAACCTTCCCCACCCCTTCCCCTAACCTATCCCCCCCAGCCCTATCCTAAAACCCCCAATTTTTATTTTACCTTCTGCGCCTGCCTCCAGGCAGGCAAAGGTTGCGTGCGCCAGCAGCCCGCCAGCCTGCGATCCTCCAACATGACGGCAAATGGCAGCTGTGCCGGAGGCCTCTGGCCCTGCCCTCGCCCCGCCCCTTTTTCGAAGCCCCAGGACTTAGATGCATCCCGGGGCTTTACGCGCGTCGCAGGGTCTTTCTAAAATAGGCCCGGCGCACGTAATCCCCCCTACGCGCGTAAATCCTCTGGTAGCCTGCCGGCACGCGATCCTCCAACACAGCGGCAAATGGCCACTGTGCCGGATGCCTCTGGCCCCTCCCCGCACCTTTTTCGAAGCCCCGGAACTTAGACGCATCCCGGGGCTTTACGCGTGTCGCTGGGCCTTTTTAACACACCCCCCCCACGCGCATAGGGCTTTAAAATCCAGCCCACTATGTCCTGGAGTACCTACCCTTAGGCTTTACTTTCACTGCATCAGTCAACCTTGGTAGCATCGTGCTAGGCATCAGATATACTGCAACAAAGAAAGCTTCAAGCGGTAAGAAAGCTCAGGATCCACAGGACTCAAGGATACAGAGAGAGAGATACATTGTATTCTTCTAAACAATGAATGGTTTCTACTTCACTAGAGCCCGCTCTTCCCAATTTGTATGAGAAATCAGTCTGATTTCAAACAAAATGGCATTAGCTTGGCCATTACTCAAACCAGCTACGCAAGGCCACTTGTGTATAGTGTATTGGCAGTGGAAGACTTTATTCTTTTATATGCTTTTAATGTTTATTTTTCTTTAATATTTATTTTCTTTAATATGCAATCTGTATTTTAACTTTTATCTTGAATGTTATTGTACTTTATTTTTATTACGTTCTGTTTTATTTGTACTTGAATTTGTTGAACCGTTTTGATGGCTACACTGAATGACGGTATAGAAAACCTGACAAATAAATAAAAAACATATAGATATATTTAAGATATTCATAATATTTTAAATGATCTGAACATTGACTGTCATAGTGGAAAAATGTCAGAACTAGTAACCGGCAGATGATTATGTAATATTGCCCAATATCCCAGAGGGTTTTGCTTCTAAAGGTCACTTATATACCATTAAAATGACCGCTCCTTTTGTGTCATAAGAGTGGCAGCATCTTGTGTGATTTATGAAACTACCCTGAATAAACACCCAGGACAGAAGGCTCCAGGGCACATATTGACTGGTTGCTGCCTTCTCAGAGTGTGTGTTGATTGGGGATTGCATTGATTGGGGGGGGGGCTTTGTGGTTGATGGGATTGTGGAGGGGATGGGGGGTTGGAGTTTTTAAGTTACTTCTTTTTTTTGTACTACACTCTGATGTTTTGGATGAGAAGCATGGCATCAAATTGTATTAAATAAATAAAAACTGCATTCTATTCTTATGTTATGTCATTTTTTAAAACTCTTTTACACGGTCTTGTTACAAATGGAAGGACACATTATATACAGTACATACACACAGCCACACATAATCCTTAAATATAGTTGAGTGTAAGAGACTGAAAGAATGTCATTTGAGTTTACTGTTCTTCTTAACTCAAGCTCTGGGAGATATCCTCCCAGAGAGAGGTTAGCCTATCTTGCATTTCTTCCACTGGACTCAAGCTGTCCGGAAAGTCCTGTACGTCTGGAGATAGGGACAGCTTGTACTTCAGCTCTTCTGCCTCCTGGCTGATTGCCTTGGTGAAGTTGTCAATCTGGAGGAAAGTATTCTTTCGGAACTCCTTGATCCTCTCCTGGACCTCCTTTGTCACCTCCTCCATGCTGGGTGGGATGGCCCCAATTTGGGGACCTTCTATTTCTTCAGTAAACATCTGCTTGAAGCCACTTTGGAAGAAGTTTAGCTTCTCCCTTAGCTCATCAAGATTTCTGTGGATCTTCTCATGGAGGTCCTTGGCATTCTTGGTCAATTTCTGGGACAGCTCCTGAATGTGTTGATTTAGTTTTTCTTGGCTCAGCTGGGTGTGAGGGGCCACACTTTTATGCAGCTCCTCCACAGTTCGGTGGATCTCACTCACCAGTTTATCAGCGTAAGGGTCGAGGACCTGCTTGGCTTTACCAGTATGAAATAATATTTTGTCTTGGAAGTGTTCTGCATTCTGGGACATGAATTTCTGGACCTCATTCACATTTTCCAGGATCTGGCCCTTGAAGTTATAGTTGTAGGGGCTCAGATGTTCCTGGAGCTCTTTTGTCTGTAGATTGACTTGGTCCAGCAGCTCCTCAGTAAGCGGCATCAGCCTCTGACGAAACTGCTCCACGTTCCTGCTGATTCTCTGATGGACCTCATCCACATAGGGTGACAGCTTTCTCTTGAGGTCTTCCAGCTCCTTCCGGATAAGCTGCCAGAGTCCATCAGAATCCTGGTAGAGTCTCTGCTGAAATCTGGCAGTCAGTGGCTCCAGAAAATGGACTCCATCTTGAAAGCTTTGTTTTAGGCCTCTGTAGAAAAGATAAATCTTAGATACTTTTATATATGTCTCATCTTTTTAAGATAGTGTATTAACAATGAATAATGCTAACAGAACTAGGCTTTTACTATTTTTACATAGTTTCTTCTTTTGCCATGATACCAAGGCTTCCGATATGAGATGCATTTTTCAGTGCTGTGTATTGCTCAGCTTTCGCTTTATATTCAGTCTGCTTACCCCTCATTTATCTTATTATAAACTTGTTATTGTACCTCCTGTTTGTTTTTTGTATTTATACCCTGCCTTTCATGACTGGTCAGCCACTTCAAAGCGGATTACATTCAGGTACCGGAGGTATTTTCATGTTCCCAGCAATCTAAGGGCCCAATTTACTAAGCATTTTTTCCATAGACACAAAATGGGAGAAAATCTTGAATAAATAGTCCCCCTAAATTGTAACTGAGGCAACATGACTTGCCCAGCTTCACTTGGAGTTGCTTTAACCACTAGGCTACTCCTCCACTTCAAGTCCCTTGTCTTACCGTGGACATCACTTATTCCAAATACACTACAATCTGTTTTCTTTCTGTTTAATTCCCCTGAAGAATTCTGAGGGAAACACTATGTACAGTTTAGCTCTATTTTCCATATTTCCTTTCTCACTAGTGCTACTTCCTAAAGGCTGCAGATGTCAGAAAAGCCTCTTCATATTCAGTCCTGCTTCCTCTCTCATTTTTGCTGTGATTATCTTCCCCCTTCTGCAGCAATCCTTTTTTTTTTTTTGTCACAGAGGAAACCAGGAGATCACAAATACTGGTTTTGTGATATCCCAACTGCCAAAGGATTGCATGTCATAAACGCTTCTATAATGTTGTTACTCCGGGATGTCATGGGAGGCTTTTGGTAACCAGTGCAGTGAAAAAATGGCAACTTACTCCAATTCTCTGGCTATCTTCTGGTGCTGTGTTGGCTCCTGGAACTCCTTATCATTGGTTAGTTGACTGAAGTAGTCCCAGATCCCACTTCTCACTGGTTCAGCCTGGGATCCTGTCAAAAGGAAAACGGGGGCAGTAATCTGTGATCAGGAAACAAGTGCACCAAGCCACGTGACTCTAAACACATCTACAGGGTGGACAGGCAGTGCGCCAGACATCCCCAGACCTGCTCATGCTGGGGGTCCACTGGGGAGGATAACATGGACTTGGAACCTGCAGATTCCGGTCTAGCGTCAGCACTAACCAAGCCTGAGGCCACAGAGGAAGCAAATACTACTTAGTGCCCATTTAGTCCTAGCCTAGAATGGGTGTGGAGCTTCCCGATATCATTCATTGCCATGGCACTGATACAGATTCATTCTCAGATTCCACATCTTAGCAGGAGGTGATAGTTATGTTACAGGGGTTCCCTTAGCCTCTGAATATGAGTGAAGGAACTATATCAATCACACCACCAACCCTCTCCTCACTCTTCTATTTCTTTTTTTTATTAATATTATTACTATTATTTTAAATCAAGCAGTTAGATATAGTTTGGACTGTACCCAGCATTCTGTTCACTAGTTCCCATGACTGGATTAAAACTGTAGGTGCCCACAGGCATTGGGAAAAGCCTGAAATAATCAGATGGTGTTTAGGAGGAGCTACCCTCCCATCAGATGTCAAAGGTGAAGGAGAACAACCCCCAATCAATCATGGCCACTCTGCAGGCATTCCCCCCTCACCTCGAGCCACTGCACCACTCGTATAGTGGCAGCTGCAACACTGGAAAGGAAATTCAGGGCAGATCAAACACATCATCATGAGCTCACAGGCTCTGTGGTGGCCCCACCTCCTCCTACAGGGACTTCCCGTTACCCTGGAAATCCGTGGGAGGGGCAGGGCTTCCATGAGGCCAGTGAGCACAAGATGGCTCTGAGGCCCCACACTGCGTTTGCTTGCCAGAGTTGCTGATGCTATGGGGTGGATGCTGCTCTACACAAATGGTGGCAGCGTGGCAATGGCGGCAATGCAAATTGTGCACTGATAGTTGCCAAAATTCAGACCTGCTAGTCCCTGACCTATACACTAAAGCCTAGAATTTAAAAGGGCTATGCATGTAAATTTTGGGGTTTACAGGCAGAAGGGCCGGCCGAGGGAAAAATGGCAGGCAGAGTTGTGGTCTGGGTGGGGAGGGGAAGGGCGGGGGTCGGCCTGGACAGTGGCCATTAGGCCCTGTCCCAGGGTCATGCACACTGGCAGCTGCCCAGCGCGCAGAACTTATGTCCGCTCATTAGAGTACATAAGTAAAAAGACAAAAAAAATTAGAAAAGTTAGGGAGGGTGTAGGGGTCAGGGAGGAGAGGGGGAAAGGTAGGAAGGCAGGTAGGGTTGGAGGGAACTGGGAAAAAGGCAAATCGCGCCACCATGTGCAATTTAAAAAACCTCCCCCTGCATGCAGAAGAGCCCACACGTGTGCGTGGATACTAATATCCGGCACACTTGCGCACGGAAACTGGATTTTATAACATGTGCATGCCAACACGTGCATGTTATAAAATCAGCATGTCCATGTGTGTGCATGTTATAAAATCAGCATGTCCATGTGCGAGCATGTTATAAAATCAGCATGTCCATGTGTGTGCATGATTTCGTCCATGTGCGTGCATGTTATAAAATCTGCATGTGCATGTGTGTGCATGTTATAAAATCAGCACGTCCATGTGCGTGCATGTTATAAAATCAGCACGTCCATGTGTGTGCATGTTATAAAATCAGCACGTCCATGTGCGTGCATGTTATAAAATCAGCATGTTATAAAATCAGCATGTCCATGTGCATGCATGTTATAAAATCAGCATGTCCATGTGCGAGCATGTTATAAAATCAGCACGTCCATGTGTGCATGTTGTAAAATCAGCACGTCCATGTGCGTGCATGTTATAAAATCAGCATGTCCATGTGTGTGCATGTTATAAAATCAGCACGTCCATGTGCGTGCATGTTATAAAATCAGCATGTTATAAAATCAGCATGTCCATGTGCGTGCATGTTATAAAATCAGCATGTCCATGTGCGAGCATGTTATAAAATCAACACGTCCATGTGCGAGCATGTTATAAAATCAGCATGTCCATGTGTGTGCATGTTATAAAATCAGCACGTCCATGTGCGTGCATGTTATAAAATCAGCATGTCCATGTGTGTGCATGTTATAAAATCAACACGTCCATGTGCGAGCATGTTATAAAATCAGCACGTCCATGTGCGTGCATGTTATAAAATCAGCATGTCCATGTGCGAGCATGTTATAAAATCAACACGTCCATGTGCGAGCATGTTATAAAATCAGCATGTCCATGTGTGTGCATGTTATAAAATCAGCACGTCCATGTGCGTGCATGTTATAAAATCAGCATGTCCATGTGTGTGCATGTTATAAAATCAACACATCCATGTGCGAGCATGTTATAAAATCAGCACGTCCATGTGCGTGCATGTTATACAATCAGCATGTCCATGTGCGAGCATGTTATAAAATCAACACGTCCATGTGCGAGCATGTTATAAAATCAGCATGTCCATGTGCGTGCATGTTATAAAATCAACACGTCCATGTGCGAGCATGTTATAAAATCAGCATGTCCATGTGCGTGCATGTTATAAAATCAGCACGTCCATGTGCGAGCATGTTATAAAATCAGCATGTCCATGTGCGTGCATGTTATAAAATCAACACGTCCATGTGCGAGCATGTTATAAAATCAGCATGTCCATGTGCGTGCATGTTATAAAATCAACACGTCCATGTGTGAGCATGTTATAAAATCAGCATGTCCATGTGCGTGCATGTTATAAAATCAACACGTCCATGTGCGTGCATGTTATAAAATCAGCACGTCCATGTGCGAGCATGTTATAAAATCAACACGTCCATGTGCGTGCATGTTATAAAATCAGCATGTCCATGTGCGTGCATGTTATAAAATCAACACGTCCATGTGCGTGCATGTTATAAAATCAACACGTCCATGTGCGAGCATGTTATAAAATCAGCATGTCCATGTGCGAGCATGTTATAAAATCAGCATGTCCATGTGCGTGCATGTTATAAAATCAACACGTCCATGTGCGAGCATGTTATAAAATCAGCATGTCCATGTGCGAGCATGTTATAAAATCAGCATGTCCATGTGCGTGCATGTTATAAAATCAACACGTCCATGTGCGTGCATGTTATAAAATCAACACGTCCATGTGCGAGCATGTTATAAAATCAGCATGTCCATGTGCGTGCATGTTATAAAATCAGCATGTCCATGTGCGAGCACCGGGAACAGTGCACACATAGACAGAGAATGCAAGAAAAGCCTTGAACATCAGATCTTTAAGTATCTATGTAAGGTCATTACATAGAGCTGACAAGTGACAGGGAATTCTTTAATGCAGGCGTTGGTTCCCAAAGTGTCCAATGCAACATAAACTCTCCTCACAGTGAAAGATCCTAGGACAGCACAGATTATGTTTAATTATTGACATTTATGGTAATATTCAAGCCATCTTGATTTAGAAATGGTTTTGGTATCAGTTATGACAATCCCTCTCCCCAAAACTAGGATATATAATAATACATATCCCATTGGGAGGGAACCTTCAAATAAGAAACAGCCTAGGCTCTGTTAAGGAAGTGAGGGGAGTAGCCTAATGGTTAGAGCAGCGAGTTGGGCACCAGGTCTTCCAATGCCTTAGACTGTAAGCCCTCTGGGGACAGGGAAATGCCTGCAGTACCTGAATGCTTTGAAAGTGCCTTAAAAGCAGAATAAATAATGAGGGTGCATGCGATTTCCTTCCATTCCTGTTTCCCATACAGAGATTACGAGGGAAGCAGCCCTCTCCCTGGGGGCTTATGGCAGGAAGACGTCAGCATTGCAAAACGTATGGGAAGGAAAGCCCACCTACCTGTCCCAGCAGTAAGCAGCAGGGCGAGGAGAGGCAGGGTCTGCAGGAACATCCTGCCTGGCAGGGAGCATCCGAGACCCTAAGGAACGGAACAACCCAGCAAGTCAGTGCCAGCCCAGCACAGGCAGCCCCACAAGAAGCGCTGCTATCGGGCGTCCCTGCCGCGGGAGCTTCGGGGCAGAGAAATCACTGAATATCTGGAGCTGGATCACAGCTCGGGGCGCCTGCGGCTCTCGTCCTGCGAGATTTGCTCCGGTCTCTAAGTTTATTGCCAAGAGTAGCAGCCAAGCTATTTCCTTTATTATTAATATAAAATAATGGGAAATAAATGCTGCAGCTGCCAATAGAGGGCACCACAGCACCCATCCAAATAATAGGATAGGACGGCGGAAAGCAAAGCGCCCCAGTGGGCTGGGAGAGAATGCATTCGCCTTGAGGGCTTCCAGCTCACATCCCCCAAGCCTGATGCTTAAGCAGGTGACTGCAGGTACACAATCTGCCTCACCCTGGGTAATTGTGATCAATTTAGAAAAAAAAAATCCACTATAGGGGGTCAGAATTATCAATGTCACTTCAACAGAAAAAAAGAAGTACTCCGTATTCTCTCACTTATACCGTCTTAGAAATCCGCCCTCACTACTATCTGCTCTGATTTCTCAATACAAAACTGGAATAAACCCAAAGCATATTATTTTAACAAAATCAAACCATGCGCCTCACAATATTTCCAGGTGTGCACCTGCCGATGTTTAGTGCACACAAGCGGAAACAACGCGCCCCTGCACACAAATCTCTGGTGCTTCGCCCTCTGCTTAGCATTACCGCAGTTTTGTGCTCAGAGGGGCAGGGCTGGATCCCTCTTTCCTCCATCGGTTGGCAGCAGAGCTCCTCGACTCCCGCCACCCGCGCTAGCCTTATAGGCGCAGGTGAGAGCACGTGATAACAGCAGCTGCCCGGGACCCGATGGCCGCCCCCCCCCCCCCCCCGGTGTAAATAGCGCGTGGAAGGACAAAGGCAAGTCCCATCCCATCCGCGCAGGGGCTGCATCCCTACGCGGGCGCGGAGCTGCCGTGGGACCAGGCTGATTGGGAGGCTCCA
Source organism: Rhinatrema bivittatum (assembly GCF_901001135.1). Lineage (NCBI taxonomy): Eukaryota > Metazoa > Chordata > Amphibia > Gymnophiona > Rhinatrematidae > Rhinatrema > Rhinatrema bivittatum. Next base: position 23,733,812 of record NC_042626.1, on the reverse strand, counting down.
CGTGCACTTCCGATTTTATGTCCCAGCGGTTTTCCACCTCCTCTCTCCCCTACCCGCCACTGCCTCCGAGGCCCCGGTGCAGAATTAATGGGATCCAGCTCTTCTCGTGTGTATTATACGCTCCCCGTGTAGCCAACGGGCAGATCAAAGAAGCTCACTTCTCAGGACGTTTGGGAGTGCGAAACTCAATACAAATGATCTTTCCCCGGGCAAAAGTGAAGGGGGTTTTGCTCAATATTGGGGGTGCTCACCCACCTATTGCAGCAACAGAACTGGCATCCATGGGGCAGATCGCGAGCCAGAGAAAGGAAGTTACAGGGCAATATTTATTATTTTGTGCCCGGAGGAAGCCAATATCTGTATCCAAATGTAGTACACCCTAGGTGTTATTTGTATGGCTCTAAAAAGTTCCCAGTGTAAACAAAACTCAGAAAAACTGCCTAGAGGCAGCACCCTTATGTTTTACAGGGGAGGGAGAATGCCCCCCTCCCCAGGGAAAGGTGAACACTTCCAAAATTATTGGACATCATTACCAACAAGCCAACATTTTTGTATGCATATTAAAATGTGAATCCTGGCAGCTAGTGCCATGATTGAAACAACTAGGCTATAAAAAATACAAAAAAAGAAACAAAAAACAAAGAACCATTCTTCCTGCCAGCAGTGTCTCTGGCATATCCAGCTCCTAAGAGTCCATCTAATCCATGCATCCAGTCCTCCGATGGGAAGCGCCTCTGTGCTGTACAGCTCCTGCAAATCAAGACATTGCACGGTGTGAAAGCTATCTGGTCCTTTTATCCAGCAGCATCCAAATGCACATTACAGGTTAATACACATGCAGCCACCTCGGTGGTGAACGTTCATGGCACTCAAACCGTATGACAAATTAAAACATTCCTAACTGAGACCCAGTGCTAGTGCCAGAGGGAAGTTAGAACTAGTTAGTGTCTGAGGGGTTGTCAGTTCTGGCAACACCTTCCCTCACCCTTCCATTCATGAACACGACAGGCCCATAAATAACTGGAAGCCAGATAGAGTGGGGTACGACCCCCTCCAATTACACCTGGGAACTGCAATATGAAATGACTTTCCTATTGGGATCTGCCATGTATTTCCAAGTAACCCGCTCTGACCTGAGCTGACTGTTCTTGTGTACATTTCATAGACCAGTGTTTTGTTCAACAGAGGGAGAGTGTAATTCTGAGTTCAGAGGTTAGTGTCTCTGGCAGATTGCAGAGCCAGCTAACTGTAGAATTTGTCCGATGCATACAACATCTAATTAAAATGTCCAGATAGGGTAAATACACATTTTATGGTGTAATGCTTCTTGGAAATACTATATCTTGAATCCATTATCGTTAAATGTGAGATCAGAGTCATACAGCTAAGGCTAATTTCCATGTAGTATCTCCCTTTGAGGTCAGAGAGAAAGAGAGAGAGAAGTGATGTTTCATTGCAAACAGCAAAGTCCAGAGTAATGCAACCACCAACTTCCAAATCCTCACCAGCTCCAGGTACATCTCAAAGTCCACCTTTGTTTTCAGTCTGAAAGATTGCAGCAAACACTCAGTTTAAAGGAATATATCACAGTTCCTCTTCCTGTCTCAGAGCCTGTGTCCTGCTCCATTATCCCACAAAGGTAGCTGCAATTATTAGGAACAATATGTAGCTATCCGCACAGCCACCTCTGGGGTGCAATTTCACTTTGGTACTTAGCTGGTTGGGTTGAAAGAGGACCAGAGATCTGTCGAGTCCAATCTCGTTATGTGATAGTCGAGGAGAAGATGAAAATGCGCTCTGCATTGACAACCCATTCTGGAACAGTGAGAAGAAATCCCTTTCCAACCCCAAATCTGATGCTGTGCTGAGAATCACTGATATTACACCTTCCCTAGCATTCAGTTATAACTTCCTACCCACCAATAGCTTATTTTCTTCAAATTTACTTTTGAGATGATTTAGTGTTGTGGCCAATAATGCTTCTGGATAAAAAGGTTCCATACTTTCACCTCTGAGTAAAGAATTCCTCCTCTGAAGGTGAGGAACTCTATTCCCCCTTAACCTCAGAGGCCATCTTTTGTTTTGTTTATAAGCATTTTGAAGACCAGATCACTTGTAAGAGTTGTGCAATCGATTTGTTCTTTGCAACTACATTTCCTCTTAAATGTCTTTAGTTCAATGTAAATGACCTCCCTTTGCTCTCCCCCCATCTGTAAGTCCCGTGTCTCCCCTTTAATAGCTTCATGGTCCTTTGTACCTTTTCTAATATTTGGATTTCTTTTTTTGGAGGATGAGTGCCCACCACCGTAGTCTGGCAAGGGCCTTATACAGGGGTAGGATGAAATCTCTATTCCCCGTTTAGTGTCAGCCGACATCTATCCAGATTTGGCTGTTGCTGCTTGGCTTTGAGCGTTTATTCCCCATTTGTTTATGAACTAATATCCTCAGGTCTTCTTCCTGGTTAGGGTGAGCTAGTATTGCCCTATTTAGGGTATATTGTACTTCCCTGTTCTTGTGCCCCAATGCATTACCCCACACATGGCCACACTAAATCTCAGCTGCCAGCCGTCGGCCCGTTTCCCAGAAGCAAGTCTTTTTGTGTATTTACAATGAAACAACACACTGCAGACAAGGCTGTCACAAACAGTGAACAAGATGGACGATTGCCCTAGATACCAAGTCAGGGTAGGGGGCACATCCTCACCCTTTTGAGTCAGTCTACATCTACAAGTCTGTGAGCATGCAAACCCAAAAGATAAAGGGGAGGGAGGGCCCCATAATTAACCCTTGCTCAGGGTACTGTTTTGTCCAGTGACTGGAAAGAGGTAAAATGAAGCTCAAAGGTGCCAGATAAAAGAGGGTTTTATGTGAGAAGGGCCAACAGGAAGGCAGTGATATGTGCAGGACTTGACAAGGTGGAAAGAAGGAAACAGCAAGAAATGGGCTTGAGAAACTTCAGCAGGGGACTTTAGGTCAGACATTAGGAAGAGCTTTCTAACGGAGGTAAGTCAAGCAGTGGAAGGAACAGCCCTGGGGGTAATGAAGTCTCTGTCACTGGAGAAGGTTAAGCACATATCTGTCTGGGACTGAATATGCACAAAGCAGAAACTGGGCTGCATGATCTCTAGAGGACCCTTCCAGCCCAATTCTATGGTTCTAAAGCTTTAGTTACTACCACTACTGCTCCTTATCACTTCTATAATGCTGCTCAGCGTACACAGTGCCGAGTAGCACTATAGCAAAAGCAGAGCTTATAATCTGATCAAGACAAACATTGAGGGAAAAATGAGGGATTTTGAGGTCCCTATCCAAAAGCATTTAATCTGCTAATTCAGAAGTTATCCAGCTAAATTAATATTGGGGCACATATCCAACTAAATTCTAGTCGGCTGATAAGTTAGGTGGCTAGAATTTAGCTGGATAAGTTAGGGGCATTCCAGGCTGGTAACTGGGAGGAGGTAATTGGCTAGCTCTGACATTCAGAGTTAGCCGGATGACTTAGCCGGCTAATTCTGGTCAGGTCAAAGAGTTATATTGAACTTTTTTTTACTATAGTTAGCTGGCTAACTTTAAGCTACCTGACTGTATTCAATAATGTGGCTGCACCTCCAAAGTTAGCTGGATAAGTTTATCTGCTAACTCTGCTGTCCAGACAGTGACTAAATATGAGCCTCTTCATTTTTTAAGAAAATGGTTTAAATCAAATAGACTGTGAGAGGGATAGTCAGGGGTTAAGATTTAAAAGCAGCCTGAAAAAGGTTGGTTTTTAGACTGGATTTGAATAAGTTCAGCTCAGGATGTCTGTCCCAAGCACATGCTGCAGCGAAGTGGAAGTCATGGAGTCAGAAGTTACCAGTAGAAGGGAAGGGCATAGATAAGAGTCTCTTGCCTGATGAACAGAGGTCATGAGGATGGCTGAGGAAAGAGAAAAGAGAGGACAAGTAGTGGGGGAGCTACAGAGCGAAGGCTCTTGTATGTGAGTAAGAGGAGTTTGAACTGTATGTGGGAGCAGATTGGGAGCCAATATAGTGACTTGAGAATGGGTTTTATAAGGATATAGCAACTGGTGAAAGATAAGGCAAGCTGCTGAATTTTGGATAAATTGTACGAGTGGAGAAAGATGGTTCACTGGGAGATCTGTGAGGAGCAGGTTGCAGTAGTCTAAGCGGGAAGTGGATAAGGGTTCTGGTAGCAAGTTCAGAGAGGAAGGGATGGATTTTGGTGATATGTTAGAGAAAGAAATGACACATTTTATCAGTATTTTGGGATGTATAGATAAAGAGAGAGAGGAGTCAAAAATGACTCCAAAGTTACAGGCTGAGGGGAGTGGACTGGGAGGATTACAGTGATCCACAAAAATAGAGGAAGGGCAAAAAGGGGAAGTGGTCTTGGGGGAAAAGATAAGGAGTTATGTTGAGCTTAAGGTGGCGGTGAGACATGTAAGCAGCAATGTCTAACAAGCAGCCTGAGATCAAGGTCTGGATTCCTGATGAATTTTCTGGTGTAGAAAGGTAGATCTGGGAATCCTCAGCATAACGATGGTACTGAAAGACATGGCCAGGGGCAGATTGGCCTATCGGGGGATCGGGCATCCCCAAGTGGGCCGGTCGCTCCAGTCACGTGGTCTGCCATGCGTGGTCGTGACAGAGCCATGCTCGGCAGACCACGTGATGTGTCCTGGGCCGGCCTGGGCAGCGAATCCCCGGGCCGGTCTTCCTCAGGAATCCGCCACTGGACATGGCACCAAGAGGTAGATTTTAAAAGCTGCATGAGTGTGTCAGTGAGAAAGGAAGAAGAGCATTTATCTGGGGGTGGGTGAATGACAGCTGCCCAGAGAGGTGGTGGGGTGATAAGATGGATGGAGTGAGCCCTAAAGGAAGAAAAGGAGTGGAACTGAGGTGTAAGAAGGGGTTGAAACTTATAGGAGGGGGAGAGCAACAGTCTAACACCACCACAGCAGCCTAATGTGCAAGTTGTATAGGATGAAAGATAGCTTCCATGACAGAGAGCAATAACTGAAGCAGAATCCTCATGGGAAAGCCAAGGCTCAGTCAAGGCAAGAAGACGATGAGAAGCAACGAGGTCATAATGTAGGCAGGTTTGTTGGAAATAGAACTGGCATTCCATAGGGAACATGAAAAAGGATGGATAGGATTGGAGGGGTGTTTGATGTGAACACATGGGGTGAAAGTTGCCTTGGAGGGCCAGGGGATTGTAGGAGGAGGAGCAGGAGAATACAGAGAAAAGAGGTGGAGGTGTGATGACAGCGATGAGGATGAGATGCTTTCAAAAAGAGGAGATGGCTGGATGAGAGAAAGAAAACTTTGAAGCTCAAGAAAAGTGGATAGGGCAGAAGACAGATTGCTAGGTGAGATAAAGAATGTAGCAAATGGGGACAGTAGACTTGAAATCAGTGATGGTTTTCAGCAGGGAATGAGATTGGAGAGGTTTAGCATCAGAAAGAGTAGATGTCGAGAAGCCATAAGAAATAAAGAGTAACACGATTTACTGACCTGAGGTAATGCTATGGCACACACTTTCTGTCCAGCTGGTGGGAATCCAAATGGGTTGGGGTGTCCTCTGAACGCCAATAAAATAAGCAGATGTACTGCAACCTCCCCTACACCTGGCTTACTACTCAAGGAGCGTGGGATGGTAGCAGTGAGGGCCTGGAGTGATTTTAGAAGTTGTCCACCAAGGAAGCTGAAAAAGGTAGGCAGATGTACTGCACTCACCCAATATCTGGCCAACTGCTCAAGTAGTTCAGGGTAGTGAAAGCCCAGGCTTGAGATGTATTATATTGTGTTGACATCCAATGATGCTGCTGAGAAGCATGCAGATGCACTGAACTTCCACAGTACCTGGCTGGCTGCTTGAGGAGTGTGGGATGGTAGCAGCCCAGGTCCAAGGTGAGTTTTGATGACCACTGATGTAGTTGAAAGAAGCATGCAGGTGTATTGCAACCTCCATAGTACCTATAGCTATATACTAGCTTTTGTTGCTTCTAAATGGATATTATCCTTACAGCCCACATCCACTGACATAGACCTGACTCCCGCATATGTCTAAGTATTTTCATGGATCATACTATGTGTGATTAGTCTATAAGACTTCCTGGGTTTCAGTAGCATTGGCAAACTGTTATAGCAGTATTGACCCAGAAAGCTGGCAGATTTAAAACAAAAGTACTTTTTGACTCAATGCACAATGTCCGAGGATGTAGTCAAGGCATCTAGCATAGCTGGGATTAAAAGGGATTTGGACAAGTTCCTGGAGGAAAAATCCATAAACCATTGTTAGTCAGGTAGATTTGGGAAAGGCAATGCTTATCCCTGGGAGTGAGCAACAAGAAACAGATCTACTCTTTGGAATCTGCCGGGTGTTTGTGACCTGGATTGGCCACTGTTGGAGATTCCAAGGATGCTGGGCTCGATGGACCTTGGTCTGGCCCAGCATGGCATATCTTATGCTCTTAAAATGTGATAAGACAGCAGCAACTCAAAATAAATAAAGGTTAATGCTGTGCAAACTCTTTGGAAAGAAGACTCTGAATCAATCAACAAACACTGATGTACTGGGACTAAAGGGAGAGAGCTAAGCAGCTCCAACTAACCTCAGGACCTTTCAGCTTTAACCAGTGAGTGGTGGCAGCAGCGGCAGTCAATGCCAGACACAGAAGGTTAGCAAAACACAGACAAAATCCGCCAGAACAGGTAAGCAGAAAACATTGCAAACATAGACTTCAGGTCACTCCAGGCCAGTCTCCCAATACATCTGCTGTCACCTCTTCAGATGGAGCCCTAGCATCTGAATAATCTGATTGGCCAGGTCAATAATATCCAGCTACATTTTTAAATAGCTTTTAGTTTCCATTTAAGACATTTCATCATTCAGGGCTCAGAGCAATTCTGCTGCAGCCTTCGGTTGTGTGCATTCATTGTGACCCCTGGAAGGGCACTGCTCTCCGATGCTGTCTATTTTTCCAGCCAGGGAGTTCGAGGCTCGGACTTCTGATCAAGGGTTCTGGCTCCATGGGCTGGCAGAGATCTGCTGGAGGGCAAAGGGGAATTCTACTGATTTTCCTGCAGGTTCTGCAGAAGTGGGAAACTCCAGCAAAATGCAGACTCCATGAGGCAAAATTGCTGAAGATTCAAGGAAACTTCCAGAGACTCATCAGGTATGATGGGATGACCTAAAGAAACTAAGAAACTGAATCACTCAGAGGAAATCAACACACAAAGGAGCTTGTCAGGAATCATATAACAGTGCCTCCTAACATTCTGCTGGGATATTGAATCACTACTGATTCAGAAGGAAGATTGACAGGACATTGAATCAGTACTAGCTCAGAGGGAAGAGTGCCCCAACACCATGCTGGGACATTGGGTCAGTACTAGCTCAGAGGGAAGAGTGCCCCAACACCATGCTGGGACATTGGGTCAGTACTGGCTCAGAGGGAAGAATGCCCCAACACCATGCTGGGACATTGGGTCAGTACTGGCTCAGAGGGAAGAGTACCCCAACACCATGCTGGGACATTGGGTCAGTACTGGCTCAGAGGGAAGAGTGCCCCAACACCATGCTGGGACATTGGGTCAGTACTAGCTCAGAGGGAAGAGTGCCCCAACACCATGCTGGGACATTGGGTCAGTACTAGCTCAGAGGGAAGAGTGCCCCAACACCATGCTGGGACATTGGGTCAGTACTGGCTCAGAGGGAAGAGTGCCCCAACACCATGCTGGGACATTGGGTCAGTACTGGCTCAGAGGGAAGAGTGCCCCAACACCATGCTGGGACATTGGGTCAGTACTGGCTCAGAGGGAAGAGTGCCCCAACACCATGCTGGGACATTGGGTCAGCACTGGCTCAGAGGGAAGAGTGCCCCAACACCATGCTGGGACATTGGGTCAGCACTGGCTCAGAGGGAAGAGTACCCCAACACCATGCTGGGACATTGGGTCAGCACTGGCTCAGAGGGAAGAGTGCCCCAACACCATGCTGGGACATTGGGTCAGTACTGGCTCAGAGGGAAGAGTGCCCCAACACCATGCTGGGACATTGGGTCAGTACTGGCTCAGAGGGAAGAGTGCCCCAACACCATGCTGGGACATTGGGTCAGTACTGGCTCAGAGGGAAGAGTGCCCCAACACCATGCTGGGACATTGGGTCAGTACTGGCTCAGAGGGGAGAGTACCCCAACACCATGCTGGGACATTGGGTCAGTACTGGCTCAGAGGGAAGAGTGCCCCAACACCATGCTGGGACATTGGGTCAGTACTAGCTCAGAGGGAAGAGTGCCCCAACACCATGCTGGGACATTGGGTCAGTACTGGCTCAGAGGGAAGAGTGCCCCAACACCATGCTGGGACATTGGGTCAGTACTGGCTCAGAGGGAAGAGTGCCCCAACACCATGCTGGGACATTGGGTCAGTACTGGCTCAGAGGGGAGAGTACCCCAACACCATGCTGGGACATTGGGTCAGTACTGGCTCAGAGGGAAGAGTGCCCCAACACCATGCTGGGACATTGGGTCAGTACTAGCTCAGAGGGAAGAGTGCCCCAACACCATGCTGGGACATTGGGTCAGTACTGGCTCAGAGGGAAGAGTGCCCCAACACCATGCTGGGACATTGGGTCAGTACTGGCTCAGAGGGAAGAGTGCCCCAACACCATGCTGGGACATTGGGTCAGTACTGGCTCAGAGGGAAGAGTGCCCCAACACCATGCTGGGACATTGGGTCAGTACTGGCTCAGAGGGAAGAGTGCCCCAACACCATGCTGGGACATTGGGTCAGTACTGGCTCAGAGGGGAGAGTACCCCAACACCATGCTGGGACATTGGGTCAGCACTGGCTCAGAGGGAAGAGTGCCCCAACACCATGCTGGGACATTGGGTCAGTACTGGCTCAGGAGAAAGAGTGCTCCAACACCATGCTGGGACATTGGGTCAGTACTGGCTCATGAGAAAGAGTGCCCCAACACCATGCTGGGACATTGGGTCAGCACTGGCTCAGAGGGAAGAGTGCCCCAACACATGCTGGGACATTGGGTCAGTACTGGCTCAGGAGAAAGAGTGCTCCAATACATGCTGGGACATTGGGTCAGTACAGGTTTAAAGAGTGAGATTTGCGTACAATGAGGGTAGTGTGTGCAAATCTCTCATGCATATTCATGGTGGATACCCTGAAAATCAGGGCTGTTTGTGGCTCTTGAGGACTGTCATATATGAACCAAATTAGGGTCTGCTGTAATAAGGTGCACTCAGCAGAGTGCGCACATTTAACCTCAGTTGTGCGCACATTTTTGTGTGTGTGTGTGTGTGTGTGTGTGTGAGATGGAGGAAGGAAAGAAGGAAAGAAGACAGGAGAGAGAAGAAACAGAAAGAATACAAGAGACAGATAAGGGGAAAAAAAGAGGCTGGGACCAACCGATTAGAAAAATAAGATCAGACAACAAAGGTGAAAAAAAAGTTATTTTGCTTTCAGCAATTGGAATATGCCATGTTTGGGAATGTGTATTTCTTATCATATTTTTCGCTCCATAAGACGCACCTGATCATAAGACGCACCTAGGATTCAGAGGAGGAAAATAAGAACAAAAAAATTCTGTCCCCATGACGGGCTCTGTACGGAGCTCCCTCCTGGGGGCCTGGTATGCTTTTCATTCATTTCAGCTGTCAAAAACTGCTAAACAGTTCTGAAAATCCACATTGCTTCATATGCAAGAAACATTTTATCATAAATCACTGAACTATACCATGAACTAAAAAAGTAAAGGTTTGTATCATGTGTCCTCTATCCCAGGCAGTATATTACTCTCATGATTTTCTAATATATCTAAACAAATGAGAAGGAAATAAATGGCTTGTACTAACCATAAACTTTGATGCCATGTATCATCTTTTGCCAGCAGAGCTTGAGCTCCCTGCCTGTCTGCAGTTCCCGGGGTGCATTTTACAGTGAAGCTCGGCGCGGCGCAGGTCAAACATCAGCTGTTTGAACCGCGTGCGCTACGGAGGCCCCTGCAATTCAAACAGCTCCCTGCCGGTCTGCTGTTCCTGGGGTGCCGCGGGGTGCATCTTACTGCGAAGGTCAGCGGCACCCCGGGAACAGCAGACCGGCAGGGAGCTGTAATGCATGCCGTTCAAACAGCTGATGTTTGACCTGCGCCACGCCGAGCTTCGCAGTAAGATGCACCCCGGGAACAGCAAACAGGCAGGGAGCTCAAGCTCTGCCGGCAGAAGACGATACATTTCACCTGCAGCACCATACTGACTGGGCTGAGTTGGGAGGAGGAGGAGGGGGATGGCGCGCGAGAGAGAGAGAGACGCTACATTCGCTCCATAAGACGCACAGATATTTCCCCCCCCCCCCCCCCTTTTGGGGGAAAAAGTGCATCTTATGGAGCGAAAAATACGGTACTTGAATTTTGTTTTTTTCTTCCATATTCTAGAATTCACAGAGTCTGGTTTCTCTGGCTTTCCGTTTCAGTTTTGTCTGCATATTTCTGTTTCTAATTTGTAGTCCCTTATTCTATATTAGGTAAGGGTTTCTCTGTGTGTGCATGTGTGACAGAGAAGCAGTATTTTGGCTTGCGTGTAGTTTCTCTGCAGGGATTTGTATCGGTCTGGCTTGTTCTGTTTGCTCACTATTAGTGTTCTAGGGCCTAGTATAATGTTTGCTTTGCTGCCTTTTCATAGATAAGGTTGCTGCTGTTTGAGTCCTGAGAGTTACTGTTGTTATAGTATGGTAAGGGTCTAGGAATTATTATTATTATTTTTTTTTTTTTGCAGGAGTTTGTGTTACTTCACAAAGTGTTTGACAGTGAAGGGAATTTGGTTTGCTGACACTGAGGTGACACGGGAATTTGACATTTTTTTTTGCATGTCCTAATTCTGTTCTTCACCTGCGGCAAATCTTTTTTTTTATGATTATTATGATTATTGCTATTTTATTGTAGTTATGATATTCTCTGCATTTTTGGAAAGTGGATTCAAAAAGAAGAGTTCTTTGTCTACTTTTTACATAATATTTATAAACTGCAGTACATATAAATAAATTACTACAGATTAATAAAGCATTTTTAATGTTGGTAAGTACTTGAAGTAACAGAATTATAATATTCTAAAATGTCACTCATGATGCATGATGGCTGTTGCAGACTACTTAGAAGTCCATCGTAGGGTGCATGCTAAGGAATTATTTATCGATAAGCGTACAACTAGTAGGGCCTAGATCTGTATGGCTACTGCCCACCCATGTTAACCTTGGGCCCCTCCAAAAATTCAGTTCTGGCTATGCTACTGGCCAGTACCAACCCAAAGGCCCAGCATGGTATTAGGGAGCACTCTCTTTCTGAACTGATACTGACCCTGCAGGGCTAGGCAACCTCCAGTCTCATGGACACCAACTCACTCATTTTCAGGATATCCTTCATGAGGCATGAAATGGATTTGCATACAGTTGAAGCAGGGCCCTTGCAAATCTTATTCATGCATATTCTTTAGGGATATCCTTAAAACCTGAGCAGATTAGTGTAATTAAAGACTTGAGGTTACTTAAGAAGTTGCCATACTGAGTCAGACTGAGGGTCCATCAAGCCCAGCATCCTGTTTCCAACAGTGGCCATTCCAGGATTCAAGTACCTGGCAAGTACCCAAACATGAAATAAATCCCATGCTACTTATCCCTGATGAAGCAACATCTCAGCATGATGTTAGGGTCATTCTCCCTCTGAACCAGTACTGACCCAACATCTCAGTATGATGTTAGGGGTCATTCTCCCTCTGAACCAGTCCTGACCCAACATCCCAAGCATAGTGTTAGGGACACTCTTCCCTTTAAACTTCTACTGCTCCAATGTCCCAGCATAGAGTTAGGAGGCATTCTTCCCTCTGAGCCCGTACTGACCCAATATCCTCCTCATGAGCTGTGACCAAACAATGACTCAGCATGTGTCTTTGAGCTTGTACTGAACAATGACTTAGCATGGTTTTGAGGGGCACAGTGCTGCTTCATGTTACCAGCAATAAACAGCATTTCTTAGTGAGGAAACCACGGCATTGCAGAGCAGATTATAAGTAAAGAGGCCTCTGTTCTGCAGACTTCCTAATCTACTTAAATGTCCAGATATTTGGCTATGTGCTACAGATATTAACCCCTGTGTATTAATAGCTTTTATCCCTCTGAATTTTAGTTAATACTGAGAATCAGGATTAAATTAGCTGGCAAACATCCTTCACAGGCAGAAGCATGCTGGCACTCCTCAGCTAGAGCCACACGAAAAGGTGCGCATAGGTAATCACAGGAAGGAAGGAGAGAATGAATAGCTATGTTGCATTTTATTCACTTTCCAAATTTTCACTCTTACAATAACTGGTAACATCAATAGCTGCAGTCTCCACACAGTCTTTCCCAGACTCGCAGCATCTTAAACATATACAGAACTACAAAACCTTTAGTGATACTGTGCAGATTTCTTGTGACACTGAACACCATTATTTTCCTCTGTATTTCAGTAGAGAGACAAGTAACCAACAAGACATTGCCACAATGAGAGCTACACTTAATGCTCATCTATGGTAAGGCAGAGTTATAGGAAGTCGGTGTAAACTGGAAGTGATCTAAATGCAGCTGCACTCTTTGCTAGGAGGGCCCAGTGTACAACTGTCCATAAATGTGTGTCTGCTTCCTTTCCCATCTCACGAGGGATCTCCCTCTGGAATCCCGTAGGAACGCCACGTTCCCTCTAACTGTCGGCAGGTTGAGGCTCCTGCTCTTGGTTTTCAGCCTGGACAATGGTGTTTAGGAAGGAGCTGATCTTTTCACGTACGTCTTTCTCCAGCGAGTCCAGCCCATCCTGTGCCTTGACGGTGTAGGGTCCCAGCTTCTGCCTCATCTCTTCAGCCTGCTGGAGGATCATTTTATTGAAGGACTCTCTATAAAGAGACGTGCTCTGGCCGAATACCTCGATCTTCTGGTTCAACTGCTTGTTGAGGTCCTCCATGTACTGGTTGAAGGTCTGCCCAAGGTCCTCAGTGTTGCCAGTGGCCTTCTCCTTCACTTCTTCCGCTAAAGTGGTCAGCGTCTGCCTCAGCTCTTCTGCCTTGTCAGAGATTTTGCCTCGCAGATCCTCGGCGCCTTTTCTCATCTGGAAAGCCATCAGCTCCAGGTGGCGATTGAATGTGTTTTGCACCTCCTGAGTATAAGGTGAAAGGCTCTTCTGCAGCTCTCCCACAGTTTGGTCAATCTGGGCATTGAGTTTCTCAGCAGCGGGCATCAGTTTCTCCTTTACTTCCTCCACCCCTTTGTTTATCTTCTCCTTGAATTCCTCCACGTAGGGGGCTGCTGCTGTGTGGGCATTCGCCATGCTCACCTGGATCTTAGCTTGAAGCTCCTGGAAGTGAGGAGTCAGCTGCTGGCGAAGCTCCTCGGTGTTTTGGAGAACCTGGGTGGAGATTTTCTCAGCAGTGGGGGTCAGCGTCTGCTGTATGCCCTCCATGTAAGTGTTCAGTTTCTTCTGAACTTCTTCAGAGTACTGGGACAATTTTAAGTTGATGTCATCCAGTTCAGCCTGGATCTGCTCCCTGATTTTCTCTGGATCCTGCGTAAGCTGGGCATGGAGCTGGGTAGTAAATGGAGTCAGCCACTTCTGAAGATCCCCAGTATAAAGATTTACAGATTTAAGGTTGTCATGGATGAGTGTACTGTGGAAGAAGGAAATAAAAAAATATTATTTTATTTACTAATCAGTATATGAATATTCTGAGGATTTTCTTTTTTCATTAACCAATTGATGTTTACAGTGGTGTCACTTAGTGCTAGAATCTGCTTTCCTAGGTTCTGTAAGTAGCTGCAATCTATGGCCCTTGTACAAGGACAGTCACTGAGGGCCGGGCTATTATGGGTAGGAAGGGTTATAAAATGAGGGAAACCACTGGTTAATTGTGAATGAAGGATCAGGGCAATGCAATCCTAGCAGAGGCTGATTCTGACTGAGCTGCAAGCCTAATAGGAGCAAGCCCAAAGCAAACAACATTCAGGGTCTCAGGAGAACCATGTTCCTTTTTGATTTACATGAGGGAGCCGTAAGCCTCAAAGAGTTATACAAAATTTCACCCACCATGCACTGCGACATTTCAGGATTCCCCATGGCATCTAGAAGGCTGGACCCCAAGACTATGTAACAACATAGCTATGGCAAGTATTCACCCTCACCCTGCAGATATCTGGGTAAGCTGCACTACTTGCGCCGAGATTTCATGAGCAGCTTTCACAGATGACATCACACAGTGGATCTAATTGGGCCATATTGGCTGTGATGTCATGAATGACATTTCACAGACATACCCTGTCCGGACAATCACATATCTGTGTATGTGTGCTGCAATCTTTCACAATTTTTTTCAAAATGGGAGAGCCCCGAGAGGCTGGGGAATAACAATACAACTGTTTCAAGCATAAAAGTACAAAGAAGTGAAAAGTTTAATTAAGCAGAATGAATTTTACTCCCTAGCATGTGAATTTTTACAGCTACAAAATATTTCCCCCTCTAAAATAAGGTAAAAATAAACAAACATTCTTTGACAGCACTTTCATCATTTTTTAGTCACATGTAATGTAAGTCACTTCTTTTCCAGTGAGCCTCCTGTTCACTGCTCAGAGAAAGAAATCCAATGTGACATTCCTCTTGTTCAGGCTGTCTGCAGGGAAGATGCTGCTGATATGCCACCAGCTGAAAGGATTTCTCAGTTTCTGTCTGTGAGAATTATTGATAGTGTGAAATAATTAAAAAAAAATATATATAACCGAGCTAATAAGCCCCAAACATATTGGAGACAAAAGTCCCAGGTTTTACCATCAGCCGAGAATCTGGACAGGACACATGGTGTCCTAGTTGCTGATTGGAAGAATGAATTGTCCAGACGTTGAATAAGCATCTCCCCAGCCTGCTTACAGAGATGATACTCAGCTGGTCATTGCCCACCAGTTTACAATAGTCCATATTTTTCTTTCATAGTTATAACTGAACAGATAAGAAGCCCATAGGTGGTATTTTTTGCCACATAATTAGTACATTGCTCAGTTATAAAAGATTTTTTTTTAAAGATCTGGCCAGTACAAAGGGAGACAGCCAGGAAGGAGCAGGGTAACCAGACAGTACCATGTCAAAAGGAGCACGCTAAGCCAGCCCTGGTTCCCACCCCCTTGTGTACAGAGTGATGAAATGGCCCGACCTGTTCCTATAGACATGGGGCTGAGTGGGAGAACTGGGGATGAGGAGCTGGTGGTATTGGGTGGTACTTACTTGAGCTGCTTGGTAACCTCCGACTGCTGGATCTGTGCGATGGCTTCCTTGGTATTGGTGGTCAGCTGAGTAATGGAATTCCAGAAGGCGTTTGCTATCTGGTCAGTGCTCAGGTTGGCCTGGGAGCCTGAAGGGAACGAGAAAAGCGGGCATACAATCATTTATCCTTTCTTCTTCATAGTTTTATGACCCCCTTGAACTAAAGCCCCTCCTCCCTCCCCTGATTGGCCACGGGGCCTACATCTCCACGGATTTCGGAGGCATCCCGTTCATTAGTGCCAGAATGTCTCCATGCCAGAGCTTTTAAGAGTCACGGATTCCACTGAGCTGATGGGGTGGAGGAGCAGTCCTAGTGGGGTAGAGCAGCAGGCTGAGCACTTCAGTAGCCAGGGTTCAAATCCTGCTTCTCCTGACCCTGGGCAAGTCAGTTTATCGTTTCTAAGTGGCTCACATAAGGGACATTCACAATAAACATTCAGTATGCAAAGATTCCTTGAGCACTCTCCATTCTCTGTTGCCGTATGGGCCTGGTTACAAAAGGTTTTCTCCCATTTTGTGTTTATGGGGAAGAGCTTATTAGTTAGGGCCCTTAGACTGAGAGTCCTCTGGGTACAGGGAAATGCAACTCATCTTCATCTACCAATGAAAAGGACTGAGCTTATATCTATAAGAAATGAAATGAATGGTGAATGCTGGCACTGAACTGCCTACAGACCAAAGATTGCAATACAGTCTCAAGGACCTCCACACCCTTCAGACAAGGAAAGGCAAATTAAAATGTGCAGTCACTAAAGGAAGCAACACAATAAACCTTTAATGATGAGAACTGGATAGCAATAGACAAGTCAATTGAGAAGGCACTGGATGAAATGTGCAGCGCAGACAGCTCATTCAGGCGACCAAAATAATAAAGGGAATGGAACAGCTCGCCTATGAGGAAAGACTAAAGAGGTTAGGACTTTTCAGCTTGGAGAAGAGACGCTGAGGGTGTTTAAAATCATGAGAGGTCTAGAACAGGTAAATGTGAATCTGTTATTTACTCTTTCGGAATATAGAAGGACTAGGGGGCATTCCATGAAGTTAGCAAGTAGCACATTTAAGACTAATCGGAGAAAATTCTTTTTCACTCAGCGCACAATTAAACTCTGGAATTTGTTGCCAGAGGATGTGGTTAGTGCAGTTAGTGTAGCTGGGTTCAAAAAAGGTTTGGATAAGTTCTTGGAGGAGAAGTCCATTAATGGCTATTAATCAAGTTTACTTAGGGAATAGCCACTGCTATTAATTGCATCAGTAGCATGGGATCTTCTTAGTGTTTGGGTAATTGCCAGGTTCTTGTGGCCTGGTTTGGCCTCTGTTGGAAACAGGACGCTGGGCTTGATGGACCTTTGGTCTGACCCAGTATGGCAATTTCTTATGTTCTTTTGTTGGTAGCTCAGTGGCAGTGCTGTACACTGCCGTGCGGAAGTCTGGGTTTGATTCCTACCTGAGATCTTCCATTCTCTAAGTCCACCAGGACTGAGGATGCTGCAGAGACAGGATTCACAGCCCCAGGAGGGTTGGGAGGGGAGGGAAGGGAGTCCCAGTCATCGCACAAATTAGTGACACCTAGTGGCCATATTTAGGATCCATGCTTGCATACTGTTGAAAACGCTCACTGCAATGACTGGGCTGAGTGGGATGAGAGGGGAGATAAAATGGAGGGGGAGGGGAGGGACTCAATCGCTAGGCAGTCTCGAATGAAGAATCATGGCATAGAAGCTGGTTCCATCTGAAACAGAAAGGAAGCCCAAACAAGCAGGAAGATGCTGCTGGGAGAACATTTGAAAACAAAATTGCCTAATTAAGCAGTCGGGTTGGTGCACTGCACACATGCGCCTTGCACTGAGACTGTCTGGCCTGGGTTCGAAGTTTCACTGCATCCGTGTCACTGATAGACAGAACTCATACCCCCCTCCCCCTCCCCCTCCCCCCCAATGCAAGGCCCAGCTCTCCTTACCTGTGATGGTAAAAATGGCCAAGGCGAGGAAGACTGCTTTCAGAGACATCTTCAGGAGTGACAGTGCTTACGCTAGCTGTGAAAGGAGAGGGGTGGAGGGAATAGTCATCATCAGATCAGATAGACTGCTTGCACCTTCTCTCAAGAGCCACTGAATGCCAAGAGAGGCTCAGATTTGAAATGTTACAGCACTCAGAAGAGAAGAGCGAGGGGAGGGAAGAAAAGAAAAAAGAGAAAGAGATGAGATGAGAGAGAGGAGGAAGGCAGGATTCTACAGCTTCTTTCAGACGTCTCCCGAGCCCTCCCTTTACCCTCCCCCACAGAAAGCCCTTGGGTTCCTGGGTGATCTAGGAAGGGACGGCTGTGCTGCTCCTGTATCGGTGCCCTGACCTTTACGGACCGGGGGTACTGACTCGCAGGCATAAAGGACAAAGCGCAGGGCTGCTTCTTCGGCCAGCTCCAGCAGCAAAGCACCATCAAGCAGCACTGTCCTGCCCACCCCGTAATAATGTTGCTGGCAGTAATTTTTTTTTATGGCTTTGACAGTTGCTTGGTTTTGATTGTAAATATTACTACCCTTGGGGGATAACTGCACGGAGCGGCAGTTACTGCCCTGGGGGCATCTTGCACGGCGCGGCAGATACTATCGTTAAGAAGCTCTCTGGGCAGACCGGATGGACCATTTGGTCCTTTTCTGCCATCTATGTAACATATGGAAATAAAGGTCAGTACACAAAAACTATGAGGCGACACCTTTTTATTGGATTAAC
Organism: Rhinatrema bivittatum; assembly: GCF_901001135.1. NCBI lineage: Eukaryota > Metazoa > Chordata > Amphibia > Gymnophiona > Rhinatrematidae > Rhinatrema > Rhinatrema bivittatum. The sequence continues at coordinate 23,715,740 of NC_042626.1, read as the reverse complement.
TCAATACATTTTTCGACTAGTTTTTGGGAGCTATCACTACCTTGATCAGGTCAAAAGGAAAGCTAGTCAAGAAATATATTTTGTTAGTCCAATAAAAAGGTCTCACCTTATAACTTTGTTTATTAACCTTTACTTTCAGGTGCTCTGGAAATCAATGGGTTTGAATGAATTCTTGCATATTCATGAAAGCACAAACTGGAAGCGAATGTCTGCCTCGGAGACGAGAAGCCAATGAGCTCCTTCTGTCACAGGGTTCTCTGAGGTAGAATAAACTTAAAAGATCCACCACCTGCTCAACAATCCCGGATTTCATGCAGTCAGACAACTGGCATTCCCCTAATGGGTTAATCAATAGCTCAAGCATCCTTCTTCCAGAGCATCTTACCTGTCTGTGTGTTTTCCTCTTCCCCTGCTGATAGAGAAGCTCACCTGCTATCGGCTATTTATACCAGCTGTGCTCTGCTGACCACAGCGCTGGAGACTCAATCTTACACATCACCAGTGAGCAACATCTTGGACTTTAGTTAATGGACAACGTGGAATGGCCTATCAGGTTTCTGATCAGGTGCTGTGGAAGCTCCGCCCCCTGAGATCAGCAGGTCACTATCAGATGGGAAGCAAAGCATTCATCCCATCCTCCTCCTGCTGCCCCTGCCTTGAGTTACTGGCTCCTGGCCGATGGAGGAAGGTTAACATGGAGGATGAGAGGAAACAGGAGCAGAGAGATTCGAGAAGAATGAGAGGAGCAGCAAACAAGCCCAACCAGCAATTTTTCTGGAAACAGTTAATAGAGTTCATAGTTCAGGATGCTGGGAAGCAGGCAGCGCGAGCTCTCTCAGTACTGTGCAGCAGGCAGCAACCTCCCAATTATCACAGTACTGGAGACTCCCAGCTCTCCCAGTCCTGGGAAGCAGGTTGCACCCTCCCTGCCAAAGAGTTCGGGGGTGCAGGCATGACCATCCCAGATTTCACAATGTTGGGGTCCTGAGGAGCATGGGTACCCTCCCAGCTCTCACAGTACTGGGGAATGGGGAGTACCCTCCCAACTCTTGAAGTACTGGGGAGTAGGTGGCACCCTCCAAGGATTCAAAGTACTGGAGAATAAGCAAGTCCCACCCAGCTCTCACAGTGTTGTGTTTCTAGAGAGCAAGCGGCACCCACCCAGCTCTCAAAGTACTGGGGAATGGGCAGCAGCTTCTCAGCTCTTATGGTGTTGGGGAGCAGGAGGCGCACTAACAGTACTGGGAAGCAGCAGGTACCCTCTCAGCTCTCACAGTACTTAGGAGCAGGATAGACCCTCCCAGCTCTCACAGTACTCGGGGGAGTGGGCACTACCCTTGTAGTTCTCAAAGTGTTGGGGTCCTGGAGAGCAGGGGCACCCTCCCAGCTCTCACAATACTGGGACCTGGAGCAGCTAGCAGCACCCTCCCAGCTCTCCGAGGAACAGTTGGCACCCTCCCAGCTCTCCCAGCATTGGGAAGCAGGCAACATCCTCCTAATTATCACAGTTACTGGGAAGCAGGCAACACCCTCCCAGCTCTGACAGTACTGGGACCTGGAGCAGCTAGCAGCACCCATCCAGCTCTCCGAGGAACAGTTGGCACCCTCCCAGCTCTCCCAGCATTGGGAAGCAGGCAACATCCTCCTAATTATCACAGTTACTGGGAAGCAGGCAACACCCTCCCAGCTCTGACAGTACTGGGACCTGGAGCAGCTGGCAGCACCCACCCAGCTCTCCGAGGAACAGTTGGCACCCTCCCAGCTCTCCCAGCATTGGGAAGCAGGCAACACCCTCCCAGCTCTGACAGTACTGGGATCTGGGGCAGCTGGCAGCGCCCACTCAATTCTCTAAGGGCTGAGAGGCAGTCAGCACGCTCCCAGCTTTCACAGTACTGGGGAACAGATGACACCCTCATGGTTCTCACAGTGTTGGGGTCCTGGAAAGCAGGCAGCACCCTCCCAGATCTCAGGGAGCAGGCAGCATCCTCTCAGCTTTCATGGTGTTGGGGAACAGGTTACACCCTGCCAGCTGTCACAGTGGGGAGCATGCATGACCTATCCAGCTCTCACAGCTTTGGGATCCTGGGGAGCAGGCAGCATCCTCAAGGCTCTCACAGTACTGAGAGCAGGCATGACCCTCCCAGATCTCAGGGAGCAGGCAGCATCCTCTCAGCTTTCATGGTGTTGGGGAACAGGTTACACCCTGCCAGCTGTCACAGTGGGGAGCATGCATGACCTATCCAGCTCTCACAGCTTTGGGATCCTGGGGAGCAGGCAGCATCCTCATGGCTCTCACAGTACTGAGAGCAGGCATGACCCTCCCAGATCTCAGGGAGCAGGCAGCATCCTCTCAGCTTTCATGGTGTTGGGGAACAGGTTACACCCTGCCAGCTGTCACAGTGGGGAGCATGCATGACCTATCCAGCTCTCACAGCTTTGGGATCCTGGGGAGCAGGCAGCATCCTCATGGCTCTCACAGTACTGAGAGCAGGCATGACCCTCCCAGCTCTCACAGTATTGGGGTCCTGGGGAGCAGGGGCACTCTCCCAGTGTTGGGGAGCTGTCTGCATCCTCCTAGTATCCATTGTTATATGAGAACATTTGAAGTGTTAGAGTGCTGTTATATCAGAGTATGGTGAAATGTTTTTGTTATTGTTCTCTGGAAAGTGTTTTTTGTACTTCTGCTACTGAAGACAAATAAATACAATATACAGTAGAGAGCAAACAGCAAACACTTAGTCAAGGAATCAGTTAGAAAATCTAAACAGGTTTATTTACTGAGCAGGCAAAACTGTCAAAGTCTGTGTTGCAGGCTTCCAGCGTGGCCCTGCCAGCAGTGCACCAGGAGGCAAAGTCTGTGCCTGCTGGAACGAGAGAGAGAAACAAGGCAAAACATCGAGACAGCTCTCTCAGTTCTTTCTTGGTTTCATTTTCACCATTTGAATGATATATAGCAGAGGTTCCCAAACCCGTCAGGTTTCAAGCATAGTCACAATGAACATGCATGAGAAAATTTGCATATTATGAAGAAAGTGCATGCAAATGTATCTCATGCATAGTCATTGTGGATATCCTGAAAATCCAACTAGCTGGGGTCCTCCAGGACAGGTTTCAGAACCACTGAGCTACAGGATCTGGGATTCATTTTTTATCTGGGAAAGATAACATAGGGGAAGCTCCCAATGCGCCTCGTTTCTGCTCTGCAGCATCCCTGCTATTACAGTACTGAATCCTACACATGCAATTGTGCCAATAGACCTGACACCTGCTTTGCAGCACCCCCTGCTATTCCAGCACTGAGACTCACACACACACACACACACACAAACAAACAGTTCTGTTAGTGTACTTTACGTCTGCCCTGCAGCACTCCTGCTATTCCAGTACTCTCTCTCTCTCTCACACACACAAACAGTTCTGTTAGTGTACTTTACTTCTGCCCTGCAGCACTCTCCTGCTATTCCAGTATTCTCTCTCTCACACACACACACACACACAAACAGTTCTGTTAGTGTACTTTACGTCTGCCCTGCAGCACTCTCCTGCTATTCCAGTACTCTCCCTCTCTCTCTCTCTCACACACACACACACACACACACACACACACACACAAACAGTTCTGTTAGTGTACTTTACGTCTGCCCTGCAGCACTCTCCTGCTATTCCAGTACTCTCTCTCTCTTACACACACACACACACACACAAACAGTTCTGTTAGTGTACTTTACGTCTGCCCTGCAGCACTCTCCTGCTAATCCAGTACTCTCTCTCTCTCACACACACACACACACACACACAAACAGTTCTGTTAGTGTACTTTACGTCTGCCCTGCAGCACTCTCCTGCTATTCCAGTACTCTCTCTCTCTCACACACACACACACAAACAGTTCTGTTAGTGTACTTTATGTCTGCCCTGCAGCACTCTCCTGCTAATCCAGTACTCTCTCTCTCACACACACACACACACAAACAGTTCTGTTAGTGTACTTTACGTCTGGCCTGCAGCACTCTCCTGCTATTCCAGTACTCTCACACACACTTTACTTCTGCCCTGCTATTCCAGTACTCTCTCTCTCTCTCTCTCTCTCACACACACACACACACACACACACACACACACACACACAAACAGTTCTGTTAGTGTACTTTACGTCTGCCCTGCAGCACTCTCCTGCTATTCCAGTACTCTCTCTCTCTCTCTCACACACACACACACACACAAACAGTTCTGTTAGTGTACTTTACGTCTGCCCTGCAGCACTCTCCTGCTATTCCAGTACTCTCACACACACACACACACAAACAGTTCTGTTAGTGTACTTTACGTCTGCCCTGCAGCACTCTCCTGCTATTCCAGTACTCTCTCTCACACACACACACACACACACAAACAGTTCGGTTAGTGTACTTTACGTCTGCCCTGCAGCACTCTCCTGCTATTCCAGTACTCTCTCTCTCACACACACACACACACACACACACACACACACACACACACAAACAGTTCGGTTAGTGTACTTTACGTCTGCCCTGCAGCACTCTCCTGCTATTCCAGTACTCTCACACACACTTTACTTCTGCCCTGCTATTCCAGTACTCTCTCTCTCTCTCTCTCACACACACACACACACACACACACACACACACACACACACAAACAGTTCTGTTAGTGTACTTTACGTCTGCCCTGCAGCACTCTCCTGCTATTCCAGTACTCTCTCTCACACACACACACACACACACACACACACACAAACAGTTCGGTTAGTGTACTTTACGTCTGCCCTGCAGCACTCTCCTGCTATTCCAGTACTCTCACACACACTTTACTTCTGCCCTGCTATTCCAGTACTCTCTCTCTCTCTCTCTCTCACACACACACACACACACACACAAACAGTTCTGTTAGTGTACTTTACGTCTGCCCTGCAGCACTCTCCTGCTATTCCAGTACTCTCACACACACACACAGAACTGCAAATGCACCTCACATCTGCTCTGCATCATCCCTGGTATTCTAGCACTGAGTCCTCTCCCACCCCCCATCGTACTCCCCCGACACACAGAGTGCATCCACAGTTCTGTCACCTCTAGCTCTTTCTACCAACAGATGAAGTCAGTGCTTCCCTTTGCAGCACGCTAATATGGCAGCCAGAGTTGCAGGTCAACGAAGAAACTTTATCAATGGGTCACAGTACAAGGTGAGGCAGGAATAATGTGATGAGATGTGCAGGCGAGTCTGTGATAATAAATAACACACAGTAGTGCAAAGATCCCCAGCTATCAGCGCCACCCCTCCTTCCCCCAAATGTCCACGCACACCGTGGCTTGGAGCATTTATCGGAAACCCAAGTTCTTGCCCTTCCTGCCCTGAAACGCACACGTAGGACTCCAAAATGGTGCAGCATTTTACCTGCTTGCCAGAAAGTTCAAGTCAGCAGCAGGGAATTTGTGAAGGTTAGAAAAGGTGAAGGTGCCGGTCTAAGGGACACTGACCCCATGAATGGATTCATCCTCACACATGGGAAATGTCACCCGTTCAGACAGGAATCTGTTATTCCTGGATACTGGATGTTCAGATATTTTTTTTTTTATTGAATTCACAAGAATTTTTATATACAATTTCCATTAATTAGCATAACAAAAAAAAAATGTTGCAAGTACAGCACCTGGGATTCATAACGATCTGTTCTAGAAGATTCCAGATTTTCTATTTTTTTTTTTTAATATATTTTGACTTTAACTGCTTCATCTTTGCACATCAAATATCTTATATTCCACCAAAGAATTATCCTTCCATTTAGTAAAGATGAGTTTTAAGGCCAAGGATAGTGAAATATCAATTGGTTTCTTATTACAGGCAATTGCAATCGATTTGGAAGTGAAAGCTCACATTAAATATTTAGTAAATCAGTAATAATCCTTCCCAATACTCCCACCCATACCATATATGAGAAAATCCCTGTGTCTGGGGCCGATGCAATAAAGTGCGCCAGCCTAGCATGCAGGTTTGCACACGTTTTGGATGCGTTAGACTAGCACCCGATGCAATAAGGAGATTACGGCGTCCAAAACGCAGGCCCAAACAACTGCGTAGCTGGTAGCGCGCTCATCACATGTGAATTCCATGTAGATGAGGCTATTGGCTCTTATCCCCAATGCGGTAAATCCCCGGGAACCCACTGCACATGTTTTAACACGGCAAATTTAACTCCAGCTCCGGAGCTGGTGTTAAGTCAAGGGCTCGTGAGAAAACAAAAAAAATACTGTTCTCTGTGGTTCCTCCTCTGTGCATATTGTGTGTGTGAATCAACTGAGGTGGGATAAAATGGACACTTCCATTGAATGCCCATTGCAGTTGTGGGCACATAGCCAAGTCTCCTGGGCACCCGATGCATTTGGGCGCTAGGGATGCACAATTTCTCCCTAGCATATCCTTTTTAACACAGCAGCTCATTTTAATACAGCATCGGGCGCCCAGGAGAGGTGGTTGTATGTGCGTTAGGAAAATGGGCGCTCAATACGAGCGCCCGTTATACCGCACCGTTTATTGCATCAGCTTGCCTGTGTGGCAGAGCCAACAGTTATTATGCTCCTAAGCATTGAGTTAGGAGGTCCTTGCCAGTGTCCAGACCCTATAAGCAATAAAACAGGTGTGAGTGAGGGATGGGGACATCGAAACCCACAATGACTTGCGCCAATAAAATAGTCCATCATGCAGGTTCAGTTTGAATCTCTGAGAGGCCAATGTACTTACACTTTTGCAAGCCTTAACGTGGTTAAAAGTGTTATCACCACCCTAACAGCACTTTTAGTGCACATGCATTAACTTGAGAGTGCTTTAATGCAAAACCCTATGCTAATGAGGTGATGAAATTCAAAACAGCTTTTTACCTATTAGTGCATAGAAATTTAAAAACCAAACATTAAAATGTGCAAAAGTTAACACAGATCCATCAATGCAAAAAAACAAACAAACAAACAAAATGTAACTATACCTTGGGAAGATGTAATTAAACTTATGCAATACTGCTTGCATTAACACACTAACATTAGCGCCAGTAAATTAACAGAAAACTAATTTGCATGTCATTAACATGAGCCATTAACACAAGCCAATTAATACACATTAATGCCTGATGGCATTAACACACTAGTACATTGGTCCCTATGTTCTTTTTCCACTTTTCAGAAACCACCCAGTAAGTGCATTCTGCAAACAGACCCCCAGAGCCACATGAGAGAATGCCAGTATATGATCATAAGGATCACTGGCACATTAGTCAATGAATAGATATCAATTTCTCCAGTTAATATATGGAAGCCAATTAAAGTTTTGAGAATTTGCTAAGTTACATTTCATTCTTTCCTCTTGGAAGGTCATAAGCTCAGTCTTTTCCCTTTAATATCTGTTCCAATGTCCACATAAACTGATTTTGTCACCCAAGTCAATTAATGCAAGAATGATTAATGTTAAACATTGTGTTGTATAATAGGAGCATTTTGGTGAAGTCTTTCCAAGTTTCCAAAATGCTCACCAAGTTGATATTAATGGTCTGGGGTACTGATATGCTGACATTGAGGATAAAGCTTCTATGGCCAAGTCCAAAAACAAAGGACGTTAAAGCAGCATTGTCTGAATAATCAGGAAGGCTCTTAACCATGTAAAATTGCTGCAGTAATTTGGTTATGAGTTTGAGAGTTGCTTGGTCTTGCTTATAAGTATACTATTCTTAACATACGGCATGGGGTAACCTGCATGGAGTGGCAGTTACTGCCCTTGGTGGACACATGGGGTAACCTGCATGGAGTGGCAGTTACTGCCCTTGGCGGACACTTGGGGGTAACCTGCATGGAGCGACAGTTACTGCCCTTGGTGGACACTTGGGGGTAACCCGCATGGAGCGGCAGTTACTACCCCTGGCAGACACTTGGGGGTAACCTTCATGGAGTGGCAGTTACTGCCCTTGGCGGACACTTGGGGGTAACCTGCATGGAGCGACAGTTACTGCCCTTGGTGGACACTTGGGGGTAACCCGCATGGAGCGGCAGTTACTACCCCTGGCAGACACTTGGGGGTAACCTTCATGGAGTGGCAGTTACTGCCCTTGGTGGACACTTGGGAGTAACCTGCACGGAGCGGCAGTTACTACCCCTGGCAGACACTTGGGGGTAACCTGCACGGAGCGGCAGTTACTGCCCTTGGCAGACACTTGGGGGTAACCTGCATGGAGAGGCAGTTGCTGCCATGGGAAGCTTGCTGGGCAGGACTGGATGGACCATTTGGTTTTTTTCTGCCATAATTACTCTGTTACTATGTAACACTAAATTTTCCTTAATTTTTATAGGACCTAACCTGGAATATGACTCAAAATAATAGGAAAGACTTGCTTTTTTTTTCCCAAAAGATATTTCAGGAGACTGTGGGTTGTGCATCTGAGTTAAGGCTCAAGTATTGCTTTCTGGAAGCTCTGCTACAAATATGGAGAGCAAGCAGCACCCCTAAGATGTGGGCTCCATTTGAACCGCTGATGAGTGAGTGCACCATGTGGAGCCATCCCATGCGAGCTAGTCACTCGTCTGCTGTCTGGCTGGTTTTCCAGTCCTGCTTTGGTTTGCCTGGCATAACTGTGCCCCAGCCTCCTGCTTCTCTCAGCCATTGGCAAGAGCGGAGTCACCAGATCAGTGGGTAAACAGCTGTGACTGCTTTCTCCTGCCTGTCCACAGCTAGACACCCACCCACCCCCACCTCTCCCCTGCACTGACCTTCGCCCTGCCACAGCAAGGTATAAAACAGAGCAGTGCAGCAATACAGCCAGCGACCGCAACCCAAGGAAGCACTCGTTCCAGGTAAGGCTGGCAACTACAGGCACAGTGGAGCAGGACAGAGAAAAACTGGGTGGGTTAATACTGCTGCATAATTGTACACTGCTATGGGGTAGCCCCCAAATGCCTGAATAGCTGGTTCCACCTGCAGCATGGCTTCTCCACGGTTGCTTGTGAAAGGGGCTTTTCACAGCAAATAGCATAGGGAAAGAGTGGGAGAAGAGCCTGGTGCCGGGAGATGTCAGATACCCGCTGCTTTGGTCATGGTGAAGGGAAACACCCTGCAGTGCATTCCTAAAATGGACAATGCAGGACTACGGAGTGATGAGAGGAAAGGTGGGGGTCACCCTCTGACTTGCAATTATCAAGGGCAGGCTGAGTTGGTCCTATCCCACTGCATCTATTTATTTTTGGGGTAACCTAGAGGAGAAATTATAAGCAGGTATTACAAAATCCTGACCCTGAGAAGAGCTAACAGGCTCGATGGGTTCCTGAAGCACAGGGGAATAAAGTGACTTTGTTCTGAATCACATCAAGTGGCAGAAGTAAGAAGTGCGCATGAGTCTACTGGCCTCAGCCTATTCCAGGAACCAGGAGGCCCCCTCCTCTAGCAAGGCGCGTGGCCCCGTGTTGCATAAAGAAATAAAGAACTCGAGTTAGGACGGGAGGGGGAGGGGGAGGGGAACCCACCCTGCCAGGTCCTTCTTTCACCCAGAACAAGAGGGCACGATGAAAAAGTCAGTCCAGGGATCTGAGCTATGCAACCATACCCTGTCTGCTCCTAGAACGTTTGACCTTTTAACCTGGGTAACTAAAATCTACACCTCCAAAACTCGAAAGACAATAAGAAGTGAGCCCCCGCCCCTCCCCCATCCACATGGAAAGGACACAGACGCATCTAACTGGAGTCCCAAGCAGTGAAGGCTTAGCAGGCAAGGTCTCGCCCGGCAGCCGCAGAGGGGCGCATCCCGTTTAATGCCTGTGACCTTTCTTCTGCCTTCGGCAGGTTCCCCAAAAAGAGTGGATTTCTCACCATGAAAGCCCCGTGGCTAGCGGCTGCCGTGCTCGTCGCCCTGGCGGCTGTCTTTACACGTAAGTGGTTTTTTTACCCGCGCCCCTGGGGAGGAAGTGGGAAGGGGTGTGGAAGAACGAATGGGATCGTGAGTGGGGGGTGGGGGTGGGAGACACGAGTGGGCCCTCGTCACGCGCTTTGCAAGCCCTCGCGTTCTCGCTCTGATCGCATGCATCGGCCCCTGCGACCCCCGTGGCCCCCGGGATCTCGGCAGCGGAACAGAGGGCCAAGCTCTTCCTCCGTTTTTTGTTTTTTTTTGTCTTTGCAGAGGCCGAAGCTGCAGAGGAAGGACCGGCTGGGACCAAACAGGGATTCCTCGGATTCTTTGAGGACATTTACCAAAAAGCGTCGGATCTGGTCGATGACTTCAAAGGGTCTGCAGTGGGGAAGCAGGCAGCGTAAGTAGCCCTCAGGACTGGAGGGGTTTAGGAGGCTGGAGGGGGTGCTGGCTTCTGCTTTGCTTAATGCTAGGAGAGAAACATTTCAGACATGCGATTCCATCTGTGGCTCTTTAATTTCTGTTTGGTTTTTTTTTAAATAATATTTAAAACAACGTTCTAACCAATTAAAATGAAAGAGGTGAGATATTTATTCGATATTAAATGTTTCGATTTTGCCAGTGATCTTTTGTACCTATTTTCTACAGCTGGTTTTAGGGCGGGGGAGGGGGGGGGGCGATGCTATCTTGCTGCGTCTCTCATTCTGTTTGACCCCCAGCTCGGGGTGCTCCTGGACCCATAGGGCTGCCAGAGCTCTGTGCTAGCGGCCGGCCCAGTTGCTGCAGGAAACTTAAGCCTCCTGCATGATGTGATTATATTAATACGATTTTGGACTGAGGCAGTGCCTTGATCCAAGGAGGATCACAACACACACTGCGCGGGCGTTAGCCCTTCCGAAGCGGACAGACAAACGCCCGCGGGGGCCGCCGGACTGCCAGCGCATTCCGGGCCTCGTCAGGGGGAAGAGCCAAGAATTATTGGGGAGACTGAGAACCTCCGACGATAAAGCAACTTGCCCGAGGTCCCCAGAGCCAGTGGCAGAGCTGGGGATTAGAACGGAGGTCCCGGCCCATAAAGTAAGTCACCCGCGTAGAGTCAGCGTCAGAGCCGAGGATTAGAAGCTAGGCCCCGGCTGATAGATGGACTCGCCCTCATGGTTCTGCATGGAGTCACTGACAGAGCTGGGGATTAAAAGTGCGCACAGAGCGAGGTCCAGGACTTAGGCCATAGATCCTCTCCATGGCACAGCCCTATTGAATCTGTTTTATTTATTACGACACATACATACGTGTGATTGAGCATGGATACATGCCTCAGGCATGGCAGACACAGGATATTGTTAGGTATCACCAGGCCTGTAATCTCTAAGGCAGTGACTACAGGGGATCACCTTACAGCTTCATTCTTTTTCCCCATCCCTGAGACAAAAATCCTGAACAAGCACAATAATGTATTACCCTTTTTTTTTTTTTTTTTAAATCATTTCAGGACTTTATATGACAAAAGTGTTGAGTATGTGAGCTCCACCTATACAAAAGTGGTGGACAAAGTCAGCGAGAAGTGGGAGCAGCTGCGGAGTTCCTGAACCAACCCTTCCTTCTCCAGCTCCAGAGCCAAGCCCTGAACCACTCTACCTCTCTTTCTTCAGCTCTGGAACCTCCTCTCATCTGCTTCCAGATTCTGACATGGTGACGCTGCTCCCAAGGCGTTTTGGTATACTGTGGCCTCATTTTCTACTACAAAATTGGTCCTGTTTTGTTTTGGGTTTTTTTTTGAAAATAAAGGAAAAAAAGTAACACACCTGCACTCGTCTGCCCTTATTACTTGTAACTGGTTCATCAGCAGCATTTCTTTATATTTAGTACTTTGTAAAACGAGGGACTGATTGTATTAGTATCGCATAAAACTGCCACTTCTCCAGTCAGCTCTGCCAATGCACCTCACTTCTGCTCTGCGGCACCCACTAGTATAGTATTGACGTCCACAAACAGCTCTGCCAGTGCACCTCAGTCCTGTCCTGCTGCACCCCCCCCCCCCCTGCTCTGTCATAGCGCCTCGTTCCTGTCCTGGGGCACCCTCTGTTCTACCAGTCCAGAGCCCCACACAGCGCTCTGCCAATACATCTCACTTCTGCCCTCCGCCCCCCCCTACTATACCAGTACTGACCTATACCCAACACTACCAATGCACCTCATTCTTGCCTTGCAGCAGCCTCTGCTCTTCCAATACTGAAATCCCAACACACAGCTCTACCCATATACTTCTCTCTTGCCCTGCAGCATTTTCTGCTATTTCAATCCTGAGATGCGCGCGCGCACACACACACACACACACACACACACACAGTGTGCTGTCACTACAATTCATTCCTGCCTGCAGCAGCTCTGGTTATTTCAGTACAGAGGACCCCTCTCCTCACACACATTGCTCTGACATTGAATCTTACTCCTGCTCTCTGGCATGCTCTGCTATTCCAGTGTAGAGACCCCTGCCCCCCAACACCCCCTCCTTCACAGAGCTCTAACAATGCACCTCATTCCTGCCTGCAGCACCTCTTGTTATTTCAGTACAGAGGACCCCTCTCCTCACACACATTGCTCTGCCATTGAATCTTGCTCCTGCTCTCTGGCATGCTCTGCTATTCCAGTGTAGAGACCCCTGCCACCCCCTCCTTCACAGAGCTCTATCAATCCACCTCATTCCTGCCTGAAGCAGCTCTTGCTTTTCCAATATTGAAACTTCCTTCCCTTCCAAATCACCCCCACCTCCACCACTCACATCTGCTGCACCTCAGTGCTCTCATGTTGGCAGAACAAAGACCCGACTTCACCCACACACACAATACACACATGCAAGCTTTGGACTAATCAGGTACCAGAGTAGGTTTCAGAAATGTACAAGTAATTGTGTTGCGGTGAGAGCTAATGAACACAGAAATGGGGTTTCAACCTTTTCTTGTTCAAGGAACCCTCTTATAAGATAATGTGAAATTCTGCAGAACCCCAACCCTTTTTCCCTCCACCCCCTCGCACAGTATATTTGAGATTGCAGGCAGGGCCAGTGCAACGGTATAAGGTACCCTAGGCGAATCTTCTGTTTTGCGCCCGCCCCCTCTCCAGGCCCCGACTCTGGCCCGACCTCATTCACCCAGACTGGGCCCCCCCCCCCCCTCTTTCACACACTTAGGTTCCTTGATTCATTCATGCATGCACCCTTATACAGGCTCTCTCCCTCTCTCTCACTAACACCATTGCTCTCTTGTACATACACACACACACACACACACACACACACACACACACATAAACAGAGGAGCTGCTCTTGGCCTGCTGAGACTCTGCTTTTCTCGGCTGTGAGTGAGATGGGTTCCACTCGCGACCCCACATGGCTGCTCTTTGTCGCCCCCTAATGGCTGGCGCCCTAGCCGACCGCCTAGTTTGCCTATTGGGATGCACCGGCCCTGATTACAGGGAATTCCTTAGGGGTGCTGCAGAACCCCAGTTGAAAAACACCGGGTGTACAATTAGTTCTTGTTACGTTTACATTAAAAACACTGTAACAAAACACAAAGAAGAGGGATCGAAATGTTAAAGAGGCTTTTTTTGCACCCAACAAGTAAGTGAGCCCAGCTGACGTGACTTTTTAATACTAGGGGGGGGGGGGGTCTGGTTACCCACCTTGGCTCATATCAGACTCATGGAGAGTTCTCCATAGCAACCATGTACCTAGAAGTGTACCTGTGCCAACTGGACAGCAAAAATATGATTAAAAAAAAAAACAAAACTAGCAATGTTCAACACAGCCAGCCCCTCACTGACTTTCACCCAGATGCTCCTCCTCAACACAGATGGGTATAAAACAGTAATGCCCATATAGCACTGCTGCTCCTGAATCAACCGAAGGAAAACCACAGCCAGGTAAGGCTGAGAGCCCTGGAGCGAAAGGCAGGCACTGCTCAATGCGTCCCTGAATTCCTCTAGAGCTGGTCGCACCTGTAGCACGGCCCCTCCCCAGCATGTGGTATGTGGAAAGAGTAGCAGCAGGCTAGCTTGGTGCCGGGAGATGGTCACAGTCTCAGGGAGCATCGCCTCTCCTAAAACAGACTAGGGAATGATGGGGATAGAGACAAAGAGAGCACAACCTGCCTATACATTGTCATGCCCACAAATGGTTTTGGTTTTTTTTTTTTTTTAAATTTCAGAGAGGCAGAAAGAGGAGAGCAATAGGGGGAAGTGCTGTATTCAGGCACTGAAGAGCTTACATCTCTAGCTTTCTATTCAAGGGGCATTCTGGATGTTGTTGGAATGTTGTATCACTTTTAGCTGCTCAGAAACCATTTCATGTATTCAAGAGTCCAGCAGAAAACCATTGAATTGTGTATTTGTATGCTGCATTTTGATTGATGTTATCATCTAATGCAATGTTTCTCAACCTAGTCCTGGGGACACACCCAGCAAGTCAGATTTTCAGGATACCCACCACGAATATTATAATAGCAAGAGAAAGTGCATACAAATCGATCTCATGCATGTTCATTTTGAATAGCCTGAAAACACAACCGGGTGGGTGCACCCCAAGGACTGGGCTGAGGAACGGGACTAGAAGGTATGGGCACAGATTGGGGGATGAGCGAGGCATGAGAGCAGACAGCCTTTGGAGCTCAGGTTACAGAGGGCAATGTGCAGAGAGGGTCAAGTCGCCTGGCACAGGAAACTCAAATATTTACCCAATTAGGAAACCTTGTCAGGAATGTCACATCACTTCGCTGAAGATAAGGACCCCAAGAAATAACTTGGGCGTAAGCCACACCAGGACTGGAGCCTTTTAGAACTTTTTATCCCAAGCACTGGGCTTAGTGGACTTTAATGTTCATCCTTTCAAAGTCAGCAAAACACAAGAAGCTCCAAAGACAGCCTCCTATCATTTTAACCCGGTGCTGCACCACAGCTTAACAAGAACCTTCTTAAATACCTTACCTACGGTACCATGGGTATTATTAAGAAAAACAGATCTCCATTTCCATTCCCAGCAGCTCTCCATCAATGGTGCAATCTGTCCTTTCCTCCCAATCTGCTGGTCCCTGGTTGCATCCTCCCAGACCTCTCATGAAGGTATGTCCTTTCCCTGTCCCTTCACAGATTTCACCATGAAAGTCCCCTGTTTAGCTGCTGCTGTATTCCTTGGCCTCCTGGCTGTCTTTTCACGTAAGAGCCGTTTACACTCGTTTTTAAGACCTTGTATGCTGCATAAGACAGAACGTGTGTGCAGGTTATTGTGGGGGAGACCCAGCATGAGTGTGCCTGGAGGATAAAACATTCAGGAGATGCTGTAAACCCCTTAATCCTTTCTTTGTGCTACGGTCATCTCCATTTGAATTTTAGAGACGGAAGCCAGTGACCAGACTCACGTTGAATTCTCCATACCCTACAAGTCAAAAGATGACAATCAGGTGATTTATTCAGAGATTTCATTAGCATTCCTTTCCGTGAATGAAGATCAAGATTGAACTTTACATTTTTATTTTATTTTGTGAGGGACCACTGGGGCAGCTGAAGGAGTTCGTAGACACTGCCAGGGACAAGGCCAGAGAGACAGTCACCCAAATCCAGAGATCACAGCTTGGACAGACTTTAACGTAAGTTTCACAGAACGATGGATAGCTTCCCTCTAATTTTATATTATCTCAAAAGTAGATCAGGTGACAGGCTGGTCCCCTATCCACCCACAGAAAAGGATTCACAGCAAACACCTCTCTCTCTCACACACAACAGGTACCGCCCAGGCAGTGCAACTTTCCATTGCCCTTAAAGTGCACTGCTTCACCCTTGACAATCTGTAAGAAAGAAGAGAAAGATATGCAGATGAGAAACGGAGGGAATTCAGAACTCCAGGGTAGCATTCTCAGACCCCCCCAGAGCTGAGCTGAGCTTGGGGGGCTTAAAACAAAGAATTTCCTACTAGATAGCTATGATGGATTTAAATGAAGAGCAGACTGATATATAAGCTTCAGAATTATTTTATTTAATCATTTTTATTTACTGATGTTTCATGAGTACATATCACATCGGTTTACATTAGTTAACAAATATTCATTTAAAAATATTTGCATTTCCAAAAGGAAAAGGAAGTAAATACATAGTTTCGTAATATAAATAAAAATAAAATAGTAAACAAAAAATCACAATTTTAGACAGTTAGAGAAGAAGTATAGTAAGAGCAGAGATAATACAATCAGCTATATATTTACAGTGTTATATAGTCAGTAGGTTAAAATCATTAGGATAATAATTCTTGGAAGGCGTGTTTGAATAGCCATGTTTTAATGCCCTTTTTAAATATTTTAATGTCTGCTTCCATCCTTAATTCCTGTGGTAGAGAGTTCCACAGTAGGGGCCCAGCAATGGAAATAGCCCTTTCTCTTACATTATTTAGATGCGCAATCTTGGGGGAAGGAATTGGTAACATCCCTGTACCTGAAGATCTAGTAATTCTTGAAGGGATATGGAAATGTAATGATGAGGTTAACCATTCGATTTTTTCATTGTAGAGTGTCTCATGAATTAGGGAAAGGATTTTATGTTGAGCTCTGTGTTTTACCTGAATTAACTGCTAACAATAAGCAAGCTGTGATTAGGGATAAAAAAAAAAAAAATCACAGATTTACTTGTATGTATGCAAATGCAAGAAGCCTAAAAAGTAAGAGGGTACTTTTCAAAAGGATTTACACGCTTAAAACTGGGTTTTACATGTGTAAATACACTTTATGCGAATGGTTTTAAAAATTGCTCAGTATATGCTATTGAATTGTCAATAGGCTTTTATACACCTAAGTGCACTTTAAACGGTAGATTTTCAGATCCGCACGTGGGCGTCCTTGTGTGCGCAGTTGCCGGCAGGCACACGACGCACCAATTTTATAATGGGCGCGTGTCGATGCACTCACGTTATAAAATCCGCTACCTGCACGCACGAATGCCCTCTCCCGCGCACATGTGTGTGTGTGGGGGGATTTCAGTAGATGTGCGCGGCAACGCGATAGGCCTGAATCCCGGTTCCCTCCAGTCCGCTCCAGTAAAGGAGTGAACTTCCTAAACCCCCTACCCAACCTGCCTCCCTTTTACCCACCTGGCTCCAACCCCTACTTGCTGCAGTCCATAGCAGCAGCAGATTATGCGGGCCGGTCGGTTCCCAGCGCGTGCTTCGGCAGTACTGTGCCTAATGGCGCTGCCCTGGCCCGCCCCCTTTGGCCTTCCTTCATTAATCGCATACCAGGAGATACGGGCATGGCTGCGGGCCTCCGAAGATCCACGAGGCGTGCGCCAACAATCACCACTTCTCCCTTTTTTCCCATCTTTTGGATGTCTTCAACCAGATCTCTGTCAAGCTCTTCCTTTGGTTTGGAGGCCTGTAAACCACGCCAATAAAAATGGATGTCCCATCTTTTTTTAGGTTGGCCCATACTGCTTCTTCATTGCCCCATCTTCCTTGCAGCTCAGATGCTTGGATAGTGTTTCTGATATAAAGAGCCACTCCTCCCCCTTTCCTATCCTCTTTGTCCTTCCTTAACAAGTTATAGCCCGGTATTGCCGTATCCCAATCGTGAGATTCCGTGAACCACGTCTCTGTGACAGCAACAATGTCCAAGTCTGCCTCAACCATTAGGGCTTGCAGATCTGGGATTTTATTGTCCAAACTATGAGCATTTGTGCTCATAGCTTTCCTCGTTCAGGTTACTGCTGTTCCTGGACTCCTTTTGTGACTTTACTTGAGTTTTGCTATCCACTATTTCCTCTCTTTGCATTTGTGCAAGGGGAAAGATTAGTGCCTTTGATGACAGATTCATCCAGCACAATGAGCTTTTTCCTTTGGTTACTGATCTGGAATTCCTGTATGCACTGGGTTTCTTCTCTCTTTTCAGATAACACTTCAATCTTTTTCTCAAGAGCTTCTTCAGTATTTAATACAGAGAAGGCTTTTTGTACTTTTGCACTTGATACAGTGTGTGTCTCTGCATCAGAGGTTCAATTCTACCAGAGCCCTCTGTAATCTTGTTGTTTATTGAGTTCCTTAATGCCCTGTGTGAAAGGAGGGGGGGGGGGGGTGTAGACTTGTGGGTTGCACAGCTGGCAAGAATGGGTGCCTGTGGATCACAGGTCTTATCCTACCTGAGCCCACTGTAAATCTCTTTATCCTTGACTTTTGGTTTTTCTGTGGTAATGGGGAATTAATTCCCAAATATTGTAAAGAGGATGAGCCTTTCTTCATTGAAGCTAATTGAGCTTTAACTACAGCCAGCTCCTTTTTCAAGGAAGTGAGCTGTGAACAAATGGGGCAAGCCCTAAGTTTCCAGATGATTTCCCGCTGAATAAAGGCTCCACAATAGTTACATTGGATAGTCCTCATTTTGGTAATTTGATGGTTAACACCTAAAGAAATACCAATTTACTATTTTATCCTGTTAATTATGTATTTAGGTAGACTATATCAGAAAAGCAAACCTAGAGGTGGATGGGCATAATACAAAATGATTATGGGGATGGATCAATTCCCTTAGGGCTAGGGGACAGTCCCTGAAGTTTAAAACAAATTTAAGGACATTTTTTTCCCCAGTCAACATACAATTAAGCTATGGAACTCCTCAGAAAATGGGGTTAAGGCTAGGAGTATAACAGAGTTTAAAAAATGTTTGAATATGTTTTAGTTTATTCGTTAACTGCCTTTCCAACAGAAAATAAAAGCAGAGGACAGGTCCATAAATCATTATTGGCATGACAGACTTTGTTGTCACCACCTCTTAATTCTTGAGGAGAAGAATTGGAAGCAGACTTCATACTGGGTTTTTGCAGGTGACCCGGACTGCCCATTGTGGGAGTCAGGATGATGGGCTGACTTAGCATGGCACACCTTATGTTCTTAAGAGACAAGAGAATGGGGGAAATGTTAGGAGGATGCTCTTTCACAGGGAGTGGATAATCTGCGGGGGGGGGGGGGGGGGGGGGGGGAATAAGACCTGGGCCTGTGCAACTAGCATAAATGTACTGTGAAAATACCAAAAACATTGGGCACACCAATTTTTGTTAACCTGGGTGCTTCAGTCATGCCACTGTACATTTTTCTCTCCTTTAACTAAACCCAAGTTTTATTTCTATAAACTTATTTTAGCTAGGAAAGGGATCATTAAAACGGGTGAATATTTTTTTTTTTTTTTTAGTGAAAATCTGTGACGGGTGCCATGTTATATATATATCACAGATTTGCACAGAGCCTTTTAAATGTGAACAAGATGGAAATGTAGCAGGCTGATTTGTGGTTAAAGAAGGGATGGGATTTTTTTGATCTCCTGAGGCAGAGGGCATCAAGATAAGTATTTTGTGAACCATATGGGACGCTGAAACATTGGTCAACTGAGAATGTGTTGACCGCCAGACACATACAGTACAATGAGTATACTTATGGGAATTATAGTTGCGTTATCAAATTGTTTGACTTTTTAAAATTTTATTTGCATAAAAAAAGAGGCCTTTTTTTTTTTTCCAAGAAGCCACAATTATAATGATGGTCATCACAGTATGACTATTTGTCGCTGCAGCGAGAGATATATATATATAAAAGCATTTCTTTAAATTTCATGGTGTATCCAATATTGTTGGGTGATCCACATTTTATTATTTGTGTCTACTGCAGTATTAGATCACGTTGGAGGGAGGCTGCTCTAGGTGCTGCTTGTCATACTTTTCCCCTTCTCCTCCCCCCCCCCCCTTTCTTTTTAACCATCTAGGGGCTGGTTTGATGCTGCTACCGAGTTTGTGAATTCTGCGTATACAACGGTGATGGATGCAGTGAGCTGGAAATGAAGCGCACATACCAAGGGCCCTAGCAGAGCTCTCACGCTCACTGCCCAAGCCTGCATTCAGATATATACTCAGAGTGCAAAGCCACCTTCCCATCTCTCCGCCCTACAAGTGTGGGATCTCCTACACACGAATGACATCTGCCACATTTCTTGAAACAGAATTCTTAAACAGAGAAATAAATTCTCTCCTGGACACCTACTGCTAACTTTGTGCTAGTTTGTTTTTCTTCTATGCAGAGTTGTTTTGGTTTTTTTTTTTAATATATAGCAAGCTGTCAAAAGTAAGTGTTAATAGGCGAGAGAAAACGTTTTGTTTGTATAATCTCTCTCTCTGACTTTAAAGTCCGATTAGCTCCATTTGCCGACTAAATGTACTTGTAAAATATCAGCTTTTTACACACTTTCACTGCCTGCTGGAAAAGGATCACAGGGCTCAGGACGTGTTTTTGCAGCCTGTTGCGCATGCTGAGAACTTCGGGGAGTACCGTGTATGTCGGGTGCTAGCAGCTGGAGGCTAAATGACAAACATGGTCCCCCTCTTTCTAGCTTTCAGACACCAGCCCCAAATTCTGTCCAGTCCAGGCCAGAAGAAATGGCAACTTTAGTTCTTCCCCAGAGGAAGCATCACAGCAGGCCCGCGCTAGGCCTGGTCACATAGAAATACACCGATCAGACTTGCAAAAGAATCATTTGAGACCAGTACAGTTCAATATTTAGGAACTTTTATTAAGTAAAACACAGGCAAAGGTCAGGCAGAATGTATGAGCTGAATTAAAGGCAAAGGGACAAGTGCTCCTGAAAGCAGCATTGAGTGAGGAGTGCATGGGAGGAATGTGTTTGGGTCCTGCTAGGGGTAGGCAACCAGGGAAAGTGGAATATTTCTGGAGCAGGGGTTAAAATGGACCATTCCAAGACATTGGGGAAAGAAGTGGATGCTACGGGAGTTATTAGCCAAATACAAAGCATTTGAGGGAGGGATGGAAGGGATTCCCTCTCCCTGCACCACCAGTACCCAAGGAAGAAACAGCATTTAGCACAGATGGGCAGATATTATCAGTGAAGAGGTGAAGCAGATGCCAAATACTGATTTACAGGGAGAATACGGGAGGAAAAGCCATCGCGGAGGTTGCCTGTTCATTCTTTAAACTGTGGGCGCCAGCCTGGTTCTCAGAAACTCCATTAAGGTGGTCAGTTTGGACTGGAGCTCCTCAGCATGAGGGACCTGCTCCTTCCAACCCTGCAGCAGGCTGCCAAGCTTCTCAATGGACTTGGACAGATGCTCGCCATACTCCTGCACCCAGGAGCCCACCTTCTCCCGCAGCTGTTCCTGCTGCTTTACGGTCTTCTGGCGCATGTCATCTACATAGGGGATCAGTTTAGCCCGCACGGTGTCTGCTTCGATCCGCAGCTTGTCTCGGAACTCCTCCAACAGGGGCTGCACCTTCTGGCTGAAGGAGTCCAGGTTCTCCTTGGCCTGTTGCTGGAGCTCCTGGCCCAGAGAGTTTGCCTTCTCCTGGTAGCCCGCGACATGCCCTTTCCAACGCTGGTAGAGCTGCCCCAGGAGAGATGCGGCCTCCGCATTCTCAGCGCTTATATCCCCTACCAACTCCTTCACCACCTGCTCTCTGAAGTTTTTCACGTAGGGTTGAAGCTGTTCCCTCAGATTCAGGACATTGCTGCTTAAATCATCAAACTTCTGAGCAAGCTGTAGGCTTGGGAAGAGATAAAAACACAGTTAGGAAAGCTGCTCTCTTCTTTTATTGCAGAGGTAGCCAACTCCGGTTCTCAAGAGCCACAGACAGACCTAGTTTTCAGCATATCCACAATGAATATGCATGAGAGATTTGCATGTACTGCCTCCATGGTATGCAAATCTATCTCATGCATATTCATTGTAGAAATCCTGGAAACTTGGCCTGTTTGTGGCACTCGAAGACCGGATTTGGCCACCTCGGCAATAGAAGTTTGACTGGGGCATCGTTTATTTATTCCAGTGCTTCTCAATTCAGTCCTTGGGGCACACCTAAATATACATATAAATATACATAAAAATATGTATAAATATACATAAAATAAATATACATAAATAAATATACATAAAAATATGTATAAATATACATAAAATAAATATACATAAATAAATATACATAAAAATATGTATAAATATACATAGAAATATGTCTGAAAGAGATCTGCAATTCAAATCTATCTTATGTATATTTATTGGGGATATCCTGCAAACTGGACTGGCTAGGTGTGCCCCAAGAACTGGGTTGAGAAGGACTGCAATAAATAAACGATGTCCCAGTCAAACTACTATTGCAGGAGTGGCCAACACAAGTCACTTAAAGTTGTTTTCTTGTAGTGTCTTTGTAGCCAATTTAAAACTGTTAGATGCACTTAGATCAGAGGTTTCCAAACCTGTCCTGGAGGACCCTCAGAGGTTTTGGGAGATCCACAATGAATATGCATGAGATAAATTTGCATGCTAGGGAGGCAGGATAGGTTTGTGAACCACTGACTTGGATTATGCATACTTTGCCTTGAGACTTGAGTATGTTCAACTTCTTGTTTTTATAGGGAGAATCTGAACTGGAGATTTGGAAAATCTTAAATGTATTCAACACTTGTAGAGCTCATGATTTGCAATAGAGCTCTAGCAGGTTTAGGTTCTCCTGTAGACATCCTAGGGTGGGGGATAAAATGGCTGGATCATCGGCATACAGCAGGCATTTTATTTCTGGAGTCATTTACTTTTAGTCCTGGGCATGAGAACCTCTCCAGTACAGTGGGAATTTCATGTTTTCACTCATCCCAGAATCAGCAAACTGTCCCCCTCTGCTCCACTCGTCTCTGCATTACCTGCACCATCTGTCCTGCCAGCTGGTTTTCTCTGTCATTTTACCCTTCTTCTGATATGAGTTTCCTCGTTTCTTTTTCATGTTGCTTATTTTCATTTTGATTTTATAACATACACCACTAGCTGAGCAATGATGCACTCATTCCATAGTTAGTGAAGGGGTGTTTTTTCTTTTATTTTTTTTTTTTATACTGATCCAGAACTTACTTGAGTTGTTTGACAGCTTCGGTTGACTCCAGTTTCGTCAGCTCTGCCTTGCCAATTTCACGTATCTTTTCCAGGTACTGATCCATGTACTCTTTGAAGCGATCATCTGGGCTCTGGGGCTCCTCATTCATCCACAGGTAGCGAGCCTGGGTCCCTGCACAGAAAGGAGTAAAACAGAATCATAAAAGGCAAGCTCTGTAAATCCCAGCCCCAGCACCTGTCTGATCTTGGAAGACTCCTGGGACCCTTTTTACTTACTGGAGTACAGATGCCTGGAAATTACAGTAAATATGAACCACACTATAATGGAAAAAAATGCATCTAGATAGCTTAGAGAGAGCTCTTCAATGGAGTGGGGTTATATTCCATACAAGGCACACACTAGTAATCAAAATCGCAACAGAGGAGTCATGGCTACCACTTGTGCCTTACTTTTAGTGTCCAGAGGTAAGAACTGCAATTGAAAATGTGATAATGCCTTATTGGCATCTTTTTGACTTCCCTGGTTGTGCAGTGTAAGCTTAGCTCCTAGTTCTCAGAGAACAAATGCAGTCTCTGGCAGACTTGGAGAAGCAAGCAAACAGAGAATATCTCCAGGGGCATAGTAGAGAAGTATTGCCTCCACTCTGCTAGCCCTACTTAGGAGGACAGAGTTCACCAGAAAGGACAGCATCAGATTGTACTGGAAAGAAGCGATTCTATAGGGGGATTGTCTTTCTAAATGATGTGGTATCCTCTTGTTCAGAGGATGTCTCCAGGGATGTGTGCCCAGGAAGGACTGCCATTATTGGTGATTCAGTCAGTAGGCATGTAAATAGCTGGGCGGATGGTGGTTGTTAAGATCACTTGGCAACCTCATGAATCACCTAGATAGGATATTAGAACATGTGGTGAGAAAATCCTCATATCCTCAGCAATACTCCTATGAATATTTCAACTGGTAGTTCAGGGGTGTGTACCTGGATCCTGCCTGACTAGCAGACAAGGTTTCAGAAAGGAGAACACTTGTCTGTTGTGGCCTAGAACCCAATAAACACCTGCTCTTCAGAGAAGTTTCTTTCCTCGATGGGTTGGAAATTACCAACAGTGGATTTGGTACCAAGTTGATTCCTTTCCAGGAACTGGCATCGGAACCGTTCTGCCAGTCACCAGCAGGGATTCCAGTAGCAGCTGGATGTCCATTTGTAGGGACACCATTGCTAGTGATGCCCATGCACTGATGCACCAGATATTACAACCAGGGCCCGTTGAATTTTCCCATCTAGCTCTTTTTTTAAAAATTATCAATGGTGATATGGCTTGGGAAGCAGAAGAGGCCAAGTTTTCCTGGGATACTAGAGGTGTATTGGTAGCCGAGGTGGACCCTGGGAGATTGATGCGATTCCCAGGACTTAACAGAGGATGGGCCCTCCTCACCATGGGAACTCTTCTGGGATTTAAGCTTACTGCCAGAATGTCCCCACTCCCAGCACTGTGCATCAACTGAGACCAATGTCAATGTTTCTTGGCCTCCATCCACTGCACGTCATTGGAGCTCCGTGATGCTGGGATTGGAGAGGCTGAACCTTTCAAGTCTTGCCTGGTGCTCGATATCAAGGGGGATCGACGCTCTCTCAATGTTGATGCACTGCCAGCAGTTGATGCAGCTAAGTCTCGCTCAATGTCGATGTCTCTGATGCTGATACCAATGGGCTGGGCTTAAGAATCCTTATGTTTATTTCCATGAGCTCAAGCCAGAAATGATGGTCATGCAAGGGAACTTCCCCAAAAGTCATGGTTGGTTCCCAAGCAAAGGACACATGAACCTTTTGGACAGGGAGTACTTGTTGAAGCCACTGGCTTTCTTCTCATTTAGGGGCACTGGATGAAAAAGTAATGCAGCAAAATCTGAAAGCAAAACTGCTACCAGAGCAGCCTTGAGGCACCCAATACCAGTGCACCATGCGGCCGCTGAAAAGGAAATAAAGCTTACAAACTACCAATAAACCTACTTAGGCAACTAAGGGGAGAAGAAAAAAGCCTGTGGGGTACTGCACAGATCGGTTCCTGTACTTTTAGAAAGCAGACAGTTTCCTAACAGTGGGAGAGACAGATGTCACTAAAGATTGGGTTGCTGTAGGCTGCAGCAGGATGGTCTCTGCTGGACCTTTTCTCTCTTCAGGCCGTGATGCCCTATGTGAAAATCATTGATAACATGCCTTCCCCCCTCCTATCCCAAATGATTCCTGTTTCTTGGGTGCAAAGGGTAAGGAAGTCAGATTGGGAGGATGAGGAAGAAGGGCTAGCACCTCCCAATCCCACCCTACTCAGATTGACATGGATTTAGCATCTCTGCCCCGACCTCAGTTACTCTCCCCTTTCTCCCCACTCCACTACTCCAGTGCAAACCTTAGAAATATAGAAATACACATTCTCTAGATACTGAAATGCATTTACAGAATAAAGAGACTTTTTTTTTTCATTTCTATCAATCATGTATCCCTGGATTGCATCACCAGCCGAGTGAAGCCAAAAAAATTCCAACACAAATTTCAAATTTTGTCTAAATAACCAAGTAGAGCACATCCCTAGACCTTCAAGTCTTGGCCTGTTGTATTTAGCAGCTTGACTATAAGACATTACCAGAAAAACTTCTCCATCAAGAAAGCCCTGGCCAGTTTAGTCACCCAGTAAAACTATGTTTTAAATAGCCTTGACAGCATTAGATCAACAATTTTATACAATGGATACAAGATCTTATTCAGACATTGATCGGCTCATACTGTAGATTACACAAAATATACCCACAGGTGTCAGTTATCTGTTGGGAAACAAATACAGAATTTTAGACAAGTAAAGCACATGTGTAAACAAAAACTGCACTAGAAATCACAAAATGTCAGATGCTGTATGCAGTACAACATGACCATTCCTCATAAGACATCAAATAAATCAAGAAATAAAAATCATAATAGTAAAACCATACTGAAAAAAATACATATTTTGAAACATCTGATGAATAAACTATCCAATAAAAAATGTTATAAATTTGCCAAAACACTGATAAAATATTTGAAAACAGAAACAACAAATAGATTATTGTGGATTGGGGAAGGTGAGGCAGCTCAAATTCTTCTCACATACACTTCCTCTTTATCACATAGACAGATTCTCTCTCCCTCACACACACATTATGTGTGTGAGAGAACCTATGTCTTTGACATATAAGCTCTCACAAAAACACAGGTTCTCTCTCCCACACACATTCTCAAGGTCTCTCCCTCTTTTCGGGCCTCGGCAAGATGGGCTCCACCCACAGCCCTGCCGGCCTTCAGTCACTCTTTGGGTGGTGGTCACTCTTCAGGCTGCAGCCTTCATTTTATCCTTGCACTAAGGGGGAAACGTGCGCTGACATGCAAAACGTTGTGCGCGCTCACGTGTGCAGCTTAGAGGGGACACTGCTAGTGGGCTCCATGGAAAATATGAGATTGAAGAGGCCCCCCCCACATGGTCACCTGGTGGTATAGCATCCTGCATATGCCCGGGGGGGGGGGGGGGCATGTTTAAAGATATTTCTCCATCTGAGAATGTCAACCATGTGCGAGGACCACCATTCTGCCTGTCCTTGGCGTTTGTCCTACTATGGATTGGTAATCTGGTTAAAGGATAGAAAAGTTGGACTACAGAGTCAGTTTTTACCAATGGATAAAAGTAAATAGTGAAGTGCCCGAGTCATCCAAACTGGTACTAGTGGTGTTTAACTTATTCATTGACAATCTGGAAAAGGGAATAACGAATGAGGTAATCAAATTTGGAGATAACGCAAATTATTCAAAGTAATTAAAACATGAGGATATTATGAACAGTTGCAGAAGGACCTTGCTAGATTGGGGAACTGGGCATCTAAGTGGCAGATTAAATGTAATGCGGATAAGGGCAAAGTGATGCATACAGAGAAAAAAAAAAATCCTATGAACGATTTTCCAAACCAAATTAGCTGGGTAAAAGAGCTATTTAAAACTATGTGAGTGTCACAACGCCCATACGTTTACCCACATTTCATGGAGGCATTCCCATGGAGGGGGAGGAAACAACACACAGCTTTGCTTTTTCAAAACCACGCATAGGGGCAGATTTTAAAAGCCAGGTGGATTTACGTGCGTGGGGGGGGGGGGGGTGTTACGCGTGCTGGGCCTATTTTCAAAAGGCCCGGCGGTGCGTGTAAGTCCCGGGGCTTGAAAAAATGGGCGGTCTGGGGGCGTGGCCAGAGGCCTCTCTTCGGCTGCTGGGCCTGGGGATCGTGCACCGGCACTCGGCCGGCAGGCGTAACTTCTGGGATAAAGGTACAGGGGTATTTTTCTTTTCGGGCTGGAGGGCGGGACAGGTAGGGGAAGGTGGGGGGGGCCAAAGGAAAATTCCCTCCGAGGCCACTCCGATTTCTGCTTCCCAAGCCATGTCACCATTGGTAATTTAAAAAAAAGAGCTAGATGGGAAAATTCAGGAGGCCCTGGTTGTAATATCTGGTGCATCAGTGCATGGGCATCAATAGCATTGGTGTCCCTACAAATGGACATCCAGCTGCTACTAGAATCCCTGCTGGTGACTGGCAGAACGGTTCCGATGCCAGTTCCTGGAAAGGAATCAACGTGGTACCAACTCCACTGTTGATAATTTCCAACCCATCGAGGAAAGAAACTTCTCTGAAGAGCGGCCTCAGAGGGAATGGGGAAAACCAACGGGGCTCCCCTAGGGCTCAGCGCGCGCAAAGTGCACTAGTGTGCACCCCCTTGCGTGCGCCGACGCCATTTTATAACAGGTGCATGGCTGCGTGCGCCTGTTATAAAATCGGGCATACATTTGTGCGCGCCGGGTAGCGCACACAAGTGTAGGCCGCGCGCATAGGGGCAGATTTTCAAAGGGTTACTCGCGTAACCCCAAAAACCTGCTCCTGTGCGCGCCGAGCCTATTTTGCATAGGCTCGGTGACGCGCAAGCCCCGGGACGCACGTATGTCCCAGGGCTTTGAAAAAGGGGTGGGGCGGCGGACCAGAGTCCTCCGGCACAGCGGCTGTGCCGGGGGATGGCGCGCTGGCAGCCGGCCGCCGCGTGCAAGTTACGCCTGCTCCTGAAATAAAGGTGGGGGGGGGGGGGGGCGGAGGGAATGGGGAAAGCCATCGGGGCTCCCCTAGGGCTCAGCGTGCACAAGTGTGCATCCCCTTGTGCGTGCCGACCCCAGATTTTATTAAATCGGGCGTACATTTGTGCGCGCCGGGTAGCGAGCACAAATGTAGGCCGCGTGTGCAGGTTATAAAATCTGCCCCATAGGTTTTGAAATCTGCCCCAGAGTGTTTTGGCTGGTATCCGCAGCAAAAGGAAGCACTTTTTCCTTGGCTATTTTCAAAGGGAATGTATGCGCGTACTTTCCCTTTGAGAATGGTACAAAATCAGAAAGTGTCTGTGGACTTTGCACCAGCTTCCATGGTTTTGAAAACTGCCCTCTCTTCGTGCACAATGTTGGGTTACAAATGAGGAGTTACCACGCAGAAAAAGAACCTTAAACAAAACTGTGGATAAGAGAGATGTAAATATTTCAACATTAACTGTGTAAACTACTGAAATTTAAATGGTTAATCATTTAGATATTGAACCCGGTGTGCCACTGCACTTCCTGCTTTAAGCCCCCTCCACCAAGTTCTTGGGCTTCCTGTCATCTCTGAGCACTCCTTGCCCCTTCCCCAGCATGCCCACATGCCCCCCACGCTGGCCAATAGTGGTCCACCCTTCAGACCTGCGCAGCCCACTGGGAAAGGGAAACTTGGACGACAGCTAAAAGCAGTCTTCAGCAGGCTCCCAGAAGCAGTGCTCACATATAATTGACCACACGGCAAGACTTTGCTTATCATTTAAATTGATTAAATGGTTAATATTTAACATCTCTAGTGTATAATTCATTGACATTCTAAGCTTAATATGCAGCATCAGCCAAAAAAGATAACTGGGTTAAAAATTATTCAGAAAGAAATAGAAAAACAAATGCTTCTGAATGGATCCATAGTGCGATCACAGTTTCATTAATGTGTGGAGTTCTGGCCATCCTATCTCAATACAAATATAGCAGAATTAGAAAAGGTATAAAGACAAGCAATAGAAATGATACAGGGGATGGAATGGCTCCCTTATGAAGAAAGGTTAGGGCTCTTCAGCCTGAACAGATGACAGAGGGGATAGAAGATGTTCATGAAATCACGAAACATTATTTACCCTTTTAAATAGTACTAGGGACCGGGGAAATGCCATGAAACTGGCAGAAAATGTAGTCCAAATTTAAGAGTATTTTTTTCTGTTGATGCATAGTAAAAGCTTAGGAATTTGTTTCCAGAGGATATAGTCAATGCTATCTGTCTAGCTAGATTTAAAAAAGTTTTGGACAAGTTTCTGGACAACAGGTACATTAATTATTAGCCAGATAGACCTGGGGATTGCCATATCTGACTTCTGGGAGTGAGTAACAGGGAATGGATCTCCCCATTAGGTTTTACTGGGTACTTCCAGGTGACCTGAACTGGCCACTATTGGAAACAGGTTGCTGGACTCAATGTACCACTGGTCTGACCATGAAGGCAATTTTTACATTGAATTGTTTGGGCTGAAAGAAGACCAGGGGGTCTATCGAATGCAACCCTTCTTTTCACTGTCCAACAACTCTCCTGGGTGGCAATTAAGCCATGTGCTTTTTTTTTTTTTTTTTTAATATATTTCGTCTGTACACCCTTTTGATTAGTCTTTGGATTTGAAAGTAGTATATACAAATTTAAAATAAAATAAAGAACACAAAAATGCAAATTCTGCAATGGTGAAAAAATAATAATTCCTGCCCCGTTTGTTTAGGACAAACGTTTCTCACAAAAAAAGTTTAAAGCAAGTTATAACAATCAATACTCAACGCTGAAATACAGTGTTGCAAAGGAATATCAGTAATGCACTGGGCTTTCATGCAGGGGTGCTCAAGAAGATTGGTAGGGTGGGGATGGCTGAAGCATGATCAGCTGAAGAAGCAAGCATCCTAATGGTGCAATTGGTTAGGTATTTAATGGTGTAAGCATAACCTCTTCCGGAAGGTTTTATAATTTTCACTCATGTTGCTAAAAAGATCTCCCGAGAGATCCCTGTAGAGTCCTTTGAGGTATTTCTATAGTATTATTAGATCTCTTCTTACATGTTTTTTTTTTCTAATGTAAATAACCCTTAATCTTGCAGCATATGCAAGCCCAATGTGACCCCTTTATTAGCTTAGTGGCCCTTCTATGAACTTTCTCTAACATTTGGAATTCCTTTTGAGAATTATTTTCCAGAATGGAACCTTGACACAAATACCTTAGACAGGGGTATAATTATCCCTTTCTTCTATTCCCTGTTTAATGCATTCCAACTTGCTCCCGGTTTTGGTTGCTGCTGCTCAGCTTGGTGCATTCAATCCAAGTTTTTAATGAACTAATATCCCCAGGTCTTCTTCCTGGTTAGTGCTAGCAAGTATTGCCCCATTCAAAATATGTGGTATCTGCCTGTTCTTGTGCCCCTAACGCATTATTCTAAACATGATCACATTAAATACACTCTGCCAGTTGACTGCTCTTTTTTCCCCAGTAAATCTAAGCCCTTCTGTAAAATCAGTGAGTCCTGCTGTGGATAGCAGCTTGGTGTTATCTGCCAAAAAAAAGAAAATGGCAACATTGCAATTTATTTTTTCCTCAATGAACTAGAGGAAGATATTAGTCTTGCACATATCCTCAATGTAATTCAGTAAGGCTTTTGGGACATAGAAACGTCGGCAGAAAAGGACACAATGGCCCATCCCGTCTGCCCAGCAAGCTCACATCCCATTTGATCCACAGACCATCAAGGTCTGGGCCTTGTTGATCACTTGTTTGAGATCAATTTCCTATTGCCCTCTGTTGTTAGACAGATTATCCCAGTTGTGCCAAGGTTATTGGTATCATTCTCATCGGTAAGTCACCCTCGTGATTGTTTGTACACCCAGACTGCCCCTTGTGCTGTTTGATTTTTCCAGACTATATAGTTTGCACCAGCAAATCCACCCCATGTTTGTTTGTTTTCTCAAATTGCCCCTTGTGTTTATTTATTTTTAACCCAGACTATAGAGTTCATGTTTAGTTAGCTGCTGTCTGCTTTTCCTTAACTGTATGAAGGATCATGCCTCTTTCCTCATTTCATTTCTCTTGCCTCTAGGGATCCAGACTATAGTCCCAGCACAGATTCCTATGGAAACTCAGCTTATCACATTATTTCAACTGAGTGTTGGGGAGCACCAATTCGCTGAGCTCTCACCAAATAGACTTGAATCTTAATGGCAATAAACTTTACCGCTATTATTGCAGTAAAGATTTCATAAGAACTAAAACCTTTGGAGTTTTCTAACCCCAAATATGACCCTTGCAGATAAGATGCTTGGCTCATTCTCCCTACTATAGGGCAAATAAATGCCATGAGCTATGTCTACTTTACCTGTAGCATAATAATGGTATCACCCGTGCAATTATATGAAAGGCTACAGGTGTATAGCTTTGACAGGCAGCTCTTCTTCCTTTTCAAGAATCCAGAGAAAAGATTACAGACAAAACCTTATGGGAAAAGTGAAGTGTTTTAAGCATAGGAAGGTGCTAGTCATGCTGCATAGAATACGGCTCTGGTGGAGTGGAGCAAAGTTACCTGTGAGGAACAGCAGGGCGAGGGTGATAGCAGCCGCTCTCATGTCTGCAGCCTGGAAAAGGACAACATGTAAGAAGTCTTGCAGAATCTCTACCCCTTAGATAAAATGATGCAAAGCAAGATCCTGTCCTATTAAAAGAGTGGCTTCACACATTTGTTTTTCTTTACTGTGTTAATCAGGATTCTTAGTGACATCCACATGCTTCTAAGAATACTGCACTTTGCCCATTCCCAGTTTTAATTTTAGAGGTAAAATAAAGAAGAGATTGATTTTTCACCTCTTGCATTCTCTTCCGACATCCTATTTACTTATTTTTAACATTTATAGCTCGCTGCTCCGAAATAGCTTGCTCGTCGAGAATTACAACATGGAACCCTCTGACAGGTAAGAGGGTGAGGCACTGACATGTAAGATTCTGAAAACATTTGATTTGTCACGATCTGTAACTACGAGGAAACAGTCACAGGCAAAGAGTGACAGCATGTCTGAAGAATTTCTGAAGCCCACAGAAACGACATGACCTGGGACCTCCTGTGAGGGAAGAAGAGGCAGGTACGTCACCCTAGAGCCCAGCCTCGGATTCAACAGTCACACTAGGCACCCAGTATGAAAGGCTACAAAACTCCTTCCAGACAACGCTACACACTGCTAAGCACCAGGATACAGCAAACCTGGGGCTCTCTCCCCCAGGCTTGACATCCTTCAGAACCCTCTGTGTGATATTTGATATAGAGGAGGTTGGACTCCAAAACTTCCCATTCATTCAGAGATTTCATTACAGCATACCTATGTTAAACAGATTCCTCTGAGCACTGTTAGTTGTAACAACTCTACCTTTATATATTCCTGTGACCATTTTCTCCCTCTAAAAAGGATACTTTCACCATTACTTATCAGTCAGGAAACAGTTCTTTCTTAAGTTCCTGCAAGTAACTTGGAAATTCTTTTCATTCAATAACATTAAAACATTTTTGTCCCCATTACATTACAAATAATTATCATCACACAAGAAAACATACTAGCTAGTTGAATCTCTATAAAATGCTACACATATTATATGAGTGTAGCTGTGTATATGGCTCTTACCAGTGTGTGCAGCTCCTAAGATTCAGTGTCTGTCCTCTCTGCTGACTGCTATTTATACAAGCACTCTGTGATCTTTACCATCTTAGATAAGCAGAAGTGCAAATCACTTCACACTCCTGACCCTGTGCCACTTGGGAGTTCAAGGATCAAAACGCCCTTCCCCTATCTATATGGGAGGGAGCATCAATTGCCAGCCAACTGGATTGCTGACTAGTGCAGAGACCTCCTCTCCTAGTCTTCCAAGAAAACAAGACTCAATCTACCTTACTATCTGTACATATAACAAAGCAGGAACTCAGCGCCAGGGCTCCCACTGCTGCAGGTACTCAGCCCCCGAGTGAAGGCAGGGCAGATGTTTTGCATCCCAAGACGCCAGTGTAACAGTAGAATGGAAGGTTTTCTATCTCCTTTTTCAGCTGACAGCTCACAAACCTTGACACAAGCCCAACAGATGACCTCTTGAAGGCATACTGACCCCATGGAAACATTGCCTAAAGTCCAGGGCTTGCATTGATCCTTCCGCCCATGAGACAAACATAGAACAATGAGGTAAAGAGAAGACCAGCAAAGATTCATCAGCACAATTTTATTTATCATGATCTCACTTTCCAACTAAATTAGTTGTAAGTGACCCACAAAAAATTATTAATAATAATAATAATAATAATAATAATAATAGGCTAATGATCAATGAAACAATATTTTTTATGTTTTGTTTTTTTTTCTAGTCCAACATAAATGAGAAAAGAAAAAAATACTTCAGACATTTCCAAAAAACAGAAATAATAGCAAAGTATATTAGTATACATTCAACATATACTGTGTGTATTGATTGCTACAATACAAAGCAATGATAAAACGTGAGAGACCGGAGATGGCACGGCCAAGATTCACTGATTGCTTTTTTATTTTAACTTATTTTATAGAAGAGCTTACAACTCTCCTAGACATACAGTGCTGGGTAAACAAAAAGTAATGTGTGCCAGTGTGTGGTCCTACACACACACACTCACACACACACACACACTCGCACACACACACATACGTGAGTTCACTGTTGTATCAGTACCTTCCCACCCATCAGCTGCTAAAGTATGGCACAGTCTTGGAGGAGGGCTGGGGGGGGGGGGGGGACGGACGGGACGTTGGCAGGGAACTCCTTCAGTCTCGCTTGCAGCATCCCACACAGTGCTCCAGAATAACCGCCATGCAGCAGCAGCAACAGCTATGACCGCTGCCACACTGCCAGAGAAAGGGCTCGGGACAGCAAACACATCTGGGCTTGGGCAAATCCATTTCTGGCTCTCTTGTAATCCGACTGCAGGGGGGGGGGGATGGGGGGGATGGAGAGTGGAAGGGGGCAAGAAAGAAGGAAAGCCAGAGCCAAAACATTGCTCCACTGACCAGGCTGTTCTTTGATGGAAAACTAGAAGATCCCGTCAACCTGTTGGCTTTTCTTCCTTAAAAAATGGGAAGGTAGGTATCCTCCTGCGTTTGTAGGGAAAGCAAAGGTCTTTTTTTATTTATAGTTTATTGTGGGTGTATAGAGAATATATCTTTGTATATCCATACTCACACACGATAACCTCTATCTACCTATGTGATTCCCCTGCTATGAGTGAAGGCTTTGGTTCACGGTCGATCACAAAAGTAAGAAACAGGAAAAGTGTTGAAAGCATCACAAGGAAAGTTCTAAGCGATGTGCATCACTTGCTACACGAGCAATACCAGCTCACGATTATCAGGGCATTTAAAAAGAGAAATAAAGGATTTCCGAAAAAAAAAAAAGAAAGAAAGTGCAAGTTATCAATTCAAACAGAGCAGAATCTAAGCTGAAAACATTTTTAGTTTTTTTCTCTCTCAAAACACAAATTCTGTTTGTCTTTTATTAACAATAATAATAATAATAATAACAATAAGAACCACCACCACCACCATTTACCAAAACAGTTCTTACATGATTAGGAAGAAAAAATAAGTCAAACTGGAAACAACCTTTTCTGGTCTTCAACTGCAAAAGTACAGACTGTTTTTGCTGGTTAGAAGGGAAGAGGGGGTGTGTGGGTGTGCATATATATATGTAAATACATATACACCCGTACAGAAAACTCCCAATTTGTTTTGCACAATGACATTAATATAGTGAAACAGCAAGGATGAGGTGAGAGAAGTCACAGCACAATTAAGCAGGACATAGAGTCTGTGCAATCCATGAAACAGTCTCCTCTTTTTATGCTGGAGAAAGGATTAGTACGATTGTTATCATTTTTAAGGTGTTTTCTAGTTATAATCTCTTTTTTAATCCAAGGCAAGGATTAACTTGTGTCACAAACTGTTAATCTTGGGGAAAACGTGTGTTTGTTCCCTTTGCTCAGCCTCTCCACATGTGCAGCTTGGTCTGCTCAATGTCTCCGGTTTCCAGAAAGGAACCCCCACAAATTCATCTTCCTTTCCCCCACCCCCTCTCCAAAATCATGTGCTGAAATCCCCTTGTCAAGTTTTCAGCGCTCCTGCTTATTGCTCAGACTGTACGGACAGGGCCTCCTCCTGTCCCCTCCTCTGCTCACCACCCCTTCCCCTCCCTCCCACCCTCCTGCCACAGAGCACAAAGGTCAGCATCTACTCTAATAAAATATTAAAAAAATAAAATAAAATAAAATAACCTCTCCTTGCTTTTGGGATGAGGCAGTGTCAAGGAGAGGAGGAAAAAGGATTTCTAGACTCACCAATTCAAAGATCATTTGGTGTTATAGTAACAAAAAAAAAAAATATATATATATATATATATATATATATATATATATATCACGTCTATGATTTCCTTTGAGAACTTTTAGAGTTTTTGAGAACATTTTGCAAGACAGACAAACATGGCAAAAAAAAAAAAATTATAAAAATAAAAATTATGAGACAGATGGATTCCGCAGGGAAGAGGCCTGGGTGAGAAATACGGAGGGAATTTGGCGCGGTGCTGCTGGATACTGTCGGCTTATAAATGGAACCTTTTCTTTTCAAAGCTGTACAGAGAACCTGAGAGAGAAAGAGAGAGAAAGGGTTTAAGTCTAGGATAGCAAATGTTGCTTACCTGTAACAGATATTCTCACAGGACAGCAGGATGTTAGTCCTCACATATGGGTGACATCATAGGATGGAGCTCAATCACTGAACACTTTTGTCAAAGTTTCTAGAACTTTGACTGGTACCTACTGGGCATGCCCAGCATGGTACGAAACCTGTAGCCAGCAGGGGTCCCCCTTCAGTCTTGTTTAAAGCTACAGGAAGTGCCAAAAAATAAAATAAGAAAACGTAACGAACCCAACACAGCGGGGTGGCGGACGGGTTTCGTGAGGACTACCATCCTGCTGTCCTGTGAGAATATCTGTTACAGGTAAGCAACATTTGCTTTCTCACAGGACAAGCAGGATGGTAGTCCTCACATATGGGTGAGTACCGAGCTGAGGATGTTCGAGAAATGCACCAAATGTACCCAAGATGTGCAATAGGCACTAGGACTGGGGTGGAATTTGGTAGAGGGCATCCTGAATCCTAACGGGCCAGCGGAAGGGTGTTGGTACATCAAGTTGTAAAAAGGTTGCGCAAGGCAGACTGGCTGAAGATGGAATCTTGTCTTCCGACTTGTCTAAGCAATAATGGGCTGTAAAGGTATGGAGAGAACTACAGGTAGCAGCCCTGCAAATGTCAGGAAGCGGCACCGAGCGTAAGTGCGCTACTGAAGTCGCCATGGCCCTCACAGAGTGTGCTTTAACACGGTCTTGAAGTGGAATGCCTGCTTGCTGATAGCAAAAGGATATGCAGTCCGCTAACCAGGAGGAAAGAGTCTGCTTACCCACAGGCTGCCCCAATTTGATGGAATGGAAAGAGACAAACAATTGAGTGATTTTCCTGTGGGCAGCTGTACGGTCTAGATAGAACGCTAGAGCACGTTTACAGTCAAGGGTATGCAGAGCCTGTTCTCCTGGATTGGAGTGGGGCCTGGGAAAAAAGGTAGGTAGTATAATGGATTGATTAATGTGAAACTCCGATACTACCTTAGGTAAGAACTGAGGGTGAGTGCGGAGTACTGCCCGGTCCTGCAGAAGTTTAGTGTAAGGCAGATAGGTAACTAGGGCCTGTAACTCACTAACTCTGTGAGCAGATGTGATTGCCAAAAGAAAAATCACTTTCCATGTGAGATAGTGAAGATCACAGGATTGGAGAGGCTCGAACGGTGGTTTCATGAGCCGACCCAAAACCAGATTGAGGTCCCAAGAAGGGGCCGGAGGACGCAGTGGAGGCTTGAGGTGAAGCAAGCCCTTCAGAAAACGTGTTTTGAGGGGTTGTACTGAAATAGGAACGTCCCCAATACCTTTATGGAAGGCGGCCACCGCACTGACATGCATTCTGATGGAGGAAGTTTTGAGACCTGATTCTGACAAGTGCCAGAGATAGTCTAGAAACTTTGTGGTGGAATAGGTAAAGGGATCAAGGGATAGAGAAGAACACCATGATTTAAACCTGTTCCATTTGTAAAGATAAGATTTTCTTGTGGAAGGCTTCCATGAAGCAATCAGGACACGGGAAACTGGCTCCAAAAGGTTAAGTGGCTGAAGAATTAACCTTTCAACATCCAGGCCATCAGGGACAAGGCCTGAAGATTGGGGCGGCGTAGGCACCCGTCGTTCTGAGTGATCAGAAGTGGGTCCTTTCCCAAGGGAATGTGCCTGCGAATGGAGAGGTCCTGAAGTATTGGAAACCACACTTGGCAAGGCCAGTGAGGTGCTATCAGGATCATGCTTCCCTTGTCCTGATGTAACTTCACGAGAGTCTTTGAGAGAAGCAGAAGTGGAGGGAATGCATATAGGAGACCGGTTGCCCATGAGAGGGAGAACGCATCTCTTGGCTGAGAGTGTTGGCTGCGAGTGAGAGAGCAAAAGTTCTCTACTTTGCGGTTTTGAGATGACGCAAAGAGGTCTATGTAAGGATAACCCCAACGTTGGAATATTGAGTCCGCCATTGTGGGGTCGAGGGACCACTCGTGCGGTTGAAAGGCGTGACTCAGCTTGTCTGCCAACATTTTGTCCATTCCCGGCAAGTAGGTGGCCCTGAGTTACATCGAATGGGAGAGGGCCTCCGCTCATATCTGTGCAGCTTCCTGACACAGTAGGTAGGAGCCCGTCCCTCCCTGTTTGTTGATGTACCACATGGCCACCTGGTTGTCCATCTGAATCAGGATGACCTGGTTGGAAAGGTGATCCTGAAATACCCTGAGAGCATATCTGATTGCTCGCAGCTCCAGGAAATTGATTTGGTGTTTGGCTTCCTCTGGAGACCAAGTTCCTTGTGTCTGCAAATTGGCGACATGAGCTCCCCAGCCGAGGTTGGAAGCATTGGTGGTGAGAATTATTTGAGGGTCTGGGGCCTGGAAGGGTAGGCCTTGGAGGAGATTGGGGCCTTGGAGGAGATTGGCTAGAGACTGACGAAGTGGGTCGGTAATATGGACAATGGTCGATAGAGGTTGGACGGACTGAGTCCATTGTGACCTTAGCGTCCACTGCATGACTCTCATGGCCAAGCGGGCCATTGGGGTAACCTGTACTGAGGACGCCATGTGTCCCAGCAGGATGAGGAAGTGGCATGCAGTCGAGCAGTGCTGAGACTGTAGCTGGTGTGCGAGAGAAATGAGAGTGAGAGCTCGCTGTCGAGGCAGAAATGCCTTTGCTTGAAGGGTGTCCAAGTCTTCCCCTATGAAGAACAAAGTTTGAGATGGAACTAAGTAGGATTTCTCGTAGTTGACGAGAAATCCTAGCGAAATCAGAGTGTGTAAGGTAAGATGTAGGGACGACAGAGCAGTTTGCTGAGTGGAAGCCCTGATCAACCAATCGTCTAGATAGGGGTAGACGTGAACACCTTGAGTCCTGAGGAAGGCTGCTGCTACTACTACGAGGCACTTGGTGAAGACTCGTGGTGCAGATGCCAGGCCGAATGGTAGCACTCGGTACTGATAGTGCTTGGGGCCTACCAGAAATCTCAGAAATTTGCGATGAGATGGAGTTATCGCAATGTGTGTGTACGCTTCCTGGAGATCTAGAGGGCCAGTCTCCTCTTTGCAGAAGAGGAAGAAGGGAACCCAAGGTTACCATCTTGAACTTTTCTCGGTGGAGGTACTTGTTGAGGGCACGCAAGTCCAGAATTGGACGAACGCCGCCTGATTTTTTGGGGATTAGAAAGTACCGGGAATAGAATCCTAGGCCTTGTTGGGAGTAGGGTACTGGTTCTATTGCTCTGGACTGGAGGAGGAGGGAGACCTCCTGTTCCAGGAGTGGTGAGTGGTTGGATGTTCCCCACATCAGCAGAGGTGGGGAGTCCGGCGGGATGGAGATAAAGTTCAGGTGATAACCCTGAGAGATTATGGCAAGGACCCACTGGTCTGAGGTGATTGTGTGCCACCTGCTGTGGAAATGGCACAATCGACCTCCCACTGGTATCTGAGGCAGTGGGGGCTGGCTGCTGCTCTCTATGCAGGAGTCAAAAACCGGAAGCAAGGACTGGCTGAGGAGCTGCTTGCGGCTTTTGTTGACGAGACTGGGCCTTTTGGAAAGGTCTCGTGGAACGAGTTCCAGACGGTGGTGGATAGGACTTTGGACAGAAGAATGATTTTTAGTATCCTTCCTGAATGGCTGTTTGGAGGAATACTCAGAAGGCATCAGAGAGAGTTGGCGAAGGGTCTCATGATGCCCCTTGAGTTCCGCCACCGTCCGTTGAATCTGTTCACTAAACAGATTGTCTCTCATGCAGGGCAGATCAGACAATCTCTCTTGTACTTCAGAGCAGAAGTCCGAAGACTTATGCCAGGCCCATCTTCTTGCAGAAATAGCAGCTGCAGATACCCTGGAAGCGGTATCGAAGATATCATAAGAGGATCTTATTTCATGCTTCCCTGCCTCAAAACCCTTGTGAACCAGGGTTTGAAGCTGTTCCTGGAATTGCTGAGGCAGGGACTCTGCAAAGTCCTGCATCTGCTTGAATAAGACCCTATTATATTGGGTCATATAGAGCTGGTAAGAGGCGATCCAAAAGATGAGCATTGAACCCTGGAACACACGCCGGCCAATGGCATCCAGGAATTTCTGCTCCTTACCTGGGGGGAAGGAGGAGTGGGGTTTTGAGCATCGTGCCCTCTTTTGGGCAGATTCTACACCCACAGTTTGGTGATCCAGCTGAGGTTTCTGGAACCCTGGGGCTGACTGTACCAAGTAAATGGTATCTGCCTTTCGGTTGACTGGGGCTATGGAACCAGGGTGTTCCCAATTCTTTTTGAAAAGATCCAAAAGAACCTGGTGAATAGGGATGGAGGTTATTTCCTTGGGAGCATCCAGGAATTATAACAGCTCCATCATTTGGTGCCTATCATCTTGCTCAGTCTGCAATTGAAAGGGAGCCAATTCAGACATTTCCTTCACAAAATTTATGAAGGACAAGTCCTCTGGAGGAGAACGCTTCCTACTTTCAGTAGGAGAAGGTGGCGATGGTAAATCATCGGTGTCTTGAGATGAATCGTCAGTCCAGGTGTCATGGGGATCAGCACTTGCCCCTATAGGAACCTGAGAAGGACGGGACGATGGTATTTCTGAAGGTCCCGGTCTAGGCTCTGAAGGCATTGAGGGAAGTACTGGAGACACCGATGAAGGCATCGAGGGCAGCGGTGCAGGCATCGATGGATGGATCGGGGGTGCCAATGGGTGCACGGGCATCGATGGTTGAGGCAGCGGCAGGACTCCCGATGACTGAATGCGGAACGGTGTTTATCCTCCCGATGACAGGGTAAGCGGGGAAGGCACCGGAGCCATCGGTGACCCAGGATCCATTGGTGGAAAAGTGGCTATAAGCACTTCCATCTTCGAGAGCAGCGGTGCCAATGCTGCTGGAATGGGGTCGATAGTTGGTTCCGTGACCGGCACCGATTTCAGCGCCAGGGGAACTTGGAGTCTGTGCATCGCCTTATCGATGGCCTCCTGAACCATCGGTCCAGTTCTTCACGGAGACCTGGAGGAAGCAGCCCCGACTCCGGAAGGGAAGAAGGAGGCAGAGGCATAGCCGGAGGGACCGAGGCAACCCTCACCCATCCGGGTGAGGGTTGCCTCGGTGACCCGGTCGCAGAAAGGGTCGATGCCTTTTCTGGACGGGGTTTCTTCGATGGTGGCTTGGACGGGCTCCTACCTACTGTGTCAGGAAGCTGCGCAGATATGGGCGGAGGCCCTCTCCCATTCGATGTACCTCAGGGCCACCTACTTGCCGGGAGTGGACAATGTGTTAGCAGACAAACTGAGTCGCGCCTTTCAACCGCACGAGTGGTCCCTCGACCCCACAGTGGAGGACTCAATATTCCAACATTGGAGTTATCCTCACATAGACCTCTTTACGTCATCTCAAAACCACAAAGTAAAGAACTTTTGCTCTCTCACTCGCAGCCAACACTCTCAGCCAAGAGATGCGTTCTCCCTCTCATGGGCAACTGGTCTCCTATATGCATTCCCTCCACTTCCGCTTCTCTCGAAGACTCTCGTGAAGTTACATCAGGACAAGGGAAGCATGATCCTGATAGCACCTCACTGGCCTTGCCAAGTGTGGTTTCCAATACTTCAGGACCTCTCCATTTTCCTTCATCGATGGGCCGAGACTTCCGGTGTCGATGTTTCTCTCTACAATCCTCTAGGTCCTGAAGGGGAGTAGAGGTAGTCAAAGGCCGAGAAGTCGTTGATGCCGGACGGTCACTGGCCAGTGGCCAATACTGGCGCAAAGTGGATGGTGCCGGTTCAGAAGACGTCAATGCAATAGAAGGCGTCGGAGTTTGAGAACGGAAGAGAAGTTCCATTTTCTCCATTCTGGCCTTGCGACCTTTTGGTGTCATTAAGGCCCATTTGGTGCAAGTCAGGACATCAAGCTCGCACCTGAGACATATTACACAGACTTATGAGGGTCTGTTATGTACATGGTGCGAGTACAGTCTGGGCACGGACGGAACCCTGACGCCATGGCCTTTGAAAAATTGAGCCGCAGTGCAGTCGACAGCCAGTAGGCCGCAAGGGCCAAACTTGACGGGAATCGACCGAGAACGGGTAAAAAAAACTTACCGGAGTACTGCGGAGTCAAAAATTCGAAAGAGGGACCCCTGTGGGGTATGAAAGTTTTTAGTAATTCCATGAGGAAAATTCCTGACAGGAATCTCTGTGGAGCTCCTTAACCCACATGGCTACTGCTGCGCGGAATAAAGAAGACTGAAGGGGGACCCCTGCCGGCTGCAGGTTTAGTGCCATTCTGGGCATGCCCAGTAGGTGCCAGTCAAAGTTCTAGAAACTTTGACAAAAGTGTTCCGTGACTGGGCTCTATCCTGTGATATCACCCATATGTGAGGACTACCATCCTGCTTGTCCTGTGAGAAATGTTATTATTGTTATTAATAATCTGGATTTATGAACAGTTTTTCATTCAAACAAGATCCCAACACACGCTACAATAATATCCAAATAAAATGTCCTTTGCTTGGTCCAATAGAGATCACAACCTCCAATATCGGGTCCAAATGTTTAACTCATACAAACACAAACATATAAAGCATACATGCAGCTAGAGACATTGCTTGGTACTGAATAGATTTGGGGCTTGGGCACATAGAACAAACTGGCCCTAAAGCCTAGTTAAATGCTGCCCATCTGGGAAAAGATATTCCCTTTCAAAGATGATGCTTGTGAGAGAGGTCGGACATTCCCTTTGAACATAAGATTTACCATACTGGGTATAGCCCAAAGGTCCATCAAGCCAGTATCCTGTTTCCAACAGTGGCCAAACCAGGTCACAAGAATCCCAAAGGGTAGATATATTCCATGCTGCCTATCCCAGGGATAAAAGCAATGGATATCCCCAAGTCTACCTTAATAATGGTTTATGGACGTCTTCTCTAGGAACTTGTCCAAACCTTTTTTAAATGCAGCTACACTATCAGTTTTCACCAGATCCTCCAGCAATGAATTCCAGAGCTTAATTACTAATTGAGTAAAATAAATATTTTCAAATGTACAACTTAGTAACTTCATTATGTGCCCCTAGTCTTTGTACTTTATGAAAAAGTAAAACAACTGACTAATGATAGTCATTCTGCTCTACTCATTATTTTATAGACCTTTATCATATCTCCCCTCAGCCGTTTCTTCTCCAAGCTGAAGAGTCCTAACCTCTTTAGTCTTTCCTCATAGGGAACTCATTCCAAACCCTTTATCATTGTGGTTGCCCTTCTCTGTACCTTTTCAAATTCTGCTAAATCTTTTTTGAGATGTGGTGACCAGAATGGCACACAATACTCAAGATGAGGTCACACCATGGAGGCATGATGATATTCTCTGCTTTATTCTCCAGTCCTTTCCTAATAATCCCTAGCATTCTATTTGCTTTCTTGGCTGTTGCTGCACAGTGAGCAGAAGATTTCAATGTATTAACAACAATGATATCTAGATCCTTTCTTGAATGGTGACTCCTAATGTGGAACCTTGCATTTTATAGCTATAATTTGGGTAACTCTTCCCTATGTGTATCACTTTGCACTTGTCCACATTAAATTTCATTTGCATGTCCATTTTCCCAGTTTTGCAAGGTCCTCTTGCAATTTCTCACAATCCTCTTGAACAATTTTGTGTCATTGGCAAATTTGATCACCTCACTTGTTCCCATTTCCAGGTCATTTATAAATATATTTAAAAGCAGTGGTCGCAAAACAGATCCCTGGGGCACTCCACTATTCACCTTTTTCCATTGGGAACATTTACCATTTAGCCCTACTCTCTGCTTTCTATTTTTTAACCAGTTGGCAATCCACAATAAGACACTGCCCCCCATACTATGACTTTTTTATTTCCTAAGAAGTCTCTCGTGAGAGACTTTGTCAAATGCTTTCTGGAAATCTAGATATACTATATCAACTGGCTCACCTTTATCCACATGTTTATTTATGCTCTCAAAAAATATAGAAAATTAGAAAATTTGTGAGGCAAGACTTCCCTTGGCTAAATCCATGCTGGCTTTGTCCCATTAAACCATGGATATTTATATGTTCAGCAATTTTGTTCATGATAGTTACTCCATTTTGCCTGGCACAGACATCAGACTCACTGGTCTGTAGTTTCCTGGATCAATGATAATTTACAGATTACCAGCAACAGGTCCGTAATTTAATTTTTAAGTTTTCAGCACTCTGGTGATTTGCTACTCTTTAGTCTTCCAGGTTCACTGAGATTTATTTCAGTTCCCTTGAATCCATCACCTTTGAATATTTCTGGCATGCATACTCGTATATCTCTTACATCTTCCTCAGTGACTACAGAAGCAAAGAATTCATTTAGTCTCTCAGCTATGGCTTTGTAATCCCTGTTCCCCTTTTACCCCTTGATCATCTAATGGGCCAACTGATTCCCTCGCAGACTTTTTACCTCCCAATGTACCCGAAAAAGTTTTTATTATGAGTTTTTGCTTCCACAGCAAGCTTCTTTTCAAATTCTCTCTTTGCCTTCCTTATCAATGCTTTGCATCTGACTTGAAGATGCAGGCTCCCTTCATACTTTATCCCCGGTGCAAAGGGTGAAAGAGTGCCTGCTTCATCCAGGCAGCTTTCTCTCTGATGCAAGGTTCAGTTACATACAGGCCGATACAGTAAAATTCGCGGGAGAGCGCCTGCTCTCCCAGCGCGTGCACAGGCCACTCTCCTGTGCGCGCGATTCAGTAAGAAAAAATATTCAAATTAGGGCCCGCGGTAAAAAGAGGCGCTAGGGATACTAGCGCATCCCTAGCACCTCTTTTTTGACAGGAGAGGCGGCTGTCAGCAAGTTTGACAGCAGATGCTCAATTTTGCCAGCGTCGGTTCTCAAACCCGCTGACAGCCATGGGTTCGGAAACCAGACGCCGGCAAAATTGAACGTCCGTTTTTCAACCTGCGAGCCAATTTAAAATTTTTTTTTTTTTTTAACTTTTGGGACCTCCAACTTAATATCGCCAAGATATTAAGTAGGAGGGTGTACAGAAAAGCAGTTTTTCCTGCTTTTCTGTGCACTTTCCAGGTGCCGGCAGAAAATTAACGCCTACCTTTGGGTAGGCGCTAATTTCGAAAGTAAAATGTGCGGCTTGGCTGCACATTTTACTTACTGAATCGCGCGGGAATAACTAATAGGGCCATCGACATGCATTTGCATGTTGCGGGCGCTATTAGTTTCGGGGGGGTTGGACGTGCGTTTTCGATGCGCTATTACCCCTTACTGAATAAGGGGTAAAGCTAGCGCGTCCAAACGCGGGTTAACAGTGCTCTCCGCCGGAGCGCACTGTACT
This sequence comes from Rhinatrema bivittatum, assembly GCF_901001135.1. Classification (NCBI taxonomy): domain Eukaryota; kingdom Metazoa; phylum Chordata; class Amphibia; order Gymnophiona; family Rhinatrematidae; genus Rhinatrema; species Rhinatrema bivittatum. Next base: position 23,670,763 of record NC_042626.1, on the reverse strand, counting down.
GTATCGACCTGACAGTTAGCCGAGCCGAAATGTCCCTTAAGTCAAAGGGCTCCCCAGATGGAGCAAATATTCCTTTATCCACCTGCCCCCATGGGCAGCCCTCCCCATCAGCCAGCTAGCACCAAGTTCTTCACCTTGCTGAGATGCCCACTGGCTGCTGCCGCTGCCACTGCCACTTCTCCAAACATCAGCTGCCTCAGTTCAGGCAAGTGTTGTACTAGACAGCATTTGAACTTGCCCCTTAAAACTGCTTCTGACCCAAATAACAGATCACACCCTTTTCTTTTTTAAATGCTAATTTTTACAGATCCCAGCAGAAAGTCAATCAATGGAGCACTGCAAACTGGAGAACCAGTAACCTAAGCAATGTAATATACATCCCTCTCTTGATAAGCATCTGAGCATCGCACCATGGCCCCCCTGACACATGCCCTGCTCAAGATAGACAAATTTTAGTGCTTTATCATGATTTTATTTTTATACAGCTTTGCCTGTATATGGGAATAAAAAGCTCAGAATGGGCTGGGGCACCCTGAGGACTCGTTAGGCTCATATCATACAATTCACTCGCAAGCCAGAGTCAAGAGGCCTCTGCGTTTCTTCTGGATCCTCTGGGCAGTTTGTTTTACTGAACACAATTGGGGCACCCCAAAAGGCATCCTCTGTCTCACTGGAAGGATTTCTGCATACTTACTCCCTACACTCCAGCCTGCTCCATGCCAAAGGGTAAATCTGCATGCTTGTAACTCAGCAGGATGTCTGCAATACATGTAGATGGATAACAAGAATTATTTAAATGCTGGCTGCCATCATCCAGGTCTGGGTGCTCCTGGCCATCTGGGTTCTCTTCACAGTCTGTAAAAAAACAAACAAAACAGAAAGCAGAGATGCAGGAATTATTCTGAGTAGTTTTTGTGAATGGAAGGCTTCTGTAATCGGACTTTACAGTTCAATCCAACAGAACTTGTACAAAACTAGCATGAGTGGTTGTGGTTCAACACAAAGCATGCGACCTCTGACTGGCAGACTAGAGTGCAGGGAGCAGAGCCTTACCCTCCTGTTCTCCGTCATGCAACTGCTGGCTTGCCATGAGCGAGGACTGGCTGAGAACCGCATCTGACATCCGAGCAGAGCTTAGAGCCTTACCAGCCATTAAACTCATTCCGGCCAGATTATCCAGCTGAACCTGAAGCACCAAGAACAGAGAAAGAGAACCAGTTTTTTTTTATGCACAGTTGCTTGACTCACTTCCACTTGAAATATTTTTTTCCTTTAATCTGGCTTAATGTTTAAATAAATGACAGCATGCTCAGTAAAATGTTATTTTTATCCAAGTGACGTGGAGAACACTACAAATAGCCCAGGAATGTGCACAGACTTCACTTTTACATGCACCAACTTTCTGCCCTCCCAGCCCAACTGTCAGGCACTTCAGGACATTCATAAGCAAACTGGCCAGCTAGTGGTTCAATACGTCAGGATAAACTCAGTCTCCCGATACTCATACAGTTTTATTGATTGATCCTAGCCATGCAAGGGGAAAGGAAACATACATAAGCATCATCGCTGGTCTGGATAGTATGGTGACGCTGCAGAGTCCTTGGCCTGGAGTGGTCACCAGAGGATGCTCTGGGAGAGTAGCAGACTCCATTGTGATCAGGCATCTCCATCGCCTGTCCTGGGGTGCCTCTGTCCAGGCATACTCCTGTGTTAATGGACTCTTGCAAAGACAAAACATAATAGGATTCTTCAGAAAACAGGCAGAAAATCTGAACGTGTTTTCCAAGGAAACAGCTTTGTATAATCACACCTCAAGATGATATAACCATTATGGGGGGGAAAAAAAAGCTTTGATCAGAGTGCAGGTTTTCCTTAATAATGTATCAATAACCCTTGCGCCCATAGCTCCTCCAAACGTCATTTTAAAATGCTATGTACAAAAATCCACTTCATATAAATTGTCATTAAGATACCGCTTGTGTTTAAAGCTTCTTCTGACTACCCATTCCCAACACCAGAAACAGAAATGCATTTGGGAATAGCTGTACTGGCCCTCATCAATATTCCTTGAAGGTATCATGGTGACACATAGTAAGCTGAATGTAGCCATGGACTCAGAGCGGACCCTGCAAAGTAAAATTATCAGAGGGTCTGTCGAGAATAAAAGGGCACATGCTTAAACCAAAAAAGTGCAACAATTTAAGAAACTAACTACACTAGTCACAAAAAAAGGTAGCCAAGGAGTAACAGAAAAAAAGGTCAGAACAGGTAAATTGATATTTTAATTTAAGTTATGATTTTACTGATTTTATTATTTTATTTCTAGTAAACCGTTATGATTGATCCCAGAATGACAGCATACAAAAGCAATAAATAAATAAGCCATTTTATATACCGTTGTCCAAACGAAGATCACAACAGTTTACAACATGACAAGACTCTAGCTAGTGGTACTGATTCGGGTGCACGGTGCAGAAAAGGCTGCATAACTTTCCCGTCACAGGAAAACAGCCCTTCGCATTACACCACCCCCAACCCTCTTACCAAAAGACACCCTGCTGAGTAAGATTTCAAGAACTCATAGCATTTGCCACTGACAAATTACCTTTACAAAGCAAACACAGCTCATCAAAAAGCAATCTCCAAAGACAAGCAGTGCAAAGAAATCATTGTGTGCCCTTTGAAACTGCTCTGAGCAGAAACATGAGTACTTGGCAGCTTTACAAAGTCCAACATTCTCAAGTCAAAGCAACAGGGAAGATATAGGATGGACTTTTAACCACATACATATCCAGATGGCAAACTAGTGGGTCAAAAGGTGCTAACTGAATATAGCTTCCAGGCCAGGAAGGCCTCAGACACTTTCTAAGAAAACATCAGGTTGACACCTTATCAGCTTCCAGATACAGAACACAGCTCAAAAAGCAGCGGAGTCAGATAGTCACCAATGACCCTGTGTCAATGGCTGTGAGACAGGTTCCCAACTCCTGGATTACTTTTAGCTGGCTTGGAAAGGAAAATTGGTTCTTACCTGCTAATTTTCGTTCCTGTAGTACCACAGATCAGTCCAGACTCCTGGGTTTTACCTCCCTGCCAGCAGATGGAGACAGAGAAAGTTTTACTGATACTGCTACATAACCTAGTGTGCCACCTGCAGTCCCTCAGTATTGACTTGTATCCAAACCAAGATGATACACTCACTAAAAACCTTTACAGCAAAAACTCTACCACCCCCCCACAATGAACAGGAGGATGGTTACGTTGTAATCAACTGGAATCTCTGTCCCAGAAACTAAGGTAAACAAACAGTGTGGAGAACCAGCAACAACTCTCCATTAGAAACGAACCATCAGAACGAGCGGCTGACTCTCCCCCCTCAACGGGCAGGTCTCTGGACTGATCTGTGGTAGGTTATGTAAGGTGTCAGTAAAACGTTTCCCCTCTCCATCCGCTGGCAGGGATGCAAAACCCAGGCGTCTGGACTGATCTGGGTACATACTGGAAAGTCAGCATAAAGCAGCCAGAGTTTTAACAGGACAGAATTGCCTCTAACACACTGTAGTTAAAGCTCTCTTCACCAAAGTAATTCTCTCCCACAGTTTGTTACAGTTGTCACAATCTGCTACAGGAAAGTTACATACACAGTCACTGGCTGTGAGCAAGTTTTCTTGTCTGTTAAAATCTACTAAGGAGCCCTTTTGCATTTCTCTGTAACACAGAAGCTAAATTAGGCAGCAGAGAAAAGTGCTTAAAAATAATTTCAGATTTATGTTTTTAAATTACCAGAGATGCTTTGTAGTACCGACGGTGGATTTCTTTCTATCCATTGCATATACACACACATACATACGGAGGTCCATATTAAGTGCCATTTAGATGGATAAGTTTAGACTTAACCAGCTAAGTGGCAACAGTTGAATATATGCCCGGGATCAGTGGCTGCCACTTAGCCTGATAACTGGTGGTGGGCAGAGCAAGGCTTACTCATTAATCCCATTAAGGGTGGTGAAAGTGGTGCAAGAACTTGTACTGTGGAGACCTAGCAGAAGTAACTATTACTGGTGTGATAATGGCTGTTGAGGACTAGTACAGAAATGTATTATTTTATGTTATATTGTATTTTGTATATTGTACTTTTTATATAGTTGTACATCGCCTTGGGTTGGTGGTTTTTTTTTTTTTTGTTTGTTTGTTTTTTATTTTAACATTAAGGCAATCAATAAATTAAATAAATAGGAGGAACTGAATTAGCTGAATAAGTTATCCAGCTAAGTCCGGTCATCCCATAGACCTATCCTAAAGTTAGCTAGATATACTTCTCCGGCTAACTTTAGGATAGCTGTGCATATTCAGCAGCATGCCTGTGCCACTGAATATTCAGGTTAAGTTAGCTAATAGGTTTGTGCAGCTAGCTAGCTGAGCCACAAAAGCAGCTCAATATGGACCTCATATTATATTTATATTTGACTGCAAAATAATACCGAGCAGACAAAGCCTTGGCATACTCCTGCTTATTGCCTATCGCAGAAAGGTGAGACTTAAACACTACATGCATAGTGGAATGCCTCCTGCTCAGGCAGTCACATTTTACTATCTTACAGTGCCGAGACTATCTCTCACCTTTACTGGGCACCTTATTCCTGCTGAATGTGGATGCACCTTGCTGTCGGTAGTGATGCATGCCCATGTCCTGTGGGCGATTCACATTCCCATGAAGAGATCCCGGGTCCCCATGTCCACCAGCCTTAACAAGCCGGGGGCTCTTGTGACAACCTTTGGTCAAAGTGCTGGAAGCGTCCGACTCTTCCTCTCGGGCCACGTCATTGCAGCAATCCTCCTCCATGCTCTCCGAGTGCATCAGAGGCGGCTGCTGTACATACCTGTGCGTGGGAGCTGCTGGTTGCTGCTGCTGCTGCTGCATACACTCCTGTGCCCTAATCTGTAAAAGGTGCTGGGGGCTGGCATGGTGGTGGTACGAGTCTGTGTTTTGATAAGGCACAGACAAACTTTGACATTCGGAGAGACTGTGTCCTCCTCCTTGGTTCATTTGCCTGACCAGTTTGTTCAGCTCTTGCTGCTGCTGCTGCTGCTTCATCAACTGTGCAAATTCCACGGGGGGGAGTCGCACGTCTGCGTGCCCCGTTAGAGAATGGCGCGGGGAGAGCAGTCCTTGAAGCATGTGTGGTACTTGCTGCTGCTGGTGATGGCCGTAGTCTCCTGGCGTCGGAGACAACAATGCCTGCTGTAGTGCTGATGCAGGGTAGGCGTGCTGCGTGTTCGGGGAGAAGCTGGAGAACTGGCTGAGTGGGGGGATACTCAAAGCCTGCGTCTGAGGGAAGCCCCCCCCTGCCGATGGGCTGTAGCCGCTGGGAGAAGCTCGGGACTGATCGGGGAAAAGGTGAGGGTGTAAGTGACTCTGCTCACAGTTGGCAGGAGAAAACCTGCTTGTGTTCAAGCTGAAAAGAAAAAAAGAAACAAAAAAAAAAGGTTTTGCTGTGCCTACTGGATCTCAAGCCTAAACATGTCATCAGTTACTACTGGTGATCATTTTAGGAGAATAAACAAACCACAATGTGTGGCGCAGAATTACACAGTCTCTCCTTTCCCTCAGAGCATCACGGCATTGTGAATAAACTGCAGAGTGGGCACAACTGCTGGCTGGAGTGCTGCATATACTACTGAAGAGAAGTGCCAGCCTTTGCAATACTTCAGTTATTTACATTACATATACAGATACCACATGCATCACCTGCCTGGGGTTCTGAGGAAGAGTCTCTCTATAGCTGTCTCTTTACATGCATCAGTGTGATGCTTGCAAGGGGCTCTGATAATGAGTAGCACAGTTATTTATTTATTTATTTAAAACTTCTTAAATACCGTTATGACAAATAAAATTTGATCAAAACGGTTTACAAATATTTCTAATCTAACAAAATAAAATATAAAATAAATAAAGATAGAATTTTGAATGGTAAAATAAAAATAAAGTTAGAACAAAAATACAATAGGTAACATATCAATATAAATAATAAATTTATATCTAAAGAGATTAATAAATCTATTTTACTAAACCAAAAGATTAGGTTTTCTAACAGAGGGATTGATACGCTGGAGAAGCCAATCAGCAAAAGAAAATATGGAGGGAGAGCTGAGAGATATAGACCAACAGTCACAACACTACCCTGTAAAAAACCACCTCAAGAAATCCCTTCTAAGTTTTTAGCAGAGAAACACAAATTTCAAGAGATGTTACTGTTGGCGTTGTGCTGCTAGATGCACAATGGCACCAGGTCAAATGGATGTTTAAGCAGAATAAAGAGCAGCACAACCACAACCAAATTAATGGCGATCTTTCCCCGGATGGCAAGTTGAATTCTATCCTTACTTTGCCATAGTCTGAACATGATCTTGTGCAATTACTTTATTCTCTGGCTCAGCCATTGACTTTCTTTATGACCGAGCCGTTTTACCTTCCTGACCACAGAATGCTCTCCTGTAACGGAGTAAGGATTCTCTCTTCCCAGCTGCTTTTAGGAACATTCAAGACCTTTTTCTGAGCTTGGACAGACGTTACCTGTGTGCCTCTGCACTGTCAGCGCTCAGCTGCTTCGACAGTGGCCTGTGGGTGTAACCTGGCAGGGAAGCCATCAGGTTAGCTCGATGCTGCATCTGGAGTTGATTGGCACAAGGGCTGATGGACATGCCACAAGCTTGAGAGGGCAGGCCCTGTGCGGTGGTTCCCTGCAGAAGGCTGCCACGCCTAAGCATGTCAGTGGGTTCTTGCACTTGGATGGTGACTTGCTGGGCTGTGGATGCTCATGTGTGGCAGTGCAAGGTTTGGAGGAGGGGAGCCATTGCTGGACCGCTGGAAGATTGCGTTGTGGGAAGGTAAGCCTTGAAACTGGGACGTGGATGTAGCACCTGGAACGTAAACCAAAGTCATTTATATTCAATTTTGATAAGAGAAATCTTGGAAGAGCATCCAAGGACTCAAGAAATGAAAGCAGAGAGAAAGAAAAACCAGATGTAGGATTATACATGTATAACATAGCTGTAACCTTTGTGCACACAGCACATGACCTGATCAAAGCTGAGTTTATGGGGAAATTGCAATCCTTCCACAAAGTCTCTGCTATGTCAGCTAGCCATTTCCTCAAAATAAAAGTCAGATCTTTAAGTAAAGTATCTGGGAAAGAAGCACTCTAGAGCTTTCCTGGTCAGTTGCACCTACAGTGTTTTTCAGAGATTAAAACCCTGCAGGAAGCAGAAGCCATGCAGTGTATCAGAAGGACATACCATGAGTCTGCAGCACTGCACTGGTGACAGGAGGGGGACTGTTTGGCTGTCTGAAGAGATGGTTACTAGGGTGATTTGGAGGTGGACTAGACTGCTGTATTCGCAACCTGAAGACAGAAACACACATGAGGCATTGTCACAGTCCTGATGCTTCAAGAGGCTTAGGCGCTTTCAGTTATGTGACCCATTGGAAATGCAACATCTTCCACCATTATCTAGAGATAGGGTCAGGGATGCTCACACAAAAAGATCACATCACACCACCTTAGCATGTTCTCTACTACTCTCAGCCTCCTCGGTTCCAGCCAAGGTCTGTAAACATTTATTCATTCTAGATTTCCACTGCTGTTTAACTTTTCAGACACCACCACCAAATGAATGGGGTCAAAAAAAAATAGGGGAATGACAATACTTCCTACAAAAGAAAGCTCCCTATTGAAACAATTATCTTATTTAAATTTGATCATGAACATACTGAAAATGGATATGACCAGCATACTAGGCACTTCCTGCAGATAAACTTTTGTTTGCCTTATGTTTAATCACAAGACAGAACAAAATGTTATTCATGACAGCCATTTCTGGCTTGTAGAAATCTTACCTGATTTAAACATCCCACCCTATCTGGAAGGGGGATCCCGTTTCTTATTTAATGCAGTCCATTTCTGTTATTATATTCCTCATTTCCTCCCCTTGTGACTCCCAGCAAAGCCTCTTGTACTGAGCGGATTTCTGCCCCAGATTTATGACCTCTATGGTCGGGACTCTTGCAAAAAGTTTGAGCTTCTCTTGGTGGGGAGGGAGGAGGTCACAGTGTTACTCTTAAGTAGGACTCACTCTGTGCCAAGTGGCATCTCTTACCTCTGCAGCTGATGAGTGAGGAGAGCTGGCTGGTTTTCACAAGCTTGCCCCATGGAAGGAGCTTGAAGGGGTGGAGAAGGCTGAGGTGGTCTGATACAATCCTAGTGCAGCCAAGAACAAGGAAAGGGAAGTATTTAAGCAAAGCAATGCACCATGGACTAGGGCGTGTGTCAAGGGAGTTTCACACCATGTGCTCCCAGCTCACCATGAATAAACAGCTGTTAGCACAATGCCTTATATCGCCTGAGGCCACTGAATTACATTTAAAAAATGTACCAATTAGTAAAAACAAAATTAAAAAGACCATAATGCAGTGGGAGTGGGTACCGAGAAAACCAGAACTACAGCTTTCTACGAGGGCTTTCTTACGGTAACACTATCTGTGGCAGGAGAGCTCAGCTGTGCTTTCCATTCCTCAGCCCGACATCCCTCCTAGGCAGGGACACCGTAAGAAAGCCCTCGTCTCAGTACCTGGATTTGCTGATGAAGAATTTGGTGCTGATGCTCTTGCTGGTACAATATGTGCTGCTGTTGTGTCTGCTCCAGCATCCTCTCGTCTATGTGCACACCGTACATCTTCTGGAGCTGTTCGCACTCCTGCAATGAGCGGTAAAGCACAGCAATATCAGCCATCATCACAGGTAAACCCCTCTCAGGGTACTAAATGTTCAGCCTGCAACTAAACAAAGAGGTGACCACAGAAGTTAAATATAAAAACGTTTGGGTGAAAAAATGGTGGGTTCATACTCCTCCACAATCACAACTTGATTTGAGGCAGAAGACTAAATATTTACAATCATTACACATCACAAAAAAAAAAACCCACTCAAAAATGCCTTCTAAAGATGATCAGAACTAAAATCTTCTTCAATTGGTGCTGTAAAACCAGTCCCACAAAACAGTATCCATGTGAATCTTCAAAAGTACAAAACAGCTTAGTTAAAAAGGACTCTATAAAGCTACCCTACTCCTACAAGCACCCTTGTTTCACCACTTCTTCAGGGCTACATGATTCAAGAAACACACAGCATTGTTCTCTTCAACTTATCTTTGAAACTGCAATATTCATTTAAAGTGACGTGTGACCTCATTTCCTTGCACGTATCTTCAAAGTTCCACCTTCATCCAATGAGTGGCACAGAGACTTCATCATGGCGTCAGTTCTAAACGCCACTCAAAATCTTTCAGTGCCGCCGCTCAAAACATGTTTCTATTTATTCTTTAAATTATTTGGTCACCTCTTTGTTTATTTGGGATAACAGTATTTTTGGTGGACCTGCAACTGACCCTGCAGCTAGGACAGACAAGACAGGGAAGACAGAGCAAGGAGGAGAACAGCAGTACCTGTTGGAGCTGTTTGATGCTGCTATTGCCCATCTTCTCCAGGTGAGCTTTGAAAGCTTGGATGGTGGCTGCACCGTCAGAGAACCGGCGAACAGGGGAGAAGCGCTCCGTGGGGAGGTGCAGCGTGTTGGAGTCCTTGTAAACAGTACTGAAGGACAAGAAAAACAAATTAGGGAGAACACTTTAACACTGCTGCAGTGTCTTGGTTTGGTTTCACTAATAAAATGGTCCATGGCTACTGTCCTTGAAGGTGCTAGAAATGTTTACTTTCTTGACACACCAGATCACAAGCCAGGCTACTGAAGCTAATCAAGAAAAGCTAATTTTCAATGCCATTTACGCACATAAAACTTAACGGGTGTGCCAAAACTGACCCAGTTTCGTGGGTACTTCTGCGCACTAAGAGGCATTCCAGGAGGCAGAGTTGGGGTGGAGTCGGCACTTATGCGCCTAGGATTTTATTATAAAAAAAAACAAACTGTGTGTAGAAATTCTGTCCTCTGTAGAAGAGGTGCAACTTTACACGAGTGAATGTGGGTGCGTGTACCCGGCCAATTACCTGAGTGTTTTCAAAGCAAACTCAGGCACCTTTGAAAATACTCAGGGAATTCTATTTGTGCACTTTACCACTGTGTGGGCTTTTTGAAATTTATCCTCCCCAAGGGCAATAACAAAAGCCATTCTGCTGTTTACTCATGGAAACGTGTGTCCCTTTCCCATGAGGCTTTGCAGCTGGGATGGAATTAGGTCAGGGGAGACAACTGCACACAAAATTTTAGATATTCTTCTTCCTAAACAAAAGATTCCTGCACAAACTTGGGGTAAAAACACTCACAGGATGTGCCAGATGATTTATCCCTTTATGCTAATAAACTCAAGTGAACAGTCACATAAAGCTTCTTGTTACTCTCCTTCCTTCCTAATCTTATGTGAAGAGGAAGACTAAGAGTAACCAACCACAATGCAGCTCTGGCTCCTGCTGCTTTCTGATTGGTCATTGCTTCCATTTACAGGGCAGCCACACCAGATGGTTTCAAATAAGAATAAATGCAAAATAAATTTTACCTAATCTCTAAGTTACCAGGAAAGCCCACTTGACTGGTTCGTAATGCAAAACCTGACCTTAACAGGTACAATCAGTTCATGAGGACCTGCACATTCTATAACTAGTAGCAGTGAAATTCATGGTGCGGGTTTCTGCTCCTGTACATGTTCCAGCAGCATCTCTCTACCATTAGCACCCTGTGGCACTTTGGTAAGGCTGATAATAAACTAGTTACTTTTTAACTAAATAAAGAAAACCTCATTTTGTTTACGAGAAATTTATACATGAGAAAATGTATCTCTCGTTCAAGCCAGAGATAGGAACCCTTCTGCATTACAGTTCCATAAATCACACCCATATACCATTATCAAGCTGTAGGTTAGACACCTCTACCAGAGAGAAAGAATATTGGGAGACAACAGGTGGCATAGTAACTTAAGAGCATATATTACAGTAAAGCTTTTCTTCTCTGTCTCCATCTGCTGGTAGGGGAGAAAAACCCATTCATCTGGACTGGTCTGGGGAGCAATAAGGAATAACTGTTCTTCTGGGTTGCCAAGAGAACTGGCCAAAAGTGCCAACTGGGGCATCCATATCATTGATTCACCAGTACTTCTAACAGCTGTCTTTTGCTAGTGTCTGACCAGTGATTCTGACCTGAATTATGGTAAAAGAAAACTCAATTCAACAGGTCCCGCCTCATGGACAGCTCAGCAACACTGCTGACACCAAGAGGAAGGGGCAGAGAAGAATGTGAATATGCAAACCAAAGGGGGTCAGTAATGTAATAGATGACAGCAGACAAAGACCAATTGGCCCATCCATTCTGCCCAATTTTTCTGTCCACACTGCTAAGAATACATCCCAGTTGCCAGTTTAGAATCTCTTTGATCCAGGACAATTTTTTCTCATCTTCTCCTTTTGTTTAATCATCTTGCACAGATGAGCATACATGATACCCACTTAGTTTTCTTCATCACCTTACTTTTCCCTTCCCTAACCAAAGTCTCCAAATATCGAAGATAAATTCAATCATTTTTTATACTCCCATTTGCAAAGAGTCCCTCAGGTGCTGAGTATGGTAAATCTATTGTGTAAGAGTGTCATCACATGCACATGAGGTGGTAAAAGGAAAAATTGGTTCTTACCTGCTAATTTTCCTTCCTTGAGTCCTAACCCAACCAGTCCATACAGATTGTTTTTACTCCCCTACCAGCAGGGAATAAAAGCTTCACTGAACCCTTGGTACTTAAGGAACTGTGTCACCTATAGTCTTCTCAGTAACCCTGTAACAAAGCTAAACCAACTCCCCCATAATGAGCAGGAATGGATCAAACCTTAGTGAAATCAGGAATCCAAGACTGACACCCCTTCATTGAGGAGTTGCTGAATGCTAAACCCGAAACAGATATGCATAGAAAGAGCAGTCTTCAGCAAAGTAATGAATGGGATTCTGGACTGGCCTGGTTAGGACTAAAGGAAAGAAAATTAGCAGGTAAGAACCAATTTTTCCTTCCTTATTGTCCACCAGACCAGTTCATACGGGTAGGATGTACTCAAGCCACCCTAAACTGGGACGGGACCTGCAAGACCTGTTTGTAAAATGCCTACCCCAAAACTCTAAGCACCTGGGGTTCGGACATCAAATCTGTAATGCTGGAAAAAGTGTTTAGTGAAGACCAAGAGGCCGCTCTATAAATACCCTGAGGTAGCACCAACGATACTCAGCCCACAGTGCTGCCCGAGTCCTAATGGAATGTGCCTTTAGGATATATGCTGACGCAATCACTTCCTTAATTCATCTAATGATCAAGGCCTTAGATTCCTTTTCTATTTTGTTGTGGCCAGCAAATTAAACACAAAGGCGGTCTTGATCCCCTAAAACTGTTCATAATCTTGAGATATCTCAAAAGAATCCTGAGGACATCCAGAAGATGCAGCTCCTGGGACTGTGCAGCAGCCTCTGAATGTGTCCTCCTAAATGCTGGCAACTCCACAGACTAATCCAGGTGAAAGGAAGATAACACCTTGGCAAAAAAGAGGGAACTGTCCAGAAAGACACCCCAACCTTTGAAAATTAAAGGAAGGATCCCTGAAGCTCAGAAATGTGTCTTGCTGAACATATAGCCACCAAAAATACTGCCTTCAGGGTAAGTTCTTTTAAATATGCTCTTTTTATAGGTTCAAAAGAAGGCTTGCTCAAGGCCTTCAGGACCAAGTTCAAGCTCCAGGATGGGACCAATCTCTGAACTAGAGGTTTCAAATGCTTCACTGTCTTCAAGAACCTAATCACATCTGGTTGCAAGGCTAGCAAAGACTTTTGAATCTTACTCCTATAAACGGACAACATCACTACCTGCACCCTCAGAGAATTCAGAACTAAACCCGCCTGAAAAAAAGGCAAGATCGCCGAAATGGAAGCAAGAAATGGAGACAAGCCTGACTTGAACACCTTCCAGAATCAAACATTTGCCAAGGAAGTAGAAGCCTTTCTGGTCTGAAGCAACATCAAAATCACTTCCTTAGAATAGCCCTTAATCTTCAATCACCTCCTCTAAAGAACCAAGCCAGGGGACAAAAGCGATGAACCTGATCTAACAGTATCAGACCCTAACACAGAAGACTGGAAATGTGACTCACATAACAGTCCCTCTGAAACTGATCAAGTCTGCAAACCATGGCCTCCCTGGGCACTCCAGTGTTACCAGAATCACCAGACCTTGATGTCTGTTGATGAGTCTCACCACTCAACTTATCAATGGCCATGGGGGTGGGGAAACATGTAAAAGGAGGAGGAACCCTAAGACAATGGCTGCCACAAAGCATGCAAACCTTCGGATCCCACTTCTCTCCTGTGACTAATGAATCTCATCACTTGGCATTCAGACCCGATGCCATCAAATCCACGAGGGGGGTTCCCCACCGGGTCCTGATGAGATTGAATGCTTCCACTGCAAGCTCCCACTCTAGTGTGTTCCTACACAAGAAACCCACCTGTACGTACTCCACCCCGCAATGTGAGAAGCCAAAAACAACCTTAAGTGTCATTCTGCCCAATGGAATAACTTGGCCATCTCTTGTGAGACTGCCAAACTCTTGGTTCCCTCTGCCTGTTTATATGTGCCAATGCCATATTATCTGACAGTATCCTCACCACCCGATCGCTGATTAGAGGCAGAAAACACGTAAAGGTCCTCCAGATCACCCTCATTTCCAAGCGATTGATGGATCAGTGGGCCTCCAACCAAGACTTCAGACTTTGCGCTGTCCACCCCTGACAAACAGCCCCCCAGCCAACCAAACTAGAATCCATGATCACCATTACCCAATCTGGAATTTCTAATCCACACCCCTGAAAAAACATCTGAGTGAAAGCCACCAAAAAAGACTCAATCTGGCTTCCCTTGGGAGGAGTAACCTGACATCATAATCCTTTGACTGAGGATCCCAATGTGATAGAAGATTCTTCTGCAGCGGTCTCATATGAGTTGCTGACCAAGGAACCAGATCTATTGTGGATGCCATGGATCTCAGAATCCGCAAATAATCCAGGCCCTGGACATTAGGTATGTGCATTTGTTGCATCCTTTTTGGTGGGTATGCACATACCCCTCTGACTTTCTAGTACATGTGGAAAAAAGATATATGCAAGTACCTGTTTTTCCATGCATACTAGAAAGTAAGCAAGATATGTGTGTACCCGCCAAAATGGATGTGAAGCCTGCATATTCCTACTGGACCCTGATAACCACAGTAGCTGTAGAACTTGATTCTGAAGCTTCATACTTTTTTCCTCTGTAAGAAACACCTTTCCTATTCTCATCTTGAACTGGGTGCCCAAATACTCTAGGCTCTTAGAAGGCTTCAGTTTGCTTTTATAAAAATTGACTACTCAACCTAGGCTTTGAAACAGAGAAATAACCGTATGGATGGAACAACTTTCCCCTAAAGGGGTGGTTACCCAACTGGGACATAGACAACACCAGAGCAGCAGTCTGGCCAAAATCATATTTCTCGCCACTGTGCATAGCAAATCACATAGCAATTGGCAATAAATCCAAATTAGCCTGCAGCCATTCTGCCTCCTTTTCCGAAAGCATATCCTCCAAGTCTGCCATCGGAATCTGCTGCACCCAGTGCAAACACACTTGTGCCTTAACACTACTACTCCAAAAGCCAAGAAGGAAAGCTCAAAAAACTTCTTGAGATGGATTTCCACCTTTTGATCCTGAGTTTCTTTAAGGGCTTCACATCTTTCAAATGGAATGGTGGTCTTCTTTGTGATCAGAGATACCAAGGCATCTGTTCTTGGCACCTTCAATAACTCCAAATCTTCTTCTGGAAGGGGAAAGAGCTTTGCCATGTCCCTGCCAACCTTTAGACCAACTTCTGGCATGTCTCATTCCTTTTACACCAGGAGTGTTCCACTCAACTTGTTCCATCTTCTTTTGCTTAATACCCAGCTCCGCCCCAGCTTGGGTAATCATGGCCGGCAACTCGTCCCTTTTAAAAAGAAACCACCTCTGGATCATCCTCTTCTACAACAGGAAGCTCACTCTTCTCCAGATGATCCTTTTCCTCCTGAAATTCCTCAGGGGGCTCCCTCCAGCAAGTCCCATTCCGAGGACTCCGAATGCAAATACCATTCCGGATCCATCTGAACCGCTCTCTTCTTGGGACAAGATGGAATCACTGAACCTCCAGGTAGAGACTCTTCTTACTAGGCCCCTTTCCTTTCTTAACTAAAAAGTCTTTGTACATTAAAAGCACAAATTTGAGTGTAAATGGTTCCTTGCTCTTCTTCTCCTTATCTTGCTCACCAGAAATTCTTCCAACTCAAAATGCTGCCTAGATGTGTCCCCTGCCACAAGAGACAACTCCAGAGAATCTGTACAGGCTTCTTCTGAAGATCCCTGCAGCATCGGAAAAATCACTGGCTGTCGCTACAGCCCTACTAGCTTTCCCGCTCGAGTCTGCCTCAAGAGCTATCTGATGCTTCTTAGCCCCAGCTCTCCTAATGTCCATGGCTGAAAGAGGGTCTCCAGAGGAGCCCTCTTCATCATCAACACAGGCCTGACAAATCCTGAAAGCCAAGACCTTAATGTGGCGGTCTCCACATTCATCTGAAGCAGCCATTTTCCCCACAGCATGTGGCAAAGCAGAGTATTGACCTGCACTGCGGTAAATTTCTCCCTTTCCAATTTTCACAGCGTCCTTCCAGTCCAGTCTTACCGGCAGGACTGCCTGCAAGGTATTAGGTGCCTGTAACCTACCCTAGCCAACTCCACACTCTTTACTCAAGTTGCAGTCTTTTTTTTAAATTATCTTAAAGAGACCCACCCCTAAATATCCAGCTAAATTAAAAGAAAAATGTTTGGTTTACTTCCCTATAGAGAAGACTTCTGATTCCATGCAGGCAGGAAAGGGGGGTCTTGAAAGAGAGGGAGAAGAGGACCAGGAATGAGAGAGCTGAGCCCCAATGGCTATCAGATCCTCATCGTTGATTGGGTGCAAGCTCACTAAGGGCCACCAACTCCGTGCACGACCCAAGGGATGGTACAGGACCTAACACCTTAGGGAGCAGGGGGCACAGTACCTTAAGAACCAAGGATACAATGAAGCTTTTATTTTCCGTCTCCATTTGCTGGTAGATGAGAAAAACTCATTTGTATGGACCGGTCTGGTGGACGATAAGGAAGAGGCAATGTTTTCTATGCACTTCTACTAAGAGCTTGGGTCTCTTCTTGCATGGAAAGGGCTGCTCGCCTCCTGCAGTCTGCATTACTCTTAACAGGGAGTCAGAACTTATGGGTTCAAACTCTACTTTTGCCACTTGACAATGATTCCATGTGAACTTGAACAAGTTATCACTTCTCTGTTACTTATTATTCATCTATAATGTAATTTAATAATACTAATAATTGCTCTAATTATTAATGTGGCTAGACCCAGTGCACGGGAGATGACTTTCCAGTTATCAGCTCTACTTAAAATTGTCTAAAATATTTACTATCAAAAGATCATCAGTGAAACCAGATAATTCATTACTACGAGTGGAAAGCTCTGGCCATTATTTTTGTCCAGAATTCTGTGATGTTCTTTGAAGTTGTAATTGGTACCAGGTGTCCCACACCAGAAGTCCAAATCAATAGTTTTTGTATAATTTACCTCTCACGTTTACACCCTCAGTGTTTCTCAGAAAGGCATTTTATGTCTCCCTTTGTACTGGGGTTATGTGTGGGTTTGGCAGGGTCTTACTCTCTGCTGATCTGCCCATGTGCTGTATTCTGAAGCCCTTACTCACCGGTGTTGGTCAGGCACCAGATGGGGCGTCCACCCCCGTGATCGGACAGACTGTTGTCCTAGCTGCCTCTGCAGGTCTGGGGGGATTTCGGCAGTAGGGTTGGTCATTGCCAGAGTGTGCCGTTTGGACCGATTTGCTAAGTATCTGTAACCAGCAAAAGCTAATTTTAGAAGCAAGAAAACTCCAATAATTGTCACTTATGATCAAAGGCTATTAATGCAAGAAAATATTCCCCCTGTCCTCAGGGCCAGTGCAAGGTATTAGGTGCCCTAGGCAAAACTTCTGCCTTGCGCCCGGCCCCCCTCCCCCCTGCTCCTAGCCCTGACCTCATTCACTGAGACACTGCTCGTGGCCTGCTGAGCGTGTGCTTTTCTCGGCCGCGAGCAGGGTGGGCACTGTCGAGAGCAGGATAAGCTCCGCTTGCAGCCCCACATGGTTGCTCTTCGGCGCCCCCTAATGGTTGGTGCCCTAGGCGACCGCCTAGTTTGCCTAATGGGACGCACTGGCCCTACCTGCCCTCAAGGAGCCTGGGATGTGATCAAGCTTTAACAGTTTAGACCCAGCAATGGCTTTTCTTTCTGCATTTAATCTCTCGCAAAATCTTTCCTAAGTCCTTACATACAGACCGATGCAATATCGAGCGCTCAGTTCAGCACGTCACTAAATGTGAGGTTGGATGTGCTAGATTTACGACCGATGCAATACTAGGATCAGCACATCCAAAATGTGCGTCTAAACCAGCGCATAGCTAAAAGCACTCATCACATGTAAATTCCATGTAGATGAGGCTATTAGCTATTACCCCACGATGCCAAAAATTGCCATGCGGCCAAGGCATCCATTTTTTTTTAAATTTTATTTTTATTAATTTTCAATAACTTACAAAGCATCCACTTTGCAATGAAACATAGTATGACAAATCAGAAATAATAAAGTAACAAAATACAGGATAATAAACTTTCCATGAAATATCTAACTACCCATTAGACCCCTACTAACCGGGGGGGGGTTACATGCAAATTTGGAAACAAAATTATCAAACAGGATGCTACTAAATCTCTGCTTCTTTCATATAATGGACTTCATTAATTACTGCTAACTTGCAGTAAAACCTTTTTAGGCTTGACAAAACTTTTTAACTGCTCAGGCTGAAAGGAAACATAATTGTCTCTATTATACTTTATGACACATTTGCAGGGAAACCTTAAAAAAAAGGACACTCCCACTGCCAATGTTTCCTGGCGTAATGCTAGAAAACGTTTCCTTTTTAGCTGTGTCGACTTTGTTAGATCAGGAAAAATCCTAATTCTTGATCCCATAAACAAAACATTGGTTTTCTTGAAATATGCTCGCATGACATCTCCCAGATCTTTTTCATTAAAGAATATCAGCAATGTAATTCTTTCAACAATTTCATAGCTTGAAGGCTCAAGGAAACCAGTTAAGTTGTCTAAATCATTGGGGGCGACTTGCATTTGTTGGTTATTACGTATGGGCAAAAAATAAACTTTATCCAGGGGTGGAGCCTGCTCTGGTGTAATTTCTAAAATCTCAAGGAAATAACATTTAATAGTAATTCGAGGTATTTCTCCAACAACCCTGGGGAAGTTTAAAACTCTCAAGTTCAAACGCCTAAGTGCATTTTTGATGTTTTCAATCTTTCAATTAATAGCCCCACAGTCCTGAATAATAGTAGAATGCCCGCCCGGGAACTGATGTTCAAGCTTGCCACGCTCAAGGGTTCACTGAAGGAAAACAAAAAAAAAAACCTGCTTTCTGTGATTCCTCGTATTAGTATCATCGCGATATTAGGTAAGAGGAACCACAGAAAGCAGAATCATGCCATGCTCAAGGGCTCAAAAAAAATAAAAATAAAAATTCCTGCTTTCTATGCTTCCTCATAAGGAGAACCACAGGCAGCAGCATCCTGAAGGTTTGGCTCAATTGGAATCCCTGCCGGCAGTAAGTAAAGGAGTGAATAAATTAATATTAAGCTTTGGTCACTTAATATTAATTTATTCACTCCTTCACTTGCTACCGATTGGTCCATTCACTGTCACATGTCAGTGAAAGGACCAATCTCCTTTCAGAAGACTGTCCTGAAAAGGACCAATCAGAAATACCCCTGCCAGGCTGCTGTGGGTGCACAGCCACGTGTTCTGGACGTCCAATGCAGAGCACTAAGGACGTACAAATTACCCACTGTGCGTCCCTTTTAGCATGGCAGCTCATTTGCCTATTGCTTTGAGCACCCAGGAGAGGTGGAGGTGTGTGTGTTCAAAAAACGTGCGCCCAAGTTTGGATGCATGTTTTTTATGCGATGATATTGCATTGGCCTGATAGTGACATTTTATTTATTTATTTATCGAGTTTTATATACCGTTGTTCGGTTTCGCCATCACAACGGTTTACAAAGTATCGATGTTTACTAAAATTGCTAAGGTAATCATGGTTGTTAATCTAGATAGCATAACGTATATAATTTAGATTACAAAGTATGATTTTTTAACATAACGTAGATAGATAGCAAAGTTTGATTTTTTAACATAGATACTAAAAAAAGGTTACAGTGGCTTTTTACTTAAATCGCTTATTTAGGTAACTGTCTGTTGTTGATTTCAGTAATATGAATTGGATGTCGAAACTATTCATCATAAGGTCAGTAGGGGGACAACTTGTTCGAGAGGTCAAAGGGTGTTTTAGTAGGCTTTGGTACACAGCCAGGTTTTTAGTTCTTTTTTGAAAGTTTTTGAGTTTTGCTGTGTCCTAAGTTCGATCGGGAGTTCGTTCCAGAGTTTGGGACTACCCAGGGTTATGGCTCTCTTTTGAGTTGTTGTAAGTTGTTTTGGACGAGCAGGCGGAATTTTTAAAAGACCTTTGTTAGCTGAGTGGAGGTTTCTCTTTGGCGTGTGCAGTTTTATGGATGCACTTAGCCAATTTGTTTGGTTTTCAAATATTGTTTTGTGTAGAATGGATAGTATTTTGTATTCTATCCTGTATTTTATTGGGAGTCAGTATAGTGATATAAGAGTGGGAGTAATGTGGTCATTTATTTTTAGATCCAGTGAGTACTCTGGCAGCTGCATTCTGGAGGATTTGCAGTGGTCTTATGTCAGTGATAGGTAAGTTGAATAGCAGGGAGTTGCAATAGTCCAGGTTGGAGAAGATGAGTAGCTGAAGGACTGATCTGAAGTTGTTGGGGGAAAGGAAAGGTTTTAGATGTCGTAGGGTTAGGAGTTTGTGATATTCATCTTTGATTTTAGAAGAGGTTCTTGAAGGATAGTTCATTGTCTATTATGACTCCTAATTTGCGGGCATGATTGACAGGGGAGATTGCCGCTTTATGGTTCATTAGTTTGAGCGGTGGGCAGTTGGGGTTCTTTCATTAGTTTGAGTGGTGGGCAGTTGGGGTTCTTTCTATCCAGTATTATTATGTGACATAGTAGTATTATTATATGACATAGTAGGTGGCAGCTGAAAACAAATACAATTGGCCCATCCAGTCCACCCAGTAATTCCTGTTCACCCTGCAGTGACATATCCTTGCTGCCATCTGTAGAAGTTTGCTTGCTTGTAGGATACCACTCCTTATCCATGTCAGGTTTTCTTTACTTTCTCCTGGATTCTCTACCCTCCTGGGAGCATACAGAATCCTATACTTACTCCCCCCTTGTTTTATATCCATGCTTTGTAATAATTTACGCCACAACTGAGAGAGGCTGCTGCCCAAACATCTGTCTTCCTAGGCTCCTCCCTGAGCCTTGCTGGATGATACTCTGCCAGTTCCGGCTCACTTGGTTTTTGAAGCGTTGTAGTCTCTTCGTACTAATCTGGCTAACCTATGGCCTGCAGTATCATTCTGTCATGCTTCCTTTATCTGACCTCTCTTTTATGCTGATCACCTCTGTGCTCGAGGGAGTGAAAGGGTGGGGTTATTTGCAATACCGCAACCATTAATAAATGCCATGGCCAGAAGGGCTTCTGCTCGATGCTATGTACCACAGTGCATAAATTGTCTCACTTTCGTGCAAAGCCTCCAAGGCACAAATATTTTACTTTTCACATTTTCCTTGTAAAGGTGCAGTGGGTATGCACTACAAAATACTGCAGCTTGGATTATACATGCCTGGCATCCATGAGAAGGCAGTTCTCCTTTACAAGAGCCTAAGGAATCAGCAATTCTCCCTGGTAGATTTCCCTTTGTGAAGGCCAGGCCTCTGACAATCTTGATACACAAATTGTTTTAAGCTGCAGTGCACAGTTCTGAAAATGCTCCAACGGAAATGGTAAATACAGTATTTGCCTCAAGTCCTGGTACTTATTATTCTGTTTGTACTGGTGGCTAACAGAGTAAAAAAACAAAAAACAGCAAGACAGATTCTCTCAGGCAGGAAAACACTAAACAGGAGCCACCAAGACGGTTCTGCGTAGACCCTAATGAATATTGAAGACCAAACATAAAAACACTTCCATTTTACAATGTAAAAAAAACCCCAAAACGCACCACTAGGAAAACATTTCCATCTTGTATTTCTCCCTCAGCCCTCTGCTTGCTCTGCTGTGATCTAGAAAACTGCTCTCCATTTATGCATGCAGTGAATACAGCACTGGGCAGCAGTAAGGCAAGCTCTCCTCAAACTTCTGGTTATGATGGCACTGTCTGTCCTTCCCTGTACGGACAACTTTCAGACCTTCCAGGGTTTTCTCATTTTTCTTCCACATATAGACCAAGAGCTCCATCTATGGTGGTTCCACCAAACACAGACTAGGAATCAGCTAGACCCAGGCACACTTTTAACTGAGCACATAGCGAAGGGTCTTCCAGGAACAGACTGGTCCCGTCACCCTGGTCTGGAGTTGGGATTTGAGTAGGAGGTTACGAGTTACAGATTTCTTTACTTTACTATCTGGATCATACAATTAAATTCGGAATCCCATCTTGAACAATGTAAACCTCAGATCAGAGCCCCTCTGTTTATCCAAGTTCAGTCCATGTCCTATCCAGAAGCAGAGTGTCTTCCACAGCCTTTATGGTTAGATAACTGCCTGTACTGAAAATGATGTGCTCTGAGTCAAAAGTCATGACATTAATCTGCTAAAGCCCGCTCATGAGGGCACTATTGCTATTAGAAAATAGTAAATGAAAACAAAGTACTGTTTCTTTTTATCAATTCTGGTATCATTTATACAATTTAAGAATATTTTGCCAAGACACAATATTTGATATGGAAATATGTTGAAGCTATTGAACTGAAACAAATAGAGGTCAATATTTCAAAGAGGTGTTTGTCCAGATAACTTGAGTTACTCAGAAAAACAGATTTAACGATCCTCTCCCTCTGACCAGCTAAATTTTATCCAGCTAAACTTTAGCTGCATAAATCGCTACCATTTTGGGATGGGATGGGGGGGGGGGGGGAGTTATCCAGATAAGTCTGGTCATGCCTGAGAGCAGTCCAACATTATCGGGTATATGTACACTTAATTGGCTATATTCAACAGAGAGCCAGATACGTTTAAAAAAATTAAAAAAAAAACTGCCAAGCAGCAGAGTCTATTCCCCATACTCCCTTCTTTCTGCCCAAAAATTCAAAATAATTTAAAAAATATAGGGGCACAGCACCAAATTCCTCCATACCCCCCTAAAATTACATTTAAAAAAATGAGAGGCTATAAGGTCCCAAGGGCCTTTCCTCACCTTGATATAAAAATTATAGGCCTAGCTCTGGGGCCCATCCTGAAACTCCCAAAGGCCACCAGAGTGCAGTAAATTCTTACCACTCCTGGCAGCATCCAGCATTGTTATGAGAGTAACATGGATGCTACGGAAGCAGGAAGCATCTCCTGTGCACCTGGAGGCCTTGGAGGTTTCGGGAGGGCTCCAGGTGGGGTCTGGATACAGGGGTGGGGAAGGAGTTCTCAGGGTACTATGACCCACAATTCTTTTAATTTTATTTTTGGGGGTGCTTTGGGAGGGGGAATGGGGCACTGTGTGACATTTTTAAAAAATATTTTGCGGGTGGGGAGGGATCAGCCCTGTTGGCCTGGAAGATTTTTTTTTTGTTTTTTTGCACTTAACTGGCTCTATGTTGAATACAGCAGATTAACTTTAAAGTTATCTGAGTAAATCTACCTGGATATCTTTAACCAAGTATATTCAGAGGGACAGCTAAAGTTGCCCGGATAATTTTAGTCAAGTATATTCAATGGGCGACTTGTCCTGCTGAATATTCGGCTAAAATTATCTGGATAACTTTACCCAAATAAGGGGGACATTTATCAAAATGCACTAAGGCATTTTCGCATGTGAAAAGCCCCGTTAACACATGCGATAACGTCTTTAACGCATGCGATAGCACCATATCGTATGGTGTGATGCAAATTTGAAAAAGAGGAGGAGTTAGGGGCGGGGAGAGGGCTGGGTTTGCCAGTCTGCGAAGTGCTATCGCACAGACAACGCCGATTTTAACTACACCTTTTTCAGTAGCGTTAAGCCGTGCGATAGCTTGCGTTACGGGGTGGTAAGGTTTTAGTGCATTTCGCGATGTCTCCTGAAAGGCCTGTTTTAGTAGATTTGAAGCTCCCGAAGCACAGAGAGAGAGAGCGCCATAATGTCCTCTCCCTAGATAGGTATTTGTATCCCTAAGGGTGGCCCACCTAGTACCTCGAGGTGAGGTTTAGGTATTAGTGTAGGGGGGTTAGGGGTCACTTTGACATTCAACTTGAGATGTACGAACAGAACAGTGGTCTCTTGTGAAGATTTGATGACCTACGGAGAGAGGAAACTCACCCAAAGATGAGATTTGGGCAATGTTCTCTCCACCTAGCTTGATGTTACCCAGGTAGAGAGTCCATCAAGCTAGGTTGAGAGAACCTTGCACAAATATCTTGGAGTGAGTTTCCTCTCTCCGAAGGTCATCAAATCTTCACAAGAGACCACTTTTCTGTTCATACATCTCACGTTGAATGTCAAAGTGGCCCCTAACCCACTACACTAATACGTAAACCTCACCTCGAGTTACTAGGTGGGCCACCCATAGGGCTACACATACCTATCTAGGGTGAGGACATTATGGCTATTCAGTCTCTCTCTCTCCTCCCCCCCCCCCCCCCAAGGATCATTAACAATGGTCCCCCAGTGGTTGAATGCAGGAAATACAACAGGTATGGCACTTATCGCAAAGTCTGAAAATGTTATCGCAATTTGCGCTTAGCTCTTCGCATAGGTAATTAGCGCAAATTGCGATAAACTGTATATTAGCATAAAACATGCCCCTTTTACTATCGCATTTTGATAAATCCAGGCCTAAGTTTGCCACTTGTCAGCTTACTGATTAGTGACCTCATAGAAAAGAAAATGTATAAAAGACAGTGATAGTACAAATCATCATATTCCAATCCAAGACAGAACCAAAATACACACAAAATAATTCACTTAAACAAATGGTGCAGCCACAGCTAAGACACTGAACATCAAGCAACATTACCATTGAACATCACCATCCAAGGCCATATGGCCTAATCCTCACTCTAAATACCTCTTTAGGACCGCTGAGGATCTAAGTGCTCTTGAATGACCAGTCGCAGAAAGAGAATGCCGGACCCAACGGACCACTGCTCTGACCCAGCATGACACTTCTATCCCCTCCATCTGCCCCACACGTCTTCAAAACTTTCTCCAACTGCTTAGAACTGAAAACAAACTACACACATTCTTTGATATTTAATATGTTTAGCTACAAATTTAAAGAAAAAAAGTCAGCTCCACTGCTGCATTTCCAAAAAGGCCTTCTGTTTATTCTCAGTGGGAAGGGAAAACTCTGGCCTTCTGGTTATAAAAAGATGATATTCAGAACGAAGGATCCTGGTGGGTTCTAGGATGAACGTCACTTGGGGAATTGCTCTTGCTATTCTCTTCCCTTGGGAAGTCTCCAGGGCTTCTGAAAGTCCAGTTTGTTTGTAGCGATCAGGATATCTTGGACTCCTTTCTCACTTGCCCACTGCTTTAAAAGGGCGAGCGATACACCCTAGAAGAGGTTATATTGCTTCTGGAAGACATTTTTAAATTTTGTTGCATATTTTTTAAACATTTATTTAAGGGTTTTTATTTAAGGGTTTTTATATACCGAGGCATGTCTGCAAAACATCACCTCGGTTCACAATGTAACATAACTTAGCAACAAGCTTTACAATATTAACATTTTTTTTAACAGGGAAAGGGTTAACAAGGGTAGGAGTAGATAATACGAGGATTATATACATATGTACATGTTAGTTTTAACAAGTGAGTTCATCAACGCAGTTAGAGTAATTAGCAGGGGAAAGTAATATAGGGGGGTGGAAGGGGGGAGTGTACCCACAGAGGGTGGGGGGTACACTGAGTAAATAGAAAGGGCGAGAGTCAGACGGGTGGTCATGTCGCATCTTTGGGGGGAGTCAATTCGTTAGTCAGGGTACACTAGTTTGAACAGCCATGTTTTAAGATTGTGTTTGAATTTTTTGTGGCAAGGTTCCAGGCGTAGTTGGGAAGGCATTTTATTCCAGTGGGCAGTTCCTGCGATGATGAATGATCGCTCTCTAAAGGTGGTATGCTTCATGAGCTTGGGAGAGGGAGTCTGGAAGACTCTAGTGGAGCAAAAAAAAATGAGAATCTAGGAAAATTCACAAGCCTTACATTTTTCTTCCTAATTTCTTCCTAATTTCACAAGCCTTACATTTTTCTTCCTAATTTCATTTCCGAGTTTCTCAAATATGTTTCATAGGGTCATATTTTTTCTTAATGAGTGCACGATCTGCAGCTTGCAGGACAGAGATTTTCCTCTCAGACCTCTACAATCAAACTTAGCGATCTTCAAAAGAATATCCCAGCTTTCCAATTTGTGATGGATTACACAACTAGACATAGAGGTCTTAATGAAGGCAAGAACTTCCCAGATTTCCTGTAATGAGAACTTTGGGTACTTGGGACAACACAGCCAAAACAAATGTTACTGGTGAAGAAGCAGCACAGGCTCCACCAAACCCCACACCTCCGAGGCCTACCTCCTTCACAGCCACTCTGGACATCTCTGCTGGTGATGTTACCACACTGACACCAAGTCCTGGGACTGTCCCTCTGCTCTCTGGGCACTCCAGCACATGAGGCCAGAGAGTTTACAGACACAAACTCACCAGAAGGCATGGGAAATCGTCCTTTGGAGCTTAACAAGCCTCTAACCTGCTGGTCAAATGTCTACAGAGCCAAAAATTGTCAAAGATGTTTCAACTGTTTAAGATCTTGTTTTTAATCTTTTTTTTTTAATTTGATACAACAGTGGCACAACAGGCGAGAGACTTGGTTATCTGCTACCATCAACACAGCACATGCCATGGACTGGAGACCTACAATGATATTAGCCATAAGTTAATTACAATTATTTTGGGATAACATAGGTCATGACATGCATAGGTTTCTGATTAGCTTCTTTTCAAGTTTTTCCCTTGCAACTCAAAATCTGAGGGAATTTATGCCACCGTACTGGAAAGCTCTGAGAGGTTTTGATATGTCATGTGACATGCAGTGTGTAAATAAATACTCAGTGAGGAAGAATGGGGTGAAGAATGGGAGTTTTAGCCATTTCAAATGAGGAATATCCATTTTCTCTTTAAAATCAGAGGCAGCAGCTAAACTACTGTGCACCATTTTATTTTATTGGATTGTTGTTTTTTATTTGGGTACAATACAGATAGCAAAATACCTTACTGCCCTGACCAATGCTGAGCTGATAAATGCAAAACATGAAAACTTAAAATGTTTTTAATCTGCTCTTGAAGTGCGTTGGAGTAATCTAAAGAATGAGGCTGAGGTGGCACCAGGGACTGCCAAAGCTTTGGAAATGAGACGCACTGCAGCGCTAAACTGTAGTAGGCTACAGTCACCAGTGGGCCACAAGCCTTAGCCACCCATCTTGTTATCAGGACAGCACATCAGCTGTCAAGCTCGGAGAAGAAAGAAGCCGTCTGCAGGCTGGTGTGCCACGAGAGATGTCTGTGTGGGTGGCTCTCGATCACCCTGCGGTTACTCAGAGTGCAGAATTTTAAGCAGCTGAGATTCTGTTTGTCTTGTTTTTGAATTTGCTTATGCATGCCATGAATAATTGTTGGCTCCTGAGCGCCCACGATGCCCAAGAAATAAAAAAAAAAATAAGAATAAATGGGAAAAGATCAAAGCAATACTGTATGAAGAAATGTGAAGAATGATCTGTTCTTTCCATGTTCTGGAGTCAGAATTGCACGACTGATGGGTAATGTGGGTGGGGAAAGTTGCATTACTCAGATTCTCACCGTGCACCAATCAAAATGGTTAAAAACCAACCTGATTTCACTGCTGTGTTGTAAGCCGCCCTGGGTCTTTCCAGGAGGAGAGCAGCATATAAAACTAAAATGTAATGTGATATAATAATCACAAATACTGTGTTTGTGTGGGGAAGGAATGGGGGCGTGGGGGAGAGGTATAACTGTTGCTGGAAATAAAACTGCTGTTCGAGAAATTACAGAAAATGGCTTTATTTTGTCCCTTCACTGCCAGAAAGTGTAAAGATTCATAAAACACATACACAAGCACCCCCCAGCCTCCTGCTCCCACACCCTACTGTAAATGTCTAATCAGTAAATGCTGAAAGAAAGCTGCTCGAGGTAAGAGATCCAGTTTAGAGCTAAAAGGTTCCAAATCAGCTGGGACTGTACCACTACTCAACTTATGGGGAGGGGAGGGCAGGAGGTAACATTCAAAACAAGTCTGCTCGTAAGGCAATAAAGAGGTCAAAATTCAAACGCAGGCTATCCAGATAAACTGGATATTCAGCGGCACAGCCAAGCCGCTGAATTTACCCAGTTAAAACCAAGCTACCCAGATTAAGTTTATTTAAATCACTTTAGGACTGGTCTGCAGCACAATCAGACTTACCTGGATAACACTGAACAGTGGTGCTATCCAGATAAGTTAGCCTCTCCCCAGAAAGCCTCTGATTTATCCAGATGAAATGTATCTGGATAGATCAATAGCGATCGCTGTAGTGGGATTTTGAAATCACTCGGTTTGTCCGACTAAATGCCAAACTTAGCCAGACAAACCATTTAAAAATAGTTTTCCCAGATATTTATTTTTCTGTACTAAATGTTTCACAAAGATATTGTGTAAGTAAAAGAAACATACTGCGGGGTAGTGCTGTGCATCCTGAGAATCACCAGAGTTGTACTACAGGGTGCATCCTCAGAAGTCACAAAGGTCAGAGGAATGAGACAGCAAAGTAAAGGTCAGCTCTTCTAGTCCAGACCCAAATGGTGAAGCTCTAAAATTCAACAATAGGAAATCTTGGGAGCCTTATACATACCTATCATCAAGCTCTGAGATTCCTTAATGTATGTTACTCTGGAATACAGTCAGCCAAAAATGGTCCTTTTCAAGAAGAACCGTGCATCTGTATGAGGCTCTGTACACGGCATTCTAAGGCATAGAATATGCTCAGGAAGTACATTTGACAGATTGGATGGGCCTTACCGTCCTTATCTATGTTTCTATTCCATGACTCCGGGTATTTGATCAGATGTAGTGGGGAGGCACAGCCTCCTGGGCAGAACACATAGAGGGTATTTTTCAGCCATTGGCTGGCTTGCAAAGTTAGCTGATCCGGCTAACTCTGGTGGGATTTCAGTGATGCAGCCACACCACTGAATATACCTGACTATCTGAAAGTTAACTGGATAACTTTATCTTGCTAACTTTAGGATTACTCTATGGCATGACCATAGTTATCCGGATACATTATCCAGCTAACTCTGAATGTTGGAGTTAGCCGATAACTTAACTCTGCCTCGGAACGCCCCTTCATTATCCAGCTAAACTTTAGCCAGACACATGGCAGAAGTCTGCAAACGTTGGCATTTGATTGAATAACTCACAAGTTATCTGGCTAAATGCCACTGAATAACCTCAACGAGGGCCTTAGCAAATGCCAAATAAAGTATTACCTTTGCACGGCTTCCTGATCAGGCTCCCCATCCGAGCTCTCCTCATCCACAGGAGTAACAGCTGGCACTGCCTACAGCATGAGAAGGGAAAAACCAGACTTAAATGGCTGTTAAGAGTTGGGTTTATCTTTTATGGTGAGAGGGCTGCTGGAGGGCTCCTGACAACCTCCTCACCACTCACAGAAAGGGTGCCAAACCCTTACAGCTAATAGCAGACCCCGCATTTTCCAGTTTCCTCCTGCTACTTTGGACTTCCAGTTCAACTGGAACTAAGACTGGGATCTGGCACCAGAAGCTTTCCCTTATAATTAGCAGGGACTCTCATCTGCTTTGTATATCTCCTCCCAGCTTACTTTTAACCCAGTCATTGCAGCAACATTCCTCAGCCAGGAGTCGTGCTCCAGGGCTCCTTCCAGGCCCAAAATTCAGACACCACTGCACAATGACTGAATCCTTCACCCCCCCAGGCTGTGAGAAAGCTGCCCTTTGCAGCATCCCTAGGCTCAGCTGAGCCAGGAACCAAATCCATGTCCCTCCACATGACAATGTGTAGCACTGCCAGCGAGCCAGCGGGCTAGCCCTCAAGTAAGAAACCTTAAGAAACTTAAAATAGGAGATTTTCAGCAGATATGGCTATATAGCTTGCTTGTTAATAGCTAGCAGAACCGCTATTAACACTTTTCATTCGTTTTGCATTCAGAATATTCTAAAACAGCATTCTGTTATTGCTGCAAGGTGCGACACATCAGCTGTTCTCTGTGCGCATATGCAGTTTTTCTAGACTCATCTTGAGTATTACAAGGGTCTGGAAGATGCTGTGCTGCACTGGGCTATACAGTTTAATGCCAAGTGTTAGCAAAAGTTCTAACCTCACCATCAGCGCTCACAAGCCATCCACCTTTCTACTCACTGGTGTCATGGTTACAAGTGGAGAGGGCCCCCGAGGACGCTTCAGCAGCTGTTGTGTGTGTAACTGAATGTTGGCACCACCATCTGATGCCCGCCGGCCTAGTGGACCCATGCCATTCAGAAGTTGCAAGGTTGGTGGCTGGAGTAAGGACTGCTCCTGCATGCATGGAGAGAGGGTGTTACAAACAAGATTCCAGAACAGAGAAGCCAAGAGATTAAAAATAATTGTAAATATTCTTGCATGAATTACTACTAGTACTGCAAACTCAGACTAATGAAGAGGGACTGGTGAGATCCTCTGACAGGGAAAATATCAACTAGGAAATTTGTAGATTTCTCCGCCCCCACCACCACATACACACAAGAATGTGAAAGCAGTAGTAAAGTAGAGATTGTTGATGTTACCATTTCCCACCTTAACTCTAAATACTGCCATAAGTGCTCCTGCTGTGTCCAATTAAAATCCAATTGTTGACAAAGGAAGGAACACAGCAGGAGCTACTGGGTTACAATGAGCCAGAGAGCTGAATCTACCATTCTGCTCCTCTTGCTCATCTATCACTCTGGCATGCCCAGAACACTACTGCTCAGTGTCTCATATAAATATCCTGCATGCTTATGTCAGGCATTTAAAGCTAGCTAAGTCAGAGGAACTGACACTGCAGGGCTAAGAGGTTTCTTCTGAAAGGAGTTTCATTTTACTCTCTGACAAAGTGATTTTAAATGATGCAGTATTGTCTTGCTTCTTAACATAACTCCTTTTTTATTTTGTGTTATTTTATAGTCATTATATTTGCTCTAATTTAATGTATGACAAAGCTGTAATGCTTTGAATGTAAGTTCTACTGTGGATGCGGTTTTGATGTACACCACTTTGATTTACCTTTGGAAAAGGAGATACCGAAACTGTTAAATTAAACTAAACTGAGGGAGCTGAAGGACGGCATTCCAGAGAACCCCGACAGAGGCCCGGTACATTCTTTGCAGCTCACCTGGACCTGGGCTTTGTAACCTTTCGGAGGTAAGCCGCAACTTGGCTACTCCTGGGGTCTGACTGGGAGGAATGGCTACAGCAAGGGGGTACCTTGTACTCCAGCTGCCCACTGGGAGGCAGGTTCTGCATGGGTAGCAGGTTGTGGATGATGTTCATGTTGGGAGCCACTTGCAAGAACGCAGTCTGTGGGGTCACTCGAGGGAAGCCAGGCAGTAGTTTCTGCAGGTCCTCTGCAACCTCCGTGCTGTACGGGCAAAAGATCCACCATTTGCAAAGCTCTCTCCCATGCTCGGCGAACTAGAGAGGCACTGTGCACAGCTCAAATCCCAGAATGAGTTTTCCCTTTTTATAGCAAGTGCTAGATTTATTGTAACACTGGAGGGCAATTTTCAAAACTGTCTGGATAGGTGCAAAATCTGCAAACACCAACGAATTTTACACCAGTTCTCAAAGGGAAAGTAAATGCGTATGTGCCCTTTGAAAACTGCGCACAGAAAAAGTACCTGCCTTTTTCTACAGATACCTTTTTTTCAGCCAAAACAATGAGCAGAGTTTTGAAAAGGCAAAACTAAGTGCATTGTATGATTCCCTACCATAACCCCAGCCCAAAAACACCTCCATGAAAATGCAGGTAAAAGTGCCCACACTGGGAATAATATGCAGACTTTTCAGGCTGAGCAATCTTCAAAAAGCCCTTTCAATCTGGTCACTTACGGCTACTTAAGAACGGAACAAGAGTCAGTTTCTGCCCTTTAAATTGAACACGACTTGTCACTTGAACGTCTTAACCTGTTCCAGCATCTGCCTCTTGTCTGATTCAGCTTGCTTTCCCTCTGGTGAATGTTTTCATTGCCTCTGGCCTCCGTTATTGCACAGTGGCCACGGTTTTATCTCCATCCTCAGCATCACTGACGGCTTTATTTTTCATGCTCCATGTCACTGCCCCTCAGTGGCTATTTATTCATCTTCATAATCAATGCAAAACTTGCCTCCTGCATAGTTCCACTCCCACCCATTCCCTCTTTACGTACTCACTATTCTTACATAAAAACATAGAAATGACAGCAGAACAGGACCAAATGGTCCATCCAGTCTGCCCAGCAAGCTTATGGTAGCACCAGCCGCACCATACAGGTCTCCCCCATAAAGGTATCATCAGGGGGGAGGCAACTGCCGTGCCGTACAAGTTACCCTCATTCTTAGCTTCCCAAACGGTTAAAGTCAGGGCCCCTGTTGGTTGCTGTCCGAGTCCAATTCCCCATTATATCTCTTGCCGTTGAAGCAGAGAGCAATGTTGGAGTTACTTATTATACTCTGTTTTGCTGCTCAGCACCTTCTAAGTGTTTCACTGACTTTTGCCTGGTCTCACCTGAGAGCTTTTCATATGTTCTACAAAATAATCTGCTTTATTGCATATATGTTACACTCTTGTTTTAAATCTGCCCAACATCCTCCCTTCACTGTCTTCCCTGCCATAAACAAAGTCTTTTTCTCTTAATTTTCCTTTCCTTAATCCTTCCCTTCCCTTATCTTTTAGGGTTCATGGTGTGGCCTGAATTAACTGGGCAGAATGCATGGGCCAACTGGTCTTTTTCTGCCGTTCTTCTATGCTGGGAGCCACAATCATACTGCCTGGGGAGGCTGCAGGTGTACTCACGGGCCTGAAGGAGATTTTCAAAGGGATGTGCCTCATGGAGTTTCCCTTTGAAAATGTGGGGCCAGCTTGCAAAAAAAAAAAAAAAAGCCTTTTACTTTGCCTGCCAGTTCCAGGCCTCTCCCCCACCCCCCACTGCAAAGAGGCAGGACAATTTTCCACCACTAATTTTAGCCAGGGAACTGCTCAGTTACCTGGATGGACTCTTGAAAATTGCCCCCTATGGGGGTAAATCTTCTAATTGCCCACAATGGTGCAAAGTCTGAGTGTTCGTATTACGCACAGACTTTGCCCCTTTTGTTCAAGTGACAATGATCGCAGGAAAACCACCTGCCATGCATTCACACCTTATAATGCACACAGCTAATTTTCCCCCAAGAAACAAAATGCTCATGCTTTTGAAAATTCAAAAAAGGATGGACGTAAACGCAAACTTTTCTCCAACCTTGCCCCAGGAGAGCTTCTTCTTGGTAAGAAGGAACTTCCACATCTAGTGGCCCTACAATTGTAAGTTTGCCCACACACAGAAAGGGCAATTTTAAAGGAGATAGCTTTGAAAATTACCCTCCGACTTGGCATACACTGCCCTATTCTTCTGACATCCTGTATAAAGTGCTCAAATTTACACTCTGATTAAACACACAAATAAGATGACCTTGGATTGCTCTGACTTCAGTTGTATCATATTCTTAGTGTTCTGCAGTCTGGTTAAAAAATGCTTTATAAATGTATCAACATGAAGGTATTTGTTGCATACTAACTGTGGATCAGGAACTCCAACAGTGTGCCTTCTCATGGACAGATATCGGGCCAGGGCCTCAGGCGATGGTTCCTCGCCTTCATCACTGTCCAAGTTCATCGTCCCGTCAGTCTGAGGGGGAAGACAGAAATCTTATTAAATTCATAACTATATGGTCTTCGTCTAGGGCTGACGTTTTCATGCAATTGGGTCCCAGAGCAGTGATCAGCCATTCCACCTCGGAGGTGGCAGCCTCCTTTCCAAGGCTTGGCCAGTCCATCCTTGTGGGCTGTGTCATCACAAACCACATGAATCAATCGAACTCCGTTCTACATGAGATAATTTGTCCCACAATTGGCACCAGATGAGAACAGCTTAAAGGAGTTTATGTATTTATCTATTTAAGCATTTTATATACTGTCGCTCCAAAAGAAGATCACAACGGTTGTACAAGTAATGACTGGCCAAGAAAATGTTGAATTAGTTTGGGTTAAGTATTACTTTTGGCTCTGTATATCCCTGAAATTTTCGCAACATAGAGACTATAGCTGGTGAATAAAAGGGATAAGAAGCAATCAGAAAGTAAACTTGCCTCCACAATCTGGTTCTCTGGGTTGATGAGTTGCACTTGTGGTACATTCATGCTGATGGTGTTACTGGCAGGCTCTACCTGCAAAGGAAGACATACAAGCTCTGACCATCCCAGGAGAACAATACCCAAAATGAATAATGCAGCAACAGCTGGGCTTGATGGACCCTTGGTCTGACCCAGTATGGCATTTTCTTACATGACAGTTAACAGGGAAAGCTCAACAGGTGACAGGCTGCAATGACATGCTAGTGTCACTTTAATAAGCAGGAAGATCATTTTTATTTCTTGGTTGGTATAATGCACCATTTCATGTAACAGGAAGAAATGCTTACTTTGTACCTTGAAAACCATATCCTCTATAGTCAGTTTGCTTAAGAGCGTTAATTATAAGATGTATTTTGGTTGGACTACATTCAAGCTAATTCTTTGTATCAATGGTGAATGGTACCGTGCTGTAGCACGGTTAAAATTCACAGCTACTTCTGTTTCCATTAGTAAAGGCTGCATCAGAAAACAAGCTAGATAATACTTTTGCAATCTCGGGGTATTTTTCAGACACTTTCAGCTCAGTGGGGCTGTAAGAGCTGTGAGGGCAAGAGGTTCTTTCTAGAGCTGCCCACCTGGACACTGGCTGGCGAGGGGAACGACATCGTCCGAGGGGCACTAGGAGGAGTTGCGATGCGCAGGTTCTTGTGCCGCTTCAGTCGGTCACACAGCAGGCTGTAAATTGCACTGTAGTGATCATAGGCATCCGTCCTTAGCGACTAGGGTAGGAGGAAGCAAGGATTAGTCTGCTGTATAATGGAAACATTCCTCTGTGATACATGCAGGATGCACATGTGACTAGCAGCAGCATTCGTCTGTGAAGGCAGCAGGAGTGCTAGTTATTGTTGCATTTCCCGAGATGGACTGAGATCCCCAGTGTCTAAGTGAGTCACATCAAGGCTCCATACTGAATGAAACAAACTCAGCTTCTACCAGCTTTCTACTAAGTCAATCTTTTCAAACTCCCAATGTGTTCTTTTCCATAGCACTAATTTCTAGTACAAGAATATAATCCTAATTATACAATGCTGAGTTCCATGTTAAGAGTTACCCACTCAGGAAAAGGACCTTGGGTCTAACTGTGGACAATGCACTGAAATCCTCAGCTAAGTGTGCAGTAGCAATTTAAAAAAAAAGAAAAGAAAAAGCAAACAGAATTCTAGGAATTGTTCGGAAAGGAATAAAGAATAAAATTGAGACTATCATAGTGCTTCTGTATAAATCTATGGTGCAACTGCACTTTGAGTACTATGTGCAGGTCTGGTTGGCCCATCTTAAAAAAAGATATAGCAGAAGAAAAGCAACAAAAATGATAAAGGGGCTGGAACTGCTCCCTAGATTAGAGCTCTTCAGCTTGGAGAAGAGAAGACTAAGATAAGATATGATAGAAATTTATAAAAGAATGAGTGGTGCAGAGCAATAAACAGCGAACAGTTATCTTCCTTTTCAAACAGTACTAAGACAGGGAAAATTAACTAGTGGTGGATTTAAAATAAATTTAAGAAAGCATTTTTCAGACATCACACAATTAAGCTGTGGCATTTGTTACCGGCGGAAGTGGTCAAGGCCAGTAGTATAGAAGGGTTTAAAAAAAAAAAAAAAAGATTTGTACAAGTTTCCAGAGGTTAGATATATTAACAATTGTTAGCCAGGTAGACCTTGGGGATCACTACATCTAGGAATAAGCAACAGGGAATGATTCACCCCATTAGGATCTGCTGGGCACTTCCAAGTGACCGCCAGACTGGCCACTATCACAGACAGGATGCTGGGCTTAATGGACCTTTGGTCTGATTCAGTATGGCAGGTCTTACATTCTTATGCTAGCATTCCCGAAGGCTCTCTTTCTGAAAGGATACATAGGGGGACAAATTCTGGTGCAGTGGAATTATTTACCATATTTATTTTTGGAAAATTCCTGTTCCTGCTGATGGGGACCAGAGCATGTGCTGCATACTGCAGTTACCTGTAGTGTACGTTCCTTGTCGAGCCCTATCTCCACCATGGCTAACAGCACCTGCTCATTCACAGGCTCCAGTTGCCTCTCAATCTTTAGGTGCTGACACTCTGTGATTAACTGTAAAATAAAAAACACAAAGGTACAGAGAAATTCCAGACTCAGTTTCCTTCCCAACAGGATGTTTCTCCCTGGAAAGTCAGAATACAATGCTTGTAGCTACTGGTGGGACCTCAGCTGTAAAGGATCCACCCATATAGCAAGTTTGCTTACCATACACAGCATTCTCCATAGACAGCAGAATGAATTAGCCATTACACATGGGTGATATCATCCAATAGTGCCGAAGAGACTCCTCCCTCTGAACTCAGATCTTTTACTCTGAACATGTGCGGGAATTCCAGTGCGTGCACTGTCTCGTGAGCCCCTCAATCTATTTGCAGAACTTAGCTTTAGCTGGGTAGCCGACTCTCCAGGGAGGCGGGTGGGTATTAAACATGGCTAATTCATCCTGTTTATGGAGAACACCGTTTCTGGGAAGCATACTTGCTTTCTCCATCAATAAGCAGGGCTGAATTAGACATGATACATGGGGTGTCCCAAGTTGAGGGATGAAGTGGAGCGCTTACTGAAAAGCAACCCAGACTCCTCATGGACAATGTACTACTGGGTGAACAGGTTGCACAAAACTGCTGGCTCAAAACTACTGTCATTTCTGGACAGTTTGAACTAACCAGCAAGTTGAACTTTGCAGCTGTCTTCAATGGACATGGCTCTAGGGTGAGCTCTTAGTTGGTAAACCTTGACAGAATCTGGTATCTGGAAGAATCTGGCATCAGCCAGAGAGTAGCAATGTACTATAGAGTCTGCTAGCCAGTTAGACAACATGTGCTTGGCATCAACTATTCCCAGTCTGTTAGGATCATAGGAGACAAAAAATTGAGAAGCCTGACAATGTGGCTGATTCTCTTATAGATAATATGCCTTTTGCAGTCCAGTGAATGGAGGACCTTCTACCTTATGTGCATGAGGTCTTTGAAAGAACATGGGCTAAACAATGGTTTGATTCAGATGAAAAGCCAAAACTACTTTTGGCAGAAGCTTGGGGCAAGTGCAGAGAGTAATGGACCAATGCTCGCAGTCCACTAACTCTTCTAGCCAGCATGATGGTGACTAGAAATTCCACTTTCCACGTAAGTAGCTTTAAGGAAACTAACAGTTTTTTTGGGTGGCTTCATCAGTTGTGCCAAGACAACACTGAGATCCCATGGCACTGGTGGCTTGGAAATCAGGTCTCGTTTGCCATAAGCCATCAAAGTACCTATGGAGATTAGCTTATCATCCACTTGGATGAGGTAAGCAGTGATGGTACTGAGATGCATCTTGACTGACGACATTCTGAAGCCTAACAAGAAGAGGCCTCGCTGTAGGAAAAGCAATACCACCAGCCTTTCATGGACCAGCAAATGTACTCCATCTTCCAGTCCTGTACCTCTGGGACTTTGGTGACATCCAGCACAATCAAGGCAGAGGGGCAAATCAAAGAAAATTTGATTAGGTAAAAAGATTAGAAACTATCAAGTACCAAAAACAGATGGGAGAGAGAGAGTTTATGTTAAGTGGGAACATGGACAAAAAAAAAAACCTGATGCTGGTGAGGCAATGCGCAGGCAGTAATTCCTGCACATGCTCAGAGTAAAAACTCTTATGAGCTCAGAGAGATTGGTCCATTCAGCACTGTCAGATGACATCATCCATGTGTCATGGCTAGGGACCTTCATTTTCAGTTTTTATTTTATTTTTCCCAGGAATTTATGAGTGTTTATTATAATGAATAAAAAAGGAGAACTTTTAGTGGGAAAAATGAATTATTTTTTCACGGATTTTTCTCCCATTTTTGTTTGTTATAATTAACACTGATAAATTCCAGGGAAAATCAAATAAAAACTGAAAATGAAAGCCCCTAGTCATGGTTAATTCAGCCTTGCTTGTTGATGGAGAACTGCAAAATGACGCTTGCAGGCATTAGGAATAGTTTCAGCTAGCTGGGCTGGCCAGGTGGCTCAGTGGTAGTGTTGCATGAAGACGAGTCCCTGGTTCAAGCCTTCTGCATCATGTGTTGGCTAATGCTCAGGATGCTGTGAAGGTAGTGCTCAGAGCCTGAGGGGAAGGTGATGTCAAGCTGTGGCTGAAAACAGGCCCTAAAATCCAGGGCTCTAGAAGGAGCCCTGGTGCATGGCTCCTGTCCTTGGGACCATTCCTGCAACAACCAGACTACGAACCGTGGCAGAAAAAAAATATCTCAGTAGTTATGAATGGCAGCTCATGGTACCAGAGTCCCAGCGCTGGTTATGACTGAGCTGGAAGAAAAAAAGAGAAAGGAAGAACTACTGAGCCAAAGATTTAAAAAAAAAAAAAAAAAGAAAAAAGGAAGCAGCAGTCAACTGTTGGCTTCAAAATATCATCCAGAGTGGATGAATGAGAAAAGTTGTGTGTTCTTAAGGGGAGTAATAAATCACAGCAGAATCAGAATGCCTAACTTCTAGAACTGGCTCTTCCACTGACTTCCAGTGACCTTGAAGTCACTTTACCCAACTGTAATTAGACAACAAGGGTGGCAATTTTTGCCAAACCACAGTGTGGCCATGTATTTTGTACCTACATACCTTGAGTAATGTTTCAGAGGGCAACTATCTGGGTTCTTCTCATATACTTGGCACTTGTTATTTCTGTGGGTGGGTGGGTGGGTGAAACTAGGTGATTACATTTAAAACTTCAATGTGCACATGTAGTTTTCTTCCCCAAACAAGTAATGTCTCCGGGAATGCCTACATATAGTTGCGTAGTGAAACTTCATGGCTTTATCTAGCTGCTCAACAGCTAGGCAATTTTCACACAGGGGATCTAGCCACCTAGATCCCTTTGAAAACAGCCCTCACTATGAGTAATTATGTACATCCTGCTGCACTTAAAAAAAACTCACTACAAATACATGGAATTAGGCTTTTAAGAAGAATTCACTACTGTTTTCTGGGAGATATCACTAGGAGTCCAGGAGCTGGATGTATGCACATTTCAGGAGACTTTTAGCTGCATAGAACACTGACATCCATCTGAATATAAAGTATTCCACAACAGAAATCCTCCAATTTTAAAAACCCTTCTGTTCAATGAATCAAAAAGAATAGACTGAGATTTGGACCGTCAACCACCTACCCTGTCAAACTCCGGATCGGACTCCCCAAGCTTCATCCACTTGTGCTTGCAAATCTGATCCATGGACAAACGCTTGCTCGGGTCCAACACTAACATGTGACGGATCAAGTGCTCACACTCTGCAAAGAGCAAGACCGAGCTGAGTACCCAGAGACAGAGATGAGTATATGCACGCGCTCAAGTGCATGTACGTTGGAAGCTGTTAGCCTTCCACCACACCTGACCTTCCAAGCCCAACCCCAAAACCTGTCCTGAGCTCACGCACAGTCATTTACGACAGGGTGGAGGGAAAAAGAACATATTTTCTCTCTACAACTCTGCCACCCTCCAGCAGCATGATGACCAATGACAATTCTGTTATATGCTGGTAGATCAAAAATGCGCTTTATAAAAAAAACAATTAATTAAAAAAAGTTGCATCTTCACACTAATAAAAATCACACACCAATTTTACTGAGCATGACTTTCTTGAGTTGGTATTTTTTTTTCCAACTATCTCAGCCTCTAGATGGCATAGCAGCACTTCATTTCTTCACAAGATCCTTGAAAGGGAGTAACCAATCAATATTTGAAGCTGACAAAAACCAAAGTAAGGATTATAAAGTGGCCATCATATAGTGCTGTGTACACATACATCATGTGTGAGAAATCTCATGTGCACCAAAAGTTATAATCATCGGTGTCTGACATGTCAAACTTTTCAATGTCTAACTTTTCTTGTCGACATTATTTTTAAAGAATTTTTATATGCATTTAAAAACAGAAACTTATCTCAGATGATGCATTTCTTGGAAGATCTGTCCCATATACCGACACTGGCTCAGCATTTCGAATAAATCTGTGTTACTTTCATAAAGCATTCTATCCTATCTTTCTCTCATTCTATTTTTTAAAACTGGTTAGCTCAACTTCAGTTTAAAAAATACTGTCCACAAGAAAAGTTGGATATTGAAAAGTTTGACATGTTAAGAGACCAATGATTCTAATTTTTGGTGCACATGGGATTAATCACACATGACGTATGTCCACAACACTATATGATGGTCATTTTATAATTTTTACTTTTGTTTTTGTCAGCTTTCTAATGTATACAGCAGCACTTCATACATTCTCTTTTGGGCAATGCAACTTTTAAACCATATTTCAATGTCAAAGGGCAAACCACAATGGCCATCTCTTAGGCAGCCAAAGGCAAAATGACTAAATGTAGGCCTGAAGCAGGAAAACACATTTTCTAGGCAACTTCCTTCTAAGAACAAGCACTACCGGTACTCTTGGCTGAAACAAAGCATAAAAACTCTGATGGCAAGGATAAGCTGAAGCCAAAAAGGAATATGCCTATAGGCACTCTAAAATCTAAAATATAGAAAGAGGGGAGGGGGAAACAACAGGAAAAAAACAGGAAAAAAACAGTCTGTGAGGAAAGGAAGGAACAGAAGAAGATGCAGGACAAGGAGGAGAGAAGCCGGGTAGAAGAAAATACCATATGTCCAAAGTAGAAAAATGACTCATTTTTATGCCAGATTTTTAGACCTTCTGTCTATTGAAATTATTCACTTGACACTTGCAAATCCCATTCGTGAAAGAAACACACACAAACTGGTATTCAACCCACTGGGTGCCCAACAAACATCTCAAAGTTTGCATGAAAACAATATACATTTCTTAT
The DNA here is from genome assembly GCF_901001135.1 of Rhinatrema bivittatum. Lineage (NCBI taxonomy): Eukaryota > Metazoa > Chordata > Amphibia > Gymnophiona > Rhinatrematidae > Rhinatrema > Rhinatrema bivittatum. The sequence continues at coordinate 23,630,129 of NC_042626.1, read as the reverse complement.
AGATTTACTCATTCAGTCCTAAAAAGAAACCACTCTGTATTCCCTGCACCAAATACAGAGCTATGCAGTACCCCAAATTATTAAGGCAACTAGCCTTACCCGTAAAAGAAATTGGATAGAAAACACATAATCGTAATTCTACCCAAACTGATTAGATGAAACACAGTGTGTTGCAATCCCCTGGAAATGACATTTTAAAATTTCACCTATAGAGAACGTTAATTTTTTCTACTTTAAATAAAAATAAGCTGAGCATAAATTGCCTCATCCTATAGGCTCTAGACTTGGTCTTTCGGCACCTAGGGCTGGGCATTATTGGCTACAAAATGTCTTGACCATGGGGAGGAACTTTACTACCTAACATTGCTTTAATGCATATTTCAATATATCTAACCTCCCAACTTCTCAAATTTAAAAAAAATCCACTAACTGAAGTAGAGAATTAGCCACATCTACCAGTAATGTTTTCATTTCCTCTTACACTCTCCCTCTGACTTATTCTTTGAAGGGGCCTAGCCGTCTCTCCTCCAGCACAATCAAGAGCTAGAGTGCCATGAATCTACATCTGCAACTAGTAGAGGGGTTTCCCCATTTTTAACCCTCTACCCTCACATCTAGCCATAGATTCCAGCTCCCCCCCCCCCAAAAAAAATAAATCATACACACCCTGACTATGACAATTAGGTATCACTGTTGTAGCTGAGACTCCCTCTCCCTGGAAGCTATGAACATTGCCATCACAGCATCTCTAACCTCTGCTGGGCCAAGAAGGAAAACTGGGCTAAGGAACAGGACCCAGGCTTCCACTAAACCATCATGCAGGTGCCCTCTAGTCTTTAAGTTAACAAAGGGAACAGGAACACGATGTCTTCTATCCGGCTCCTGCTCCCACCCAATAGGTTAAAGGCGTTGAGCAGCAGTTACACTCCAGACATCAGCAGTGTTGTCTTATGCCTGCCTAATGACAAGATGCTTTACCTAGTTATATAATTAATAAGTATGATCAATAAGGACTCAAGAATATTGGCCACTGGAGATGTGCACTGGCTGCTGTGATTTAGAACACAAACTGCCAATTCATTTCCTTTCTCATAACTCTGCAAAGTGCTTGCATACAGTAAGGGAGATGAGGGTCCATTAAAAGCCAGCGCCATGCAAGACCAGTGCGTCAGAAGAGAGCAGTGGCTCAATGCGGTGAACACACAGTGCATGCAAAGTGCAGAAGTCCTCGAAAGGCTCAATTTGCCCTGAAAACGAAGAGTGCCACTGGCTGACAACATGACTACTCTGTATATTGTCACCTGCATTACTGATTTAACCAGCCCTACAGACAACAAGGTGTAGAAGAGCAATAAAATAATCATCAACAATCATGACACACGACAGACCTGCTTTAGTAATGTAAACCAGAGATCCCTCCTGATCTTTGGCCTACCTCCAGGCACTGAGCCTCAACCTGAACACCTAAAAGTTTAAAAAATGTCATCCTTGCCCATTCCTTCAAGTATAAGTACAGTCTTGCTTGTCTACACTTCTCTGATCTTCAATTACTGATGTGTGAACCGAAAGTCAGCCTTCCCTTTCTGCCCAATTCTCAATCTTATATCTTCAGATCTCCATATCTCTGTTTACAATGAAAGATACTGAAATAGCTGGCAGTACTGAGATTGTCTAGAGAGGAATTGGACAGAAACAGAGATGTGCCTATATAAGAAAAAAAAAATCATTTTCTATACACAAAAATTGTCTTGCTGGCAATATGAAAATCAGAAAAGACTGAGCCAGTAACGTTCAGGGGTGAGTGGTGGGTTCCCTGGGAAGTAATGACAAGAAACGAATGACTCTTAGATCCCAAGCGGCTGTGGCCTCACACCAGGAGTGAATTATGGAAATGGAAATCACCCACCTTGGGCAAGACCTGTAAAGAATGAAACCTTTATCTAATGGCCAGTCATTACGTATTCTTAGTAACTGGTAGCGGGGACCCAGAGACGGAATTCACCAAATGGAAAATCTGTCAGCTGCAGTCTGAAAGCGCTGAAAGAGTCAAGATTAAGGGATTGCCTGTAACTGGTCTCCTGAGGACTGCGTCGTGAATGGAAGTCAGTTTTTAAATTAAGAGCACTAAACATTACAGCTTTATTACAGAAACACACACTCATTATTAATGCAAAGGGTTTCAACTCTTCTTTCTCCTCTCTCCTGTGGGTTTGATGCAAGCATAATTTTGAAGACTTGATGCACTCAGATGGCTGCAAAACTGCTCTGCATTGCTCATGGCAATGACATTAGTAGCACCTTCAGAACCTGCCCCCCAACCCCCCCTTCAGCCCACTGTTCTGATGGACAGGAATAGCGTTATCTCTCCTGGTCCCAAGGCAAACGATGGTCCCACAGCCCAAGTATCTCATCTGCATGGCTCTGCAATTACTAGGTTTTTAGAAAATGCAATTACTAAAGGTTTTTAGAAAATTGATGGATTTTTGTGGAAAGGTGCTTTACTGGTAACATTGCAAATAGTTTCCACTTAACACAAGAGCAACAGAACAGGAAGCAGCAGTGCAAGCTTCCATTCCACCTCCCCACACACTCTGTCCCACCACAGAACTGGTACAGTACGGGTAGCAGCAGTGCAAGCTTTCTTCCCTCCCCAGAGAACAGGCACAGTACTGCTAGAAGCAGCATGCCGTTTCTTGTAAGAATGAGACATTACTTAAGCCACAAGCCCCACCATTAGTGAATAATGGAAACGGTTTCTTTTGGTCATGAGTGAGAATAAAAACCTTTATCCAATGGAAAGCCATATGTATTTATGGTTTGTTTTTTTTAAACTGCTGTGACCCAGAGATGGAATTCACTGAATGGAAAATCTGTCAGCTACATTCTGAATAGGCTGAAAGAAAGTGATGATTAAGGGATTGCTCTAAAGTTGTTTCCTAAAGAGACTAATATTATGGCCAGATCCTCAGCACTTGGGATGCTACAGCAGATTTAGTGTGCTCCCTTTAAACACGGGACTAATTACCGCCAAGACAAGACAGGTTCCACCTCTTACAAACTGACAATGGCAATCACCATGTCCATTAACAACCCTTACTCTAATGGAATTCTCCAAGAGAGGCCCGGATTTAGGCACAGGCAACATAGGGAGAGTTCTAGGTGCCAAATATCCAGGCCAAAGAGGAGCCTGCTTGCTTTGGGGCCATGTGCTGGCACAGCTTTAAAGGGGCGCTACCATGGCACTCTGCCTATGGGCGCCAAATGCTTAACTCCAGCCCTGCCTATCATAAGCTATTTTCAATTATTATTTACTCCAAATGCCTATAAATCTCATCAAATGTCAATACCTGCTATTTACTGCAGCTAGGAGCTGCAAGATGGTACCAAAGGGTGCTGATAATATTTAGGACCAAGGCTGGCTCTGTTCATCATATGTTCCTCATTTGCAGAACTTAGGAAATGCTTATAAATTACAAATAGCAAAAAAGTTGTGTTAGCAAAAAATACATTTTCTAAGGAACATTATTTAAACCAACTGACTGATACACTGGGTCTAAGATACAAAATTGAGAGCAGTCAGACTTTTAGGATAATGATTGCTGATACCCATTATTTTCAGAGCTCATCTGATGACCTGAGCAGGCTCTTTACCTGTGGACATGAAGAAGGGAATGCGGAACTTGCCGCTGAGGACCCTCGCCCGCAGATTCTGCAGTGTGCTGCCATCAAAGGGCAAAGCACCACATACCAGTACATACAGGACCACCCCAAGGCTCTACATAAAAAAAACAACAAAGAACAAGGTCAGCAACAGAAGATAGCAAGAAGGATACTTGCAAACTCCTATAGAGTTGATGCATCATCAAGCTAGTGGCTTCAGACAGAGTAAGAATCATAAAACTGTCTGGGAATGGCAGAGATTCCTCAGGACAGCAAGGGTCAGAGGTCACAGACCTATTGCCAATCTCCCGCAGGAGGGATATGGAGAGGTTCCATCTTGGAAGTAGCTCCTTATTGTCCATCTGGGGTAGGGCACTGAAATCGCAGGTATCACCATCAGAACATGATGCAGAAAAAACACACAATAGCAGCCAACAAAAGCTGCACATATTCACACATAGGAGATAGTAATTGCTCCCCAGTTATCATGCCTAGAACTCTCTCTAGTACCTACCCAGATATCCACCTTTGGCCCATCATATTCTTTGCCTTCAAAGAGCTCAGGGGCAGCATAAGGAGGGCTCCCACACCACGTCTTCAGCAGCTGGCCTGGCGTGAAGAGATTGCTGAACCCAAAATCTGAAAGGCAAAACATCTGCTGCTTTATGCCAACTAATTGTCCCCAGTTTGACTTAACCAGTTGTATGTCTGTGTGTGCTGGGATGGATCCCAGGCCTATGGGAACACATCCATAACAATGTGAATGGTACTAAGACAATACACTAATCAGTATATCATCATCATTAGACGGTGCCACAGTTTACATGCCGAGTTTGAACACAAAGAGAGAAACTGGGTATATGTTGGGTGGGACCTAGGTATTTACATGTAACGCCACACAACAGTCATGCTCCTTTCTGCAGTCTGTCTAGCCAGTACACAGCTACAACACCACAACTCAACATTTCCAGGGATCTCTCTCCACATCATTCTGTGCAGCTAGGATAAACAGGGGGCTGAGGAGCAAAGCAGCACGTGAACTTGTACATTTAACTTTTAGGGTTAGAGGCTGCATAGGTTTAAGGAGCAGATTTAAAATAAGAAGGAGTCCCATAGGCACATCAACAAAACCGTATGTGTACATCCTGGGGTGCTGTAACACTGAGCTGTATATGGGTTACAGTAGTGGAATAGCAAGGGATGCTGCAGGGCAGGAATGAGAGGCTGCATGTGTGGGTGGGTGGATGGGGGGTTGGTTGCAGCCGGGGGGGTGCAGTTCAGCGTTGCCAAAGATCCTCTTCTCTTGCTGCCTTATACCTAGGAACAAGTAGTGCTATTAAAACCTCATTTTAGTGAGCAAAAGGGTACACATTATTAAGAGATTACAGGGCATGATTCCCATGATTCCTCCTCGAGTGAAAAGGCATATGCTCCAAAGAAGTTCTTTATTCAAAGCAATGGTACAAACTTAACTTAATGAGATTCTTACCGGCAGTGCTCTGCTTTAGCTGCATTACCACACAGCAACCAAGGCAGCTTCACAATAAACAAGTACTTCTCACAAGCAAGGCACCGGGCCTAGGGGGCCTGCTTTTCTGTATGATATTTCTGCAGGAAACATTATTGGAAAGGAAAGGAACCACGGATGCCTGCTGACTCTGTTTCAGCAACACTGCACGTTCTCTCTCAGAACACTTCTCCAGGAGTAATGTAACCGTATATGAAGGAAACGGGATTCATCAAAAAAGAAAGCAAACCTTTGCTGAAAAAAGGTTACAGAACAACCTAATTCTGTTGAAAAGAGAAAAGATATATGGTGCTTACCGAGAATTGGATACAAAATTGAGAACGAGATTTTACATTAAAGAAATAATCCCTCTTGCCTCTTCCACTACCCCTACCTCAGTGCCAGGGCTTGTTCCATAGCATAGCAAACCAGTTTTCCTGTCCACCGTTCACTGTATGAGCCTGACCAAGGAACTTAACTTCCCTATGCTTAATTTTGGATTGTGAACCATTTGGAGATCCAACATTGTAGCCATGTTAACTATCTTGAACAATGTTATACATGGACCTCATAAATTACAGTAATTGGCTTCATATAGTACAAAGCACCCTCTATATTCCACAGAAACCAAGTGTCTAGTGAACCTTTCATGGCCAAAGCCATGGGGCCTTTACCCTATCCTCGTCCTCCCAATCTAGGCGTAGCTTTTGACACCTTTGATCACTATACTCCCCGACAAGCTGTATGCCGTTAGATTTTTTGGACTCTGCTCTATTCTGGTTTTCTTATCATCTCTCCCATCGTACCTTTACTATATTCTCTGGTGGTTCTTCCTCAGCTGCTCTTCTACTATCGGTCAGTATTGCCTCCAGGCTCTATGGATGGTGCTCTCATTCAACCGGTTCTGTTGGCCAGTAACTTTAGGAGTCATCTTTGATGCCTTTCTTTCCTTCTCTACATACATCCAAAACTCTGCTAAAGCGTGTTGTTTCTTCTTTTATATCTCTTCTACAATCTGCCCTTTCCTTTCTAAACATGCTAAGAAAAGGCTCATCCACTCTCCTATCACCACATGCTTGGACTACAACAACTTGTTTTTCACAAATCTTCCATTGAACCATCTTTCTCCGTCGCAATCTATTCAAAATTTTGCTACATAACTTATCTTTCTTCAATGTCGCTATGACAATGTAACCTCTCTTCTCAAGACACTACCTTGGCTCCCCATGCATGTCTGCATACAGCTTAAGCTTCTCTTACCTACAAAAGCATTCATTCTGCAGCTCATCTCTTATCTCTCCCTACTCCCTTCCTCGAGAACTTTGTTCATCCAGCAAGGTGCTCATCTGTGCCCTTCCATGGCCAACTCCAGACTCCATGCTTTCCACCTTATGCGCTGTATGCATTGAATAGACTTCCTGATTTGGTGCATCATGCTCCCTTTCTGGACATATTCAATTCCAGTCTACAAACAACCTTTTGAGGCTGCTTTTAAATCCTAACCACTTCTCTACAATAAATACACTTTCCACAGATGCTTGTTTGTTATGTATGCTTGACTTGACTAGACTGTAAGTTCCATGAAGAAAGGACTGCTTTATATGTATCTATACAGCACAGAGTATGTCGAGAAGCACATTAAAAGTTATAAGTTATAGTAGTAAATAACCAAATAAAATTACCATTCAAATAGCTACTGAAGCAATATTTGACGTGCATTCAACATTTAGACAAAAGGCAGTTTTCTATTCTACCCTGCCTTCCAAGAGAACATAGGATGTTGGAAGATGTAGTATTCAAAACTTCTTCACAGAAATAAATGGTAGGGGGCACTGTGCTACATCACATATCCTTGTGGTTGAGCTATTAAACCAAGGTCCTGTACATCCTGTAGATATTAAACAGTCCATGCTACTTTAGTCTGCTTGGAACTGCAAGAGCTTCTGTAGCTCTGCTTTGTACAGGTGACGTGCAAAGTTTGTAACACAGAACTTACAAACGCCACTGTGAAAACTGCTGTGTCAGCATTTTCAATGCAGGTCCTGCCTCTTGTCATGCAATGTTACATGAGGATATACAACTTATCAAGGACCCAGCAGGAGGAGCAGAAGATACATTATGGATGGAAATATATTTAGAAAATGGAGGCACAAACAAAACATTTGTTTTTAGCAGCTAGAGAATTTTTTTTGGCTGTTTTCCTAATATGTTTTTCCCCCTTTCTTCTTTTCCTTTTCTTTGTTCTCCCATTCCCCCTCCTCCAGCCTCTCTCTATCCCTTGCCACTCCATTTTCCTCCCCTCTCCTCTGTGGCCTAGCCATAGAGCTGTGTCAACCATCCTCACCCACGCTCCGTGGCTTCTGCTTCTTGATCTGGTCCTACCAGCATCTCTTCCAGTGGGCGTCAAGCCACAAATTTTAGGCACCTGGGCAATCTGGAACCTGGAATTTTTGCAATATTGTGAGGCACGTTTGTTTAATAATGACTTTACAGATGGAGATTCACTTCCCTTTGAAAACTGCCTAGGAAAAAAGTATTATTTGAGATTTTGCATCCCCTTTTTCTGTGGATAATTTTTTCCTCAAAAACATACCTAATTTTAAAATGCAAAACTAGAAGCACTGCTTAATATTCCCCACCCTCAGTCTGCCCCTGGGAATGCCTTAGGTCAATAAGGTAGAAATAAGCACATACGTCTATCCATAGAGTGAGTAGTAATCAAAGCCATTCCACAGGTAAAACAACATTTTGCCCATGGAAATGGGGATCTTGAATATTGTCCCCTATTACTGTAGGTATAAGTACTCACCATTGTCCACAGTAAAAGGGGCGGGATTAGAGTGGAGGACAGGAAGTATGTGTGGGTCTTGCATTTTCCAAATCCTGTGAATACATTTTCACGAGTGGGGTTTCCCTTTGAAAACGAGCTTCCAGCCCCACAGGTACAACTGCAAACTAGCAGTGGGGTTTCAATACTACCCCCTTAATGCTTCACAACATACAAAACAGATTGAGCCAAAATACTGCAAAATGAATATAAAGGAAGAATGATTGCCATTATGAATTTTCCATGGGATCTGGAAGCTGTAAATTAATTAACCTTTTCACACACCAGACCTAGGGAGAAGATTCATATACGCAGGCAGTTTTTCACCTTAGGAGCTCTGCTCTTTGTTTTTTTGTTTTCGTGTATCACCTGCTGCTTCTTTGTTTTTCCTTGTTCTGTATTCCTTCTTGTATTGTTCCTTGCTTTATGGGTTACTAGCGTTCTTCCTTCTTAGGGTCCCTGTATTAATCCTTTGAACTCCTTATTTCATATTCATGAGACTTTGGGGACTAATAGTGGTCATTTGAGTCACCTGGACTTCCTCAAATGGTATGTACAGCTCCTTTGGGCATTGCCTCTTTACTTTATCCAATTTTACATTTTATATTTAATTTCTGATACTCATTACTTATATTCTATGCTGCGTTGCTGTTTATTTTTCTATTTCAGCAACCTGGAGATACCAAGCTATGCTATTATTACTTTTGTCACGTGTTTAATTACTAGGTACGTTTTCTTACATCATATAGTATTTGGAGTTTAGATCTTGTAGCCATGTATTTGTTTGATTCTGGATCTTTGTTTCTATCTCTTTATTTATTATAGTTCTGGGCTTCTGTCCCTCCCAATGCAACCGGAGAGACGAAACACAGTCCGTGTCAGGGGACCTACCTGTATTTCATATATCTACTTATTAAAGACTCCTGTCGCTTGGCACCTATTATATTGATTGATTCATCTTTTGAAGTTCAAGGATCTGCAAACATTTCGGTGCTACACTTTTGATATATTGTGATTTACATGGGTAATTTCATGTTTACCTGTGTAAGAAGAGGGTTTGAAAAAGCAAGTTTGCTTATTGTAACTGGTGTTTTCCATAGACAGCAGGATGAATTAGCCATTACAAGTGGGTGATGTCATACAGCAGCACTTGATTCATCTCTCTAAGCTAGTAGAGCTTTTAGTTCTACTGAGCATGTGCAGGAGTTCCCGCACAGACATTGCTTTATGAGCCTTCTCAGTCAGAGCTAAATCTACTATGTAATTGGCTCTCCAGGGAGATGGGAGGGAATTCCATGCTTAATTCAGCCTATCTACAGAAAACACTGTTTATGGTAAGCAAACTTGCTTTTTCCGTCAATAAGCATTCTGAAATAGCCATTACATGTGGGGAGTCCCAAGCTGATGATTGCAGAGGAGCATTTACTTAGTAAGCAACCCAGTCCTCACCGCAGAGATGAAACTATAGCGAGAACAGATTCTGCAAACCTGCTTGTCCAAATTTACTGTCAGTCTTTGAGGGGTTATCAAGATAGTAATGGGACATAAAGATATTAACTGAAGTCTAAGTTGCAGATATCCTCAATGGGTATTTCTCGAAGATGAGCAACAGAAACAGCCATGGCTCTCACTTGATGAGTCTTCACAGAGTCTGTAACTTGCACATCTTCTAAGGTGTAGCAGTGGTAAATGTTCTCAACCAGCCAGTTAGACAAGGTATGCTTGGCAACCATTACTCCTAGCCTGTTGGGATCATATGAGATGATCAGTTGGGAGGTTTTATTATTTGGAAGAGTTCAGTTCTTGCAATACTCTAAGGCCCTTTTGCAGTCTAGAACATGTAGGGCTTTTTCACCTTCATGCTCATGAAGCCTAAGGAAGAAGAGGAAAAGATCACATTCAGGTCCCATGGAACAGGTGTTTTTTGTACTTGGGGCTTGAACTGCCACAGACCTTTTATGAAACAGAAAATCAGCAGATGAGTAGAGATTGGTTTGCCATCCAGTTGAGTATGGTAAACAGCTAGAGCACTGAGGTGCACTCACACCAAAGAGGTAGCAAGACCTGAGTGAGAAAAGTGGAGTAACTTTTTCAGCAAATGCTTAGGTTTGCAAGTAAATGGGTCTAAAGCATTCTGTTGGCACCATTGGGAATACCTATTCTATTTAAAGGCACAATTTCTTCTATTTGAAGGCTTTCTAGATGAGACTAGTATGTCCACAATCTCTGTAGGTAAGTCAAGATCCACAATCACCGAGCACTCAACATCTAGGGCTGTGAGGTTGAGGGATGAAAGGCTGGGAAGATACAATGTCCCATCTTCTTGAGTTAACAACGCAGGATCTGTTCCCAGATACATTGGAGGACTGCTGGAAAGTTGTACAAGATATGCATTCCAAATCTGTCTGGGCCCCACCAGGGCTATAATGATCTGCTGAGCGCGGTCCTGAAGAACCTTGTGCACTGTTCAGTGGTAATGATGGAAAAGCATACACGAGGCTTTGTCCCCAATCAAGGATGAAAGCATCCTAAGCGAGTCTGTGATCACTTGGCAGAACTGAGCAAAATTGATTTAGTGTTCTGTTGTGATGTGACTAGCTCCACTGATGGTAAGCCCCATAAGCTGAAGAGTCTGTCAGTCACTGACTGCAGTAGAGACCAACTGTATGGTTGAAAAATTCTGCTGAATTGATCTTCGAATGTGTTGGAGGTGCCCAACAGAGAGGGTCCTGTAGAACAGCTTGATTTCTTTCTGCTCAATTCCAGATTTTTAGGGCTTCCTGGCAGAGAAACCATGATCCCATTCCTCCCTGCTTGTTAAAATAAAACATGGCAACTTGATTTTCGGTTTGAATCAGGATGCTCTTTCCCTCCAGAAGGTGCTCAAACACTGATAGAGCATGTCTGATTACTATCAACTCCAATAGATTGATTTGACAACAGATCTCCAGAAGAGACCAAATGCCCTAGGTTCAAATGGTTCCAGTGTGTGCTCCCCACTATTTGGGTAGAGGCATCTGTTGCCATTACTACTTGATACCTGCTGTACCTAAAAGAAATCTGTTTTGAAGCGCTGAAAAGTAGAATATAAATAAATAACTACATAGGGGAGTTAGCAAAGAGGGGCTCCTTCCTGGAGAATTCGTGGGGACAGCTATCACCACATTTCCCATTTCATTGGTGCTATTTATACTGGAGATGAAAGCAGTTGAGTAAGTTAGTCCCACTGCATACATAGATCCCACTGGAAGTTGCAGCAAGGGAACCACACAGATAGCCACTGCTGTATGACTAAGGACCATAAGGAACCTTCTGGCTGTCTAGCATGGAGAGAACAGTAGCTTGTGGATGAGCAATGTCATAGCATTTGCTCAGTTGGAATGCAGAAACGTTCTTTCCTGCAGCGAGTCTATCCAAGCCCTTATGAACTTGAATCTGTGAGTGGGCTCCAGTCTCGACTTCCTGAAGTTGACCAGGAAACCTAAGCAGTGCATAAGATATATTGTTGTGCACAGAGAGTGGAGCACTTCCTCTCATGTTTTTGCTGTGATGAACCAATTGTTCAGGAAGAGGAAGACTTCTGTTCCCTGGTGATGCAGATGAGCTGCTAATACCACGAGGCATTGCGTAAAGATCCTTGAGACTGATGACAGGCCAAATAGGGGTACTTTATACTAGTAATGGGAAGAATCCACCTGGAAGTGGAGGTAGTGTCAATTCGAAAGGTGAATGGGCATGTGAGTGTATGCATCCTTTAGATCCAGGGCACACATCCATTAGTCCTTCTGTGAGGGAATTAATTTTAAATTTCTCTCAGAGTATGTGTTTGTTCAGATGGCAAGTCCTGAATGGGCCGCAATCCCCCCATTTTCTTGGGGATAAGGAAATATCAGGAACAGAAGCCCTTTGTATGTTGAGACAATGGGATTGGATTTATCATTTGTTGTTGGAGAAGCAACTGGATTTCCAGATGAAGCTGCAGCAGATAAAACAGAGCCGGATGGAGCACCAAACAATGTGGAAGGGATGGTGGCTGGGAGAAATACAATCAGTACCCAGCCTGCATGATTTGGAGGACCCAGGGGTCCTTGGTCATTGGACAACACTCCTCCATGAAATGTTGTATTCTTCCTCCTACTGAGAGAGCAGAGGATGGATTGTCCCTGGCTTGGGCAGAGCTTGTTGGGTGAATGTCAGCTGATAGTGAACTCTTTGTTGAGAAGTGCCTGTTGATGTTGGGATGGAAGGGGCGGCAAATAGTACTGTTGAAAAGACCAGTAGGGCTGCCTGAGGAAATATGATTGTTTTATGGGTAGAAGTCATGTTTTGATGTGGAGGGATATTCAGAAGCTGTTGAGAAAAAGAAACAGAATATGGCAGTGCAGTCTATCTGTGCATCCATCTCCTGGAGATTTTCACCAAAAAGATTGTCCCACAAGCAGAAGAAGTTCATCAGTTTCTTGTGGACAACCTTACAGATACTGCTGGCTCAAAGCCATATCATGAGTCTACTCCAATGGAGGCTGAGGAGGTAAGTGAAATAGAATCAAAAGATTTGAATACTGAGTGGAGTAGGTCTGGGATGCCCTCTTCCACCTCTAGGAGTGGTTGGGGATAGTAATTACCTTGCTCAGTAGCAGGTACGAAAGGTTTCAGTTTCTGAATGCAGTCATAAATATACTGCACCATGTAGAATTGGTGAATATATATGCAAGCAGAAAGCATTTGCACTTTGAAAAACTCTTGCCAAAGTTATCTAGAAGTTTATGGTCTTTTCTTGGCATAGAATGGTGCCGCCGGATGACATCACCCAATGTAATGCTAATTCAGCCTGATTATCGCCTCTCCCTTCCAGCACAGAGAAGGTAGTTAAAAATATGCATGCTGCATGACAGCACTTACACTTTTAGCAGCACTAGAAGCAGATTTGGGAAATCCCTATGCAAACTTTCAAGTGCATACTTTGCACCTGATTCAATACAGGTGCAATGTATCTGGGTACTTTTATCTACGGTGTGAGCACCATAGGGAATTTTCCTTTGAAAATGAGCTTGCAGGTCCACTGGGTACAAAGAATCCACAAGCCTCCAAGTTCCCTGTGGCATTTAATTATTGCTCTCACAAGGTCTTTAATTATTTTTGGTATTAGTAAATTTGATATTCTTTGTTCAGTGGTTGAAATAGAGAGGTTTATAGCTGTTAAACTGTCCAGAAACAAACTGCTGGAGAGAGTTTTGTGATGTGGGCAAACTTACTGGAAACTAGGCTGAGACCACTGAACCTAAGACCACCGTACAACAACCATAAATCTCAAACTCTCAACACTGGGGTGCCTTCCTTACACTGGCCCTGACAGCAGGGCAGGAGTTAGGTGTATTGGCAGAGCTGTGGTTTAAGCATTTGCCTGTCTTTTTTAGTGCCACTAATCTCTTGTGCTCATGAACATTGATATTTACCAAATTTGAAAAAAAAAAAAAAAAGAAAAAGGTGGGGGTAGGGGACGAATCCACAATCTGAGATGTAAAACCAGTCAGTTTTCAAACCATTTCTGCCTTTTTTTTTTCCACTACCGTTTAGTATCATTATTATTTCCAAGGTTTATGCTACTATGGAAAGGCAAAACAAAGTACTAGGAAAAATCCTTTCCAGTAAATCATCTTTTCCTTACTGTTCTGCCTGCCAAGCCAAACAATAACAGATGGGTGGGGACTATCTCAGGGAGCCCATTCTGGGAGCAAAGCTTTGAAGGAGAATAGTTTCAAACTTCCTTCATTAAAAAAAAACAAAAAACAACAAGAAAAAACAGTTTCCACCATTTTCACATCCACATAAGTTGCACTACTGCAGGCAGTCTGAGCCCAATCCAGATGCTCTATCCCTGATCTTTTGTGAGAAATGGTCTTCTCTAGATTAAAACTGCAAAGCTTCTATTGTAGAGCATTTGAAAGGGATGCACAACCCGATTTACCCCAATATCAGTAAAATCTTACCACATTGGCTGGTTTTACTTTTAATTTAAGTTGCAATTATTCCAAAGCTCTGCGAGTAGCCAGAGAGCTACAACTTATCTCACACTCCTTGAATCTGACTGGTCCACGCTGGCTATCACGTGTCAAATGACCTCAAGCACTGCATAAGGGTGGTGGTGGGAAAAGGGTTGAGGGGTCAGGTAAAAGACGGGATGGGTGAGATGGATGGCTAGTTAGTATTGGATTGCAGTTATCCACCCAAGTGGAAGAATCTCAATTGGGCAGATATGAAGGGCTAACGTGGGGGTTTTTTTTCTATCATCTCCTATGTTATTGTGAACCAATCAATCAGAGCCCACTCCATATAAGTAATTTGTGGCATTGTAAGGGAGAAGTTTCAAAAGTGTCATGATCTAAGATAAACATGGCTACTTCAGCACTTTTAGCATATTAAGCAGTACAGAGAGGGCACAGCTTTCTTTTAATATAAATAAATAGTTAACGCAGAACAAAGTTGTGCCAGCTCGAAAGATCCCATGTCCATCATTGCCATTTACTCACTCTACAGTGCACTACACAGCTGAACACACATTATATGTCTCTGGCACGGACAAGACAGTAAAGCTACAGTTAGGTAAAAAGGAGCCTTGTGTACTTACATGTGTAGAGTAGATTTGATTATAGTAAGGCAGGGGCACGCAACTCCAGTCCTGGAGTTCCACAAACATGTCTGGTTTTCAAGACATCCACAATGAATATGCATGAGGTATATTTGCATGCATTGCCTCCACTGTATACAAATATATCATGCATATTTATTGTGGTCGTCCTGTTTGTGGCACTCCAGAACTGAAGTTGCACGTCCCTGTAGTACGGTCTTTCTTACAAGGAGGCAGCTAGGAGCCAAATGTTTATTAGAAGGGGAGGCCACTGAATGCATTTTCTTACGTGATAAATGCTACTTGACGTTTGTAGTTTCTCATCAGGAGGGCAGACATGGATGGCATGGACTTAAGATTCTGTGCATATAGCCAACATTGCAGAAAAGAAGGGAAACTGTGAAAACGTGTGCACTGAATTGAATTGTGCATACACTAAATACGGATACATATGGCCCGACTTGTGATAACACCTGGAGAGCAGAATCATCCCTGTACCACCAGCAAAACAGCTCAGCCAGGCAGACACGAACATCAAATTGGGAGACCAGAGAGAATGCCTCCTACCCAGTCCCAATCAATCAATCATTGCATATGAGTCACGTTAATAAAAACAGCAACACCCCAGGAAGTCATGTGCAAGAAGAGCAAAATATAGCCCATTAAATCCCACGCTGCTATAAATTATTCCTGGAGAGGGGCTGGTGGGCCCCCTGATGTCACTTCTCTTCTGTTCTCTTGGTGGCGCATCATTTCCTTCTCTCAAGCATTCTTTGGTCCCCCAGGAGCAGGGTATTAAAGAAAGGTGGGAGGATGCAACAGATCTCTTTTTTACAGAATTTTGGTCCCGCATATGTTAGTATGAGCTGCATATGGCATGGATTCTGGTGGTTTTGATATTGGCTCCGGAACAGTATGACATGGTGAACCTGCTTGTCTTCAGAGAACTGGTGTTTATTCTTCTGGTCCCAAATGTATTTGCTATTTCTTACTGTGATAAACCACTAAATAATTCCCTACAAGGGAAAACAAACTCTGGCTCTGTGCAGCAATCAAAGCAAATGGACTACTTATTAATCAACTAACAGGGAAAGACCGTACCAATGTTTCCAAAGCTGCAGGCTGTATTCAGTTAACCGGTGTACCAAGCAAAAGGTCACCACTCTCAGCGCTCCTAGCCTCCTTTCTGTTCATCTTATCTCAATATTTTCTCTTGCTGGCCTCTGCCTCCAGAATATGTTCACCTTGGCAGAACCCAATAGCCCTATCTCTATACTTACAGCCCTATTTCAGGAAGGCCTGCATTAGCCTCTTAGACTTTCCTGCAAAGCTGTCATCTCAGCCCCATCCTCACTCTCTGTCCTTTCTTATTCAAGACACAAAGTCAAAATACCCCATCTGCCCTGATCCTCCTCATATCTTCCAATTATGGTCCATCTGTCTTGCATCCCTCACATATCAATTTCTCTCATTTATTACCCTTTCCACAGGCAGAATATACATTCTTTATAGCACAAATTTCCTCACCCATTTTACCTGCACAACTTAGTTCATCACTAACCAACATCCACCTTATACAACACGGTATATACTGTCAGGTCTATGCACAAAGGAAAAAAACACAGCATTTTTCTACTAAACACCGTGATAAGAAGCAGCAGCCAGACAGGGATGCTTTTGTCACTGTTATGGATGTCTAGCACGCAAGGCTGCCTTGAAAAAAGCTGTCATTCTGTGCACAGCAAAGACCTCAAACATGCAAACAAGCCCTGATGTGCTGATGCTGTGCTTTGAGGCCTTCCTCCTGCTGCCACGCTGAGCTTCCTGGCTGTGAATAGCTGGAAGCAGAGTGCTGACTCGGTCCATGAACTCTCCGAGTTGCTCCATTGCCCTCTAACCTATTCTCTCACCTGCTATTTTGATGTTCAGGTTTGCGTCCAGGAGCAGATTCTCCGCCTTCAAATCTCTGTGGACGATGTTGCGGCAATGACAGAAATGGACAGCAGCAACGATCTGTTTGAACTTTCTGCGGGCTTCCTTCTCTGCCATCCGTCCATGGGCCACCAGATGATCTGCAAGCAAAGGAATGAAAAGGCTTGTTACATGGGAAGAGATTCACTGGAAGCATATTCCATGCTGAAATTACAAATTAAGCACAAAAGATCAGTATTTTATACACTACTTGCACTATTTCTTCAATACATAACTTCATTTTCTTTTAGTAAGGTTGATGCTGAAGTACTGAAATTAGAGCACAGAACTGGGAGACACAGAGACCCAGGTGCCAATCCCACCTCTACCATTCCCTTCTCCCATATAAGATGTATAAAGACACAACTACAACATTATAGGACAAATACTAATTCTACATTCATGGGTACTGTAAAGTCTTTTAAAACAGAAAAATATAACTATTCCTTTAATAAACTCCTGCCTCCACCTAGAACTCATACACACAAACAATGCAGATTCGGCCAGTAAAGGAAATTAATGGAACATCAGTTCATTGAGGGCTGACTCAGCGACAGACACAGATTGTACATAAGGTCATGACAGCACCTGCTCAAATCCCCTCCAAATCTTTCCCAACCTTTCAGCACTTACCCACCCATTGTGCTCAAAACTAGGATGGACTGCGAGCATCAGCCTTACACAATAACATAGGAGTTGTCAGCAAACTCAGTCGCTCTCAAGTTAGGTGTTTAATAAATGCAAATGCAATAATAATAAAATAAGGAAGTCTTGGCTCATGGTGTCTGCCCCGTTGGCCCTAGCTGATCTCTGGGCATCTTCCTTCCTACCACAAGAGTCCGCATCTGCCGCAAGCAGGAGTCTGCGGCTACTTTCCTTTCTTCCACCTCCATTCTCATTCTGGCTCTGTGCACACTGATAGTGTCATATGAATTATATTAAAAAGAAAAAGACGAAGTAAGAGCAATACTTTTTTATAATGCTAGGACAAGTCCCTTATGTTCGCTTGTCTAGTAAGAGCAACCTGCATGTACACAGATCGTGGCTCAAAAGAGAAGCGTCAGTTCTAAAGCCACTCAACGACTGAGCATTAACTAAAAGGCTTGATACCAGTAGCACATTGTGGAAAGCCGCCCTGAGACATAATGGCCTTGTAGTCAATATTAACTGCAATCGCAATGCAAACTGCAAATGCTTTATTTATTTATTTAGGGTTTTTTTATACCGACTTTCTCGATATACAAATCAAATCAAGACGGTTTCCAAAGAACAAAACTTTCGCCGTAAGGCGTTACATTAAACAATGCTTATCTTTAGGTAACACAGCTGGGGACATATTCTTGCACTTCTGATTTAAGACTACCCGGTGATATTTTCTGCTGAGCAAAGCTTTATATCTGCATTTTCTAGATGATCTAATTATAAATTATCTACTGATAGAAAAAAAAAGTTTAAAAAGCACAATATTCAATTTCTTCAGGGAGTTACAATTAGGCAAGTCATTGCTCCTTGCAAAATAATTTCATTCTGTAAGTTTAATTAATGACCTTCTGTTTAGAGCTTCCTTAGGGCCTGATGTAATAAGATGCAGTAAAAAATGTGTGCTGAAGTTCAACATGCATTTTCTTTATTCATGCACTTAAAAAAACCCCCAAACGTTGTTAACTCCAGATGCAGCAAGCTAACATGTGCTAATATACTCTGAGATAAAAAAAACAAAACAAAAAAAAGCTCTTTTGAAAACATGCACTCCAAAATATGCTTAATGTACACAAAACATGAGTTAGGAGCATGAGATTGACTCATAAAACTTGTGCACACAAAACATACATATGTTATGTGCATACATGCCGAGTACAGGATCGTTAACACCACAAACTCCAGGTTCAATTCTATAGACTAACACTAAGCCCAGAAACTTAACTCCACTTCTGACTAAGCATTAAACATTCCAGTGTTACAAAAACATGAGTTAAGATGACATACCTCTCTGAAATAGGGAGTAATAACTAATACCTTGATTAACATGGGACTTGCACAGCCTTGTATACCTTACTACATCAGGGCCTACGTTAAACTACAGAGATGCATTTACAATGCCTTGCCATGTACTGGAATTACTTTTTGTGCCTCTCGGGATAGATGGAATGGATATATCTGAATTACATTTTGAATTTACAAAAACATTATATAGTGATAAAAAAAAAGAGGCATGGGTGGCTTGATTTCCTGAAGGGCCTGGTCTTGATCTAGGTATTTGTACATACAAATTCCCATATTTGGATTGCAATCCTAAATTGATAATTTTCAGTCTATCAATCTGAAAACAGAAACTCCATTTCTAATTCATAATTGGATTTGGTAGAATCTTTTTTTTTTTTGCAGGGGGAAGGAAGGGGGAGAGGTGGAGAAAGACGAGGGAGAGGGAATGAGAAACCAATAGCTAGATTACAAAATATCAGTTCAGGATCATGACACAAAGCCTTAAATACATCCAAATGCACCTGGATTGGACCAGATACCCCATCCTTTCCTCTCTAAGGTGTGAAATCTAGAAGCTGGCCTCTTTGCAAAAAAAAAAGAATATATTAGGTCACCGACAGTAAATGGAGATGGTATCTTCTTCCAGTATCCATTGTCCACAATCAGAGGTGCAGTAATCACCTTGATCCCTTAGGTAGTAGTTTACTGTTCCTTTTCTCCATGCAGTATGTCACCTGGCCTACTCCCACTGCAACAGGGGATGTGCTGGCACTGTGTACACCAATGACACTACAGAATTAAAGATACACTTTCATTTCTTTATCCTAGTCCATAACAAATGGGCATAACATGCATTTTCTTTTCAAGCTGTGCCACTTACAAAAAGCTGTTAGCATTGCTGAAAACTCATATTTGATCCGTGGAGACACAAGCAACAAAATGCAGCATCCAGTGTTTATTAAGTGGTTGGAAATCAAGTTTACAAAAAAAAAACAACCCCACCTCAAAATGTATGGGTTTCTAGAATGGTCTCTGATCACATGGAGTATGCAGACACTGTTGGACCGCCCCAACCAGGGTAACTTATTGTTTATTGTAAACCGGATTGATTTGTATTGTATACAGGAATTCCGGTATATAAAAATTAAAAATAAATAAATATAAATAAATAATACTAAAAATGCTGCAATCTCTCAACACTTTATTGTCAAATATTGGCAAAGGTGAAATTTTTATTTAGATCTTGTCCAATGAAGGTTTCCCCTCTCCTGTCATGAGTGACTCCATCGTGGCCTTTGCTCTGCAGAGCTTACAGAAACAAAGTCAGCACTTATATAACTCTGGCAGTGCCTACGTGCAGAAGCAGAGCTACAATCTCTTCTGCTCCATTTTTCTTCATTAACAGAGAAATTCCACAGTGGAGTTTAAAGGAATTTTTCTTCGTCCGACTCGAAACCAGTGCACACTAAAAAAAAAATAAAAATTGGGTTATTTATAGCGGCTTGGGAAGATGTGTCAAAGAATGCAATTAAGCAAAGTGCACCCCAGCAAAATACATCTTCAGCTCCGAGCAGGAAACAAGTGGAAGGAAAACTGACACAGCACTGCACGCCAGATGTTCAGCCAGTGCGTGTCACTGTGTGCCGGTGCAAAAAGAAGAAGGAGGTCTTTTTATTTCAGTGATTATGGGGCATTTCTTCTTCACGGACTCAAAAAATCGTCCATGCTGAAATGTGCTAAAACACTGTACTGTGCATCCACAGACGGAGGGTAGGCTCAGTAGAAACTCTGGGTACTGCCAAGCAGAAGGCTCTCCGGTTTGTTTCACGAGTCGGATCAGCTAGAGACAAGGATGCTGCCGCATTCACAGCCTCCAAGTAGGCCCAATTCAGAAACCAGGATTGCAGGGTTCCAGGAGAAGAAAAAAAGAGATCCCAAGGTAATTGTGATTGAAAGGTTATGGCACCAAATCCCAGCCCTGGATCCGAATGAGCTGAAGTAACACAGAAGATATCGCTCTAGCATTTGACAAAACAACCAACAATCTCGACCTTAAAGACCCTGACACAGCATTGCTCTCCTGGAACAATCTCACCACCACCATCGCTAATGAGCTATGCCCTATCATCCACAAGGAAATTCCCCTTACGCAAAGTGAAAAAAGAAAACCACGGTACACAAAGGGGTAGATTTTCAGAGCCCTGCTCGCCTAAATCCGCCCAAAACCGGGCGGATTTAGGCGAGCAGGGCCCTGCGCGCCGGGAAGCCTATTTTACATAGGCCTCCCGGCGCGCGCAGAGCCCCGGGACTCGCGTAAGTCCCGGGGTTTTAGGAGGGGGGCGTGTCGGGGGGCGGGCCCGGTCGTCACGGCGTTCCGGGGGCGTGTCGGCAGCGTTTTGGGGGCGGGTACGGGGCGTGGCTACGGCCCGGGGGCGTGGCCGCGCCCTCCGTACCCGCCCCCAGGTCGCGGCCCGGCGCGCAGCAGGCCCGCTGGCGCGCGGGGATTTACGTCTCCCTCCGGGAGGCGTAAATCCCCCGACAAAGGTAAGGGGGGGGGTGTAGACAGGGCCGGGCGGGTGGGTTAGGTAGGGGAAGGGAGGGGAAGGTGAGGGGAGGGCAAAGGAAAGTTCCCTCCAAGGCCGCTCCGATTTCGGAGCGGCCTTGGAGGGAACGGGGGGAGGCAGCGCGGCTCGGCGCGCGCAGGCTATACAAAATCGATAGCCTTGTGCGCGCCGATCCAGGATTTTAGTGGATATGCGCGGCTCCGCGCGTATCTACTAAAATCCAGCGTACTTTTGTTTGCGCCTGGAGCGCAAGCAAAAGTAGGCTATTCGCGCTCGTCTGAAAATCTACCCCAAAGGATTTAAAGATGATCAAAAATGACCTACGATCCAAAGAACGTGCATGGCGTAAACAACCATCTGCTACTCTCAAAGCCACTTACATCAACGCTGCACATACCTACCGACTAGCCATCACCCAAGCCAAACGGGACTACTACTCCAAAAAAGTTCATGCCTATAAATTCAATGCAAACACACTTTTCACTTTTGTCACTGACCTCACTAACCCCGCTACCACACCTCTTCACGAGGACAATTCGAGTAACAGATGCCAGGAACTAGCAGCGTTCTTCAAGAACAAAATTGACAACATCCTCACTCGCCTACCCACTAACCCCTCCCCTGTATCGCCGCCATGCATTGACAACAAGAGCAAACTCAGAAACTTTGACCCTATAACAAATGCCGAAATTGAAACTATTCTAAAGAAAATGAAACCTGCATCCCACTTCCTAGACACTATTCCCTCAAAATCTCTCCTTGCTATCCCATCCACCATTGCAAAATTCATTGCTGAACTCATCAACTGCTCCATCACACATGGTAGCATCCCAGACCCGCTCAAACTTGCTGTAGTAAGACCCCTCCTTAAAAAACCAAACCTTGACCCGTCAGACCTAGCTAACTACAGACCCATTTCCAACCTGCCTTTCATTTCAAACATTTTGGAAAGAGTCATTAACAAACAACTCTCCGAGTTCCTAGAAGACTACAACATCCTCCACCCCTCACAATTTGGATTCCGGAAAGCACGCAATACAGAAACCCTACTACTATCAATGACAGATACCATCCTCAAAGGTATGGACCATGGAACCTCATACTTGCTCGCCCTCCTAGATATCTCGGCAGCGTTCGACGCTGTCAATCATCAAATCCTAATTACCCGCCTGGCTGAAATAGGTATTGCTGACACCGCACTTTCATGGTTCTCCTCCTATCTTAACCATAGAGAATACGTAGTAAAAATTGACAGACACCAATCCTCACACATCCCTATCACACAGGGTGTCCCCCAAGGTTCATCTTTATCATCAACCCTTTTCAATATATACCTCCTACCCCTCTGCCAATTACTATCTGACTTAGGCCTCAAATTTTTCCTTTACGCAGACGATGTGCAGATTATTATCCCAATCCAAAAATCCATTGAGGAATCCATGCACTTCTGGGAATCTTGCCTCTCTTCAATAACGTCAATGCTATCCAACCTACACCTAGCTCTAAACGCTGCAAAAACAGAACTACTCATCATTTCCACCCATCTTGACTGCTCTCCCCACGACTCACCTCAGAACACAACTGCTCCACAACACAAATTACAGGCTGTAAGAGACTTGGGCGTCCTTATCGACCATCAACTAAACTTTAAACCTTACATCAAATCCATCATAAAGGGAGGCTTCTACAAATTAAATATCCTCAAGAAACTCAAACCTCTGCTCCACACCAACGATTTCCGAACTGTAATCCAGACTACTATGCTGTCAAAACTGGACTATTGTAACGCCCTCCTACTCGGCCTCCCTGCTACCACTATCAAGCCACTCCAGATCCTCCAAAATTCCATGGCCAGAATCATAACAAACACCCGCAAAACACAACACATCACTCCAATTTTAAAAGACCTGCACTGGCTGCCTATCTCCTTCAGTTCACAATACAAAACACTCACCATTCTTCACTGCTCATTATACCAACTCAATCACACCTGGCTGGAAGAAATGCCTCGCTTCCGCACTTCCAACCGCCCCACAAGAAGTGCTCATGCAGGTACCCTACACATTCCTTCCCTGAAGGCTGCGCATCTGTCCCTCACCAGAGAAAGGGCTTTCTCCATAGCTAGCACCTACCTCTGGAACTCCCTCCCCCCTTCCCTCCGAATAGAACCATCACTCAACAAATTCAAAAAAGGAGTCAAAACATGGCTCTTCAAGCAGGCATACCCCAACTCAACCAATACGTAGACTTCTCCTAAATGGACCTTTCTAAGAATCTCCACTACCTGCCCACCCCCCCCCCCTCCCGTGCCCCTCCCCCCCTTGCTCTTCTCCTTTTCCATCTGTGCCCCTACCCTCCCCCCCTGGAACTTTGCTGCACTTCATAACCCCTGTACCACTTTCTCATTGTTAAAGATAAAGTTTTCTTAGTTTGTACAAAGTTTCTCTTTTTTTCCTCCATAGCTATTTAGTTCTTTTATTTTATTATATATAATCTCGGAATGTTTTTACGATGCTTATATCTTACACCATTTGCGTTTAACTATGACATGTTATTCTGTTCATTGTATTTTCCTCCTTTCAGTTCAATGTAAGCCGGTATGATGTGCCTCACGAATGTCGGCAAAGAAAAGTCTATAAATAAATAAATAAATAAGTACAAAGGAACATAGTACATATACATAGTAACATATTAATAACAGCAGAAAAGGTCCATCCAATCTGTCCAGCAAGTTTCTGCAACATGCAGGTTACCCTCATGTTTCTCTTAAGCGTAGTCACTGCCGCTCCGTGCAGCTTTCCATAAAGGTAGTAATATTTACAATCAAAACAAGCAACTGTCAAATCCATAAAAAATTACTGCTAGCAACATTTTTACTAGATGAGGACCCTTCTTGAAAATTCAGATAATGCTGCTTGACGTGCTTTGCTTTTGGATTTGGCCACAGAAACAGTCCAGTACTTTTTCCCTTATGGCTGCGTATCAGTACCCCCATACTGTAAAAGTCAGGGTCTGGCTTGATTGCCGTCTAAATCCAATTCCCCCTCCCCCCCCCCCCCCCCCCCCCCCCCCCCACAGCTGAAGCAGAGAGCGATGTTGCAGTTGCATCAAAAGCATCAAGGCTTATTGGTTTAAGGGTAGTAATCCCCATGCTTTCTATTAAGAGTAGTAACCACCGCTCCATGCAGGTTTCCCCATGCACAGTTTTCTTCATTTTCATCCTCTAGCCTTTAGGGATCCACAGTTTTTATCCCATGCACCTTTAAATTCTTTGATTGCTTTCGTCTTCACCACCTCCTCCAGAAGGGCATTCCAGGCATCCACAACACTCACTGTGAAGAAATATTTCCTGACGTTGGTTCTGCGTCCCCCCCCCCCGGAGTTTCTTTTCGTGACCCCTAGTTCTATTGTTTTCTTTCCAACAGGTATCTGAAGTTCTGTTTCATATCTCCCCTGCACCTCCTCTCTTCCAGAGTATATATATTTAGATGATTCAGCCTCTCCTCGTAAGTCTTCAGATACTGACTCCACACCATTTTGTCACCCTTCTCTGGACTGTCTCTATCCTGAATCTATCCTTTTTGAGATACGGGCTGCAGAACTGAATATAATACTCTAGGTGAGGCCTCACCAAGGAGCTGTACAAGGGCATTATCACCTCCTCTTTCTTACTGGTTATTCCTCTCTGTGCAGCCCAGCATTCTTCTGGCTTTAGCTATTGCCTTGTCACATTGCTTCGCCATCTTCAGATCGCCAGACACTATCACCCCAAGATCCCTCTCTTGGTCAGTGCACATCAGTCTTTCACATTCCATCATATACAGCTCTTTTGGATTACCACATCCCAGACGCATAACTGCAATTCTTGACACTGAATCCCAGCTACCAAATTGTTGACCACTCTTCAAGCTTTCTCAAATCACTTTTCGTTCTGTCTGCTCCTTGAGGAATGTCCACTCTGTTGCAGATCTTAATATCATCCATAAATAGACAAACTTTACTTTCTATCTCTTCCACAATGTCGCTCACAAAGATATTGAACAGAACCGATCTCAACACCGATTCCTGGGGCACTCCACTTAACATGGCTCTCTCTTCAGAGCAGGTTCCATTTACCATTACACTCTGTCTCCTATCAGTCAAACAATTTGTACTCCACGCAGCGACCTTGGTGCTCACTCCCATGCTTCTCATTTTATTCACAAGCCTCCTATGTAGGACCGTATCAAAAGCTTTGCTGAAATCCTCGTAGATGACATCGAGTGCTCTTCCTCAATACTCTAGTCACCCAAACAAAAAATCTATTAGATTTGTCTTACGGGACTTTCCTCTAGTGAATCCAGCAACCCTCCTGATTATAGACAGTTCACTATCCTTTCCTTCAGAGTCTCCATTAATTTTCACACCACCGAGGTAAGGCTAACTGGCCTGTAGTTTCCAGTCTCCTCCTCTGGCCTGCATCCCCACCTAAAAGCTTCATTGACCATTAGCAATAAAAGAATTAGGCCTTCTCTCTTGGGTGCACACCCAACTCCAAATCTTGAAAGAAGGAGCTGCTTTCGTCCCCAGCAGCTTCCTCCTGTTCTTTTAGAGAAAGAAGGTAAGCCCAAAGTGTGAAACTAAAAGGTGACAAGGAGCAATATGTGGAGAGAGATGAAGAAATGGCAGAAATATTAAATACTTCAGTTCAGTGTTCACTAAAGAAGACCCTGGAAAGACCATTGCTGGTTGACAAGACTGTAGATGGAGAGGGGGTAGATGAAAATCCGTTTACAGAAGAGAATATATATATATATATATATATATAAAATGGCAAGGAGAAGGGGTCAGAAACAAACAAGTAGATATGGCCAAGAGATAAGGAAATGATTTATGTTGCTCTGTAGTAAGACCTCTCAACCTTTACAAAATATTACCAAGACAGACTTCATTTAGGGGAGACAATGAAAAACCCTTGAAAATTTTTTAATACAATGAATTTTGGATATCCAGGAACTGATTCTATTCTAATCTGACATTTATATATTGACTTTCTGGTCCATCATATGACAACCGAGAACGGTTTACAGCAATATAAAATACATAATATATGATAAATATTGTATATAATCAAATATATTCTAATAAATACAACATAATACAAATAAAAAAATTATATTGTTTTTATATTTAATCCTTGCCTCAGAAGCAAGGTTCCACTCTCATTAGGGGGCTTACTGTAGTCTTTACAATTTAAAACATTAGCACTCTCCCTCCCAGTATAGTCCCACCAATTAGGCCTCTAAGTCCACAATTTAGCATTAGTCTCATGAAGCTAACACTTTCCTACCCACAACACTCTTACAGCAATGAGAAGCCCAATCTTTGTAAGTAGCTCCAATTCCCATGTGACTCATAACTGGTCGGCTTTTCACATTTATTTTGGAAATGTGCAAGACTATGCTGAATACAATGGATCTGACACCAATTTGCATATTCATGAATTAAGATGAACATCTGATTGCTAGCCAACTCTTGGCGTCTTCTAGCGTAGTTGGTCACCAGCACAAGCTCAGGTTACCCTCCAACGGCAAGATGTACTGCTTGAGTGGACCAGCAAGCCACACTGTTCCATGCACCAGTATCATCAATGCAATACATTTTCTTTCCCCAGCAACCATGCCTTCTCCCAATCACCCAGAACATTGCTCACCAAGCAGGCCCGACTCATTAGCTATCTCACAAATTTATTTTTATGACTACACTGGCATTTTTTGTGTTTTTTTTTTTTTTAATTTAGCCAAGTTTTCTGCATTAAATAATTTAATACACCCACTAGGATGAAGCATCCTGTTTACAGGAGTTTGCTATTTCAAGCAGCAAATGTCCTCAGATCTGATGATGAGAAATCATAAGGAGTGACTGATTTCTATTAGAACAGTCTGACATAAATTAGGAACTTGTGTAATCCAGGTATCTTCCTGCACTGGAATTCACTAAGATACTCTACAAATACCTACAAGACGTGAACTTCAGCTGAAAAAGCAAAATTGCTTACCTTGAAATAGGTGTTATCCCAGGACAGCAGGATGTAGTCCTCACATATGGGTGACGTCACTGACGGAGCCCTAATGCGGGAAAACTTTCTGTCAAAGTTTCTAGAAACTTTTGACTGGCACACTGAGGCCACTGAGCATGCCCAGCATGCCATAATTCCCTGATCCACAGGGGTCGCCCTTCAGTCGCGTTTGTAGCAATAAGCTTTAGCCAAAAATAAAATAATAAAACGTATCGGACCCAACTCCGCGGGGTGGCGGGTGGGTTTCGTGAGGACTACATCCTGCTGTCCTGGGATAACACCTATTTCAAGGTAAGCAATTTTGCTTTATCCCAGGACAAGCAGGATGCTAGTCCTCACATATGGGTGATTAGCAAGCTGCAGGCTGAGTCATTTTTGTAATGGACCAACAGAGGACAACTTGTGCAACAGGCACAACAACTGGTGAACTGTTGGAGAAAATGAGGCAGCCTGAAATCACAGCAGGTTGGATGTGGAAGGAGTTGGAATTTTACTGGAAATAAGTTCTTTAAGACAAATTGTCCGTAGGCTGAATCTTGTCGTCCTTCCTTGTCCAGGCAGTAGTGAGCTGCAAAGGTGTGAAGAAAACTCCATGTTGCGGCTTTACATATGTCAGCTATTGGCACAGAACAATAGTGCGCTACGGAAGCTGACATTGCTCTTACTGAGTGCGCCTTTACTCGCCCTTGGAGAGGAAGGCCTGCTTTTACATAGCAGAACTCTATACAATCTGCAAGCCAGTTGGAGAGAGTTTGTTTGCCCACTGCTTTTCCCGGTTTGTTTTTATCAAAAGAAACAAAGAGCTGGGTGGATTTCCTATGGACTGCAGTGCGATCTAGGTAATATGCAAGTGCACGTTTACAGTCCAAGGTGTGCAAAGCACTTTCACCCTGGTGAGAGTGAGGTCTTGGAAAGAATGTAGGCAAGACCATGGACTGAGTCAAGTGGAATTCCGTAACTACCTTGGGAAGGAATTTTGGGTGTGTACGGAGTACCATTCGGTCATGTAGGAATTTTGTATAGGATGAGTATGTGACAAGTGCTTATAACTCACTAACCCTTCTAGCAGATGTAACAGCTATGAGGAATAGAGATTTCCATGTTAGAAATTTAAGATCACAGGAGGACATGGGTTCAAAAGGAGAACGTATGAGCCTTGTTAGCACCACATTAAGGTCCCATTCTGTGACTGGTGGTCTTATAGGAGGTTTAAGATGAATTAAAACCTCTCATAAATCTACTAACAAGGGGTTGGTACTGAAATCGGTGCACCCCTACCGTATTATGGTACCCTGAGATTGCACTGAGATGTACTCTTACTGACTAGGTCTGGAGACCTGAGTCTGAAAGATGCCATAAATAGTCTAATAAAGATGAAGTGGGGCAGGAAAAGGGGTCAATACCTTTTCTGTGCACACCACGTGGTGAATCTTTTCCACTTAGAACGATAATTTTTGTCGTGTGGAAGGCTTACGTGAAGCTACAAGCACTTGAGAGACATTAGTTGAAAGATTGAGTGATTGCAAGATCAAGCTTTCAACATCCAGGCTGTTAGAGATGGGGACTGAAGGTTGGGATGGCGCAACCGGCCCTGATCCTGAGTTAGGAGAGTGAGTGCTGTGCCCAGGCAAATTGGTTTTCTGATCGAGAGTTTGAGGAGTATGAGAAGCCATACTTGTATCATGGTCCCCTTGTCCTACTGTAGCTTCACCAGAGAGTGTTGGTTATTAGCGGAATAGGGGGATACGCGTATAAAAGGCCTGAATTCCAAGGGCGAGCAAAGACGACCTTGGTTAACTGGCTTTTCTGTCTGTGCAGGGAGCAGAATCTGTTCACTTTGTGATTCAGCTGGGATGCAAAGAGGTCTACTGTTGGTTGACCCCAACGTTGAAATATCCTGGTTGCTACTAAGGGATCCAGGGACCACTCGTGAGGTTGGAACTGACGACCGAGGCGGTCCGCAACTACGTTGTGTATGCCTGCTAGATAAGTGGCCCGGAGAAACAAGGAATGCGTGAGGGCCCAGTCCAAAATCTGTGCTGCTTCTTGACAAAGGAGATACGAGCCTGTACCTCCTTGCTTGTTCAGGTACCACAATAGCTACTGTGTTGTCTGTTTGTATCAGGACAGTCT
Source organism: Rhinatrema bivittatum (assembly GCF_901001135.1). Lineage (NCBI taxonomy): Eukaryota > Metazoa > Chordata > Amphibia > Gymnophiona > Rhinatrematidae > Rhinatrema > Rhinatrema bivittatum. The sequence goes on along the minus strand of NC_042626.1, from coordinate 23,600,798 downwards.
TGTGAGAAAGGCAGTCCTTGAACGCATACAGCGCATAACGTATAGCTTGAAGCTCTAGGAAATTGATTTGGAATGATGCTTCGAGTTTCGTCCAAGTACCTTGAGCTTAGAGATGCCCTATATGTGCTCCCCATCCTAAGGTGGATGGCATCTGTAGTTAAGGTTACTTGTGGAATTGGTTGTTGGAAAGGTAGGCCTGTGAGCAAGTTGTCCGTGTTCGCCCACCAGAGGAGCGAGGAACGTAGTTGTTGAGTTATTTGAATTGGAGAGGACAGTGGTTGAATGGCCTGTATCCACTGCGCTCTCAATGTCCATTGGGTGATCCGCATGGCTAATCTGGCCATAGGAGTGACATGAACTGTGGAGGCCATGTGACCTAGGAGAGTTAGGAACTGATGGGCTGTCGCATGTGTCTGTGTGTGTAGAGATTCTGCTAAAGAGGAAAGAGTCTCTGCCCAGTCTTTTGGAAGGAAAGCTTTTGAAGTTATGGTGTTTAAATCTGCGCCGATGAATTGCAACAAGCGAGATGGTATGAAATGGGATTTCTGGTAGTTGATTAGGAATCCCAATGAATGGAGTAGATTTATGGTGAGCTTGACAGAGTTCAGCGCTCCCTGTCTTGTCTGGCTTCTGATGAGCCAGTCGTCCAGGTAGGGAAAAATGTGTACACTTTCCTTGTGTAACTGGGCCGCTGCCACCACCAGGCACTTTGTGAATACTCGAGGTGCTGATGTGAGTCCGAACGGTAGTACTCGGTACTGGAAATGTTGATGTCCTACGAGGAATCACAGATACTTGCGATGAGGAGGGAATATTGGAATGTGAGCGTAAGCATCTTGAAGATCCAGAGAACAGAGCCAATCTCCTTTTTGAGGTAGAGGCAGCATGGTGCCCAATGATACCATCCTGAATTTCTCTTTTCGTAGAAATTTGTTGAGATTTCGGAGGTCTAATATGGGACGTAGGCCTCCTGTTTTCTTTGGAATGAGGAAATATCGGGAGTAGAATCCTCTGCCCTGCTGAGGTTGGGGAACTGGTTCCACGGCCCTGGCTCTCAGAAGGGTGGATAATTCTTTTTGTAAGCGCGTGGACTGATTTTTCACTGTCCAAGACGAGGTGGGTGGAGTATCTCTTGGCACAGTTAGAAATTCCAGATGGTAACCCTGAGATATGATTGAGAGTACCCATTGGTCAGTGGTGATGCACGACCAGGTTTGATGGAAAAAAGTGATTCGACCACCTACAGGTAGATTTGGAGTGGGATTGGTAGACAGGCTTCTGCTCTCTGGCGAGATTTCAAAATCCCGAGGCCGGACCTGCTTGTGGTGGAGGCTGATTTCTAGGTGCTCTTGGTTGTTGGGCTTGTGCTCTTTGCGCTGGTCTTGCTGACCTACCATGGGGTGCTGGGGGATAGTATCTCCGTGGTCTATAATATGGCCTCTTGGAATCTTTTCTGGGAGGTCTACATGTAGAAGGTTGGGCTTCTGGTGGAACAGAGGAAAGCTGATGTAGAGTTGTGAAACTGCCTCACGTACCTTGTCTCCAAAGAGATTATCTCCTGTACAAGGAAGGTCTGTGAGCTTTTCTTGTATCTCTGACCTTAGGTCTGAGGCTTTAAGCCAGGCCCATCTGCGAGCACTAATGCCTGTAGCAGCCATTCTGGATGAAGTTTCAAAGCTGTCATAGGCTGCTCTAACTTCATGTTTTCCAGCTTCCAAACCTTTATAAATGATGCTATTGAAGGAATCCTGGAATTGCTGGGGAAGAGATTCAGATAATTCTTGGAGTTTTTTCCACAGATTACATTGGTATTGTGTCATATAAAGTTGGTAGGACGCAATTCTAGAAACTAGCATTGATCCTTGGAACATTTTTCGGCCAATGGTATCCAAAAATCTGTGTTCCTTCCCAGGAGGATTAGATGAATGTGGCTTAATCCTCTTAGATTTCTTTTGGGCTGACTCTAATACCACCGATTGGTAGGGTAGTTGGGGCTTCTGAAAGCCTGGAATGTGCTGTACCAAATAGGTGGCATCAGTCCGTTTATTTACAGGTGATATGGTACAGGGGTGTTCCCATAACCTGTGCTGCAAATCTACAAGGACTTTATGTACTGGTATTGCCAGGACTTCTTTTGGTGGATCCACGACTTGCAAGACTTCCAGTGTTTTCTGTCTAGTATCTTCTTCAGATACTAATTGGAAAGGGATGGTATCAACCATCTCTTTAATGAAAGTGGAAAAAGAGGTCCTCTGGAGGGGACTTTCTCCTTCCCTCTGGAGGCGAGGGATCCGATAGGACATCCTCCGATGAAGTATCAGTATCTGCATCATCCCAAGTGTCCGAAGAAGGTGGACACGGAGGAGTCGATAGAGGATGGAATGATGGTATCGAAGGCATCGAGGATTTAATCGGTGGTCTCGATAGAAATAATGGGGAGAAGGAAGGTTTGGGATGAGAGACTCCCGATGGGCCTGGTATGGGTTCAGGTACCGGCAGTTCTTTTGGTACTTCTTCCCCTGCCGGTTTTGGCATCCGAGCATCTAAAGGCTGCACTGGAATGGCACAGATAAGAGTATCCAATTTAGCCAGAATTGGAGCCAACCACGACAGATACGGCATCGGTGTAGGTATCGGTGCCAGCGAGGGTGTCGGCATCGGTGATGGAGTCAGAGCCAGCGATGGCCTAGGTGACGGTAATAGAATCGACACCAGTGAAGGGATTGGTGCCGGTGATGGAACCGGCATCAAAGGTGGAATCGGTACTGGCACTGGCATCGAAGGCATCTCTCGGATTGCATCTCGAATTGCCTGGCGGATATAACCATCCAGTTCCGCCCTGATAGCTGATGAAGTCAGAGCAGCTATAGGGAGAGGCAGTGAAGGCGAATCCGGCCGTTCCACAGGTCCCTGTGGAGGCTCGGTTCCCGGCACAGATATCGGTGGGGATTGCCTAGGAGTCGTAGGCCTCGAGGGCATCAATCACTCATCTCTCCGAGGTTTCTTAGGAGATGGTTCGATGGGCATAGAGGGAACTCCGGGCATCGTCTCTGAATCCGGATCCAGAGGTCTTCAATGTCTATGCCGGTGCTTTTGTCGATGCTCGACGCCCTGTTTTTCGATGATCAAAGTAGATTTTATAGACGACCGGGAAGGGGTCGGTGATGGTCGGTCACCCGCTTCATCCGGATGACATCGAGTTTTTAGAACTACTTTAACCGCTCCAGCCGGAGACAACTGTGTTGAAGTCGAAGTCGATGGCATCAGTTGGAGATGAAAAAGATGCTCCATCTTTTCCATACGCTCTCGTCTGCCCTTCGGCGTCATTTCAGTGCATTTCAGGCATGTCGACACATCATATCTCTCGCCTAGACATAGCACACATTCGGTGTGTGGGTCCGTTATGGACATAGTGCAAGTACAATTCGGGCATTTTTTTAACCCAGTAGCCATTTTGAAGGCCGGACAGCCGTTCACGGCCTTCTGATGGATTTTATTGATAATGGAATTGACTGGAAAAATCAATTCACTCACCGAAGATGAAAAAATAGTGAGACCCTTACGGTGGGGTAACTTTTTCCAAAAATCTTTTAAACTTTTTCTTGTGTGAATTTACCACACAGGGCTTCTTTCCCGCGAGGCTAACAGCAGCTCAGAAAAAAGAAGACTGAAGGGAGACCCCTGTGGATCAGGGAATTATGGCATTTCTGAAATTTTGGCAAGAACCTGAAGGCTATACTAGCACCATAATTGTTTAAAATAAACATATCAATTTCATATCATATCTCTTTTGTTTCTTACCCAAACTAAGTTGTACATTTGTGTTTATAAATTGTGCACCTCTTTCATAGGGATCCCTCTCCACTGGAGAAAGCCTTCCAGTGGAACCATCCTTATCGTTATATGACCAAAAACATTTTACATACAAGAGACCTATATTTTGTCCACACTCTATATGGAAGTCCAGGTAACAGAATCATCTACCCTAAATGTGGCTGCATGTGTGTTTCTGGATTATTAAATGTGTGTTAAATGCTATTCAGAAACAAGAAGCTACATAAATCCAAATAGTTTTACCAAGTTTTACCCGGCATACTACTGCGATTGCTACAACTACTGCAGATTCTGGATGTTAGGGAGATTATCCTCATTCCCATTGGTCTCCATTGGCTGCTGATTATTTATGCCTAAAATTTGTTAGTGATATTAGTTTTTCGAGCACTTATTGGGAATGGACTCATATGTTTTAGACAATTCAATTGTATATCAGAATTTTAAGATCTGAGAACAAAATAATTTTGTGTTCCTACTGTTAGCTAGATTTGCTTGAGTGATACTAGATCACGGAATTTCTCAACAGCTGGTCCTATTCTGTGGAACTTTTTACCTTTAGACTTGCATCTTGAAACTGTCTTTTAGGAAAAACACCAAAGCATTTTTCTTTCAGCAAGCATTCAAGAAGCATTGTAAGCTAGTTTTATTTGATAGACACTGTCAGCTTATAATTTTTTCTTGTGTTTTATTGTAATGTTTGTTCTATTTATGGTATAAATTATGTATTTTAATGTTTATTTAATGTTTATGAATGATTTTTATCCCCTGCTGTGAATATATAATTTGGATTTAGTGGGATATAAATGATTTTAAATAACTAAAATATGGTGCATGGTTTCAGTCTCTGGATCAATACACTTCCCTAGTGTTTAACTAGAACTAGATCATCATTGACTCTGATAGTGTACGTGGCAGGAATACTGACAGCCTATTAAAAGAATAGAACATTTTGGACCGCCAATCACAGACAAGTTCCAGCAGGCTCTGTTTGACAGGAGAAACACTTGGGAAATTCACAAGTGAAGCAACAGATGAATATTGAAATGAATAAAATCAAGTTTTCCGTTGATAAGCCGAGAGAAATAGCCATGCTGTCTTGGGTGCAACTTCATCCGGAGGAGTGCGACTCGGAATCTTTTCAGAATAACAGAACTTGATGCTATGCTCATGTGCAGATGTTCCTGCGCAGTTACCTCAGTTAGTTCTTCAGTTGCATTTTTCTGCATTACCGATCGGATGTGAATCTTCTCACCTCAGTTCGTACAAAAAAAACCCCAGCACTTTTCAATGCTAAGAAGATATAAAAAAAACTTTGGGGTTCAAGTACTGCTCATGCGGTCATATTATGTCTGCAATGGATGTACATAATTATTGTTACCTTTATCTTGGTCCTGACCATGACCAGTCCACTTGTAAGGACTGGCTGCCTGTCTCCCCAGGCCCAGCATCAGAGGGCCAAAAAAATCGCAAGGCTGCGAAAAGCAGAAATGGTATCCTCGCCATTGGGCAGTTATGTGCCATTGCCTCGCCACCGTGCAGTCGTCACCAGGCTGAAAACCCCAACACAGAGACACGCACAAATGAGCGCCATTGGAGGGTTCACCAAAGGTGGGGCAGCCTAAACAAAGGAGCAAGCACCCCAAGTCGACTGAAGCCAATCCCCATAAAAGTAAGGGCAGTGCTTCAGCTAGCGAGGCCAGACCACAATCAAAATCTGCATCCTCTAAGCCAGGAACAACGGCACAGGAGTAGGAGGGACACCCAAGAATGGGGTCAGGGACCCAAGTGGTCGGCGCAGCCACTCACAGCACACCACAGTGCAATGCACATGTGTCAGCCCAAGGTGTGCACCCTCCGATGCATGCAGCACCATCGATACATGGCGCAGCAGCGTCCAAACCATGCGACACACATCAATCAAGAATGAAGTAGTTGACTCCACACGATGCAGATGCACCGAAAACAAAGCTGTCCAAGCCACCAAGTGTCTCAAGACCGCTGCAGCTGGAACAATCAAGATTCCTGAAGCCACCCAAAAAAGACTCGAGCTCAGTGACCACACAAATGATGCAAAAGCTGTATTTACAACCTGTCCCTCAGTTGCATGATTGTGACAGGACAGGGGACTTCCTTCTTGAAGAAGCCACAGTGAGACATAAACGTCTCAGTAGAAGTGGAACCTGTCCTACAAACTTATGCACCAATACCATGGATGTCTCAAACAAGATCATCTTCAGTGATCTTCAGGTTTATTCTGACTTTATTTCTTTTATTTATTTATTTAAAAATGTTTGTATACCGCTTTTACAATTGGAAATTGATCAAAACGGTTAACACATTTTAAAAACATACATAAATATGTATAAAACAATAAAACCACAAATAAGCAAGACTAAATAGTTTATAAAACAATCTCTGAAACAGAATACAATACAAATACAGTGCTTTGAGGATGGGCAGGAAGGAAGGGCAAGGGGTAGGAATGAGTAAAAAGGATGGGATTAATACAGGGAATGATTACGATCAAGTACTGGAGAAGGAGCTAAAAGCTTTCTGAAATAGATGGGTTTTTAATGATTTCTTGAAATCATTAAAAACCCATCCTTGGTATAAGACGGAGGAAATCTGGCAAAGAGAAGGCTCTTTTGCGAGTTATGTCCAGTCTAGCAAATCTGCCAGATGGTGTATCTAAGAGGTTTTTTTTATAAGGATCTTAACTGTCTAGCTGGTTTATAAATCCGGAGTGAAGAGCAAAGCCATGTTGAGGAAGTGTTATAAATAAGAGCATGAATAATCGTCAAAATCTTGTATTGGACTCTGAATTTAATAGGAAGCCAATGGAATGCAGATAAGACTGGGGTGATATGATTTCTACTAGAGGTTCCTGAAAGAATACGGGCGGCTGAATTTTGAACTAATTGTAAAGGGTGGATTGTGGAATCAGGTGTCGAGACGAAAACGTGAAGAACTCCAAGAAACTCAGTTCTTCAGGGAAAAGACAACCTTTGAGGAACCTAGACACAATAGGTCTCTACATGCTCCAGTCTCTGACATACATCTAGCAGCTATTCCTACATTATGGTCACACAAATGACCCTACCCTTCGTCACCAGCACACAAAGAGCTGATGAAGAAACGTGGCTCCACTTTCTTCATCTGGGAGATCAACAGAGATGATGGAACAGATCTCTTCAATAATGAAAGGGCTTTTCTCCTCTTTGCACCTGAACATCAGCCCACCAAGGCTTCATTTTCCCATCCTGGATCAGAGCCAAGAGGAACAGGGGAGAGACTACTCTTCATAAGAACATAAGAAATTGCCATGCTGGGTCAGACCAAGGGTCCATCAAGCCCAGCATCCTGTTTCCAACAGAGGCCAAATCAGGCCACAAGAACCTGGCAATTACTCAAACACCAAGAAGATCCCGATGTAGGTATGCACTGTCTTTCTGACACCTCTTAGTGCTGTATTCCTGTATACCAGTGTTAGATACAGAATGCAAAGGACTCTGCCTACGTGCTGGAATGCAGCCAGCCAACACCCCAGACCCATTAGCTGATTGGTCTAATACATTCTCAAATGAAATGCACTGCACTTATCTAAGTATAACACTTTGAATGTACTATGATTGGTCAGTATGAAAGGTATAAAAGATTATGCACCTCACTAGAACTTTGGGGTGGCTGGGTGATTGTACAGTTGTATGGACCTGTCGCCCCCCAGAACAAACTATTTCCTCGTGCTTTGTTCTGTTCCTTGTCCCTATCCCTTTGTCTTTCCCTAATAAAGTCTCAAGTTACCTTTTGCAGCTGTACTTTCTTTAGAATAAACACCATGCTACGGATGCAAATAGTAGCAGTGGCTTTTCCCTAAGTAACATTGATTAATAGCAGTTAATGGACTTCTCCTCCAATACCTTATCCAAACCTTTTTTGAACCCAGCTACACTAACTGCCCTAACCACATCCTCTGGCAACAAATTCCAGAGCTTAATTGTGCGTTGAGTGAAAAAGAATTTTCTCCGATTAGTCTTAAATGTGCTACTTGCTAACTTCATGGAATGCCCCCTAGTCCTTCTATTATCCGAAAGAGTAAATAACCGATTCACATCTACTTGTTCAAGAACTCTCATGATCTTAAAGACCTCTATCATATCCCCCCTCAGCCGTCTCTTCTCAAGCTGAACAGCCCTAACCTCTTCAGCCTTTCCTCATAGGGGAGCTGTTCCATTCCCTTTATCATTTTGGTTGCCCTTCTCTGTACCTTCTCCATTGCAACTATATCTTTTTTGAGATGTGGCGACCAGAATTGTGCACAGTATTCAAGGTGCGGTCTCACCATGGAGCGATACAACTCACCATGGAGCGATACAAGAGAAGGGCAACCACTCACTCACAAGAGATAGTCTGAGGAGCCCTAGATTACCAGAAAGCTCCTCTGTCCCTAAGGAGCAGATAAGGCAGATTCCCCTCTATCTTACCATTCCCCACAATTGTCACCATCCTCATCTACATGCCTTTCATCTGACCAACTAGAGGAACCACCCAAACATTCTTCCCTTCCAGAGGATCTGATATATTCTAGAAAAAATGGGTGAAAGTGGAAATCAGGAAGATCCCAGAACCCTGCAAGGAGATCTTCAGAATACTAAAGATCTTAGGCATTCCTTCTGAGCCAGTGGCCCTGCCATCTCATACGGTTTTAGATTCTGTAATTCTGAAATCTTAGGAGTCCCCACAGTCCAATTTCCCGGAAGCCAGAAAATTAGACTTAAAATTTCGGCTTAAAAAGTCTCAGTGTTATGGCCTGGTGCAATTACCTCACACATCAGTTTTAGTAGAATTGGCCATGAAGAGGGCGAAGAGATCAAAACTCCATGCAAACACGTGGGCACTCCTCCCTCACTGCTTGCAGCCCCTCCGCCCTGCTCTGGGTGATGTCATCACATGATCCATGAGCAGACACAACCCAGGGATTACCTGGAGCATATAAAAGTTTTATCGTATAGAGAGAAGATGATGATGATTTCACTTAGCCCACATACTTCAGGTGAAGAGTTAACCCATCTCAAAAAAGATATAGTTGCAATGGAGAAGGTACAGAGAAGGGCAACCAAAATATTATTGTATTTCAGAAAATCTAATCTCTGTTATTTACCCCAAGTATCATTTTACAGAGAATGTAGCTTCTCAATGATTTGATCTACTAAAAACAGGATTATATCTTACAGTATAATTTCAGTTTGTACAGGTCAACTGGCTGAAGAGCCATGTTTTTAGTTGGTCCTGAAAGTCCAAGAAGTCTTTAATATTTTGCTGATGGGGAAGTGAGTCCATTAGATCTGGTGCTGTATCTTTGAAGGCTCCATTTTCTCCTACTTCTAATTGTTCTGGCAATGGCATTTTGGATTACCTGTAGTTTACTCTTATTTTAAGCAGGCACAGATAGATGGCATTACAGTAGTCCAAGTGTGTGAGTAGTATTATTGATTTCATGTCCATTTTGAGGTTGGTTAGCTGCAGAAAGAGGCATAATTGCTTCACCTTTTGGAGGCACAGAATACTTTCATCATTACTGCTGATACTTGGCTCTCTATGGTCACAACAGAGTCAAGGATAACTCTTAAGCTATTAAACTCATGCTGTGAAAGCAGCCATGACATCATCCAAGATAATTCAGGGTGGGAGCATTATTCTGGTCATAGTGAATTGCTCACTCATAGGATCTTCCTTTTGTCCCTGTTTATCTGAAGTCTGTTGTTAATCATCCAGTTTACCACCTTCAGACGTTGGTTGAGGAATGCTGCTATTCCTTCCTAGATGTTTGATGTCACATTTCAGTTATTAATGCATTAATTGCCCTTGTTAATATGTATTTTCCAAGCTTTAATGTTTCAAATGTAAACCGGTATGACGTCCCCCACTAATACCGGTATAGAAAAGTCTTTAAATAAATCAGTTATAAAGAAGATATCTCTATTTACAGCTTTGTGTTTGGTCCACTCAGAAGTCGTGCTGGAGGTATACAGCACTGTTGATTCTGAGGAAGAAGACATCTCTAGCTACCAGTGTTGCGATTGGTTCACTCGGAAGTCGTGCTGGAGGTGTACAGCACTGTTGATTCCGAAGAAGAAGATATCTCTATCACCCTGATCGTTTTGTTGGTATTGCCATCATCTCTCTTCCAGTATCCTGCGGAAGAGGTATTCAGAAGTGGATTTTGGACCAGTTTCTACATCAGTGTTCACGTCTGCGATCGCTTCCAGGCATTAAGGAGTCTTCTGAGCATGCAGGGACGTAGGCCCTCGAGGAGCGAGAACCGGATCCTGTCTTAGCAGTCTGAAATCAAGAAGAAAGAGCGGGGCCCCCGAGGAGCGGGTACCCCTTGGTAAGTTTGTGGAGGCAGAGCAGCAGAAAAAGATTTCCCCCTTGCTAACTCGATTCGAAGTAGCAAACAAAGACCTTTTAAGCTGGAAGCGAATGACGTCACTACGGGGGGACACCCCCGAGGTTCGCGCCCTTGCCGGTATATCTCTGGAACACGCACGTACCCTTACCTCATCAGGAACATGGTGGATCCGCAGCGTCAGGCCAGCCCGGGGATTCTGGGGAGAAGCAGCGAGGAGAAGCCGCGGCAGCATCTGTCCGTCAGACCCGAAGGGAGTCGACACAAAGGTAGAGAGGGTGGAGCGAGGGTGAGAACAGGCACGAACGCAACAGTGAGTGAGGGGATTATGGTAGGGGCAGCAGCAGTGGCGGGCAACAGAGAATCATTTTATTGCAGTGCTTCTCAAGTTTTTCTAGACACACACAGGGGCTTTGCATGACATGACTGAGTAAATAAAATATGTTGCCGTACTGTTTTTTTGGGTAGGGCAAAATTTAAAGAAGGAATATTAACAACATTAAGCGAATGCTAGACAACAGCTCCTAGAAGCAGAGATCAGTAGAGTAACAGTAAATGACAGCAGAAAAAGACCCAAGTAGTCCATCCAGTCTGCCCAGCAAGCAGGTTGCCCCCATGCCTTCTGTTTAGGGTAGTAACTGCTGCTCCATGCAGGTTACTGTGCATAGCTGGTGCTGCAGGGGAGATGCCTGCAAAGCTCGAAAACATTTCCAAAACACCAGCCACATGCCTCAACAGGATTTGCAGAACAGTCTTCAGGAATTTTATTTTGCTTTTCTTTACACAGAAAATAAAAAATGTTTATCAAACATTTACTATACTACGTGAATGTAGGACTTTTAAATTTCCTTTAATGTCTACGCGTAATCTATTTACTGCAGCATTTCAAACAGTTCACTGAAAATCTAGCCTCAGCAAGTGGCTTGGCTGCATAGAGCCACATGCTCCCCCCCCCCCCCCTCCCCGCACCAAAAAAAAAATACTTTTTTTCTCCCCCAGGGATATATTCCAATAAAAGGAATATTGAAAATCACAGGTCTTTGATACAATTCTGTTAGTGAGAGCACCATACAGAGCTCACGAAAATTAAAAAAAAAAAAAAAAGAGACCAGAAAGAAAACAGGATCAGCCACTACAAGGCATGCCCTCCTAGATTTTAATGTGATTGCTATCTGTTCCTTAGCCCAGCAACAAATCATCAGCCCACACATGCTGGTTCTAGCATACTACCTCAATACAGTCAACCAAAAGCCAGCTCCATTGAAATGCAATGTGTATCCAGACATTCAGAAGCTGAAAGTTACGGCTTGCAAGGTTTCTCCTTCCTCCTTCCCATCTGGCTCCAATCAGAGATCTCTCATGCATGGCCTCCAGTATTTTACTTTATTTATTTTAGTAATATATAGCTGTGCAGCGCTTTCATCCAAAGTACTGAGCACACTGAAGGCACCCTATAACTACAGATGAAAGCAGGCCAAGTTAAAGAGTGGGGGAGAGATGAGAAGGGGTAAACCAGGGGAGAGGCATGGAGAACAGATGGGGAGTTTTTGAAGACAGAAGAGTAGAGAGAGGAAGCAGAGTAAGGCCAGGAGATCAAATGAACAAAACCACAATGTTTCACAAGGGAGTCCAGACAGAAAGCAGGACTGGACAAATGGGGGGGGGGGGGGGGGGACATGGACTGGAAAGGTTGATGTGCGAGGCAGGTTTCGAGAAAGTCTCAAAGAGAGAAGGACAGATGTGCAAATGGAAAAGGATTCCAAGCCTATGTTTATTCCTTGGGCTAACTGCTTCCCAACCTCTGAATGACCTGAAAGGCTGGAGTCTACAGGAAGAGCAAGCCTTCGGAAATTCTCCAGGAGGGAAACAAGCCTCACAGAACAGTATCCGGTATACGCAGAAAGCAGGAGCTACATTCAGACAGGCCCCACAAGGACTTACTGGTGTCTGTATTGCCCAAGGTCACAAACTATTCTCTCAGAGGAAACAATCCGGCGCCCACTGCTTATGGCAGAATTTACACACAATGGTCATTTCATCTGTTTGAAGAAGTCTGCCAATCTGCTTCAATCATGTATCAACTGTACAAGACTTTGATGCATCCCAAGCAGGAGACTGGCCACTAGCCCCATGGCCTGGCTTAGAAAACGTGCTGAGCATGGATAGTTGAAGAGTTTTAGCATACTGCCATGGTGGTGTTATTCTCATATACACAAACATGAAGCAGGACGGTTAACTTAAAGTGATAGAGCAACTCCTGATTTCAAAGCTCAACTGTCTTATCCATATCTTGCATATTGCACCACTCTAATCAAACAGCAGGGAAAACTACGCTTCTATCACACAGCTCAGTGGGTTTAAATTTATTTACAAGACTGTTTTAAGCTTGTTATTGATATTTCATGTCTACTTCCAACACGGTAGCTGAAATTCAAGTAAAGCTTCAATAAACAAGACATCAGCAACACCAGGCTTACGTTTCTCCAACAGATGCTGACTGCTGAGCTACACAGTGTGATGTAATGTTATTGCAGTTAAGCCGTTCTAAGAAGTTATAGTTTAGATGACTATTCATGAGCAAGAAGGGAAAATCCGTCAAATGCATTTCCTGTTTTTTTTTTTTGTTTGTTTCTTTATCATGCCTTTTTAGCATTCAGTAATCTTTCGATGCTTACAACTATTCATTCTCATTCAGGCCGGTACAAAAAATGCGAGGGAAAACGGGTGCTCAGTGTCGAGCACCCGCTTTCCTAACATACGCCCAGCCACCTCTCCTGGGTGCGCGATACCGTATTTAAATGAGGGGGGGGGGGGGTGTCGGGCTAAAAAGGAGGCAGTAGGGACAACAGCACGCCCCCAGCGCCTCCTTAGCAGCAGAAGCCCAGGAGAGGTGGCTGTCAACAGGTTAGGAAAACGGATGCTCAATTTTACGAGTGTCCATTTTCCTAACTTGTGCACAGCCACGGATTAGGAAAACGGATGCTCATAAAATTGAGCGCCTGTTTTCCTAACCTGACAGCACTTTTTTTTTTTTTTTTTTTTAACCTTTTGTTCCTCCGACTTAATATTGCCACGATATTAAGTTGGAGAATATACAGAAAAGAAGTATTTTCTGCTTTTCTGTACCCTTTTTTGGGCTGCTCAGAAATTAGCGTAAAATGTGCAGATTGGGTGCACATTTTTTTTTCCTGTATCCTGGGCAAATAACTAATAGCCTCATCAACATGCATTAGTTACGGGGGGGTTTGGATGCACTAAACCTCTTATTGCATAAGGGGTAGTGGACGCGCGTCCAATTGCGAGTAAAACAGTGTGTTCAGCGGAGCGCGTTTTACTGTATCGGTCTGTAAATGCGTATGGGCCATAAGAATCACTTCTCTTGCTATCTCAGTCAGTGTGTCCTAAGAACACTAAAATGTGGAAGATCTCAGCTTTGCAGTCCAAGGTATCCAAAAGCCCTCAGGATAGATGCATAAACCCTAACAAGAGGGGCACATCCTACTGATAGCTAAGAGCTTTAAGCAAGATGCAAAGTTTCAGGTATAACTGGAATGCACCATACTAAGCCCATCATAACAACTGATCATCTTGGATAATCCTCAGCACATCTCACTTTCTCATATTAAGCCCGCTCCTCCCCTCCCCCCCAAAAAACCAGAGCACTTTTCTTTCCTACAACCCTGATGCAATCTCCTTCAGGATTTCTCTCTACTGATTCTGCCCCCTATCTTTCACTAATGCTGCCAAAATCTGGATGTAACACTCAAACATACCTCTTCTGTCTACCAGCTTATCAACACCTGCAAATCCCAGTCTTCACTGACTCCTGCTGTATTCTTCTTTACGCATTGATCTTCTCATGTCCTGACTATTGCAAACAATGCTCTCAGGCTTCTCGGACCCCACACTTCGACTGCTAGAGTTCCTTCAAATTCCTGCTGCTTGCCTTCCTCACTATTCCCACACTATACCCTTGATGTTTCCCCTACATTGGCTCTTGATCAAATACAAGATTATATACAAACTCCTAAAACTCACCTATAAATGCATCCATGGCCTTGCTCCCACTTACCTGTGTTATCTTCTTCAGTATTGAAAACCCCTTTTGTTCCCTCCATTCTCAGATTCGTATCTTACATCCTTATTCCACCTACCAAGAAAAGGGATTTCTCGCTTCTGATCTTTCTCATTGCTTGTATCCTTTTTATGGAACAAACTCCCCCATGAAGTCCAAGATGCTATGCCTCTGTCTCCCATTCCAAATTCTGATTGCATCTTTTCCTCCCACGTCCCCTGATCTCTCTGTATGTCTTCTTGGTCCATTATCTGAATTTTCTCTTTACCATAACCTTTGCCATAACATCTACTGTAAGATTCCCTGATCAGGATCCATATAAAAATTTCATTTTCATTTCATATTTATATACCACACAAATCAAACTTACAAAGCAGAACAAGGTGGTTTACCGCAAATAAAAACTGAAATATATGTATGTTTGAATGGATGTATGTATGTATAACTTGGTAAAAGAGAACATTCTCAGAACCACTGTTATGACTTTTCAGTGTGGGTGTCAACATGCACACAAAAAAATCCAATCAGCCTGACACCAGATGATGACGAAAGCTTGGAGTCCCTGCTCTTCCCAGCATTACAAACCCCACATATCTTTCTGTAGAGCCATTTGTTCTTGGGCTGAAGGACATCTTTCAGTCTACTTGGGCACTCCTGCCAGGAGTCTGTTGCACGATTTTAACAGGCTGTACATATTATCAGATTAAAGAATGTACTTACCAAATATTTCCCCTCCACTTGCATACTCAGTCACCAGATAAATCATTCGTTCTGTCTCCATTACCTGAATGCAAGAACATAAGAGCAGGCAAAAGTAAGGAGATAAGCCCATAAAAAGGATGGAAAAGGCATGCAACGTACTAAGTGTGCTATCTACAGAAGAAAGACGCATTACATGCTATGAAAGGGACAATCAAGTGGCAGGAAGTACTGGGGTGCCGATTCGCATCCATTCAATTCAGGCACCATACCGCCACACACAGCAGGAATGCGGCACAGATAACAGAAGAGAAGACCTTCAGGCATCACTGATAATGTGCAATGCATACAGCACAGACAGGTGGAGCACAGAAAGTAGCAAGGCATTCCATACAAACTGGGCTAGCTGGCGCATGTCGGACTCACTCTGCAACCCAGGTCTCTCCCACCTTGCCCTCTGGTTAAGACATTACAAAAGCGATTAACCTAATTTCAAGATTCTTGGTTTCAGCTCACTGTCTTCGTGGCAACAGACTGTTTTGATGTGACCTGGAAAGACCCTGCTCTGGTGCTACATCCAAGGGAAAAAGCCTGAGTCAGACTGCAAATATGCTGCAGGGAACTCTGCTGGATTACCGAACTCTACTGCAATGTTTGACAAATACTGGTTTATACTACAACTTAATCACACTTTATAAATTGTCTGTTTTGAGCCCAGACAATAAAGAATTCAGTGTTCAAAAGAAAGTGCTATAAATTATTTTAAGCTAATTAAAGATTTCTTTTCTACACAGAATTACTTTACTGGGTATGAAAAATGATTGATTTGTAAAAGTTGAACATGTGTGCTCACTCTGTGCATGTACCATCATCAATGAAGTGATGTCATTTTGGACAAAGGCAGAGAAGAACAAATCATTTTACTGAGGGGTAATTAACATACAAAGCAGCAACCTAGGAGTCATCTTCGACTCCTCTCTCGTCTCTATGTGTATCCAAAACTCTGCTACAATATGCAGTTTCTTTCTCTATAACATTGTCAAAATCTATCCTTCTTTTCTGAAGACACTGCCAGAACCCTTACTCTCATATATCCTCCAGCTATTGCAACCTGCTCCTCACAAGTCTCCCGGCAAGCCATCTCTTTCCACTGCAATCTTTCCTAAATTCAACTGTGTGACTTATCTTTCGCCAAAGTCAGTACACTCATATAACCAGAGCAGATTGGCCTATCGGGGGATCAGGCACCCACCCGGTGGGCCGGTTGCGCTAGTCACGTGGTCTGCTGAGCGCGGCCATGACAGAGCCGCGCTCGGCAGACCACGTGGTATCTCCTGGGCGGCGAATCCCCAGGCCGGTCGTCAGCGGGAATCCGCTGCTGCATATAACCCCCTCTTCTGAAGTCACTGCATTGGCTCCTCTCTCACCTACATGTGCCTTCACTCTGCAGCACCTCACTACCTCTCCTCTCTTCACTCTTCACTCTGCAGCACCTCACTACCTCTCCTCTCTTATTTCTCTTTACACCCCTCCTATTGCACTCCGCTCGTCGGATAGGTCATTTTTATCTGTGCCCTTCTCCTCTACCGCCAGTTCCAGACTGTGCTTTCCACCTGGCTACGCCATGTGCTTGCAACAGACTTCCTGAACTGCTGCATCATGCTCCCTCTCTTGCCGTGTTTAAATCCCATCTAAAGACCCACCTTATTGAAGCTGCTTTTAAATCTTAGGTCTGATTGTCTGCTTTTAGCGTCATTAACTAACTTTCTTTTCTTTAACCACTGTCTTGTTATGAAACACTCCAAGTCTCTTGTCTTGTATGTTTGTTTTATTAAATTGTAAACTCCACTGAGCAGGGTCTGCCTTTTTTGTGTGTTTGTGCAGTGCTGCATATGTCGTGTAGTGCTATAAGAATGTTGAGTAGCAGTAGTAGGCGTAGTAAATTAAACAGGCAAAATGAAGAAACCATTATTCTCTACTAAGGAGATGTTTTATATATATTTAGGATAAAGGTAAAGAATTAAAGAATATAACTGCCAAACTAGATTAGGCCAAAGGTGCGATATCCCATCTGTGACAGCAACAAGCAGCAGGTGCTCAGAGGAAGTATCAAATTATTTATCTCATGTCACACCCTCCCAGCAGTGATGACTTAGGGATGCACAGAGCGAACAAATTCTCTGGCTGCTGTGTTTAACCTCCAACAGATTAATCTTCCATAACTTTTGTCTAATCCTTTTTTGAACCCAGTAAAAATCATGCATCCTAGTTGCAGAAACTGTGTGCGTGCACGTGTGTGTTTGGGAGACGGGAGGAGACTTAGGAAGGGGGACAAAAAAAAAGAAAGGTGAGACGGGAAGAGACCAGAATGATGAAGGCATTACCTGATACAGTCGGATAATGTGCGGGTGGCATAGCATCTTCATAATCTGAACTTCACGAAAAATCTTTTTCAGGTTCTCCTCGTCCAACTGCGTCTTGTCTATGATCTTTATTGCAACCTAACACAGGAAAAAAATGCAGGAGGAGGATCTTCATTAGCAAACATTTACTTCTTACACGCTTTCCTACCAAAGGTGTTCAAGGCGTAGCACAATATAACATAAAATCAACAAATACCAGTATCTCTTCCCCAATTATAATCTTCGATACACAAGACACTCATTTTCTTTCTCCGGCTTAGTGATTTTGCCTAAAATAATTAAATGCAATTTTTTTTCTAAGTAACAGAGAAATTAAATGTGCTCTATTAGCTATTGTCCAAGTCTGATGCTGTTCTTTGAATTTTAGCAACCACAGTCCATCTGAACCGAACATGCAGGTCAGGCAGCTGTGAACCTGCAAGCACCAAGGTCAACTGGAGGCAGCACAGACAGTTAGCTCTATCCCAGCACAGCGATACCAAAGATTACTAGACAATATTATACGGGAAGAGTTTCATAGGAAGGAAGAAAATGTACAAATCCCAATCAAAAGCTCTGTCAAGAGATAAGAAGCTTCTTCACCAGGCAATTCAATTTCAGTATTCAATTTCCATAATTCACATAACAATTCTTTCACGAAATGATTTCAGTGAATTACGAAACATAATAGCAAATTATTATAAAGATCTGGGTTACCACACAAGTCCCAAATAAATCTTTTTATCCTTTAATAAACTTCTAAACTGCATGATTAGCTAGTGCTCTAAAAACTGTTTACAAATTAACATACATAAAATGAACCAACCAAATTACAAATTAAAATCATAACATACAAAAATAAAACGCATTAAAAATCTTTCAATTTCAATATTATCCTTCCATAATTCACAAATGTAATGTTGCTTGAAAATTCTATCTCTGCAAATTATATGGGTCCATCCTTAATGCACACAGTTTAAAAAAAAAAAAAAAAAAAAAGCATTTGCACCTCCCATTGTTTCCAATTCCTGACTAAAATGTCACTCACTTGAACTAAGTACTTCTACATGTTGTACTGTATTTTGTTTTTGTGTAACTTTTTAAAATTTTTACGCAATGGAATTTGTACATCACCTGGAGTCTTAGGAGGCTGGGTGATTTATAAATATAATAAAGAAATACATGCACTTCTGAGAGCTTCATTTTTCTGGTTAATTCTGGCATGTGATAAAATATATGAGGTTCAGTGTCATAAGTTTCCTAAATTTGGATAAAACACCAGAAGATGACGATATAAGCAGAGCAAGCTCGCTCCTGCCACTCAACCAATGATCAGGCAATCCCAGAATTTCCAACTATTATGGACTGGCTCCATACTGTCTAGGTTAGGGCTCTCAAATCTGTCCTAATGACCCCACAAAGAATATGCATGAGATAAATTTGCATACATCGGAAAACCAGTATATACAAACTTTTCATGCATATTCCTTGTTAATATCCTAAAAACCAGACTGCCTGTGAGGTCACTAGGATACACACAGTATAACTTAACACTGCAAAAGCAGAGCAGAAGGAAAACACTCTGTTCTCTCTATATTGGGTTCAGTCAGTATACCGAGACAGAGATTTTAACTACAGAAATGCACTACAGTTTGCATGTACTGATTAGGAAATAGAGCAAAGAAGCCAGGCTTGAATGTTTCCTTCTCCGAGTCACATCTTGAAGAGGGAAAGTGTGTGGTGGTATGCTGTTTTTATATAAACTCTCTCTTCATCTGTGGGGAAAGTACCACTACCAAAATGGGCAGTGTGTGAGAGCAGTGAAAAAGAAGTACACACAAACACTACAGTACTTGCAAAAAGACAAACCCTTTTCCATAGGTAGCAGGCACAGTTAGTGACAACTGTCAATCTTCCATGTCACAGGGATTGCAAGGAAGAGGAAGGTACTGTGGTGGTAATGGCAGAGGAAGAGTAAAAGCTTTTCCTCCATCTGAAAAGGCATCTGTAAGTGCAAATCCCAATACATCTAGCACTACTAAATACTACCAGCACTCCCTCAACCAAAGCTAAAAAGAGATTTTTTTTTCAGGGGAAAACCACAATTACAGATAGCACTAAGCAAGAAGAAGCTATAGCTGGAAGAACATGTGCTGCCTACTGCCACTGTTAGCTCTAGTCCTAAGGTGCAAGGAGAGGAGAAGAAAGTCAGTGGAACATGGCACTGGCAGTGGAGGGACAAGGGCAGTTCTGGGAGCAAAGAAGCCAAAAGAAGCACAGCGCTCCTTCCTGATACCTCCTGGGAAATATCTGCAGCAGATCCTGTAAGAAAGTATGATTCAGAGGATGCATGCAAGGGCTTCTCAGAACCAGAAGAGAGAAGAGCTAGCAGCTAAGGAGAACTTGGGGGAGGGGAGTCTAGTTACTAGTGTGCTATTGTCTATTGAGCAGACAGAGGAGGCACAAAGAAATACTGCTGAGGCAAAGAACACTCTCCCAGAAGAGGAGGGCTTGAGTGATTCACCTGGGCTTTTTCTCTCACAATCCTCCCTCAACCCCAGCCCCAGCAGCAGCACCTAAGCCTGCAGAGAGGGAGGAGGAAGTCCTGGAAGAAATGTGAGGTGTGGGTGCATTTCAGAGCTCAGGAGGAGCTGTATTTCACAGAGTGCATTTACTGCTGTATGTGCATCAGTAGAGAGAAAATACTGGGGCAGACACTGGCATGCTGCATCACATGAAAAGAGAACACATATTAGCATGGTCTTCATGGAAGGATATATGAGCAAAGATGTGTGAACTGTTAAAAGACACCACTGAATACTTCACAATGCTGTCTGAACTGAGTTATTGTACTAAAGATCTACATTAATATAGTCTCCCGACACAACTGTGTTTCGCCAATTGGGCTGTGTCAGGAGGGACCTGCAAGTGATTCTTGGATGATGGGTAAAGGCAACTTAAAAGATAGGTGGAAAACTGGGGGTCAGCCAGAGTGGTGCATGGTGCTGGTAGGCTGATTGAGGCAAAACTTTAGCCTAAAGAAATAATGGCAGTGTGCTACAGGAGCGAGTCATTCGTGCCGCATGTAAAACAACAAAAGCTTGGCAATGCATTCTAATGTAACCAGGCATCCTCGGGAGTTAGAAGAATCAATCATGTATCTAGAAGACCTGGTCATAAGATGGCAAAGCTGCCCAGCAACCAACAGTCATCCACTCATAAACCAGATACCTATGATGACTAGCAAAGCTCTGCCTACAATGACCATGTACAAAATCACCAGCACAAGAGCTCAAACCAGGAATCTCCAAAAGACAATAGAAAGTGCTAAGAACCAAAGACATGCAGAAGGTCCTGGCAGCACAGAGACATGCCTTCTTCAACTCGCCAATGACTTCTGAAGCAGACGAAAACCAGGTGATATAAATCTTAAATAGGAATTAAACGGTTCTGTTTAGAGTTATCTGATCAACTACACAGGGTAAGCAATGAATGTAGTGAACTTGTATAATAAACATTACAAGATTGCATTGTTGTTTTCCTCTTCATTTTGGATTCTACAGAGTAGGGGCACAGGATTGGAGGGGATGGTACCATAGGGTCCCCAGCTTACAACACCACTCTCTTGCTGCGCTGCACTCTCAGCATCTATGGTTTGTGATTTTTAAAGTAAAAAAAAACAACAAAACAAGAACTAATTCAAAAAAACAATGCCAGAGTTCCTGCTGCTCTGAGCCTCCCTTGGTGCATTTAGGTGGCTCGGCCTCTGCTCTAGCTGTCTTATGGTGCTTACTATTGTTCTTACTGTGCCAATCCTATGCTTTAAACACTTGCTGCATCTCTCATGGTCCCTTGGGTGGTGTTAATGTCACTGCTGGTAATGCTTTGCCCCTCATTTAGTGCATTATGGTGTTAATGCCTTTCTTGCTGCATTGTTCGGAAACTATGGATTCTGGTCTTCAAGGCCAGTGCTCCTGCTGCTCTGGGCCTATTTTGGTGCTTTTGGGTGGTTCTGCCTCTGCTCTGGTTGTATTCTTTCCAAATGTCTTTACAGAACTTATTTTTGGCTTTCCTGTGCCAATCCATTGCTTTACATACTTGCTGTACTTCTCATTCTCCCTTGAGGGTGCTCATGTCACTTGGTACCACTTTGCCCCTCTTCTGGTGCCTTGAGGCTTCTTCTTCCTGCCTTAATCCTCTCTATATTTTGGGGCACTGATGGCATTCTCCCTGCTGCATTGCTCTACATTCAATGCCCTTGATATCTTTGGATGATGGATGTTTCTGCCTCTGCTCCTGCTGTCTTGAAAGTTCTTTATGGTATTTGCTGTTTATTGGTCTCGCCATGCCAATCTGATATTTTTTACAGACCTTAGCCAGTTACTTTTAATGAGTTCATGCCCTCTTGGACTTTTCTTCAAACTCTTTTCCCTTATGGTTCTGACTGACTATTGGTAAATTTAGCCTTTGATGGATTATACCACAGCAAAGGAGAAAGCCATCTCCAGTTCTGAGCCCTCAGCCCCTTCCTCAAGCAATGCCATAGGGAAATAGCATCAGGCCTCTACCAGAGATTTTCCCTGTCTAGGGATAGTAAGCTCACCATCTTCTAGCTTCTAGATGGTTCAATTAGTCTTTTGCTTTATATATAGAGACCTCCATTTCCAGTTTTTATTTTATTTTTCCTGGGAAAAGTGTTTTTTGCAACAAATAAAAATGAGAGAAAAATCAAGGGAAACATGAATTTTTTTACCACTTATTTTTCTTCTGTTTTTGCTCTCGCCACTGTGGAAGACTGCTTGGCATCTCTCATGGAGCTTCATGCCACTCTCTGTGCTGAGTTGACCCTCTATCAGTGCCTTGGGTTGTTTCCAGCCACTTTTATGCTTCTTTCCCCGTTTCATTGTGCCTTGGGCTATTCCTGCCACTCTTGATGCTGCTTTGCTCCTCTTACAGTGCCTTGGAGTGTTTGATAGTGCTCTTTGCTCCTCTCTCTATGCCTTGAGGTATTGATGCCACTATTTACTCTCATACCCCCGAGTTTATGACGGGGTTTTGATACCACTCTACTTGCTGTCATACTCCTTAAAACTTGATCTTTTGGGGGTTTTGATGCCACATTGCTTGCTGCCATGCCCCTACCTCTATTATGAGGGGTTTGATGGCACTGTGCTTGCTGCTTTAATCCACATTCTAAACCTAGAGGTTTTGACTAATATGTTTCCTGCCTTACTGTTCTCTTAATTCTTTTGAGAGGTTTGATGCCACTGTGTGCTTTTTTCCCTTAAAAAAAAAATTCACTGTCTGCTCTATGTGTATGAGTCCCTTCCAGGATTATTGAAAGACTAGCTTGTTACCATATCCTTCACCATAAACCACTCTTCTTACCATGTTGCTCTACAGTCTGCACCAGGGGTTTGTGCTTTTAAACACTAGTGCTCCTGCTGCTGTGATCTTTAATTTTATTTTATTTTCACAATTTATATAAGAACATAAGAAATTGCCATACTGGGTCAGACCAAGGGACCATCAAGCCCAGCATCCTGTTTCCAACAGTGGCCAATCCAGGCTACAAGTATGTGGTAAGTATTCAAACACTAAGTAGATCCCATGCTACTGATGCCAGTAATAGCAGTGGCTATTCCCTAAGTCAACATGATTAATAGCAATTAATGGACTTCTCCTCCAAGAACTTATCCAAACCTTTTTTAAACCCAGCTACACTAACTGCACTAACCACATCTTCTGGCAACAAATTCCAGAGCTTTATTGTGCATTGAGTGAAGAAGAATGCTAACTTCATGGAGTGCCTCCTAATCCTATTATCCGCAGTTCTAGGTGAATAACAGAAATACATACATAATTAATACAAATAAAAACAATAAAAGAAAAAAATGAATATTTTAAACAATAAATGAGTATATTAAACAGCAAGGAATAAGACAAAATGAATTTATTAAAAGACTAAAAAAACTGAACTAAAAAATTAATTTCCACATTAAAAGCTTGCTTAAAAAGAAAGCTTTGACATGCCTTCTAAAAGTCAGATAATACTCCATGTTCCTGATCTCATTGGGAAGGCTATTCCATAAATATGGACCAGCCACATAAAAGACCTCTTTCTTGACTCATCAACTGAACCTACTGGCAGCGACCGCTTTCCTTGATATGAAGGACTTTGTAGATGGTATTTCAGCAAATCATGTGAAGCTGAGGTGCACAGTGTTTGCTATAATGGCTATAAATAACATCTTGATAAATGTGGTGAACCTGCTTACACCTTTTCCAAACATCAGCCATACTTTGACAAAAAAAATAAATAAAAGAAATTGCTAGAAATGTACAACTTGAAAAGCCTCTTGTACCATATCTACAACTTTCCTCATATTACCCCATGCGTGACATTCAAACTGGAAGAGAAGAGGTTTCTATAATCTATGTTAATTGTCCACAAATATTTTTTATTTATTTAGTTTATTTATATTCAGACATTCGATCTGAGATATCACATCGGTTTACATTCAGGTACTGTAGGTATTTTATTGCCAGTTGCAAGGATGTTCTCCCTTCCCAGTCCAATCCCGGCACACTCTTCACCCCATCACTTAGTTTCTTGCCCCTCCAGCCTGATCTTAGCACTCCCTAGACTCCACCCAAGCCCAACGCCTGCATTCTACTTAGTTATCTGCTGGAATGGTAGGTATCAAACAGAATGCTAGCCTTGACGGACCGTGGCCTGACCCAGCATGGCACAACTGTAATCTTACATTCTAAGGGTTACTTAGTTCACTGGTAATAGTTACTTAGTTATATTTATTGGTCATTCAATTTAAAAAAGCAGCTGAGCAATCGAAGATTAAAATTATGACACTGAAGTCCTCCACGAGTAGCACAATACAAAACTCTCAAGCTGATCAAGACAAATCCCTAAAGTTTGCAGGGGCTGAGACCCATCAAAAAATGGGTAGAAAAAAGCTTCCCCAACACTCTTCCCCCATTCCCCCCCTCCCCCCCGCTCAACCCCAACATTCTCTTCACCCCACCACTAATGCCATAAGAAGTCTATCTACATCAGGACTACTACGGACCTCTTCCCATTTCCTCCGGCTTCTGCTTGCTGCTCAGGATGCTGGGCCTCATTCACGATGCCTTGGGGGGCTGTTCTTGCCACTGTAGGTGGCTGCTTTGCCCTGCTCATGTCACTGTTTGTGCTGCTATGACCCTCTACTGGTACCTTTAGGTATTTCCTGCCACTTTTGGTGCTGCTTTTCTTCTCTCATGGTGCCCTGGGGTGTTCATTCCACTGCTGGTACTGCTTTGCATCTCTTTTTGCACATTTGGGTTTTTATTCATGCCACTGTTCATGCTCGTTGCCCCTTCTTTTGGAGACTGGGGGTGTTCTTGCCACACTGCTTTGCTCCTTTCATGGTACCGTGAGGTGTTCCTGTCTCTTAATGTGTGGAATACATCTGGACTGTGCTTCTAAAAAATACCATTCTAGAAGCACAGTCCAGATGTATTCCACACATTAAGAAAGGTGGAAAGAAGGCAAAACGATTACCGGCATGGTTAAAAGGGGAGGTGAAAGAAGCTATTCTAGCCAAAAGATCTTCATTCAAAAATTGGAAGAAGGATCCAACAGAAGAAAATAGGATAAAGCATAAACGATGGCAAGTTAAATGTAAGACATTGATAAGACAGGCTAAGAGAGAATTTGAAAAGAAGTTGGCTGTAGAGGCAAAAACTCACAGTAAAAACTTTTTAAAATATATCTGAAGCAGAAAGCCTGTGAGGGAGTCAGTTGGACCATTAGATGATCGAGGGGTTAAAGGGGCACTTAGAGAAGATAAGGCCATGGCGGAAAGATTAAATGATTTCTTTGCTTCGGTGTTTACAGAAGAGGATGTTGGGGAGGTACCCGTAATGGAGAAGGTTTTCATGGGTAATGATTCAGATGGACTGAATCAAATCACGGTGAACCTAGAAGATGTGATAGGCCTGACAGACAAACTGAAGTGTAGTAAATCATCTGGACCAGATGGTATACACCCCAGAGTTCTGAAGGAACTAAAAAATGAAATTTCAGACCTATTAGTAAAAATTTGTAACTTATCATTAAAATCAACCATTGTACCTGAAGACTGGAGGATAGCAAATGTAACCCCAATATTTAAAAAGGGCTCCAGGGGCAATCCGGGAAACTACAGACCGGTTAGCCTGACTTCAGTGCCAGGAAAAATAGTGGAAAGTGTTCTAAACATCAAAATCACAGAACATATAGAAAGACATGGTTTAATGGAACAAAGTCAGCATGGCTTTTCCCAGGGCAAGTCTTGCCTCACAAATCTGCTTCACTTTTTTGAAGGAGTTAATAAACATGTGGGTAAAGGTGAACTGGTAGATATAGTATACTTGGATTTTCAGAAGGTGTTTGACAAAGTTCCTCATGATAGGCTTCTAGGAAAAATAAAAAGTCATGGGATAGGTGGCGATGTCCTTTCGTGGATTGCAAACTGGCTAAAAGACAGGAAACAGAGTAGGATTAAATGGACAATTTTCTCAGTGGAAGGGAGTGGACAGTGGAGTGCCTCAGGGATCTGTGTTGGGACCCTTACTTTTCAATATATTTATAAATGATCTGGAAAGAAATAAGACGAGTGAGATAATCAAATTTGCAGATGACACAAAATTGTTCAGAGTAGTTAAATCACAAGCAGATTGTGATAAATTGCAGGAAGACCTTGTGAGACTGGAAAATTGGGCATCCAAATGGCAGATGAAATTTAATGTGGATAAGTGCAAGGTGATGCATATAGGGAAAAATAACCCATGCTATAATTACACAATGTTGGGTTCCATATTAGGTGCTACAACCCAAGAAAGAGATCTAGGTGTCATAGTGGATAACACATTGAAATTGTCGGTTCAGTGTGCTGCGGCAGTCAAAAAAGCAAACAGAATGTTGGGAATTATTAGAAAGGGAATGGTGAATAAAACGGAAAATGTCATAATGCCTCTGTATCACTCCTTGGTGAGACTGCACCTTGAATACTGTGTACAATTCTGGTCGCCGCATCTCAAAAAAGATATAATTGCGATGGAGAAGGTACAGAGAAGGGCTACCAAAATGATAAGGGGAATGGAACAACTCCCCTATGAGGAAAGACTAAAGAGGTTAGGACTTTTCAGCTTGGAGAAGAGACGGCTGAGGGGGGGGATATGATAGAGATGTTTAAAATCATGAGAGGTCTAGAACGGGTAGATGTGAATCGATTATTTACTCTTTTGGATAGTAGAAAGACTAGGGGGCACTCCATGAAGTTAGAATGGGGCACATTTAAAACTAATCAAAGAAAGTTCTTTTTCACTCAATGCACAATTAAACTCTGGAATTTGTTGCCAGAGGATGTGATTAGTGCAGTTAGTATAGCTGTGTTTAAAAAAGGATTGGATAAGTTCTTGGAGGAGAAGTCAATTACCTGCTATTAAGTTCACTTAGAGAATAGCCACTGCCATTAGCAATGGTAACATGGAATAGACTTAGTTTTTGGGTACTTGCCAGGTTCTTATGGCCTGGATTGGCCACTGTTGGCAACAGGATGCTGGGCTTGATGGACCCTTGGTCTGACCCAGTATGGCATTTTCTTATGTTCTTATGTTTGGACTATTTTGCCCTGTCACGATGCCTTGTGCTATTCATGACACTTTTGGTGACACTTTGATAGTGCTCTGCCCTCTTCTGATGATATCTACCTGCAAGTTTATTTTATTTAAAAATGTATATACTGCATCATCAGGATAAGCACAATAAATCTGAGTTACAATTTATACACACACAAGCATAAAACAACATTTTTTTTGTTTGAAACAAATAAAATAAATTATGGAGGTATACAAAATTAATTAATGAACCAAAAAAGAGAAATTCTTGAGTCTCTTTATCTGATAATTCGTGCCATGTAGCATCACAGGAAAATAGTCATTCGACCCTGTGTAAGGTATGATATAAGCACAACAGGAATTGAACACCGTAGTTATCCTTCCCCATGGATAGTTGATCTTGCACTAATATGTCTTCTTATTGTTCTTCCCAGTGACAGTGAGAGAGCGAGCTATATCACTAGCTGGCCCCAGTCTATGGAATTCCCTTCCAGTAGAACTTAGGTTACAGGCCGATCTGAAGCACTTTAGAAAACATCTTAAAACCTGGCTATTTGAGCAGGCAATCAAAGAAGGCATCAGTTAATGTATCATCATACTTACTTTGCACAACTTGTTTTAATGGTTTTTATGGATTATTTTTAACTATCTCCATTTATTTTTCTATCTTATTAAGCTTAGAGCATCTGTTTGAGTTTTACCTATTTATTATTAGAAAATTCGATGTTATTTTTAATGTTTAGCTTGGTTAATTATTGATGATGTACATTCTTCCTCTTGCCGATTACTATGTTTTTACCTTTATTTTATTTTTTACCTATTTTTATTGATTCTATGTATTATTTTCTATTGTAAACCATTGTTTCGGCTAGTTCCGAACATCGGTATAAAAAAGCCTAATAAATAAAATAAAATAAATGTTCCAAACAAAAGTATTTTTGCAAATTAAAACTATCCACCCATCCTCAGTAGGTCTAGGATGGTTCCCAGTTTCCAGGTTTAACAAAACAGGTTACAGGTGAAACCTTTTTATTGGACTAACTTAACACAAGGCATCATCTGCTGTTAAATGGTTTAACATGACAATTACTAGGGATGTGTGCAGAAAAAAACAAGTTTGATTTTTACTTTGAGCACCAGTTTTGTAAATTTTATAGAAATATAATATAGAAACACAGGACTGAAGGTTAGTGCTCCGCATCCCCAAGGCTTAGCCACCTGAGGGATTATGGCTCAATCCATAATACCACCAGCATAAATACAATGACCGTTTATTTTGGATCTATGAGTAAAAGCACTGCCCTCATCTCTAGCCCAAATGATGCATTCTCTGGCACAGATTAAAGTTTCCATTTCCTGGATCCCTCCAGTACAATCAACCTTCAAATCTGGTATTTCAGTTCTGCTCAACTGCAGACTTCAATGATGTAAGATATAAAAGTGAGACCAAAGAGCAAAATTAATTTTAGGATAGTCCAAGTTGACTTTCTACAGCTGTTTTAGTATATTACAATCATTCCCTTCTTCATCAGTCAGTTTTGGATACATTCACTCTGAGAAAGTCAGGCTTACATACAAGTGTTCAGGAGCTCATGGATCCATCTCATTGCTCTAACAGTCTTGTATGTCATCACACTGTGACTAAAAGTCACAAGATCAGCCTTTTCAAGCCTTCAATAAAGAATCAACACACATTACATATCCAAACAGTTCATTTCCTCTCTGCTCAGAGGATTAAACTTTATATTGACCTGATACTTCCTGGTCAAAAGTCACTTGCTCCACTTCACACTGGGAATACCTTGAGCCCGAATGCTTCAATCCCATCATCAAACTAACACAGAAGTTTGTTTTTATTTGATTTATACCCTGTTTTTAATCATACTTCTAAGCTCCTGCTAAAGCCGAACCATAATAGAAAAAATACAGTTTGAAAGGTAAGATGTACTGCATTCTGATTTGTTCCTCTTTCCAGGGAAGGGAAACGACCCAACCACGGTTTTGTTTTTTTATTAGGGTTAAAATTAAAATATGTAATAACTGTATTGGGGGAATAAGGAAATTCAAGCAGAAATACATTTAAAGGAAGTCTTGCACTGAAAAAAAGAGTCTTCTTCATGTAAAAATGTGCTATTTTTGCTTATATTCTTCCCAGAGGAAAAATGTTTGCTGTGCATAATTAAAGTTAGCTTTAATTAGATTTGAGGCTAGGGAGCAAAAAATTGATTTATGCTCTCTTTCTGGTGCCTCCAAAGGGGAGAAAGTTTCTTCATGCACTTTTTAAATTGTTCCAGACATTCTGCTTTGGATAGTGTGAGAATCTCCAAAAGTTACTTGTGGCTGAGCCCGCTGCGGTGCGACACCTCTGGCCAGGAGTTAACGAAGTGACATAGCAGTATCATGAAATCTGCTGAGTAATTTGCCAGGAAGGAGATTTCAGTAGTACCTGAATTCATAGGAGCCAACTTTTGAAAATGATTCTGGGTGCTAAACTCAACACAAATGATCCCTCCCTAGATACAGTGAAGGAATTTGCTCAATATTGGGGGTGGTCAAGCACCCACGGCACCCACAGAGCTGGCTCCTCTATACAAGTCTGGTGTCTGTACACATTTCCAGCTCCAATATCCCTGAATTCAATTAGGTCTTAAAGCCAACGGAGGACACTCGATTACAGCCTTCGAACACAGTCAAAATTTGGCAATGATTGGACTTTTAATATAACTCTTCATATATTTTGATTAGTCAGACAGAATGGACCAGCAGCAAGGCACAACGGGATGTGAGAACAACTCAGCTTTGGCTCCTTGTTAATTTAATATGTCTTTACTGCTTCACTTAAAGTGAATGCAAGAGATTTAACAGCAAAGCAAGTCCGGCAGCTTCAGACACCGCCTGCAAGTTCCAACTGCAACTGAATCAGTTTAAAAGACACAAGCTTAGTAAAGAAATACTAAAGGCTAAAACCAAAAAGTAAGGTTCGTAAAACAGTTTGCTTTTACTCAAATAAGCATGTAATGCACTTTATAACCACAGCACCTCATAAATAAGCAAGCAGTCATCTCTGGGATAGATGAACCGCACGCCATTTTTGTTGTTTGATGTTTTGAAAGGGTGAGGAGGAGGATTATTGTGCATGTCGAGTAAACAGAGACATTGTCAAAGATCACAGAGAGTCAGTGGCAGAGCCAGGATGAGAAGGGAGGCACAAGGATATAAAAGAGGCAATTTTCAAAGGGATTTCAGCAGGTCACTGGGTGTTTAACCTCAGAAAATATTTTGAAAATTGCCCCCCTTTATCTTCTTTGCATTTGCAAAGTGTAAGGGATAAAGAATCCCAGTGGCGCCAGGCCGCTGCGGCATTTTCAAAGGGAAACGCTGTGGAAAACTTCTTTAGAAAGCCAGCTTGCAAGCATCCCACAGGGTTTCACAATCACCTCCCTATGACCAGGTACAAATCTGTGGGATAGTGGTTACTAATGCAATGTGATGGGGTTTCACTATTTGCATCGCAAACTGAGCGACAACTATGGTGGGATAACCGGATTGATAAGAGAATCATTTTTTGCCTTGCTGTGCTCAATGAATCCCCATGGTGCTGAAATATTCCAAACTTGACCTGTTAAACAATGATGAGACCTTCATTCTTCCATGACATCTCTGAAGCCAACTGCTCCCGCCTCCTCTACCCTAAAACCTGTTCATCCTAAAGGAAACAGATGCTCGAAGGCAACAGCACTGGAGAGTCTGGGGCATAAAACAGTAGGAAAATGGTAGGAATTAAGCATCCGACAAAAGAAAAGGGGAGTTTCATGGCAAAGATGGGAGCGAGTGACAGGCAGGTACAGAAGGTCATCCTTGTGAGCTATAGGCAATGAGACTGGGTCTTATCAACGGAGTACAGTGAGTGACATGAAGAGAAGGCTGCAGCCTGGCATTCCCACCCCAGCGCCGCACAGACTCGCGTTTCATGTGCAAATGATGGTTTCCATAGCAAACTGTAAACAGGAACATAAACATCAGGCTTAAAATGCAAGGGAGCAGGAGGACGTGTGGCACCAAGGGCAAGCAAGCAATCACAGGTTCTCGAACAGAAGAGGAATCTCGGAAAGAAAAAGCATAGCAGGTGATTGACCAAACTACTTTCAGATATTTTCACATCCAACCGATCACTTATTTTTAGACCCTGTGAGGTGTCCATCTTTGAAGCTGAATGAATGCAGAAAATACTCCAAGAACCAGGGGCAGCCTGGGTGTTCTCAGCATGCCTGAAGGCACCAAATTCAACTCAATTCCGTATACATGTGACGTGCATACAACAGCAAAGTCAGACACATACCGTGACAGCAACCAATTCCCATATTCAAAGAAATTACAAGACAGATCTTCTAGCTGAGAACAGGATAAACTTTAACACACTTTGGGGCCAATGCAATAAAGTGCATCCAGCCTAGCACACGGGTTAACGCGTGGTCGGATGTGCGTTTTGGACGCGCTAGACTAATACCCGATGCAAGAAAGGAGATCAGCACATCCAAAATGCATGTCCAAACAAATTCAAAGCTGATGGCACTCATCACATTTAAATTCCATGTAGATGAGGCTATTAACTATTAGCCCCGATGCAAAAAAAATCACTGGGCGCCCACCACACAAATTTAACTCCAGCCCCGGAGGGGGTGTTAAGTCAATCCACAAGTCAAGGGCTCATGAGAAATTTAAAAATATGGTCCCCTGTGGTTCCTTCTCATTAGTATTGTTGTGACACTTACATTTACTGTTTGCGGTGTTTAAAAATAAAGGTATGTGGGCTTGATTTAAAAAAAATTAAAAGTTCTGGATGCACAATGTACATGCAGAATAGGAAGGGGCACTTAGCTATGGGCATCCAGCAACCTCAGCAAATTCGGCCAGAAGCAGTATAAAAACAGATGCTCGTATTGAGCGCCCACTGCAATTATAGAAACATATAGAAACATAGAAATGACGGCAGAAGAAGACCAAACGGCCCATCCAGTCTGCCCAGCAAGCTTCACACATTTTTTCTCTCATACTTATCTGTTTCTTTTAGCTCTTGGTTCTATTTCCCTTCCTCCCCCCACCATTAATGTAGAGAGCAGTGATGGAGCTGCATCCAAGTGAAATATCAAGCTTGATTAGTTAGGGGGTAGTAGGGGTAGTAACCGCCGCAATAAGCAAGCTACACCCATGCTTATTTGTTTTAACCCAGACTATGTTATACAGCCCTTATTGGTTGTTTTTCTTCTCCCCTGCCGTTGAAGCAGAGAGCTATGCTGGATATGCATCTAAAGTGAAGTATCAGGCACATTTGGTTTGGGGTAGTAACCGCCGTAACAAGCCAGCTACTCCCCGCTTTGTGAGTGTGAATCCTTTTTTCTTCTCCCCTGCCGTTGAAGCTATGCTGGGTATGCGTGAAGTATCAGTTTTTCTTCTCCCCTGCCGTTGGAGCAGAGAGCTATGCTGGATGTGCATCGAAAGTGAAGTATCAGGCACATTTGGTTTGGGGTAGTAACCGCCGTAACAAGCCAGCTACTCCCAGCTTTGTGAGTGCAAATCCTTTTTTCCACATTTCCTCTTGCTGTTGAAGCTTAGAGTGATGTTGGAGTCACAGTAACCATGTGTATGTTTATTGAATAAGGGTATTGTGTCCAGGCAGTAGCCATCATTCTGGCGAGTCACCCACTCTTCATTGGCGGCCTCTTGACTTTATGGTCCACAGTGTTTATCCCACGCACCTTTGAAGTCCTTCACAGTTCTGGTCTTCACCACTTCCTCCGGAAGGGCATTCCAGGCATCCACCACCCTCTCCGTGAAGAAATACTTCCTGACATTGGTTCTGAATCTTCCTCCCTGGAGCTTCAAATCGTGACCCCTGGTTCTGCTGATTTTTTTCTTATGGTAAAGGTTTGTCGTTGCCTTTGGATCATTAAAACCTTTCAAGTATCTGAAAGTCTGTATCATATCTCCTCTGCTCCTCCTTTCCTCCAGGGTGTACATATTTAGATTCTTCAATCTCTCCTCGTACGTCATCCGATGAAGATCCTCCACCTTCCTGGTCGCCCTTCTCTGTACCGCTTCCATCTTGTCTTTGTCTTTTTGTAGATACGGTCTCCAGAACTGAACACAGTACTCCAGGTGAGGCCTCACCAAGGACCTGTACAAGGGAATAATCACTTCCCTTTTCTTACTTGATATTCCTCTCTCTATGCAGCCCAGCATTCTTCTGGCTTTTGCTATCGCCTTGTCGCATTGTTTCGCAGACTTCATATCATTAGACACTATCACCCCAAGGTCCCTCTCCTGCTCCGTGCACATCAGCCTTCCCCCCCCCCATCGAATACAGTTCATTCGGATTTCCACTCCCCATATGCATGACTTTGCACTTCTTGGCATTGAATCTCAGCTGCCATATCTTCGACCACTCTTCCAGTTTCCTTAGATCCCGTCTCATTCTCTCCACTCCTTCCGGCGTGTCCACTCTGTTGCAGATCTTAGTGTCATCCGCAAAAAGACAAACCTTACCTTCTATCCCGTCCGCAATGTCGCTCACAAAGATATTGAACAGGACCGGTCCCAATACCGATCCTTGCGGTACACCACTTAAAACCGCTCTCTCTTCAGAGAAGGTTCCATTTACCATCACACATTGTCTTCTGTCCGTCAACCAATTTGCAATCCAGGTCACCACCTCGGCACTCACTCCCAAGCTTCTCGTTTTATTGACCAGTCTCCTGTGCGGAACCGTATCAAAAGCTTTGCTGAAATCCAAGTATATGATATCGAGTGCTCTTCCTCGATCCAATTCCTTGGTTACCCAGTCAAAAAAGTCAATCAGATTTGTTTGACAGGATCTTCCCCTGGTGAATCCATGTTGCCTCTGGTCCATCAATTCTCCAGACTGTAGATAGTTCACTATTCTCTCTTTCAGCAGTGACTCCATTACTTTTCCCACCACCGAAGTGAGGCTAACCGGTCTGTAGTTGCCAGCCTCCTCCCTGTTCCCACTCTTGTGAAGCGGGACCACCACCGCTCTTCTCCAATCACTCGGCACCACTCCCGTTTCAAGGGATCTATTGAACAGGTCACACAGCGGACCCGCCAGAACATCTCTGAGCTCCCTCAATATCCTTGGATGAATCCCATCAGGCCCCATGGCTTTGTCCACTTTAAGGTTCTTTAGCTCTTCCCACACATTTTCTACTGTAAAAGGATTGTCATCTATTCCATTTCCTTCCAGTTTCTTGTTGTGTAGAGATGGTCCTTCTCCAGGGTCTTCTTTAGTGAACACAGAGCTGAAGTATTCGTTTAATATTTCTGCCATTTCTTCGTCTCTCTCCACACATTGATCATTATCACCTTTCAATTTCACTATACCACTTTGGACCTTTCTCTTTTCGCTGATGTATCTGAAAAATGTTTTGTCACCATTTTTTATCTCCTTGGCAATCCTCTCTTCCGCTTGACTTTTTGCCAACTTGATTAATTTCTTTGTCTCCCTCAGTTGAATCAAATATTCTTCTTTGTGTTCCTCCCTTTGGGATCTTTTATATTTCTTGAATGCTGTTCTTTTAGCTTTAATTTTGTCAGCCACCTCCTTTGAGAACCAGATAGGTTTCAATTTTCTTTTGCTTTTCTTTACATTTCTAACATATAGAGTAGTTGCCTTGGTGATTGCTCGTTTTAGATTGGTCCACTGCTGCTCCACATCTCTCTCGTTCTCCCATCCTTTTAGTTCTTCCTCCAGGTACTTACCCATTTCCTCAAAGTCCGTGTTTTTGAACTGTAAAAACTCGGGTCTTTGTGGTTCTTTTCCCTATTCTTTTAGTGATATTAAACCATACCGTTTGATGATCACTGGTGCTGAGGTGGGTGCCCACCTGGACATCGGAGACATTATCTCCATTAGTGAGCACTAAGTCGAGTATAGTTCCTTCTCTCGTGGGTTCCAACACCATTTGTTTGAACAAAGATACTTGCATGGCATCCACTATTGCTCTACTATTTTTAGTTTCTGCAGATGGGATTTTCCAGTCTACATCTGGCATATTAAAGTCACCCACGATCACCACTTCTCCCTTCTTACCTATCTTATGGATGTCTTCAACCAGATCTCTGTCCAGCTCTTCCTTTTGGTTTGGAGGCCTGTAAACCACTCCAATATAAATGGATGCTCCGTCATCTTTTTTTAGGTCGACCCATATTGCTTCTTCCTTGCCCCAACTTCCTTGCAGCTCAGATGCTTGGATGTTGTTTCTGATATAAAGAGCCACACCTCCCCCTTTTCTATCCTCTCTGTCTTTCCTTAACAAGTTATAGCCTGGTATTGTTGTATCCCAATCATGAGATTCTGTGAACCATGTCTCTGTGATAGCAACAATGTCCAATTCTGCCTCAGCCATTAGGGCCTGCAGATCTGGGATTTTATTTCCCAAACTATGAGCATTTGTGGTCATAGCCTTCCAGGTACTCTCTTTAAGGTTGTTGCTTTTCCTGGACTCCTTATGAGATTTTATTTGAGATTTGTTATTCACTTCACTCTTTCCTTTTGCAGTTGTGCCACTGTTGACAGAGTTATCCATCTCAATTAGATTTTTCTTTTGGTTATGGATCTTGAAATTCTGCATGCATTGTGTTTGTTTTCTCTTTTCTGGTAACACTTCAATGTTTTTCTCAAGAACTTCTTCAGTTTCTAATATAGAGAAGGCTTTTTGTTCTTTTTGCATTTGGTACATTGTGTGTCTCCTCATCACAGGTCTAATTCTACCAGAGCCCACTGTATTCCTGGATTTTAAATAATTTCTTAATGACCTGTTTGAGTGGGAGGGTGTACCTGTTGGCTGTCCATCTGTCAAGAATGGGTGACTGTGGGTCCTACCTGAGCCTAATGAATCTCTTTTTCTTGACTTCTGGTTTCTCTGTGATGTTGGGGAATTATTTTCTGAGTAATGCAATGTGGGTGTAATTCTTGTAATTGAAGCTAATTGAGCTTTAACCTCATTCAGCTCCTTTTTCAAGGAAGATAGTTGTGCACAAATTGGGCAAGCTCTAAGTTTCCAGATGCTTTCCCTCAGAATAAAGGCTCCACAGCAGTTACATTGGATAATCCTCATTTTGGTAAGTTTTGACATTTGATGAATAGCAATTATGGAAATACTAATTTACCTTGTTGCCATTTATGAATCTAGGCAGGTTATATAAGGGTGTTAAACAGGTAAAGCAGACTAACAGCCCTCCCAAATATCTATTTCAGTTGTGCTTTTTTTTTTTTTTTAAAAGACAGTGCACAAGTTTTGGCGGATATAATGCCCTACTTCTAAGCACAGATAACAACAGATAACAACCAAAATGGACTTAACTTAGCAGGAAAGGTTCTGGTTCGTTTGAGATCCCAGCTCCAAAGTGAATTCAGTTCCCAATGCACGTGAGGCTCTGGCAACTTAATCCAATTACTGCCCCGCCTTACAAACCCAGGCTGAAGAGGAAGGGGCTGCTTTTGAACTAATGGACGTCCAATGCATTTGAGCGCTAGGGATGCACAATTCTTCCCTAACGTGTCTTTTTTTTATGCAGCCCCTCATTCACATACTGCATCGGGCGTCTAGGGGATGTGGCTGGGCGCGCATTAGGAAAATGGGCACTCAATACGAGTGCCGGTTTTAACACGTCTCTTGAGACATCGGCCCATTTGCTTTGTTTTCAAATGTAGTGAATCAACTGGCCTTTGAACCTCTCTCCCAACTTCTGCTGACTACATCCACACCAGGGAATTTCAATTCCTCCCTCCCAACAGGCCCCTGCATACTTCAACTAGTCTAAAATGCATGAGACTGCACGCAATCAAGTGTTCTGCCCCTAAAATAAGGAACCTCTAGCTTTACATCTGGAAACTTCCTACTTCACCTTCCAGGAAAGATTCAGAGCTTGACTGCTCAGCCCAGCCTTCTCCTAGACGCCACAGCAGAGGCTCATCCTCCATTATCTGCTCACCAGAAGTCTCCCTAACCATTTATTCTACAAGATTGACCCAATTCCAGGTTACCTCTACCTAACTAGTGTTTATATATAGATATAAAAAAGGAAGTTAGAGATAAAATGTATGCCCTTTGCACCTTCCTTATTCCTACCTAATGTACCCCACTTTTTCTCTATTTACCTTATCTCTGAATATCATCTGTATGTATGCATCATTTATGTGCTCAGTGCCTTATTAAGTCATGTAATCCATATTGGGCCTACCTTTAGAAAGGGCAAAATATCAAACACTTACAAATAAACGTATAAATACATCAAATAAAGTGGCCTGCACAACTGTTTGAGAGAAAGAAAAACCAAACATGCCATGGCTGAAAACAGCAAAACGTACAAAACAAGACAATTCAGTTGGATTTTAACTCCACAATCCACTGCGACTTGTATGCGACACCCTTTTACAGAAATAAAAGGATTGGTGCAAGGCAATGCAGGCATCTGCCTGCCTGCCTGTTGCCTTCGTTACAATACAACCTGTTATCTGGAAACCGATGTGATATCTCGATCGAATGTCGGTATACAAAAGAAATAAATAATAATAATAATAATACATAACAGCACAGCAGCATGAAAGAAGGAAGTTATGGTATGCTAGAACAGATGCTCTCCCCTCATCCAGCGCCTTCAAGGAAAGATAGCTGAAGGGCAGATGTGAGATGACACTGCCCCACCTCTTTCCATTCCACCCTCATAGACTATGGTTAGTATCTCAACGGTATCTGCTATCCCTGGGAGAATGCTGGTACATCCATGAGTCACATTATGCAGCAGAGACAATCACGTTAATACACGTGCCTGGGACATAAACACACACACAGATGGCACATCCAATTATAGCAGGCTCCTTGGCACAGTGCTGTAAGACACTTAACCTTTCACCTCTTGGGCCAAGGTTCAAAGTGCAGTTAGAATGCAAAAAACATGAGTTTAGTCATCATAGCCCATACAACAGCACTAACATCTGACTATTAGTCATGTCACTCCTACCAAATACAAACTTAAATGATAAAAAGAAAAACAAAAAAGTAATTGTTTTGGCTTTGCAAGACACGTTTGTCTGCTACAAGAAGGCAGATGTGGACATTACAGATGTTAAAACTATGTCCACTTCACAAGAGACAGGACTGAGGTGCATTAGCAGAGTTCTGGGAGAGTAGGACCCTCAGTACTGGAGTACGGGAGTGCTACAGGGCAGAAGTGAGGTGCACTGGCAAGACACAGAAACATAGAAATGACAGCAGAAAAGGACCAAACAGTTCATCCTGTCTGCCCAGCAAAGCTTATGGTAATATCTTCCAGGCCATACAGGCCACTCTCATACTCATCAGTTTCCCAGACCATAAAAGTCAGGGCCCTTGGTGGTTGCTGTTTGAGTCCAATTCCCCATTACCTCTTGCTGTTGAAGTAGAGAGCACTGTTGGAGTTGCATCAAAATTATCAGGCTTATTGGTTAAGGGTAGTAACAGCCACAACAGCAAGTTACCCCATGCTTATTTGTTTTCCCAGAACATAAAAGTCAAGGACCTTGTTGGTTGTTGTCTGAATATAATTTCCTTTTCCTCTTTCCCCCTGCTGTTGAAGCAAAGAGCAATGATGGGGTTGTATCATTGTGTGTGAAGTCTCAGCACTGGAATAGCAGGAGGTGCAGCAGGGCAAGAGTGAGGTCCATTGGCAGAGATGTGTGGGGGTCTCAGTATTGAAATAGCAGCTACAGCTGCAGGGTAGGAATGAGGTGCATTAACAGAGCTGTACCCATTTGGGCATTGAGACTACATCTGCATAAAGTTTCTGTAAATGTCAGACCAGCACAAATGTTTTACTATGCAGCCTATGAAACTGGAAGACTCATTATCCCTCACTATAACTTTACAACAATAGGGTTGAACCACTAACAGGAATTATTTCAAATCAAGAGTCAATAAAAACACCTAGGTTTTTGAGAAAATAATATTGCATAAGCTGACCAACCCCTGAAGAAGGAAGT
This sequence comes from Rhinatrema bivittatum, assembly GCF_901001135.1. Taxonomy (NCBI): domain Eukaryota; kingdom Metazoa; phylum Chordata; class Amphibia; order Gymnophiona; family Rhinatrematidae; genus Rhinatrema; species Rhinatrema bivittatum. The sequence goes on along the minus strand of NC_042626.1, from coordinate 23,561,688 downwards.
TTTCTATCCAAACGATTGTAATGTCAGGCTGGAAACAAGTATATAGACTATAGACAACCAAGAATGCCCTTGTTGAGTGTGCCCTCAGGTCCTGCGGTACCTCCTTGCCGCTCGCTACACGTGCCGTGGCAATTGCTTCCCTGATCCATCTCGTGATCAAGGTTTGGGAAGCTGCCTCCCTGTTGCAGGCTCCTAAGTACAGGACAAATAGTTTGTCTGACTTCCTGAACTTATTCGTAACCTTCAGATACCTCCAGAGGACTCTTCTAACATCCAGAAAGTGTAAGTCCTTCCTCCCCCATGTACAGTCCGCCCTTGTGAACCCTGGCAGAGAGATCGGCTGACTATGGTGGAACTTAGACACCACCCTGGGGAGGAAGAATGGAACTGGTCTTAATGTTATCTTTTCCTTCGAGAAGCAGAGATAATGTTCTCGGCCCGATAGGGCTTGTATCTCTGATAGTCTTCTTGTCAAGCATATGGCCACCAGGAAGGCTGTCTTCCAGGTGAGGTCCCTTACCTGGATGTTTCTGAGCGGGGAGCTTTCGCTAGCATTCTCAGCACCAAGTTCAGATCCCACGCTGGCACTACCAGTTTGCTGGGAGGCCGTGTGTGGTTCGCCACCCTTAGGAAGCAGACCACGTCTGGCAGAGATGCCACTGATGAGCCTTTAATCTGCCCTCTGTAGCAGACGATAGCTACGACCTAGACTCTGAGCAAACTTATCGCCAGCCCCTTGTCCAAGCCATCTTGTAGAAAGTGAAATATTGCTGCTGTGTTCACCTGAAAGCACCAGCACTCAAAAAGCCTCCAGGTCCTTGCATATGCCACTGAGGATGATTTTTTTCGTGCTGTCTGGAGTATGGTTATTACCTCCGTGGAGTAGCCTCTTTCCTTGAACCTTTCCCTTTTAATAATCATGCCATAAGAAAGAATTGTGCTGGGTCTTCCATTTTGATTGGCCCCTGGTGCAGGAGGCCCTGTACTGGTTGGAACCTGATCTGCTCCTCCATGCTTAGCCTGCTCAGGTCCGCGTACCACAGCCGTCTCAGTCAATCCGGAGCCACTAGGATTACTTGACCTTGGTGGCTTGCTACTCTATCGAGAATTTTTCCCACCATAGGCCTGGGGGGAAAACCGTAAAGAAGAATTTCTACGGGCCACTTCTGCATCCACCTTAGGGAGTTCCAGCAGGCCCTCCCTCCCCATCTGATCCACCACATACAGTTTTTCCATATTCTTTCTACTCCTTAGCCTAGAGCCTGGCGAGGACCACTCTGCATTAATCATCTCTTAAATCGCGGAATGAATGGGGAAGGCCCTTGCTGGTTTTTTAATCCCCGTGAGGATAGGATTACCTAGGGCTGTTCCTCCGAGAGTCTGAGGACCTGGGAGATCTTTGAAATCAGAACCCCTAATTCCTCAGCCCTAAACAGTCGGACCGCTGAGTCTTCCTGTTCTGGTCCTAGATCCTCCTCCTCCTCAGCCTCTCCCTGGGAAGAGTCCTCCTGTTCATCCGACAGGAGCTCCTGAAGGGGCCTGGGTTTTTCCTGCTCCCTAACTACCAGCTTCTTCTTCTTTCCTACAAGGGCGGTGGAGTCGGGGCCTTTGCGTCTGGGACCTATGCCCATGGGCTTCCCCTTCATTACTTTGCATGCTTCCTGTATCAGGAACACAAATTCTGAAGAGAACTTCACTCCCCCCCCCCCCTCAGAGAATTCCTCTTCTGAGGTTGCTGGGGAGCTGGTGGGAAGTTGTCCAGCGGCAATCTTTGATAGCGGCGCAGAAACCGGGACTACTTCATTGCCCTCTGCTGTGCCCCTGCCCCCCCGACTGCTTCCGGGCTGATGGCTGCCATACCGTCGTAGTTGCGGCAGAAAGAGCGGGTGATGGTCAGCATGTGCTGCACCCTGCACGCTAGGCACTTTCCATACCTTGTCACTGTGAGGGATTCAGGGGACTTTGGGCTGGGTCCCGCAGTCCTTAGGTGCTGGGCCTACTCACCGCCACCGCTGATGGAGCTTCCTATGTGCAGGAAATGCTAGGCCACAAGGCCTGATTGCCTGACCTGGGGGAGGGAAAGTGACCCTAGGAGGGCTGTCGTCCCAAGGAAGGCCCCTGACCTGGCGCAGGTGCTTCCCCGGGGAAAGTGAACTCAGGGAGGCCATTGCCCCTGCCTGTTCCTCCTGCCAAACCAGCTCCACCTACCACCTGCTGGAGGCACAGAACTACTGACTCCTTCCCTGCTGAACCAGCTTATATAGAGGGTGGCCTCAGGGAAGAGGTCTGGAACTCTGCCTCCATCTGCTGGTAGGGGGACAAAACCCACTGTGAAGACTGGTCTGGCAGGATGAAGAGGAAAAAAATGCTTAAAAAATAGAGAGAAATATGGGAATTACATTGGATATTTAAAGACCGAGGATTATAAATTCTAATGGACATTTAGAATACAGATGTGTTCTGTTCCCTTGAATAATCTTATGAAGTGAGATTATATATTTTTTACACTTTCTTGGGTTAACTTGTTTTAGTCTATGAAACATCGGCACTCGTGCTGAAAATGAGATATAAACTGGTCTCAAGAAGCATAGGGATTGCTAAATACCACAGAATCCACAGAAACAGCTGTAATGTTTCAAGACAAACTTATCAAACTAAGAATTTCCACACTAATGGGAGAGAGAAATTATCTGCCAACACAGCTGGCAAGCAGCCCTTATTAGAGAAGCCATTCAGTAGCCATGTGCTACTTTTCTGGCATGACCTCCGGGTCTTCACAACCAATGCTTACAAGTGCTACGTAACTAGGCAATATGTAAACGACCACATGACATGAAGGATGAACTACTGGGAAACAGTTCTCAGCATTGAGCATCCGCCTCACTCAGTGCACTGAATCCCGTTACAGTAGAACTTTTATACATCCTATAATGAATTTCTTAAGTCCCCATATATTTCAAGTAGAGGAGGGGAGGAGGGCTGTTTTAACAGCAGCGAAGAAAATAGGTTAAATAAGGTAAATTATTCTTACCTGATAATTTTCTTTCCTTGAATCCTGCTAGATCATGTATGGGATTTCCCTCCTCCACAGCTGATGGAGACAAAAAGGACACACCTCTTATGCTCTTACTCTGGGCTATAAGGGAGGTGTGGTTCTGGTCCAATCCAGTAGCCTACTGCCAGAGCAATGTGACCAATTCCCCCCTTATAGTCAATAAAAACATCATAGGGCCCACAAAACTGTTCTGAGTGAGCAAGGGATACAAGTATTGAAAGAGAGAACAGGCACCTTAAGGGAGATAGGAAAGGTGCCTCATGCTTGATTCCCCCTAACCCTGTGTTCTGGACTGCTCTAGCAATACTTATTACTTAAGGAAAGAAAATTATCAGGCAACTGGAAACATCCCATGTCTCCCTGAGATCCTAGTTCCACACAAAGTTGGGTACATTTCAAATTTATAAAGAGGAAACATTTCTTATGAAAAACTAATCTCCTCCTGTACCCCCTAAACACACTGACCAATTTTCACAACTGAAAAAGTCTGATGCCGCCCCGCAAGGATCTAGCTGGACACAAAAAGCATGGTAGAGCTAGGTTTAGCCATTGCAAAGTTATAATGTGGAGACACCCACAAACAGACGCATTCAGTAAAATATCACAAGCCTCTTTTCCTGTAGAACCAAGGCTGCACATGGAGGGCAGGGGAGGAAAAGGGCAAGAAACAGAAGTTTTGAGAAAAACAAGAATGGACGAAGAGAGAATACAATTGACAAAGAGGAGATCAAACAGAAATGGAGAAGGAAAATGATCAGACAGGTTAGAAAAAATATACGGAATCATGCTATATCATGTTAAATGCTATTAATTCTAATTCCGACTCACTGCCACACAAAATTCTTGTATAGCAGTGATAGCTACTCAACATTTTTGCCATAAAATATTCCCTGTAGTTGATTGCTCAACTCAGATTGCTTTTGTTTGGCTTCCTATAGAAATTGTACCAGTGTCCTTTTTTTTTTTACAGGACTTACCCACCTTCAAATCCATAGGGATATGGTCCCAAGACACCTGATCAACCTTTTTAAATTTAGGAGCAATAATTTGAGTTTTTAACTGCTGTTTCTAAAAGCAAGAGGAGGTAAGAGGGAATTACTGTCAATATTGGAGAGGGAGCAACATCTAAAACTCCTGAAACTAATCTAACATTTCTGGGCCTTGCCTTTAAGAGGAGCCTTTGCCCTTAAGAGAAGCTCCCTCCCCCCTCCGCTTTCTCTCACTATCGGAAGAGTTCGAACTTGAGTCTTCCTAGGTGCCTTATAGGTTCAAGGGACTGTCCTTCATGCTCCTTCTGTGTCACATGGTTCTTAGGCTCGCTGCCATTGGACCTTGCCCCCCTGCCCCCAGCTTGTGCAGGTGTTTCCCTTAGCAGCTCGGGATGAAAGCCCAGTCTTGCCCATGCGGGCTTCAGAGCTAGCAGCGCTCTGTAAAGCTCATGAAACGATCGAGTTTTTACCTTCTTTTTTACTGCCTTCTTCTGAAGACTAAATCAGCCTATCCCTCAAGCTCCCTACCTCCACCATAAACTAATTCCTGCAACTCAAGAGACCTTCTTCTCCCTCCTGCTACCCTGTCTCCAGTTACCAAAGATCTTTGCCTTGGGGCTTCCATTTGAGATGCAACAATTGTAAGTAGAATCTACCCGTACAATAAATAATTTCAAACTTAAAGAATCTTTGTCTTGAGGACTGATTGGAAAGAAAGTTTATCTGCCTGGATGGCAAACTCACTATGGAACTCACTCCCAAACGAACTAAGAACTCAACCCAACACAAAAACCTTCAAAAAAGAACTGAAAACCTGGTTGTTCACCAAAGCCTATGCAAACTCACACCAACAAATGCACTGTCCGACGCCATTGCACTCCAACAAGAAACTACAGCCCACCCCATAAACAATGACATTTCTACGACCTCTCGAAATTCTAAGACATTTATAACGAGTTAAAGAGCATAGTTAACTGCATATTAACTGTTTGTCCACCCTGTTTCACTAACTCACCTGTTCAACTCATCCCACTTACCTCCTACCCAACCACCCCACCCTAATTGTATCTGCACTTGTTATCACGAATGTATAAACTGACCTGACGACTATACACTGTAATTTACCTTCTCTACACTGTTCTGATGGCGAAACCGAATGACGGTATACAAAATACGACAAATAAATAAATAAAGTGATCCTCTGGTGATTAAAGACATTGTGTAAAAGTGAGGTCCTATGGTTACCTGTATGACTGTGATAGCTTAAAATGATCATTTTGTACATTGTGTTATCATTCAATGAAAACTAAACACAGGAATAGCCCACTTATTGCCTGATGATGCTAGCTAAAGACAGAAGACACATCCAGAGCTGGATAATCAGAGAGTGTGTCACACTCAGATGTTAACCAGAGGACTTGGAAATCATGCAGTGAGTCTCCTCACTGACAACTTTTATTAGCAAAAGGGGCAGGTTCAAGGGAAACCAGAAAATGTGTGCTGTGAGGGGCTAACAGATACAAAAAAAGACAAGCTGCTTGCCAGCTGTTACAAGATGGATCCCTTCTGGCAATTAAAACTCTCTGAATAGCCATGAGCTCCGCTCACATCTGTTTGGTTTACTGGGTCAAGCCTTAATTTAAAAAAAAAAAAAAAAAAAAAATAGCCAGAGCACAGTAAAAATGTAATAGGAGAAGAGTTTGTGTGTTCTTTCCTCACACAAAATATATACTTACCTGTAACAGGTGTTCTCTGAGGACAGCAGGATGTCAGTCCTCGTACATGGGTGATATTATCAAATGGAGTCTGGCACAAAACTTTGACATCAAAGCTTCTGGAAGTTTTCAGCATGCCCCCTGGGCATATGCAGCCCTGACCACTCCCCTACATTCCATGCTGTGCCCCCGCAGTACATGATAAAGCTAAGATGTGGAGAAACCAACTCCGAAAGAGAGACAGGAGGGTTTTCTGAGGACTCATATCCTGCTGCCCTCAGAGAATACCATTTTCAGGTAACATTTTTTCCCACTAGGACATGCATGTTTTTCTTATTGTATTATTACAACCCAGAGGAACTCGGCTCAATTTAAAGCCAACCATATGCTTTATATATATTTATTTCAAAACAACATCTCATACAGTTTAACAAAAAGTGCTAAGTGCAATACATAATATCCCCATTAAAAAACATACTCACGTACACACCATACATACCCTCACATACCACCACATACTAAAAATCCCCACTAATACATAAATATTGCTAATACCCCCCACTATATAACCCTAATATTACAATGCATCCTTTATATTAAACATACACTGTTATTGCCGATACCAAGTATCTGTTATTGATTAACATGTATCAATCAACATATATTACAATGTACCAAATATCAGTTATTCATTAACATCTATTACATTGTATTATTTATGAAACACAGCTCTTAAATGCCCGACGGGCATTATAATATCAGATATCATATGGGACAAATTGAATTAATTATTGTGTTAATATGGTGTTAATATGGTAGATACTTCGTATCTGATATGATATTTAAGAGCTGTGTTTCATAAATAATACAATGTAATAGATGTTAATGAATAACTGATATTTGGTACATTGTAATATATGTTGATTGATACATGTTAATCAATAACAGATACTTGGTATCGGCAATAACAGTGTATGTTTAATATAAAGGATGCATTGTAATATTAGGGTTATATAGTGGGGGGTATTAGCAATATTTATGTATTAGTGGGGATTTTTAGTATGTGGTGGTATGTGAGGGTATGTATGGTGTGTACGTGAGTATGTTTTTTAATGGGGATATTATGTATTGCACTTAGCACTTTTTGTTAAACTGTATGAGATGTTGTTTTGAAATAAATATATATAAAGCATATGGTTGGCTTTAAATTGAGCCGAGTTCCTCTGGGTTGTAATAATATAATGAGATTAACAGAGGGTGCACTTTAACATACAACCTGTTTTTCTTATTGGCCACATTAGGATTTTAGATAGTGTGGGCTATAAATACTTTTAATTAAATAAATAAGCAAGCAAGCAGTATGGCAGTTGTCACACACAGGGAATCCCAAGCTACTGACTGCCCCGACTCAAAAAAGGGGGGAAAAAACCCAAGCTCCAACAAGCACCATGCCAACCCAACGTAAGAAGCCATAGGAGGAATGAAATTGTGTTCTACATCTCAAAGACTTCAAAGGACAGACTGGCTAAAACTGCTGTTACAATGAGGGGTCCCTGCTGAAACAGTAGGGATATGCGAATGTGTGGAAAACTCCTTGTTGTAGCTTTGCAGATCTCCTCAGTGGAGGTGGATCTTGGGTGGGCTACTGAAACAGCCATGCCTGTAACACTATGAGCCTTCAATGGCAATGAAAAGCTTCTAAATCTTGTATAAAGACAGAAGGAACAAAATTCAGATGGATAACATCAGCAAAATATTTTTTATTGTGGAGGAAAAGACCTCGGAACTCAGCCCAACTGTCAAAAGACCTGCTAGAGGTCAATCATGGTTCTAAAGAAACCTTCATTTTTTAAATTTATAATGAAAACCGTGTGCAAAACATCTTAAAAATATTTTCTGAACCACATATATGTGCTTCCTGCCATAGTTAATATACATTAAAGTGCACAAAAATAAGGTCCAAATAATCACGTGTAAACCATCCTGACAAATGTTCATGGAAATTCTCTTATCAAAGCTACATTGATCTGTGTATCTAGAAAATCTATAGAATCCTGAAATAAAGCGGTTATAATATTAAATGTGCGTCACTTTAAAGCTATGGACATTTTCATCAAAAACACAATAAAATAAACATTTTTATCTCACCCTCTGGTTTTCCAAATTCATTTAGATTCTATTAACAATTGAGCTCTGTAAATGCTGAAGAAATGAGTAGCATCTAACCAGTGCATTAAAAATGAGAACGCTGACGCACATTTGCCACATCAGGGCTTTTTTCTAAAACAAAATATACTTAGGAAAATGCGGAATTAAAAACTTTTCTTATAAGAAGCTGACTATAATCCTTCAGAAACAGTAAGTCTTAACCTGGCATACACTCTCACAATTTTAAGTAATGGACACGATCAAAAGCACGGCGCTTATAAAGGAGGATCTGTCACATGACATTCGAATAAACCAATGACTATGGCTGGTTTCTAGGACCATGCATTTAATTGGTCAGCATGAGAATGAATAATTATACTCTCTGATGTATGCAAAGAATGTATGTAAGATAGAATGACTAACTATAAAGTCAAAGTAATAAGTTGGGAGTGGAAATGTGGGCGGAGCTGGGGCACAGCTTGATTGCCCACTCCCCCTCCCCAACCAAAAAGGCGTTCTACTGCCCTTGCCCAGTAAACTTACTAGGTCACCAGCCTTTACCCTGGCCACCCCTTCTCCCTAGGCACAGGGATCCCATGGGTTGAGGTCAGCTGCTTTCCCAGTAGCACCCACTGTACCGCTGACTCAGGAACCCCAACCTCCAAAGTTGCAACACAGAAAAGAAAAACACCCCCAATCTCCTTTAGGCCATCCACCTCCATCAAATGGGAGAGTGGGTGGGAATTCCCATCTATCCTTGCCTCTTGTGCTGTCTGAGCCCAACCGCTCCAGTCCTACAATTCCCCTCATGTTGGTGGAAGGATAAGAAAAGCAGCCAGAGGAGGCACCAGGGGGCCGCATGCCATCAAGTTACACTGCCCCTGTGGGTACAGCAGTCCAGACTTTTCCTATACTGCAGCAAGAATGGCTTATTTCCTTTTTTATTTTTACCAGTCTGTGTAAAACAAATATCTCCTCCCAAAGATAATCATCTCACATATTTTAATCTAGGTAACAATATTCTCTTGATTGACTTTAATATGTACCTAATGATCAGCCCACAGAAAGATGAACACTAAGTATAGAAAAGTCAGTAAGCCAGTGAATTACCTGGATACCTTGATCTGGATATCCAGTGAATTACCTGGATACCTTGATCTGGATATCCAGTGAATTACCTGGATACCTTGTCTGGATATTCAGCAGAACATAGCCAGATAAGTGATCCATTGAATACCTGGTTAAAGTTACCCAGGCACATTTAGGGCAGCTGTTTTTAGGCCCAGATTTACCCAGCTAAAACTTAACCATGCCCCCGAAATGTCTCCATCACCGCCTCTTTTTATTCAGCTAAATTTTGTGAGGCCAACAATTTACCTAGACAAAAATGTAGCCAGAGTGTGGAGGGGAAAACCTGAAATCCCTGGTAACTCAGAGCACATGTTATAGTATTAGTATGTGATTGTATTCATGTGTTATGATCCGCTTGGGGACCTTTGTGGAGAAAGGCGAAATATAAACCTAAAATATAACATGACGTCCACTCATAGTAATCACATCAACAGATTAAACACTTCAATCCATTTTGTATGGTGTACAAACAGATAAAATAAAATAGAGCTTAGTTAACCTTATCACTATTTCTCTACGTTTATCCTTGCCCTGTCCCTGACGGTTTGGTTCCCTCACTGACTGGAGGAGGGGAGGGGAGGGCAGGGGAAGTCCCCTCTCAGTGCTGCTCCTCCATCAGCAGCGTTCCCTCCCTCCTCAACCCATCTGTCTGTGAAATACCCCAAGCCATGGTATGTCGCCATGGAGGCCGTCCCACTTCTATTTTAAATAAGAACATAAACGGGGACTTCTAAAGCAAAGGTAACATTTTAGCATAATATAATCACAAGTCAAATTACACACACACACACACAAAATGAATCAAAATAAGGAATGCTGCTGGATACTTCAAATGGTGACTCAGTATGAACAGCACAGAAATTTCCCAGCAAAGCTGCACAACTTCGAGGGGAACAGTGATAACTAGCACACATTTTACCCAACTGATAACAATTTTTTTTACTGGTAGCTGCTCTTTTTTTAAATTTTTTTAAAATACATCAAGCTGAGAGAGTCACACATACAGCATCTGTCAGATCGCTCCATGCTACTTATGGTGCCGCACATGACATCCCGTAAACTGCACAAATCCACGAGAGGCAATGCCATTCTCCGGAACATGGTGGCTTCTGCCAGGAGCTCAGAGGCAGAAGCTTAATTTCACACGGAATAACTTGGGTAGTAAATGATTTGGGAGGGTTTGGTTTGTTTTTTGGGGCTGGGTAGTTTCCTCCTCCTCCTCTTGAGCTCCCAGCTTTGCTGGGCTATGACGCCATGAGCCTTCACTCACTCCTACCCCAGTGTATTCTCCTGTTTTATTTTATTACATCCCCTCCCAACTCAGGCCAGCTACTACAGCGACAGCACTTGGTCAGGGACCACGAATCAAGCCTCCTTCAGAACCCGACTAATACAGATCCTAAATCTAGCCCCTAGGTGTCACTGTCAAGTGATACACAGACTCCTCCTCCCCAGGACCACGCATGCTACCTCTGCAGCAATCACGGGGCCCAGGAATCAAACTCAACTGCTTCTGAATGGCAGGGAGCCACTGGGTTGGCCTGGCCTGACCTGGCAGTAAATGTTTCAATTAACAGAAGCACATTCTCTTCTGTGTGTACCATGAAATACTTCACGCTGCACAGAGAATACAGCTCTCTTTCAAAAGAGAGATAGCATATATCTTCTAAATGCAGATGAACATAAGTTATCGATACATCCTGCACATTCACTTTTAAAATTTAAACGTTCTATGACAGCTATTCCTGAAGGGAGTCCATAAGCCCAGCGCTCGCAAGAGTGGAACAAATGTAAATGATTTCTTCTTCCAATTTCTCCCCTGTCAAGAGGTTAACAACAAATGCTATATTTTGTAATACTGAAGACAGGTGGAAAAAGCAAAACATTAATTCAGTCAATGTTCTCAACTGGAAGCACCAGCTACAGAAGGCAGTTTTCATTAGTGTTATTATTCATGGTATTTCCCCAATACAGCTTCAGCCTGTCAGCAACATTCACCATTTCTCTGGAGTAATATCTGCATCATCTAGGGCAATATTTGCATCTTCTTCTATTAAATATTAATTTTCACAGAAGCAGAATTTTCTGTCTTTCAGGCTGCAATCTGCCCTCATTATTAACGCCATCTGGTTTCTCTATCTCAAAGGATACAGATTCCATAGACAGAACATATCTGAAAAAAACCCCAAAAAAACCAACCTTATAATAAAAAGTAATAAAATACCCATAATGCTTCAGAGATGACCGTGTCCTTGAACCAATCCTCTAGCCTCTGGGTGCATGCATGCCAAGGGCCAAAGGGAGTCACAGTCTGGCTAAGGATGTCAGCAGAATGAGAGAAACGTGGGATACATTTGAAGGCTCATGGCAATGTAACCCAGCAGAGGCCAGGTCCAATCAGATAGAAGCCCAAAAGGCAGGAGGAAAGAATTTATAGAATGGCGATTGTTTTCACCATCATGCCTTGGGAACGTGTCTTCCCTCCTTTCATATTAGCCATCAGCCTCTTCCATGCAGATTCCTAGGACACTGGATTTCCCTACAATAAAATTGTGTCAGCCTTTGATTCAAGGGGACGCCTACAGCTTTTGCATTTCCAAACTGTTGTGCCTAAAAATTAGCAATGATAAACAGTATAGAGAAAAAAAAATTTGGCTTGCTTAAATGTTTTGGAAGTTATACACTTAGTAGGAGAATGAATTTAATTAGGCCTCAACAAAGTTCTGCAGTTCAATCTGTAATCTGAATTAAGAGTCACTGCTGTTTAACACCTCAGGGAATGCTCCCACTGCAGGCTCTGCTCCAAAAGGAAGCACCGGAAAGAACAAGATGAGGGCAATCCTGCCACCTCGGAAGGAATCCAGCGGTAGTAAGCGGGGACGTTCCCTTCGTGTGGGGAAAGAATGCTGGAGGCGGGGATGGAGAGGGGAGTTAACAAATATAAGACCAGCAGAAATGTGGTTGAATCAGCCCTAAATTCCACTGAGCCAAGCATTCCGTCCGAGACGGCGACCAATCCAGGACACAAGCAGCCGGCAGATCCCAAAGCCTAGATCCATTTCTTGTTGCTCACTCCCAGGGAGAAGTGGTGCTTTTCCCAAACTATACCTATCCAATAATGGTTTTCTTGATGTTTCCCTTTAGGAAATCTGCCTAAACCCCTCTTAAATCCAGCTTTGCTAGGATCCGTTGACCACATCCTCTGGCAACAAAATTCCACAGCTCGATCCTTCGTTCAGCGAAAAAAAATATTTTCTACAATTTGTTTTAAATCTGCTACTTGTCAGTTTCACGGAGCATCCAGTAGTGTCAGTACTATGTGAAAGGGCGAATAACCATCCCCTGTTTACCTTCCCATTCTGTTCCTGATTTTATAAACCTCCATATCCAGTCTCAGTCACCTTTTCTCCAAGCTAAAGAGTCCTAACCTGTGTAGCCTCTCTTCACAGCAAAGCCGTTCCATACTCTTATCATTTTTATGCCCTCCTCTGTACCTTTTCTAGTTCTGCTGTATCTTTTCTGATTTGGGGCCACCAGATCTGCACACAGTATTCAAGATGTGGTTACTACACCATGGAGCAATACAGAGGGCATTATGGTATTCTCCATTTTCCATTATTTTCTGTTTGCTTTGTTGATCCCTGCTGCTACACAGAGAGCTTAAGATTTCAACATATTGTCCACAAGGACTCCAAGATCTTATTCCTGGGTGGCAACCTCTGATATGGAACCCGGCATGGTGTACCTAGAGTTAGGACTTTCTTTCCCTCGTGTGCATCACTGCACTTGTCCGTATTTAATTTAATTTGCCATTTCAATGCCCAGGCCCCCAGTCTCACAAGGTCTTTTCTGCAGTCCCTCATAATTTGTTCATGGTTTTAACAACTTTGAATATTTTTTTATTTAAAAATGGATAACCTACACACATCCTATGTTCACGGCAGGGTACAAATCAAACATAAACAAGTCTTTTTCTACGCAAGTAGGTCCTCTTTACAGTATGTCATATAGAAATATTTGCTAGCAGGCAAAATATATCCTTTTATGAAAATGGTTGTAATACATGTTATCCTGTTCAACTAATTCTCACAGTCAAATGAAAAATCAAAATTCAAAAGCTGTTTTAAGTAGAAAAAAAGTAAAATAATAGGCAAACAGATATGATGACATACTGCTATATTAAAATGACAGCAAATCTATTTTGTTAAACACAGTTCTCAAGTTTTAAACAGCAAGGTTTATTGTTTTGTCACATGTACAATGTCTGCATAGAGATATCCCATCTCTGTCTCCTCCTTAGACTTACTTAACTTTGTAAGAGGCACTGGTTATTCTTAAATGTACTGTAAAGCAAGTCTGCTTACCTGTAAACTGAATTCTCTGCAGCACAGATATGGACCAGCTCTCAAAGATCAATAAAGACCCTACTCAGCATGCAAGGGGGTTCTCCTGCATGCACGCTACATCACGAGCCCCTCAGTCCCCTCCAGAACTTCTTCTTTCCAAGGAAGTGGGTGGCTAATAGGAATGGCTAATTCATCCTGCTGACTATGGCCAACCCTGTTTACAGGTAACCAAACTTGCTTTCTCTGTCAACAAGCAGCCATGAATTAGCCATTATGCATAGGGAGTCCCAAGCGAAGGGTTATACAGCAGTAGCACTTACTTAAAGATAACCCAGCTTCACCAAGTGATGGGTAGTCTACTAGGTGAACAGGCTGCGCAGAACTGCTTGTCCAAAGTTGCCGTTTCTTCAGGATATGCTGTTCTGACAGCAGTGGGACATGAAGGAGTTGCACAGATGATTAAATAGCAGCTTTGCAAATGTCTTCAATAGAAGTGACCCTGAGATGAGCCATTGAAGTTGCCATGGCTCTCACTTGATGAGTCTTCACAATCTGTAGTCTGCAGGCTAGCTAGAGCGTAACAGTGTGCTATACAGTCTGCTACCCAAGTGGACACTGCTCTTTTCAATCTATTGGGATCAAAGGACACAAATGATTGAGAAGCTTGACAGTGAGATTGAGTCCTCCCTAGATGATGCACCAGGGCTCTCTTACAGTTCAAGAGCTTGTTCTCCTTTCTGCGCATGTGGTCTTGGAAAGAACGCAAGTAGTACAATAACGTGATTAAAGTGGAACACAGCAAGATTTATTTCTTGCCAATAGAGAATACATTATACATTATCTGCGAATTCGATCATCTCTGTCATTGCTCCATTTTCTACATTATTTATGAATATGTTTAACAGCACAGGCCCCAGTATAGACCCGTGGGGCATGCCACCATTTACTTTTCTCCACTGGGAAAACCAATTGTTTAGTCCTATCTATTTCTTGTCTTTTAACTAGTTACCTATCCAAAACAGGACATTACCTCCTATCCCATGACTTTTTAATTTCCTGAGGAGTCTCTGAAAATCCGGATACACTATATCAGTAGTATTCACTTCCAGCCCTCGACAGCTGCCAACAGGTTGGGTTTTCAGGATATCCGTAACGAATATGAATGAGAGATTTGCATACAATGAAGACAGAGTGCATGCAAATCTACCTCATCATATTCATTAGGGATATCCTGAAAACACAACCTGTTGGCAGCCCTTGAAGACTGGAAGCGAATACCTCTGCTCTAAAGCAACCTTCTTACTCTTATCCACATATTAACACCTTCAAAAAACATCTAGCAGATTGGTAAGGCAAGACTTTCCTTTGTTAGATCTTCCCCATTAGGCCATGTCTATCCATATGGCCAATAATTATGATTTTAAGAATAATTTCTTCCCTTTTGCCAAACACCGACATCAGGCTCAGCAGTCTACAGATTCCTAGATTATTCATGGAGCTCTTTTTAAAAGGTAATATTATCAGGCAAGGATAGTTTTATTTCCTCACTCCACAGCAGCCGGAGACATAGGGCACAGTCCTTTTCTATGACCTCACTCTCAGCCATAAAAGAGGAGTGGTCATAGGACCTTGCCAGTAGTTTCCTGCCAAAGCAACCGAACAAGGACGCCCTCATTTTTTTTCCACCCCTCAAGGTGGAAGGGCGAAGAGAGTAGAGAAAGGAGGAAGAGAGAATTGGATTACCTTATGCATCTCTGCTTATGGTCTCTGTATTCCTCAGTGGGGCTTGGACTGATCTAGCAGGACTCAAGGAAAAAAAGGATGAGGTAAAGACAATTTTACCTTCCTCTTCCTCTTGCTAGATCAGTCCTTATACTTGAGAGATACAAAAGTTTACCTCCTAGGTCAGTTGGGAGGAAGACAGGGCTGTCTTCAGGACCCTGGACCCAAAGAACACTTCCTCCATAGCCTACACATCTACCCAACAATGCTTTGAGAATGAGTGCAGGGATGATCAGGTGGCAGCCCTGCAGATTTTTCCTGGAGTGACTGATGCTGTTTCTGCTCAGGATGATGCCAGCACCCTCATCAAGGGCACGTGGAATCCCACTGGCACTTGCCTGCCATCGAGTATGTAGGCTAAAGAGATCATTTCTTTGATCCATCTAGCTATTGTTGTCTTGGCGGCCATCTCTTTCTGATTTCCTGAAAGGGTTAGTCACCTTTAAGATTCTTAACTGCGGCACACGTCCATTAAGTGAATGCTATCATCCTTCCATTTACATTCCTCCTTACTGAATGCTGGCAGGCACCACATGATTCAGATGGAAGGAAGACACCACCTTTGGAAGGAATGAGGACACTGTGCTAAGGGTAACGAAGTGAGGAGAAATTACCAAGTAAAGTTCTCTGCATGAGAGGGCCTGCAATTCCAAAATGCACCTGGCAGAGCAAGTTGCAACCAAAAAAGCAGTCTTCAATGACAGATCCTTCATGGATGCCTGCTTTAAGGGCTCAAAGGGTGCTCCAGCTAATGCCCTAAGGACCAGATTAAAATCACTCCATGGAAAAATTGTCCTGATGGGTGGGCAAATAGACTTCACCCCTTTTCAAAAGCGCACAATGTCCAGGTGTGCAGATACCTGACTACCTTTAATGTGGCCCTTATAGCAATATATGACTGTAACTTGTACCTTTAGTGAATTGAGTGCTAAGCCTTTGTCCAGGCTCCTCTGTAAAAAGTCTAGGATTTGCAGGATATATGGCTTCCATGTGGAAGTTCTCTTCTCCTGGCAGTAAGCCTCCACACACAAATATAGGCTTACGAAATAGAGTTCTCAGAGCTTTCAGCATGGATGCCTCTACTGCTTGGGAATACTCTTTGTCTCACAGCTGTGCCCTTTCAAGGCTGTAAGACAAAATGAAGATGGGTTTTCCATCTGCGGCTGTAGGATGGAACTCTGTTGCAAGAAGCAAGGCTACTACAGGAGCTTGAGGCAGTCTTCCTGATTCCCCCACTTTGCTAAAGATGGCCCTGGATCTGAGTATTGGTACCTTTCTTTCTAATCTCCCCCCTCCCCCCCCCCCCAAAAAAAAAAAACAGAACAAAACATACACAATATACAAAACAGTCAAAGCAGTGACTCAATATCTCTTGTAAATCCCAAAATCTGCAGTGCATTCAGAGTGTGACTGCGG
This sequence comes from Rhinatrema bivittatum, assembly GCF_901001135.1. Lineage (NCBI taxonomy): Eukaryota > Metazoa > Chordata > Amphibia > Gymnophiona > Rhinatrematidae > Rhinatrema > Rhinatrema bivittatum. Next base: position 23,545,106 of record NC_042626.1, on the reverse strand, counting down.
GCTGTGAGCCTCATCAAGATCGCCATCTTTAGGAGAAAGGTGTGACAGAGTTGCTGTCTGCCTCACTCACACCTCAGAGAACACCTATTACCTGTAATAGGTGTTCTCTGAGGACAGCAGGATGTTAGTCCTCCAAAACAGATGATATAAACGGATGGAGCCCCGGTCCGGAACTTTGATCTCAAAGATTCTAGAACTTTCAGATGTGCCCTACTGAGCATGTGCAGCTGTAGTTATCACCCTGCCCCCTTGGCAGAGTCCCTAAGTCAATGATATAGCTCATACATGGGGAAACCAATTCCCAGGAGAGGTGGGTGGATTTCCTGAGAACTACCATCCTGCTGTCCTCAAAGAACACCTGTTGCAGATAAGCAACCATGGAGAGGCACCGAGAGGGACCCAGTGATGGACTTTAGAAGAGAGACAGTGAAAAGCCACAAAAAAGAATTTTTCCATGAGACAAAAAGCCAAATGTTTTAGAGCTCAATCCAACCGCGATGCTGACAGCTCTGCAGAAAAAAAGAGACAGAAGAGGGACTTCGCATGGACATGTGGTATAAGGCATGCTGGACATGCTCAGTGTGCCTAGTCAAAGTTTCTAGAAACTTTACCATAGGTTTTCCGCATCAGGCTCCATCTGATGTCACCCATGTGTGAAGACTATCATCCTGCTTGTCCTCGGAGAAAATAAAACTTCCATAAGGTAAGGGAAAGAAAAACAGCTGCAGCTCTAGAAAAAAATCACTTTCAAAAACTGAGGAGAGAGCAAAGATGAATACCATGATACACAAGGCTCTGCGGGAAAAAAAAAAAGAGACTGAGGGACTCTGCCTAGAGGACAGGGTGTTAACTACAACTGCATATGCTCAGTAGGACATGTTTGAAAGTTTTAGAATCTTTGAGATCAAAGCTCCGGACCGGGAATCCATCCGATGATGTCACCCATGCATGAGGACTACAAACCTGCTTGTCCTTGTAGAAATACGAGAAATGTGTCTCGGCAGAATTCTGCCAAAACAAGTCCTCCTATCTAAGCAGCACTTTGCAGCCTTGTCCCTTTGCACAGATCAGCAGATAAAATTCACACTGGTCTGTATACCATCCGACAGCAAACTGTGTTCTGCCACGGGGATGGTCTCAAATTGGGTGTTCCGCACCCCAGGTCAGTTGGAGGCAGCATTTATAGCCCCTGTTGGAGAGGGAGTCATGGTTATCAATAAGGGCGTCACCTGGTGGCTGGACTTAGTGTCCATGATGCATGGCTTCCATCCTCAAGACCATTACTGCAATAATCAAACTAGGAATCGGAGGCGGATCTATTAAAAATAGGGGAAAACTCCCTAGGGAGTTGTGAATAGAGGCTCATGGCACCACAATCCCAGTAATGGTGCCGATTGAGGAAAAGGAAAAAGAAAGCAAAACAGATTGTAAAAAATTCTTTTATATCACCCTAGGGATCGATGCCTATGTTTTAAACCGCACCAATTCTTGCACCAGTTTTTCATTCCCGTTTTAGCACAGGGTTTTTCAGCACTAACAGAACCCCTGTATGTAATAGGGTTTTAGCACAGGACAAACACACACTAAAATAAGAGTAAAAGCTCACCATAGGATTAATTCTCCTTGACCACCAACTAAGCATGAAGAACTACATAAACTCCATTCTCAAAGCCTGTTTTTTCAAACTCAACGTACTTAAAAAACTCAGACCCCTTCTTCACACCCAAGACTTTCGTACATTCATACAGGCCACCATATCATCCAAATTAGACTACTGTAATGCTCTTCTTCTAGGACTCCCTTACTCTTCCATCAAACCTCTACAAATGTTACAACATGCCACAGCGAGACTCATTGCAAACTCTCGTAAATACGACCACATCACCCCTATACTCAGAGACCTACACTGGCTCCCCATAGCCTCTCGTATTATCTACAAAACACTCACCATAATGCATAAAGCAATTTACACCCACAACTCCAACTGGCTAGACCTACCCTTCACAACCACCCAGTCCAATCGACCGACTAGAACGACCAATAAAGGCACCCTAGTTGTGCCCTCCCTTAAAGCAGCCCATCTCACCTCTACACGTGACCGTGCTCTTTCCATAGCAGGTCCCACTCACTGGAACACACTGCTGCCTGACCTACGCCTTGAACCATGTATGAACAACTTCAAAAAGAAATTGAAAACATGGTTGTTCAAACATGCCTACCCAGAATAAAAACTCACACCTCCTCCAATAAAAAATAGACCACATTGCGTCTGTTCCATCTTCCTCATACTGAGGAACCATATGTTGTTATCCTCTCTCCTCATTCACACCGAGGAACCATGTTAATGTTACTGTTATTTCTCGTCTATCCTATTTAATTATTTACCCTCCTCCCAGTTTCTAATTCCCTGTTAAAATGTAATTTCCATACTTTACCAGTTTTGATGTAAACCGGCATGATGTCCACAACTAATGCCGGTATATAAAAATGTTTAAATAAATAAATTAAATAAATAATTCTTCTCTATACAAAATGCAAGGTAATGAACTTATTAGCTATTATCCTGAAATGCAGAGAGGCACAGAGGAAAGACTGACTAGGAAGCCTTTTTTTCACTGTGGGATTTTTAACTCCTGGCCACAGCAGAAGTTAAACTTCCTGTGGTAAAGCGCTGACTGGAGCAGATACTCCTCCCTCCCACCCATTAAAAAAAGAAATTAGCTTGGCAGCTGGCAGAACCACCTCCCAGCCACCCAAGTTCAAAAAAAATAACCAGGTTGTGGTCAGAACTACCTCCTTCCCACCCGTACTGGCAAGAACCCTGCATCAGGGCACCTACATTCCAAATCCTCCACTCGTCCTGAATTCTCAGGGAACATGCCTTCCCGGGCTCCTGTCAATGCCTGTACAGCTTTAGGATGTACCAGCATTTAATACTAAATGTATTCATTCCTTCACTGGCTACTGATGTCAGCTGTCACTGAAAGGACCAATCCCCATTCAGAACATGCAGACTGGCCCTTTCACTGGCAGGCTCAGTCAGTGTCCAGCGAAGGACTGAATAAATTATTATTAGTTGCCGGTACAACGTAAGGCTGTAACCAGCATGGACAGGAGCCCAGGCAGTAGAAAGTAAGGTCTCCTCTGCCTCCGGGAAGGGAAGGCTTCCAGATTTCGGTGTCCCAACTGAGGGATCTGGCCACTACTTTATTCTTTTGAGCTTGGGTAGGAGGGAGATAAATAGCTGGACTGCAGGCAGGACTATTTATTTAATTTGGGTGAGGAGGGGGGAGAGAAGGATTGTGCCCACTATCCAAAAAGAAATTTTTGAAACAAGATTTTAGCAGTACCTGGCAGGCAAATAGCTCATAAGTTAAAAAAAGAGCACGATTTTTCCATTTATTTATTTAGTAAACTTATATACCACTTATCAATTACTAAGTGGTTTACAATAAAAAGTCATAATAAATAAATTGTGTTAGCTAAAACATATTATAAAGTCATAATACAAAGTAAAATGATACAAGATACTTAAAATAAAATGAAAACTTTAAGTAACATCCCTGATTCCCAATTAGCTGTATAAACATTTATAAAACACCTCTGGTTAACATTTTTTTTTATTCAGGGGGTATTGTCATTAGCTTACTGCAACCCATGGTGTCCACCTATTTCCAGAAACTGTGTTAAGCAAAATCTGTGCTAAAAGTCTGCATAGGTTTTAGCACAGGTTTCATTAAATCAACCCCTCTCTTTCTTTTTGCTGGCTAAACACAGAACAGAGCTTCTACTGATCTAAAATTCATTTAAACAGGAGATTTTTTTCTTCAGTCCCATGAAGTTTCTGAAAATTCATCCAAGAAATAGCAACATATAAAACCCGTTGGCCTATAAGAACAAGTCGTTCCTTGATGCTAACAGTGGAAGGTCTGTCCAGCAACATCAGAAATATTTTGTATGCTGGTAGCACTGGGGCAGTAGGGAGGAAGGCAGCTGAAATGTCTTGGCAGAGCCAGAATGCTTAGCAAGCACAATCACTTTTATGAGCCTGCCTAGCCAATTAGCAGCACATTTGTACTCAGCTGTACAGTACGAAGTGAAAGTTTGCCACTGAATGAAATTGCTGCGGTGGAAAGAGTCAGACATTTCCCTGCCCAAAGTGAGAGATTTGCCAATCGCAGAATACTTTTAATTGCTCGGAAAAATTAAACATAAAATAAACTTTGTAAAGGGAAGAACAGGTTTAATGAAAAAAAAAAAGCAGGTATCAAATACTTTTGTTCAGTATTCAAGGAAAGGAAGATGGATCAAAGGCAAAAAGCACAAACCTAAGAGACTTGGGGTGAACGACACTGCCATGTACCGAGGTAGTAATGAACATAGGTGCCAGCTCTGTGGGTACAGTGGGTGCTTGGGCACCCTTCCCCATCCCTTCCCCCCCCCCCCTTTAAATTAAGCAAACTCCTTCACTGTATATAGGGAAGGGTAAATTGTTTTGGGTTTAGCATCCCCAATCGTTTTTCAAAGTTGGATCCCATGGTATTGAATGTACTGGCACAACTGACCTCTTGGAGTACTGACTGTACCCATCATAGCTTTCTCCAACTTATCACTTGAAAGAGGAGAAGAGCACATGTAGTACTGTTCTAAGAGGGTGGGAACAAGGAGTGAACAAAAAAGCACAGATCTTCTAATTAAACATCAGTGGTGGGCAAAGTGATGGAAACATTACTGAAAGACATAATAATGCAGTACCGTGAAGCCAGTGGGTGACAACTGGACAGCATAGAGGACGGCGAGGCCAAATGAAAATTCGATTGATTTCTTTGATGACATGAGAAGAGTACTAGTTCAGGGATTGGCAGTAGATGTGGCCTATCTGGAGACTTTGACACTGTTCTACACATAAGACTGGTAAAGCAAGCCAGCTAGTCCAAGAATTGGAAGAAAAAATTATAAACTGAATTAGAAGTTCGTTAAAGCAACAAAACTCAGTGATGGTGGTGAATAGGGCCCTCCTCTCCCAGCTGCAGGTGACTCAGTCTTCAGCATTTTCAAAAGCTTCTCCATGCATAATACTTTGTTTTGTGTGTGTAAATGGCTCTTTGAAAACAGCCCAGAGGCCAGTGCATATAAAAGTATGTGTACAACCCTACTATACACATACTTTTACACAAACTCACATTAAGCATTCCAGTAGGCAGAGCTGGGGCAGGGCTAGGACCTACGTACCTGCATTTGTATTTGCAAAAGTATCAGCATAAGTTTACTTGCACAAATTATGCCTTGCTTGGAGGAGGTATAATGGTGCATTTTCAATTCAGTGTGTACCCAGCCAATTAAGGCAGGATTTTCAAAGCACGTAAGTTCGCTATGAAAATCTTTGGTAAAGAGTGCACGTATAATATTTATTGTACAAGCAGACTTTACTGCCATGCAGGTATTTATAAAATTACTCTATGGTTAACTGTTAAATGACGGTAGTTTAAACAGTTTACTTTTTTAAATATTTACATCCTTAAAATGACACAAATATTCAAATACCTAGCATGCTTCAATAAGGTATGAGGAGGTAGCATTTTGCATAGAATAAAAAGTTCAAGGGCAACGGGGTCATCATGTAAAGCTAAAGGGAGGGAGACTCAAAATACTTTTTCACTTGGAGGATGACAGAAGAGGATAGCAGAAGCCAGAGAAGCTAGAATTCACACATGCATGAGACATACTGTAAACCGAGGCAATCTGTATCTCATACAGGAACCGCGGTATATAAAATCTAATAAATAAATAAATACCCAAAGTGGACTTCGTGGCACAAGGAAGGAAAGATAAAGACCTATGGGTGCCTAGCAGGTAAGGCACAAATGGAGAGACTGGGAGGCTCGCATCTGCTGACATTCATATTTCTGTTTCGTTGCACACATTTCATCAACTCTATTCTAAATGACGGGAGAGCTGAAAACCAGGGGCACATGAGAAATCACACTCTTCCCACTGGCACCCTGGTCTACCCATAAGAAGTCCACCACGCTTAACCTAATTAAAGGCTTCCGAGAAATACTGAAATACATCAACCTCACTGAACAGTATGGTATTTACATAGCACACTAAATATTTTACCACTATTGAATTCACAAACAATCAGCATCGCACAGCACAAAAACCAAGAGAATTTCAGAATATAATGAAACAATAGACACACACGTACAAATACGTACAATACATACATAAGAAGACTTTAAAGCAACTTTTAAATTATGAACTAAGAAATAACAGGAATTCTGTAATGCTCCTTCCTATGAGGCACAAACTGTAACAGATGAGGCAACTAAGGGGGATTCAATTCCTTCTCTTTTCTTGTCCAGGACTCTTCCTCTGACTTGGCCTCTTCCTGGGGTTGTCCTGGGTCCTCTCTTGCTCTCCATTTACCTTATTTGTCTCTGCTTCTTGTTTCATAATACTGCTTTGAGGATCATAGGTAATCCATGTTACTTTTTCTGCAGCTTCCTCTCATAGAAACCCACATCTCAGCTGTGGCTGAAGAGCTCCCTTACGCACTTACACCAGATTCATCAACTGCATAACTAGTTTGAGAAATGCGACTTAGCTATTGTTATACACTCACTGATCACCAACTGGCATCGCACAATGAAATCTCAAATGCTTCCAACCTTCACTCAGCATGGCAGCTAGACTTTTGGTAGGGGTCAAATCCACCGACCATATTCTGCTAATTTTAAGTCAGCTCCACTGGTTCCTGGTTAAGAGAAGGAGAACATTTAAAACACTTTGCTTTGCCTATAAATGCATGAATCAACTCGCCCTGCTCTGCTCTCCTATACCCTCAAAAGGGAACATCAATCCTCCGCATCAGGTCCTTCTAGCCTCCCCTCCACTGCCTTCAGCCAGACTAACATGCAGAAGACTTTGTGCATTCAGCTATTCTGGCCCTAAAATATGCAACAAGTTACCTCTAAGACTATGACTGGTGACCAGTTACCTTCTGGAAAAAAGTCTCCTCTAGCAACTGCCCATTGGAAGTCTTCCCAACTCAAATTACACAAGTTCCACCTGCTCCTAATAGATCTCATTCCATTGAGGTTTACCTTACTTCTTAATGATACATTTGCAATTTATACCCACTTCCTTATTCCTACCTAATGTAATCTACCTGATATCTGTAGGTATCCATCACTTATTACTCTATGTAACCCACCATGGGCCTATCTTTAGACAAAGGCAGAGTATCATAAATGTCCCTTTCAGTTTGTTCTTCTACAGTGGATGAAATCCTGCCAAAGCTGACCCCTTTGACTTTGCACACATGCTACCCTGCATACACTTTATGGAATCATTGACCTTACTTAGTAAACAAAATCCCTCGCAATTTCTCACTCTTTGCAAAAATCTTGGTATCCTGATTGACTCTTCCCTATCACTTTCTCTCTCACATCTGGGCTCTCTTCCTCTCTCAGTTTCCAGTTACACAATAGCAGGAAAATTTATTCTTCTTATTCTTTTGACTCCTGTCACCTTCTACTACAAATCCATTTTGTCTAAATTAGATTATTAGCAACACATAAGTAAATGACTAATGCTCCACTGACTGGTCTCCCTTGTCTTCTTTTAAATCCTTCCAGGTCCTACAAAACTCCACAGCTTGTCTGGTCTTTTAAGTTTCTCATTACTCCCATGCCAAACCTTTGACATGCAGCCTTTATTGGCTCTGTATTTTATGGGAATGATGTGCTAGGTTTTCAGTATTTTGTTTGTGGTTGTTTTGTTATTTATATTGTTCTGTACATTTACTGTATTTCATTTTGTACACCATTCTGACCTTGTTGGAATATCTGGTAAGAAATCTGAATGCGTGAAATGAATAACAGAAATAGGCTTAATGACAAGCAGTATGTGGGAATCCTCCCAAAGTATGCAGAAGACTTGGTGTCAGAAGTTGTATTTTTTCCTTCAAAACTCTGAAGAAAATACTTGAATTTTCTATCATCTTTGAGTGTTTCCTATTGTCCCACGCCACTGAAGTGGGTAGGGGGGATTTTTATATATATTTTTTTCTTTTTTTTTTTATACATATCATTGTTAATGTTTTACCTTGTGGTGGTGAAAAGTAATAACAGTTTACATTAAAAAAACAAAAAAACCTCTTTCCTCACAGTCAACTGCATTATGGCCTAACACCTAATTGCCTATCTTCTCTTATTTCCCACTAGTTCTCTCTCACATATTCTGTGTTCCTCCATATACAAGCTGTTTGTTCAGCCATACACCAAACAAGCTTCCTCCTGTTTTCAAGCTTACCCCATCTCTATGGAATAATCCCTAACAATGTACAAAATACCTTCTCTAGCCCTCTTTAAAACCAAGTTTGAGCTCACATCTTCCACCTTGCATTTGCCAAACTGATCCACCAGCACTTGCTTTGTACTATTAATACTGTCACCTTATCCAATGTAATGCAGCCTGGACAAGGATGCCATAGAAAGACTGTAAACTAATTTACTATACAATGCACCTGAATTTTCAAAAAGTTGTTCTTACAATTTGAGGATAGTGGGCCACATGAGACAGATTCCCTCATGGTTATGCTGTGAATTCAAAAGTTTGTAGCCAATACAGAAATCATCATGGAATACAAAACATAAGGGGCTTGATTCTTATAGGATATAAGTGCAGGGCCAGTGCAAAACTATTTGGTGCCCTAGGCGAGCCTTCAGTCAGGCAATCCACTCCCCAACTTACCTATTGATAGCAGCTCCAGCACAATGCTCCCTTCTTTAGCAGCACCTGATCTGGCACAGCCACTACGCTGTGCCTCACACTGACAGGAGTTTGCTGCCCCCAAAATTTTGACACTCTAGAGTCTGTCTAATGGAAGCACCAGCCCTGAAAAAAAATGCTACTTTATCCACATTCTTTTTTTGCCACCTTGCTCAGTTGATTCAGTCAATCGTTGTTAAAAAGAGCCTGAGCAAATATTTTGATGTAGCACCTCGTAATTGCTCACAACATCTTTGCCTTTTATTGTACGTTAATATGATTGCAGGTAACGTTTCAGACTCCAAGCACAAATTAATGAACATCCTATACTGTCTCTAACCATGAAAAGCCAACTCCATACATTCTAAAGCAAAATCTCATTAAAAAATATGTATTGCATCCAGTGCATGAGTGTTAGCTTATAGGCAGTGATGCAACTCATGTGCACCAGATCACATGTTTTCCAATCCTGAGGTACAAAGGAATAAGTCTAGGGCATGCTGGAAGCTGTAATGAATAATGCTTCTCCTGTGGTGCAGTATGAGCCTCTTCAGGTTTTCACCATCAGCTTAAGTCAGCTTACATGTATAGGTAACATCTGCACCTAATTAAGTTCTTAGTCAAGATGAAAAAGGATCAAACTATTGCACAGGTGTGTTATTCATCAACTGAGCTTTCTTACACTTTCCAGGTGTCCTCAACTCACCGCCTAATGGACAAACCCAGACAAGCAATGTTATCCAACTTCAGACAAAGCGCTGAACTGGATAAAATGACCTGCCGAAGATACAGTTCACAGGTATTTACTCCTTTATTCTTAGGAAAAATTCAGCAAAGGCAAATACTAATTTAATACATTTATGATACATAAAAGGACAAAAAAAAGTAATGCTTACTGTAAACGGTGTTTTCCCTAGATAGCAGAGTGAATTAGCCATGTTGTCTAGGACGTCCTCTGGGTGGCCCTGGGCAGAGCTTCTTTCAGAGATCACAGAGCTTTGTCTCTGTGCACCTGCGCAGCTCTTCCCGTGCGATACCAACTCTCCTCAGGCTGTAACATAGCTTTCTCCGTATCTTGATCTCATAGAGGCTGCCCAGGGAGGTGTGCGGGTTAGCATGGCTAATTCGCCCTGCTATCTATGGAAAACACCATTTACGGTAAGCAAACTTGCTTTTTCCCTGTCGATAAGCAGGCTGAATAGCCATGCTGTCTGGGAGTCCCCAGCTTAGGGTTGTATTTCGCATATTGATAAATTCTGAGTGAGGGGGGTACCCATCCCCTGCAGGTGTAATTGATCTGGTGTGTTCAACCCACAAGGTCATGGACAGCCTCAATTCCTTGCTGAGTGGTTTAACACTGCTGCACCCAGCGCTGCGTCTGAAGATTCTTGCTGATCAAGACAGCAGTGTGATGTGAAAGTATGCAGAGATGACCATGTAGCTGTTTACAAATGTCCAGGACGGGTACCATGTGTAGATGTTCAATTGAAGCTGCTACCGCTCTGACCTGATGCACCTTGACTGTGTTGGAAAGACCTGTCAAGCACGTCCAGTAGCAAAAATGGATGCATTGTGATATCCAGTTTGACAAAGTCCTTTTTGTTACCGGTAGAACTGGCGCAAGTGGGTTGAAGGATACAAACAGTTGAGAGCTTCTATTCTCTGCATGCGTTCTTCACTTGAGGTAAGCCAAAGCCCTTTTGCAATCTAAGGTCTGAAGAAGTCTTTCCCCTGATACTGCATGTGGCTTCGGGAAAAAGGTTGGTAATGTAATGGTTTGGTTCAAATGAAACACAGAGACTATCTTAGGCAAGAAGGAGGGATGAGTTCTCAAGGTAACCTTGTCATGGTGAAACTGTAAATAGGGAGGGTAGTGAACCAAGGCCTGCAGCTCATTAATCATCTTGCCGAGGTTACTGCAACCAGAAACAACATTTTCCATGTCAGATATTTAATATGGCAACTGTCCATAGGTTCAAAAGCTGGGAGCATGAGCTGCTCCAGCACCAAATTTATGTCCCAAGAGACCGGAGGCTTTTTCACAGGTGGTCTCAATTTCAGGATCCCTTTCATGAATCTAGACATCATAGAATGGTTCGAAATGGGTAGGCCACTGAATGGGTGATGAAAGGCCACTACAGCATTACATGGACCCTGACGGGTGCCGTAGCCAGCCCTGCCTAGTGAAATGTATACAAGTAGCTAGTAGAATTTCCGGTGAGCAGGAGAAAAGGTTGACCCCCTCTCATCATACCAGGTCATATAACGCTATCATTTGCCCTGATAGTTTTTTTCTTGTGGAAGGCTTCAAAGCAGACACCAAGATGTCCTGGATACCTGCTGATAATTGGAGGTGGTTTAATACTGTCCTTTCAATCTCCAAGCCATGAGGTGAAGTGAGAAGTGTATGGGGTGTAGTAGTGAGTTAGCAGATGAACGCTGTTTCCTAAAGAGATAGGAAGATTGATGGATAGTCAAACTAGATAGGTGTACCAAGGTTGTTTTGGCAACACTGTGGCGATGAGTATCAGATGCACTACATCTGCAATGCATTTTTGGATCATCTGGGATATGAGCGGTATTGAGGGATAAGCATAGTAAAGTTCTTCTGTCCACGGAATGACGAATGCATCTTGGGTGCATCTCTCCCAACTTGGATATACTGAGCAAAAGGCGCGAACCTTATGGTTGTATATTGTCGCGAAGAAGTGCATGCATGGAGGCCCCACGTTGCGAAGAGGTTGTCCGCAACCTCTTGGTTGAGAGCCCATTCATGGGGGTGAAATATTCTGCTGAGTCTGTCTGCCTCTGTGTTTACAATCCCTGGGAGATCGGTCACTTCCAACAAGATGGAATGCATCTCCGCCCATTCCAGGATCTCGATCGCTTCCCTGCAGAGTATCCAGGAGCCTGACCCTCCTTCCTTGATTATGTAAAACATGGCCACCTAGTTGCCCGTGTGGATCATTACTTTCCTTCCCTGCAGATGGTCTCAGAACATGCGGAGGGCGTTTATCACTCGCAACTGCAGAAGATTTATTTGCCGGGCTCTCTCTGACAGGTTCCATAGACCTTGAGTCTTTATGTGTCCTAGATGAGCTCCTCAGCCTCTTGTTGACGTGTCCTTTGGTCAGGGCTAACTCGTGTGCTGGGCTGCGGAATGGGCTCCCATAGAAAGGATCGGTGGGGACAACCACCATGTGATGTCCCACTTCATTGCTCAGTTCAGTGTCACTTTTCTGGAGAACGCTTGGGTGAACTGGGTCCATTCGGTTTTTAGACCCCACTGTAGGTGGCGGATATGCAGACGAGTATGCGGCACTACTTATATAGCTGCTGCCATGTGGCCCAGGGTTAAGATCTGGTGGGCCGAGGGATGGGCGCAGTTCAACTGTATTGCTATAATGCACAAGGTTTGAACTCTTTCTTTCAGAAGGTATACCTTCCCATGATGGTGTTTATGGTGGCCCCTATGAACTGAAGAGTTTGTGTCGGATGAAGGCTGGATTTCTCTTAGTTTACTATGAATCCCAGACCATCCAAACAATCTATCTTGATTTGCAAATGTGTTTGGAGTGTGGTCGCTTCTGATGCCACCAGAAGCCAATCATCCAGATAGGGAAATAACTGGCTTCCCTTCTTTCTCAAGTGGGCCACCACTATCGCTAGACATTTTGTGAAGATTCTGGGGCGGACAAAAGTCCAAAGGGAAGAACCTTGTAATGGTAGTGCTGCATATTCCCTTGGAAGCACAGGTACTGTCATAAAGAATGGTGCATAGGTATGTGGGAGTAAAACATCCTTGAGATCCAGCAAGCAAATCCAATCGCTGGGTTGCAGGAAAGGAAGAATTAACTTGAAAGATGTCATCTTGAACTTTTCCCTCCAAATAATCTTGTTGAGGTCCCTCAAATGTAAAATTGGGCGAAGGCTTCCTGTTTTCTTGGGAATAAGGACGTATTGGAAGTAGAACCCCTTGTTGCATTTGCTTGGAGGCACCACCTGAACCGTAAGTTATTGAAGTAGAGAGTCCACTTCCTTTTGCAATAGCTGTGCCTGCATATGGTATTGCGCTGAGGGCACCAGGTGTGGAAGAGAGGGATTCGTTTTGAAGTTCAGCTGGCATCCTTCACTGATGATGTTTAGTATCCAACGGTCTGATGCGATCACCTCCCACGAACTGTAGAATCTGGATAGCTTGCCCCCCACAGGTAACGGTAGCTGTGGCTGGGCCCTCCTCAAAAACCCTGTTGTGGTTTTGGGTTGCTGCCCTGCTGTTGCCTTTGTTGGCATTGGCCCCTTGCCCTATTTCTAGGCTGCGACTGTTATGGTTGCTGCTTGGACTGCTAGTGCGCTGGTGAATGGTAGGATGTGTGTGGCCAGAAAGGGCATCTGATGATAGGACTTTTTGAAGGTTGGGTAATATCTCCTGGTTGAAGAAGGTGTTCTGCCGGGGAAGCTAGGGACAGAACTGCTATATTCTGCTCTTTAAGCTGGGAGACGGTTTCCCCTCAGCTTGTCCCCTTTACAAGGGAGATCTGCCAATTCTCATGTACATCCTCAAGTATGGCACTGGCACGTAGCCAGGCCATTCTCGGACAGCTATAGACACCACCGATGTACGGGCTGATGTCTCAAATACTGTTTGAAGGTGTCGCAAGCCCTCTTTCAGATCCGTAAAGGGCTGAGGTAGCACGTTGTCAGACGGTTCCAGATTAACGTGCAGCTTTAGGGATTGTAAACACTCATAGATATTGAGTGATATAGAATTGATGTTGCTAGATTTTAGCACTCAACATCGCTGCCTGGAAAGTTCTCCTTCCAAATTCATCCAGATATCAGTTGTCTTTACCCGGGGGGATATTGGAGTGTGGCTGCGAATCTTTAGATTTTTTCATGGCCGATTCTACGACTACCAAGGCGTAAGGCAGTTGAACTGTTCTGTAGTATGGGGGTTTCTTCATCCTGAACTTCAAATCAGTTTTCCTGAACGTTGCTGGTCCCAAAAAGGGAAATTCCCATGCCTTGTACATTTCCGCATCAAGTACTGTGTGGGAAGGAAAGGCTGCTGGTTCTGCTGGGACTTCAAAGATTTTCAGGATCACCAAGACCTCCGATCTGAGATCCAGTTCTTTCCTAGTTTCAATTTTTAAAACAGTCCCCACCTTTTCTATAAACTTGGAGTAGGACAGAATTTCCAGGGGTAAAGATGGTTCAGGTGGTTCCTCCAGTGGGTCTGACAGAATTCCTGTGGAGAAACCTGGTGAATTTGGCGGGGAGTCCCCAGGCTCAGAAGCTGACTGGGGGGAGACCTGTGGTTGGGGGTCCGCCGTTTTGTCCTGCGGACTGTGCTCCTTGTGTGCGGGGGATAGTGAACCCTTCTTTTGCGAAGAATCGTCAGACAGGGGACCAGGTGGTAGGTGTTAGTGTTTGTCACTCTCCAGAGATGTGAAGAAATTGCTTAGAATTGCAGAGATTTATGACTTTGCCTTGTGAAGCTAGTCCCTCTTCCATAGGGACCTGACGTCCCTTTCTCTCGACTGTGGGTGTGACCCCCTTCATGTCTCTTGTTCTCCTTGGGCTTGACCCCCCTGGATGGTAGAGGCACTGCGGCTAGGAGGATCAAGGAATTTGGCCGTATATCACGCACTGTTGCAGTGTGGTCCCAGTGCAATAGCCTGTGTCTTTTTGTTAATGGTTCTTGTAACTGATGCGAGTGCACCTTCCTCTTGGAGAAAGATGACATGTCTGAATAAACCTTTTGGGATGATCCTGAAGAATCCAAGAGTGGTTCCACCTCGGAAAACTCCAGCTCCAAGAGCTCCTCTGGTGAGAACACAATCTGAGGATGCTTCATTCTGGGGGAAGCCTGCTTCTGGGGAGGTCTGTGCTTCTGTGACATCCTTTCCTGTTGAGATCTCAGAGCCCTACTGGTATGCATCATCAATAGATGCTTCACAGTGGATTCTTGTGCCGTCTTCTTTTTAGGAAGCACCTGTGTCAGTGGGAGCAGCACTTGCGAGTTTCACTTCGGTGCGTCATGCTTTCCTTGCTTTGGCACATGCATCGATCTGCATGGTACGATGCTGAAGGATGCTGGCGACGCCTTTCCCGGCCTGGATTTTGCAGTGCATCCCCTGAAGCCTGTGGCTTTTTCAGGGCAAGGGGAACTCTAGCACTGCGACAGCTTGTACTGCATGGCTCTGCCTCTTTTTGCTTTCAGATGAACCCTGGGAGGAGGCCCTCCCGGCCTGCTCAGCTCTTTGCGTTTTTGGCCTCGGGGACGAGTATGAGGACAGTTGTTCCAACACTGGAGCACATGAACCTGCCTCTTCCTTGCACAGTTTGGCTACCTTCAAGGCCCGTTGTTTCTGGGCCCTGGGTGACATCCTCCTGCAGTCCCTGCAGGTGGACTGGTCGTGTTCTGGGCCCAGGCAGAGATAGCAGTAATTATGTCCATCATGCATTGACAATATTTGAAACTGGGAGGTTTCAGAGCCATGGTAGCACTTAAAAGTGCTTTTTTTTTTTTTTTTAATTCACAGAGGAGAATGAGAGAAAAAGCTCCGCATGTAGCTGGCAGTGTGGAAGGAAAAAGACTGAGGCGAATCAGTATCGCGCAGGAAGAACTGCACAGGCACACAGAGACAAACCTGTGTCTCTCTGTGCAAGCTTACCTAGAGGACATCCCAGACAGCATGGCTAATTCAGTCTGATTATCGATGGGAAAACAAGAGGTTCCCCGTTACTAAAAAATTGTCTCACACTATGATGAATGAGCAGAGTGTCACTGTCATTCATTCAATCTATGCTGCTTTGGTAATCACTGCTCAGCATCCTTAGCATTACCCTCTCCAACAATAACATTCACTACAGTTTGCATTGGCCAGATTCTCTTTACACTAAAAAAAAAAAAAAAAAAAATGCCATTGACCATATGGCTGACCCTCACTTTATGGGTATAATGACTGCACTCATGTAACTGCTGTTGTGTGAAGCAGTCTTCTTTCATTTATTAAAACTTGATCAGTGGCAGGTTATCTGTATTTCAATCGCCTCATCACCAGGCACGGAAAATGGCCTCTCCTGCCAGGGGAAAGGATGGCACTCTACTTGTGGAAGTATCTTAACCACATTTTTCCCTCTTCTGTTTCCAGGCAACCTGCCCTCCTGACGTCCTCACGGCTCCCACCCGCTCCTCTTCATGCAGATGCTCAGCCTTTCCACTGCTGCTGAGCTGAGTAAGTGCAGTCTTTCATCTACACTCCCACGCGCAGTTTTATATGCACTGCTCTCAAAGAAAGAAGCTGAATTTTATGAGGAGGTGGAGGGGGAAGAGTAGAGCAATCAGTATTGTCTGAGAATACCGGTGAAACCTCTTTCCTCTTCAGCCTACCATAACAAAGCAGATGTCAGGAAACGGCAAGGATGGATGATCAACAGAAAGGGAATTTCCTTTAGGTTAATGCTCCAAGTGTGTGTGTGTGGGGGGGGGGGCCTAAGAAAACCCACTAGGACATTAACAAGAAAACTCTGATACAGGAGGTCACGGTTATGCTCATGAAACTTCTGTAGTTTTAAATAAAGTTAAATGAACGCTTATCTTAACCCACATTTTTTAAGCTATCCTTTAACTAGGACACTGTGACGTAATGGGTTAATTTAGAAGGGTACCATAAGAGCTGGCCCTTCAGCTCTGTGGCAATGTTTGTGATGCTGTGTGCAAGACCAGGCTTCAATTCATTCCTAAGTCCCACTTTTGCTCCTCTTTCTGGCCAGGCTGGGGTGGTTCACAGCTCCTGGCATATAGCACCCCAGATACTGTGCAATGACACTACCTAGTAATCAACTAGAAGTGCTAGGTTATGTCTGAGCCTCGCACTCAGAGGACTGTCTCTCCATGATGGCTGGGCTAGATCGGAAGAAACTGAAAATGGAAGGAAAACTCGCTGGGTAGTTGCATGTGAAACTCATGGCACCACAGACCCAGTAGGGCTCGGTTCTATGTTTCTGGTGGCATATCCAAGGTGGAGGATGAAGCTGTCAGAGCAAAAATTCCAAAGAACTGCTTCAGAGATGTTGTGATTTCTTTTAAGTGTATTTAGCTCATGCCGAGCTACATCCAGGTATAGGAGCTATTTTTCCTGTCCCTACAGGGCTCACAAACTAAGTTTGTACCTGAGGCAATGGAGAGTAAAGTGACTTGAACCCTAGCTTCCTGGTTCTTAGTCCTCTGCTCTAACCATCAGGCTGCTAACTCCTGTTATCAAAACCCTGGTTTCTCCCACGAGATTTAACTCATCCATCCTGTGCCAGGGTCTGAAGATCCCATTATTTGTGACTCCTCAGCCCTACCTCCCAGGCCACATCATAACAGATTCCCTTAATTCCATGCACTGCTTTCCTGGCATCAGAACTGTGAGCTGGTTAATTCTTCACCAGAAGAACCCATAGTCCAGTACAAGAAGCAATACCATAATTCATGGATAAAGGGAGGGAGATCCAGTGTGAGTTCACTGTCACCACTCACCTTTTGACTGTCAATTTTCTCTGGTTAGACTTGGTCTGTCATCTGAGGTATCTTGAAATGAGATTACACCATTTTCAATGAAGAATTATATTGATCTTTATAGGATGTACTTAAATATAGGATAGGCTCATTACTTAGAATTCCTTTCAGACATGTTTGCTCCTGTAGCAGTGTAATAGAAAGCCCCTTATCTAAAAAGTTATGTTTCAATAAATAGTTTAAAAGCAGGTGACATAATTACACCAATGCTGTTCTACATACAGATGCTAGGAAGTGGTCTCTATGCCTGAGCAGATTAGACCTGGAAAATCACACTGAATGCTCCAGTGTTTCGTACTCTGCATCTAGATAATAAAGATGTCATCACTGTATTTCCCACTGCACTTTTGTTTATTATACTATGGATCCGATTTACTAAGGTTTTCCCCCATTTTATAAGTATTTGATATTCTACTTTTTCCTAAAGTAGGCCCAAAGCAGATTACATAAAGTAACAAGGCACTGAGTTCATAAGTAATGGCTACATACAGATAGGAGATACACAAGTAAATATACAAGGCAGAAATAAGGAAGCGAATACATTGAGTATAAGCTGCAGATATAAATGTTATTAGCTTAATGAAAAATCACTAAAACATTCATGACAAAGCATATTAAAATGGAATGAATTATAAGAGAGTGTGATATTATGCATCATTGCATTCTTCGGCCTTTGTGTCTTACACTTTTGTGCGTACTTGTCTGAAAGTAAGAGTTGCATTTGTGCTAGTGATTTTAGCTGACAGTCAGACCTGATGTACTAAGCCCTTTTTTTTTTCCTTCACAGACACAAGAAAAACCTACATTTACGAGTTTTATTACTGTTGACTCCTTTACAAATGGAACAGTACATTCTTTTTTCTACTTAATGTTTCTCGTCTGCCCTTCCCAAACCCCATACAACCGGCACTTCACCCAGGACCCGTGCAAGCCCACACGAACCACATTTAGAAGCCATGTCTGTGAAAGTGGCAGGAGATGCAGCTTTACACACAGCCACAAGGGGAAATAAATTCCCATTGTAAACGTCCCAGTGCCCCAGGGCAGCATCCTGTTGCATGCTTAGGTGAACAGCAGGCAAAACAGTGTTCCTCAGCCTGTACCCTCAATTACAGGTATATAGGTCATAAGTTAAACAATCTGCTGACATCCCAGATAGGTCCTATGACCTGAAGGGATATTGTTTGAATAGAACTGTTTTCTTGTTTAAGAACTCTTTATATTTCTATTGACCCAGTCCTCAGGACACAACTAGCCGGGTTGTCAGGATATACATAATGAATATGCATGAGAGAGATTTGCATACAATAGAGGCAGTGCAAACCAATCTGTCTCATACATACTCATAGGTGTGTCCTGGGGTCTGGTTTGAGAATCGCTGACAGTAAATGACAGCAGAAAGACCAAAAGGCCCATCCAGTCTGCCCAGTTGCAATTCTTTTACTTTGGGGAGATGAGCATATACATTTCCATACTCAAACTGACTCTACCTCTCCCCCATGTCTTTTACTTTAAACCCCTTTTCTACCTCTGCCCTCTACATCCATCCCAAGCATGCCGAGAAGGTGTTTAAGTACTGGCCAAATACAAACAAGAAAAACCACTGCAGGTTAAAAAAAAGTTACAATATATTGAAAAAGCCTACAATTCACCCCCACAAGCAAGCATGCCATGTAAAACACCAATAAAAGATGAAAGAGACCTTCATACTTAGATGTGGATCTATTATGAAACATTCATTTGATCAGTGCATCCACCTTATAAATCACAGGTCTCAGTCCTTACTGCCCGGACCTCTCAATCATCCACCCAAAGAAATTAGAGAAACGTTGAAGCCACCACCCCACAGAGTTGGGTTTTTCTAAGTTTATTTTATTTTTTACGAACTCTATGTTGTAAGATTGAAGAGGGACCCCGTGCAGACGCGCAGTTAGCGGCATGTTGGGTATGCCGGGCTCCATCTGATGATGTCACCCATGTGTTAGGACTAACATCCTGCTGTCCTTGGAGAACACCTGTTACAGGTAAGCTCTAGTCTGGACTCCTTTATAGATTGGATTAACCATTGTGATCCACAATTACGGTTTACTGTCACTATTCGTGAATCGAGGATTTCCTTTTTAGACATGGTGATCTCAAAAACATCTATTTATTTATTTATTTTTGGCTTTTTATATACCGGAAGTTCCTGTATAATATACATATCACTCCGGTTTACAAGGAAATGACTAACTGTCACCTGGATGGTGGTTTACATGGAACATATAGAACAATTGAAACAATTAAACCCTTAGAAAAGCAGGTACATTAAAACCATTAGAAAACAAATTAAAAATCTAGTGGGTTTCAAACAACATTATATAGAAAACCCACCAATACAAATTCCTATTTTCATTATACGAGCTCACATCCTTTAAGACTGTGGAGAAATCTACCAGTTGGACAATTTTTCCGCCTTTGGCGTATTTGCACCAATCTAGAAGAATTCAAGACGCAAGCTGCTATTTTGAGTACAGGTTTCATCTCCCGTGGTTATCCACGATCCCACATTAAAAAAAAGCTTATTTGCACGCTAGGTTTTCCCACAGGGAATGGCTCTTAACCCCACAGCAAAAGAATTCTTCAGATTCTTTAACCTGCGTATTTCGTTTTGTTCAGGGGATTGGGACTGCTTATAAGACCATTTGGCAGTACTGTTATTTATTACAGCTGCATCCAGCATTCCAAAATTTTCCCCGTTTTTCTTTCACACGGAGCAGAAATCTACGTGACTGTTTGGTTCATTCTGATTTCCAGCAAGAAACTTTGCAAGTTTCAATTTCTACATCTGGGCATACCCCTTGTGGGCACTGCTCTGTATTCTCAATATCCATGAACATGGCTACTTTGGAAGGGACATATTTACATCGTGTGATTCAGCTTCATCACACCACGACTTGCCAATCACATGGGGTGGAATATATTATTAAATGCCCATGTGAGAAGATTTATGTGAGCAAAACTACCGGTACGGTTTACATTCATATGATTGAACACCGGAGTTGTTTAAAACACAGCTGACCATCTGCACCCTTGGTTGAACATTGTTTAACATTGGGACACAAATTTGAAGATCTCTGTTTCTGTGTGCTTGCTCAGTTGACTAAACATTGGCGAGGTGGAGATTTTTTCCTGCCAGTTGTTACAGCTAGAGTAGAAATGGATTTATCAATTACAAACTTTAGCACATACAGTATTGAACTCTGAATTAGATCTTACAGTTTTTCTTCAAAAACATTTTGTTCTCACTATTACAATGCTAGATTATATATTATTCCATTATACCATTGTTCATGCTAATAAAGTTTTCTCTGCTGTAGGTTCTGATGTCAGACGTACGATGCAGCGTTTTTGCAAGTACTGCCATCTTTTAAATATTACTACAGGATCAGATTGGTTTTATGCCACTTTCTTTGATGAAGAAGGTCGGGTGATCCTATTGAAGCATGCTGAATTATAAAAGAACTATTCGCTGTCACACAAGTCCCCCTGATGCAGGGAAACCAAAACGCCAGCTCATGTTGGAGTTTTGCTTTGTCTGCTACAAAGTTGCTTTATCTGAACGTTGTGGAGCTTGTACATGTATACTAAAAAAAGAGCCTTTGCTTTGTCTACTCCTATGCTAGTTCAATTGAATACTGTGTGATTTTATATGCAATTTAAAAATTATACAAAAATATATTTTTTATTTCTTTGAACACTTCTTCAACTTTTCTCTAATTTCTTGGGTGGATGATTGAGAGTTCCGGTCATCCACCCTGGAGGTGGCCTTACACTAGTCTCCCAGCGTGTTGACACCCTTTAACTATATCACTTCACTATATTTCTTTGTTATTAAATAATGCATGCATGCTTTTTGTTGATATGCTGCTTTGGTTCCTGTTTTGGTTGATTTGGATATTGTTACATACAGGGCATTTGGGGATTTCTGTCTCTTAGTTTTTCTCTCCCAAGTCAACATAAATGTCCCAGTTGCTCCCTAAGGAGCTCTCCACTCTTTGGGATGCTCCTTCAAAGTTAACCCACCCTGCTGTGGGTCAGCCTTTCCAGGTAGGCCAGTGATAATGTCAACAGGAAAGGGTGGAGTCAGGGCATTCTTCACAACAGGCCAGGCAGAAGCAGCAAACAGGAGGCATCCAGATGACATCCTTCTGTTGGGGTGGGGAAGCAAAGATGGTATCAGCTCTTCCGCAGGGCTCCAGCAAATGGTCTGGAAGTCTTTTTCCTTCCACTGTAGGCTAGCTGGCCAATACCTTTAATAAATCTGGATGAAAAATTCTTGCTTTTTTTACGGGAAAATAGACTGACGCATGATCTCATCGTGGGCTACTCCTTAGTGAACAGGCTTTTTAAAGAAATGTTCCAGGGTCAGCAATGTTAGAAAATTGTTGGCCATCATGGTGGATTTACAGCTCGTCTCATCTTTCTTGGTGCAGCCATATCCAAGTTTCCTTTGCTACAAGTTATGTGATTACTTTGATGTGGCTCTAATAAACAAGCCTGCCATGCTGCACAGGGATTCCTTCACGTATCATTTTAAATATACAACACCAACACGTCAGAAAAACAAGCAGAATAACTTGATCAAATAAGAGCAAAAAAGGAACAATTTCCTTAGAAGTCCCTTGGAGCCTCAAGTTGGACTTTAAGAGTCAACTGCACATTGGGGTTAATTTACAGGAAAGGTCTAAGACAGTCATTCTGACCAAACAGTGCTAATGTAGGAATGGGGTAAGGATATTCAGATTTAAGGAGATCCACAGAGATTGAAGCAAACCACTTAATCAGCCAAAGGGCAAAAGAAATGCAAATGATGAACTTTCCTAGGTCACTTTCCTGTAACAAGAATATGCCTACAAGGAACCAGTTTGAAGAATGTTGAATTCTAAGGCCTGATGACGTCTAGCATTCAAATTATACTCGTTTAATAAAAAAAAATTCAGCTTAACTTATACGGCATATGACGGCATTCTGAAAAGCTCATGTGGTGATCAATTATATTTTAAATATTTAAGCAGTTACCCTGTAATTCCCCCAGCAGCTTCATCAGAGATTTCCTGTTACTGTTTTGCTTAGTATATACCCACATTGCACTAAGGCATTCTTTGATGTGGTTAGATTTCTGTATTAGTTGAAAGTGGAGTGCTTACGTTTACTGTATCTATCACTTACTGAAGTTTGACTGTGATGTGAAACTAGCTGGCACAGAACACGACAGCTTTCTCTCTTGGGTTGCCAGACCAGAAAAATACACACTCATATACTGGACACATGGTAACAGACACACAAAAAGGGGTTGAATCAGCACAAGTCTGAAACTTCTGAGCAGTGATGCCAGTCATGGTTAAGACTGAAGCCTTTGCTAACGTGCTACGGTCTGCTTAATTGTTCCAAGTACCCAACAGATTCCCTCCCCTCATTTTATTTAGTTCGGTTTTCAGAGATAACCTCTCTTAACATATGCATTATTAAGAGCAAACCTTTGATTTTTATAATCAACAATTTTTTAATATGTTCCAATGTAGCATGCAGCCCATGTGAAATCTAGTGGAAAATGATTTTTGTGACCTAATGGGTACATGTCTAAAGCGATATCTGCAAGGAGGTAAATGCAAAGTTTTTTGTTTATAATGAATCAATATTTTTAAGTTTTACACTGTGACCTGTTTTAGTTCATGTTATCATTTACAATATTAATTTTCATTTTTATTTATTTATTACATCTTCCAGACCATTGATGCATTTTTTTGTACTCCATCTGCATTTACATGAATGTTATATGATACAAAAGAGGTATGTTTTCATATAATTTATTTTTTATTTTTTATTTCATTCATTCATTTTTTACATATCTTATTCTTCCACTTTCCATGTTACCATTTTATATGTCATAAGTCATGTGTTTATATTTATTATTTATTTGATTTATGTATGTTTTTATGTGTCATAGCCCCTGATGCAGCCCCTAGACAGAGGGCGAAACTCGGCCGGAGTCGGGCGGTTTTAAGATTCCAAGTTTCCAATAAAGGATCAAAATTTGACATCTTGGCTTCTAATCCTCATTTTGTTGCCTCCACGGCTTTGTTAGACAGCCTTCCTTGTTGCTTTCTTAACCATATAAAAGGTCATTTTGAAAATTGCTATTCCCCACCATAGAGGGCAAAAGTCGCCCCATGAATAGAATGCATGCATTTACCTGCGGGGGGAAAGCACATGCAGGGCTCTCGTTCTGAAATCCTCGGGCATGCACGTTGCACCTACTTCAAAGCCGATGAAAAGGATGCAGGAACTAAAGTACTGGCCCGAGTTTTCAGAAGGAAACTTCCTTTGCTCCACTGCAGCAGGATTGGAAGGTAAAATGACCCCGACCTTCTATTATGAGGGCAAATTTTAAATAAAGAGCTTTGAAAATTGCCCTCCTTATGTATTCAGTTTAGATCAAAGATTTATACATTATGAATGATTCAGGAGGGGTCTCATTATTTCCTTTCTTATGGCATGCAAAACTTAAGACGTGTGTGGGGGGCTGTGAAACGTTTTGAAACTGAAAAGGGGGTCCATGTTCCCTGAAAAATTGGGAACCCCTGTACTAGAGCCTCCTCCTCCAGCAGGGAGTGCATATGGGGAACTAGAAGGATCTTTATAGCAGTGGCATGTTGTTGGGTTTTTCTAAATATGTAATTTAAAAAATAATTCTCTCCATTCACAAGTACTAGAAGGATTTTCTTATTTACCCCCAAATGAGCTGGGCTGGTTTTGCACCTCTCGAAAGCTTTGTTTGATAAGTGGCCTCACAGAACATCTCGACGTCTTGCACTGGAGATACCCACATACTTCTCACAGCATTTCATCCGATAGTAAGGCTCAAAGTACCAACGGAGTCCTGACGTGACTTCCAGTTATGTGACGAAGACGCATGCATTAAAAATCTCTTGCAATCTCCATCTCAAAACATCAAAGTTCACATGCATCTGCTTTTAAGGGGGTGGAAGTTTTTCACTGAAAAGGACAGAACTCATTCTATTCATGGCAGGAAATGTTTAAAAAGTGTAGCCATAATAATTTTAACTATATGGAAACAAAGTAGGACAAAAAAAAGGAAGAAAACCAAGGACCAAAAGCAAAAAAGCAGAAAATTCCACAAATTCTAACTGATATTCTGAGCAATCTAAATCCTACCTCAGCTTTAACATTGCATTTGCCCCAAATATTATACTGTCAGCACGGTACACAAAACTCAAGAAACAAAGCTGTTAAACACTACAGTACTAACCAAACACCTTGGGCTGCTGCTTTACCCACCTATCGTACCTAGGGGATGCCAAATTTAACAATAAGCAAAAAGGTGTAATACAAACAAAACCTACACATCAGTGGGGGCTGGTGGGCCAAGAACTCTTACTCCATCACCATTTGTCCTTTTACCTCTTTCTCGCACATCGGGCCCCTTCCTCCTCCTCTGTTATCTTTTTAGTACGAGTAGAATGCTTGTAAAACTGGAATAACTATCATTTACTATTTGCTGTAAACCGCCTTGAGCTATACTTGGAAATATGGTATTAAAATAGAAAACAAATAAAATAAAGTAAACAAAATGAAATCTCTGGGCTTTTAATGTATTTTTGGTGGTGCAATCACTCCACTGTATGTACACAAGAGCCACGACTGCTACACAATGAAACATTACACAGAACATTGTGCCCCGTTAACACCTCCTTTGATTCTCTTCTGTTACTAAGCCTTCAACTCCCTAATTTCCTTTGACATTAAATATAAAAATGTGTTTCCAATCTTAATGCACTATTACATTTTTCCGCACAGTTTTTGCGATTCCATGCAAAAGTGGCTACCACTTTCATTTTCTCCCACTACTTTCTTATTTCCATTGATCCTCCTGTGGCCAATTTTGGTGGTTCCACAGCGTCCTGGTTAATAGGTGTAGCATGCAAAGGGAGTCTATTGCTAGTGTTTAAGAGTGGAAAAGAAAACCAAAATGTGTTACTTTGATTTCTCGCTCTTCCAAATAGCTCAAACCAAGAAAAATTAAAGAAATCCAGACAACTATGGGATTTCCAAACAAATAGTAATGTTAGATAAAGAAAGTTGAAGCATACTGGCAAAGGAGGTTGCAGTGCTCCTATACTGCCAGCATGTCACCAGGTTCCTCTTTCTTAAGTAAATATTAAGCCCTGACAATCTACATCACAGGTTCCTATGACACAGTTCTTATGATTATACTGCACGCATACTTATTCCAACACGTCTCATGAGGAAAGGGTACACCAGATCCCCAAAGTAGTGAAAGCAATACATAAACACGCCTCACTTTACCATCACCAAGGTCAAAACAAGTTAATTTATCTGATAATAAAATACTTTCTTAAGAAAATAAAGTATAGAAAGAAAAACCTTGTATATTTCAATTATTACAAAGCTTTGTGGATGGACATTGGAAGGGAGGGATGTTAGGTGTTAACTTGTATTCTTATTTGCCCAAGATGATAGCATACAAATGACCAAAATAATAAACCTGTCCCATACAAGGATAGAAACCTTATAGGCAGTAACATTCAATGGCTGGCAGTTGAACTATGTCCTTGCAATGTAGACTGCAATAATTGAGCAGACTAGATGGGTTGGTTGGTCTTCTGTCATTATCTACTATGCTGTTATATATACCCTAGAGCTGATGTTTCCATATCTGGTCCTTGAGAATCTCCAACTGATTTGATTTCAGGGTTACCAAAATAAGAAATGTAATCTAATTCTTAGATCGAATGTAAGCAAATACACACCAAATATTCATTGAGGATATCCTAAAAATCAGACCCACTGATGGGTCTTAGGAAGCAAACAAATAAGTACTGCTTTAGCACAGAACAGGGGTGTCCAACGTTGGTCCTCAAGAGCCACAGACAGGCCTGGTTTTAAGGATATCTACAATGAACATGAATGAGATAGATTTGTAAACGACAGAAAGAGTACATGCAAATCTATCTCAAGGATATTCATTGTAAATATCCTGAAAACTAGATTTCATTGTGGTTCCTAAAGACCAGAGTTGGCCACCCCTGGCATAGATGAAGGATAAGGTAACACATGCATTGGCAGTTGATGATTTTTTCCTGATCCTCAAGCTAAAACAGAACAAGCTGTACTAGCACAAACGTCCTCAGAATTAAGAAGGAGTTGCATTTTAGTGTTTACTGTGTATGTAGGACTGGGGATATACCAATTAAGGGGTCTGAATAAATCCAGGATCTTGAACTCTTTTACTCAGCTATGAAATGGAAAAGATTTATGAAAAATCTTTAGAGAAAAAACTATGTGAATTCTCTCTGACAACGCTTTTGGGATCGGCCAGGTAATCGTGACTTGAAGCAGCCACTGTCAGAGACAGGATTCTAGGTTTGAAGGCCACTGGTCTGACTCAGCATGGTAGCTCTTGTGCTCTTAATTGCTGACCATGTGCTTTTTCAACCTATGCACATAACTTTCCAGTGCCACCCAGAAGTTCCACAGCATAGGAAATCTCTGTGCTTAGGTGGGCTTGGATGAGGCAATGAACACCATCTTGCTGCATCCAATAAAATCAACATATGCTCCTATTTTTCCGATGTCAGGGAACTTATAGAAGCAATTTTCCTGGCCATGGAAAATTAAGTGCCTAAGCTGAGAAAGGACACAGGCGGAACTTTGCGACAGCAAAAAGCACTCGCCAACGCACATAAAACAATATAATTAAAAGAAATGCCTATCAACTCAGCAGACCTGATCTCCCTCTCTTCTGCAAACTGAAAGCAATCCGCTACAAGTTACAGGTCCACGGCACAATTCTGCCAACATCCTGTGCAAAGGCCACAGGAAAAAAAACCCGGCACTCCACAGATACAGGCACCCCCGTACAGGGCAGGTCTCCTCGTAAGAGGGAACTGCTGCTCCAGAAGGAGGAAGCTCTTGCAAGAGAGACAAGTATTACCTTTCTTTAAAAACAAAACAAAGCAAGATTAGAAAAAAAAAAAAATACAAAAATATTTAAAATCATTAACAGTTTACACAGATCTTTGAAACATTTGTTAACAATTTTCTAAAAGGGGATATCTCTTCCTTTTGAAGCCAATATTTATCTCAATGAATTCTGCCATAAACTCAGTGTTGACAATGAGCCTGCCAAACCCTGGAACTTCGCCTTTCATCTGGCCTAGAAGGATTCAATTACTGACCAGTTTTCCAAGTCCACCGCTGCAATTCTGCTTCCAAGCCACTGCAAGAATTTCCATACTTTAAATGCCTGACTCCCCAGGCAATGCGGAGAAAAGCATCATGTCAAAAAGAATTATTTTATATTTTACATGATTTTTGCATTTATCTACCTCTTGTTTTGCATTAACAATAAAGGGCTACCTTTGTGCATAGGTAAAGGCAGCCAGGACAAAAGGAGTTTAATACCCATGAAGTACAACCAGATGAGATCCAGTGCAGGGTCACATCAGAACTGGTTCAAGACAAACTCTAATCGTGTCCAGCTAAAAGTTACGAGTGAAAACAACAGGGGCCAGTTCGGTGGCAAGTGCTGCACCATTTTCACATAGACCTGGATCCGATTCCTGGGTTTGGAGTCTGCTTCCTGGTCTGGTTGGGACTGTGAATACTGAAGAGATAGGGTTCACATTCCCTGGTAGAGAAGCAGGAGGCCCAGTCATCATTCAACAGTGACTCCTGGTGGTCAGACTGAGGTTCCACTTTAGCTGGGTATGAGGTCCTTGGCCTAGGGATAACACCGCACTGTCTGGGCTTAGCTGAGGATATTAAACAAGGGGGGAAATCCTATGAATGAAGGCTCATGATGGAATAGCCAATATAGGCCCTTAGTGACTGAACTGAAACCCAAAGTGGAGAGAGGAGAAGGAAATCGCCAAGCCAAAAGAGAAAGAAACAGTATGGGAGGAGAGATGAAGAGCTCAATCCACCCGTGTGTTGTGGGTGGGTGGGCAGCGGAAGCACTAGGCAGCCACTTAGAGTGCCACAGATCTGGGGATGGCAGCATGTGCTCTCCTGGTGTGGCTTGGGCCCACATAGGCAGGAAGGAGGAAAGACCCTGCCACTGTTGTCAGCAGCAGCATCGGTCCCACGCAGTGCTCAGGAGTAGAAGCAGCATGGCCCAGGGCTGAAAAGAGCAGGAGGAAGAAGAGCAGTGTGCCCCGGCTGCAAGAAGCAGCAGCAATAGCACTGGCCCAAGCTCACATGGTGCCCAAAGAAAGAGGAAGTGTGGGAGTGGGCTGGAAGTGGACTCCCCACCCTGCATCTCGAGGAAGGGAAGAGATGCCTGCTGCCATCCCCCTTCCCCCACTTCTTATGGGCATTGGAAATACAAATTCGGCCAGGACTGCACACAGTCTCTGGCTTGTTTCCAGTACACTTTTTGTCTATGCTTCTATTTATACCGTATGGTCACTTTAGTCTGTATTTGGTGAGGTCTGCCTGTGCTCTATATTTGACACCGAGACACTACCAATCTATAGAAGTTTGGCTTGTTCTGTCTTCCTAGTAGGAGGTGTATTGGTGTTTTAGGACCTGGTGTAATATTTGCAGTGTTGTCTTTTCATAAGTAGGATTGTTACTGTTTGAGTGCTGGCAGTTAGTGCTGTTTTGGTATGGGAGGTTTAATATATTCTAATTGTAATTTAGTTTACGCATAGCTTTCTGAGGGCCAAGTCCACACCCAATACGCATAACAATAGGCTTCATACCATATACTTTCCAGGTGTTTTTTTGGTTTTTGTTTTTTACTTTTTCTGCAGGGTTTTCTGGTTGGCACCACAGCAATAATATATAAATTGTAAGTGATATTTTTACCTTAGACGTTTGTACCTTGAGTGTCCTTTTTCATGTGAAATCTATTATAAATGACTAATTTTTAATTGAGTGTGGGGGTGAGCCCGATGGATTTGGGGATTGGTGGGGGACAAGGCTGTAAGTTTTGCCTAAGGTGGCCTAATACCCTTGCACCAGCCCTGGGTATATGTAGTAGTGCAAAAGCATCTCAGCAAGAGCACGATGCAATGGCTTGGGCTTACAGTGTCCCAGAGCACAGCCAGGCAAAACAGCACCAAAAGACCTTTCAAGAAAAAGATCAAACCTCAGAAAAGAAAATCTGGGAACTGCTCAAAAAAATAAGAGAATTCCCAGTAACTGTGGCACATCTTAAGAAGCTCCACAAGCAGCTCCTTCAGCCTACGAGTTCATGCCTTACAGACCTACCGGCACTTACTAACCTGTTACAGAACAGTTCGGTAGCCAGAAGTTTGGGAGCCAAGAAAAAAGTCTGTTCCCATGTTCTAGAAAAACAGAAAAGGCAGCCCTCAAATACCCGTTTAAGTCTATTCATCCATTATGATGATCAGAGAAATAAAAAACTACTTGCCTTTTAAGCACTGTCCCCACGGAAACTTCTCCAAAGAAACTTGTTATGAAACCTGAAGTACCAAATGCTTCAGATCTAAAGTACTGGAGTGGCTACATTTCTAATGAAACTATTTAGCAAAGGTCACCTTCAGAAAGACGGGGTCCAACTACAGCCTTTCGGAGTACAGTAACCTTCCCAAACTGAGATGACGAAAGAAACTGAGCTCTACAGCAGACTACAAATTCTTAACGAACGAACATGTCTTCCAGTGGTTTCATCTGAAGACCAGAAGGGTCTAATCCCTGCTTTAAAAGCAATTGTGATTTTCAGTACGCCTTGCACCCCTGTTTATTCAGATGTAACCGAGTGGTGAGAATTTAATTGTTCCTTCTACTATTATCTATCGTTTCTAAAGCACCACTAGACACACACAGTGCTGTACAGATACACATAAAGAGAGAGTCCCTGCTCCAAGCAGCTTAAAATCAAGTCACAACAAACGAACATGATAAATAAGAGGCTGTGGGAAGCTGTCATGCAATGCCTGTGAGCCAAAAGAGCTTGTTTGTTATACACACTCCAAGGGTGGCTGCTTGCATTCTTTAGATATAACATGCTTAAAAAACATTACATTTCTTTTTAGACAACATCAACTATTAAATATTTATATTTAAAACAGGCTCTCTTTTACTGCATGCATTCTTCCATGTTGTGCTTAGGACCGCGTTACTACATGTTATTTGTCAAAAACAAACTGATACATGGATAATGTGTGTAATCTATAGCCCTTCAGTCTATGCAGAGAGGAAAACATGCCAGAGGAAGTCACTGGGGTATGTGAGCTGAGCAAGGTAGTAGTTAGTGGACACTTCAACACAAACTCAACACCTTGCACATAAAGTAGAAGATCCTGGAGAAAACCCCTTCAAGTTGTTTTGTTTTATTTTAGGACCAGCAGTTTCCTCCTGCTCCTTGGGCTTTCAGCTCGATTAGAATTGGCCTCTCCAGGGCAACAGTATTATGAACCTTCTTTCACAGCTATCCAACCATCTTCCCCCTATTTTATCTCTCATTCTTAACGCATTTAGCCCAATCACTGCAGCAAAAAAATTCTGAACTGGGGGCCATGCAATTATAGGCCCTAAGTCTGGCCACTAGGTGTCACTGTTCCACAATGATTAGGACTCCCTCCCCCCAGGGTAGTGGCAGATTTCAGATTTAACATAAAAACATTGCAGAAGCCTTTAGACCAGTGGTTCTCAACCCTGTCCTGGGGAGCCCCCCAGCCAGTCGGGTTTTCAGGATATCCACAATGAATATGCATGAGAGAAAATTTGCATACACTGCCTCCATAACATGCAAATTTTCTCTCATGCATATTCATTGTGGATATCCTGAAAACCTGACTGGCTGGTGGGCCCCCAGGACAGGGTTGAGAACCACTGCTTTAGACAAATCTTTAGCTACAAAGAGCTATTTGTAGTGCGAAAGTTTCTCACACTGAATTTTCACTGGTTTATCACAAATACTGAAATGCTTTTGCATAGACTTGATGGAAACAGCAGAGCTCTCTAAAGCTAATCCAGTAGAAGGGTCTTACCTATGTCGTGTTTGTTGACTTTTATGTCTTACAAACACCATGGTATAGCTTCTTTTCCCAGCAAAAACATTATTTTAATCCCTGAAAAACTGTGTAAAACAATTCTATTTGCTTAAAGTTGAGAGCATAAAGTGAAATACAACACATTCCTTCACTGCATTTCCCCTTTGTTCTGTTGCGCCGTATCCCTGAATTGGTTTAAATTCCATATCACACCACTGTGGTGTGGTAACACGAGACCTTTTTATTAACAACGGAGTAATTCAGACAGGTAGGAGCCCTGCACTTAGGAATATGAAAAGTCATTTTCTTGTAATGACACTGTAAATTAAGCAATGAAAAAATAAACCTGGAACGCTGCAGAGACCTTCCAGCTTGCTGCTCAGGCTGCATTTCTTAATGCACGTAGTCTTGTACAAAGAGGTTTTGTCCTGTAGCAGACCCAGAGTTGAAGACACACAAGGAGCAGCATTGAGCGGGCTCCGAGTGGTCACTTTGTGGCTGTGCTCCCTCTCCCTAGATGTACCAGTTGTTGGAGCAAAGAAAACTTTTTTTTTTCCACTCATCAACACACCATATTCCATACCTAACGGGGCCAAAAATGTTTTATGGGGGACAAGGCATATATGTATCCAAAAAACAAAACTAAAATCCAACTGAATACATTTCCACACAGACGACCCCCCCCCCTCCCCCCAAGTCGGTACTTGGTGGAATCACCGCTGGCAGTAATTACAGCTGGGAATCTGTCGGAATAGGTCTCCATCAACTTTGCACACCTAGATTTGTCAAAATTAGATTTTCTTTCTTTACAAAACTATTCACGCTCTATCAAGCTTTTTGAGGAGTAAGGGAGGGCAAACTTCAAGTCATGTCACAGATTTTTGATTGGACTGAGGTCAGAGCCACTCCAGTACATTTAGCTTTTTTTGTTCCTCAGTCACTCTACTGAAGCTTTTGCTGTGTGCTTCGGATCATTGCCATGCTGAGCGGTGAACTTGTGACCCAGTTTCAGCTTTCCTGCAGAGTAATAGGTTTTCCTCAAGGACACTTCTCCATTCATTATCCCCTCTGTCTTGACAAGTGTCCTAGTCCAAGCAGATGAGAAACATCCCCAAAACATGATGGTGCTACCACCATGCTTCACAGTAGGGATGGTGTTCTCTGAGTGATATGCTGTGAATGCTTTGCACTCAGGCCAAAAAGTTCTATTTTGGCCATTTTTATCCACTAAATGTTCCTTTGCATACTTCAAACAAGATTCAAGGTGGCTTTCTTGAATAACAGCTTCCTTCTTGCTATCCTACAATACAGGCCAGAATTGTGGAGTGCTTGTGATATTGTTTTCACATGCACACTTTGACCAGTCTTAGCCAAAGACGCTTGTAATTGTTTCAAAGTTGTCGTTGGCCTTGTGGTTGCCTCCCTGATCAATCATCCAGTTTTGAGGGATGGTGTGATCTTAATAATCGTCTTGATTGTGCTCAGAAGGATAATACTATATATATGAGAGAGAGAGAGAGTGATGTAGTAAGAAGGGTAGCAGCAATTAACTTTGACCCCTTCTTCTATGAGACATCTGGCAACAGACAACGCAACACCTACAGATTATTTTAAAAGATAGTACAAAACAGAAGCTTTCCTTCTCACATACCCTGAATACGTTATCAGCCAACAATTCCTAGAGGTCTACCAAACAGAAAAAGGTTTTGCCAAATATCTCCCTTTCCAAAATATCTACTATACAACTACTGACCAAACACAATGTGATTGGGACAAGATTAGACCCAAACATATAGTAACCAGCCAGAAACACTCACATCCTCAGTTTTCTTACATTTGTAATGGGATACAAAACCAGAATGTGTTAGCAAACACTAGCTACATTCATCTTTCCCTCATAAAAATTCTGTCATGAATAACCATGTCAGGAAGCTCGATGCCATGACAACAGTTGCACACATACACAAAATAAAGATCTAAAATAAACATTAAATAAAGTTTTTTAACACACATGAACATTTACAGCAAATGTATAGCTACCTCAGATCACAGCAAGCCCTTTACTCACTAACAAGTACATTTTAAAACATCGGCATGTACCAATATCGGGAGATCACGCATGGCTGGGCTGCGTGCACGCCGTGGACATTTTCAAAGGCCCACGGCCAGGCGCGTATCTCCCGGTACACGCAGAAGAGCTGACAAACTAAAAAGGGGCGGGCGGGGCGGGACAGCACAATTAGGTGTTGTCCTGCTGAAGCGCACGCCGGCAGCCGGCCGGCACGCGCAACTTACCACTGCTCCGTACAGCAGGTGAGGAAAAAAAAAGGGTAGTTTTAGGGGTCCGAGAAGAGAGGGGAAATGGCAGGCAGGTCAGCTAAGGGGTCAGGAAGTTCCCTCCTTTATTGGAGCGGACTGGGAGGGAACTGGGGAAATGGCCTATCGTGTCACCGCGCATTTCTAAGAAAATTCCCCTCCCCCCCCTTGTGCACGGGAGTCAGCACTCGCGTGCACAATATAAAATTGGGTGTGCTTGTGCGTGCAGATTTTATAACATGCGCGTCAACGCACGCACATTATAAAACTGGCATGTCCATGATGCCCGTCTGCATCTTTTAAAGTTTACTCGTAAACTTTTACTTAAAGCTTTTATCATACTAATATTCAACGTTGACCAAACTTCTCTTGCCTCTCATGCAGAAAGAGCAATGAGAGATGGTCCGGTATACTTAATTCTCTAGGTGGGTGTCCCATTGAACACTGCCATCTCCCAGTGGTTGGAGAAAGGGGCAAACAGTGCAGAAAGAAAAGCCTCCAAAATATGTTATGCAGGGGCAAGGGTAGCTACATTCAGCCGTCAAACAAAAACTGGGGAAAAGACCAGGGATTGAGTGGACTTTGGCCTTACCTTCCAGATGGGACAAATTACTGTGGCATGGTTACAGAGCCTAAAGTCCCAGCCTTTAAAGCACAGGATTAAAACTATAATAAGTCATCTGTCAACTATGACCTTGGACAAGACAATTTCATCTTTTGTGCCTGAGTTTACTCAAATGCAGTTGTTTAATAATGTTCCTCCTCCCTTAAAGCCATTATATGTAGGGTTAGCCTCCAAACCAGTGGTTAAGCAATGTACTTTAAAAGGGAGCTGCATAAAAACTGAAGTGTTATAACTGTGCATAATAAAAGCATATTTAATTTATATGCATATAAAACCAAATGTCTTCTTCTTAGAAAGTGGATGTATTATGCTCCTTTTTCCTCTAATTCCTGTTTTGCACAGTTATCAATTAAAAGCGGAAGGGTTTCTTTTCTAGTAATAAAAAATTAATTACTGCCATTTTAATTTACCAACAAATCTTTTCAACAAAATCAATTGCATGTATAAGGAGTTGAGAGAAAGCTGGCGCTGAGATTCCACTGGGAAAGCATTCCATTATCTGCAAGGTTTCGGGTTTCATAGCTTAGATGGGTTAAGAGCATGACAGTCTTCTTCTGAGTGGCGTGGCTTGCGGAGATCAAAATTTTGTAGCCATCACATTCACACCACGGGCCCTCTGCATTTCACAGCAGGGTCATGGAAAGTCAATCGTGGAATACTGTTATTTGGATAATGGCTCCCTTGAGCTCTGAAATTCACTATAAAATTGGGACCATTTTCCTCGGTATGAGATTGTTTGCTAAAATCATGGTAATGAGTCTTAAGATGTATACTTTCTAAGGCAGGATGGATGGGTTGCTACATGACTTCAGACAAGGAGTCAATCCAGTAGTTAACGGAGTTCTGAGATGCATTCTCACACTAAGGATACTGCTTGAGTAGTAATTTACCCCACCCCCCACAAAAAACCTGCAGAGTGATCAAAGATCAGCAAACCTGCCAATCTTGGGGGAGCTGCAACCTGTTCTCAGTCACAGAAAGCCACAACAGTACTTGGCTTTCGTGCAGCAGAAGCAAGGGGAAACTAATCAGAGGACGTGAATGATAGGTCCCAAATAGAAAAGGAATAAAAAGTAAGTGTACACAAAAGTTCAAAGAAAACTTAAATTGGCTAGGTTTAAAGGTATGGTCCCTGGTGCTCTGTGCTGCAATACAAGAGAGTAAGCAAACTTAAGTTATTCATTTTCCTCTGGGATTCTTGGGCAGTATAATCTCTCGGAAGATTCTGGTTTTGCCCTGGTGGGGGCTCTAGTCTGCTGCTCTCAAGAAAAGCATCTGAGCCCCAATTCCAGATGTGCTGCTGTAGGCAAAAGGGATTGAAAATCTGGAACACACCCTAGATGGATTGCACAGACTTCTGCCAAAGGTACACAATGAGGGAAACATTTACAAAGCAGGATTCTTCAGGTGAAGAAAACAAGGTCAGATAGATATTAAGTATACATTTCAATGTATTTGTGGTTTTAAGAAAGGGATCTCTTGATTGAATTCAGTTCTTGCATACTGCTAATACAGGGTAGATCCCTGTTCAAAGGGGTGTACAATGGATCAGACCTGAACAATAAGGGGACAAAGAATTTAACACATATCAATATCATCTGTTACCAAATACACAGTAATAAACACTTCAATAAAAATTAAATATTTAAAAATTTGCTTAAAGAAAAGTTAGTTAAAAAATAAACCTGTTGCCTAAGTAATCATGTCTGTATACTCCTGTTTCTCTAGGAATATACAGACATCATTAATCCACAGGGATTACAAAATTAATCCACAGGGAACAGTCATATTTAAATGTATTTTTCGATTCATGGGGAGAACTTAAAAAAAAAAAAAAAGCAACCCAGAACAGAGTACCAAATTCTTTCAAAGAATTACTGGTACAACGTTCAGCTCGCTGCAGATAAATCTTGGAAAAAAAAGTCTTCTCTTGACTTGGCAAGATAGATCAGAAATTTTATTATTGGGGTTGGCCAAGTCAGAGCCACAGGAACTCTTCTGGCTTCCAGAAGAGAAGCTTGACTGATTGAAAATGACACAATATTTATGCAAGTGTGTTTTTGATGCAGCACACCACAGCCAAGCCAAGCCAATAGAGGCAACCCTGAAGTGAATTATTACAAGATGCCTGCCCAGACATATCAGACTGAGCAAAATGTATGAAGCATGGAGCACTGAAAATAAAATGAATGCTTTCTAGTCACAAAAAAAAGGAAGTGATATTTTCTTGTATCATATATTGTTCCAACCTAATCTAGCCAAGCTGCACCTGTATCAGTATAGCGTGAACAGAGACCCTAACAAACACTGGACCATTTTACTCCAGTTTGGGGTTAACTTCTACGGCAAAACTGGGCTTTATTCCCAATGAGATAAGTTGGACATCAACTCAGAGATTATGCTTGGGTGACAGTTAAAAGAAAAAAAAAGAGGCAGCAAATGTTGCCATGAGTCCTAGCATTTTCTGATCGCCTTTTATCAATTTACAAGATTTGCTATCAGTTATAATCCTATTACTACTACACATTTCTATAGCGTACACGACACATGACACCTGAATATATTAAAACTAGTTACGGACCAAGCAGACCCTGTGTTTATCATTAAGACTCCTCTGATAAACCGCCTGGAATGAGAGCTGGGGCTCTGCTCATCAGTGATGCTGCTGGTCTCAGAAAGCGCAACTGCGTGATCATCTTTTTAGTTTACTTCTGATACTGCTATACAGCCTCTCCATCATAATCAGAGCTGTTTACAATGTAAGACCCAACAATAAAAACATAAACACTGTGCGGAGAACCGAGGTCCCTATCATTTTTACTAACTTTCCACTCCCATCTGAAGCAAAATAGGACTTGATTTCAGAATACCGGGAAAAAAATATCAACTAAGTTAATTACCTTTCTTTCCAACTGCCATCAGTGTTTGGAACAATGAAGCAAATTCGTTGCCGCCTCTTGGGACACCCAGTCGAATAAATCAGCTGCCAGTTAGATGGATTTTCATGAAGATCATAATTACCTATAAAATGTTGGCAAACACTGGCTGGGAGAAGTTTAAGCTTCTATACTTTCTTCTTTCAATGCCTGCTGGGAGAGCCAATCAGCACCTGGGATTTGCAGCCACCGCTCTGTCACATTCAGAATAATTTATCACTAAACATTCGCTCGTTCCTCCGCACGCTGTTTCAGAAACAGAACACAGTCTAAAGAGTCAGGTGTCCGAGTGCCTAGGATTTGTGTGACTGGAAGGGAGCCCCAGAATGTGCCTTCTTCATGCAGTTCACCTCCCTCGGTTCAGCCAAAGCCTCCCCATCTATCAAATACCCAAGAAGGAAAAGCTGAGGCACTCCAGATTGCTTGAATTTTCTACTGTGGTTACACATCAGCCATGCTGGTGGAAGGCAGAGAGGCAAAAGCTTTCACCTCATTATTAAACTTGCCATAGATACAGTGGAAATCATCTAATTAGGACACCATGTACCAGATGTATGAAGCATTTTCCCCACAGAAATAACATGGGAGATACCTCGGAGCAAATCTGGTTGTGCCTATTAATGACAGGTCCAGCCACATCATTACATGCATGGCTCCAGACTTAAAAAACACAGAACGTATGGGTCCAGATATTGGCCAGTAACATTAAGGATATAATTTTCAAAGAGGATTTACATGCATAAAAACAGCATATATTGTAACAATTTTCAAAAGCCCACTTATGCACTACACATGGAAAACCCAGTTTTAAGCATGTACACCCTTTTGAAAATTACTCTCTAATGGTTCGGCTGCATATGGTAAACTTAAGGAAAACTCCACAGTGAGTATACGTAGGTGAAACGGACACAGATCTCTACCAAGCTGACCTAGTTTTTCTTTGCTGCTGTAAAGTAGCAGGCGAATGTTGCCTCATGCAGTGCTGGACACAAACTGAACCAATTACATAAGAACCTCATAAGATTTGCACAGCCTTTGGAGTCTCTGCATGACCGATCAATGTCCTTCTGGAAGCCGGTGACGTAGGTAGGCTCGCCCCCTGCACGTGAGAGGATGCAGGATAAGAGAGCTTGCAGGTAATTTCAAATCACGGTCCCCTTCTTTTCTGCTCGGTCATCTTTCTCCACTCTGACCTTGCTCTCCAGAGACAGATGTGACTGGAAGCCTAAGACTGTAAAGTGTACTGGTAATAGACCTCTAATAACTGCGTTTATTCATTTTTCTTTTTCAAGTTATGGAATCTTCTATGCGTTTCATCCATACATATCAACTGACTCATTATATTAATAAGAAGCGTATTTAGTAATAGCTGATGTGACACATTCTGCCTAATCGGTAAGTCATTAACACCGGCAGAATGCCTATTAAATCAGCTGAAACAGGACGAGTGTAAAGCAACACATTTCTAGATGATTCCAGGCTAGCGTTAACACATCCCTTCTTGCTGTTCCTGCCCTCCCTCAGACATCAGCTCGGGATGCACTTTTCCGCAGTGCTGTATAAATCTGCTAACAGTTTGCTTCTGCACAAGTCTGCTCCGAGCAAGGCCATGGGAGGATGTGTGGGGTGCCTGGAGTGCAGTGCTGGTCAGACGCTTGAATCTTCTGAGCACTGACTTACTTCCACATGCTGCGTTGGTAAAAGGTGTTTTGGTTTTTTTTAATGTAATACGAGGTAGCCTAGTAGTTAGAGAAGCAGTTTAAGAGTCAGGGGAGTCGGGGTTCAAAAACTGCCAATACTCCTTGTGACATTGGGCAAGACGTTTTACCTTCCATTGCCTCAGGTACAAATTCTCTGGGGACAGGAGAATACCTGCTGTATCAGAATGGAGCTCATCTTGAGCTACCAATGAAAAGACAACTACATCTAAATAAAAAGACAGCCCAGCTTGTTTCTTGCACTGGTCTTTTATGTGCTCAGCAGATGGTTTGTTCCTTCCTAGAGGAACTAGGATTTGCAGCTTCAATGTTATTAGCTTCAAAATTACAAGATGATTTTAAAGTCACCACAAATACATACTGAGATTACTTTTTTTTTTTTTTTTTTTATTGAAAGCAGCAGCCTCGATTTTCAAGAGGAAACACATACGACCTGTAATGAAGGCCAGTACCCTTCAGAGCCTTCTCTAAGATCCTCACAGTGCACTTTCTGCCATCTTTATGCTACTGTCCTATTTGGCACAGGGCCCTTGACACAGGACGGAGGAGTCTGATGTAAAGGAGGTCTGCTCTGAAAGCCAGGTTTTCTGCAAAACCGAAAGGCTCATTTCAGATGCTCATGCCAACCAAGAGAAGAGTCCAACTTAAGTCATATAACCTGTTTCGTATCTCATTTTAAAAATGAGGCAGATCCTACAGATGATTAACAGCAGACTTGACAAAGGTAATAGGGGCATGAGGAAAAGAGTCTTTCCTCTCTCATGCCTTAATTAATTTGGCAGCTTCTCAATTAAAGCTGGTTTGCTACTGTATTAAACTTGGTACTTTCTATTTTATCTATCTGGGTATTTAATTAGATTCCTGGTGTGGAATGTAACATTCATTTAATTATGGCTGAATAATATTTCTATGCATATTTATTTCCTACAGTGCTGTACATTTCCACTAAGCTGTTCAGCTGTACTAAGCTGCAGTGAGGAACACCCCACACACACGCACCGTGACATGGAAAATATGCGCAAAAGTAAAAGCACCACATGATGGCACAACTATTGAAACAAAACGAACAGCATTTCAAAAAGAACTCGGTCTACCTTAGAGATATTGCAGTCTGAAAAGAGCTTTGTCAGTTAACAGCTCTAAAGATCAATACGCCTTGTACAGAAAGAGAGGAAAGTGTAACAGATGTTTTGCTTCTAAGCAATGTGTTGAGTAACACTGGCTCACCCTGACTAATGTGGTTCTCGGTTATGAGAAGAATGGCTGAACCACTGGTAACTGGCTCCTTTCAATTGTTTTTGCACTATGACTAGCCTGTGGAACTTGGCCAACTTTGGCTTGAATGTAGAACTTCAATTCAGCCATCAGATGCTGAACAAGATGATAGTACTGTCCCCGGGGTTTCCCACCCCTCAGGCTACAAAAGTCCCCTGCAGGTCACACTGTTAGCATCACTAATTTACATCTGGGCATTTTTCTCTAGGCCCAGTCTACCTTGCAGACCAGTTACTGCTGCGGTAGGAGATATTTGGGTGTCTCTAGCATCATCTCGGGTATTCTGCAGTTCCTTAATAAAACAGATCCAACTTTGGTTTATTAATTTCCATCTCAATGCTCTTGGTCCCTGAAAAGCTAGTAGAAAACATCTTAACTTCAGCCATAGGGAAAAAAATAGGCACATTAGTACTTTCATGGTTGTAACAGAGAGTCTAGTCTGAAGCACAGAACCTGTATAGGTATTGCATTATTTCTTTTTCTTAAACTGGAAAATCATCCTTTTAGCTGGCTCGTTGTTTTTCCAGTTATTCACTTAAAAAGATAACCATGTTTCTGTGTTTCTTTCAGTTTTCCTCAGTGGGCTAGGAAGCAATGCTGGATGCACAAGACATTTAAATCCTGTTGGAACCAGGGTCAGACAGCAGGATTTAGTGTACTTTGTAGCTTTCTGCCTTGGCTTTTCAGTTTTTCTGCTTATAGGGTTTTTCCCCTAGTTCATCCATCCTGTTTTTAGGGAGGTTAGCTTATTCTGCATGTGTGTTCTGACACTGTATACTTCATTAGTTAACATTTTTCATTTTTACATGAATTTATGTACTGGTTGAATCTATATATTATTAGCCCATATCTTTGCAAGGGTGCTATATAAAACCTAAATTAAGCTAAATGAAACAAACAAGGTTTCTCTGCCCAGTGAAAGGCAGGACTCTGTACAGGAGCTAAAAGGTACCGAAGGCTATGCCTCCTGTCAGTTAAGATGTACTGGTCCTGCGAAGCAGGCTCTCTCTGTTAGAAGGCAAATGCTACTGATCAGGAGTCCAAAGCTGAACTTAACAGGAAAAGTATTGGACTGTACTTAGCAGGACGGCGTTCCAAAGAAGAATCTATGCACACGATGCTAACAAATAAAATAAAAACAAATTTGAAGCCTGCAACTTCAGCTCCCTGCAAATTCCATTTCCAAGATAAGTGCAGTCATATTAGGGTATCGCTCGCACAAAAGAAAAGCAAAATAACACTTCACTCCAAATTGTTTACCAGAAAAGCTCTGCATGTTAATGTAGTGATTCATTTAGCAGAAAGAGTCATGCAGATACAATGGAAAAACCTCCAGCATGAGAGATTATTTTCTATACAGTGCCAACAGTCAGTACAGCATAATGTAAAAGTAACCAAAGCCGAACCATAGATACAAAAGAAAGGACTACAAGAATATGCAGACGGACTCTAATGGCAGATAACCTTCCTCCTGCAGTACCTCAGACCACAATATCCAACTTTATCCTCACCTCACCATCACAAAGGATCCTCTATACTTTTTGCCAGGCCTTCTTAAAATTTGTCAAGTTTGCTCCACCATATTCTCTACGATTCTATGAAGAATTCCTGATAGCACTCCTGTGTGAACCCCAGCCGTCTCGTAACATGCCTCACTGACCTAGACTCTTCTCACCACCAGCCAGGTACAGAAGGCAAGAAAGAGAGTCTAAGGGACATGCCCCCAAGTGTCCCAGATGTGAACCCTTGGGCTGTGGCATGGTTGATGCAGCTTAGCAGGCTCACACCGACAGCAGGGGCACTTGCTCCTGCTGTACCAACCCCGACCCATGCAGGCTGAGCTTTTGGGTTCCAGGGGCTGGCAGGGCTTCGGCGAGAGTCCTGCAAGAAAGCAGTTAGACAAAGTCGAGACACGAGCAGAGGTCACGGCTGACAGTGAGCAACGGTATCCAGGTCCAGGCAGGCAGCAAGTAACTGGCATCCGGGTCCAGGCAAAGGGCAGGGCAGGCAGAAGTCCAAAAGAAAAAAGTGTGTGCCCATAGCAGGGGTCAGAACCAGGAGTCAGGCAGAGCAGGCGAACATGTCAAGACAAGGAACAAGGGACCCAAGGCAAGGTGGGAACCAGCAGGGCAAGGCAAGAAAGACAACAGGCAAGGCAAGGATACTAGGAGCAAAGCAGGCACAGAAACAAGGAGACAAAGCACATGGAAAGCAATACGCACTGCAAAGCTGCAGGAAGACCTGTTGCTGAGGCACAGAGTGAAGTGCGGCTGGGGTTTATATACCCAGATGTGTGTCGTCATCAGGAGGCGCTGCAGCAAGGCTTTCCCACCGCGAGGCCTTCAGAGGCAGTGCCAGCGGGAGGAGGAAGACCGCGACTAGTGGTGTCCTTGCCGCAGGAGAGGAAGCATGCAATCGGGGCAGGCTGGCAGCATCCTGGGACGAGTGTGGCTAGTCGCGGGACAGCCCCGCAACTGGCCAAATGTTACTCCAGGTTCCTGCGATCCTGTTGCTGCTGGTGGGAGAAACCACATAATTACCAACCTGTTGCTCTATCAGCAACTCCCCTTCCTCTTAATTCAATTATCTGAAGAAAGCAACAAGGTGCCTGCCTTCAGTCTCAGCTTTCTGGTAAAGGTAATGCTTATTTGTTATACCGATTTAAAAGAATTTCAAAACATGACTCTTGCGGCATCAAGAAACATCTGCGCTGGGGGAATTCTGTACAAATTCCGCATTGCTCAGTTCTGCAGAATTCCAAAACACATCCAGATATTTGTAGCTGGTGAATGGTTGCCCACATTTACAAGTGCAAGATGCTTTGTATACAGGTTTCCCTTTAGAAGAATTTCATCACTTCCTCTAGAAATTATATCAAAATCATCTTTGGTTTGATTTAAGAGATCTTTGAGGAATCAAACAAACATTCTGACAGTTTTCTTTGTCCAACTTTACCCCTCCCCATCTGTTCCTCTCAGAATTGTTCCTTCCTCTACTCTGTCTGCTCCAGGCTCAGCCTTGCAGCCTCACCTCCTGCTCCCTGTAGGCTGCTTGCGAGGGGAACAGTAAACAGCCCCAAGCTTTCTTGAGTTCAGATGCTGTCCTGGTCTCTACCATCGCCACTAGAAAGCTGTGCCATACACCCACTACCCTTTCTGTAAACAAATATTTCTTTAGATTACTCCTGAGTTTAACCCCTACCACCCTTCCAGTC
The DNA here is from genome assembly GCF_901001135.1 of Rhinatrema bivittatum. Taxonomy (NCBI): domain Eukaryota; kingdom Metazoa; phylum Chordata; class Amphibia; order Gymnophiona; family Rhinatrematidae; genus Rhinatrema; species Rhinatrema bivittatum. Next base: position 23,501,630 of record NC_042626.1, on the reverse strand, counting down.
TCCTTTCCCAGATAAGAGACACACCTCCTGTGCATTGATACCTCAGAGATATTAAATGTCTATGGTTTTTTGTTCTAAAGCATATGGGGCAGACAAAGATATAAACATGTATATCCTTAACAGACTGCATGGGGTTAACCTGCATGGAGCAGCAGTTAGTTTAGGGCAGCAATAGCGGAATATCAGTATTTTGGAGCCCTGGGTTTGAGAGTTACCTCTTAGACAGATAAATCGCAAAAGACAGTAAGCGCTTAGTAAAGCTCTTTCTGGACTTACTCCTCACCTTGACAGTTATATTACAGGAAGTCTTAAGCCTTCTGCACAATTCTGGCACATTTACTAACTCTTTTGCAATAAACTTTTTTGGAGAGTAGGTTAATAGAGGCGTTTTAGTTCAAAATCTGAAAAAAATAGTGCTTTGCTTCTCGTCTGGAAACATTGATCCAGCCATGTATGTGTGATATATAGAAGACCAGGAAACTTAGTATATCAGCTTAGGAGCTGATATACTAAAGTGCATTACCCTGCGTTAACATTAGTTAATTTTTATACTTAGTAAATTTTGCATTTCTATATGTAGTTTAAATATTGTTTAAAAACAAAATGAAAAGCTTTCAATTAAAATTCATCCTTTTTTTGCATAGTCCAAGATGTGAATCTTTATGCAAAATTATACAAATTTGCTACATAATTGCTGCAGAATTTAAAAAATATCTGCCACAGAATTTGATAACACTTGCTGTAGAATCTTGAAGCTCTAAGGGGTTGATTTATTAAGCTGTGCTAATAATTGACTACTAGAACATGCGCATTAATGGCAGATTTTAACGCAGCTTACATTATAGTGAATGGGGCCTCTTTAGCAAAGTTTTATCAAGTAAAACTAACTTTTAACTATGAAATGTCACTTGTTTTGAATTGAAATATAGTGCAACATCCTTTTTACATTTTCTTGAAAAAGACCAGTCTAAGTATACAAGCTTATGTATGCTGTAAACGCCCTCAGCATCAATGATTTATCATACCGTTAACTGCACATATATTGTACACATGGTAACTGACACTAAAAGGGGTTGAATTAACTTGTTTTTAATATCAATACATTTCTGGGAATTTAAGCTTGTCTCTACCTTTAAAACTTGGAAGAAAAATCAGATGGGGAAAAACAAAAAAAAAAGTTACCAAGAATTTCGGGAGGATATCATGACATGACCCAGGCTGTTGAAGATTCAGAATACAAGTTAAGATTCTCAGGAGTCTTATATAAGTAAACCTGGCTACGAAGAAATGAAATCAGCTAACACTTTGTTAGCTGCCATCACTATTTTAAACTGGAAAAAATATCCACTAACAGAGAACACTTTACTAAAAACTCAGGACAAATACTTCAAATATCAGTCAAAAGTGCCTGCTCATATAGACAGCATAGCATTTTGGGTTAATATTGTTTCACCATTCATCCACATTTGATTTAGTAGACCATGCCTTATTATTGGAAAGATGCAAAACATTAGGACTAGAGGGGAGAGTAAGTAGATGACCTCTTTTTGTGCTTTAGGGCAGCTCAGCTTAGAGAGGGGCAAGTCTTTTTCAAACATCGTACCTTTGGTTTGTGGCATTCCACAAGGGTCGCTTGCTTCAATTCAATATCTTTCTGCAGCCTTTTGGTCATCTTTTACAGACATTTACACTGACAGTATCCAGCTGGTAATTTCTTGGGATTCTAACAACCACCCAATCCATTCTAAGATACAACGTACTGCTGATAGCAATTTTGCTTACTTGTAAACAGAGTTCTCTGAAAACAACAGGATGAATCAGGCTTAATACATAGATGACATCATTCGACTGAGACAGAGCCAGCTCTCAGAGCTCAGTAAAAGGTTTACTGAGCATGCACGTAAGTTCCAGTGCACACATGCCACCTAGTAAGCCCATCCGTCTCTTCCAGAGCTCAAGCGAGGTAGTCTGCTCTCCAGGGTGGGTATAAAACATGGCTGATTCATCTTGCTATCTATAAAGAACCCCGTTTACAGTTAAGAAAATGTGCTTTCTCTGTCAATAAGCAGGCATGACACGTGGGGAATCCCAAGCTGAGAGATGCAGCTGAGACACTCCGCTCCACCAAAGAAACTGCCTTAGGTGGTCACAGAAGCGCTCCTCCGCTCCTCACTGATGGGATAGATGGTGCTCTGGTCTGCATCAGATCTGGATAGAATAAATGGCTTGGCACCATGGGGATCTTCTGCACTATGAATGATGATAGCACTTACATCAGGGACACAATCTCCCACTTCAGGGTCAAAGATGGCTCCACTCTGGAGGAGCCCAGACAGACAGCGCTGACTTCTATAGTGCCAAGGGAGAAAGCCGCAAAGGGGATTCCTCGTGCATCTTCAGCTCCTCAGCTGGTGCCCTAATCTTGTGCACCATGCTCATCCTCTCACAAATGATGGATCCAGGAACCAATGCCACTGGGGGAAACCTTTCCAGACTTGCAGAAAAGAGGGGGAGAAGAATCCTGCCTTGGCTTCTTGTGCTAGGACTCAGTCAACACTTAGTCTGAGAAGAGCAGTTCTGTTCTACTTTGTGCTACAGCTTTGGGCTCTTCCCTGATGGCGTCTTCCACAGGACCTCCATTTTCCAGGCAAGCTACTGTTGTGCTCTTGGGGACAACCTACCATAACCTAAAGCAATCACCCAGGCAGCGATGACAATGAGAACATGTATCTGTAATGGACATCTTAGCGCTCACAAATGCGATGACCACAGAGTTCTTGGTCTTTTCAATTCTTTTATTTTTTTGTAGAATGAAAAGTTCTGTTGAGGGACTGCAGAGGCAGTAACAAAAACAGAAAAGAACATAGGAAAATAAGACTTGCCAGACTGGGTCAGACCAAAGGTCCATCTAGCCCAGTATCCTGTTTCTAACAGTGGCCAATCCAGGTCACAAGTACCTGGCGGGATCTCAAGGGGTAGATAGATACCCAGGGATAAGAAGTGGATTTCCCCAAGTCCACCTTAATTGTTTATGGACTGATTCTTTGACCTAGTTCTGCAATGAGGCAGAATTAGTTTAAAAAATCAGCCCAAACAATCTCGGAGAGACTAGGAATATATCCATGTGATAGCTTGGATGAAGAAAGACTGAATGGCTCACGAGATGGGATGTGCATGTGGGAACTCCTGCACATCCGAGAGCTGAATCCATGTTGGCGTCATCAGATGATGTCACCCACATGTTATGGCTGATTTATGCCTTCTGGTTGTCAGAGAATGCGTTAATTTGTTGTGCCTATTTGTTTTAGTAACCATAAACCAGCACGGTCTCTTCCCAGTGAGCAGGCCGACTCCATCTACAAAAGATGAAATCCTTAGGGGTATCCCTGGATGCAGATTTTAGCACATCGTCTCAAGTTACACAAGTGGTTCAGGTGACTTTTGCTAAATTGAGATTTGCTATGAAATTCAGCCATTTTTGGACAATCACTTATTTCGAACAGTAGTCCAAGCAAGAGTGGTCTAGCATTTAAACTACTGTAACTGTCTTAATGTGGGTTTTCTGTGGAGACTTAGTAGTAGGTTACAGAAGATATAAAATATATAGGGTCCTGCTTTTTCAGTTTAAACCGATTTTCACCCATAAATTCCAGGATTTTTCCCAATCGGTTTAAATCGATTTTCTCCCTAATTTTAGGCAGATTAAAGATGCAGCATTTCAAGGCCTCCAACCACTGCTGGAAGCCAGTGTGGGCCAAAGCACATGCTGTGTCAAGTGCCGCCCATGCTATGTTTCAAGTTCCGCCTCCTCATCCCCCAAGCAGTACCTGCTCTCTGGTGCCAGAAATGTGTTTGAAGCAGGCCCTGTCCACCAGAAGCAATTCCTGGCAAGCTCCCTGGCCCTGCACAAAAGCAGAAGTGCAGTGCTGCAGAGCTTGGGAACCTCAGTAAGCTGCTGAAGGAGAGAGAAGCCTGGGAGCTACCCAGTAAGGAGGAATGCTGGTGCAGAGGATGGGGGCGGGGGAAGAGGAACCTGCTAGGGTGGAGATGGGGGTGCTGCTGAGTGGGTGGGAGAATTTGCTTAATATTGTTTTATTGTCCTAGCTTCTGTCCATCAGAATAAACTCTGATATTTACTCAGAAAAATAATGAATCTTTTTTTTTTTCCCCCCCAACTGATTTTCTCCTGTTTTTGTTCTTGTCATAATAAACCCTGATAAATTCCCAAGAAAAAGAATGAACAATAAAAAATGAAAATGAAGGTCCCTAAAATTAAAGCAGCTAGAATTCTTGGCTGCTGTAGGAGGACCCCCTATGCTTCCCCTTTACTGAGATTGTTGCATTGGCTCCCAATAAATTTGCAAACCCAATTTAAACTCCTCTGTTTAGTATTCTGGGTATTAAAAAGAAAAAATGTATTCATTTGTAGGCTTTTTTATATCAAGGCTCTCAGATCAGCACTGTCTTTAGAAAAATTTAGGAAACAACATTTTCCTAATATTTGAGAGGTCGCTGGCAAGTGATATTGTAATATTTAATGATCTGAAGCTCACGTATTGTGATGTTGTATTACATTTGCCAATGCTGGGCTTCTTTTATGTGTGTTTAATGTTTTGGACATGATTTTATATTATTTTGCATGTTTAACTTGTGCACTGCCTTGAGCACACTTTTAAAGGATGAGAAGGCAGTATGTAAGTGTGGAAATAAAATAAAAACAGCATGTGATTTTCAAACATAGTGATCTTCACTATTTTTTAAGAGGGGGGGGGGTCACTTTGGCAAAACAAATGTAATATGAGAGCCAGTACCATCACCAAAGCAGCTGGAGCCTTGGGCAAGGATGGGGAAAGATCGCCCTCCAATAATTTGTCCAGCTTGGCTCTTCAGGTTGACTCAATGCAACTCATGTAACTAACATAGTCTACTCTCCTACGCTCACGCTATCCCTCGCCATCTGTACACACTCCCCTCAGCCCATCTCCACCAAAACACTCTTCCCTCCTCTTTCCTAACTCCATCCCAGCCAGTCTCAACCCCCTCTCTACTAGTCAGCCTCCACCATCTTGTCCCCATCCTGTCCCTGCCAAGTCAGCTCTCCGCCCAGTTTAAATGCCCCCCTTCCCCTCCTCTCTAGATGCTTGCTGCCACCAGAACAACTTTTCTGTTTTCTTCTGGTACAACCCAGCTCCCAGTGAGTTTGAGCTATGCAGTGCCTCAACTCCCATCCCATCCTCACAGCCTTGCAAGAACAACACAAGAGTTATGATACTGGGAGGCTCAAACTCACCAAGAGCAGTGTGGTGCCAGAGGAAAACTGAAAAGCCGTTCTGGTGCCTGTGCCAGCAGGAAGCCTCCGGAGAAGGTGGGGAGAGTGTGTTTATTGAGTTAGACATTCAGGGAGCCACACTTAGGGCTGACAGGAGCCACCACTGGCTCTCAGGCCTTAAGCACTGTTCTAGCAGATCAGCCTCCAGTTCCTAGAAGCAGACTGAGAATCTCAGGCAGAGAACCCAGAGGCCCTATCTCTGCGATATGGAAGATCTTAGGACAGCAAACTTTTCCAAATCCAGGGAAATGAAATGCATCACATTGCTTTTCACTAATTATCGTGCCCATGGGAGAGGTTTGTGCAACAGCTTGTCTGCTTTTCTTCTTCTCCGTCCAAGAGAGTGAAGAATCATGTGAATCATCACTTTATACACACACACTCTAATGGGCTGTGGCTTTTCATTAATTTCTTTCCTCAAATGATAAACACGATATGTGATGACATTTTATTAGAGATGGCTGCATTGAAGAAAACTGCACCATCTTTATTTTTTTTTTTTTAATCAGAAATCATCTGGACTGAAATGTGTTGCTCAGAAATTCATTTACCGTGTCGGCTACTAAAGAAAACTATTTCTGGATAAACACCAGTTTCTGGCTCCTGGCCCATGTTCTCTTGCTGAAGCCAAATCAACGATATCACGCCACGGGCAGACTGACCGTTACTCCTCGAGGAAATGCTAGTTTTTGAGGCAAAGAGTCCTTAAGACAATTATCTGCAATAGCAAAAGCAATACAGAAAATTACCTGAAAAAGTACATGTGTGCATGCGTGTGTGTGCAAACCCATCTTCCTTTTTAGAATTTATCACGTGACATGCCTGCATGAAATACAAATCTTACGGCACAGAGTAATAGGGGCAAAATGAATAATATGGAATGTGAACATACAGCTTAATAGCACATGGCATCCAAGTGAGCTCATCTTCTCTATTAAGGAGAGCTGGCTTTTTAGATAGCTTTGCATGCTTTGGCTGTTGTCAACAACTTAGCATATGCTTCAGGAAGAGAACCCTCCGTTGACAAAGAAATGTAAAGTTTATATTTCTTCCACTCTCAGTGAAGTTCACACTGAAGGTCGTGTCTCACCCAGGAATCATATGCTTGGCAAGGACTCAGGACAATGACATCATTATTATATTTCACCTATTGGATAGGATTAGCTTAATAGAGCTAAGAAAGTAAAAGACTTTTCTCACTTACAGAAACTGAGCTCTACGCACTCCCACTACAGAGATGCAAGGAAATAACATATCCAGGAAGACAGCTCGTAAAATTAGCACAGCCATTTCTGCAAGGACCTTAGTGTTTTCCAACCATGTCTTAACACAAATATATGTTGGATAGTTTTGCAATTCTCCCCAAACTGCTCAAATCTCACTCCCTTCACAACCCATGTCTTCTCCTGCCTGGGAAATGTACTGGGATTTTCCTCCCTTGCAGCCTCATCTTCCCATATCAGTGCAGAACTTTCTATGTACAAGCGGCAGCAAAAGCTAAACAAGCCCCCCCTAACCTAGTCATGTTTTTGGAGGCAATTTCAAATGCAGCGGAAACAACTTCAAAAAAGGTTATTCAGTTCAACTGCTTCTGCACTTGCCGGAGGTGTAGTGCTTGGAAGGGTGTGAACAAATGAAAGGAAAGCCCCAGCTTCCACACACAACACCTCAGACAGACTGACTCCAAGGTAGCAAGGAACAGGGCTCCACCAAGGAGTCAGCAATGCAAAGGCTGATGGTTTCTCAGCCAACCAACACGTTGGTTCCTAGACTAAACACATTTTTTCCAAAGGGCTGCTGGCTCCTTATCCTTTGAAATCATTCAGTGATGTGTGATGAGCCTTTCCACGTAAAAGAGTCTTCTGCAGTGAGGTCTATTAAACTCAACATCTTCAGGGTTTGACAGTCTCGCTTGTCCAGATTTCTACTGCTCTAGAGTCATAAATTTATTTTATTTATTTATTTTATTTACACGTTTTTGTATACCGTCATTCGGTGGGTTCCATCATAACGGTTTACAACATTTACATAAAACTTCTAATACATTTTCAATTCCTAAAATCATACATAAAATACATAAATGCCAACCTTTTTTAAATTGTTTAACTGAACAGAGGAATTAAGGATACAATACCCAGCATGCACAAGGAAAACCCTCTTCAATTGGCTATAATCTGTCCTAGTAAAATTTTACAAATCCATGGGAGCAGGGTGCTTTCACTCAATTAAATAAAGTAGTGTGGCTGCCCTGTTGGCTCATTCTAGTTTGAACTAAAGGAGGAAGTAACTCGCGAGCTAGTCAAAAAATGTATTACATTAGTCTAATAAAGGTGTCGTCTTTAATCTTAAATGCATACTTACTACAGAAACACTTTGCCCCCACATACTGGTCTGTTAGTGCTCCATTTTTAAAACAAACTTTAAAAAAAAAATCCAAGATTACTGGTGCAGGGGGCTTTTTCAATCCTGAACCTCCTGTAAAATTGGTTCATTCCCACAAAGTGAGCCAATCACATGGGAGCATAGGAATACTTGAAGTTTCGTAAATTCTCTACCAAAATTCTCAGCCAAGTGCAATTGCAAATGGATTTATTTATTTAAAATATTTATATTACGCCTATAACGCTGACTACTGCTAAGCGGATTACAGAAATGTGCAATTACACCCCATCAACAGTCAGCGCTAGGATCACTCCATCCACATCTAAAGCTTGATTACTGCATACACAGCCAAAAAAATGAGAACAAATGCGATTGTTTTAAAATTGGGGATATGCCCTTCATTAAAAAGGTGCAGTTTTTATTCTAAACATATAAAAAAAAAAGTTCACTGGGAGACGTTACAATATGACAGGATCGTGAGATAGGATAGCATGTAATCGACTTTGGGCTTTTTGGGGACAATGCGGACTATCAAATTGAATTAAACACTCTGATACCTGGAAGCAAGGTATGCTGGAGATTCTTACAGGCAAATTTTAAAAGCCTGGCACGCGCCAAAACTGGGAGATGCACGAGTATGTCTGGCCGGCATGTGCCACATGGATTTTAAAAGGCGTCCATGTACGTGCGTATCTCCCGGTACACGCACGAATGAGAAAGCCCCAAAAAAGAGCAGGGTGTGACATGGGCGTTCTGGGTCTTTAACATGAAATGTGCACGTAAGTATTTATGTGCACAAGTGTGCGCCAGGGTCCCTGCTGCGTAACTTTACTACTGCTACGAATGGCGTGTAAGTAATAAAATAAAAAAATTCTGGGCTGGTTTTAAGGTTTGATGCTAACAGGATAAAAGGGAGGCTATTTAACTAGGGTGGTTAGGAAGTCCTATCCTTTACCTGGGCAAACTGGGAACGAACTTGGGAAACTGGTAATTGCATGTCTATTAAAATCCTGCATTGTTGCGTTACTAAAATCCCCCCCCCATTACGCGGTAGAGGTGGCATTTGCGTGCATCCAGAGAAAATTGTGCGTGCATATACACACGTATGTTATAAAGTGGTTGCGTCCTTTGGCACGAGCCAGCATACATGTGTACATGTGCGCTCGCATGGCTGTTTAAAAGTTACTGTCCCTGTGTTACTAAGGCCTAGATTTATCAAAATGCAGTAAGTATCGCATGCAATAGCAAAAGGGGCATGGTTTATGCAAATATTCAGTTTATCGCAATTTGCGCTAATTACCTATGCGAAGAGCTAAGTTAGTGCAAATTGTGATAACGTTATCAGACTTTGCAATAGGTGCCAGACCTGTTGTATTCTCTCTCTCTCCTGATGCTCGGGGAGCCTCAAGTCACCTAACATAGGCCTTGCGGGAGACATCGCGAAAGGCGATAAAACCTTACCATCCGGGTACGGCAGCTATCGCACAGCTTAACGCTATTCAAAAAGGTGTAGTTAAAATCAGCGTTAAGTCTATGCGATAGCTCTTCGAAGACAGGCAGACCCAGCCCACTCCCCGCCCCTAACTCCTCCTATTTTCTGAATTTGCATCGTACCATGTGATATGGTGCTATCGCATGCGTTAAACACGTTTTCGTATGCGGTAAGGGCCTATCACATGCGTTAACAGGGCTTTTCGCATGCGATAGGCCCGTTGTGATGTTTTTTTGAATGACGGTATACAAAATTTTTAAATAAAAATAAATAAATAAATAAATTGATTAAGTTTACTTAGGGAATAGCCACTGCTATTAGTTGCATCAGTAGCATGGGATCTTCTTGGTGATTGGGTAATTGCCAAGTTCTTGTGGCCTGGTTTGGCCTCTGTTGGAAAACAGGATGCTGGGCTTGATGGCCCCTTGGTCTGACCCAGCATGGCAATTTCTTATGTTCTTAATTGTGGTGAACATTAACCAATGCACGCTAATTGATAATGTTTTCTCTATACATCGTGCTCCTCTTTTTTCAGATATTGTATCCCAGATATTCAGGATATAAATAAAAAAAATGAAAAATAAAAAGTTGAAAATGGAGGCATTAGTTGAAGAAGGGGATCTATTCCACACAGTTACATTTTTTTTTTAATAAACTTTTTATTTTTGGAAATAATCCAGATTATACATTTTGGCATTAATACCAGGTCTTGTGCCTAAGTGGGCCAGAGATCACATTTACAGCTCTGTGTTACAGAAATCTAGCACACCAACAGTGAACACATCACATTACCCTGTAATTTATAATAAACCCAGAAGAGCTTCCATACTTTCTCATATACATCAGAGTCTTGATGTCGGAAGCAATTTTCTCCACCATTGCTCTAGCCCAAGTCTCATGTCCACATAGCAATTTTAGGCCTGTGCTTCCGCTGCAAAGCTATCGCAAACCTGCAATATGTATCAACTGAAAACCTAGCTTCCATATTACCAGCAAACATAATAGCAGGAACGGATACAGCCAGTATATAGGTCATAAGCTGATCCATAGAAATAAATCAATCACTTTTAAAATATGGCTAGACAGGAGATTAGCTTGTCGTAAGATATCTACAAAGCTGCACGTTCTAAAAAGCAGAAAGTAAAACATCTCCCTCCAAGCCACCTGCACCGACTTCCACTTCCACCTTTAAAAGATCAGACGACATGCAGAAAGTGAACCCGGTACACCAGTGCCACTTGAATGACAGCCTTCCCATTCCAAAGACAAAACTTAGAATCATTTTTGAGTATCTGGAGCAGTGTCCTGCATCACATGAATAAAAACCTTTTCTGGTTTACTGTAACCCATATTCCGCATACTTCATACCTCAAAATTCCATCTATGAATACACCAAATAAATAGCTTTACTGTTCAGATGGCGTGCAGGGTAAACGCATAATTCTAGTGGACTGGAAACTAGAACTTCTAGTTCCAATTTTGCATCTGGCTGATCTTGGGCAATTCATGTTACCCCCTCTGTGCATCAGTGGCATTAATGACTAGCCACTCCTTTTTCTGTGAATGTGGTGGGGGAGGGGAAGGAGATAGCTACCTTTAACTGCTTTGGGCTTCCAGTTCAAGTGAAATCCAGTCTGGGATCCAGCACCATGAGCCTTCATTCACAACTAACCAGGATTTTTTCCCTCATTCTATATCCCCTCCCAATTCACTTAGCCTAGCCATTCCAGCAACAGTCCTCAGCCCTGGCTGGCCTGGCCCAGGGGTCAAATCAGGTCCTACACAGGGCAGACCACAAGGAACTTCCCTCTCGCCTTGTCACCCCCTCTTAAAAGACTCTCGTGCACAGTCCTGAGAAGGCTGCATGCGCATGTCATGTGAAACATGCTGGGATATACCATTAAAGGAATTAAAATAATGTAAAATGTTCATAAAAGTCCCTAGGACATTCAAAAGCAGAACTTTTTCTTCCCTTAAACAAAAATTAAAATCTCCCATTACGCTGGAGCTTAACCTCAATACACAATACTGTTAAACAAAATGGCATGCACCATCACAAGACAATCTGGTAAGACAAAATCAAATTTCCCTTCTAGTAAGATTTTTAAGAATTAGCTATCATACTAGTTAATACAAACTTTTGTGAAACTACTGACACCACAGCTTGTTTTCTGCAAATGTCATCAGTAGAATCATAGATCATAGCATCCATTCTTCCCACTGTCAACTACTGTAACTATTTTTCTGGGTTTACCCACAGTAACTTTAAGACCATTGAAATTATTGCTCAATGCTGTCGCTCGTCTCATTTCCAGCAGCAAAAGACGGGATCACATCACACCAGTGTTGATTGAGTTACATTGGTTACCCATCACTGAACGAATTAAGTATAAGGTTGCTGTTACTACCTATAAATTGATTTCTGACTCTGTTACCTCTTGGTGCAATGTATTGTTACATCTATTCTGCCCAACCCGACAACGCCAGTCCTCGCAAAGAGGTCTACTACCTTCACCAGCCCACGCCAGGCTGTGCAGCACCAGGGACCGCGCCTTCTCTGTTGCTGCCCCGGTCATGTGGAACGCCCTTCCAGAAGCACTGCAACTTGTAGACAACTTACACATTTTCAAGACACTATTAAAAACATGGTTGTTCAAGCAGGCCTTTCATTAAGTTAAGTCACTGCTGCAAACAGTTCTAGCCGGTCCCCTTTTGTTGAAAGATTTTTGTAATGTATAGCTAGTATTTTATGTATGTTTTTATTTGTACATCGCCTGTGTTATTTAGGCGATTAATAAATGTGAATAAAAGATAACGATCAGTTCTTTCAGGAGATGACTGGTAATAAGACATTAGCAGTTTAAAAACAAAAAGCATGGATTGTACATTTGCCTGAAAGATAAGTTGCCAGACTTATTGCTACTATTAGTACAGTTATTACGCACCTGTAATTGGCATCATTATGTACTTCCCTAAGAAAAATCATATGAATCTGTAAATCCAAGATGTAAGCAGGTATCACCCGATTTGGCTATCTTGTCATCTTGTCAATGTAGTATCTCTTTAACTACAGAAAGGCTTGCGGGCTTCCCAAACGCCATAAAGATATTAAGATTTAAACGGCAGCAACAGTGATATGCCTCATCTGGGATTTCTAGGTAACATACTATACTATGTTATCAGCCCTTTCAGATAAGCAGTTTTCAATAGCTTACTAGTCAGGATCGATACAACTTTCATGTCTAGGAGATGCAGATACACACCAGTGCCTGTTTACACAAGAACACCAACTGTAGTGATTCTATTTTAATTATGACTCACTCATTCCAACAAGCCAGGGCACTACCATTCAAAATCGTAAGTGCTGGCTTCCAGAGTCTGAGATGATTAGACAGTCAGGAAGCAGCAGATCCCTCACTGTTGCACGAAAGCTTGCACTCTGCTTTGGGCAAGACCATGCAAACAGCGTACCGTTCACTAACATAAGGCCTTTTCTAAATTATTATTTTCCTGCAGAATTGAATGTTGCTATTTCATCACATTTTCTATTATTAATCTTTGCCACCTTATGTTACTACTTCATATAAAACTGCATTCTGCTGTTATCATAAGCTCTTTGGACCACAAATTGTCCTGAACACTTTATTAGCATCTTTACAAAGTACTGTATTTTCATCTTCTGACTGATTGGTTTCCATCTTCCACTTCTTTTCAGTCTCTTCCCACATACTGATTCTCTCTGCCCCTTCTTTTGCCTTGTTACTACTTTTGCTCTGATTATTCCATCCTGCATATCACTTTGATTTTTCTAACAGTATAATTCACATGCATTACTTTGAACAAAGTTTAAATGCAGAAATATTGTATTTTGCTGCCCTACAAAGCAATGCCTCAGAAGGAGGCACTCTGAACGGCCAGAAATCGTACACAATGAGAACACTGGCTACAGGAGTTTCCTAATAAAAAAAACTCTGCCAAAAATGACTAAACAGCAAAAGGAGAAAACAAAGGGACAGGCATTTTACTTCACCACATCAAGCCAAGGCAACGGATCACGGATGGGAGGATTGTTAAACACACTATTGATATCATCTTTACTTAGGCAATTCAGGAGCAGAAAAGAGAAGCAAAAAGGATAACAATGCTTAAGCCATGTGTTTCTCAACATCTCTCAAAAATCAGACCAGGTTGAGATTTCTCTGGTCCCGCTCCAAGAAACTTGACAGGCCTCTGAGTGTAGCACTATCTGTGGTTCTGTCGTGCCTCCAAGCTCAAATTCCTTTTAAGCTTGGGGTGACTACTCAACTACAACAGTATCCATTGCAGAATGTAAGCCTTCAAAAACCCACCCAATGGACTCGTTCCAACAAATCCAACTTTTGTTCCATTGAGGCATGCAAAATCAAAAGGCCACGAGAAGAATGTACCAAAACTGCTGCATCACTTTCTACTGCTGGCTTGGAGGGATCGGCCTAGGCATTTACCAGTGACCTCAAACTTCCCAGCACTCCACTTCTGCACTAATACACAAGCAGGGTGAATGCAACCATCACTGCGCCACGCATGTCCTCCAGGTCTTAGGATTGTTTAGAGAATTTCCTTCCAATGACCCCCCCAGGGCTAAAAATCACTGTACAGGAATGCACAGCTTCCAAAAATTCTGATTCTGGAACAGACACTGGACAACAAAACAATCGCTAGCTAATGATGTGACTTCTTAATCTTTTTTTTATGAAACAATAATCAAGTGTGATTTCAATTAAGCACACACAAATCTGTGGCTATATGGCTGATCTAAAGGACATTCATTCAGTTAGTAATCTCCCTCTCTATGGATTTCCCACATTTTGTGTGCTTCACTGTTAACCATGCCCCAAAAACAACAGCTCTGCATTTTCAAGACATTTAATGATCGATTTTGTATTCTAAGGGTGTACTTTCAGTACCTTACCAAAAATTGTGCCTTAATAACCTTAAAATGAAGATGACACAGTAAAACTGGCAATTTTCTGTTAAGTTTCATGTGAGTACAAACATATTTAACTGCATAAAACTTAGCCTGTGTGTGTGCTGTGGAAATGACAACTCTGGGTACTCCTGATATATTTCTTGTGTAACTTTTGGTGTAAACCGCTTTGAACTGAACTTTGTTCAACAAAAGTGGTCTATAAACTTAGCATAACATTAGAAAAGAGATGACATGGCCCAGTGGATAAGCAATGGGATGAGAACCAGGAAACCCAGGATTCAAATCCCTCTTCCTCCCACCGACGCTCCTTGTGACATAAGAACATGCCAAACTGGGTCAGACCAAGGGTCCATCAAGCCCAGCATCCTGTTTCCAACAGTGGCCAATCCAGGCCATAAGAACCTGGCAAGCACCCAAAAATTAAGTCTCTTCCATGTTACCATTGCTAGTAATAACAGTTGCTATTTTCTAAGTCAACTTAATTAATAGCAGGTAACGGACTTCTCCTCCAGAACTTATCCAATCCTTTTTTAAACACAGCTATACTAACTGCACTAACCACATCCTCTGGCAACAAATTCCAGAGTTTAATTGTGCGTTGAGTAAAAAAGAACTTTCTCCGATTAGTTTTAAATGTGCCACACACTAACTTCATGGAGTGCCCCCTAGTCTTTGTATTATCTGAAAGAGTAAATAACCGATTCACATCTAGATCTCTCATGATTTTAAACATCTCTATCATATCCCCCCTCAGCCGTCTCTTCTCCAAGCTGAAAAGTCTTAACCTCTTTAGTCTTTCCTCATAGGGGAGCTGTTCCATTCCCCTTATCATTTTGGTAGCCCTTCCCTGTACCTTCTCCGTCGCAATTATATCTTTTTTGAGATGCGGCGACCAGAATTGTACACAGTATTCAAGGTGCGGTCTCACCATGGAGCGATACAGAGGCATTATGACATTTTCTGTTTTATTCACCATTCCCTTTCTAATAATTCCCAACATTCTGTTTGCTTTTTTGACTGCCGCAGAACACCGAACCAACGATTTCAATGTGTTACCCACTGACGCCTAGATCTCTTTCTTGGGTTGTAGCACCTAATATGGAACCTAACATTGTGTAACTATAGCATGGGTTATTTTTCCCTATATGCATCAGCTTGCACTTATCCACATTAAATTTCATCTGCCATTTTGATGCCCAATTTTCCAGTCTCACAAGGTCTTCCTGCAATTTATCACAATCTGCTTGTGGATAAGTCACTTTCTTTCTCATTGCAAATGAGACTGTAAACTCTTTGGGGTGCAAACTTATTGTATCTGAATTACTAATAATGCTTTCAGTTGCTAGAAAGCCAATCATTCAAACCCCATGCAGACATCACACTTGTATATAATGAAGATTCACAGCTCATAGAGTTGGTTCAGGTAGGGAAATGTTTAAAAGCAGGTGTTGCAGCCACCCCTTGTAACAGTATAAAAGAGATGGAAGAGTCAAGAAACAGACAAATAGCTCCAATGATAGGCTGCAAAATTTAGTTAGAACGGCTGCTGGAAGAGCCCTCAAAATCTGCAAACACGTTTTTCTTCAGCCATTACATAAAAACTGGCATTAAGGTGGGGGATCCTATCAGCCTTGCTTTGTCTCCCATTGCTCACCACATATATACTAAGATCTGCAACAGAGTGGACACACCTGAAAGAGTGGAGAGAAGACTGGTCGAGGTTTTGGCAGCTGAGATTCAATGCCAAGAAGTGCAGAGTATGTGCAGTGTATGTGATGGGGGTGAAAGACTGATGTGCATGGACTGGGAGAGGGACCTTGGGGTGATAGTGTTTGCCAATCTGGAGAGGGGCGAGGCAATGTGACAAGGCGATAGCTAAAGCCAGAAGGATGCTGGGCTGCATAGAGGAATAACCAGTAAGAAAAAGGAGGTAGTGATGCCCTTGTACAGGTCCTTGGTGAGGCTTCACCTGGAGTACTGTGTTCAGTACTGGTACCCATATCTCAAAAAGGATAGGGACAGGATGAAGGTGGTCCAGAGAAATGGAACCAAAATGGTGTGGGTCAGCATTGGAAGACTTATGAGGAGAGGCTGAAGGAACTGAATATGCACACCCTGGAAGAGAGGAGGTGCGGGGGGAGATGATACAGACCTTTAGATACCTAAAAGGATTTAACGATGCACAAACTTTGAACCTTCTTCGATGGAAAGGAAAGAGTAGAACTAGGGGTCATGAAATGAAACTCCAGGGGGAGAAGACTCAGAACTAACATAAGGAAATATGTTTTCACGGAGAGGGGGTGGATATCTGGAATGTTCTTCTGGAAGAGGTGGTGAGGACGAAAACAGTAAACAATTGACATGGGATAAACACTGTGGATGCCTAAAGGCTTGAGGATAATTAAGAAGAGGGTGCCTGGGGGTAACCTGCACGAAACGGCAGTTAATATCCTTAACCAGAAGGCATGAGTGATTACTACCCTTAATCAATTAAGCTTAATGTTTTAGACAACTACAACATCCCTCTCTGCTTTGATGGTGGGGGCGGGGGAAAAAGGGTATTGGATTCTGAAGACAGCCAATGCTGGGGTACTGATACACTGACATGGGGGAGAAAGCTTCTATAGTCATGTCCAAAAGCAAAGGACGTTAAAGCAGCATTGTCTGAATTATCAGGAAGGCTGCTCATCATGTAAAATTGTTGCAGTAATTTTGTTATGGGTTTCACAGTTGCTTGGTCTTGCTTATAAATATACTATTCTTAACATAAGGCATGGGGGTAACCTACACAGAGCGGTAGTTACTGCCCTTAACAGACACTTGGGGGTAACCTGCACACAGCAGCAGTTACTGCCCTTGGCGGACATATGGGGTAACCTGCAGAGAGCGGTAGTTACTGCCCTTGGTGGACACTTAGGAGTAACCTGCACGGAGAGGCAGATGCTACCATGGGAAGCTTGCTGGGCAGACTGGATGGACCATTTGGTCTTTTTCTGCCGACAATACTATGTTAACATTACAGCTGCTTTAAATACAGTAAGTCAATCAGGACTGTGGAAGGATATGATTTCAGTTTAAAATGTACAACATGAATCTGCTGCATATGGCCCCCTTCTTACAGGTGGTCTGCTGTTTCTTATAATATGCTATTATGAACAGAGCACATTTCTAGCCAATCTGCCACCACTGTAATACCATGGCAGACAGCTTAAACCAAAACACAAACCTGTCATTCAAGACAAAAATCACAGAATTGCATTAAAAGCTCATTTGATGAGATGCGTGTTGCAGTCAAAGTGATTTAATTCCATCTGACATTAAAGATGATTAAACAGTAGACTACAAACTTAATCAACTGCTGTAAACTGAAGATGCACTTCATAGGCACCATGCAGTGCATATGTTAGGAAGCTTTTACAACGTTAGAACAATAGCATTTCATGTCAGCATGCCCCTTTCCTTTTACCAAACCTGGTGAAAAAAAGCACACATTTGAGCCCCAACATCTAATCACAGTTTGGTACCTCTGGGGTTTATTTTGCTTCCCCCCCGTAACTGTTCTCTCTATAAGGGAGAACAGATGCGCTGCTGCTTGCTTGCATACGAGTGCTAAATGCATTCTGCTGCCTCAGGCTGCGCCTCTCCAGTCTGAATGCTGCAGCATCGGGGGATCTCGGTACCTCGGCTCTCCAGCGTGGTTAGCATGCTTCCCTTTCAGTTCTGTGCCAGGGTGATAAAGCATATCAGTTTGACTAGGCGATGTCAGAGGGTCTCGGGGAAGAACCCGATCATGTTCAGTCACTCTGAATGCCATTTCCTAGAAATGTTACAGCAGCTGATTTGGTCTGTTGCCTAGTGACAAACAACAACAGAGGACCTTTAAAAGCAGCAGCACTGGAGCTCTCTAGCCTTCTTTTTTACAGAAAGCCGTTTCGCTGTAGACTGGTCAGCGCTTCAGAAGTCTCCGGTACCCATCCTAAAGGAAAGTCACTCCTCAAAAATAAGTACAGCACAGCGATACTAAATTATTATTTCTGAAACTTTTTCACTGCTCCTCTAATTACCCTAGACCTCAAGAGCAATAATGTTTCTAAGGGATACAATTACCTCATACTTTCTGAAGTGTGTGTATGATGTCACCTGTGAAATCATGGGCAATGTGGACCAATCCTGTAAGTGTAAAGCATGACTGGTGACCTTTTCCTTTACAGGTTTTGAAAATAGTTATTTAAAAGATAACATTTTTGGGCCCATGGAGGGGGTGTTGTCAGTATGACTATGCAACAGAAGCAGATAAAGAGCAGAGTACAATAATCTCCTTATCACAACAAGCCACCGTCCTATTTTCATTGTCTCCTGCCTTTTTTTTTTTTTTTTTAATTTATATTCCGCTTTTCAGCACTTCAAAGTAGATTACATTCAGGTACTGGGGGTATTTCCCTACCCCCAAGGGGCTTTCCTCCTAAGCCTGTACCTGCCGCATGGAGGGTGACTTGCCCAAGGTCACAAGGAGCAGCAGTGGGAACCCCAGTTTCCCTGCTTTGTAGCCCGCTGCTCTAACCACTAGGCTACTCCTCCGCTCCTTATTTCTGGTCATTTCTGCTATTCCACTACTCATTACAACTGTGTACCATTTCATTGAACTGGATGTAAGTCATTACACGGAAGCAACAGGAGGTGTCACTACAAAAAAAGAACAATTTCAGTTCTGACAACAAAAGTAGAGGAAATCTATTGATACTGCAATAAACTTCTTGGAGTTTCTAGAGACTGAGGGGAACTAAGCACAAGAGAAAAACAAAAGCCTGGCTGGATTTAACAGCCCTGGAGCACATTTCTTCTTCAGCTTTCTGTCCACACATTTCCCTTTTGCCAGGAGTTACGGCTCTCCATTTTTCACACTGCATAGAACCTCAGAGCTCCCAGGATGTGATGGCGTTGCTTGAACACACCATGCGTGTGGCAAAGGAGCCGGAAAAAGGACTACAAAGGCAAGTCGCAGCCAAAATCAGGACAGGGAGAGCCTTGAGTCACCATCCAACATCATTATCCGGCGCTACAGGAGCTTTATACAATCTGTGCTCTTGTGGTGTGTCATCTGAGGAGCTCTAACTGGAGGAGAGAGATGCTGAATAGAAGTCCCCAAGAGGCTTCAACCTCAGAGTGCTGGCTGACATCTTCCATCGCCTTAGGAGCTTTACAAAATCAGCACTCCTGAGGTGCACAGCCACCGGTGCACCCCTATGTTCAATTCCTTGCAGCTTGGAATTCCTGCCTTAACAAGAAAAAAAAAGAGAAAAGGTGCTGTGTGTGTGTGTGATACCAACAACCACAGGAGAGTCTTCTCCAAATCGTCAGTTAAGTTTAGACTCCTTTTTTCCCCAATGTTTCACAAGTTTAAGAAACTGAAGAACGAGGGGTTTTATCTTCTGTTACCCCTGAATGTGATACCCCTTCTCAGTACTGATAGTAGGCCCTCATTGCCTCTGGGTGGTGAGAGATCTTCAGATCTGGGAGGTCAGGATTCCTTAGCCAAGATGGTTAAGCATTATATTGTCCTGTGGGTGAAGTAATCCAACCTCTGAGACTGTCTCTTTGGGACTGTTCCTGATTTGTTGGAAGTATCATCTTATACTCCCACCTTAATAAAGTCTGGAGACTCTGTGGACAGCTGTGCCTTGGAGAAGTCTTTACCTGCCAGGATCGATAAGACTAGGTCTTCACTTGAGCATCTGCATCTTAGTTTCTGATCATGCTGAAACTCAGAGGAAAATGGAAGGGCAAATTGTTAACTTATAAAATTCTTCTCATACCTTGATTAGAGATAATGACATCCTTCACAATAAATTAGAAAGTAGAGAAAATTTATCTTAGGAGATTAAATCTTCGCTTTGTAATTTTTCCTGTTTCTTCATTATCTCCTAAAGATATGTTAAATAGATTTTATTTGGAGCTATTGAAGAAATTCCTGAGGTAGTCAAGGTGTATTATTTGAGGAGAATGTCTGGGGCTGTTTCTGATCCTTCAGTTGGCACTTCAGCCCCATCTGAAGGTAAAAATTCCCTTGCAGGACTCTCAAAGTTGATTGCCCTACTGCGACTCTCGTACCGACTGTGATTGGATTTTGAGGAGAAAATGGGAAATGTTTCCTGATGTAACTAAGGCAACACAATCTAGACGTAAATTATTTCTCCAGAAATACAAAAAGAGCTTTAGCTCAATTGAGATTTCCATGCAAATGTCATATAAAATTGGCAAATACTAACTTTATTTTTTACGACCCTGAATAGCTGGAAAGATTTCTTCAGGATAAGGTTGCAGTTCATAGGACTGTATTTTTTGTGGCCATTAGAATAAGTCCTGGGGGTAATATTTTTGTATTCTGAAAATGATAAACAGATAAAAAGCCAGGACAGAATAATGTTCCATGACCTTCCAACAGATTGCTCTCAATTTCAGCATCCAGCAATTCAGCAGCAGTGCTTTTCTGCTCCTCGCAGTGCCTCACTGTACATCTCACTGCATGATATTCAATAGTTGCTATGGTGAATGCTCCCTGACAAGCAGTCATTTCACTTCACCTCTCCTTTCCTGCTGTACCATGCATTCAATGCCAAGGTTCTGCGGCAGCCACTTACACAGCCGAAAAGGGAACACAGGTAGAGAAACAAGAGTGTTTTTCTAGGTCATTAACACCTTTTTTTTGAAAAGTTGCAATATTTAAATACAACACTAAATCTGAACTTCTAGGGAAAAAAAATGCACCGCAAAATCTGATCAGGTCATTAAGAAGACAATCATCGTTCCAGTGTTTTGAATTGCAATCTGACCCATAGCATCCTGTAGAAGTGAGGTAGTTTGGGGTCATCAGAGTTCCTTAACAAGGAAGGGTTGGAGCTTGTGTGCAGCAATCATTCTGAAGACCAAGCTCAAAACAGGTCTCTATTTGAACAATGTTGAGCACGTACCATCGCAAACTGGGTGGCCCATGCCAAGACACCTACATTATAGCCTATATTCAGATTTACAGCCCTCCACATAACACACAGACCGACAACTCAATATGCCAAGTTTCCTCCTGTTTCTATATGAAATCACATCAGATCTGATGGAAGCACTGTGCACTTACAGATGCACGTTTAAAGTGGTATAACTTCTAGCAGACAGCAGTGACATATGAACTTTATTATGAGAGCAAGGAAGTGGAGATAAGCACCCGGCTTCCTGAGTGGTGGGAGCTGAACTGTAATTCCTAAGTACCTCTACATCTTTCATCCACAGCACATGTGTTTTCAATGCTAGCTAGCTGGAGATATTTTCTGCTGGAGGACTGGAACAGGATTCAAGGATTCTATTTGGACAAAAACTCAAGCTGGGAAGAGGGGATTCCCAGTAGAGACAACAAAAAAAGGAAAAGAATAAATATTAAAAGCTGTACCTCTGAGCAACCCTCCCCTGTAAATTCTTAACCAGTTATCACTGAAAAGGTAAGCATGCAAATAACAGAATTTATTTTATATCTGTCACCACCACTAAAATGAAATACAACACATTATACAACAAATAAGCAATTTCTGATGTCTGCTTATGTGCTGGCCAGCTAGTGTGTGTTGTATCACAACAAACTGGGCAGATGGACCAATGAGATATTGTGCACTATGGACCCGAGTCCCCAAGTTTTCTCTTCCATTCTCTGTCTATGGGGAAAGACTTTGATGAATCAGGTCCGTTGTCTAGGGCTGTCAACTCACAAAAATATTTTTAGGACAGTCTGCCAGATTTTTACTGACCTGCGTTTTACCATTGCCATTTTGTGTGCGGCAGGGATGTAAATGTAAACAGTGTGCGGCAGGGATGTAAAATGTAAACAGATAAAAGGATTCAACAATTAACTGGCAAATAAAACCTTACCATTTTGTTCATTTAACATGTTCTGGAGCTGTGGTCAGGCTCAAGTCAGCCCACACAGGACTTGGGGTGCCCCTTGCCTGGCATAGTGCACTGCAGGTCAGGCAGCTATTGGCCAAACCAGGGAACATGCGAGCACACCGGGAGGACTAGAAAAGGAGTGCATGGGTGGCTCTGGGTTTATATGGTTAACCATTTCAATTTCAGTAGTTTGAATTTATTTTTTTTTTAACGTAGTCATTTTCTCCTCCTCCTTTGTACCTCTGGATTAAACAGAAAGCAGGGCTGGCATCTAGAGCCATCAGCCTTCATTTACAACTGCCTATGGATTCCACCCACCCCCAACAAATCTAGTTTGGTCACTGAAGTGATGCCAGGAGCCAAACCTCATGCAATCATGGGCTCTGAATCCAGCTACTGCAATGACCGTCATTTTCTCTTCAGCCTCAATCAACCCAGGGAGAAGACGGCCCAACTTGATCAAACTAGGGACCCTCTAGATGGCAGCCATAGCACTGGCACCAAGTCACCAGGCCAGCTAAACAGGGAATTTTTTAAACAACATTTACACCTTTAGTGCCCAACCTGACTTACTATGCTAAGATTCACCTTTTATGCACTGAGACGCAGAACCCAACTTTCAAGTGTCACAGATCGTGAGCCCACACCAACAAAAACACAGGCTGGTTGCTCATGATGCTTTAATTCACATTAGACACGACAGTATATCATCAAACTGAAAAGTTAGAAAATAAAATGATTTCATACGCAGTGAAGGAGCTCATATTACTCACAATGTTTATATATTATAGGTACATCAGTATAATAAGTTCAAATAAAGTCCTACCATGTCAAAAAAAATAAAAAACTAACAGTGCACATTGTAGACTTCTTGATGAAGAAGAATTACAGATCATAAACTTCACATACCCAGGCCCAAATGTGCAAGACCACATCCACCGAGAGAAAGTTGAAGTGATTCAGATTATGGGATGAAATAATATCATATATTTAGGGACCTTCGTTTCCAGTTAATTTATCAGGGTTTATTATAATGAACAGAAATGGGAGAAAAAACAGTGGAGAAAATGAATGTTTTTTTCTCCACTGATTTAATCCTATTTCCACTGGTTATAATAAACCCTGATAAAACAATTCACATTTTGACTGTCTGCGATACGAAATATGAAAATAAACATGCTGTCTACCTATGCAAAGTGAATATACTAACAGTTGGCAACTGTGCACATGACAAAAG
This sequence comes from Rhinatrema bivittatum, assembly GCF_901001135.1. Taxonomy (NCBI): domain Eukaryota; kingdom Metazoa; phylum Chordata; class Amphibia; order Gymnophiona; family Rhinatrematidae; genus Rhinatrema; species Rhinatrema bivittatum. Next base: position 23,478,292 of record NC_042626.1, on the reverse strand, counting down.
TCATCAAAACTGACAACCAGCAAAGCAGGTTTCCATTTATACAGATCTAGTACTACAGCTCTTTTTGTGGACTTTGGAGATAGTGTCCCATGTATGATACATGGCATTCACATCCTCCACAAAAGAACTAAAGCACAGGGAGGCTCATTGTTATGCAGCAAGTTCTTGCATTTTTTTTTTAAATTGACGTGAGGCATATCAAATTATTAATATTATTACAGTGCCAGTTCATTCGTGGGTCCCCAGGTTTCATAGCTCTACACTCTAGCCACCGGACAGTATAAAACAGTATTTCTGGAATCCCACCTGCACATGGTCTCAATTCTAAATAACCTGGGATCACCAAAACCAAGTTTAAATATCAACATAAAATGGATTTGGGTGACCCACAGACACCAAATGAAAAATTTTCTATGAAATAGAGGAAAAAAAAAAAAGATACCTTTCCATTTTGAACAGTTAAAGTGCAAATTTTCAGCTTTTCTCCTTACAAATCATCTCCCATAAGAGAAAGCAAACCCCATTCCATCGTCTTTCTCCCTGCCAATAAGAGATTCCTTCAGCACAGATCTGACACCCAAACAGCAAACCTTGCCTAAGTAAATCTATTACTCCAACTCAGTGCTTCACTACCAGTATATCTTCCGACTCCATCAGCTGTGCCACAGAAAAGTCACCACTGCCTGATACTCACATCCAGGCTGGCACTTGGGCTCTACTCTTAGCACCTTCAAGTAACAAGAAACACCAACACTGGCAATAAACAAGTGCTCCTTTCTAAGAGCATGTGTAATCATGTATGCCTCTCCATGAGCCCTGGAGTGTGGGAATTAATGAGCTGCAACAGGGCATGGATAGCTGGGCCCTGCCTTGTTTGGCGCTCACAGCATTTCCTCATCTTCCCCCCTCCTTCCAGCCTGACTTATCCCCAGGCTGACTGAGACGGGGGCAGTGTGTGAACTGAGTACTGGATGTGACTCATTCTGAGCACCGGCTGCAGCAGCAGTGGAGAAGTTCGGGCAGCCACATGTGGCAGCCAAATTAACTAACCAAGCTGGCTGCTCCCATCACTCTTTTCCTGTACTTATATAGAGAGGGAACTGACCCACTGTGACACGTTCATGTGTGTTCTTTTAAAATTCGAAAAAGACAGATTTGGTGGAGCTTTCAGTGTTTCGTTTGCTCTTCTTTTGACCATACGAGTCCTCTCTATGTCTGCATTGCCTGCCTGCAGGAGGTTGGTGTGCTACACAACATGTGTGTCAATGTAGGTGTGCCTTGAGCTTGAAAAGATGGGGAGTTAGAGCAGCAGTTCCCTATCAGTCAGTTCTGTATTGACTGAAAGTGAGAAACAGCAAGAAAAGATGATACAATTCACATCCTGCAGGTTTATCAGAAGCAGAGAAAATAGAGGATGAAGAAGGGGCAGACCAAAAGAAACACAATGTAAGCTGGAAATCAAACTTGCACACTCAGATCAAGATTTTATAGTCTCTTCATGAAATCACTCAACTATAAGAGGAAAGTTGACTAACACTTGCATCACTGGTATGCAAAATGAACTCTGTCCCTCCCCTTCCTTGGATTCTCCAGTTCCGCCCCCTCGCTCTGTATTGTACAATCCACTATTAAATATGGAAATTGAGCTCCACCCCTCTTTCTGGCTGTACTCTCCGGCTCTGCCCCTCCCCCTTTCTCTCTGCATGGTCCAATCTCCTCTCTACCCCACACATTTCAATTATGTACATCCTACATTTCGAAGTATTTCCCTGTCCTTGATCCATTTTTATTACTAGCATTTAAAAATTCATATTCTTGGGCCAACTTGATGTTTGAATGGCAACACTGCACCCTCTTACCATGTGGTAGATCTTATTTTTATTTTGCTCAAGTGAGTTACATTGAGTAGAGTAGGGTTTTCTCGGTCCCCCAAGGGCTTACAAACTGTGTTTGTACCTGAGGCAATGGAGAGTGAAGTGACTTGCCCAAAGTTTGAATACCAAGCCTGACTGCTGCTCTTCAGGCCAGTGGGGAAAGAGGTATTGTTAAGTACTTAAAAGACTCAGACCCATATGCATTTCCTCTTCCCCACCCCAGTGAACAATCATTCCCATAAAAGCACAGGACCCAAGTGTAGCTAAGATCCATCCTCACAGATGAACCCTCTGGTAGAGGACATGCCATATTGGTCATCATGTAATCAAACCACATATACCAACATGGTTCCAGCCAACCCATTACAGGCTTGTGAGGAAGAGCAGCGTAAGCTCAGCTAGAGCAGGATGTGGAATCTGCAACTCATTTGCAGGCCGTCACACCTCGTCTGGCCATGGTAATCCACAACTATATCAAGATCCTGAAAGTCATCAAGAGCTTTACAAACAGCCAATGAACCAGCTACATGGACCAACAGGGCTGCGCTAGAACGGAGGTAGCAACTGGCCTGCAAGCTGTTCCAATCCAAGAGTTTAGCTCTGTTGTTAGGCCATGGCATGTTAGTAGAGAATAAAACCTGTCCACGGAAACTCCCTCTTAGACGTTCTGCTGCAGCAGACTGGTGAAAACCGGCAGGATATATGTGCCGAGCTGCTATGCCTGGATTTCTGACCTGAGAGCTTCCAGAGCCGCCTCCAGCTGCGAGAGAAGGACTTAGGGGGCAAAAGGGAGATAAATTAGGTATAGAAGGGGGAAGGTCAACCAATAGTGCCACACATCCCAGCGACCAGCATGGCACAGTTCTCGGCTATGTCTGCATACAGCATGGATGTGCACCTTTCTGCTCCATTGCCTTGCAAGTTTCCAAGGCAATAGCATGAAATTCTGGAACACAAGATGAGCTGTCAATTTGATAGTCTCCATCCTCTCGGTAAGCTCTAAAAATAAATCACCTGCAAACAGCTTCAGGCAGGAGAAAGGAGTACGAGAGGGATGTAGGCTCAGTCCTACCCTCTAACATCTCCCTATAGTACTGGAAAGATCCTCAGCCCCAGGACTGAAAATGAACTCAGATCAAATGCCTGTTTTATGCCCTACTCCAGAAGGTTTACAAATAACCCTAAACCTGCAAGACACCTATTGCAAATCATGGGTGCTATATGTGAGTTTAGAAAAGGAAAAAATTCTAAACTCAAAACAATGCCAAAAAATCTTCAATACAAATTAAAATGTTTCCTAAGTAACCAAGAAATAGAGCACACCCTAGACTATATATGTCTTGGTCTGGCACCAAAAGCACCTGAATGTTACTAAGTGGACTATAAAAGAAGCTATAAGAAAAGGTTTTCTATACAATGAAGAACCCCCTGGCCAGTTTCAACCCATCAATAGAACTGCTATTAAAATTATTCAAAAAGTATTCAAGCAAGACTTTTGAATGGACATGAAATCCAGAATCCACAAGTAACCCCAAACTATACAGAATATATTTATTTTAAAATGTATTTTATAGGCCACCTCCAAAAATAAAAAAACATCAAAAAAACATAGAATAAAAGAGAAAAAGAACAGATAAGTAAAAACAAATATCAGACCATACCCAGAGTCACCTGCGACCCCTCATGTCTGACAATCTTTTTTAACACTGATGCAAGTGATCAAGCATAAAGCTCCTCGTAATGAATTCCATAAAATTGGACCTGTCACCGAGAAGGCCCCGTCACAAGCCTCAGCTAGTCAAACAAAATGAATTGAAGGAAAATCCAAAAGCCCCCTTTGTGACAATCTTAAGAGTTTGTGTTGGATTCGAACAGGACTCTAATAGAAACCCCCCCCCCACCCCCCAATTCTTTAACAAATTCAAGAAAGCCTGGGATAATCACAGAGGTTATCTACTTGCAAAGTTATGAGAGAAAAGTCAGAACTCACCTGGGGTCTATGACAAGATGGACCTAATGGTCCTTATCTGCCACCATATTCTAGGATTCCTAAACCCTCCATTCTCAAGAAATGCCCCCCAAGAATGGGTGCAGAGTAGGAACCAGGATGTTTACCACCTACTATTCAAACAGTACCCTCCCCCCCAGCTTGACAAAAACACACAAAAGTCCTATTTTGTCAATTTACAATGTCAATACTAAATGACAGAATGTAGAACTGTCAGCTGTTGATTCTTACCCATAACCAGTAACGCGCTGCCAGTTTCCTAACAAGCAGCACTAACCAGCTCTGTTCCACATAATTAGTGAACCCTCTACCTTTCTCTACAGATTTTCGGCAGATTGTAAACGTTTTGTTGGATCAATGTAAGAATTATCCAAAAATACTGCACATGAGCTTTTGAGACCAGAGACCTCTTCTTGTCACATCAGAGACATTACTCAGAGCTGAAAACAGGACCCATGTAGTCTCACTAGATCAGGCAAAATATTTCTGGATAATACTTCCATTGATCCAATAAAATCTCACAGCCAGCAGGCAATCCAGTTTCCTCCAGAAGCCAAAAAGCTACTAAACCACTGCATTACATATTCCAATTGCTAAACTGAAAATAAAATGCTTTGTCCTATCTCTGTTGTCAATCATAGTTGCTGTGGTCCCGGTCTCTTATCAGTTTTCCTCGCGTCTATCTTCTAATACCTTTAACAGCATCCTCCTTCCATTTTACTTTTCTTCTTCCACCTCCTGTCTTCCTCAGTTTCTCCTTACAGCTGTTTGACCCTAATCTTTTATTTTCATCTCATTTTCTTCCACTTGTCTTTTTTGCCTTTAAATCTGTCCACTTCTTTACTCTATCCACTTATACCTCAATCTCACTCTTCCTCCTTTCTTTCATCAACTCTGTCCTCCATGATCATCTTTCACCCCTCCATCTCCTCCTTACTGGGTTGCTCCACTAATCAATATCTTGCTATCTGGCTCCCTTCTCCCATTCCTCCTCACAAGAGCCAACTGCTCTCTCACCAATCTTCATTATCTCCTCTTATTCTCATCCCCTTTCAACCATTTCACTCACTCTCTTCTCACATTCTTCCACTCCTCCAGGCTGACTCCCTCATCCCCAATTATCTCATGCTTTCACGCCTTATTATCCCCACTAGCTCAACCTGCCCTCCATCCTCTCTGATTCTCTCTACTCCCTCCTCAATACTCTCTTTGTCTCACACCCCAATCTCTCATCAATCCTCTGTGTCTTGTCTCCATCATCTAACCCCTCATTCCCACATCCTCCAGCTCTAGCTCTCCACTCTCCTCCCTGCTTCTTCACTTCTGCCTCTTATCCCCCCTTGCCTTATCCCTCCCTCACACATACACACCCTCTATCACCATCCTTGCCCCATTCCCACAGAATCTCTTGTTCTATTTCTCACATACTTTCCTCCCTTCTGCCTCTCCAACCTAGCTCTCATGCTACCCTCTCTACCTCCCAGCTTTCCCTCAAATGCCCTCCATCGTCCCCCATACTCAAACACAATTTTCTACACTATACCCCTCCACACAAATAGACCCCCCTCCCCCCTTCATCCCAGCTTCCTCAACCTATCTATTCCTCCATAAACTAGTCCTAGTTCTCTTACACTAGTTGCAGATCACAGGGTAGCATGAACCATAGGGGAGGAAACACTCAACCTAAGTTTGCATTGCTGACTTCAGAAAGACTGGAGGAGGGGGACACACTGACTGCATTCATCCCTCCCATTACCTACCTGTCAGATGATGATTGCCACGACACCATGTGGCTCCCTCCTTAACACCCCCCCCCTCCTCTAAATACCTTGCAGCAGACTTTGAGCAGAAAGATAGCATGCACGTACAGCATCAGACCAATTTCGATGGTGAGGTCCCTACAATAGAAAAGCATGGCCGCAGCTTCATTGAATGTCACTTCCAACATCTTCCTATGCAACAATGAAGTCAAAGGAAACCAGACTACATGGCCAAGTCACAGCTCACATGAGGTCTGCTCATGACAGCCCAGGCTAATTGCAGGGGATGTTCCTTCAGATTCAGGGCACTGTGAAAAACGTTTATAGAACAGATCCTTGCAGCTGGGGCTGGAGATGCTGTGGAAGCAGCAATCGCAATCCCAAGGGAAGAAGAAGAATATCTCAGTCATGAAACAACAGTAACATCTATTGACCAAACCCTAGGTTGCATGTATACTGGGTTCAAGGATTCCCAGCACACAAGACCTGGCTAAGGACTGTTGCTGTAATGGCTACAACAGATGGCAGAAGAGGTTACAAAGGGAATAAAAACCCTGGGCAGTCATGGGGTCACAGCCAAAATAGGGGCCTATTTTGAGTTGAAAAAGCAAAAACAGATGACTGCAGGGTCCCCAAAAAAAAACAAAACACCCAGATGCCTCATTAAATAACATGAGCTGGGGAAAACTATATAAATAAAACAATTTGAGGTTATTTTAAGAACCCCTTTCAGTAACAATCTACTTATAGTAAATAAAGTTGGTTGTTACAGTAGAAAGGTAGGGCAAGCATTTACTCTTTCATTGTCAGTGCACCTGACAAAACACAGAGAGAGATCGTGTATACACACACATGCTCACAGCCTTTGCAAATCGCTGGCTACCAGTGACACAAACCATTGGCAATTTAGCTTAGTCAAGTGGTAAACTGCTAGACACTAATCTGCACCAGACATTTCTCAAGGCCAAACAAACAACACAGGCGACTACACAAACTGTCCACATAAAGAAAGATTACAGATTTTACACAAAAAGGCCTAGTTATAAAGGTGGCCTCATGCAGCAGCATGGATCTCTATAGTTTCGAAAGTATGTCAAAATACTAATACAAATATTTTGTTCAGCTGTTCACAATAACTACTGAAATCTAACCTTGTTTTTGCATGATCTTCAAGGTGTTTTCTGCTTCCCGCAGAGCAGCATAAACAGAAGCAGAGCCATAAGAGAAGCAAAGATAACACTTGCTCCTGCTGCCAAATATCAGAAATAAAACTACAGCCTGAAACACACACAAGTTTGTTTCATGGCTCTAGACAAGATACTCTATTACTTCCATCATAAAATTATAGAAATATTCCAAAAATAATAATTAAAAAAAGGGTCTCAATTGCAAAGGTCTTCACAGTCCCTTGACACAATACTTAAATGGAAGCTCCTCTTGCGCAATAATTGCTATAAGTCATTAAAGATAAGTGTCTACTAACTTTGTACAGTGGGATGGTGCACATTTTATCCATTCTTGACAAAAGAGCTCTAGCTCTTTCAAACTGGCTGGGGATTGTCTGTAGGCCTTCTTCCACAAGCATGCAATATCCCCTAAATGTTTCTTTGCAAATGCTATGCATAGGGTTGCCAACTTTTCCACACACCAGGACTGGATACTCGAGGACTGAGGTGGGGGGATGCCCTCCCCCTCATTTGCATACATTTGCATACAATGTATTCAAATTTTATTGGTTTGCGGATTGTGGGTCTGCAGTCTATTGGAGACACGGTGATGCTGAGCCAGACAGTGCCAATCCCGAGTCAACCCCAAGTGATGGCAGCAGGAGCAGGTCTCGACTCTGTGCCACAGTCACCGCAAGCTGCACGCACAGTAGCAGTGGCAGGTACCAAAGCAGCAGTTCCTTCCCTTGGCCGTAACTGGTCAGTGACTGCAAACAGCTTGCAGAAGAAGGCAGCATAGACTTGCCAGCAGCAACAACAGCAGCAGCAGGGCTGCACCAGCGGTAAGAGAATGTTGAGGGACGGTCCTAGCTACCTGGCCATGGTGGCAACGGAAGGCCGAATTACCACTACCAGCAGTGGTAGCAAAAAGGGCAAATACATTGAACTGTGTTGCTTTTTTTTTAATTTGCTTGAAGTGAAAATTACATCTTTACAATGTAACTTCCACTGCAAGCAAGTTGTAGGAAGGGGGAAAATCAAAGCAGCATGACTCAGCAACCAACAGCATTCTAGTTGGCGGGCCAAGTAGGCCACCATATTTTAGCTCTGCTGCTTGCCTCAACCGGATTTTACACTGTACAGCTGAGGGGAAAACCGGATTGACCAGTTCAAGACCAAGTAGTTGGTCACCCTAGCTATGTGGCACATCATATGGCTTTTTTCAGCAGTGGCTTATCCTCTCTTGCAAGCCATATTTGTGGTACTCTTGAAATTGCTGAACAGTCCACATTTCTTCAGGCTCCTTTAAAGAAATCTTAGGCCTCACAGTGACCTTTTGCAGCAGTTTTCATAAACCACAGCTACTGACTCTGGAGGACTGGCCTGATCGCAGCACTGTCTTGGTATGCCAAACTGTTTCCGCCTTACAGCGATGGACCTGCCAATACCAAAGGGATATTCAAAATACACTTGAAATGTTCTTATGGCCTTCCCCAATCTGCACCTTTCAATAATGTTATCCTGGAGTTTTTTCAGCAGCTCCTTCTGCACGTTTTGACCTTTGCTTCAAATTCACGTCATGCAACAGAAACAGTTTGGATCTTCATCCAGAAATATTAGAATCAGTTCAGCTACTGTGACTGGACAAACATAAGCTCTATTTAACTTATTATGGGCCTTGTTAAGGCAAGTTTTTGAACTTGAGCTAATTTAGGTTTGCTATGACAAAAGGTATGAAGACTTACGCAATGAAGACTATCTGGGGAGGTTTTTTTTCTCCTTCCTTACTTTTGAAATATTTGTATAATTGTTCTTTCCTGATGAAAGTGTAGAGTATGTTGTGTATATCATGTGATAAATAGATAAATATAGATATACACACACACAAATTCTTTCTTCAAGGATTTTGATAAATGAAATTCAGAAAGAAAACCTCGGAGATCTGCTTCTGTTTATGCCGAGAATCAGTCACACACTGAACTTGCCTAACTTTCCAAGCTCAAGGCCTGATCTGCTGGCAGAGTTTCAGGAACGAGACAACTCCATCCCACATGTTTTGAGGTCATTGCTCCCAAGCCTTGCTAGACAGTCAGATCTTGTGGCTATGACCGGGAACACAGCCTTCCTTTGTTAATGGCCTGTCCAGCTCTGGCTCTTCATTGTGCACTCGACTCTAACCACTGCGGGTTTGGGGGGGGGGGGGGGTTTCATTTGCCAAAAATTCAAAATCTTGAATTTTCACTTTTCAGCTTCTTGAACAAATGCACTCTGCATTTTCAAGTTTTCAGATTTTTGAGCAGTCAGTTTTTAGCAGGACTGTAAGACAACCATGGGGCTTCAGTATTAAAGAAAACACAAATTCAAGGGTTTACCTCAGAATTTTAAGAAAGAAAAAAGATGGAGCAAATAAGGATGAACACGCATAAAAAAAAAAAAAATTACAGATAACATTATTTTATTGTCAGAAACAAAATTTCAGGTGGTGTAAGGCTTTGCGGAACATGAGGGGTTTATCCTTACTGCAGTAGTCTGAGCTACAACGTACAGCTTAATTCCAAGTTCCTTGGTTGGAGAATAAGGAACTACATGGAAAAATTCAAATGCAAGATCCATTTAGCCTCAAGCTCAGTGCTTCTACTACCGTGGTTTGCTCCCAGTCTGTCAGTTCTGGCTGCAGGCACCCCAGTGGTCTTCCAACTAGTCGACATCAAGTTTACGTTTTCATCCTCAGAATCCCCACTGTATATGAATCCCCAGCCCCTCAAATTCTGCTCTGCAAAGCTCGGACAACTATGCAATAGACAATGTTAAAACATTTTCAATTCTTGTCAGAGTAGAAATGCTAACATTTACAATTAATGCTTGATATACATTGTTGTGTTTAGTGGACTTCAGGCTGACACAAGATTGAGATGGATCACTATTGGTAAATAGGAAAATTATTATGATGACAACCTGTAATATAAGCACTTCTACAACATGTGATTCACAAATAGAGGATATCATAGGTTACACACTTCACTCTATGCTTAAAAATAATTTTATAAACACAGCTCATTCCTAATTATTTTCATGGGCTAGAAAAACAATTCGTGATAAAAGCAAAACTACTCTACGTGCCCAGGGATGGAAAAAAAAGTCAGCTAAAAACATCGTGTCCTTATCATCAATCAAGTCATTCTGACCTACATTTTTTTTTTTTTTAAGTGTAAAGGCTTTGTTTTAAATTAAGACAAATCTGTCAGCGTTTCCTTGCACCTGCTCATCTACCCTTTCAAGATAAATTAGCTTAAAAGGTCACTTGCACTTGAGTAGAAACCGCACACATCTTCAGAAAAGGTATAATGAGTTAATAAATTCTATTTGGGTACCACATCTGTCTGCAACACTGCACGGTCAAAGACTTTGAACAAGGTGCACATACACTCATAATCCAACAGAAGGGCTGTACAGATTGACACCTCCAATAGGCCTTTCCTTCCACAAAGAGCAGACGCTCTAATTAGATGGAGAGGGAATCCATGATGCGGTAGTGGAAAAGGGGTGGCCCGACAGCAGTCCCACTAAGTGGAAGAAGGATCAGAGAAGACAGCGTGACTCAGTATGGGGAACAATTTAAAGTACGGTCCAAGCAAAGACGCCACTGTCTATTACGGCTCTCGGAAAAGATAAGAACATTTTTCTATCTGCATGAGGGGCATCCATGGACAATTGGAGCTTCTCGGATCAGTTCTTCACTTATTTTGAAAATTAAAATTCATGAATGAAAATAAATGTTTGCATTTCACATAAACAAAATTCAGTGGGGAAAAAAAATCAGCATGGGTTTACAGCAAATATTTCCCAAATAATGGTTTAAAGTACAGCTACATATCTGTCAAATGAGTGTTCACGGTCTTGCCCACCATTCTGGCTTCACTTTTACATACTACTTGAAACCCAGAATTTCAGCAAGTGGTTAAGTGGTTTACTGGTGGTCCTCTGTCTTCCTTGCATCTGTCTCATACTGAAGCACAAAGTGCATTCCTGTATCAAAAAGTGAGTCACACAAAATTTCAGTACCTTCATAAATCATTTCATATAGAATCAGTGTCGTATAGAGTCCAATAGATGTTATCGTGCACAAAGCCCATCCTTAAACAGAAAGCAAGGACACTGTCCACATGATAGCTGGTGGAAAGCGTGAAACTCTGTAAATAGTCGTTGACATGTGCTTTCAAGTATGGAATACAAAAGGAGGCCAATGTTGGGCTAATAAAATGTTCTACTGGTGAAATCACTATTTGTTCACTCTTAGGTAGAGCAATAAAATGTTTCAAGTATAAGCAGAGCTAAACTGATAAGAACTAAAGAGGCTTGAACTCCAGCCAGTGTTTAGCTACTCTATATTTTTTACAACTTGCCCTAACCCACAACAGTCCTGCAGTAGTGGATGAAACAAATACACATCCAGTAACAGGAAACGCTGAATGTCCTATAAAACTGGTATATTGAAGAGCAAGGCACTCTCCCAACAACTCTCTTGCCACCTGGGACAATTATTCATTGAGTACTAAAAGGGTGTCAGAGACAAGTGTTTGATGCAGTGTTAACTAGTTTTAATTGAAACCTACTTTAGCTATTAGGCAATGCTTAACAATGCTCGCTAATCACTGTAGTAAAGATATGAGCTTCTGCTGCAGACGACAAGAGGAAGCCAGTTTCAGAGCTACAGCGCAATCTCCTTTGATAGAGCATGGCACAGGACACAACAGAAACATCCCGTACAGGAAGCAACCAGACCAGAACTACAGCACAACCTCCACTGATGCAGCATCAGCACCAAACACACCACAGATCCAGCAGTGCCCACTGTTAAGGCTGAGAACAAGGAAGCCAGGGTTCAAATCCCACTGATGGTCACAGTCACTTTTCACCCTCCACTGCCTCCAGAAGCTTCCCCAGAGGAGGAAATAGCACAGCTTAGTAAGCCATGCAATATTTTCCCTGGCAGTAAAATACTATGGGGAAAAAATATCACTCATTAGTTGGCCTCCAAATACCACTTGATAGCAGCCCATTTGCCTGGGGCTTGTGAATTTTCAAGCAAGCTGCACTATTTAATTTCCATGAAATTGCCTGGTGATGTATTTGGGTTAAAGTATCACACATTATCACTACCACAAGACGTCTCCCATGCAGTAAATGCCTAACACACGGACCGATACAGTAAAGTCCGTGGGAGAGCGGGCGAACGCCCACTCTCCTGTGTGCGTGATTCTGTATTTAAATGAGGCCCGGCGGTAAAAACAGGCAAAAGGAGGTGCTAGGGACACTAGCGCGTCCCTAGCGCCTCCTTGTGGACCGGAGTGGCGGCTGTCAGCGGGTTTGACAGCCGACGCTCAATTTTGCCGGTGTCTGTTCTCGAGCCCACTGACAGCCATGGGCTCGGAAACCGGACCCCGGCAAAATTGAGCGTCCGGTTTTCGACCCGACAGCCGTGGGCCGACTTCAATTTTTTTTTTCTTTTTTTACCCTTCGGGACCTCCGACTTAATATCGCCATGACATTAAGTTGGAGGGTGCACAGAAAAGCAGTTTTAATTTGCCTCTGTAAGTTTTATTAATATTACCAATACATGAAACTGAGATGCTTGTGTTTCACAGCCAAAGTCACTAGAAACCTTTCCACTGCCACCTGTTCAGATCGATGTAGCATTTTCTTTTGTTTAATTAATCTGTATGATAATTGCTTGTATGCTTTCATTGCTGTACACGGCTTTGGACAGCATGACGAGGAGGGGTTTAGAATTAAATAAAATATATTAGCTCCTACAGCATGAAACCTGGAACATCCAGGATAGCCAATTGGGGTAATCTGAATGGAGCAGCGGGTATGAACCCATCCGCAATGGGATGACTTCATCAAGCTTCTCGTGTACTCCCATATGGTTTGCAAAAATTCAAAATTTATAGTAAATACTATTCTTACTTTTGCTCTCACTCCCTCTTGATTGTAAAGGGTTTTTCTTCCCTTGGTCTTTGCTTTCATCTTGGCTGTCTTCTAATTTTGTTTCCTGGTTCCCCTTTTCATCTTCTCTTTCCTTTTATGTTCGTCTCCTTTCTTCATCCATCACACTCGCCTGTCTCGCAGATCTTTCTTTAATCTCATTTCTCTCTGTCCTTCAACTATTTCCTCCCTGCCTCCCATTTTCATTCTATTTTCTTCCCTTCCACTTATCTGTCTCTTCCCCTACTACTCCCTCTGAGTCCTCCATTTCTTCTTTTCTGGATCTCAGCCCTCTCGCCACACCTGCCAACTCCACTCCCCCCCCCCCCCCCCCCCAAAAAATGTCCATGTCTCTCACTTTTTCCCTCACGCCTCCTAGCCTTCAATATTCTCTCCAATTTTTCCCTTAAACCTCTGTCATCCATTTCCCTTTCTCCCTTACTTTTTCCTATACCTCCCAACCTTCCAGCCCACTTTCACACACCCCATCCCCACCAACCAGCTCTCCACATCTCTTCTTTTGACCTCACCTCTCCCATTTCCTTTTTCCAACTCCCAACTCCCAGCTCCCCCACCACCACCACCTAATCTTGGCATCTCTCCCATGGCAAATGGAGAGCAACAAGACAGCAACCAAACCACCACAAGCATAGGAACAGTGGGATGGCCGCAGGACTAATGAAGAGATGTCAGGAACCATGAGGGACAGTGAATATTCTGTGCCTCCGGCCTTCATGGCTGCTGCTTCTTTCTCCTACCCTGTGTAAGCTTCATTTCCACTCCGGAAGCCTCTGCGACAGAGAGACAGGAGGAAGAGGCGATAGCTGAAGGAACAGGAAGCACAATGCTTTCACTGTTCCCTGCAGTACTGGTTGTCTCTGCTATAGTTCCACAGCTTTCTTGCGCTCTTGTCCTAGTGGTGGCTGTCTTGGGCTCTCCTCTGCTGTATGGCAGCAGTGAGGCCACATGCCTCCAGTTTATTTCTCCAGACCAGAATACGGCAGCTGACAGGGAATTCAGGATCTCCCCCCCCCCCCCCTTAACTCTGTGTGGATCAGGGGCAGGTGGTTGCTTTAAACACACTCTGTGTGCTACACCTCCTGGCAGGCTTCCAAGTACTCCTGGTTGAGGACCACTGTTCTAAGGGGTAACCTGCATGGAGCAGCCAGGGTAAGATTGCATTCAGCTTCCAAGAATGAATTGGGGTAACCTGCACACAGTGGGGGTTATACCCCAACAGCAGTGGTGGAACTACATTGGGCTCTAAGAAGACTGGGATAACCTTTAAGAATCAAAAGATGAAGATTAACAGGCTTGAAATGGCTGCCAGCAGAGGTGGTTAAGGACATGACATTAACACATTCTGGGCATGCTTGGAATTGATATGAAGGGAGGGCAGTGGTAGGATCAGGTTAAAACATGGGGAAGAGGCATGGGGAACTGGTGTTGGATTGTGTATGGAGAGTGCTCCTCTCCTTTCTTACTCTAAGTTTTACCTTCTTTCCATTCTCTCTCTCCACTGAAGCTTCCTCCCATCTTTACCTTTGCTGCTCCCTGTGGCATTCTCCAACTCCATGGCTCACCTCTATTGCTGCTGGCAGCACTGTCTTGGCCCCACAACCTCTCTCTGTTGCTTCGTCCTCGATACCTGCCTCTGCTGTTCCCAGCGGCATTGCTTTCAGCTTCATGTTTTATTCTGCAGAGACAGTGGTATATAGAGATGTGAATCGGAACCAGAATCGCTTCGGATTTCAGTTCCGATTCACATCTCTAGAAGTACTGCGCACAGTCTAGAAGGTAGCATGCATGCAAATCTGGTTGCCCAGCCACTTGGGATTTTTCCACCCTTGTTTACAGCCATCCAATCAGAATTTGCTACCTTCCAAACAAAAAGACAAAATTATCCAGTACAAGAACCTACATTTTTATTCCTGGGGTAATTCTGCGCAATTGTACAACATAGAATTTGCACAGAATTCCCCAAGTGCGCATTATTTTTAGCAGACAGAATTTGTTCTGGGACCCAGAAGTGGAAGTAGCAGAAGACAGATGCAGCAGTGTTGGCTGCTTGGCCGGAAGAGGAGAGACAGCAGTGTCAGCTGCACGGGTGGAAAAAAGAAGCTCGACGCATACAGTCAGAAGAGAAGGGAGGAATTAGCCCACAATGGTTGGAAGAGAAGAGGGGCAGCCCTGGCCACAAGAGTAAGACTGCAGAGGCTGGTAATGTATTGACCCACATGTCCCTGGATGGAGGAGGAAGCCAGGGAGCTAGAGAAAACTAGGAGGGAGAGCTGGGAGACAGCTCCCTCATTGGGAAAGGCAGAAAGCAAACTGGGGAATCAAGGTTGGGGAAAGGAGAAGAGTGTGTGCTGGTGTGCCAAGCTTTACAAAGGACTCCTGGGAAAATTTTACACAAAAAAGTAATCCAATTCTACATCTTTAAGTGATCATTTAAAATGCAATACAGAAAAAAATAGTTAAAGACAATGACGGCAATGTATGATGTTTGACAAAGTCTGTAGATTTTTTTTTTAATATTCTGTGCAGAAAGTCCCTAGGAGTTCTAAAATGCACACACAGGAAAGTAAACTAATTTCATTTCTGATCAGGAGAACCGTTTTAAACGTTAAAAATGTGCCCAAAGTTTTAAAAAACTTGCGATCCATCCATTTTCTAAGCAAACCATTATGGATATTCTTCCAATTTCTCAAGGTGACCCAGCCAAACAGGATTCTGCTCCATTGATAGTGTTCGGACAGAGAGAAATTTCCTGTCTCATCAGCTCCCAGGAAAACGCAACAGGGCTCATTAGGTCAGCATTTCTCAAGCACTAGGTCCGTGGAATGGCAGCGATGCCCAGCAGCGATTGTGCTGGTCCATGGAGCGATGGTGAATGCAAGAGGATGAGGAGGAAGCAAGACTTGCCCTGCAGATGTACCATAGCCAGCAGAGGCTTCTCCTAACCCTCCAATGGGCCAATACAGTAAAGCGCGGACGTGGTTACCCGGTTTTTAACCCGCTTTGGACGCATGTTTTGAACGCGTAAGGCATACCCATGATTCAATATCGGCTTTTACGCGTCCTTACCGCTTGCCGAAAAAGACTCATATCAGTTTCCGCCTGCCGCATGTATATGATATGTTAATGATCGAATTAGCTATTCCCTCCGATACAGTAACGTGTGCCCAAATTATCGCCCTTTTAACCAGCTTATTTACCGCGTCTTTAACCTGAATATTTACTATCTACCCTGTCCCTGGCGTTAGATGGGAGCCGCGCCAGGCTAGGTTTAAACTGTACGTCTCTGAGGCTCCGGGCATGGATGCCTCTACGGACACCGGAGAGATGGGCGCTCGCTAGGCGTCCTGAGGCTTTGGGGGTCCAGCGGAGACATGGACGCCTCTACGGACGCCTATACAGAGCCTTCCTCCTGCGTCTAGAATAAGGCTGTAGTAGACGCTGAAATAAGAACGCATAGCTGAGTTGAGAATACAAACTTGAGAATACACAGTGTTGCAGATCCATGTATGTAAATAATTTTTATGTGCTGCCAGTCAAACTGTACACCAGAGAATCCACAGTGTGGCATATCCATGTATGTACTGGGAAACTTGGACGTCCGGCCGGGCACTCAAGGCAGCGGGGCCTACAGGCAGGAAAGTCCATGAACAGAAGCCGTGACCTCGGACGTCCAAGGTCGTGGCGTCCGTTCATGGACCTTCCTGCCTGTATCCGGGCGTCCATGATCGGAGGCACCGCTGTCTTGAGCGCCCGGCCGGATGTCCAAGGTCGCGGCTTGGACGTCCGGCCGGGCACTCAAGGCAGCGGGATCTGTAGAAAAGAACCATCCACTTACCTGGTGGAATGACATTTCAAATGACAGGTACCAGCGCACCCTGGATACTGTATAGGTGCTGCATACCGCTCTATACAGTAAAATGGATTGCGAGCGCCTACCGCTTCATTGATGCGCTTTGGACGCTGCTTGGATTTGCATCTAATTTGAATACTGAATCGAGCGGTATGTGAACCAAAATATGCGCGCAGCAAATGAGCGGGTGCCCGGCACTGCCTCACTGTTTCTTAAGCGTCCTTACTGTATCGGCCTGCATGTCGGAGAGAGGGCAGCAGCTGAATGTTAATGAACCCGTATGACTGAGTCAGTGCCTCCTCTGCTCTCAGGCTCCATTTCCATACAGGAGCCAGGAGGGGAAGGGACCATTGCAGGCCCTGAAAGTGGAGCAGATGCTAACGCATTCTCACGCCAGCTTGTTAACCCTCAGCTGCAGGTGCTCCCCTCAAAGAGAACGGGCCTCGGGACTGATCCCTAACTGAAACAAAAAGTACATCAAGCAAGGTGGTATTAATTGTAGTAGCTGTCAGGAGTAAGAGGGAGGGAAGGATTTTTTAAATATTTTATCTTGTTTTGTAATGAGGAACTGGTTACTGACTGGATAGCGGAGGGATTTGTTTTTCAGTGATGAACTAGTAGCTGGCTAGAAGAGAGAAGGGTGGAGAGAAAGAAAAAGAGAGAGAAAGAGAGTCTTTTTTTTTAGTAACAGCATTTAAAAAAAAAAGTTTCTTAAATTGGCTAATTGCCTTCTTAAAACAAAGCAGATCAGCTTCAGGGCTGACCCATAAGATTAAAGCCCATGTGGGAGGAGGGCGTATTATCCTCCTACACCCCTTGCTCTTTAGTTTTCAGGAGGACCATTGGCCCCCTACTCACTGGCACTGCAATCAGTCCATGTAATTTAAGAAAGGCAGCTGACATACAAAAGGCTGAGAAGCATTGCTCTAGGACACAGAGCTTCCACCACCCGATCCGCAAAATCCAAAACCCCACAACAAACATTTTGTAGGAGGACAGTGCCAAATCATATGAAAAAAAGGGTGTCTCTGTTTACAGTTTCTCCCACAAAAGCCAGGAATTATTCTTGTGTATTTTTACTAAGTTGGTTTCAATAAATTCTGAGTAGAAATTTGTCGAAAACTGCTCTGGTATCTAAATTTGGTTTTTCCCCCCAAGCCTCATTTGATAAGGGGACCCCATTTTGCTTTTAAAATCTTTAAATTAATGGGAGTAGTATCCCTTAAGATACCTGGAATCCGAGACTTCTTCTCATAGATTGACATCCTATCTCATTCAGTTTTCCTCCAAACAATAAACCTATTTATCACAAACAGGTCCTAAGTTGCAAATACTTCCAAAAACTGGTTTTCTGAGGGTTTGTAACTTCGAGCACTTGTTTATTTCAATATTTTACTGATTTTAGGACTTGTTGAAAAAGCTGATGGCTATATTTTGTGTATTTATTTGATCTTGTGCAATATCTTCAGGTTTGGACTTTTTTCTATGAAGGTGCTGGAAGTTTACTATTCTGGATTGCTGAAGGAATATAATCTGACCTCTGATTTCATACAGTTTTTTTTCCACTTCGAGGTTGCTTGTAATCTCTCAGATTACAAAGGTAGTTGCTGTATTAATCTTTCCTGGAAGTGCTCCGTGCTTCAGGTTAAGAGAATTTCCTCACTTTCTTTTTTTTTTGTAAGTTTTACATTCTTTGTCAAACCAGGATATTTTAGATGTGTTTTGTTTGGTCAGACTTCTTATTCTTTATTTTGTAGTTAGCAAATTCCCTTACTGCTCTGTGGAAAATTGCAATTAAATCGCTAACATTGGCAACTGGGTCATCTTGCTCTGGTGTAGCGTTCCCACAGGGTGAAGCCCGCAGTACTTACTGCACCATTGACTTGGCCACCCTGCTTATGGCTCTCCCAGCTGCAAACATGAAAAATAAACCATCCTTCCATTTCCCTCGAACTATTCTGCTGCCTGCAGATGAATAGGTGGATGGGCATGACAGGGTGGAAGAAGGGCTAAGGAGGAAGATCTCTTATCTGCCCCGCCTCTTAAATTCTCCTGAGCCTCCTCTGGCTCCACCCTCTTGGGCCTCAAATCCCCATCCCCCACACTGGGCTTGCATTAACACACAAGCTATGGGGCAGGACTAAGTGGAGGCAGAGCAAGGGATTTTTGCGCTCTTGTCCTGGGATGTGTGTTTGTTAATATTTCTTTGGCATGATGGAGGGTGAATCATTTCACTAGTGCTGCCTGAATCTGCACGGTACTAAATTTGAGCATTTTGTTTAGAATCCCATCCACAGGTTTTTCTGGGCTTAAGTTATGAAGGCATTTCTTTATTTCCTCATTTGTTATACGGGTGTTTAATAATCTTTTCTTATGCCTTCCAGCAGAGAGAGGGTGAGTGCGTGTGCATGTGTTCAGAACATTTTTACTGGAGAAATATTTCACAAAATAACTCGAGTTCTATTAAATGTAACAATTCTCCTATCCATTTTTTAACCCTATTCCAACACCCCAACCTCCCACCATCACCTCTTAACTTTCAGGGGAAAAACAAAACGGTGTCCACAGCAAGTAAAGTTAGCAAACTGTTCTGTAGTGCCCTCAAAACAAACTATCATTCCTAAGGAACAGCAAAAGCTTACAAGTCAGACTGGGTTCCTCCCCAAGCACTGACCACATCTTTCCCTTACAGACACTGATTAATAAGCTTGTGAAAAACAGCACCTCAGGGAGAATAGTTGCAAGTTTTATTGACTTTAAAGAAGCTTTTGATTTTATCTGGCACCCAGGCCTCAAACTTAAACTACAGCAAACTGGATTGGGCGAGGAAGGGGGCAGGAGAAAGTGAATCTATGATCTAATAAAATTCATGTATTCCGCCATCAGCTGTAAAGATCCCCATCTTCTTTAACCCCAGAAAAAGCTCCAAGGGCCATATATGAAAGAAAAACAGCTGGCCAGTTAGAATTATTTGACAGTATCATTCAATAACATTGCAACAAATCTGTATCGGGCCGATACAGAAAGAAGCGCAGGAGAGCCAGCGAGGGCCCGCTCTCCCGACACGCGCACAGGCCAGTGTCCTGGGTGCATCTCCTTTTTGACAGAAGTGGCGGCTGTCAGCGGGTTTGACAGCCGACGCTCAATTTTACCGGCATTGGTTCTCGAACCCGCTGAGAGTCATGGGTTCGGAAAACGGACGTCGGCAAAATTGAGCTGATTTTTAATTTTTTTTTTTTTTTTTTTTTTTTTGGGGGGCCTCCGACTTAATATCGCTATGATATTAAGTTGAAGGGTGTACAGAAAAGCAGTTTTTTTCTGTTTTTCTGTACACTTTCCCGGTGCCAGCCGAAATTAAAATGTGCGGCTTCGCTGCACATTTTTCTTTTTGTATCGCGCGGGAATGACTAATAGGCCCATCAACATGCATTTGCATGTTGCGTGCGATATTAGTTTCGGTGGGGGGGTTGGCCGTGCATTTTCGACGCGCTATTTCCCCTTACTGTATAAGGGGTAAAAATAGCGCGTCAAAAACGAGCGGCCAAACGCAGGCTAACAGTGCACTCCACCGGAGTGCACTTTACTGTATCGACCCGTATATGACTTGGTCTACAATAAATCTTCCTATATGAGACTGAGGTCTGGGGTCTATCATAACCCAAAATTTGAGAGAATGGGGCAATCCAATCGGATCTGCAAACAGAAACACCCCTAATAATGGATGCCTAACAGAATTAGGACATCTCTCCTTACTACTCACCATACCAAAAAAAAAAAAAAAACTTTCACATTTTGGTGTCACTTCAGTAACACAAACTCTCCGCTACCAGGCACTTCTGTGATGCAGCACAACACACAGTCACCACCTATTTAACAAGCATGCCCTACCAAAACAGAAGCATTCTCCCTATGAAAGGCAAACCTGCTAATATTGCAACAGGTCCTAGAACCACAAAAGCAAATCTCTCTCATCCAGATTCATTGCAGATAGCCTGAAAACGCAGTCTGTTTGTGGCTCTTGAGGACCAGAGTTGGCCACCCCTGCTCTAGGGCTTCGGTACTGGCAGCAGATAAATATAAATAAATAAGATTGTTAGAAGGCCGACCAACACTCCATGCCGAATACCCCCCCCCCCCCTCACTTTGTTACAGAGCAGTGAAAATAACTGAAGCAACTTGCAAAGAATAGCACAATGGTGCTTCCAAAATACCCTCCCCCCATGCACCTATTACACACACATACCTCCCCACATTCCCACACATACATGCAACGCACCCCACGGAGATGGGGTAAAACGATACAGATGCTCAATTCATCCACACAAACAGACACAATTTGCTCTAACCACACCCCTGCAACATCCCCAACTGCTCCCACACACCGCCATACCACACAAAAAAATCCACACCTCCCCTGACATCCAACCCCCCAACGTACACCCCAACACTTAACACATCCAAACCGCCTCAGACACCCTAATGCACACGTATCTCACAAACATTCCCTCAGAACCACATCTGTTACCTACAAGCCCTTTACAAAAGCTCCTCTCTCCCACATAATCCCCTACTCACCCAAAAACACCCCCCCCACACACACACAAATCCATCCATCGCCCCACCCCGATACCCATATCTCCATCACTCCAAACTCACATGGACATCCCCCCCACACTCAACCCTTCTACAAATCTATGTTCAAAAGCATTCCCGAAGCCATGCCGCTGCGTGCTTTGCCTGCTTGTTATGTGGCTCAGTGATCTTGGCTCTGTACCGATGGTACCGCTAAATCTTCTAACCAATATAAGCCTTACAAGCCAGTGTTTACTGGTTTTATTACTTCAGATTCAGGAAACTCTGATATGACACTTTATTCAAATAATTGCCAAATAATACAGAAAGTAGCTAAAATAAAATTCCCCGGGGGGGGTTTGCAGAATTTTGGCATTTTCAGCAGACGCGGGGCTGTGAGTCAATAAGCAGACAACTAAGTACAGCTGCAGGGAGGCAGCCCATGCAATAGCAGGAAAGCAGCGTCAGCGGGGAGACTGCCTCGGCTTCGGTTGCTTGGCCAGGCGAAAGGCAGCCCTAGTGTAGGTGTCGACCACGCGTGGCAGACCAGGAGGTAGTCAGCATTAGTAGTGGCTGAAAAGGGCAGCTTCATCTTACGTGAGTGGGAAGGTTTAGCTGGGGAGACAGCAGAGAAGATTGGGACCTGGAGGTAGGGGAAGAGAGGTGGAGCCCATGGAAGGAATGGGGATTTAAGGCACATTTCTCCGAAAATACTTATTTGATGTTTCAGGTTTTCAAACTTGCCCAAGATATTCACGTTTTATTCCCTCATGGTGACTTTCATTCTCACTTTGGAGAGTTATTGGGCCTATAGACAGGCAATCCATTTTACGTAATTCTTTCACCATTCCATATGTCGGAAAACATAAACAAGAAAAAAGGTAAAGGGACATTTTTCTTACTACTTTCCTATTTGATTCCATGAAGGAGATACTATGAATGACCTCCAATATCATCAGAGAGAGGTAAAATAGTGCAACAAGCTGGATTGAGCTAGCTCACCATCCCAAGAATACCAATTGGCCAAGTCTCCTCTTTCAAGCTTCAATTTTAGAAGCACTCACTGTTCAGGCAGCTTTAGGAGCAGAACCAACCGCTTGGCAGCTAGGGCCACCGTTTTTTAATACATTCACAGTAGTCACACAGTTCTTGACCACTGCCAGTGCGGGCAACCATTGAAATAAACAGGTTCACATGCTAGTCAATTCCCTAAGTGGACCTATCTAGTACACTAGATTAAAAGCAACCTACACAGACAATGTGTGAAAAGAAAATCACAAATTTTGCTTGATCACTAGGCATGTTACATAGTAATAACCTGCCCCCAGCTTTTCCACATCTACATTCATCTGCCACTACACAGTATCATGGTGATGTAGCTTCTAGAGCCAGCCTTCCCAGATCTGTCGGGCTGCAGAATATTCCAACAAATATGCACAACATTAATCTGCATACACTGGAGACCAATATATGCACACCTATCTCTTCATATTCAACTGGGTATCTTGAAAAGCAGGACAGTTGGCAGCCCTGGGGTACCAGAGATGGATATCTCTACACTAGACAAAGTTGAAGAATCACAGGATCCGCTCTTGTCTTGCTCTTAGCAGAATACATAAGCATTCAGTGTCCATTTAACTGTATCTAATCTTCAGTGTACTAGCATACTTCAGCCATAAAGCGAGCATGACTCTAACTAAGCATGAGGACTACTATTATTATTTATTAAACTTTATGTTGCCTATCACAAATTTATCCAATTTTTCCAGTCCTCCCTTTCTATAACCGCCATTACGTCAGCTCTCAAATTCCCTAATGCAGAAAGATATTTCTAGATTTTGCCTACAAAAAGGCACTTTATTGACAATACACAAGTTTTAACCTCCAAATATTCACATTCAGACTGGCTGCTGGCTTCCTGACTCTCCACTCTGAAACCTTGATGGACTCTATGATGCAAAGCTGGTTACTTTTGCACAAAAAAAATAAGCCTTCTCCAGGGAAAATACCTTCAGTAAACTTATGTCGACTCCCATATTTTCCTTGTGCCTCCGATTCCAAAGCCCAAAACACAGACTATATTGGAAACCAAGCAGCAGGCCTCAAGAGTAAAATCAAATCTTATTAATGATAATGCAAAAGTAAATATAGAATATCCTTACTGAGATGACTACAGTCTTGGCTCTCCTTGAACAATGTTAGTAATCTTTGAAGCACGACACATGCACTAACCTTGTTAGGTGGCAAGCAGGACGATCCCAAACCGGACTCATTGTGGAGTCTTTAGCCTACTCTTACAGAAAGGCAATCGGACTATTTAACCTTGCTTGCTCCACATTCTCACTTTTAACTTGTCTGCAGTCTATTTATCTATTAGAAACATTTATTACCCACCTTCCTACGTTCAGAGCAGGGTACAGTATTAATATACAAAATCAAATGGACAGGAGAGAACAGGATGTTATATCATTCTTCAGTAAGGGAGGAGCAATATATACGGACGAGGGAGGTCACTCAGTTAAGACATTGGGGCCAGAAACATGGTCAGAAGTCGGCTAAGGACATGTTGGGGGTAATCCATTATTGTTTAGGTTCGGGAATGCTTTTTTTTTTTTTTTTTTTAAAGAGGAAGGTGTTTAGGGCTATATTCCTCCTTGCAAGTTACATCTTTTAATTTTGCAACCCACAGCACTCAGAGTTTTTAGCATACTATCTGCATTGCTCTTTAAAAGGCTGCAACAGAAAATCTCACCTCTGGTAAATGTCTCTCAGAAAGAGTCATAAGGTAGGGAGTGAACTTGAGCAACTTCTCCTGAAGAAAAAAAAAAGTGTCTTCTATAGAAAAGAATGCAAATGTTTTCATATGGTCTGTGGCTCAGTACCTTAAAACTCCCAAGCAATCTGACAGTCAAAAATAACAGCTCCCATTAGAGTCCTCCTTGCCTCAGGCCCCCTGCCAGTATTACATGCAATTGCTGGTCGTGGATGGCTCCTCCTCAGCATCTGGGCCTATCTCAAGAGCCAATGTAATAAGCTGTGCATTAAATGTGTGCACTGAATGTCAACACTTAGTTTAATGTATGTACTAAAAAAAAAAAAGTGTTAACTCCAAATCCAAATGCATGAGGACTTAAAAAAAAAAAAAAAAAGCATACACTAACCTAAAAAGGAGCATTTTAAAAAATGCATAAAAACATAAGAAACTGCCATACTGGGTCAGAGCAAGGATCCATCAAGCCCAGAATCCTGTTTCCAACAGTGGCCAATCCAGGCTTATAAATACCTGACACATACCCAAACACTAAGAAGATCCCATGCTACTGATGCAATTAATAGCAGTGGCTATTCCCTACATCAACTTGATTAATACCAGGTAATGGACTTCTCCAAGAACTTATCCAAACCTTTTTAAACCCAGCTACACTAACTGCACTAACCACATCCTCTGGCAACAAATTCCAGAGCTTAATTGTGTCTTGCGTAAAAAAGAAGTTTCTCTGATTAGTTTTAAATGTGCTACTTGCTAACTTCAGAGTGCCCCCTAGTCCTTCAATTATCCAAAAGAGCAAATAACCGATTCACGTATACCCGTTCTAGACCTCTCCTGATTTTAAAGACCTCTATTATATCCCCCTTCAGCCGTCTCTTCTCCAAGCTGACAGCCCTAATCTCTTTAGCCTTTCCTCAAAGGGGAGCTGTTCCATCCCCTTTATCATTTTGGTCACCCTTCTCTGTACCCTCTCCATCGCAACTATATCTTTTCTGAGATGTGGCGACCAGAATTGTACACAGTATTCAAGGTGGGGTCTCACCATGGAGCGATACAGAGGCATTATGACATTTTCCGTTTTATTCACCGTTCCCTTCCTAATAATTCCTAACATTCTGTTTGCTTTTTTGACTGCCGCAGCACATTTCTTTGTGCAGAAAATATGATTTATGCAGAAAATAGTTTGTGTGCTTATATTTTATGCACAGAAAATATTGTGTGTGCACAAATCACGTTTTCTACACATAAATCCATAGTACAGGACCTCCATACAAAGAACTACAGGTTCAGTCTCATAGACTAATACTTCCAGCAGGATTGTCATTTTTCATGTGACTGCAGCCACAGGCACATCCATCTTTGGCCTATGAAATAGGCAGTCCACTTCTGCCTGTTGGATTGAGTAGAGTACCAGCATGGCTCTCTTGATCCTAAGAGAAGAGCACAGGATCTCCCATTCTGCCATAATCATTTCCTGTACTGCTGAGTGAAGAGAGAAGTTTTTAGGTTTCTTAATCCCTGCTAAAATTGGATCTTCTTGTGGGGCCACTTCCCTTTCCTAATTATTTGAAAGCTTCAGAGATTGGATTACTTGGAATATAAACACCCCACGTTCATCCTTCCTAACGTCTCACCACCATGTCCTCACCTCTGCTTCCCTGTGTTTCCCAGCCTCCCTCCTATGCGTCAGGCTTATGATGTGGAAGGTCCAGGAGTGGTCAAGAAAAGGACCATTATCTGGTCCTATCCAAGGTCTCTTGAAACCTGTTCATGTCCAGGCTCAGAGGTAACCAAGCCTCTGCTGGCCCCCTACCTGCCCCTCTCTTCACTGTACAATGCCTTGTGCAAAACCAGGACAAAAACGCAATGGAAAATCCCTGTTCCACGATGGAGTCTTACTGAGATACCACCAGGGTTGCCCTCCTTGGAGCCCTGGGGACCGTGGCATTCTCTCTGCCCCCACTGCTCCCTAGGCATGCTGATGTTACCTCCGCCCAGCTGGCAGCTCTTCCCCTTCAGATGCCATTGTGACTCTTACCTCCTCCCACAGTGGCTGACCAAACGCCAATTCCTCTGGGCTCTTGCAGTTCCTGCAAAAGGAACCTGTGACTGTTGCTGGCAGCATAGGAAACACCTCCTTTCCCTTGGTCTTCTGCAATGGGGGTGGGGGTGGGGAAGTAACCAAGCCATTCTGCGGGCTCACTGCAAGATTTTCTAACTTTAGTATTTTTTTTTTTTATACAACTTAGTGCTCCCACTACTGGGTGGCAAGGCCTTCTGAGACCAGGCCCAAATGGAAACTAGATTTTTTTTTTTTTACACAGGGAAAGAAGAGCAGCCAGTCCTGGTTCTCATCCTCTCTTCTTTGACTTAGGTTAGGCTTATCCCAGGAAGATCGACCTGCTAGGCCATTGTCCTGGGAGCTTAACAAAATAAATCCTTCCTGCTGCACAGTCTTTCCTCTGCTGGAGGCAGAGAACTACTGATAGCCTTTCCTACTGCACCCAGCTATATAAGGGAACCTGATGTCAGAAAAGGCTTGGGTTCTCTGCCTCCAACCTCTAGTAAAAGAGGATAACCCATTTGCTGGACTGGTCTGGCAGGATAAGGAAACACGGGTTAAACCTACACACTTCTCTGTATTAGTGGGCAACAGCTATTGCCTTAATTAGCATTGGATTTCCATGCAAGGGAGTTAATCACTATGCACAGTTCTGCACACACATGTTTTTGTTCACAAAACTCCTTGCTGCATTGGAATTAAAGTTTGCACACCAAAATTGTTCGCACAGCTGTGCTTCACAGAGCACACCAATGATATTGGGCCCTCAGTATTCAATCCCTTCCCTACACACAATGAAGCAACCTTACCCATAATGCTCTCAGAGAGCAGGCCAATCAGGCCACTGAACCTTCAATTTTCTTTGCATCCTAAAGAAAACATACTAGTTGTCAGACACAATTCCCTAAAACTGCATCTTGAGCAGCTTACTAAAATCATAATTAAAATGTTACAATGAAAAACTGAAAAAAAAAATATTTTGGCAAAGATTTCCTGGTTTTCACCTCGCACAATTATTATATTAGAGCTTGATGAGGCCCTCTCATGCAGATAAAACTGGACCTTCTTGTTTTCCATCAGTCTCTTAGAATTATTTGACAGAATCCAGTTTAGACAGAACATTTTCAGATGACTGATCCAATGACAATGGAATCCAGAATTACCAGTTTCATGGTCCTTTAATGAGGTGATATCGAATGTCCACTTTTGAACCCTTCCACTTTCAGATCGCGCATATTCATTATCCTGACCATTTCTGTCTTCAATGTTCCTCATCTTCCTTCTCAGATTGCTGAAATTCTAGGTTCTCGTCATCAGTTGCTTTGAATGCTGCTGCAGTCAAAGCTTTTCTCTTTCGAGTCGCAGAGCGGAGCTCCGATAGCTCAAACAGAAAGAACCCTACTTGCAGCAAAGTTCAAAGAAGCTGTCGTCAAACAGCATGTCCTCGGCAGAGCAATGTGAAAAGAGTGAGAGGGGCAGGCAGGGTAAAGGCAAAAGGCAATACAAGCAAGAACTAAACATTCACAGCTTCTCAAGAAGTTAACCATACGCCAGCAAAGGAGAGCATTTAAAAGGGTATTTCTGTGTCAGCAGTAAACAGGAAGCCATGAAATGTGTGAAAAGGGGCAACACAGAGGACACGGTCAGTTGTGTCTGAGGCGTTTAAAGTTGGCACTGTCAGCAGAGCAACTAGGCTTTTAAAATTAAAATTAAATGGGCATCTCTGTCAAAACATTAGGTGTATTATGAGATCCCATATCTGGGTAAAAGAATTAGGGAAGCAATACAACCAAAACTGTTTGCCTTACCAGCGCCAGCAAAGGATCATCACACAGAACAGTAAAATTTGTCTATACTGTGTTCATCTGAAAATGAAACATGCTGGAGGAAAACAGGAGCTATATATTCCATGTTTAATCATTTAGAAGGCAAAAAAAAAAAAGATTAAAGCATAGCTAAAATTTAAAAAATATATATTGTGGCAACCCAGGATCTTATAGTGAACAAAGGAAAAAGAGCAACAGGAAGCAGGAAACTAAAAGGCAGGGCTTCCCAAACCTGTCCTGGGGACCCCACAGCCAGTCAGGTTTTCAAGAGGTCCACAATGAATATGCATGAGATAAATGTGCATATCATGGAGACTCAGAGACACCCTGTCTCTCAAATGATACCCACACAAAATGCCTTTTCCACACTGGAAAATGAAAGGAAAGATACTCAATGCACATAGAAATGCCGAAATAGTATCAAATAGCCCAAAGTTCCTTCTTCTGGGAGACTGTCATCAGAGGAACTAACTTGGGTACTTATTCTGAGGGACACAATAGTGAAATGCCTTCCAGGATGCTCAGCTGGCAGAAATGCAAACAAGATAGTCAATGCATTTAAAAAAGAAAATAAGGACTATAAAATCAGTTTCATCATGCAAGCAGTAGAGAGAAATTTCCAGACTCTGTGGAAGCATCTTGGGCACAAGGCAAAGACCACTGCCTTCTCAGAAGTTTACCAATTCACAGAAAGCGAAAGTAAAGACTAAGTCATACAGACAACTTCGATATATGGCTCAAGAATTGATGTAAAGAAGCATTTCGATAAACTGGAAGCTGGGGCCATTTATAGACCAGTAAAATACTCTATGGTAAAGATGGCTTACATCTGTCTGTGGCAGGAAAAGGGATTCTAAGTGGGAAATTCAGATCATATGTCACCGGATTTTTTAAACTAGAGGATAGGGGGTGGAAGAAGAAAGCCAAAGGAACTGGAATGACACCCTGACAAATAACAATACAAGAAGTGGGAGGAGAAAGTAACAAAATAAATCAGCTCTACTGATTCTGCAAATGTGCAGAAAAGGTGCCCAGAAAGATCAGTAAGCCGAGGGACAAACGCTGGAAAGTTATGGGCACAAATGTACAGTGTCTGTAGGACCTGATGGTGGAAGTGAACTTGGACACTGTTGCAGTCACGGAGACATGTCTCAAGAATAGGATACAACCATACCAGGTTATAACCTGTAGAGATGCCAGAAAAGGGGTTGGAGTTGCACTGTCTGTCAAAAACAATATCCAAGCAACTGAAATACAAATGATGTAGGGAAAGGAAGCAGCACAGTGGGCTGCCTTAACATTTAAAAAGACGGCACTTCCTTTTACACTGGTGTGATCTACAGACCTCCGATTCAGACAGAAGAAATGGTTGAGAGATCTGGATGAAATCCAAAAGGGGCTTGTCAAGAGATTTTAATTACCAGATATGGACTGGAGTATCCCTGCTGCAGAATCTGTAGGAAGTCAAGAGATTGTGGATGCCCTGCTCAACAAATGGTGACGGAACCCCACCAGGGGAGGAGCAGCACTGGATCTGGGACTCCCAAATGGAAATAATCTCTCTAATGCCCAAGCAGGCGCCCACCTAAACACCAGTGAGCATCAGATGGTAGGCTCTGATATAGCAGCCAAGCCAGAGAAGCCACGTGGCTACCAACGTTCTAGATTTCAAAAATGTGGAAATGTTTGGTAAAAACGGGCTCATACCTTGGCAAGGAGCAAGAAGGCTGGGAGGAGAGGGGTGAAATAAATCATCATCTAGGGTTTTCTGTTATAGGGCCTGTTTTATAGAATGGTATTCCTACCAAAATGCAAGACATGCATGATTATGTCCTTTTTAGGAAAAAACTGAAGGCTTATTTATTATTTCGGGAGGCATTTTCCACCTAAATGCACTTTGCTAATAATTACTGCTGACCTTTGTTTGTGTGACTTAGTAGTTTGTTTTAATTGTTTATTTTTTTACTGTTTATGTTTTATTGTAATCCGCTTAGCAAAGTAGCTCTGTGCTAAGTGGATTACAATAAAACATACAATATATAACAATAAATAAACAGAAGGCAAGTTGTAGAACTAGGGATCTTGATATGAAGCTCCGAGAGGGGAAGACTCAGGATCATCATCAGGAAACGTTTTTCACAGAAAGGGTGGAGGATGCCTAGAATTGCCTTCCAGAGAAGGCGGTCGAGACAAAAAGAGTAAAATGATTTTTAAAAAGCACAGTGGATCCATAATGGCAAGGAAATGGACATAAAGCACATTGGGATGACCTGCACAAAGCAGCTGTTACAACCCAAAACAACAGTAATACAATTGCATCAGTGCTCCTAGAAAGCATGGGTAGGCTAACACCGTGACTGATTTTATCCATGCTTGGGTCAGATATGAGAGAAGGATTGAGAGATGAGTAGAAGATTCTAGGGAGAAGCTGGTGTTGGGTTTCATTTGGAAATGTTATATGCATTTCTACCAAAGAGGATGAATCTCAACCAGGCAGACTGGATGGACCATGTGAGTCTTATCTGCCATCATTTACTATGTTATTACAGAATTAGGTAGAGAAGCACAGGAATGTAAATCCAATCTGCCAGCAGCAGAACTAGGATAAAAAAGGCCAATGCAATATCGGTAGGCGTTAAATGGGCGCTCATAATTGTCCATAAGATTTAAATCGTGTGCCGCGTAAAAAGGAGGCGCTAAGGGAAACTGCACGCCCCTAGCGACTCCTCGGCAGCGGGCACCCAGGAGAGGTGGCTGCCAGCTGGTTAGGAAAATGATTGCTTAATTTTAGAGCATCTGTTTTCCTAACATGTGTACAGCCACTGGTTTGGAAAATGGATGCACGTTAATTGAGCATCCCTTTTCCTAACCTGACCCGCGGCACCCTTATTAAAAAAACATTTTTTTTTGTGGACATTCCTAATTTTCTAGTTCCTCTGACTTAATATCGCCAAGATATTAACCTGGAGGAAGTACAGAAAAGCTTGGGGTAGGTGATAATTTTGGCGAGAAAAATCTGTGTGTAGGGCGCATGTTTTGGTTTTTTTTTTGCATCAGGGGAATAGATAATAGTCTCATCAACATGCATTTACATGTGATGAGCTCTATTACCTACACGTGCAATTGGTCGTGTGTTTTGGACGTGCTAACCCTTGTTTTGCATTGGAGGTTATGGACACACGTCCAAAAAGCGCATCCAATCGCATGTTGAGCCATGCGCTGTGGCCAGTGCAAGGTATTGCATTGGCCTGAAAAAGTCCTCTTGATCCTCAATCCAATGCTCTAACCTCAGAATCACTGCCCCAAAGAAAACTGCTCTTAGGGTACCATATCTCTTTAAAATAGAAGTCAAAACAGCTCACAGACATTTAAAAATGGCATCCTTAAACTGACAAGGACAGTAGTAAATAACGTGTCTGATGAAAAAATATCACGTAGGCATGCAGTCCTATTTTAGCAAAATAACACCCCCCCCTTTTCACTTGGAATGTTTGACAAACAGAAGGACTTTGAAACAGATGCAAAGCTAGAGCAAACTAAACCAGTTAAAGAGCAGCTTTCTGTTAGCACTGATAAAGTGAAGGTCATTTTGAGCACCATGCATGAAACAGAGGTGGTACTGTGCTCCGTGTGATTCTTGCAGTTTCCTATTACAAAGCAACTGATAGATAAGTGTTAAGGCCCTGAAATACGTTAAAATTTCCACTGTATAGTAATGTAAAGAATAGAGAATTATTACTGGATGATTAATTCAATGTTTCCAATGTCTTTCCTGAAGGCACACCTAATCGATCTGGTTTTCAGGATATCTAAACTGAATATGCTTGCGATATCTTTCCTCTTTACAAGTACTGTCTGATCTGCAACTGATTCATGCACTCCAAGTTGCTCTTTGATAAAGACCTGTGAGGTTCAGAAGCCTCCAAAGAGTGAAATTTGTAACACTGTAAAACTATATTCACGTATTTAAGGCCAATGCCAGTAACTATTTTGTGATCCTGACATGTAAAGTGAAGAGATGCAGCCTAAAGCAGGGACAACCAAACTCCTTTTATCGCATTAACTTGAGAAATTTGAATGGAAAAGCAATTATTACAATTTTAAAATTTACATAGGAAAACAGTAGAAAATGGCAAAGACAGACCAATTGGCCTATCCAGGCTGCCTAATTGTTCTGCCCACACTGCCAAGAATATACCCCAGCTGCCAGCCATAGAGCATGACTGCCTGTAAGATATCACTTAACTTCCTTTACTGTACTCCTCCCTCCTGGGTAGCTGAACATGCAAGATCCCCTTTTTAGTTCACCCCCCCAAGTCCAACCACAGGATTCCTCAATAATTCAAACAGCCAACACCAGCGCAGTTGTTCCTGAATATCCGGTCTCCTAGGTTCCCGGGGCCTTTCTGGATGGCACTCAGCATCATCAATTCATCAAAAAGAAGAGACCTGGCTTTTGATAGAGCAACAATAAATTAACCTAGTAGACCTATCAGCTTAAAGTATATAACTCAGCTTCTGTATGCACGGCTCTCATAAAGGAAGATCTTAACTAGCTTTTAATTCAATAAAAAGGTCTCTCAACTTCTTTGCTGATGTTTACTTCTAAGTTTCTGTATGTGAGAGCAGATATTAGTTTCATCCCATTTTCTATACTTTGCAATATGTAAAGTTAAATTTGAAAGCCTGATGTATTATGTTTACCAACCCAGTCCTGGAAATTGGATTTTCAGGATAGCCACAATGAATATGTATGGGACAGGCTTACATACACAGGGTCTCCAATGTATGCATATATAACTCATGCATATGTGCTTTCAAAGGATGAGAAACCAACTGAGAAGATCCGGTGCTGGGTTGGGCACAGGATTAGCAACCCAATCCCATTTACATGTTTATAATACTAATGCGATGCTCACTTTTTAATTTAAACATTCTTATAAACCACTTTCTCGGACTAATTAGATTGCCCAAAGAAGTGTACAGATGTTTTGTTGTTTTTTTGTTTGTTTTTTTTTACAACCCTTCCCAGTATAACAGACCAGCACTTAAAACAAATTCATAAAGATTGAGAACTATCATATAAGGAACCAACTGTTGACTTTTATTAAAAGCGGTTCAATTGTTAGAATCCTTACTTAGTTAGTTAGTTGGTTCCTTATATGATGGTCCTCAGTCTTTATGAATTTCTTTTTTTAAGTACTGATCAGTTATACTGGAAAGGTGTTTTTGTGGTATTAAGGTTCCTTCGGGATAATGTTGGGATTATTTCTGTGCTTTAACTACAATACACAAAATCAATTAAAAAAAAACCAAAACAGCTCACAATGAAAAAGCAAACGCCATACAGTCTTATGAACCATTAGCTGAGGCACAAGTGGGTGCTATTCACAAAGGGGTTGATTTTAAAAGGAGCGCATGCGCACAGTTCCCAGCGCGCGCACATGGACGTGCTGATTTTATAACATGCGTGCGCAATCGGACCTGTGTCAGTCCTGAAGAAAACTGGAATCTTTGTAAGCTATGATACCTACGATTGGACAAACAAAAAATAAATAAATAAATAATGCATGAGCTCTGAAGAGCACATGGATCCGTTTTTAAGAATGTGTTCTCTACTTCAAAATACATTTTCTTTACTTGCACGCTTAAAAAAAAAAAAAAAAAAGCTTCCAATGCACTAAACTAATGATAAGCTAATGCAAAAGGATTTTTTTTTTTTAAAAAGCATGCTAACCCAAAAATGTGCACACATGTTTAGCATATAGTATAAATTATTCATGCACATAAACCATGTTCTCTGCACAAAATATGGTTTACGCGCATAAAACATGATTTGTGTACAAAGCATGTTCTCTGCCCAGAAAACACGATGTGTATACAAATCGTGTTATATACATAACACCCTGAGTACAGGACCTCGCACCATAAACTTAAGGTTCAGTCCCACAGATCTGCACTAGCCTCAGATTACTTCACCTCTGACGAAGAGTTAAATTAAGTTTCAGCATTAAGGAAACATGCGTTAAGCCTATGCACCTCTCTGCATTAGGTAGTAATAGCCAATGCCTTGATTAATACAGGATTTGCATGGAAGGGCAGTGTGCACAGTTTTGCTCATGTTTGTTTGCACATTTGTTGTGACTTTGTTACAATGGGAGTAAAGATGTATACACAAACAATGCAAAACCTGGGCACACAGCCGAGAGCACCTTCTTACATCAGGACCAGAGTTTTCTACATTTATGGACAATAGCTTACAGTGTCAGCATTACAGCTTTCATACAAATAATAAAGAAGGTTATTCTACCAACTGATAAGATGAAGGCTAAGGCTAAACATTTGCTGTCTATTCGAGGGAACTGTAGTGCCTTTGCAAGTGCCTACGACAGAACAAATAGAACTACAAAAACAATGCACCTGCAGATAGCTGCAACTAAATCTGCATTCACCATTTTCAATCTTCATTTTTCAGAGAGCTGCATCAACCTGCCTGGTCTAGTGGACAGAGCATGGAACTGGGAATCAGGAAGAACTTTTGAGATATGAGCTCTAATCCCAGCCCTGACATCCACACCCTGTTGCTGCAGCAAACCACTTTAATTTTGCCTATGTTTGCCCAGGCAAAAGTGGGCAATACATTATACTGATTCTTCATGCAGAGCAAACAACAATGCTTAACAGATTCTCCATCCCTAAAGTGACTGAATGTATGGTTTTGAATTAAATATACTGGGATCCTACCTGGATTGAAAGTGTTACAGAAATGCAAATTATCATTACTACTTTTAAGTTATTGCTATGGTTTCATGTCAGAACTAGCCTAGAAGCATTATGGTCATTTTTATTCACAGTGCAAGTTAGCCTAGCAGCTCAAAACCCCATATATCAAGTGGTTTTCTCTAGCAGAAGAATGGGCTTCAAATACTACCCATTAGATCATTGCTAAGTTAATGAGATGCCTAGCTCCTGATCCTGGCAAGGAGAAGACCCAGAGAAGGGCATGAAATCAAAAATATGCTGAACTGTTGAGCTGGAACACTGTATGTCATTAATTCGCAGGTCGGGAGCTCTGCAGAGAAGGCAACAAGGAGCATCGCAGTGCTGCTAATGTCTGCTACACTGCAACTAAATAGCAATGATATGACCAAGACAAAAGCGGATGATAAAAACAGTAGTACAGCCTGTGGACGCCACAGGCTTAAATGGAATTATCATAATTGACAAGGGGGGAAAAAAGAGAAACTTGAAATTTTAGTTTGAAAAAGAAACACACAAAACCAAGTCTGCCCTCAATAAGCAAGGGCCATGAGCACAGCAGAAAAGTGTGTACTTCACTTAAGGTGTTCAAAGCAGAAATCAGCGCAGTCCTGTGCCAGAAGAAAAAACACTTTACAGCATACAATCAGACAGCGACAACACAAAGGTAATAAAACTGAATGTTGATTTCCCTATCAGCACTACATTTAAGATTAACTGGCTAAATATTTCATGTAATCTATCAATATTTAGCTGTCAGTGAGAGACTCAAATGTCTAAGTTTTCCCCTTCCATGCAATCAACTTGAAAAGAAAGCAAACTTAACATCTACATCCTTGCTGCAGTAGTAAAGATATGCAAATTTCCAACTTCCAGTAAGATTCAAGGGAACAAATGCAGACAAGTAAAGAAAAAAAAATACAGTGTCAGTAAAGTTAGGCTGCTGCACAAATTTGAAATAGCACACATTTGGCCCAAGTATTTAAATTTCTTGCAACTCCAAGAAGGGAAAAAATATAACAAAAAAATTATACCAGCAAAAACTAGAGGAAAAATATTATAGGAATTTTGCCCATAAATGCTAAAAGGTTCCAAAAGGATTTCTGCATAACTTTCTGCTTGAATGATATTTTTCATAAACTTTTTTCCCACTAGACAGAATATTAGGTAAAAGATGCACTACTACAAAACTGTGCAAAGAATCTATGGCAGGATTTCTGCAACACTTTTCTCTGATAATTAAGTCTGACCCTGAGATTATAAACAAACGTTAGCCACTGCAGTGAGGTACACCAAGCCTAACACCAAAATCTATGAAATAGCTTTAGAAAAAAAGTGCAAGACATCATTCAAAATTCTTTTCCAAATGCCAATCCTGACAGTGTCCCGTAACTCAAAGCTTCCTAGTCATGGTAAAACCTACAGGTGAAGTGAGTAATTGGCCAAGGATGGGGTAAGACATGACAACTTTCCTTGGTCTCTTTAAAAAATTGAACTTGTAAGTTTAAACCAGCTATGGAATTAATGAGACTCAGAAAAAATCCCAAGGAGCAAGTCTCAGCATCTCCTGCTTGTTGACTAGTCACAGGAAGATTTACCAGACAAGGTCCTGGCACAGCATCAGCTAAGTGGCTTGGTGTCCAGCCACAGCTAGTGGAGCAAGAGAGGCTGCTGCCTGCCTGCCTCCCAGCAGTCTTTCAGAGCCCAATTAATTCCATATCTGGTTATATCCAGATATAGCGCTACCATTCCCATCTTTAAAAAAATCATGGGAAATGCCAGTGTTCCCTTTTTCACACAGTCTCCTACTTTTTAAACTGGTTGATCAAGAAAACTAAAGAACGACAAACATATTGTCTGTGTTGCTTTTGCTACAAGTAGGAGGCACTATTACATTTCCAGTAGAATGTCTGGCATTAATTTATTATTTGCAAAGAGTTTAAAATAGGGCAAGAAACAGCTTTCCAAAAATCTATCTTGTGTTCAGTCAAGCCAAAAAATGTCCCATACAAGCAATGAGTGCAATAGAGTATACACCACTTACAACATCCAGGGACACAACAAACAGCTGTTTTTAGCAGCAAATTTTCAACAGTCTATGGTGAATTCCTTTTTAAGCAGATGTCTTCAGTACATCCTAAGTGCTCCATCTACTTCAGGCAGTCCACCACTGCTCCATAACCATAATACATCTGCTTCAGGATGCAAATGGGTAGCCACTCTCGGAAATCTGCTGCAACACGAGCTTTTCATCAGATTTTTTCCCAAAATTTAAGTAAGCTGGGGTTTCATCAGTGCTTCTGCTCTTCACTGCTGACAACTTGCAAGTGGCACTGTTTAAATATATATGCTACAAACATGTTTGAGAATGCTGTGTTCCTTCTATAGGAGCCAGTTATTAAATGTTTATTCCATCTGCCTCTGTATTGCTTTAAATATAAAGGTTGCCCAACTGTCCCATGACATTTCATAGATTGCCAGTTTGTCATCATGTTTTGAGATCAGCAGTCTTAACTTTACTGGCTTATAATACATGTTTGCATAGTTGAATTGTGTGCGCATTTATATTAAAAGGAAATACTTATAGACAGTCCAGCATTTCAGGATTTCCTGACCTTGCATGCTGTACCATTCTTCACCAACAGCTTGTGAGCATTATTATCACACCAGTCCACTGTGCAAGATCACACCACAGGTTTCTCACTAGCACAAATTACCTTTACATAAGAGAATGTCCTTGCTCTCCCAATGACATAAAATAAGAGAAAATTCTTAGTAAATCCGACTTTCAGTAACTATGGAATAAGATTCACTACAGTAAAGATTCTGGAATTCATCTGCACTTCAAGTCAAACTAGTTGCTCTGTATATAAAACAAAGTAAAACATTTTTAATCTTCATCTAAAATATTTCTTCTTTACAGCTTCTGTAGTTTAATCCCAAGGGGGAAAAAAACTGTATTTGAGAACAGATAAAAAGATCTACAAATTGATCTTTGAATCATCATTGTTAATGATAATCAAGGTCACTGTGTAGACTATATTGGACAACTGCACCTGTGTTTGTGTGTGTGAGACAAAGTCACTAAGACCATGAAAATTATCATGGTCTTTTTGTAATGTAAATTTTATCATGTTTAATTGTTTATATTTTTGCTTTAAATTGTATTATGTTTTATTTGTATAATGCATTTATTGTAATCTGCCTACTAATGGGACCATAATAAGCAGAATATAAGAGACTTTAAATAAATAAATAAGTCAAACCCAGTCCCAACTGGCTTTCATGAAAAATCAAGTAATGTAGAAATACAATAACATATAAACAAACACAAATGACATGGCAAAAAATGTGAAAGTATCATCACTAAATGGGTCAGCAAAGGTAACAATTCTTGAATACTCTACTACCTGTAACATAAAATGCCGACACCTTGCTAGAGCATCCATCTTTCCCATCCCTGTGTATCTGCAACTGCTTATCCAAAAATAAAACCAATTGTCCACTTAAACAGCCCCCAATTTCCCACCTCCTCCCACTGAATCTGAACATAGAAAAAAATAAAGTCAACACAATACATCCATTATTCACCCAAAACACATCAGGAATCCTTGGAAACCAGCCTCCATCAGCAGATTGAGAACGTTTTTCAAATATCTGCATGCAGAATGATATTGTATGCAAAGCAAATAAGATAAATACTAAAGCACCACATAAAACTTAGAAAAGGTAACTATTTGGTAGAACAATTACACCACATTAAGAATACAAGCACCAATGAAAGACAAGAACTGTCACTTTGATCAGACAGAAGCTAAATATTTTCACTTTGCAAACATTCTGTTTCAAGTTATGTGCATAAACAAGTAACACACACTTGAAAAATCAAGCCATGCTTATGAACCTAAAAACTGGATTTAAAGCTTTTTTTGTTTGTTTCAAGATATATCAGAACTATGTAGTACACATCAAAACAGAATCATCCACAATGACTACAAACCAGTACATGTGTTTTATAGCTAAAAGCCAAACAAACATTCACATATTTCTTTTTCGGACATTCTGCAAATTAACATATTAAAAAGAGAATAGCAGAAGACTACATCAATAAAAAATGACAGGAATCGGGTGGCACCTTATAGACTTAAGTTGACACTGTCCTCAAAAGCTCATGCTTCAATAAACTGCTTAGTCTATATGATGCCACCCGACTCCTGTCATATTTTGCTACACCAGACTAACACGGTTATCCCTTTTACATCCATAAAAGTGGCCCTGCTTTCTGCAGAAAGGAAAGGGGCCATATCCCAGCAAGCATAAAGATGACAGCTGATGTCTCCTGGCAGGCAAAGGGGTGAATGTGAATGGATCCTCCAACACACACTCACCTGGGCACTCCTTTCCCCCCCCCCAAAAAAAAACAAACATAATACACAAATTAATAACTTCCCTTCCCCTCCTCAACATGCTTACACACCGGGACAACCCCCCTTTTTTCCAAAATGCTTGCACACAGGGACAAACCCCCTCTTTTTCCAACATACTTACACACAAGGACAACCCTCTCCCCTCCTTTTCCTACATGCTTACACACAAGGACAACGTTCCTTCCCCTCAACACGTTTACATACAGGGACAATCCTCTTGACTGCACACACATACAGGATGAAGCTCCCCTCCAGCACGACTCTGGAAGCTAAGCTGCCTCCCCCGGATGCAGAGGTTGAGAAGGTGGAGGACTTCAAACATGAATCTGGAAGCGAAAGGGGTAATGCTGTAAACCCCGTCCCCTCTACCCTCTCACCTTGGCCTTGGTGACGATGTGCGTTGCCAACTTGACGACGGCAAAGTTACCTTTACCGATGGTCCTCTCGATCTCATAGTAACCAATGCGGGCCGGGCCGGGCCGGTGGTGATGGTGATGGTGGTGGTGCGTCGGGTGAGGGTGGCGGTGTGCAGCTGGCAAGTGGCCGGCGGTCACCGCCGGAGCGGCAGCGGCACCATTCGGCGCCGCCATCTTGTTCCCGGACTGAACTAGCAGCGGCGGCGACCACGGCCACAGACTAGAGGCGGCGGTGACGTCACCCAGACACTCCGGGAAGCCCAGGCCCTTCCTACGTGAGAGCGGCGCCTAGTGGACGTAGCCATAGCAACGGCCGGAGGCTGGCGTCAACGTGCTGACGCCAGCAAAAACAAATGACGTCCGCAACGCCGCTGCACCAGGGAAGGAAAGTAGGAAGGAGGGCAGGGTGGATTAAGGGCCCTGGAGGGATAACCATGGCAACGGTGACATCAGCGGCGGGAGAGCTCGCTGGTGCCATTGCCTGCTGTAGAGCGACCCCTATCGACGCCCGTTTGCTCTGGGCTGAGCTAACTCAGCTGCCAAAGCTGAGCGTGTAGTGGCGACTTTCTGAAGGTGAGAGATCTGGGTCGTCTTAAAGACCTAAAACCTTGCCTTGAATACATCTGGCTGTGAAGCAAAAAACGGCAACCCAATCCGAAGGGCCCTCTCCCCAAATGTAGGCCTACTGGCTATCATCTGCTGTCTCAGTAGCGCCTTTCATCCAAAGCGTTTGAGGCAGGAACTTTGGGTCGCTTTGGTACCATTCTCAGGCAGGATCTTTGTGGAAGTCCAAGTTTTCCTGACAACGTATATGCAGTTCCCTGCCCCACCCCACAACTGGAACTTATTTAACCAATGCTCTGCATATCCTTTATTCATGATTATATCAGATTCCAGTTAATTTTCATTACTTTTGCCCAATAAATGTTCAGACTACCAGATAAAATGACTTTTTACACTCTCATTTACCATGCAATTATTTATTACTTGTAAATATTAGTGTACAACCCATTGTACGTATATATGGAGCAGCAAGACTATTTTATAAATGAACATGATGTGTAAAATAAAATGGAAAAGGCAAGCACAAAAGGTAAAAATTAGTCTGAAGCTTAACATGACTTCTTTCTCTAGGTTGTGTCATCAGTCAGTAAGACAGATATTGTGATAATAAAAGCAAAGTTCCTAATGACATCCACTACAGAGAGAACACATCTTGAGCTTGGTAGTCTGCTTCCTTTGTGCAGTGTCCGAGTATGCAAAAAAGGAAGCTGGAGATCTCTCAGTAAAAGGCAACAATACTACCCAGTCTTTCACTGAAATGCATTAGAGTAAAATAAATTGTAGGAGGAAGAAAGGGGGGAAATAACCACTGAAGAAATGCTACTTGTGTTGGCACAACACAACATGTACTGTCAAGGAGAGCTGTTGGAGTCATTCCTGGTTCAGGTACCTGCTCTTTATGTTTGTGAAGGCTGGTAGTGCTGTCAAGTGACACTCATAGCATCTGGAGACAGAACTAACTCACCAAAGTTCTGCTCTGGTCCTGGGTTTGGCTGACAAGTGATATTAGAATTGGCTTTTGACATGTCTGCATCTTCTTTCTTGCAGGTTGCTGCTGCATGCTATGCATGGGAAAAGTAAGAACATAAGAAATTGCCATGCTGGGTCAGACCAAGGGTCCATCAAGCCCAGCATCCTGTTTCCAATAGAGGCCAAACCAGGTCACAAGAACCTGGCAATTACCCAAACACTAAGAAGATCCCATGCTACTGATGCAATCAATAGCAGTGGCTATTTCCCAATTAATAGCGTTAATGGACCTCTCCTCCAAAAACCCATCCAAACCCCCTCCGAACCCAGCCACACCAACCGTACCAACCACATCCCCTGGCAACAAACTCCAGAGCTCCACTGTGCGCCGAGTGAAAAAGAACCCTCCCCGACCAGTTTCAAATGTGCCATCTGCTAACCTCATGGAATGCCCCCCCAGTCCTTCCACCCTTCAAAAGTGCAAACAACCAATTCACATCCACTCGTATATTGAGAAAATTGGGAC
Organism: Rhinatrema bivittatum; assembly: GCF_901001135.1. NCBI lineage: Eukaryota > Metazoa > Chordata > Amphibia > Gymnophiona > Rhinatrematidae > Rhinatrema > Rhinatrema bivittatum. Next base: position 23,436,734 of record NC_042626.1, on the reverse strand, counting down.
AAATATCAAAAATTGACTACTGTGACTCCCTGACAAGTCATAAGAAAGAAGTCAGGAGAGAGTGGTGATACAGAAGGAAAAATTATGTCTTTCAAACTCCACTAATTTGTCTGATTGTTGGTTTTGTTGTGATTTTATACTGATGTCACTAAAACATGGGATTTGAAAGCCTGCTTTTATCTCTGACAGTAATAATTTTGTTGTGCAATAGCCTTTCATATGTAAAGCAGGACACAGATTTTGCTGCTATTCCATATATACAGTGATTAACTCATTTCAGTTTCAATTCATGTTTGTTGTTGGGTTATTTTTCTTCTGCTTGTTATTACTGTCTTACTCTGGCCTGTTCCCTGAATGCCTCTCTCCCTCCTTCCAATGACACCAGCAGGTGAAGCAGTGGTGGATGGTATCACAAGATATGGGCTTTTATACTCAGCCCAGAGGAAATGGTCATTATTCTTCAGAACTTTTAGCATGCCAAGACAGCATAGAAAGGCCAGTGAGATGTAGGAGGGGGCACCCCATGGCCTCTTAATGTATTTTATCCCAATAAAAGTTGTTTTATGGAGTGTAGCACATCACTGGGATCAGTCCCAGCTTTTGTCACAGAGCTGATATATTTCAGCTTAGTATGATACTTCAAGTGTGTTAATTTAACTGTTAGCTGAAGTGGATTGGTTTAGGTGTGTCGGCTGACATGTGAGGCAACTCCCTGATGATACGGTAGCCATAAATAGGAATTCTGATTTGGCCCGGAAGCCCTAGAATTTTTAACAAATTGCTAGGTCCCTGGTCCAACACCCAAAATCTCCGGGTGCTCTGCTGCTGATGAAGGCTTAGAAAAATAAGTGGCTGGAGCAGCGCAGACCCCGCGCAGCAGGAGAAAGAAGAATATTAGCCCCCAACTGCAGGAAGAGCAGCAATCAGGCCCACACAGGGAAAATGAAACAGGGAGGAAGAAGGGGAGTGTTGGTGCCATGGGCCTGGGGGAAAAGAAGGCTGCTATGGCTAATGAGGATCGAGGTTAAGAGAGAGAATGTGCACATGGGTGTGTGGAAGAGGGAAAGGAGTCAGTGAATGTACATGAGGGGAATGAAAAGTAAGTGAACGTGTGTTTGAGAGAGTGAGTGAACAGATGAGTGTGGAGGAGAGAAACAGCTCCCCTCTCCCCACCCCACCCCATGCTATCCCACAACAGTCTCAGGGTGACTGGAAATCAAAAGTTCCCAGGTATGATGATAGCTTTGCTGATTTTTTAATTGCTCATGTATAATACAATTCCTGAGGCATCGTGTTTGTCCTGCATATGTCTTAACTAGATTGTAAGCACCATAGAGAAGGGACTGTGGTTTATGTGTATCTACAGTGTTGCTTGCATTTGGTGCTGCTACAGAAATGAGAGGGGTGCATTCATTTGGAAACAACATGTAAAACAGCAAAACAGCCTGATTTATTACCTGTCATTTCAAAACAAAACCAACTACATTTCTTGGGCTTTTGGATTTGGTTGTTTCAAAAATAGCAGGCACCCACCCCAACCAGGTCTCCTGCCACTACCACAATTACAAAAATCCCAGCACCGCCAAAATTTAAAAATTGAAAGCCCTCTTCTCCCCCCACTGGGCCTTCCTCAGTGTTCCCCCTCCGGATGCTTCTTTCCCCTTCCATAGGTTTTCTGATGTCTAAGCGAGGCAGGTGTCATCGCCAGTTTTTCTTCTGCCAGGCTGCAGCCCTGAGGCTGGTGCCAGTTTGTTGTGCGGCCGTATGCTGTACAGCAATACAACAAAATGGCGCAACCTCAGGGCCAGCCAGTGCCATATTCAAATCGGGAACTGATGGAGCAAGAGCAACTGGAGATCACTGCTGTCCCATTTTGACTTCAGAGGCTTAAGGAAGGGGTAAGCGGCATAGAGGGTGGGGGTGGTCAGTTATGAAATTTTGGCAGTGTTGAATTTTGTTTCAGCAGAGAGTCGGGGAATCTGGCCTCTTTAGTTTTCTTTTGGTTTTCTCTGGGGGGGGGGTTGTTCCAATTTTTTTTCATGTTCCTTTTTGTTTTTTAAAATTCAGATTGTTCTATTTATTTATTTATTTGATTTATATTCTGCTTTTTGGCACTTCAAAGTGGATAATTAGAGATTTCAAAGCTGTGCATTTTGTTTCAAATAAAAACAATTGATGGAAGCAAACATCAAATTAAACAAAAGAAAAATGTGGTTTGTTGCACACCCCTAGAAATGAGAAGTAATAGTAGTGGTACTACTTTTGGTGCTGCATGTGCTAGGGCAGCCTTGATACCTATATATTAGGGATGAATTTCATTTCATTTTGGAAATGAAACAAAATGTTGTTCATTTTTCATTCTATTCATTGTCAAATTGCAGCCACCATCCTGGCCAGTTCTCTGCTCACTCCACTGAAAAACTCCAGTATCTGTTCCACCAAAATCAGAAAGAGAAGGTCACCCTTTTTAAATACCAAGCTAGCAGGGCAGCAGCATCTGGGGATTGCTTCTGCCCTATTTGGACAGCAAAGATCCAGGGGCAGAGTAAGAGTAAGAGTCCAGAGGTGGTGACCTTTGTTTTTTCTTTTGGCAGCTCGCTTGCTGGATTGTGTTGGCAGGGAGAGGGTGACCCCCAACTCCAGCCACTTCTTCCTTTCATTTGGGTTCTTGCTTTGTTTTACTTTGATTTATGGTTTCAAATAAGTAGTTTTTAAATAGGTTCTAGCTTTATGCAACGTTAATTACTTTAGTTTGTTTAAATATATTACTATTTATTCTGCTGGCACATTCCCTAATGCAGAGGCTACCCAAACCTGTCCTGGGGACCCTACAGCCAGTCAGGTTTTCAGGATATCCACAATGAATATGCATGAGATACATTTACATATCACGGAGACTCAGTATATGTAAATGTATCTCATGCATATTCATTGTGGATATCCTGAAAACCCGACTGGCTCTGGGGTCCCCTGGACAGGTTTAGGAAGCACTGCCTTACTGAGAGGAGGGATTGAGTTCAGTAATTGTTATTTTGTATTTATATTATTAATTAGCATTTTTTTTTATGAACTGAATTTTTGTATTCTGATTTCTATTTAACCTATTATAAATTGTATTACTTTTTAATTTTATGGATTGGGTAAAATGTATTTCAATTGTTGTAAGCCACTTTGGCAATCCATAAGGAATGTAAAAGTAGGATATTAAATACAAATAGAAGTAAATGAAACAAAAAATGAAAACAATTAAAAAAAATAAAATGCACATCCCTACTATATATATAATATCCCCCTATATCATATCTAGAACAATTGTGTTTTGCAATAAACAAAGTGAAGCTTACAGCATGCGATGAGATTTCTCTCATCGCATCTTTATGATAAACCAGGCACTTAGCTTTGAAATGATCATTGGTAAAAATACAACTTTCTTTTATGGTTCCAGAAAATATTGCCTATGACTGTATTTGCTGTAAGATTTTATATTCACTTAGTACTTGTAACTATAACAACACTGACGTCATCTCGGTGCTTATTGTCTTCCCATATGCTGAGTGAGGCATAAGATTATGTTGGTATTGATTTAAGTATCAATAATTCTGTATCTCATATTATACACATCCTGTATCATAATACAATAAAGGCTCTATATGCAATGCTGAGACACAGACATAACCAAGTATAATTCAGGGAGGTACCATGCAAGCTTTCTCACACACAGCCATACAAACTTTGCTCCTGCTCTGCAGCACCCTCTTTTCACTACCCACTACATGCAGCTCTGCCAATGCACTTCACTCCTATCCTGTAGCACCCCTTGTTTTTCTAGTGTAGAGACCCCACTACACACACACAGAGCTCTGTCAATGTACCTGGCTCCTGCCCTGCAGCACCCCCTGCTATGCCAGTAGTGAGATCCTCACACACAGCTCTGCTGAAGCACCTCCCTCCTGCCCTGCAGCACCCCCTGCTATGCCAGTACTGAGATCCTGACACACAGCTCTGCTGATGCACCTCCCTCCTGCCCTGCAGCACCCCCTGCTATGCCAGTACTGAGATCTTGACACACAGCTCTGCTGATGCACCTCACTCCTGCCTTGCAGCACCCCCTGCTATGCCAGTAGTAAGATCCTCACACACAGTTCTGCAGATGCACCTCCCTCCTGCCCTGCAGCATCCCCTGCTATGCCAGTACTGAGATCCTGACACACAGCTCTGCTGGTGCACCTCCCTCCTGCCCTGCAGCACCCCCTGATATGCCAGTAGTGAGATCCTCACACGCACAGTTCTGCAGATGCACCTCACTCCTGCCCTGCAGCACCCCCTGCTATGCCAGTACTGAGATCCTGACAGCTCTGCTGACGCACCTCCCTCCTGCCCTGCAGCACCCCCTGATATGCCAGTAGTAAGATCCACTCACACAAATTGGCCAATGTACCTGGATTCTGAACTAAAACCCCTACTCCTGCTATTTTTCTGTTGTGTATCTTCATTATAATCCTAAACAATTCCCTGCTTGTGCCATCCCAGTTGGATGCCATGACAGTGGTTGTGATATCAGTAAAAGGGGATTATCGCTTCAACTGGAGAAGGGCAGCAGGAGCAGGTGGATTCTTAGGGTCAAGAATCTTGTTTACATGCAAATGTCCTTGTTAGTGGAGGACAATGGGAAGTTGAAAGCATTAAATATATCAAATACAAAAAAGAAAAATTGCATGAAGGTAATGCAGTCTTGAATGCATGCTTTGAAGTGCTTGCGCAATGAGGCAGTGGCTTGGGCAGGTTACGCACAGAAGAAGCCATGCATCTGTGACAGCCTGCGTCACCAGCTCGGCTCCTTGTTTCTTTTGCAGCAAGCTACATCAGAAAAAGAGAGACTAGGGGAGCAAGAGAGGCAAATGGTGAAAGCAGTTATAAAGTACAATTCAGTCTGGAACATCTCAGAAGATGTTGGGCCCCCAGAGACAGTGGTAGACATAAATTTGAAGTTTAACTCTTTCAATACCATGCTCAGAGAATACAAAAATCCCAGTGATATTTAAACAGTGATAGCTCTAAGAGGTGTGAGTTTTACCTTGCCAGCACGGCATGCAGTTTATCTAGGGGGGGGGAAAAGTAATTTCAGATAGCTCACCATTTAATAATTATTATTTGTAAAATGTGTGCTTAAGATAACTAAACATTTACTCAAAAGTCAGAAAGTAAAGGTTTCAGAAAGAATCAGAAAAGGAAAGGGGAATGAGGTACGTCAGACAAACGGGAGCTACAGTAACAAGGTTGTTGTGGGCACCTGAAGAACTTTTGGCCCATCAAGTCTGTCCACTTGCCCCAGCCTACTGTGCCACTGCAGACCCTATGAAAGCTCTGATCATTTTGTGGTGGAAGGAAGATATAACAAGGGGACTCTAATACCAGGATATAAATTATAGTGATATGTTAGAACAGGTCAAATTGTTGGAGGAGTGGCACTATATGTAAAGGTTGACATAGCACCAAGCAAGATAAAAATCCTGCAGCAGACAAAATGCACAGAGGAATCCTTATAGATATTAATTCCATAGGTGCAGAGTATAGTAGCAGGTGTACGTTACTGTCTGCCTGGCCAAGATGAAAGGACAGACTATGAAATGCTACTACAAATTAGGCAAATAAAATTGGCAACACAATAATAATGGGAGATTTCAGTTATCCTAATATTGATTTAATCTGCGTCTCATCAGATCATGCTAGAGAGATAAAGTTTCTAAGTGCCCCAAATGACTGCTTCATAAAGCAGCTGGTCCTGGAACCAACGCGAGAGAAAGCTCCTTTAGATCTAGTCCTTAATGGAATGCAGGGACCTGGCACCAGCGGTTACTGCGGTGGGGCTGCTTAGCAATAGAGATCATAATGCAATCAAATCTGAAATGAGCACTGGGGGGAAGACATTAAGTAAAACTATTGCAGTAGCATCAGGGCCGGGGCTTCCATCAGTTAACCGGAGCGCCAGCTCTTAGCAGGCGGCAAAATCCCAGCACAAGCCCGTCAGTGACTGAAGGCAAAAAGGAGAGAGGCCCAGTGGGGCCATGGACGGGCCCTATTTGTCAGACAATGAGGAAAGGTCATATATAGCGAGGTGCAAGTCTCGTTGAGGGTACCCTAAGCCAGATATGGTGGGTACTTAACCCGACCTTGTCTCCCAGCTTGAACTGGGGGGGGGGGGGGGGGGGGCTGGTTGCCGATGGATGTCAGCTGCTCTCCTCGCTCTTAGGGCGGCTTTCTGAATCATCGCCTCGGTTCAGATCCACAGCTTTTGGAGTTCTTGTGCTGTCAATTGGGCCGCCGGAGAGGAGACGGACAATGAAAGTAGTAGTGGGGGAAGAGGCCGTCTCCCATAAACATTCAGAAATGGGGAAGATCCTGTGGCGTCATTGCTATGAGAGTTATGAGAGAATTCTGCCCATGGGAGAAGGGATGCCCACCATTTTTTTTTGCAGCATATATTCCTCCTAAATGGGCTCCTCAGAAAACTGTACTTTGAATGCCCTTTTTCATGTAAAATCTATTATAAATGCAGAATTTGTAATGGGGGGGAGGGGGGGGGAGGCCGGGGCCTGGGGGAGGCAGTGGTGCAAAGCTGTAATGTTGCCTAATACTCTTGCACCAGCCCTGAGTAGCATACAATTTAAAAAAAGGAGACTATGACAGAATGAGGAAACGAATTAGGGAAATACTAAAAGAAGTGCTTGCCAAAAATCTGCAAGAAGCACAGACCTTGTTTAAAAATATTATCTTGGAAGCCCAAATAAAATGTATTCTATGCATTAAAAAAGGTTGAAAGAAGAGCAAATGACTGCCAGCATGGATTAATGGAGAGGTGAAAGAGGCAGTTAAAGCCAAAAGGTTAAATTAGGTCTTACTTGCTAACTGGCTTTCCTCAAGTCCTGACAGAAGAATAACCTGTGGGATTCTCCCTCCTACCAGCAGATGGGGGCAGAGTGCGAAAGCTTTCTCTCTGATGTCACTAACATAAAGGCTGGCCCAGCAGAGGGGATGTCCGTTGTCTTTTGCCAAAGTGTAGCTTGTTGCTTGTATTCTTATATCCCTTTATATATATATATAGAGAGAGAGAGAGAGAGAGACTTATCAGCTTGTTACCCGGCCTGCTCCTTTGTTTGTCTTGTCCTCCCCAGTGCGGCATTTTCCCTGGTATTATAGGACGCTGGTTCCCTACTTTCTGCAGTAAGGGATCAAGGTCACATCACAAAACGAAAGAAAATGGTAAGTGGAGAACAGCCTGCCTTCACATTCAGCTGTTCTCCCTTGTTCCTTATGTTTTAACTTACTTACCAAACTCTCTTCCTTTAGTCACATGCCTATTTATTTTTTTCTTCTGGGCGGGATCTAGCCTGGTCTGCCAGGACTCGAGGAAAGGCAATCAACAGGCAAGAACTAATTGAACCTTCTTCATCCTGCTAGACCAGTAACCCGCGGGATGTATCTAAGCTGTACTTGCCCTGGGTGGGATCCCTAGTGGCTGCTTAAAGACCCCAAAACCCAAACCCATCTCCTCCCTTTCTTGAAGGTGTAATCTATAGTGTTTTGTAAAAGTGTGGACAGACCACCACGTGGCCGCTCTGTAAATGTCCCTAAGCATAACTGCTCTGTATTCTGCCCAAGACACTGCTTGTGCTCTCATGGAATGTGCCCTTAGCCCTTCCGGCACTGGTTTATTCCTCATTATCGGGCCGATACAGGAAAGCGCAGCCGCAGTTACCCCGTTTCTAACCCGCTGTTTACTCACAATTTGGCCGCGTAAGTCCAACCCGCGATTCACTATCCCTTTTAACCCATCCTTACCGCTTCTTTAAATCAACAGGTAACCCTTTCCGCCCGCGGCATGTATATGAGATGTAAACGATCGGATTAGCTATTCCCTCCCATTCAGTAACGTGCGCCCCGACTATCGCCTTTTTAACCTGCAGTTTAGCCGCGTCTTTAACCTGCTAAATTACCGCCTACCCTTACCCCTGCATTAGAGGCAGGGGTAAGGGTAGGCGGCAAACTTTCCCCCAGCCCCCGCTCATCTGCCCTGGCCGCCGGTCTCCGGGGCAGCCCCAGTCCTCTCTCCCCTCCTCGCGAAGCAAGGCGCAGGGCGAAAAGCGACTCGACATTCTATTAAAATATTGTAAATAAAGTGTAACAAAAGTTAACTTACTTTTTCTTACAGTCCTCTCTGCCCTCCTCCGGAGGCGCGCACCGCGGCTCCCCTGCCTCCCGGGGGCAGCCGGCGGCAAAAGCGGCTTCCAGCGGCCCCCGCCGGCGAAGATGGATGAACGCACGCCCGTAGTGCACGGGCGCTCGTCAGCAAAGGTGCATGAACGGGCGTGCATGACGTCACGCACGCCCGTTCATACACTTTTGCTGGCTTGAGCACCCAAATTGACGGGCGCCCAAGTCAGTGAAAGCGTATGAACTTACGCCATGACGTCACGCACGCCCGTTCATGAGCCTTTGCTGATGAGCGCCCGTGCTCGTCAGCAAAATGGATTGCGCTTCATGGATGCTAGTTGGACGCGGCTTGCATTTGCATGCCATTTAAATACAGTATCGAGCGGTAGGTGATCCGAACTGTGCGTGCGGCAAACGCGGGTGCGCCGGGCACTAATGCACCTCTTTCTACCGCACCTTACTGTATCGGCCCATATACAAGCTGTTGCTATTGTCTCCTTAATCCATCTCGTGACTGAGGCTTTGGATGCTGCCTGCCCTTTTGTGGAACCTGCGAACAAGATAGTCTGTCTGACTTCCTAAAGTCATTGGTCACTTCCAGGCACCTACAAACATCTAGGAACCTCAAATCTTTGTGTTTCCCTACGCATTCCACCTTCCTAAATCCAGGAAGAGAGTTGGTCTGATTGAGAAAAAATTCTGATACAGGTGGGTACAGTGCTTGCAACTCCGAGATACTTCTGGCCGAGCACAGGGCCACTAACATTGCCGTCTTTAGTGTTAGGTCTTTCAAAGAAACCTCCCTGATGGGCTCAAAAGGCGCTCCGACTAGCGTCTTTAGTACTAAGTTCAGGTCCCATGGGGTTCTATGACCTTCCGAGGAGGTCTCATCTGTTTTGCTCCCCTGAGAAAGTGTACATCTGTGTTAGCAGCCGATATTCCTCTGCATGACCCTCTGAAACCGCAATCGCTGCCATATGCGCCCTCAAGGTGTTAACCACTAGCCCTTTGTCTACCCCTTCCTGTAGAAACTGCAAGCTTTTATCGGTGTCAACCCTCTACTTTTACACCAGGCTTCGAAAACTGTCCTAATGCGACTATATGTAAAGCAGGTGGACTTCTTTCTGGCCTTTAGCAGAGTTGCAATTATTTGGGCTGCATACCCTCTTCTGTTAAACCTTCTCCTTTCAATAGCCAGGCCGTAAGACAGAATTTTTCCAAATTTGCCATTACTATTGGGCCCTGCTTGAGGAGTGCTGCTATCCCTTTGAATGCGATCGGCTTTGCCTTCTTCAATCTTATCAGATCTGCATACCAGGGATGTCTTGGCTGGTCTGGCACTATCAGGACTACCCAGCTTGGTGTTGAGAAATCTTTCTGACCACCTTGCCTACCATCAGCAGAGGTGGGGGGAAATGTATTACATCTGACTTGCCGACCAGGGTTGGGACAGTGCGTCCACTCCCCTGCATCCCTGTTCTTTCCTTTGGCTGAAGAACCAACTGGCCTTGGTATTCTTTTTTGTTGCCTGAGGAAGTCCGCCTGCAAATTGTCCACCCCTGCTATGTGCACTGCAGAGAGATCCAAGAAATGCCTCTCTGCTGTCTCCATGATGAGGCGTGCCTCTCTCACCAGGGCTGCACTCTCTGTGTCCCCTGCTTGTTCACATAAACCACTGCTGTGGCATTGTCCGAGCTGACTTGGACCACTTTGTTCCTTAACTGGGATTGAAAATGGCCTAAGGACAACCTGATTGCTCTTAACTCTAATACGTTTGTGGAACTTAGAACCGTTTGGTGTGGCCAGGACCCCTGAGCAGTTTGGCCCTGAGTGTGTGCTCCCCACCCCCGACGACTCGCGCCTGTGGTTACTATTGTCCACAGTGGGGATTCCAGAGGGGCTCCTCCGGAAAGGTTGTTCGAGTCTAGCCACTACTGCAGACTCCGAGATTTCCCACTCTGCTGTCAGCATATACCTGGATTGCTGAACAGATGGAAAAGGCTTTGCAAGGTTTCCTAATCCCAGTCAGAATGGGATTTCCCTTCATTCTAGCTTTGGGAATTTTCCTCTTTCAGACTTGGACCCGTGAGACTTTTGTGATGTTGCGGTCCTGGCCCACGGAGGTCCGCAGTCGGTCCCTCCTCCTACCTCTGGGCCGAAGTATCAGAAGGGACACCAACCCCATGCTCGTTCACCTCAAATCAGGGGGGGTGGCCCCACCAGGCCCTCACAAACCCCTGGGAGGATCCAGAAATTGTCTCAATTATTTTCCCTTTCTCTCAGACTGCAGGTTTACACCATCTATCATCTGTTGGAGACAAAGAAATACTGAAGGACTGCAGGTAGTACACTGGGTTATGTACAGTATCAGTGAAACTTTCTCTGTCTCCATCTGCTGGCAGGCAAAACCCAGGGGTCTGGACTGATTTGGTTGCGTACAGGGAACAAGAACTAGATCTTCTATTTGGTATCTGCCAAGTTCTTGTGATTCAGAATAGCCACTATTGGAGTCAAGATGCTAAGCTCAATGGCCCTTATTCTGGCCCAATACAAAAAGGAAATGTCACACTCCAAACAATATTATAACAATTATACCGCTTCCCAAAAAATTTTTTATTTTTGTGATTTTTTAAATTTTTGATATTTAGCCGCATCATTAAGCCTGACAGCGTGTTCTCTATAGTTTCCAAACGAGAGCCGCCCGGACCTCTAATCATCTGCGGCAGTCCTTAATGTTCTGTTTTTTCAATTTTTTACTTTCTTTTTCCAATTTTTCTTTTCAAAGTTTTTCATTTATTATATTATTATCATTCAATCTTCAGTACTGTAATATTGATTTTAACAGAGCTCATTGATTTTGACAAAGCTCGGTTTTAACAAAGCTCTAACAGAGCTCATTGATTTTGACAAAGCTCGGTTTTAACAAAGCTCAACATACGGCCGAAGTTTCGCAGCGCTTGCTGCTTCATCAGGAGCTTAAGTGTAAAATTCTGTGTCAGAAACGGAGCAATCTTTCTCTGTTAAATGGATACCTGTATTAAAACAATTTTATGAAATATTAACAACTTTGAATATCTAAATAAGTAAATCACTTATCTGGGATCGGCAAACACTCCAACCTTAGAACAGGACGACACCGTCTCACAACATCTTTGAACGATGGCCCAACATAGTATCTCTTATATTCTTATGTTTCCTTATCTCTTTCTGCTATACCTACCCAAGCATGCTTGAATTCTATTATTGATTTTTTTGTTTGTTTGTTTCCACCTCTGCTAAGAACAAAAAACGTGCCATGCTAAGTCAAACCAAGATCCATCAAGTCTAGCATCAAGTCTAGCATTCTGTCTCTGACCTAGACTGGCCCTGTCTCTGACAAGGGCCAGTCTAGGTCACAGGTGAATCCCAAATATCTCATTCCAGATCTACTTGACTAAAAATTGTTTATGGCTTTTTTTTTTCAGAAAGTTGTCCAACTCTCTTTTGAACCCCATTATGTTAATTGACCACATCCTCTGGCAACAAATTCCATAGCTTGATTGTGCGTGGAGTGAAGAAATATTTCCTATGCTTTCTTTAAATCTATCATTTGCTAGTTTTCTGGAGTGTCCCTTAGTGCCAATGTTATTTGAAAGGGTAAATAACTGTTCCCTATTTACCCATTCCACCCCATTCATGATAAATTTCAATCATATTCCCTATGTCATCTCTTTTCCAAGCTAAATAACCCTAATCTGCTTAGCCTTTCTCCATAAGGCTAAACAGATTTCTCCAGACCCTGCCTTCACCTCTATTAGTATATTACGAGATTAGAATCATTGTTACCTCCTCGTTCTAACAAAGACAACTAAAGGCAGCAGTCTTTTGAAAGTATCCTTCATTCATAGAAGAGTTTCCACAGAACCTTGCTGTCAAGGTTGCCTAGGGAAACATTTGTATTAGCCTCAAGTGGTCTGACTGTTGCTAGAGGCAACAGTGTCTTCATAGTCGTTTAAAATAAAAAACGGATATTATATACAAAAGGGCAAGGTATATGGTATAATCAGTTCATTTTTATATAAATATCAACTGAAATGCACCTTATTTCTTATGCAGGTTCTATGTATTTTTGTAATAAAAGTTTTCTCAATTTACGAATCTCTTTTCTTTACTGAAAGCAATGCCTATATTTATGGGATGCAATACCGTAGGGTGTGATTTAGCATAACCTGTATGCCTGACAATAGTTCGAATATCACTTTTGTACGAACATGATCCTTTAAAATTCCCGCCTGTAGAAGTTCTGCGTCTGCTTAAAAGGATGGCTATGAAAGTTTCTTCTACATCCTTGATGATGGTTGATTTTCTCCTATAAGAATTTCATGCATGTCTGAGGCTGGACACCTGTAAGATCCTCCTGCAGGGACAACACACATGTCCAAGGTCTTTGAGCAGACAGTGGAGAAAAATCTGGAGATCAGTATACGTTTTCTGAGGCCCCCACTCCTTCAAATAATCTACTTTTTTCTTTTTCTAGCAGCGAAAAAATAGACGCTTGGTGTAGAGACCCAATGTGCATCCACAGCAAGACGTAAACTCGCAAAGTAACTACAGCAGGGAGTCGAATGCGCAACCGGAGCAAGACGCAAACCTGCGAATTAACCTTAACAGGGAGGCGAGTGCGCAGTCGCAGCACAGCGCCAGCCTTTTACAGTAACCAGAGCAGGAGCCGAGTGCGCAGCCGTAGCACGGCGCGAGCCTGCACAGTAACCGGAGCAGGGAACAGAGTGCGCAGCCGCAGCACGGCGCGAGCCCGCGTAGTAACCGGAGCAGAAGCGAGTGCGCAGCCGCAGCACAGCGCGAGCCCGCGGAGTAACCGGAGCCGGGAGCTGATCGGATAGTCGCGGTACTGCACGGTGGGAGCCTGCGGAGGAACCGGAGTGGGGAGTGGAGTGCGCAGCCGCGGCAGCAGCACGGCGCGAGCCTGCGGAGAAACCGGCCTGAGAGGTAGGGTGATTGCTGGGCGGTTGCGGCCTGTTGCCGGAGGCTTTCTCTTCTCAGACTCTCGTTTAGGCTGAACGAGAGTTAGGCGAAAGCTGACAGGCGCCTGCGGCCTGCTGAGAGCTTAAGATAGATTTTACATTGGGGTTGAGGCGCATATGATATGCTTATAACATAGGGCCTGATGTGCTGAAGGGGTTTTCTTCCATCTTGTGTCTCTAAGGTGACTGTTTAGTACATTGAGCCCATCCATGGATGTGTTGCCTGACTGTATTTGTACTGCAAGCAGGTGGGCATAATATAGCCTTTTCCTTTAGTATCGTCTGTTCGTAGTTACATATAGCTTTTGAGAGGTGATATTGTTTTTAGCTGCGCGCTTTCTTTGAAAATTGTTACACGCAAGAGAAAACCGTTCTAAATTCGTAGTCATACTTTTTTTATTTGTCCAGTTTTTCTGTCTTGGATAGCTTGTAAGCGCTATAGAGTAGGGTGGAGGTTTCTAAACCTATCTTGGGGGACCCCCCCCCCCCCCCCAGAAAGGTGTGAATATGCATGAGAGAAAATTTGAACGCTATGGAAGCAATGCATATTCATTGTGAATATCTTGAAAATTTGACTGGCTGGGGATCCTCCAGGACAGGTTTGGCAATGATATCTGCATTTGTACAATGCTGCATAAGTCTGGTAGCATTATAAATAACTACTAACAAGAACATGCATGCAACTTATGCAATATTATCATGGACAAAACAACTAGAGGCCGATGCCATATCGTGCACTGAGTCTAGTGCACAGGCTAACGAGCTCTTGGATGTGTGTTTTGGCCGCACTAGGCTAACACTCAATTCAATAAGGGGATTAAGCGTGTCCAAACAGAGCTTAGTTATAGCACTCATCACATGTAAATGCAAGTAGATGAGGCTATTAGCTAGTTACCCCCCCATGCAAAAAATCACTGTGCGTCCAATGCACACATTTTGAACATGAAAAACTTAATGCCAGCCCCAGGGCTGGCTTTAAGTTTTTACATACTCCATGCCATCTGAAAATCCCCTCACAAAGCCACAAAATAGCCCAAATTATTCCTACTTAGTATCGTTCCGATACTATGTAGGAGGAACCACAGGAAGCAGCATGAAAAAAAAATCTTGCCAGCTGAAAGATTAGGAAAACAGATGCCCATTAATTGAGCATCTGTTTTCCTGACCCCTCGATGTGGACAGGTTAGAAAAAGGGATGCTCATTAATTGAGTGTCCGTTTTTTCACAACTGGTGCACAGCCATTACTCCTGGGCGTCCAATGCCTTGAATGCGCTAGGGATGCACAGTTTATCCCTAGTGTGTCCTTTTTAGCTTGACCCTTCATTTAAATAATGCATTGCGCATGTTATGAGAGCGGGTGCTCAATCATGAGCACCCATTTTACGTGATCCGATATTGCATCAGCTTGATAGTCTGTTTTCAATGATTTCGAGCATTGAAGTACAGTGCTATGTACCTGGTTTCCCCTTTAACATCTAGTATGCAAGTATTCAAAGAGGCATTATTATTATATTGTAATTATAATTACATACAGGAAACAGATCCTTTGTCCTATTAACTTGGCCTTTGTAAGGGGAGATAACATGATTTGCCCAAGAATGTGGAGGGCTGAAGTCACTGCAGGGGTATATCTAAGGTGACATCAGCTTTGAAACCTGACTTCGTCTCCATCTGCTAGCAGGGGAGCACATAACCCACTGGTCCTGAGTCCATCTGTCTACACTAAGGAAAACGAAATTATCAGGTATGTAATTTCTTCATTCACATTGCGCAAAGTCGCCAATAGGGAACTGGAGACCCCAGCGATCCTGAATTAGCTGAAATGCCTTGTTTGATAATGCCCACACTCCTGGGTCCATACATTCCCTGCTGATAAAGTCTGTTCTTACGTTATCTTTGCATGCAGTGTGCAAAGCTGAGATTATTTAGAGATGCACCTCTGCCCATTCCATAAGTTGATCTATTTCCTGCGACACTTGTTGGCTCTTGGTACCTCCCTGTCAATTGATGTAAGCCACAGTTGTTGCATTATCCAACATCATTCGGACCAATTGACCCTGCAGCCTGTCGCAGAACTGTAAACGTATACTGTGTATTTTTTAAATACAGTAAAAATTATATACTGTATTTGTATATAATTCTTACCATGTAAGCAATTACTCTGCTTACATGCTCTGCTCTCCAGTTAGAAATTGTTAACCTATCTTTTTTTTTCTAACAGCCCAGTTCCACACTCCCTGTTGTAATGTAACTTTCGCTTTCAATGTTAACTGGTTTGCCCCCTAGTTTATTGTAAACTAGAACGATAAGACCTGGTCTTGAGCATCGGTATATTAAAAAGAATTTAAATAAATAAACATGCCAATCGGACCTCCCTGGCTTCCAGCCTCCAAACAGCGCTAGCACAAATTAGCGGGCACTTCTGTCTGAGATGCCTGAATATGACAAGCAGTGCAAAGAGAAAGACACTTAGGATTCTTAGGTACAGGCGCCATTATGGCCGACAGAGCCGAGTGGTGGTTGGAGGCATGTCTAGCTGTTTTAGTTTGGTTTTTTTTTATGAACGCTCAGACTAGGGCCTAAAAAAATAAGCGCACAAAAACCTTAAGCGTACAGTATCACTTGTGCGCAGAGGTAAGTGTGTGGCTACTATGGCATATCTTAACGTGGATGCACAGACTATAAGGTCCAACTGTGCGTCCAGAAATTGGGCACACAGCCTAGACACACATGACTGTAAGCAAGTTTAGGGGTGCCAGAGACGGTCTGCTACAGGACACTTCCAGCTGCCCTCCCATCTTCATGATCCTGAGTCAGGAAAAAGACAACATGTATTCTCCTCAGAAACATCCTTTTATTTATCAGATCGGGCAGGATATAGCAACAATTCCTGTCTCTAATATCCTGGTCACAAAGTACAAGTTTTCCCTAAAGAAATCTCTGTACCATGGGTGGTAACAAACATGCAATAAACCTTAGCCTGATTAATATATTAATACTTATGGCTAACTTACCCCTTATCCCAGCTTCAGGCAAAATCCTGCTGTTTTATCTCTGAAGCAGGCGCTGGCTGGAGGTCTGGAGAATGTGGGCAGGGAAGGAGACTTGCTTCCTGGGCTTGGTACTGGCAGAGCGGGCACGCAGTCCCAGAAGGAGGCTTGCTTCTGGCTCTGGTACTTGCCAGGCTATCTGGGCTTGCTCTCGCCCCTCACCGTCCCAGTCTGTGTCACTCTCCATACCTGAGCAGGGTGTCTCCTCTCTCTGGTCCCCTGCCCCGGTCTCTTGGCCACACCTAGTCTGGTCTGCTTCAGGTTCCCATTTCTTTTCTTTCAGGGGTCCCTTCTCTGGTTTCAGGGTTTTTCTCAGGATTCCCCCCTCAGGGTTCGCTTCCCCAGAGGTCCTTCACTTTTTCAGGTCTTGCTCCCGTCTTCTTTTCACCCATAAGAACATAAGAAATTGCCATGCTGGGTCAGACCAAGGGTCCATCAAGCCCAGCATCCTGTTTCCAATAGAGGCCGAACTTGGCAATTACCCCTGTCTTATACTTTCTAGCAGATAAATATGCATAAGCTCATGCATAATCACGTGGTGGGTGGAGGGTTTTTGCCACATTTCAGGTCTTCTTCCCCTTCACCATTTCTTCAAGGGGAGAGCTGCCACTTCTGTATGCCAAGCTATATGCCGGAGTGTTTTTCTCCGTCTCCAGCTGCCCACCAAGGGTTGGGGGCCTTTGAGACCTCTGGATTCTGCCTTGCTTATCCCTGACTCCTTTCTTATGAGCCTAAGTCGTATTCCCCTTCTGTCTTGCTCCTGTTTCCACAGGAACATCAGACAGGCACATCTTGATAAGGTATCCTTCAGTGTATCAGGGTAAGTCTGTTTCCTTCACTGGGAGAGGGCTGTTAAAGTTCATCTAGGCAAAAAGTTCTTTTCCTTGCTGTGATAGTGCTTTTGGGGCCTGTTAGTACACTGGTCTGTACATTTCTTGGCTATTATGATTCATGTTTGGTGATCCAGTGGCAAAACATGAGATGCCTCCCTACACGCCGGATTGACAATCTTGTAGAGAGCAGCCTTGGCGCACAAAATACCTTTGCGGCCTACCACGCAGTGAAAAGCCTTGGAGCGGGGCCTAGCGAGGCTGCTCAACCTGCCAGACTGCTCATGTCCCTTGACCTCCCGTGGTGCAGGACGAATGTTGGACTGGTGTGCCGAGCATGGAAACCTGAGGAGTAGGAAGCTTTTTTCTTTTTTTTTAAACCTACCGAGGCTCAGCCTTACCTGGCTGAGTACAGAGACAGCCTCCAGCTGCGGGCGGAGAGGGCATGTGCTGTCACTGCCGCGCTGTGCTTTCTGCACCTGCTGCCTTTCAGCTGCTCAAGCAGCTAAGTCCACGGTGGCTGAAAAAATCACTAACAGACCAAGGCACTCATCTGAGGGACCACGGAAATCACCTCAGGAATTCTCAACTGTGGGAGGGACCATTTGGTATCACTGCAGGAGAGCGGGGCAAACGTATTTCCTTTTCTTTGAAATGAAGCCATCCCCAGTGGGGAGATGCATGTCCACCATTTGCTGGAAACAGAGAATACTGGTGGGGTGATGTCACTGCAGGGGTATATATACTGTCATGTCAATTTGCTCCGTCTCCATCTGCTGGAAGAGGTGCTTAACCCATTTGTTCTGGATTTATCTGACTGGAGGTTAAGAAGAAAAGACTTGGGTCTCTTAGTTCCTAGTCTATTTTTCTATTTACTAGGCTACCCACTGTATTTACAGATGGGGCCAATATTGGCAAACATATATCAATAATACATGTCCTGCACTACCCCAGATACTACAGCAAAAATACCTTTTTAAAGTTATTTTGTCTTTGGAAAGATGCATAACACACACAGTGATACTAGATCCCATCTGGTAAGTATTTCAGTATAGCTAGCATTTGTGTTGGCTTCATTATGGTACTATGTCATGTTATCAAACATGTTGAGTGCTTTTTACATTCATAGCAATATAGAAGTATACATGCCAGCATTTCTCTGGAGTTCATTTTGAGGGGAAGATAGACAAAAGAAGTTATTTAGGGTTGAAGAGTAATTTATTCCAGTTTTATTTTCCAGACAATTGATCATAAGGGCAGTGATCTGAAAACACTAGCTACATGACTAATTGGCTGCCACAGAACATAGATCAGATACACATCAGGAGACTGTGCATTCAGAGAGGCTGCATTGGGACCATGTAATAATCAGGATATTGAAATTCTGCAAACATCCAATGTCTAACTATTATTTTGAGATTGTGGCATGAAAAAGTCTCTTCCAGCCCAAAGGTACACTAGACTAGAGTAGGCCGTGACTGTTCTTTTTGCACAAAAAGACAAGTCCATGAAGTTTCATTTAGTTCTCATGTTCTTGTAATTTATATCAGTTTGTAATTAATGAAAGGTTTTGTTTTCCATAGCAGATTTTTAGCTTCATCTAAAGGTAAACAAGTTAGCAAAATTTTTGCTCAGTTCACTACACGAGTAATAAAATAGCAAATACATTTCTATAATTGGGTCTCAAATCAACTTTAACTAATAATTACTTGATGTAGACATATTTTCTCTGAAAATGGTTCATCAGCAAAAAATAGTAAAATATTTTTTACAGTGGTAAGTGGTTCTCTCTCTCTCCCTATATATATATATAACCACACATTTATGATTGTATGTCCTCGTGTTTTCATTTAATCATTATTGTTATAGGTGTAGAATGAGCCAAGGAGACGCCAACTTAGCAGCAGTTCCACATGCAGCTGAAGATATTCAAGGAGATGACAGATGGATGTCTCAGGTATGAAAAATAAAAATCAATAAACAAAAATAAGTTAGTGAGAGTTTTTTATTGGACTAATTTAAATACACTTCTTATCTAGCTTTTAGGAGATAACACTCCCTCCCTCAGGTCAGAATGAGCAGGTCAGATACAAGAGAGACCAAATATCTTTAAAGATAGTCGCCAAAGTAGGGAACCCAAAATGTTTATAGGAGATGAAAGCTACCTGTGGCCACTTCATGTGCTGCACTTGTAAGAGGTAGTGACTTCTCCCACATGGGGTAAAGTGCAAGGAAGTCAACAGAAGGATTAAGTGTAGTAGTTTAAGACATACATTATATATCACCTTCATTATTTAAAAGTGAACAATGGAACTGTCCCAAATGATCAGTCTTTTGAGAGTGACTTTCCAAGAAGTTTCAAGGCAATTAGCTAATTTTCCCATATGATGGGATGGCCCGCGAAGATGTCTAACACCTCAGGGAGTGTCTACCCTGATCTTCTTACTTCTGAATCTGTCTAAGCTTTTTTTTTTTTTTTCCTAGACTGCAGGTATGCATCTCTACCATCTGCTGAAGACAGAGAAATACTGAGGGATTGCAGGTGACACTGAGCCACTGCTACATAACCAATGTTTTGTTCTCTGCCTCCATCTGCTGGTAGGGATGCAAAACCCACTTGTCTGGGGTATGAACAGGAAACTGAGTTCATTTTTGCTATCAGCTAAAGAGAGGTTTAGAACAGGTGTGGGCAAACCTTTTGGACCTGAAGGCTACATTTGCTCAGGTGTGTGGGAGGTGGGGCAGTGAGGGTCTGTAGAGAATCCTCTTACCTCTCGAAGATGTTCTGGCAATATCGCTTAACTAGCGTGTAAACAGATGGACTCGGGACCAGTGGGTTTATGCTCCCCTGCCAGCAGATGGAGACGGCGCAAGCTGACGTCGCAGTATATATAGTTCCTGCAGTGACCCCAGCCTGCTAGTATTCTCCATCTCCAGCAGATGGTGGATGTGCATCTCCCTATGAGGATTGCTTTGAGTTTTTTGGAAGGAGAAATTTGAAATCTAAATGAAGGAAATGAAAGCCCCACTCTCTTGTGGTGATACCTAAAGGTCCCTCCCTCGGTTGAGAATTCCTGAGGTGATTTTCAGATACATCAGAAAAAGGAGAAAGGTCCGAGGTGATATAGTGAAATTGAAAGGTGACAAGGATCAGTGTGTGAAGAGAGATGACGAAATGGCAGAAATATAAACAAATACTTCAGTTCGGTGTTCACTAAAGACGACCCTGGACAAGGGCCATCTCTAGTTAACAAGACTGTGGATGGGGGTGGAGTAGACGAAACCCCATTTACAGAAGAAAATATATGGGAAGAGCTAGTTAAACTGAAAGTGGACAAGTCCATGGGGCCGGATGAGGTTCATCCCAGGTTAGTGAAGGAGCTCAGAGATGTGCTGGCAGGTCTGCTGCACGATCTGTTCAATATTTCTCTGGAAATGGGAGTGGTGCCGAGTGATTGGAGAAGAGCGGTGTGGTCCTGCTTCACAAAAGTGGGAGCAGAGAGGAGGCTGGAAACTACAGGCTGGTTAGCCTCACCTCAGTGGTGGAAAATGAAAGGAGACTCTGCTGAAGGAAAGGACAGTGAACTGTCTACAGTCAGGTGGATTGCTGGACTCGAGGCAGCATGGATTCACCAGGGAAAGGTCCTGTCAGACAAATCTCAATGATTTTTTTGATTGGGTGACTAAAGAATTGAATCGAGGGAGAGCGCTTGACGTGATCTACTTGGATTTCAGCAAAGCTTTTGATATGGTCCCGCATAGGAGGCTAGTGAATAAAATGAGAAGCTTGGGAGTAAGTACCAAGGTGGTGGCATGGATTACAAACTGGTTGACGGATAGAAGACGTGTGATGGTGAATGGAACCTATTCTGAAGAGAGAACAGTGTTAAGCAGAGAGCAGCAAGGATCTGTGTTGGGACCGGTCCTGTTCAGTATTTTTTGTGAGCGACATTGCGGAAGGGATAGAAGGCAAAGTTTGTCTATTTGTGGATGATACTAAGAATTGCAACAGTGGACATGCCGAAAGGAGTAAAGAGATCAAGACATGATTTAAGGAAACTTGAACAGTGATTGAAGATATGGCAGCTGGGATTCAATGCCAGAAAGTGCAGAGTCATGCATCTGGGGTGTGGTAATCCAAAAGAGCTGTATGTGATGGTGGGGGGTGAAGGTCTGTTGTGCACGGAGCAAGAGGGACCTTGGTATGATAGTGTCTAGCGATCCGAAGTCGGTGAAGCCATGTGACAAGGCGATAGCAAAAGCAAGAAGAATGCTGGGCTGCATAGAGAGAGGAAGAACCAGTAAGAAAAAGGAGGTGATAATCCCCTTGTACAGGTCCTTGGTGAGTCCTCCCCTGGAGTACTATATTCAGTTCTGGAGACCGTATCTCAAAATGTATGGAGGCGGTCCAGAAAAGGGCAACCAAAATGGTGGGGGGTTTCCATGAAATGACTTATGAGGAGAGGTTGAAGGACCTAAACATGTATACCCTGGAGGAGAAGAGGTGCAGGGGAGATATGATACAGCCCTTCAGATACCCGAAAGGTTTTAATGATGCACAATCAATGATGAGCCTTTTCCATTGGAAAGAAACCAGTAGAACTAGGGGCCCTGAAATTAAATTCCAGGGAGGATGATTCAGAATGAATGTCAGGAAATATTTTTTTCCCGGAGAGGGTGGTGGATGCCTGGAATGCCCTTCCGAAGGAGGTGGTGAAGACAAAAACAGTAAAAGATTTCAAAGGAGCAAGGGATAAACACTGTGGATCCCTTAAGGCGCTAGAGGATGGAAATGAAGAAAAGAATGCATGGGGTTAACTTGCTAATGCGGTGGTTACTACCCTTAACCAATAAGCCTGATGCTTTTGATGCAACTCCAACATTGCTCTCAGCAAATAGGTAATGGGGAATTGGACTCAAACAGCAACCAACAAGGGCCCTGACTTTGACAGTCTGGGAAACTGATAATTGTGTAGGTTGACATATCTTGCAGTAGATACTACCATAAGCTTGCTGGACAGACTGGATGAACCGTTTGGTCCTTTTCTGCCATTATTTCTATGTTTCTATGATTTCCGTGGTTCCTTAGATGTGCCTTGGTCCGGTAACTGGTTTTGCCGGCGTGGACTTAGTTGCTTGAGCAGCTGAAAGGCATCGGCTACAGGAAGCCAATCGCAGCAGTAACAGCTATTGCTCTCTCCCCCCACAGCTGACCGTGCCTGTGCTCGGTCAGGGAAGACTGAGCTCTGGTAATTTTTTTGTGTTTTTGTTTTTAAAAAAAAAAAAAAAAAAAGGAAGAAGATATATACAGAGACTTAGCGGGAGGTTTTACTGTACAGAGCTTCCTTCTCCCACCCGGTCTCTGAGCTCGGCATGCCATTCCGATGTTCGTCTTGCTGTGGGAGGTCGAGGGATATGGGCAGCCTGGCGGGTTGAGCAGCCTCTGTAGGCTAGGCCCTGCTCTGAGGCTTTTCTCTGCGCGCAATGTGGTAGGCCCCAACAGATTTTCACGCGCTTTAGGAGGCTGCCTTTTACTGGCTTATCGGTCTAGCGCAGTGGTTCTCAACCAGTGTGTCGCCAAGAACACGCAGGTGTGTCACCACACTTCCCGGTCCCCCGCTGACCCAGTTGCTCCCCGGTCCTCCTCTGCCCGGGCTTAAAATGCTGTCAGCCTGAGCGGAACGCGGCAGATCATGTGGCGTCAGCGGCACGGGCATGGTCTCTTCTTCCTGCCCCCCCCCCCCCCCCACGGCCCGGAAGAGGAAGTGGTGAGCAGCGGATGCGTGCGTGGGAGGAAGAGACCATGCGAGTTTGGTCAGCATTGACGCGAAGAACAGAAGAGAGGTGTGGCCTGAGGAATGAGCAGTGCGGCTCAGAGAAAAAAAGATGAAGAACGTCAACCCCCGTGGCCCATGGGGCTCCTTTCTCCGTGCGAGGGCTGAAAATGAAGGAGGTTAGGGTTGGGAGGAGGCTGCTGCTGCCGCTAGTTCCGGGGAGGGAGGGAAGGAGAGAGAGTGAATGAGCAAGCAAGCATGTGTGTTTGAGATTCTGTGTGTGTATGTGTGTGTGTGAGATAGCATGTATGTGAATGATTGAGAGCCTGTATATGTGAAAGAGAGTATGTCTGTGATTGAGAGCCTGCCTGTGAGAGAGAGAGAGCAAGAATGTAAATTTACGATTGGGAACCTGTATGTGTAAGTTTGTGATTGAAAACCTGTTTGTGTGAAAGAGTATGTGTTTATGATTGAGATCCTTTGTGTGTGAGAGAAATCATGTGTATGTATGATTAAGAGCCTGGGTGTATAAATAAGAGAGAGAGCATGTGTGTGTGTGATTGAGAGCTGGTTTAGGTGAGTGAATATGTGATTGAGAGCCTGTGTGTAAATGAGAGAAAGAGAGAGATCATGTTTGTTAGCATGTGAATGAGAGTCTGTGTGAGAAAGACAGCATGTATGTGTGTGATTGAAAGTCTGTGTGTAAGCCTGAATAGATAGCGTGTGTAAATGTGTAAGAGCCTATATAAGTGAGAGAAAAAGCATGTGTATATGTGAGTGACTGAGAGCATGTGTGTAATTGAGAGCCAGTGTGAGAGAGAGCGCTGGTATGTGACTGAGAGAGAGGAGAAAGTTCCAAGCAAACCACCCCTCCTCCTACTAATTCAAAACAATCTCAGGATACCTGGATATCAAACGTTCCCAGGTATGCAGAGCAAAAACATTTTTGTATCCTTATTTTTCATTACTGGGTCTTTGTATCTGCTATTTTGAAATATTTTATTGGTATCTAGAAATTTTTGAGTTTTTAATTATTGGATCATTGTTATTATTATGTTATAATGTTATTATAACATTATTGTTATTTCTAAACACTCATCAGTGTTTAGAAGTAATCTGTTCTTTTTGTTAGTATGGTTTTACTGCTACTGATTTTATATTTCTTGATTTGTTTTATAAGGATGGGTGATGTTTCTTTTTTCCTTTATTACACTGCATACAGAGACTCTGGCTTGTTGCAGTTTCCAATTCAGTTTTTGTCTGCATGCTTCTAGTTGCATTTTGGTCTCTTTATTTTTTGTTAGGTGAGGGTTAGCACATGTTAGTCAGGTGAGGTTTTCTGCTGGCGTGTAGTTTCTGTGTAGGGCTCTATAGCAGCCTGACTTGGTCCATTTTCCTAATAGGAGGTGTATTGGTGTCTTAAGGCCTGGTGTAATATTTTCAGTGTTGCCTTTTCTTAGGTAAGGTGGTTACTGTTAAGTGCTGGAAATTGGTGCTGTTTTGGTGTGGGATGTTTACTATTTATGTAATTTCTGTTCAGACAGAATACGTATCTTTTCCTTGTGTCATTTTAAACAACAAAAATAATTACCGGACCTTTACTTTTTATTTCCGCCGTGAATTGTAATGAGCAGTGTGTCACAGATGTGAGCGTGGCCTGTCCGGTGTGTCACGATGGGAAAAAGGTTGAGAACCACTGGTCTAGCGTATGCGTCTCGCTGTGCTTCCAGTTGTGCACCCAGTTTTTGGGCGCACAGTAAAGCCTTGTATTTTGAGCACCCACGTTAAGCGCTGCGTAGTGGCCGTGTGCTTCCATCAGCACTCAAGTGTTTTTGTGCATTCTCATTTTGGTCGCCTGGGTAAGTGCCTAGGTGTGCATGCATAAGTCTTGGACACACAAATTTTGGTTGCATAGTTGAACGCCGAGGTGTGCGCACACAAGTTTTGGACATGTACTTTTTGGGCACCTAGTTGAGCGCATATATTAAAAACAAAACAAAAACAGCTAGACGCACGCCTCCAGCTGTTGCTCAGCGCATTATCGGCCATGATATTGCCTGTGCCTTATTCTTGCACTGCCTGTTCTTTTCAGGCATCTCCTTCCTGGAGTGCCTGGTGCTTTGTGCAAGCACTGCTTGGAGGCTCAGAGTGCCTTGTCTTGCCCTGTTTTTGGCTGAGCCTGGTTCTTCTAGCTGGATGTGGTCTGGTTGAAGATAACTCAGGTGGGGGCGCCTGATCTTTGCCCTCCCCTAATTGTTCTTCAGCAGAGGAAGGTGGCTCAGTAAGTAGTCCTCAGATGCCTGTCAGTCTGGATGCTTCTACTTTTTTTTTTTTTTCCCAGGATCCCTTGAGGGACAGCGGATCCTCTGGATGGAGCTCAGGCTGGCTTTGAGAATGGCACTGGTCCTGCCTCTCTTGAGGATGGGACCCCCCTCCCCCACCCAATTGGAGTCATAAAGAGCTATGTGACGGTTCTTTCATAGAGATGAACTGCCAGCTCTGTTTTTTTTTCTAGACCTTGACGATGCTTGGAGTTCTTAGGGCAGATTCCTTTCTGAGCCAAGGGGAAATCCTAGTTTGGTTTCCTTGTGTAAAGGCTCTTGTTTTTTCCCCGTGATGGAAGCCATTCTAGAATTGATTGAGCTTGAGTGTGGTGCCCCCAGATGCTATTTCCAAAGGGGGTTGGATTTTGGAAGACCTGTACTCTCTGGATCCAGTGCCGAGAGAGCACTTCCATTTTCCAAAGGTAGATGCATTTGTGTGTGCAGTCTCCCAGTGGACCACTATTCCCTTGAAAGGGGGAAAGGCCTTGAAGGGTGCTCATGTTAGCAAAATTGAGACTATCCTTGTGCAGGCAATGACCTTGCATCACTTCAAGTTGTTCCTTGGTGGCTCACTCTTGTTTACTTCTATCCCAGGATGTTACTGACTCTGGCATAAATCCTAGCACTGTTATGGTACCAGCTGTTGCCTTTTTGGCTGATGCAGGCTGTGCCTTGGTCTGCATCTTGTCCAGAGGGGTGACTTTGATTGTGGTGACCAAGTGCCAGTTATGGTTGAGAAATTGGTTGGCTGCAATCTCCAAGGGTAATCTTGCCAAATTGCTTTTTAATGGCTTGCTTTTGTTTGACGAGTTGGATAACCTGGCCGGTAAGTGGAGCGAATCTTCAGATCCTCATTTGCCAGAGGATAAGAATCAGGCACAGCACAGCCTCATCATGAGAGTTCGTGCTGCAGGATCCAGGCGTTTGCAATAGGCTCGATTAGTGGATCCTCCCGTACCTCCCAATGCAGGTGTGCCGACCCACTTTTGGGAGCATGAGGTAGGGGATATCTCTCTCTCTTTTTCAGAAGGGGATCGAGATCACATCAGACAGGTGGGTCCTGGAGGTGATAAGAGAAAGATATGTCCTGGAATTTCATAGTATTCCTCAGGAAGTGTTCATGGTGTCCCCTTGCCACTCCCCGCAGAAGAAGCAGACAGTGGCATTCATGCTTCAAAGGGTCCTCAGACTGAGGGGTGTGCTCACGTCTCAAGAAAGTATGGGGCACTACTCTATTTATTTTGTTGTGACCAAGGAGGGCTCCTTTCATCCTCTCCTGGACTCAAGAGGATCGACCGCCCTCACCCACAACGCTACTTCCAGGGTTGCCGCCGTCAAGCCAAGTACCTGTAGGTAGGACCACACCATCTGGCGCATGGGCTTCACCTACTGACATGCACTAATGGAATTTTCCAGGCTTGTCATGCAGCCTGTCTCAGTATGTTTATTAGCTGGTGTAATTTAGTTTGTGATAGCTATGCTTCTCACAGGCTGTACTTTGTCAACGGTCAGGACTTTTCCTTTCTTAGGTTAACAATATATTCATGTTAAAAATGTTCTGATATGCTAAAATAAAAATAAAGGATTTTTCCTTTCTTTCTGTAGAGGTACAGCAGTGTTTAGGAAGGTGATTGTCTGTCTGACAAATTAAAAGTGATTTATTTTCAGTCAGGTACAAAACCAGAAATTCCTGTGACTTTTCCATTCCTTTGTTTTGTTTGCAGCACCTCCGGTTTGTGCTGGACTGCAAAGACAAAGAGCCAGATGTGTTGTTTGTGGGTGACTCCATGGTGCAGCTTCTCCAGCAGTATGAGGTAACAGTTTTAAGCCGGAACAGGGAGCCAGTTGGAAACGTGTGACTCTCAGCTTCCACACTTTTTTCCAAGTTGAGAAAAAAGGGTAGCTGTATACAAAGAAAATATAAAAATGTTGCTAGTATTTGTTACTGCTGGGTAACCTTTCCCAGCATGCCTTCTCTAGTTATGATCTGACAGAGTGGTTGTAAACTCTGTCATGTAGAGTTGATGACATAGCAGGCAGGTTGCAGCTTGTAACTGTTTGCTCAGTTGGCCTTTGTTACACAGAAAACTGAGTAGATTTAGTTCCCAGTGCTTCTGGTGTGAAACAATTTGGGGGGGGGGGGGGGGAGGTTAAAATTGAGGGCAGAAATAGTTTGGAGGCTAATAGTTATCACCTTTTAGAGACTAGGTCTGTTATAGACATGCTTCATTGCTTTTCTTTGTGTTTAAATTATCTGGCTGCTCTATTTCTCATCCAGAATAGTTAACTAACTAGATGCAGAGCCCTGGAAGGACATATAAAGGTTTTGCCTTAATTTCAGTTGAAGTTAAATTACCTTTACAATATGGGCTTTGATTAAGGTTAATCTTTGGCCTGGATATTTAACAAATGTTCCTCTGTTTTTAGCTATGGAGAGAGCTTTTTTCCCCACTCCATGCACTGAATTTTGGCATTGGTGGCGACACAACAAGACATGTATTATGGAGGTTGCAGAATGGAGAGCTAGAAAATATCAAACCCAAGGTACAGCGATGTGACTACCTTCATCAATTCTTATTAACTCACCTTCTTTGAGGTGTTTTCTTTGTGAAAGGAGTGTAGGGGTGGCTTTATCTTCCATATGGGATTCTGTTTTGGCACAGAGGCAGGAACTGGAGCATGCAACTTGCTGGAAAGCTTAACTTCCCATCTTTCAGTGTCCACCTGCAACTGCAACAGAGCTTCTAGCAACCAAAATAGGCCACTTGCTTCTTTGGTATCTCTAAGGCTTCCCAATATTTTGCTAAGTTTGAGGAGTATAGGAGCAGAGAGAACTGCTTTCCTGTTCTCTTCCTTAACACTCCGATGGCCTGCATCTGTATACATAGTGACAGATTGAGATAACAGAAGTCACCCCATGTAGAGATGATTTTCTAAACAAAAAAAGTACTTGGCTGGGAGGTGTTTGTTCTTTCCCAGACCTGGTTTCTTAGCCTCTCACCACCCAGCCCTACCTGTCTTCTGTCCTGAGTAGTGCTGGACCCAGGGCTGGACTGCAGAAAAACATCGACTTTGGGGATGAGGGTAAGGTTTCCTATCATCGGTTTCTACCATTGCAATGCCGTGAACCACTACCATGGACTCTAGCTCCATCTTTTTCCCTTCTCCCTAGTTCTCTCCATTTTTTCTTATCTCAGCAGTGAAGATAAGAAAAAAAGAAGCTATCTTTTTTTTCTTGTAACTCTGTATTTTTTTCTCTATCCTACTATTTCTTTCCTAATCTCATCACTTTTAATTCCTCCATCTCCACATCATCCTTCATCACTATAATGTATTCTTTCACATCCAGTTTCTTATCCCCTGCCTCTACCAACTCTTCATTTTTCTCCTCCTTTTTCCTCCCCTTTCTCAGCGTTCACTATTCTGTCCCTCCCCTCCACCCCTTCCCCAGTATCTCTTTCCCTACCTCTTCAGCTTATTTTCGTATTGTGAGATCAGTATTTAGGAAGTGCTGGCCTGTACGTTTTCTGATGCACGGGAGCCATCTGTGCCAGCAAGTCTTGCTCCTGTAGGTGCTGCACATGGGTCGTCTTTGTTTTGCAGCTGGAGGATGAGCTCTGCCAACTGCCACCAGCTTTCTCATGTCTTCATGGCTGGCAGGATGAGCTCTTTCAACTGCCACTGCCGTGGAGTGCTCTCTCATTTTTTTGGCAACTGGCAGGTTAATTCAGCCAGCCACTGTGACTCATCATGTCTTTGAGGCATTGCAGCTCCTTCCATTCAACATCTGCATTTTTAAAACTGGCGAGCCAGCATGCCTTTGCTGTTTATCTCGCCATGCATGGGATCAGCATCCAAATAGTACTGCTCACCAGTTTTGAAAATTCTTGTGGTGCCTTGCAGTGCAAAAAGGTTGTGAGTCATTGACCTGGAAGAAAATTACCACAGACCCTAATGCCATTCAAACCTTCTGTTTGAATTTTTATGACGTGAATGGTGAATTCAGTGCTGTTTTATATTGCTGTTTCCAGGTCATTGTCCTTTGGATTGGAACAAACAACCATGAAAACACAGCAGAGGAGGTAGCAGGTGGGATCGAGGCCATTGTACAGCTGATTAACACACTTCAACCTCAAGCAAAAATTATTGTCATGGTATGCAGCATGTTATGATATACTGAAAACATTAACAGTAGTTAGGAATAAAAATGTGTGTTTTGCCTGCTAATTTTCTTTCCTTTATTCCTACCAGACTAGTCCAAACGAATGGGATTTTCTACTGTACCAGCAGATGGAAAAGAGAAAAAAAAAAGCTTTACTGTACTGTTGATACTTAAGTCACAGTGCCACCTGTGGCCTGCCAGCATGCCTGTAACAAATCTCAATGAACCCCTCGTATGAGCAGGGGAATTCCAAACTTCTGGTGAAACTCAAGCCAATCAGGGTTTTGATGTCCCGTGGAAATTCAGTTTGGTGTTAAGAGCCTTGTATAATCTTCCCTTTGAGCATCTTGGAAACATATCACTTTGAAGGCAGTATTTTGGGTAACCATTTGTTCAGCTTAGGCGCATTTCCGGGTTTCAGGCACTGCCATGCAGATATCCTTTCTTCCAGTTTTCAGAGGACAGAGTTTCCTTCCATACAGTCCCATTCTTTTTGCTGAAAGTGGTACTTTCCTTTCATCTCATTGTTGGTGGAGTTGCCTGCATTTAAGTAGTCAGAGGTCTTGAGAGTTACATGTACTGGATGTGCATAGGTTGTTCCTCAGATGTTTGGTCATGAATGCATTCCGTAGATTGGACCATCTCTTTGTTATATTTAGCAGTTACAGCAAGGGCAAAATGGCTTCTAAAGCTTATGTTGCTCGGTAGATTACGTAGACGATTACACCTGTTTACATTTGGAGGTTCCCAAGGGTCTTATTCTACTAGAGCTCAAGCGGTTTTTTGGGTGAAGTATCATTTGGGGTCACCACAAGATATTTGTAGGGTGGCGACCTGGTCGACTTTACACACTTTTGTCAAACATTACCAACTGGATGTCCATACCTCCAACGCCAAAGCCTTTGGGAAGGGCTTGCAAACTGGTGTTTCCCAGTTTAGGGTGGGTTGGGTACATCCCTTTGTATGAACTGGTCTGATGGACAATAAGGAAGGAAAAATTTGGTTCTTACCTACCTATTGCTTTCCTTTGGTCCTACCAGACCAGTTCAGAGTACCACCCTTTATGTTTGAAGTCTCTATGCTGTATTTCTACTTTCCTGAACATGCCCAGATCAGTCCAGACTAGTGGGTTTATGCATCCTTACCAGCAGATGGAAGCAGAAAACAAAAACTTTGAGGCACTGTTACATAATCAAGAGTGCCACCTGCAGTCCCTCAGTATTTCTCTGTCTCCAGCAGATGGTAGAGGTGTAAACCTGCAGTCCTGACTGATTCTGGAGTCTAGGAGATTTGGAGACTTGGATCTGCTCCCTGAGGTGTCAGGTTCCTTGGTGGCCCATCCCTTGGATTGATCCAGGCGAATGGGGGTTTAGATACCCCTGGCTGTTGTGGCCCGCTACCTCTGGTAACCCTGATAGCCAGAGGACTGGCTCCCTCTTCGTATCCCAAAGTCCCCTCCTGCCCGCTGCTGGCTGTGTTCAGGGAAGTATCCTTTTTGTTGCTTTTCGTTTTTAAAAACAAAAAAAAAGAGGGGATTAGTAGGAGAGTGGGAGCTAAAAGTGCTGTGAGAGGCTTCATTTTTTTCCCGACAGGGAAAGTTTGCGGTGTGCTGCTTTTGGCATGTGCCGTTCAGGCCGCTGCCGTTTGTTCCCGCGAGCCATCTGTGTCTGTGCGGCAGCGTGTCTCTGCAGCTCAGCAGGGCAACCACGTGGTGCGGCCTTTTTCGCGCCGGAGCATGTTGGGCGGGCCTCATGGTGGAGAAGCCGCGCATGGAGGCTTGTAAGACCTGTGGGCTTTGGTCTGCCCAATTAAACTCCCACTCCTTCTGCTCAGGATGTGCTTCGGGGGGGAGTGATCCTCTGGTAAGGCTTCCAAGGCCAGGAGGGTTTCTCGCTCTGTGAGGCCCGCAGCAGGGACCAAGGTGGGGGTCTCTGCATCTCCTGCTTCTGAGGGGGATTGCAGCCAGGGGACCCTGGCCGGCCAGAAATCCGGTGATTCCCCTCCCCTCTCTCTCTCTCCTGTGGGGCAGGAGCCTGGGGATGGTCAGGAGGAGGGAGCAGATTCGTAATCTAGTCTTCCTGAGCAGGGATTTGATGGTCCACACCATTTTTCCCCAAATTTGTTTTGCTCATGCATGAGGCTTTCCTGGCTAGGAAGAGTGCAGGAGAGAGGAGATCCAGGGATGTCCAAAAGACCTCTGGGCATGTTGACTAGCGTCTTGGGTTGTGTGGCGCTAGTGTGGAGGATACCCCCAAGGATCTGGATGATTCAGATGAGCTGCAGGAGAATGCTGCGTCTCCTCAGGGAGTGGACCCGGATGGGGGTCAGAACCCAGATCCGGATGTGGGCAAGGACGATCCAGACCTCGTGGAGGGTTCTGGAGCTGAGGGAGACTACCCTCGGGTGGTCCGCCTGTTTACAAAGGAGGAGCTTCGGCCTCTCATTCCCTAGGTGTTGGAGGAATTGAGGGTGAAGGTAGCTCAGGAGGAGTCGGATAATGAGGGTCTCAGTCCAGTTCTGGATGGTCTGCGAGGTCCACCTAGTACCTTCCCCAAAGCTAAAAAGATTCAGAAGCTCATTAACCATGAGTGGGTTTTCCCGGAAGCAGGTTTGAAGGTCAGTAGGGCGATGGCAAAGCTTTACCTTTGCTGGAAGAGTATTTGGACCGCCTTAAGACTCCTAAGGTGGATGTGGCGGTCTTGGTGGTGACTAAGAAGACTATGATCCGGTGGTGGGGTCCACTGCACTGAAGGATGTCCAGGATCGCAAATTGGAAATTCAATTGAAGGGCACGTTTGAGGTGTCAGCATTAAGTCTGCAAGTGGTGGTGTGTGCTGGCATGATGCAGCGGGCTTGCTTGTATTGGATTCAGAAGCCTCAGGAGCAGGCCTTACCCACTGTGCTCTTCCCTGCCCAGGTGGCTTGGCTGGAAGCTGGGGTGACTTATGTGTGGATGCGTTTTACGATTTAGTGCACACTTCAGCTAGGAGCATGGTCTCGGTGGTGCCTGTGCACCACCATCTGTGGTTGCGTAATTGGTCGACGGACATATGGTCCAAGACTAATTATGCAATCTTTCCTTTAAGGCGGAAGCTGCTCTTCGGGGAGGAGCTGGATCAACTGATGAAGTCCCTTGAGGAAACCAAGGGAAATAGACTGCTGGAGGATAAGAAGGGCAATAAGAAGCTCTTTCCATCCCATTCCCTTTTTTGGTAGTCAAGGAGGTTTCCGTATGGGAGAGGGGCTTCTTCCTCTGGTTCTAAGCAGTTGTCAAGTCGTCAGCAATCATTTCAGGGTGCCGGCAGATCCCCCAGAAGCGGGTCTAGTCAGGGGACCGGAGGGCGTAAGTATGCCCAATGAAACCAGGTTCGCCCTCTCCTCGCTGGAAGTGGTAGGGGGCAGGTTGTCCTGTATTTACGAAGCATGGGCCAAAATTACCTCGGACCAGTGGGTTCTGGAGTTGGTAAGAGATGGCTACGCCTTAGAATTTTCTCACCCGCTCAGGGATGCCTTTCTTGAGTCCTCCTGCTCTTTTCGAAACAAATGGGGAGTTGTAGAAGGAACTCTACAAAGGTTGATAAGCTTGGAGGCCATAGTTCAGTGCCGCTGAGCAAGCAAGGATAGGGAAGGTATTCCATCTATTTTGTAGTCCCAAAAAAGGGATTATTTTGGATTTGCAAAAGGTAAATGTAAGCTTGCGTGTGCTGCGTTTCCTGATGGAGATACTGCATACGGTGATTGCAGTGGTTCGCAAAGGAGAATTCCTGGCTTCTTTGGATCTCACCAAAGTATTTCTACATAGAAATTTGGGTCAGCACTTCCAGTTTCAAGCTCTTCCCTTCGTTCTGGCTATGGCTCCCCGAACCTTCACAAAGGTAATGATGGTAGTGGCAGCAACCTTGAGATAAGAAGGGATTCTGGTGCATCCATATCTGGACAATTGGCTTATCTAGGTGAAGACAGAGGAGAAATGCAGTTGATTCATATGAGTGATGAACGCCCTCGGCACCCTGGGTTGGGTGATCAATGTGGCAAAGAGTCACCTGGTTCCGTTTCAATCATTGCAGTATCTAGGAATCCGCTTCGATACCCAGAAGGGCAGAGTATATCTGACAGTGTACAGATTGATGAAGTTGCAGGTGACATGGTTGTTGCGCCTGCCAGTGCCAAGGGTCTGGGATTACTTACACCTGCTGGGCTTCATGGCCTTGGGGCTGGATCTGGTTCCATGGGCCTTTGCGCACATGTGTCTGTTGCAAAGGGTGCTGTTGTCCAGGTGGAATCCACGGTCGGAGTAGTATTATCTTCTGTTGCCTCTTCTAGCAGAATCCAGGTCCAGTCTTTCATAATGGCTGTCAAAGAGCGACCTTGGGGCTCCGGATTGGGTGGTGGTGACCATGGATGCCAGCCTTAAGGGCTGGGGAGCAGTATTCCTTCGTCGATCTGCCCAAGGACTTTGGTCAGTGACTGAGATGGCCTACGCCATCAATCGTCTGGAGACCAGGACGGTGCGCAGAGCCCTGGCAGTGTTTCTGCCTCTGGTCCAGGGTCGAATGGTTCATATGTTTTTGGAAAATGCGACAGTGGTGGTGTACATCAACCATCAAGGAGGAACAAAGAGTCCCGGTGTGGCTCGGGAAGCTCAGCTATTGTTTATGTGGGCGGAGTGTCACCTCAAGGGAATTACGGCCTCCCACGTGGCAGGAGTAGACAGCATGCAGGCAGATTTCCTAAGCCGTCAACAGCTGGATCCCAGGGAGTGGGAGCTGTACCCGGAAGCCTGGAATCGCATCTGCACCAGATGGGGAGGTTCCTCAGCTGGATCTCATGCGACGTGAGCCAATGCAAAGTCGACAAGGTTCTTCAGTCATAGAAGGGAAGTCGGTTCGGTAGGACTAGATGCTCTGGTGTGCCCGTGGCCAACAGGTATTCTTCTGTATGTGTTTCCTCTGTGGCCTCTCATAGGTTGAATGTTACGGCACATAGAAGCACATCTTGGATCAGTGGTGCTGGTGGTGCCAAAGTGGCCTCATCGTCTTTGGTCACAGATCTGGTGTATCTGGTGGTGGACAAACCTCTTCAGGAGCTCATCTGCTGGGATTGCTGTGACAGGGACCCATATTTTCGGATCGTGAGGATCACTTTTGTTTCGCAGCTTGGCTTTTGAGAGACGGAGCTTGCGCTTGAAGGGATATTCGGAACCAATAATTTCTACTCCAGGCTAGACGGCCTTCTATCTCCATGGCGTATGTCAGGGTTTGGAAGGTTTTTGAGGCCTGGTGTCTTCAGCAGCAGCTGGATCCTCTTGTCAACGACAGTACCACATATTTTGTCGTTTCTTCAGCAGGGTTTGTCCAAGGATTTGGCCTTAGGTTGTCTCAGGGACAGAGTGCGAGGCAAGTCTTTGGCCTTCCATCCCAATGTCATCCAATTCCTGAAGGAGGTGAAGCATGTGCATCCTCCGGTTCGGAAGATGTGTCCAGATTTGAACCTCGATTAAGTGTTGTGGGTTCTCTGTGAGGCTCCTTTTGAGTCCTTAGGCTGAGCTTCGCTGAAGGACCTTAGGTTGAAGACTGTTTTTCTGGTGGCGATTTGTTCCACCAGGAGGATTTCGGAGCTCCAGGCTCTTTCTTGTCGCGATCCATTTCTATGTATTACTAACGACAGGGTGACCTTGTGTATGTTACCTTCCTTTTTGCCGAAAGTGGTTTCTGCCTTCCATGTGAATCAGACTGTTGAATTACTGGGTTTTTTTGGAATGGTCCAGAGATTCTTTGGAGGGTAGAGAACTCCATCTTCTGGATGTACGTCATGCTCTGTTGCGTTATTTGAAGGTCACTAATTCCTTTGGGCAATTGGACCATCTTTTTGTGATGTTTGGAGTGAAGAAAGAAGAGAAAGCTTCCAAAGTTACTTTGGCTCGTTGGTTGAAAGAGGCTATTTGTTTGGCCTATATTTGTAAGAGTCGTGTTATTCCATCGGATCTTAAGGAACATTTGACTAGAGCATGGGTGGCCTCTTGGGTGGAGTGTCAGTTGGTGTCTCCCCAAGAGATCTGTAGGGCTGCAGTGTGGTCCTCGTTTCATGCTTTCACCAAGCATTACCGATTTTAGATGTTCGCAAGCAAAAGAATACGACCTTTGGTGAAAGTGTGTTGAGTGTGTCTTTGGGGTTCCTGCCTGGTGAAGGGATGCTTTAATACATTCCACTTGTCTGGACTGATCTGGGTATGTTCAGGAAATGAAAATTTGGTTCTTACCTGCTAATTTTCATTCCTGTAATACCACAGATCAGTTCAGAGACCCGCCCTGCTATTGTTGCTGGTATTATCTGCTGTATATTTCAGAGTTTTGTTTTTTTTTTTACAAATTGAACTATGTTTTTTGAGTTAAGCCATTGTCAGATAGTGTTGGTACTGGAGTTATGTTGGGCTCCAGCCTAGGTGGCTCCAACCCTGGGTTTTCCGGGTTGCCCTGGTAAGTGAAATGTTATCTAATTTTAGCTTGGGCACAGGTCAATGCTGAGGGATCTGCAGTTGGCATTCTCTATTATGTAGCAGTGCCTCAAAGTTTTTGTTCTCTGCCTCCATTTGCTGGTAGGGATGCATAAACCTACTTGTCAGTACTGACCTGGGATATTGCAGGAACGAAAATTAGCAGGTAAGCAATTTTACTTTAATGTATATGCGTTCTGTTGTCTTGAAATGTTTTTCATACCAAGGGGTGCCTGCATGTTTAGTTTCACAAGAAGTGTGGAATTGTCCTGCTCATATGAGGGTTCATTTAGCTTTGTTACAGTTATGCTAGCAGGCTGCAGGTGGCACAGTAATTTAAGTACTAACAGTACAGTAAAGCTTTTCTTCTGTCTCCACCTGCTGGTAGAGGAGAAAAACCCATTCGTGTGGACTGGTCTGGTGGATAAGGAACAAAGTATTTTAGGGTAGGCATAAGATCTTGTGTAGTTTGGACAAAAAGATTATAAAGTCTTTGCAAGTTTGACTATCCAGATTGTTAACAGTGGGGCAAATATCATATTACAGACATCTTACATAAACTAGAACAGGAGTTAGATGTGGTGTTCACAAAACTTAGGGTGTATTCTCTGGGTCAGTACACAACAGAATCAACAGCTTGAATTTCATAAGATTTTTTCCATGGGGCACTGAATGAGGAATAAATTATTAACAATCACTGTAACATCAATAAAAAGGGATTTAATGGGAAATTTGAGTTTCTTACTCATACTGAATGCTGATGACATTATTACTATTTGATTTCTAATATTCTTCAACTAGACAGCTCATCTGCACCTGCTGTATTTACACGCTTCTGGAGTTCAAGCTACCCAATTTAATCAGAACTACTTAGCGAATTTTAAAATGTTTTTGGTGATACGGATGATTTAAAACTAATAGAAGTTAATGATATTTTAGATAGCCTCGCTCAATCCCCATGAATTTCCTATGGCAAAAGTGTTAACTTGCCATCCTCTTGTGATCCTCGCGTGTCATTCATTCACCAATCAAAAGCAGAAAAGTCAGATGCTCCCCTCCCCCCAAGCATCTCGCTCCACACACAATTTGGTGCACCTGGGTCTAGCCACCCGAAGTTGTACACAGGCATTCAGCAAGAACCTAAGAATTACTATACTGAGTCAAGTCAAGGGTCCATCAAGCTCAGTATCGTTTCCACCAGTGGCCAATCCTGATAAGTACCTGACAGAATCCCCTGCTGCTAACGCCCAGGGATAAGTAGTGTTTTTCCCCAAGTCTACCTGGTTAATTTCTCCAATTTGTTTTTGGGGTTTTTTGTTTTTTTTAACTAGCACTGCACAGTGACCAAGGTTTTCAAAGTATTGTCCAGGATGATGCTTAGATTTTCTTCCTGGGTAGTGACTCCTAATATGGAACTTAACATCATGTAACCACAGTTTTTGGATTACTTTTTCCTACTGCATCACTTTGCACTTGTCCACATTAAGTTTCATCTGCCATTTGGCTGCCCAGCATTGCAGGGCCCTCCTGTAACCTCTCACAATCCAATGGTGATTTAACAACTTGGAATAATTTTGTGTCATATGATCTCATAAGCCTCTTTGTTCTATTGAACCGAGACTGAGCGCATGTATTCCCCTTAACAGCAGAATTAACTCCACCTTTGAGGCAATGGATGCCGGTATTTCACAATTAATTGCATACATAATCGCCATCTCGTATTAGCTTAGTTTCATACAAACAGAAGCTTATCAGAGTAAAATGGCCTTGAGTGTTGTGGTTTGTGTTTTTATATGTAAATGCTGGATCTAAGTCCTCCACGCTTTGAGGGCAGTATGTCCTTGTGGGGACATTTGATGTTTCCATTTTTCAGATTTGATGAGTGGTGATTGGGAGGGGGGGGGTGCATGTGGTTTGTGTTTGTGTCCCTTATAACTTGGAATTAGCTCTATCAAACTATATATGAAGATACATTTTTGGGGGGCAGAGGAGAACTTCTTTTCAAAGATGGTTAGTGATTTGTGGCAAGCAGAATTGGCACTCTTCCAAAAGAAGTACATGGGGAGTTGAATCGAGGCTATGTTACACTTTCTACTGATTATCCTTGTTCCCTATTCTTAGTTTATGTTCAGTGCTTTTTAAGAATAATACTAACGGAGCTTTTTTGATGGCTCAGTGGCATTGCTACCATTCAGGAGACCCAGATTTGATTTTCAAGCCTAGCCTCTTCCTCTCAATCCTGCAAGGGGGCGGGCATGCTATGAAAGCACCTGGAAGGGGTACCAGCCATATCGTGACATGTGGCCAGATTCTGAATGCATGCATACTAGGTTCCAGTGGGAGCCTCAGTCTATGTCCCTTAGGCAAAGATTATTGCTGGAATCTCTGAGTTGAGTGTGGACAGAGTGAATGAAGGCTCAGTGCTGTAATTCTAATAGTCTAGTAGTGTTGAGGTGGAAGCAGATGGCAGCTGCTAAGTCAGGGGAAAATGTTTGATCTGGAGAAGTGGTTAGAGCAGCGGGCTAAGAACCAGGGAAGCCAGGGTTCAAATTCCACTTTTTCTCCTTGTTAACTTGGGCAAGTCACTTCAACCACCATTATCTCAGGTACAAACTTAGGGGCTCACTAAACTGTAGTACTTTTCCCTCAAGAAATTATAAAGCTGCAGTAATGGGCCCTGCTGCTCTGCGATTCCCACGGTAATTTTCCTCACAGTTAAATACCTTGGGGAAAAATATGGTGGCCGTAAATGTCCACCAAAGATCGCACAGTGGAAACCCCGAGACTGTGGAACTACCATTGCTTAAAGGGCCAACAACAGTCCCAAGGTCCCCCCTACCAAAAGTAGTACAAAAAAAAATCCTGGGGATCTGAAATGAACCCCTCCCACAGCTACCCCTGAAGTCAGCCTGTTGTAGAAATTTAAACAAAAGTTTCTATTAGCGTCAGGCCCTGCCCCAGACCCTGCCAACTCACAGTTCTATCCCTGATGGTCCAGTGGGGGCCCGGAGCACCCCTTATATATATTTTTTAAAAGGTGCTGCCCGACTTTGACTTTATCACATGCAGACCCCCAGAGTTTTTGTGTATTTTCAGGGAGACACTGGGAGCCTTGGGCCATGCATTAACATCCCAATGCTCCTGAGGGAAATTAGCTACAAGTCTTGCATTATTTGACCTGAAGTTAGCCCAACTTGCAAATTTTTTTTTGGCTAGCTGAATTATTTGATTTACATTTTTTAGAGCTATTATGAGCTTGCATTTGCATGCTAATCGGCTCATTTAAATATGCTCTGTCTAGAGCTGAAACATTAGGCCATTTATTGTGCAAAATTGTGGTAAACGGCTTAACGTGGCTTATTGAGCGAGTTCCTTAGATTGTGAGCCCTCTGAGGACAGGGAAATACCTACAGTACCTGATTGTAATCTGCTTTGAAGTGTCACAGAAGGTGTTATATAAATTTAAAAAATTCTTATCATGTATAGTGTTAGCATGGTTCTGCTAACAGACAATAGATGTCCATAGTATAGAAACTCTCCATATTTGTGCCTTCTCTCTCCACAGGGCCTGCTTCCTCGTGGTGAGAGGCCCAATCCCTTGCGGCAAAAAAATGCCCGTGTCAACCAGCTTCTGAAGTCTTCCTTCCCTAAACTCTTCAACGTGCAGCTTCTGGACATGGATGGGGGCTTCGTGCACTCGGATGGCACCATCTCCTGCCATGACATGTTTGACTTCCTGCACCTGACAGCTGCAGGCTATGCGAAGGTCTGCAAGCCCCTCCATGAACTGATCATGCAGCTGCTGGAGGAGACACCCGAGGAGAAGCAAGCCACACTGGCTTAACTGTCTCAGATCAGTGTTACAGCATCCTAGCACCATCAGTGGCACTACAGCATCCCCCTTGCCTAGCTGTTTGTTTGGAGCACTTTTCATTGTAGAATGTTACTGGATGTCCATGTCAGGCGTTGGGGGGTGGGGCAGGGTGGTAGGGAATGGACTAAAAAACTTTGCCTGGTTTTGCAGCTCAGAAGCTGATATATGTTTAATGGCAAGGGAAACCTTAGTAAAAGAGGAAGGAAGGGAATGAATTTTTTTTCCATGTGTTTTTTTTTTTTTTTTTCCCTTATATATAAATGCTTAATTTAAAACCAGAAGACGTGGCATTCAGCATTGGATTCCTTTTTTCTTTGGCTTTCATGAGCACAAGCTACATTGAAATAGCCTTTACTTCCTCTGTGCTTTCCCCCATCGTTGTCTTTATTTTAGCTTGTTATCTGAATCACATTCCTTGTGTTTAAAAAAAAAAAAATGTAGTATTCAGAATTTTCTAATCTTGATTTTTTTTTAATTTTTCAGCAGTCTAGCTTTTTAAAACTATCATTTACATTGAGGTCAAAATGCTGGAATCGAAAAAAGTGAGTTTTAATTTTTCTTGTATTCCTGATCACTGACTTTTCCAGCTGCTTTGTCAAAGCACTCATCTCTGT
Source organism: Rhinatrema bivittatum (assembly GCF_901001135.1). Lineage (NCBI taxonomy): Eukaryota > Metazoa > Chordata > Amphibia > Gymnophiona > Rhinatrematidae > Rhinatrema > Rhinatrema bivittatum. The sequence goes on along the minus strand of NC_042626.1, from coordinate 23,396,380 downwards.
TTTGCTTTCAGTTTCAGTGGATATCGTGTGGTCTTGAGCTCTTTTTGGTTTTCTCCACACTGCCAGCTTTGAATCTTTTTAGGCTGGAGCCAGAGCCTTGCCCACACTTTCTGTGATGGAAAGCTGTTTTTTTGGTGTGATGTGAGTTAGCAGGTTGTGTGGTGTTGCTTATGTCATTCTCCATCCCTCTTGTTCATAGAGGGAGTAACATTTACCTGTCTATTTGTTGTAATCAAAGCAGCTTCCTTTCAGTTCTCCTGCTTCTCTTTGAGCAGCTGCATTGTTAAGTCTGTTGCAAACATCATCACACACTGCCCAGTGGACCAGGTGTACTACCTAGAGCAGAATCTAGTCCTCCCTGCTGTGCGTGTCACTAGCTGCCTTCCAGATAATATGGTTGCTTGATTAGGAAGGTGCTGGAAGAGCTCTCAAGGTAGGTATTTAAAATGATTCAGAGGAAGGATGACAAATGTCCTGAACTTAAAAAAAACTCGCAGACAAGCAGACCTGTAGCATTTGCCATCTACCCAGCCTGCATGCATTCAGATCTGGCAGCACCTTTTACCTCCTACACGCTAATGCATGCCCTTTGACTTGCAGCTTCCATTCATGTGCTGAGGGAGTGCTTCCACATTCTGTGAATTGTCTGATACTCTGGCACTGGTGTTTTACATCAAAAATGGGGAATTTGGATAAATGCATTCTTTCATTATACTCTCTGTACATGGTCAAGTCGTGTTAAAGGACCAGAAGGAGTTTTATGCCTTACATGTGTAATAAGATGTGTATTTCTTCATTGTGTGTATGTGTATACTTCTGTTAGTACCAGACCTGAGTAAAGGAGAGATCAGTGCTGCATGATGCTCGTTCTTACTAGTTTTAGTCTGAGCGTCCCCAGTGAACGGTGGGGAGAAGAGAGGATTTGAACATTTGCTTATGTAACTGGAACACTAGACTAAGTGAACTTTTACTATGAGTTTATATAAGTCTTATGTAAACAATAGAAATAGCATTGAAGCCAATGTGTGTGTTCAGCAGGCATTCATAGCTCACTTAACAGGTCAGCAAGAAATGTCAATCATTGCTCAGGCTACTGAATATAGTCTTGTATAATACTGTTACTTATAAAACTTGTTCTTGTCATGGCCCACCACTGAAACGTCTGCTTACATTTTCTTTGCGTCATGGTGCGTGTGTGAATGTATGGGAAGTGCTTCTGTCTGCAACCATGAATCTGAAAGGCTTTTAGAGAGAATAGGAAAGCCCCCTTCTCTATCCTAGAACATGTGGTGAGCCAGAGTCTTACATTTCATTTCTAGGAAATCATAGAACTGTAAAGTTTTCTGGGCTTCTGCCTTCTTAAATTTAACCAAGAAAAACAGCCACATTTCATACTGTGTAGGCCATAAAAGGCCTTGACTGCTAAATAAAATGTCAGAATCGAATAAAGGGAGATACAAAATGGCAAAAGGTGTGGGATCAGTTTCCTGCATCCTCTTCTCATTGATAGTTTGTAATAAAATGACACAGGCCCATGAAGTGCTGAAGAAATCACAGGATTGTGTGACACAGTGGTTATTCAGGATCTCTCAGCTAATCTTTATTAACATGACTAGTTAAGGGTACCCCCTTCTCCCCAAACATGCTGTTTTACAAGTGTAATAGATGATGCCTTGGAAGTATAGGGAAGCAGCTTGCCTAGTGCTTCCTACAGTCATAATTTCCTTAGTTATTTAAAAAATATTGTAACTTCACCATTCATAATTCTTGGCAGTAAACAGAGTGAATTACATGAAAACAACTTATATTCCATATGGGGTTCCCTGGTTAGGGTAATGAATATAGGCCAATCTCACAAATTGCCAACTAAACTCTCCATCAGCACCCATTGTCCCTAGTAGACCATTGCTGAAACAATCTGCTTAGCTATTACCTAGTGGTCTCATTACATATCTGCATTTCTGGAGACAAGGTCTAAGTCACTGCAGTCTAAGCAAAAAAACTCAAACATATATTGAGATAGTCCGCATGCTAGCTGAAAAAGTATTGTTTATCCATTTCCTAAAGCTGCCCATATATGGTTCACCTGGAAGAGAGTTCCAAAGAAGTGGCCCAGCCACCTCAAAAGTTCTCATACCTGTCTGAAATGCACATCTAATAGGCTGCAACCAACAAATTTCAGTGCCCGAGATAGCCTGTAGAGCCTTAAAATTGTGCTGATGCATCATTGCTCAAGGTTTGATGAACGTGTAAAGATCTTTAAGTTTAATTCTCCACTTGAGAGGTAAGGACTGGCTATTACTGTGAATGAACAAAATTATTCCAAGCTGTCAGATCACAAGATGATTGTGAGAAATTGCAAGAGGACATTGCAAAACTGGGAGACTGGACATGCAAATGAAATTTAATATGGACAAGTGCAAAGTGATGTACTTAGGAAACAGTAACCCAAATTAATAGCTATAAAATGCAAGGATACACATTAGGAGTTACAACTCAGGAAAAGGATCTAGGCAACATTGTTGAAACTATGTTGAAATCTGCTCAGTGTGCAGCAGCAACAGCCAAGAAAGCAAATAGAATGCTAGGGATTATTAGAAAAGGAATGGAGAATAAAAACGAGAATATCATAATGCCTCTGTATCACTCCATGGTGATACACCATGGACCTCAAGATGAGGTCCATGGTGTGACCTCATCTTGAGTATTGTGTTCACTTGTGGTCACCACAGCCAAAGAAAGATTAGCAGAATTAGAAAAGGTACAGAGAGAGGCAACCAAGATGATAAAGGAGATGAAACATTTCACCTATGAAGAAAGGCTGAAGAGGTTAGGACACTTCACCTTGGCCAAGAGATGGCTGAGGGGGGGAGATATGATAGAGGTCTATAAAATGAGTGGAATGGAACGAGTAAGTGTTAATCAGTTGTTTTTCAAAAAATACAAAGAGCAGGGGGGACACAATGAAGTTAACTGGTTAATACATTTAAAATAAGAGAATATTTTTTTACCCAATGCATAATTAAGCTCTGGTTACCAGAGGATGTGGTGAAAGCTATTAGTATAGCTGCGTTTAAAAAAAGGTTTGGACAAGTTCCTGAAGGGAAAATCCATTAAGGTAGATTTGCAGAAATTCACTTCTTTATCCCTGGGATAAGCAGCATGATATCTATCTACCCCTTGGGGTCCTGCCAAGTACTTGTGACCTGGCATTGGCCACTGTTGGAAACAAGATAGTGTACTTGATGGACCCTTGGTCTGACCCAGTATAGCAAGCCTTATGTTCTTATGTAATATCTGTAATATGGTCCCTATGTTTAGTGCCCAGTAAAACGCGTTTCTGAGCTTCAAGCCTTGTCTTGTCGGGACCCCTTTTTCAGAATTACGGACGCGAGAGTCTCCCTTCGTACAGTACCTTCCTTTTTACCTAAAGCGGTGTCTGCATTTCATCTTAATCAGACGGTGAAATTGCCCTCATTTCCCGATTTGGATAAGTCAGATCCCTGCCATAAGGACTTGCGCAGGTTGGATGTGCGTCGGGCACTGTTGCACTACCTGGAGGTTACTAACGCCTTTAGGGTGTCAGACCCCATCTCTTTGTGCTCTGGGGCAGACCTCGTCGAGGTCATGCGGCGTCCAAGACTACTATTGCCCGCTAGTTGGAGGCAATCAGTTCGGCGTATCTGTTGCAGGGCAGGTCTTCTCCGGTGGGTCTAAAGGCCCATTCCATGCGTTCCCAGGCTACCTCCTGGGCGGAGTGCAACCATATTTCCACAGAAGAGATTTGTAGGGCAAAATGCACACATTTACCCGACATCATCGCCTGGATGTCCAGGCTTCAGGCAGCGGAAATTTTGGGGCAGGGTTGCTCAGAGCGGGACTCTCCGGATCCCATCCCGTTTAAGGTAGCTCTGGTACATCCCAGGAGTCTGGACTGATCCAGGTACATACAGGGAAAAGAAAATTAGGTCTTACCTTGGTTAATTTTCGTTCCTGTAGTACCACGGATCAGTCCAGAGTCCCGCCCATTTGTTCTGCTGTGATAAGGGAGAGTCCGGAGTGATTGGGTCTTTTCTCTCTGTCCATTCTCAGTCTCTTCCTGTCTATTCTGTTATCAATGGCTCGGGTTCTGGTCCCATTTGGGGGGTTGTTGAGCCAGTGGTTCTTGTTGTACGGTTACTGTATATAATTAATTTGATGTTGGACTGGGGCTTCACTCTGCTTTGACATTAAGTAATACTGCCAGACTGTAGGTGGCACCAGCCTAGATAAGGCGGAGTTTTGTTTGTAAACTTCTGTCTCCATCTGCTAGAGGGGGGGGGGGGGCAAAACCCAGGAGTCTGGACTGATCCGTGGTACTACAGGAACGAAAATTAACCAAGGTAAGACCTAATTTTCTTTTGAGGGGGGAAACACTCTATGGTGGTTTTTCTTGTCTGGTATACCTTATATTTATTTACAAATCTTTCTATACCGCCTACTAGTCCAACAATAGATTGATCTAAGCAATTGACATCATATCACAAAAAATTCCCCAAAAAAACAAATTACCAAGTAAATACCTATAAAACAAAATACAAATAAAACCATTCAAATAATTAAAAAAATAATAAATCACTCACAACTACCCACCCTCCTGTCAATAATCCATTCTGGCAGCCCATAGCCAGTTCTAACCTCCCATACTTCAGCAACTAGCTAACAGCGCTTGTTCAAGCATTGTGACCAACACGTAACTGCACATCAGGTCAGGCCCTAAAAGAAAGTCCACATTGCTCAATGAGCAGCAACCCTAATCTTCCAGACTGCAATGTAATTTTACATCTTGGTACTTCTGAACAGACAAAACAAAAGTGGAACTGTAGCGGGAAGGGGAATGCCAGGGCTGAGTATGCCCTGCATGAAGGAAGGACCAATGTTAGATGTAAATTCTTAGACATGCGAACACACCCAGTAGCAGAAAAGCAGTGAGGCTAATAGGCTTTCACCTCCTAAATCTTGGACCTTGCCTATTCTCTCTTGAGGCCTCAATTATGCCAGCAATCTGCCCAAAAATCAAAGCCATGTGGCTGCTCCTGCTTCAGGCTAAGCAGCTCCAACATAATCAGCCGCCTCGGCCACCCTGGGTAGCCAGAGATGCATAACTGGGCCGCCAACCTTGGCCTTGGCCGTGCACTTTTACCAAGGTCATGGTGGTTGTGGCGGCCGCTCTCCGGCGAGAAGGAGTTCTAGTCCATCCTTACCTGGATGACTGGCTCGTGCAGGCCAAGTCAGAGACTCTCTGCAGGCTGGCAGTCGACCGGGTTCTTGCTCTCCTCACCTCTCGGGTGGATAGTCAATTTCCCCAAAAGCAATCTGCAGCCCTCCCAGGTCATGGAATTTCTGGGGGCGTGTTTCGATACCCGAGTCGGCAAGGTATTCCTGCCGGACGCTCGGGTGTTCAAACTGATGGATCAAGTGCGAAATCTCCTCTCGCTTCCGTTGCCTACAGCTTGGGACTACCTCCAAGTTCTGGGGACCATGGCTTCTACTATCGACTTGGTCCCCTGAGCTTTTGCGCATATGCGACCATTACAGAAAGCTTTGCTATCCCACTGGAAGCCGGTGTCGGAACAGTTTCGGACAATTCTACTGCTCTCCGACTCTACCATCGCCGACATACAATGGTGGCTATCGCTGACGCACCTCTTGAGAGGGATGTCCCTACAGACTCTGCCGTGGATTGTTGTCACGACAGATGCCAGTCTCTCCGGGTGGGGAGCAGTCTGCCAGTCTCAAGCTACGCAGGGATGCTGGTCCCCAGTCCAATCCCGCTGGCACATTAATCGCCTGGAGGCCTGGGCGGTCCGCCTGGCTCTCCAGTTTTTTCTTCCTCTGATTCGCCGCAAGGCAGTGCGAGTACTCTCAGACAACTCCACCACGGTGGCTTATATCAATCGGGGGCACCCGGAGTCATCTGGTGGCCCTTGAAGCCAGCAAGCTCTTTGCCTGGGCGGATCGTCACTTGGAGCGCCTAGCAGCCTCCCATATAGTGGGCAAGGAGAATGTGCAAGCTGATTTTCTGAGTCGTCAGCATCATGAATGGGAGTTATCAAACGGAGCGATGGATCTGATTGTCAGCAGGTGGGGTCCACCTCACCTGGACCTGATGGCAACCTTGAGTATTGCCAAAGCTCCCAGGTTCTTCAGCTGCTGGAGGGAGCACTGTTCGGAAGGAGTGGATGCTCTAGTCCTTCCCTGGTCCCACAATGTCCTTCTGTACATGTTTCCTCCTTTGCCTCTAGTGGGAAAGGTTCTCCGAAGAATAGAATTTCACAGGGGACCAGTCATCCTCGTGGCACCCGAATGGCCCCGCAGACCGTGGTTCGAGGATCTGGTAAACTTGGCAGTGGACGGTCCTCTTCACCTCGGCCATCTTCCTCGCCTGCTCCGGCAGGGTTCCGTATTTTTTGACCAGGCGGATCGCTTCTGTCTAGCGGCCTGGCTTTTGAACGGTGCAGACTAAGAAAGAAGGGATATAAAGAAGAAGTTATATCCACTCTGCTTCGGGCCCATAAGCTGTCTACTTCCCTGGCTTATGTCCGCATTTGGAAAGTTTTCGAAAATCTCTGCGCGGAATCAGGTGTCTTGGCTCGTTCAGCTCTGGTTTCTATGATTCTTTCCTTCAGAAGGGCCTCTCCTTCAGCTCGTTGCGCGTCCAAGTGTCCGCTCTCTGCTCCCTCTTAGGCAACATTGATTACGCGGTTGCATCTCACCCAGATGTTGTCCATTTCCTCAAGGGTGCCAAGCATTTGAAGCCGCCCATCCACTCCACTTGTCCTTCGTGGAGTATTAATTTAGTCCTTCGGGCTCTTTGTGAGGCATCTTTCGAACTTCTCCATTGGGCTACCCTTAAGGATTTGATGCTCAAGACCATCTTCCTGGTTTCTATCTGCTCCGCCAGAAGGGTGTCGGAGATTCAAGCATTGTCCTGTCGGGAGCCTTTTCTGCGGTTTTCTGATTCGGGAGTTTCTTTCAAGACCGTACCTTCTTTCTTGCCGAAGGTTGTTTCTTCCTTTCATGTCAATCAGTCGGTGGACCTTCTCACGTTCTCTCCTGAGGATATAGCGGGTTCAGTTGGGAGTGATCTTCTCCGCCTTGATGTAAAACGCGTTTTACTGCGTTACCTTCAGGTTACCAATGACTTCCGGGTCTCAGATCCTCATTTTGTCCTGTGGAGTGGTCCAAATAGCTGCAACCAAGTTTCTAAGACTACGCTCGTTCGGTGGTTGAAGGAGGCGATCTCGTCGGCCTATATCTGCCAAGGCTGGGTGTTTCCGGAGGGCCTAAAGACTCATTCCTTGCGTTCTCATGCTACCTCTTGGGTGGAGAGTCAATCAGTCTCTCCGCAGGAAATATGCAGGGCCGCTATGTGGAAATCCCTGCATACCTTTGCTCGACATTACCACCTTGATGTACAGGCGCCAGTATTTGGTTCCTTCAGTCGGCAGATGCTTCGAGCGGGACTGTCTCAGTCCCACCCTTTGTAGGGAAGCTTTGGTACATTCCACGGTCTGGACTGATCCAGGTACATACAAGGAAAGGAAAATTAGTTCTTTCCTGTTAGTTTTCGTTCCTGTAGTACCATAGATCAGTCCAGACACCCTTCCCTGTATTTTCTGCCGTCCACTCGAAGCTCTTTTTGCAGGTTACTGGATGTTTTTTCATTTGTGATTATCCTTAAAGGCACCGGAAGCATCTGTTTTGATGACAGTGGATATACAAGAGTGATCATATACAGTCTATTCAATGTTTGCAATTGTTTAGTTTTTGTGAGTTCTCTCGTTCCTTGCTTGAGTTCTCTTGTTACTTGCTTGGTCTTTTACTGGTTATCTTTATTCTTATCTGCTTTGACAATGGTTATACTGAAGGGCTGCAGGGTAGGCTCTGTCCTGATATAGGATACCCTTTCAGTTTTGGTCTGTCTCCATCTGCTGGACAGGAGGCTCAACCCACAGTCTGGACTGATCCGTGGTACTACAGGAACGAAAATTAACAGGTAAGAACTAATTTTTCTTTGGTCAGGATAGGGTTTGGGTAGAGGAAAAAAATAAGGGATAAAAGAAAGCCGGCAGGGGAAGTTGTTCTTTTCTAATGCAATAGTGGCAGGGGCCAGCAGATGCAAACTACTGCACCCTTGATTTCATAAAAGTTGCAGGATAGCTAGAGGAATAGGGCTGGGGTGGGTTTTGGCATCACAGGTGGAAGAGGCAGTAACTCACCAGCTAAAAGGAAGATGCAGAGGTGCGGGAGCACTCGGGTACCATTAGATAGTGGGCCCTTGGGCTGGTAATGGGCATTAGTTTTAGCGTGATTCAAATAGCCACGTGTACCCAGACCACAAGTAACCTGTGGCTGAGAAGCTGTGAAAGATAAACAAGAAAAAAGGAACCAGGCCAGGAATGTGGCCAGTAAATAAATGATGGGGGCAGCACAGCGTGCCTGTCCTACGTTCCAGACATCTTGCGTGGCTGGATGCTGGGACTAAAAAGGGGAATAAAGATGATAATAACAACACCATAACTATAAAAGTCTCCATGGTGGTAAGTGCTGCATTATAAGGGCAGGGCCAGGAGTTCCCCTAGGCAGTCGCCTAGAGCACCAACCCTTAGGGGCACCTTAGGGGTTGCCAAAATCTCCAGCATGATCCTTATGCCAGTTGAAGATAAGAGGCCATGGCAGAAGACAGGAAAAAGACCAGGATGGAGCCCATTCCACCTGCAGCCGAAGACCAGCAGTCAACAGGCTAGGAAGGTTGATAGTGGAGCCCAGGAGAGTTGTGGATGAGCCCATGCCACCCGCAGCTGGAGAGAGGGCTAAGGATGGAGCCCATTCTGCCCACGGCCAAAGACAGAATCGAGAGAGTGGGCACCCATCCCACCCGCAGCCAAAGATAGGAAGACCCAGGAAGGCTGCCTGTGGAGCCTATCCCATGAGCAGCAGAAGATGATAGGAAGAGGCTTGGAGTGAGAGAGCAATTGATGGGGGCTGAAGAAGGAAGAGACTGTTGCTGCACACATGCTTGTGGGGGGAGGGAGAATGAGTGAAATGGCTTGTGTGTGTGTGATTGAAAGCATGTATGTATGTGGGTATGTGATTGAAAGCATGTGTGCAGAGATCATGTATGAGTGTGATTGAAAGCATGTGTGGAGAGAGGTGTGTCTGTCTGTGTGTGTGATGGCATGTATGTGTTACATAGAAATATGGAAATGACAGCAGAAAAGGACCAAATGGTCCATCCAGTCTGCACAGCAAGCTTATGGTAGTATCTGCCGTGCTGTACAGGTCACCCCCATACTTAGTTTCCCAGACCATAAAAATCAGGGCCCTTGTTGGTTTCTAAATGTCAATTCCCTGTTACCTCTTGCCATTGAAGCAGAGAGCAGTGTTGGTTGCATTAAAAGTATCAGGCTTATTGGTTAAAGGTAGTAACAGCTACATCAGTAAGTTACCCCCATGCTTATGTTTCCCCAGACCATAAAAATCAGGGTCCTTGTTGCTTGCTGTCTGAATGTAATTCCTCTTTTCCCCCTGCCATTGAAGCAGAGAGCAATGATGGAGTTGCATCAACAGTATGAAAGCTTATTGGTTAAGGGTGGTAACCGCCACACCAGTAAGTTACCCCCATGCACTCTTTTCCTCATTTCCATCCTCTAGCCTTAGGGACCCACAGTGTTTATCCCATGCCCTTTTGAATTCTTTCACTCTTTTTGTCTCCACCACCTCCTCCGGAAGAGCATTCCAGGCATCCACCACCCTCTCCGGGAAGAAATATTTCCTGACATTGGTTCTGAGTTGTCCTCCCTGGAGTTTCATTTCGTGACTCCTAGTTCTACTGATTTCTTTTCAACAGAAAAGGTTTGTCAATTGTGCATCAGTAAAACATTTCAGGTATCTGAAGGTCTGTATCATATCTCCCCCTGCACTTCTCCCCTCCAGGGTATACATATTTAAAGTTCTTCAATCTCTCCTCCTAAGTCATTTGATGGAGACCCCCACCACCACCATTTTTGTTGCCCTTCTCTGGACCGCCTCCATCCTGTCTCTGTCCCTTTTGAGATATGGTCTCCAGAACTGAACACAGTACTCCAGGTGAGGCCTCACCAAGGACCTATACAAGGGAATTATCACCTCCTTTTTCTTACTGGTTATTCCTCTCTCTGTGCAGCCCAGCATTCTTCTAGCTTTAGCTATCGCCTTATTACATTGCTTCGCCATCTTCAGATCGCTAGACACTATCACCCCATGGTCCTTATCTTGATCTGTGCGTATCAGATCTTCATCTCCCCATCACATACAGCTCTTTTGGATTACCACACCCCAGATGCATGACTCTGCACTTTATGGCACTGAATCCCAGCTGCCATATCTTCAACCACCATTCAAGTTTCCTTAAATCACGTCTTGATCTCTCTACTCCTTCCAGCATGTCCACTCTGTTGCAGATCTTAGTATCATCCACAAATAGATAAACTTTATCATCTATCCCTTATGTTGCTCATAAAGATATTGAGCAGGACCGGGCCCAACACTGATCTTTGTGGCACTTCGCTTAACACCGTTCTCTCTTCAGAGTAGATTCCATTTACCATTATTGTCTTCTGTCTGTCAATCAGTTTGTAATCCATACCACCACTTTGGCGCTCACTCCCAAGCTTCTCATTTTATTCACGAGCCTCCTATGCGGGACCATATCAAAAGCTTTGCTAAAATCCAAGTAGATTACATCCCGCGCTCTTCCTTGATCCAATTCTTTATCACCCAATCAGAAAAATCAATAAGATTTATCTGACAGGACCTTCCCCTGGTGAATCCATGTTGTCTTGGGTCCAGCAATTCTCCTGACTGTAGATAGTTCTCTAATTTTTGTAGGTTCTGCAGAAGGAATGCTCCAATCCATATCTGGCAGATTAGTGATTGAAAGTATGTGTGAGAAAGAGTATGTGTCTGTGGGTGAGAGAGAGGAGAAAATCTGTGAGCAGCAGTACTGCTCCAGCCACAGTTAATCGATGACAATTTCAGGACATCTGGAAATCAAAAGTTCCTAGATATGAAGAGAGGGTAATTAGTTTTATCCTTATTAGTTTTAATTATTCTTTGGCTGTTATTTGATGTGTCTGAAGTATTGAAATATGTTATTGGCATTTGGAAAACTTTTATGAGTTTTTAAGGTTTGGACGCTATCCGTCAGCTGTTTTGAAATATTTATTTTTATAATTAGGCTGATTTTGCTGTTATGATTAATTATTTACATTTCTTGATTTTGTTTGATATTTTATGAACAATGTTTCTGGTTTTCCATTGTTTCAGTGTATACATAGTCTGGCTTCTTGTGGTTTCCAGTTCATGTTTTTGTTTGCACATTTCTATTTGTATTTTATTGTCTCTAATTTGTATTTGATGAGAATCTGTCTGTTACGTATATGTGATCGAGGGGAGGTAATCTGCTCACGTGCTGTTTCTGTATAGCAACCTGGCTTATTCTGTTTTCCTAATAGGAGGTATATTCGAGTTTTAGGGCTTGTTGAAATGTTGCTTTTTCATAGGTAGGATTGTTACTATTTGAGTGCTGGCATTTAGTGCTGTTTTGGTATGGGAGGTTTACTACATTGCAATTGTAATTTTGTTTACTCTTGGCCTAGCCCACACTCAACATGCATTACCATAGGCCTAACACAATAAGGGTTCCATTTTCTTCTTTACAGAGTTTTCTGGTTGACACCACAGAAAATATAATATACATATTGTTGTAAGTAATATTTTTACCTCAAGACTATACTTTTGATGTTTTCATGTAAAATCTATTATAAATGCAAATTTTTAAAATGTATTTGAATGGAGGGTGCAGTGAGGGGGAGGGATGCCATGCTGTATGGTTCACCTAGGCCACCTAACACCTTTGCACTTGCCCTGTATAAAGAGTATTAGAGTCTGTGGTGCAATTTCTCCATCTGTAGTGAGGGTTAGTGTTAACATGTCAGCCTTAACTCGTCAGTTCTATCTGCTGTCTATTTTGTTGGTTTTTACTCGTGGGCTAATAAATGTTTTAAATAAAATAACAGATGGTAGTGTCTTTATTGGGGGGGGGGGGGGGGGGAGGCCAAATGGTTAGGTCAGGGTTATCCTCTTCTTCCTCTAGGCTCTGGGGGTGCCAGCAATGATCCATGCCAACACCAGCTCGACTCCTTTTCTGCAGGGGGACAAAACTGATTTCTCTTGCCGGCTCTACTCTGTCTCCTCGAGTACCAGGAAAAAGGTGGCAGAAGGCCATTGTGAGTTGTTCTGTCAGAAATTAAGCCCTGAGTAACAGACACAAAAAAGAAGTTGAATTAGTACAAGTCTGAAACTGGTGAACCGTAGTACTAATCATCAAGGGCAGGGTTAAAGTCTTGATGACTGGCATTGCTACTCATAAATTTCAAACTTGTGCTGATCCAATCTCTTTTCTACTTGGCCTTTGCTCTGCAGTGTTTGCTTCTGTCTCAGCCCTCCCCACTTCTATTCCCTATGCCACAGGAAGGAAGGGGCTGGTTTAGGAAGCAGCTGTGGCTTATCTCTTGTTTTGTCTGCTCCAGGGGGTCACCTCCTCTTCCCTGCAGCTTGCCTGAAGGGGAAAGGCTGGAGCAGAACATCCCTGCTGCTCTGCCTCTTAATTCTGAAACGAAGTGGTGGGACTGAGTTCCAGACATTCCCCACACAAATTAAGCCTGCTTCTGAAAGAAATGGGTGGCCACCTCTGTGACAAATGATTATGCACACGCCTGTCAGCCTGTACAACAGCTCCTATAGGGAAGAAAGATGTGCATTATTATCTGGGTAAAGGGAGAATGGCCCAAGGACTGCTTCTGGGTTTCCTAGCGAAACTAAAACACAAACATTCATAATCTGTATCATTGTTAGTCCTGATGGCAAGAAGCTTTATGAGGGGGTCAAGCAATGGGGTACGTGGAAATGCACAGTCCAGAAAGTAGGCTCCATTAGTTCTTCCTAGAACTTCTTGTTAATTAAAAATATAATGGATTAATACAAGGGTAGGCAACTCTGGTTCTCCAGTACTGCTGACCGGTCAAGTTTTTTCAGGATATCCACAATAAATCTGCATAAGAGGCATCTGCATGCAATAGAGGTGGTCCATGCAAACACATCTCATGAATATTCAATGTGGGTATCTTGAAAACTCTTACCGGCTTCTGGCACTCAAGGACTGACCGTGCTACCTTTTGGACGCTTAGTACAGCTTTGAGTAAAGACTCCTAAATGATTTGTTTTACCCTTCACACCCAGATCTAGAGGTACAATACCCAAAGTCAAGATTATACAGGCTTCCCATGTGTTCCTTTTTTAGGCAGGCAAAAGTACACTTCCCCTAGGCCACCGCACATTGTTCACGCATCGGTCACTTCCTGGTTTTCCTCGGGGGGGACACGTCGTCTCCAAATGGCTTGGCTTTGCGCATACCTGTACCAGCTCTGCTTTGCTTCCTTGTGATGTGGCTCTGGCTCTCTGCTCGTCTGGCTGACTCATTTATTTGTTCTGACTGCATCCACCCCTGATCTCGTGTCCCCGAGACGTGGCGCCCAAGGAGACGCCGCACACTTTCCGAGACAGCATGTCGGAGACAGATTACCTGGGCCTGATGTGTTAGAGATCCCTCGCCTTTGGGCGTTTACCTGTACAAGTAGCTTAATCAGCAGACTGTGCTTGATTGATTCTAGACACAGTTACTAACATCAGAGCGGCAGTTTAAGAAGACCGTTCAGCCCTGTTCTTTCCAACTCTTTTAGCTGGTGATCTGTCCCTGTTTTAATTTTTTAAAGCATTAATGGGTTCTGTGTTTCCAGCATCTAACCATTTACTCCCTAGTGCAATGTTTGCAGCCAGTAATCACTTTCAAAAATGTAATAATTTAGCACGCAACAAGCTGATATAAAAACAAACAAAAAAATGAGCTCTTCTCACGTTCGTACGGCTGTTTATCTCATTTACACGACTGCCCTACTCTTCCAGACTTTGGCAGTCCTCGTGCCAAATATACGCGCGCCGCTCTTAAAACGAAGCCCCAACAACACACATCAGCTTAGAACACAGGAAGACAGTGGGGACCCTCCCCCGTCTTTGTCATGTGTTTCCTGTGCCGGGGTCTCTCTCCATACAGGCCACAGCTTCGGGGCCAAAATGGACTGGCAGGCCATCCTGCCCCCGAGCTCGCTGCATGCAACCCCCAAGGAAAGCCGCACAAGTGGAACTTCGCGCAGATCACATGGGCGGCACTAAAGCCCCACTCAGGGGCACCTGTGGCGGCCCCTTTAAGGACTCAGCGCGTCGGGGGCGGTGCCTTGAAACCAGCCGATGACGTCACCGCGTCCGGACACTGTTTACAGCTCTGATTGTTCCGCTCCCGTCCCAGCTGCTTCCCGTCTGCTCCGCTCCGGGTCCTGCCCCGTTCCGATCCACCACCCCCGCTACCTGTCCGGTCCGATCCTGCTGCGGCCCCTGCCCTACTGGTCAGATAGTGCCCGGAGCCCTCCCTAGCTGCTCACCCTCCGCTCCGAGTCCGGTCCTGCTGCCGTTGCCTCAATCTGTTTCCAGCCTGTTGAGTGGCGCTGCCCCTGCTATTTCTTCTTAAAGGATGTGACCTGTCCTGGTGCTGCTCTTCTTCTTTTCCCTCCAGCCTATGACTGGTCCTGGGCTGCTTTCTGCTATCTCAGTCTGTTTCCGGCCTGGTCCTGGTGCTGATCTTGATTCTGCTTTTGTTGCTTCAGTTTATTTCCAGCCTGTGACTGGTTCTGGTGCGGGTTCTGGTCCTTGTCCTGCTGTTGCTTCAGTTTGTTTCCTGCCTGCGTCTCCTCTCTCAGTAGCAGTTCCTGTGGCATCCTCTGATGATGTGGCCCCATGCTCTGGAAGCCTGGTAGCCTGGAAAGGGCTGCACTGGCTGCGGTTTGCGCCTCTGCCCGTGACTGGTGATGCTGGAATCTGTGCAGCCCCCGCACAGAGGGAAGCTGAGGCCGAAGTGTCACCCTCCTCCTCCCAGGCTAAGGGTTGACCATGCTGGCCCTGGAACTCTTACTGCTGCTGTGGCTGCTGGCCCTAGTTCCAGGAGTGCCTCAGACTTTTCTGGAGGCTGTAGTCACAAAAACTGTCTCCCAGAGGGAAGCCGAGTTCAACAAACTCTATTCAGACTCTGTTAACTCAGAATTGCTCAACATCTACGCTTTCCATCATACAGTTTTGCGAAACAAGGTCAGTGCAGTGTCATGGGGTATAATGTCATGCGGTGTCATTTGATATGGGGGGCAATGTCATGCGGTGCTGTATGGTATACAGGTAGTACCTTGGCAAACTAGGGCACTTAGGAGACAGGGGCAGAGGTTGGTTTATTTGCCCCCTCCCTCCCCAACAAAAAGGTGTTTTGCTGCCCCTGAGTGTAAGCAGAAAAAAATTATTTGAGTAGTGGATAAGTCCTGGTGCTGCATGACATGACTCAGAAAGGACTGCACACCTTACTTACTTTCTTTTCTTTTTCTGTGCTGTAGACAGAAGGTGTCCGGGTATCAGTGATCCTGCAGTCAGAGCAGAAGGAGAGCCCGGTTCTGTTTGTGGTGAGGCAGAAGGAAGCGGTAGTGTCTTTTCAGGTGCCACTAATACTGCGGGGCCTGTGAGTATTGCCACGCACCAGTCGCTGCCCCTCTGTGTGTGCTGCACCTCTGTGTGTGCTGCACTGCATTAATTGCCCTTTTGTGCCACGTGCCCAGTGTCTGCCTGCGTGTGCCAGTGTTCCACATGCCAGACATGTTTGCCATGTACCCAGTGCCCCTTCATATGTGCTTTGCTGTGGTCCTATCCTGGCTTCTCTCCTATGCCCATGTACCATTCCCTGTCTCCAGTCTCATGCTGACCTTCATCTCTTGCCCTAGTTATCAGAGGAAGTACATGTACCAGGATGTGGGACGGACGTTGTGCCAGCCACAGACCAAAACGGAATCTGAGACCCAGTTCTTCTATGTAGATGTTTCCACGCTGTCTG
Organism: Rhinatrema bivittatum; assembly: GCF_901001135.1. Lineage (NCBI taxonomy): Eukaryota > Metazoa > Chordata > Amphibia > Gymnophiona > Rhinatrematidae > Rhinatrema > Rhinatrema bivittatum. Next base: position 23,380,317 of record NC_042626.1, on the reverse strand, counting down.
AAAAAAATGCCTCCTACCACCTGCGTGTGACCAGAGTGGAGAACTTTGTGCTTATGTGAGTGCATGGGATACAGCCCTGGACATGCATTCATCCCTGTATCTTTAACCCTGTGTCATGCATTTCTCTATGTTATGTTTGCTTGCAGGACAGGAGAGCAGTTTACCTTCAATGCCACACCCGCGCAGCCTCAGGTAAGCACCGGCTTTGGTGTGTTTTGAAAATCTGCTCTGAGCAGGAGATGGAGACATGGAGGGCATCTTGGGAGGCTGAGAAAAAGGTTGAGGCCGCCAATGGGGGAGGGGCGTCAAGGTATCTCTCCTGTAGACTCTTTCATGCTCAGGTGTGGTGCAAATAATGTATCTTATGGAATAAGGGTCGTTTTATGTAGCACTGGTTTGATTCAGAAACCATAAAACAAAGTGGAGCTTCCTTAATCTGTGACAGACAGCATTAACCCTCCCCCCTCCCCACTCAAGCAACTCCTCTTCCCACCCTGATTACTTTACATGGTCTTCACTCCTGATGTTTCAGTAAAACTTACCACGTGCACTGGAAATAAGATAGATTTAAACCCTGCTTCTCTGACACCATATGTGAAAGCTCAGAGAAAGAGGCTGGAACACAAAACTTCAATTGAAAAATAAATGCTTTCATTTAAAGTCAAAATATTTTGTCTCCTGATTTCTTCTTACTAAATATTTAGAATTCAGCGAGAACTGAAGGCTGGTGTCCTGCCATCTTGACTCAGGCTGGACTTCTGCCTTCAAGAAGGGGAAGAGATGAGAAGTATCCATGGCTTAATGATGTCTTTGTGGTTTTGAATCCCACAGTATCTGAAGTATGATTTCCCCAAGGCTGTGGACTCTGTCATCGTGAAAGTGACCTCGGCCACAGCTTTCCCTTGCTCTGTCATCTCCATTCAAGACATCTTGGTGAGCACAGGCCAGTGGTCAGGGTTGGGCTGGGCTTTTTTTCCTTCGACCCTGCAATGGAAGTGACACCTTCTGCTGTGCCAGGCATATGAAGGCAGATGGAGAGGTTTAGGTACTGTGTATCCTCTGCCTTAGGATGTAGATGGATCATTGTGAGTGAGGATCTTTAGCAAGTCCAGCTAAATAGGTTAGTTTGAGATTCTTGTTAATCTCTGGTCTGGGGGATTTGTTACTTGGGTTGGAATGTGTGAATTGGGTTTTTACATAATGGACTGTAGCAGTGTTTGAGTGGGTGGCTTGATCCTGAATGGCTCAGGGTTGTAATAATTTTGTTTTGGTAGTTGTGGATGAACTCTTTGCATTTTATGTAAAAATTTCTGGCAGATGTATACTAGTGGTATGATGTCAGAACTTCCGAGTGGTTGGCTTGGGGTCTATCCCATTTGGTCAATGCACAGTACTGACATGGCATCTGCCCTCTGCTGATTATTTTTATTTGAGCATCCTGTTTACGTGAGTATGATTGTTAAGATTTATCGTGTTTTGCTTTTATGTTGTTTGGGGCATTAATGTCTTGTATGATGTACTTGTATATCCTTGTGCACATTTGTTCACCGCTATGGTGAGTTACCAATCGGGAAAACAGTATATAAACAGTTTTAAAGAAATAAGTGGTATAAATGGGACAGGAAGCAGATGACTTGAGACTTCCCCAAAGAACTTTGAGCCACAGAGAGAATATAACCAAGAGCTAGTGACAGAAGTTCCTTCTCTGTGCTTCCTCCTTGGGGTAAGGGGTTGAACAAATATCCCGTTCCATGCCTAATGTCACCTCTTCCCTCTTTTGCAGTGTCCAGTCTATGACTTGGACAACAATGTGGAGTTCCTTGGAATGTATCAGACAATGACCAAGAAAGCAGCCATCACTGTACAGGTACAGAGCAGGCCTTCTTGCTGAGTGAGGGACTTGCATATGATTGAAGTATTAAGGACACTGTGATGCATGCGATACTCACATAAGACTATAGTGCTATGGAGTCTATGGGGACGGGACCCTTGCAGATGACTGTAGTACTGAGGGGGGCACTAGGGGATCCTCACGTGTGGCTGCAGTACTGGAGAGTGTTGTGGGGGATGGGACCCTCTGTTTCTGGCTGAGTACTGTGGGACCCTGAGGGGGATGAGGTTATCATATGTGGCTGTAGTACTGGGGAGCACTGTGGGGACTGGGATCCTCATGTGTGGCTGCAGTACTGGGGAGTGCTGTGGGGGATGGGATTCTCACATGTGGCTGTAGTACTGGGGAGTGCTGTGGGGGATGGGATTCTCACATGTAGCTGTAATACTGGGGAGTGCTTTTGGGGGATGGGATTCTCATGTGTGGCTGTAGTACTGGGGAGTGCTGTGGGGGATGGGATTCTCACATGTGGCTGTAATACTGGGGAGCGCTGTGGGGGATGGGATTCTCACGTGTGGCTGTAGTACTGGGGAGCGCTGTGGGGGATGGGATTCTCACATGTGGCTGTAATACTGGGGAGCGCTGTGGGGGATGGGATTCTCACGTGTGGCTGTAATACTGGGGAGCGCTGTGGGGGATGGGATTCTCATGTGTGGCTGTAGTACTGGGGAGTGCTGTGGGGGATGGGATTCTCACATGTGGCTGTAGTACTGGGGAGCGCTGTGGGGGATGGGATTCTCACATGTGGCTGTAATACTGGGGAGTGCTGTGGGGGATGGAACCCTTGCATGTGTGGCTGTAGTACTGGGGAGCATTGTGGGGAATGGGCCTCTCACGTGTGACTGTGGAGAGACTGCTTTTTAATTTCCTTGGTGTAGCTCTTGTGTGTTACAGTCACAAGGGCTCATGTTGCCCACTTCCCTGAGTCCATCCTTCACTGACAGAAAGTTCTGTGGGTTTTGACCAGTTCCATATAGGGCAAACTCTGCATGAAAGAGAATGGAGGAAGCAGATGTTTTAGGGTCAGGCAGAAAGCAGTGGGAAGCAATTGCAATAAGCTGCACGACAGCCCCTGGCTTTTCCGCTCATTAAGTCAGGCGCTGGAGGAGTCTGGAGTTTTGGAGAGGAGACGGTACCTCTTCTGAAAAGAACAGGCTGCCGAAAGTGCGCTAAAGATGTTTAATGAAAAGGAATAGTCACTGATTTATACAAGAGGGATCTGCAAAGACCCTCTTTGTGTATGCTGCATGTGACATGCCTGTTTATCTGTTTAACTCCTGTTGATTTTTCTTTCTGGGGGACTGGCAGAAGAAAGATTTTCCTAGCCACAGTTTCTATGTGGTGGTTGTGGTGAAGACAGAAGATGAGGCCTGTGGGGGTTCGCTTCCCTATTACCCCTATTCACAAGGTATGCTGGTAGCGGAGGTGGCAGCACTTCTGGTTTCCAAGAAAGCATGGGATGTGTGTGTGTATGTGTGGGGGGGGGGGGGGGGTCCTGCATGGAGCAGCACTTGCAGTCCTATACAGCTGTAGTATGACAGACTGGGGTGGCCTGCACGGAGCGACCAGCGTTAAAGCCCACACTTCAGAGAGCATGGGGAGACCAAATGTTTTTGGACAATGGCCTCACTAAATTTGCTGGATTATTACAAAACTGGTTCATAAGGCGTGGAAGGGGAGGGGCCCAGCTGTTGGATTAAGTATTCAGCATGGCCTCTTGCAAGATCAAGATGTTAAGGCCTGAAATGGCCTGCTCACAGGGCTGATGGTTTGACAGGTTGTGGACATGCGTGGGACAGATACAGAAGGCGCTGGTACGTAAAAGAGAAGATGGGTGAGGGAAGTTGGTATTGGGTTGCATATTTATAGGCAGGCAGGCTGGATGGGCTGGTTTGGTCTTTATCTCCCATCATCTGTTCTACTGTATTTATTTAATTAGATTTATTACACACTTTTTTGAATTAGAAATTTACCAAAGGTAGGGTACAATGTCTAATTATAGTAACAAATAGTCAGAGACAAACAGATATTAAGCGCTACCTGGATAAGCTTAGCTGGGTACATCTAATCAGGGAAATCATTTACCCTTTTCCTATCGATAAGCAGGCTGAACTAGCCATGCTTTCTGGGTGACGTTCTCTGGTGGCACGGGGCGGAGCTTTCTCTTAGTGTACAGAGCTTTGCTCTTGCTCATGTGTGGTGGTTTCCCGTGCGAATCCATATTCTCTTCAGTTTTTTTCTTTCCATGCAGCTGGACGATAGCACGGTTGACTTTCTCTTCTCTCTTTAGCCTTCTTGTCACTTACAGTGACCCCCAAAACAGCACTTTTAAGTGCTAAAATGGCCTCGAAAACACTGGGGTTCAAGTATTGCCAATGCAGTAAAATTATGTCCTTAACGGATGGACACAACTACTGCTACCTTTCCCTAGGCCCGGATCACCATCCGGAATCTCGCCGGGACTCTGGACAGATGTCCCCAAGAGCCAGGAAGCAGAGGGCAGCCAAAATTGAGAGACTCCAGCAAGGTGAGGCGTCATCGGGCTTCTATGCCCCCATTCCCAGAGGCTTGGAGTCGGCCCAATCATCGCCTGGACACAAGGCACACAGAGACCCCCACGGAAAAAGAGCTGCGTTAATGGGGCCCATTGACACCTCTATCAGGGACGACCAGTTGGAATTAACTCCCACAGAGGCAGAGCCAGGGTAAACAGAGGGCAAATGCAAAGCTGAAGTGCCATCTAAATCTGGCCCGTGGCCTTCAAAGCACAAAGAGTCGGCAGTGTCGCACAGAACCAATAACCCATCTCTGTTTGAATAATCCACGAAGAAAGCATCAAAGCAAAAGTTGACGCCAACGCCTGTATCAATAACACATGAGTCAAAATCAACGAACAATGCAAAGTCAATGCTCAAGTCAAGACCAATCAATCAGTAAAAAGAACCTCATGAAAACAGTTTGTAAATTTCACAGGGCAATTACTTCTTAAAAATTATGTAAAGTGGAAAGGGGAGATTTCATATATTTTTTGGCAGGAACCACCCAGGTTGTCCCGTCTTTATTTTTAATCATCAATCAACCCTCCTTCCACCACTTTTTTTTTTTTTTTAATCAATTGCATGAAACACTGTGAAATTAATGCGTGATTAAAATGCACTTATATCGTGACAAAATATGTTTTTTTGAATGTTAAAAAACTGCTCGACGGGCTTTTCGATTTCTATACACAGACCACCCAGAACAGAAACTTAGCTGGATTAAGATGAGGTGTTAATGTCTGTACTTCATCATCAAGCTCGACTTGCGCAAGTTTCGAAATAAATCCTTCTTCAGGAGTCAATGTTCTTGTAACAAAAGTTATTCCCCTTTTGGATCATAAACTTCTTCCATTTCGTCACTCATTCAATTCCTGTTCGGGCAAAAATGCCTTCTCACCAAACACATTCAGTGGCGGTCTGACTATTTGCCATCTTTCTCCATATTATAAAGTCACCTAGGAATACCTGGAGCACCAATCAGGATCATGAAATTCAAATTAAAGACGCCCAATCAAGTTCTTCGTTCAACCATGTCCATGTCCCAAGATATACGTTGGGCATACAAGCAGAACAGTAAAACAAAGAATGATTGAACATCGGTCAAGATTAAGTACTGCCAATATGACAGCTCCGCTCGTTTCACACTGTTTAGAAGCTTACCACAAGTTTGAACATCTAAAGTGGACAGTACTTGATCATATATCCAAAGGGGAAGGAAATCGATCAGCTAAATTAAACTATTGTGAACAACTTTGGATTTACAAATTGAAGACGGAACAACCCCATGGGTTGAACAAAGAACTTGATTGGGTGTCTTTAATTTGAATTTCGTGATCCTGATTGGTGCTCCAGATATTCCTAGGTGACTTTATAATATGGAGAAAGATGGCGGATAGTCAGACCGCCACTGAATGTGTTTGGTGAGGAGGCGTTTTTGCCCGAACAGGAATTGAATGAGTGACTAAATGGAAGAAGTTTATGATCCAAAAGGGGAATAAAGTTTGTTACAAGAACATTGACTCCTGAAGAAGGATTTATTTTTAAACTTGCGCAAGTCGGGTTTGATGATGCACCGGGCCTCCCAGTGGCTAAAAGAATGATAGCAAATTGGATAACTCAATGCATTCAGTTTTGCTAATCTTCCCTTTCTCCACAACTTACAGACTCAGGGGTGGATTTATCAAAATGCGGTAAGTACCGCATGTGATAGCAAAAGGGGCATGTTTTATGCTAATATAGCATTTATCGCAATTTGCGCTAATTACCTGTGCGAAGAGCTAAGTTAGCGCAAATTGCAATACCATTTTCAGATTCTGCAATAAGTGCCAGACCTGTTGTATTTCCTTCATTCAACCACCAGGGGACCATTGTTAATGGTCCTAGACACACGGGGGGGGAGGGAGAGAGAGAGAGAGACTGGCCATAATGTCATGGCCCATAGGTAGGTATTTGTATCCCTATGGTAGGCCCACCTAGTAACTCGAGGTGGGGTTTAGGTAAGAGTGTAGGGGGTTAGGGGCCACTTTGACATTCTACGTGACACCTACGAACAGAACAGTGGTCTCTTGTGAAGATTTGCTGGACCACTGTTCTGTTCGTAGGTGTCACGACCCATCAATAGGGCTTACGGGAGACATCGCAAATGGCGATGAAACCTTACCGCACAGTCACGGCAGCTATCGCACAGCCTAATGACCCCCTCAGTCAAAGCACATCAAGTGAGAGCCACAGCAGCATCCGTGGCGCACTTCTTCAATGTACCAGTTCTGGATACCTGCAAAGTGACGACCTGGTCGTCTGTACATACCTTTACATCTCATTACTGCTCTGATCAGCAAGCAGCCTCAGTCATTGTCCTAGGTGCAGCAGTATTGCATAATACAGTTGGAGGTCGAGACGATCCACACACTGGGTGGGTTGCATGCACATCAACTATGGACTGATATCCTACCACATTCGCTTCTCTGGAGCCACCAGGTGAACTGTGGTTTCCTGCATACATTAGCAACCCGAGACTAATTCAGCCTGCTTATCGACAGGGGAAAAAAGCAAGTTTTCTTACTGTAAATGGTGTTTTCTGTAGATAGCAGGATGAATTAGTCATCCTGCTATCTACAGCCCTCCTCCCTGGACCACCTCTCTGCAAAAAACCCCCCAAAAAACTTTGCTTAGTAGCTTGAATATCAACTGAAGAGAAGATGGATTCATGAGCACAGAGCATAGCTCTGACCACTAAGAGAAAGCTGCACCCCATGCCACCAGAGGACGTCACCCAGAAAACATGGCTAATTCATCCTGCTATCTATGGAAAACACCGTTTACGGTAAGCAAATTTGCTTTTATCCCGCTAAATGCTGCTGAATATCAGTGAAAAGTTACCCGAGGAAAGCTACTTCTTACTACATTGGGGGAGAGTGGGGGCACTGCCCTATTATCTCTGGTGGGCAGGGTCTGTTTGCTCATGGCTGCATTTGTTTTATCCCTTGCAGGGTCAGGTCATACAAATGAAGTCAAGTCATACAAATGAAATGGCTTCATTGACAAATGCCTGCAAAGATAGTGGCTGAATATTTACTGTGACTGTCTTGAAAACCTTCGCTGTTCATGACCTTGAGGACTGGATTTGTGCTACGGGATTTTGATAATATTCCAGTCTACACGCTCTTTGCAGATTTAATTGTGCAGCCACATCTGGGAAGGGACTGCTGTGCATGCTACGTGACTGCTCCTGAGTGGAAAAGTATGCAGAAAACTTATTACACAATTAGAGTGAGGTGTGAGGAAGTCTAGGGGCCTTCTGAAGATACTCAGGGCAAGTGTCCAAGCCAGGATTACAGCTGAGGCATGGGGAGCTGCAGGGACCTCCTGAAGCCACACAGGGCCACTTTCAGACCCAGGATTATAACTGAGGCATAAGAAGCAGCAGTGACCTCCTTGGGTCATACACAGTCGGTTGCAGACCAGGCCTCTCCCGTTCTCCATTGTGAATTAATTTTGTGAGGAATTCTAGTGGTCATCTGTGGATATTAACTGTTTTTAGATCAGCTTGTGGATCAAGGCCATCGTCAGAAGACCTTGGACGTAGTTGTGACACCGGCTATCAAAAGTGAGTTGTGCACAGCCACACCTGGTTTCCTGCTTGTTGGATAGGGCCTTTTAGAAGTGGAAGAGCGCAGTCACTAGATGCCCTATTACCTTCTGCCCTAGCTTTCAGATCTACATCTGTTTTCAAAGGTCAGACAATTCCATGTGTCTAAATATTGAAACGTTTTGGGGGGATGAGTGAATAATAATCCCCCTGCTCTGGAGCTGCAGCCTGAGCAGTGAAACTGTAGTGATTTGGGGGACGGGATGGGGTGAGGATGGCTGTATTTGCTCCTGATCCCAGGTCTGCTGCCCCCTTGCCTACCAGCTCCCCTCTCCACTGTCCGGTCCTGCGTTTTTGAGTGTGAATTCTTGGTTTGCATTTTGGGCTAGACTGTAAAACTATAACGTCTCTCCCCAGCGAAGGCGTACGTGAGCGGCATGCTGTTCTGCCTGGGAATCTTCCTCTCCTTCTACGTCCTGACGCTGCTCATCGCTTGCTGGGAGACCTGGCGGTGAGGCTGCTGACGCATTTTACCACAATCATCTCCTAAGTGAGATATCCTCACTTACATTGCTCAGGCAGCGATGACAATTATCATTTATCATTTTTTATTTGTATATATATATATATATATATTTTTTTTTTTTAATTATGCTTAATATTAAGTTTTTTTTCAAATACATCTCAAAATTAGGGAGCTGACTCTGTGGCTTAATGGTACTCTAGGGCATGGCCATACAAAGGACCTGGGTTTGACTCCCAGCGCTGGTCTTCGCAACTGGGGATGTCCAGAACTCTGGGGGCTTAGAGGGGTCATCGTGCAATGGCAGCACCTAGTGGTCGATTTAGAGTCTGTGATTCTGGGGAACCAGGAGAAGTCCCTGGTGCATGGCCCCCAGCCCAGGACCGTCACTGCAGTGAAGGGCCTAACGTAAGCTGGGAGGGCATAATGATTAGGGGGGGGAAATCCCTGGCTAGTTGCCATCTGGCCCCCACATCCCAGCCCTCGTTCCAGGAGGAATTTGCTGAGGCCCAGGTCAGCAGCATTGGGATTCCCCGTTCCTGATCGACAGACACCTCCGTGCTCACAGAAAGAAGCTTTGAGCAAAATCAGGGCAAACAGAGGCACACAAAGCCCAGGCGTCCACCTGCTTCCACAGTTTCAAAATAGCGCATCTTTATTATTAGTATTTGATGAACTGCTTTCCTACCAAGGCCTGAAGCTGAAACAATAAAAAAAAAAGCCCTGCGTTCCTAAAAGCCAACCTGAATCGAGTAAGATCGCATCAATCCAAATAAAAATGTCAACTGCCATTCCATACCCCCCCATCCTTAAAAATAGGAATCCCCACCGATCAGTCCATATTTAAATTAGGCAAATGCATGATCAATGAGCCAAACTTTATCTAAGTGCAAAGTAATTAACCCCCCTCTCGAAGTTCCTGTGGCACCAGATTCCAGCATTTCGGGGAATAATAGCAATGAAAAAGGGGTTCATCGCGCTGTTTCCGGTGACGGGAGTCTCAAGCCGCCCCCCCTGCGAAGATCTCGGCGCCCCCGATGGGTATCTCCACCTCGCAAAACGCGGGCATTTAAAACCTTCAAGCTGATTCTGCCGATCACAGGGAGCCGGTGCTGTTCGTGCAACCCCGGGGCACTGCGGCGTCTCTGGGTTTTGCCAGCCAGCTTCCTCCAACTTCTGGAATGGTGGGGAGGTCGCGGAATTAAAATCCTGCAGGCAAAATCTTTCCAGTGAGATCTGCCAGTTCTTCAGCGTGGCCCTTCCAGACTTCCTCTGGTGGCGCCTTTGTCTTGAGCTCTTGGTATGAGGGCTGATCAGTGGGCATCCTTTGCTTTTCCAACCTTTCTGAAGTGAGATGAATTAAAGCTGAGCTTTGGCAGCTTCGTGCCTGAAGATCCTAACTGTGAGCCCTCCTCCCCCCGCTGGTATTCTCGGGAGAGTCACCCCCTGCCCCCCCGGGCAGAGCTGGGATCGTCCTTTTACCAAAGAAGCCCCCGATAGACAATCTGTCAGCAGGAGCCCTTATGTGGAAAGGGGCCCCACCGTGAGGGGGAGCAGCCAAAGACACACTGCACCCCAGGGGCAAGTAGGACGCTCGATCCGCAGGGGTAGCAGAACGCCTTTTGGGTTGCAGGGGACCTTCTCCCTCGCCCCAGCTCCCACTGCTAATTTCTTATTTTACGTTTACAGCTAATATCGTTGTTTCTCACATACATTCTTCATATAAATCATAGAATATAATCATTCATGCCCAGACCGACCAATAAAAACTCTGATGCTAGAAAAACAGGTAAAAATCGCTTTACTAATAGACGTGCCCGTATTAAATGACTGTTCTGCACTATGTGTGGAGAGAAAGACGATACCAAGTTGTGGAACACCCCCCCCCCCCCCCCCCCCCCCCCCCCACCACCACACACCTAGCACTTACAGGGTGTAGCAAACCTGCCGTACCATAGCAGCACTAACTCACAGGACCGCAACAGCACTGAGCCCTGGAACACCAATACACCTCCTGAACAAGACTACCTCAGATCCCTGCACACTAGCAGAATACCTCAGAACATGGACACACACTTCTGCATACAGCCAGCCCCCTCCTCTGTATTAACTATCTTGCAAACTTCCCCCTACCTCACAGCTTTGCCCCCCCCCCCCCCCCCCCACCGGCGGCCTAGCTCCAATCATGTCCTCCCCATCAGCCAACCAGCTTTTCCATCAGCCTGCAAGCTGTCAACCCGGTCCTGCTTGTCAGCTCCCCATCTAACCAGCTAGCCCTGACCACCACACCTTCTCCAGGTACAGCCTCTTTCCACAGCCAGCCTTGACCCCGCCCACCCTAGCAAGCTTTGACCTCCTCCAGAGGTAGTCTCCCCCCCAGCTAGCAGTCAGTCTCCAGTCTTGATCATCCCCCTCTCTTCCCCCAACCTCCTGCCTCGGACAATCCCCCCCCCCCCCCCACCAGCCAGCCTTGGGCCACTGCCAGCCTCAGTCCCCGCCTTGGACTCTAGCCAGCCAGCCTGCAGCCTCAGACATCCTGCCTCCCTGGCAGCCTCTGTCTTCAGAGTCCTTCTCTCCAGCTTGCCTCTTCCCACTCCAGCAAGTCTGTTCCTTACTGCAGCGCTGTGCCGCTCTCTGCGTTCTGGTGCCGGTCTGGCGGGACACGCAGATCTCCGCTGGGCTCAAACTCGCAGACAGCCACGCGAGGGCCTGCAATTCCCCTGAGACTCCTGTGGAAATGTAGAGAGCCGTGGCGGGGGGGGGGGGGGGTGTTGCTGATGCCAGCGTTTGTGGGACGACGCAGCTGCAAAAATTGGCCGGGTCAGGGCCCAGGTGGCCCACCCTGTTCAGACCCCAGCAGAGGTCTCATCAGTGTCTTGCGCAAGACATCTTCACAGATATAATCTGGGAGAGCCGCAGTTGTGCCACACGGGGGTATATGATTGGGGGGGGGGGGGGTGGTATGGTGACCCCCGCCTTCTACTCGGGGGGGGGGGGGGGGGATTTCAGGCCAGGAAGCAGGAAAAGAGGAGACTTTGGCCTCATAACCGTCTCTGTTTCCTGGCAGGCGACAGAAGAAGAATGGGCCGCTGCTGCCTGCACACGCATCAGATGATGAAACTGGTAAGAGAGAGAGTGGCATTTTACAACTGCTGGCAGGGCAGTAAAGTCTGTCTGCATCATGCACGTGCAGACTTTACTGAGGATTTTCAAAGCCAGCACCTGTGCACATAGGGGAAGCGTTTTCCAAGTGAACCTAACTGGTCGGGCGCACGTGGAATTGTCCCCGTGCAAAGTTACACCTGCTCCAAGCAGAAGCCGAAACTCATGCATGGCAACTTTGGAAAGCACGAATGGATGTGTGCAAGTCGTATGCCTCACTCCAGCTCCACCCTCCCGAATACTTAAAAGTATGCGTGGGACCAGGTTACAAACGCTGGGCCCAGTCTTCTTTTTCAGGCACGCACTTACACGTGAAACAGAGTTTTGTGCACAGAAATTGCTTTGAAAATCAGGAGCAAAACGTCTGCTCTTTTTATCATGATAGGCATGAAACTGAAAAGCTATAGATGCATGGGGTAGTGATGGAGGAGGGACTCTGCGTTTTAATTGCAGAAGGATATCCCTACTGTGCTGCAGGGCAGCCTCCAGGGAAGTGGCGGGCGTGTACTGCCCATGATCAGCGATTCAACAGAGCCCCCCTCCTCATTCTAGCGAAGGGAGGAACCAACTCCATGTGTGCCGAAAAACCCAAGTGACTTGAGGACCTTCCAAAGAGGCCACTTACCCAGGGGAGGTGCATGGGAGAGTCCTCTCCTCGGCAGAACCCTAGGTCATCTATCCCGTGGCATGCCCAGGTGTCTGCTTTCCCCGGGGCGTGGCTGGGGTGGGCTCCCTTTTCCCATGGCCTGCCGGGGAGCCCTGGCTACAGTTGGTTAACTGGTTTGCCTGTCTGATGCTTTTATAAGATGAATTTTGTAGATATCAAAGACCAGCTGGGTCAATCAATCAATCAATCAAACGTAATTGAAAGTTGATTTAATTATAATTTGACACTCTCTCTCTCTTTCTCTCTGTATCCGTCATTGCCTCTGATGTTTCCAGCATCTCTTCTTGGTAAGCTCAGGGTGGTGTGCAAAATGGTAGAAGCTATTCTTAAAAACAAAATTACTGTCCATATAGACAGACATGGCTTAACGGGGAAGAGTCAAGCTGTTTTAGCAGAGATGTCTTGCCTTATTAGATTTTTTGGAAGTGTAAATAAACATGCAGAGAAAGGGGAGCTGGTTAATATAGTATATTTGGATTTTCACAAGGCAGTTGACAAAGTCCCTTATGAGAGGCTCCTCGGGAAATTAAAAAGTCATGGGATAGGAGGCAGTGTCCTGTTGTGGATTGGCAACCGGTTAAAAGGCTGGGAACTAAATGGTCAGTTTTCCAAATAGAGAAAAATCATTTGTGTAATATCACTAGGGTCCGTACTGTTTAACAGATTCATCCATGATCTGGAAAAGGGAAGGACAAGTGAGGAGATTAAGTTTGCAGTTGACACAAAAATTATTCAAAGTTGTTACAACAGCAGCAGACCGGGAGCACCTGCATTAGGATCTTGTGAGACTTGGAGACCGGGCAACTGAGTGGCGGATGAAATGTGGAAAAGTGCAAAGTGATGCACATAGAGAGAAATAATCCCGAGGCTGGGGTCTGTATTGGGAGTCACCATCAGGAAAAGGACCTTGGAGTCCTTGAGGACAGTGCATTAAAATCCTCAGCAACATGCACTACAGCGCTCAAAAAAAGCAAATAGAAATTGGTTAGGGCTCTTTGGCTTGGAAAAGAGACGGCTGAGAGGGGACCTGATAGAAATTTATAAACTCATGTATGGGATGGAACCGGTAAATAAAGGGCGGTTATTTACCTTTTCTAATAATAAGGGGAAGCTCCGTGAAACTAACAACCAGAAGCTTTAAAACAGACAGTAGAAAGTACTTTTCCCCTCAGTGCTCTATCAAGCCGTGGAATTTGTTGCCGGAGGACGTGGTCAAGGCAACGAGCATAGTGGGGTTTAAAAGAGGTTTGCACAGGCTCCTGGAGGAAAAGTCCATGACACATTATTAGCCAGGAAGACTTGGGAAAGCCACTGCCTATCCCTGGCAGTGAGTAAGAAGGACTAGATCAACTGTCCGGGATCCGCTGGGTCCTTGTGACCTGGACTGACCGTTGTCGGAGACGGGATGTTTTGCTCAATGGACCTTGGTCCGACCCAACATGGCATTTTTTTTATTTTTTCTGTTGTTTAAATGTGCTTCATTTATTTAATTGATAAGTGCTGGTCTGAGGTTCTTTTGCAGAGTTAAATATAGATTTTTTTCTCTCTTCAGGGAAGCACTTTGTGACCCCCGGGCCTTGTCCACAATATGACGGTTACACTTACGGCTCCATGGGTATGTGTGTAGAGACAGGTCGGGACTGTTTACTGCTCCTCCGGGGCTCCCCATTGCAGTGCTCAGTCTATGCAGGAGCCCTGGGAACACTCTGTGAGCCTCTCCTTCTCCTCCCTCTCTCTCCCTCTCTCTGTCTCTCTCTGTTTTCTCTGTCCCTCTTTCTCTCTTTCTATGTTTCTTTCTCTCTCTGTCTGTCTCTGTTTTCTTGTTCTCTTTCTCTCGCTGGTTCTATTTTCTTGCTCTCTTTTTCTCGCAGTCTCTGTTTTCATATTCTCTTTTTCTCTCTATTTTCTTGTTCTTTTCTTCTCGCTGTCTGTTTTTTTGTTCTCTTTTTCTCCGTCTCTCTTTCCTTGTTCTCTTTGTCTCTCTGGTTCTGAGTACTGCACATAACTGTTTTTGTTCTTCCCTCTCTTGCTACTTTTAAGTCCCCGTTTCTTTGTCTCCTCAGAAAACGGCTCCTCTAGCAGCCCTGAGGCAGTCACGGACAGTCTGGTGTCCTCTGGAGATACTGCCTGCAGCTTTACAGGTAACCCTCCCTCTCGGAAAAAAATCACAAAAAATAGAAACATTTCCACCAAAAAAAGGAACCTGGTCCCAATTTCTTTTTTAAGCAACACCCAGGACCATAGTTATGACCTCACAGAGCTGCAGATGTGAGAACCCCCCAATGGCCCACATGGCACTTGGTTTATGTTTATATAATAACTGCAGCCCTTAAATGCTTTTTTTTTTTTTTTTGCATTAAGTGCATCCCATCGCAGTCGGCCAGTCCATGGCGAGGGGTGCTCTTATTCTTTTCTAGGAAACCAGGAAAAGGACAGAAAATATGTGATTTTAAATCAGCCTGGTCCAGCTGTTCATGCCTGGGTGCACCGGGTGCTTCAAAGAAAAGAAAATGCACATCTGTGCCCTGTTGCTAACAATCACCGGACAGAAACGTTTTGCCCAGGGGGCATTGGGGAGATGGTTCAGGACATGAGTTAGCCCCGATCAGCAAAGCCAGACTACCTGGGGCTGCGGCAAACAGTTTAGCTCTCTGGAATGTCCCCGTACTCCCTCCCCCCACTTCAGACACCATTAGCAGAGCAGACTTTAATTATCGCAGCAAACATAAGACAAATGGAGGGAAAGGGGCAATTTTAAAGGGATTCCTTGACAATTTTGCCTCGTCCCCCACACACACACTTGGGATCAAGCGCACACGCCGTCTACAGCACGCGTACGTTTCCCTGTGGGAAAAAGGGGTGGTAGGTGGGGGTACGGCAGCCCGGCGTGGTACATATGGGGATTTCAGATCCCCCCCGAGCATGGTTTGCCTTGTACGCTTTACACCTGCAGAGTATGTGCTGGTAAAAAACCCGAATTCCTGCATCATTGGCTGCCGCAGGATTTTAAAAAGGGGAAGCAGCACATGGAGCTTTCCTTTCCAGATGGGCTCGCAGGATCGCAAGTTACTCCGGCGCAGTCTCACTTACGTGCTGCGAGGGCTATCTCAGGAAGCTGTTGCTTTATTTATAACATTTTAGCGATATATCCAAGAAACAGTCCTTGTTCAGAATCAGCTATCGCACGAAATAGAATAAAGAAGAATTATACATTAAAAAAAAAAAATTGCAAGGCCTATCCGTCTGCAAATCTTAATAGGGGATCCAGTTCTGAACACCAGGAAGTACAGACGTCTGTTGTAACATGGACAACGTTTCAGGAACTCAGCTAGAGCAGGGTGGTTTGCATCAGGGCTTAGCACCCGCCAAACACGGCTGCACGTAATGCTACAGCGATCATCTGCTAACTTACCTGCATTAGTTTCACCAGTTTTCAAAGTGAACCTACGCATGTAAGTTCCTTTTGAAAACTACCCTGGAAAAACCATGCACAGACAATTGTACCTGCTATTTGGTGTGGGTAGTTTTGCTTGTGAAAATTTGCATGCATGCGTTTTAAAAATCAAAACAAGCACGCATGTAAACGAAAACCACGCCCAGCCCTCTCCCAACCGCTGGTGCACATGGACAGGTTTTAAGTATATACTTTTACCCGCATATTGGGTGAGCAATTTTATAAGACGACATTTCCATGGGTAGAGGATGCCTCTAAAATTACCCTCTGCATGTGCGACCTTGGACTTTTAGAGAGGTCCGGGATGCTGGGATCTGCACTCAACCTTTAGACAGTTCTATAGGAACTGTCCCTTTCTGCAGCTTTAACTTGAAGCCACGTTCCTCTGTGCGCACTCATACACACTTGCACTTAGCCACAGATCGACGTGGCTAGGGATAGGCCTTATTTTATTACTCCCAGGTAAAATGTTACTGGAAGAGTCAGCGTGCCCTGCTTGAGCGGCTGGGCTGGTGCTCAGGGGCTCGCCTTAGCTAGGTGCCCTTGTGATTCCAGGGGAGAGTTCCCTTTGTGATTTTGGGAGGTGAATTTTCATCTTTACATATGAAACTCAGTGACCTTTTTTATTTTCCTCTCAAGGACAGGACCGATTCAAACGAAGATTCCCCTGCAGCTCGCAGATGAGGTCCTCCCTGTGTGTTAATATGGGTACAGGCAAACAACTCATTTTCAGAAATGCAAATCACTGAAATCTGATCTACTCTGATTAGTGTGAAACGAATTAAACAAGGACTATAGTCCATGCTGGCCTTTTCCCCATCCTCTGCCTCCTGCCAGCTTGGATCTGTAACTGTTCAGTACCAAGCCCTTGCTATTATCCCACAACCTGCAAATAATTTCGCTAATATCAATTAAAATGTGCATTCTTCCAAGCGAGTCTCCATTTGGGTTTGATGAGGGGTTGGACAAGAAAGCATTCTGGATAATTCTATGCAAATGTTGTGTAAGCAGGAAGTGGGAAGTTTCAGGTATCTAATAGCGGATCCAACGTAAGGCAACCATTTGTGAACTGGAGGGAGGGCCTGTCTGATGTTTAACCATTGGGAATATCCTACATCACATGAGGCTAGCTTAAAGAATATTTATCAGCCAGATAAAAGTCCTCAGCTCTTAAAGGGAATGTTTATTGTGAGCAGTTCTGACTCCTGCTCAATAAGATGTCTGGACTGTAATCTTAATCTCATTGGTCTCAACCCAGTCAAGTGACAGGGAGCCTACACTAGAAAGTACTAGACATGAATGGTCAACAGGTCATGTTGTCTCTGGGCACTTCATTCTTAGAAAAAAGAAACGATCACTTCCTTTCACAGAAAATAGAGATTGTCTGGTTTATAGAGGAATCTATGGGATCCTCAGCTAGATTTACCGCTCTCCAAGGTCAAGCAGCCCTCATGCTTTAGGTAGGCCGGTCATTGTCAGAGGCTTTGTTTATACAATATAACACATTCCTCATTTGCATAGTGCTACCCAGAGTGCAGCTGCACTAGGGAAACACCTGCCTGCCTCTGCCCCTTCACCACAGGGCTTCCTGTCCACAGTCTCTGGCTTCCTGCTGCAGCTGGGCCTGGCTCCCTGGTAATGTGCACCACAAGGTTTTTACATTGAAACCTCCCCCTGCCCTTTCTCCCCCCCCCCCCCCCATCATGGGACTTGCAGAAACCGTCTAATCAGAAAAAAAAAAAATCAGTTATTCTTGTCTATTTTCTGGTGTGTCTCGGTGCTCAGTCAAATATTGATTCGAAATGATCAAATCCTTGATGACTGCTGGTACCACTGTCTGTCTGTGAGCTCCTAACTGCGATGCTGGTTCCCAGTGCTGTGGACCGCAGCAGCGCAGGGTGGGAGATTTTCAGGGTGGGGGGGGGTTTGCTTAATGCGGAGGAATTAGATTCCCTTTGAAATCTGCCTATCATGTACTCACCTAGAAGCGCCCGTGTACTTTCTGCACACACTGTTTGGGCGGCCGATTGCACAAACCTTCCCCCGTACGCTTGAAAATGAAAGGTACTTGCGCTGCTGTGATCCTGACCCCCAGCTGTGACCTAACCACACCCCCCCCGGGGAATTTGGCTCTTCTTCTGTACTGGGGCTAAAAGTCATCGCACCGTGATATGCGGTGCCTACACCCGCCCACATCAAGGAAGGCAGTTTACCCAGTCAGTCCGTCGGGTCGCTTTGCTCTGAAAAATTCTCCTCCCCCTTTAACACGTAAAATGTTTGCCCACCCAATGAAAACAAAAAAAAATAATAATTTTGGCAGGGCCAAGTCAGGTGGTCTCTTGGCCACCTCCTCCCTCCCATTTGGTCGCTTAGGACTCACGATCTCCTCTCCCACAGACCGCTCCCTGGAGAACCTCGCCAGCAGGGCCCGCCTGGATTCCCTGAGCTCCGTGGAGGAGGACGACTATGACACCCTGGCAGACATCGACTCGGATAAAAACATCATCCGGACCAAGGTGTGTGCCGTCGCCTCTGCCCAAGAGCACACACTCTCCTCCCGAAGCTGAATCCCTGATGAAAGCCTGTGGGTTACAACCCAGCACCTCTTATCATGTGTATAGCGCCCTTAGGCCATGTTAAGGACAGTAGTCAGTGGCATAGCCATGTTGATGATGATTAAGGTGGCCAAATTGCCTGCCTGGAGATTGCCCCGTCAATGGGCGATGGAGGGGGGGAAATTCACAGAGTGTGTGTTTTAGCAGTGACTGTTATTTTTATGGTTGTATGTTTATGTTTTTATTTGATGATGATGTGATTGTGTGAATTTGTAATTACAAGATTGTACTTCACTTGGATGTCTGTGGCGCTAGGCGAGTAATCAGATTTGAAGTACACTCATTGCTTCATAAACGCATATACTTGTAGCCATGCTGAAAAGCGGCGTATTGGAGCAGGATAGGGGCAGGGAAGGAAAATGTGAGAATGTGTTTTGGGCTCCTTGTGAGTGCTTTTCTGCACAGCCTTTACCCCTGTGGGAAAGCAAGTGGAACACTGAGCATCTGTGGCCCCAGCTGGCCTGTATTTTCAGAGGTAAACTCCACCTCAGACAGGTGCTCTCATGCCTGGTCATTCTGGGCACTTTGCACACCTGTTGTCTGGTGTGTGCACGCCTGTCCTGCACTCTTTCTTCATGTGCTGTCTAATGTGTGCACGCTTGTCCTGGGCACTTTGCACGCTCTCCTCTCATGCTGTGTCTTGCCTTTGATTTCAGAAATTTTTGTATGTTGCTGACCTGGCCCGGAAAGACAAGCGAGTCATGAGAAAGAAATATCAAATCTACTTCTGGTGCGTAGTGTCCACTGAACAGTGCAAGTAATGTGAAATAATTCTGGGGGTTGCACCAGGACAGGAGAGCAGAGACTGTCAATACTTAGCTCGCACATCCACAACGGTGCAGCCTGGCACCCAGCTGATGACATCATAGGTTCTATGTCATCAGTATGTGACAGCTGGTTTCTTTTGGGTGCAGTTAGAATTATTTTGCTGACGAGTCCCCTCTTCCTTCGAGACACACCCCTGGAGCAGCAGGGTGAGGAGAAAGAGGAGGAGGTGGTGAATTGATGGAGAGTTTCTGGAAATGATTTGTTCTCACGGGCCAGACGCTAGGACTTTCTGCCTGGTGCTGTTGCTGCTTTTATTTATCTCACCTGGGTGATGGTGAGGCAAGGATCTTATTGCGCTGGTTTGTGTTTTTTTGCAGGAACATTGCAACCATCGCGGTTTTCTACGCGTTGCCCGTCGTCCAGCTGGTGATAACGTACCAGACGGTAAGAGGCAGGGTGGCTGGCAGCTTTCTGCTTATAAATCAAGCAAAGTCCTTTCCTGTGTACAATACTGGGAGCAAATTATCAGACCGATGCAGTACAGTGCGCTCAGCGCACTGGTCCAAAATGCGTGTCCCCAACCCTTTATGCTATAAGGTGATTAGCGCATCCAAAACATGTATCCAACCCCCCACAAAGCTAATAATTATCCCTTTTTGCTCAATTGTTAAAAATCCTGCATTTTGAGCTTTTGTAAACCGTTGTGATGGCTTTACCGAATGACGGTATATAAAACTCATTAAACAAACAAATAAATAAATAATAGCGCTCATCACATGTAAATTCATGTTGATGAGGCAATTAGCTATTCTCCCACCGATGCAAAAAAAAAAAAAAAAAATGTGTGCCCGATGCGCACATTTCTACCCTCAGAAATTAACGCCTGCCCGGAGCAGGTGTTAATTTTTGAGCAGCCCAAAAAGTGTACAGAAAAGCAGAAAATACTGCTTTTCTGGACTTCCTCCAACTTAATATCGTGACAATATTAAGTCAGAGGAACAAAAAGGAGGAGAATGTTAAAAAAAAATAAAAATAAATAAAAATTAAAAAAAGTGTGCCAGCAGTCAGATTAGGAAAAGGGATGCTCAATTAACGAGCGTCCGTTTTCCTAACCCATGGCTGTGCACAGGTTAGGAAGAGGGACGCTCATAAAACTGAGTATCCGTTTTCCTAACTGAATGAAAGCCGCCTCTCGTGGGCACCCATTTCCGAGGAGCTACTAGAGGCGCACAATTCCCCTAGCCCCTCCTTTTTACCGCGGCAGCTGATTTAAATATTAAAACGCGCACCCCGGAGAGGTCAATCGGCACGAGTCAGGAGAGCGGACGCTCATGATTGAGCGCCCGTTTCCCCCGCACCGATGTTTCATCAGCTTGTATGTCAATAAGGCCTGCTGGAGTAACTCACATGCAGGTGGCATAGAGCTGACACAGGCCCCAGCAGTGTCGGATATATGCCAGTAAGGATTATTGGGGTGGGTGGCTCACCTTTGGGTTGTGTGGAGCTGAGACCAGGTCCTGGTGATGCAGTGGGAGTTTCTGCAGCTCGTCTATGTGACACCAGAAAAGCAAGTCAGCCTTGTCCTATCATCTTCTCTTCCGTAGGTTGTAAATCTGACGGGGAATCAGGATATCTGTTACTACAATTTCCTTTGTGCTCACCCACTCGGAAACCTGAGGTACAGTCCCCAAGTCCCTTTAAACACTCTGGTGACTCAGGCACATGCTGTTGCTCTCATTGGACCCTTAGCTGACATAATTAAACAGGGACTGTGTATTGTCTGATGACATCACCCATGGAATACATCTTGTGTGCCATGCTTTAGTTTCCCTGTGCAGTAACTCTTTAATGAAAGTGATTTTTAATCCGGAAGTCACAGAGCTGCCAAACGTGGGTGGAGTATATTAGGATCTCGTGGCCAGTGGCTTCTATCAGGGCTTTGTGACATCACGTGGCTGCTTCTGGGCAGTGTACTGCCATGTGTTGGATGGATGCCACAATGAGCAATAAGCTTCTGCTGCCTATACTGTAATAGAAATGAGAAAAGGGAAACATTTTTATAATGGGGATGGCCGTGTGCAGAAGTGAGTATGCATTCTACTAGGAGTCATTTCATCTTGGTGAAGGTCAGTGCTCCCTGCGCATGGCTGTGCAAGTGTTAGGGTCCTTGTGTAACCTCCATGCGGAAATGCCCTGCAGCTCTGTCTTGATGACATCACTCAGGGTTTACCAAGGGGCCCCTTGTGTTGCTGGCACCCTTCTTCCCCCCCCCCACCCTAAAACCAGCCCTGCCTTCAATCTACTGGTACCTGGGGTGGGGTGAGCAGGAGGCAGCACTGATTCTCTTCCAGTAATCTGTGTTTCCTGCTTCTATGTAGTGCATTCAACAACATTCTCAGTAACCTGGGCTACATCATGCTGGGCCTCCTCTTCCTGTTTATTGTGCTCCAGCGGGAGATCAGCTACAACCGCTTACTGCTGTGCCACCGCAGTAATGCTGAGGTGAGACCCTGGTACCATGGGTGAGAGCAGCTTGGGATGGGGGGAACAGGAGAGGACAGAGGTTTTGGGATGTTGGTGCTATTCCTTGGGCTGTTGCTGCTGGGAGAGTCTCTGCGCTAGCCATGATTGGAGGGAAGGTATGGACCAGTTGGCCCAGATTTGGACGTAGGCAACTGTTTGGGGCGCCAAATATCCAGGCCAAAGAGGAGCTTCCTCTTGCTTGCTTTAGGGCCATGAGCTGGCACAGATTAAAAGGTTTGCTGCCATGATACTCTGCCTATGGATACCAAAATCTTAAATCTGCACTTCTGTTTTGGAATGATTGATCCCGCCGTCTCATGGAACTAAAGGTACTGTCTGACAGCCAAGTTCTTTGGATGGGCTGAGCCAGTTCTAATTTTAGCCCATTGTATTTATGGCTTACTATTTCTGATTTTCTTGGAGAAATTGGAACTAAAGTTCCATAGATGCAAACGGGTAAAACCGTGAATAGTTTAATCTGTCCAGATAACATAAACATATTTGGTGACTGTACTTGGAGCTGATAGGACTCGAAATACCAGGTTTGGGTTCCTGTATTCTCTTTCTTGAAGTTAGATGGGTTGGGTTGGGTTGACTTCTGTTTCTTGGAGCTGGTTAGGCTAGGAATGCCAGGGTTGGGTTCCTGTGTTCTTTCTTGCAGTTGGTTGGGTTGGGTTCTGTTTTGTTTTTTTTTGAGCTGGTTGGGCTAGGAGTGCCAGGGTTGGGTTTCTGTGTTCTCTTTCTTGCAGTTGGTTGGGTTGGGTTCTTTTTCTTGGAGCTGGTTGGACTAGGAATGCCAGGGTTGGGTTTCTGTGTTCTCTTTCTTGCAGTTGGTTGGGTTGGGTTTTTTGGAACTGGTTGGGGTAGGAATGACAGGGTTGGGTTTCCATGTTCTCCTTCTTGCAGTTGGTTTAGTTGGGTTCTTTTTCTTGGAACTGGTTGGGCTAAGAGATATTGGTGTCGTGTTCCTGTACCTCAGCAAGGGATGAATTAGAGCATAGGCACAATCGTAGGTTAGTGTCTGACTAATCCTAGTGCCTGGTTTCTCTTGTATCTGCAGGAGTGTGGCATCCCCAAACACTTTGGCCTTTTCTATGCTATGGGCACTGCTCTGATGATGGAAGGGCTGCTCAGTGCCTGCTACCACGTCTGCCCCAACTACACCAATTTCCAGTTTGGTGAGTTCCTCTGTGACAGCAAGATGCCATTCATGGGGGTAGTGGCTCTGAAACTTGCTGCCTGGGTAGCCAGGAATGAATCCGTTCAGTGCACAATAATTTCTAGTGCATTCTGTTTCCTGGTAATGCTGGTTCTATCCCAGAGATTGACCAAAATAGTTGATCAGAACTAGGGAATATGTGTTCTTAACTCAAACACACTGTAGGATTTCTGGTTAAACAGGAAAAAAAACCCTCAGAAGTTGCTGTTGAAGAGGAGCATTGCTCTCCTTTGAGAGATGTTTATTTATTTATTTAACTTTTAATATACCGACATTCATAGGGCATATCATGCCGGTTTACAAAAAACTGAAGCAGGTAGAAAATACAATGAACAAGGGTAGGGGAGAAGGGGAGCAGGCAAGAAAAAGGTGAGAGGTGGGCAGGGGAAGAGCAGCAAGAAAGAATAGGGCAGAAGGAGAGAGAGGAACAAACAACTTGATAAATATAATAAAAGGAACATAATTGTAACTGTTTTAAAATTATAAATTAAGGCGAAGTATTCATTTACAATAGATCAGTTGTATGATTAATTGATTGAAGGGGGAGGGGGGAGAGGGAGGCGGAAGAAGAAGGAAGAGGTGGGAGGGGGAGATAGGGGGCAGGGAGGGTGGGCTAGGGAGGTAAGGGGAGGCTGGGGGGTGAAGGGGGGGAGGACGGTGATGGAAGGGGGTAGGGAGTGGGCTAGGTTTGATTGGCTTCTGGGTAGGCTTGCCTGAACAGCCAGGTCTTGATGCCTTTTTTGAAAGACTGTAAGGAGGGCTCAAGTCGAAGGTAATGGGGAAGTGAGTTCCAAAGGGTGGGGGCCAGCTATGGTAAACGCTCTTTCTCTCGTGTTGGAGAGGTGTGCGGTTTTGAGAGGTGGGGGTGTGTAGGGTGCCTGCGAGGGCATTTCTAGTAGGACGGTTAGAGGTACGGAAGTGAGGCATGTTTTTAAGCCAGGCGGGGTTGTTTTTATGAAGGGCGTTGTGCAGGATGGTGAGGGTTTTATATTTAATGCGGTATGGTATGGGAAGCCAGTGCAGGTCCTTTAGGATGGGGGTTATGTGTTCAGTCTTACGGGTATTGGTGGTGATTCTTGCCATCGCATTTTGAAGGATTTGTAGGGGTTTGATCGTGGAAGTAGGGAGGCCTAACAGGAGGGAATTGCAGTAATCTAGTTTGGAGAGGATAGTGGACTGCAGAACTAAACGGAAGTCATGTGCATGAAGGAGTGGTTTCAGTTTTTTAAGAATGTGAAGTTTGTAGAAGCCTCCTTTTATTAGGGACTTGATGTGTGGCTTGAAATTGAGGTGTTGATCAAGTAGGATTCCTAGGTCTCTTACATTAGATGTAGGTGAGTGGGTTATAGTAGGGGTGGGAGCAGTGGGGCAGGAAGTGTGCTCTGGTTGATTGGTGATGACGAGGATTTCAGTTTTATCTGCATTGAGTGCCAGGTGGAGGTTGGCCAAAAGGGAGTTGATGGTGGAGAGGCAGGATTCCCAGTATTGAAGGGATGCCTTGAGTGTTGTTTGAATGGGGATGATGATTTGAACATCATCAGCATACAGGAAGAAAGTCAGCCCTAGGTCGGAGAGAAGTTGGCAGAGGGGGAGAAGATAGATGTTGAAAAGTGTGGAAGAGAGGGAGGATCCTTGGGGAACGCCTTGTGTGAGTGGGATATGTGAAGAGGTACTTTGATTGATTTGTACAGCGTATTCCCTGTGGTTAAGGTAGGAGGAGAACCAAGATAGGGCAGTGCCAGTGACGCCTATTTCTGCCAACCTGGAAAGTAGGGATTTGGTGGTTAACAGTGTCAAAGGCCGCAGAGATGTCTAGGATGGCCAGGAGGTAGGATTTCCCCTGGTCCATGCCGATGAGGAGAGTGTCAGTGATGGCTAAAAGGAGATTTTCAGTATTACGACCTTTACGGAAGCCGAATTGCGAAGGGTGTAGGATATTGTGGTCCTCAAGGAAGTCAGTGAGTTGGATGTTGACTACCTTCTCGAGGATCTTGGATATGAGGGGGAGGTTGGAGATGGGTCTGTAGTTTGCTGGGGTTGTAGGATCAAGAGTAGGTTTTTTTAGGAGGGGTTTGACTACAGCTAGTTTGAGGGGGTCTGGGACTTTACCAGAGGTTAGTGAGCAGTTGATTATGTTTGCTATGGGTTTAGCAGTGGTAGTGGGTATGGAGAGGAGGAATTTAGAGGGGATTGAGTCTGCTATGTGAGAGGCCGGTCTCATCTTTTTTAGGATAGATTCTATCTCTAGGGTGGAGGTGTGTTCAAGGGATTCGAGGAGGTGCTTGGTATTATTGGTGAGGGGAGGTATGGGGGAGGGTTTGGAGGGGAGGCGTTGAAGAATGCTGTTGATTTTGGTCTGGAAATACCTTGCGATTTCTTCACATTTTGTGTCGGTGTTTCCTTCGTGGGAGATGGGAGTGGGGGATTTAGTAAGATCAGCAACATAGGAGAAAAGGGCTTTGGGGTTGAATTGGTAGCAATGAATTTTGGAAGAGTAGAAGTCACGTTTGGCTTGGAGGGTGGCTTGGCGGTAGTTGTGCAGGGTCTGTTTGTATATAGCTTTGTGAGTAGGAGAGGGTTGTCTGCGCCAGATGCGTTCCTTGGATCTGAGGTCCTGCTTTGCCTTCTTTAACTGGTTGGTATACCAGGGTTGTTTTTCTCTTGTTGATAGTGGGATTTCTTTGTGTACAATTGGACAGAGTTCGTCAGCTATAGTGGATGTGATGTTATTCCATGATTGCAAGGCTGCATCTGGATTGGAGAGGTCAAGGTTCTTGGTTGCTTTTTCAAGTGCAAGGGCGAGATGTTGTAGGCAGTAAGGTCAAAGATCTGGAACCCAAGAGGCTGACCCTGCATGGAGTGTTCTGTTGAACTTATACTCCAGCTAGGTTGGGCAGAGACTGCTTTTAATTCATGTGTTTACTGGTATTGTGTTTTTGTAAGCTGCTGGACAGCGGTTGACGCTTGAGCTCCTTTCTCCCAGACACATCGTTCATGTACATGATTGCTGGGCTCTGCATGCTGAAGCTGTATCAGAAGCGTCACCCAGACATCAACGCTAGCGCCTACAGCGCCTACGCCTGCCTTGCCTTTATCATCTTCTTCTCCGTCCTTGGAGTGGTGAGTGCTTATCGCTGTCCTTGTTTCTATACTCAAGAAAACCATGATCCACGGAAGTTGCCAAAGCTCTCATAAAAGTCCCAAGAAAACTGAAGTGAATACTTGAGGGGTAGAGGGTTGTGATTTTCTTCACTTGATGGAGTTGTAAGAATTAAGGGCCTAAGGTTTTTCTCCCATTCTGTGTCTTAGTGAATCAGGCCCTAAATATTCTCTGTGGCTCAGCTCTTGGGAAACCTGGAATGGGCATTGTGATCTTGTGGTTTTCTCCATAGAATGCAAGAATATCTTGTACTGAAGAGGTAATTCTGGGTGTTCAGCCTCCTTTCCAGGAGTTTCTGCTGTGCTTGCTTTGTTCTGTACATGGTACAGGTGTAGGGTGGCCATTGTTTCAGGTCAGGCTAATGCAGTCCAGGTTTTACCCCTCAGCGTTCTTGGACTCGTATTTCTGTTTTCCCCGAGAAAAGTCAGGAGTATGAGTCCACGAATGCTGTGGGGTGAAACGCATAGAGGTCCATACGCGTGCAGCAGCATGATGCCAGAACTGGATTGACGGCACTGGTGGCTCACGTGTCGCTCCCTCGCCTCTCAGACATCCTGCGCCGTGCACTCTGCAGCTGGCACCTCTCCTTCCTCCCACAGGTGTTTGGCAAAGGGAACCTGGTCTTCTGGATCATCTTCTCCGTTATCCACGTCGTGGCCACCATGCTGCTGAGCACACAGCTGTATTACATGGGGCGCTGGAGGCTAGGTAAGCAGGAGGAATGTGGGTGGGGGCTGTTCCCATATCCACGGGGAGGGGGGGGGGGCATCTAATGACCGAAATACACGCATTCTTTTAACCTGGCTCAAAATGACCCGATTTGTTTTTCAAAGGCAAGGTACCCGGATAAACTGGGTTTGGCTGTCAGGTTGTGATGTGGCTCCAATATAATCGGAGAACTTAATTAATTTCCAAATGAAGGTGCCAAGTGTTGAGCGGTATCGGCATGCCAGTCCCGCCTGTACCTTTTTTTTGGACACGTAAACCAGGCACGCAGATTTGTAACAGACGCGCACAGCCCAACCCGGAACGCCTCTGTGATTTTTATTTTATGCAGCCAAATTTCTGCGTGCTATGAACATATGTGCAGGGCCGTTGGAAGGGGGAGGGGGGGTGTGGGAAGGTGTTATAAACCTACATGTATGACTTGCATTTTCAAAAAAATCCGCATGGAACTGGCGGGGGCGCCATTCAGCCCGGCAACGGTTCTGCTAATATGCAGAGTTTTAAGAAGCTGAGAATCTACTTAAGCATGTACAGAACTCCTTCTTTCACCCCTGTAAGACCCAGCTAAACTTTTTTTTGAAAATGTACACTAGGTGTAACTAATGTTTGCGTTCAGCTGTGTCAGTGTAATGGCTTTTAGTGCTGACATAACTTCAGCAGAATGCCTGTTAATTAAGCTCAGTGTTGATAATTAGTGCAGGAAAGATAATGCAGTGAGTAAACCTAAGAGCAGTGGCAGCTGAGATATTGTATGCTACCATATGCAGTATGCGTCCGTCGTTGTCATTCTGTGAAAGGCCAGAAGGAGGCGCAGTGAGCCAAGACATGGGTGACACCTGGTCTACCACCTTCTCTTCCAACAGCTCAGAACCAGGATTATATCAGCTGTTAGGCCCTCGGGAGCTACAGAAAGGGGCCTTGCTGGGCTGAGGGTGGCAGTGCGCTCACTCTCTCTCACTCTCTCTCTCTCTCGCTCTCTCCCTGCAGACAGTGGGGTGTTTCGGAGGATTCTGTACATTGTGTACACAGACTGCATCCGGCAGTGTAGCGGTCCCATGTACGTGGTGAGTACTGCCAGGAGAATTTCCTTTTTTTTCCCTCTTCCTGTCCTATGGACTCTGCTGATGGGTGTTTGCACCCTTTCCCTATCTGCAGGATCGGATGGTACTGCTCGTCATGGGGAACATCATAAACTGGTCACTGTAAGTCTACGATTGTGTGCGTCTGCATGCTCCTCTGTGCTGTCCGCTTGCATGCGGTCTCATGTATCATGTGACAGTGCACATCCCGGGCCTGTTTGTAGCATGCACACTGCATCACTGCTCTTCCGCATATCACATGACAGAACATGTCATGACTTAAGTCTTTATAGCTCTTGCGTGTCCAGTGTCTTGTGATGGTTTATGATTGCCTTCATTCCATACATTACGACGGGTGCCATGAGTGGAGCACGTGCCAGGTCAGGGGTCATCTATAGGCCTTTTCTTAGACACTAATTTCATTGCTTTGCCCCTTCCTCCCTGTCAGTGCTGCCTATGGACTCATCATGAGGCCCAATGACTTT
Source organism: Rhinatrema bivittatum (assembly GCF_901001135.1). Classification (NCBI taxonomy): domain Eukaryota; kingdom Metazoa; phylum Chordata; class Amphibia; order Gymnophiona; family Rhinatrematidae; genus Rhinatrema; species Rhinatrema bivittatum. The sequence goes on along the minus strand of NC_042626.1, from coordinate 23,351,919 downwards.
GCGTCATACTTGCTGGCCATCGGAATCTGTAACTTGCTGCTGTACTTCGCCTTCTACATCATTATGAAGGTAAGGACCGCACCCATTCCCCGCTGCACCCTTCCCCTGCACCTCAAACACTATGACGGCTTCGAACATCACACAAGCTCCAGTTTGTGTGCCTGCAGTCCTGAGCAGCCCCGCCCCTGACCAGTCATTCCCTGAGGGTTTCTTTGCATTGTGGTTTTTGTTCGTGCTGTGCTAGGGCCTGGCCTGTGGCTTGCAGCCTCTGGAGTCCGTTAACCTTCCCTCCCAGCCCATCTCTGCACGCCTGAGGGAGATCATCCTGGCCCATCGATCCACACTGCCTGATGTCACAGATAACATCGCTTGATGCAGTCTGATGTGTCTCGGAGGACACAGCTGCATAGTTCGCGTTTCCCTGATGAGAGCCGGCTTGGCTGTCCTTCACCCTGATATGGTTTGCTTTCTCCAGCTGTGGGGGGGGGTGCTGTCGCCTTCCTCCTCCTCACTTCACGGAAGGCTGGGCTGGAGAAAGACGGACACTCGACGGTGCATGATATTTCATTAACTATCTTCTCTTTCTCCTTTCCCCAGCTTCGCAGTGGTGAGAGGATACAGTTCATTCCATTCCTCTGCATCATCTGCACATCTGTGGTGTGGGGATTTGCCCTGTTCTTCTTTTTCCAGGGTCTGAGCACTTGGCAGGTAAGTCTCCCCTGTACCCTGCCCCTCTGATCCCTCCTGGTTTCTGCCACTGCCGCAGGGATTGACCGTTTCAGAGGGGATACTGGCCTCTGGTCGTTTCACCTTTACATCATCCAGAATCACTTCTGAATTTCAAACTCCCTCAGTGAGGCTTCTGCTTATTTTGAATACAGTGCTGTTGGAGGCCCCAGCTGTGTACACACCAGAGGATGTGGTGAAAGCTATTAGTGTAGCTGGGTTTAAAAAAGGTTTGGACAAGTTCCTGAGGGAAAATTCTATAAAGCATTATTAAAGTAGACTTGGGGAAATCCACTTCTTATCCTGGGAAAGCAGCATGGAATCTGTTTACTATTTGGGATCCTGCCAGGTATTTGTGACTTGGATTGGCCACTGTTGGAAACAGGATGCTGGGCTTAATGGATCTTTGGCCTGACCGAGTATGGCAAATCTTAGGTTCTTATATTGTAAACCGTTTGTCCAGAAGTGTTCAGGAGTAATGTTTGAGCACAAAGAGCTTAAGGGTCAGATGATGCAGTGGTGGCAGTGCTGGCATTGGATCCTGGTGCTTCAGGTGTCACTATTAGAGTGCCCACAGCAGGCTGGCCTGCAGGAGGGAAGAAAGCACTCGTTTCACAGCGCCCCCCCCACCCCCCCATGGTGAAGGGAGGGGACTCAGGACTTGCCTGTGTGCCAGCATACAGAGCACCCCCAGATCTTGAGAGCAGTCGAGCAGATATCACCAGGAATAGACCGTCCTAGTGGGCATGGGAGCATGAGTCTGTGTGCTGCAGTAACAGAAGATCACTGTTTCCCACCCCCAACTTCTGCCTTTCCTCTGCAGAAAACACCCGCAGAGTCCCGAGAACACAACCGAGACTGCATCCTGCTGAATTTCTTTGATGACCATGACATCTGGCACTTCCTCTCCTCTATCGCTATGTTTGGATCATTTCTGGTGAGTGTGTCTTGGGTTCTGGCCTCTTCCAAAGAGAGACATGTGCAGGAATCTGACCAGTCTCCTCCAGAGACCCTCTTCTACAGGTCCAGAGGTCCGCTGGCCCCTGCAGGACTGGTTCTCTCTGGAGCCCCACGGGTACCAGAATTCAAAGCAGGGACCGTGCTTCTTGTTCCTAACGATATTCGGGATTGCAAAGGTTTTCACCCCTGTTGATGCCCTTTGAATTTTGAGGCCCCTCATGCACTTCCCTCATTGAGTATGGACATGGCAGACCATGCCCCTGGTGACCCCTTTCTCCATCTTCATAGAACCCAAGGACTGGGCGGGAGGGGAGGATGTTGGTGGCCTCTTAAGTGGGGAGTGATCATGGCGGCTCTTCTCTTCCAGGTGTTGCTGACGCTGGATGACGACCTGAACACTGTGCAGAGAGATAAGATCTATGTGTTCTAGGACCTTCCTGTGCCGGGGGCTGCAGCCCATCTTGGCAGCTCCTCTCCATGGACCGCTCAACATTCAGACCTCCCTGCTTCGGGTGACAGCTCACCCAGGAGCTCCACACCTCAGACTGTGGTTTACCTAGGGGCTCCCTGCCTCTTGGGATAGGATGTGAGCTCGGTACCTCATTCACACTGCTTGGGTGCAGCAGCTGTTTTGCCTCTCTGAAGGATCCTTCTCAGCATAGGAGGCCAGGATCTTGAATAAGTCAATCAGAAGACCGGGGCTTCTTGCGAGGGGCCTGGCTGAGCATAGACTTATGCACTGAGGTGCTCTCCTGCCATGAACGGGATGTGGTAGGTTTGCCAAGGGGAGATGAGCCCTTAGCATCCTGTGGGCACTTTTTTGTCAGGAATACAGATCAGTTAGTGAGGAGGAGAAATGTGAGACCTTTTCTATCTCCGTGCCCAGGCTGGAACAGGCTATTGACTGTGTGTGTGTGCTCGCGAGCGTGCGTTTTTCACCTCTAGAATAGTTTTATAAGAGCAGGACTTGTGGGGCGAGAGTTTCTTGGGCAGGGTAGGGGGACAGGTAGCACAAGAACTGCTGTCTTATGTTCTCTCTGCTGCCTTCTGCAGTTTGCCTTTGCCTCACGGTGCCCCTGCCTACATTCAGGACCTGTAACGGAGGCCCGGACCATGGGGAGTTTCCGCCCTCGGAGAGGGGGGGGGGGGGTGAGGGGGATTTGTCCAGGCTAATGTCGCAGCAGGAAAGCAGGCTGCTGGGGGGGGAGGGGGGGCGCTCCTATGTCTGTGTGGGCAGCTGAAATGATAAAATGCCAACACCACTCCTAAAAAAAAAACACAAAAAACTCTTTGCAAATATGAATCCATAAGCTTTCCCATGTGTGTGACCGCCCTGGGACTTTCCTGTGGTGTCTGCTCACTGTTTTCTAAACACGGTTACTGCACAAGATGCTCCTGCTGTGCTGGGCTGACATGAATAACTTGGTTAGGCTGAATATCATCATCGAAGGACATAAAAACACATCCTGAGCATTGTAGACTGTTCCTCTCAGCAAGTGCGGAGTCTTTTTACAACAGGATGGATGAATGAGCAGTGGCTGAGCTGGAGGTTACAGCACACGAGCAGCCTGCAGAGGTCTGAACTTTGCACAGTAATTTCTCCCGGACCTTGGTCCGCCTGCGTGCTCTCTCCTCGCCCTCTAAAGGGGATGCGCTGCAGGCCCTGGAAGTGTTTGGTTACTGCATCAGGAACTCGTGACCCAAAGACGTGTTATCCGTGCCAGTATCATTCTTGGAAAGCTGCTAATTCTGTGCCAATGATACTCTGTGACAGCAGTGACCAGAAGGGTGCCGTGGGCGCCAATGAACCTGAATGCTTATCCCCAAACTCTCTCTATTTTTTTCAACAAATGTTTGCAGGTGATCTAAGTGACAATAGCAGTGGGAGACTGTCACCCACCTCTCCTACCCTTACAGCATGGGGGGTTGACAGGAAGAAAGGTGGTGAACCTTTTGCCGCTCCTCCTGCTGGGTAGTTTACACAGGGTCTCAGAGGTCCTTTCTTACCCAGGGCAGTACGAGTCTCTCTGGCCTTGCAGTGGGAGTGCATGCATCAGTGGGGGAGAGATGGCTGTCACTTTTATACAGTGCAGTGGGTGCAGAACTCTCTTGCAGAAAGGGAAAAGGGTGCTTGTGGGGGGAGGAGGGGAGAAGGAAGAGGAGCTCTTCTCTCTCATCCTCCATCACCTTATTAGAAGTCTGAGCCAGCCCCTGAACTGTCACCCAGAAGTTGAATTTGAGAGGTGGAGGGAGATGACCGCATAAGCACATGGGTGTGTAAAATGTGTAAGAGTCCTTAGTGCCTCTTATTCTTCAACTTGGGTTCAGGCTTTGTAATGTTTCATAATGGACTTTTTGCCAATATTATTCGTACTCATGGAAGCACAAAATGACTGCATCGAGCTGTCGCAAAGCCAATGTTCTTTTGTAATTTAAGAGTCCACGGTCCCAAAAGAAGGGCCAGCTTCGTCAGCAGCACTGCCAGCTTTTCTTGATCCATTTTTTTTTTTTTTTGATAACCAATGAGAACATGGGTCGGGATATATAACAGGCAGTTTCTAATAGGCCTGCCTAGCCAAAAAGTATGGGCACACTTTTAGCACGCATAATCTGTAGCTAATTTTACAAAGAGAAACCACTTTGGTAGTTGAGCTTTGACAATTAGCTGGGGTAAAGGATGCACGCTAAAATCATCTACTGTTTGTGAAGGCAGCAGACAGGGAGTAAAACAGCATTTTCATTCGTTTCAAAAAGCGAATGTGCACATGCTGTTTTCCTCTCCCTATCTGAACACAGCCCTGGGATCACCTTTTTTTAACCCCACTGAACGGACAAGCATTGTGAGTGCCCATGTCTGCTTCGAGTCGGGTAGGAAAAGGCAGTTGTTAACCAGTCCAGCTTACCTGGATAAAGGGCTTTACAAAAACTATTGAGTTCTCATTAGTTTTAACTTATTTTTTCTTGTTACGGTAATTCTTGCAGTCAACGTTTATTTTCTGAATGATTCAGCAACAAAACAAATTTAAAAAATTCAATCTAACTCTGCAGCTTATTAAAAAATCAAACTAACTTTGGAGAGCATTTTTTGAGGGATGAATGTCGGGTCTTACAAAGAAGAGGAAGAAGGAGGGTCTCTGGATGCTGATGACACTGTATGTGTGTGTGGGGGGGAGTCTGGATGGGACTTTGTGTAGTGTTTGGGAACGGGGGGATAGGGAAGGTGGCTGAGGGTCTTTGGATGCTGATGACACTATGTGTGTGTGGGGGGGGGGGGAGTCTGGATGGGACTTTGTGTAGTGTTTGGGAACAGGGGGATAGGGAAGGTGGCTGAGGGTCTCTGGATGTTGACTGGGGCAGGGGGTTTCTGGGTAGGGCTATATATAAATAAATGTGTGGTGTTTGGGGATCAGACTGGGGAGGGGCTCTGGTTGTTGATTCATACGTGGTGAGGGTTTCTGGGTAGGACTGTCTGGTCAGGGACAAGGGAGGTAGATGAGGATCTCTGGTGGCTGATGGTAATGTGTGGGGGGTGAATATGGGTGGGTTGTAGTTGATGCTTGGAGGCAGGTGTGGGTCTCTGGGTACTGATGGAAGTGTGTGGGTGGATTTTGGGTAGGGCAATCTGGTGTTTGTGGGATAGGGACAGATGAGGCTGTCTGGGTGTAGATGGAAATGGAGGGGGGGGGTCCCTGAGTTTGGGGCAGTGGAGGTGGGTGAGGGTCTCTGAATAGGGCTGTCTGTGGTGTTTAGGGGGTAGGGATGGGGAGACTGTTGAGAGTCTGGATGCCTATGGAAGCGTGCGAGGAGTCTGGGAAGGGCTGTGTTTGGAGTTAGGGAGCAGGGGAAATGGCTAAGGATCTCTGAGTAGGGCTTGGTGGGAGTTTGGGAGCAGGGACAATGGGTGAGGGGTGAGTGGGGGTGGGTGTTGCTTTGTTGTGAGCATTGCTTTTATAAACTGCATTAAGCAGACTAGTGAGAGGAACCTGAGAACAGGGCTGTCACAAGGGGTGGCCAAGGAGTGAAGGCAGGTGAGACTCATTAGATGAAACTGGATTCCAGTCAATGAAAGCACAATCGCTTGGGTAGAGACTTCTTCTTTTACACTGTTTCTAGTTTCTGTTATGAAGTTTATTGTGAAACCCAATAGTTCTCAATGAATGACAGTCACATGGGTCATTGATAAGGACTTTGTTATGCAACACCTATAACTCATTCTGGACTTGATAGTGCTCAGAACCACCCATGCCAAATTAGTCCCAACTCTCCCTTTTACACATGCATTGTAAAACAAAATTACCCCAACTAAGAGAATAATAATCCCACAAATTCCTGACCTTAAGGATAATATACCAAATGCAATAAAAGGAACAGTAAAAAATAATTGTAATAATGAGGAAAAAAGATTTTGAAATGCCAGCTGACGTCTTGGTTTCTGTTTCGCTTTTATCACGCTGCTTTTTCTGAGCAGTTTTATATGCATCAAAAAAAGTACTTAACATTTTATTATTATTACCATTTGAATTTTGGATACAGTCTAGATTGCCGAGAGAGTTTTTCACATTATATACGGGTGATTGATTGAGAGGTCCGGGCTACCCCCTTCTAAGGTGGTCTTGTACTTGTTTCTGGCTTGCTGACACACTTTCATACATAAAAGAGTTTTTTTTGCCATTATTACAATTATTTTTTTACTGTTTCTTTTGTTCTGTTTGAAAACTAATTACCCATCATATCAAGAGTAAATTAGCCCAGGTCCTGTGTATACTTGGTAAGGAAGGAGTGTTCAGTGTTTGGCAATCTCTCCGTAAAGCTTTCAGCAGTTGGGTCTAAGGTCTAATCCCAGGGTTGACAACACGTCCATAGCTTAGGCTGCAGACAGATCCACAACATCTGTGTAGTCTGCAGATGTCTCTTATCCATCCCAGAGTGGCAATGACTTTCAGAGAGAAAGAGATGACAGGCAGCTGTCAGTGTGTTACAGACGAGTCCTGAGAGCTTGGTATAAGGATTTCCAATATGTAGACAGACGGGGACTACATGGAGTGTCACAGTATGACAGGCAGGAGCTTGGCAATTGGATGCAGACAGGGATTTAAGAGAAGTGTCCAGCAGGAAAACCCTGTCCGCCTTCAATGTCTTCACTGTCATAGATTTTTTGAATTCTCACGTGAATTCCCACAGTTCCCCAAAAGTAAGCATTCATTGGATACACTACAATCCATTGGTAGATGATTGCGAGGTTTTAGAAGACGATTTTCTTCATAGCATGCAGGTTTACCTGACTGTGGACAGGCTGCTAGAGACCGCTCGTTGATCAGAACGTGCTGCTCAGAGGGATACAATATCTGTTAAGTCCACAGCAGCTTCGACAAGTTTGTGCCTTAGCTATGTGGGCTAGTTTCAGCTCATGTCCTGTTCTTGAACAATAGCGGTTCTTTGTCTCCGTACAGTTCAGTAGCGTCCATCCTGTGCTGCTCTGATCAATCTTGCTTGGTTTAGCTGACACAAGTAGCTCCTTTAAGGGTGACCTGGGCTAGGCCCTACAGAAGGGCAACCACCGTAGGTGCCAAGCCTAGAGTTGGTGCAAACACTACCCTTTCGAGTCAGTCTGGGAGTTAGCCAGCACACAAGTCCAAAAGGTTAGGGAGGGTGCCAAAAGCAACCCTTGCCCTCGGTGCCATTTTGTCCAGCAGCTCTCCTGCCTGAGGATGTAACTAACAAGAAGTCAGAGGTTGAAAGGGCCTATGAAAATATGAGTAGAAAGGTGTATGGTCGGGTTCCAGTTTGTAGCTGCTTCCAGTCTTAAGGTTTGACATAAGAGTGATCATCACAGCTACTTTTAATCAAAAAGGAGCCTGAACTTTACAATCCTAATTCTTTAGAAACAGGCGTGCAACCTCCAAGGGGTTGGGGGGTCTGAGCTGTTGACTTACAGAGGAAAAACAGGTACCAGTGCTACTGCGGGGAGCGGTCTGACAGGATTACACAGCGCAATAAACTGACCTGCCCAAGGACAGGAGCTTGGAGCTCTGCTGGTTGCCTGCAGCTTTGCTTTGAGTTTTAAGGGCCCATGGGCCTCAGCTCAGTGACCTTGAATCCCAGCGATGCTGCCATGGAGTCTGGGTGCTGTAGCAATTCACAGATGGTCGCTATGTTCGGTTTCGGGTCCTGCTCAAAGGCGATGTGAGCACCCGTCTTCCGGATGCTGCTGGTATCCTGACTGCGGGAGCTCGGACATCTGCAGGCCCGGCCCGGCCCCCCCCCCCCAAGGCATGACGTTGTCGCTCTGTCCATGGAGCAGGGCAGGAGATGGGGGTGGGACATGTCAGTATAGTGTGCAGCTCTGCTGCTTGCAGGGATTCAGACTTCCTTTGGTCCTAGCAGAGCAGTCCACACCCGCGGGATTCCCCTGCTTGCCCGTAGGTGGAAGCAGAGAACTTTTTTTTTTGCTTCCGTCACTCACACTGTATACATCCGGGGGTAGCTGGGAGGTTCCTCTAGTTCTCTGCCTCCGGTTAGGTAGGAGGTATACTGGGAAAGCGAGGAACTATAAAAAAAAAACAAACAACCCAAAAAAACAGAAGTAGTAATAGGATAAGGTGGGGAACCCCTCCTCACCTTTTGAAAAACAGAAAACCCTGGAGTAGTCCTAAGCAAGCCGTGCTCTGCATAGGGCAGTTCCAGGAGGGGGAGGCACCCGCTCCTAGGGAGCGGTTCGGCCTCCTTAGCCACGGTGGCGGGAACACAGGCTTCTTCCCTTCCAGCGGCAAGAGAGCGGCCGGAAATGCACGTAATGTGGGGCAAGAAGGAGGAGCCCCATTGTGGGCTGCTTTTGCCCCCCGGTGATGGCTGCGAGTCGCCAGAAAACAGTGGAGATCAGGTGAGGAGGGGAGGGGTGGGCTGCGAGCAGATGCACCCGCCGCCGGCTCAGAGGGAGCCCCGAGAGCGGCTTGATCGGGCAGAGGGCCCATCATGGGGGGGGGGGGGGGGGGGGGGGGGGATGCAGCCGAGGTGCAGGCAGGCCCTGAGATAGAGAGAGAAGCCCTAGAGGGAAGGGGGCAAGGCATAGCGCAGGAAACTTGAGTTTTCCCCACAGAATCCATCTTGCTAATGCACCAGGCCTATAAAGAAAAGAAAGCCAAAGTGGCTACATTGGAAGGCCTCCCCCTTGGGTTCCCAACACATGCCAGGTTTAAAGAAGCCATGGACAGAGGGCAGCGACCATCGAGGTGGACCCATGGGCAAAGGCTCACGCGCTCCCAGATGAAACCCCAGCACGCGAAGATATGGAAAGAGGCTCAGGCTCACCAAGGCCAGAGCCAGCCTACGTTGGTGGCTGGCCGAAAGCAGCTTTATTAGCAGGGGTCAGTCTAGTTCCGCCGGACTGGGTGACGTAAGCGACGGACGCCAGCAGGTTCGGCTGGGGGGGTGCATTGAGAGGAACAGGAGGTGCAGGGCAGATGGTCAGCCAAGGAGAGGGAGGCCTCAACGGACCTGTTGGAGCTGAGAGCAGTAAGGCTGGCGCTCAAATACCTAAGCCCCAGGGTCAGAGCGAAGCCGGTATGAGCCCTTCCTGACAGCACCACAGCAGTGTGTCCTATGTAAACAGGCAAGGAGGGACGTGGAGCTGGCAGATAGAGGAGGAAGCGGAACAGCTGATGAGCTGGGCAGAAAAGAACCTGGCGGGGTTTAAAAGCGAGTCACATAGCAGGGAAGGCGAACACCCAGGCAGACCACAGAGAATGGGAATGACTGGAGGAAGCGTTTTCAAGAGTGGTGGGGAAGGCCTGAATGGGACTTGATGGCAACAGGAAGGAAAGCCAAGGCAGAAACGTTTTTCAGCAGGCACCAGGAGCGGGGGTTCAAAAGGAGGTAGGCGCTCTAGTCCAATCATGGTCGGTGGATCAGCTGCTGTACGTATTTCCGCCATGGCCCTTAATAGCGAGAGTACCGAGGAAAGCAGCAGATCACGGGGGCTGGATTATTCTGGTGGCCCCAGGCTGGCCCAGAAGGTCGTGGTATGCGGACCTAGTGAGGCTGAGCAGGGATGCACCCCCGAAGCTAGGGAAAGCCGAGAGCCTGCTCAGGCAGGGCCCAGTCAAGTGGGCAAAGTCAGATCGTTATTATCTTACTGCCTGGCTCTTGAGAGGGGCAGGTTAGATAAAAAAAAGGCTATTCGAGGGTAGTAGTAGCCACCTTGTTAAGATCGAAGAGACACTCTACCTTCCCGGCGTATGGTAGGGTCTGGAAGGCTTTTGAGTGGTGGTGCAAGGGAAGGAAAGTCTCCCCAGAAACAGTGAAAACAAGGGAAAGCTTGCAGTTCCTGCAGGATGGCCTAGAGAAAGGCTAAGCCCTGACCTCTCTCAAGGTGTGGTTGGCAGCATTAGCCTGTTTTAGGGGCCAAGTGCAAGGAAGCTCCCTAGGGGCTCACCCTGACATATAGCCCCTTTCCTGAAGGCAGTAAAACGCATGCGGCCTCCGAAGCGCCAGGTAATACCCACTTGGGACCTTAATGTGGTCCTTAGGGCCTTGTCCAAGGCACCCTTTGAACCACTTACAGGGGCAACATTAAAGGATCTCACTTTAAAGGCAGTCTTTCTATTGATGATATGCTCAGCCCAAAGGGTCTCAGAGATCCAGGCGCTGTCCTATAGTGAGCCCTATCTGTCACTTCACAAGGACAGGGTAATTATTCATCCTGTCCCATCCTTCTTACCTAAGGTGCTGTCAGAGTTTCACACAAATCAGCAGATTGTTTTATCAGCTCTGAGGAGGTCAGGGGGGGGGGGGGCAGGCAGGGAGCAGCCCTCACCTGCTAGTTGTCTGGAGGACGCTGCTACATTATTTAAAGGTCACCAATGAATTTAGGAGGTCAGACAGATTGTTTGTCCTGTTGGAAGGCCAGAGAAGGGGCCAGGCAACTTCTAAGCCCTCAATTGCATGCTGGATTAGGGAAGTGATAGTGGCGACATATATTGCACAGGGGAAACAGGCCCCGAGTCTCTTATGCACCCACTCTACAAGAGCTCAAGCAACCTTGTGGGTAGAGAGGAGGGATGCGATGTCTCAGGATATTTGTATGGCAGCCACATTGTCCTCCTGGGGTACTTTCACAAACCATTTCAGGCTAGACCTGCAGGTAGAAGAGGATCTGAAGTTTAGCAAAGTAGTGTTGGGGGCCTCTAAGGCCTCAGCCCACCTGAATGAGGTACTGCTTGGGTATATCCCACAGGTGGGTGGACTGGTCTGCAGGATGAAAAGGAAGGTGAAATTTATACTTGCCAGATAATTTCCTTTCCTTTAGTCCTAGCAGACCAGTTCAAGTACCCTCTCAAAAGAAAAAAAAAAAAGGGGAGGGGGTTTAAAAAAAGAGAGAGAAATGCAAGATATCAACCTAATAGACTAGGGCAAGAGGCTACTGAGGAACCTCCCAACTATCCCAGGATATATAGTGTGAGTGACGTAAGCAAAAAAAAAAAAAAAAAAACATGGAAAAAATTCTCTGCCTCCACCTACTGGCATGCAGGGGAATCCTGCAGGTGTGGACTAATCTACTAAGACTAAAGGAAAGGAAAGTATATGGTAAGTATAAGTTTCACCTTTGTGGGGGGTGGGGGTAATTGACTTTATCAGACATTATTGGCACAGGAAGGAGTCCTGTCCTTACCACTTCTTCCTGCTGCTGCCAGAGAATACAAATCAGTCAGACTTCTAATGCTATATTTTAAGTCTCACGAAGATGATAGAATGAGACCTGCAATGTGACCACCAGCAAGTTGCTAAATAGTTAAAGGTTTTTAAATCCTTCCTGCTTGCTCACCCATAGCAATCAGGAAGGCTTCACTGCCTTTCCCACTGCCATGGTTTGACACCAGGCTGCCTCCTGTCTCTGCCACTGCCTATCTTTCAGCAATGTAAGATTACAAGTAGGTGTGGATGCAAACAAAGGTCACTTTCTACATTGTTGCCTTTTTATCTTGTTTATTTCATGCTGTTTTGTTTCCTTCCTAATTTGTTTTTAGCCCATGCTGTTTACCAATAATGTGCACTAAATGCATCTTGTTTTGGAAATAGCGTGCATAAAATAACAAAAGGAACAGAAGAAATGTTTCAAACAGTAGTTCCAAAAGCTAAAATGATGCCCTTACATATTGTACACACAGCTGTGGATTCGCCAGCTATCCTATAAATCCTTCGTTACCAGAGTTCTGATGAGGAGCACGTAAGCTGCTAGACAGATCTGGCTATGTAAGCATCCACATTTCCGCTGGCACTTCTGATTACTGTACTCGCAGCTGGCCAGTGTACACCAGGCAGAACCCTCCACGAATTATTTCTATCACCACAGCCTAGATGAGCACCTGCATTTCTGCTAGAACCAACGACCTGTACAACAGCAAAATCATTTTCTCTCTGTTTTTTTTCCTGCTAGTTCTGCCTCTCATGCCTCCTAGCATCCCTCTGTCTCTGGCCACCACCTTGTGGCACTTTGCTACCTTGAAATCCTCAGATATAATTACCTCAAGGTCTCTTGCCTGTTCTGTGCACATAGTGAAAGTAGCTTACCACACTGCAGGTTTTAGTACTGGATCTTAACGGCCAAGTATCCAACCACTCGTTCTTTAGTTGCTTCTCATACTGTCTGCTCCATCAGGCACGCCCGTTCTGTTGCAGATCTTAATGTTATCAGCAAAAAGGCAAACCTTTCCTCCTAAATGCTCTGTGATTTACTCACAAAGACCCTGAAGAGAACCAGCCCCCAGGACTGATCCCTGAAGCCCTCCACCCTTCACTTTTCTTCTGGTCAGTGTGGCTTCCATTTGCCAGCACCCCCTGCCCTCTAACTATCCCCAAACTAGTTTGCAATCCATTCCAACATCTTAGGTCCCAGATCTTGGCTGCTCAGTTTATTCATGAGCCTCCTATGGCTTTGCTGAAATCCAAGTATATCACATCGAGCCTGCGTCCTGATCTTACTTTCTGGTCACTACGGGATTTGTCTGAGATGATCCCTCTCTGATAAAAACCACACTGCCTCATATCCTGCAACCTACCTCCTCCTAAAAGTACCACTTACCAACCCAGTCTCCAAAATGTTAAAGCAGAAAATGCAAAAGCATTGGAGGAGAAAGCAGCTGAGCAGAAAACTCTGAAATGCATCAGGAGTGGACAAGCTTAATGGCACAGAATTCGGCAGTAGAGGTACCTAGAGGAATTTGAAAATTATGTGTATTTTTAAAATTGATTTTATTAAAACTGAAAAAGCACATTTATTCCATATCTGTTGGACAGATGTGCCAGAGAAGAAAGCATATTAGTCCATTTAGGTACATAAGATTGCCATACTGGGTCAGACTAAAGGTCCATCAAGCTCAGTATCCTGTCTCCAACAGTGGCCAATCTCACAAATATCTAGCAGGAACCCAAACATTAAATAGATCCCATGCTACCAGTACCAGCAACAAGCAGTGGTTAGTCCCTATTCATTAATAGCAGTTTATAGACTTCTCCAGGAACTTATCCAAACCTTTTTTAAACCCAGCTACACTAGCTGCTTTAATCACATAACCACATCCTCTGGCAATGAATTCCAGAGCTTAAATGTGTGTTGAGTAAAAAATAATTTTTCGCTGATGTTTTAAATGTGCTACTTGCTAACTTCATGCAGTTCCCTTTAGTCCTTGTATTATCCAAAAGAGTAAATAACCATTTCACATTTACCCATTCAAGTCCTTTCATGATTTTGTACACCTTTATCATATCCTCCCTCGGCTGTCTCTTCAGGCTGAACAGCCCTAAATTAAATGTATGGAAATAATCTTCACTTTTTTGTTTCTATTTGTTAATCTTTATTTCTGTCCATAGGAGAAAATTATTAATTAATCACTTTTATCAATGTGAATAGTGCACATTATTGTACAAAATGAATGAACCTGAACATTTTGGGGATTATTTATTTATTTTATTATCTCTTTTTTTCTATTCTGCCTTCCATTAATCTAGGTGGTTTACAAATTTTACATACATAAAATTTTAAAATAAATAAAATACAATACCAATATAAAAGATACAACATGAATAAGCAATTGTCAGGAGGACTGTGCATTTGTTTTGGTGTAAAAGAAATCAAAATGAAAATGCCTGATTCGGTTTGGATTACCATTAATTTTAAAGCAAATGCACATCCCATATCCAGCATCCCATATCCAGCAGGAAACCGTGCACCAGAGATCGCCTCAGTGAATACCTCACCAAAGAACTAGAGCATTTGGACCTATCCGACGCCAACGCGGCCACGTCATCATGGATCAACATCACCAACAAGACTGCAGATCAAGTGTGCCCAATGATGACAAAATCACATAATCCAGAAAAAGACAACAGGAAACCATGGTTCACTCAGGAACTGAAAGCACGCAAACAGGAACTCAGAAGCAAGGAAAACAAATGGCGGAAAAGCCCCTCTAAGACAGCCCTACTTACCTTTAAAGAGTGCCTAAACGCATATAGAAAAGACATCAACAAAACCAAGAAAGAATTCTTCTCCAAAAAGATACACCACTTCATATTCGATTCAAGAGCACTTTTCTCCTACGTATCAGCCCTCACTAAACCATCCACACCCATTATACCAGATGATCAAGCGCTCAACAAAGCCAACAAACTGGCTGACTTCTTTGACAAAAAAATCTCCACTCTTGTCGCCCCCCTCAAGGTTCCCTCACCGCACTCTAATCACTCAGCATCCTACAGCACCCAACCATCGGACTCATCTAACCAACAACCTAATTCTACCCAAGTCACTCTCGATACACTCAAACTCACGTCCACCATAGAAATAGAAAACATCCTCAAGAAGATCAAGCCCTCATCCCATCCTTTGGATCACATCCCCTCCAATCTGCTGAGCTCCATCCCCAACATCATTGCCAAACCAGTGGCAGATATCATCAACTGCTCCCTCACTGAAGGCCATGTCCCTAATCAACTCAAGCTGGCAATGCTTAAGCCTCTCCTCAAAAAACCTAACCTTCCCACTACTGACCCAGCCAACTTCAGACCAATAGCAAACCTACCAATGATCGCCAAAATTATGGAGAAAATTGTAAATAGACAACTTTCAGAATTCCTCGATGATAACAACATCCTCACCACAAACCAATTCGGTTTCCGTAAAACCCGGAACACTGAATCCCTACTAGCTTCACTATCAGACACCATTATATTCAATCTGGAAAAAGGTAAACCCTGCCTCCTCGCTCTACTGGATCTATCCGCAGCGTTTGATACAGTGAGCCATACATGTCTACTTCAGCGTCTTTCAGATATAGGCATTACAGGATCAGCGTTCAAATGGTTCAAATCATTTCTAGATAACAGATACTACAAGGTCAAAGTGAACAACAAAGAGTCTCACCCCATAGAATCCAAGATGGGAGTACCGCAAGGATCCTCACTGTCACCCACACTTTTCAATATTTATCTCCTCCCACTCTGTCACCTACTTACCAATCTCAAGCTTACACATTTTCTTTATGCGGATGACATTCAAATACTCATTCCTATAGCTGAATCCTTACACATAACTATGGCACACTGGAATAAATGCCTCACAGCAATCAATAACCTACTCGCCAGCCTCAACTTGGTACTAAACACGAACAAAACAGAAATCCTACTCATAGCTCCTGAAAATCACTCTCCACCCATCGCTCCAACGGCTAGCCAAGGTCCAGGCACTTCTTCCACCCCACATGTAAGAGACCTGGGTGTACTGCTGGACAATAGTTTCAACTTCATCAAGTTCATAAATAACACCACGAAAGAATGCTTCTTTAAATTGCAGACACTAAAGAAACTAAAACCACTTCTAAACTACAGAGACTTCCGCCTGGTCCTTCAGGCCATCATACTACCAAAACTGGACTACTGCAATTCTCGCCTTCCTGCCTGCACCACCAAACCACTCCAGATGGTAATGAACGCCACGGCCAGAATTCTCTCAAACACCAAAAAAAGGGAACATATCACCCCCATCCTGCAGCAGCTCCATTGGCTACCGATTAAATACAGGATTCACTTTAAAACCATTATGATGATACACAAAGCCCTTCACAACATCGCGCCTCTCAACTTAACTCACCAACTCCAACTTCACACTTCCAAGAAACCAACCAGAAGCGCATACAAGAACCTGCTAATCACCCAGCCGGCAAAAACCTCACTAAGGAAACGTGCATTATCCACAGCGGGCCCCACACTCTGGAATTCACTCCCTCCAGACCTTCGCCTTGAATCCTGCCATAACACATTCAAAAAGAAACTAAAGACTTGGTTCTTCACACAAGCATTCCCGGAGAACTAAGTGCAGGTTGAGCTGATACTTTATCAGTTTAACCTCTGACCAGACCCACTTGTTGTCCATAAGTTCTTGTCCGGACCCACCTGTTGTCCATTAATTCTTGAAGAGCTCATCATTGAATCTTAATCTACCCAGATTGTTTACTGTAATCTCCTCAAATCTCCTCTAATCTTCACTGTATCTGTTAAAATGTTAAATGTATTTATATTGTTATTTAAATGTTATTTGTTACAATGTAAGCCACCCACGTGGCGACAGTTTTTATTTCACTGTACACCGGTGTGATATGTATTTTATACAGGAACGTCGGTTTATAAAAACTAAAAATAAATAAAATAAATAAATCCCTACTAGCTAATAGTGTTTTATGGACTTGTCCTCCAGGGACTTGTTCGAATTTCCTTTGAATCCTGTTATGCAAGTTGCCTTGACCACCTCCTCTGATGACAGAGTCCATGATTGTGTCCTAAGTGAAAAAGGACTTTCTACAATTTGTTTTAAATCTGCTGGTTGTTAGTTTCAGGGAGTGTCCTCTTGTTTTGGTATTATTTGAAAGGGTAAATAACTGTCCCTTGTTTTCCCGTTCCACCCCACTCATTTATTTTATATGCTCAATACTCAGCTGTCTCTTTTCCAAGCCAAAAGCCCTAGCCTGTGTAGTCTCTTATCATAGGAGAGCCGTTCCATCCCCTTTATCATTTTTCTTGTCCTCCTGTTATGTCTTTTTTTTGAGATGGGACACCCAGAACTGCACTCAGCACTCAAGGTGTGGTTACACCATGTAATATTTTCCAGTTTATTCTCCATTTCATTTCAGATCATTCCAAACACACTATTGCTTTTTTTTGACCACTGCCACACAACTGAGCCCAGGACTCAAAAGTCCTTTTCCTGATAGTGACTCTCACTGCAGGGCCCAGCATCCTGTACCTCTACTTGGGATTATTTCTCCCTATGAGCATCACTTTGCACTTTTCCATATTAAATTTCATCTGCCGTTCAGAAGCCAAGTCTCTAAGTCTTGTGTTTGCTTCAGGGACACAGCAGGGGTAGCAAATAAGGTTCTGTATCTTGTTTGTAAAGTTATCCATGATAAAGACCCAGCTTAAGTGACATTTTCTAAACCTGCTGCTGCCTCACTGATTTTATGGTCAGCAAGCCAAAACCTATTGTAGAGCAAATTATATTGCCTGGCCTATTCTAAGCAATTTGTTGCCTAGTGGCCTTACTGGCCTGTGCCAGGAGGAGCCTGCCTATTTGATTTTTAGAAAGCAAGTTAAAACTTTGCTCTTTATTCAAGTGTTTAGTGATATTGTTTAACAGCAGCATTGTATCTATTTTGTCTTATTAGTATTATTGGTTTACTGGCTCTTCTCGCAGAAATGTCAAACTTTTCCTAGGGGTATTACATTAGAAAAGTTTTCTAAACAAGCCTTGGGGCGAAAAAAGAGAGTCCTTCAAATATATTTTGTACTTTTCAATCAAAATAATAATAATAATAAGCTATCTAAAATTCTATCTATTGCTTTAAGTTTTTTCCTCTTTTTCTTTCTGTGCCTTTGAAACACAAGCAGGAACAATTTTGGCTGTCGGAAAGATGCTGTGGGGATTGCAGGCTGTGAGAGATGCCTCTTATGAAGTAAGAGGCGGCCTGGCACACTGCTGTCGGTGCATCTCTGCTCTGTAAAAGGATGGCCGGAAAGCTGCTGGTCAGGGGGGGGGGCAGCTCGACTCTGCTTTGCTTCCTCTCGGACACCCAGCAGCAGCTCCCAGGCATCTGGAGAATGCGAGGCTCTGCAGAGCGCACACAGCCCTCTTAGTCACTGGCTTTCTCTGCCGACTTTCCCCAAATATGGTCCTGGAGGAGAGAGAGTCCCCCTGCCTTTTTAGGGCCTGGCTTCCTCTGGCCCTGGGCGGGAGAGGAGGGGAGAGTGATGTCAGCCCCAGAAAGCTGGCTTTTAGCTGCACCTTCTGGCTTCGCCCTGTGCAGTCTGCAGAGGCACCGGCACAGCTGGATAAGGACAGTAAGTGCTGGCCTGGCCTGGGCTGGGAGAGAGCTGCTTGGGAAGAGGGAGGCTGGGCGCAGTGCTGCATGGGCCCCAGGAAGAGGCTGCTTTTCTGTAACAGAAGCATGCATCTTG
The DNA here is from genome assembly GCF_901001135.1 of Rhinatrema bivittatum. NCBI lineage: Eukaryota > Metazoa > Chordata > Amphibia > Gymnophiona > Rhinatrematidae > Rhinatrema > Rhinatrema bivittatum. Next base: position 23,333,730 of record NC_042626.1, on the reverse strand, counting down.
CATGTTTGTAGGGGAAGGAGTCAGACTCGAGGTGCAGGGGGGACCAGGTGGTGGCAGTGCTCAGGGGAGAGACGCTCAGGTTGCAAATGCCTTAACTTTCCAGTGTCTGGCCTGGAGCAAAGGCAGTTAAAGCCTAATCCTTTTTTTTTTTTTTTTTCCCTGGAAAAGGCATTGAGGGAGAAGAAAAAAAAGATTTGTTATTAATGTTCTGTCATAGAAAGGGGCTCAGCTTAAGGTGGCTTGTGATCTGGGGCCAGACTGACTGCCCTTTCCTACCTTTGGTGCTGGGATTTTTGGTTGTGTTTTTGAGAGAGAGAATGGTTCCTTCTTTTTTTTTCCTTGCCTTGGCAGCTGCTTTCTGTTCCTTTGGGTTTCCTTTGGAATTCGGTGTCCCCCAGCCCTTTGTTTGCAGTTGCTTCAGGTTTAAACCCCCCCCTCCCCCCCCCCTTATTTCACATCCTCTCCCAACTCATTGCATCAGTCTGCAGCCGGGAGGAGGGGAGGCAGAGGACGCAATCATGGGCACTAACTCCGGCCACTAGGTGTCACTTTATGCAATGACCGGGTTGTGAGTGCCGCCTCCGCCCCAGGGAGCAGGAGTCAAACCCAGGTTCTCCTCATGGCAGTGCAGAGCCCTTGCCAGGAAGTGGTAAAACCCAATGTCCACCGAAAAGCTGGGAGGACATCAGGCGGCGCCGGCCTTGAAAGGTTTAAGGAATTATTGGGAGATGTAGAGAAGAAGAAGAAAAGTATCGGGGGCGGGGTGGCCACGTCTAACATTGCTTTTGTCGGGCTCTATGTGCTACCTGCTCACTCCTTGCTATTGATTCAAATCACCTAAAGCCCTAGCAAGGCCCCTTCAGGGTTTCTGTGGTCTCTACCAATAGCAGTAGGAAGTGGGGGGCGGGGGCCGCTTGAGAGACAGAAGCTGGGGGGGGGGGGGGGTGCCATTCCCCAGGCTGTGCTCAGACATTTTGCAGCCACTACAGAAAATAAGTTTCAGAGCTGACTCACCCAGCGCCTCTGCTGAGAATGTATTCTTGAAGGTGGAGGCGAGAAAGGTCCCCTCGAAATGATCACCCTAGGGGCTCTCTGCTTTCTTCTTGTGCTGAATCCGATTCTGCCTCAGGTTGGTGAAGGAGATTCTATTTTTGGTTGATCCATATTCTTCTTCATTGCTAGGACTTTGATCAGGCAGCAGGTGGGAGCATTGCTAGGGGTGTGATCGATAAAGCAGGTCCCATGGTCACCCAGTGTGATTGGCGTAGTAGCCTGGGGAGCATCAAGGGTGTGATTGCTGCAGAGGGTCTGCATATCGCTAGAGGTAAAGCAGGTCTGGGGATCACTAGAAGTGTGATCAGTGCGACAGGTCTGGAGAATCCTCAGGATATGATTGCTGCAGAAGGTTTGGGGACTGATAGAGGGATATTCGATGCAGCAGATGTGAGGATCACTAGGATGTGACTGGTGCATCAGGTCTGGGGAGCACTAGAGATGTGATTGGTGTAGCAGGTCTGGGAATCACTAGAAGTGTGATCAGTGCGACAGGTCTGGAGATCACTAGAAGTGTGATCAGTGCGACAGGTCTGGCGATCACTCAGGATATGATTGCTGCAGAAGGTCTGGGGACTGATAGAGGGATATTCGATGCAGCAGATGTGAGGATCACTAGGATGTGACTGGTGCATCAGGTCTGGGGAGCACTAGGGATGTAATTGATGAAGCAGGTCTGGAGATCACTAGGGCTGTGATTGGTGCAGCATGTCTGTGAATTATTAACTTTTCCTGGCTGCCAAAAGAAGCCTTATTACAACCCTGAGTCTGAGGAAACTTTGAAAGTATGTTAAAATTGCAACCCAAGGGCTGGACCTGAAAAGCATGAAAGACATGCTGTGCTGTTCCAACACTAAACATCTGTTTTTGATCCTGTTTAGCAGACCGATACAGTACAGTGCGCTCCAACCCTTATTCAGTAAGGGGTAATAGCGCGTCGAAAACGCGCGTCTAACCCCCCCCCTGAACCTAATAGCGCCCGCAACATACAAATGCATGTTGATGGCCCTATTAGGTATTCCCACGCGATTCAGTAAGTAAAATGTGCAGCAAAGCCACACATTTTACTTTAACAAATTAGCGCCTACCCAAAGGGTAGGCGTTAATTTCTGCCGGTGCTAGGGAAGTGGTGATATTAAGTCGGAGGTCCTGAAAGTTAAAAAAAGTAAAAAAAAAAAGAAAAAAAAATTGAAATAGGACCGCGGCTCGCGGGTTGAAAACCGGACGCTCAATTTTGCCGGCGTCCGGTTTCCGAACCCGTGGCTGTCAGCAGGCTCGAGAACCAACGCTGGCAAAATTGAGCGTCGGCTGTCAAACCTGCTGACAGCCGTCGCTCCTGTCCGAAAAGAGGCGCAAGGGACGCGCTAGTGTCCCTAGCGCCTCTTTTTACCGCCGGCCCTAATTTAAATAAATTAAATGACTGTATCGCGCAATTTTTACTGTATCGGCCCGTAGGTTAGGTCTGTCCCTACCCTGGATGAGCTGTATAAGGTCCAAGCTGTTTAATACATTTTATTTCATTCTTGTGCTGTAAAAAGTTGACAGGATCCACTGTGAAATAAACTGCCTGTAGAAAGCTGGGATTTTCTTACACCTTATGGGCTGGATGTGTGAACTCTGGATGCTGGAAATAATTTACCCGCTGCAAGACTGATGTCCTGGTTCAGAGATGCCAACCTTAGGGGTGGATTTACCAATAGACAGTAGTCAAATGCTTCCCCCCAGTGGGGCAGCAACTCTGCTGTGTGAGTCACTTGTTTAAAATCATCAGCTACGGCACTGTTGCCATCTTGTGAGGAGGTAAGGGCAGCCGGGGGCTTAAATTCGCAGCTGGCCCACCTCTAAGGTCTCTTAGGGGCTAGAGTTTGAGAAGCACTGGTTTTAAGGGCCAGCGGTTCTGAGTGGAACGCTGCAGATTATCAGAAGGATCGTAGGTAGGGACTGTGCAGAGAATTATATTAACACAGAGGATATGGAAGCGCTCCTTTATATAGAAAGACTGAAAAGATTAGGGCTCGGCAGCACAGGGAACAGAAAGAGAGATTACAGAGATTTATAAAATTATGTGTAGTATGGAACAACTATGTAGGAAACAGTTATTTACTCTATCACTGGTATTAGAGGACACTCCCTAAAACGAAATGGCGCTTCAGGCAACACACAATTAAGCTGTGGAATTTGCTGCTGGAGGATGTGGTCTAGGCTAGTTGTGCAGCAGAGTTAAAAAAAAAAAAAAGTTTGGATAAGTTCCTGGAGGGCAAATCCATTAACAATTGTTAGTCAGGAAGGTGTAGGGATTACCGCCACTTACTTCCAGGAATGAGCAACAGGGATAAGATGTTGCCATAATTGGTCAAGCCCAGCATCCTGTTTCCAACAGTGGCCAATCCAGGATCCAAGTACCTAAACATTAAATAGATCCCAAGCTAATAATGCCAGTAATAAACAGTGGCTATTTCCTAAATCAACTTGATTAATAGCAGTTTATGGACTTCTCCTCCAGAAACTTGTCCAAATCTTTTTTAAACCCAGCTACACTAACTGCCTTAATCACATACTCTCACAATGAATTCTTGAGCTTAATTGTGCATTGAGTGAAAAATAATTTTCTCTGATTTGTTTTAAATGTGCTACTTGTTAACTTCATGGAGTGCCCCCAGTCCTTGAATTATCTGAAAGAGTAAATAACCAAATCACATTTATCCATTCTAGTCCTCTCATGATTTTATAGACCTCTATCATATCCCCTCTCAGCTGTCTTTTCTCCAAGCTTAACCTCTTTAGCCTTTTCTCATAGGATCTGCTGGGTACTTCCGACTGACCTGAATTAGCCATTGTCAGAAACAGGATGCTGGACTCGCTGGACCATTGGTCTGACCCAGCGTGGTGCTTCTTATGGTCTTGTTTTTATAGAGCTGTCTGGCATGCTTTCTTCGGCTGGTACAGGACATTTGAGAGAGACAGCTCCTTTCTTTGGTTTCTGTCAGAGCAAACAAACATACTTTCATCTTGTGCTGCTCATGTTGCGATTAAGTATTGATGCCCTATAGACACATGCATGTGTTCCCCAGTTGTGGATGTTTGTAACAATGATTGCTGTGACAGCACCATTAAGATGGTAAGATGAGTCTAATGAATTCCACTTAGCGCATCGTTTATAAGAACAGTATCAGATGATGTGTGTTTGATAATTCGGTTGTCACAAGCTACCAAATCATCAATGTTCTCCTTTAATTCCTGGTAAGATATTAATGTTTAAAAGATGTTTTTAAAAGATCTTCCTGATTTGCCATTTCCACATATGCACATAAATATACTGAGGGTACTACCATGATGTTCCTTACTGCAACTCCGAGCAGACATCATGTAAAGCATGAATACAGCACCGACATCTGAAGGGTGGATCTTCCAGAGCCTCAAGCAGGTGTCAGACGGCATGGACGGCTGAACAGCAGATCTTTCTCAGAGCTTCATGCAGACATCATACTGATACATGTAAAATAGGAATACAGCACAGATAACTAAGGTACAGATTTCATCAGAGCCCTATGCAGGCATCCCTGATACACATAAAGTGTGAATACAGTACAGACAGCTGAAAAATAGATTTCATAAGAGATTCATGCAGGCATCACTGATATACATAAAGGATTAATACAACATGAACAGCTGAAGAATGGATTTCATCAGCACCACATGTAGGCGTCACACTGATACATGTAATATATGAATGTAGCATGCAAGCCCATTGCAAGTATAATGCCGATACAAATAATGCATGAATACAGCATGGATAGCTGAAGAGTGGATCTTTATGTAAGTCTGATGCAAGTGAAACACCATTACAAATAATGCATGAATACAATATGGACAGCTGAAAAGCGGATCTTTATCTGAGTCTGATGCAAGTGTTATACTGAAACAAATAATGCATGAATACAGCATGGACAGCTGAAGAGTGGATCTTTATCCAAGTCTGATGCAAGCGTAATGCCAATACAAATAATGCATGAATACAGCAGGGACAGCTGAAGAGTGGATCTTTATCTGAGTCTGATGCAAGCGTAACACCAATGCAAATAATGCATGAATACAGCAAGGACAGCTGAAGAGTGGATCTTTATCCAAGTCTGATGCAAACATAACACTGATACAAGTAATGCATGAAATCAGCATGGACAGCTGAGAAGCGGATCTTTATCTGAGTCTGATGCAAGCGTAACACCAATGCAAATAATGCATGAATACAGCATGGACAGCTGAAGTTGGAGACTTGCAGGGGGAGGGGGAAGAATTTAAAAAACAAACAAGGCCAGAATAGATGGTGTGCACCGTTTATTCTAAAAGAAACTTTTAAGAAATGAGAAGTAAAACATATCCAAGATGAAAAAACAAAAGAAAATTAAGGATACAAGGAAACCGAGTCAGTGACCCGGTTGCTTTTTGTGAAGGACTTGAGCAGTACCGCTGCTGCCTGCGGTACAGACCCTCATGCCCTTCCTTGTAGAAGATTTGTCTGGCTCCTTTGGTGCCTCTTAAGGGCGACACAATCTTTTTTTATGACACGAAGTTCTTAGTCACCAGGCCACTCAGAAAACCAGATGTAAGGCTTGTTGGCTGATAAGTAAACCGGATTTCCTATGCTGGGATCTCTTCAGAGCAGATGTTGGCATTTCAGGGAAAAAGCCCTCGTGTCCAGGAAGGCAAAGCTCTCTGCCTAACTATTCACATCTATTGCCAGCCTTAACCAGAGAGGATGCAGTCATCTGGGAGTTATGGCTACCGAGTGCTGTACCTTGTGAAGCCTGGGATCTTGTATCCACACTCCTTTCCTTCTGCCCTCCTCTTTCCCTGCCAGGCCTGTGATCCTAAGCCTTCTCTACAAGACCTGGGCTCTCCAGCAGGCTGGGGCTTTGGTGCCTTCTCTTCTCTGTCTTTGAAGCTTGAGCTCCTCTCCCTCCAAGATCTGGGATTCCTGTGCCCATTCCGTGAGGTCTGGGCTCCTGTACCCTCGCTCTTTTTTTCTGAGGCCTAATCTCCTGTGCCTTCTCTTCCTCTGAGGCTTGGTCTCCTGTGCAGGCTCTCCTCTCCCTGTGAGCTCCAGGTTCCTGTGCTTTCTATCCTCTCCCTGCGAGATTTGGGCTCCTTTACGCTCTCTCCTCTTCCTGCAAGACCTGGGCTCTTGTGTCCTCTCTCTTTCCCCTGCAAAGTCTGGGCTCCGCTGCCCTCTTTCATGTCCCTGCAAGGCCTGGACTCCCTCCCCTATCGATGAGGCCTCTCCCAGTGAGGCCTGGGCTGCTGTCACCTCTCTGCTCTCCCTGCAAGACCTGGGTTCCTGTGCTGCCTCCTTTGCGCAGGGGTTTCTGGGATGGTGATGCAATGAGGTGCTTTTTACTGATGCCCTCTTGCACATGTACCTAAGTAACCCTTGTTTACTGTGGTATGTCCAGGCCTGGATTTCTTATTAGGCAGAGTATTTGCCCTGATGAAAGGGACACCTCCTCCTCCATCCCTGCAAACTGCTCTCCCAGGCACCGCTCAGCCTGAGCTTCGGCAGCTCAGGCTGAGCGGGGGCTTGCAGGGGCTTGCAGCATGGCGGATTTCAGCCCGCTGTAAAATCAAATCACTCCTGGGGTACTCCTGTTCCTTTAGGGGGGCAGATAGGACAAGACGCTGCGGCTCAAGCTAAGTAGTGCTTGGGAGCAGGGCTGGTTTTTGGGGGTGCACAACCTGTACAATCACACAGGACGCCAAGCGTATCAGTGCATTTCCATGTTGATGCCCCTTCCCACCTCTGTGCCCTTCCACAATATGTGGGCAGGGGGGGAGAGAGAAGGGGATGCTGGGCAGTTAGTGAAAGGGACTGGAGTCAGCACTTCTACCCAAGGAGGGAGTGCTATGCTGGTGTTGCCACTGCTTGAAAGGGTGCCAGTTTCAGTTTTTTGCACAGGACGGCACTTGGCCTACAGCGAGCACTGTTTGGGAGAGAGGGCTGCAGGGACAGAACAGGAGAGCTCCCATGCCAATGTGGCACATCTCTGGAGGGGGACCCCCTTTTCCCACTTCTGCAGTTAGGGGTGCCTAGGAGGTAAATCTAGCCTTAGGTATGTTCTAGTCAACTCTATGCAGGGACAACTAATCATCTAGTCAGGAATGATCTGGGCAAGCTCCACAGAGTTACTGGGGGTTGGCGAGGCAGAGCTCTGCTGCAGAGAGAGTTGGAGCAGGAGCCTGTACAAGTAAGGGAGAGAGAGCCAACTCCTTTACTGAGGAACATGCAAGACACCTAAAGGAAGACCACTGTGAACTAGTGCCTCAAACGTGGGAGAAGAGAGTAGGGTGGCTAGAAATCTAGGTCCCAGAGAAGCAAGTGGGTGCTGGCTGCCTGTGAAGTTTTTCAATCAAAAGTTTGTGATGTAGCTCAGTGACCTTACAGACAACTTGAAATGTTTCGCACTCTTTGTGGAAGCGACCTGGGGAAACAGGTTATGAAGAAAAGACCACCTGATTTGGAACCACCCTGCAAGCATGTGCAGTCCATGGTTATTTAGCGACCCCCTTGCCAGGTTTTACACTCAAAGCCTCAGGGAAGAAATTGTCCTTCATGGGGGTATCACCAACCAAGGTCCACCTCTACCACTGCTAGCCCCGAGTTGGCAAGAACCCCATAGCTGTGATGAGGAGAGTGACCTTCAGTAGCGTCTACACCTATAGAATTTGATTCATTAGGTGATTTCCAAGAAGGTAAAGAAATGCAATTGTTGGGCTGGTTTCCGGCTGCCTAGGATCTATTTTACCCACCGAAGGCAGTACCAACTATTTGAGTCAGTCTGAGGCTAGATGCTACATGTTGCATTTCAGGGCCCTGCAAAGGATACTGTTTGAGGATGAATATTTGAACTTTTGCCAAGTAAAACTGTCCTAATTGTGGCTTGATTTCTGGGTTAGTGATGACCTATCTCCAAGCTTAGATTCATTGCTGTCGTTATATCTTGGGTGAGCAGCCAGCTTCATGGCCAAAGGCATAGGCTAGGACACTTCTGGTTTTATCCCCACTCCATGCAGGGAGACACAGTTCTATTTTACTTACAAGCTAAAACCAGGGACTGGCTTAGCTTGTCCCTCCGCGCTGGTGCTCTATGGCCACCCTAGTTAAACCAAAGCCTTCCTCCTCGGAAAAAGCCACACTTGTTAGGGAAAGCTCCTAGGCCAGTCTCAAAGTCTTGATTGTACTTGGCCGAAATGTTTCTTCCTCCCCCTGGACACATTTATCTTACATCTGTCCAGCTGAACCGCAGAGTGCCCATAAATGGGAACAAGAAGGCATAAAGCAACGCTGGCTCTACTGTGTTTATTCTCAATGTTTTCTTGGCAAAAGGAGTAGGACCTAGAGTCCTCCTCCACCCCACCTCTCTTGGAACTTCACCAAGTGCACATAACATCGACTACTGGGGTCTGATCTGCTTAGACCTGCACCGAGGGAGGCTCAAGGATGCCGCAGAAGCTTCTGTGTTTATGAGGCAGGACTGGCTGGTGGGCATCAGCCGTTCCCTAGCTGGGGTTCTGGGCGCTGTCCATTCCACTGAAGGAGAAGCTTAGAGGGCGGCAGCAGCTCGCGCCCGATTCTCTGACCATGAAAGGAACTTTCCCTGCTGCTTCTCCTACCTTGGGGGAAGGAAGGAGGGCCTGATGGACTTGGCGAGGCCGCCGCGTGCTATTCTGAACAGCCCAGGCCTTTGCTCTCTTCCCCAAATGTTGTACCTAGTAGAAAACTCCTGTAGCTGAATATTGGCAGACCAAAGCAACTCCTTCTCAACAGGGAACTGGCTCTCTGCACTTCTCTTTTAGATCCGAGCCTTTACCTGTCAGACATGTGTTTCACCCTTTTCCATATGAACATGGCATAGAAACTATTGCTTATCAGTTTTGGATTTATTTATCTGACTAACATTCTGGCAGTCATTGGAAAAAAGAATCCAAGCATAAAGCAATAGGTTTGTGAGCCTTCAGGCACAAAAAAATCTCATAATTTTGGCTAACCCAGACCATGTGATATAAATGCTGGTAATCAGATACAGTAGGTATCACCTACGGTTAGGGACCTCTGTTTTATGCTATTTTATTTTTTTCTTGGGAATTTCAGTGTTAGAACAAAAAAAATTCTATGGAAAAATGACTTTTCCACCAATTTTTCTCCTGTGTGTTACAACAAAATAATTTTTCCACTGATTTTATTTTGTTCTAACATTGAAATTCCCAGGAAAAATAAAATAAAAACTGAAAATGAAGGTCCCATAGATATACAGTATATATCTATAGATGTTACAGATACCAAGACATTATGAGGCACCTAATATACATAACCCAGATCAAACAGTACCCAAACTCTGTCTTGACCCTGACTTAAACCAAGTTCATTTGGCATTTGACTCCAGCGATGGGACTTTTCCCAAATAATCTTGCTGCTAAAGTCGTTAAGAAAACAGCAGTACTTGCCCCCTGGCTTCAAGTTTTTACAGCAGGGCAACATGTTAATACACTCAGGCTGTGTATCCCAAAAGGGCCTGGTAGATCAGGCTTATTATGTTTGCTTCAGATCAACTGGCAGGGTCGACTAGAGAGGCAGCAGGGGTAGCAAATAAAGCTTCTGTTATACCGACAACGGAGGATGCACCAGCTCAGTGCCGGAAGACCTGAGCAGGCCGCCAGCTTATCAAAGGGTCTGATTTCTAAGCGCTGTGAAGGGAGGGATTCTCAATGGGTACTAACTCCTGTTTCTCTAGGTCTCATTCCACAACCAACCATGGCGAATGTTGGCCCCGCATACGGCATGAGCCGGGAGGTGCAGTCCAAGATCCAGAAGAAATATGACGCAGAGCTGGAGGGCCGCCTGGTGGAGTGGATCATCGCTCAGTGTGGGGCAGACGTTGGACGGCCTGAAGCAGGAAGGGAAGGCTTCCAGGCCTGGCTAAAGAACGGGATTGTAAGTGATTCTCCCGGGGTGAGGTGCACCAACTGCAGCTGGCTCACTTCCCTCACACACTTTAGCAGTAGCTTCACCTGGATTTGGTGTGCAGTATGGAGCTGTTATCCTGCTTCCAATTACTCATCAAACCCTCCCTTCCATCATAAATTCCTGGTTTCCCATCATACTGTAACTCAGAATTAGGCAGGTGCCGTGAAATGCAGATCCTAGCCCTAGCTTTCACTTTACACAAGACTGCAACGATGAAGAAAGGCTGGCGTAGGGAATCAAGAGAATATATAAACTCTTGATGTTATATTTTAGGAAGGGGGTGCATATCTCATTTCAAATACTGGAGAAAGAAAAATGTCTCTCACGGCAGAGCTCTGTAGGCACATTTAATAATCCATGTTCCTTTAATTGATGCTCAGCGAAAACAGTCCTTTGTAACAGTAACATACAGACTGGCAGATAAAGTCCAAAACGGCTCATCCTGGCTGCCCAATTGAGATTCACCTGCTTTGGGTAGATGCATATCTAAAAACACCCACACCCCTTTCCCCCATGTCTAAACCTCTCAACCTTTTATCCCCGCCACTGAGCTTTCTATTGCACTGATGATGGCTTCCATAGCTATTTTAGACCTTGCCATCCTGCTTATTACAAGACCAGTACTCTAGCCAAAACCTAGGCCCCCTTCTTTGCCTTATTAAACAAGCTTTGTCATAATTTGCACAGCCACCAAGATTTGGGAGGCTATTGTAAAATAATTAAAAAAAAAATCATCTTCACCCCAGCCTTCTTGATGCCTGATGCTGTTGTAGCGCCGCTGTTTTAAGGTTATAGCTGCTGGCCCATGCAGGTGAACCCGTGCCTTCTTGGAAGCCCATTGGTTACCCTCTGCCTGCTCTTTTAGGCTGTAACTGCCCCTCTGTGCAGGCTCTCTCAATTCTAAATTACCATCCTTGTGTCCCTTAGGATCCTTTAAGTTTATCCTATTTTTAATTCTATTACCATTTTTCTCTCCACTATTTCCTTCAGGAGAGCGTGCCAGCTATTCACCAATAATCCATGGAAGGCAACTGGTTAGCCTTTGTAATAGCACAGAACAAAGGTCATTTCACAGAAATCAGAGTCCATATAGCTTTTAGTAATTTCTATGCCATGGCATACAATGATTGCCTATGCCAGGCATACAAACTGATCACCTTGCTACCTTAATTCTAGTGCTCAGGACATCTTCCAAGGACTGCTATCTAAACCTCTGGTTTCTCATTTCATTAGGTACTGAGCAAGTTGGTCAACAGCCTGTACGCAGAAGGCTCCAAACCTGTGAAGATCCAGCAACCTGCACCTACTACAGTCTTCAAGCAAATGGAGCAGGTTGCCCAGTTCTTAAAAGCTTCAGAGAACTATGGAGTTGTCAAAACTGACATTTTCCAGACTGTTGATCTCTTTGAAGGTATGCAGGCAAGAGCCAGCCTAGGCAATTGGAAGCTTTAGGGTGAAAATTGTCATCTTTTTTTCGTAGATTAAAATTTGGTCATTTTTATACCTCAGAGTATGGCATTCAGTTATAGTCTGTTGGCTTTCACTGTTATGTTATTTAGAAAACAGGGATGGTATAGTGATGTATTTATTTTTCTCTTGAAAAGGGGCAGTGTCTCGTAGTAGCTTGGAGATACTAGTTCAGTTATTGATGAATGCTAGTGGGACCTTGTCCCCATAAGTAGTTGGGGTGCTAAGTCTACAACTAGTTTAGCTAATAGTTGAGGCAGGGGGAAAGGAGGTAGCCATCATTTTTGGCAAGATAGCAATAGAAAATTTAAGAGGCAATGCTCAATCCCATTTTGAGGCATGAGATATCCAGTTATGTGAATCAGAGAAGAAAACCTGTTAATCAAGGCTGGGAGGAAGGTATGGAATGGAAACAAGTTCTTGGTCTTGTTCCTGTAAGCAGCAATAGCTCAGAGAATCTCCAGCTACTCTCTATACTTCTTTTCAGGAAAAGATATGGCTGCTGTGCAGAGAACCTTGATGGCACTGGGCAACTTAGCAGTTACAAAGAACGATGGTCATTACCAAGGAGACCCCTCCTGGTTCATGAAGTAAGTACAATTTGAGATTTCCTCTTTCTACAGGGGCCTCAGATTTCCTCCCTGCACATTATATTCTTCACATATATTGCAGATGTAATCATTATAAGCAGGGGTCCTTCTGCGTGGGTTGGTGCTATGCTTCAGGTTTACTAGCCTTCTCATGCATTGTGATTGGCGCAGCATGGCCTGCTGAAGGTTCCTTCACCTCGCTTCACTCATCTGAAGAGAGCTTTATTGGGTACTGGTCTATATTAGAAGAGTAGACCAGCAGTTGCTCCCAATTACTTGAGAACAATTGTGGGTTTCTCGCCTTTTAGCCTATTGATATTCTAGCTTGTCGTTTTTGAGAGTATGCGGGCTTGTCATCTGAGGGCAGGCTCGTGTCTCATATTATTGACGTTTTGTTTTATGCTATTTTATGAATATTGATTTATCTGTCGACTCTTAAGAAAGGGTGGGATAAAACTGATTTTAAATAAATAAACAAATGCACAGTAGGAGACTGCGCAGAGGCTAATACCCGGTTCAACCTCTTGATGATTAGTCCATACCAAAGTTTACTACCACTAAGTCAACTCCTAAACTGTCTTCAGCCTTTTTCATCTAATACAACTTTTCATTCAAACAGGATCCCAATGTGCATTATAGTCATCAGATTTCAGAAGCCCACATCCAGATCTCTCTTAGGTGTTCGATAGCTTCTAAAGAGCACAATGTTGTTATAGCTCAGTTACAGCTGAGCCACAGAACTAGTGACAGTAAACAGGGATTTCAGCCTCACCAAAGCCAGGAGTTCTTGGGATCGCAATTCTGTTCTGGAACGAGATACTCTCAGACTCTGAGGACCTTGTTCTGTTCAGATTACATACACAAGTTCGGAAGTAGCAGCTCACCCAATCAGGCACACTTCTGTGTAAGGATGTGCATTCGTTTCTTCCCATTTGCGTGTTTCTCATTATTAAAAAACAGAAAATTGGCAAGGTACGCACGTTACTGCCAAATCGGAGGAAATGAATGCTTTAGCCCTCCTCCATGGAGGCCATACCACTGAAAAGAAATAGAGATGGTCCAGAGGACAGCCACTATTATGGTGCATGATCTGCACCAAAAACCCTATCAGATGAGACTTAATGGCCTGAATGTGTGCACCCTAGAGCAACAGAGGGCATATGACAGAGATATTCAAATATCTCAAAAGCATGAATAATGCAAAAGAAGCAGAAGCTGAAGGTATGAGGCTCTGAGGGGTTCGATTGAGGAGTACATTAGATAATATTTGCTAATGGCATGGGTGGTGGATGCATGGAACAGCCTTCCAGGAGAAATAGTGGAGACAAAAATCATAACACAGAATTTGAGAAAGCGTGGGAGAGTTGTGAAGAAGAGAGCAGCAGCTAGGCTCTGTGGTATTGCAACAGAAAGCGAATTGAGGCAGCTGTAATGGTCTTGCAGTCCTTTTCTGCCTTCAGAGTCTATACTTCCACGGAAACTCTCTTGCTTCCTCTCTCTCTTCACTCCAGGAAAGCCCAAGAGCACAAGCGAGACTTCTCCGACCAGCAGCTGAAAGAAGGCAAAAACATTATCGGCTTGCAGATGGGAAGCAACAGGGGTGCCTCTCAGGCAGGCTCCACGGGCTACGGCCGGCCCAGGCAGATCATCAGCTAAACAGCAGCCGGGCAGGAAGCTACAATGCACCGGCTGTCTCTCCAACTTCCTTCCAATCATCCTCTCTCCAGAGTAAGAAGCGCCCAGGAAGATAAGGAAGGGTTTCCAGAACCAGTGAGCTCGAGCTGGGCCATCTTAAGATCCACTGCTTATGTATTACCTGAAAGTCATTCAAAAACCAAAAGTACAACACACAGCCAGAAATGCTTAAAGAGAGCGTTTATTTCTTTTAGACTGCTTTTTACCAATGAAGAAAACCTATAATAATGATCAGAATTTCCAGCACAAACCAGGCATGTCTTCCCTAGAGGTTCTGCTTTAGTGTTGTCTCCCTCCTGTCACTTTTCTTTTCATAGTTTTAGAAATTGATCAAAAAAATAGTATAATTCTAAAATATTACATCCCCTGGACTAACTGGGAAGCCGCACGGTTCCTTCAACAATGTCAAGCGGAGCTGGATTAAAAGTCAAGCCCTTACGAGTCTGAAATTAAAAAGAAAATAAGTCCCTCAACACGTTTTTACTTTTTAATCAAAATAAAAAATCTCTGTGAATCTCTCTCTTACGTCTGTATTATGTTTCCAAAAAAATAAAACCCTTTACTTTGAATTTTCTCTGCACTTTACAAGCTGCAGGCTGGAAGATCTTTCCTGCAGATACTCTGCTACAGCTGAAGAATGCAGGTTACCTGGTGCTCTTATGACATAAGAACGCCATCTTGCACGAGGTCAAAACAAAGGCTGCAAAAAAAAAAAAAAAAAGCTCCAGCGTGCAAGACAGACACTGTTTACTCAACCTACCAATGCTAGAAAAACCTGTAGGGTGCTAGCTGTGTTAGTCTGCAGCAGCCAAAGAGACAGAGCCTGGCGGCACCTCATCGACTAATCGATTTGAAGGAGAAGAGTTCACCTTCTCAGATGCACTCAGCTCTTCTCCTCCAAGGCTAGTGCCTCAATAAATCTGCTGCCTAGCAGGTGCCACCCAGCCTCTGTATTGTTTTTATTGAATGCTATACAATTTCCTTATATTTTATGCTCATAATTACTTAAAATTATTATTTTTGTTTCTCATAAATATTGAAAAAAAACCCCAAACCCCCCAAAGTTGTTTGAGGGAGGGTTCAGGGAGGATCTGACCACCAGTGTCGTGCTAGGCTGGTAATAGTTGGACAGGTCTGCATCGGCAAGGCAAGAAGCCATCCGAGAATTGATGCCAGCTTGCTGGATCTCTCTTTTTTTTGGGGGGGGGGGGGGAGCAATGATAAGGTAAGACTAAAAAGCATGGGAGATGACCCAGGAAAGGCTGGCTCTGCTCACCCGGAAGAGATGCTGAGCTGGGAGCGACCGTCCACAGAGCCTGTCCCGTCAGCCTCTTCCTCCACTTACATCATCACAGCCATTCTGCCCCAGTACGGAAGAACCAGAGTTACAACACGATTCCCAAATACGTATGCACCATCCTGTCCTTCGGAGGGGAAGGGGAGAATACTTTTTTAAAATTCTTTCCATGCTAGAATGCTTGCGTCTTTCTAAAGCAGGCTTTGTAAAAGTGTTGTTGGGAATGTCCTACTTCGAAGGAGTGGGTGGCCTCTTTGTCACTTGGCGCTGCACCTAGACCCCGGTGCCTTACCAGGTCCAGTCCTGCCTGCCATGGGAGAGGCATTTGGAGAAGAGACCACCAATGCCCTGATCTTTCTCTTCCTCTGATCCCCGTAATACTCCCTACAGGCAGGATATTGTCGTCCCCCCACTTCCTAGGGTGGTACAAGCTGCAATCTCAGATCAATGGGCAGGCTCCCTACTGGTATAATGCAGGGTGTGGCTGGAAAAAAAGTCATCCTTATCGCAAAATTAAGAACCTTTAAAATTCCATTCCACCTTTGATGCATCTTAGTGGGCCGACGAAATACTAAACGTAGCAGCAAAGGTTCTTTGTTCATTCTGGGGCAGGAAATACCAAGTATGAGAGTTTTTGATTAATGCCCTCACGCCTCTGTTGGCATACAGCTAGCAGTCTTGGCTCTCTCTCTGAGTGGGCAGGAGGAAGTCAGACATCAAATCCTGGCTCCGAATTTCTAGCCCTGAAGAGGTGCTGTGTCTGTAGGGTTTGGGAGGCTTCAGGCTCCAGTCCCCCTGTGCCTCCGTGCTGGGGGAGATCCCCTCCCGTTCATTCTCCATCTCCTCCATGATGCCGTCTTTCATCCCGCAGAGGGGGACGGTTTCCGTCTCTGTGCCGGCCTCCAGGGCCCGGTGACGCCTGCTGCTCCCCGACCAGCCACTGCATGCCAGCCCGCAGTCCACATTCTTCCTAGTCAGGTACACATCCAGCATGTAGTACACAGACCAGAACCCGGCAAAGCAGCCGAAGAGCATGAGGGTCTGAGAAAGCAGAAGGGGAGAACATGTTAGATAAACCCAAGCACTCAGCCCAGCGTTCCCTCTCTTATCTTCAACCGAAATTTCTGTGCCCCAAAGTAATTCCTGTAAAGTGTCTCCTACTGTCAGCCATCATAATCCAGCTCCACAATATGCAGAGAGACAGAAAGCCTTGTGGATCAGGACTGACACCAGGATTACAGTACAGGAGATCTTGTGATCTTATATAGATCTGGGTGAGAATGTACATATGCACACAGACTTATCTTCAAGGTTCTGGGTGTGACACAAACACTCTCTCTCTCCCTCTCTCCCCAGGGTCCTGTAAGTCGCTCACATCCACACGTCTACCTTCAGGGTGTTGTTTGTGATTATGTAGGCCTCTTGCTCTGGGATCTCCAATCCAGGTGGGCAAGGCAGGGAGTAGTTTCTGTTCAGATACCGTCCGCCCATTGCTTCCTCCACTAACCTGATTGAAAGGAAGCGAGCAGCACTAAGAACTTGATATCGGCAAAGGAAGGCGAGGCGAAGCTTGCCCCTCTCTATGCTAGAGAACAATCTCACACACAGCCAGAAATAAAGAAAAAAACCTTGTGTGCAGCACAGAACCTTTTTGCATGCTGCCGGCTTAAAACATTCTGGGTGTTGCTACAAGACTGCACGAGCAGTGACCAGCTCTGCTATCTAAACTCTGTATGTAAAGACATTTAAGATGGCACATTCTGACCAAATAAATGAGCTCGTATGACATGTGTCACATCGCACCTCGCCGACTCTCTAGTACACGTGGGGAAATGGGTAGCATGCGAGTATCTCTTTATTAAAAATACACGCATGATCTCAGTTTCCCCCGCACGAACTAGAAAGTCGGCGAGGTAGGTGCACACCCACTGAAACCGATGTGACGAATGCACATCCCTATGGCACAGTAAGGCGTGCGAGTGCACAGGGTCCCTGTCTGTCCAAATTTTGCTCCAGCTTAGCCTGCCTGTAATGACCTCCCCTCTTTGGCAATGCAGCCAGAGAATGAGCCGGGCAGTGACTCTCCTTGCCTGGCTGGCAGAAGTACTAACACAAGGTGCCACTCATTACTTCTCGCAACAGTAAAACCATGCTAAGCTGCTGGCACAGGAACTTAAAACATCAACAAATCATGGAACGAATAAATCAAAACAGACCGATAAATCTTAAAACATAATTCAGATTAAAAAGAAAATGTTTAAGTTACTCAGAAAATGCCTTTTGAAACAGATAATATCCCTTTAAGCTTTTTCCGGAAGAGTTTGTAGTCAATAATTTCACGGCATTCAAGAGGTAAACAGTTCCATAATACCAGCTCCGCTATTACAATGACACAAGAATTCTTGTCATTTTTCACATGTCAAGACTGGATCCTAATTCACTACTTCGGGGCACAGCCTATGGTTGGGAAAGGCACAACTACAGATGATATCAGGGGTGGAGCAAAATGTTCCCCAGGCCTCTCTCTTAGGTCTTCATTCGGCTCCCTCTTACTAACCTTTGCCTCTCCTTCACCTCCTCGGGGGTCCAGGAGGAGCCGTAGAGCAGAAGTCGCCACTGTTTCAGCGTCCCCGGTTCCAGAGACTCATCACCTGGAAAACAGGAGACCCATATCTGAAATATGGGAAACCCTCCTCACAGGCAAGGATATTCATGGCATCTCGAGCATTTTGTTTGCCAGTCTGGCACGAGTCAGTAGCCACAAGTTGATCACACTCACCTATGTCAGTGATGACCATTCGGTAGGTTCCCTCTGCTCTCTCACCCCAGCACCTCACTGTGGAGAACGTCCAGTCCTGGAAGCCACTGGCATCTCTGCCAAACAAGAGAAAGCACAACAGGGAATAACCTGCCACTACAGGATGCTCTCTGTATGGAACGCTAGACCTGAGAGCAAGGGACATCTATACCTGTCAATGCTGCGGGTGGCTCCGAGTAAGGAGGACATGCCACTGGGACAATAAAGGCTGATTTCCAAAGTGCCACGGCACGGATGAGTTATGGTAACAGTCAGCGCTACGTGCTCCAGGGTCCTCATGCCGGACAGATCCAGATCCGCAGCTGTCACTGCAGTGGTTAGAGATTGGCAGGTGAAATTAGTCCATACCAGCACACGTGCAGAGGATAACTCGTGCTTGCTGGGCTACTGTGCTGTTAGAACCCTCCAGTCCTAATTATTATCCTCGTATAAAATTACATCTTTTGTATGGATCAATAAAATGTTTTGCATTTGTAGCAAACACACGACATGAACAAGGCACCTCTAACTGGGATAAGACCAGAGACACAGAACCAGATGTTATAACCTCTGCTCTCGACTGCTCTTCTCCTAGACCCATGGAAGGGTTAATGTCTTGAGCTGGTTCTCAAGACACCTGAGATGAGAAAGCATCTCCGACTAGCTCACTGCTGCAAAAATACTTTTACAAATTCTCTTTCCTCGGGCATTTCATCTGCTCGTTAGCTACCCTACATTCAACTGCAGATTTCCTTCTATGGAAATGCATCAGCCCCTGGAGAAATCAAACTTCTGCAACACGACCTCTAATGAGCTCCAAAACATTCTGAGCATACTTGAGTCAGAAAAAAGACAAAATGTACTGTATCCTGTTTTCTGGTAGAATAACTTAATTTCTGTCAGCTGAAAGTGAGCTCTAGCAGATGAGGAGGCAAAGGAAGCCTTTCAGGAGAGAGAGTGCACATGTAAGAGTTTCTGGTGGAGAATGATGGATGGTTAACAGTGCCAGGCCCAGATCCCTCCCCTCCCCTCTAAACACATAAAATGTATCAGATAGATGGAGTAGGCTCAGCTCCTGCAGCCTCTCTGGATAAAATGCAAAAGATGGATGGGTTACAGTGTGAGCACCGGCATCCACAACCCCATCCAAGATGGATGGGATACGGTGCCAGGCCCCTACCGACCCCCACCCCCCCCCTCTAAAATAACATATCATGCATCAGCTAGGATACAGTGTCAGGGCCCTACCGACCCCCGCCCCCCCTCTAAAATACCATATCATGCATCAGCTAGGATACAGTGTCAGGACCAGCCTTTGCAGCTCCCCCATTATGTACAATGCGGCAGGTGGATGGGTTACAGTGTGAGCACCGGCATCCACAACACCATCCAAGATGGATGGGATAAGGTGCCAGGCCCCTACTGCCCCCCGCTCCCCCTCTAAAATACCATATCATGCATCAGCTGGGATACAGTGTCAGGGCCCTACCGCCCCCCGCCCCCCCTCTAAAATACCATATCATGCATCAGCTACGATGCAGTGTCAGGACCAGCCTTTGCAGCTCCCCCATTATGTACAATGCGGCAGGCGGATGGGTCATGCTGTTCCCAGCCACCTTTCCCCAACATTTTTTATTTCCTTTTATGGATAAATTGCTTTCCTGGTTTACCTCAAAGTGATATACACCAAATAAAATCAGCATAATACAACAAACATATTAATACATCACAAAGAAGCACAAATAAACAACAGACAAACCCAACCCAGTATCTTGTGTCTCTTCTCAAAAAAATCACCCATCTAACATGCGAGTTAATAAACAGGAAGAGCCTTTCTAAGCAGCCATGTTTTGATACCACGCCTCAGCTGTGCTTAAAGTCTGAAGCTGTCCTCATTTCTAAAGGCAACGGGTTCCACGACTGTGGTGCTACATCTGAAAAGGCCCTTTCCCATGTGCTCGATGGCCTCTCTTGTCTTACTGAACGGGCGACCCTGTGAAGATCTCAGTGACCTACTGGGGTCATTAGGAACCAGGCAGTCTCTCAGATATTCAGGACCAAGACCACTCCTGGTCTTAAAGGCCAACATAAGCAATTTAAATTGGTTATGGTCAACTATCAGCAACCAATGTAAATTCCTTTATATTGTGAAGCAAGAATGAATCAGAAGCCTGGTCCACTGCCAGGCACATCCCCTGCAGTACCCCCCTATCCCATGAATTGCACCAGATGGATAAGCAGGTTGCCTGGTCGAGACCCTGCTGCTACCCCCATCCTGTATAATGTTAATGTGTACTTTTAAGCTTATCCATGTAGTTTAGGATGTGGGGGGGGGGGGGGGGGGGCAGTGTTGCAGGACCTGGGCCAGATTCTGTAACCCATCCATCCAATGCATACATGGGCCTGGGGTGGGGGATGGGCGAGTCTGGCACTGTAGCTCCTCCTCCTCCTGATGCATTAGATGAGATGCAGCGGTCTGCAGGGGCAAACCTGACACTATAATTATACGAGACGGGGGGAGGGGGTCTGCAAGGTCCTGGCCTGCTGCATTATTGTTGTTTTTTTGATTATTTACTGTATTGTTTCTTGTAAATCACTTTTGGATTCAAGACAGGGCGACTAGAAATATCCATTTTATGGGTGATTTAACAAACAGCCCGCCTAAGGAGGTCAGCATATAGAACGTGTAAGTTGCTCCATTTTTAAAGTGGACTTGCGCAAGAAAGTCCACTTTGAAAAATTATCCAAAACCAATGCACACAGTGCCCCTCCCCCGCAGAAAGTTAAACCTGTTTGTTTTTGCACGGCGTAGATCACATTTGCTAATTTCTGCGCACGCTTTTAAAAATCAAAAGTGCTCACACAAATTCAGTTTTGTGTGTGTGCGCAATGCTCATTAGAGAACGTGCCAGTCTTGGAGCGCACACAATTCGATTTCACGTGTCCTTTTGTGCGTGCATTCCTGGGGGGGGGGGGGGGGAAGGGGGAAGTAGTGCAGCGCTGGGACAAAGTCTGATTTACGTGCATGGAAATCCACGAGCCAATAGGGATGTGCATTTGTTTCCTCTGATTCGGCGGTCCGTGCGTACCTCGCGACGTTCGAGCACACGCAGGAAAACACATAGTATGCGTGTAGTTTTAATAATCAGATACATGCCCATTATCCATTTTCTCGCGGGTACTAGGAAGTCGGCGAGGTACGCACGGACCGCCGAATTGGAGGAAACGAATGCACATCTCTGCAAGTCAAGCCGTGCCAGCAGCAGGCGCAACTTTGTGCGGGGGAGAACAAGCGCGGGCTTTCACTTTGAAACTGCGTGGGAAGTCTGCAGGTAACAAGGACTCGCCGATTTTCCCGTTTTTGAAAAATACCCTTGTTATGTGTAAGACAGATGGGTTACAGCACCCCCAACCCCATCTGGCAGGGCATCGATCCCAACCTTTTTTTTTATATCGTGGCACACCCAGCACTTGGCTCGTTATGCTGTGATACAACATCATCAACTTCACTCCCTCCCATTCATCCCCTGGCATCATCACCTTCTCTTCCCTCCATCCCCTTGGCATCACCCCCATCCCATCCCCTATCCACCTTCTCTTCTCTCTTCCCCCCCACTGCATCACCACTATTCCTTCCCTCCCACATTTTTATGTGCCTTATTGTAAACCGTTGTGACAGTAGCCATCTGAACGACGGTATAGAATAAAGTTAAAATAAAATAAATTTAAAAAAACCAAGTTTCGTGGTGCACCTGAGATTCCCCCATGCACACCGGCTGGGAGCCTCTGCTGGATGGGGTTTACAGTGCCAGGCCCAGCCCCTGCAGCACCGCCCATCCTGGATTCCAAAACATTTCCGCATGCCCAGCAGCTTGGCTTCAGTCCCGAGGAACACATTAGCTGGATGGGGATACACTGCCTAGTTTACTGGTATTTTAACCAAATGCCTCCTTGATAGATGTCTGCACGCGTCATTGCGCTCAGCCCTCTGCGAGGGGCACAAAATCAAAGAGATCCGTGGGCCGTGCGGTCTCATTTTGGTTATTACAGGGAAAACCTGCTCTATAAACCTACGAACAGTAACTGAAAGGAGGAGTGACGACAACAGGAGGAAAAATGTAGGTTATCAATCTGCAGAGGTATTTGTTAATATTACACAAGGTGCAAAGCGTGGTGCTCAGACGATGCTTAGGAGGTTACAGGGAAAGAAATGCATGCTCTGTCCTGTTCGGGGCTCTCTCGCCGGGTGGCAGATAGGAATTAGCTGGCCGGCCAGATCAGAAGCAGCAACATTACCTAAAATGGTGAAGGAGAGCCTAACAGGCTGGGCCGCAGCCCAGAAACATTCAGCAGTTTTTCTATCTTACTGACTTCCCAAAGACTGCTCTGTTTTTTTTTTGTTGTTTTTTTTTTTACAAGACTCCAATTTATTACGGATGACAGACAGAGAGCTTAAATAATACTTTCTCGGAAAAGCAAAGCTTGGCACTGTGAAGAGCAGAAAGCAAGCAGCGTCACCCCCCCCCCCCCCCCCCCCAAATATTTAACTCTTCCTTTGCCAAAAACTCTCCTGCATGCGTTTGCCTATCCCCTCCCGTGAACATGCCAAGGAGAGCCCGGTCTCCCTGGTCAGACTCCCAAATTTCTCCTTTCTAGTAATCGGATTGGATTCTTTCGTATATTTACAGACCAAACAGGTCTCTTCTGCAGCTGTGACTCAGGGAGAGGAACAGACAGGATATGGAAATTCATGCACGGCATCGGCTCTGAATTAAGAGTAATTGGTGCAATAAAAGGCATAAGCTTCCAAACTCTGGCTTGCACGGCCTTCGTTGGCAGTAAAGGGTAGCGTATCACTTACCGTTCCACGTGCTCTCCAGCCTTCCAGGGATCAGGGGAATTCGCTGGTCCTCCCTGAATGCTGGACTGGCATAGGAAGCTAAGTAAGGGGCAGATTCCCAGACCTGGGGAAGATGGGTGAGAATAAAGACAGGCACTGAGCTCCCGAGATTCCCCGTCTCTCTCTCTCTCTAGCCCTGATGTAATAAGGTGTGCTAGGCTGTATGCACGTCAGGGCGAGGATCTAATGGAGCAAGGAGCTCCGAGCACAAAATATGGTGCGCGCAGCTCAACGCTGCTCCATGCAGATCCTCTGTTAAGCAAGACATTAGCTAGTGCTCCCCACTGCAGAGAGGTGCGGAGGCTCGGCTCGTGTTTCTTTAATGCTGGTCAGAGGAGGAGTAAAGTTCCTGGGGCTGTACTCGGGATTTCTGTGCATAAAACAGGATTTGTGTGGCTTTTTTTGTGCACAAACCACCGGCACAAATGTTATGCTTTTAACTCATGTTTTATGCACCTATGTCAGAAGTATAAATTTGTGCTCCTAATTCAGGTACTGTACCTACAACCCAGGAGCGTAACTTGGGCTCCTAACATACAACTCTTAGAGCACAGCTTCTATGCACAGAAACCCTGGTTATGATCCTGACATGTTTAGTGTGCAGTAACGTTTGTTTTAGCACATGCACTAAGCAAATGTGCGCTGAAATACAGCTCACATGGTTTACGTCTCTTTTATTACATCTGGCCCTCTTTAACCAGGTGGCTTCAAAAGTTTTCTGTTGAACTTTCACCATTAATGCCACTTGAATCATTAATAAGGACTCCTGCTGAGGTTTTGCAGTACCAATAACATTTATTTCTGACATTTCAAAAGTGCCAATTTGTTTTAAACTAATAGTATCAAAAGTAAGTGATGGCAGAAGTCGACCCAAGAGGTCCAGCCAGTCGGCCCAGCAAGATAATAACTACCGCTCTATGCAGGTTACCCCTTCTTCATGTCCATCCTTTAGCCATTAGGGATCCCCTGTGTTTATCCCACATCTTTTTTGCAAGTTACTAACAAATCTGAGAGGTAAATATGGGTTTAATTCAGGGTGGTGGGTGCCTGGAACGCCCTTCCGGAGGAGGTGGTGGAGACAAAAACAGTGAAAGATTTCAAAGGGGCAAGGGATAAACACTGAGGATCCCTAAAGGCGCTAGAGGAGGGGAATGAAGAAAAAGAGAGCATGGGGTAACTTGCTGGTGTGGTAGTTACTACCCTTAACCAAAATGCCTGATACTTTGGCTGCAACTCCAGCATTGCTCTCTGCTTCAACAGCAAGAGGAATTGGACTCAGACAGCAACCAACAAAGGGCCCTGACTTTGATGGTTTGAGAAACTAAGTAAGGGGGTGACTTGTATGGCACAACGGATGCTAGCATAAGCTTGCTGGGCAGACTGGACGGAGCGTTTGGTCCTCTTCTGCCATCAATTTCTATTTTTCAGAAGCTACCTATAACTTTTCAGGGTCCTTGGTATGATTTTTTTTTTTTTTTTTTAAATTTTGCACCATTATTCCAAAAGTAGAGAAATGGCTATAAAGTTTAACCCCGGGGCAGAATGGGAAGGGTGGCGTCGTCTCCTGCTCAGTACCTTTGCAGCATTGGTGAGCCTCCAGGCATTGAGTAAGCCAAAGCCATGCTTGTGACTGTGGCTGAAGCCGGCTCCATTCCTCTCCCAGTCTGACGAGCGGTCGTCGTACTGAAACGACACAGCAGTTTATCAGCCTCGCTTACATACACCATCCTCTTCCACCGGCAGGTAACAACTCCTCGCACACAGGGCACTTACTGCCAGCCATTACCCCACGCAGCTCACTTGGTTTTCACCCATTCAAATGAAATGGTGATGTCAGCAGTTGTGCAACACTTTGTTTGGGAGGGGAGGAGTTTGATAATGCAACTATTTTAATTTTGGACAGAATACTAGAAGACTTGACTACCATACAAAGAGGGGGAGGGGGTGGGTTTTGGTGAAAGAATCTCGATTATCCATGGGATGAGAAACATCCTCATGAGCATGGAAATGCATGAGCTGCCTCTAGTCCCTCCCCCTTCCCCCCCAAATCCGGAATCCAGCTTCTTCAGCCTGGAAGACCCTCCTTAATGTACAACTAAATAACCCACAGCCAGCTGACAGCGAGTGAATGCCTCTCGGATTTCTAGCCTCCTGTTCTCAGATCCTTTATTATTTTCAGTTTTCTTGTCTTTTCCAATTGTGGAAAAAGTTGTCCTTTGCCAAGCAGGACTGAAGCTTCAATTCTACTGTAAAGCCCGGGATGCAGAGCCAAGCTCCAAAAGGCAGCGCCGTGAAACACCTCCTTGGCACCAAAATCTTAGCTGCTCCGTGCCTGTATAAGGCAGGGCCTGAGGGCTCTCTCAGCATCTTCAGGGTCTGCAGATCCCGCTAGTGACTAGGGCTGCTCCCACAAAATCAGCCGTGCTATCCATGTGCACTAAACACGGACATCCAAACACCAAACAGAGCCCCCAAAACAAGACCTGAGCCTGATCTTCATCTCGTACAATGCTAATCATGTGGGCAAGCACAGCAGAGTCATGTACAAATGCACACAAGACCACCCTTTCAATATCAACCCCCAAAATAACCGTGGCTAAATGCAAACCATAGACGTGGACACTCCCACATATATACGTGGGAGTGTAAAATGCACACTCTCTCACCTTAGTAGCTGTGAAGACAATAATATGCTGCACATCTCGCCAGGTCAGGCAGGGTCGCACCTGTAGCATCAGAGCGATCATCCCAGCTGCCAGGGGGGCAGCAGCTGACGTCCCTGTGTGCCCTTCCGTGCACCCTGTTCCCTTCATCATATCCCAGTCGGAGGTCACCTAAAGCAAACAAGGCGAAGAGGCAAGACCGTCTGAAACCAAACCTGTCCAAAACGAAGCCAAGCCCCCCCCCCCCCCCCCGGTGGTCATCTGTCACCTGGAACAGTCACTTTCCCACACAGCGTAAGATGCACGCTGCAGAAATCTGCTACTGTTATTATTAGACTGTTAAGCTGGATGCACTTTCACCCTGGGAGCAGCCCCCTTTCCAAACGTTGCAATCTACATTACATACATTGGTGCCAATTGGTCCATGCTGATTATGTCGTTACAAATAGTATCATATATTGCTGCAATGAAATAAGTCCATGTATGACTAGCAGGGCTTTTCTATGTGATATTACTTTTTATCGTATTATATAGAGAGAGACTGCAACATTTTAAATTAACGTCCAAATTGTGCAGCCAAGTTATGACGTTTGGTGCGACCACATAAAATGTCAGGTGCGTGCTCTGGAAAAGATCAGGCTGTGACGTTATTACGTGGTGCCCAGTAAAGGTACTCTCGTCTCGCAGATACTCACATCTCTTAGGGCACTTGGGGGGGGGGGGGGAGGGGGGGGGGAAGATGAACGGAGAAACAGCACACGTGAACTAGTACTCCGAGGAGGAGTCTGTGGTTAACAGCCAAGGGTACCAGGCCACTGCTGATCTGTATTCCAGTAAAGGGCACAGGCAGAACGGTACTCGGACGAAGAGTAGTAACAATGCTTTAGATTCCACTGGTATCAGCGACAAAACTGCGGCATGCAGGGGGAGGGCCTGATTCTGCGTGGCTAGCTGAAAGCTGGCCTGGTCCTTTCAGCCGGGGGCTGATATCACAGCAGCCTGTGTCAAGGGCACTCATTTCTCCTGCAGCAGTCTCTGCGCACCTTGGGGCTGTCAGCTGTTAACAGCTGCAATTTGCACTCTTTGAAGAGTACAGGAAAATATTAATGGTAGGAGACTCAGGAGGAAAGGCAGCTCCGTGCCGGGGTTGCATTCGGTTCTTCCCATGATGGGAAACGACCCAGTTTATGAGATACTAACTCCGTTGCAACTGGACAGCATTTGTAAACATTTATACAGCTGTGAAAAGCTTACTGCTGGCAGGCAGGCAGGCATTTGTATGGATTTTTACATTCTGTAAATAGGATTTATAAGTGGAGGTTATGGTTTAGTTTGCAGTGAGCCGAAATATTAGAAGAGAACCTAGTGCAAATTTAGGCACCTAACTTAGGTGCCCCACTTTCAGCTGATTTTTAGGCTCCCAAATAGGGAAAAACCTTACATTTAAAAAAATCTAGGACTCTACCGCTCAGCAGCACGAGGAACGGATAAGTTATCTGGCTAAAGTTATCTGAGATATTAAAAAATGACAAGAGGCAGGTGCATCTGACGAAATGGACCCTGCCCTCGAAAGCTCATGCCACAATAAATTGGTCATTTTTGCTGCACTAGACTTAACACAGCTATCCCTCCGAAGAGCTGAACTACCGGGCTATTCAGCGAGACATTGCTGATAAACTTATCCGGCTAACTAATCTCTGCCACAGAATGCCTGCAAGTTATCCGGATAAGTTCAGAATGTGGTAAATATGAAAACTCATGGTTTGTCCAGCTCAGTCCCAAACGTAATTGAATAAATCATGGGAATATTGGCCCTTTAAGTGTCTAATTCAAAGTTCAGCGCCCAAACGAGTTTAATTTGCACATGGCAAGAATAAACCTTATCCTTAAGCCAGGAAGTTGCCGGGTACTCTCTCAAATTCACTGCTGGTGTTCTTCTTCATATTTCCATTGTGCCAAAGAGACTTTCCTTCTGGAGCTCATAAGGGGTAACATAAGTGAGCTTGGAAGTTTATTTCAATCAAGGCAGTGGTATCCGAGGCAATTGGAACTCGATCTGTCTTTTTCTGCCACATCTTCCTGGTCTCAGATTGTATTTCTGGCACTTTTTCCTCTCCTTACGTAGCACTGCGCAGCCGGTTGGGACTGCCACTTTTATTAGCAAGGCTGTTTTTGTGTTATTTCTCCTTTACCGCCATGTCTGGATTTTCTAGCATCGAGCTCCATGAATTGTGGAGCCGGCCCCTAAATGAATTCAGTCAGAGACTCGTAACTATTTCAGTGGTGGCTGGAGAGGGTTGCTGGAAGCCACCTGCACCCGGTGACTCCTGAAAACGTCTTTACGGTGAGAAGGCGCTCTCAGCTTGGATGCAGGTGCCAGGAAGAATAAGGAGAACCGAGTCAGGTTATCGGATGTTTTTCAACTCACGCGGAGCTTGCCCTTTTCATCCTAATGCAGGGGCCTTGACATGAACCAGGGGTGGAGTGGTCTGTCATCTCCCTCAGCAGCACCTAGTGGCTGCGATCTTGTTATGAGGACGGTGTCCTAGTCAGATGATGCACACAATGCTTCAGCTTCAACAACAACATCTATTTACAGATTACGGGAATTGTTCTGGGCACCGAGTTGGCACCTTTTTACGAGGCCCTTGAAAGAGGCATTCCTGAGCAAATACCACACCAAACCTTTTAGATATTAAGAGTAATTAATAATATTTTCATGAGAAGAGAATCTTAAGCATGTATACAACCCTCTTCAACTCATTTTATCCCATATTCAGATTCAAAATATACCTTTCCATGGAAAGAATTAACTTTTTTTTTGGACACTGCAGTCTCAATTAACTATGGACAAGTACAAACATCTGTATATAGAAAACCAACTGGCGGATGCAACTACCTTCACAGCTCCATCATACACAGCCAAGTTACACGGGATCTTTTGCTCTGACCCAAACGCCAGGGATGAACACCTCAAACTGAATCCTTCAATCAAAACAGCGACCATCCCAACACCACCTCCTCACCCAAAACATGCATGGAAAACACCCTGCTAGAATAAAAGGCAGAGAACTAAGAAGTGGATATCTTACCTTATGGGATCTGCCAGGTATCTGTGACCCGGATTGACTACTGTTGGAGACAGGATACTGGGCTCAGTGGACCTTGCTTTGGTTCTCACATATTTTACATTATGATTAGAGGTCCTAGGACTGAAATCCCCAAGAATGCATAAATGTTGATTTGCTTAATGTTTTTATGGCAGATGTATATATGTAATTAGGTTGTAATCTGTAAGAGCCAGTACTTAGGATTAGTGAGCTATATTTACTAAATAAGTGAGATTTCAGAAGCGCACGCAGCTAATTCTCTTCTGGTGAATTTTCTGATGCTTTTTCCTGAGGTGTTCAATCCTTCCAGAGTAAGATAGTGGCGCGCTGGAACGTTACTAGATAACTTTACCTGGATATTCAGAACTCACTTACTACCCGATTCACTAAGGGTTTTCCCCACAGACACATGCAGGCCAAGGCAATATTGGGCGCTCAGGTCAGCGTGCCGCTAAATGTGTGGTTGGACGCGCGTTTTGCATGCACTAGACCTACGCAATACTGGGATGCGATACTGTCCAAGCCGTGTATATTGTGCATGTTTTTTATGCAAAAAAAAAAGATGGAGAAAACGGACACTCGTATTGAGCGTCCGTTTTCCTAACTTGCACCGACAGCCACGTCTCCTGGGTGCCCGATGCAGAAGAGGCACTAGGATCCCACAAATTTCCCCTAGCGCCTCCTTTTTTTTTTTTTTTTTTACACGGCAGCTCATTACCCTATTGCATCGCGCACCCGGGAGAGGCAGGTGGGAAAAAACAGGCACTCGATCACGAGTGCCTGTTTTTTGCACGCCAATATTGCATCGGCCCCAAAACGGGAGAAAAGTCTTAACGAATCCGGCCGTTAGTTAGGTGTCCCCCTGAATAGTTTTAGGACAGGTATTTGTCTGACCAGACATAGCCAGTTAACTTTGAGCTGCCCAAAGTGAAACTGCTTCCCAGCGAGGCCCCCAGCAGTATCTGTCTGCTCACTTACCTGGCCTACTTTCAGCACTTGCCCAGACAAAATGAAACCATGTGCCAGGAATACCTCCAGCATTGCCTGTGTTTCCCCAGGTAAATTTTGATTGGCCAAGAAGTTACCTGTGCAATATTTAGCTGGGGAGAAGGGGGAAATATCAACCTCAATCCTTCCGGTGTCTTATGAATGAATCTTGATAAGAGAATGAAATCCCTACTTCAGAAAAAAAAGCACATGGCAGAGCAGGGTCCTTCACGGATGGCTTCAGTATAATTAAGCCGGACACTGTGTCTAGGTTCTTTCTTGCCTACCCAAAGGTATACACTAACATTCGATTGTATTTAAATGCAAATAGCAAGGCTGCTCAATCACAACTACAGCAAGAAAAGGAAACCACGAACTAACAACTGCACAGAGTAAAGAAGCAAAATTTCTCTCTGAAACTCTCTGGCAATTCTTTACAATAATACAAAGTTATCATCAGCCCAGTTAAAAGCTCAAATTCCTGGTAGAAATTTGTAGCATTAAGCAGCGCCTGGACTTTGTAACTCTGCAAGGGGCATTCACCAACAGGAAGCAAAACCTGTTAAAAATAAATAAATAACTAAATCAAATCAGAGAGATGAAGCAAGCAAAGCTTTCAATCTCGGAGGCAGCTCCCATTCTCCATGTTATGAGCAGCTGCTCGGAGGAGACTGATGGATGATGGCAGAGTTCCTCAGCTTGGTTAATGGACTTCATGCAAGGAAAGCCAGATATACAGCTTCAGAGGGTCCTTCGTGTGAGTGACTAGAGAAAGAAAGGGGACACAGGCAGCCAGAAGGCAGCACAAGCAATCAGATCCCAAGCTGCAGAAGAGATCGAGGACAAGTATTTGCTCTTTTGAGATTGGCTTGGAATTCAGCTCATGTCCCCCAAGAAGTTAAGTTTGTTGGCCCGCTCAGTATAAGGGAGTGGGGGGGGGGTGTGTGTGTTTCAAAATGTATGTGGACTTGTACCCGCCGGTCTTGACAGCAAATTTTCAAAGGGAAACTTCCCAAGGTGTTCGCCTCTGAAAATTCATAACTCGCTGGTGCTGTGGCTACTTCACCTGTTTTAATATTCAAATGTTTTTATTAAAAGAAACAGAGCAAACAATTCCCTGGTGCACGTGTTTTATGTCTACCAGGCTCCAGCATATTTGAAGTATAAACATAGAAACATAGAAACATAGAAATGACGGCAGAAGAAGACCAAATGGCCCATCCAGTCTGCCCAGCAAGCTTCCCTCATTTCTTCTCCCATACTTATCTGTTTCTCTTAGCTCTTGGTTCTAATTCCCTTCCACCCCCGCCATTAATGTAGAGAGCGGTGGAGGAGCTGCATCCAAGTGAAATATCTAGCTTGATTAGTTAGAGGTAGTAGGAGTAGTAACCGCCGCAATAAGCAAGCTACACCCATGCTTATTTGTTTTTACCCAGATTATGTTATACAGCCCTTATTGGTTGTTTATCTTCTCCCCTGCTGTTGAAGCAGAGAGCTATGCTGGATATGCATCGAAAGTGAAGTATCAGGCACATTTGGTTTGGGGTAGTAACCGCCGTGACAAGCCAGCTACTCCCCGCTTTGTGAGTGTGAATCCTTTTTTCTTCTCCCCTGCCGTTGAAGTTATGCTGGATATGCGTGAAGTATCAGTTTTTCTTTTCCCTTGCCGTTGAAGCAGAGAGCTATGCTGGAAATTCGTGATGTATCAGTCTTTCTCCGATGCCGTTGAAGTAGAGAGCCATGCTGGATATGCGTCGAGAGTGAAGTATCAGGTACATTTGGTTTGGGGTAGTAACCGCCGTAACAAGCCAGCTACTCCCCGCTTTGTGAGTGCGAACCCTTTTTTCTTCTCCCCTGCCGTTTAAGCAGAGAGCTCTGCTGGATGTGTGAAGTAACAGTTTTTCTTTTCCCCTGCTGTTGAAGCAGAGAACTATGCTGGATATGCATTGAAAGTGAAGTATAAGAATGGAGTGATCAAGCTAGTTGAAAGGCATCAGGAATAGAGGAAGGTGGAGGTAGTAATCTGGATATTTGGTTTGGGGTAGTAACCGCCGTAACAAGCCAGCTACTCCCGTCATTGTGAGTGCAAATCCTTTTTTCCACATTTCCTCATGCTGTTGAATCTTAGAGTGATGTTGGAGTCACAGTAACCATGTGTATGTTTATTGACTAAGGGTATTGTCTCCAGGCAGTAGCCATCATTCTGGCGAGTCACCCACTCTTCATTGGCGGCCTCTTGACTTTATGGATCCACAGTGTTTATCCCACGCCCCTTTGAAGTCCTTCACAGTTCTGGTCTTCACCACTTCCTCCGGAAGGGCATTCCAGGCATCCACCACCCTCTCCGTGAAGAAATACTTCCTGACATTGGTTCTGAATCTTCCTCCCTGGAGCTTCAAATCGTGACCCCTGGTTCTGCTGATTTTTTTCTTATGGTAAAGGTTTGTCGTTGCCTTTGGATCATTAAAACCTTTCAAGTATCTGAAAGTCTGTATCATATCACCTCTGCTCCTCCTTTCCTCCAGGGTGTACATATTTAGATTCTTCAATCTCTCCTCGTACGTCATGCGATGAAGATCCTCCACCTTCCTGGTCGCCCTTCTCTGTACCGCTTCCATCTTGTCTTTGTCTTTTTGTAGATACGGTCTCCAGAACTGAACACAGTACTCCAGGTGAGGCCTCACCAAGGACCTGTACAAGGGAATAATCACTTCCCTTTTCTTACTCGATATTCCTCTCTCTATGCAGCCCAGCATTCTTCTGGCTTTTGCTATCGCCTTGTCGCATTGTTTCGCAGACTTCATATCATTAGACACTATCACCCCAAGGTCCCTCTCCTGCTCCGTGCACGTCAGCCTTTCCCCCCCCATCGAATACAGTTCATTCGGATTTCCGCTCCCCATATGCATGACTTTGCACTTCTTGGCATTGAATCTCAGCTGCCATATCTTCGACCACTCTTCCAGTTTCCTTAGATCCCGTCTCATTCTCTCCACTCCTTCCGGCGTGTCCACTCTGTTGCAGATCTTAGTGTCATCCGCAAAAAGACAAACCTTACCTTCTATCCCGTCCGCAATGTCGCTCACAAAGATATTGAACAGGACCGGTCCCAACACCGATCCTTGCGGTACACCGCTTAAAACCGCTCTCTCTTCAGAGAAGGTTCCGTTTACCATCACACATTGTCTTCTGTCCGTCAACCAATTTGCAATCCAGGTCACCACCTTGTCACTCACTCCCAAGCTTCTCGTTTTATTCACCAGTCTCCTGTGCGGAACCGTATCAAAAGCTTTGCTGAAATCCAAGTATATGACATCGAGCGCTCTTCCTTGGTCCAATTCCTTGGTTACCCAGTCAAAAAAGTCAATCAGATTTGTCTGACAGGATCTTCCCCTGGTGAATCCATGTTGCCTCTGGTCCATCAATTCTCCGGACTGTAGATAGTTCACTATTCTCTCTTTCAGCAGAGACTCCATTACTTTTCCCACCACCGAAGTGAGGCTAACCGGCCTGTAGTTGCCAGCCTCCTCCCTGTTCCCACTCTTGTGAAGCGGGACCACCACCGCTCTTCTCCAGTCTCTCGGCACCACTCCCGTTTCTAGGGATCTATTGAACAGGTCACACAGCGGACCCGCCAGAACATCTCTGAGCTCCCTCAATATCCTTGGATGAATCCCATCAGGCCCCATGGCTTTGTCCACTTTCAGGTTCTTTAGCTCTTCCCACACATTTTCTACTGTAAAAGGATTTTCATCTATTCCACTTCCCTCCAGTTTCTTGTTGTGTAGAGATGGTCCTTCTCCAGGGTCTTCTTTAGTGAACACAGAGCTGAAGTATTCGTTTAATATTTCTGCCATTTCTTCGTCTGTCTCCACACATTGATCATTACCACCTTTCAATTTCACTATACCACTTTGGACCTTTCTCTTTTCGCTGATGTATCTGAAAAATGTTTTGTCACCATTTTTTATCTCCTTGGCAATCCTCTCTTCTGCTTGATTTTTTGCCAACTTGATTGTTTTCTTCGTCTCCCTCAGTTGATACAAATATTCTTCTTTGTGCTCCTCCCTTTGGGATCCTTTATATTTCTTGAATGCTGTTCTTTTAGCTTTAATTTTGTCAGCCACCTCCTTTGAGAACCAGATAGGTTTCAATT
This sequence comes from Rhinatrema bivittatum, assembly GCF_901001135.1. Taxonomy (NCBI): domain Eukaryota; kingdom Metazoa; phylum Chordata; class Amphibia; order Gymnophiona; family Rhinatrematidae; genus Rhinatrema; species Rhinatrema bivittatum. Next base: position 23,299,999 of record NC_042626.1, on the reverse strand, counting down.
TTCTTTTGCTTTTCTTTATGTTTCTAACATATAGAGCAGTTGCCTTGGTGATTGCTCCTTTTAGATTGGTCCACTGCTGATCCACATCTCTCTCGTTCTCCCATCCTTTAAGTTCTTCCTCCAGGTACTTTCCCATTTCCTCAAAGTCTGTGTTTTTGAACTGTAAAACTCGGGTCTTTGTGGTTCTTTTCCCTATTCTATTAGTGATATTAAACCATACCGTTCGATGATCACTGCTGCTGAGGTGGGCGCCCACCTGGACATCTGAGACATTATCTGCATTATTGAGCAATAAGTCGAGTATAGCACCTTCTCTCGTGGGTTCCAACACCATTTGTTTGAACAAAGATACTTGCATGGCATCCATTATTGCTCTACTATTTTTAGTTTCTGCAGAGGGGATTTTCCAGTCTACATCTGGCATATTAAAGTCACCCACGATCACCACTTCTCCCTTCTTACCTATCTTATGGATGTCTTCAATCAGATCTCTGTCCAGCTCTTCCTTTTGGTTTGGAGGCCTGTAAACCACTCCAATATAAATGGACACTCCGTCATCTTTTTTTAGGTCGACCCATAGAGCTTCTTCTTTACCCCAACTTCCTTGTAGCTCAGATGCTTGGATGTTGTTTCTGACATAAAGAGCCACACCTCCCCCTTTTCTATCCTCTCTGTCCTTCCTTAACAAGTTATAGCCTGGTATTGTTGTATCCCATTCATGAGATTCTGTGAACCATGTTTCTGTGATAGCAACAATGTCCAATTCTGCCTCAGCCATTAGGGCCTGCAGATCTGGGATTTTATTTCCCAAACTATGAGCATTTGTGGTCATAGCCTTCCAGGTACTCTCTTTAAGGTTATTGCTTTTCCTGGACTCCTTATGAGATATTAGTTGAGATTTGTTATTCACTTTACTCTTTCTGTTTGTAGTTGTGCCACTGTTGACAGAGTTATCCATCTCAATTAGATTTTTCTTTTGGTTATGGATCTTGAAATACTGCATGCATTGTGTTTTTTCTCTCTTTTCTGGTAATACTGCAATGTTTTTTTCAAGAACTTCCTCAGTTTTTAATATAGAGAGGGCTTGTTCTTTTTGCATTTGGTACATTGTGTGTCTCCTTATCACAGGTCTAATTCTACCAGAGCCCACTGTAATCCTGGATTGTAAAGAATTTCTTAATGACCTGTTTGAGTGGGAGGGTGTACCTGTTGGCTGCTCTAAAACACTGTCAATCCTCTAAAACACTGTCAATCCTCTCCCTACCCAATAAAATCAGTATCAAGAAGAAAACCGACATAAAACGTTAGTAAGTCTCTCAACCCTGCCTGCCTCCTCATATCCCTCCCATGCTCCCAAAACGTTATCCCAAATTATAATCCACATTCTAAGCAGGTGGGTATTGAAATACCAAAGAACCCAGTTAACCTCTTCCATATTAATTAGATATTCAATCATGGGAGGTCCCTCCTAGCTCTTGGAGAAAGATTCTGAATAGAAACATCCCATGTTCTGAGAAACTTTCTCCTGTGGAAAGGGGGCTGCTTAGAGTCCTAATTCTCAAATTGAAAAGATTGTGCAAAGCATTCCTACATGGCCAGAAAGAGGGTGAACTCTTCTCCCTCTGTATTCGAAAAGCAAGGGAGCTGCAGGGCAGGAGTGAGATGCAATGGCAGAGCTGTGTGTGGGGCCTTGGTACTGTAACAGCAGGGGTGCTGCAGGGCAGGAGTGAGGTGCACTGGTACTGGAACAGCAGGGGTGCTGCAGGGCAGGAGTGAGGTGCACTGGTACTGGAACAGCAGGGGTGCTGCAGGGCAGGAGTGAGGTGCACTGGTACTGGAACAGCAGGGGTGCTGCGGGGCAGGAGTGAGGTGTGTGCTGAACACTACACTAAGGAACGTATGTGTCTATTTAGTTTTTTTTTTATTCTGCTATAACTGGGGTGTTGTAGTTGTTTATCTCAGACACTCCTGAGACAGTATTCACATGGCTGATGGCCAGGAGAAACAAAAATCACCACTTCCAGCACTTTCCTTAAAGGAAACATTTCTTTTTGAACAATGGGCTAGAAAAGATGATGGCTGAGTTACAGGAAGCTGCCAAGGCCTCCTTTCAGACTGCAACGCTAGCAATCTTCCCTCGCTCGCCTGGAGCGCAGGAGAAAGCTGCGATGCTAGAATGGGGGATGCTGCCCATTGCCCATGATGGGAGAGCAGCCACCCTGCCTGCCACGTCTTTTTCTCTTTTGTGCTTGTGAAATCTGCTACTTACGATGTTTCTCAGCTGTTTATCCCCGCTGCTGAAGGTGACGGCGAGCATTGATGCGCACTCCTCTGCATAGAACGGCATGTGTCCAACTTCATCTACCGCACCTGCAAGGAGCACACTATGTCAGGCCGCGCTGCACCAAATCCACATGCAGCTCTCGGTACTGGAGGCCCACAGGAGGTGACAAACTCTCAGACTTGTGGCAGAGAGAACCACTGTGCATCATGACCTCACTGCATGCAGAGTTCCCACGGGGGCTGACTTATCTCCTGCGCTGTGCCCAATGAAAGTCACCACTTCATAGGCCCCCTTCCTTGTAATGTAGTTACCAAGATGCAGTGAGGGTTACAGCAAACAGATTTCTGCTTTATTTTGGCAGGCTGGAAATCAGGACTCCTGTTCCCAGCTCTGAGGGGGTCAGTCATCCCCAAGGATGATTTGTAAGGTGAATAGTGGAGTGCCCCAGGGATCTGTTCTGGGACCACTGCTTTTTAAATGTATTTATAAATGACCTGGAAATGGGAACAAGTGAGGTGATCAAATTTGCCAATGACACCAAATTATTCAAAGTTGCAAAACTGGGAGATTGGGCATGCAAATGAAATGTAATGTGCACAAGTGCAAAGCGATGCACTTAGGGAAGAGTAACCCGAATTATGGCTTCACAACACAAGGTTCCACATTAGGAGTCACCAGACAGGAAAAGGATATAGGCGTCACCATTGATGATATGTTGAAATGTGCAGCCGCAGCCAAGAAAGCAAACAGAATGCTAGGGATTATTAGGAAAGGAATGGAGAATAGAACAGAGAATATCATAATGCCTCTTTCCTGTTCATACCCCAGATCAGTCCAGACAAGTGGGTTTTGCATCCCTACCAGCAGACAGAGGCAGAGAATAAAACCTTTGAGGCACTGCTACTTAACTCAGTATTTCTCCATCTACAGTAGAAGATAGAGGTGAAAACCTGCAGTCTGGTGTTTAGAAAGTAAAATAAAGGAGAAGAAGAGAGCGCATGATGGATTTTGTGGGAGCTCCCTGGGGTGTTAGGTTCCTTTGTGGGCCATCCTTCAGGTAGAGCAGAGCGAGCAGGGGATTGGAGATCCCTGAATTGGCTCAGCCCTCAGCATCCAGAGAGGGTAACAGCTAGGGGCCCTGGCTCCCTTGCTCCCTCTGAGGCCTTCTCTCCCCCAGCCAGCAGCCAAAAGTGGGGAAGTATTTATTTATTTACTTGGCTTCTCCCTTTTCCCCTACTAACCCCGACCCCTGAAACCTCGCTAACTAACCTAATTTTTTTGTTTTATAAACTTACCTGCTCTCCAGAGCAGTAGCAGGTTGCCCTGGCCGCTTGGCTGCCTGCATGCATGCATTTCAGTGGGACACTGTCCCGGCCCACACTTTTCCCAAAAGGCTTTCTTGTGCATGTATGAGCAGATACACGCGTGGCTGTGGGTGTTCTAGAATCCCTGCGGCGCACGCATGTCCCATCCACCGCACGCAGCCCTTTTAAAATTCAGTCTTTAATCTAGCACTTTAGATTCTGTGTGGACCATTTTGAGTCATTGAGAAGGGCGTATTTGAACAATCTCTTCCTGAAGGCCGTCTTCTTGGTGGCGATTTGTTTAGCCAGGCGGATTTTGGAGCTTCAAGCCTTGTCATTTAGAGATCCCAGATTTTGGACAATGGGATTTTGTTGCATACGGTTCCTTCCTTGTTGCCAAAGAATACTGCCAGACTGTAGGTGGCACCAGCCTATATGTAGGCGGAGTTTTTTGTTTATAAACTTCTGTCTCCATCTGCTAGAGGGGGGGCAAAACCCAGGAGTCTGGACTGATCCTGGTACGTACAGGGAACTGCACTTGCTGGATGTTCGTAGGACTCTGTTGTGTTACCTTAGGGTCACTAACAGTTTTCGACATTCAGATCATCTCTTTATCTTGTTCAGTGGAGCAAAGAAGGGAGGTAGGGCTTCCAAGGCTATGACCGTGCAATGGTTAAAAGGAAGTGATTTTTTCGGCTCATCTCTGTGAGGGTCGAACTGTTCTGGAGGGGTTGCATGCACATTCGACTAGAGCACAAGTGCCTCCTGGGCAGAGTATCAGCTGATATCATTGCAGGAGATTTTTCGGGCGGTGACTTGGTCTTCACGGCATACTTTTACCGAACATTACCGATTCGAGGTTGAGGAGCCAGAGGAGGCTATGTTTGGGGAGTGTGTGTTGCATGTGGGTCTTTCGGGTTCCCACCCAGTGCAGAGGAGCTTGGATAAATCCCACTTGTCTGGACTGATCTGGGATATGAACAGGAAAAGAAAATTGGTTCTTACCTGCTAGTTTTTGTTCCTGGAATACCACAGATTAGTCCAGAAGCCCTCCCCTTTTGAAAGACTGTTATTGCTTCTGGATGCTGAGGCTGCAAGGTTTAATTTACGATGATTGTAGATATGTATGTCATTGATGTTGAAGGTTTTCCAACTTGGATTTTCTGCTCTCCCTACATGGGGAGTAATGTTAAATTTGAGACTAAGGATCTTGACTTGGGAACTGGTCAATACTGAGGGACTGCAGGTGGCACTCACAGTTATGTAGTAGTGCCTGAAAAGTTTTTATTCTCTGCCGCCATCTGCTGGTAGGGATGCAAAACCAACTTGTCTGGACTGATCTGTGGAATTCCAAGAACAAAAATTAGCAGGTAAGAACCAATTTTCCTGTATCACTCCATGGTGCAATCTCATCTTGAGTACTGTGTGCAGTTCTGGTCACCACATCTCAAAAAAGATATAGCAGAATTAGAAAAGGTACAGAGAAGGGCAACCACAATGATAAAGGGGATAAAACAATTCCCCAGTGAGGAAAGGCTAAAGAGGTTAGGACTCTTCAGCTTGGAGAAGAGATGGCTGAGAGGAGATATAATAGAGTAGAGCAGAACAAGTAAACTTTGATCGGTGTTTACTCTTTCAAAAAGAACAAAGACTAGGGGGACACGCAATGAAGTTACTAGATAATACACTTAAAACTGATTAAAAATATTTTTATACTCATCGCCTAATTAAGTTCTGGAATTCATTTCCAGAGGATGTGGTGAGAACTATTAGTGTAGCTGTGTTTAAAAAAGGTTTGGACAAGTTCCTGGAGGAAAAGGCCATAAAGCATTATTAAGGTGGAGTTGCAGAAATCCGCTGCTATAGGTGACAGGCAGGCCTGTCACCTATAGTGCTAGTAAAGACCGAGTTACACATGGGCCTACTTTACCTATAGTGCCATCACAGATGGAGCCACATAACCAATGGTAACGATACAGACAGAGGTACATACGCTTCCACGTTACCTATAGTGATGGTGTAGATGGAGTTGGCATAGCCGTCGTAGTTACAGTTGTCATGATACAAGCCTCCGTTGCCACTTGCCACAACAAAAATACTTCCGAAACCTTTGCGTCCTGCAATCACCCCATGCTGCAGGGCTGTCTGCACACAAGAAGACTGCAGTCAGGTGTAGTACGTATTTCATGCTGGTTTTCAGTCCCAGCATTGCCCCGGGGCAGTGACATTGCAACCTACGACGACTGCGGCACCTAACCCTGCTTTGCAAATGTACAGAAATCCCAGAGATGCCAAAAGATAGAAGGCATTCTCCCCCCCCCCCCCCCCCCCCCCAAGGAATAGCAAAGCGTAAGAATTCAACTCATGCAAAGGCGGGATAAGAAGGCAGTCATAGAGCAAGGGAGAGCTGCCACCTGGCGGCAGGGTGCACAGCTGGCAACGAGTGACGCGGCAGCATCTGGTGGGGGAGATGGGGAGACATTTGCTGAAAGGTAAACTGCAAGTGTGCATCTAGACTTTGGAGGACCACAACAGAAGTGACTTCAAACAGGTTGTGTTACATTTATTATGTTGTGTTCATTTTATTATGGGTATTGTACTGTCACTCGCCGAGAACTGCGGGTTACAAAGGTTTTAAATAAATAAATAGATATAATAAGGGAGAAGCGTACAAAGGGGGGGCAGATGCAGGCCTGGCTGTGCTTATTGTACCTTTCCAAGCTGGTGCGGACCATCCACCGTCTTCCCGTCATCATCAGGACCCCAGCTGTGAGAAAACAAAATGCAAATCACACGAGGGTAGGACTGAGTGTATACCCTGAAAGGGTGCAAGACATCATCCACACATACAAACCAAGCAGGTTCCTTCTACCCAAGTCAGGCGGCGCCTAGTGGCCCTGCTTTACAGCAGACAGGAGATCAGGGCTTACAGGACAAGACTCCCAGCCTTTATAATTCGGTAGGTGCTGTTTATCTGGAAAGTGAGGATTAACGCAAGGCACACCCAGGACCATCGCTTGAGGTCAGCACCCCTGTCAAGGAGGGAGAAGCTGAAGAAAGCAGGAGCAGAGCTTTAAGAGCCAAGGCGAGCTGGTGCCCAGGCAGCCTCTCACCTGCAGCTGTAGATATCATTGATCTGATAATGCTTGTTGAACGCGATGGCCTCCATGCTGTCCGTCAGGGGCCCGTCCAGCACACGAATGCCTGCACACAGCAGAGACCACAAGGTTAACACTTCACACAGGGCCCCGCTGGGGTGTAAGACACCTGAGACTGGATTTCAACTTTAATGCCACATTAAGACTGGGATTTTCAGCAGGAAGAACGGCCGATTGGAAGTTTTGGGGGGTCAGTTTTCAAACCCATGGACTCTGGTGAAAGGTTTGTGGGTACTTTCACCCCCGGGCTTCACAGAAATTCTTAAAGATAAAGCAGGTGCACACTTTCACTCTGAAAACAGCTGAGAGAAAAACCAATAATAATAACAATCTTCTTTTTTCTGCGGGTACTTTTTCTGCCCGCCCCAGGACGCAGGTAATTTTACCCCCCATCCAGGCTGGGCAAGTTTCAGACGCTTCTCAACAAAAAACTTTTTGCAAGATGAGCTTTCAAGCAAATTTCTCAGAAGATTCAGTTTTGTCTTCTACCGCACGCTGGCGCTTTCAGAGTGCGCGCCTCATAAGCGGGCCTGCTCTCTTTGAAATTCAGCATAAAATGAGCGCATTAAAGGCACTGGCGTACCACGCACTTGTTTTTTTTCAAGCGGGATGGGGGATAGAACACTGCATGACTGTGAAAATGGGACGCACCGGTGCTGTTTTCCTCCTCGGCTCTGAACCTGCCTCTGGATAAAAGTGTGCATCCTCTGGAAACCCCCATGCACACATTTACCTGGGCTGCAGAAGGCAACATTTTCAGCTAAGCCGTTTTACACGAGTAAATGGCTGTTCGCCCAGGGCAAGGATTTTGATACCTGCCCCCTCTGCGGTGCAGCCAAAGCCCCAAGGGTCATCTGGTCAGCCTCGTGGCGACACAGCTCTGGATACTAGGTTCATCGCAGGATCCCACACTGCTGTATTTGCAGGTCTCGTGAGGTGCACGTTTCCAGATACAGCAGCAGATCCAGGAAAAATGACTCCCCCCCCCCCCCCCCCCCCCAAGTAATTCAGTGGTTCACACTTTATATTCAGCTTCCCAGTTTCGGCTGCTGACTCTCGCTTTTGTCAATTGCTGCTCGTCACATTTCATTATTATTATTATTTTTATTTATTATTCATACTTTATGACTGCCTTTCCATTGAAGGACCAAAGTGATGCACAAATGTATATCCAACAGCTACTGTACTAACACTAAATAAATCTGAGAAACTGCCCACCATACACTTTCTAGTTTCACCTTTGGGAGAACAGCGCCATCCAATGGATAATTGGAGAAGTGCAAGCCTGCCCTTGCTGGTTTAAAGCCTAGACAGGAACACTTTTGCTTTGCAATGTCCTCTGTTTTTCCTCCATGTCCTACCCCCAGCTACTGATCTCTTTTTAGCTGGCTAGCAAGCCTCACTCTCCAGTAGGCTCTGCTCCCTTTCTTCGTCTTCAGACACTTTATAATATCAGTTTTCCTGAGCTCTGTGGCTGCCAGGGTCGTTCCCTCTTTACAATTTGCAGAAACTGATTACAGGTAAGGACCCCAGCTGCAATGATGCTCAGAGCCACTGATGTTACGTACATCATGCTGTCCTTGCTCATTGTGCGTTTAACCAGAATACAGAAGCGCCCAGCGCTAATGAGGTGATTTTGAACCAAAAGCTCTCTGCAGTCCATGCAATGGCTCAGAGAGGTGACATACCTGCAATCCGGCTCCCATGTGCCACGCCTACTGCACAGAAGCCATTATTGGGCACCGCTGCTATCTCGCCGGCACAGCGGGTTCCGTGGTGGTTGTCATTCTCATTGTCTGGATGGGGCATAGGGTCAGGATCATTGGAATTCAAGTCGTAGCTGCCCTCGGGACTCTAAAACAGATTTCAGAGATCAGCTGCTGGTTTTCCTTGACCAGCCCTGGACTAGCTGGGTTAGCAAAGGGCGGCTAACTGTCCAATGGCTGGAGGGACATGCCTTTACGATAGCTAAAGTTTGATATTTTTCATCTCTATGTCGCAAAAAATTGCATCTAGCCCATGGCATCTAAGTATAGCTCTGTCATAGCCCTCAACATTAAAATGTTACAGGAAAATTGGTTCTTACCTGCTAATTTTCGTTCCTGTAGTACCAGCCTCCTGTCCAGCAGATGGAGACAGACCAAAACTGAAAGGGTATCCTATATGGAGGACAGAACCTTCCCTGTAGCCCTTCAGTATAAATGTTATCAAAGCAAGAAAAGGTAACGTGAACCAGTAGAAGATCAAGTAAGTAACACCCAACATGTAATTTGAACTATCAACACATGAAAGAACCGCTCTTACACAGATATCCAGTTGGGAAAGACTTCCGGTGCCTTGAAGTTCTGATAGAAAGTAACTGGATCCAAAATGCTGTTAAGAACCAAACAAAAAAAAGGAAGAAACCTTCAAGCGGACGAATCAAAAAGAAACCACAGCCCGGGCGGGAGTCTGGACTAATCAGTGGTACTACAGGAACGAAAATTAGCAGGTAAGAACTAATTTTCCTTTCCTTGTACTTACCCGGATCAGTCCAGACCGTGGGATGTACCAAAGCTTCCCTAAACAAGGGGGGACCGAGACAGTCCCGCTCGAAGAACCTGACGCCCGAAGGAGTCAAAAACTAGTGCCTGTACATCAAGGCAATAATGACGAGCAAAAGTATGCAGGCACTTCCAAGTAGCTGCTCCGCCCAAGAAGTAGATTGTGCACGCAAAGAATAGGCCTTCAAGCCCTCCGGAACTGACCGGCCACGACAGATATAAGCCGACGCAATGGCCTCCTGCAGCCAGCGAGCAATGGTAGCCTTAGAGGCCTTGTTACCTCTATTTGGGCCACTCCATAGGACAAAGAGATGATCAGAGATGCGAAATTCGTTAGTAAGCTGTAAGTATTGGAGCAGGACTCTCTTTAAATCAAGACGCCAGAGGTCATCGCCAGACGTGCATGCAAGGTCTTCAGGAGAAAAAGCAGGAAGCTCCACTGACTGATTGACGTGAAAGGAAGACACGACCTTTGGAAGAAAGGAGGGCACTGTCGTGAGGGAAACACCTGAGTCTGAAAAGCGGAAAAAGGGCTCCCGACAAAACAAGGCTTGGAGCTCGGACACTCTCCTGGCCGAGCAAATAGAGACCAGAAATACTGTAAGCGTGGCCTGCCAGAGGGGTTCGAAAGGCGCCTTGCAAAGGGCTTGAAGCACCAAATTGAGGCTCCAGGACGGACAAGTAGGCCGGCAGGTGGCTTTAAATGTTTGGCCCCTTTAAGGACCTAATCTATCATTCCCTGCCCCCCCCATCCCTTCTCCAAACTTCTCCCACCCACCTCCCAGATCCCCTACCCAGCCCCCTCCCTTCCTCCCACCCCCCTCCACAGACCCTCCTTCCAACCTCATCCCTTTCTACTTGTCGCAAAGTCACTACTTTATCCTACAATGCCTCCTTGCATTTTCCCTACCCAGACAAAAATCTTCTTATTAATTTAATATGCCACATTGTATGCTTCCTCCCTATCAGACTAAGTTATCTTGCCATGATGTCTTATCCTCCCAATCCTCCAACATGCAATAGATACTCCCCGGCCACCAAGACCTAGCTCCAAACTACTAACCTTCACTTCCTAACCTCTTTAATAAGCTCCTGTCACACTGCATCTCCCCCCTGCCCAACGCTCTCCATGTAGGCCCTCCTCCCATAATCTAATCCCATCTTGCTCCCCCCCACCCTCTGTTATATTGCTATTCTGTTAAAATGCCACAATGTTATATCCCTGCTATAATGTTACCATGTTATAATGTATCAATAATAAGACATCTTAGTCTTACTATTCCACTAGTTATAATGTAAACCAATGTGATATACTCCAATGAATGTCGGTATATAAAAACAAACAAATAAATAAATAATAAGGAAGTGAACAACATCTGGATGGGTCGCCACCGCGTAACCATCGATACGCCCAAGGAGAGAACAGAGGGCCGAAACCTGCACCTGCAGAGAATTGAAAGACAAACCTTTGGAGAGACCAGACTGCAGGAAGGAAAGGACCTGAGATACCGGAGCATTGTGCACTTGGACTCCGGACTCAGTACATGCATTCTCAAACACTCTCCATACCCGGACGTAAGCGAGAGAGGTAGAGGTCTTCTGTGCCTGCAAGAGAGTGGAGATAACTTCCTCCTTATACCCTTTCTTTCTCAGGCGCCGCCGCTCAAAAGCCAGGCCACTAGACAAAAGCGATCCGCATGATTGAAAAATACTGGTCCTTGGCGGAGCAGGTTTGGGATGTGACCGAGGTGAAGAGGACGGTCTGTTACGAGGTTCACCAGGTCTGCGAACCACGGTCTCAGAGGCCATGCCGGTGCTACGAGAATGACCAGCCCCTTGTGGAGTTCTATCCTTCTGAGTACCTTTCCCATCAGAGGCCAAGGTGGGAATATGTAGAGAAGAACGTCGTGAGGCCAGGGGAGAACCAGGGCATCCACCCCTTCCGAGCAGTGCTCCCGTCTGTGGCTGAAGAATCTGGGAGCCTTTGCGTTGTTCAGGGTAGCCATCAGGTCGAGGTGAGGAACTCCCCACTTGCGCACCAGAAGAGTCATCGCCTCGTCGGACAACTCCCACTCTCCGGGGTCTAGGTGTTGCCAGCTGAGAAGTCTGCTTGCACATTCTCCTTCCCTGCAATTAGGGAAGCTGCCAGACGACTCAGATGTCTCTCCGCCCAGGAAAGCAGCTTGCTGGCCTCCAGACGACTCCCGGTGCCACCCTGGCGATTGATGTAAGCTACTGTGGCAGCATTGTTGGAGAGGACCTGCACGGCCTTGTGACGGAGCAAGGGCAGGAACGTCTTGAGTGCCAGACGGACAGCTCAGGCTTCCAGACGATTGATGTGCCATCGGGATTGCACAGGAGACCACTGTCCTTGAGTAGACTGGTGCTGACACACCGCTCCCCAGCCGGAAAGGCTGGCATCCGTTGTCACAACGATCCACTGGGGTGTCTCCAAAGGCACTCCTTTCAAGAGGTGGGCGAGCGAAAGCCACCACTGCATGCTCGCAATGGTAGAGTCTGAAGGTGGTAGGGGTGTTTGGAACTCCTCCGAGACCGGCTTCCAGCGGGACAGCAACGCTTTCTGTAGAGGACACATATGCGCAAAAGCCCAAGGAACCAAATCTATGGTGGAAGCCATGGAGCCCAGGACTTGGAGATAGTCCCAGGCCATGGGTAACGAAAGAGATAAGAGATGTTGTACCTGGTCCATGAGCTTGAGCGCTCGGTGCTAGGGCAATAGGACTTTGCCTACGCGGGTGTCGAAACGGGTTCCTAGAAATTCCAGGACCTGGGAGGGTTTGAGGAGAAAATGACAATCCACCCGAGAGAGGAGAGAAAAGTCACGACCCTGTCAACTGCTGCAGTGCACAGGTTCTCATACTTGGCCCAGATGAGCCAGTCGTCCAGGTAAGGGTGGACCAAGACTCCCTCCCGATGAAGGGAGGCCGCCACCACTATCATGACCTTGGTGAATGTATGCAGCGCTGTGGCCAGGCCGAATGGAAGCGCCTGGAACTGGAAGTGGTGACCCAGAATGGCGAAGCGGAAATACTTCTGATGGTTGTGGAAGATTGGGATATGCAGGTAAGTCTCTGTCAAGTCGAGAGAGGCCAGCAATTTGCTTGAGCGAACCGCCGCTATGACTGCTCGCAGGGTCTCCATCCAAAAATGGGGCACCCGGAGAGCTCGGTTGACCTGCTGGAGGTCCAGGATCGTCGGAAGGAGCCGTCCTTTTTGGGCACGACGAAGTAGATGGAATACTGGCCGGATCCCTGATCCTCCAGGGGTACAGGGACTATGCCACTAAGCTCCTGTAGCCTGTCCAGAGTCTGGCACACCGCTGGACGCTTCCAAGAGCAGCAGGGAGAGATTAGAAAGCGGTCAGGAAGTTCCCGAGCAAAGTCTAATGCGTAGCCATTGGCGATCACATCGAGGACCCACTGATCCGACGTGATGTTGGCCCATTCCTCGAGAAAAAGGGACAGACATCCACCTAAGGCGGGAGCGGAGGAATGGGCCGGCCGCATTTCATTGGGAGGACTTTGAGGTGGAACCTGAAGGGTTCGTATCCCGGAACGGCCGTCGGCCACAAAAGGAATGAGACCAAGACTGGGATCTAGTGGAGGTGGGTCTTTGGGCAGCTCCTCTCGGCTGTAGAAGGCTGGCAACATAAGCCTTATGCATGAGAACAAAATCAGCTTAAATCGAGGTGGGGGCGGGGGTGAGGAAAAAAAAAAAAAAAAAAAATCGGGTCCCTTCCCCCATCAGGCTCAGAATCTTCAGTGAGGTTTGGAGCCAAAATGGCTGCCGTTCCCGCAGTTTGCAGGAACGGGGCCGTCCTTGCAGTGCATCTGCCGGGCCGGGAACGAGCAGCTGATCTCTCCGGCGCAGAGGAGCCTTCCCCTCCATTCAAGCATCGAGAACACACTCCCTCGCGGGAGAGCCGTGAGGCAGGCTCACCACACGCGAGGCAAAAGGCCGATCGAGGCATAGAGGGAGCGAGGGGGAGGCTCAGATCTGCCGCGTGTGAGACGGCAAGAATCAGATCTGCCGCGTGTGAGACGGCAAGAATCGCCGGTGTCTGGCTGAGAGCAGGGAAGAGAAAGTTCAGCTACCCGCTCTTTCCCCCGATGGAAGGTTTATTTCTTTTTTTTTTTTTTTAAACTTGTTGGTAAGGTTGAAGAAGCAGAGGAATGAACTTCTCTGCAGCAGACCCGAGGTAAGCTTTGTCTCTGGGTCTGTGCGGGGGAGGGACTGGACCACCAGTTTCACCCCTAGCCAGGCAGGTCACCGGGAAGGGTGCTAGGCTGAGGATCTCAAGGGGCAAAGCCCCCTTAGGCACCCAGTAAGAGCAAGGGGCAAACACTGTTGCTCCCTACCAGAAATGAAAACTTGAAGATTTTTGTTTGTTTTTTTTGTTTTGAAAACTGATACTAGAAATGTAGTACTTGCTTGATCCAAATAAGACAGAAAGAGGGAGAAAGCAGACTTTCCCAAACAATCTAGCTGTCTAGAGGGGAGCCGCAGGGTCTGCCATCTGCATCTGCTGGAGACAGAGAAATACTGAAGGGATGCAGGGTGAGCACTGTCCTGTTAGAGAAAAAAAAACTAAAAGGGTATCCTATATCTCCATCTGCTGGACAGGAGGCTCAACCCACTGTCTGGACTAATCCGGGTACGTACAGGGAATGGTATATTAATGAGATTTTTATGATTTGGACAGAGGGAGAAGAGACCCCTAATTTCACAATGCCTTTAATGTACGCCACCCTTCAATTAAATTCAAAATGGACTACTCCACAGAAAGTTCTACTGTTTCACTACAAACATATATGCTCTGATCCAAAAGATTACTGAATCCTCCAAACTGTTAGTCTCTGACCTAAACATTCAATTTGGCATGGGAGAGTTAATTGGGTTCGAGTAGTACCCGCTTCAAACCCCACAGAGGGTCTGGTTTTGGCAGATAAGAGAACACTAGGCAGCAGAGCTGTTCAAACACTGCTGGTAGCTCCTGTAACCATCAATGTACAATGTGACAAGTGGCTCTCGGGTCCTTACATGTAAGCACACTAATGTCTGCAGTCATTGGGGTCTGGGGCCACAGTAATCCGGGAGGTCATGGGATGGTTCCCAAGTGGGGAACCCACCCTCACGACGGTCATGATTGGCAAAGCCAAGGCTACAACTCCAAAATCATTTCCAGGAAGGTTGGCTTGTTCACATAAATCACCCAGGACAAATCTACTTCATTAGAAAGAAAAGAAAACCAGAGAGTGAGTAGCCCTTGTAGTTTCATACAAGCCAGAGCTGGAAAAATCATAGAAGATTTATAGCCACTTTTCCTGAAGAATGAAATCATTGAAAGTGTAATTTTTGTCTTTTGGAGCTTCCGTAAGAAGCTTGCTTTTTATTTATTTTTTTTTGCCTCAGATTAGGTGGTTGCCTGAAGACCAATATTGGAGGGGCAGGGAATGTTGCATATCCCATTCAGCACATATCACAGGACCCCACAAGGGAAAAAGCATTCAACGTAATCTGCTCCTCCTCTAACGTGGTGTATATTTTTCAATGTAAAGAAGCAGGCTACATTGGGGGGACAGATTTGCCACAGGGAATAATGAAGGTGATACCTCTGTGGGGGAGCATTTTTTGTAACCAGACCACTGAATCAATGACCTTATGATCAGGATAATTAAAGGAAAATGTAAAACAACCCAGGAATGCAAACCTTTTGAAGTCAAAATGATTAGACACTTTGAAACTGACAAAAAAAAGGACTCCGCAAAGACCAAGGTTTCTTATCTCATTATGAGCCACAAGAGTACACTACCTGTCACCTTCTGATTACTCCTCAAAGACCCCTCACCCCTTCCACTTATCATTGGAAGGCCTTTTAGGATTCACTTCTATTTCCTGGGAATGTCCTCTTTTGCTCATTCTGTTCTGAGAAACGGATTTACGTCTATGCCACCCCTAGGCCATGTTGGTGCTGTTGCACACGCCTCCACCTCCCTGCATACGACAGGGGGGGCTGGATTAGGTAGCAGAGCAACATTTCTTTGCTCTGCTGTCTCACTGGGCCTCATTTCTTCCCCTGCATGCTGCCTGGGAGGGAAGGGCTGGAACAGGAAACGGAGCGCTGTTCTCTGCTGAGTGAGATTCAGAGCTGCTGGGAGGCAGGAAATCTTCAGCCAGCCTGCTACCCCCCCCCCCCTAGATTTTAGCCACCCCAGGCACAGGCCTAGTGTGCCTTATTGGCAAATCTGGGCATTGTCTCCAAACGTCCTGGGAAACAGCTGCCGAAAGTTAACGGCACTGATTTTCTCAGGATGGTTCTAGGTCTTCAGGCCACATTACAGCCGACTCAGCAGAATCACCTGCCAGACTTACTCAAATTATTTTTTTCTGGGGGGGGGGGGGGTTAAAACACTTTTTTTTTCCCCCTGTAATATTTTGTGCCCACTGAACTCTAGGTAGTGCTGGCAGAGGAACGAGTCAAGTCCAAAAAAAAGGTTTGAACAAGTTTCTAGAAGACAGGTCCATTTACAATTATTTGCCACGTAAGTTTGGGGCCCACCACCTCTTACGGCTGGACTGGTCGCGGTCAAAGACAAGATACTGGGGCTCGATAAGACTATTGGTCTGACCCAGCACGACATTTCTTATGTTCTAAAGCAATCTTATTCTACCTCATCTCAGCACATTAGAGAAGGTATAAAGCATTCTATTCTAGGCTAGAAACCTTTAATGCTTACCTAAAACAAGAAAAACAGTCAAATTTTGATGCACCCACTTAATCATCTACAATAGCTTGAAATACTGTACAAACTCTTTCCTAGCTAGCAGAGACAGATCCTTAAAAACCATGAGCAAAGCAAGCAAATGACAGATATACAATAATACCCCAAGCCCTATGAAGCATTAAAAAGATACTCAGGGCTTTGGAAACGGTGTGACTCCTGACAGGAGGGAAAAGGGGAAATGACTTAATAATCTGGGCAGAGGGGCGTCAGGACGGTTCCCTCGTTTGGTCATCGATACTCACGTAGTTGGGTTGTATGTCCTTAAGAGTGTGCTCCACGCCATCATCCACAACCACTACTGTCACGCCTCGCCCTGTCACATTTCTTTCCCACACACCCGTCACATTTATATCCATCCCTGGCGTCATGACGTTGTTCTAAAGCCAAAACAAGAATAAAAAAAAAAAACTCAGATCCACTGAAAGAGCTGTGTGGGTATCAGTCCTGGAGGGCAAGACAAGGCACACTGGCAGAGCTGTGTTCCAGCTGCGTATCAGCATTGGAACAGCAGGGTAGAAAGGAAACACAGTCTGCCTGCATAGGGCACTCTCAGTACTGAATTGAAGGAAGGGCTATGCCTTGGGATTGTGCTTGCCTCCCTAGGATGCACAAGGCCTATGACCCACTAACTGATCTGCTACAGTCACTGCTCTGACACACCATAAAATAGATATGAGAGAGAAGAGCAACTCATGTGATTAGTTCAATGGCATTTTGAACCATGTTGGTCTTTCTTTCTGATAGCATAGTACGTGACCTTACCAGATGCCATTGCTGTGGGTATTTGGGGTCATCAAAGTGTAGGCTTCGTTTGTAGCGCCTGAGAGGTTTCTGCTCAGAGTGCCACCGCACACTGTCGTGCTGTGCAAACAACGCAGCTACCGCCATCCTTATTGCTTCTGTCTCTCCCTGGCACCGGCTATGGCCCTCGTAGCTGAACAGGTAATGGTCCTTCAGCTCACCAATCTGGCCTTTGCTCACCAGGCCAGTGACTTGGGCCAGTTCATTGGCCAATCTATGTAGCGCCTGCTGGCTGTGCTCCCCATCGTGGACCTGCAGGTGCACGGCCCAAGACAGTTCCAGGCCCTGGCACTCAGCATTAGGCTCAAGTTCTGAACTGTGTCCGCTTGAAATAACGAAGAGGATGAACCCTAGGCTCAGCCAAAGGCATGCGGTGACACACAGTGAGGTCTCCATTTTTGCACTCCATAACCATCCCTTCTGCTTCCCATCCAGCATGAGACCAGCACACTACAGAGATAAAAAAAAACAAAAAAACACAGAAGAGATCAGAAAGAGACTGAATAAATCACATTCATCTCTGCTAACCCACCTTAGTAATGAAGGGCATCACCCCTGCTATTCCAGTAATGGGACTCACACACAGCCCTGTCAAAGTACTTGAATCCTGCCCTGCAGCACCTCTTGATATTCCACAACAGGGACCCCCCTCCTTCCACATAGCTCTGCCTATGCACCTCACTCCTGCCCTGCAGTACCACCTACTATTCCAGTACTGGGACCCACAAATACAACTCTGCTAATCCACCTCACTGTGCAGAGGGTTTTCAAGCTTGAAATTGCCAAAACAAAACAAACTTTATCATACAGAATGCTTTCCCTGACCTAGCACAGGAGGGCAGAGATCTCACAGAACAAAAAACTTTCACCCCAACCAACAGGTGAGCCCACTCTGAGAGCCAGGTCTTCCCACTACCTTACAGAAAGCCTTCAACTCCAGGAAGAGGAAGCATTTCTTCTTTTGCAAAGATTATAATGTTTATCAGCATTTTCCTGTGCTTCCCGTTTCCTAAAAAGTAGCATTCAGCGCTATTATGTGATTTACTACTTGCAAAGCTAGAAAGTTATTGTGCACAACAATACCTATGTCTTTCTTACGAAGTCACAATATAGGGCAGGAAAAAACACACACTCTATTGTCCATAAACTTAGGATTCAAAAAAAGATGTATCCAGAGATATCCAGACTTAGAAGTGAAGTTACACGATCCCCCGACACAGACCGTGTTTCATACAAAAACTGCGTTGGGAGGGACACAAATCTCAAACTTGTCAAATATGTCAGTGAAGAAACATTCAACTTATGCAAAATGTGTAAGGAGAATGAATCATCTATCAGGCATCCAATCGAGCATTCATTACTCTCTTCCAAAAACAGAGACAGCACGTCGGAAGGCAAACCGCTGGTGAACCGTGTGTACAGCACTTCTACGAGCTTCAGCTTTTGAAAACAGGGCACAGAATATTTAAAAGCTTTTTTTGAATCATAAGTTTATGGACATAGAGGGTTTTTCCCTACCCTATATTGTGTTTTTGTTTGCTTTGCGGCTTGGGCAGCCACCTTGTTTCGCTTGATTTCTTATGAAGTCACCATGGCTGAGGCAAATGTGAATAAATCACAGTTCCACCTGGATTATGTGTCCATACTGGTGAAGCCTGCCCTTAAAATGTCTCTACATTCAGCAAGGAGGGCATCCGGGGTCCAGGAAGAACCAAGGCAATCAAGCTGGGCTCACACTTGGGACTAAGTGATGAATGCACAAGTGCCGAGGAGCCCAGAGCTGTTAAAGAGACAGTGCCATTTATTTTCTTAAAGAGGAGAAACAAACCATGGCTGGCTATAAGTCCCACTGCCGGAACGTCATAATAAAAACCATCTGAAGATGGATGTTCTGTCAAGGTTTTACTCTGCAGACTGACCCTGCCACTGCTCTCTCAATCAGACACCGATTCCGTTAGCCAGTGCCCCTATGATACCCCGTTAGTCCCTTGCACTAACCATACACAAGGCTTGAAGGTTATGGAGCATGCACCGTAGGGATGATGTATTAGTCTTTTCACTAATTACTTCTCACCTTAATTTCAAGGGATGAGCATCTTTTCATCTATCAGCAAACAGAGGACATGAAGCAGAAATGTCTTCTCAGGCTGTAAGCAAACAGGATATGAGGTAACTCAGGACAATTATTGACCAAGTAAACAGTCCCTTAGCATGAATTATTTTTATTCTAGATCATTCTTTGGCAAATACTAACATCACTAGATAGTCTTCACTCTCATCAGTTTTCTCCCCAATTGTAAGCATTCATTTCAGCAGCAATTAAAAAACAACCAAAATTTTGGGTCCAAACTGGACACAAAGCAGATGGTAAATTATATTACCAAGAGAAATTAAAAAAAAAAAAAAAGCTTTTTAAATGATGTTTTTAAATGGAACTCCTACTTCTGGTAGCAGAAATGACATCAGAACAGGAGGGGGAGGGGGAGGCACCCAGGCCTCCGCCCCACCATGTTTGCCTGTCGCTGAAGATCTTCCATCTGTTGACTCTTCCCCAAACAGCTAATAGCAGCATGGCCTGGTTCTCTGACTTAGAGCTGCATGGGTGCCTCCACTCATAGATGCCATGTCTGTGAGTGCAATGGGTGCTTGAGCACCTCCAGTATTGAGCAAACTCCTTTAATGTTTTTAAAAGGGATTTAGCACCCTCAATCATTTTGAAAAGTTGTCTCCTACGTGCCTCCACTCTCTCGCGAGACTTAAACTGTGAGATCAGCACAAGAGTGGAGGTACCTGGGCTGATCACAGTTTCAGTCTTGCAAGATCAGCGCAGTGTTTGCGCAGCTCCAACTCACATAGTGCCAATATTAACTGTTTGGGGGGGGGGATGGACGACCAGCCAAGAGATTGAAGATCTGGGGAGCAAGCCAGCAAGGTATGGCTTTCTGGGTAGAGGAGGAGGGAGACAGACAAGCTTGCTGGGGGACGGAGCAGTGTTGGTGGTGGCAGCAAAGTTAGACTGGTTGGGGGAGGAAGTGGCAGGATCGAGGTGGCCCAGGCAGGATGACTGGCTGGGAGAGGGCGTGGCAGTGGTGGTGGCAGAGGCTGGCTGGTTGGAAGAGAGATGGTGGTGGAGCAGCAGTAGAGGTAGGCTGGCTGGCTGACTGGCTGGAAGTGGGAAAGGAGGCAGAAGCTGGCTGGCTGCCTGACTGAGAGAGGGCGTTGGGATGGCGGTGGCAGAGGTATGCTTGCTGGGGTGGCAGGCATGCAAGTTGGTGGGGACAGATAGGGACTGGCTGTATGTATGAGAGGGTATATAGGATTTGGGGGTGAAAGAAAGAGGCTAGAGAGTAGGTGGGGAATGAAAGGGATCTAGCCCAGAATGGGGGTAGAACACCTATTTCCCTCTCTCCCTCCAATTTGGATTTATCCGTGATACTGGCCTCTGTCCCCCAGATCCTGGAACCTCCCTCACCTTCTATCATTTCAGATCCTTCCTTACATCCTCCATGTTTATTCACTGTTCTCTCACATCCCATTTCTGACATCCTCTCTCTCTCCTTTAGACATCCCTGGTTCTCTGCTGGAGCTAGGGGGGAGAAATAGGGAGAGAGGAGAAGAGAGGGGGGAAGCTGCAATCTGGGTCAAGTTGGGGTGTGGGGGAGAGATGGTTGGGTGATATTGGTGATGGGCTGAGGACATGGAGAAAGAGATGGAGCAAAATTTATTTATTTATTTATTTAGCATTTTTCTATACCGAACTTCATGGTTAAATACCATATCAGATCGGTTTACATCGAACGGGGGATAGAGAAAAATCTTGTAACAGAAATGGAACAGTACAAAATACTCAGAAGAGAGCAGTAAGTTACATTAAACAAGGACTATAAACTTGGAGGCTTTACAGCTTAGAAGTAAGAAGAATAGAAGGCCCAAGAAGGGCAATAACTTAAACACAAAAGTTGTAATGGATCAGGTAAGGGATGGGATGTGTTGTGTTGGGGGCTGCTGAACCCCTGTCATTGTCCACTAGCATGTAGGGATCTGTTGTAGTTCTGTTTGAGGTATTTTCCCAATAGAATATGTATTCATGCTTTATAGCCTGTTGTAATATTTGCAATGCTTTTCATAGATAGTGTTGTTGCTGTTTAAGTCCTGGGAGTTAGTGTTGTTGTGGTATAACAAATTTGCTACAATCATACATGCTGAGTGTTTTTATTTATTTATTTTGCAGGATTTTGTATTATTTCATAAAATAAATATGCCCAGTAGTGGAGAGAGTTTGTGTTGATGTTACTGAGCTGATACCATAATTTGAATTTTTTTTTTGTATAGTGAGTTGAAGTAGGCCATAGTAATTTAGTACCAAAGCTTCTATTAGTAATGCTGTTTTTTCATTTTCTCCTTTGCCACTATTTCTGGTTTTCTCATTTCATGATTTTTATTAGTTGATCTGGAAATGAAAAATTATGTTCTAAGATGTATGCAAAGAATGTAAGTAAGAAATAATGATTAATTGTAAACGTATAAGAAATTAGCAGTTGAAGCTGGGGGCGGAGCTTGCTTGCCCTCTTCCTCCCAACTCTAACCAAAAAGTCTTTATTCAACACATAATTAAATTCTGCAATTTGTTGCCAGAGAATATGATAAAAGCTGTTAATGTAGCTGGGTTTTTAAAAGGTTTGGACAAGTTCCTGGAAGAAAAATCCATAAACCATTATTAAAGTGGGTTTGAGGCAATCCACTGCATATCCCTAACAGGATGGAATCTATTGATCTTTTGGGATCCTGCCAGGTACTTGTGACCTTGTTTGGCCACTGTTGAAAGCAGGATACTGGACTTATGTTCTTATGCGCTTGCCAATCTGTTTTATAACAACACTACAGAGCCCTCTGCTAAATAATAATGTACCAGGAAATTCCCTACTCCAGTGCTATACATTTTGGTATCGGTGCGTGCTTGCTCTTTATATTCTTACCCTAGCGGCTCCGGGCAGGGGTCCATCCCTCGGTGCTACCGACAGTCTCTACGGTGGAGGCGGCGCCGCGACCCGCTTCTCCCTCGTTTTCCTCGTTCAAGCCTGCTGCCCTAGCTTCCGGGTACCGAGAAAGCAATGACAGCTACGTTACTTCCTGATACAGCAGTAGGTGGGGCCAGAGTCAGGCATTCAGCGCTCCTCCTCGCGGCTGTGGGCGGAGACTGTTGGCGTGAAGCGGAAGAAGACGTCTGCCGCCCTGCGTGGCGCGGCTGGTGTTGCGCATGTTCGTTCCTTGATTCTTTGTGTTCGGTTTGCTCGGAATATTTCCGGGTTGTCAGCTAACAGCTTCCGGCGGATAAAGACTACGGGCGCGGAGGCTCGAGTCCGTCTGTTCCTCCTTGACTGCTTCCGGTCTCTTCGTCTCACGTTCAAGACACTTTCTTGGCATGACATTTTGTAGGTGCGTTACCCAAATGATAGTGAAAATGCTAAAGAAACGCGTTACCAAGTATAGGGGAGAACCAAACACAGTTCCCAGGTTCTGGTGATCTGGTCAGACTACGATCCGTAGCTTTTGTTTTCCTGAGGCTTATTTAGAAATGTTTCTACTCATTCTTTTATGAAAAGGCTTTTTCTTTGTAAGTTTTAGAAAATGTGCATCTTTTCTGTCTCTGAATTTAGTACAAGAGAAAACAGAATTCTGTTTTGTTGCGCTGCATGCAGATTCTCGCTTGAGGGTTCAGTTTCTAAGTTGTGACTGCTTATTCTGTATTTACTAAGGGTCTATCCAAGTTTTGCTTGTATGACCAAGATGTCTCCCATTAGCAGGTTTAATATTTATTCTGTTGCCTTTTCATACTTTGAGTTATTGCTGTTTGAGTCTTAAGCGTTAGTGCTATTTAGGAATGGCAGATTTGCTCCATATGTGCTGACTGTGTATTTATAGGGTTTTGCATTTCTTCACACGTCTCCACAGAAAAGAAGATAATATTGCTTTTCTGTGGTTCCGCCTACTTAATATCATCGCAATACAAAGGGGGAACCACAGAAAGCATCTGATGGTGGTCAGGTTAGGAAAACGGAAATTGAGCGTTCCGTTTTCCTAACCTGCTCACCTCACCTCACCTCTGTTGGGCACCTGATGACAAGGACGCATTAGGGATGTACAATTGATCCCTAGCATGTCCTTTTTGAATCGTGCGCATTAGGAAAATGGGCACTCAATACGAGCGCCCATTTTCTGCATGCTTGTATTGCATCAGTTCCAAAGTGCCTCTCCAACTCCTTATAGTGGCCAGTGTGTGTTCGTCCTGCATTTTCTTGTCTCCCTCTCACTCTCTTGATGACTTCTCATAGTCAGGATGTGTCCTATCTGCCTAGGATATTGTATCTATGTGGCATTATGATATCCCTGCTCTGCCAACCTTCTCCTCCCACTACCCTTGTCAAATCAGGAATGCTGGATTTTCATTATTTTTTTTTTCTATATCCCAGGGTTAACATTAAGGCTCTAATTGTAGAGAGCAATTTTCAAAAGCCATTTACACAGCTTTTTGGATTACATTTACGTGATGCTTTTTTAATTTTTACTCTTTTATTTTTATTATTCTGGTTATTCTGTGTTATTGATATGTTCATAGTATTGCCATATTTTATATTTAGTCGCCCTCTGTTACTTTATATGTTTCATTGTATATATTTGATATTGTATATGTTGTGTTTGAATTGTTGTACCATGCGAGTGGCACTCAGATGATATAGCATGAAAAAAGATGGAACCACAAGTAAATGGCTATTTATCTTAGAAGTACATGTTCTGCAACGTGTACTTTTATGTATATTAAGTGAAGGTATTCCTGTGGGTTGGGGAATAGTACAATGCAATAGTTTTTCATTTTCAAAAGTAATGCATTGTTTAGAAGAGAAAAAGCAGGTGCAGATCTCGGTAGGTACTTTTTTCCTAGTCAGTTCTCAAAGGAAAAATAACTGTTTTGATCATTTATGAAATGCTGCTGGTGCAATTTGTGCTGTCTGAGGTGCCTTGCCCGGAGGGATGTGCTGCTTCTATTCAGTTTCTTCTACTTGCAGCCTATGGAATTGGAACCCAAATCTGACACCACCCTCATGGATACATCTGGTACTTGTCCTGGGCCTGGCCTAGAAGAGAGCATGAGGGATTTGCATATTAGGTAATAAATGTACATTGAGCTTTATAATGAGCTCTTCCTTTGCACAGTATGTAACAACACTAACCAGCCACATCAGAGAAAAACATATTAATATAGCAAACAGCAGATAAAGACCAGTTGATCTATTCATTCTGCCCAGTCTAGATTCCTCCTCTCTGGTTCTCTACCACTTTGGGTAGATGAGCATATAAATTCGCATATTTAAGCTAACACCATTTTGCCCCCATGTCTTTTACTCAACTTCTCCAACCTGTTTCTACAGCAGTTCTCCATGTTTGTCCCAAGCATAGTTATTCAAAAAGGTGAGAAACAATAAATGATTTATAGTAACTTTTAAACTTCGTTAAAAGAGGAAAAAAGACTTCAGAAGTAGTGTTAGTGGCCTGCTGGCCTAATCAACAAGTCTCATTTTTAAAGCTTAAAAATGCCTTTTAAATAACAGCTTTCACATAATCATGAGTCCAAAAAACCTTTTCATTAGAAAAAGTGTTGTTCTGCTAAACGAAAGAAAAATGATTCTCAAATTGAAAAAGGTAACAATGCTTAGCTGAAAAATGGAAGGATAACTTAATGTGGATGTTCTTCCATGAAGATATATCCAAAAAGAAGTCCAATCAATGCTGTCAGCGTTTCGCCTTCATCGGCTGCATCAGGGAATCCTTTGTTACCTTTTTCAATTTGAGAATTATTTTAATTTTGTTTAGCAGAACCACACTTTTTCTAATGACGAGGTTTTTTTGGGCTCATGATTATGTGAAAGTTGTCATTTAAAAGGTTTTTTTAAGCTTTAAAAATGAGAATTATCAATTAGGCCAGCAAGCCACTGACACTACTTCTGAAGTCTTTATTTTCTCCTTTAACAAAGTTTAAAAATTATTAAAATTTTGTTTCTCATCTTTTTGAATAATTTTTCAAAGTATCTTTTGCGGGACATTAATTATCTATCCCTTGGGGTCTTTTTTTCTATTAATTGAGCATGTCCCAAGCATAGATCAGTTGGCACATCCAGTCTGCCCAGTTATTCCTGCCTACACTGCAAGGAGATATCCTGGTTTCCTTTTGCTTTCTTCCTCTTTGGTTCTCTGTCCTGGGTGGATGAACATATAGGATCAAATACTTAATCCAGTACCCAGATTCCCCAACCCCTACCCACCATGTCTTACATCTATAATTTGTAATAATCTAAACAAATACCAAAACTGAAGGCTGCAGCTCTAACATCCAGCCTCCTAGGTCCTTCTGGTTTACTGGCCAGTACCTGCCGGTACTGATATACTTGGTTTCTGGGGCATTGTAACATGCTGGTACCAACCTGGCTACCACATCTCCTGCAATATAATCTGATTGTGCTTCTTTAGTTGCTCTTTATTTGGCCCTTGTGACCTCTCCCCTTGCCTCTGTTGTTAAGGGTGGGTTATGCGCGGTGTTCTAACACTGTTCTTGCTGCTGTCATGGAGTATGACAGCAGACAAGGACTATTAGGGCAGACTGAATGGGTCTATCTTGTGCCAGTTTCATCACTGCAAACCCAGGGCTTTCTCCTAACTCTTCACCAGTAGTGACCGATCTTATGTGCTTTTGAATTTCTTACCATTTTTGTCTCCACAACCTCCACTAAGAAGACCATTCCATGTATCCAGCATCTTTTCCTTGGAAATTTGTTTTTATGATGATTCTCATTTGCTTCTTCTGACTAATATACCTTTGAGATATTTGAATGTCTCTATCATATTCTCTGCTTCCCCCCCGCCGTCTCCCCTCTTCCCTACATATACATATTGAGGTCCTTAAGTCTCATCTCGTATGGCTTTCAGTACAGACTCTGCACCATTTTGGTAGCAATCTTTGGACTGCTTCCAGCCTGTCTATATCCTTTCTGGGGTATGGCCTCCAGATCTGGACACAGTAGTCTAGGTGAGGTCTCGCCAATGACCTGTGCAGAGGCATTATCTCCTCCTTTTTTTATTTTATTTTGAGTATTCTCCATATGGAGCCTAGCATCTCACTGGCTACTTATCACACTGTTTTGTTATCTTGAGATCGAGACATGAGCATCTTAAGGTTTCTTTCCTGCTCAATGCACATCAGTATCTGTGATGAAAACATAAGAAATGCCATACTGGATCAGGCCAAGTGTCCATCAAGCGCAGTATCCAGTCGCACTATCATGTACAACTTGAATTTTTGCATCCCAAACGCACGACTCTATATTTTTTTGCATTTAATCGTGACTGCCAAGCACACAGCCAATCCTCATGCTTTCTTAGGTTACTTCTCATTCAGTCTATTCCTTTGGGAATGTCTACTTTTTGCCAATCTTAGTGTCATCTGCAAAAAGAAACAAACTCCCATCTAATCCCTCTGCAGTATCGCTCACAAAGATACTGATCCGAACAGAGCCCTGAGGCACTTCACTAATTTTCTTTCCTTAGAGTGAATTCCATTTACTGCAACTCTGTTTATCGCTCTACCAGTTTCTAATCCAGACTAGCTCTTTGGGGCCCAGTTTATTTATGAGCCTCTTATACAGGAAGGTATCAAGTTTTTCTGAAATCCAAGCGTGTTTCACTGGGGGCACAAATTTAGGGCCCCATAAATTGGGTGGCCAAGGGGCCAGGGTTAGGATGGGGAAATAAAGTTTCAGATCCTAAATCTAGGCAAATGCATAGCAGCCCTAAATTATGCAAATTTCAGCTGAAAAGGTAGGCTTCTAAGTTTTTGGCTGAAAATAAGCACCTAACTTAAGAGCCAGTTTTTCTTTTTTTTTTTTTTAATATTGGCTTCATTGGGGTCAATATTCAGCAGCATTTAGCCAGATAAATGCCTTTTTGTTGAAAATATAATTAACCACATATTTATTTAATTTATATTCTGCGTTTCGGGCACTTCAAAGCAGATTACATTCAAGTACTGCTATGCATTGTGTGTATCAACTCACATGAAATACAGCTTAGTCTTAGTCTTAGTCTATATTACACCAGTTACAATACCACAACAACATATTACCCCACAACAACATATTACCCCATTACTACTGCCTATTTATTTTATCCCCTGCCCAGTTACTGTCTCCCTGTTGAAATGTATTTTCCAAACTTTCAGTTATTATGTGAACCGGTTTGATGTACCCACTAATGCCGGTATATAAAAGTTTCTAAATAAATAAAATAATACCAATTGCCTCAGATATTAATGATTAACATCCATTTAGTATCATACTTCTTACTTGATGTGGCAGGGATTGAAGATGTCGATCCCAAATGTCAAGAAAAACTTTGTTTCTTAGAAGTACCTAGTTTATCCTCATATTTATTCGTAATGCAAAGATGGCGTAAAACATTCCTCCATTGTGCAAAGCTACTCTCCAATTTAAAAGAATGAATTTCTCTGCCACATCTATCTCTAAGTCATATACATGAGAAATCATCAAAATGCAACATTTCTGCTTGCCATGTTATTTTGAACCCACAGACTTTATTAACATAACTCAATATCTTCTCCCCAAAACAGCTGATGACTGCACACAACCAAAACTGATAAGAGCATAAGAAATTGCCATGCTGGGTCAGACCAAGAGTCCATTAAGCCCAGCATCCTGTTTCCAACAGAGGCCAAAGCAGGCCACAAGAACCTGGCAATTACCCAAACACCAAGAAGATCCCATGCTACTGATGCAATTAATAGCAATGGCTAGTCCCTAAGTAAACTTGATTAATAGCAGTTAATGGACTTCTCCTCCAAGAACTTATCCAAACCTTTTTTGAACCCAGCTACACTAACCACATCCTCTGGCAACAAATTCCAGAGTTTAATTGTGCATTGAGTGAAAAAGAATTTTCTCCGATTAGTCTTAAATGTGCTACTAGCTAACTTCATGGAATACCCCTAGTCCTTCTATTATTCGAAAGTGTAAATAACCGATTCACATCTACTTGTTCAAGACCTTTCATGATTTAAAGACCTCTATCAAATCCTCCCTCAGCCGTCTCTTCTCCAAGCTGAACAGCCATAACCTCTTCAGCCTTTCCTCATAGGGGAGCCATTCCATCTCCTTTATCTATAGTCAATTTCTGTATTCCATTTTATACATCTCTCAGTATGTGAGACTTTTGTATCACTAATTCACTCTTTTGAGAGATACAGAATCTCATTAAAAATGTATATATTGGGTTTCTTTAGCCAGATAACTTATCCGGCTAACTGTAGTTTGTGCCCTAGAGCAGTCCTAAAGATACCTAGATAAATTTATCTGGCTTTCTTTTAGTCAGCTATATTCAGTAGTGCAGCTGCACTGCTGAATATCCCTCCAAAGTTAACCTGATATGTTTGTTTATCCATCTAGCTTTGCAGTCTGGCCAGTGACTGAATTATACCCCCATTATGCTTTGTATGATAATGTGTACAGAGCACCTTTTAGGATGCTATTGTTATGGGAGGACGGTTGGGTTTGCGATGCAGTTTTTCTATTGTGTGCTTTTGCAGAATGGTATGTCTTATCAAATATATTTGGATTATGTTCCTTTTTTGTAAAGCAGAGAAACCAAAATGAAGAAAAAAATCTATCCGCCTGCAGGTAGCACGAATAGGATAGTCCAATTCCAAACATAAATAAACTATGAATGTTGGAATGATTTTAATGCAAAAATGATAAGCCTCTTACCAGAAACGGGCAACACCTTAGTTGCCAGCCGTACATCGTGGCCGCTGTTCAATGAGAATACTTAGAAGACCAGTACTTAATCCAACACCCAGGTTGTCTTTCATGTCCTACCACTAGCAAAATCTGGGAGACTGTCCAAAAACATCCAGCCTCCCCCATGCTCACTTATTCTGTTCTGAATTTACTGTGCTTTGTAACCGCCTTGATGTGATAAAGGAAAGGCAGGGGAATCAAATGACAAGAATAAATAAATTGCTTTTGGCATTTCTCATGGTTACCTGTGCATTCTTGGAAGCCTGATACAGTTGGATTGCTGCTGTTAGGGTTGTTATTTTTATTTATTAAATGCCGCTAATGAAAGGCTCATGGCACTTTACAAAAATAGACTCTTGCACCTTTGTTTCTTTGCTTGCCTTATGGGTTTTGATTCTCTTTTTTTTTTTCATGCCAGTTTTGGCTCTTTGGTAATGTGACTAGGAATAACTGGGCAGACTGCTGTCACCTACTATGTTAAGGGCGGCTAACCTTTCACCCAACAAGTGCTACAGTGTACAGTAGCAGAAAGCTAAACCTTTGGGAATGGCATGGGGGAGCAAAAGCTGTCCATTTTTAGTTGGAAAAAAAACAAATGATCTCTTGGCTAGGGAGTTCTGGTCATAACTATTTTTCTCCCCCCACATTTCATATCTTTGACTAGCAAACTGTACTAGCAAAGTTGTTGCGTTTTACTCGAGGTTCTCTGGGTCTGCATCACTAATGCTGTGTGCCAATGTCAAGCCTTACCAGTGACAGAGAACCAGAAAAACCTTGAGGAAAAAGCAGAGATTCCTGACCAGATGTGCTAAACTGTTTGCATGTGTACTGTGGGTGCATAACATTTCTTTTTCTTTCTGGGCAGAGGAGGAGAGCCATCTGTGACAGAAGAAAGCCAGAAACCTTTGCCACCTTCAGATAATTACACTGATGCCCCCTCAGGTGAAGAGCATGCACAGCCGGTGAGAGTGACCTGTGCTCCATCTACTGATGGGCACGTGAGGCTGGAGTCGGAGCTTGTGCTTCAGGATCCAGAACCGTGGTATTCCTGCACAGAAGAGATTTCTCTCTCAGACCCCAAGATGTCTGCAACAACAGGAAATGTGGAACTGACTGAGAGCCAGTCCCAGGCCTTCCAGCACCCCACAGTACTCCGCAGTGAGGAATGCACAGACGACCCAGGCACACCCAGCATTTGCCTAGCCAAAGAAACAGAGGAGAGGCTGGAACCAGGGAGACCAGTAGGTGGGGAGAATGGGTTCACAGGTGGCAGAGGAAGGCAGAAGTCAGACCTCAGCAACCCAGATCCACAGATTGGGCCCTTAAAACTTTTGCAGAATGCTGCAGTGCAGGTGGAGTATTATGGATCACTACATTTTCTGGAGTTTAGTTAATTTAATTTTGGTAATTTCGATATAGCAGTGCAAGACTGATATAGTTATAGTGTGAGGGAGCCCTTCCCTCTGTGAGCTTTTCAGATGGGGACTTATCTCGTCTTCCAAGAGATGAGGTGTGAAACATAGGTCTTGTTTCTTTATTTTCACCCAGTCTGCTATTTATGCATTATACCTCCGATTAAGTCCACACAACTATAAATAATCAAAAGGCAAGCCATGCATTTATATACTGGCAAACTTCTTATTCCATTTTATCCTACTACAGCAGTTCAGTCCGAACAGGTGGGTTATGTCCCCATACCAGCAGGTGGCGGCAGAGCACACAGACTTCCTCTATGACATCGGTGCTGCTATAGAGAGATGGTGCAGCACCTCTCGCAGATAGTAGGACTCACTGGTGGTGCAGCAGGATTTCTTGGAAGGCATCGACACTGCATAGGGCTAGGCCCATGTTCATTCAGGAGAGTGAGTCTGCCAAGAGGCTCCCAGTCCCAGTGGGAACTTGGTAGAGCCTGTGGGGGAGGGAGATTTCTCCTTAGATATATATATATATATATATATATATATTTTATTTTTTTAAAAGGTAATTCAGGATATCCGGTGGTTTCTTTTCAGGCATGGTGAGAGAATCCTTCCTGTCACCCCTCCTTTCTCCCTTCACTGTTCTGCTAGCAGCCTTCAATGTGTTTTGAAAAAAAAAAAAAAAGAAAAGAAAGTGAAGAGGAGAGTTAGTTGGCTGGTGCAGATCTCTGAGGGATCCTGGATTTTGAGAGGCAGCCTTGCTTCCCTGGTCAGTCAGTGTACGTTTTTTTTTTTTTTTCTCTCTCTAGGGGAAGGCTTTCTGGCCAGTAGTTTTGGTCTGTTCTTCATTAGAGCCTGGCAGGAGAGCTTGGGGGATGGGGTGGGTGGCCACCCTCTATGGAGAAGTTAGAGCACAGCTGCAGCGGCAGGAAGCCTGCCTCAGCCGCGGGGCCTCTCTGTACTGCATGCGTGCGGGCTGGGGAGGGTTCACAGACCTCTAGTGTGTCCACCGCTCCTTCGACCTGGGGGAGAGCGTTTCTTCAACTGATTCACACTGAGGCCAGGCTCATGAGGAGGCTTTAGGTGCCTTGGTTTTGGCTGGAGCATCAGCTGTATTAGGTCAGGGTCCCGTGGGTGATTCTGCTCCTCCGCAGCTTCTTGTAGGCTTGGATATGGACTTTGGAGATCCCCTGGTGCTGGTCCCTATAAAGGAACCTCAGAAATGGGTTAGTTTCAGACAACATGGAGATTGTCTTTATCTTTATTTGAAATGTGTTGATCGTTTACGCTGATGCACTAAGCGATATATAAGATTCAAATGTAAAAACAAAAAACAAGTAGAAGAATGCATAAAACAAAATAGCCTCAGATATCATGTAGACCCCGAAGATCCTTAATAGACTCTTCCTGCAATCTATAGCTAAAAAGATCTAAACATGCCATCTTGCATAAAGCTATGTACACTAAAGTGCTTAAAAGTAGGCTTGTTTAAAAAGAAATGTTTTTAATAGGCTTTTAAAACTCTTCCCACTGTTGCCAGTTGTAGGGCCTCAGGAAGCATGTTCCAAAGAATAGGAGCTGTCTCTAGCAACCTGGCTTTTCGAACAGATAGTACATCCAGGAGTCCTCTTAAAAGATGCAGCTGTTAATATTTATGTATTACCAAGAGTTTTAGAAACACAGATAAATTATTTGTTTTATTCGAAGGTAAAAGAAAGGGAGCGGCAGCTTCTAAGGCAACTATAGCAGGGTGGATTAAAGAAACTATCTCTTCAGTGTATCTGTTGTGCGAAAAGATAGCTCCGTCGGGTTTACAGGCACATTCTAGTAGAGTGCAATCAGCCTCATGGGCAGTTAAGCCGAGAGATGTTTGTAGAGCTGCTTCTTGGACAAGCTTAAATCCATGTATCAAACATTACACATTGGATGGTCTTGCTAAACAAGAAGCATCATTTGGTGCTTCAGTTCTAAAAACGAGTATTCAATCAACCCACCCATGATATATAGGCTTTGATATGTCCCATGTGTTCTTGACTGGTGGGCAGAAGGATAAGGAAGGTGAAATTATTACTTACCTGCTAATTTCCTTTCCTTTCCTTCTGCACACCAGTCAAGAAGCCCACCTCTGTTCAGTTAACTTTTTTTTTTTTTATGTTCAACCATTGATATAAATTTATTAGAAATGTGTGAATGATTTTCTATTTATATAATTTAATACTTTTAAATTAGTAAGGAGTGTTCCCTGTACGTACCTGGATCAGTCCAGACGCCTGGGCTCATGCATCCCTGCCAGCAGGTGGAGACGGAGAAAATACTAACAGGAACAACAATTAGCAGGTAAGAACCAATTTTCCTATATTTGTTTTTTTTTCTTCAAGTAGCTCTGACAGCATACTGGCATGAAGGATTCTAATGATGTCATATGATGAGACGATGTTTAAAACAAAAAAAACTTTGCCTCCAATGCTGGTTAGGAGGAATATACCCATGTGTTTTTGACTGGTGTGCAGAAGTAAAGGAAAGGAAAATTAGCAGGTATGTAATAATTTCACCTAGCATGTAATCATCTTGGCTTGCCTACAGATCAGTACTGAGGGGACTGCAGGCGGCACACTAGGTTATATGGCAGAGTTGGTGAAACTTTTTTTTCTCTGTCTCCATCTGATGGCAGGGCAGCAAAACTCAGGTATCTGGACTGATCTGTGCTATTCCACAAACAAAAATTAGCAGGTAAGAACCAATTTTCTTTTCCTGATGTTGGAAAGGGTGGGCAAATTGATTCGACAAATGCAGAGGTTCATTGCTCTGGCGGCCCAAAGAGCTTGGTGCTATCTTAATCTTCTCTGTTCCATGGGGCCACTCTGAATCACGTGCCCTAGGCCAGAACCCACATGAGGCCTCTGCAGCTTTCTCTCCTGTCTCGATGGTCACCCAACTCCCAGAATTACGAGGTTTGACTTCCTTTGTCGGTGTCTGTGAAGAGCAGACTGCGATGGTGAATGATCCTTTAGCGCGATATCTAGCATTGCCCTCCTGGGTTCTAGTTATGATAGATATGAGTCTGACCGGGTGGGGAGCACATTGTCCAGTTCAAATGGTCCAAGGGCTCGGGTCTCTGGAGGAGGCATCATGGTCCATCAACAGGTTGGAAACCATGGCAATAAGAGTGGCCCTGTGTCATTTTTGTCCCTTACTCAGAGGAAATGTGCAACAGCGGTGGTGTATATGAATAGACAAGGTGGCACCAGAAGCAAAGTGTGTCGGAGGAGACAAAACGTTTTCCATGGATGGAAAAGAATCTGCAGCTTTTGTCAACGGCTCATATTGCGGGCAGGAAAATGTACAAGCAGATTTTCTGAAGAGGAAGCTTCTGGATCCAGGCAAATGGGAGCTCAGCCATCATGTTGTTTGTAGGTGGGACTTGTCTCACTTGCATATAATGGCAACTTGTGAGAACACCAAAGTCCCTTGATTCTTCAGCCATCACAGAGAGTTTGGCACTGAAGGCATAGATGCTCTTATTCAGCCTTGGCTTATAATGGAGCTTCTTATGTCTTCCATCTTTGGCCACTAATCAGCAGGATTCTGCGCTGAATCAAAACTGAGAGCAATGATGTAATCCTGATAGCTTCCAGATTAGCCTTAGATACTGTGGTATGCGGATCCGATGAGACTTGAGGTTGACCTTTCCCTGCACCTGTTAGTACAGGGGCCGATCAGTCTAGACAATCCTTCAATTTATCTTATGGCTTGGCTCTTGAAAGGTCACGCGTGAGAAAGAAAGGCTGCTTGTCTTCCGTGATTTCAATCCTGTGGAAGGCTTGTAAACCTTCAGCTTCTCTGTTTTATCTTCTGTAAGGTTCGGTCACTTTCTCCTTGGTGTTCCGATGCTTCTTGCCCTGTAGCTTTGCTTGAGAAAGGTCTGGAAAAAGGCCTGGCTTTGAATTCTCTGAAAGTCCACGTCGCCGCTTCTTCCTGTTACAGGAGAAGGAGTCAGAATATTTTGGTGCCAGCCCATCCAAATGTGTCCCAATTTCTTTGGGGCGATTGCAGCCTCCCTTTTGACCTTTGGTGCCTCAGCAGGACCTTAATCTGGTTCTGAAAGCCATGGTTTCACCTCTTTGAACCCCCTTAAAGGATCTTGCCTTACAAGCAGTGTTTCTGGTGGCAGTTTATTCTGTTCAGCGCACTTCAGAGATTCAGGCTCTATCTTGTAGAAATCTTTTTCTGGTCATAGCGCTGGATTCGATATCCTTTTGTTCTGTTCCTTTTTTTTTTTTTTATTTTACCCACAGTGTTCTTGAATTAGTCTGTCACTCTGACAGTTGTTTTTTTTACAGAGATGAGTTTCAAGGAGGTAACAGGTCTTTGAGGTTTCTGGGTTTTCCTCAGATATTTAGAGGTTTCCAGATCTTTCCGTAGGACTGACAAATTGTTTGTATTATACGGGGGCCGTGAACAGGCAAGGCAGCCTCTAAAGCTAATATAGTTAGATACATCGAAGACGTCGTGTCCTTGATGTATTTGCTCAAGGCTCAGAGGGTTCCTGAGATTATTCATGTTTATTCCACAAGAGCTCAGTGTTCTTCCTGGATGGAAATAGTTGTGGTTGTGGCAGCAGGCATTTGTAGGATGGCTGCTTGGTTGCTTTTGCATTCCTTTGTGAAGCATTACAGACTGGATGTTCTTGCTAGGGAGGTCGCAGCTTATAGAGCTGGTGTTCTCAAGGCGGTCCTTACTTTCTCCCTCTCTTGTTAGTTGGGCTTGGGTAGTTCCTATCTGTTTGGACTGTATTAATGTAGCAAGGTGACATGGAAGGAGAGAATTTTACTACTTATTTTTCTTTCCATGAATTCTGCTTCACCAGTCCAGAACTCTCCCGGAAAGTTGGACCTATTTTAGTCACTGAAGATTGTCAGGCCAGTCTTGTCTGCCGCATTTCGATATTTCAGAAGAATGAATCTTCCTTTCTTCCGGTTGTTGTCTTCTATCCTATCTTTCTGTTCTATTCTTTCTCCTTCAGGGGCAGGGGATTGGCATAGGAGGATTCTCTCTGAACATATTTTATAGGAATACTGGAATTTCTTTGTGCTGCATCACCGCTATATAATGGTAATGATGTCACAGTGAGTCTGTGTGCTCTGCCTCCATCTACTGGTAGGGGGACATAACCTTCTTATTTGGACTGAACAGGTGTAGCAGGATTCATGGAAAGAAAATTAACAAGTACATTTTCTCCATTGGAAGCTCTCTACTAGCTTATTTGTTCTTAGGATAACCAGTCTAGATACTGTAGTCTTCCTTTCTGAAGGCCGCCTAGCCCAGGGGTAGGCAACTCTAGTCCTTGAGTGCCACAAGCTGTTTGGGTTTTCACGATATTTAAGAGATGAATTTGCATGCATCACTTCTATTGCATGCAAATACATCTCATGCATATTCTGTGGCTATCTTGAAAAACTGACTGGCTTGTGGCACTCAAGGATTGGAGTTGCATTCGCCTGTTCTATCCTGATTATCTCTGATTGCTTCCCTGTCAGCTGTTTGTGTGTTTCAATGTCTTAATTACTTCCGCCTGGCTTCCCAGGCCAAACTCCTATAAAACTACACCTCCCAGCATGCTTTGTCCCAGAGTGCTATCTGCTCCTCTCTGGCTTCCAGAGCTCTTCCTAGTGGCAAGCTGCTGAAAAATCAGGAAAGTCATGTATATTCCCTTACATACAGATTTTTCTCAAGTCTCTGAAAGGACCTAGTGTTTGTTGCCTCTTTCTATAACTATTATGGTTCTTTCTCTGCTCCCAGACTAACTTTGAGACCAGGCATGTCGAAGTTAACACGGAGAAGCACAGTGAGAAAAACCTAGTGAGTAGAAGGCCCAGAGGGCATTGCAAGTCTTTACTTATTGTACACTGTAGATGTCATTGGTTGTGATAAGGGTTTGGTAGTGTTGCTCCAGATGTCCACATTGTTAAAATCACTGTCATGGGCAGTCTCAATGAGAGCCATATGACTGACTAGACATGGACCTTGCCCTTGAGGTAGTCTGTACTTGAGCTAGAGGAGACAGAGGCAAGTTGCATGGTGTGAGTAGCTTTAATGCTTTCTTAGATCCCTGTATTGGCCATTGTGCCTCGAGCTTTCCTCTATTGCTGTTTGTGCATTTAAAAGCATGCATTAGACAGAGCTCGCTGCAAACTTGTAAACTGGTGCAAATGTTACGGAACAGGCAAGGAGATTTTTTTTTTTTTGCAGATAATTTAATCGTCCTGCAATGGTTGTTACATCATCAAGTCCCCCATAAGGTCAAATGGCAGGGCATTAAACTCCCGCCCCGCCCCCCCCCCCCCCCCCCATATTGTACAGGTTTTGAATCCTAGCCAAAAGGCCAAAGAGGGCTCATCCTTAGCTCATAGCCCAGACCCTGCTGCACTTGGCTCCTAGTCAAGAGGCCAAAAGCGTTAATCTAGTTTATTTGATCTAAAGAAAAACTGGAGTTTTGGCAGGGAGAGAGGCGTAGGTTACTGGTGACATACTGAATGATTGAGATGGGAATGGAGTCTCTCTCTCTTCTGGTTTCAGAGCCTTCAGTTGCATTCCTGGGGTTGCACCATGAGTTTTGTCTCCCTAAGGCAGAACAGCTGCCTGTTTCTGGTATTACCAAGTCTCCTATAGCTTAGCTTGGCTGATAAGGTGGGGGGGGGGGGGGGATTGGGTTTGTAAATAGGTCCAGTTGTCAAGATATCTCATGAATATGCATTGTGGATGTATTTGCATACAGATAGTCTAAGAACAAAGCTAAGATGCATAGCTTGATTTCTCTGACAAGTAGAGCTGATAGTGGCCCATCCAAGGTGTGCTTTAACTTGTTAAATTAAGTGATGGGGAGGGGAAGCCTCACTCTGATTCCTTTGGAATCTGCAGGAGAAGATGGTGACTGAGAGGACAAAATTTAAGGAGAGTTACCAGGAAGTGCTGGATAAGCAGAGGCAGGTGGAAAACCAGCTGCAGGTGCAACTCCGACAGCTTCAGCAGAGATATGAGGAAGAGAAGAAGAACCACCAGGTACGGGGGAGAGTGAGCATTCCTACCTATAGCTGGGACTACTTGATTTATTACTGGGTCATATTGACTGAATGCTTGCCAAGATTGTAAGCTGCTATCTTAGAACGTTGGGCTATAATCATGTAGATCAGACACAGTAAAAAAAAATAGTCAAATGGCTCCAGTGTGCCATAACATGAATATCGTGTGGGTACAGAGGGATTACAGGACCTGCTGGAAGGGATTGGACCCTAGGTCTTCCATTGAAGAGGCTGCATTGCCAGCCACTAACTTTAATTGTAAAATGGAAATAAGATTTTTAGAAAGCCAGTTTTGTTCTCCTGAGCAAAGATATTTCTCTGCTGGTTGGGGATATCTTATTGAGAATTTAGCTCTGGAAGTTGTTTACTAGTGACAGTTGTTACGACAGGTTCAGCTCTGAATCAATCCTCTCTGTGCTCCTCATCAATGCTTGACCTTGCCGCCCTCTCCTCAGGAGATCCTGAAAGCGATCCAGGATGTGACAGTTAAACGGGAAGAAACCAAGAAAAGAATGGAAAAGGAGAAGCGGGAATTCTGTCAGAAGGAGCAGGAGTTGAAGGCAGAGATTGAGATGCTCCAGGAGAAAGGCACAAGGTGCTAGAAGGCAAATATTTAGTGGCAGGTTACATGCTAAGTAAGGGAAGCACTGAAGGGAGCTGCATCCTACTCTCTCTCACCACTTGTGCTACTGCATACTGGGAGGAAATGGAAATGACTGGAGGTCGTGCGTGATGACTTGCTGATGTCAGCTGGTTGGAGAGGAGCAAGGGGGAGTTACTTTTTGAAAAAAGTATCTAAATGCGATCCAG
This sequence comes from Rhinatrema bivittatum, assembly GCF_901001135.1. Taxonomy (NCBI): domain Eukaryota; kingdom Metazoa; phylum Chordata; class Amphibia; order Gymnophiona; family Rhinatrematidae; genus Rhinatrema; species Rhinatrema bivittatum. The sequence goes on along the minus strand of NC_042626.1, from coordinate 23,261,938 downwards.
ATTAATTGAATTTAGTGCAGATCCTAATCCCTGGGTGAAGTGAAGGGGCCCTGGGAGAGACGCTTGCAGATTTCAAATCTGTTTAAAACCCATCTTTCTTGCTTGTCTTTCTCTTTCTCTGGCTCTCGTATCCTGTTTTTCTCTTTTCACATCATGTCTTTGCTACATCTGTCTCTCACACCTCTGTCTTTCTGTTTCAGGTTACAGATGGAAGAAGAGGAGAAAGAGAACAAAATTGTCTCTCTGACTGCAGAACAGTCAGAGGAAAAGTAAGCTCTCCCCTGGTTACGCGATTCCACTCTACCCCCTACCCACACAGACACCCTCTTTTCTGTAAATGGACCCTCTGTTAAGGGATGAGGGCGAAGTATATCTTAATTTGGAAGAATTTAAGTTTTGATGATGAGGTGTGTAGGATGCATCTGTCCCTTTCCAGGGAGGTGTGGGAGCAGGAACTGGCAGAGCTGAAGAAGCAGCACAATGAGATTAACCAAAGTGGTCTGGAGGAGACGGAGCGAGCTCTAAGAGCCGAGGTGAGGAGGTGCTGCACAGCAAAGCTGTAGCTGGGGTTCTTTAGTTACCGAGCATCAGTTGGAGTATCTGTGTGTGTGTGGTGAATGCCAGTAGCATAATAGGGAAGAATAGAGAGATTGCTCAAGAGAAGAGCAGTAGCTGGTTAAGAAACTGACAGTAGGAAGCCAGGATATTGTGAATTCTAACACTGGAGAGTGGGAAAATTTAAAAGCGATAGGAAAAGTCTATTTGACAAGAGAGGCTCAGCTAAAATTCTTTGTGCTGCCGCTAAGCAAAGGATTTGTTATTAGATCGAGAGACGTAATGGAATAGCATAGCCTCACCAGTGTGCTCTGTGGTTGGCAGGTGCTGTCACTGGAGAGTCGCAGGGACCTGCTGGTGTTGAGACTAGAAGAGGCGGAGAATGAAGCGATTCTGCACGTGACCTGCCTCAGGTGACTGAAGCCACTGTTTTGATGTCATAGTTGTGCTGTAATGCTCAACATTTACAAGTCTTGAGTCAGCAACCTCAGCACAGATACTCCCTGTGATTAGAGCACTGAGCTTGGGCATTCATCTCTCAGGTGCTTGTCTCCAGACCTCTGACCTCTTACCTTTATTTTGCTGTCAGAACCACCCATTGTATCATGTTGCTGTATTAATACTTCCGAGATGTCTCATCCTTGGCCGCTTCTCCTGTACCCTGTGTCCGTATGTAAGAATTGTGTTCTGCTGCTGGAGAAGGTACCCTGTGTATTCCTAGCCCTGCCTGATTGGTTTTGTTTACTTTCCTACCTCCCCTCTGCCTCGCTTTCTTTCTGCCATGTGTTTGGTCACCAATTCCTCTCCTTCCTGAGCAGGTCGGCACCTCTGACTCTGGATGTCATCCAAAACAAGCAAGAATGGGAGCGGAGGCTGAACAGCGTCCGAGCGAAGAAAGAGGACATGTGTGTAAGTTTGCAGGTTGTAAAGGCAAGCTCTTGGCACTGCAGTTTATTATCTGCTGTCCACTGAAGGGATTATCTCGGCAAGCGCGCCGTATCTGCATCTGGATGATTTTTGCTGTGTGCGCGCGCCTTTGATAAATCCAGTAACTCTCATGTGCTTTCCTCTCTTAGGCGCAATTTAATGATCATATCCAGCTGCTGAAAAATGGAGCCAAGCTTAGCAACCTTCCACAGATCCCCTCCCCCAGACTGCCGCCTCCCCCTGCAGAGGTGACTATTCAGGCTGGGCCTTCCCCCTCCCCCAGACTGCCGCCTCCCCCTGCAGAGGTGACTATTCAGGCTGGCCCTTCCCCCTCCCCCAGACTGCCGCCTCCCCCTGCAGAGGTGACTATTCAGGCTGGCCCTTCCCCCCCTTACTGTGATTATTTGTGGTGTATGAAGTTCTTGTGATTTCAGTTTCAGCTCTTCTTCCTTGCTGGTTAATCTCTCGCTTGTTATTTTCAGATGGATTTGAGGTTCTCATCCTTTCCGCAGAATCCATTGCTCCCTCCTGGGCTTCCATTCCCCCTTGGCTCTGCCATTGCGGCCATGCCCCCCGCTGACTCTGTGCCGCTGCCCTTCCCCCTTGGTCCTTCTGCCATGCCTGTGCCCAGCCAGCCCTCGTCCCACATCTCTGGCTCCCATGGGCGAAGCAGTCCAGGATTAGCACCTAAGGTTCTCTCGGTACCCCCAGGACTGGGGGGCATGAGGGTGCCAGTTCCAGTTACTCAGGCACGGCCTGCTGATCAGCTGAACAAGATCCTGGAGAAACTACTGGCAAGATTTCCACAGTGTAATAGGTGAACAGCCCTTGCACTACCTTAATAAAGGGGTCTCTCTGACTTGGGATCCAGAGGGATAGAAGATTGCTTGCCTTACCTTTTGCTGAAGGTCTGGTATTGAAGCTCAGGTCTTAGGCAAATGATCATTGTGACTGGGAATTCAGACTCACTAGGCCCAGACATTGCTTTTGCCACGGATAAAAGCATTAGCCAAGGTGTCCAACATACTGACGTCTGTCATTTCTTACGCTGCCTAGTACTGAAAATCATAATGTGCTGGGAGTGCCACACTGGTTCAGCAATGCTCCTCACAGCTGCCTGCCCTTCTGTAGAGACCATGCTTCTCACTGACATAACTTACTCCTATGACCCGCACATCTAATTAGATTGCTTTCCTCTTAGGGCCCAGCTGACTGGGATTCTGCAGCAGATTAAGACTGTGCGAGGCACTATGGCAGGACTGTCCATGGAGGAGCTGTGCCAGCTAGTGGCAGTGAGACTGGTGGAACAGCAAGAGAGCCAACAAGTGAGTGTGAGCATGTGCATGCCAGAGAGAGGAAAAAGTGACTCAAGGATTGCATGTGGTGGGGGTGCAGAAAGGATGATGGCAATTTTTATGGCTGGAATAGAAGGGGGCTTTATGAACTCCAAATAGTACACATACAGAGGGAGAGCCCCAGGGCAGGAATTTTGTAATGCCTGTCCTAGAGGAGAGATCTTGAGGTGAGGGTATGTAACACTGCCTGTCAGCTTATAATGCCAACGCCAAAGAATTTTGGTTTCATAGTCTGTGACTTTCCGAATATTTTTGAGTTTCTGCTGCATTTTCTCTGCAGCAGCCACTGTTCCCTGCTGCTTTGGGTCACTTCAGCCCCCCACTCTTCCAACCAGCAGCTCAGCTGCCATATCCTGGGAGATCTTTGCAGGTGAGGAATATCCATATCGCCACAGGCCCTAGAATAATAAGGGAGCCAAGAGCTCTGTGAGGAGCAAGCATTCTCCTAGGACAAGCAGGTTGGTAGTCCTCACACGAGTGACATCATTGGATGGAGCCCCGGCCCGGAAAACTTATGTCAGTTTCTGGAACTGAACATGCCCAGGTGAGTGGTCGATGATGAACCCTAAGCGAGTTCATGCCGTGATGCCCCCGAAGCTACCCCATGGCGAGGAGTGCCAATCCTCCATCAATGCCGGGAGACTGCGATGTTCTCCACCGGTCCTGGTGCCAGTCGCCAATCCACCTCAAGGATCTGAGGAAGATCTAGCCACCCCTCCTGACTTCCAGTCGGTGTTGGCATTGGCAACTTTTGAGGAGGAGCTGGAGCGGAGACTTCAGCTGGCAGTGGAATAAGCACTGCAGGGCATTGTACCTGTGGCATCAATGGTGCCGATGCCTGCGATCTCTGTTTTAGAACCACAACTGGAATGACTCAATGTGCTCATCAGTGCGTTACCGACCTAGCTGGCATCGATTCCCAGGAGGCCATTGATGTCTGGTGGGGCACCAATGCTTCCCCAACCGATATGGTGTTCATTGCCGGTTCCTCCAAGGAGGAAACGTCATCGAGGCCTACAGTCCTCCGTCTAGCACTGCTGGGGTCAGCATCAGTTCCACCAGTGCCCATGCTTCTGGATGAAGGCTGAGCACCTAGGGCTTCATCTCCTGTGGACTACAGTGATGATGAGGCTCTGTATGACCCCTAGGGGGATGACACTGCAGATTCCTTCTCCAATGACTTGGAGGGTCTCCCCTCAGAGCCTTCTCCTCCAGCAGAATGAAGGAAGTCTCCGCCAGAGGGCAGGTTTTGTGTAGGCGATGGCCGAGGCCATCGCTTTTCAGTCGTTGACAGAGGAGGATGCCAGGCACAAGTTGAAATCCTCCAGTTCGTGGAGGCTTCAAGAAATTGTGGCAGTCCCGGTTCACGAAATCTTTAAGGGGTTGCTGCTGAGGATCTGGGAACACCCCCTCACAGTTCCTCCCATGAACAGGAAGGCGGATGGAGTTTACCTTGTCCAGAAGGCTACCAGATTCGAGAAACATCAGCTGTGACACCAATCGGTGGTGGTCGAATCTGCACTCAAGAGGGCCAAGCACTCTCGGATCCACACCTCTGCGCCCCCGGGGAAGGATCACAGGGCGATGGACACTCTTGTGAGGAAAGTATTTCAGGGAGCCATGCTCATTGCTCGCATTGCCTCCTACCAGCTCTACATGAGCCAGTACTCGTGAAACCTCTGGAAGCAAATGTAGGAGGCAGCCAAGCAGCTGCCTCAACAGCAGCAAGATACCTTTTATGTCGCTGGTGGATAAGGGCTTTGAGTGCGGAAAGCACGAGGTTCGTGCAACCTACAATGTTTTTGAAACTGCATTGAGAGTTGCTTCACTGGGAATTGGCACCTGCAGAATGGCATGGCTGCGGGCTTTGGATCTCCGACCAGAGGTACAGGAAAGACTCGCTGACTTGCCGTGCATAGGAGAGAATCTCTTCGGAGATAAGGTGAGGGATGCGGTAGCTCAGTTCCGGGACCACCATGAGACCCTCCAACAACTCTCAGCTAGCATTTCAGATCCGCCCTACTCAGCAAGGAGGTCGGCGACACAGGGTCCAAGGATATCTTTCTACCGCCAGAGGAAATACTGTCTTCCAGCCCCTCGCTCCCATTCGCAGAGAGTGAGCTCCCTCAGCCATCCCAGACAACAGAGAGCTCCCCAGCCAGCACCCAAGTCAAATCCCGGGACGGGGTTTTGACTGGATCGTAGGGAGCGTAAGCCAGCCCACCTCTACCCGAGATGCTGGATCCCCCAGTTGGGGGCAAGCTATTGTTCTTTGTGGATCAGTGGCCCAGTATAACCTTGGACCAGTGGGTTCTGTCCATCATCCATCAAGGGTACTAATTAAATCTCAGGTGTTTTGCCAAATTATCCTCCATACCCACCCAGTAAACACGTTGTCAAATCAACTTCCTGGAGCTCCGGGCGTTCAGGTACGTGCTATGGGCTTTCAGAGATTGGCTGTCCAGCAAAGTTGTCCTGATCCGAACAGACAGCCACGTAGCTATGTGGTATGTCAACAAGCAGGGAGGCAAGGGATCCAGATGTGGGTCTGAGCCCTTTCTTATGGGATGGTGCTCAGGGCCATGTACCTGACAGCAGTGGAGAACGTGATGAGCGGACAGACTGAGTTGGGCCTTCGGACCCCACGAGTGGTCTCTGGATCAGGGGGTAGCAAACCAGATCTTCCGCCTCTGGGAGAGCCCAGATGAGAAGCTGTTTGCGTCCCTTTCCAACAGAAAAGTGACTAAGTTTTGCCCTGGGTACAGAACAGGCGGCAGACCGGCCTTGGATGCCTTTGTCCACCATTGGGGCAAGGGTCTTCTCTATGCATATCCTCTGATTCCTTTGATGGCGAAGACTCTCTTGAAGCTTCACGAGGACAGAGGGACTATGATCCTCATAGCCCCCTTCATTGGCTGAGACAGGTCTGGTTTCCACTCTTGTGGGAGTTGTTCATCCGGAGATCGATCAGTCTGGGGACTTCCCCAGAGCTCATCACTCAAGATTGAGGGAGGTTGCGGCATCCCAACTTCAGACTAGGTCACTCTCAGCCTGGATGTTGAGAGGTTAATTCTGCAACAGTTTGATCTCTCTGAGGATGTGTCTCGGGTCCTGGTGGCTTACAGAAAATCCTACAGACTGAAGGAGGTTTTCCGTGTGGAGTGAGCAGAAGGCCCTGGATCCATTCTCCTGCCCCACACAAAAACTGCTTAATTACCTTCTACACCTATCAGAGACTGGCTTGAATATCAACCCCATTAGAGTTCATCTTAGTGCAATTGGCACATACCACCATATTGTAGATGGTACGCCCATCTCTATACAGCCTATAGTTGTACCCTGCATGCGGAGTCTGCTTCAGTTGAAGCCTCCCTTAAGGCCTCCCGCTGTGTCTTGGGACCTCAACGTGGTGCTCACTCAGCTGATGAAAGCTCCTTTTCAGTTGCTGCCTTCTTGTGACTTGAAATACCTAACCTGGAAGGTCATATTTTTGGTGGTGGTCACCTCAGCACACAGGGTCACCAAGCTCCAGGCCTTAGTGACTTATCCACCTTACACTAAGTTTTTTCAGAACAGGGTGGTCCTACGTACGTACCCTAAGTTCCTGCCTAAGGTGGCGATGGATTTCCATCTTAACCAATCAATCATCCTGCCAACATACTTTCCCAAGGCAAATGAGCACTGCACAATTTAGACTGTAAGAGAGCCTTAGCCTTCTATCTGGAGTGGACAGAAACCCATAGACAATCCACCCAACTTTTTCATTTCTTTTGTTAGGAATATGTTGGGAGTTGCTGTTGCCAAACAGATACTATCCAGTTGGCTAGCAGATTTCAACTCCTCTGGTTATGCCCCGGCAGGACTGCATCTTGGGGGTCATGTTTAAGGCTCATTCTGTCAGAGCCATGGCAACGTCGGTAGCCTACTTGTGAGCAGTTCCCGTGGAGGAGATTTGCAAGGCTGCAACGTGGAAATCTCGCCACACATTCACATCCCATTACTGTCTGGATAAGGATGGCTGATGTGACAGGATGGCTCCTGAGGACAGCCAGTCTGTCCTCAGGAGTCTCTTCAAGGTGTAGAACCTAGCTCTCCCTGCCTAGGTTTGGATAAGTTCCTAGAGCATAAATCCATAAACTGTTATTATGTAATTAATAAGCAATAGTAGCTTGTGATCTATCTAATGTTTGGGTACTTGCCAGGCACGTGATTTGAATTGGCCACTGTTGAAAACAGGATACTGGGCTTGATGGTCTGACCCAGTATGGCATTTCTTATGGCCTTTTGTTTGAGCTCAGGTTATCTCCCTCTCTGTTATTAACAGCACTGTAGTTGTTGTGCCCATTGCCACCCTTTTGCATTGGGGACAAGCCTATAGCTAGGGCTTCACCCATGTGTGAGGGGTATCATCCTGATGTTCTAGGAGAAAACAGACTTGCTTACCCGTAACAGATGTTCTCCTAGGACAGCAGGATATTGGTCCTCATGAAACCCCTCCGCCACCCCGCAGAGTTGGTTTTCTCCTTATATTTTCATTTATATATAATTCTATGTTATAAGACTGAAGAGGGACCTCGCATTGTTTAGGGCATGCTCACTGTGCCTAGTCAAAGTTCCAGAAACTTTAACATAAGTTTTCAGTGATGGGCTCCATCCATGTGTGAGGACCAACATCCTGCTGTCCTAGGAGAACACCTGTTAACAGGTAAGCAACTCTGCTATACCAAGTCATACTGCTAATGACAAGAATAGGACTTCCAGCTTGAGGACTGAAAAATCACAGAGTGTGTTGCACACCTGCTCCCTCCCCTGTGACAAACAGTGCAGACCAGTGCTTCAGCAGCTGAGGGAGAGGCTGTGGCACACAGCCAGGCCGATGTAACTATGACAAAGAGAAGGAAAGCAGTAGACGGGGTTCTATGGTAGGCATGCGGCAGCAACTCAACTAGGAGGAGCTGCTTCTTTGGTTACTGTTGGAATCTTTTGATTGGGAACATGAAGATCATAACTTCAGCTTCCAACTGGCGAAAAATTGGAGAGATCCTGGGGTAGGGGGAACCAAGGGGAAATCTTACTAGCTGTTATGTGTTTGTTTTTCATCCTTTGTTGAAGTCATCTGTTGCCTGCAAGCTGTGCCTTATGTGTCAGAAGATTGTACAGCCCAGTGAGCTCCACCTGACACCCTGCACCCATGTTCTGCACAAAGAGGTAAGTCATTGATGGTAGAATGACGAACGTCTGTAAGGAACAGACAACTAGAGTTCCTTGTACGTACCCAGATCACTCCAGACTCCTGGGTTTTGCCTCCCTGCCAGCAGATGGAGACAGAGAAAGTTTCACTGATATTGTCATAACCCAGTGTGCCACCTGCAGACCCTCAATATTTCTCTGTCTCGAGCAGATGGTGTTAAAATCTGCAGTCTGGAGTATATTTAAAAAAAAAAAAAAAAAGAAAAGGATCTCCAGTTCCTCCCAGGGGGTTTTAGGTCCTGGTGGGGTCATCCCTTCTGGTGTGAGGCGGACAAGCAGGGGGTCGATGACCCTTGTCGGACATTTGCTCTGAGATTCCGTGCAGGTGTATATCTGGTGGTCCAGATCCATCATCCCCAACGAGGCAGCGTTGGTTCCGCTGGCAGCTCTGCATTTCGGGTTCTGTCCAAGCAGCGAAGTATTGAATTTCTGTTCCTCCTTTTTTTCCACAGCTAGTTACAGCGGTGAATGCAGTTTTAAAGCTTGTAATAAAAAAAACAAAAAACAACCAGGAGGCAGTGGTATCATTGTGCCAGTCACTCTGGGCCTTGATCGCAGCTGAGGATTTCCTGAGGTTCAGGTAAACGGGATGGCAATGGCGGCGCACTGCTCAGGCCATGTGGCAGAAGTGCTGTTCATGTGCAACCTAGCGATCCTGCCTAAATTCAGACGGCCTGTATTCTGTGTGCATCCCTGGTGGAAGAAGGCACTTCAGGGGAGCTTGGCGCTAGACCAACGGATAAATGAGCCTTGCAGGTGACGGTCTAGCAATGAGGCTTTCCCCGTTAGTGTAGGAATGGCGGCCGCCTTGATTACTTTCTTCATCTCCCTCATTTCTACCAGATATTCTTCTTTGTGCTCCTCCCTTTGGGATCCTTTATATTTCTTGAATGCTGTTCTTTTAGCCTTTATTTTGTCAGCCACCTCCTTTGAGAACCAGATAGGTTTCATTTTTCTTTTGCTTTTCTTTACTTTTATAACACATAGATTAGTTGCCTTGGTAATTGCTCCTTTTAGTTTGGTCCACTGTTGTTCCACATCTCTTGTTCCCTGTACGTACCAGGATCAGTCCAGGACACCTGGGTTGTGACCCCGCACCAGTAGATGGAGACAGACTAAAACTTGTGGGCGGAGAGGTCTGAGGGGACTACCCTCCCCCGGTTGAGGCCGCTGCCAGGGTCGAGGAACCGGCTGAGCTAGTGGCAGCGTCAGGGGTGACACCGGGGAGCCCGGTTCACTCACCCCTGCAGGAAAAGGGCTCCAGAACCAAGGACAGCTGCAAGCTGTGTAAAGAAAAAAAAAAAAAAGGGGGTTTTCTCCGGGGGGGCTAAGCTTTTCCGTTCTCCGTTGCGTTTCCCCTGCCCGTCCTGGAACCTTATTGGGTTCTTCCCACCCTGTGCACGGTACCGTTTGACCCTTGAAGCGTACAACTCTTAAGGATTTCGCATTAAAGACTGTATCCTTGGTGGCGATTGCCTCAGCGCGGCCCTTCTCAGAGTTGCAGGCTCCTTCCTGTAGAGATCTGCCTCGGGGGTATCCTTGCGGGCGATCCCTTCCTCTCTACCTAAGGTCGTTTCGTTTTTCATTGGCATCAGTCAGTTGAGCTGTCCGCTTTGCGGCCGGGAGCTCCTCTGTTCCTCAAGTGAGGGACTTAAAGAGGCTTGCTGTGCGAAGATCCCTTCTACGCTACCTGGAGGTCACTAATTCCTTTTCGATAGCGGATCATTTGTTTGTTTTCCTTTTCGGGTCCAAAGAACGGGACCGCAGCATTCCACACGACGATTGCCCGTTGGCTAGAAGAAACCATTGGTTCGGCATACCTCGTGTGGGGAAAACCGATTCCTGGGGGCCTCAGGGCTCACTCGACACGGTCTCCAGCGACGTCTTGGGTGGCGTCTTCGCAGGTGTCGCCTCCAGTGATTTGCAGGGCGGCTACCTGGAGGTCGATACATACCTTCATTAGTCATTACCGGTTGGAGGTTCAGGCTACTGATTCCGGGGGTTTTGGAAAGTAGGTGCTCCGAGCGGGACTCTCTGCTTCCCACCCTCGGTAATTTAGCTCTGGTACATCCCAGGTGTCCTGGACTGATCCTGGTACGTACAGGGAAAGGAAAATTAGTTTCTTACCTGATAATTTTCGTTCCTGTAGTACCAAGGATCAGTCCAGGATCCCGCCCGCAGTGCTACGCTGCAGTAACGAAGAGTCCGCTCATTGTTGTGTTTCAGTACGCTGACCCCTTGTTTAGTCGCTCTCCCGGTTGGGGCGTCTGGTTCCTGTAGGGGTGTTGGAATTTTTTTCCGTTTAAATAGCAAGTTTGTATGGTTAGCTATGGTTACCTTATGGAATTTTCTACTTTGACATTACGTATGTCTGAGGGGCTGTGGCTGGCACAGGAGCATATATGGCTCCGCCCACAAGTTTTAGTCTGTCTCCATCTACTGGTGCGGAGTCACAACCCAGGTGTCCTGGACTGATCCTTGGTACTACAGGAACGAAAATTATCAGGTAAGAAACTAATTTTCCTTTCTCCCAGCCTTCTATTTCTTCCTCCAGGTACTTCCCCATTTCATCAAAGTCTGTGTTTTTAAACTGCAAAACTCGGGTCTTCGTGCTTCTTCTCCGTATCCTTTGTGTGATATGAAACCATACCGTTTGATGATCACTGGTGCTGAGGTGGGCGTCCACCTGGACATCATCTCCATTAGTGAGCACTAAATAGAGTATAGCTCCCTCTCTCGTGGGTTCCATTACCATTTGCTTGAACAAAGCCCCTTGCAGGGCCATCCACTATTTCTCTACTATTGTTAGATTCTGCAGAAGGGATTCTCCAGTCTACATCCATCAGATTAAAGTCTCCAATGATCACCACTTCTCCCTTCTTTCCCATCTTTTGGATGTCTTCAACCAGACCTCTGTCATGCTCTTCCTTTTGATTTGGAGGCCTGTAAACTACTCCAATATAAATGGATGCCCCATCATCTTTTTTTTAGGTCAGCCCATAGTGCTTCTTCATTGCCCCATCTTCCTTGCAGCTGCAGGATGCTTCCTTGCAGCTGCAGGGTGCTCTTCTCCCGCTGGAATCCAGTATTGGAAGAGTTTCATCTTCCTTTTCCATTAGAGGTGGGAGCCAGGGACAGTCTTTCACGGTGCTTACTTGCACCAGTCTTGAGAGTGGTGCGGAATTGGAGATTCCAAATTGGATAAACAGTCACCTGCGATGCAACCCTTTCTGGATGGAGGACGGCGTGGCAAGATCTGTTGGTGCAGGGACAATGGTCGAAACAGGAGGCGTCAATTGGTTAGAGATGAGTGGTGCATTTCACATTGCATGCCTGTCTGCCAAGGTTACGCAGGCATCCAGTATGGATCCTATTAGACAATGCGACAATGGTGAACTTCATCAACCGTCAAGGCAGAACCAAGTATAGGCAGGGGATCGAGAGGTCAGAGAGTTGATTCTCTGGGAAGAACAGTACTTAGAGCAGCTGGCAGTGTCTCACATCGCCAGAGTAAGCTAATTCCGGCTGATTTTATCAGTCTGAGAAAGTTAGACCCTGGGGAATGGAAGTGTCAGAAGCAGCGATGTGTATCATTCACGGAAGATGGGGATATCCTGACCAAAAAGAATACCAAGGTGTCGCAGTTTTATAGCCCCTGAATAGAACATGGTACAAAAGAATTGGAGCTCTGGTGCTGCCGTGGACTTGAGGGATTTTTCTTCGTCTTCCCTCCTTTGGCCTCTGCTGGACAAAGTATTACTGCGGATAGAGAAACATCCAGGCAACATGATGCTGCTAGCTTCAGCATGGCCACATCGACCATGCTTCCCAGATCGGCTCAACGGGCCATAGCCGGGCCCCTGAGGTTCGGCCATTGGTCCACTGTTTTCCACCAGGACCTAATATTTTTGGGTCATGTGCAGTTTCGTTTCTGAGAGAGACAACCGAGATGGAGGGGATATTCTGAAGTGGCTATTTCCTCCTCCTACATTCTTGACATATGTGCAGATTTGGAGGATCTTAGAGTCCTGATCTGCTGTTGACTGAGTGCAGCCTCTGCTCAGACTACGGTGTCGCATATTTTGGCTTTTCTACAGAAAGGTTCTGGTCAATGGACTGGCTTTTAACTCTGAGTGTCCAGGTAGCGACATTGGGTTGTTTCCAGGGTAAGGTGCAAGGGTATCCTCTGTCTTCACATCTGGATGTTCTTCAGGGTGCTAAGAACTTGCGTCCTTAGGTGTAGAACATTTGTCCATCTTGGAATATGAATGTAGTCCTTAGAGGATTGTATGAGGCTATGGTTAAGGTCTTGACTATCTTAAAGTGGTTTTTTCGGTGCCTGTTTGTTCAGCCAGGAGAATTTCGCAGCTCCAGACACTGTCATGTCAAGATTCCTTCCTACAGATGAGTGATTCAGGGGTATCTTTATGCATGGTGCCTTCTTTTCTGCCTGAAGTAGTCTCAGCATTCCATCTTAGACAGTAGTGCTTCCAGCTTTTATGGATTTGTCTATGTTTATGCGGGGGAGCTTAGGCTCTTAGATTGGAGTCATGCATTCATGAGGTATCTAAAGGTCAAATATGATTTCCATAGTTCACATCACCTCTTTCTACTGTGGAATGGTCCAAAGAAGGGAAATAAGTCATCTCATGCTACAATTGTGCGGTGGCTCAAGGAAGTGATCGAGTCGACTTACGTTTCTAAAGGGTGCCCGGGGTCGGAGAAGGGGTTTAGTGGCACATGACACATTCTCAGGCGACTATCTGGGCTGAGTCACAGCAGGTGTTTCCGCATGAAGTTTGCTGGGCGGCTACTGGGAAGTTGTTGCCCACTTTTGCTACACATTACTGCTTGAATGTCAAAGCTCTGGCTTCCATGTGCTTTAGTGAGAGTGTTCTATGAATGGAACTGTCCAGGTCCCACCCATGTTAAGGAGAGCTTAGGTACATCCCAGTAGTCTGTACAGGGAAAGGAAAATTGGTTCTTACCTGTTAATTTTCATTCCTATAGTACCACAGATCAGTCCAGAGACCTGCCCATTTACTGGGGTGGGGAGAGTTTGCTGTTCATATTGTTGCTTTGTATACAGTGCGGCATTGTTGGAGGTTTTCAATGCTGATCGCTTATGTTAAATTTCTGTCTTTATGGCAACTTCACCTTCCTCTGGCTCGTTGGGGGGAGTTTGCTTATAAGTTTATGGTTGTTGCTGTCATCTTGACTTGGGTACAGTCAATACTAAGGGACTACAGGTGGCACACTGCGTTATGTGACAGTGTCAGTGAAGCTTTTTGTCTCCATCTGCTGGCAGGGAAGCAAACCCAGGGCTCTAGACGGATCTCTGCTACTACAGAAATGAAAGTTAGCAGGTAAGAACCAATTTTCCATTAGGTACATGTTGTAGAGCGCTGTACCAGATATAGTTACTAAATTGTCCTGACTTATTGCCTTAAAAATTAAAAGAAAAAAAATTAAATATGTACTTTGTCATGAGGCTGATTGATTGCTTATATTGTCTGGCTCTAGCGTGTTGTCTTTCACCCCTCCAGAGCACCCCACTTCCCTGCTATTTAAGTAATGAGAACATCCCCCCCACACCTAGCTCTGCCAACTTAGCAGGCTCCTATCCCAATACTGAGCCCCTATATGCTGCTCTAGCACAGCACCTCAGTCCTTTCCTGCAGCCCCCTACTATTCCAGTACCAAGGATTCCTCCCCCCCCCCCAGCTATTCCAGTACTGAGACTAAGTATGTAAAATAAGAACTATTTAAATAGTATGTCCAGTTTTACCTTTTAAACATTTAAATGGTAACAGGTGCCTGTGGGAGCTGGGGATCTGCTGAAGTTGGTCCATAGCTCACGTTCAGATTCCCCTTTTGTGATGTGCTGCACTGCTTTTCCCACTCAGGGCTGCTGTTAGCTGACCTGAAGCACATATAGGCACATTGAGGGGTTGTACTTCTGCTTCCGCCTGCTCCGTCTGTGTATTTTATCTTGTAAATGGTTAACTTTTTAAAGAATACTTGCATCATTGAGACCCTCCCATAGTTCTGCTAATGCACTTGTAGCAGACATTGCTTTCCAGTACTAAGGCACACAGAGCACCCTTTATGCTATGATGATTCTGTCAACAAGCGAAATTTCTTCATCAAATTTTACTAATTCAATATTTCTTGGTTTCAGTGCATAAAATTCTGGGCCCAAACAAACAAGAATGATTCTTGTCCCTTCTGTCCGACACTGAAGTGATAAACGAGTAAGGAATCTTGTCACAGGTTGCTGGATTGATAACAGCTGGGATCCATCATCTCTCCTCTCTCCTTGTAAAATTCTATACATACATATATATATATATATATATATACATATAGGAAACTTTATACTAGATAAATGATATATAGATGTAAAGACAGAACCAGCATCTTCTGAGTCACCTAAAGTATAAAAAAATATTTACCTTCTTATTGCTCCATTATTTATAATTTTGTTTTAGGGTGAAGAGTTCTATTATATTGTCCTCAAAACACAATGCGGCGATCCTACCTGTCCTGCTACCTAACAGACTCTAGGCTCCAACCAGCCTCTTCTTTCAAATCTTGCCACTGCACAATGCTAGGGAATCCAGGCCCTAACCACCCTCTCCCTTGCTAGTCCTGTTACCCCACAGCTTCATTGAGCCTTCCCAAGGCCCCAACCAGCCTCTCCCTTCAAGCTATCTTCTACTCCAGCTTCAATGACCCTATGCTCCAGCCAGCCATCTTACCCTAGAGAATGCTAGGCCATCAAGCAGCCTGTCCCTGTCAACTATATCCTATAGCTTCCCCTACCCACTGTCTTACACAAATGCTACAGTGAATCAGCATCTGGGAAGAACAAACTTAAATTGAGCATAGTCAAAGGGGCTTTTTCATTCTTGGCATTAACACTTCCACAGGTTGAAGAGACCAGTGCTCCATCACCCTCCCATCTTCTGATTGCTGGCTATCTTAAGGCAAAACGCCTATGTGGTTGTAGTTAGTTCATCTGCCCTTATCACCTTTCTTCATACCCCCAACCTCATTCTCCAAGGCGTCATAGTGGATAACACATTGAAATTGTCGGTGCAGTGTGCTGCGGAAGTCAAAAAAGCAAACAGAATGTTGGGAATTATTAGAAAAGGAATGATGAATAAAACGGAAAATGTCATAATGCCTCTGTATCGCTCCATGGTGAGACCGCACCTTGAATACTGTGTACAATTCTGGTCGCCGCATCTCAAAAAAGATATAATTGCGATGGAGAAGGTACAGAGAAGGGCTACCAAAATGATAAAGGGAAAGGAACAGCTCCCCTATGAGGAAAGACTAAAGAGGTTAGGACTTTTCAGCTTGGAGAAGAGACACCTCTATCATATCCCCCCCATATGATAGAGGTGTTTAAAATCATGAGAGGTCTAGAACGGGTAGATGTGAATCGTTTTTTTTACTCTTTCGGATAATAAAAAGACTAGGGGGCACTCCATGAAGTTAGCATGGGGCACATTTAAAACTAATCAGAGAAAGTTCTTTTTCACTCAACACACAATTAAACTCTGGAATTTGTTGCCAGAGGATGTGGTTAGTGCAGTTAGTATAGCTGTGTTTAAAAAAGGATTGGATAAGTTCTTGGAGGAAAGTCCATTACCTGCTCTTAATTAAGTTGACTTAGATAATAACCACCGCTATTACGAGCAACGGTAACATGGAATAGACTTAGTTTTTGGGTACTTGCCAGGTTCTTAGGGCCTGGATTGGCCACTGTTGGAAACAGGATGCTGGGCTTGATGGACCCTTGCTCTGACCCAGTATGGCATGTTCTTATGATGATGGTCTTTTTTTTTTTTTTTAAACATAAAGAAGCCCTGGCAGACAGTGAGGCACACTTGGACCCAAGAAAGTGGTTGCTTGTCTCTGTTTTGAATTTAATAACTTATGTTAACATTCAGGTTTCAAACATATAGACATTTAAGATTATGGGATATTGCAAAGTATACAGCAACAGAGTGTGTGAGGAGGAAGGCTGCCCCCATCATTCCCAGAGGTTCCCCCAGCTCTGTTGTACCTGCTAACGTTTGCCAAATTATACCCTTTCATTAGTGCCTGCCAAATCCTACCATAGCTGAATTGCCTTAAAGTATGGCCCCTGTGTGTTTGTTCTTGGGTAGTGTGGTCATACATGTTGCATGGATTCCCCTTTTTCACTGCATGTTATGAAGGCAGTGTTCCAGCTTGCGTGGGATGGTGCTGTCCCTTTCAGCTTTTCACAGTTCATGGTCAGTGTCCCTCACGCTCAAATGGCTACCTTGGGACTCATGGGATACAGGTGGAATGCTGGCAGGATACTGGCTGTGTATGACCTCAACGCTAAGACAATTGGTGTTATCTGCGCCGACGACTGGGATGTACCTGTTAGAAAAACCTATATATACAGTTACTTCCTCTGACATTAGCAAAAAGAAAACTGAAATCAAATGCAAAAAAAAAAAAAGTGGTTCTTGCATTGGTAGTGGGTCAGTCACTTCCCTGTAAAGTTGTCTCCACATGAGGGCAGGACTTCCCTTGCATAAGGACAGTGATCCTATGCCTGAGCCTCTCCAACTGTCACTTATGGCAAGAGGAAATGGGTAGTCTTGTGTTTTATGGCTTTTCAGAGATGTGGGGAGTAGCCTCAGATACTAAAACTACACGGACTTAACTGAACAGGGCTTACGCAGTTTGGGGTTCTGTTTCTGACTTATGAATCAAAACTCCAATTCAGTCCCTCTCTCCTCCAAACGGTGATGGGGGAGGGAAGGTTGGCATTCCCTACTCCGTGTTATGTTTAGGCAGGGACTCCCCTTTGGCTAAGAGAGATTACCCGTAGAGGACTAAAGTACCATCTATAGTAGGAATGGAGAGAAATTAATTTGAGGGGGGGGGGGTGTAGTCCCAGATTCTTGCTCTGACCCTGGTCTCTCCCTATAGATTAATTTCTCTGGCAGTGGATCTCTTTATGATAGAGCAGCAGGATGTGTGGGCTCTGTCTCAACAGTGCTCTAGTGCATACTTCATCACAGTGTCAGAGCAGTTAGCAGATGGCCTTCCCTGGCCTCTTTACTTCCACTATCTCACCCACTTCTCCCCTTCCCCCAATAATTTGATAGTAGGAATGTTTTTCACCTCCAAACAAAAGAATGCCCTCCTGCTCATGTTCAACAAGCAGTGCTCACAACAACTGATTCCCAACAATTCAAGTGTTCGGTCTGGCATTGGCATTGTTCCTAGGGCAGTTGAGGTTCCCGTAGAACTTTGCTTTACCTCCCTGACCCAGTGTTGCTTGAGCCACGCTACTCGGGTTAAAAGTAAGGGGGTGAGAAAGATATAGAGACCCACTCTCTTTTCAAGGGCCCTTTAGATAAGTGTTTGGTTCCAGCTCAGGCTTTGGGAAGTTTTGTTGACCTAGAAGGTGGTGAGAGGAGCTGAGATCAGGCAGAGGGCCCCACTGTACACCGCTGCATAGATCTGTATTTAAATGTATGTCTCCAGGCAGTCACCATGATCTCTAATCAGTATCAAAAAAAGAGGCACCCGAGAACTATGGTACTGAGTGTGGCTCTAGCAGATAAGAGTTTGCTCCACCCTCTCTAATCATCCCCTATCCCACCTCTGGGTCTCTGGTTCTCTTTCCCACCCCCCCATTGTCTTCATGAACTCTCCACCCAGCATGGGCTGTGGCCTTGCAGTCTCTCGCCAATTGCAGGGCGGATGAATCACTTCAGCAAGGATATGTCATCAGCAAAGTCATCATGGGGCTGTTGCCGGCAGCGGAAACAGCGCCACTGGAACACCATGAGGCAGAGGGGAAGCATGAAGAGGGCACAGATGGCTGCCATGACATAAGCAATCGTCATCAACGTAGACTCATCCGTCTGAGGGATGTTGTAACCACAGTCCTCCATGTCCGCAGCAAAGAAAGGGCCCTCCACTGCTGCTGTCCGGTACTCATCGTGAGCTAAGAAGGTTATAAGAGATGATTGGGACCAGTTAGAGAAGTGACATGCAGTCTAAACTCAGTACATGAAACAGGTTATCCAGACCTCTGACATCTACTGCTTAGTCATGTTATTAGCTAAGTCCTACTTGTTCATAAGTAACACAGATTCCAGAGGCAATTAGTGGACCTGGCACATACTTGTTGAAGGGTCCTGGCAACTAGAAAAGGAAAACTGGTTCTTAGCTGCTAATTCTCCTGGCATACCACAAATCAGTCCAGACAAGTGGGTTTTGCATCCCTAGCAGCAGACGGAGGCAGAGAAAAAAAAACAAACTTTGAGACACTGCTATATAACCAAGAGTGCCACCTGCAGTCCCTCAGTATTGACCTGTACCCAAGCCAAGATGGATACCTGGCCACAGTACAGAACTCCTCCTTCCAACGCGAGTAGGAACCAGGTTGGGCTCTCTGATCTGGAACCATTACATCCAAAATAAGGTGAAACAAAATCTGCACTATTTACAGTCTGCTACTTCCCAGTCTTTTGCCACTATGGGGATGGGCTTCTGGAGTGAGCTGTGGCTTTCCAGGAACAAAAATGAACAGGTAAGAGCCAAATTTTCCTTTGATCATACCCTACATCAGTCAAGACAAGTGGGATGTACCCTAGGCGAGAATCTGAAAGACTAGCACACAACACACTTTCCCCAAAAGAAGCCTCCTCCCAGACTCTCCCATCTGATCTGTAATGCTTGGTAATAGTGTGAGGCAAAGACCATATCCGTCCCCAACAGATCTCCTAAAGAGAAACCAACTGACGTCCTGCCCAGGACACTGCCTGTGTCCTGGTAGAGTGGGCGTTCAACCCTTCTGGAACCGTGCGCCCCTTACAGATATACGTGAATAAGATTGCCTCCTTCAGTGAATGTGACAGATGCCTTAAAATCTTTCTTTGCCCCGCTACACAAGAGAAATAGGTGTTAATGACCTTAAGATAATGCAACAGAATCCAAACGAATATCCAATAAATGTAGCTCCCTCGCATGTAGCACCTCTGCCATCAAATGACGAAACATGGGAAGCTCCACTGCCTGGTTAACATGAAAGGAGGAAACCACCTTTGGCAAAAAGGAGGGCATCGTACACACTGACGCTCCATATGAAATATGCAGGAAAGGATCTCTACACAACAGTGCTTGCAGCGCCAAGATATACCTGGGTGTACATCTTGCCACCACGAATACTGTCTTCGGAGTCAGGTCCTTCATAGACACATGCCTCAAAAAGGAGGACCACACAGAACCCCCTGAAGGCATCCCAAAGCTGCAACCTGTAACCGAAGCGAGATGCAGGCCAGCTTTATGACAAACCTGGCTGCAGAAAGGCCAAGATCTGTGACCCTCTACGTGCAAAAGGTTGTGACCTTCCTCCGTAGATAACTCAAACACTTTCCAAACCCGGACATAAGCCAAGGAGGCTGGTGGCCTTGTGGCCTGCAGCAACATAACAATAACCACTTCCGAGTACCCTTTCAGGCACAATAGTCACCTCTCAAAAGCCAGGCCACAAGACAGAAGTGATGCGCCTGATCCAGGAAGATGGGTCCCAAGCGCAGCAACCCTTGCAGATGACGTAGTCTGATGGGTCTGTCCACCATGAGATGCACTAGATCGGCAAAGCATGGGCATTATGGCCATGCTGGAGCTACCAATACCATTCTTCTTGGATAGTGCTCTATGCATCTCAAAACTCGCCCCACTAGGGGCCATGGACGAAAAACAGGAAAATGTCCACTGGCCACGAGAGGACTAACACATTGATCCCTTCCGAACTGACCTCTTCGCTGGCCGAAGAACCCACTCGCCTTGGCATTGACTTATGAAGCCAGCAGATCCAACTAGGGCATACCCCATCTGGCTTGAATGAGATCCATGGCCTCTGCAGACAACTCCCATTCACCTGCTTCTAAATGCTGCCTGCTGAAAAAAATCTGTCTGTACATTGGCCACTCTAGTCACATGTGACGCTGCTATCCCCACCAGGTAATGCTCCACCCAAGCAAACAGTTCCTGGGCCTTCTGAGCTATCCTAGGACTCCTCATCCTGCCCTGATGGTTGATATACGCCACCGTTGTCGCATTGTCTGAGAAAAAAACTCCCACTGTTCACACCCACACCCGTAGAAGAAACGCAAGCAGCGCCCTGCAGACTGCTCTCGCTTCCAACCGTCTGATAGAGCAGGACGCTTCCCTTACTGACCATTGGCCTTGGCAAACCACTCCCCAACCCTTGAGGCTGACATCCGTGGTCACTACCACCCAGACTTTGATCTCCAGCTCCACTCTGCTCTCTAGATTGGGACACAATAGCCCCCAAGAGAAGACCGGACCTGGCACCCCCCCAGATGGCAAAGGAAGCTGAAACTCCTCCAAGAGCAGACTCCAATGGGACAAAAGCACCTGTTGCAGAGGCTGCATTTGTGTAAATTTCCATGGCACCAGCTCCAGCATAGAGGCCATAAACCCCAGTACCAGCAAATAATCCCAGAAGCCGTAATAGTCGCCTCACCCATGACTGGAGTTTGGTCACTCTCTCATGCGGAGAAGAAGCTTGCCCATTCAAGATTCTAATAAAGCCTCTAGGTATTCCAGAGACTGGAAGGAGACCAGATTCATTACCCAACCCAGAGACTTCAGAGTCATAACTTGCTGCACTGAGCAATGACACTCCGACTTTGCTTGAATGAGCCAGTTGTCCAAGTAGAGGTGAACCAGAATCTACTCCCTCCTAAGTGCTGTGGCAACTATTACCATCACCAATCTGAAGGGCAGAGCCCAAAACTGATAATGTTCCTCCAACACCATAAACCGCAGAAACTTCTGTTGATCTGGGCATATGAGGATGTGCAGGTAGGCTTCTGTCAAGTCTAACGCCGCCAGATACTCCCCTTTGCGAACTGCCGCTATGACCACTCTCAGTGTTTCCATGCGAAAATGTGGCACCTGCAGGGCCATACATACTTCAGATCCAGAATGGGCTGGAATGCACCCTCCTCCTTCGGAACTATGAAATAAACTAAGTACCTTCCGAGGCCCTGCTCCTGTGGGGCAACCAGTGCTATGGCTCAGAGACTTTGCAATCGCTGCACGGTTTCTTGCACCACCTTCCGCTTTACCTGGGATGTGCAGTGGGACACGATGAATGGCCTCTCTGACTGGACGTGAAAATTCTAAGGCACAGTCGTCTCTTATCACATCCAACACCCATTGATCTGTGGTGATATTGATCCACTCCTCGTAAAACAGGTTAATCTCCCCACTGATCGCCTCAACCAAACAGTGGACCAGCCTGGCCTCACTGAGAAGCCTTTCCTCCTTCGGCTCCTTGTATGGAACTCTCACGAGGCCGCCTATGTGTTTCACAAAAGGACTGCAGCCTTCCCGCTCATCTCTGGGAGGAAGAGGAGGAGTTCCTGATGGAACTGAATCTTCTCACATCCTGAAAGTGAACACGAGGAGGAACAGTCTTCTTGCCGGGCTTCTTTTCCTCTGGCAACTTGTTCCCATTCGACTCTCCCAAGTGCTTCATCAATTGCTCGACCTCTTCCCCAAATAGTAATTTTCCTTTAAAGGGAAGACTGCATAGCTGGGACTTGGACCACACATCAGCTGACCAATTATGCAGCCACAGCAGTCTGCAGAGATCATATTCCTGGTGGAAGTTCTGACCAGATGGTACAGTGCATCCACCCCATAGGCTACCCCCACTTCTAGATGGGCTGCCTGCTTGGCTGAAGATCCAGACTCCTCCTCTTGCGCCTTCTGCACCCAAAGCAGACAGGCCCGCTGCATGAGGCTACTACAGACTGCCACTCGGAGACTTAGAGCTGAGACCTCAAACATCCTCTTCAATTGAATCTCCAATTTCCTATCCTGGACATCCTTCAAGGCAGCCGAACGTGCCACTGGAATGGTCTGCTTGATCACTGCTGAAACCTAAGCATCCATCTTCAGCATCAGCAAACGTTCCAGCGTTTCCTCAAGCAAAGGGTACAATTTCGTCAGTGCCCTACTGACCTCTGGCCCACACCTGGATCACCAGCTTCTTTATCTCTTTAGGAAGAGGAAAATATTTTTTAGAAGGCCAACCAGGATCAGGTCCACTCCCTCATTATCTGATTCCTCCTGCATGACCTTAATTCCCAGCTAACCCAGGACCTGAGGAATCAGTAAGCCCAACTCTTCCTTTTGGAACAAGTAGACCACCCTCTGGTCATCAGATACTGGCAACGCCTCAGACTCTGTCTGCTCCGTGTCATGTAAACTAGAGGCCCCCTGATCATCCAGAGAATCCACTGTTGTGTCAACCTCCAGATTCTTGAGGATCCCCTTCCTCATCAGAGTCTGAAGCAGAGTTGACATCCTCCCACGACCTACTTCCTAGGCCCAGGAGCTAGGCCTTTTAGCCAGAAGCGGAGACTTCTGGGGCACCTGTCAATTCTTCTAATCCTTTCTTGGCTAAAAAAATCTTTGTGGAGGAGAAGGACAAAGTCTGTAGAAAAAGGGTCCGAGTCACTAAAATCCTGTCCGCCTCTTCCACTGGTTCCCCATACTGTCTTGGTCACCAGGAACTCACTGCAGCATCGGTGACAGTGGAGGAGGAGAATCCCCGGCCTCTTTGGAAGCTGTATGCTTATGAGCATGCAATGACAAAATGACTGCTGTTATCTTGGAGTCCAAGATATGTGGCACAATCCTCTAAGAACGAATGATCTGCCGGGAAGAAGTCTCTGCCAAGGATCCCTCACCTCTGGCAACACGAGCGGTACACAGGGTGCCAGCAGAAAGACGCAAGCTGCTCCCCCTGTAGGCCCAACAAACCTTCCCGCAGTCAGCGGCCTACGCCATGTGGTTGCAAACACCCCGCCGCACTGACAGTCTCGGCTCAAAGATGCACACTTTCCCATCCTCGGAAGAAATGGCATATGCTCTCCCACTTCCCCTCGTGTTTTGCAGCTCAGATACGAACGCTCTGCTCCTGCACAGAGACATGCCCCTTTTCCTAGTTCCCGCATGCAAAACTACCTACTTTTTTTTTTTTTTTTAATTTAAGCTACAGCTCCCCAGGAAAGAAGCAAATGGGTACTTCCCTGTGTCTGCTGGCAGGCATCGGTGAGGGGCCCACAGAAAAGCTAAGGGAACCAGAACTCCTGGCTTTCAGCCCTCTGGATGCATCAGGTCGAGACAGCCAGGGATAATCAACACCCTGCTCGCTCAGCTCTACCCGAGGGATGGCCGACAAAGGCACCTAAACCCCTCAGGAAGCTAATTTTTTTTTTTTTAAGTCTAGTCTGCAGGTTCTGCACCTCTACCATTTGCTGGAGACAGAGAAATACTGAGGGACTGCAAGTGGCACACTCTGTTATGTAGCAGTGTCTCAAAGGTTTTTTTCTCTGCTGCCATCTAGAGGTAAGAATGCAAAACCCATTGGGGTATGATGAAGAAGGGTATCGCTGAGCTTGACCATATGTCCTAGAATAAGGATTCATTTCCCTATAACTAAGCAAACTCTAGGATGTCTTACCTAACCAAGCAGACATCTGCACAGAGAGAGGGATGAAGTCTTAGTGTCTCTTACCATGGCACGTACTGACTGCAAACCCAATCCGTTTCCGAGCCCGATCAAACACCACGTAGAAGCCCTCCATAACAACTGCTCCCATCACGCTACCCGTAGAGGACTGGGAGATGGCAAACTTGTAACAGTCATCCTGGGAGGTGGCGACATCCTCCACGGGGCGCAGGTATTGCTGAGGAAAAGAGAGGATGGTCATTGGAGAGGGAACCCAGACTGGTGAGTCACCATTCAGAAGCCTTTTGGACTTCAGACTCTAAGCACTGTGCTTGGGAAGTCTGACTCCTACCACAACAGGGCTATAGCATTGTTTCAAAAGTGCTGAAGTTACAAACTATCGATTCGGCTCGCATTGGCCTCGCAGTTTGTATGTCAGTGCTCCTTTGTGGCCTGCAGCCCCTCCCTCTGCTCCAAGTGAGGTCCTTGTATCACTCATGCACAGATGCAATGCAATGATTACCCAGAGCCCTAGAAATCTTATATGAGAGAGACACACACAGTGCTAGATAGGCCACAATCATTTACCATAAAGAATACAACACAAAAAATGGACTTCATCGTCAAATGAGAACAAAGGAATAGAAGAATTTGATTTAATGCTTGGCAGAATGTGGACACCCGCAGTAGTTTGTCTTGTAAAGCATTTTGGTTTGGTGGTGACAGACTATAAGACAGAAAGTTGGAGTGACGGGTAAAGCAGTTTCAGTTGTGATGAGCATCTTCATAAATTAGAAAAGTAACGGAGCAATCTGTTTTGCCTTCAGAAAGGGAGCAGTGATGCAAAGGAGAGGAGGCTCCCATGCACCCCTTGCTAAATGGCACCCAGAGGTGCAGAGCTGGTGACAGCCACCTGAGCAGGATAACAAATTGCGGAAGGGAATCTCCCTTCGCTTGCAACTTGTGTGTCAGATCCTAACCCTCTGCTGCACCAGTGTGGCTAAGAACAAAAGGCTAGATTTGTTCATCTTCTGCTGTAAGCTGCCTTACGGGATCTCACTCTCTCTTCAAGATGAAGGTGGCATGACAACATTTTATTTATAGGTACCCACCTGTGGCAGGATGGTGATGCGGAAGGATTGGTTGGTTGCCTCGCCCATCAGGTAAAGTGATATAACGGGGAATATGTGCCAGGGCGTGGTGCCAACCTGCCAGCAAACCAACTGCTCGCCCAGCCAGAAACCATCCGGGAACTTTTCCGTCTATCAGAGCCAAAAAAAAGAAATGCAAGTCCTGTGAATTTTAATCCTCACGGGCCTTTCCCTACCCGCCATGCACTTCCATTTCTCTCTCAACACAGGGATTGCTGCTGTCTCCCCATCAAATGTCTTCTCTAAAGTTATTTGGGTACGTACAGGATTTTTCCAGTTGGGACAGGCTGGGTGGTGAGGTGCGAAGGAACATCAATCCTAGTACCTATGCTAAAAACTGGGGGGTTCAGTTTCCTCCTCTGGCACATTCCCCTCATCGTGCTTTCGAATAGACAGTGGCCTCTTATGAAGCAGATTTGGTGCCAAAAAAAAGAGAGGGACATGTTAATCTCCCTTGGAATGCACTGAAGTGAGGAACTTTATTGCTTTGTTCTGCTTCCCTAAAAATGGAGTTTTAATCCTCAAAAAGGGAGACGGGGCAGATGACTTCTTTTATAGTCCCTTTTTGGATTGGCTGTGGCAGTATTTGTGCACTTTAACACCAGCAGAGGGCACCTCCTGAAGAGTGAGAATGGGGGGTGAGTGGAATACCACCTGGGGCCTACCATTTCACAATCTTGCTAAAAATTACCCTGCTCTAGAGAGAGAGAATAGTATTGAATGGCTGCTCATTAGATAACAAGCTGTGGTCTCATTAAGGGGCGGAGGGGTTTCTACAGCTCATGGTGGTAAAGCAGACAGATATAGCTTCTCCAGTTTGGGAAGTGAGGACGAATCCATGTTTTATGGACAGTGGTTATATACTGGCAACCTCTTCTCACAAAAAGAGTTAACTTTGTCACTTTAAAACTGAAATTGTGCCACAAAGTACAGCCCTGTCAGTGGAATGAAATCAGCAGGTAGGTGAGCAGAGTCGTGCCTTTGAAAAGCAAGGATTTCCTTTGCACCTTGCTCAGTCCAGCCTGCCAGTGCCACTCCCAGCCTGCCAGTGCCTCAGCTCTGCAAGTCAATGACACCTCCAGCCTACAATGCCTCAAGCTCAGCCCAGCAAGTCATTGACACTCTTAGCCTGCAGTGCCTTAACTTAGCAAGTCATTGACACTCGGGGGGGCCGATGCAATACTGTGCACATGATTGGACGCTCTAGGCTAATACCCGATGCAAAAAGGGGATTAGCGCATCACACGCATAGCTAACTGCTTATCACATGTAAATGCCATGAAGATGAGGCTATTAGTGATTTTTTTTTTCAGCGGGGTAATAGCTGTGTGCCCGATGTGCATGTTTTACACGCAAGAATTAATGCCACCCCCGGAGTTGGTATTGACTTGACCTGTGTCAAAGGTTCAAAAAATAAAAATAAAAACAGAAATTACTGCTTTTCTGTAGTTCCTCCTACTTAGTATCCTGATTCTTTTTAGTGCGGCAGCTCATTTGCCTATTGGATCGGGCACGCAGGAGAGGGGGACGTGCGTGCGTTCAACAAACGTGAGGCCAGTTTGGACGCACTTGATGTTGCATCAGCCCAGCAGCCTACAGCGCCTCAACCCTGCAAGTCATGGATACGCTCAGGGGTCAATGCAATAAAGTGCACAGGTTTACGTGCGGTTAGACACGCGTTTTGAACACGCTAGAAGAGCACGCAATGCAATAAGGAGATTAGCGTGCCCAAACAAATGCGAAGCAAATAGCACTTAACACATGTAACTCCAGCCCGGGAGGTGGCATTAAGTCAATCTGCAAGTCAAGAGCTCATGAGAAATTTCTCCTGTGGTTCCTCCTAGTTAGTACTGTCGTGAAGTTTTCTTCTTGCGGTGTTTAAAAATAAAAAGGTATACGGGCTTGATGTAAAAAAAAAAAAAAATTCTATACGCACAATACCAAAGGGCGCTTAGCTATGGGCATCTAGCAACCTCAGCACAACAGGCCAGAAGCAGGCGCTCGTACTGAGCACCCCTTGCAGTTGTGAGCCCCCAATGATTTGAGCGCTAGGGACACACAATTCGGCCCTAGCGCATCCTTTGTTATGCAGCCCCTCATTTACATACTGCAACAGGCATCCAGGGGACCAGGCTGTGCGCACGTTAGGAAAAACTGGCGCTCAATACAAGGCACCTGTTTTAACTTGTGTCTTACTGCATCGGCCCCGTCAGCCTGCAGTGCCTCGGCTTAAGGCCTGCAAATCGCTGGTGCACGCTGCTTGTTTTGCCTCAACCCAGCAAGCCAATGACTGACTGGGCCGAGATGCTGCAGGCCACCAATATCATTGACTTGCCGGGCTTAAGCCTGCAGGCTGCGAGTGTCACTGAGCCTGAGGAGCTGTAGGCTGGCAGTTCGTTTGCAACAAAGCATGCAATGCCTCAGCACCCAGCCCAAGATGTACAAAAAATAAAGGAACTTTCCCACCGAAAGTCCTTTCAATGGTAAACGCCACCCATCAATCACTCCAGCAAGCAAAACACAAACACCAGGGGATAAACGGGGATGACATACTGCATTACTGACTGAGGAAGCAGTCTTAATGGATCTCACGGCGGCCTCAAAAACTTTCTTCGGAAGTCGGAGGTTGGTGGTGCCACTGTCCACAATACTCTTATCATAATTGTACTGTGGGTGAGAGAGAGGAAGGAGGTGAGAAGGCAGCAATGAGCAAGCCAAGTTGTACTGCCATTGCCACAGTTAGTGCTTAACTTCCAAAGACAATAAGAATGTGTTAAATGGATTCAGTGCAAAGAAAAAAAAACTAGAAGGACACAATATCCTTCAACCCCTTATCCTATGTAAGAACGGCTCCTTGCTTTACGACGGAGTCAGGAGCAGTACACCCAGGAGTGCGGGCACGCGTTACTGAGGTATGAGCAGGGGAGAGGAGAGACACACACCTCCTTACAGTCCATCTCCAGGTCTTGTTCGTTGATCTCGATCCTGACAATGACCACTTCATAGTACCATTCCTTCCGGATCGGCGTGTACCAGATTTCCCCTGTATACAGCAGGGGGTCTGTGCCACCAATGATCTGCAGCAGAGAAGCACGGACCAAAGGAAGTTAGAAGGAAGCGTTTTTCGGCACCCTCCACCCAAACACGCAAAGAAACCTAAACCAATGTACGGGGAAAGGGGAGAAAACTTATGAAGGGCAAAAGAAGAAGAAAATTCAGACGGAAACGTGAAGGAAGGAAGCATGCCCATCCCTGGAGGTGCTCGACCACCACCACCACCACACCGAAAGGTCAGTTTCATAGCAATCACCAGCAATTTCACCCACATGCTCTTCTCCCCCCTTGCTGACCCCTCCTCCCTTTTTGTGTCTGGGACCATGTGTCCAATATATGTGCAGGTGTTTTTCTCTAAAATTTCAGTTGGGCAGAATTCATATATGTGCCAGTGATGCGGTCTACACACATCCAAGGAAATGGAGCCCCTGTGTGGCTGAGATTGTCACTTGCCTATGAGCATACGACGAGTACTCTGAATTAAAATTAAAGCAGGGCTTAATTTCTGGGGAAACGGCCTGGCACGTCTAAAGACTCAAGAAGCAGAATGGCAGGGGTGTTCTGCTCTAGCCTCTCCCTTCCAGACAGAGAGGGTGAGCTGGAGAAGACAGAGTGGAGGACCACCGCTCTGCTCCATAATTCAGTTTCCTCTCTGCTTTGCAGGGGAAGGTGTGGTACTGAAGCAGAAACTTCAGAACAAGGAACAGCTACCAAACAGGCCGATACACCGGAGCGCACTGTTAGCCCAGGTTTGGACGCGCGTTTTCGATGCGCTAGCTTTACCCCTTATACAGTAAGGGGTAATAGTGCGTCGAAAACATGTGTCCAACACCCCCGCCCCCCGAAACTAATAGCGCCCGCAACATGCAAATGCATGTTGATGGCCCTATTAGTTATTCCCGCGCGATTCAGAAAGCCAAGCCGCACATTTTACTTTCAGAAATTAACGACTGCCCAAAGGCTGGCGTTAATTTCTGCCGGCACTGGGGAAGTACACAGAAAAGCAGAAAAAACTGCTTTTCTGTACACCCTCCGACTTAATATCATAGCGATATTAAGTCGGAGGCCCCAAAAGTAAAATAAAAGTAAAAATTTTACAACCAAATTAAAAAAAAAAAAAAAAAAAAAATCGGCCCACGGTCTGGAAGACGGACGCTCAATTTTGCCGGCGGCCGTTTTCCAAACCCGTGGCTGTCAGCGGGTTTAAGAACCGACGCCGGAAACATTGAACGTCAGCTGTCAAACCCGCTGACAGCCGCCGCTCCTTTTACCGCGGGCCCTAATTTGCATAGGCCACCCTCCTGAATCGCTCGCCCGCTCTCCCGCGCGTTTTTCTGTATCGGTCTGAAACTTATGAGCAGCAGTGCCAGTCATCAAGGCCTCAATTGGCAGTGCAGCTAAGAAGCTGCAGCCTTGTGCTGTTCCCCGGGGCTTCGTTTCTGCTGGAGCATCCCAGACTGGCATTCCGCCACCTTTTTTCTGGGACCCAAGGAAGTGTAAATCAGTTCTGCCTCTCCTGCAGAAACAGAGCACAGCACAGATCATTTCTGGCTGCCCAGAGGAAGCAGAACAGAGCAGCGTGGGTTGGAGCGGCCGACCCTGAGACCAGATGGCCACATGACCTTGGGTTTTGTTTTTTTTTGTGCAATTTCTTGGCACTATTGAGAAGGCCGTGAAGTATAACGGGCCAAGGCTGAAGAGACATGAGGTGAATGCCTGTGAACCCCAATGCTTCTGCCACGACTGGCCGGGTCAGATTCCTGGCCAGCTTGCTGCTTACCGTGCTGGCTTCCCGGGCTCCCACTGCTGCCCACACTAGGGGAGAGGGAGTGAATAAAGGGATTGGAGAGAATCGAGTGGGGGAAAGGGAGGGCAAGAGTGAGTGAGTGAGTGAGTGGATGTGGGGGAACAAGAGTAAGGCGATCAGACGGGAGAGCGAGTGAGGGGATGTGGAGGGGACAAAAGAGTGAGTGAAGGGATTGGATGGGCTGAGGGTTGTGCGTGAGAGGAAACGTGTGCGAGAGGATCAAATCTGTTGTGCGGTGTGACTGAATGAGTGGATCAGAGGGACTGGGAAAGACTGAATGAGGGAACAAGAGAGGAGGGCAAGAGGAGCAAGCAAGGAGAGCATGTAGTGCTGTTCCCTTACTTCCCCCCCCTCCCCCCCGAGGAGGGAGAGAGCTGGATGCACTTTTCAGTTCCTGTCAGAGGAGAGTGGCTGGTGCACACCAGTCTGTCCGCAACCCCCAAGGCAGAGGACGCTCAGCTGGCTTCGGCCTGAAGAGGAGGACTATGTGGCTGCCTTACTGGGCAAGGAGGATCATTTTCCAGAGAGGGGAAACTAGTGACCATCCAGAGGGTTGGGGAGAAGGAGAACCAGGAGGAGGATAGAGAGAAAAGGGCCCCCATTTCTTCTATCCTCCTTACCTCACTAACAAGAATTATCCATTGCCACAATCCTCATCCTCTATCATTGCCTGTTTAATTCTTTTGGGGGCTTTTATATTGGTCTAATTCATGGCCGAGTTTGTAGTCAAAAAGTGTGTGGGGGGGGGGGGGGGGAGAGGCAGTGGTAGTGGGCTGGGTGTGACCTGTCCCCTAAACGTGTGTGCGCACACGCACATGCACAAACATTCTCCCCCCTCCTTATCCCAATGATCCTTCATCCCCAGCTTTCTCCAGTGCTGAAGTGCCCCTCCCCCCAGCCATTCCTTGCCTACCAGAGCTCAATAAGCAATGGTGGGCAAAGGACAAATGGGAGTTGGGGGCTGCAAATGGAAGATGGGGTTTTTTTTTTTGTGGTTTTAGCTCCATTCCCCCAGGACTGCATCTCAGCTACTTAAAAAGAAAAAAAAATGCTCTTCTAGCCCCCTTCCCTGGGCATTCTCCTATTGATATTTAAATTTCCCCAGGCAACCCCTTAAAAGAGTTGCAGTCTAAAATGCTGTTCGATCATGGCAGATCCCAGCATGACGTCAGGAAATGAGAGACGTACTCTCCACTTTCGACAGATGTTTTCATGACGACTGAATTAGGAATGTATGCGAAAGATGCACGCATGGGCAGTAGCTATCACTGAAGCCTTGATGATTGGTGCTGCTGCTGCTCACGAGTTTCACACTTGTGCGAACTGAACCTCTGTGGGTCTCCCCCTCCCTTGTCAGGTTGGCCTTTCCTTCACGCTGCTTCCCCTCAACTAACTAGAGGCATGCTCTCACACTCACCCTGCTCCTCTCCTCACTCACCATGGGACTACCCTCTCAGCACTCACCATGCTCCCGCCCACGGAAGCTGCTGCTTCAGACTCCTCCAGTGGGAAGCCCGCACCGCAGAGCTGCAGGGAGAAGATATTGGGGACTTGTGTCTGTTTCACCAGCGAATCAAAGAATGGCTCCAGGGAGTCATCCGGCTGCAGATGAGAGAAAGAAACCGGTAGCACTTACAAAAGGGGGCAGTTTGACTCTTCCAGAGGATACAGTGAGGAAAAAGACCTCAGTCAACACTGGAATCATGTGCTTGAATCCTGGGACTACAAGTGGACATGGCATGGCCTCCCCTAGTTCTGGGACCTGATATAATGTTGTATATACCAACAGAATAGTAATCGGCACTCCTGACAGTTACAGCCACAGAGCATGTGGTAGAGCATCTAACTGTGCTAGCATGCCATTCCTGCCTGCTCCCACCATCTGCATATCCTTTAGGTCTAAATGTCACCGTGCAATGATTTCCCGGCTGTGATATCACAATTATCCACCATATACTTATCCTATTATACCCTGAGCATGCTCAAAATGAGCTCATTTTGCGTGTGCACGCCAGATTTCAGCGTATGGCCATTCTGTGTGTATGCGTACCTGCTAGTGTGCATGTGTGCAAGATCTCAGTGCAGGCTCAGTCTGTGCACGTGTGTGCTAGTTATCACTGTGTATGTTAGATCTCTGTGTGTTCTCCATCTCTGGAAATATCTAGTGTGTACCAGGCCTGATAGCAGCCCCTCTGCTCACAGGGCATATGAGTACAGAGCAAAAGAAACAACAGTGGCCTCTGGTAACTAGACCAATTTAAATTCTGGACAGAATCCACCCATGTGTCTAGAAGAGATTCAGCAAATGGCACTCAGGAAAGCAGATGTGACAGATGTGCATGTGTGGTTCTTTGAAGCGTAATTACTTCTAACCCCCTTCCTCTTCCTAGGAGAGCCTGGATGTGTCAGGATGTCAGCTCTGGGCAGGCCTCCAGCACTCTGGGAGCAGCAAGGGAGTCGAAGCTGGAGGGATAAAGTGCTGAACACAGCAGAGTGTACATTACACTTCCTGCCAGGGCAGAGTCAATCCCACCGTCATCCCCAAAATAGAGGCAGGCAGCATCCTGCCCAGTGTATGCTCAGAAATCAGCAGCTTCAAGGTCAGAAGAATAAAGATGAGATTATTTTACAAAAAAAAAGCCCATCCTCCCTCCCCCCCCCTCGAGACTCCAGACCGCTATCCCTTAATATCTGCGGCCCAAGTGGCTCGTGCAGAAAAGCAGAACTTCAGGTCGGCAGCACCTCTTCCCCACCCCCACCCCCCCCATAGTCCCCCTTTCCTTCCAAGTAAAAAAAAAAAAACTCACCCTGGCTAGTGCCTCCTAAACGCCCCGAAAAGATGTGGGAGGGAAGACTCACCCTGGCTATCTCTGCATAGGCCAGGCCCAGGATGCCTTCCCAGTTGGATCCGTTGATAAAGAACTTGTCAGATTCCGTGATGGCTGCAATATTGGCTCGCACCGTGACATTGGGGCCATGGGGGATGGTGACCAGGTCGCTACCCAGCTCCCCTTCCCACTTTCCCTGGGTGTACGGCACGTAGACGCCTTTCTGCAGATCCCAGTATGTGCTTGACCTGAAGCCAAAGAGAGAGAGGTGAGAAGGCATGGGAGAGAGGGGCGAGACAAGAAAAGGAGGAGGAGAGTGAGAGAGAGAAATAATCAAGGAATACCTCCGGGACCAGGAGTACCTGAACCCCACAATTACCTGCTTTCTATATCACTGTCCCTACTATTAGGCTTTAGGAGCACCTTCCGGACTCACTTATATTTTAACATGTAATTTGATCCTGGGGCCCAGCTCTGACCCTCATATTTTCATTCCTACTTGGGAGCCGTGAAACATGCTCGGCCTTTGTACTAAAATCGACACCCTTGCCTCGCCATGCTTGTAAGTTTTTCTGTGCACATTTCTTTGTCTTGACCTGGCTCTGGATCAGTCCGAGCTCAGCTTTTACCAGCACCTCGGGATGTGTCTGTCTCAGCACAGACAGGCGTCCCTTCCCGGCCTTCCTCCTGCTGCGTGTGACCACAGCTGGATGTGGGCACAGGGGATGGGAAGACAATGGATTATTCACTGTCCAAGAGGCCACTGAATGGATGTCCTTTTGGGTGGGAGATCAGATCTCCCCCCCCCCAAACTATCATATTACTGAATAGCACAATGCAGTACCACCCACATTCCCTTTGGACCTGGCACCGCCAGCACCATCATCAGCCTGAAGGGCCTGACAGGAGCACTTCTGCAGCCTCACTAGGAAACATCCAGCCCAGCCAGGCCTTATGCTCTGCACCAGAATAATCAATCCTGTGCTATCTGCGAGCTCCGAAGCCTTAGTAACATAGCAGAAGATGGCAGAAAAAGGCCAAGAGGCCCAGCCAGTTATTCCTGTCTACATGGGTAAGGATATCCCCCAGCTGCCAGTGTTTACCTGCATTAAATCCTTTGAATATTGTCCCCCATTTCTTACAGCTTTGTGGTGCAGACTCTGCATCATTTTAAATTGCCCTTCTAAGGACCACCTCCAGCCTGTCCATATCCCTTTAGCGGTACGGTCTCCAGAACTGGACATAAATACGCCAGGCGAGGTCCCATTGATGACAGTGTACAGAGGCACCATATACCTCCTTAATTCTGCTGTTCATCTCTCTTCCTAGCATCCCTGTGGCCTTGGCCACTGCACGATCACACTGTTTTAACTACCTTGAGATTATCAGACCCGATCAGCCCAAAGTCTCTCTCCTGGGTGCTGCACAGAAGCTTTCCACGGATCATCGCTCGCTTGGATTTCGGCATCCCCCGTACATGAGTTCTCAGATCGCTTCTCATTCTCTCTGCTCCCCCTCCCCTTACCATAATGGGGGCCGATGCAATTAAATCGGTGCGGAAAACGGGTGCTCGGGGCTGAGCGCCCCCACTTTCCCCAACGCGCTCTCAGCACCTCTCCTGGGCCCGAGATTGAATATTTAAATGAGGGATCGCGCTGCCAAGGAGGCGCTAGGGACAAATATGCGCCCAGGAGACGTGGGCTGTTAGGTGGCTGTCAGCGGGTTAGGAAAAACGGACGCTCAGTTTTATGACCCTCCCTTTTCCTTTTGGCTCCTCCGGCTTAATATCGCCACGATATTAAAAGTCCGAGGATGTACAGAAAAGCAGTATCTTCTACTTTTTCTGTACAACTTTTTTGGGCTGCTCAGAAATTAACGCCTGCTCTGGGCCCCTAGCGTAAAAATGTGCAGGTTGGGCGCACACTTTTTTTTTTTTTTTTTAATTGGGGGAGAATTGCTAGAAAGCCTCATCAATATGCATTTGCATGTGATGAGCGCTATTAGTTTCATAGGGGGCTGGACTCATGTTTTGGACGCACTAATCCCCTTATAGCATAAGGGTTGTGGACGTGCATCCAAGCACGAGTTACGGTAATCACTGTTTTGCATCGACCTCAGTGTCATTGAGCTTCTGTTTGCCACCGCACCAGAGCGTTACACCTCGGGAATACCACACTGCAGTGTGCCAAACCCAGGGGGTCCCCATAGGAGTAACACATTATAGTGTAACAGATCCAGAGAGTTAAGAGGAAAACGAAAAAGAGAATAAGGAAAGGATTTAAAATATTTAAATCGCAGTGGTATAAGCAAAGCTAAAAATATCTGTAAGAACAACCTTTAATGTATACTACTACGGAATGGGAATGCATAAAAACTAAATTACACAATCAAAACACCAAAAAGTGAACCAGTTCCAGAAATTAAAATAGAAATCCCACGGTGACCATGGTTTGGCATGTATGCCTGCTTCAGGGGGGAACTTTTAAATGTAACCACAGCTTCTTTTACTCAATAAATGGTGATTAACTTCATATAAAACTTCTACTAGGTGTTTCTTTCAGTTTCAAATTCAACATCCATAATCACCCAGGGCAAATGTAAATTTCATTTGCTGGCAAATCATGCTTCAGCATGTGTATCCTCAGTCTCGGAGACATGCGGAGGCCGATTCCGTGATAGACAATGCAGTTTGGACCCATGGTTTGAAGTTGAAACAGCACAAGCCTGTGAGGCACTTCATTGTGGGATCCTTAGAGGGTTTTAGCATGGATGCTGCTTCCTAAATTCATTTTCAGAGCATTTCCCGGTGAGACCCAGGACTGTATCAAGTTCTCACGTTAAGACTGTGATTGGCATTTCTCAAAGCTATGTTCCCACAGGAATGAAGGTGCACGACCAGCCCTAGGGCAAATGGCACCCTGGGTGAAAACTGGCTCCTGGACCAGCATAACAAGTGAGACCGGCGGTACCCAAAGGCTGGCACTGCTAGGGTGCCACTCCCAGCACATTTCCATAGGAATAACGCTAGGCTCCTGACTTGGTGACCCGATGTTTCCACCAAGGGGGTACATATGACTTGAGAGTGTAGGAGGTGCCAAATACACACCCCCTGGATAGCACCTTGGAAATTTGTTTCCTTAAGCAGTGACTCAGAATGTTCCAGAATGGCTCATACTATTCTGTCATCAGTACATGCTCTCTGGCTCTCATCAGGGAATCATTCTGCTGAGCCTCTCTCACTAAGGAGCCACACAGCCCCCATCGTGATGTGTGCGATTTCCTGAACAGAGAGTTTGCCAGTGCGGAGTGACTGAATACGACAGCAGAGACGTTTTGCAGATTGGAGACAGATCGGTTTCTATCTTGGCAAAAGATCTACAGCCCCGAGAGAGAACCTCTGGAGTTTGTCGAGGAGTGAGTTAATGGAGCAGCCCATGACAGGGCTCCAGGTGGTATGTGAAAAGGATTCCTAGAGAGAGGGAACACAGAAGTCTGCTTGCTCTGCTAGGGATTCATTTCTAGTGTTTTGTGGAAGTTGGAGGAACACAAGGGATCGAGGTGGCCTAGTGGGTCTGACAGCTAGAGAGGGCCTACACCCACTTGGCTGTAGCCCTTGTACAGTTTTCAGACACACTAGACCTCTCTCTCTCTCCAGTTGGTGCTGAATGAGAGGATAAAAGGAGGAGAGTCAACAGTGTGGAGTCAAGGAGAATTCAGGTAGAAAAGGGAGTCCATGATAGGGATCCTAGAGTCAGGGGAGACCTCTTCATGTCTTTAAATCTTTCTAATTGACTGTTTAAATTGACTTTATGGATTTCACGAGAAGAAACCTTTTTGTTTTTGTCAACTATCGCTATTCAGCAAGTTATACCTCAGCAAGGGATCATTTACTAAGGGTTTTCTCCCCTTTTATGTCTATAGAGAAAATGCTTAGTAAATAGGGCCCCTAAACTGGGTATTTTGGAACAGCACAATCAGGTGTGGAGTTGTCATTTCCTGACTGCAGGAGAGTCTGGATAGCCCCGAGCAAGGCTTTCCCCATGCTGGAGGAACCCCTGGGAGCCCCATGTGTGCATGATGGACCAGCAGCTCTCAGATGTGCCTGTCCTGGCAGATATCATAGCGTTCCCACAGAAATACCAACTGCAATGGGTCAAATCCCTCCTGTCACTTTTGTCAGACTTTTTTTTTTCTGTTCCCTTCCTCCATTCTCCTGCCCCCCCCCCCCCTTCATGCTCTCTTCCACTCATCCTGGTGTCTGCTTGAGAATATCCCCAGGGTCCGCAGCGCACTGGGGGGGGGGGGGGAAGACGGCAGTGCCGGCCTTGTTTGTGAGGACTAAGCATGAACAGCTGCGGTGTGCGCCCGGTCGCCATGGCAACAAAGAGCTGGGGTGGTAGATCTTTTGCTAAGATAGAAACCAATCTGTCTCTAATCTGCAAAACATCTCTACTGTTGTATTCAGTCACTCCGCACCGGCACGCGCTCTGTCCAGGGAATCGCACACGCGCACATCACGACGGGGGACTGTGGCTCCTTAGTGAGAGCGGGTAATGAGGGAGGCTGGGCAGAATGGTTCCCTGGCGAGAGCTGGAGGACACGCACTGATGACACAAGGCTTGCAGAGAACGATATAAAAAGTTTGGGGATATTTTTTTTTTTTAAATCGGCTGATGTCCGGGATGTTTCTGGCTTTCCGCATCCTGCTCAGCAGCGATGCTCGAAATCTAATAAATGATTCCTAAGCTGCCCCTGGAGGCTCCATCATTCAAAGCACCTACCCCTCAGTGCTCTTCTGCTCGTGCATCTGCCTTCCTGCCCCCACATGCCAGCAGCTCCTGCCTCAAACCACCACCTGCGGAGCTTGCAGTAACCCATTAAGGGAGGGCTTGGTTCCTGTCCAGTTAAAGAAAGCTACAGTTCGATCTTGGCTTTAAAAAACCCACATTGGATCTTCAGGATGTGGGCAATTATAGGTGGATATCCTCGGTTTCTGTTTTTGTCCAAAACTCTACACGCTGCCATGCTGAAACAACCGTCTTTTTTGAAAAACAAATCCTCGAGCCTCATCCATTCAAGCTTTCGGAAACTGCTAAAAAAAACAAAACCTGAGATTTTGTTAGTTTCTCTGATCAACTTCTCTAGAAGCGGCCTAGACACTGGTAAAACAAAATGCACTAGCCACCCTCAATCTCTCCCAGCATTTGATACTGTCGACCACCAGATTTTATTGTACCGCAAGGGGACTTGGCTTAACGGGAACAGTTCTTGGCTGGTTTGCCTTTCATCGGTCAGGCAGTTCACAAAAAGTGCAAGTGGGCCAGGTATCTTCTTCCTGGCGTTCAGTTTTGACTAACGTTCCCCAAGGTTCAGCCCTGTTGGCATCGCTTTTTAATATTTGCATGCAGCCTAGCTGCAAATTGCTCGCAGGACTGTCCTTGGGGAATCGCCTATATGTTGATGATATTCAGTTTTACATTCACTTGGGATCGTCCTGGGATGAGACCTCAGCCCTCATTTTCTGATGCGTTGCTGCCATTCGTCAATGGCTCAGACACAATAAATTGGCGCTCAATCTTTCTGAAACAGATCTTCTAATCATGCATCGCGGGGACTCTATTATTGTGCCTCCTCTGCTGAAAATTGAGAACTGCGCTATTCAGCTTTCTGACAGCATTAAAGAGTCTAGGGGTCACTATGGACTCTGTTCTGTCATTCAAGGGGCAAATTAGGCAAGTTGTTCAAACAGGTTTCTTTGAGCTGCGGACATTGCGCAGTCTAAAGCACTTCGCTGTCTAATTCTGATTTTCACTCGGATGTGTGAGCTACAACAATGCCCCAGTTGGATTTACTACAATGTGCTGTTATCTTGATCTTCCCACCATCTCTTTGCGCACATTACAGCTCATGCAGAATGCGGCCGCTTGGTTGATCTCAGGCACCTCTTCAAGGGGTTCTCTCTCTCCAATTCTGTTCCAATTTCATCAACTCCCCGTAGAAATTGTGCGACTTACAGCATCGCCTTGCTGGCACTGGACTCATTTCCCTGGGCAGGCTGTTTATTACGGATCTTTACTCCATCGTGGGCCCTGCGAGCCTCACAACGCGGCCTGCTTGACGTTCCATCCACTCGGCGCGCGCGAGAGGGCGTTCTCTGTGGCAGCTCCCTCTATGTGGAACCTTTTACCAACTTGGGTTAAAACCTTTTAAAGCGCTGCTGAAAACTCACCTATTCACCCTTGCCTACAACGAACACACTGATAAGCATACTTCAGTGCTTGAGTGGCAGCCGCTCTTAACAAGATGTGTTGTGTCCCTCTGTTTATTTTTGTGTGTGTTATTTCGTGAGCCGCCTAGAGCCATTGGCAGCATATAACTATAAATACATAACCCCATGAGAAAGTGTGTTCCCAAAGAGGAGAGGAAGCCATGTCAGCGGAAGGATCATTTTATTATTTACTTATTTATCTCTGAGGGAAACAGCTGCCCCTTGCTCTTAACAACTTTGTCAAAAGCTTAATTTTGGTTAGCAGGTTATTTTACAGACCTCTATCGGAGACTCCATTTCACCTCCCGCCCGCAACCCTAAGTACCCAACCCGCAGAGCTTACCCTAACATGCAGTCCCCCATCCACCTTCCACGCTTTTGAACCTTCCCAGAACCCACAACACTGAGGATCAACACGCAACGGTCAGTCCACAGCGCCGACCCATACACCTCCGTCGTCTTAAGTTCCCAGACTCTAACAGTTACCAAGCCCCAATGCCTCACTTCCTGCCCATGACTCAACCTTTCATAGACCTTCAAAAATCCAGGGGAGGAAGGTCTTTCTCTGCTCCCCAGATACTCACAACTGTCTCTGGTAGTACTTCCTCAAGAAGGGATGAGATGCAGCTCCGACAGCAAAGTTACTGCTTCCTGTGTCTACGAGAATGTTTAGCTGAGGGAAAACACAAAAACAGCAAGTTGGTGAGCGGCCCGCTTAGCCCATTTGTATTTGTGCTAATTGCCACTTAACTCTTGTTGACTGTTCAGACCCATTAAGCGCCAGGTGTTGCCATTCCCCAGTGGGGGGGAGGGGGGGCCTGCATTCAACCTGCTGAGCTAGCCCCACCTCGACACTTCCTTGCACTTAGGAGAGGCAATGTCAGCAAGTTTGCTGGAGCAGGAGGTTGGCTGGGACTTCTCTAGGAATGCTTGCCTTAAAGAGGGAGTGCAATCTGTAACAATGCATAAAAATACGACATCCCTAAAATCCCTTGGGCCTCTCTACTGTTCTGATACTTTTTTTTAATATCGTGTTTGACAAAACATTTAAAGAGCAAAGGCACAGCGATAGGAAGGTGGCCATCCCAGTGTCCTACAGCTCCAAACTCCCACAATGCACTCGGGCGATGTCAGGCTGCTCAGAGCTGGATGCCAGGCACGAGTCGACAGAGAAGAGGTTGAAATCCTGGAAGCGGCCGAGACAGAAAAGAGCCTAACACAGAGCTGCAGAATACTGCGGTGCCGTACAAGAATCAGGCAGCCTCAGGAGGTAGAAAATGGGGAGACCACCACCCCCCCTCATAGCCTCCGTGCTTGCTGATTCCCTCCCTGGAGCGGCAGATCAAGCTCTGCCACCCTCCCTCTGACTACAGACCTCACCCAGACCAGAATTTAGCTACATTACTATTATACATCTCTCTATGTACAAGCCACTTCTCCCAAGAAGGGATCGCATCTTGCAAAGTAACAGCATAAATTATGTTGTGGCTCATTTACTAATGAGCCTCGCGCCAGCCAGCAACCCTGGGAATGGCAGCAGCTACCTCTCGGGTGAATCTCTCGCGTTTCCTTACGGTCCCCAAGCTTTCCGCCTTTAAAAGGAAAGATCCTAAGGGGGGCACACAGCTTTCCAGGGAGGTGTTTTAATGAGAAAAAGGAGGAAGGGAACCCGGCAACCTCCGCAATCTCTCGCTCAGTGCAGAATTATTTTCGCTCTCCTTTGTGTTCTCAGTGTGACAGGCCCATGGGCTTTACTGCTGACTGTGGGAATCGGGGCAGGCCGCACTCGCCACAGTCTGCCGAAAAGCCGGGACCTTGCCAAGACTTGAGGGATCGACCCGAGCATGAGTGGGAGCTCCGGCGAGCTTAGAACTCCTCCCACATCTCCAGCCTAGGATGGCGCTGGCCCAGACAAATTGGCAGGCAGGCAAGTGAACCGTCCCCAGCTCAGCGGACAGACTGCACAGGAATGCTACTAAGTTCAAAAGGCTGGGAGCAAGTTTCATTAAGCTGGTTTACTCTTCCCCTGTCCAACCCCACCTCCGAAAAACATCCACTTTTTAAGGAGTTAAAATGTAGCTAAATGCAGACACCTGGCACAGAGCAATCCTGAAACTCATTAATCTAGCCCGGCTAAGGCTGATGTAATAAGCTATGCATTCAAAATTCAGCAAACGGTTTCTTAACGCAGGGGCTAAAAAAGTGTTAACGCCTAATGGAGTAAGCTAATGGTATGCTAATACATCAAGAATTACAAAAAAAGTGTGCACACCCAAAAATGTGTGTAAACAAAATGCTTAGCATGCATAAAAATATGGATTTATGTGCATGCAAAATGTTGCCTGCATTGAAAACATTCATGCACGTAAACCATGTTTTCTGCATGTAAATCTTGAGCGCAGGAGACCCCCCGCCAGCATCTCCAGGTTCTTCTCCATAGGCTTCCACTGGCTCCAGGAGCTTTACTCCATCTCTGACTAGGAGTTAAATTTTGAACATTAACAAAACAGGGGTCAAACCTATGGATCTTTCTGCAAAAATAATAATAATAGTTAATGCCTTCATTTGCATGGGCTTTCCATGTGAGGGCGATACACAACGCAGTTATTCACACATTTTTTGTACTCAAAACTCCTCGCTCCGTTAAGAGTGAGGTTTGCTCACAAAAAACATGCATACGATTTTGGGTAAAACTGCACCTTAGAAAAGAGAAATGTGACAGTAGAAGACGACCACATGGTCCATCCACCCAGCTAATTTAGCTTTACAAGTCCTATCACTCCCTCAGAAATCCTGTTTATTTTATGCTTTCTTGAATTCAGATACCATTTTTTTCTCCACTGGGAGGATGTTCCATGCATCCACCACCCTCTCTGTAATGAAATACTTCCTGAGATTACTCCTGAGTCTAATCCCTTTCATCCTCATCCATGACCCCTCATTCTAGAGCCTCCTATGCCTGGAAACCTTTGAGATATATAAAGATCTCTATCATATGTTCCCTATCCCACCTTTCTTCCAAGGTATACATGCTTAGATCTTTAGAAAGAAGACCATTGACCATTTTATTATCACCCTCTGGACAAACTCCATCCTGTTTATATACTTTTAAAAGGGGCGGTCTCCAGAATAGGACCCAGTATTCCAAATGAGGTCTCATCAGGGACCTATTCAGGGGCAATATCACCTCCCTTTTTCTGCTGACCAATTCTCTCCCTATGCAGCCAAGTATCTTCCTGGCTTTTGCCTTGTTACATCGGACCCTTAACCAGCTAGATGGCTTGCACAATCGCCCTCTGTGTCTATCCAAGAATATTCCAGTAAACTCAGTCATGAGATGAAAGGAGTCAATACAACATGTCACTGGGACTTTTTCCCCCTCTTTCTTTTTGCTAGGTAGTTTTGAGAATTCCCCTTATAGTGATCTGACTTCCTCCAATTCACGCCAAACAGGTCCCAAGAATTAAACAAACCAAACTAAGGAGGAAGCGACTGATTGATTTCATTCTCATGGATTGTCTTTTGAATTGTTTTACGCCACTTTGAGCAATCCTCTGACCTGGAAGGCGATATAGAAATATTTGTAAATAAATAAATAAGCATACGCCGTGCATTTGCAGAGATTTTCTAGTGCTTTTCAATATTACCCCATGCAACGTGACCTGAAAATCATCAGGCTCCAGTCATTTTCAACAGGAGAGGATCCCCCTCTCCTCTCCCTCATATCTGGACCCATCTGGACCATGTCCGGGGAATTCTCTTTCCTCTCAAATCAGATTAAAAAAAAGGACTGGTTCAGTTTCTTTTTAAAAATTGTGTTATGATTTGCTTCGTCTGTCTGGGTACTCCTCTCCCAAACCATTCAACCTAGAGCAACGAAATTTGCAGGAAAGGTACAGCTCTATAAAAACCAGAAAACAAAATCCTGTTTCCCCATAAATCTTATGGTTGTAGCCCAAAATCTGAAAAAGAAATGGGGGGGGGGGGGGTGCTGGGCAGGTCTTTTCTGGTTTATGATGTGCATTGTAAAGCAATAAAAAGGCAACACAGTGAAAACATTAGAACAGCCATGCTGGATCAGGCCCAGGTCCATCGAGCCCAGCATCCTGTTTCCGACAGTGACCAGTCCAGGCCACAAGGACCCAGCAGATCCCATGGAGGAGACCTCTCTTTCCTGGTATTTGCTCCTTAGGATAGCCATAGCTTTCTTTAGTCTACCTGGCTAATGTTCGATGGACTTTTCCTCCAGGAACTTGGCCAGACCTCTTTTAAACTCCGCTATGCAAGAGAACGTAAACGGTGCTGGAAGCCGGTGGAAAGACCAACACATCCCTAGGCCAGCCAAACACCTTCTTTATTGGGGGGGGGGAGGGGGGGCAGCTTTACTCAAATCCTCCCGCAAAATGTTTCTTGGGGGAAGAGGTTTAAGGGAGCGATACCTCGCTCCTATCTCGAGAGGCTCTAAGGCGTGCATTATCGGGGATGGGCCGAGGAGGGGGATAACGCAGCCAGCCTGCTCGATAGGGAAATGGGATCCCGAGAACGTATTGATGAAATCTGCAGGACCGCGGCTCAGGTTGCATCACGTGCTATCCTGTGCTCCAAGGACTCGATGCTTCTTCCCAAAATAATCAGCAGGCAGAAAAGGAAAAATGTCCTAGTAAAACAGCAAAACTTCACATCATGACTCAGGCTCCATCTGTGTGGCTGGCAGCGAAAGATGCCCAGCCACGCAGATAAATCCACACATACCACTCTGCTAAAGAATTAAAAGGAGACCTGCCTTTTCCTTCACTTGGGGGCGTTAAAGGAGAACTGCCCTTTCTTCAGGCTGGGATTGGCATGCAGTCGTTAAACAGTTGTAGGATATTTATGATGATAATAATAATAATAGACTAAAATTTAGTGTAGTTTCATCTTCCTTCTGACCCCGGGCAAGCCCTGTCAGCTCCGCTCACTCAGGAATTTCTTTTTAAAATACCTCTTGACGTCAGGCC
Organism: Rhinatrema bivittatum; assembly: GCF_901001135.1. Lineage (NCBI taxonomy): Eukaryota > Metazoa > Chordata > Amphibia > Gymnophiona > Rhinatrematidae > Rhinatrema > Rhinatrema bivittatum. Next base: position 23,218,187 of record NC_042626.1, on the reverse strand, counting down.
TGTGGGATTATAACCCTCACACCTTTCCTGTGCACCTCCACCTGATCCCTTGGAGATCTCCGCTCAATAAGCTCAGCCTGGGAGAAAAGGGTCTGAAACACAATCTTAGCTCCCATGCTACTCAACAAAAATCTAACTTCCCTCCTGTAGAAGCCGTGCAATCCAGATGAGATGCCATGCTCATTTTAAATACTACTAGTTAGAATTTCCCATCTATCAACTCTTCTCCCCTATGGCCGCCAAAGGTCAGCAAGGTGGCATTAGGGAAGACAACATCATGTGCGAGAAATACATTCTGGGCACTGTGCGATACGGCCTACGGTGGGAAGACGCGAATTTGCACAGCTTCGGTGCATAGCTGATCCCCCTCGCTCGTGCTGCATGTTCAGGCTGAGGTGCACTGGCAGAGCCGTGTAGAAGGGATTGGGGGGGGGGGGGGGGGGGGGGGTTCAGAACTGGAATAGCAGGGAGAACTGCAGTTATTGGTTACAGGAAGTCAGCGAAATAGTTCCATTTTGCTCTCTCCCCACCCCTTCCAGAAACAGTTCCATTAGCACCGTGTGCCGAGATACAGCGACAGGTTCAGCAGTGGCTACCCTTGGGGCCTGAAAATATAGGGGCCTCTGGATGTGCTCAGCTTCTCACACTAATGGCAGCTGCTGCCTACCAAGGTCAGACTTTTATCAGTCAGGAGCATTCTGTGTTCACGTAAGTGTGCACTAGGCATAACTGTGCACATATACCATGTCTGCTTTAACATGTTAATTATGCATTAGTGCAAGAGCCTTTGTGTGTGCCAAGCTGTATGAGTACTGTATATGTTTTTAAATGGATTCATCTGTAGGTGCAAAACTATGTATATGGCCATGTTCATACAGGTGTTCCATATATTTGTAAATGCTTGTCTACCTTTTGGGATCTTGCCAGGTATATATGACCTAGATTGGCCACTATCTGAGACAGGAGGATGGATCTTTGGTCTAAGATTTTATTGTGTGTCTAGCAGTGCACAGTTGTGTGCATACAGCAGTGCAGTCTCATACTGGTGCCTCCCTGGCTCCTGTAGCTTTCCTGGTTTTGAGGAGGGGAGAATGGCAGTGATGCCGTTCTGACAGCTTCAGGCAGTGCCGGCAATGCTCTAGTGCAGTGATTCTCAACCAGTGTGTTGCCACGCACCAGCAGGTGTGTTGCATGCTACCTATAGCTGGCAGGGCTGAAGACCCGAAGAACGACGCTTCTGGCCACCGCCGGGGCCAAAGAAACAAAGACTGGTGGTGCTGGCCACCGGCGGAGCCGAAAATGAGCTGTTCAGCTGGGGGCCAGAGTGTGTGTGTGTGGTGTATATACATGAGACAGGGAAGGTGCTTCTGTGTGTATGTGTGAGAGAGAGATGGAGCATGTTTCTGGCTGGCTGTGGTGGTGAGAGAGGGGGCATGTGTGTGATTGAGCCCATTTGTAAGTGAGATAGAACATGTGTGTGACTGAAAGCCTGTGTGTAAGTAAGAGAGAGAGAACACTGTGAAACAGAGACTGGTCAGTGAGATGACTGGTATGTGTGTGTGTGAGAGAGAGAGAGAGAGAGACTGGTTGGGGAGATGATTGGTGTGTGAGAGACAGAAACTGGACCTGAGGGTGGGAGTGATTTGTGTGTGTGAGAGAGAAGAGACTGGTTTTGGTCCCTAAAGAGGAGGACCGTGAGGACAGCTTTAGCAGCTACTGCTGCTTCTGGTGTGGCCTGCAAGGGAAAGGAGTAGGAGAACTGCTGGAGAGGGTAAGTAAAGGTGGCTTTTTAAGTTAATTTTTCTTGATTGACTGCCATTTTAATTATTGGGTATTATGTGATGTGTCTGCTGTTTTGAAATATTTTATTGTTGCTTCAAGAATTTTTAATAATTTTAAGAGTTTTTAATTGTTAGATGTTGTTCTGTTCATCAATCGTTTTGAAACATGTATTCATATACTTTTACAACTATAAAACTATGTGGGGATCTATAGCAGCTTGACTTTTTCTGTTTCCCTAATTGGAGGTGTATTGGTGTTTAGGGCCTGGTTTAATATTTGTAATGTTGCCTTTTTATAGGTAGGGTTCTCCATTTGAGTGCATGCCATAATGTAGGTGTAACTTTGTGAGAATTATTGCAGATCCTGGTTCTATGTTAGGTGCTATAGTTCTGTTTCCATTTCTCCAGTTTTGTACTGCATGCAGAGTGGCTTTCTTGGGTTTCCATTCCACTTTTTGTCTCCATATTTGTTATTTGTGGTCTTTCTGTACTTGGTGAAGGTCGATTTTGTGTGTGTGACCGAGGTGAGGTATTTAACTAGCATGAGGGCTAGTAAAATACCTTGCCTTATTTGTTGTGTTTTCTCAATAGGACATGCATTGGTAGTGAACTGCTGTCTTTTTATAAGTAGGGCTATTGTGCCTGGTAGTAGAGGGAGTTTGTGTTGCTGTTATTGAGATAACACCAGAATATTTTTTGTATGGCGAGCTGTACGGGGAATGTTCTAGTTCTGCTTTATACCCATTACTGGGGGTCACGGGTGGGTTAGCCCTGTGACTGTCATGTGTTCAGTGTGTCACGCATGTGGGAACTATCTAAAAGGTGTGTTCCGACAGAAAAAAAGGTTGAGAACCACTGCTTTAATGTTACATGAGACTCCCGCCCAGCATCAGATTGCAAACTGGTGCTAGAGGCCAGACACACCATGGCAGTAGGTCACTCACGCCAATAAAAAAGAAGGCTGGAACAAGCGAAAAGGGAGTTATCTGGCTTCTCAAACAGAGCCTCTGCTGGTGCTCTGACAGCTCACAGTAAAATTCGCGGGAGAGCCGGCATTCCGAGGCGCACGATCGAGTATGCAAATGAGGGCCCGCGATAAAAGGAGGCGCTAGGGACAGCCGACGCTCAATTTTACCAGCATCAGTTCTCAAACCTACTGACAGCCACAGGTTTGAAAAACAGACGCCGGCATAATTGAGCATCTATTTTCTGACCCGCGGGCCGATTTAACATTTTTTTTTTTTTTAAATTTTGGGGCCTCTGACTTAATATCGCTATGATATTAAGTCAGAGGGTGTACAGAAAAGCAGTTTTTACTGCTTTTCTGTACACTTTCCCTGTGCCGGCAGAAATTAACGCCAGCCTGTGGGCAGGTGTTAATTTCTGAAAGTAAAATGTGCGGCTGTGCAGTGGGAGGGTGGGTGAAAGTAAAATGTGAGGCTGTGCAGTGGGAGGGTGGGTGGCTATTAAAATAGGGGTAAAATTGCCAGATAGTTATGAATGAAGCCTCGTGGTGCCGGTACTGGTTCCAACTACTGAGCCAAAAAAAAAAAAAAAGCATTGTAAAGTCCTTACCAAACAACAGAAATAGAATGATTCAGGGCTTTATTCCCACTGCACACTATAATCTAAGGCAAGGCTCCTCTTAAGCTTGCATGCCTGGTACCAAGCTGTGGAAACGGTGGCTGTGTTTTTAACATTAAACTTGAATGTTGGCCCAAAGACAGGGCTTCTGAGTTCCTTCAGTGCCCGACACATCTCCATAAACTACAACAAAAAAAGTCTTTGTGGGTTTTAATGGCTGCCTGTATCAGAGAACACATTTTCACCTTTGAAATAGTGCGTGCCGTTAAACTACAGAATAAAACCAGCAACACGCGTGGGCAGCAGCTTCCTGCTCTGGGGTCCTGGTGGAATGGAACAGCTGTTCCTTTAACATCTGGCATCCGATTGGCTGAGGCCATCACGGCCACCTCGAAGGCTGAAACCAACGTTTTCTCTTCCACCGCTGGAGAACAGGACCCCGCATACAGCCTTCTCGGGGGCAGGCAGAAAGAATTATCCTTACACGCAAAATGCTCTTATAACTGGGCTTATTTGCAGGTCAGGACGATGAAAATACGTTTTTATAACATGCAGGAGAGTTTAGATGGTAGAATCCACCAGTTACCTGGCTCCTAGCTTTTTAAAAAGTTCTCCGGGAACCAGAGTTCCCAGCTTATGAAAAGACTCTTTTACTGAATCTGTCATATTTTTACTGACATCCTATCTTTTCTGCAGACATGTTTTGCCGTTTGCCATTTTGTGCACCGCTGGATTTACCATGCTAAGATTTCCTTTATGCACCCAGACTGGTTCCCGATTCCTGAGCACCGGATACAGACCCCACCCCCAGCTCCCATCACATTAATGACCTGAAAGTATTTTTTTTAAGTTTACTAACAACCACCTTGTTAGAAACTCATTCTATAAATTAAAAAGTTGTACTGGTTTAGTTTTTTTCATTATCTTATTTTTACACGTGGCTTCTGGCATAATAAGAATACTATTTCACTATGTATCCATAGTGTAGTATAATTTTACTGAAACACTGTACATCACTACCAACAATATACACTAGCAAAGTGTGCTCTGCTGTGGCCCCAAAATGTGGGTCAGAATTCAATTTCTAGATCTGTACAGAATCGTTTTACCTACATTAAAACAACTGCGAAACATCCTTTCCCACAATCTACAATAAAAGACAGAGAACGTCTTCTACAGTACAATTCTCTGGATTGCTGCTCATAAACATTTATTTTCCCCATTTGAAATTTTTAAAAAAGCTATTTTACATGGAACTTATAAATTCAAGATGTTTTTAAAACAGGAAATACAGAAATCAGAATATAATTATAGTATATATAATTTTTTACTTTTTCATTTAAAAGAAAGATAAAAGGGTTTTAGTTTCTAGCTTTACAAGATTTAGTAAATTTAATTACGGAAAATAAACAGATAATATGCACTGAGATATGTTTCTGCTAGGCATTATTTATCAAACTAAAGACTAACTTTAGGATCATTACTCCACAATAAAACGTAAACTATCTTGTTCTGATTTCTGTATTTCCTGCTTTAAAAACATCTTGAATTTATAAGTTCCATATATATATATATATATATATATATATATATATATATATATAAACACACACCTCTGCAATTTTCAAGTTAAAAATCTTAAATGTGAAGCCGGTGAATTGATTTTCTTTTTACAGTAACTGCCTCCGGAAAAGAAATGCATTTTCTGGTGAAAAGTGACAAGGGTCGCTTAAGAGATACAGGTGGCTTTAAGGCTGACAATTTAAGCTTTAATCAGCAGATTAATCAAGGTGGGGATGTGCATGCAGAGGTTCCCCAGAGACAGGTCGTGTACTTACTGTTTGCGGAGGGGTCCCCACCGTCATTTCCACATAATAGCCCTGGCCGGACTTCCCTCTTAAGTTATTGATCATGTTCCTAAAACGGCCACCCTCTCTGGGCTCTTGCTGGGCGGATCGCGGGAGCCTGCGGGCCTGCGAGCTCCCCGGGCCCGGCCCGTTCTTCAGGGGCACCCGGATGCCCAGCTGTTCGCCGCTGGCTCTCAGCAGCCCGGACCCAATGCAGAGCCCTAGCGGCAGCAGCAGCGTCCAGGGCAGGGCGAGTGGCTCCATGCTGGTCTCGCCCCTTTCGACTTCTGGACCCTAGGGTAGTTCAGGCGCTAGGGACGGGAGGCCAGCACCTGGCCGGGGAGGACCAGGCCCTGCTGCGAGTCCATGGTCTCCCCCTCGGCCGACAGACTCGGGCTTGGCGGCTGTCACCGGCTGGGGCTGGGCTTTGCCTTGCACACGCGGATTGCTGGGAAGTGTAGTCCAGCCTCTCAGCCTCAGCAGAGCAGATCTCTGACGCCCCCAAACGACTGAAAGTAAAGGAACTTTTGTACATGCAAGTTCCCTTTTGTTTATATATGTTACGCGTCTCCTCTTTTATTGGACCTAACATGAGGGGACTTGCGCCAATACACACGCTGCACCATATTCATTAATGACAAATTCGCGGAATTTATGCTAGAAAAAGGCTGGTGCACACCATTTTTAAGTTTCTCTGCGGGAGAGAGTAGGAAAGTACCGCTGCGCTCGAAGGTAACTGATTACTGTGTCCTGCCCCCGAACGGCGGCTTCTATTACTGCTCATAGCCTTGTGTAAATCCTGCAGGCACGATCACGTGTCACTTGTAATGCTGGGGCATTGTTGCCAGATTTAAAAAAGGGGGGTTCTAACCACAACTAAAAAATTCGCAAGTCAAAGGGATTCCCCCTCCAGGGCTCCATACGCGTGGCTTTCACGGTGGTGGTAGTAGGTCGTCCCCCCCCGAAAACCACAGGAGTGGGAGGTCCTCCGAAAGTTAAAACCCTCCTGGTTTAAAATGGCGCCTACTATCTCCACCGGCAGATAATCCCAATCCGTATTCACTCACTTCTCCCCCACAACAGAAATAAAATGAGTACAACCCGTCTGCCCAGCCTCCTTTACTTCGGATGAATGAGAGACGTGGAGGTCGCGCGCATGCGCAGATAAGGCTAACAGGGTCGAGAGGGATGACCGGGAAGCTCCTACGGCACTGCAGCTTCGGCGGTGCCTCAGCCTTTCCTACGCTGAAGAACTCTCCCCCTGGTCCCGCCCCCCTTATTGCATATACAATGTAATCCTTTGCTGAAAAGCGGTCGTGGGGGAGAGTGACCGGAGCCGCAACTCAGTTCAGAACAAGGACCCATCAGAAACGGTGGGGGATGCCGGCGGAGAAAAGAAGCCACCAGCGGGGCATCCCAGGCAGCAGTGTGGCCGGGAAAAGAGAAGCCTGAGGGTCTATCTGTATGCCTTCGCTGTTCTGGGAGAACTAAATCGAGCCAGCAATTTTGACAGCCTCCCCCCTTTGTTTTAGATTTCCTTGTAGTTTGTGGGCTATGAGGTGAGAATGATCTTCTCTTGGCCTTTTCGATTGAATCTGGCGACCTGTGCAATATGAGTGTGTGAGGTGGGATTTAATGCTCTGCCTTAAGAGCTGAATTTAAAAATTTGCCACCCATTGGCAGATTGTCACAGCTGCGTCCCTATGCAGCTGTGTCAGCATGTCACTAAAGCTTCTTTGGCCAAGGTATTAGCTGCTTTCAAAATGTGGCACTCTAGGTGGTTATTTATGGCCAAAGCAAGATAATTAAACCTGTGAAATATCAAAAGTAAAGTCTGAGTACTGAACTGCAGATGGTCCCTTGGTTGTTTAGTTGCGTTTGAGAACTGGTATAATGAGGTGGAAAAGGGAGTTACTGCCTTGTTAATCCCATCAGGAAAATGGAACTATTATTTTTCCTGGCCCAAATGGAAGGAGAAAATATATAGTTAAAAAAAAGTGAGAATAATACCAATACTGGAAATATTCTTTCTGAAAATAGTGCAGCTGCTTTAGAAAAAAAACATTTTTTTCAAGTGCACCCTGTTAATCACTTACAGGCCGATACAGTACAGTGTGCTCCGGCGGAGTGCACTGTTAACCCGCAATTGGACGCGCGTTTTCGACACGCTAGCTTTACCCCTTATTCAGTAAAGGGTAATAGCGCGTCGAAAACGCGTGTCCAACCCCCCCAAACCTAATAGCACCCGCAACATGCAAATGCATGTTGATGGCCCTATTAGGTATTCCCGCGTAATTCAGAAAGCAAAATGTGCAGCCAAGCCGCACATTTTACTTAGCGCCTACCCAAAGGTAGGCATTAATTTCTCCGGGCACCGGGAAAGTGCACAGAAAAGCAGTAAAAACTGCTTTTCTGTGCACCCTATGACTTAATATCATGGCGATATTATGTCGGAGGTCCTGAAAGTTAAAAAAAGTTAAAAAAAAAAATTTGAAATTGGCCCACGGTTTGAAAACCAGACGCTCAATTTTGCCGGCGTCTGGTTTCTGAACCCGTGGCTGTCAGCGGGTTTGAGAACAGACGCCGGCTAAAATTGAGCGTCGGCTGTCAAACCCGCTAACAGCCGCTGCTCCTGGAGACAGTAAGTCTCTTCTTTTGTCCTGAGTGCAATCAGCTGTAATCTTGAAAGACCCCAAACAGCTTTGGGTTTGAAAAACAGATTCTATTGCTGTTTAAGGAGACCCATTGTATGTAAAAATATTTCACAAATATTCATCGTGGACATCCCAAAAATTGAATTAGTTTGCTGCCCTTTAGAACTGATATTGGTTATTACTGATATATAGTACATGTACTATATACAGGGGCTTGCAAAAGTATTTGACCCCCTAAAAAGTAAGCAGATTGGTGTGGATTAGAAATGTCACACAGATTGTTCCAGACATTATGTTTATTGCAAACAGGTATGCTCTTAAAATAAATGTTCATAAATTTTCAAAGTCACAATTCATTATTTGCACTTTTTTCTAAAATAAAATTAAAAACTGAAAAATGCTGCTTGTATAAGTATTCAACCCCTGTGCTGTGGAAGCTCCCAGTTGATACAGATGAAAGATATTGCCCTAACAATTGGCCTCTACCTGTGAAACATTTAAATTAAAAAAAAAAAAGTATGCTTTTCTGGTTAAAGACCCCCTAATTCAAATACCTTTGGTCAGCTTGTGAATTTGAAGGAAAGCTGTAAAAATGAAGACCAAAGATAAAGATAAAATTAAAGATAAAGTTATAAACCTGCCCCAAATAGGAAAAGGCTGCAAAATAATATCCACATGCTTGGATATCCCAGTGAGCACTGTTGGATCAATTGTGAGGAAATGGAAGCTGAATCATACCACCCAGACATTGCCTAGACAAGGCCGTCGCTCAAAACTCAGAGTCACAGTACGAAGGAGACTTGTGAGGGAAGCCACAGAGAGGCCAACAATAACTTTGAAGGAGCTACAGAGCTCAGTGGCTGAGACTGGAGTGGAGGTGCACCAGTCAACCATTACCAAGAGCGCTGCATACAACTGGTCTGCATGGGAGGGTGGCTAAAAAGAAGCCATTACTGAAGAAAAACCACATCAAAGCACATTTGGTGTTTGCCAGAAAGCATCAGAGTGACCCAGCTAAAATGTGGGATAAAGTTTTATGGTCAGATGAGTCAAAATGGAGCTTTTAGGCCAAAATTCAAAACACTATGCGTGGCGCAAATCTAACACTGCCCGTTCTTCAGCAAACAGCATCCCAACAGTAAAATATGTGGGTAGCAGCATCTTGTTGTGGAGATGTTTTTCCTCAGCAGGGATGGGGCATCTTGTTAAAATTGAAGGACAGTTGAATGGGGCAACACAGGGAGATACTGCAAGACCACCTGCTTCAGTCAGCTAAAATACTAAAACTTGGGAGAAAGTTCACCTTTTAGCAAGACAATACTCCTAAACACAAGAAGAAAGCAACATAGGAGTGGTTGAATAACAAAAAGGTGAATGCTCTACAATGGCCAAGTCAAAGTCCAGATCTCAATCCAATTGAGGTCAGTATTTGAAAATTGAGGTCCATAAGAATGATTCTACCAATCTGAAAAACCTGGAGCAAATCTGCCAGGAAGAATGGACAAAAATCACTCCCAAACAGTGTGCAAAGCTGGTAGAAATTTACCCCAACACCCTTCAAGCTGTTATTGCATCAAATGGTGGTTCCACCAAGTACTAGTCTGGAGGCATTGAATACTTATGCAAGCAGCATTTCTTTTTTGGTTTTTATTTTATTTTACAAAAAATGCAGAGAAATACTGAATTGTGACTTTGAAAATTTACCTTAAGAGCATTCTAGTTTGCAATAAACATACTGTCTGTAACAATCTGTGTAAGTGTCATTTGTAATCCACACATCTGGGGTTGTCCATAAATGACGTCATGCTCCGATAAGGGGGAGCGAGTTACCACTTTTGTGGCGAGGGGGTAGGGAGGGATTGAACATATCATGACATCAGAAAGTAAAAGTTGCAAGATTACTTTTCTACAGCAGCAGCAGCCTGGGGGTCCAATGCATTTGTGCATTCCCTCCCCACCAATGTTGTGGGGCCCCCAATCGTGTGAATAGAAGGGGGACAGCGGTTCAGAAGGTTTAGCCCAAAAAAAGACACTTGGAACCCCAATATTCTTCAGCGTTCAGCTACAGCATTCCGTTGTTTTCCATATGACCTGTACTGTCCATCAGTCCAGTCAGTGTTGAGTAATAGGATATACAAGATATGTCATCAGTATTTTGCTTCTGGGGTGATGCTGCAAAGCCACACAACAATGCACAAACATGAGGCAGTTCCAATCAAAATTGTCAGATGACTGAGAGTGGCTGCCCGAGGACAGTGTGAGCTGATGGTGATCATTGCACGTGCAGAGAATGTAGAGAGCGTGGTGAGGCAAGACGAAGACAATCTAAATCTACGTGGACTATCTGTTCCAGAACATGTTTCTGTAAGCAGTGTCCCTGTTTGCACAATGGCAGATAACTTGTCATTGACGTGACAGGGCGAATAGTTTTTACAACAAAACAGTTCAGCGTCTTAGTTATTTGATTTTGCAGCATTGAACAGCTTTAATTATAATATAATTCAAACTGACTGCCTAAACTGTGTACTAATGCTGTTTTGCTCAAGTAAAACACAGACTGATAATTGTTTGCATTTTAGTATTGTAACTTAATATAAGGGGGGGATTCGAAGTTTGTGATGTAATTGAAAGAGGGTTTGGAGATTTGTGACAAAGCGTGATGAAGGGGGTGGGGTTGGGGTTGATTTCAAGCCAAGATAGTGTGATGCCATTTATGGATGGCCCATCTAACTTTTTAGGGGTCTAATATTTTTCAAGTCACTATATAGTATTGAACATGGCAAATATAGCAATGTGAATGAAATTTACATCTGCAGCCATTTATGTATAAGACTTCATGGTTAATAAAAATAATGAAGGAAAGTGTTTTCTATGTACAATTACTTCATCAAATTAAGGGTCTGCTTTACTAAGGCTCCCCCCCCCCCCTCTTTAATTCTGTGTCTATGGGGAAAGAGTTTAGTGATTCAATCCCTAAATATTTTTAACTGTATTCAACTGGTGGTAGTCCTTGTAGGTTAGATAAAGATTGCTACGCTTTATCCCTTGAACTATTAATTTGACCAACATGCTTTTTAAAAATAAAGCTATATTAAGAAACAAATTAGGAAGCACTTTGCCAAAAATATCTTTTTATCAACATGTGGCAGTCAGACCTAAGAACAAAAATTCTGCCATTAGGCATATAGATGGAACATTGTTTGGAAAAAAAATGCTTACTATTCCCTCGTAGAAATTACGAGAAGCAGAGCACATTCGTGCACAGTCACTAACCTAAGCTGTTTCTGGCGCGATTCCCAGACAGCCACACATATCTGAGCAACTAGAACTACAATTCCCAGCTTGCTAGCTGCCAACTATAACGTGGTAACGAGTCCCTTAACCAACTGATGTTGTGCAGCTTCCCAGGAGCCCTATCAGATCCTTTCGAGAGGCGGGGATCATGTGACCGTTGCTAGGTTGTGCGATCCCGGAAGCAGATGACCGCGCTGCAGAGCAACCTGCAAAGCGTCCATGGAAGCCGCGGGGGCAGCGAGCGGCCGTTGGGCGGCCTGGGAGCCGCAGGCAACCCGCTCAGGCCCTTCAGGTAAGAGTTGTGGGCTTCCTGGTGGGCCTTCGGATAAGAGCATTAATTATCTGCCTAGTCGAGCTTATGGCTAGCTTTTAATTTCATGATCTCGGCTGCTTTAAATGGATGAAAGGCACTCCCACAACCTTTCCCCACCATGTTTAAGTATAGGAGTTCTTACCCTGTAATGAGAAGTGGCAATGTTTTTTGTTTTTGACAATAAGGCACTGAATATTAATGTTAATACAGGAGATTATGTGGAAGGTTGGTGACCCGAGGAAAGGGGAGAGGGTGACTAAAGGTCTCTGAGCACTTCCATAGAACAGTCATTCATGACCTCTCGGGTGCTAAAGATACTAGAGATTCAGACTGAATACAGGGGCTCACAATGCCAGATGTTTGGAGATTAAAAGCCATCATCTTCAGGATGAGAGAGCAGTGAACACTCATAATGAACAGGAACATTGAATGTGACCCACTGTGCTAATGTGCATTATTTGTACTCTTAGATGGTTTCCCCTAGATGCTGTCATTTGTCCAGACTGATCATCTGACATGGCAGGGCCTCCAGTCAGAATCGGGGATCAACTTATCCTGGAAGAAGACTATGATGAAAATTACATACCCAGTGAACAAGGTAATAGATGCTTTCCTTTGATATTGTTGGACAGAGGAGCTAGGACATCTGATCAGCTGATGAAGGCCTCTTGAAAATGAGATACAGTAAAAACAGCAGAAGTGTTTTATTTTGTGTATTGAGGTAACAATAATGTAGTACTTTTGAAAATGATCCTTAATCCCATTATTGAGTAGCCCAATAAATGGATTGCATAAAATATACACTAAAAAGCTGAGGATATGCCTGCCATTCCTAGCAGAATGGCTTATGCTTGTAGTTGTTAGATATAGGATGCATTTTAAAGTACACAAAGTTAAAACAAATATCAATATTTGGAAGCTATATCATTACAACTGTATATTGTGTTTTTAAAAAAATACTTTCTATCGGGCCGATTCAGTAAAATGCACGGGAGAGCTGGCGCTCCGAGGCGAGCGCCCGCTCTCCTGACACACGCCCAGACCACTCTCCTGGGCGCGTGATTCTCTGTGCAAATGAAGGCCCGTGGTAAAAAGGAGGCGCGTCCCTAGCGCCTCCTTATTGGCAGAAGCGGTGGCTGTCAGCGGGTTTGGCAGTTGACGCTTAATTTTACCGGCGTCGGTTGTCAAACTCGCTGACAGCCACGGGTTCGGAAAACGGACGCCGGCAAAATTGAGCGTCCTTTTTCCAACCCGCGGGCTGTGGGCAGATTTTTTTTTTTAAGATTTTTAATTTTTTTTATTTTTGGGGCCTCTGACTTAATATCGCTATGATATTAAGTCGGAGGGTGTACAGAAAAGCAGTTATATAGTAAGGGGTAATAGCGCATGGAAAACGCATGTCCAACCCCCCGAAACTAATAGCGCCCTCAACATGCAAATGCATGTTGAGGGCGCTATTAGTTAGTCCCATGCGATACAGAAAGTAAAATGTGCAGCCAAGCCGCACATTTTACTCTCATAACTTAACGCCTGCCCAAAGGCAGGAGTTAATTTCGGCCGGCACCAGGAAAGTGAACAGAAAAGCAGAAAAAACTGCTTTTCTGTACACCCTTCAACTTAATATCATAGCGATATTAAGTCGGAGGCCCCCCCAAAAAAATCTGCCCGCGGGTTGGAAAACGGACACTCAATTTTGCCAGTGTCCGTTTTCGGAACCCGTGGCTGTCAGCAGGTTCGACAACCGATGCCGGTAAAATTAAGTGTCGGCTGTCAAACCCGCTGACAGCCACCGCGCTAGTGTCCCTAGCACCTCCTTTTTACCTTGGGCCCTCATTTGCATAGAGAATCACGCGCCCAGGAGAGTGGCCTGGGCGTGTGTCGGGAGAGCAGGCGCTCGCCTCGGAGTGCCGGCTCTCCCGCACATTTTACTGAATTAGCCCGTGTATAAGGGGTAATAATAGCGCGTGGAAAATGCGCGTCCAAACGGGGCTAACTGTGCGCTTGGCCTGAGTGCACCGTACTGAATCAGCTTGTATGTGGGCAAGGAGGAGGAAGGCAGGCTGTAGAGAAAAGCCTATTTATTAAATGTTCTGCTCCAAGAGATATGGGAGCAAGCAGAGACTGTGCATGATAGCATCTATCTGAGAATCACATGGTCATAGATTAAACATTGGGTAAGCAAAGATTAAAAACAATAACCTGTCCCCATGCTAGGCAGAATGGTCAGACTCTTTACTGGGGTGAATCTAGATACTTTGTGTGTTGAAATCTGCTACAGTATCTGTATGCAGCTCTGACTAACACATTCATTGTAAGAACATAAGATTTACCATACTGACTCAGGCCAAAAATCTATCAAGCCCGGTATCCTGTTTCCAAATTCCAACAGTGACCAATCCAGTTCGCAAGTACCAGGCAGGATCCCAAAAAATGTCATGCTGCTTATCCCTGTGGATGTTGGTGGGATGCTATAAAATGCTAGAAGATTTGGGGGGGGAACTGATGGGTTTCTGCTTTCCATTATTTAGCAAAGATGCCAAGAACATACCCACTGCTTGTTTCTGTTTTTGACATAGGAACTGACAATGGACTGTATGTTAGGAAAGCAGCTCCTGTGTTTATTATTTAATAGAGTAAGCAAGACACACAACCCACACAACTCCTGTGACTGGTTATCTCTGCAGGATGGCAGAATCTCAGCTAGTGTTTACCATCTGGTTTGGCCACCAGATTTCATGACTAGTTAGTCTTGTGGCTGTTATTATTTAGGAGGATTTTTTGCTCACATGTGTTTACTAAAAAAAAAATACCTCCCTCAAATCAGCAGCCTGTGAGTTTACTCCTGCTGCTTGAGTGGTAATGGCAGAGACGAGGTGGGCTTTGAGAGGCATAGTGTTAAAACAATGCACCTCGGGTCTATAGTCTGCTACCCAGAGAAGCCATGACATGCTCATTTGTGTAATTGTAAGCCTGATCAAATCTTACGCTTTTTAAACTTATCGCGATAAAGTATAATAAAGCAAGTTATTTTTGAAAATTGCCCACTCCACTCTATGTGGGGGGAAAAAAGGGTGGAGCTGGGGAAAGAGTTAAGATGGGACTGTTAAGTATTGTGGGGATTTAATTTTGAAAACCCATGTGTTCTTTACCCTGCATACTTTGTACCTGCTAAGTAAGCAAGGTAAAGAATGCCTGCGGCACCAATGTGAGAATTTCCCTTTGTGTTGAAAATTGCCGCCCTGTGTTTACACTCGCAAAGAACACTCACCTGTTACATTCGGCTTTTCTCTGAGACATTGCTTTTGCTCTTATTAGTGTATTATTGGTCTACAGGGATGGGAATACTCTTAGGAGCTGACGCTATATCAAGTGCGCAAAAATTTGCATCCAAATTGGGCGCACGTTTTTTCAACGTGTGCATCCCCCTCTCCTGGGCACCCGATGAATAGGCAAATGAGCTGCTGTGCTAAAAAGGATGTGCTAGGGATAAATTGTGCGTTCCTAGCGTGTCCATGGTGTAGGGTGCCCGTTTTCCTAACCTGACCACCGTCAAGACTTTTTTTTTCATGCTGCTTCCTCTGCAGTATTTTGGCGGTTTTTTTGTGGCGTCTTGGAGAATGTGAAGACTTAACACCAGCTCTGGGGCTGGCATTAAGTTTTGCATGTTAAAACATGCACGTTGGGCGCATGGTGATGTTTTACATCGGGGGGTAATAGCTAATAGCCTCATCTACATGGCATTTACACGTGATGAGCCCTATCCACTACGCGCTGGTTTAGATACACATTTTGGATGCGCTAATCCCATTATTGCATTCGGAGTTATTCTAGTGCTAGGCTGAGCGCACTGTATTGTATTGGCCCCTTAATGCTTGGGCTGATGTCGTGCAATCCCAGCTTCCCCTACCTGGTGATGAGTCATTAGCACCCATAGGAATGATGACGTAAGAACTCTGGAGGCCATAGTGCAGGACAGTCAGGCTGTATCTCTGCCAGACTAATTGATTTTATTTTTCTTAATGGGGTGCAGTCTTGTACAATACATTAGTATTGCTTTGGTACAATAAATTGTGCTTGTTCCTGTTAGATATTTAGAGAATGCCAATTCATCAGCATGTCATCTGTTTCAGTGCCCAGCTCCCCTTAGCTCTTTGCTGTAGCATAGCAAATAACTCTAGCTGTGACCAGAGTACAGTGGTCTCTGGCCTTTATCTGCTTGGGATATACATCACAGGGCTTTTTATGTTTTTTTCCTTTCCGGGTGGGGGTGAGGAGCTTGTCCGTGCAGGCTACGAAACGTAATGCCTTCGGGTTTTTAGATGGGACTATAGCCAGAGCTAATGTTAATGTTTGCGTTTCAACTTTAGAAAATTATTAAGAAGTTATATTCTGTCTCTTCTGTGGTGATGTTGGTTTCCATGATTGTGTTTTACCTTGTAACTTGCTCTCTGGCGTATTATCACCCCCAGACTTCAGCCATAGGCTGAGTCAAATGAGCAAAATTGCTTTCTGTCTCCTGGACATAAACTCCCCTAGTAAGAGAGTGCCCGTGTGTTTCCTTTTCTTATGGCTGTGAAAAATCTCATTCTACTGTTCTGGCTATTCTGTAGAAATTAAGGAGTATGCCCGGGAGATTGGCCTCGATCCTGACAATGAGCCAGAGCTGATGTGGTTAGCCAGAGAAGGGATTGTGGCTCCCTTACCTGTGGAATGGAAGCCGTGGTAAGAAAGCAGCCCAGCAGACATTTCATTAATTGATTGCTTGTCAAAATAAGACAAAGCCACAAGGCAACACTTGCGGTGGGTAAAGTCACTGTGTACTAGTGACTACTGCAGTTTTCCTTGTGTAAGTAGGAGGTGTTTGTATTTCTGAATCAACTGTCCTTTCGCCTTGTTGATGTATAAGAAATGAATCAGCTACAGCATTCAATCTGGTACAAACATTATGGGCAGAGATGATATGACTTTTCATTCACTCATATCTTTTTCTCCCCCCCCCCATACTAGTCAAGACATCACAGGTTGACATTTATTACTACTTTAACTTCTCCACTGGCCAGTCAACGTGGGACCACCCAAACGATGAGCACTACCGTGATCTTGTCCTCCAGGAGCGCCGGAAACTGCAGGCCCAGGGAGGTGCCAAAAAGAAAGAGAAAAAGAAGAAAAAGAGAAAGAAAGAGAGAAGAAAGAAAAGGAGGTACCCAGGGCCCCTCCACGGTGAGTGTAGATAGCAATACTTCAAGTGGGTCTTGCTTGGGTTCCTTGACTTTTCATGGTCGAAAAGGAGCAAACAAGTTATGTGGCTTAAGATTCTGTGCATGTGTTCCCTGAAACATGTGAATGGATCCAATGAATGGTATCCAAATGTTGTAACAATCCTGCATGTTTTTTTTTTTTTGTCTTTTAAATTTTGGACAGGGTCCCCAGCTGCCATCACGGCATACGCAGCTCTATCTGCCTCTCCTAGCCATACTATATCCTGCACTGTTTATCTTGAAATATACTTTGCCCTGACCTTATCCATGTCATTCCATGGCCAGCCAGCAGAAGGCACTGGCACATTTCTTGATTATTCTCCTGGTATCTAATTTTTCTGAATTCTTTTTCTTTGCTATTAGTGTTTTTCATTGACTGGACGCTTGTATCCAAGTTTTTTTCAGTAACAAAGTAATAACTACCATTAAGTACCCATTATGATCCTGGTCCCCATCATAGCAGGTGTCTGAGACCAACAGATAGCAAACAGCTGGCAGAGAAAGATTTTAAAATGTAACGTCTGCCCATTGTCCTCTTGAAACCTACTTGTGTAGCTGCTTTTTGACCTTTTGGTTACATCTGCTACATTTACTGACTGTAGCTGCTTTTCCAGCATACTCATTTAGAAACAGGCCACAAAGCATAAGGCATGTTCTTTTCCAAATGGGCTTCATCTGATTGTTTGCTGACACGGTAAAACAACTGTCCTGTGCTTTGATTTTAAGGTTTCCTCTGTAGCAATAAACCCATTTTAAGCAAAGAAAAGGGATGTGATTTTAGCCAGCAAATAGAGCAGCTTCAAAGAGGCATTTTTCACTTTGTGACCTTTTTCTTAAGGTCACTTCACTGTTTAATCTTAACTGGTATATCTAGGGCAAGTTCTGTCCATTAGATGTGTCTAAGTCTTTATTATCTGTTTAGGAAATGCGGCCAGAGGAAGGGATTCTGCTTTCACCATTAAACTATGAAATGGCATCTTCCTCTATGATGCTTGGGTGTCTGAGTCCTGATCTAGAGCAGGATAGCCAAGTTAGCAAAAATGGTTTTCTTAAGAAAGGGACAAGGAAGACCTCAGGATCAACAACAGAACCAAATGATTCTACTGAACTGAGGACTCATATTCCCCCGGGAAGGCTGCAACCACTTTATCCAGAAAAGTCTAAACAAAGTCATCAGATTCTGGGAGAGGTTGATAAACTTTTAGGACATGCATCGGCCTTTGGCAAAAAAGACCTAAGCAAGCAGATTGTTCCGGACAGGTCCATTGTAAATGATGACAAGGCTTACTGTGTAGGTTCCCAGTTGGACCTAGAAGATGAAGATTACTGTCTGTCTGCAAATCCCACACTCAAAGAGCCAAAGAAGCTTTCTTCATGGGGAGCGGGTCAGGCGAAAACTTTGCGATCATCCCTGGATGCTATTGATGAAGAACCTCCTGAAAACAAGAAGATGAACCAGTGTCAGGATGTTTGGGCATTCAAGGAAGAAGGGGAGGAGTGGCTGCTCAGACATAGGTCAGAGGGTCTCTGCAGTGAAGAGAAAAGTCCGGCTGAGGGGGTCTGTGCTCCATTGGGAGCACGTTCTTCTTCTGAAAATGTTTTCTACAGCAGAAAGTGTGAGATGGTCATCTTTGGTTCCAGCCTTCAGGAAGAGTTGGGTCAGTCACAAAATAGCGATCTCATTCAGGAAGCTGAAGAATCTGAACTGCATAGCAAAGGGATTGAGGGCAGGAAGATGAAAAAATCTGAAGACCATGCTTCCAGTCTTCAAGCCATGGACCTGTGCACAAGCAGTGAGAGCAGAAGCGACAAAAAGAATTTGGAGCAGGCAGTGCAGAAGAAACCTATGGAACAACATAACGAAGTGGCAGATGCAAAGGTCACAGAGATACAAACAAATGTAGACCCTCAGTTGCCTACCTCTTTTCACATTCCTGAAAATAACAAACACCAAGATGATCTTTATGATGCTTGTGCTGAAACAATGTTTCCCCAAACAGAGCGAGCTCAAGCAGTCCTGAATTATGCTCCCTTCCATCATCCAGACCCTACCTTTTCCTACCTTCAACAATTAGGATTGGAGCAAGAAGGTGAGAAGAGCATAATGAGCAGTTTAGCTGATCATCATGCTTCCCATGTTTTGGGAGAAGTTGACAATTTTTCTTGGGATCCCCAGAGCTGGCATGATTCTGAGAAAGAGTTAGATATGTTTGCTGTCAATGAACCCTTGGAAAATCATCCTATGATGGAATTTTTTCCTGCACAGCCGCAAAACTCATTGGAAGAAAAATCCGAGAGCGAATGCTACTTAGAAGATAAGAAATTTTACCAACACTTACTTCAAATGGTCAGAATATCCAAAGACAACAACTGTATATCAAAAGTCCAAGACCAAGGACATCACTTAGAACTAACCCATCAATCCAGTTGCAGTATATTAGAAGGGGTCCAAGAACAGGGTCACATCTTACAACTGGCCCTTAAAGTTAAAGACAGCATTATTCCAGAGGAAGTCCAGGAACAGGACCACATCCTACAAGTGACCCACAAGGTCAAAGACAGCATTATTCCAGAGGAGGTCCAGAAACAGGACCACATTCTACAAGTGACCCATCAGGTCAAAGACAGTAGCATTATTCCAGAGGAGGTCCAGGAAGAGAGTCACATCTTACAAGCGACCCATCAAGACAAAGACAACAGCATTATTCCAGAGAAGGCCATAGACCAAGATCACATTGTTCAACCAGCCTTTCACGTCAAAGATGGCAGTATTATTCCAGAGGAGGCTCAAGAACAGGGTCATATCTTACAAGTGGCCCATCAGGTCAAAGATAGCAGTTTTATTCCAGAGAAGGCCCAAGATCAGAATCATAGCAGCAGTATTCTTAACGAGATCCAGAAACAGAGTCACAGCATACAACTGACCCCGCAGGTCAAAGGCTGCAGGCATTATTCCAGAGGGAAATCCAGGAACAGGGTCACATCTTACAATTGATCCATCAGGTCAAAGACAAAGGCACTATCCCAGAGGAAGTCCAGGTTCAGAGTCATCACTTTCAATTGATCCATCAGGACACACACAGCAGTTCTATACTAGAGAAGGTCCAGGATCATCACTTACAACTGACCTGTCGGGAGCAATTGCTTAATGCTTATAGTAATCAGAATACTAATCAGGAAGACAGAAGAAGCACAGAGCCAGAAGACACAGCATTATGTTGTTCTCCAAATGCCAGGCACATAGAGAGCCATAGAGCAGAACAGAAGGAGAGTCACCGGCTAACTGAAGATGACAGCGAGAGGTGTCCTGTAGCAAGCCAAGACAGTAACAAGGTAGGCAGCTTAGTCTAAAATATAACTATTTCGGTAAGGGGCTTTCCCTGTACATACCCGATCAGCCCAGACTCCTGGAGTTTTCCTCCCTTCCAGCAGATGGAGACAGAGAAAATTTTGTACTTAATCTGGTGTGCCACCTGCATCTCCTCAGTATTTCTCTGTCTCCAGCAGATGGAGATGGTGAAAACCTGCGGTTCTATACTTGATTAAAAAAAAAAAAAAAAAGGACTAGGATATATTGGAACTTTTTCAGACTTCCTCCCAGGAGGTTAGAAGGTCCCGGTGGGCCATCCCTCCTAGTAGTAGGTTAGAACGAGCAGGGGTTGGGGACCCTAAATTGCTCTTTCAGTCATGCCTGCTTCAAGGACTTTCACCAAAGTAATGGTGGTTGTAATGGCAGCCCTCAGAAAGGAGGGTGTGCTGGTTTCTCCATATCTGAATGACTGGCTCATCTGAGCGAAGGCTGAGGACCTTTGCAGACAGGCAGTGGAAGTGGTCTTGTACCACTTGAGATCCTTGGGCTGAGTTGTGAATCTGGCCAAGAGCCACTTTTCTCCTTTGCAGGTTCTGGAATTCTTGAGTGTGCTCTTCGATTACCCGTGTGGGCAAGGTCTTTCTCATGGAGGAGCAAAAGGCAAAGCTGCAGGTGCAAGTTCAGAACCTGTTGGAGGCCCGAGTACCCAGGGTCTGGGATTACTTGCAGATGCTCGGCTCCATGGCCTTGATCTTGGAGTTGGTCCCATGGGCTTTTGCTCATATGAGACCTCTACAGAAAGTGTCGCTATCCTGGTGGGATACAATTTCAGATCAGTTTCATCTTTCGCTACCTCTTACAGAGTTTTCCAGGTCCAGTCTTTTGTGGTGGCTTGGCTGGGACCATTTCTACCACGGGGTGGACCTCGAGGTGCTTAATGGATGGTAGTGACTACTGATGTCAGTCTCACCAGTTGGGGGGCTGTATGTCAGTCTCATTTGGTGCAGGGCCAATGGTCGGTGGACGAAGTGACCTGGTCCATCAATTGCCTAGAGATGAGAGTGGTGCGGTTGGCTCTGGAGGGGTTTCTTCCCCTTCTGCACAACCATGCAGTCAGAGTCCTGACAGACAATGCGATGATGGTGGCCTACATCAACCACCAGGGAGGTACCAAGAGTTGAGCAGATGCTCTGGAAGCGGAGATGCTGATTTCCTGGGCAGAGCAGCATCTGGCCTTGATAGCGGCATCTCACATAGCGGGGTCTAACAATGTGCAAGCAGATTTTCTCAGCTGGCAACAATTGAATCCTGGAGAATGGGAGCTATCGGAGGAAGCAATGACCCTCCTTTTTCGCAAGTGGGGCATGCCTCATATTGATCTGATGGCAACCCAGAGGAATGCCAAGGCCCCACATTTCTTCAGTCGCAGAAGAGAGCATGAAGCGGAAGGGGTCAATGCCCTGGTGCTTCCTTGGCCACATGATGTTCTGATCTACGTGTTTCCTCCATGGCCTCTGGTGGGCAAGGTTGCAAAGAAACATGATTCTCATGGCTCCGGAGTGGCCACGAAAGCCTTGGTTTGTGGATCTGGTCAATCTAGCAGTGGACAGCCCCCTGAGGCTGGGCCATCTACCAAATTTCCTACGGCAGTAGATGAAACTCCATTTACAGAAGAGAATGTATGGGTAGAGCTAGGAAAACTGAAAGTGGACAAAGCCATGGGGCCTGATGAGATTCATCCCAGGATACTGAGGGAGCTCAGAGATGTGTTGGCGGATCTGCTGCATGACCTGTTCAGTATATCCCTGGAAACGGGAATGGTGCCAAGTGATTGGAGAAGAGCGGTGGTGGTCCCGCTTCACAAGAGTGGGAGCAGAGAGGAGGCTGGAAACTACAGGCCAATTAGCCTCACCTCGATGGTGGGAAAATTAATGAAGACTCTGCTGAAGGAAAGAATAGTGAACTATCTACATTCAGTAGGATTGCTAGCCCCGAGGCAACATGGATGTACCAGGGGAAGGTCCTGTCAGACTAATCTGATTGATTTTTTTGATTGGGTGATAAAAGGAAGAGCGCTCAATGTCATCTACTTGGATTTCAGCAAAGCTTTTGTTATGGTCCCGCATAGGAGACTTGTGAATAAAATGAAAAGCTTTGGAGGGAGCATTAAGGTAGAGGCGTGGATTACAAACTGGTTGACTGATAGAAGGCAGCATGTGATGGTAAATGGAACCTAATCTGAAGAGAGAACAGTGTTAAGTGGAGTGCCCAAGGATCGGTGTTGGGAACAGTCCTGTTCAATATCTTTGTGAGCAACATTGCGGAAGGGATAGAAGGTAAAGTTTGTCTTTTTGTGGATGATACTAAGATCTGCAACAGAGTGGACATGCTGGGAGGAGTAGAGAGAATGAGACATGATTTAAGGAAGCTTGAAGAGTGGTCGAAGATATGGCAGCTGGAATTCAAATGCCAAGAAGTGCAGAGTTATGCATTTGGGGTGTGGTAATCCAAAAGAGTTGTATGTGATGAAGTGTGAAGGGCTGTTTTGCATGGAGCAAGAGAGGGACCTTGGGGTGATAGTGTCTAGCGATCTGAAGACTGCGAAGCAATGTGACTAGGTGATAGCTAAAACCAGAAGAATGCTGGGCTGCATAGAGAGAGGAATAACCAGTAAGAAAAAGGAGGTGATAATCCCCTTGTACAGGTCCTTGGTGTGAGGCCTTACCTGGAGTATTGTGTTCGGTTCTGGAGACCGTATCTCAAAAGGGATAGAGACAGGATGGAGGCGGTTCAGAGAAGGGCGATAAAACTGGTTGGGGGGGGGGGGGGGGGGGCGGCTCCATGAAATGACTTATGAGGAGAGGTTGAAGGACCTAAATATGTGTACCCTGGAGGAGAGGAAGTGCACGGGAGATATTGATATAGACCTTCAGTTACCTGAAAAATGTTAATGATTCACATTTGACAAATCTTCTCCGTTCAAAAGAAATCAGTAAATCTAGGAGTCACAAATTGAAACTCCAGGGAGGACGACTCAGAACCAACGTCAGGAAATATTTTTTCACGGAGAGGGTGGTGGATGCCTGTAATGCCCTTCCAGAGGAGGTGGTGAAGACAAAAATGGTGAAGGATTTCAAAGGGGCATGGGGTAAACACTGTGGATCCCTAAAGGCTAGATGATTGAAAAGAGTGCAACGGGGAAACTTGCTGGTGTGGCACTTATTACCCTTAACCAATAAGCCTTCATACTGTTGATGCAACTCCATTATTGCTCTCCTTCTTTAATGGCAGGGGAAAAAGAGGAAAAGGGGAATTCGTTTCAGATAGCAATCAACAAAGACATGACTTTTACAGTCTGGGAAAACAAATTCCCTGCTTCAACGGTAAGAGATAATGGGGAATTATTTATTTATTTTATTTATTTGTCGAGTTTTATATACCGTCATTCGGTGTTGCCATCCTAACGGTTTACAATTGTCGATGGGAAAGGGGAAATGTTATTAGGGTAGCAGATCAATATGTTAAGATTCAAATTACATAATAAGAACATAAGAAATTGCCATGCTGGGACAGACCAAGGGTCCATCAAGCCCAGCATCCCGTTTCCAACAGAGGCCAAAAACCAGGCCACAAGAACCTGGCAATTACCCAAACACTAAGAAGAACCCATGCTACTGATGCAATTAATAGCAGTGGCTATTCCCTAAGTATAATTGATTAATAGCCATTAATGGACTTCTCCTCCAAGAACTTATCCAAACCTTTTTTGAACCCAGCTACACTAACTGCACTAACTACCTTCTCTGGCAACAAATTCCAGAGCTTTATTGTGCGTTGAGTGAAAAAGAATTTTCTCCGATTAGTCTTAAATGTGTTACTTGCTAACTTCATGGAATGCCCCCTAGTCCTTCTATTATTCGAAAGTGTAAATAACCGAGTCACATCTACTCGTTCAAGACCTCTCATGATCTTAAAGACCTCTATCATATCCCCCTCAACATTTGGTTATTACAATATGTTCTGAGAGAGGTTACAGTAAAGGTATGGTATGGTTGGGTTAGTTATCATGCTTCTTATAGTTGCAAGAGACAATAGATATAGATTTGATTGGAGGAGCTAATGTGTACTTGTTTCTTTTTGTTTGATGGTTGCGTAAATGGGTGTATGGTTGTCATTGTGTATCTAAATATGCTTTGGTGAATAGCCAGGTTTTTAGATCCTTCTTGAACGTTTTTTTGTTTGGTTGTGTTCTTATTTTAATTGGAAGTGAGTTCCATAGCTTGGGGCTTCCAATGAATATGGCTCTTTCTCAAGTTGTGGTGAGTTGCGTGGTTCGTGCAGAAAGAATTTTTAGGAGACCTTTGTGGAGCGTAGGTCTTGTTTTGGGGCATGGAGTTCAATAGTTAACTCAGACAGCAACCAACAAGGACGCTGACTTTGACGGTTTGGAAAACTAAGTATGGGGGTAACTTATATGGCGTGGCAGATGCTACCATTATGGGGGAGACCTGTATGGTGCATCTAATGCTACCATAAGCTTGCTGGGCAGACTGGATGGACCATTCGGTCCTTTTCTGCTCTCATTTCTCTGTCTCTATATTTTTAGATCAAGAAAATCGCTTTTGTCTAGCGGCTTGGCTTTTGAAAGGAGGTAATTAAGGAAGAAAGGATATCTGGAAGTTGTGAACTCACAAGTCCTCTACTTCCTTGGCGTATATCCAGGTTTGGAGAGTCTTTGATTCTTGGTGTACTGAGCAGTCTCCTCGGTGAGCATTGGTGGCGTAGATTCTGACCTTTTTGCAGAGAGGCCTAACGAATGGTTTGTCCTTTAGTTCTTTGAGAGTGCAAGTGTCAGCCTTGGGCTGCTTGCGGAGCAAGGTTCATGGAATATCTTTGGCTGCGCATCCGGATGTGGTGCATTTCCTCTGAGGGGTGAAGCATTTGCTCCCCCCACCCTTTGTTCATAAGGTGTGTCCTTCTTGGAGGCTTTTGGTCCTCAAGGGCATGTGTGAAGCACCGTTTGAGCATCTTAAGAGGGCCACTATAAAAGATCTGACTTTGAAGGTGGTTTTTTTTGGTGGTGATTTGTTCAGCCTGAAGGGTGTCTGAACTTAAAGCCCTGTCATGTAGGGAACCCTTTTTATGGATTTTGGGTTCCGGAGTCTCTCCGAGGATGGTTCCATCTTTTCTGTTGAAGGTAGTTTCAGCATTCCACTTAAGTCACTCAGTGGAACTTCCAGCCTTTACAAATCTGGAGATTGATAATGCCTCATGCAAAGGAATTAAGACATCTGGATGTCAGAAGGTCACTAACAGTTTCAGATTGTTGTATCACCTTTTTGTGCTATGGAGTGGTGGAAAAAAGGGTCAGAAAGCGTCAAAAGCCATGATAGTGCAGTGGTTGAAGGAGGCTATTGGTTCTGCATATATTTGTCTTGGTCAACCCATCCCGGAGGGGTTAAGGGCTCATTCTACCCGTTCGCAGGCAGCCTCCTGGACAGAGTGCCAATTAGTTTTACTGCAAAAGATTTGTATGGCGGCTGCTTGGAAGTCCTTACATACCTTTGCCAGACAGTACCAATTGGACGTCCAGGCCTGGATGCCAGCGATTTTGGTAAAAGTGTTCTTTGAGCAGGCCTCACAGTCTCACCCCGGTTAGGGAAGCTTTGGTGCATCCCAGGAGTCTGGACTAATCTGGGTACATACAGGGAAAGGAAAATTGGTTTTTATCTGTTAATTCTAATTCCTGTAGTACCACAGATCAGTCCAGAGTCTCGCCCGGTGATGGAGAGGAGTTTTGGAGAGTCCACGCGATCTGTTTACTATAATTCTGAAGAATGGCACAGGTTTCTCATTAGTCATTTTCAAAAAGTATTCCAAATTTAACTACAGTGCTTAATTACGATTTTCCTTTTTCCTCTGCTTGTTCCAGGGAATGTAGTAGGGTTGATTTGCTAGAAGTTTTGGTAAATATTTTATGCTTGGGTACGGATCAATACTGAGGAGCTGCAGGTGGCACACCGGATTAAGAGGCGGCGCCTACGAAATTTTCTCTGTCTCCATCTGCTAGAAGGGAGGCAAAACCCAGGAGTCTGAACTGAACTGTGGTACTACAGGAACTAAAATTAGCAGGTAAGAACCAATTTTCCTGTTTGTGACACAGAAGCTGGAGCAGTTCCAGCAGTGATACTTACCCTGTCTTCCTTCAGTGTTTCCAGTCATAGGTATTGGAACTAGGGGTTCAAGCGTTTATTATACACATGTGGAAAACAGTTTTCTCTAAGTTGTTTAAACTCATCTGTCCTCAGTGTGAATTTTATATAAGATCGTATGTAATACATCACAAATCATTTTAAGGATTAAAAACAAACATTTGAATGCAGCTGTTTTGAGTTCTCTCTGCCCCCATCTGTGCTGCCCTTCCCTTCATCGTTAGTGCTCTGCACCTTGGTTGGACCCTTTATCTGCATTCTCAGAAATCATATTTATCCCTCATCGTGCAGGACTTCTGCTAGTTTACATGAATCTCTACTAGGTGGCTCGGTGGCGGTGCAGGCTGGCCAGAGCTGGAGATGCTGCAGAGCTAGTGATTGCATCCCTGGGGTGATGGTGGGGTGTCCTGGTTTTTGTACAATGGTGACCTCTAGTGGCCAGGTTTAGGGCCCGTGATTGGTCAAGAGCTGTTGCTACAGTGGCTGAGCTGAGTGGTTTAGGATAGGGATATGTAACACTGTAGCCCAACAGACACCATTGAGCTGGTAGCTCAAAGGAGCAGGAGAAACCTGCCAGGCCAGCCCCTCTCCATCCCCAGGACTAAAGCCAAAATACTGCTATATAAACCAGTGGCATTTCAAGGTTACATCTCTTTGTGATGATTTTATATCCATGGTGAAAGCATGAGATTGGGGATCTTGCAGCAAGACTTAGCTCTAGAAAATCTTATATCCTACCATTTTTTTTTTAAACCTCGATATTATAGAAAGTATTACTCTTGTTTCAACTGCAAGATCAACTAGAGTATCAATTGCTTTTAAATACTAAACAGCATGTGTTGAATTTGTGTTCAGAATTTTTAAAAAGGTGCTGGATGAATTGTGAATGAAATGTTTTGTGCCCTTGGCATGTCTGCAGCTGGGTCCCTGGTGCATGCTGTTCATTGTTCTACAGTTGCCAGCACAGTGTAGCCCTATACGCTGACAATACCTAGAGCTGGAAATAGAAGATAAACTGGAGATTATCCTGCACATTTTAATTAGCACAGTGCAAGTGAGCTTGTTGCCCCGTCTAAAGTACTTGCAGCCCCTTCCATACCTTACTCAATGCAAACATAATATCTGGGAGGAATAATGGGGGTGGGGGGGGACTGTAATTTATCTGGAAGCACTGATTTACCACAGGCTCCGTGGAACAAAGACTGCTCTGCTTTCCTGTCCCCGGGCATGCTGAATTAACCAGCTCCAGAGTCTGTAATTTTCTATAAACACAGTGTATGGTGACAGCACATTTACCAACACCCCGACTGCAGATTGAAGACGTGTTATGTGAGACGCGGAGCCAGCCTTCATTTCTAGTTGTGAAGGCCATTATTTCGCTGAGCCAACCTGGAGCAAACACTTTTTGCCTATTAGAAAAGGTTTATCTAGTCCAGTCTGAGTGGGGGTGGGAGCGGGCATATAGGTCTTCAACAGAAGTGGCCTTCATGTGTGTTGCTTTGCAGATGTATTTATTTGTATATATAGATGTTCTCCTAAAAGCATGTCTGAGGTTTGATTGTGCCAGTTTAGACTTTTTTTTTTTTAATGTGCTGGTGGGGTCAGGTCAGCTAAAGCTGTCTTTTCTCCTTGTTGTGACGTCCAGTTAAGGTGAAGGTCCCTGGTAGTTTCCTGATTTAGAGTCAATATAAAGACATGCAGTAGATGTCGAAGGGCTGTAACGGCACGGGTGCCCAGGATGCTAGTGTTCCTGCTCCTCCCCCGCGCTATTTAATTAACTTGCTCCTTGCTGAATCTTTGGATCTTTACTGTTCCCCTCCCAAAGTCCCATGTAGGCTCCATGATAATATAAGAACCCTGGCTTTTCATGCCGCTGTAGGCAATTCTATTCACACGCCTCTGACAAAGGCTACCTAACTGCCTTTCCATAAGAGGAAATTGGAATAGCTTGTTTTATCAGCACTCTGTTATACCATAAAGCTGAAGTCATTTCTTTGTCAGCTAGAGTGATCAGACTCTGCCCACACTACTCCCTCCTCTTACATCGGGCTCCTCCAACCATCCAGTTCAGAAAGTGCTTTTGTGCGTGTGCCATACCCCCTCAGCATGTCCTCATCGTACCGAAGTACACCTTCTCCTCTGATACATATGTAAAATTAATAACTGCAGTGACTTAAATTGGTAGTTATCAGTCAGATTACAGGCATGAGTAAATTGTGCTGTCATTTTGCTTTACACACAATGCCTGGCACAACACATTGACTGTTTAATGTTGAGTTTCAGTATCTGCAGAGCCACTGCTTTTAGATTATGTGAATGGTCTTTTGATTTGAGTTCATTAATGCCGAAGGCCCTGTGAATGAGTCTGTGTGCTGGCTTCTTCTTGGTCCTGCTGAGAGAACTGTTTGTGTGTTCTCCACCCCTTCCTGAAGGTGGAGCTAGTGTTCTGCTCTTGCAGCTGATGTTAGCCAGAGGCTGGCACTGTAAATAGTTCTGGGAGAGCCATATCCTGCTGTTTTTGGCCACAGTGCAGTATTTGGGAGTTGAGAAAGCATTTTACTGCGATTCTGTTTTGCAAACTACAAGATTGCTGAATATAGGAAACCTTCTAAACTAAAGCCTTAACTTGTTCCTGTAAATGGCAGTCCCCAGGTTCTCCTCTAGCACCTGTGCTTGTTCCCCTTGGAGCTCTTGCACCCCTCCGTGGCCTCGTGGATACATCAGGCAGCACTTTGCGTGGCTCCTTCAGCAGCAGCAGCTTGGGCAGCTCAGGAGGCTTCGATACTTTGCTTGGTATCTCGGGCGGGGTGAGTCTCTCTGTTCCCTGCTGTGACTGATTCTAGGATGAATGAGAATATTGAACCTGTACTCCCTGTTGTATGAGGCAAGTAGAAAACCTGGTTCGTGCCTTAAAGAATTTAGAATCTAAAAGATGATTGCTTATCTTGAGACGGAGGCAGAAGAAGGAAACAGGCTGTAGCAGAGCTGGAATCTGAACCTAAAAGGTATTGCCAGATCTTCTGATTGTACCTTCTCACCTAAAAAGCAGTGGTTTTAGGTAAGAACATAAGAACATAAGAAAATGCCATACTGGGTCAGACCAAGGGTCCATCAAGCCCAGCATCCTGTTTCCAACAGTGGCCAATCCAGGCCATAAGAACCTGGCAAGTACCCAAAAACTAAGTCTATTCCATGTAACCATTGCTAATGGCAGTGGCTATTCTCTAAGTGAACTTAATAGCAGGTAATGGACTTCTCCTCCAAGAACTTATCCAATCCTTTTTTAAACACAGCTATACTAACTGCACGAACCACATCCTCTGGCAACAAATTCCAGAGTTTAATTGTGCGTTGAGTAAAAAAGAACTTTCTCCGATTAGTTTTAAATGTGCCCCATGCTAACTTCATGGAGTGCCCCCTAGTCCTTCTACTAGGGGACACTCCATGAAGTGGAAAATACTCTTTTTGAAAATAAGGCCATCCAATCTGGATAGTTTGAGTCCTTTCCTCCCATGGATTTGCTCTTTGCCAAAGCATGTCATTGTTTTTTTTCCCCTTTTCCAAGCTAGCCTTCTGCAGTAGTCACCAAGCCTTCCGGCTACATGAGGAGCACCTTGGGATCCAGGCAGGAGGAGAGGGTCTCCCTCACTCTCCCAGGGCTGGAGGAAGAGGATGAGGAAGAGGATGGCAGCGAGGTACAGGTAAGGACGGTCTTACAGATAGTTATGGACTACCATACTCTTCTATAGGTGGCTGCTTGTGCCACGTGCTGCTGTGGCTTTTGTGTCCTCGGATCCCCGTCTCTGAGCTAGACTGTTTTTGTTACTGTGATGTAGCTGGCTCATACATGGGTTAAAGAGCAGTTGAACCCTTTTGCCCTTCGATGACTTGTTAACTTCTAGCTATGAGATTTCATTAAATAAAACAATACAAGCTTTTAATGAAATCCAAGCTCCATCTATTTACCAAAACTAAACTTGTGCCTAAGGCTCAGCCCAGCAAGTGATCTCAAACAATGCACTTGCATACTATCTTCCAATGAGAGGCCTAAAAGCTGATAACTATTTCTTTCCACCTCTGACACACACCTCTTCTTATCCAACACACAGAGCCTCAAAGGGTCTGCCAGACTGCTCAGAAACCTTCACTTAGATATCGGGTCCTTGGGAGGTGGCTTTGAGTATGAGGTAAGGTTCATCTTGTGTTTTTTTGTTTTTTTTTTAATAATTAGGATCCTTTGCTGTATTCAGTCAGGTGTATCTAGCAGATCCCTCCGTGTACACAGAGCTGCTTCCCTGTAAGAGGCAGCACTGTACCTTGGTATATAAGTGGATGCCTGCTGTCGGCGGGCACTGGAGAGAAGTCTGCGCGTGGTGCCGTGAGGGCTGCCTTGTGGCGGAGAGCCCAGGGCAGGCTGCCAGAGAGGCTCTTACTCTCACCGCCACCACAGATGAGGCAGAAACCTTTTTTTGTTTTTATTCTTTCCATGGCCTTATTTTTAATTGTCTGTAGCACAGCAGAGCTCTGAGTCAATTAAAATAATCCAACTCATTAAATAAATGATTAAAAGAACTGAGCCAGTCAGCATGTACTGCTAGAGGTTGACGTCATTCCCGATTCGTTACTAATGCTTGCGTGCTGTGTACTGAAAAGTGGAGTTCAGCTGACGTTCCATGGGGTGGCAGTAAGACACTACTGCTCTTCTAACTAGTCACCCTTTTCCTTGATTTCTCTCTCTCTGCTTTTATTTTACTGTTCCTCTTTACTCAGTCCTGCCTGTGTTATCTCACGTGAGTGTGTGCACAAACCAGTCTTTAGGCTTAATGCTAAATGAAAAAAAAAAAACCAAAGGATGCTCACAGACAGACGCTGGAAGGCAGCAAGGTGAAGCTCCAGGAGGTGGGAGGGGATCCTGAAGGTAGAGAGTCAATAGTTTGGCATTGGGCTGAGAAACTTGCCATAAAAAGAGCTCCTCTTGTATGTAGTGATCTGTGTGGGGAATGGTGGGGAAGAGTGTCTGAGAATAGGGGAAAATTGAATGGGGACCAGTCAGTGAGGTGGGGGCTAACCCATAGAGAATGAAAAGCTTTTAGAAAGTCTACGTGAAAGAGTCTGCGAGAGGATGGGCACCCCGAGCTGATAACTTCCAGCTGCTCTTCCCGACATAGAAAGGTGGTGGTTCCGGGGCTTCTAGGAGGCTGAGCCAGGACTCCCACCTGTGTTGGTGTCTGAAGTGAAATGGAGCGTAAATGGTGTAGGCTTGAAATGAATGCCTGTTGCCACATCTGCAAAATATTCGCCGGGTCCATCTGCCAGGAAGGAACTGTCAACTGCCGCCTCCTCAAATGCTGCATATGTCGGTGTGTTTTCTGCCAGGCGAGCCAAGATGTGCCCAATAAGTTCTGGGGAATGTGGGTGGCAACTGGTACTGAGGCACCGAAAGATTGGAGTAATACACAGTGCCTGGCCACAGAAAGTAGAGCAGCAAGGGCTGCCATGGCCTCACGAACAGTCTCTCTCAGCAACCCGCGTGAGGGAGGCTTGAGTTATACCGTCAGGAGCAACCGTCTGTTGCAGGTTTGCTCATGAAAAATGTGCAAGATCTCTTGGTGGAAGACTGCATATGATCTGCCTGACAGTTGTGCTGAGCGTCCTCACAATGAGCTGCATTTTTACTTTTTCACCAATTGCATTTCACACGTAGTGGGTACTAGCTTTAGACCCTAAAGTTCCCGAGTTTCAGTTTCCTGTTGAGATATATTCTCAACACATGAGCAAGGTAATCATGCAAAATAAAAACAATTGTAAAGAAAGCATAGTATTTCACCATCACATGCACGAGCAGACTCGTCATTTCAGAAAGCCTGAGAGTCAAAAGTCTCCATCCACTCTAGGGGTGTTATCTTTCTTCATCATAAGGTTTTGATCTAGTCCTGTTTTTTCTCATGCCCATTCCCGTGTACTCTGCCTGGGAATGAGGAAAAACCAGAAGAGGATTGGGCAGTGCCTGCAATCTAAGGATCAGTTTGAAGAAGAAAAGCATATGATACATGAAGATTTCTGGAGGGGGGGGGGGGGGGGGGGGAAGTGTTACAGTTTGAAATCAGTGCCTTGGAACCATGAAAGAAAATATCAGCTGCAGGTGTATCCCATTCATAGCATTGGGAAACCCCACAGTGAGGGCAACAGCTGCAGTCAAACCTCCGTGGTTGTGTCCCTGCTATAGGTAGCACTTTGCCCTTATTTATACAAGCGTACATCTTGCCATTCGGTGAAATTCACTGCGGCTACCAAGTAAGTTGCAGTGTAAATGTGCGATATTAGTATTGCCAAGTCAGGCCTTGGAATGTTTGCTTTGCTGGAGAGTTCCCATGCTTTTGTCATGCTGTCACTCTTGGTGGGGCAAAACCAAGTTTGGGAAATGAATCCACGTTCGTATCCACCCCCAGGAGAGTCAGAGTATGGAGGAAGGTCCTGCATACAGCCGAGTAGAAAAAGTCAGAGAAGCGGAGCCCCAGAGCACAATGAACTGGAAGGACGAGGCAGAAAGTCTACCAGAGGTGACCTTTGCTCTCTCTGACATCACTGGGCTGTCGCTGAGGCTTTGCATGATGTAGATTGTAGTGGTGTGATGGGGTAGCTAGTAGTGACAGCAGTCTGCATGCAAAAATTTTTGTAATGCACGGGAGCCGCAGTCTTTGGAATTGTTTTGTGAATAGAAACAGCTGCAGTTGATTGTGTATTTATGTAAATATATACCTATAATTAACACTGCTATAGGTTAAACGAATGAGCCACAAGACTGAATGGCAGGTTTACTGTAGCTTTGAAACTGCAGTAGTTGGATGGTGGGAGGGAGAGAGATAAGATCACTGCCTTTTTTTTTTTTTTTTTTTTTTATAAATCCACTCATTCATTGTTTAGGAAAATTGGTTCTTACCTGCTCTATAAATCCACTCATTCATACCACATACCACAGACACAGTACAGGGATATTACAGCAGGCAATGACATCTTGGATGCTTCTATGTGGCATGACCTGATACCTTCAAGTGTCCGATTACAGTTTACTCAGTGCTACTATTAAAGACAGATCTTTAGCGTTGAATTTGTGCTGCTTTTTTGTCAAGAAAATGAAATACAAGCTCTCAGCACCAAATAATATGAAAAGAATTCTAGTTTTCTTGATGAAATAAAATGGATGTGCTATTGCTCCATTGATGAGCCTAACCTCAAGTTAGCACAAAATTAATTTATAACACCCTGTATTCCAGCTGACAGAAATCCTTGCTTTCAGCTGATTTTGGCTGGAGTGATAATTTTTCAGGCTGGGGCCTGGTTCCCATGGAAATGGCACTCTGCATTTGCTTTAGAAAATAGAGGGCCTTCAATTTTCAGCTCCATCTGTTCTGTGGTAGTGGTCCTCTGGGTGCACTTGCCTGCTAAATAACCAGATAATGGAACAAGTCTGTGGCAGCCAGTGTTCCCGAGAGGAGCTTGGGAGGACTGAGGATTCGGCACCCACAGTTCATAGTATTCATAGTGGCAGGCCGAAATTTGGTGTCCACGTAGCTGGTCACCGATTAAATATTGTGGCTAGAGTCAGTTGTTGTTGTGTCCATTGGCCGCTGCCACCAGACCATTAGATTAACGAGCTTTGCAGTCAGGCTGATTTGAAACTAGTTGCTACATTTGCTTTTTTGATTGCTACCATGCCTGCAGTTCTTTCTGTGGCATAAATGATGTGAAGGCTTAAACTTAGCAGTCTCTGATGCTTTATTTTCCACTGAACCTTTGGGTGACTTGCCTGTTAAATTCATGGAGGTCGATATTCAAAAGCCATTAGATAGATAACTGAAAAGTTATCCATCTAAATGGCTAGCTGGGGATATTCAGTGCCATATGCGAATTTAGGCACATAAGTCAGAGGCGTTTTGGGGAAGGCCAGAATTAGCCACAAGTTATGTGGCTAACTCCGGTCGGCCCATTGGGCTGTCCTAAAGTTAGCCAGTTTGACATAACCAGCTAACTTTTAAGATAGCTGTGGATATTCAGCGGTGTGACTGTGCTGCTGAATACTCCTGTGAAGTTAACTGGACAGATATATCCAGCTAATTTAACTAGCTGCTCCACGGCTGACTATTGACCTCCTTAAAATTAAAAGCCTAGTCTTTAATGGGCTGGCCCTGCAGAACTGTGACTCTCAGTGGTAGTCCATTAGGGAAAGTTTTAGTAAGTGTCTTGGATAAATTGCAGTGACCTGTATACATTCTCCAGGGAGCCCCTCTGTCTCTAGGGGGTCCAGCAGCAATTGATTGTGTAGTGAAATGAGGCATTTTATTATGTGGTGTTTTGCCTTTTGTCTTCCAACCATCTGAGGCCTTTGTGACTGGCAGGATACTCCTTATCTTTTGTGTCTGGGTTTTTATGGTTTTTTTTAAATCCCCATCGGAATACAGTGTATGACTTTTATGTGAGATTTTCACAATTCCTGTAAACCATGAATAATCTGGCACGTTTATTAGCTGCAGTCACTAATTATCTGTTTGCACTGCTTGAATCATCTGAGTTTCTGGGCAATGCTGCAGACCTCTGTCATGCCTGAACAATAAGTTAATATTGGCTTCCGAAAACACTTCCCAGTTAGTAGAAAATATTCTATGTACTAAGTACAGTACAGGGATAGTACAGCAGCACAACATCCAACCAGTTCCTTTACTTAAAATACTTTGTTTGGAGATATAGAGGCTTACAGTGCTCCATAAGTCCTTTTTGTTACAATGGTACAATCTATTTAGCATCTCCCTATCCCATTGCAATGGTCCAGTCTGGAGCCGGTTGTTGTTGTATTGGAGCCAGTTGTTACCAAAGAACACATTGTGATGGGATAAAAGGGCATAGAATATTTAATTCCATAGTCTGCTTGTCTGCATGCTGCCTTTTTACTTTCTTATCAAAACTTGAGCATGCAAATCCTAGATTTTTTTTTTGAGTCACCTAAAAGTCTTTATGGTTCCTTTGAGTGCCATAGGAGACTGTAGACTGGCTTAAAATGGTATTGCACTGTTTCCTTTAGCGTGGAAAAAACTGTTACCGTAACATGCTTTATGTTAACTTGATGCCTAGAAGGAATCTCTGAAAGAATGGCAGCTCAGAGACATCGAAGATGCCTCTCTCCACTCTGATGCCATCTGTCCCCCCACTTTGGATAAAATATTCAGTGGAAATGCAGACAGCCTCTCCTCTAGGCTGGCTACCAGGGACTCTCCTCGCAGGCATGCAGAGGCCTCTCCACGTGGGACTCCAGGAGATGGCACAGATGAGAGAGGGGGCGCAACTAATGCACCGGAGGTGGAAGCTAGTAATGCAGGGGCATTGGCAAATGTTACTCTGAAAAAGGATACTCCACAGATACTAAGTGAAACCCGGCTAGGAGCAACCGATCTGAGACAAAGCAGCAGTATGCACTGGAATGATGTAAGCAGAACCTCCTTGTGTAGCTCTCCCACCTCCTCTCCATGGCTGTAGCATCTGTCTCCTCTCCAGCACTGGGTTTTAGTTAGCCAGATGGGCAGCCTGCTTTCAGCACCAAAATGCATTTTTCATTCTGCTGCAAACATCCTTTTGCATGTCCAGGCAGGTTTGAGGCTGCTCGGATTTCCTTTCCCCTACCCACCGACCCTGTCTGTCCTGGAACTAATGGGCTGCAGGCTTATTGCTATGGGCAGAAGTTCCTGCTAATGCAAGAGGAAGCATGCCAGAGTTCTTAATATTTGACACGTGACCTTTTCTCAGTAGAAGTGCCAGTTGCCTAAAGCATGTTGCATGGCCTCCTTTGCTTACCTGTGAATGAGAGGCAGAAGTCCTTAAGAAGAGTCTGTTCTACGGGACCATAGAAATACTCTGCAGCCCTGCCAGGGCACTGCTGTATAGCAGTCTCACCAGACGGGTGGGAGAATGGAAGTGAATTGTTAGATCTGGAAATTTCTTGCTTGAGATTTTATGTCCTGTGCCTGTCTATTGCCTTTCTGCATGTACAAAAGAAAAAAAAAAGATCACCAGCAGGATCCCAGCAGCCTAGGGTCTTTGTTTATGGAATTTCATCTCTTTCACCCTGAATTAGGAGCTGTGTGGTGACACTTTGCAGCAGATATTGGCTTTTCCTTGGAGGTTATAAGAAGCTCTTATGTTTCTTTACAATTTTAGCTGTTTCCACCTCTGTTAAGTGTGCCTCACTTTCAGCAGGTTATTACCTGGAAAGGCAAGTTATAAATCATTGCCCCTGTACTGTTTGGGCCCATAGGCCGTTGGCCTGTGCAGAGCCATTTAACAGAACACTTCAGTTTAGCAACACAATCCAATCCCGCCATTTACTAAATATCCATTAGCAGAGTGTAACAAAGCTATCAGCCAAGGCCTCTGCATTTCTCATGTAAGAGTACAGTGCTGGAAAAGGATGTTTGGTGTTGAAAGTTAGTGTTTCCGTGTATCCTGCTATCAATGTATTGTGCTGTTCTTACCCAAGTCACTGTGGAATCGGAGTAGCACTATGGAACCTGCTTACGCTTCTAAGTGTCTTCTCGCTTGGGATGGGAAGCTCTTCATTTCTTTTTCTCACTGTGCACTGGGAAAAGCTGGAATCATTTTAATGATTTCTTTATTCTGGGGGGGGGGGGAACACATTGGGGTGTTTGAAAATGCAGAATTTGTCACGGGCTATGCAGTAAACAAGAGTCTGCTGCTTGGGCACAGACTCTTGTGCAGTAAACAAGAGTCTGTGCCCAAGCAGAATTTGTCACGGGCTATGCAGTAAACAAGAGTCTGCTGCTTGGGCACAGACAGCTCATGTGCTCTTGGCAAATAGGTATTTCTGTTGCGCAGTAGCGGGGAATCCCATCCCGTGCTGGGGGTGTGTGTGTGGGAGGGGGTGATATCTGAATATGGCCTTTGCTGGAGCCACAGCCACCTGAGGAAGTAGGAACTGGGCTCACTAATTGGAATGCAGGGCTTCCTCCGTGGAAAAGAGCAGCACTGTTGCTAAGCCGTTGGGTCAGCATTTGGCCATGCAGCTCTTCTCATGCAAGATGATGAGGCCAATATTCGGTAAACTGCCAGGCGGGTAAGGCAGCCGGCTACGTTTGGCTGGGTATATTGAGACAAGTATTCTGCTGAACCTAACTGGCTAGGTTGTCAGCTTAGCTTAAGGGGGACTTAGCCGGCACTAACCGGCTAAGTCCCCCTTCTTAAAATACAAAACAAAACACAACTAAACAGCAAAGTCTCCCTCAATAGAATAAATCCCATCCCAACCACCAGTGGCTGTGATCCCTTTCTCTCCCTCCCTGCCTCCATCCAGCCATTAAAATATATATTAAAAAAAAAATAAAATTGCAGGCATCCCAACCCCCCACCTTCCCACTCCCTGGCGGGAATCTTGTCTGCCTCTCTCCCTCCCTCCCTTTCAAAAATGAAAAGAATTGCCCCGGTGTGGTGGTGCCCTCCCTCCCCACTTTCCTTCAGACTCTCCACCTTCTCTTTTTGGGCAGAGGGGAATGCCCGGCCATCCCTGTCCTTTTTCAGAGGGAGGTGGAATCTCTCTGCTGGGGATCCTGTTTTGGCAGCAGGGAGGGAGGGAGAGAAGAGGGTCACCACTACCATTGGGGGGGGGGGGGCAATTTTTGTATTTAAAGGAGTGGAGGGAGGGAAAGGGCACTTTTAGATCTTACAGAAATTGGAGGGAGGGTAGGAAAGGGGGGGTCCCTTATGGACATTTGTTTCATTTTTAAAAGGGAGGAAGGAGAGAGAGAAAGGGATCTCTGGGGCTTGGACACATTTTTAAATATTACAAAGGGTAGGGCGCAGGAAGAAGGGAGTCAGGGAGCCTCGGGCCCATTGTTCTGAAATTTCAAAGTGCCAGAGGAAGGGAGGAAACTGGTTGGACTCTGCAGGGCATGTTTAGGCCTGCTGTTGCCCTGCCTAGCACTGAAAATCCATGTTCGTTGTCCAGCTCTTTGGCCCTGCCCTACCCCCATCCTCGGGCTTGCCCAGAGCTAGTTAGCCTGATCAGTTTTCCAAGCCTTGTACTTGTCTCCCAGGTGTACACTGTAGCTAGTCTTGAGAACCTGCTAGTACTGTCCTCTTCCCTGGCCTTGCCATTTGCTCAGCCCCATGTGCAGTAGAAATTAGGACTGTTCAGCAAGCCTTCTTGATTTGAAACTGAATGTGCTGTATCTCCTTTGGTCAGGAGTCGGACCCCAGCGAACAGGTGAAGGAGCTGCAGGTGTCTGATCGATCAGAGGAGCACATCTCTGACAGAGTGAGTCTTTTATTTGCAATTTTAGCTATCTCACAAGTCTAAATATAGGGGCAACTCTGTCCTGGGTATATGAAATTATCACTGGGTGAGACAGGATAAGCTAATTCATATAAGAATTTCCACCAGCTACCAAACAAAAAATTAGAAAACCAGGACTGGATGATAATCTCATGGCATGGCGTTTGTTTGCAGCATTACCAACCAAACACTACCTGCAGTGTCCTGAAGGACACCAGTAATTCCCGGAATGGAGCCAAACTCGGCTGTAGGAGATGAAGTAAATCTGCAAAATGGGAAAAATGCCAGCAATTAGGGTAGTGTCTATTTACTTGCTACAAAGGTATATAAAATAACTGGAAAACATGTTTGAGCTTCATATGTTTCACAGTTCTAGGTATCATAGAGGGATCCCTGTGCTTTCCTTAGTCCATTCAGTCTGTGGGTAGGATGTGTGGTCATGTTTGTGGCATGTCAGCAGTATAGTGAAAAGATAAGCTCACTGTAAGTGGATTCCCCCTGTAAAGAGTTTTTATAGGTTGTGATATCTTTTAAAGGACCAACAAAAAAGATGAGCTAAAATGGGAACGTTTTGGGCCTCTCAGGTCCTATCTTCAGATGTCCAGGGTCTGGAAAGCTAATGGACTACAATATCATTTTTCTGGTCCTTTAAAAAGTATCACAGCCTAGAAAGACTTCATTTTTTTTTTCCATGACCAGTATGGCTACCAGATAGGGTGGCCAACTTTTCCATGGACCGTAATTGGACACCCCACTAAACTTCCTGCTTTGGGAGGAGAGGCAGCAGGGAGGTGGGGGAAGGTTACAGACTACTGCCAGTTGTCGATCCACTCATTACTTGGCTTTCAATCACCCTCCCCCCTCAATATACCTTGTTTTATAAAATGTTATTTCAACTCTCCTCATAAACACATCAGCCTCTCTTACGCAGTTTGCTCTCTATCACAACTAAAGCCTTTCTAATACACACCCACCTCCATTCTTCCCCATAAACACAGCCACTTCCTCGGGGAAGGCATTCCAAGCATCTACCACCCTTTCCATGAAAAAATACCTTCTGACAATTGTTCCTGGAGTTTCAGATTGTGGCCCCCTAGTTCTACAACTTCCTTGCCTTGTGCATCATTTAGGTGTTTGAGGTGTTTAAAAGTCTGTTTAATGTCCCCGCACCCCATGTCTCACCTTTCTTCCAGAACATACATATTAAGTTCCTTCAGTCTCAGTGATAGTTGTCACTCAAAGCAAACCCTGCAATAGGAAGGGAATGGTGAATAAAACGGAAAATGTCATAATGCCTCTGTATCACTCCATGGTGAGACCGCACCTTGAATACTGTGTACAATTCTGGTCACCGCATCTCAAAAAAGATATAGTTGTGATGGAGAAGGTACAGAGAAGGGCGACCAAAATGATAAAGGGGATGGAACAGCTCCCCTATGAGGAAAGGCTGAAGAGGTTAGGACTGTTCAGTTTGGAGAAGAGACGGCTGAGGGGTGATATGATAGAGGTGTTTAAAATCATGAGAGGTCTAGATGTGAATCTGTTATTTACTCTTTCGGATAATACAAAGACTAGGGGGCACTCCATAAAGTTAGCATGGGCACATTTAAGACTAATCGCAGAAAATTCTTTTTCACTCAACGCACAATTAAACTCTGGAATTTGTTGCCAGAGGATGTGGTAAGTGCAATTAGTGTAGCTGGGTTTGGATAGGTTCTTGGAGGAGAAGTCCATTAATGGCTATTAATCAAGTTTACTTAGGGAATAGCCTCTGCTATTAATTGCATCAGTAGCATGGGATCTTCTTGGTGTTTGGGTAATTGCCAGGTTCTTGTGGCCTGGTTTGGCCTCTGTTGGAAACAGGATGCTGGGCTTGATGGACCCTTGGTCTGACCCAGCATGGCAATTTCTTATGACCTTATGTACTGTTTTAAGTGTCCGGAAGGTAGTCATGCACAGAATTGACTGGGGTGAGGGATTCAGGGCAAATTTGCTGAAGCAGACTCCGCTCCCCCACCCCCATAGGGGTGGACAGATCTTTAAATATTGACCTCATAATTGTCATGTCATCTGCACAGAGGCTTTACAGCATGGCTGGTTCTTTCATTTATGTGCTCCTGTATTGTAAGAGGTAGGAAGTGCCCTTGGGCTCTGTGACTAATGACTGGAAGCCACCAGCACTCAGTCTGAGGGTCTTTTGGTAACAGAGCGTGTGTGCTCCCGGTCCTAAAGGGTCTCTGTGACACTCTGTTTCTTTCTCTCTAGGATTTTGTTTTTCATAGTAATTTGACTGAACAAGTACTGGTTGTGGATGCCCTTTCTTCTGTACTGTACAGTTCTCAGGTAAGGAACAGAACTCGTAAGTCAGTGTTCAGAGAAACCCAGGAATTTTCTGATTTCCATGGGTGGATCTAGAGTTGTACCCTGGGGTACCACTAAGAAGAAAGCTGAAGCAACTTGCAGAAGGCTGCTGGTACGTCAGTTGCTATGATGGTATGTGCAGATGTTACCACTGGGTATTTTAACCAGGGCCGCCAGGGTTGACCTTGTATACCAGATCCTTGAGCCACAATAGTTTACATGTCCAGCTAGGGCTTGCTTGGCCTTGCAGTGAAGCATATCATCCATTCCAGTGAGCACCACTAGTTTACTTTCTTACCCACCGGGTCATTGTGTGTGCACATCTGGCCTTGTGAGTCCAATTCTGAATGTAATCAAGCGTGAAAAGAAAAATAAATGCATGGATCTGCTGTTTTGTCTCTTTAAAATTAGCAGGAATAACACTATTTTGTCTAGTGCGTGCATAGTCACCGAGCCATGCAACGCCCTTATCAGTGGCTAAATGTATAGTTTGGTCCATGGACATTCCTCAATAATGTGGGTCGTAGTCTGAACTGCAGCCTGGGTGAGCCACAAGAGCATATTGATGTTGACTGGCTGTACAGAGATCTTGTCCAGAACAGAAATGATTTAGGAGAACCCGGTTGCCGTACGCTGGCAGTTTATTATTCCCAGAGTGTGTTTGGGAGGGGGCGGGAGGGCCTTGATACAGAGGCCTAAAAAACTGCAGGTGGTTCCTTCTCTTTTGCAGCAAAACCTGCTGTGCTTCATGTGACCATTTAAAAAAACAAAAAACCCCCCAGGATTGTTCTATAAATATGGGGGTAACATTCAGCTGCAAGCTTGGAAACAAATTGAGGCTGTGAGGATTTCATTCCTAGATGTGCTTTTGAATTTTAGGATTCCAGTTCTTTCTGTAAAGATGGGGTCTAAATTGCTGGAAGAAAATGGAATTGCTGTGATACGTAACTGAAAGGGATTGAAAACCGTGCAGTCTCTCTTCAGAGTGCATAAATCCTCAGCTATGGCTCACTGCTCCTCTAATGAGGGGAAGACTTCCAGAATGTTCTAAGTGGCTTTTGTTTTTTAGAGTTCACATTAAGAAGACAATTCCTTAGCTAGTTGTAATAGACATGGTTATAGAATTGCCAGTAGGAATCCAGAGCACTTACAAGGCAGTTGACCATGGATTAATAATGTCTCTATCCTCCTAACTTTGATTTTGCTCTCTGTGTCCTTTCTGCATGAGAATCTACAAAATAGTTTTTTGTTTTTTTTGTTTAAGCTCTAGATGTGGAGAATGAGAGATCACAAGCACCAAGACAGAATTGGTCAATACGTCTTGAATGTGACATTTAGTGCAGAAGTGACCGTGAGCATGGACCTCGCCTGGTTGTTTGCCACTTATTTTGTCCAGTGATCAGATTTACAATAAAACACCAGAGTGCATTTGGCTGCATGTATGTGCTGGGTACCGGAGGGTAATTTTCAAAAGGTTTTACTTGGGTAAGCAAAGAGTTACCTAAGTAAAATTGGGTGCCCTCCCCCCTCAGTAGGTAAAAGTACCCCATGGCTTCAAACAGGCAGGGGCAGAGCTGGCAGTCATCATACCTACTATAGAGCAAT
Organism: Rhinatrema bivittatum; assembly: GCF_901001135.1. Lineage (NCBI taxonomy): Eukaryota > Metazoa > Chordata > Amphibia > Gymnophiona > Rhinatrematidae > Rhinatrema > Rhinatrema bivittatum. Next base: position 23,175,634 of record NC_042626.1, on the reverse strand, counting down.
TATAAAGTCCCAAGGGCACCGGCTGGCCTTGAATTTTCAAGGGAACCTCCTGTGGGGAGTTTCCTTTTGAAAAATTTGCATGCAGGCACCGAAGTGATTAGTGTGTGTCGTCAATCTGCAGCTGCCCCAGTATCCCAACGAGACAATTGAGCAAGTGCAATTCCTGTTTTTCAAGAGCGTTTCAGATAAACATATCTGACTACCTTGTCTGGGCTATACCTAACTAACTTTGGACCTGAGCAATGGGCGGGGCTATCTTAGCCGGATTAGAAGCTCCTCCCTGGAACACCCCCATCCTTCTCACCACTTAGCCGGTTGCTGAGCATGGCTGAATAGGAAAACAGCGCCATTTAGCCCGTTAAATTTGGACTTATCTAGCTTAATGGCATGGAATATTGGGCCCTGACTTTGCATAAAACTGAAAAATGTATAGGTCCCACACCTTGCGTCCCCCCCCACAACAGTGTGGGTATCTCTGTATTTCCTATGTAACTGAAAGCCCTTTTCTCATCTAACAAAGTGATTCCTTAAGTGCTGCTGTCCAGAGTTCCTGCCAGTGAAATGCTAAGATCATTGTTTCATGCAGTGATTATGCAAGGTGAAGTATTCAGGCCATCTCCTCTCTCTAAGCAAGCCCTGATAGGTGATGAACAACCTGCTCCACAGTGTGAAGTCTATGTGTTGTCCAGCTTGTCTGAATAAAACTCAGCAGGGAGGGTTTGATTTGTAGAGTGCAGGAGATTTGGTATGGGTACACCAATTTGCCATTGAGTTTGACGGGAACGTCTCATCTGGGCTCAGATTCTTAAATTGTGGGCATTTCCTTTCCTTTTTACTTCAATAAATCTTGACTAAGCAGCTCAGTGTCAGAACTCTAATCTGTTCTTGTCCTGAAGTCGAAGAAGATGTGCTGCAGCTGTGAGAGATCAAGGACTGGAAAAGGCTTGATAGCTTCAGGATAAAACACCCCAGGGAAATGCCACTCCGCGCACGTGTGCTGACCCAGCCTGATTGGCGAGTGCAGAGAGAACCTGAGCCATGGAGCATTTGAACAGAGCAGTGTGTGTGTGTCTGTCCTGGCCTAATGGGCGTGTTGCCTGAGACCTACGATTGTAAATTCTGATACAAGTCAGATGAATTCTGAGGGATAGGATTCCTACTTATAGAGGAACAGAGAAGATAATTACTGGGAGTTAGGTAAATCTTAGAATATTGCGCCACTTCCTTGCTTGATTATTGGCTTTTTAAATATGAAGGAAGCTGACCAGGCTGATGTGATTCAATGTTGCAGCTCTGACAGGGACTCCTGTAGTAAGCCACCTAAATCATAGCTTGTTTTTAAATTTTGTTTTTCTGCTTTTGGACCTGCCTTCCTGTGTATTTCTGTATGACATGTGTTGTGCCTTAATTATCAGTGAGTGAGAACTTTAATCCTCGGCACAAGCTTTCTTTCCAGGGTCTGCACCAAGCCCTTCTGCATCATCTCTTCTTAATACTCCTCCACCTTGGGTTGATGAGCACATGAGGTTTCCTTCCGCATCTCAACTTTTTCATGTCAAATCTGATTTTGATGTGAAGGAGGAATGGAGAGAAGAATGATGGTCTCGTCAGCTAATATTAGGTTCCTTGTACGTACCCAGATCAGTCCAGATTCCTGGGTTTTGCATCCCTGCCAGATGGAGACAGAGAAATTTTCACTGACACTGTATCTAACTTAGTGTGCCACTTACAGTCCTTCAGTATTGAATTTTGCAAAGAGCCATCTCAGTCCTTCCCAGACCCTAGTTTATCTGGGGGCTTGGTTCAATACGAGACAGGGGAGAGTATTACTTACAGAGGAGAGGATGTTGAAGCTACAGGGTCAGGTTTGTCACTTGCTGGAGCTTTCAGTGCCTCAGTTGTGGGACTGTTTGCAAGTCCTAGGTTCTAGGGCATCGACCTTAGATTTGGTGCCTTGGGCCTTTATCCATATGCGACCTCTTCAGAGGGCACTTCACTCCTGGTAGAACCCATTGTCGGAGGAGTTTCATCTTCCCCTCCTGCTCAAGGGGGAAGACAGGAACAATCTGTCGTGGTGGCTTCTTTGGGCCAGTTTGGAATGTGGTGTCAGTTGGAAGTCCCAGACTGGATGATAGTCACCACTGATGCCAGCCTCTCTGGCTGGGGGTCAGCGTGTCAGAATAGATCAGTGCAGAGCCAGTGGTCGAGGAAAGAGGCTTCTTGGTCTATCAATTGGTTAGAGACCAGAGTGGTGTGGTGCGCTTTGCTTGCCATTCATCCACAGTTACGTGGTCGTTCAGTGAGAGTCTTATCTGGCAGTGGCATACATCAACTGACAGGGAGGAACCAAGAGTCGAGCAGTGACTCAGGATGCTCAGGAGTTGATACTTTGGGTGGAGCAACGCTTGGAATCAATAGTGACATCTCACATCGCTGGAATGGAAAATGTTCGAAGGATATTAGACCCCGGAGAGTGGGAGCTGTCGGAGGTGGTGATGCATCTTATTCAAAACAGATGGACCTAATGGCGATCAGTCAAAATGCCAAGGCACCTTATTTTTACAGTCGGCGAAGAGAACACAGGGCAGAGGGCATAGTTGCCCTGGTCTTACCATGACCTCAAAGCATTCTGCTTTATGTCTTTCCTCTGTGGCCTCTGGTAGGCAGGGTGATAAGGCAGATCAAAAAGCATCCAGGAGAAGTGATTCTGGTGGCCCCAGAATGGCCATGCGGCCCATGGTTTGCAGACCTCGTCAACATGGCCATCTGTGCAGTCTTTGTTACCAGGGTCCAATATTTTCAGACCAGGTGGCTCGCTTTTGACTTGCAGCCTAGCTTTTGAGAGTAGACGATTGAGGAAGAAAGGATCTCCCGAAATGGTTATTAACACCTTGTTATAAGCTAGGTGACCTTCCACTTCTTCGGCATATGTGAAGGTTTGGAAAGTCTTTAAATCCTGGTGTGTTGCTAATGGGTTCTGTCTCTTCAAGCTACTGTGTCACATATTCTGACTTTTCTTCAGAAGAGTTTGGTCAAAGGTCTGGCCTTTAACTCTCTTAGGGTGCAGGTAGCAGCCCTGAGAAGTCTCCATAGAAAGGTACAGGGTTGTTCTTTGTTGGTGCATCTGGATGTCATGCATTTTCTTCAAGGGGTGAGGAAGTCCTGTTTGTCTTGGAACCTTAATCTGGTGCTCAGAAGTTTGTATGAGGCTCCATTCAAACCGCTGAGAAGGGCGACATTAAAGGGTTTGATGCTTAAAGTTGCTATTTGTTCAGCCCAAAGGATTTTGGTGCTCCAGGCTTTATCATGTCGGGATCCATTTTTACAGATTTTGTATTCTGGAGTGTCCTTACACATGGTGCCACCTTTTTTTTGCCCAAGGTGGCTTTGGCATTCCATATTAATCAGACTGGAACTTCCAGCCTTCCTGGATTTGTATTCTTCCGCACCTCATGAAAGAGAACTTAGGCTGCTGGACATGAGGCATGCTTTATTGAGGTATTTGAAGGTGACTAATGAGTTTCATAGGTCAGATCATCTTTTGTTCTGTGGAACAGTTCAAAGAAGGGGTGTCAAGCTTCTAAAGCTTTCATTGCACGTTGGCTTAAGGAGGCCATTGGGTCAATGTATATATCTGAGGGTCGGCCGGTGCCTGAAGGTTTGAGAGTTAATTCGATGTGGGTTTGGGCATTCTTTTGGGCCGATACTCAGCAGATTTCTCTGCAAGAGATTTGCAGGGCGGTGACTTGGAAGTTGCTGCATACTTTCACTAGACCCTATCATTTGGATGTCAGGGCTCCGACATCCGGCAGCTTTGATATGAGAGTTTTTTGAGCAGGACTTTCCAGGTCCCACCCAGTTTAGGGGGTTTAAGTACATCCCAGGAATCTGAACTGAATTGGGTACATACAGGGAAAGGAAAATGTGGTTCTTACCTGCTAATTTTCATTCCTGTAGTACCACAGATCAGCCCAGAGACCCGCCTGTTTAGGGTGGGAGAGTCAGCAGCTCGTTCTGATTTTGTGTATAATGCAGAGTTGTTAGTGGTTTACCACGCTTTCTGGTTAGCTTTACTTTTCTGGAACAGAGTTTCCAGTTGGTTAACATGTCATTCTCCTATTTGTTCAGGGTAGTTTTTGTTGTTAAATTTTAGTAGAGTGCTCATCATCTTGGCTTGGGTACAGGTCAATACTGAAGGACTGCAGGTGGAACACTCGGTTATGTGTCAGTAAAATTTTCTCTGTCTCCATCTGCTGGCAGGGAGGCAAAACTCAGGAGTTTGGACTGATCTTGGTAGTACAGGAATGAAAATTAGCAAGTAAGAACCAATTTTCCTTTCTCCTTTTCTAATGCCGTTGCTTCTAACCCTTAGGCACAGTTGTTGGAAGGGAGAAAGGACAACGCAGATGGTGTCAGCGATGAAGAGCCAAGAAAGCGATCAGAAGTTGAGAGGTACAAGAGAGTGTCCTAGTGACCAAAAGAACTGTCACACTATTCCCCGCAAAACAGCTTTCCACTGCCTGTTAGCTTTTTTTTTTTTATTTTAGCCTTAGCTCTTCCAGATTTACTGTGTTATTTTGTTGTATTCCTGCATGAGCTCTCTCTGGGATATTGAAAGCCCTTGAAAAACTCAGGCTTTCTATATCTGAAAGAGAGCTGAGATAGTTTTGTGGTTCTCTGGTGCTGTACAAAGAACACAGGTACGTGGTCCATGTTTATTTATTTGACTGATTTATATCCGGCTTTTTGCACTTAAAAGCAGGTTACATTCAGGTGCTATTTCCCTATCCCCAGAGGGCTTACAATCTGTTTGCCCAAGGTCACATGGAGCAGCAATGGGATCTGAACCCTGGTTTCCCTTAGCCCAGTGCTCTAACCACTAGGCTGCTTTACCACTCCATATATTGAACCCAGAAAATATTCAATGGTTACACTGGTGGTCTTATGAGATCATGCAAATCCCTGTTTCAAAAGGGTACAGATTGGTGCTGTCCTGCTTCCTGTGGCTCCTATGGAGACATTTATTTTATAACACCATAGGGTAGTTAGTAGATAGTTAGCTAAATGTTGTAGCAGGATCTTCATGAAGAGATAGAAATGTACCAGTTCTCAAGCTCATCCAACTGTAGGGAAGGGGTATCAAACTGAAATCCTGGAGTGCTGTAAATTAATCAGATTTTTAGAATATCCATCAGCCCAGCATCCTGTCTCTTGACTGTAGCCAGTCTGGGTTATTTGGAAGAACCCAACGGATTCTAATAGACTTTCCTATTCCCAAAGTAGAGTAAATGACCGTCCCCTATTAACCTCTCTCGGTTGTCTCTTCTCCAGGCTATTGATGTGCTTCTCTTGAGGGTTGCAGTTTGATATTCCTGCTGTAGGGGCTGGGGAAGGAGGCTGGCTGCACATTGCCCATGCTGTCAAAGATATCCTTCAGTCCGTCCTTTTTTTTCCACTCTTTCAATGACAAGTTATTTTGTGATTATTTGCTTTCAACTGTTTTTCTGCCCTCTACTTCACATGATGGAGTTGTAGATGCATGAAAGCAACTTCTGTTAGGATTCCCAGTTTTACATATCATGAATTGATATTGCCAGAACAAAGGGACGCATGGAGAAAAGCCAGGGAGCTCTTCCTACTGCCTGCATCCAGTCTCTCTCTCAAGTGTCCTTTTCTTTATAATATTTCCAGAGGACCTTGGAGCGTGTGAGAGCAAGAAAGGTCCCCAGGAAGGGTTTGGCTAAAAGCACCCTTCTCCTCGGTGCCTCGTGTAAATGCCCGCTGATTGAAGCATGACGGAGGGAGGCGAATACCCTGTGGGGAACCTTCTTTGCCAGATGTAGCTGGAATTAAAGAGCTAGTGGTTCTCAGATCCTGGCTTCCTTTCCCATCTTCCCGCTTTCTTTTAAGCAGATGATTAGAACAACGATGCCTCTCGATTAATTTGTTCCTCTGTTGCCTTTTACTGCTGCAAAGTGCGAGGGGTCGAAGCCCTACCGGTTCCTGTGACATCGACAAAGGGAAAGGGTTAATCTTGGCAAATGTTATGCAGGAAGAGGAAACCTCAGAGCAGGACAAGAGTGTACTGGTCACTGTCCCCCATCCAGAGGAGTCTGCTGCCCCTCACCAGGTGTAAGATTGGTTTTAGTTCAATTCAGTAATGTGAGCAGTCACACATGTGTAATGCGGAGTTGCCATGCATGCCTGTATGGAGGGGGATTGGTGAAATATATGCAGGAAGCTGGAGAACCCTTGGGAATCATCCACATTAGCTTTTCATCGATATCTAACCGGTTTTACTGCTGCAGCCCAAGGTATATGATGATTTTTTTTTCCAGTTGACTGAGGCTGGAGCACACATGAAGAGCTGCCTTTTACGACACCGCGTACGTCCTGGTCTCACTTCGCCTCTCTGCCTTGCACTGTACAGCAATATTGACCAAACAGAAAGCAGCTTTTGTGTGGTCACCTTTCTAATTGGTGATTCTGGCATGGAATTGCTTTCTGAGTGGTGTGGGTTTTGTTTGGTTTTTTTAAAGGGGATACCCTGGCCCCCACCCCTTTCGAGACCAAGTGTAGCACTACACAGTATCATTACATGCACCCAATGCACTTGATTTTCCAATTGAGTTGGTTCGACGAGTGCTGCTGAGACGGCACTTTTCCCCCCCACGCTGAATGTGAAACTCAGAGGAGGCCAAGCAGAGATCACTGGGGAATGGGACAGGCAGAGAAAAAACACAAGTTGCATTAAACAAAAAAGAATTAACTGGAATAAGGAGCTAGGATTACACACGCATTCTTACACACACACTTACCTGCTCACACTTTCTCTCTGAGTCACCTTTCTGTCTGATATTCTTTACTGCTGTTTCCCTTGTAAAATGTATTTCCCTCTGATGCATTTCCATGGGAGATTGAGACATCGCCATCCCCTTTTTTTTTCTTTTTTACCAGCTCTCCTTCTTAGCGACTCTCACTGTTTTATTTCTTTGGGGGTGGGGCTTTCTTGCAGATGCGACAAGCAAGAATTGGAGCATGAAGCATCACTGAAGCAGCCTCCCAGAGAGTCCTCATCTGACAGGATCCAGCGGAAGGAGCTGGAGAAGGAGAAAAGCCAATTGCACAAACTCCAGGAGGAACTGAGGAAAAAGGAGGAAGAGGATGCACGCTTACTTCAGCAGCAGCATGAACAAAAGCTCAGGTTCTTTCCTGCTTGTTGCGTCCTCCTTTGCGATCTCTCACACCACAAATGTTGATGTCATTTGTGATACTTTGAACAACAGAAACACTGCTGTAAAGAATGCTAACTTTAAAATAATCTAAATGCGAACCGAGAAGCTTCACGCGAAACGAATAGAGCCTACTTTCTGGGATGCTTGCATGTTCGCGTCAATATATGGATCGGAAAAAAAATACTTTGACCAGGATCCTCTTGAACCCACTGAGATACCCTGAAAAGGTTTTCAGGGAGACGCACACCCCCTCTACCTCATAAGCTTGCTTTTCTTTCCCTGGCAAGTAAGCTAAAAATATAGGGGCATGTGGTCCATCCCCTGCCCTGTATCTCTCTCCATCCCAATGACGACACCCCCCTGGCTCACCAAAAGTTCTTCCTAATATCTGGCCTTCATTTCCCCTCCTCTAACTTCAGCCCATGACCTTTCCCCAGTGGGAGATGGAGGACAGAGGATCACTGTCCTCGCTGTGACACCCCCTGCTCTATGGATCTGAGGGCAGATTGCCCCTCCTTTCCCGGCTAAATAAACCATCTCCATTCTCTCCCCGTATGTCACAGTATCTATGTCTCCTCCCTGGAATTTCTGCAAATCTTCCTGGAAACATCTGTTAAGTGGGATCACTTTTTTAAGCTGTTTATTAAAGCCGTTTCTCTTCCTTTCTTGGACTTGTGCTTTAGGACTTTGAAAGAAAGGCTGAAGGCAGAAATGGAAGAAGAAGAGGCTCAGGTGAAAAAGGAGAGGGACAGGAATCTGGCAAAACTTCGAGCACAAATATCTGCAGAAACTGAGGCAGAAGAGAGAAAAATGAGGTGAAAATTCAAAGCACTGTTTACAGAAAGCTTGCTCCTGGGAGCTACCGAGCTTTATGTCACAGAATAAAGGATAAAACACTCTGGTAATTGTGCATGTAGGAGAAGAATGTATCGTTTCCGACCAGTGTGACTTGCTTTAATTCGCACACTTCAACTGAAGTTTTTTTTACATTTCTTTATTTGTTTTTTTATTTCTTCTTCTGTCCAAAATCCACCAATAGGGCTGAGAAAAACGCAGCCATGCAAGACCTGAGGGAGGAGATGGAGTCCCTGCAAAAGTCAGAGCGGGAGAACTTGAAAGAAAAGAAGACCCTGCTTCTGGGGAAGTTGCAAAAGGAGATGGATGATGCTCTGAGGGAAGAGAAGGGAAAGATAATGGAGGAGAAGGAGAGAGCCGTGCAGGAGCTGAGGAGCGGCTTGGAAAGGCAGCGGGAAGAGGTGAGAGTGACGCCCTCTTCCTGGCCTTTCTTATCTGCTGGATGCCTATTGGAACCAAGGGAAACGCAGAAGGATTTTGTTTTTTTAAACCTAAATACAAACCCTTTCTGTTTCTGAAAGTAAAAAGGATTCTTCCTCTTCTCTATAGGCCTGAAAAGCATACAAAGTATTCACCACCATGTTCTGCGAGGGAAACCCCAAAAAAGATAGCCTTGGTTGTTTCAGAAAGTGAGAGATCTGAGCGGGAAAGGTTTATTACAGAGGGCCATGAAGGTGCTGGATGGGATAAGGGTGGGGGCCAGTGTAGCGCTACACGCAGAAAATGATCACTGATGTTAGGATTGGCCTCAGCAGACTCCCATTAACAGCCATCAGTAGCTAGAGTTTAATTTTCTCCACTTGGGCTGGGCCCATCTGCCTTGCTTTATCTTTGTATTCGATGTTGTGCAGACCCTGCCTCTCCTACCTGTACAAGGGGACCTCACAAGGGTGCTGTCAGTGGTACATTTGCTGATGTTCTGACCCCATGAATGGCAATCTTAATGCTCCTTTAGGCCTTGGGAAAGCTGGAGAAGCAGTACGCCAAGGACCTCGAGCAGCTGAGAGTGACAGCTGAAGAAAAGCAGCAGAGGGTGAGTCTGTGCAAGAGGCAGCAATAGTGGCTGAGACTGTGGCCCGGGCCCCATTCTCTCAGAGCTGGTGTTACCCTCACCCTTGCTTTTGCAGGCTGTTGCCAGCATTCAGGAGAAAATCATGGAGGCACAACAGAGTGAGAAGCTGCAGCTCCAGGAGGACCTGCTGCTAGCCCAGCGGAGGTCGCAAGTCATAGGCTATGAACGTGAGGTTAGTGCCTCTGTATGCCGTAGGAGGATCATCAGAGATGGTGAGAGACTAATGGGATATACATCTATGTGGGAAACCTGCACTGCTGCACTCAGTGAGTTGGAGAAAGAAAACCTGTTCCTTTGTGTTGTTTCTCCTCATTGACCTGACTTTTGTGTCCTCTTTGAAGCTGAGTGATCTCCTGAAGGAGAAGCGACAGGAAGTAGAGAGGGATCATGAGAGGAAACTGGAGAAGCTGAAGCAAGATCATCAGCACATCTTGGAGAGAAGTCGAGAACGGTATGAGGATGAGGTAAGCCACCGGACCTGATCAGTTACAGGTATGAGCATTCCAGAGGCACTGGGTGAAGGTAAGAAACCTGGTGCACGTCACACAATGACCAGAGGCCACATCTGGAATTGTGCAGTGACCAGAGTCAATGCCCTAGCATAATGTAATAAAGCTGAAGGTGCGGACTCTTAGATAATATTTACCAGATGTTCTGTCTTTTCTATGGACAATAACCGTTCCAGTATTAATGCTGACATAATGGCTAGCTGGTTCAACTAGGCACTTTGTAAAAGAGTTATGGCCATGCAGTAAGCGGTCCATATTCAATAATCTGGCAAGTGGGTAAGTTATCCAGATAATTTTATCTAGATATTCAGCGGAATGACCGATTTGTCTGCACGATCTGATTTAACCGGATAGTGCTCAAATATGGCACTATCCGGCTGAATATATGTTAGCCTGCCTTCACCATGCCTCCAGCCTGGCTCCCTTTTTGTCCATGTAACTACAAACATTTTGTCCAGACAAAGGCGGTATATATTTAAAGGGCCAGATGTATGCAGGTAAAATTGGCTTTTACCTTTCAATAAATCTTTTGAGTATGGGCCCAATAATAATAATTGGGTGGCTACCCCAGAGCCTTTGGCTTGCTCGTTTCTATTGAGGTGGTGCTCATCTATAGTGACTAGTCTCCCTGGGCTCTCTTCTATGGCAGGAGAGGAAGCAGAGAGCGCGATTGCTAGGAAACCTGCAGGAGGAGCTACAGCGGATGACGCAGCTCCATGAGCGGGAGCAGGCAGTATTGCGTCAGGACATGGAGGGAAGACTTAGTGACTTATGTGGCACCTATCAAGAAAAGGTGAGAGAAAAGGCCGTGGTGAGGATGACGACTCGAGTCAGAGGCCTAACTATCACAGCGTCTGATAAGGAATGTTTGCTTGTGTTCTTATAGCCGTCAGCACTGGTCCTGTCTTCAATAAGACAATTATGATGAGAGAAATGTTGCTCTACTTAGTAAATACTCAGCTTGCTCCCACCAAGTGGCTTGTGCAGACAAGCACATTTATATTTTACCATAGGATTTTCCCGCCACATCCCTCCATGGTATGTCTCATCACTTTGCAGAAGCTTTCGGCCTTGTCCTGTGAATTTGTAGAGGTGTGTGGAGGAGAAGGAGTGGGAGCTGCAGCTCGGGCAGTGAGAATCTGCAATCCATATCATCTTGCAATGCCAGGCAATAAAATCCTGGAATGAGTGATAGTTGTTTATAGGTTGTGAGGCACTTAAATTAGACAACAGAAGCATCAGCTTCATTACCGGCAGCCATCAAACCCTTCACAGCGTGAAAAGTAATGGAGGAACAGCAACAATATTTCAAGCAAATGACAATACAGGAAGCAGCGATGAGTTTCATGAGGCTGGAAAATATATGCACCTCCTAATGGCCCTTTGATTTAAAGAAGCAGTTTTGTCCTGTTGTGCCCCAGTCAGCCTGCAGGGTATTTGGCCCATCTGTAGATTTAATGTTCTTTTTTTTACTCTTCTCATTGGGAGGCTTATGGTAGTGGTGATGTCTTTTGTTATCACCTACTCCTCAGCCAGTAAAGCCCCTGGGCAGGTAAGAAACCTCAGCTTCTCCTCAGGCACATTTTAAGCTGAGATGTTGTACAGAAAGAGTGATGTTAGATTAATTTTATGAATAAGGAGCATTTTACCTCCATTTCTCAGAATGCCACTGATAGCTTGTGCTGAATTAGCCCATTCTTTAAAGACAAGGAAAACGTGACTCTTTCCACTCTCCCCTCGCTGTAATTGCAGGAAAGACGTGTGCATAATTTAGAGGAACAGCTGGAGTTCCGAAGTACGGAAATCAAGGCGAAGACGGCCCAGCTAAGTAACCAGGTGAGGGTTTCCCTTGGACTCCTTTCTCTCCTTCTGAAAATACGGTTTTGTACTTTGATGATGCCAGGGGCCTGCATTTTTTCCATAAGATCAGAATGGGGGGGGAAGTTATTTATTTATTTATTTATTTTAAAAAAGAAGGCTCGTTGTGCTATTTTATTACTCTTCATGAGTACATTGGCCCACCCAGGATTAAATGAGGATCATCCATATTTGCCATTGCAGGAAGAATTGCTGAGTAAGAAGAGGCAGCAGCTCCAGGAAGAAGAGGAAGACATTGCAAAGATCAGAGAAGTAAGTGTTGCTTATTTCAGGAGATAAGGTGGGCCTCACATCCTGTGCTTGGAGACTTCAGAAATGTTTGCTGTCCGTGTGAAACCCATTCCCCTCCCCCCCCCCCATCTTTGCTATTGAGCAATGCAGGCTCTCACCTTCCATGGCTCTCACATCCAATACTGGGGCTCACTGGTGGAAAAGATGGGCGGGTTAGCTGCGTGAATATTCGTCCAGAGTCGCACAGCCGACATCATCTCTTTCGTGCACTGGTGTTCATGCAGTTCCGTGACAAATAAACTGTATGATTTCATCAGTACAGGACAACTTCTTGCCTTGTGTGTGCTGGGCTAGGGGGGATAGAGTTTTATTAGGGAGAGAGAGGTAGAAACTGGAAGACCCTTAAATATGGAATGAAGGCAAAGGCAAACTGTGGTAGATCTATAGGGATTTAAATGATATTGTACAACTTGGGGGAGGGTGTTAGGATAACTATTTTAAACATATAGATAGTTTCAAAGATTCAGAAAATTGTATATTAAGAAATTAACAGGGAGGGGGGTTCCACCTCTCCTAATAAATTCTTGATTGCCAACTAATCTCATGTTGAGAAAATCCTTCCCAGATGTAGGGCGCTGTCAGCCCCACAATCTCTGTGGGCTTTACTGCTATTAGACAGGCTTGGAAAAGTGTTCTCTTTAGAAAATACATAGATATTTTGTAAATTTTACGTATGAGAGAGATGGGGAGGCTGTATTTGTGAGCAAGAGTGAGACGTTGGTCTGAGCCAACAAACTCAGCAAGAAATCGCTCTGAAAAAAGAAAAAAAAAAGTGGCTCTCGATCATATGCAATTTCTCCTACTAGAAGTGAGAGAGCCAATTCCCCGTTGGAATCCTCCAATGTCTCATGATCCACAACCCCTTGAACATTACCAGAGACAACCTCCCTGCGGCATTTCCCCGATATGACTGACAAATGGGAGGCCCGAGCATGTGATCACTACGTAGTAGGTTGCTTCGCCTTCACTGGCTGCCCCTGCAGAAAGGTCTGCAGGCCCTGTAAATATTCCACCCAGGAGGAGGAGGATGGATCTGTACCGGAGCCCATAGGCTCAACCTTTCTCTCTCGGGGAAGCTTCTGCCATTGGGAATAAGGGAGGAGGAGAACTGACTGTTGCCTCTCCTCCTACTCCACTCCCCTCCCCTCCCCTCCAGAGACAAAACAGGCCATGGGGATGTCCCAACATGGGCAAAAGCTGTAGTAGTCAAATAGCTTTGAGCATCTAAACAGCATTGATACAAATGGAGAGAGAGTGAGGGCTGAATTGCTCTCAGATATGGCAAGCCTCACAGATAGAAGGCGTTTGGACCTGTTCGTCCCTGGCGCCTGGCTCTCCTGAACTTCGGCTCTAGGTGGCCTCCTGCTTGCACACCAATGCTTACCCGGGCGTACGTGCGCATCCCTTCTGGAAATGCGCAAATATGCGCTCAAGGCTTGGTCCCAGTCGTACGCGCACAAGCAGATGTGCAAATACGCGCTCATCTAGGCCGTGGTTGTACGAGCACAAGTACCCGCGCATCCCGTCTAGGCCGCAGAAATACACGCTCAAGTACCTGCACAAATACACGTTCAAGACTAGGTTGCAGACGTTCGCGCTCAAATCTAGGCCGCTGCCATAAGCGCAGCGGTCCCTGTGCATGCAAACGCCATGCGGCGAGAATGTGCACGGGAAGAGAACTGCTGCCCTGGCCTACAATGTGGCTGAGCAAAGCCTGCCTACACCTTCAACGTGTTTAGGCCCAGATCTGTTAAACATCCCGCACCAAACATTACCGACGATCTGAAGAGCTTCTCAACAACTCAGGCCTCTTGACTGGCTGAGAATCCCTGGACTGAGGCCGAGAGCCAGCATCCCCCGCTGCCTGTTTCGCTAAAAAAAAAAAAGCTTTGCGCATAAGCAAATTAAAACCGGCAGAAGGCCTCTACCAGAACCAGAGACGACTCCTCGGTGCAAGTGCCTCTCTGCACCTCTGCGGAACAGTTGAGGGGATTCCGCTGCCTCTCCTGCGGACGCTGCTAGGGGGATCGAAAATGTGCACCGTTCCCACGCTGACAGGGAAAACCTCAGCGCTATACCCCGTCACCAGCAAAGCTTGTTTTGCTGTCGCTCTGGTGCTGGGCTCCCCCGAAGTGCCTTCCCACCAGGGATTCACGCAGAATACAAGCCGTCTGAATTAAGGCGTGACCGCGCGTCTGCCTCGTGTCGTTGCCACACGGCCCGAGCAGTGTGCCGTTAGTGCCACCCCGTTTACCTGAAGCTCAGGAAATCCCCGCGTGACCAACAGAACAATTCCACTGCCTCTCGTTTGCTCTTGATTGTTTGTTTGTTTGTTTGTTTGTTTTTTGTTTTAAAAGCTTTAAAACTGCATCCACTGCTTTAATTAGTGCTGGAACAGAAATTCTATACTTCCTTGCTCTGACGGGACCCAAAATGCAGAGCTGCCAGCGGAACCATGGAATCTCGGAGCAAGCTGCTATCATGGGTCACCAACCCCCTGCTCGTCTGCCTCAAACAAGGAGGGATGGCCCCACCAGGAGCTAACAACCCTCTGGGAGGAACTGGAGATCTATCTTCTCTTTTTGTTTTTTTTGTTTTTTGGGTTATTTTTATATTCTCCAGACTGCAGGTTTTACACCATCTACCATCTGCTGGAGACAGAGAAAAACTGAGGGACTGCAGGTGGCAACCTGGGTTATGCACAGTGTCAGTGAAACTTTCTCTGTCTCCATCTGCTGGCAGAGAGGCAAAACCCAGGAGTCTAGACTGATCTGGGTATGAACAGGGAAAGGAAGAGTTTGTGTGTGTGAGATAAGGAGCAGTTTGTCTTTGACTACTTCTGTTCAGGTGTTTGTTGAACTTGTGGATGGAACGTGTCCAGCATCAGTTAAGTGCAGTGGAATAGGAACAATAAGTGCTTATGTGGACTCTGATGCCGATATGGACTCCTTCTTGCTGTATCTGATGTACTTGATACGTATGCCTATTTTTACAGTGCCACAGAACTTACATGCATAAGTTAATATAAGCCACAGAGAGAAATTGGTGTTGACTCTTAAGGCAGTGTTTCCCATCAGTGTGTCATCAGATCTGAAATGCTAAAATCCAGATCTATGTTCCTCCCTTAGCACCTCACAGAAATGATGGACTCCAGCCTCATGCAAAGTGGAATATTCAAAACTAGCCATTTAGATGGATAACTCACAAGTTTGAATACTGACCTCACAGAAGCTCCTTTCTGAGAACAAGTGTAGTCCAGCATGCCTCTCCTTTTCAGCTACAGCGTGAGCCCCAGAGTATGGAAATTAACAGGCAGCATGCGGGGTCTGGATTGTACACATTGCACACAGCACCTCCTCCTCCCGAGTCCTTCCAGCCTCTGTCTTATCCCCAGGGAAAGCATGCACTAAGCCCGGGCTGTGACTCACTATCAGGCCGATGCAATATAGTGCGCTCAGCTTAGCGCACATTTCGTGCATTTGGATGCGAGATTTGGACACGCTAGATTAACTTCTGATGCAATAATAGGATTAATGCGTCCAAAAGCGCATCAAACAAGCGCATAGCTAATAGCACTCAACACATGTAAATGCCATGTAAATTAAGCTATTAGCTATTGCCCCTGATGCAGAAAATTGCTGCTTGGCTAACGCACCCTTTTTAATGTGGCAGTTTTAATGCCAACCCTGGAGCTGGCATTAAGTCTTACTACAAGTCAAGGGTGCATTATTTTTAGTTGTGTGTGTTGTTTTGTTTTTTTCTGGCTAACCTTGTTGTGTTGGCCAGTTGTCTGTCTCACTTTAAACGCTCCTGCATATTCTCCATACTATGCAACAATGATTGCATGGGGTGTTTTTTTTTTGTCTTGATGATGTGACCGCCACTTGGAGAAATGAGAGAGGAATGGACTGGAAGGGGACAGCGTGAAAGCAAAGCTCCAGATCTGCATTGCTTATTGCGGGATGAGAAAATGGACGCTCGTGTGGGCGCCACAGCTCCCCTGGGCGCGCCCACACAAGGGATGCACAATTTCCCTAGCGTGTCCTTTTTAGCGTGGTAGCTCATTTACATATTGCATCGGGTGCCCCAGGGGCTGTGGATGTATACGCATTAGGAAAATGGGCGCTCAGCACCAGCACCCGTTTTACCATGCGCTTTTATTGCATCGGCCCCTGAGTGTTGGGAGCAGCAGCAGTCACAAGCTGCAGCCAACCTCCAGCTGCCCATACCAAACTGACTTTTCCTGTCTCCTGCACTTGTACATAAAAGGGAGCCGGCCCATTGTGACAGGTTCATGTGTGTGTCCCTTGCTTTTCTTTGAAAAAGAGTCTGGGTCTTTCAGTGCTTCCTTAGTTCTTCTTTTGGCCGTACGAGTCTTCTGCATGACCACGCTGCCACACAACATATTTGTGAACCGTAGGTGTGCCTTGGCCTTGAAAGGTTTGGGAAGCACTGCCCTGAGGCATTCGCCAGCATGTCCTGTAAAAAATGCTTAAAGGTACTCTGGGGAAAAGTTTTTTTTTTTTGGTTTTTTTTTTTTTCTAGAAGTTGGAATATCTTCATTTTGCCACTGAGACTGAGTGCTTGGACACCTCTGAGGATTGTAATGCCTACCACTGTAGCCAGTCAGATGCTCTTCCTGTGCCTTCACTTTCAGGAAGTCATGGCCGCACGACTTGACAGGCAGGAGCTTGAGGAGTTAAGGAAAGAGCATCGGCACCTTCTCGAGTCCATCAGGCAGTCTCGCAGGGCGCTGGAGGAGCTGCAGGACCAGAAGGCAGACCTGGAATCCAAGGTGGAGGTGCTGCAAAGGCGAAGCCAACGGCTGCAGAAACGCATCAGGTACGAGAGGGTCAGAGCAGCTTGTCAGACTGGAAGACAGGATACATTGTAAATAAAATGGTTTAGTCCCATGCACTGATCTTCTGAGAAGCTCCTAAAAGGGAGAGGAGCAAGGTTGTGATAGTTACACAGCTAGATTTGAGAAACTGTAGCATAGAGAGAGAAGGTGACTTGCCGAAATGAGTTACAGAGTGAGAATTAAAGCCCCGATTCAATCTTGTCCTGCTACACCAATCCAGCCCTCGACAAGTGGGTTATTTCCCCCTACCAGCAGATTAATGGAGGCAGATAACACAGGGCTGCTGCTACATAGCAGGAATCCAGTATCCTGACAAAGCTTCAGATCAAACCCCCGCCAATTTAAGAAGTATACAATTTCAACAAGGAAGCTAGACACAAAAGGGAAAACAAAAACAAGCTATTAACTATGTACTTAATTAGAAACAGTGTGCAAAGACTCTGTAATGATACAAGCCTCGCTTCCTGGGTGGCTGCTGAACTGGTGCAGCAGGACTAATGGAAAGGAAATTAACAGGTAAGAAATGTATCCTTTCTTATCTTCTAGGCAGGCCAGTCCACGTACGTGGGTTACGCAATACTCAGCAGTTGGAGAGGGAGACCACTCACTAGCTGATGTCGCTCCTATATAGTCGTGCACCGACATTAGCCTGTCAGTATTCCCCTTCTCCAGCAGATGGCAGTCCTGCATTCCTTCTGTTGGCACAGATAGGCCCTCAGGCGTGGTTCAGATGAAAGACGGCTCCTGCGGTGATGGCATAGGAAGCTTTGGGCTCAGGTTCTTTATTTCCTTCTTTACTTCCCTCTGCTCTCTTTCTCGTTCAGCAGTAGAGTTGAGGACTGTTTTTTTGTGTAAAAAAAAAAAAAAAAAGTAGCAGCTTTTTTTCTCTTCTGGAGGCACGATTAAAATTGTAAGTGCCTACTGGACCGGCAGCATTAATGATTCACCTCAGCAACGGGAGATTTTTTTTTAGACTTTTCTTTTCTGTAAGCGTTGCACTGTTGCTTTTCTTTTCAGCGTGTGCAGTTTACGGGCAAGCGATCAGCTGATCGCATAAGGACAGGCATCTACTTCTCGTGCGGCTGACATCAACACAAGCGCCATTTTGTTTTCCTTTCTGCAGCTGCATGTGTAGTTATGTTGCTGGGCAACAAACAAGGGCTGAACTGGCCTGCTGCACACAGCTAGTTCAGCCCTCGCTTTCACTTGACTTGTGCCAAAAGTGTTGGGAGGTTTGAGGGGAATTACCCACTGTAGATTTTGCTGCTGCAGAAGCTTCTTCCTCTGGAATGGAGAGGCCAGCTGAAGGAGACACCCAAGACGGGGGGAGCCTCTGAAATCTCTTTGAAAGTGGGAGGTGCTCGCCCTCAACCCTTTTGCCTATTTCTACAGGAGCTGAAGGCTCGGGGTCTGAGATACCGTTATTTGGTCCCTATGATCCTGGGAATGGATCTAGCATTTTGAAAGGTCTGCAGACTTTTTGCAGAGCTCAGGAAGAAAGGCATCCAGATCAAAAGAAAAATTTCAGCAGAGGCCACCCTCCCAAAGAACCAGGAAACTCTTAAGACCACTCTCTCTCCCTCCGAGGCATGACAAGCACAGGAGGACAGGAGGGGGGAAGATCAGGTGGGAGAAGAGGAGAATAATGCATTCTCAGAGGGTTCCTTTGGTGACCCTGCTTCTTCTCCGGATGACTCTGCAGAAGTTATTTTGGAAGAAGGTGAGATACCGCCGGACATAGAGCTGCACAGAACTATTCTGCGTTTCTTCCACCATGACAAGTTGCCTGGCCTGTTCTCTCAAACGCTAAAGGCACTTGGAATGGAGGCAGCAGAGCCATAAGTGACGAATTTGCAGAAGAGACACCATTATGATCAGTTTATGGAAAGCATCCTGTTTCTTTCCTCTTCATGAAGTGGTTCAGGAGCTGATTGATTTGGAGTGGAGAGCATCAGAGGTGAATTTTAAGGGGACTAGATCCCTAGTGGACATTTTACCCCATGGACCTTAAGGCGAGGGATAAGTTTTGGTTTCCAAAAGTGGATGCCCCGGTGTGTGCTGTCATCAAGAGAACCACTATTCCAGTGGAAGGTGGAGCAGCGTTGATGGATGCTCAGAATAGAAAGATTGAAGCTATCCTGAAGCAAGCCTATGAGGCGATGGCCATGAATTTTCAGGTGTCTGCTTGCTGTTGCATGGTATCACGAGCAAGTTTACATTTGGCCCAGGACGTATTGAGCAAAAATGGTCCTTATTTAGAGTCAGGAGCAGCTTTTTTAGCAGATGCAGACTATGATTTGGCGCTCACCGCAAGGTGAATAGTGGTTTCGGTGATAGCAGCTAGATGCCTCCTGTGGCTGTGCAGCTGGTTGGTAGACACTACCAACCTTGACCAAGTTGCCTTACAGGGGTCATCTTTTGTTTGGGGAACAGTTGGAAAAAATGGCAAATCAATGAGGAGACTCCAAGATTCCATGCTTAACAGGATAGGAAGTCAACATCATTCTCCTCTTTCTCTAGGGGTTGTTTCAGGATTCTTGACATTTTCGCTCCTCCAGAGGTTAGGATTGCAGAAGTCTAGATACTTTGGGAGGTCTTGGTCATTTTGGATGAAGAAAATTGGAAAAGATGGAAACTCCGGTTCTGGAGCTTCTCGTTCCTTGCAATGATGGGAGTTCATCCTCCAGTTCGGAGATAGGCAGATGTCTATCTCAATTTTATCGAAGGTGGACCCATATTACCTCAGACCAGTGGGTCCTGGATGTGGTGAGATATGGCTATGCCCTGGAGTTTCGCCAGTTTCCTTCAGATGCTTTTATGGCTTCCCCAGGCATTTCATAAGAATAGAAAGCCACTGTACAAGCCATTCTGTAGAGGTTACTCGAACTAAAAGTTGTAATTCCTCTCCCTGTGGAGGGTACTTTTCACCTCATTTTGGACTTAAGGGTAGTGTTCAAATTCTTGCAGGTGACCCATTTCAGAATGGAAACTTTGCATTCAGTAATTTTAGCAGTACAGCAGGGACAGTTTCTCATATCTCTCGATTTGATGGAAGCGTATTTACATATTCCCTTACGGGAGAATCATCAGCACTTTCTACACTTTATGGTACTCTGTAGGCATTAACAGTTTCAAGCATTGCCATTCGGGTTGGCTGTGGCACCAAGAACCTTTTCCAAGGTGATGGTGGTGGTGGCAGAAGCTTTGTACAAGGAAGGCATCTTGGGCCACCCCCTATTAGATGACTGGTTGGTCAGAGCAAAGTCAGCAGAGAAAAGTCAAATCGTGTCTCGCAGGTGGTTCAGCTCCTGCAGGACCTAGGTTGAGTAGTAAATCTCACCTAAAGCAAGCTTCAACCATCTCAGACACTGGAATATTTAGGAGTTCAGTTCAAGACTGCTCAAGGCAAGTTATTCCTGCCAGAGCACTGGATCCAGAAGCTGTGGAGACAGATTTGGGCCCTAAGGGTGAAGGTGTGTCTACCGGTTTGGAATTACCTGCAGACATTGGGATCCATGGTGGTGACTCTGGCGGTTGTTCCATGGGCAAGGACGCACATGCATCTCCTTCAAAGGACATTGCTGTCTCGGTGGAATCTTCAGTCTCAGGTGTTCACGATGAAACTATCGCTTCCGGCGGTGGTGAAGCAGAAATTGTTATGGTGGTTGAAGAGGGATCATCTTGCCAAGGGAGTGGATTTGGAGATTCACAGATGCGAATCTCCAGGGTTGGGGATCCCACTGCCAGGAGCTGGTAGCACAAGGGAATTGGTCTTGTGAAGAGATGTCGTGGTTCATCAATCAACTGGAGGCTTGAGTCATTCGATTGATGATGGTAAAGTTTGTAGATGGATAAGAGGAAGAGCAGTGAAGGTCACGTTGGACAATGCCACTGTGGTAGCATACATAAATCATCAAGGGAAAACACAAAGTCAGCAGGTTTCTCTAGAAATAAATGAATTATTGCCTTGGGCGGAGCAACATCTTTGGATGCTACTGGCAGCTCACATCGCAGGGGTAGCCAATGTTCAGGTGTACTATCTCAGACATCATGCTTTAGATCTGGAAGAGCAGGAGCTGGCAGACGAGACCTTTCACCTCATTGTCTCTCAGTGGGGTCGCCCTTTTCTAGATCTGATGGTGAACTGGAACAATAGGAAGGTTCAGCGGTTTTTCTGTAGAAGGAGGAACTCCAAAGCTCTCAGAATCGATGTCCTTGTACAGTCATGGCCAAAGACAGAGTTGTTTTGTGTTTCCCCCTTGGCCAATGATCAGCAGGTTACTGCAAAAGATAGCATCTCATCCCGGGTTATATCTTCTGGTGGCTCTGGATTGGCCATGCAGGCAGTGGTTTGCAGATCTACAGCATCTGATGATAGCCAACAGACCGATGCGATTGCTGATGTGGAAGGACCTTCTGCATCAGGGACCGATTCTTTTCTTGAAAGGGCTCGGCTGTTAAGACATGGTTATTCTTTGCCATGGTTATCCTATTACAGGCTCGAACATTTTCTACATCTTTGTCTTATGTCAGAATCTGGAAGATTTTTGAGAACTAGTGCAAAGAGCACTTGTCACCCTATTAAAGCAGGGGTGCCTTTAAATTTAGATTTTTTGTAGGAAGGTTTGATTAAAGGATTGGCTCTTAATATGCTCAAAGTGCAAGTTGCTGCCTTGGCCTATTATAGTGAGTGTATTTAGAGTAAACCTCTCTCTTTGCATCTGAATGTTTCCATATTTTTGAGAGCAGTTAAACATATTTGGCCTCTGTTGCGTTTCCAGTGCAGCTTTTGGGATTTGAATCTGGTTTTATCCTTTTTGGCGGGTCCCACTTAGACAACTTTCCTTACGTTTGCTAACTATGAAAGCAGTTTTTCCCTTTATGTACCCAGATCAGTCCAGACTCCTGGGTTTTGTACCCCTGCCAGCAGATAGAGACAGAGAAAGTTTCACTGACACTGTGCATAACCCAGTGTGCCAACTGCAGTCCCTCAGTATTTCTCTGTCTCTAGCAGATGGTAGATGGTGTAAAACCTGCAGTCTGGAGAGAGAGAGAGAAAAAAAAGATTAAAAGACAAAATTTCTGTATCCTCCCAGGGAGTTGTGAGGTCCTGGTGGGGTCATCCCCCTGGTTTGAGGTGGACAAGCAGGGCGTTGGTGACCCTTCTAATAGCTCGGTCCGGAGGTCCATGGAGTGGACATCTAGTGGTCCAGATCCCTCAACCCCCCACGAGACAGTGGTGGGCTGAGAACCAGAAATAACTGTTTACTCCACAGACATTCCTAATGACCTTGAGCTCATTGCTTTCTCTCCTATTGCCTCAGATACCCACTTAGATGTAAGTTCTCTGAGGCAGGGACTTCTTGTACCTGAATTCTAAAAATGCTGTAAGCCATCTTGAGCATTATTTGGAAAGGTGGGCTAGAAAACAAAACTTTTTGTTCCTATTCATACCCCAGATCAGTCACGGTGCATGGATTTTGCTCCCCTACCAGCAGATGGAGACAGAGAAAGTTTCACTGACACTATGCATAACCCAGTGTGCCACCTTCAGTCCCTCAGTATTTCTCTGTCTCCAGCAGATGGTAGAGGTGTAAAACCTGCAGTTTAAACAATAAAAGATAGGATTTCTGACCTTTTACTCCCTGGGGTGTTAGGCTTCATCAAGGGCCATCCCCCAGGTGGACTGGCTGCACAGGGGGTTGGGGACTCTCGCTTGTTTCAGCCTGACAAGAGTGGAGACTGTACAGCCAGTGGTCTGGCTCCCTTCCTTCTGGTCTGCCACACGGCCTGCGCGCACTTCTCCCAGGCTTTCCTGCACCAAAGGAAAACTTTGATTTTTGGTTTCTCTTCTCAGAGAGGCACTTAACAAAAAAAAAAAGAGAGACTGAAAAGGAGTAGAGGGCCATGGAGTTAATTCAACAGCTCTGGAAGCACAGCTGAGATGAGAATGGCTGCTTACTAATCAGCAGGGGAAGCCAGGAGTTGGCTCTGTAGCATCGCGGGACTGTTCCCCTGATTGCCGGCGGAGTGCCGGTGGTGCCACAAGTGCAGGGGGGAAGCAGCGTGCATGATTAGTCAGAGCAGCATGGCATCGGAGGTGGACCGCAGCAAGCGCTACCATGCCTGTGGAGATACGTCTTCGTGACTGTCCTCAATGGGCCTGTGCAGCAGGTGCTGGTCAGAAGGCAAAGGCAGTGCCATGGGAACTGCGTTGGGGGGAGAGGAAATCGGCCAAGGCTGCTGCAGCTGGGAAGTCCTCCCTTCCCTGCAACAAAGGGAATGGTGGCCATCTTGGATTCAGCTCCTGCATTGCAGGAAGCTGCAGGAGGGGCTCGGCTTCTCCATCTGAGTTGTCCTCTGCCATGGCCAATCAGGAAGACCCTCGGGTGGATTCAGGGAGTTCAGATGCTCAGTATGAGCGTCCATTTTCTCCCGCTACCGGCACAAAATACACGGCCCGGAGCATGTAGATTGAGCGCGCAAATATTTTTTTTTTCGCAAATATTTTTTTTTCTGACTGATTCCTCTTTCTGTGGTCCCTCGTACTTAATAAAGCGATAATACTAGTAGGAGGGATCACAAAAAGCAGGAATTTGGGATTTTTACAATGAGCCCTTGAGCACAGCAGACCTTTACGCTAGCCCCGGTCTGGTGTAGAATTTGCCAAGTTGCAAGGGCGCATTGGCCGTTTGGGAAACCTTTTGCATCATAGAGATTTGCTAATAGCCATATCCACATGTACTTCACATGTGATGAGCACTATTAGCTACGCGCGTGTTTTGGACATACTAATCCCCATTTCCTGAACATACCCAGATCAGTCCAGAGAAGTGGGTTGTGTATCCCTACCAGCAGGTGGAGACAGAGAGCCACAAGTAATTAGGCATACTAGGCAACAGAATAGCTGGCTTTGCAAACACTGTATGTCTTCACAAGAAGCCATGCACCATTGTGAATGGTGCAGTTGCGAACCTGGTACATTGCTTCTGGAACAGTAATCACCAAGGTATAATGGTTCTGTGTACTCCTGTTCCCCTCTTTCTTCTCACTGCAGTGAGCTTGAGGCTGAGATGCAGAATAAACAGATCCTGAAGGAGACTAGCATGGGAGATCGAGGCCCATCACCAACTGCTGAAAAGGATCTGCGGGTTGAGGACCTGAGAGAGACCTCACGAACAGTGAGTGCAGACTTCCTCTTATGGCAGTTTCCTCATTTCAGTGTTCTTTACTGGGGGACTCATTCCTCTGTGGTTCCTTTATGGAATGTCTCCTTCCCTAGAATAAGCCTGGGGCTGTGTGCATATAAAAGTACACACGTAACTTGGTGTCCTGTATACTTACACACACACTGAAGAGAGGCAGTCAGGGTAGGGTCAGCACTTATGCACATAGAAATATGATGGCAAAAAAAGACCATCCACCAACTATTCTGCTTTACAATTCCCACCACTCCCTGTTGTTATCCTTGTCTCCTCCACTTCCACAGAGAGGCTGTTGCATGCATCCACTACTCTCTCTATAGAAATATTTCCTTAGATTATTCCTGAGTCTACCCCCTTTTACCCTCATCACATGACTTCCGTTCTAGAGCCTTCTTTCCTTGGAAAGAGGCCTGCCTTCCTCTGCATGGAAACCTTGGAGGTATTACAATGTACACACAAACTTTACCAGTGTGCAGTCTGTTTGAAAATGCCTAATAGATTCAGTTTAAACCTTTCTGTACGTATCCTAAAATTCAGCTGCTGTCTGCCTTTCATGTCACACCCTCCAGCAGGCCAGATCCCAGCTGACCCCTTTGCCCAAGGATGACCAGAGCAGCTGGAGTGAGTAAGTAGCGAAAATTGGGTGAATATTCTACAATTTGTGGAAAGCAGGGTAACTGTTCTTTTCTCACCTCTGGTTTTTGGTTTGTTTTTTTTTTGAACCGGTCCTACCCCATCCACCACAGCTCTCCTAATTTAAATTCTCTCTTCCCTAACCCGGTGATTTATACTGCTGAAGCATGGTCCCAGGGCCATCTTGCCCCTACCCAGCATCTCTGATCATTCACTCCGGCGTCTCACCCCTGCAGCGTAAGACACTATATCTCCTTGGAGGGAGTCTCCATCAAGAATGCTAAAGAGTTTCTGATACATCAGACCAAGTCCATGCGGAAGCGGCAAACGGCCCTGAAAGTCGCCAGGCAGCAATGGCGCCATGACATGCACAAAGCACAAGAGGAGCTACAGGACCCAGAGAGTTCCCAGATCCTGGAGGACGTGCGCAGAAACCTGGAAGAGGTAACATAGCAGTAGACGACAGATAAATGAAAAATTAGCTGTCTAAATGGCTACCCAGCGATATTGAAAGCTGCATAAGTCAGGGGTGTTCCGTGGGTGGGTGGGAGTTCGGAGTTAGTCACTTAACCTATGTGGCTAACTCTGGGTGAAATCCAGGAAAAAGCACGAGCTAGGGCTGCACCTTATATATTAGTTCATACACGACAAGCGCAGACAAACACTCTTGTTGGTCCAGAAAAATGTTTTTTGCATTAAATATTTTTAATCTTTAATACGGCAACTCCACTGTTTGAATACAAGAACATTTAGATGTAATTCCACGGGTCCCCCGACCCGGACCCCGTGTTTCGCCAAACTGGCTGCGTCGGGAGGGACAGCATAGATAGGAAATAGTTCCTTCTCACTGCAGTATAACAGGTAGCAGGGTGAGCCATAGGGCTGTCCTAAAGTTAGCTGGAAAGACATAACCGGTTAACTTTAAGATAGCTGGATATATTCAGCAGCACGACCGTGCCGCCGAATATAACCTGCTAGTTAGCTGGATGTATTTATCTGGCTAACCAGCCAAGCCGCACCCCGTGACGTGTGATATTAAATGTTTAAATGGCTTTTGAATATTGACCTCTAACTAAATATAGAGCAGTTGGCTCATCCATTCTGCCCTGTTATTCCCATCTGCATGTAAAGATGTAGTTCAGCTGCCAGCCGTAAACGCTTGTAGGGTATCATTGGTTTTTGTGGTTTTCCTGTTCTTGGATGGATGAGCATACAAGTTCCCATACTTAGTCCAAGCCCGATCCTCTTGCTCCCCATCTCTTACCATTACACTTGATAACGCTGTTCACGCAGTCCGAATACTTTTATATTCTTACACTCTTTATCTACCCATCAGGTGACACTTCACCAGCCACGTGGTGCGCTCCTACCTGCCTTCCCTCCACCCCCCAGACAACCAAGCAACATAGCAGACTCTCTCCCGTGCTGTCACAGTTGATTCAGCAGACTAAGTCAGTCTGTTTAAAAAAAAACAAAGCAACGGTTTCAGATGTTTGTGCATTTTCCTTGTATCTTTGCTTTTCTGGCTGTAGGAGGCGAAGCATTTAAATGAGATGAAGGCAGCGATGTGGAAAGGACAGGTGCTGCTGCGGAAGAAGGAGGAGAAGCTGAGTGAGCTGGAGTCCTCCCTGCTGGAAGAGGTTCTGTATAACAGCACACTCTAGCCACATTACCTAATGTCTCGCTGCACGCCGCCCTCAGCCAGGTAGCTGCTAGCGCTGCCCAGGGTTGAGCAGGGCAAAGACGCATTTTAAAATGATAAAAAAAAAAAAAAGTATATACAAATCCTGCAAGCTTCTCGGGTTTGAGATAGCACAGGTGGTCCCTTCGGCAGGAGCAAAGCCCTTCAGTAATGGGACACTTTCTCTAAGAGCTGACTAACATGGCACTCTTCCCCCCACACTACGTAGTTTATCTATTTCAGTCATAAGCAGGGCCCTTCAGTTTTATTTTTGATTTGTTTTTTTCCATTGAAATTTATTAGCGCTCATTATACCATACAAAACTGGGAGAAAAATCAGTAGGAGAAAGACTTAACTTCTTTCTACTAATTTTATCCCATTTTTGTTGATTGTAACAAGTCCTGATAAATTCCAGGGAAAACCAATGGGAAACCTTGAAAATAAGTCCCTAGAGATAAGGAAATCTTGATGGCGCTGGTGCAGGAAGGACTGTTTTATTGGTGGCGGGGTACCTTCTGCTCCTGTTCTGTAGCTGTCGGAGGAAGATAAACCGAAAGGCGCAGCAAGCAAAAAGGTGGTGACCTTTGACCTTAGTGATTCAGAAGAGACCAGCACGAGCGTGATGAGCACAGATCTCCCTCAGCATCCGTGTAAGGGCTCCGGTTTTTGTCTTACTATGTTCTTCTCTTTAGCATGGGTGGGGGAGTGGGAAAACTCCGCGGGATTGCGGAGTCCGTAGCCTGTTGGTGAATGGAGCAGCCATCAATTTATACTGGGTCATAGGACACATATCCTTTTGGCTCAATTTAGGTCTGTGTCTCCTTCATCAAAAAAATGGTCTCGGAGGTGAAGGGGGTGGGAAGCGGGAAGCTGCAGAGCAGTGTGAGATCTTTGGCTGGGGATTGTAGGGATCTACTAGCGAAACGTGGATATTGCTATAGCTTAGGAGGTCCTTTCCAGACAGGCTGGTATCTCAAGGCCGAGACCACATGCACGACTGGCGCTGCAGCTTTCGTTAATAATTCTTCTCAAGAGTGACCGCGTTTGAAGTGATGACCTGCTAGGCTAATGGATGATGCCACTACCCCCCTCCCCACCCCCCTACTGTGCAGGGGGAGAATATTTCTCTGACCGAGTATACCGGCACATGGTGGTCCTAAAAATCTCACAGTGAGAGAAGAACTTGGAAATCCAAACTTAAGCATAGCTTTTGTGCACTGGAGAAAGGGTGTAATATCCTGTTTGGCAACATGCAAATATTTATTTAAAACAATTATATTTCACTGATCTTACAAGGTAAACAGTGGAGTGCAATACAGAATAGAATGTAATTGAAAACAAACAGCAAAGTCCTCCAGCTCTCCCCTATTCAAATACAGTTTGGGCCCGGTCACCTTAGTATGTGCACTACCACACTTCAGTACTGTTCTTCTTAACCCTTTTAACATCATGCAAATGAAGGGAGATACTTCCGTTACCTGAGGAAGGGTTTGGGTAGTCCACAGCCTGAGACACCGATGTGGGGTTCCTGCTTTCATAGTGGATACCATTCACATGGTTTAATTAAAGCAGTAGTGGGGCAGGGGTTTCCTATTCCCCCTGTAAGTTGCTTTTTCCTGTTCCTGAACTAGTTGACTTGAAACCAGAGCTGCAACTCTCTCAGCCCAACAAGGTCCAGTACCTGAGCGACTCGCTATACCGCATTACCACAGAACTGAACGGCATCCTCGGCGTCCTGGGTTCTGCCATTATCCCCTCGGCCTCAGCTGCTGGGGGCATACCCCTTTCGACCTACACCTCGCTGGCGAGAGGCCAGCTCCCTGGCCAGTGGGCGTGGAGTACAGGTCTGAGCCCCAGCATGGCTTCCTCAGCAGCTCAGACTGTGGACAGCATGCTAACAGAGAAATGGCACAAATATTTCCCAGGTAAAGTACTTGGTCTGGAGGCAGGGGGAGAAGGAAATGGGAAACGATGGTGGGTTTGGGATCAGCATAGATTGGAGAAGGCAATGCTATATAAATCTGCCAGATATAAAAAGAGAAAATGTATAGACCAAGGGTCTGCAACCTTTCAAAACAGAAGAACTGTTTTATGGTTATTTTTCTTTAATTGAAATAATATGAGAGCTGCAATCCTGTTGTAAATCGTCGCCTCCTCCTCCTCCCTAATGGTCTCCTTCAATCGTCCCCATACTCCCTCATATTTTCTACTCTAGCAATCCCACACCTCATACCCAACAGTCATCATGTGTCTCTATCTCCCCAGCAGTAACTGTCTCTCAGTGTCCCATTCCTTGTAGTCATATGCACTCTCTCAAACTCCCTCATCCTCAGCAGTCACACACTCTCAATTCCCCCAACCTATGAAGTCACTTTTTCAATTTTCCATGGGCAAGCACAACAGCCAGCCACACAAGATGGGTGGCATCATCCAATGGCACCAGATTGGTCATTTTTCTCTGCCTTCTGAGCATGTGCGGGTCTTCCCATGCTAGCATTCTCATGTGGGTTCTTCCCTCAGTGTATTTTTATCCACTCAGCGAATGGTCAGGAAATCTCTCTCAGCGTCACCACGTATATGTCCACAATGTCATCAGTAAAAACCAATTCAGAGAGGAAAAGGAAAAGTTGATTTAAAAAATTCTGCTGGCATCCAAAAAGCCTTCCACAAGAAAATCATACAACTTCAAATGGAAATGGAACTTCAAATGGAGGAATAGCCTAGTGGTTAGAGCAGTGGACTATGAACCAGGAGACCAAGGTTCAAGTCCCACTGTCACTCCTTGTGACCTTGGGCAAGTCACTTTACCCTCCATTGCCTCAGGTACAAAAACATAGATTGTAAGCCCTCTGGGGATAGAGAAATACCTACAGTACCTGAATGTAAAACCGGTGTGATATCTCAATTGAGATGAATGTCGGTATATAAAAATAATAAATAAATTAATTAATTAATTTACTGCACGATGTAAATAACCAGGAGAGCAACTGTTTTAATGTTTTATGTCAAAATTACTTCTGTACTTAGTTCATCTGATAGACTCTGGTCTAAAGACGAATTCCATCAGAGTTCACTTAAGCGCAATAACAGCTTGTCTTATCCCTGTTGAAGATAAGCCAGTTTCACAGCAACCAATAGAGGCAAGATTCATAAAAGGTCGTTACAGCTTAAAACTTCCTCTGTCACCCACCACCACCACAACGGGTCATTTAATATTGTGTTGGCACAGCCTGTTAAAGTCCCCATATGAACTGATGGCTAATGCTGACATGAAAATGTTACTTTTCTAACTGATGTCATTGCTATTATAAATAAGTGAGCTACAAGAACTAGTAACTGATGCTTCCTACACTCTGATATTTCAGAATAAAATACTCCTTAGAACTCATCCCAGCTTTCTTCCTAAAGCACTATCACAATTCCACCTAAATCAAGAAATGCTACTTCCAACTTTCTTTCCAAAACCACAGGGCATACTCTGGACTGCAGGAGAGCTCTCTTATTCTATTTAGAGAGAACACGAACACTCAGAACATCAACTCAATTATTCATATCCTAAAATGCAGGTGAAAAAGGCATAGCTTTCAAAATGCAAGCGTTGTCAAAATGGCTAGTCCTAGGCATGATAAAGTATACAATCAGAGGTCCTATACGCAATACTATAATCTACAAATAAATCTTTTTTATTAAACACATTCAATATAAATCATCCTCCTCTAATACATAGGAACTCCTAGCTAGACAATAATTATTTAAAAACCACTCACTCATTCGTTACCCCCAATCATACTTTCCAAACACACACCATTCTCTAACTTATAAAATAATACCCCAACATGATTAATGTATCAACAAATATCTTATGAGCATTTCACGTAATATACATCGCACTCCCTCTCAGTATATAACAGATAGAATATTATGTATCTATTTGTGTATTCAATCACCCGACGAAGATCTCGTTTCGTCCGCCGTAGCAGACTTCCTCAGGGATATATTCATAAACTCATAAATTGATCACGTTGAAGTTGGTTATTGCACTTCCCGATCGCAATACTTATAATAATCACCCAAATTCTTCTTATAACCCTACTCCTTAAAGTGCCTTCCCACGTCTAGCAGGAACTCCTAAAACAGTACACAAGTAAAACATTTTTATCAATTCAAATAACATCACGTTTTATAACCTTAACTTTTTTGAGTCAGTTAAATCCCCCTCCATACCAAAACGTTAACTAACCACATCTAATAGCGATGTAACCAAGTAAACTCCTTTCACTTCTATTTCCTTATGTTCTTTTAAAGCGGTTAGCGTTCGTGGTGCTGCCAATCTTCTTTATATGTGTCTTCCCTTCGTCTCCTAAAATCATATAGTACCATAGTACATGTTATATATATCCCTCTCCCACAAATATCTTATTAAACTACCACAATCCTCCTTTATCAAAAGTCAACTCTTGAACCATGCGTAACTACATCCTTTAGACTCACATACCTTTTTCTTAAACCAACGAACCAAAGATTTATTTGTAGAATATAGTATTGCGTATAGGACCTCTGATTGTATACTTTATCTTCGATATAGACGGAGGCACTGCACTATTTTAGTGTACCTGTTTCGTCCTAGGCATGAGCATACACAGCCAATGAAAGCATAGCAAGTCCAAGCTATGACTGCAACAATGGCACATATCAGCTCTGCAGCAATCAGGATATCTGTAGAGCTACCTCATGGACAACAATACATACATTTACAAAACATTACTGTCTGGATAAAGATTCTCATAAAACCAGTCTATTTGGGCAAGCAGTACTTAAAAACATTTTTAAATAATCAAACTAACTTCCCACAACCTACAATATGGGTTTTGCAATAAAAAGTAGAGACAGGAACTATCACAAAGCAACCCTCAGTTGGGGAGTCCTATCTGGTGTGGCTGCTTGTTGTGCTTGTCCACAGAGAAAGCAAAGTTGCATGCCTGTAACAGGTGTTCTCCATGGACAGCACAAAAAGCATGCAATCCCTCCCTCCTCCCCGGGAAGTTGGATTAGCTTGGAAAAAGACTGCGGGAGGACCCCACGCATGCTCAGAAGGCAGGCCCAGACTGCCTGAGCTGGGAGAGAATCGGATGATGTCACCCAGCTTGTGTGGCTGTTTGCTTTGCTGTCCACGGAGAACATCTGTTGCAGATAAGCAACTTTGCTTTTTTCCCTCCCTCATCCCCATCTCTCTCTCTTTTTCAATCTCCCTTCATCTCCAGCAGTTCCAGTCTCTCTCTTTATTCCCCTTCACATGTAGTCACTCTCTCTAACCCCCATCCCCAACGGTCATACACACACGCACACACTCAATCCCTCCTTCCTCAGCACTCTCTTACTTTTTCAGTCATCCTTTATCCTACACATTCTCTGGATCCTCCCTTTCTCTTTCGCCCTCCTGTGCAGTCAGTCTCTCTCGCTCCCCCCCCCCCCCCGTTATCCTCGGCAGTCACTGTCTCTCTCAATACCCCCCCATCATTCCCAGCTGTCACTTTCTCATTCACCCCATCCCCAGCTTTCTTTCTCTTTGGGTCAAGACATTGTGCATTATATATCTTTGCATGCATTTAATTATTGAAAAATATTTATTTTCTGGGTGTTGGGGGAGGCGGGGATAAAGAGAGAGGGTCACTGTAAAACATGTCCCTTCAGTCTTAGTGGCCCAATTCCACTGAGCTGTCACAAGTGATCAGTGGTTGACACAATGAAAGGGTCTATGCACAGCTTACTGTATGTCATACATTTCCACATATGACAGCCCGACAGGCGCAGTGTACAAAACCACTTCAATCTGACATTTCTGCTTTTCAGAGGGGATCCCATCACTCAGTGGAAACCCACCTCCTTTTACCAGAAGACTGGGTTATCTCTCTGCTAGGTAAGTGGTAAGTGTGCCCTTCATAGGGGGTGAAGCTGCCTGGAGTAGGTTCAGGAGGAGCCCGGGTCTGCCAGCTGCTATCGTCTCCTAGTGACTGGTGTTGCAGTCAAGCTTCCATGTTGAGTATGACCTATTTTCTTCTTTCTCCTGGTCAGTGAGCAGATACGCCTCCTGCAGCAGTCCCAGCTCAGAGTCCCTGAGCCTGACCGGCAGACCATCCAGACCATGATCGATGCCAACAAGAAATGGCTTGAGAATTTTAAGAATGATCCCAAAGTGTATCCTTTGCCGGGACTTGTTTCTGAGCTTGCAGGCTGTAAGTGTGAGATAGGAGGTGTTGCTGTGCATAACAAAAACCCTACATGGACTGGAGCCATTGTAAGCAGCTCAGTAAACTAGAAATTTGGGCTCTGTTCATTGTTTCCAGGCTGGTTCATGGCTCCAGAATTTATTAAGATATCTCCTACATTAATAAAAGGAAATAAATTCCTAACTCATAAATAATCATATTTTAGCACATGCCCATTTGTCTGAAGACACTCCGGGCGCAGTCCAAGTAACATCAGCAATATGAAATTACTGCTTATTATTTATTTCCTAGCGTGTAGACAGATGGACTCAGGACCAGTGGGTTTATGCTCCCCTGCCAGCAGATGGAGATGGAGCAAGCTATCGTCACAGTATACATAACCCTGAAGTGACCCCAGCCTGCTAGTAATCTCCGTCTCCAGCAGATGGTTGATATGCATCTCCCTATGGGGATTGCTTTGAGTTTTTTTGAAAGAAGAAATTTAAAATTCTAAATTCAGAAAAAGAAAGCCCTGCTCTCCTGCGGTGATACCTAAAGGTCCCTCCCCCAGTTGAGAATTCCTAAGGCAATTTCAGTGGTCACTCAGGTGTGTGCCTTGGTCCAGTAGCTGGGTTTCCCAGCATGGACTTAGCTGCTAGTTCAGCTGAAAGGCAGTGGGTGCAGGAAGCCGAGCATGGTGGTGGGAGCAAATGCCCTCTCCCCCTGCAGCCGGACACTGTCTCTGTACTCAACCGATAAGTGCTGAGCTCAGGTAAGGTTTAAAAAAAAAAAAGAATGTTTTACCTGAATTAGAGACAGTTAGTGATGTTTCTGGAGGTCCCCCAGTCTCCGTTCTTGGTGTTCCATGCCGATGTTCGTTCCTGCTCCTGTTGAGGTTGGGGAGCTGGGCAGCCTGGCGGGTTGAGCGGCCCTCCAGTGGGCTAGGCCCTGCACTTAGGTTTTGTTCTTGCATGCTGGTGGTAGGCCGTGGTGGCTGTTTTTGCACGCTCTTGTGTGTGTTCTGCTGCCCTCTATAGCCCATTGGTGTGCGCGGTGTGTCAGATCTGTGCACATGTGCGCTTGATTTTTTAGATGCACAAACTTTTTTTATGCGCTTAACTTGGTGCACAGGTTGTGCGTGCGCCTTTCCACGCTTTCTTCTAGGCGTTTATTTGTTGGGCGCATTTCATTTTTGAGCGCAAGCCATTCCGATGCACATTTACCTCAGCAATGGCGCCTGCAAGCAAGAAGCCTAAGCATCTTCCGATTTGTGTTGCCTGTCATATTAGGGCTTCTCATCCTGGCCTGGCTTCTAACCTATGTCTGTGCTGCTCAGACGCTCAGGGAGAGTTGTCTTCCTCGGATTTTGCTAAGCCTGGTTTTTCCCATTCTGATGATGGGTTGGTCACGGTCTTGACTGTGGGGATGCCAGATCTTGGATCTCCCTTGACTGGCTCCTCCGCTGGCGAGTGCAATTCTGTGGGACCAGCGCCAGTTTCTTCTGGGCTTGGTCTGGACCCGGCTGCTTTTTCTTGGGTGGAATTTTTTCAAGACATACAAGCTTTTCTTCAGGCGTAGTCCTCTGCTTCCCCCATTTCCTCAGCCCTCCCTCTCTTCCCGCTTCCAATCCTATGCTTAAGCTCCGGGGTTCGCCTTGGCTCCCTGCAGGTGTTCCTAATAGGAATCCGAATGGCACTGATGATGAGGTTGATCCTGATTCCCTGGAAGATGGGAAAATTCCTCCAGGGCTGGAACCGTATCAAACTATGTTGCGGTTCATTCATAGAGATGAACTGCCGGCCCTGATTTCCCAGACCTTGAAACAGCTGGGTGTCCCTGGTTTGGATGCTATGACAGAGCAGAGGAAGAATCCTATTTTGGTTTCCTTACATAAAGCCTCTTGTTTTTTCCCGATGATGGATGCCATACAGGAATTGATTGATCTGGAATAGAATGCCCCAGAGGCAAATTTTAAAGGGGGTCAGACATTGCAAGGCCTGTACCCCCTGGATCCAGCTGTGAGAGAGCATTTGCATTTTCCCAAAGTGGATGCTTTGTTATGTGCCGTTCTAAGCGGACGACTATCCCCATAGAGAGAGGAGCATCCTTGAAGGATGTATGTGGTAGAAAGATTGAGACTATTCTTAGCAAGCCTTTGAGGTAGTGGTGATTAATTTACAGATTGCCTCCTGTTGTGTCCTAGTGGTGAGATCTTGTCTGCACCTCTCTCAGGAGATTGATGAGTCTGGAGGGAATTCAAGAGCAGTTATGGAGCCTGCTGCTGCCTTTTTAGCAGACGCAGGCTGTGATCTGGTCCAGACCTCGGTCAGAGGAGTGGCTTCGGTGATAGCAGCCAGGCATCCAATCTGGTTGCGAAATTGGACAGCTGACACAGCTTCCAAAGTCAATCTTACCAAGATGCCCTTTAAAGGCTCGCTCTTGTTTGGGAGCGAGTTGGAGAAACTGGCCAGTAAGTGGGTAAGTCTCCGGTGCCTCGGTTGCTGGAGGATAAGAAACTGTTATAGCGCCCCTTTAGTATGAGGGGGGGTTTCTGGGGTTCTAGGCATTTTTGTCCCTACAGAGGGATGACCTTTCAGTGGACTCAGCCTTTCGGTAGGTCTCGGTCTTTTCATTCCCGGAAGCCCAAGAGAGGAGCGGGTTCGGGTGGTGGACCTTCCCGATCTTCCCAATGAAGGTTTGCTGACCCACCTTCCAGAACAGGAAATAAGGGGACATCTCTCTTTCATCGGAAGTGGGTTGAGATCACATCAGACCAGTGAGTCCTGGAGGTGATACATGAAGAGTATGCACTGGAATTTCGCAGTATTCCTTGGGACGTATTCATGGTGTCCCCTTGCCACTCCCCGCAGAAGAAGGCGGAAGTGGAGTTCACGCTTCAAAGACCCCTCAGACTGAGGGCCTGCGGTTCTGGTACCCATGTCTCAAGAAAGTATGGGGCGATATTCCATTTATTTTGTTGTGCCCAAGAAGGAGGACTCCTTTCATTCCATCTTGGATCTCAAGAGGGTCAACCATCATTCAAAGGTGGCTCCTTTTCGAATGGAAATGTTACGCTCTGTAATAATGGCGGTGCAGTCAGGGGAATTTCTGACCTCCTTGGATGTGTCAGAGGTTTACCTTCATATTCCCATCCGATTAGAACACCAACACTTTCTATGCTTTTCAGTGTTGGGGCGCCGTTATCAGTTTTGGGTGCTGCCTTTTGGTCTAGCCACCGCTTCCAGAACATTTTCCAAGATTATGGTGGTGGTAGCGGTGACCTTGCGAAAAGAAGGAATCCTGGTGCACCTGTATGTGGACAACTGGCTGATTCGAGCCAAGTCTCAGGAAGAGAGCTGCCTGGTGACACACAAGGTGATCTTTTTATTGCAGAAGCTTAGTTGGGTGGTGAACCTGACCAAGAGCAGCCTTCAACCATCCCAGTCATCTTAGTATCTGGGGGTCCGGTTTGACACGGGACTTGTCAGAGTTTTCCTACCAGAAGTCCGGATCTAGAGATTGATCTCTCAAGTGCGTCAGTTGATGAACACCATATGCCTGATGGTGTGGTCCTGCCTACAGGTACTTGGTTTGATGGCAGCTACCCTGGAGTGATGCCATGGGCAAGGGCACATTGGCATCCTCTTCAGCGCTCTCTGCTATCTCATTGAAACCCGCAGTCTTAGGATTATGCAGTTCGGCTCCACTTACCAATGGAAATCTGCTCCCGCCTCCAGTGATGGTTGCAGGAGTTTCTTTGTCCTCTCCGGCCTGGTTGGTACTCACGATAGACACGAGTCTCCACAGTGGGGGGCTCACTGTCTGGAGTTAACAGCCTAGGGGTTCTGGAATGCCAAAGAGTCCTGCTGGTACATCTATCGCCTGGAGGCTCAGGTGATACAGCTAGCATTCTTGCAGTTCAGCCACAGGCTGTAGAATCGAGTGGTTCATGTGATGTCAGACAGTGCAATGATGGTGGCCTATATCAATCACCAGGGAGGAACTATGAGCCAGCAAGTGTCGCAGAAAATAGATCAGCTGATTGAATGGGTGGAAGGTCACCTGCAGATGATCTCGGCCTCTCACATTGCATGAAAAGACAACGTAAAAGCGGACTTTCTCAGCAGGGAAAGCCTGGACCCAGGAGAGTGGGTGTTGTCAGCTGAGGCATTTCAGCTGATTGTGGATTGCTGGGGCCTTCCGTTCCTCATTTCTACAGTCACAGAAGAGATCCATAGTCCCTGGGAATAGATGCTCTCTTATAGGTCTAGCTGGAAGACAGTTTGCTTTATGCCTTTCCTCCGTGGCTCTTGTTGGGTAGGTATGCCTGCGTTATCGGAGGCAGAAGGGGATTTTCCCCCACAACTTTCCCCAGTCCACCCAGGTCCCATGGAGGGGCTCAGGGGCTTCTCTTGTTCAGGATCCCCCTGGCTTCTGGGGACGAGGCAGCTCGGCCGCAATTTTTGTCCGCGGCTCCCCATCCTTTTTGCCCAAATTTATCCTGCTGCTTCACAATGCTTATTTGGTGCAGCAGGACGGGATAGGGTCCCAGAAGGCGGGGCGGGTGTCCTCAGCTTTGCTTCCGGAGGCTTGCGAGAAGGCAGTCTGGCCTGGTCAGTCTTGGGGGACCTCGTTTTCCAGGGTGCAGCAGCTGTTGGGTCCGACTCAGCTGGACAATGAGTTGGATGGCTCTGTTGGTCCCCAGGGACTTGAGGGCGGCGCTGTCGGGGGACCAGACTGCTGATCTGGAGGTAATAGATTCAGCCCCAGGAGATGATGGGGACCCTGTGCCAGTTGCAGAAGGAAATGACCCCAAGATTCTCCATTTGTTCTGCAGAGAGGAACCAGCTCCCCTGATCCCCCCAGGACTACTCAGACAAGGATGAGGCGGATCCAGTCCTGGATGGGATTCAGGGCCCGCCTTCAGGGGTAGTTCTAGTAGCGTCGGAGTGGCCACGTCGCCCATGGTTCATGGACCTGGTTCGGCTTACAGTAAATGGGCCTTTACGATTGACTCATCTGCCAGATTTGCTGCAACAAGGACCAGTCTTCTCAGATTGGGAGGATCGCTTTTGTCTTGCGGCTTGGCTTTTGAGAGACAAAGTTTGCGGTTGAAGGGATACGCTGAGTCTGTTATTATCACTTTGCTTCAGGCTAGAAGACTATCCACGTCCATGGCTTATGTCCAGGTGTGGGAGAGTGTTTGAGTGTTGTGGTGTTCAAGAGATGGATCCTTTGCGAGTGGATATTCCACACATCTTGGCATTTTTGAAACGGGGCTTAACTAAGGGGCTGGCCAATAATTTGCTTCGCTTTCAAGTGGCAGCTTTGGGTTGTCTCAGGAATAAGCTACTCAGGAGAGCCTTGGTATCTCACCTAGACGTGGTGCAGCTTCTAAAGGGGGCCAAACATTGGAGACCTCCAGTGTGCAGATTGTGTCCAGCACGGAGCTTGAATTTGGTTCTGCGAGTGCTTTGTGAAGAGCCCTTTGAGCCGATGCGGAGAACAACCCTGAAGGATCTTACCCTGAAAGCGATCTTCCTGGTAGCGAATTGTTTGACCAGGTAGATATTGGAGCTGCAGGCTTTGTCCTATCGGAAACCTTTCCTGCGGATAACAGAGGATTGGGTATCATTGCATATGGTGCCCTCATTTTTTGCTGAAGGTCGTTTCCTGTTTCCATCTTAGCCAGACGGTGGAGCTTCCGGCCTTTCCGAACTGGGCTCCAGAGATTTTGCAGTCTAGGGAGCTTCACTTGTTGGATGCGAGACAGATCCTGTTACGCTATCTGAAGATTACTAACAGCTTTCGGTATTTAAATCATTTGGTGGAGCAAAAAAAGGAAGCAAAGCATCCAAGGCTATGATTGCTACTTGGTTAAAGGAGGCTATTTTCTTGGCCTATCTTTGTAAGGGCCGGAAGGTTCCAGAGGTGTTGTGGGCACATTCTAATAGGGTGCAGGCAACCTCCTGGGTGAAATGTCAGTTGATCTTTTCTCAGGAGGTCTATAGAGTGGCAACATGGTCTTCCCTTCACACTTTCACATGGCATTACGGACTGGATATTAGGGCGCTGGATGAGACTACTTTTGGCGAGAGTGAGTTATGAGCAGGTATTTTGGGTGCCCGCCCAGTGTAAGGGAGCTTGAGTACATCCCACTTGTCTGATCTGGATTTATACAAGGAAAGGAAAATTGGTTCTTACCTGCTAATTTTCATTCCTGTAATACCACAGATAGATCCAGAGACACTCCCCCTGTTGTCGAAAGACCTTTATGGACTCGGTCTGTAATTTTTTCTATGTGTATATATTCAGAACCGGTAGAGTCACAATGGTTTTTCAGTTCCTTTGTTTGATAAGGGGGGCTCCAATTTAGGGAGACTCCAACCATGAGTTCTCTGTTCGCCCTGGTTAGGGTGATTTGGTGTTTTCACTCTACTTGGCTTGGGTACAGGACAATACTGAGGGTCTGTACGTGGCACTCTCAGTTATGAGGTAGTGCCTCAAAAGTTTATATTCTCTGCCTCCGTCTGCTGGTAGGGATGCAGAAACCCACTTGTCTGGACTGATCTGTGGTATTACAGGAACGAAAATTAGCAGGTAAGAAGCAATTTTCCGTTGCTTTATTTTGTTCCTCTGTGCCACATTGAGTCCATCCACTGATCCCTTGAGCCCAGCATCCTGTCTGTGACAGTGGCCAGTCCGGGTCCCTTGGAAGAATGCCGCAGATCGAAATGGGGAGATCTAATCCCCTTTAATCACTCCCAGGGGATCCCAAGTCTAGCTAATAGTGGTCATTGGGCTTATCCTCCAAGAACTTGTCAAAACCTTTTTAAACTCAAATATGTTGCTTGGCTTGACCACATCCTCTGGCAACAGGTTTCATAGCCTAATAATGCATTGATTGAATAAAGCAATATCCTTAGTTATCCTTTCGAACAGGGCACTGTTTTATTAACGTGTTCCGCCCCACTCATGCGTTGGTAAACCTCTTGCTCATCATTGTTGCTGCACTTTTCTAGTTCTGCTGATTGGATGGTTTGGTTGCTTCTTTTTAAAGGGGGTAACCAAAACTGCCCCCAGTCCTCCAGGTGTCACAGCATGGATCCATCCAGAGCCAAGGTGCCAGATAATTCCTAAGTACGATTCCAATGTTCTGTGCTCCCCTCGTGATAAGGCTGTGCAGTTGTTTTGGGTGTAACAGCTGTGCCGTGGGTTCTCTTCTTACCCCCTTGTACTGAAACAGTGTAGCCCCAGCTTCTGGTTTTCCTTCACCAATTCATCAGCCCTCTGTACACCAGGACTACAACTACCTCGCCTAGCCCCGGCTTACTTCAGCTGGGCCTGGATGAGAATAACCAGATCAAAGTGTATCACTACTGAAGAGCAGCAAGCAGGTTCTTGGTACCCGTGGAAGCTCTCCATCCTCTGGGTCCTCCCACCTTTTCCTTACGGACTCTGCTTCTCTCAGTGTAGCGGCCCTGAAACAAAGGGGCCGTCCCATGTGGCAGAAGGCTGTGGAGTCAGCATGGCATGGGGAGAACAGGAAAAACTGCAGCTGAGTGACACATCCATTAATGAATGGAACACAAATTACCCTTTCTTTCTGGAATAGGAGGTACGGGACAGCTGGTGCCCGTGTCGAAGCCAAGAAGCATTCAGTGAGCCCCAGCCGCACATTGAGCTAAAAACGAAAGAGATGAATCTATGTGTAAAAATGCATTTTTACACACGCGCACACACACACCCCCCCCTATATATATATATATATATATATATATAAATAGATATATCATTTTTGTATGCAATAAGAGTACAATGCAATGTGGGGAAACTTTACAGTCTGTCTGGGCTGTGGACACTAGGTGCAAAGGATAAAAATAGTTTATCTGTCCCTCAGAAGGGGTCTTTAAGAATTTTTTTTATACAGCAAATATTTTTTAACACAGAAGTAATCTTTTACAATTTTTGTACTATTTTTTTCTAAGCATCTTTATATGACAAGACAATGATGGCAGCTACAGAGCATGGGCTCAGTCCTCCAAGCATAAAGAGAGATTAGACTATGCCTCTCTGTCATCGCTACCACTAACACCAATCCCAAAGGAGAGCATGGGACACGGTGATCATCCTTGCCCTGCCTGCAGTCCTCTGAACATCTGGATTCTGCCCATTTGTAACCTGAGAAATGTTTTGCAAGTTAGAAGCTTTGTCTGACATTTTTGTTTGCACATGCAAGCCTGTATATCACTGTTCTCGTGTACTGTGCCTGGCCACAGTTGTTGACAAGGTGATCAGGGCCTGTTCGCCAGTGGACAGTAGCTTGTGGTTTTAGTGGTCTTACTAAATTACCTTCCTTCAAAAGGGCTGTGAGCTGCATAGGTCTGACCCTTCTTCCTCAGGACCACAGCTTCCACCTGTAGGATTTTGCGTATGGTAAAAGAGCTTCTCAAAGTGCCAGTATGTTATGCTCCCTGGAAGAAATTCTTATAAGAGACCATGCTTACTGGGTCCTTAACGTTGTTTTAAATCCACCCAACTCAAGCACTCATACGCAGGCTAATAGTGGAAAGGAGTCAAGAAAATGTGAAGCTCTGTTACCAGGCAACTACCACAGAACAAAATTAATGTCATTCATTTTCCTGATGAGTCATTGTTAACTAATTCTGTAATTAACATCGAATTAGGTCAAAAGAACAGACATTTAATTTTACTGCTTTTGGCATTAGAAGACTTTTGTTAAGCACGCTGTTTCCGATCCGCCCCAATTGCACACAGCTCGCACCATCCGAGGCACCGGTCAGTGTCAAACGTTTTCCAATGCCTTCTTAAATTGGAGAAGACGTGGCTTAGAGTCACCAGCTTGGCTGAAGAGATGGGAGTGTGTTGCACAGCCAGTGCGTTGCAGAAGCCACAGCAGAGAACCAAAAATGAATCAGCTTCCAACTCTGATCAGCATCATTCCTCTTCAAGTCCTGTAACTTTCTCTGTTTATGCTGCTTCAGTTTTGCCAGAAGATTATTAAAATAATTCTTAAAACGTGTTCCCCGTCCCCCCAAGGATGAAAAGTCCTCTCTGAATAAGTGAGACCTCAGGGCTGTCTTGCAGTGCTTTCTGATTTATAGCTTAGGCC
The DNA here is from genome assembly GCF_901001135.1 of Rhinatrema bivittatum. Taxonomy (NCBI): domain Eukaryota; kingdom Metazoa; phylum Chordata; class Amphibia; order Gymnophiona; family Rhinatrematidae; genus Rhinatrema; species Rhinatrema bivittatum. The sequence goes on along the minus strand of NC_042626.1, from coordinate 23,134,074 downwards.
TGGTTCCTTTTCTAGTTAAACAAGCCGATGCAATATTGGTGCCCGTTAAACAGGTGTTCATGATCGAGCGCCGCTCCACCTCTCCGGGGCGCCCGATGGAAAATGCAGATGGGCTGTCATGGTAAAAAGGAGGTGCTAGGGAGAATTGTGCACCCCTAGCGCTGCTTCGGCAGCAGGCGCTCAGGAGAGGTGGCTGTCAGCGGGTTAGGAAAATGGATGCTCGTTAATTGAGCCTCCCTTTTCCTAATCTGACCGCTGGCGCCTTTTTTTTTTTTTTTTTTTTAATTTTTTTGGGGGGTCATTTCAAATTTTTTAGTTCCTCCGACTTAATATCGCCACAATATTAAGTCGGAAGAAGTACAGAAAAGCAGCATTTTCTGCTTTTTTGTACATTTTTTGGGCTCCTCCAAACTTAACGCCTGCTCAGAGCAGGCGTTAATTTTGTCAAGTAAAAATGTGGGTATTGGATGCATGGTTTTGTTTTTTTTTTTGCATGGGGGAATGGATAATAGCCTCATTAGCATGCATTTACATGTGATGAGTGCTATTACTTACGTGCGCATTTTGGACGTGCTAACCCTTGTTTTCCATCGGGGGTTATGGACGTGCATCCAAAACATGCGTCCAGTTGCGCGTTGAGGCGGGGGCTGCGGCCAGCGCACGGTACTGTATCGGCCTGAAAATGTGTTACAAGAAAATCAAGAAATTAATTGGATAAAGATGTAACTCACTAAGCTAAAAATGTAAGTCCATTATTGCCCAGGGAATAACCTTGTCTCCCAGAAGTTTGTCTCTTAAAAAGATTTTTTAGTCTAACTGTTCTCTCGGTTTTCCTATTAACTAATTGTGCTAACTAGCATTAACGTGGTACTGCTTTTCTGTCTATATATAAAAATAATATCACAGGAAAAAGTGCATTGCATATACGGCATACACACTGCCATAAAACAGCTGGTTGAACACAGATCTCAAATGTAAGAGTAGAAATCGTAAATCACAGCTTTACCACAAGCATTGCCATTCAGGTACCCCCCACCCCCATATACAAATTCAGCTGCTGAAATATGAAAACAGTACCTAGGCTGCAGTGGATAGGGCAACAAAGGTGATGCAGAGTGTCCCAGCAGGGCATGAGAGCTTTAAACTGGCTATTCAAAGGGTCTTTCATGCAATAAGGAACCCCTGGCCAGTTACAACTCCAGTTAAACAACTATTACAGTTCAGGAGAACTGCATAGCCCATTCTTTCCTATGTGGGCTCCTTCATTAACCCAAAGCTATTACTGAATGGAACGGAACATCAGCAGAAAGCCCTCCCCTCCTTCAGTAGTGGGTTTAGAGCAGAAGTAGGATGTTTCCTCTTACTGTGGAGCACAAAATGAATTCTTTTATTTCTGTGTTTTACATGCGTGACCAAGCTGAGGTATTCTGCAAATGTTTAGCTTCTGTGTAGGGATTGATAGCAGTGTAGCTGGCCATATTTTCCAGTCTGTACCTCCCAATAGGAGGGTATATTGGTGTTCAAGGTCCCAGTGTAGTAGTCGCAGTGCTGCCTTTTCATAGGTAGGGTAGAGTTTTTGCTGTTTGAGTCTGGTATGGCAGGTTTACTACACAAGTACTAATAGAAATAGAAATGTGCAGACTGAAACTGAAATGAAGCCAGACTCTATATAGAAACAGCAATGCATTTCTCCCTATACTATGCAAAACCCAAAGCTAGGAGGGGTGGATATTTCCCAAAGCTGACAGAAAATGAGACTTGTGAAAAACACAAGTTCACACACAGGCCAACATTTCACTATTTTTTAAGGGAGTGTTAGGTTATATTCTTTAATCATTACTTGCATTAAAAAACACTTGTGTGAAATCTTTAAAAAAAACAAAAAAATCTAAATAATCCCCCCCCCTTTAGTTCAAGTTCAAAAACCCCAACTCATAACACAGACTTAGAAGCAGTGAGGCATCCCAGCTGATGTGAAACAATTACTTTTAACACTTAGCTTAAGTCCATATTTGCTTTACAGCTGATTCAAGCGGATAGATGAAAAAATGCAGGCGATTTTTTTAAGTATTCCACGTCCTCAGTAAGGATTGAGTTCACACAAGTGTATTTTAATGCCAGTTATGATTAAAGAATATAGCCCAGCACTCCCTTAAAAACTGGTGGAATGTGGGCCTGTGGAGGAACTTGCCATTTTCCCCTTGTTTTTTAATACTGCCTGCCACATTGCTGACCTAGAGGCAGTTTTCATTGCTGCTAGGACCAGCAGTATGGTATTTCTTTGGACTCTTTTTATTGTTTGTACCTGTGCACTTTGCCCTTTGATTTTGTGGTGCCTTGGTGGACTTTTGGCCCCCTTCGTTGTATTTACAGAAAATAAGACTACCTATAAAAGTAGGAAAAACTTACATGAAGCCTCTGGAAAACAGGAGGAAAGGCAGCAACATGTTATCTCCTCAGCCAGGCCAGAAGTGCAGTCTGAGCAGCCGCTATGCTAAACATCTCCAAAGCTTGGGGATTGAGTTTTGCCTTTTGTACTTTAAAATTGAAAAAGAAAAGCAAAGTTGCAACCAGTTTCTGTATTTACTTTGTCAGCTCATGTACAAATCGAAAGGTTTCCAGCATCTGGAGGGGAAAGCAGGAACAATAAACAGAGTGGGGTGTGCGGGGAGAGCACAGGAAAAGTACTAAGGTATTGAACAGAAAAAAAACCCAAACCATCAAGGCTAAGCTATCCCTTAAAAGGTTAGAAATAGGATGGGATCTAACCATATAACTTTTTTATCCATCCTCTTTAAAAAGAGAGCTGGAGTCCTCCAGCTTTCCCAGGTGAGATTACAGGCACCCTGGCCAGCTGGTGGCTCTTGTTCTAGCCTTGCCTCATTAAGGGTGCAGGAGCTGAGTCTGCTCACACCGGAGCCATTCAGCTGAAGAAACCATCATGCTAGCTATTCTCTTGACAGCTCTGTTTTTCGCAGTCAGGGCTTTTGGGAAGGTGAGTTTATTCCTCATGTTTACAAGTATTTTTTTTTTTTTTTTAATGTCACAAAAAAGAATTGAATTAGGTTTGAAACGTGTGCTTATTGAATTCCTTCTTGTATCTGTTACCATGTGCCCAATAGGTGCACATGTATTTTTTCTTTTAATATAAAATAATTGGCCATTCGCTCATGCCACACTAACCTCCGCTGCAGATCTGTTCAATTCTGTGGTGCTAATCGTGGGTTACTGGGGCAACATACAAGCCCACGCCAATTGCTGTTATTAAGCAGCCGGCGCTGTGTGTTACTCTGTTCCTGATTTCAGTGTCAGCTCTGTAAAAGGTCCAGTTAGCAAAGCCAAAACCCACTTCCTGCTTGCTCTCACGGCCCCTTGGAGGCTGAGGGTGCTAGAACGTCCTCTAAAGAAAGCTTGGTTTTTAAGGAAACACAAATATTTTAAGTAAGTGTTTAGCCCATTTCCAAGGGTCTCCAGTGGTCCTGTAATACAGGAGGGCTTGAAAAATCCCAGGTGTCAGGTGGCTAGCAGTTATACTGTGGTGACCTGGATTTTCCTGCACCAAATCTGCTGCTGCAACCGCCTGAAGAACAGCTGGCGCCAAGCAGGTCTAACTCGCTGAGATCCGTGCAGTGCCCGGAGGGGGGGAGGGGTGCTTGACATTAGCTTGGATGGGGATGGATGATGAGAGAAAGGGAAACTGGCAATTGGAGAAGCAACAGTGCATCAAGGGCCAGATTTACTACATTTTTTCCCCATAGATATAAACAGGCTGCTGCAATATTGGTGCGCGTTAAACGGGTGCTCAGTCATGAGTTCCCGCTCTCTTTAACATGTGCCAATCCACCTGTCCCGGGTGCCCAATTTAATATTTAAATGGGCTGCCACAGTGAAAAGGAGGCACTAGGGAAAACTTTGCAACCCTGGTGCCTCCTTAGCATTGGGCGCTCAGGAAAGGCAGCTGTCAACAGGTTAGGAAAACGGATGCTCAATTTTACGAGCGTCTGTTTTCCTAACCTGTGCACAGCCAACAGTTAGGAAAATGGATGCTCGTTAATTGTGTTCATTTTCCGAACCTGACCGCCGGTGACACTTTTTTTTTTCTTTCCCCTGTATGTTCCCGGATCAGTCCAGATCATGGGTTGAGCCTCCTGTCCAGCAGATGGAGACAGACCAAAACTGAAAGGGTGTCCTATATCAGAACAGAGCCTACCCTGCAGCCCTTCAGTATTTGTCTGTCTCCAGCAGATGGATCAGCTCACCCTGCGGTTCCCTGATCTCGGCTAGTCAGCCCTTGTTCTTTCCTGTTGGGTTCTTTGTCTCTAAAAGATCAAGCAAGTAGTAATTTATTTCCAGTGTTTTTTGAAAAAAAAAAAAAAAGATTTAATTTGTTTGTGTCGGACTCTGCCTGTCTTTTCTTTCAGATGGTTCAGTTCTGTCTCCTGGCTCTTGCTGGGCTTAGGGGGGCTTGGCCCCTTGTGTGTGGCGTAGCCTAAGCCCTATTTTGCTTCCTCGAAGTGGGGTGTGAAACTGGTGGTCCAGTCCCTCCCCCCCACTTCTCTGGCTGCCTTGGGGGGCTCACAGCTCCTCTTTTTTTCTTTCTCTGCGCTGGGAAGGTTTTCACTGTCCCTTTCAGCTGAAAAAAAAAAAGAAGGGAAATACCTACAACAGAAATCCACAAGCCGGCAGCCAGGGTCTTTGGTGCAGAGGAGTGTGCAGGGTTCATTGGTCATCGCATCTCAAAAAAGATATAATTGCGATGGAGAAGGTACAGAGAAGGGCAACCAAAATGATAAAGGGGATGGAACGGCTCCCCTATGAGGAAAGGCTGAAGAGGTTAGGACTTTTCAGCTTGGAGAAGAGGCAACGGAGGGGGGATATGATAGAGGTGTTTAAAATCATGAGAGGTCTAGAACGGGTAGATGTGAATCAGTTATTTACTCTTTCGGATAATAGAAAGACTAGGGGGCACTCCATGAAGTTAGCATGTGGCACATTTAAAACTAATCGGAGAAAGTTCTTTTTCACTCAATGCACAATTAAACTCTGGAATTTGTTGCCAGAGGATGTGGTTAGTGCAGTTAGTATAGCTGTGTTTAAAAAAGGATTGGATAAGTTCTTGGTGGAGAAGTCCATTACCTGCTATTTTCACTTTGAGAATAGCCACTGCCATTAGCAATGGTAGCATGGAATAGACTTAGTTTTTGGGTACTTGCCAAGTTCTTATGGCCTGGATTTGCCACTGTTGGAAACAGGATGCTGGGCTTGATGGACCCTTGGTCTGACCCAGTATGGCATGTTCTTATGTTCTTATTCCTCTGCCTCTGCCGGCAGCTAAATTTTTTCAAATCAGCTGATTTTTATTGAAGATCGCGGCTCCTCTTCAGTGAGTATGCCGCGTCCACATTCCTGCACAGCTTGTGGTGAGTTCTTGACGCGCGAGGAGCTCTGCTCTGTGTGTCTGCTGGGTGAGGAGGGTCCCTCCTCGGCAGCGCTTGCAAATTCAGCCCAGGGTCACGTTTCTTACTGCATGGCATGGCCATTCCCAGGTCAGCAAACCGCGGGAACGGTGGCCATTTTGGGTGTTTCAGCAGCTCCTGATTTGGGGCTGCTAGGCACTGAGGAATCAAATTTTGCGGAGTTTCCCCCCGATTTGAGCCCTGTGCTGACCCAGGACGAGGTCCCTGAACCCCCCTCCCCCCCCCCCCTCTGGCAAGGCTAGGCCCCGTTTTTCCTCGGAATTTGTGCTTCTCATGCACAAATCTTACTTGGCCAGCTTGCAGGAGGAGGAGGACCCTTCCCCAGGTCCCCTGCCAGCGAAACTCCCATGGCCAACTCTGCCACCCGCTCCTCTGACTCCAGAGCCGAGGGGTCGGTCCGGGTGCGGGTGGTCCCAGGGGTACCTCCTATTCCTGATCCTCCTCTGCCTCTGGTCACTCCGGATCCAAGTATGGATTTGGCGGGGGTGCTTTCCCCCCCCTGGAGGGGGTTGACCCCCGGGTCCTCCGCATATTTCAGAGGGAGGAATTGGAACCCCTCATTCCCTTTGTCCTCCAGGAGCTAGGGATTGAGGGGCCCCCTGCGGAAACTGACGGCTTCGCTGCCCAAGCATATGGACCCAGTCGTGACGGGACTCAGGGCTCCAGCATGTGCTTTTCCCTTCCATCCTATGCATAATCTGGGAATGGAAAGCTCCCGAAGCAGGGCTCTGTGTCTCTATAGCCTCCCAGAGGACTGCTTGGACATGCTGAGAATTCCCACAGTGGATTCTTCCGTCTCTGCGGTCACCAAGCACACCAGTATTCCAGTAGTGGGGGCGACAGCCCTGAAGGATGTACAGGATCGTAAGCTCGAATTCCATCTAAAACGTATCTTCGAGGTTCTTACCCTGGGAGTTCGGGTGACTATCTGCAGCAGTCTCATGCAGCGGGCAGGTCTTAGGTGGGCCAAGTCGGAGATTCACTGCCGGCAGGAGGTGGATCGGGTTCTAGCTCTCCTCACCTCCCTCGGGTGGATAGTCAATTTTCCCAAAAGCAATCTTCAACCTTCCCAGGTTTTGGAATTTCTGGGGGCACGCTTCAATACTCGGATCGGCAAGGTGTCCCTACCTCACGCTCGGGCTCTCAAGCTTATCGACCAGGTGCGAAACCTTCTCTCGCTTCCGCTCCGACGGCGTGGGACTACCTCCAGGTTCTGGGATCTATGGCCTCCACCATCGACCTAGACCCCTGGGTGTTTGCGCATATGCAACCGTTACAGAGAGCTTTGCTATCCCGTTGGCAGCTGGTGTCGGAACAGTTTCACACGGTTCTCCCACTTTTGGCCTCTACCATCGCCACCTTGCAGTGGTGGTTTTCACTTCCTCATCTTCTCCGAGGAATGCCTCTTCAAACTCCACAATGGATTGTAGTAACCACGGATGCCAGTCTCTCCGGCTGGGGAGCAGTCTGCCAGTCTCAGACCACGCAGGGGATCTGGTCTCTGATTCAGTCTTGTTGGCACATCAATCGGCTGGAGGCCCGGGCGATGCGGCTGGCTCTACAGGAGTTTCTGCCCCTGATCCGCGGCAAGGCAGTGAGGGTCCTCTCCGACAACTCCACCACGGTTGCTTATATCAACCGTAAGGGGGGCACTCGCAGTCGCCTGGTGGCTCTAGAAGCTAGCCGTCTCTTTGCCTGGGCGGAGCGTCATCTGGATTGCCTGGGCGGCCTCCCATATAGCGGGCAAGGAGAATGTACAGGCTGATTTCCTCAGTTGCCAGTCTCTCGATCCAGGAGAGTGGGAACTCTCGGAAGAAGCCATGTATTTGATCGTCAGCAGGTGGGGTCCCCCTCACCTGGACCTCATGGCGACCTTGCCCAATGCCAAGGCCAACAGATTCTTCAGCCGCTGGAGGGAGCACTGTTCGGAGGGAGTGGATGCTCTAGCTCTCCCCTGGCCCGCAGACGTCCTTCTCTACGTGTTTCCTCTGTGGCCTCTGGTGGGAAAAGTTCTCCGAAGAATAGATCTCCACCAAGGGCCAGTTGTTCTGGTAGCACCCGAATGGCCTCGCAGACTGTGGTTCGCGAATCTCGTCAACCTGGCGATGGACGGGCCTCTTCGTCTCAGCCATCTTCCTTGTCTGCTTCGGCAGAGACCCGTATTTTTCGACCAGGCCGATCGCTTTTGTCTAGCGGCCTGGCTTTTGAACGTAGATGCCTGAGGCGTAAAGGCTATAAGGAGGACGTTATCTCCACTCTATTGCGAGCTCGTAAGCAGTCTACTTCTCTGGCTTATGTATGCGTTTGGAAAGTTTTTGAGGCTGTTTGTGAGGAATCGGGTGTCTCGGCACACTCTGCTCCGATTTCATTGGTACTTTCCTTCCTCCAGAAGGGTCTTTCCTTCAGTTCATTGCGCGTGCAAGTGTCCGCTCTCGGCTCCCTTCTCGGTAGAGTCGAAGGGCATCCCTTGGCAGCTCACCCGGACGTGGTTCGGTTCTTGAAGGGCGTCAAGCACCTGCCGCCCGCTCACTCCACTTGTCCATCATGGAGTCTTAATCTTGTCCTTCAGGCTCTCTGTGTGGCTCCGTTCGAGCCCCTCCGTCGGGCTACGTTAAAGGATCTCACACTCAAGGCGGTCTTTCTTGTTTCTATCTGTTCCACTCGGCGGGTTTCAGAGATCCAAGCGTTGTCCTGTTCTGCGGTTTTCTGATTCAGGAGTCTCTCTCAAAACAGTTCCTTCCTTCTTGCCGAAAGTCGTTTCTCTGGAGCTTCCGGCGTTCTCTCAAGAGGAGATTGCGAGTACCGCTGGGGGCGATCTTCGCAGGCTTGATGTTAAATGCGTTTTACTTCGGTATCTCGAGGTTACCAATGACTTTCGGTTATTAGCTTTGTGCTGGTTTGGACGCACGTTTTGGACGCGCTAATCTTATTGCATGAGGGGTTTGGACACGCGTCCAAGTGCCTATAAAACTGTGCACTCAGCTGAGCGCACTATATTACATCGGCCTGAAACTGTGCATCTTATTTAGTGCCCACACATAGAAATCCTGTGCCAATGAAGGTATTAACAATTCCACCCCCCCCCCCCCCCCCAAGCCACAAGTGAGCTGGGTTAATGGTGGAAGTTTTTCTCCTGGTCAAAAAATGGAGTCAAATTTCTGACACTAGTGTCAGTCTATGAGCAGAAGCTGGAGTTAGGGTACTGGGACCTGTAATTGGAATTTACATGTAGAAAAAAATATTTTCTGTGTTGAAAGCGTTTTTGTGCACATAAACCATATTTTAGGTGTGCAAACCAGAGTTAAAATGTGTGATCAGCCTGCAGTGCACATTTTAACTTGGGGGAGAGGGGGAGTCTCTCAGCCTTGATTTTTGTGCGCATAAGACTTTTATGCACACACAAACATTAGTTATGTACACCCTTTTAAAAGCATATTTTTTTAAACTCCTTCTACATTAGAATACCATTAGCTTAATACAGGTTATCAAGTCAGATGTACGGGTTCAATGGCAGCAATGGGCAAGTAACTTGCTTTATAAGATTTGCAGATGACTGAAGTTGAATGGGGTGGGATGGGGTAAGGGGCAACAAAAGTTGATTCTATTCCTTGTTAATTCACATCCAGACCCCTAGTGGTTCTTAGCCCCCACCTCAAGTCTGTCCAAATTGTCAGGATATTCAAGTGAATGTGCATGAGCTATATCTGCATACAGTGGGTCTAAGAACCAGGCTGCTATAAGCATATTCATAATTGGAAGACCAGAACTAGGCCGTTCTCTCTTTATTCCATTCCCTTCTCTCTGCTCCCAGAGTGGAAGCGACTTGTTCAGGAAGAGCAGCTTCCCTAAGTGATATTCCAGGTTCAGAACTGCAGAGCCAGCAACCATGGCGAGGTATTTGCTGACTGTTTTCCCTACTAACCTGCCCCATCACCAAAGCCAGGAAACACCAAGACAATGAGCAGGCATTCAAGTGTTAAAAGTGTTAAACCTCGTCTAGAAAGATGCAAGTAGCTCAGGGAGAGCAATGTCACGGGAAAGGAGAATTTTCTCCCAGGTTAAAGAGCACCAGCTGCATTGTCAATGCCAAGGAGACCTGGGGCTTTCAGAAGAAAGGAGAGTTTTAGGGAGAGACTTAAGCAAGTCCAGCAATCTGCAGAAAGTGCTTTTTGACCTGGGAGCAAAAATTGGATAACTGGGTTTGCCCAGATAAATGTCATTTAAGTAATCCAGTACAATTCTTCTTTAATTGTGCTAGTTTTTAGAGTTTTCTGGCTGTTCTAGCTTAGGGGGCTTCAGTATTTACACAATCCTTATGCTCCAGGGAATTTACCATCCCCACCCCTCTATCCTCTGCTATCCTAGCTGCAGCCATAGCCTGCAGCTTTTGGTAACCAGGCTGTAAATGAGCAGGTCTCTTCTCTGATTTGGTGTCCATGGTGCAGAAAGGAGCAACTTCTCCATACAGCTAGGACCTGTGAAAGGTGAGTACTGTGCATGGGTATCATGCCCTGCAAGCATAGCACAGCACTCATTCTGAGTTTGTAATGGGAACAGGGAGTGACACACGACGAGATCTCATGCAGAATAACAATCAGATGAGATTAACTGATGAATGCAGCACCAAGGCATGCCACAGTGCTTCACTAGTTATTAAAATGGGCTGTGCGTGCATTGTAAAAGAAAGTGCAGTAATATCCAGTGACATGGGTTATGATTACACTGTTGGCACAGGAATTATGTTCACTCCTCTTTCTTGGACTGGAATTGGTTTACCAACTCTAGTCTTGAAGTGCCACAAACAGGTCTGGTTTTCTGGTGTGCCACAATGAAATATGTACAAGATACGGAGCACCTGCAAATCTATTGTAGATGCCCTGAAAACCAGACTGGTTTATGACACTACAGGTTTATAAACTTCTTCTACATTAGAATACCATTAGCTTAATACAGGTTATCAAGTCAGATGTACAGGTCAAAATGCCTATAGAAATGCCTACCCCTAAGCTAGAATGTAACACTGTTCTGATTTGGTGGGCATTACAATGTAAAAATGACACCCTAGCTTTGGCTGTGAGCTCTAGTTTCAGAGCAGTGTCCAAATGTTATAATGGCCTGCAGGCAGTTTGCTCCTGTTGTCTGATTTTCCCATAAGGTCACAATCCAGACTGCTCCACCAACTCTTGTTTGCAAAGTAACCATATTGGACAAATATAAACCAGTTCTTACAAGAAATGCAAGCAAATATGCCTCATGAATATTCATTGTGGATAGCCTGAAATGATTTTCAGAGTGAATTTGGAAACCATAGAAACCTAGAATATTAAGGCAAATGAGGACCATAAAGCTGGGCTTCTGAACCTGTCCTGATGGTCCCCTCTCCCTCATAGCCAGTTGGATTTTCAATTAATATGCATGAAATACATTTATATACAAAAACAAAAAGGCAATGTCCCTGGTCATTTGATGCAAAATGTTCTTGAGCACATAGAGATTATTTATGTTTGTTGGTCCACCACTCATTCAGCTAATACACCAAATGTATGCTGAAGACTCATTGGGTCCAAGTTGATATATTTTTTTTTAATTTTTCAATTATGCAAATAAAATAGTCCACATCATAAAGATCTTGTTACAGATTATCTTGCCTCAGAACATATAAAGTGAGCAGAAAGACCGATACACCGGCAATTACTAAGAATAAGCATATATTTAACTGGGTCACGCAAACGTAGAAAAGACCTCGACACGGATCCATGTTTTGAACTCTGCTTCAGGGGCATTGAAGTCCTTTCTTTTAACGCTCACTCATGTTCAGTCCTCAACTCACTCAACAACTTACCTGTGTCTTTTTTTTAAATACATAGCTGCATGCTATTTTTTTTTTTTGTTCATGTTAAAAGGATCACCAAGAATGAAGAAAAAAAAAAACCAGTATCCCAATATGGTCCATGTTTTGTAATTCTTTAATTCTTCTATAGCAGAGGACTACTGAGGTAAATTCCCTTCCACTGTAAGTCAAGACTAAATCATAGTCTTGACTCTAACATCTTTCTGGAGTTTTACCTCCAAGTAAGCACAGCACTACCTTTAAACTTACTCCCCATTGATCACTTTAATATCCTAGATCATGTATTGATGCAGTTTCCATCTGCATGCATCCAATGACTTATGCCTATACAACTCAAAAATAGTTACATGCCATCCAATATAAAAATTATATTAGAATGGTAGAACTATTCTACCTCCCCATTCACCTACTGGTTGCACTGAATGTAGAGTGGAAATCTAGAATTGCTTGTTTGTTCAAAAGTGCTTCAGGATCTTCTCCACCCTATGACACCACTATTTGCTCCAAAACTCACCTCTGAAATCCAGAATCCTATGGCTAGAAGTTAAATGAACGCATATACCAATGATTAAATAAACAGCCACAATGTTCAGTTACTTGAATTTGACATAGAGCAAAAGGCATAGGCACATTATAATGTACACTACAAAAGAAGACAGCTTGTGCTACCTCAACATTTGTATATAATCCTATCTTCAGATGACATCAAGTATTACCCTCTATTGCATGCACACAGAGGGAATATGCTACACATGCACAATGACCTTAACTAACAATGAATTAAATAAAAAAAAAAAAAAAAAAGGATTTACCAGATGAGCATGGATGTTCTGGCCTCTAATATAAGGTATGCATGACGTCTGAAAAATATCTTGTGCAAGTCTAACGCAATCCAATGTCTATAGAAGGCCATTGCTATATCAGCGGATTTGTGAATGAATGGCAAGGCAGATTTATCCATTTTCATACTCCTGTTTTACTTTTGGTGTACATCCTTCATTGCAAAATACAGTTCTTCAATAGGTGTAACCAGTAAAAAGGAATAACCATGATTTAAAGACACACTCACACTAAATCTTTTGCCTGCGTCTTAAGTCCATTCATAATCATGAGATGATGACTCTCAAATTGTAGAAGTTATAACATTCAGCGAGCTTGTGATAAATAGAAGGTAGACATCCTCATTCATTCATGCATGGTAGATTTTAGATATGGATCTACAGTATGCAGCAGCTCATGATGTTCAGAATGATGTATCCCAGTAGTGAGAGAGGTTGCACTAAATGCCACAGCGGACTAGGTATCTTTCAGTAAAGTGCAGAAAGATTCTAAATTTTCTTTGTCAACTGATGAATAAGTTTTAATAACAAACAAAAAACATACTTTGAAATGTCTGTATACAAATAAAAATTCTGACTTAAAAATAAGATGGAGAATTAGAATGTATAGCACTTGAAGAAGAGGTAGATACAATCAACATCGCAGAGACCTGATGGAAGGAGGATAACCACTGGATGAAAAGCAGAATAAAAATAAATAAAAACACAGCAGTAGAGGAGGATATCCCCTGTGCTATGGCAAGGCTGCTATCATCCTATTTCTGAAGCAAGAGGGTAAGTGAAGGGATGGAGAGGTTACCGGAGGGAAGCAATGCATTATCCCACTGCATTTCTCTTCTGGGGCAAAAAAGGAAAACTGCATACCCTGCTACCAACACATAGCCTCCCTGATCTGTTGCAATTGGACCAGGCCTGGCCAGTTCCATGGGAAGGGCTGAATTTTGTAGCCTTTACTCTGCCCATGGAATTGAGGGAGACCTGGTCTTACTTATTATCCTCTTTGCAGTGATTGTGTGAAATTTGAAAGCATTATCATCACTATTGCTAAGCAGCCTCATCCCTGCCATCCCTTGCAGAAGGTCCTGTGTTCCATTCAGAACCAAATCTACAGTAGTTCCATGCCCCCTCTCCCCACTGCCATCTATTCCAGAACCGGCTGCTCCATGAAGCAGTCATTTATAGCAGAGGTTCTAACCCGGTTCTCTGGATGGCCCCAGCCAGGTCAGGTTTTCAGGATACCCAGTATGAATATGCAGGAGGTAGATCTGCATCCAATGAAGGCAGTGCATGCAAATCTATCTCCTGCATATTTATTGTGGATATCCTGAAAACCTTCCTGGCATGGTGTGGCCGCAGGAATAGGATGAGTACCCCTGCTCTAGCACAGTATATAAGGCTAGTGGGTTCTTTTGCGGCAACCTGGAAAAAGATGGTCTAGAGCTCCCCCCCCCCCCCCCCCCCCCCCCCCCTCCATTCAGTGTACCAGGGTGTAGAAGAGGGGCTGGTTCTCTATACTCCATGTGGTGGAGAGAGTATATGTGTTCTGTTTTCCCAAGCTATGCTAATTACATCCTGCTGCATAATACTGGCGCATTCTGCAGATGTATTGCTATATACTCAAAAGCTTTGGGGTGTGGGCACCTGGCTTGGGGGGGAGGGTTCCCTTCCCAAAATATGGGTGCTCTATTTCCAGTATGATAAAAGACTGTTTATTTATATTTTAGACCCTTTTTTCAACAGTAAATAAAGTAGTTTACAATTCTAGTAAAACAATAAAAATCTTAAAACAAAGGATAATATAAATAAGGCAAAAAATCCAAAAAATAAAACTAGTATGAAAACAACATATCATTGATTAATAAAAGGTGTTATTCATATATATATATAATCTGTATATACATAAGGGTGCCTGATCCATCCAAAGGGCTCTTTCACTGAATTTGGGCTTGCAGGGCCCTTTCCAGGATGTTTTTGTAGTCATAGATGCGCAACAGAACAATGGGGGCATTTGGAGTCCACGTGGCTCAATGTCATTAACAACCATGCAGTGTGGAAAGCAGCGGCTGTGTCAGGGAGTGCCCCAGCAGTGAGGAATGACATTCAGGGCACTGGCACACAGATGGGGAGAGAAAGTAAGGGGGATGAGGGAGTCCTACTCATGAAGCACTGGGAATGCCTAGTAATTGAGTTTAGGGCCCATAAGTACAGGGTAACAACACCAGTCCTCAAGAACCACAGACAGGCCTGGTTTTCAGGATATCCATAATGAATATGCATGAGATAGATTTGCATACATCGGAGGCAGTGCACCAGACCTGACCAGTCACCTCTGCATGAATGCAGGTTTCTGAAAGAAGCTTTTAGAGGGAGTATATGTCCCCTCACACTCTACTAAGACCGTTGCTACAATGACTCAATTAGGTGACTTTGAAGGGGATTATAAATTAGTGGGGGAAACCCCTATGTAGTTCCTAATGCAGGCTTATAATACCCAAAAGAGCAAAAGGAAACTGCCATGTAAATAAAATAATTAGAACCTTTGCCTTGAGTCTAGAATGCTCTAGAATGTACCTAGAACACACCTAGAACACACCTAGAATTCAAAAAAACTTCTCTGAAACTTGCAAGGCAAGAATGAGAACGTACCTAGAACGTGCCTAGAACGTACCTAGAACGTGCCTAGAACTCTGCCTGCCTCATATTTGGGGGTGAATACCTTGACAGATCTAGAATGAGTCTGGACTATAACCAGAACATACTTGGAATTCTGATTGTCATATTCAAAATTAAAACCACAATAGATCTAGAATGTATCCAAAACAGACATAGAGCATATATGGAATGTGCTCAGAATGCTAATTGTCTCCTTACTGCAGCTGTGATTTTTGCCTCAATTGATCTGGAAATGTACTAGTAATGTATTCACAACATACCTAGAACAAACCTAGAACAGTCCATGTGTTTGGCATGGCAGCCAAAGACCAGAAGGCTAATCTGCATACCGTTCCCAGCAGCCCCAGGGAGTGGACTCCAGAGATCACACAGGCCCATACAGTACAGTGCACTCCGATGGAGCGCACTGTTAACCTGCGTTTGGATGCGCTAGCTTTACCCCTTATTCAGTAAGGGGTAATAGCGCATCAAAAACGTGCATCAACCCCCCACCCCCCCGAGACTAATAGTGCCCGCAACATGCAAATGCAATAGGGCCAGCAACATGTAAATGCAATAGGGCCTTCTGTGTAATGCAGGGCTGCAGTTTTACTTTAAGAAATTAGCACCTATCCAAAGGTAGGTGTTAATTTCTGCCAGCACTGAGGACCTGCACAGAAAAGCAATAAAAACTGCTTTTCTGTGCACTGTCTGGATGTCAGCAAAATTGAACTGTCAAACTCACTGACAGCCACCGCTGTGCTAGTGTCCCTAGTGCCTCTTTTTACTGGGGGCCCTAATTTAAATATTTTTATTTACTGTATTGTGTGCATAGGACACTGGCCTGTGTGCTTGCCCGCTCTCTTGTTACTGTATCGGCCTGACAGTGAGCTATCCAGGTTTTGAGCTCCACACTCCTCACAGCAGAAAAGAACTGGAAGGCTTATCTGCATATCATTCGTAGCAGCTCCTGGGTGCAGATGCCAGAGGTCACAGTGAGCAATTCAGGCTTTGAACTCCATAACCTCACCTTCCAGAAGAGAACTGAAAGGCTCAGCTGCATATCCCAGCAGCCCTTGGGAGTGGATTCTAGAGATCACAGTGAGTGATCCAGCCTTCACAGCTCCAGCTTCCAGAGCTCTTCAGCAGAATCTTCTTACTATACTCTGTTTACCTTCCTGTACCTTATCTGTTTTTATCTGTTTTGATTTTACATGGTAATTGTGTTTGGTAGGAGTAATTTGCTACAGATTTTGTACAGAAGGAATTTAATTCAAATCAAGAGTCAATAAGGTGAGTAACTGGGAAGATATAAATAGATTAATTGTAGTGTTTTGAAGGTCATTGCTAGACAAATATAAAATATATCTGTAGCCTAAAAGCACTTTAGGTTAGCTTTACATCCCTGCTCCTTTAAAAAATTAACTCAATAACAAATCAACAAAATGATGATGCAGGAAGTAGTGCAGCAGTGAGAGGGAAGCTTTCCAGTCTTTTGCACTGAGTAGCACATGTGTGATTATTTCCCAGCTGGCAAGAGGTTGGATGTGTGCACGCGGTACAAAGACGTCAGAGAACGAGTCCAATTGCTGGAGGCTAGAGTGGCAGACCTGGAGGAGCAGCTAAGGGAGACAGAGATTATAGAGAGGAGACTTTCAGGGGTAGAATAGAGAAGTCCCACCTCCAGTCTGGTAGCCCCTGTGCTGTCTTGGAGAAGAAAGGCCACCTGGAAGACAGCAGTACCTTGATGAGGCAAGAAACAATCTTGTAACTACTATCTGCCTTCAAGCTGACGTAGCATCCTCTCGCAACAGGGATAGGACTCCACAGGTACGTGCCCAGGAGGGAAAGAAAGGGCAGGAAGGCTGTTAGAGTTGGTGACTTGATTATTACGAAGGTTGATAGTTGGGTGGCTGGTGGACATGAGGATAGCTTGGTAACTCGCCTGCCTGGTGTGAAGATAGTGGACCTCACACATCACATAGATAAAATTTTAGATACGACTGAGGAGAAGCTGGCCGTCTTGATACATGTGGGGGACCAATGACAGAAAAGTGCAGGAGGGAGGTATTGTAAGCCAAATTTAGGGTTTTAGGTAGAAAGCTTAAATCCAGAACCTCCAGGATAGCATTCTCAGAAATGCTTCTCGTTCCACGTGCAGAACCCCAGAGGAAGAGCTGCAGAGCCTCAATGCGTGGATGAGTTGATAGTGCAGAGAAGTGGATTGTGGTTTTGTTAGGAACTGGGCTTCGGTTTGGGGAGAGAGGACTTTTTCTGAAAGAATGGGCTCCACCTTAACCAGACTGGAACTAGGCTGCTGGCACTAACCTTTAAAAGCTGCGCTATCTCCTTTTTAAGCTAGATGATGGGAGAAAGCAGACAGTCACTCAGAAGCGCATAATTTGGAATGATGCATCAGTGAAGGATACTAAAGGCTGGATTTTAAATGCCCTGCGCGCGTAAATCCGGCCGGATTTACGCGCGCAGGGCCCTCGCGCACCTATTTTGCATAGGCTGCCGGCGTGCGCAGAGCCCCGAGACGCGCGTAAGTCCCGGGGCTTTGTAAAAGGGGCGTGTCGGGGGGCATGTCCTAAATGACACGGCGTATCGAGGGCATGACGCGGCGTTGCAGAGGCGGGCCCGGGGGCGTGGTCGAGGCCTCCGGACCAGCCCCAGGGTTGGGTGATGGCGCGCCAGCAGCCCGCTGGCGTGCGCAGATTTACATCTGCTTTTAGCAGGCGTAAATCGTGCAACAAAGGTAAGGGGGGGTGTTTAGATAGGGCTGGGGGGGTGGGGAAGGGAGGGGAAGGGCGAAATCGGAGCGGCCTCGGAGGGAACAGGCAGTGCGCGCTGGGCTCGGCGCGAGCAGGTTGCACAAATGTGCACCCACTTGCGCGCGCCGACCCCGGATTTTATAAGATACGCGCGTATCTTATAAAATCCAGCGTACTTTTGTTCGCGCCTGGTGCGCGAACAAAAGTACGCGCTCGCGCAAAATTATAAAATCTACCCCTAAGAGAATAGGAAAACTAGGACGTCCCATTAGCGAGGTTGCAATAAATGCCACACTGGACCAGGTGTCTTTCAGTAAAGTGCAGAAAGATTCCAAATTACTCCTGTCAGCTGATGAGCAGGTTGTTAATACAAACAAAAAAAAAACTTACCTAGAAATGTCTGTATTCAAATGCTAGAGGTCTAAAAAAATAAGATGGAGAGTTAGTGTGTATAGCAATGTGTTATGGGATTATTTCTGAATTTGATGAACCCAAACCCACACACAGACAGAATGTACATCCACACACACAGAAAACTGACTCTGGGTCGGTTAACTTAATTTGCACATGTACAGACGTACAGAAATGTTCCAGACATTGGATCCCCCCCACCTAATTACTGCTTGCGTATACCCTACCCCTTCCATAATTACTTTCTGTTTGCACATCTCCCAAATAATTGTTGCAGAGCTTAATAGACCTCTTTGCTAATGTTTGAGGCTGAAGGGAAGTGTCTCTCACATAAATAGATGCTGGTGATGAGGACTGTGCCAACTAGATAAGAAAAAGAAGTTTGCTCATTTCCACCTTATGCATCTGCTAGTGTTAGACTTCTGACTATATTTCTTATAAACAGTAGAAAAGCAGGCAAAGCTGAAACTGATTAGAGCATTACACACTTCAACTTCCGGAAGTGCAGAATAGATGGATTGGGCCCATCATCCAACAGGAACGTAAGCTTTGCTATTTTTTATTGTATATTTTCCTAGTAGTGATTATTATTGTTATTTGTAATAAACTCTCCAGTGTTTATTTCTCTGTTGAATTATTAGTTTGTTGCTTATAAACTGCTCAACTAAAGCTACCATTAACTACCTGAACCACAATATTTGTGTTGTTTCGATTGGCCCTGAGCTGAAAGCCCCTCAGTACATCCTTCTCTGATTTGAGTCTGAGAGTGCTTACAGTGCACTGGCCCCAAGGTAAAACCCCTCAGTACATGAGGTGTGTGGTCTGAAGCCAGAACACAGTGGATGAAGAAGTATTATATGTAACTGGCATCTCAGAGACCTGGTGCAAGGAGGATAATCACTGATACCAGGGTACAAATTATACTGAAACGATAGGACGGATCAAATTGATGGAGGGGTGGCACAATACGTTAAAGAGAGCATTGAGTCAAACAGGATAAAAGCTCTGCAGGAAACAAAATACAATAATGAATCTTTATGGATAGAAATTCCAGGTGAAAAGGGGAACAAAAATAGCAGTGGGGGTGTATTACCATTCACCTGCCCAGAATGATCAAACAGACAATGAAATGCTAAAATAAATTAAGGAAGCCAACAAAATTAGCAGCACAGTAATAATGGATGATTTAAATTACCCCAGTATTGACTGGATGAGTGTTACATCAGGACATTCTAGAGATGAATTAAATGACTGCTTCATGGAGCAGCTGGTACAGGAACTAACAAGAGGGGAAACTATTTTAGACCTAGTCCTTAGTGAAACCCAGGATTTGGTGTGAGAGGTAAACAGTGTTGGAGCCATTTGGCAATAGTGATCACAACATGATCAAAACTGACATAATAACTGGAGGGAGGGTACTAAGGAAATCCACTGTGACAGCACTTAACTTTCAAAAAGGTGACTATGATAAAATGAGGAAAATAGGAAAAAACTGAAAAGAGTAACTGCATAGGTTAAGAGTTTACCTCAAGCATGGACATTATTTAAAAATACCATCTTGGAAGCCCAGATCAGATGTATTCCATGCATTAGAAAAGATGGAATGAAGTCTAAATGACTACCAACATGATTTAAAGTTGAGGTGAGAGAGGCTATAATAGCTTAAAGAACATCTTTCAAGAAATGAAAAAGGGATCTGAATGAAGAAACAGGAAACAGCATAAGCACTGGCAAGTCAGATGCAAAGCACTGATAAGGAAGGCAAAGAGAAAATTTGAAAAGAAGCTTGCAGTGGAAGCAAAAGCTCATAATAAAAACTTTTTCAGGTATATTTGAGGTAAAAAGCCTGCAAGGGAGTCAAATGGCTCATTAAATGATCAAGGGGTGAAAGGGGCAGAGCAGGAGACTAAATTCTTTGCTTCAATATTCACACAGGAAGATGTAAGAGATACCCTTGCCAGAAATAATATTCAAAGGCGATGATTCAGAGGAAATGAAACAAATCTCAGTGACCCTTGACGATGTACTAGGGCAAATCAACAAACTAAAGAGTAGCAAATCACCTTGACCAGATGGTATACCTCTCAGAATGCTAAAAGAAATGAGAAATTAAATTGCAGACATGTAAGCTATTATTAACCTCGTCTATGCTACCTGAAAACTGGAGGGTTGCCAATGTAATGCCATTTTTGATTTGGAACGCTCTGAGTTGAAAAGTTTTCACAATGTTGAAAAATTGCTGTTTCGGATCAGAGTCAGGACTGTCATGCCTGCTCAGGTCTCTCTAATATGTCTTTTTCAGTAAACAGATTTAAACAAGTAATTTTTATATATATATTTTTTTCTTTCTAGTTTGCAAACAGAATTAAACATAGTGTTCAGAAAAATCAGCATGAGTACAGAAAAACAAAACCCCGGATTTCCTAAAAGGTGATGGAGATCAGGTGATCCAACTGAAGCGCGTCATTCCACACAGAAGAGCTGCCCGCTGTCTGATGCAGGGAAACCGAAACGTCAGCTGACATCAAGCCTTTTTTTTTTTTCCTGCTCTCACGCTGATTTTTCTGAACATTGATTATATTTGCAAACTAGAGAAAAAAAAAATATATATAAATTACTTGGTTTCTTAACACTACTGTGACTATTTTTAAACTTCTTTTGGGTGGATGATTGAGCGGTCCGGGATACCACCTATGAGGTGGTCTTACACTTGGTTTCCTGGCTTGCTGACACCCTCATTTACTCTGAAAATATTTTGAAACTAAATAGCATGTGCCTGCTACTTTGACGCATTGTTTTTGCTCCTGTTCTTTTGGTGAGTAAGGATATTTCACTTACACACAAAGTTGTCTTCAGACAGAGAGGGAGAGAATGTATCTTCAGTCCAGCAAATATCCACTCTCCCTGTACAACTCCTATGATGGCCCCTGCTCCCTAGGCCTAGAATACACACTGTCCTACACTAGGGATGTGCAGGGGTAAAACATTTGTTTCACATTTTGTTTTGTTTTCGGGGTTCCCCCCCCCCCCCCCACCCCATGAATTTTTTTTTTTTTTTTAACATTTATTTTGCTTCATTAGTTTAAGAAAACCAAAATAAACAATACAAAAAAAAAAGAAATGAGGCCTTCTATCCCCACCACCCATCCCTCTCGCTTGGAAAAAATGCCAGGGCCAGGAACCTCCCCCGTTGCCATTTATCCAATCCAGGGGGGGGATCCACTGGCAAGGCCTAGGTCCAGGCCAAAGCCTTGGGCTTGTGTAGGCCTAGGCTACGCTACACCACTGCAACCTCAGCCTAGGCCCTAAGCAAGGCCCAGGCTTGGAAGCCTGGTCCCAGTGCTGGGGCCCCAGCCCAGGCCCAATGCCACAGCTTGGTTTGGAGGCCAGGTCCCAATGCCTAAGCTTTGGCCCAGGATCAGACCCAGGGCAAGAGGCCAGAACCTAGGCCTCATTGGAGTCTTCATTCTCCAGTTCTTCTTTCTTCAAAAGATGCTGTCCGCTGAAGACGATTAACTCTGGCGAATCCTCCTCAGTGGAGGGTGCCATTTTACTGTATGGCAGTGAATTGGCACTGCCATATAGTAAAATGGCACCCTCCACTGAGGAGGGAACGCCGAGTTAATTTACTCTGATGCGAGCCCAGCAGCTGGTGTCATTTAAAGAAAGAAGAACCAAAGAACAAAGACTCTTATGACCCTGGGCTGAGGCTCTGGCATTGGGACCCAGTCTCCAGGCCAGGCACCGGTGTGGAGCCTGGGTTTGGGCTCTGGCCTAGGCTGAGGCCCAGGCATTGGGACCAGGCCTCTGGGCTGGACCTCAACATTGGGTCTGGGCTTGGGTTGAGGCCCAGGCATTGGGACTCAGCCTCCGAGCCGGGCCCGGCGTCGGATCCTCAATGGATCAGGTAAGTGGCAGGTCATGAAACTTCCTGACCTCAGCAAAATATTTTTTGGGGGATCTGGGTCTTTGCCTGGGCCTAGGTCAAGACCCCAGTGTTGTGCTCAGGTGAGGTCACGGCCCCTGTGTCAAGTCAAGGCCTATTCCCTATTCTGTTTTTTTTTTTTTAAAGAAGGAAACTAGGATTCATTTAATTCAGGGGGCCATTTAATTTGTTTTTGGGCCCCCAGGAAAGACACAAATTGGCTTCTATGCATTTAGTTTATCAAGTTCATTTTACCTGAATGCACATCTCTATCCTACCCCTCCATTGCAAGATACACCTGCAGGATATTACATTTAGGTACAATTTTTAAATATCTTCCCACACCCACCTCCTGCTGCTTTTAACTGCCCCCTCCCCTTTCATCCAGGGCCAACAGTAGTACTCCCCCTGCTGGGTCAGCTTTCTCCATAAACTGAAGTCCCAGAGACCTTCCTGTGCACGCCCCAGGCTTTCACCAACATGGAAAGAATACACCGTGTGATGACCCCAAGATGCAGATATGCTCCAGCTACACGGAACCTCTTCTCAGGCATAATCGGAACAGCTTCCCGCGAGGGCTATTCTCTCCCGATTACTTTAGCTCATGTCTTTCACTGGCAGCACAGGTAGAGTTACATTCAGGTACTGTAGGTATTTCCCTGTAGGGTTTACAATCTAAGGGGTTTCATCTCATTCTGTGTCTATGGGAAAAATGCTTGGTAAATGGACCCCTAAATTTGTACTGATTTGCCCAAGCAGCAAACACTAAACTCTACTGTAGGACTTCCTTTTTGAAGATTTTTTTTTTGTATGAGTAGGGGCAGGAAGACAAGAGAATGAACCCATTTGCTGAGTCTCCTCCAAATACCACATTTTTTTTTTTTTTTAAATACGATCTCACATCATGCAGAGTTCTCTCTTCAGGTTTCATCGTGTGGCTTTGGATGTTCTCAGAAACAACTGAGGAAGATTAGCAAGTAGACTTGGCTAATAGCAAAAATGACAGGGAAGGTCTATCTGCAGGGATACAACACGTGCAGCTGACAGCTGGGAGATCTCCTTAGCCCAGAGGGTGATGGTAAGAGCAAGGAAGAGGTATAACCAAAGTTAGAAGAGTGTACAAGGGGGCAACTGGGCAGGCTAGATGGGCCAAATGAATCTATATGCTGATATGTACTCTGTACCTATCTGTTAAACTGTGCTTTTTCCACTTGTAAGCTTTTTGTATTAAAAATAACCACCATAAAATTGGAACACAATTCTTTTAACCTCCCCCTCCCAAACAAAGGTTAAAAATTGGAAGCCCTGATTGTGACATTTCAGCAGTGCCTGTTATATTAAGGCTATAATTGCATGTCATCCAGAGTGGTATTTCTATGCAAAGGGGATGGCTGGGGTGTGACTTCCAAACCAGCAAAACAATGACACTCACACAAACAAGGAAAAACAATGAACACGCTCGCAAGAAATAGAAACAAAGAGCAGCTCCAACTAGAACTCAGAGCTGCAGGAGGTGCTGAGTAGAAATGAGCTGGATGTCCCAGGGCTGTCATTTTTACAAGTTTGGAAAGCGCCAACTAGACAGCTAATCCCTCCCCTGAATAATCTGGGTGATGCTGGGCTCTTCATTAGGAACCTGTACTGGCAACAATGTACGCATATCCCCAAAATGCACCTACATGATAAAGCACAGGTAGCGGAGTGATAGCATGGCCAGAGCAGAAATCAGCAGGTCAATCCTATGACGGTGTAAGAAAGAAAATGGCTTTCAGAGCAAAAACACAAGAATCCAGAGCAAGGAAGCGAGGAGTATAATGGAAGAGATGATTAGTAGCACAGTGAGCAGCATCCCAACACCAGCCAACCAGACACCGTCACGGTCATGATGTCCAGTGGGAGCAGCTGCCCAGGCACCATCTTCCTAAGAAAGTCATTGGCTTAGCTACCTTTGTTCTAGACCAAGGGTGAGCAATTCGGTCCTCAAGAGCCTCAAACAGGCTTGGTTTTCAGGATATCCAAATGAATATGCATGAGATCCATTTACATACAATGGAGGCAGGACTGATGGATATTCTGAAAACCAGAGCCGGCCACTCCCTTTTCTAGCCAATAGCAGCCTCCAGCATGATCAATGGCATTGCCGTCACTTTTTGCCTTCCTAGAGCACAGACTGAATGGGGGTCCCTGCGTCCAGCTGTGAAAGCCTAATAACCGATTTTGCTTCCAGTCTAGCAACGGTGCTGAAGCTAAGGACCGTCCTTCATTCTGGTCATATATATCTGCATGACAGCTGAGACATCTGGGGTGACAGCTCAGACATCAGGGGTCTTCTATGCATTCAACTCTTTCCCTCCCATGTGTCTCAGTGTCTGTACAGCAGGGCTTCTCAAACCTGTCCTGGGGACCCCCCAGCCAGTCGGGTTTTCAGGCTATCCACCATGACTGGGCATGAGAGAAACTGGTATACACTGAGTCTCCTTGACGTGCAAATTTATCTCATACCTAGTCATGGTGGATAGCCTGAAAACCTGATCGGGTATGGGGCACCCCAGGACAGAATACATACTTGGGGCACCCCTTTGAATAGGGTCACCAGTGCCCTGCCCAGATTTTCCCAGTTTGTAGCTGTGTAGTAGAAGTCCTAGGGAGGGGGGGCTGAGGGTGCACTGGTACACATATCCTGCTCGCGTACAACTAGGTGCGCACCAGATTGGTCCAGCTCTGATTTTAACCCACGGCATCCGCAGACCTGTGGTTTCAGGTTACAAGACCACAGCTAAATGGAGCCAAAGCCAGAGCTGAGCTGGCTCAGATGGTAACGGCCATCTCCCACCGGCTGATCCACTTTCACTTTACATATAGGGCTTGTTCTGATATTCCTACAAAGCACTGGGAGGACCTTACACCAGGACTGGATCAGTCTGCAGCTAATAATCAAAGACAGTTGAGCAATACCACTTTGAGGCTGTGGTCTACCTGCAGTAAGAAAGGAAGAGGCGAGGAGACCCTTACTCCGCACCAGCTCTGAAATTTTACAAGACATGTCCATTTGAACCCAGATTCCAAAATGTTGAAATAAAAAGATCTTGAGTTTGTTTTGTTTTGGTTTTTTTTTTTTAAACCAAAGATTGAAGTACGGACTTCAGTCCTATGACGACAGAGCTTTTATCAGTGTGCTTCAGCCCCAGTCCCACCCAGAAAGGAGACATCAGGTCCAAGCTTTGCGGCCTGAGCAGTTCCCAGAGAAAGCAAGCCCAAAATCAGCAAATAACACCTGCCTGACTTAGAAAACCTGAGCATACCTCAGTCAGCGCTGATGATTTTGGGGAGTTGCCCACTGGGCTGCACGCAACAGCCCCCAGGGTCCCGCATAGACCAGGGCTGAATCTGCTCATGTTAGGAGGAAGCTGCCTTCACCCAGGTACTGCTCATTAGTAGGAGTGAGGCTTAAAGACACACACTACAGGCTCAGGTGGGTTTAAAAATGTGCAATTAAACTCTCAGTAGAAAAAAAAATAAAGTGGCATCTTCAGAGAAGAAAGAGCATTAATGGCAAAAAGAAACCTTTTCTTTCCTATAGGCATTCTGAGAATACGTTTATTTCCACTTTCAAGGGAGCATGGAATGTTTGCCAGAAGGAAAATGAGCTCTGTCCATGTACAAGGTCACTCCCAGAGCTGTAAACAGATTATAAAACATTGCTCTGGTAACCTCTGATTTTATACTAAAGGACAGGCCACAACTCCCTGGCAGAGGTGAGAAAGTCCAACACCTTCATTGTCAATGTTTAAACTAAGGGACTGTGGGCACTAATCCCAGCTCTGCCTCCAATTCTCTTTACCCAGCTGCCACAGGATTGGATGACTTGCCTGGTATAAATTGGGTAGAGTGCTCGATCACCACAGAGAAACATACAGGCTGATGCAATCTCGTGCGCTCAGGCTAGCGCACAGGGTAACTCGCAGATAGACGCGCATTTTGGAAGGGCATCCATAACCCCTGATCAGCGCGTAGCTAACAATGCTCATCACATCTAAATGCCATGTTGATGAGGCTAATAGCTACTACCCCCAATGTAAAAAATAGCCATGCACCCAATGCGCATACTTTAACCCTTAAAAATGAACACCAGCCTGGGAGCAGGTGTTAAGTCTTGAGGCACCCCCAAAACCTACACAGAAAAGCAGAAAATACTGCTTTTCTGCAGCTCCTCTGACTTAATATCATTGTGATATTAAGTCAGAGGAATCACAGAAAGCAGCAAAAAGGAAAAAAAAAAAAAAAAAAGTACTGATGGTGGTCAGGTTAGGAAGACAGATGCTCAATTTATGAGCGTCCGTTTTCCTAACCTGTGGCTCTGCACAGGTTAAGGAAACAGACGCTAGTAAAATTGAGCGCTCGTTTTCCTAACCCGCGCACAGCCACAGCTCCTGGGAGCCCGATGCCATGGATGTGCTAGGGAAGCACAATTTATCCCTAGAGCGTCCTTTTTTTGCGTGGCGGCTCATTTGCCTATTGCACCGAGCGTCCAAGAGAGGTGAATGTGCGCACAGTAAAGAAAAACGGGCATCCAGTTTGGAGGCATGTTTTTTTACGCGCACTTTATTGCGTCGGCCTGACAGTGCGGTGCACTATAGCGCAGTGATATAAACATATCATCATGCTAGGAGGGTTTACAGTCAGTGCAGAGGGAAAATCCCGGTTCCAAACACCCTCAGCTCTCTAGGGCTGGTGCAGGAGAGGCAAAAAAAAAAACCCAGTCGTGGACTGCCACCAACAGGTCTGGTTTTAAGGATATTTATAATGAATCTGCATGAGGTATATTTGCATGAACTTCCTCCACTGTATGCCAAAACATCCTATCCTGTCCATGTGCTGAAATGGCAGATCAGGCTGTGGCACTCTAGGACAGGAGTTGCCCTGCCCTGGGTTACTATCTCCAAAGAGGTTTGTTTTGTGCCTAAGATGACGAGAACGAACCTCATTCATAAACCGGGGCTCTCGCGGATGATCTGTCTTACTGTATGGCCTTCAATATGTCGCTTAACCACCTTCTGCTCAGACTTGGGACGGAGCTAGGACCACCATAACCTTGAGCTTTAGCAGCAGCACACAGAGCGGAAGGACTTAATTCAGTAAATACAGCACAGCCAGGTAAGACTAAAGCCGTTTCATGCCTCACAATACCCCATGTGCGCTCTTTTTTTTATTTTTATTTATTGGAGTCAAATGGAAAAACTACAACAGAGGAGGAGAAGGTTTATTGCACACTGCGCCAGGCTTTGCGATTTCTTTTCTTTTCATAGGAAAAGGTATTAAGGACAGGAAAAGCAGCTGCAGCTGATAACACTTCCTGCTGGCTGAGGACCGGAGAACATGCGACACCTCGGAAAACTCGGCTTTCAGAACCACCAACAGGATCAGGGAGGAAAAAAGAAAAACCTCCAGAGGCCAGGTGCACCTCCTTTCCAAATCCACCCTAAAACAGCTGGAAAGCAAGACTGGGCTGAAAATCTGGAAACATCCTGCGCCTTTCAATCCCCTCACCTTCTATTTTGTCAGTTTTGAGAAGAAAATAGTATCATTTATACAAAAGAGTTCTTAATATACAAGTCTGCTTTTTTGTTGGTTTTTCCATTTCGTTTTGTTTTTTTTTTTTAACTTTTTTTAAATATATAAAATAACACAGGAAAACAGCTCAGCTTTCTTCCCCTTTCCTCTCCGGTTCACTACACCAGGGTGTAGGATTTGGAATACGCCCCAGCCCCCGGCTTCGGGGCTCTTCCTATTCCAGAGCTGTTCATTTCTAACAAGGAGTCTCTGGAGCCTCCCATTTTGCTGTGCGTGGGCAGGCGCTGCTCAGCATTGGTGGCAGGCGTGGGATCCGCGGCAGTGGGAGTGGCGGAGGCGGCAGAATGCGCTGGGCCCGGCCTGCTGAGAGTTCTCTGAGGTAACGTGGTTGCGACTGTGCTCGGGTGGGGCAGACCTGGGGTTCTGCTCCCAGGCTCCAGCGTCAGGTGCCGGGCCTGGGCGTGATAGGGTCTGGCCAAGTTCCGGATGGAGGCTTCCCGTGGGGGCACAGCAGGGCAGGTGTCTGATAGCTCAGCCTTATGGAACATTGCTTCTGATTTCATGTACAGGGGAACATTGCAGTAATCACCTGTAAGGAAATTATAATTAAAACCACAGTGAGTAAATAGATAAACATTTCAAGCTTGCGCAGAGGTCACGGCGGTTTGTTGGCTTTCAGGTGAGTATATCGGTGGCGATTTGGCTCTGACTCAAGACTGTTATTAAATCTCTGGCACTATTACAAGTTTTTTGCGCAGAGGTGTGTGGGTGGGGATGGAACTGGGACAGTCAGGGGGAGGGGGGAGGAAGAGGGACAACTCTGAGCACTGGAATAGTAAGAACGAGGTGTGTGAGGAGAGGGGGTGGACTCAGCAGGGTATTGTCAGGACTGTGGTAGAGGGAAGCACTGGCAGAGCTGTGGGTGTGGGTGGCTGCCGGAATAGCAGGGGAAGCTGCGGCGAAGGAGGGAGGTATATTGGCAAGACTGGGGAGGGGAGAGGAATGAAGCCCCTTCGCACCTATTTGTTCTTGTGCCACGAGTGCTCCGTAAGCCCCCTACCACCCACCCACACACACGACATTAGCCATTCTCTGAAGTGTTTGGCTACTTTCAGGAGGCCCGCAGATAACAACTCCATATTTCATGCTCTCTCTAGAGATGAGGGGCTTGCACAACAGACCCAGTTCTCCCCAATTCGCCTCCCCGAGCTTCAGACCCTCTCCCTCCCTCCCTCTGCTTGTGCCAGTGGTACCCACTTTTGTTGGCCCTGTGCGGGATGGGCACTGCCACGTTCTTGCAGTGGTCACTGTCCTGGGGCTTTGGGGGCGAGGCTGTGAACCTGCAGATGCCCGGCTCAGACGGCGTGCTCATGGACGTCATGCTGTCCGCGTTCTCGTTGGTCCCTGTGGTCATCTGGTCCGAGGAGCTGTCCGAGATGAAGCACTCTGTGATCTCAAACTTGGCATGCTGCAGCTGCTCCTCCAACCTGGCGTGCTCGTAGGCCCGGGCCAGCTCCTCGTAGGTTGAGGAGGCGCTCTCCGTCGACACCATGCTGTTCCGCCCCTTATCTGCAGCAGGAGGAGAGAGGAGTCCAGTAACGGCGAGAGGAGGCGTGGGGGCAAGGCACCCCCACCCCCACAGGGCGCCTTGTGGGTGGGGCTGGGTGCAAGCTCGTGCATGTGCCAACCCATTCAACCCAGACACACGTCTGGACGAGCTGAACCCTCCGCGGCCACTTCGCAAAGCAGTTTAGGTGCATACAAAGCATTTTACCTGGGTAAATCATTCTCTGAAAGGTCTTTCTTCCTCCCTCCCTCCCCCTATATTTCATGCTGCACGTTTTACTCTTCACTGCATTGAGAGGGGACCTTCCTGGGCGCAGGTTTAGGTCGGGGAGAGGAAAAGTGCACGCATTTTCAAATCTTTGCGAGTCCTTTTCAAGAAAAACCCTTCCAGCAGAAAACTGCAAGTGATCGTGAGGGCCATGCACCCGTGGCCAGGGCCAATTAGAGGGCCAGAGGAGCATTTGGCTCGGGCCTCAGGGACTGTTTTTGGACGCTTCATTTTCTCTTCATGTGTCATCATTTAAATTCTTATTAGGGCTAAGGGGCTTCAAAAGCTAGAAATTGACCGAGGCCTCTCCGGTCCTGCTTTTGCTTTAAGAATTAATAAAAGCCCACGGGTAAAAAACACCCACACGGCCTTTGTGCCAGTGCAGACAGTTTGAAAATTCCCACCCCAACCTGCACTAGGGTAGATCGGGCACTAGCTGGAGTGTCTCACCCCCTGGCGCTGGGGGGGGGGGGGGGGGAGTACTGGCCCACCGCACTATCTCTGGGGAGCGGCCGGCGTGAACTGGTGCAGTACCTGTGTCTTGAGATAAACTGGCGCTGTAGCTGTCGCTCTCCGTCACAGTGATCCCATGCTGCGACCCCACCGTCCTCCAATCTGAAGCCACAGTGCGGGCGGGGGTCGAGGCCTGGCATTTAGTCAGCGTCCATTGGCTAGAGTAGCGGTTCCTGGTGCTGTGCGTGGACTTGACGCTCTTCCTGGAAACAGGATCTGGAAGGAAAGGTTCCAGGAAGACGTTATACTCCCCGAGTCTGGGGTTCTCTTCTTAGCCACTGTCGCTCACAGCAAAGTACCCAAGTATACCCAGAGCTTGACAGAGGCACTGTCTTAGGCACTATTTATGCAGGAGAAAAGAGAGTTAACTGACCCTAAGTTAGCTATATCAAGCTGTGGATTTTTAGCCATCAGGGACTACACGTGTACGTTTGGCCGCATAGAAAAAGAGGTTTAAGGGGCAGAGGTGAGCTAAGGAGGAGCCAGTAGGGCGGTCCAACCCAGGTGACAACAAGGAGGGGGTTGCCAGTGACTGTGCGACCAATTGGGAAGAAGAAATGTTCCAGCCAGGAGCAGAGACCAGCAGAGAGCCCAAGCCCTGCCGGCCGAAGAGAACAGGCCCAGAGTGGCAGACCCAGGGAGGTGGCGGGCCGGCGGCAGCAGGAGACGCCGTGGGCCACCGGTGGAGCCTAACTAGCTGGCGGCCTGCGGCCTCTCCTGCTGCTGTACGGCCCACTGATCTTTCTGCTTGTGGGGAGGGAGGGAGCAGAAGCTATGTGCAGGCGTATGGCCTGAAGATAGCAGGAGGCCCTCGGGCCGTGGTGGAGCTCATCCCTCCATGGCCTGAAGGCAACAGGAGACCATGATGTGTGTGAGCTTGTGTGAATGAGTGAGAGCCTGTTTGTGTGTGCATGTGTGTGTGTCTGTGTGAGATCCTATGTGTATGTGTGTGAGTATGAGAGGGTGTGTGGGGGAGTGTGTGTATGAGAGGATGTCTGTATGTGTGTGCATGAGATGGTGAGTGTATAGAAGAGCGAGTGTGTGTGTGTGCCTGTGTATATATATATGAGAGGGTGCCTGTGGGCATGTATGAGAGGGTGCCTGTGTGCAGGGATGGGGGTGAGAGGAAGCATGTGTGTGTGTGCCTATGTGAGACAGGAATCATGTGTGAGAGATAGAGTAAGCGTGTATGTGTGAGAGAGAGAGAGACAAACACACACACTCAAGCTCCCTCTGTCTCTCACCAAACATGTATGTGTGTGAGTGACAGAGGGAGCATATTTTGTTTGTGTTTCTGTGTGTGTGTGTGTGTACCCCCAGTTCATAACAATCTCAAGGTGACAGGTATGGAGAGTGGGAGGATTTTTAAAATCCTTATTAGCTTTAATTACTGGGTGCTATTTGATGTCTGCTGTTTTGAAATATTTTATAGATGTTTAGAAAATTTTTAAAAATGTATACAGGAGCTTCTAATTATTGATTATTATTCTATTAATCAGCTGTTTTGAAATGTATATTTTTAGTAAGGTTTTACTATTCTGATTGATTTTTATGTCTTGATTGTATTGTTTTGAGGAATAGTGATTTTCTGCTTTTCCATTGTTGCACTGCATACACAATCTGGCTTGTGGTTTTCAGTTTAGTTTTTGCCTGCATGTGTGAGAGAGAGAGAGAGGAAGAGTGTGTGTGTGTGTGTTAGCGTGTGAGAGAGACAGAGGAAGCATGCTGTGTGTGAGAGAGAACAGAGAAAGTGTGTGTCTCTCACACAGCATGTATTTGTATGAGAGAGAGGGAGCATAGTGTGTGTGTGTGTGTGTGTGTGTGTGCGCGCGCGCGCGTGCGTGCATATGTGCCCCAATCTACAACAATCTTAGGATGACAGGTATGGAGAGCGGGAGATTTTTAAAATCCTTATTAGTTTTATTTATTGGGTGTTATTTGATGTGTCTGCTGTTCTGAAATATTTCATCGATGTTCAGCAAATTTGAAAATGATATATGGGGGGGGGGGGGGGAAGAAGTATCCGCCCCAGGTGCCATATGCTCTAGATACGCCTCTGTTAAGGGGTGTTGTGAAAGTCACCGATGAATATGTGGAGTGGGCATGTCACGAGAACATGTACTTTACAATTTCTTTTAACATTACTTTGAGCTGCGTCAGCCAATATTAAAAC
Organism: Rhinatrema bivittatum; assembly: GCF_901001135.1. Lineage (NCBI taxonomy): Eukaryota > Metazoa > Chordata > Amphibia > Gymnophiona > Rhinatrematidae > Rhinatrema > Rhinatrema bivittatum. The sequence continues at coordinate 23,102,054 of NC_042626.1, read as the reverse complement.
ACAATGTACCCAGCTACCTGCTGGCTGAAGATCGGTTAAGTTTAAGCAGGCTGAATTGTGCGTGCATGCACTGGCCGTTAGCTGCACTACTGGAAAAAATCCCATGGTCACACACATGTGCAGATACAGAGCTTCAGATACAGGCTCACACACAGGCACAGTCTCAAATACACCCACGCACTTACGCAATACAACACATATAGAAACATGCACGCAAACCCAGGCAGCCACACCCATCAGCATAAACAGAATGAGGAACATGCATTCAGTCATAGCCCAGGATATGTACTGGTTCCAGGTCGAATGTCAGACATGTCTATGAGAGGTCCTGTGTTCTGGATCAGCGCCGGATGGTGCAGCGAGACGCCGGTGCAGAAGCTCTGTGGATTCACAGTCTGACTGAACTCACTGTCAGTCACCGGGATGGTGGCTTTATCATCTCCTGCAGGGAGGAGAGAGAGCGGGAGATCAGCACAGTCCACGCCAGGCCATTCCATGCAGGCTGGGCGCCACCCTCCCCCTGCATGCTCGCCTCTGCCTCACAAGGCCCATTGCTCTTTCGCAAGTTTTCTGAAGGAACTGGAGGGTATCCAGTCCTTCAGAATCCTGAGGTCCATTTAGGTAGCAGCACTGATAATTGACCTTGGATCACGAGTCCCAGTTCATACACCGCCAACGATTCTGAATTCGGGAATCCCAACTCGCACACGGTGCGCCTTGGATTCTAGGTACAAGAGTCCCAGAAAATACTCTGCCAGGGATTGATCTATTTTATTTGCCTTATAAAAAACCCAGTAAGGTGAGATAAAATATACCGTCTTAATAAAACACAGTACACATGCAGAACCTACAGATCCCGGAGAGCTAAGGCAGGAAAGGGGAAAAGAAAGATGCTGCTTGTGGTTGGCTAATGGAGGCCTGAAAAGAGAATACAATTTGTCCCAGCTCACAGACATGCAGAGGGAGGATCTGAACTCGTGTCCCAGGAATTCCAGCTGCACTAAATGCTATCCCCAACTGGGGTCCCCTGCCACCAAGCAGCAGCTTCATCCCTGCAAGCAGCAGCACGTACCCAGCTGTTTGATGCCCTCTTTATCTTCAATGAGCAGCTGGACACGGGGGATATCTATATGCAGCCGAGGCCCTTGTGGGGGCCCCTTCACCGGTGTATCAAAACTGCGATTGTTTTTGCTGCAGATCAGAGAAAGCGAGAGAGGCGTGAACGCAGTGCAGAGGCCCAGGCAGATAAAAAGACAACACTGCAAGCAGGAGTCTGGGAGAAGTGCCGTGGCCAGCACCCGTCCAAGAGAGCAGCGCAGGCTGCCACGTCCCGACACGTGGCACTGCAGATTACACACTCCAGGCATTGCTCATTGCCCATGAAAGGAAGCAATTTATAGCATTAACTAACTAAAGCCAGTGACAACGCAGGCAGGAGCTGCAGAAGCTGCTTCCTTACAGGTCTACCTCTGTCTGCCCTGCACACACACACAAAGCTCTTCCATTGCACCTGACCAGGGCTGCTGGAAGGAGCAGGCACCACTCTGCCACCACTGCTGACGCCGCAGTGGAAATAAGTTTCTGCCCAGCCGCAACATAGGATGAGCAATACCCTTCCTCCACCCAGGTGCTCTTTAGCCTGGCAATGGTCCTGCTACCTCACTCCTGCCCTGCAACACCCTCTTGCTATTCCAGTACTGAGACCCTCATATGCACCTCATTCCAGTAACTGAAACCCCGACTATTCCATCAATATGGAGACTTTCATTACCTGATCAGCATCTCAGCCAAACTCTTTGCATCTGCCATAGAAATACAAAAAGAGATAGGGCGTTAGAAACACCACGTCTGCAACACAAACAGACTTAAGAGACTGAGCGAATCATGGCGGCTTCTCCTGCTACAGAGTGCAGGTCGGGGGGTCTCGGCACCTCCCAGGTGGAGCAGAAAGGCGAGGGGGAGCTCCCCTGCTATTCCAAGCAAACAGTCTGAAATGATTCAGCTCAGATCTGTGGCACAGCTCACACTGTACCCCCTGCTGCAGGGCTCTCAGAATGTCTCGCTGGCGACCTACAGGTTCTCCAGGCTCCGTCCGTGTTCCTGCTCCGTAGCGTCCCACCAGAAACAAAGTTCAAGTGGTGCCGAGTTCAGGTGAGGCAAAGAGAAGGGGATGCGGCCGGCACCATCACAGGGCAGCTCAGGAGAGAACGCATTCAGCTGTGCAGTACACGAGGGTGAACGCAGGCCGCACGGCTTACGGCGAATGTCACAGATCAGTCACCCTCCCCCCCTTGCACTCATTTTGGAAAGGGCACCCAGAGTGGCACCTCAGAAGAGCCAGAAGCAGCTGCAAGTGGGCCCCCTATCTTCCTTGGGCCCCTCTACACCTCAGCGTCTGCTTGGGCAGAGTTTGCATCCCTGGGGAAATTACATTTTCCCCATTGTCCTTTGCATCTTGGGAGCTCTGACACTGAAAGGGTTAGGGGATCGCAGTTTTGCATGTGCTCTCTGCTCAGATGTGCTGGGTGGGAGGTCTGGTGCGTCTCCCGCTCACCTCTCAGCCTCTTCAGTCGCTTTTCCTTCCTCTTCTTCCGGATGAAAAAGAGCAGCCCAGCCCCGAGGGTGGCCAGGATGACAGGGCAGGCGATAGTGAACAGCTTCCTCACATCATCCCCCTCCCCCTGGGCTGATTTGATGGGTGGGATTGTGCCTGCAAGTTAAAGAATAGGTTTAAGGATTTCAGCAGGGGTGGGCAGTGCTTTCAGTGGGGCGCTACAGAAATGTAATGTAAGATAACGTAGGGGCGCCATAACCTGGAGTGTCTCAGCTTTATATGCTGTCAGCAGAGGCACAGCGGGGCTGAAGACCTCTCTTTCCCCTTCCCACCTTACCCTAGCGTAAGGTGCTAGGAACTCGCCTGGGGTTGCTTTGCCAAATGCATTTCTTGAGCTGTAGGGAGGTGCGTACATGGGTGGAAGGAGGAAGCCACCACCCCAGAGCCGTCAGGGCCCATTGAGAGCTACCAAGGCAGCAGGCCAGGCCTGGAAAGCTGCTACACTTACCACCTCCCTCCCCATTTTTCCTGCACCGGGGGCAGTGCTGAACCTTTGCGTGCCTCGATTAAGGCATGACAGTTCTACCTGTGCTATCGCAATGAATTACACACAGGGATTGTGATACTGACAGAGGAAGAAGCAGATTCCAAAGCAGCATGGGAGATTCTCCCCCCTCCCCCCCCCCCCAAAAAAAAAACCAAGAAAAAATTCAGACACAGTCATCACTTTTCTCTAATTTTATCCATTCAAAAATCAAAACTATTTTTATGGACCTCTGCCAACGGTAAATGTAATTGCAGGAAAAGGTCTGCCTTAAAGCCGCACTAGTGCCACTGGCCTGTGCATGACTCTTGGGCTAAAGCATTGCTGAGGGACAATATAAGACGTCTTGGCAGGCAGTGTCCAGTCATGGATGGAAACATAGGGTATGATGACCGGTCTGGGCCACCCAGCCTGTTGCATCTGCCCACTCCCCCTTTCCTGAGGCAAGGCTGCAGGCCCCCGTGCACTCTGGTTTCCCCGAGGCGAAGGCTGGTCTCCTATTCCCTCTCTACCATCTCTGCTGGGAGGTTGTCTCGGATAATCCACCTCTCTTTCCTTATGTTCCCCCGCAGTCTACTCCTACCCCAGCTCTAGACCAATAAACCTTTGGCCTGGACTCTAGAACTTCCTTTCTCCTAGTTGTTTGCCCCTCGGCACTATTTAGTCCTTTTAGGGATCTAAGGGGGCAATTTTGAATCGCTCGCACTGTTTCTCTCTGGAAGCACGCAGAAACGTTTGCGTTTGTGCAAGCAGCTGGCAGAGTGGTAGAACAATACGTGTACATTTGAAAATCCCATTTATGCATGCTGTAATTATTCCCCACACATGCTCCCTGGTATGCTTTTTAACTCATCTAAGAATGTGCATGCTTGGAAAGCCGCTCGTGCTGTTATCAGGAAAATGACTTTGAAACCCATCCTCTCCAATGTCTCTCTCATATCCCCCCCCCTCGGTTATACATAGATGAGAACCTTGCATTTCACTTCACAGGCCTTGTGATGTACCTCCTGCACCATTTTGGTAGCCCTCCTCTGGATTGACTCTACCCTGTCTATAAGGCTTCTGGAGACATGACCTCCAGCACCGGGTATAATATTCCGCAGCCAGCTCCTGGATTCAGGGGGTTACAACTTACACTAATGAGGAAAGACTCCAGCAAGCCAACACTTACTGCCGTCGTAGTCCAGCGTGGGGAACTTGGCGGTCTCATTGCCACATCCGGCACTGTTGCAGGCTCTCATCTTTAGCTCGTACCAGGTCGCCTCCCGCAGCTCTGTCAGGGACACCTCGCTGGCGTTGCTGGTCTTCAGGCTCTGCCACACCCAGCTGCCCTTGGGGCGGTATTCCAAGATGATGGTGCTGATGGGGCAGCCTCCGTTGCTCCAGCCCTGCAGGTTCAGCCTGGCATGCGTGGAGTTAATATGAGTGAAGAGAGGCTGGTCCTTGCTGAAGGAGGGCTCTGTGGGTGAAAAGGCCATCAAGAAGAGAATGAGGGCTGTTTTTTTCTGAAGGGGCATGCAGAACAGAAGAAAGAAGGACTGGAAAGGACCGATACTACAATACATACCAGCTGGGGCTGTCTAGCATGCTGCAAGCACGGTACTAGCAGAAACACAGGCACTCCCATTCCCAGGTCTGCATGTGACCGGGTGAGTGCGGCAGGTTGATGGTGGTGGGGCATTATTAATATCTTTCAGGTGTACGGACTTTTAAATAATGCATAGGACTCAAATTCTTCCAGTGGAAAAGAAGCTGTAGACCTAAGGGTCATGACATGAAACTCCAAGAGAAGCAACATCAGGAAGTGTTTCATCGAGGAGAGAGAGTGGTGGGTGCATGGAATGACCTCTCAGAAGAGGTGGTGAAGACAAGAATAGTAATGGAGTTCAAAAGGGCAAGGGCTAAACACAGATGATCCCTAGTGGCTACAGGCTGGAACTGAAGAAATGGGGTAACCTGTGCTAACTTCAGGTGTAATATTTCTGTATGGGGATAACCCTGCATGGAGCAGCAGTTACAACATTAAACATTTTGGGGCCGATGCAATATTTGTGCGCAGATAATGGGCACTCAGTGTTGAGCGCCCGTTTTCCTAACGCGTGCCCAGCCACCTCTGCCGGGCGTGTGATGAAATATTAAAATGAGGGGTCACACTAAAAAGGAGGCGCTAGGGAAAATTTGTGCATCCCTAGTGCCCCCTCAGCATCGGGCACACAGGAGAGGAGGCTATCAAGTGGGTGGGAAAATGGCTGCTTACGCTACGAGCGTCCGTTTTCTACTGCTACAGGTAATGACACACACACGATACACTGCCGGACCACGTATCTTGTGTGCGTCTATTGGGCATCCAGAATTTTCTTTTTCAAACACTTTTTTTTTTCTTCTTTTAACTAATTCTGCTTTATTCGATTTCTCCTACTTAGTATTGCTACGATACTAACAGGAGGAATCACAAAAAGCAGGATTTTTTTTTGTTTTTATCAACGTGCCCTTATGCCAGCCCCGGGCTGGTGTAAAATTTGCCACATTGTAATGGGCACATTAGCCGCAAGGGAAATTTGTTGCAACGTGGGGATTAGCTAATAGCCCCATGGAATTTACATGCGATGAGCACTATTAGCTACGCGGAGTTTTGGATGCGCTAATCCCCTTATTGCATGGGGGGTTATGGACGCGCATCAAACCATGCGCTAGCTGCTGCGCATGGTATTGCACTGACCTCTTTGCTGGGCAAACTGGATGGACCATTTGGGTCTTTATCTGCTGTCATTTACTATATTCCTATCTGGAAAGATCAAAGGGACCTGGGATGCCAGATATTGGTAGCTGTTGGATTATTGTGGGACTCTCTTGTTGGACATCAGAGGGCAAGGGATCTGGGTGTGCATTATAAAGGGGGTCTTACATGCTCAGTTACTCAGGAGGGGGGGGGGGGGAGTACAATGGAGAACGATGAATAAACTATCTCGGATAAGGAGTGATATCCTGCAGATGGGAGATACCCTTGGAAGTGTGGACGGGAAATACTGAGCAGTCTGGTTGGGCTAGCTGGTCCTTTTCTTCCATCAGCTACGTTATGTTGTACCAGACAGTGGCAACATAAAAACACAAACACAAGGTCCACAGGTGGTGGGTGAAAAGTCGCACAGGAGTTGGACATCTACAGACACACACAGCACCCAGGGGAAGAGATGGGAGTGTGGATATCCCATGGGAGGTGGACAATTGCAGGCAGGTGGCCCAGGGAGCACAGACAAAGAGCAGGGCAGGTTACCTCGTCCATGGGTCTTCGCTTCCATGATTTCACTGATTCTGCCAGCGCCCACACTGTTCTTGGCTGCAAGTTTAACTTTGTACCACGTGCCGCACTTCAGGTTATCCAGCTTAAACGAACGCTCTGCGGAGCCAATGAACACGTCCTTCCATTCTTCACTGTTATCTACCGAATACTGCAGCACGAAACCTGCTCCAGAGCCAGAGGAGAGAGAGAGAGGCAAAGACTGTTACAGAGAGGCAGGGGTGGCGTTAGCTCGGGCCACAGAGTTTCAGTGGCCACTAAAAAAAAAAAAAAAAAAAAAAAATGTGCACATCACAGTTCGCAAAGCCCAACCTCAATCTTGGACAGCAACTACAAACTATGCAGCTGCATAGTTTGTAGTTGCTGTCCAAGATTGAGATTCCTCCACGTGGGCCGCTGCCTTCCTGCGGCCCACGTGGAGGAAACAGCAGCTGTTTGAACCGTGGGTGCTATTGTATCCGTGGAGCACCCGCGCCGCTCAAACATCAGCTGCAAGACTGCACAGACCCCAGTTTTGTCTCCATGCTTCTGTGTTTAATTTGTGGTCCCTTATTTTGTATCAGATAAGGGTTCAGTCTGTGTTCTGCATGAATAACTGAGGTGAGGGATTCGGCCTCCATGGAGTGTCTGTGTAAGGATCCATAGCAGTCTGGCTGGTGTACTGATGTTCTAGGGCCTATAGTAATATTTGTCTGCCGCCCTTTCTTAGGCGGGGTTGCTGCCACTTGAATCCTGGAAGTTAGTGCTAAACACTCACCTTTTTGAGGCTGTTTTTAAACCCTTAAGCCTAATTGTCTACTTTCAACCTCAGTTTTAACCATTGCCTCCCTCTATGAAACACCCCAAATCTCTTTTGCTCTGTATGTTTGTCTTGATTATTGAGCAGGGACAGTCTCTTATCTGTTGTTTGTACGGCAGTTGTAGAGCACTATAGAAATGTTAAGGGGTCGTAGTATAGCAGGTTCACTACATAGGTTGCTGTGTATTTTTTTTGTAGGATTTTATCTTTTATCTTTACTATAACATTTGTGAATTGCCTACTGCCAAAGTGATGTAATGTACAAACAAAAGTGCATAACAGTAGCAAAAACCTATAATAAATACTTTTAAACAAAAACACAAAATCCTTAGTATGAAGAAGACATAACCGGTAGAGACAAGAAAAATTACACGTAAGCTGGCCTGAACAAAAATGTTTTAAAAAATGATCTGAAGTCTGAAGAGGTCATCAATCGCAAACTCTCTGGCAGAGTTCCACAGGGCGTGAGCGGCCACTGAAAATGCTCTCTCTCTCTCTTCCCAGCAAGACACATCAGCTTCAGGGAAGGGATGTCCAAAAGACCTCTCTGTCTGAGAGGACTGAAGGGCACATATTGGATTATGCATATTTAATAAAGTATTTGCCGCAACAAATTGTGAACTAGCATTGCAACTTTCTACTGTACTGGCGACCAATGAAGGTCATACAATACCGGGGAGATGTGATCTTTTCTATTCTTCCCAGAGAGGAGGCGAGTGGCTGAATTTTGTAAAAATTGCAATGCTTTCCATGAGGATACAGGAAAGCCCAATGTAAATGGAGTTAAAATAGTCCAGAAGTGGTAGAATTAACGCCTGAACAACTGAGCAAAAATTAGAATAATCTAGCAGATTTAACAACCGTCTTTATCTGCTGATGAAATGTTAAGTTGGAAGCCATCCATACCCCAAGTCTTTCACCTGAAACAATTTCAAAGAGAACCTGGCAGTGGAAGGTGTTTATGTTGCTGTTAGTGGAATTTAAATATTTTTTGTATGGTGAGTTGTAAGGGGAAATTCCTGTGTCTGTTGTTGACAGAAATTCTGTGGATGCAGAGTGTGTGTGCAGGATATTTGATGAGATTCTGCCCCTTCTTGTATAGATTCCAGACTTCACTATCATATAGAAGAATTGACTGAATGATGCTAGCAAATTATTTTAATGATATTAATTTATTTGATTTATATTCTTCCTCTCAGGCACTTCCAAAGTGGATTACATTCAGTCACTATGTTTTGTTTTTTTTATTTAAAATACTTATTTTTCACCAATAGCAGTCCAGCTGTGCTAAACAGATTACAAAATAATCTAAGAAAAATAAAATTCAGTCAAACATACAAAACATAAAAACACACACCCCTCTGTACATAAACCAAGGCAACAACAGTTCCAAAAGTGTCCTGCTATGCAATTGAGAGATCAACCAAACTCCACTGGCAAACTATTCCATGATGAAGGTCCTAGAATAGAAAAAGCTCATTTCCTTGTTATATGTCCAAATTTAACTAAAGAATTACAGTAGTCTAGAGTTGTAAGAACAAAAGCCTAGATAATTCAGAAGTCATTTTGATCTAGAACGTATCTCAATGATGAAGCAACCGTAACTTAAAATAACCGGATCGTCAGAGTAGTTCAATTTGTGGCTTAAATGTCAAACGGAGAATCAAGCTGGAATCCTAGATTTCCTAGATCTTTACCCTGAACCCCATTACCACTTATGGACAGGGAAAGATGTCCAGTCATGGGTCCATGAGAAAAAGGCTTCTAATCCGATTATAGTTTTACTGGGTGGTTGTAACTGGCTGGGAAGGGATGTAATTCCACAGATGGTCTTTGTGACTTTTTCTTATTGTGTCTTTCATAGCCAATTTAAAAACAGGACAACATGCTGTGGGAGTGGGGATGCATAGAAATGGCACTTTGCCTTGCCCCCCTTCCATATTCAACTCGTTCCCCTGTAACCTCCTCCAATACTTCTGTCTAGACCCCGCTGCCACTCTGGGATGGGGACAGTTGGACAGCATCCCAGTTTCTGGAGGGACTCAGTTCTTGTGTGCTCTGCTGGGTCCCTGCCTGTTGTTTCTGTGCTGGGGTGCGGCTTCCTTGGCTGTGTTTCAGTTCATGAGTTGTGCAGGACCTGCACGGGTAGAAATGCCCCAGCACAAGAAGAGGCCCAACAGAGAGCAGTCCTGGGACTTGGTGAGCAGCAGTCTGCGGTGCAAAAGACTGGAAACTGAGCCACATGGAGCTGCGGTACTGCTCCGTGTTGCCCAAGAGAGAGTCAAGATAAGCCTGTATCTTAGTTACTCTTGCATCTTCAGTTTAATTATCAAAATCGTGAAAGGAAGAAAGGGGAAGGACATATGGGCCATTGGCCCAGATCTTTTAAGAACCTGCAGAGGGGAGAGACAAAGACCTCGAGAGAGAGGAGCAACACTGATGCTACAGGAGAGAAGATTGTCTGACACTACATCTACCCCCTGAACAGGAAAAACTTGTATCCTTCTCAACTAATGGCTTATTGACCAATTTAAGCTTGCAATGTGTGCAGCTGGTCATTTAAAAATGTCAGAGCACCCTGCCAATCCCTGGAGGGGGTATCTGCATGCCAGGGACCGCTGGGGATGGTCTCCTGCTGCAGGGGTTGGCATCCCTAGGCCTGCACGCCGCTTCCCAGTTTCTTAACTTTAGTTTGAAACAGTGCCAGACCGTCGCCAGTAGAGGTCGCCCCTTTCACACAAAATGAAATGGTTGCAGGACTGAAATACTGAAGCAACCGCAAAATAATTGTAAAAGATTAATTATATATATATATATATATATATTTATTTTTTTTACATGAAATAATAAAAAAAAAATCCCCATTAAAGAACCCTGGTTTGTGCGTTATTTCCTGCTGCCTTTTTGTTTTGAAGAATAGGAAAGGAATCAGGGAGGAGAGGGAACGGACAGTCCCACCTGTCCCTCTGTAAACCTGGCCGCGTAATCTGGGCAAAGTGTCTCCCCCTCCCCCCAAGTCCTTTTCTCCCCTTTCTACGCACGCCTTGGGGACAGGACCCGCTCCCCTGAAATACAGAATCGAATGCCATCTACTTCAGGCGCTTTTTCTGTCTCCTCCTCCCCTCCCCCCCCCCCCCCACCCCCTCTTCCTCCTCCCTCCCTCCTCTCCAGGGCTAGGCTGTGCAAGGAGACCTGATTTCCAATTCAAATCCACTGCTAACTCCCTTGTGCATTACATTAACCATGTATTTCTGCTTAATTTCATGCATATGGATGGAGATGGGCCCACTCTTGCATTATTAAAATATATTCTGGAATCCTGATCAGATGCAGCTCTGTGCATGGCTGTGTGCGCTCCCTGTTATCTAGTTTATCTATTCACGCCCGCCTCCCCCTCCCCTGGAACCTACTTCTCCCTCCCCATCTATCTGTCCTCCCCACCCCTCTTATCCAACTTCCCCACCCCAGCTACACTTGCTATCTATCAATCATTCTTCCCCCCTCCTGTGGTATCTTTAAATCTATTAGAAGCAATGAACCACCTGCATAGAGGGGAAGAAAAGATGATCATGAAAACAAATGGCCGCCTTCGTGAACTCGCTTCCTGGATCAGAGAGACAGAATCCTTATTTCTCAGTTTATTTACAGCCTAGAACCGCACACAGGGTTTCTGCTGTACAACCTGATGCCAGATAGAAAAGGCTTTGCTGGAATGGGCCATTTCAGAGAACCAGAAGAATCCACCTTCATTTGTTTTAGGCGAAACACAAATATTCTTACTCACTCAATCACTCTTTTGGGACATTCTCCTCCAGTTCCTCACCCCTACACTCTTGTAATTTCTAATAAAAATCTATACCTTCCAGGACCCAGTGATTACCCTAATCTAGGGCTCAGAGGTGAGAGCCTAAAATGCTGACAGCCAAATCCATCTCAGCCACTTACTCATTAGTGGACTGTAACACAGAAACCCAAACTACAATAGGAACAGAAAACTCCAGCAAATTGTACAGTGGTCAGAACAAGATCAACCCATGAGTTCTAGACCACACAGGAAGAGTACCTTGGGCAATGAAATAATGGCTTTTTAATGGCTGAATGCCTTTGACTAAACATTCCCTGAGTGAATATCTAGGAGCACAAGACACAAAGTCACATGATCACAGTTGCACTTTCATGGCACCCTGTGCTGTAATTCTATCAATCAACATGTCCCTTTAAATCCAGACCACCTTTCTCAGCTGCCGGTCAGGGAATGGAAGAGTTCGCTGCCAGCTTACTGCACTACATCACATGCCTTCCACTTTAGTGCTGCTGGCCTTGCCCAAGGATCGTGCCAGCTCTTCCCTGTGCTTCCATCATTTTATAAATTCTATGATGTAAATACATATGCACGCAACTAAAATACATCTTCTCATTTCAATGTGGCCTAGTCCCATCACTAGTGTTTTCACTGATGACTTGTTTCTGCCTGTGAAAGATTGGTGTGAGGCTGTAAAAGGAAAAGCAGAGTTAACTTCCATGGGAGGCTGGTCCAAAGTTGCTTCTTTCACCAATGCCCTTTTCTTTAAGATGATTAAGAGTGTTAGGAGGCATCCTGTGTCCTAAATGAAGACCCACGTTACTCTCCCATCAACACCACATCATAAGATTGCTCTTCTAGCTTAACAGGAAGACACAAACACAGGGGCTTGCAAGCAATCATGTAAGGAAAGACAAGAAAATGTACACATAGGCAATGAAATATCACACAAAATCTCTATTATGTATATATGACATCATTCAACGATATGAAAAGGACCGTCATAACTCGAGCTGATGGAAAAATGTATAACCACTGAAAGCTAGGTGAGTATAATCATATATCCAGTTTCATAGTCCTTTTATAATGAAAAAAAACTTTGCTTATGCACATAAAATCTATAACTTGCACATAGCCACAATCCAAAAAATGATATGCTCCAACTGACTTTACTTATCCCGAAGCAAACCATTACCCCAACACAAACCATGTTTCAAGATCTTCTATATCAGAGCGAGTCGCATAGTTTGATTTTGCTCTTCAAAGTGTTTAATCCTTTGGACTTCACTTCAAACTTCAAGTGGTCCTTACGCTCTTCAATAGTGGATGGAGTTCTAAAAAAAAAAAGAAATGGAGGAAACCACACTTTAAATATCAAGTGGAAGTGATGATTCTAAAGTCCCTCAACTGATCAGTAGTCCTAACACTTATTTTATGAAAAGAACACCACAGATAGGCAGATTTAACATGCCATTCAATATGATGAAAAAAACTTATCAAATAGAACACCCTCTTGGCTGTGAACTAAATAGCCTATGTTTGATTATCAGACTATAGCATACCATGCCAACTGTTCATTAATTAAGTGACACTGTATTTGATGCAAAAATCCATTGCTGTTCACGAAAACCCAAAAGGGACGAAATGTCTTCTCCCCTTGTTGACAATGAAACTTGTTCCAATATAGTCCAACACCAGTCTTGAAAGGAATATTGAAATTGAACGCAATGTACAACCAAGGGTACATTCATCTTTGAAGTATTACTGTAACTGCAGCGTTCTGTAAGACATGTCCACACAATTTGTGGTCCTATGTAAATTAATTTTCAAGAACATCGAATGAGGTATATAACCTGTGATGAATTGCAATTCATACAACTTTGTAGGGATATAGAATGTCTAGCAACTGGATGAATCTATATTGATCCTTGAAGTGTGGAATCACAAAAAGAACAATGCCCTCATGCTTTATCATCAGATATTTGTGCCAGTGAAGTTTTGGGACAGAAAGATTTAATCACAATTTGCAGCTCAATGCTATTTCTGCCAATGCTACTATAAAACGTTGTTGGAATTTGTGGTAATGGACGCTGCACCAAAAAGAACAAATTAATGTTAAAGCAGCTTCTTGAGAGTGATTCCACATGAAATTTGACTAGAATTATGTCAGGCGAAACATAAGAAATCTCTTGTATCAGTTTAAGCATATGAAAAGTATCTTGTACAAAAGATGAAACTGTAACAACAAAAGGCTTCAAAAATTATCAATAAAAATTGACACCAGTTCAAGAACCAAGCTCCTTCCTGACACCATTGGCTGTCCTGGAGGGTTATGTAAGGTCTTGTGTACCTTAGGAATAGTATACAATACAGGTACTCAAGGAAAATCAACACTTAAAAATCGTCCTTCTTTCTAAGTCAAAACGTGAGATGCATTAGCATCCTTGATGAATGCATGAATAGTCACTTTAATCTCGTGTAGGGTCCTCATTTAATTTACAATAATATCTGGTATTGGATAATTGTTGCAGTACCTCTGAAATGTACTGCTGATGACTCCAAAAGACAACTTTGGACCCCCCCCCTCCCCCATCAGCACGCTTCACCACAATCTCTATATTATTATCCGGTTTTTCAAAAGCTCCTCACTGAAGGTTAACAAATCATCTTTTAACCACCGGATCTTGGAAAGTGTCTAATGCGGAAAAGTTCCTTAGGACTAGATCCATAAATCTCTCTTATAATTGAGCAGTGACCGACGTGTCGCGCATGCGCGGACCACAGAGCTCTGACTGACGTGCCGCGAAACAAAACTCTCGCCCGTTCCACGCTGGTGTGGCAGCACAATGTGAGGATGGACCAGGTCCCTCTGGCAAAACGATTAGTGGTGTCCTGGCTGGGTTTCCACTCTCTAACTGCAGAGCAAAAGCTTGCAGGAAACACGGGGAGTGGAGGAGGGCTGAGGGAGAGGGAAGGGGTTGTGGATGAGGTGAGAGGGGAAGGAAAGGGAAGATGAGAGGGGATGGAAGGAAAAGGGAAGAGGATATGAGTGAGTAAGTGGGAAGGGTAAGAAGTTGGGGAGAAGAGAGCGGCTCTGACCGACTGAATCTCGCCCGTTTGAATGGGCTTGCAGGAAAAACAGGGAGTGGAGGAGGGCTGAGGGAGAGGGAATGGGTTGTGGATGAGGTGAGAGGGGAAGGAAAGGGGGGATGGAAGGAAAAGGGAAGAGGATATGAGTAAGTGGGAAGGGTAAGACGTTGTGGAGAAGAGAGCAGCTCTGAACGACGTGCCGGTCTGACCGACGGAATCTGGCCGTTTGAACGGGCCTAACAGTTTGTATAGTTATAAGCAGATTAGTTGACCTAGACCTAGATAGCCTCCATTGGTCTGTATCACTGCAACATCACTCACACTACCAATAGATCTAGAATTTTAAAAATTAAAAAAAAAAAAATCTTTATAAATCCACCCAGCAATTAAATGAATCATGTAACACTGTGGGTACAAATGACAATTGTTTATTAAGAGCCACTTGTGTTTCAAAGGAGACACACATTTCCGATAAAATTTATTCCAGAAGATCTTGCTGGATCTGTGACCATGTAACTGGGTCTGTTCCACTCCTCTTCTCTAAATCTCTTCCAACCTCTGACCTGATGCCAGAGTATTGTATGCTAATTGATCATTATTCTTAATTTACCAACTGTTTAAATGGCCTCAACCATTGACATGTGTATTATGTTATATTGGCAGAGTGCCGGAAGTGGCTGATATTATAAGCAAACATTGCCATGTGTTGACGTTACATCAGGTTTTTCTTGTTTGCCCTGAATAGCGTTCTCTAGGGGTTGCAATATTCAAGATATTGTATTTAAATATTAATTACCAGATTTAAGGGGTGATTGTGCCAATGAAGTTCTGGGACTTAAACTATGTGGGAATTGTTATTTTTGTGATTTCATGCTTCAAGGATAAATTTAGATTCATCTAGTTACTGGACGCTCTATATCCTTACACAGTTCTACGAATTGCAAATCATCACAGGCTATATACTTCATTCAATGTCCTTGTAAATTGATTTACATAGGACACACAAAGAGAGTTGTGTGAACATGTTTTACATAACACTGCAGTTGCACTAAAACTTCAAAGATAAATGTCCCCTTGGTTGGACATTGTATTCAATTTCACTATTCCTTTCAAGATTTGTGTTGGACTATATTGGAAGAAGTTTTGTTGTCAAAAAGGATAGGGAGATATTTCAACCCTTCTGAATTTTCATGAACAGCAACGGATTTTTGCAGTGTCATTTAATGATCTTAAGAACAGTTGGAATGGTACGCTATAGTTTCATAATGGCAGACGGATTATTTACTTCATAGACATGAGGGTGTTCTGTTTGTTTTGTCATGTTGAATGATGTGTTAAGCCTGCCTATCCATGGTGTTCTTTTAGTGATATAAGTGCCACGGCTACCAATCAGTTAGTGAATTTAGAATCATCACTTCCGCTCAATATTTAAAGGGTGGTTTCCTCCATTTTTTTAGACCTCAATAAAGAATTGAATAAGTTCCATTTGAAGTGAGAATTGAAGGTCTGAACACTTTGAAGTGGAAAATCAAAGCGCGATACTCCCCATGATGTAGAAGATCCCGAAACACAGTTCTGTGTTGGGGTAGCACTTTGCTTCTGGATGATAAGTGAAGTCCATTGGAGCATATCATCTTTTAGATTGTGGCCATACGGAAGTTACAGTTTTTATATGCATAAGCAAAGTTTTTTTCATTCTAAAAAAAGTATGAAACTGTGGACCTAAGATTATACTCACGTACCTTTTGGTGGTTAAACATTTTCTTTCCATTGGCTAGAGTTATGACGGTCCTGTTCATCTCATTAGGTGGTGTTATTTATACATAGTAGTGTGAGTTTTGTTATTTTTTTCCTCTAACTATATTTAGAACAGGCTTATGGCTTTCGTAACACCCAGGCAATGGTACATGTACATACAGAAATGCATACAAACAGGTGCAGAATAAAGCATGCACCGTCACAGAGGCAAATACAGGCATCTAAGCACGTACACAGACATACCAACATATACATCGGGGGTTGTGACAGTGTTTCAGAGAGCTTGGCTTACACACACATCTGAGAAGCCAATGATATATCACGATAGGGTTAACCGCGTTCTGTCTTGCATGCGCTAGGCTGGTCACACGTGTGCATTCTCACATGTGTTATGCTGAGCTCTGCAAATAAGCACGATGATCCCAAACAAATGAGGGAAAAATCTGGAGTGATGTGCAACTCCCACCCGTGGCTGTAAAAGGAAACTGGGGTGATGGCGTGTGTCCTTCCAGTAATGCAGCAGAGTGGAACTCCTGCCTCCCACAGCTGCAGGATGACAATCAGCGCTGCTGTTTTCTTTAATGTTGCTAACCAATTCTCAGCCAATTTTACACACAGGCGTGCACTGGAGGGAGAGGCGGATAGAGCTGGAGAAATGTGCTTATGGTTATAATCCTGCTCATCATTAACTGTCCAGGTGCTGGTCCTTCTCTTCCTTTGCTCTTCAGTCTCCAGCTTTGGCTCCGACATTCCTCTCAGGAAATCTCAACGAGAAATGGAAGGAGCAAACAGAAGGGTGGATGAGAAAGGGAGGGTAAATGGCAGATGCATTTGGGGAAGTGGAGTCGTACATGAGCAGCTGTCATTTTCTGGCTCCATTCAGAGCTGTATGATGACAGCTGCTGATAGCACAGAACCAGTCTGAAGGAAATCAGGCATTGAGTTACATCTCCTGCATGGCCTCCATGTTTGGGAGATGAACAGCATAAGCCCCAATCCCTCGCTCTGTCACATACAAGCAAGAGCCGTTCCTCACGCAGCTGTGCCAAGCACCAATTGTTCCACTTCCTACCCCCAAACACACATGCTGACATATGGAAACAGGTATATGTATGTGCAGGCATTGTGCATGTGTGAAGTCATGTGTGCCATCACACACACACACATACACACACACAAAAAGTCCAGATACGTACAGGGCAGGTCCTGCTGCCTTCCATGACATCACAGAGCAGTGAGCAAGATTCAGGTTTCAGTCTCCCCTCTCTTCCCACCCCCTACAACTCTTCCCCTTCAGTCCCTGCTGCCCTCTCTCCCCCTCATGCTGCCTATTGCCGTTAAGCAAGATTACTGCCTCTACAGTGATTCACACCAGTGGGGTCTGTACGCTGTTCTCTTACCTCTGATAGAGCTGCCACCGTTGTCGCCGGGGACCCAGGCCAGTGTGATGGACGAGGCAGAGGTTTTTGACACTGTCAGGCGTGGCTGATCAGGAGGCACTAGGTGAAGATGATAGGCAGAGACTATGAGAACCCTCCCCCCTCAACCACTTTGGAGGTCAATGAAGGACCAGAGAAAGTAGATGTTACACCAGCCCAGGCTTCCTGTCCGCCCTGCACTCAAAGCCAGTGGCAATTTCTCCACCATTTATCTAATTGCCTCCCCCCCCTCCCCCAGCAGAGTGATCCTCATAGGTTCTGCTCACTTTAGAAATACTCACAGGGCACCTTAGCCCTCAGGCCTCTGGTATCCACTGTACATGAAGGCCAGTCCCCCATACAAGGGCCATGGGAGCACACTTGCTCTCCTTCACTCCTTGCTCTTCTCTTTCCTTCAATTCCCCCCATCCCCTCCTATTTTATTTCTCTCACCTCCCTCTCTCACTGTTTGTGACAGGGTCTTCACTGAGGATATACATAGCTCCTAGGGATGAACTGAAATTTCCAGACTCTAAATACACCATTTACTAGTGGTCAAGGATCCCACTCTGGCCAATACCCCCTTCTCCCGACTCCCCTCCTCCTTCCTCGCGCTCAGACCCCCCCCCCCACTCTCCTGCCAAAGGAAGGCCGTAATCTTCGTACATCTGCAGGAATCTCTTTTTTTGTACTGAATGGGCTCTTTGTGAATCCTACACATTAAATGGCCCAGGAGTATATCCCACTGCAGCTGTTCACTTATTAATTCTCTTTCCACTACCTGGTTTTATGTGCTTAGAACCTTGCAGAATGCATGCATACAATCTTGTGCTAGGTTTACTCTGCTCCTAAAAAATATTATATCAATACCAGCCTGGGAGGTAGCACAGTCTCTGGGGATTATTGCATCGCAATGTGCTTTGGATAAGGGGAAATCAACCGAGGTTACTTATTATGGGTCTTGGCCAGATTCTGACTGGGAGCCGGCCTGCCCTATAGAAAGTGTGCACTTTGCAACTAGAGATGATATAATTAGAGCACGAGAAAGAAGTCTCATCTTCAGAATCTTGTGCAAAACCTTATTACCATATATTGGCCCCACAACCAGCACAACTAACCTTCCATGAGAAAATCTCTGTAAAACTGCTCTGATTTTCAGCAGGACCTGCTTTTTGTGGTCAGTGATATCACTTATTAATTCTCTGATACCAAGAGATTGAATAGGAGAAACTTCTTATGAAGAGAGGGGCTCATTGAGCCTTTTCAACACATAATATAACGTTGAACCAGAAGTAGGCAAATGCTGCAAACAGGCCAGGTTTTCAGGATATCTACAATGAATATGCATGAGATAGATCTACATGACCACCTCCATTGTATGCAAATCTATCCCATGCATATTCATTGTGGATAACCTGATAACCAGACCTGTTCTGTGGTACTCCACAACGAGAGTTGCCTACTCATGTCAGGTCATGGAACCTGGGCCGCATATTGGGATTAACATCCTCAGTCTTTTGAAAAGTATCACAAGATTTTGAGAAAGCATTTACCCTGATAAAAAGCTATTTACTTGGGCAGACTGACCTGCCTGAGAATGGCCCTCCGGTGCAGGCTTCCACAGTGCCAGGATGTTTAGCTGGACTTAAGAGACATTCCCTGGGTGAGTAGTAGAATGGGTTCGCCATTCATCAAACTGATTGACAGGTGAGATAAGGATGATATTAGCCAACCAGCGTTCACTTCTGGGATAGGCCACGCTTACTCCCTGCTCATAACTATGGAACGTGTTTAGATTAGGGAAGATAAACTGCAGTCATGTGCTATTTTACTCCCTCCACCACTTGCAGAAATAGTAGGTGCAAGTGCTTGTAGCGTGTTATCTTTACGCCAATTTTCAGAGAGAAAACTACCTGGATAGTTTCTCTTTGGCAAATACCTACTACTGGCATGCTCTGCATCTCTGCAGACTATTCAAAATTACCCTCCCTCCTTTCCACCCCAGAGAGGGTCTTTGTCAAACAGTCCGCCTAAATTAGGCAGTAAAAATGCATGCAAACTAGATCAATTCTCAAAAGTGGACTTACAAACTTTGAGTCTGCTTTGAAAATGATCCCACCAAATTTACCCCATGTATAATCAGACCTGCTGAAATTTTCCAGGGGAATTTAAACACATACTTTTGAATATCCAAAAGTGAATCCAAACGCTTCCCCAACTCTCCACCTGCAGCCAGGTAAACAGGTGTGCAAGCCAGGTAAACAGGATCCATATAGGTGAGCTTACCCACACCTTGAGCAGATATGCCACTTTTGCACATACAATATTTTTCCCTGCAGAAGTCCCTCTGAAAATATCCTCTGAATGTCATCAGACCTTGGGGATAAGGTCTTATCTGAAAGATGAAATCCTTAGCAGTCGTGTGCCCTCCAATACTATACTGGGACGTTGGGTCAGTACTGCCTTGGAGAGAAGAGTGTCCTTAAAACTATGCTTTGACACTGGGTCAGTTCTGGCCCATTGAGATCTTGCAATCTCTGTTACTCTTGGTAGCTTTCTTTTGGTGGAGATGGGGGTCAGGGGGGTTATGAGAATGAA
Organism: Rhinatrema bivittatum; assembly: GCF_901001135.1. Taxonomy (NCBI): domain Eukaryota; kingdom Metazoa; phylum Chordata; class Amphibia; order Gymnophiona; family Rhinatrematidae; genus Rhinatrema; species Rhinatrema bivittatum. The sequence goes on along the minus strand of NC_042626.1, from coordinate 23,082,193 downwards.
GTCAGGCCTTCAGAAGTAGTCTATAGGAGCTACAGGTAGTTCTAAGTCCTCTTCTTTAATCCTGTTATTTTGCAGTAAGTTTCCTACTGCCTGTGGGAAATGATGGCCTGTACCTGCTCTGAGAAGAGTACCATATCTAGCAGCAGCCTGCAGACATTACCTTGAACCAGCAGGTTGACAATGATGGTATCAAAGCCCCAGGTATTGGTAGCAGTGCAGGTGTAAATCCCAGAATCCTCTGCTTTCACAGAGCGCAGAACTAGGGTACCATTTTGTTGGATCAATCTGTGCCCATCCACAGTAATAGGAATTGCTGGATCCTCACTGGGGAATGCAAAAGAAACATGTCACAAACACTTTTGAAACTTAATAAGGGAATGGGACGTTTTCAAGTCACCTGCAAGTTCCACGAGTGAACAGTTGCATCACAACATGGTCAAGACTGAGGTATCTAATCTGTGACTGCCATGGCATTCTGCTCTGCCATGATCTCAAGGTTCACACTTCACCTATAGTACTTGAATATAATCCACTTTGAAATACCTGAAAAAGTGGAATATAAATAAAATAATTTAAAAAATCTACTACAGCATCATATCCACCACGCTCTCCCATGGCACTAGGCTGCAACCTGCCACACCAGTATTCAGTTCTACAATTAGAGGTCCATCTTGATCCATTTTTAGGGAGACTACCTGATTTCACAGGCTAAAGGGAGGAGTTTAAATGTTTAATGCATGCTCCATACCATCTATTCTATGTAGCAGGAAAGCTCAAGGAATACTCAATGAATGCTGCACACGTTTCCTATGTATAGTCCGGGAATACTTAATGAATGCTGCATGAATACTTCACACATTCCCTATGAATAGTCCAGGAATACTCAATGAATGCTTCACACATTCCCTATGTATAGTCCAGGAATACTCAATGAATACTGCACACATTCCCTATGAATAGACCAGGAATACTCAATGAATGCTGCATGAATACTTCACACATTCCCTATGAATAGTCCAGGAATACTCAATGAATGCTGCATGAATACTACGCATGTTCCCTATGTATAGTCCGGGAATACTCAATGAATGCTGCATGAATACTTCACACATTCCCTATGAATAGTCCGGGAATACTCAATGAATGCTGCATGAATACTTCACACATTCCCTATGAATAGTCCAGGAATACTCAATGAATGCTACATGAATACTTCACACATTCCCTATGTATAGTCCAGGAATACTCAATGAATACTGCACACATTCCCTATGAATAGACCAGGAATACTCAATGAATGCTGCATGAATACTTCACACATTCCCTATGAATAGTCCAGGAATACTCAATGAATGCTGCATGAATACTTCACACATTCCCTATGTATAGTCCAGGAATACTCAATGAATGCTGCATGAATACTTCACACATTCCCTATGTATAGTCCAGGAATACTCAATGAATACTGCACACATTCCCTATGAAGAGTCCAGGAATATTCAATGAATGCTGCATGAATACTTCACACATTCCCTATGAATAGTCCAGGAATACTCAATGAATACTGCACACATTCCCTATGAATAGACCAGGAATACTCAATGAATGCTGCATGAATACTTCACACATTCCCTATGAATAGTCCAGGAATACTCAATGAATGCTGCATGAATACTTCACACATTCCCTATGAATAGTCCAAGAATACTTAATGAATACTGCACACATTCCCTATGAATAGACCAGGAATACTCAATGAATGCTGCATGAATACTTCACACATTCCCTATGAATAGTCCAGGAATACTCAATGAATGCTGCATGAATACTTCACACATTCCCTATGAATAGTCCAGGAATACTCAATGAATGCTGCATGAATACTTCACACATTCCCTATGTATAGTCCAGGAATACTCAATGAATGCTGCATGAATACTTCACACATTCCCTATGTATAGTCCAGGAATACTCAATGAATACTGCACACATTCCCTATGAATAGTCCAGGAATACTCAATGAATGCTGCATGAATACTTCACACATTCCCTATGAATAGTCCAGGAATACTCAATGAATGCTGCATGAATACTTCACACATTCCCTATGAATAGTCCAGGAATACTCAATGAATGCTGCATGAATACTTCACACATTCCCTATGAATAGTCCAGGAATACTCAATGAATGCTGCATGAATACTTCACACATTCCCTATGAATAGTCCAGGAATACTCAATGAATGCTGCATGAATACTTCACACATTCCCTATGAATAGTCCAGGAATACTCAATGAATGCTGCATGAATACTTCACACATTCCCTATGAATAGTCCAGGAATACTCAATGAATGCTGCATGAATACTTCACACATTCCCTATGAATAGTCCAGGAATACTCAATGAATGCTGCATGAATACTTCACACATTCCCTATGAATAGTCCAGGAATACTCAATGAATGCTGCATGAATACTTCACACATTCCCTATGAATAGTCCAGGAATACTCAATGAATGCTGCATGAATACTTCACACATTCCCTATGAATAGTCCAGGAATACTCAATGAATGCTGCATGAATACTTCACACATTCCCTATGAATAGTCCAGGAATACTCAATGAATGCTGCATGAATACTTCACACATTCCCTATGAATAGTCCAGGAATACTCAATGAATGCTGCATGAATACTTCACACATTCCCTATGTATAGTCCAGGAATACTCAATGAATGCTGCATGAATACTTCACACATTCCCTATGTATAGTCCAGGAATACTCAATGAATGCTGCATGAATACTTCACACACTCCCTATGTATAGTCCAGGAATACTCAATGAATACTGCACACATTCCCTATGAATAGTCCAGGAATACTCAATGAATGCTGCATGAATACTTCACACATTCCCTATGTATAGTCCAGGAATACTCAATGAATGCTGCATGAATACTTCACACACTCCCTATGTATAGTCCAGGAATACTCAATGAATACTGCACACATTCCCTATGAATAGTCCAGGAATACTCAATGAATGCTGCATGAATACTTCACACATTCCCTATGTATAGTCCAGGAATACTCAATGAATGCTGCATGAATACTTCACACACTCCCTATGAATAGTCCAGGAATACTCAATGAATGCTGCATGAATACTTCACACATTCCCTATGAATAGTCCAAGAATACTCATCATAGTAACAAACCTACACAGTAATGACAGCAAATGAAAATCAATGGTCCATCCAGTCTCCCCGACAATTTGCTTATGGTAGTAACTGCTGCTCCGTGCAGCTTACCCCCATGTGTTCTGAATGACTGCTGCATGATTGCTTCGTCAGCAGGCAAAGGAGCCTCTGGCTTTGCGTGGGAAGGCTGGGAAAGCTTCTGGGACAGAGCGGAACGGGGAAAGTCATGCGACTCACGTACCTGTCTTTGGTCCATTTCACTGCAGGTGCTGGCTCTCCCACAGAACTGCAGGGTAGTCGAACATCCTTCATCCAGGGGGTGCTTACGGTTCCTCCAAAAGAAATGATTTTTGCAGGGGCTGCAGAAGACAGGAAGAGGAATCTGCCATTAGTGCTGCTCAGCGCTGGGTGTTGCACATGGTCAGAGTTTGGAAGGAAAGAGGAGAAAAGGAAGCTGGGGCCGGGCAGGAGTAAGTTGGAAACGTGGATGCGCAGGTTTCTTGGTGCCGTACTCTAACCATGGCCACACTGCTTTCCACGCTGGGTACTCAGCCCCTGCTGGAAGACGGAGCCACCCAAAAATGTCACTTCCTGCTCCCATATCGCTAGTCCCCATGGCTACCATAGTTACCCCAATTCTTTCACGTCTGGGGGGGGGGGGGCATACCCCCACCATCACTGTGACAAATATTCCATGAATTCTGGGAAAGGTCATCTTTATGTCTGAAACATTAGGGAATAAAGCGGAGAGGTTGTCAGGGTTGTGGCACCGCTCTCTTCAGTCATTTGAAGACTCTAACCCACAGTGGCCAACCATTCTTATCTTTTTGTTAAAAAAAAATAATCATCATTTTTTTTTCGCTCTGTCCTGTAAAACCAGGGTCTGGGCAGGCGCTGGGTTTGTAATCCCCCCCATGGGGCGGTGCTATAGGAACGTGGAAGGGTCTCCGCAGGTGCTGCAGCGAGCGTGGGAGGAAGGCGTCAAGCAGTGCTTCGAGTGAGGGGGGTGTGGGGCAAGGCAGGTGTCCCAGCTGGGACTGAACTGCTATTTATTTATTGATTACATTTATAGACTGCCAATCTACAATTCTTAGCGGGGTGGGAGGGATGGAAGAAAGGTGTTTCTGAGACGCCACCCACTGACTCTCTCTCTCTCTCTCTACACAACTTCTGTCAGGGCGTTTCATCATTTCACAATTAGGATCAGAGTCTTCCTCGCCCAACAACTCTGTGACACCCACAGAGACCTCTTGCTCACCTTAAAGATTCCCTTTCTTCTGGAAAAATCTGTCAAGGTTGTGTTTAGAAATTGCCTGTGGCAGGGCTTCTAACTATTGGTTATGTCAAACAGGGGCCGCAAGGTCCAGCATGAACGGGTCCCTCGGCAGAAGCCTGGCCCTCCTGGTTCATTTGCGATTCTTCAAACTAAACTCCCCCTGGCAGCAGGGAGCACCCCCAGGGCCAAAGGGAATATGAAACATCCCACCGAACCGAAGCACCTTCGTGGTCACATGAAGACCCTTCCCTTACGAGGAGACAGAACTGACGGCTGTAGCCAATGTGCCTTATGGGCACATGATAAAGCACTTACAATTCATTTAAAAAACGAATTTATAATTAAAAAGCACTCAGCAACTGAACTGGAATGAACCGCTGTGCGAGCCATTTTCCTGGAAAGATCTGGGGGGGGGGGGGGGGGAAGAAGGGAGGGTTCACACAGTTTACTGGGAATTGGCGCCCCCTCCGCACCAGTCTCATCATGGGAAGACGCACACGGACATTAAGAAGACGCGGGGTTCAAACCTTTTCCTGTTCAATCCCCTTCAATCTGTTCTAACGTCCCCGAAATAAAAGTGAGCGAGCGGCACGTCTGCACAATTTACAAAAAAAAGAGTTTGAACGTTTCCAGACACTGATGCTCTGAGAGGCAGTGAACGGTGAATCGGAAATCTGCCACATTCACCCTGGAACCTGCGGCTCTCGCGGAGACGCACAAAGTGCTGACGACGGGGACGGGAAAGCAGCACCCAGCGAGACCCGCACGGCGTGCAGAGGTGGTCACAGGGAGCGCGCCTACCTTTTCCCGCAGGCTCAATCATAACCTTCTCGCTGAGGTTGCCACGGCCGGCCGAGGTCACGGCAGCCACCCAGAATGAGTACTTCTGCCCACGGCTCAGGTGCGCGATCCGGTAGAACAGCAGCTCTGGGCTCGTCTCATACTCGCTCGGAGCCTGCGGAAGGTAAAGCGATGAGTCCAGACTTGCAAACAAGGACAGTGTTTCCTCCGCATCATTTCCATAACCACAGAGAGACTCAGAACCAGAGACCAGTGGCAATTACAGCAGAGGCTTCCAGTCAGCAGCACTAGCTGCAGGAAAGCCAAGAAAACCATGGTCCTAGTTGGGGCAAGTGTCTCAGCTACCAATTCACATTAGCATTTCTAGGATGGAGCTGTACATTAGTCTGGGCCCCCGCTGTTTCCAGCTTCACAGTTGGAACTGGAGCCAGTTTCCGGCACCGTGAGCCTTCACTCGCAGTGACCCGAGGATGTGTCCTCTGCTTTTGTATCCCCCCCCAACTCATCTAGTCCCGCTATTACAGCAACAGTGCTTGGCTGGGGATCCACACCCTCTGCAAACCCTAAATCCGGCCATTTGGTGTTGCCATTGTGGAAGGGTACGAACCAAATGCCTCCCATGCAGCACCCCTAGTCTTGGCCAGAAGACCCGAGCTGGAGGTCGACCCAGTCCGTCCCCATGGCAGGACACGGCACTGCCTCCGAGCCAGTGCGAAGGAGCTTTTTATTTATTTAGTTTTGTTTTGTTTATTTATAACACATGTATGGTCTGCAAATTCCAGCACAGTTCAATGCAGAGAACATGGTATACACTCATAATAAAATACAATAATCAAATAACAGACAGACAAATATAAAATACAGAAAAACGTAAAAATGATTCTTTCCTAAATGCTTCGTTAAAATATAAAGATTTTAACTGTTTTCTAAAAACTTTAAAATGTCCCGCTGGCAAACCATTCCACAAAGTTGGAGCAATTCAGGCAAATGTTCGAGTTGTCCATCCGGCAGCAAAGCAGGGTCCAGGCAAGGAGTAGCAGCTGGGGGGAGAACACGAGCCCTGCAGCTCTCCAGGCCAGGGGAGGGGAATACATTACCTGCCAAACACGCCCAGAAACAGTACTTCAGGGCGGGAACACTGGACCGCGCCAGAGGGTCCGCAGGGCTGGAAGCTTTCACCAACTCCAAGGTGCACTGAGCTGGTGGGGAGGGAGCGCATCTTTACCACTTTCTCAGTGCTGAGGCTGTGCCATGATCTGTGGCTTGGGAGGGAGAGACAGGGCAAAGAAAAAAAAAAACAACAACAACACGGGGACAGAGCCCAGGACTGGGGGAGACTTGAGCTGATCAGGAAGACGACTCCCAGGACAAACAGAGGCTGCCTCTGTCTTAGGCGCTGGTGGTTTTCTTGTCTTTTGGCCCCGGTTCCTGGAAATCGGCTTTGCCCTGGCATCACTGACACTGAGACTGCAGCAGCTGGTGCATTCGTTTTCCCCACACAGCGGGTCCTGTACTTGTTTGTCCAAATCCATTCTGGTGAGATTGCCCACCTCACCCCCCCCCCCCCCCCCACCATCCATAGGGCAGGAGCGTGGGCCTGAGACCCGGCTCCACAGCAGCTGCCCCCCCCCCCCCCCTGACACGTAATAAGGATGAAGAATGGATTCAGGAAAGCTGTGCTCGGGGTTGTCCTGGGTGACTTCTGCCTTGCCCTGGAGGCACCACCCCAGTGCCGGCAGGTCCTGGAGCCGAGCTTCTCCATCGTAAAGCCCAGGGATCAGAATGGGATCTATACGAGAGAGTTCTTCCACCGCACATTTGCAGCCACATCTAGGGTGCAGCTCCGACCCTTATCCACTGCACGGAGACGGCAATGCAAAGAGCAGTGCCAAAAAAAAGAAGAATATCCGTGATGCAGGAGGGGCTTCGGCAGCCGCAGCCTGCCCGGGATCCCTTCCCCCACCCCGGGGCCACCCACCTCCACGCAAGACTGGGCTGGGATGGCAAGGCAGCCTCAGTGCTAGCCCAGTTCAGTCCGAGTCTGAGTGTCAGGCGATCCCTGCTCCCCAACAGCTCGGGGACCCCCACATTACCTCTGCTTAACCCAGCGCTTTTACCCAAAACACTGTACCCGCACACGCTGAATAAATATCACCCCTCCCCCCCCCCCCCCCCCCCCACCCCGCACCGCTCTCCGAGTCCGGAGAGGGGATAAAACCCCACAGGAGGAAGAGACTTTCTGTGCGGCACTTTCTGGGTTGTTTTTTTTTTAAGCAAATGACAGTTTTGACAAGTGGCCAAGCAAATGATATTGGATCGCAGCGGTTGCACCAGCTGCCTGGGTGAAAAGATGCAGTTGCCTTGGAAACGAGCAGCTCAGATATTGAAATGAAGCGGAGATGGAGCGTTTGATAAGCTGGGTGTGCCTGGTGGTCCCCCCACCCCCCTCCACAGAAAAAGCACCCCCCCCCCCCCCCAGATTTTCCTACTTTTCTTAATTTTTTTTGTAAGAGGGCAGTTAAAAGGACTCCTTGGTTCCTCCGCCGTGGTGGCGGGGGGGATGCCATGGGGGTATCGAGCAGAGACTCTGTAACCACGAGCTGGGAAGATGGACACAAGGGCTGGCACAACGTGCAGACCCGGAAACAGCAGGAAGGAGAAACAAACAGCCCGGACTTGGCTCCTCTCCTCGAGGGCTCTTTGCTCCCGACAGCAGCGGCCTCTCTAATAAGGACAGTGGGAGGCCAGCATGCTTCACTTCAACGGCAGATGATGTTACATCCAATACCAAGGAGACCTTTGTAACAAAGAGAAAAAGTATCCGCCCCAGTCCCACTCCACACGTCTCACCGTACAGAATTTTAGAGGAGCGCACGAACACCTACCGGGTCCCCTTTCTGCTGCTTCCGGGGTCGCGCTGTCTAGGCCCTACTCCTACACTCTTTCCTGTGGGCCACCTCTGCTTTCCAGATCTATGGAAAATCCTGCAAAAATTCTAATCAGGACGCAGCGTAACAAGGACACCATCTCATTAACAGGCACTGCTGAGGAACCCATCAACATACTACGTGGCCGTAAGGAACACTTTTACGCTGCACGTAAACGAGCTCATCTCATTTCTGTCCTCACTACACAGGTTGCTCTTCGTTCGCACGCTGGTGCTTTTTGGATGCTGCTGTTCACTCTGTCTGAGATGTGGGCTATAGGGAGGCTTGTATGTGGCTCCACAGCAGAGACCTGAAAGTCTGAGTGGAAGGAAGAGGCCCGTGTGGATGCATCAATCCTGGTGGTAGGCTGTGACACTCTTCACTAGGCCAGAGTCAGAAGTGTCCAATGAGCTTTTCAGACCACAGGGACTAGAACCCTCTTGTACAACATGATCCATGGGCCTTTATGTCTAATAAAAAAAAAAAAAAATACTACCTGGCTGCCAAAAGTCCTTAAAACTGTGACTTTTCCCAGTATTTTGAGGAATTGTATTCCAGCAGAGCTTTAAGGCACTAGCAGAAGTATGCACTGCCTGCCCACAAGACCCAGAGCGTTGGTAGCCACTTTTTCTTACGTAAGGCATTTGTATGGTGCTATAAACACGATACTGGTTTGTGCCAAGGTGCTACCAGGCCTTGTAAGAAAAAAAAACTTTCAGATGCTGCAGCTTGAAAGGCCCTCAGAAATTACAGGTCAGCAGAACCGGTTATGGTGGGGTGAGCAGTCATAAGAACAAGTTGCGCCAGGCCTGGTTTTACACTTCTCCCCACACTGAGTCTAGGAATTTGTAGTTTTTGCTTGGAAAAATTGGCACCACAGTCCTTAGACGCAATGGGGGTAAAACCAGGCCTGAATCAGCCTGTCCATTCTCACATGGAATGGTCTGGTCACCTTAGTTTACGGACCGAGGGTTCGGTTAGACTGTACCTTGCATTCCGAAAATGCTTGGGCAATCCTGTATCCCGTTTCCTTTTGCCTTCTTCCTCTGACAAAAAAGGGGGGACAGCTGAATCGGATTCAAAGGCACGTCCCTCTTCCCCGGCCTTCCCAGCTCGGCTCGTGGCTGGACCTCTTGCCCAAAAGCAGCACCCAAGCAGGAGCCTCGGCTTCCCAAACTAATCATATTCACAGCGAGGGCCCTGGCATGCTGTGATGCATTCAGAAAGCAAAGTTGCTTACCTGTAACGGGTGTTCTCTGTGGACCTCCACACAAGATGGGTGAAGTCATCCAATGGCACCAAACCAGGTCGTTTTTCTCTCAGAGACCCAAAAGTTCTACTCTGCTGTCCGAGAATGCGTGCGCCTTCCCATGCTAGCACCCCTGCATGCAAGTCTCCTCAGTCTCTTTCCAAGCTTGGCAAACTTCCCAGGGAGGCGGGAGGGATTGTGTAGCTGTTTGTTTTGCTGCCCATGGGGAACACCTTTCACAGGTAAGCAACTTTGCTTTCTCCGTGGACAAGCCCAACAAACAGCCATATGAGATGGGACTCCCCAGCTGAGGGTTGCCTAAAATAGATTTTGACTTGGTTCATTTCAGGAAGTTTGGTTTATTTAAAAATGTTCTTAATGCACTGCTTGTCCAAAAATAAAATGTGTGCAAGTTCTTACCACGACAATACTGTTTTTGTAAAAGTGTGTATTGTTGACCGTGTGGAAGCTTTACAGATATCTTAGACTGTCGCCAAGTTAATATGTGCCATCGATTTGGCTATTGCTCGTACCTGATGTGCTTTTATTGGTTGTGAAATGCCAACCCAACACATGCATAACAATGAGAAATGCAATGAGCCAACCACCCTGATAATGCTTGTTTTTTTTTTGACAGCTATGCCTTTCATAGCTGTGTCGTAGGATAAGAAAAGTTGAGTTCATTTCCTGAATATTTATGCTCTGTCCAAGTAAAACAATTGCTCTTCTGCAATCCAGGATACACACACAGAACATGGAATTGCCATACTGGGGTCAGAACAAAAGATCCATCAAGCCCAGTAGCCAGTTTCCAACAGTGGTCAATGCAGGTTATAAGTACCTGGCAGGATCCCAAAACGTTGATAGATTTCATGCTGCTTATTCCACAGATAAGCAGTAGATTTCCCCAAATCCACCTTAATAATGGTTTATGGACTTTTCCTCCAGGAATTTGTCCCAAACATTTTTAAATCCAGCTACACTAATAGCTTTCACCACATGAATTCCACAGCTTAATTATGCGTTGAGTATAAAAATATTCTGTATTTGTTTTAAATGTACTACCTAGTAACTTCACTGCATGTCCCCTAGTCGTTGTACTTTTTGAAAGAGTAAACAACTGGTTTGCATTTCTCATTCCACTCCACTCATTCTGTAGACCTCTATCCTATTGCCCTTCTTTGATCTTTTCTAATTTTGCTATATCATTTTTGAGATGTGGAGATCAGAATTGGACACAATACTCAAGGTGCAGTCGTACTATGGAGCAATACAGAGGGATTTTGCTTCACCCCAATATAAGTTAATGCCCCAACAGAACAGAACTAATCTGCACAGGCTTCTGAACTTGGATCAGGGTAGTTACAATGTCAATTTTTCATGCTACCAAGTCTAATCCACAACAGCAAGATGCTTTGCTTAGAAAGGAATACGTTTTTTGTTTTTATTTAAAGCCACAACAGTTTACCTAAGTCCTTAAAAAGAAATCTGTGTGCAAATAATCTAAGAGGCCTAGGAGGTTAGTGTCAAAGGGATAACGACGGTTCACTTTAAAGAAGGGTCTCCTGTACACTATTAGGCAGTGAACAGTAGTCTTAAAGGATTTATCTATATATAAAATGTTCACTACATTTCTATTAAAAAATGGACTTGGCAAAACAAAAAAAAGCTACTTAAAATGCAATATCCTCAGAATATGGTAAAGGCAGCTAGTGTAAGCTGGGTTTAAAAAAGATTTGGACAATTTCTTGATAGACTTGAGAAAAGCCACTACTTATCCCTGGGCGTTAGTAGCATGGGATCTATCTTCTATCTGAGATCCTGCCAGATAGTTGTGATCTGTACTGGCCACTGTTGGAAACAGGATACTGGGCTTGATGGACCCTCAGTCTGACCCAGTATGGCAAGTCTTATGGATTATATCTTCTCCTCTGTGATTAGATCTTCTATATGGTTCTTGTTTGAATTGATGTTGTGTTGGTGAGAGATGGAAGAGCAGTATTCTGGTTCTTTATTGCATCAACTATGTCTTTTAATTTAAATCAGCAATCACATTTTTCCTGCAAGTTTTTCATGGATATAATCCCTAAGGCCTGTGGCCCTTAGCCATGCTAGTCTTCTTATTGTGATGACTGCTGTAGATACCCTTGTTGGGGTATCAAAAGAGTCATGACTATGTGATGTGTTTTGCACAATCCTTTGTATTTGCATTGATTTAATTGAAGGCTTGCTACTTTTCATCTGGCAGGTTGTTGAATCTTTCCTGTAATTTTTCAAGGTTACTATAGAGGTACTGTATCATCCATATTTGATGGGCACCAATTCTGGTTTGCAAGGTAACACCTTAATATTTTTCCCAATTGTATCAAGAATCCTTGGATTTATACTTGGGGGTGAGTCTGAATATATCTTTGCCTTCTTGGCTTTTTTCATTGCAGAATCCACAGTAGTAGAGTCATATGGTATTTGCACATTTTCATGCCCTGGACATTTTTGAAATCTATATTTAATATGAATATTTTTCACAACAGGTGGTGTGGTGAAAGGAGTATTCCATAGCTTAGTTTGGACTTTCATTAGCACGTCCAGCATTGGTAGTGACTTGTACTATTTCAGAGGCTGAATGAATTTTAGGACTCCTCGTAAATTGCTTGTTCCTCTGGGTCCACTTCTGAGCTGAATGGTATTGCTTCTGACATTTTCTGTAGACAGTTTGGATATGTGAAGTCTTCAGATGGCTTTAAACTCCTGGGTTGTTCTGGTGTCGAGTCAGATGGTGGCTCAGGAGATGGCACATCTGATTGTATAAGTATGGAATCATAGGAACTATGTGAATTGTCTGAAATGGTTGTACACATTAAGCTGTTTCTGATTCATGTTTTTCCTTTACCGTATCTTCGTTCTCTCTCTCTCAAAGATGAAGGTGAGAGTTTTGTTCATAAGTGCTCCTGCAACTTTTCTGATATGAGTTGAGTGTCTGACTTTTGTGGTTGATGCACTTTCTTCATATATGAATCTAGGACGTCAGCCCACTAGTTTTGCACAAGGATGTCCTGATACATTTTTTTGATGACTCTGTCTGAGGCTCTAGTGTAGGAGATGAGGGCATACCACAAAGGTGATAACCTTAAAACAAGTGCACAGGCGCCCATACACACACGCGAGAGAACGCATGCTGGAATTTTAAATCATACGCACGTATGAATTAAAACATGCCTACCGCACAAACGTATGCTCCTAATTTTAAGCAGTTACTCGAGCAAACGTAAATCGTGTATCTTCCTTAAGAACTTGTCAGCTTTAACGTGTGCAGGGAAGCGGATTTTAAAACATGCTCGCGTGAAGGACATTCCAAGTTTTACCCATTAGTCCACCAGTTTTCCCAGTCCATCTAGAGGACATCCGGACCCATCTGGTTGTTCAGCCACCAGTTGACCCAGACCCCTCCACCCAGTCGATTTAGGCCTAAACAGAGATTTCTGAAGACTTACAATTCATCAGGAGCAGAAGTAAGCATGTGCGGCTAACAGCCCACCATGTACCGCGGCAGCTGGTTTTAAAATACAGAGTTATATTCACAGCTGTTCGCCCGCCTTAACTCTGCACCTTTGGTTTTTTGCTCAAGCACGCGCATATATGCACGCAATTTACAGCTTTTAAAATACGCATTCCTCTCGCGCAGCCCAGAAATGGGCCTTTTAGTGCGAGCAGCACTTTTAAAATTCACCCCTTAACGTTTCTGCATTTTTGTCTTCTCTGAATGCTTTCTTCCTATTTTGATAAGATCAGTGAAGAAGATAAATCTTACGGCTTATATGCATTTTTGCACCAAGGTTTCTGCTCAGGTTGCCGCGAGGCACTTTTTTCTCACGCTGGTGATTCTCCGTGCTGATGTGGTGTTGGAAGATGCTTTGGCGTCTGTGAACCTCAGCGTAGATGCTTCTGCTCTGACGGTTCTGTGCTGTGCTTCTTCGGCACCGGTGCTTCAATGCTTCAATGTTATGGCTCCAATGGATCTGCACTGTGCTTCTTCAGTGCAGATGGTTCTTGGCTCCGACTCATCGACTCCAACAATCCAAAGCTTTGCCTCCTCGGCGCCGATGTTTTGGCACCACTGTGCCTACAGCTGTCGATTCCCAGCTTCTTCGATCCTGTGCTTTTGCAAGGGTTTCTGATTTACCGTGTTTTGTTGAGCCTGGATGTTCATACTGGAGTCAGAGCTCAGAGTAAATCGGCGTCCTTGGGGGACATATGTCTGCAGGCACCAGAGTTAGGTTTTTTTTCCCTTTCTTTGCCAAAGACATCACACGTTTTTGGTGGTGATATTGGGTGAGAGAAGTGATTTCTTGACACTGGTGCAGGAAGGCCTGCACATGCTCAGAAAGCAAAGTAGAAACATCTGCAAATTTGAGAGAAAAACGAACCAAGTCTGTGCCATCGGATGAAGTCACCCATCTCGTGGGGCTGTTTGTTGGGCTTGTTCACAGAGAAAGACTTTCTGCCTAAAGCCCAGGTAGGAACACACAGAGCCCCCTCCCCCCTCACAAATTGTACATTTGCAGGAAACACAGCCCCCACTGTTCCCAGAGCTTGCTTTGTTCCTCCCCCAAATCCTCCCCTCATATCCAACTTACCGGCTGCCCTGAGCCCGGGCTGGAACAGAAGATGGTGTACTTTCGGATGATACCATTCGGTCTGGCAGGGGGGAGCCAGGACACTACCACGCTGCTGGCTGAAGAAGGGACAGCTTTAATTCCAGCAGGAGGGCCTGGAACTAGAGGAGAATGATAATCTGGGTCAGCATTAAAGCACATCAGGTCAGCCAAGGCTGTGAGAGCAGGGCAGCTTCTCCTGGGGAAGAAGAGACTTAAATAAAATGTGAAGTCTTAAATCCCATGGAGTCAGACTGCTTCATGCAGCAGGTATGGATCTGGCTATGAAGGACTATTAAAAAGTGCCCATGGAAATCAGAAAAACTGATATAAGTATCAAAAGGAGACCTCATGGTGGGTTTTTTTTTTGCCATTTCCTCCCCTGTGATGGTCAGGGACCAGCAGTAAGAGACGGGGTGGGGGGCGGAGAGAGAGAGCTCAGAGACCAGCAATAAAGGGGCTGAGGTCTCAGAGAGGGGTCAGGGACCAGCAGTAGAGAGGGATGGGATGGAGTTGGTGAAATGTAATTAGGTATCTTAGCTGCATGAAGCAGACTTGTCCAACCCTTATAAATCCATCCTCCTTTAATGCTGCTTCACCGCATGCTGTGTGAAATATAGGGGGGGGGGGGGGGGGGGGCCTTCGGCAGCCTGTCCTGCCGGGCCAGGTTCACCCTCTCTCCCAGTAAATGCTAAAGGGATGGGAGGTGTCACTGCAGTCTCCATCCAGCGATCAGATGTTCCTTGTCGCAGCAGAAACTTCTGAAGAGCCTTTGTGTTGGAGCTCAGACTCTGCTACTGCTAAGAGATGGATCATAATCCTCCAACCCAGCCCGTGAAAGAAAATGAACGAAATAAGACTGGAGCCACACTGCAGCCCTCTCAGCATGAAAAGAATCAATGCCAGGGTGAAGGAACAACAGACCCTACCCATGTGGTAAAGAAGGAGAATCCTGCAGCATAACTGGAGACTGTCACTATATCAGCCTCTCGCAGACTTGATCTGGGCTAAACTCCGTGCTGGACTGCCTAGGGCTCGTTCTAGCCTTTTAATGTCCCTTTAATCCCTGCACATTTATCCTCACACTACCTCCATGTGGGCTTTCTTTCTGCAGCTACTGTTCTATTGGACCGAGAGGTCTGTCTCCATCGCCCCGTGGAACATTTCAAAGCGTGGGCCTAACAGAGTTAAGGTTAAGTTACTTGGGCAGTGTAAAAAGAGACACCTGTCGAATGGCTGCTGGGGTGAGGCAGGGGTGCCTGCAGGATCTTCGTGACCAGGAAACCACGTCCACCAGATCTAGCACAGCTTTCTGGCTTTCTTTGTCCCACTGCCCCTGATCTGTCAGCCACAGTGATACATTTTAATTCATAACATCTTGGTAGGAGTGGGGAGGGGGGGGAGGGGATTACTGTTTCTACAGCAGAAAAGAAACGTAAACACCCCCCCCCCAATCCCAGAGGGACACTGAGAAGGAGAGAACTAGAAAAGACATCAGCAGCACATGGGCCTCCTGCCGTCAACGTTCATACAACGCGCGGCCTATTATGCCTCTCTTGCTGTGATTCCATTATCTTTCGCACAGAGCCATCCTCGGAAATCCCAGCACCATGGGGGGGGGGGGGGCCACAGCCAACAGTATGCAAAGCAAGGCCTCCTCCTACGGGCTCCGGCTGAGATGGAGGAAGAGATCAGAGAGCTCGGATGGGAGAAAGGGGGACAGCCCATGCCACGGCAGCCATGAGCACCAGGACTCTCCACCACGCTCGCCTTCAGCAGTGATGCAATAGGTGCATCTAGATCAGTCACTTCCTGATATAGGGGGAGGTCACTTCGGGCCTTCTGTCGATGGAGCACTGAAATTCGTGTCCATGGCTGGCGATGGAGGTGGGGGTTCACTATTGCGGTTCAAGAAAAGAGAAAATGTGGAAGACTGACCTAAGAAAGTCTAAAGATCCTCTTAGAGAGCAGAGACCCGAGTGAAAGTCTTTGCCATTGTGTCCCTTTGCTCTGTATCCTCGGGTACCCGATGATCCAGGACACACAGCATGGAAAAAGGCCACGGATTCCACTAAAAACTGAAGACGGGAGGGTTAGGACTCCTGGGATCTGTACATCCTGTACCTTGGAAAGTGGGAAAACGCTGCATAGAAAGAGGCCGCAGCTCCCATTAAAGCTCTGCAGGGTGATGGGGAAGCTCCTGGTCTCTGTGCCTGCGCATGTGGTGGTCCGTAGCCCAGCCTGACTCGGGCACACGAGAGGCCACGGCCTAATTGAAACCTGCAGTGTTATTCTGTTTTCTCTTTAAAAGATCTATCTCCCCCTGCTTCCCAACAGCCAAAGTACAATGTACAAGAGCAAAAGGACGACGGGGTGTTTAACTATCAGGAATTGCCCCCCTTGGTTTGCCTGAAATCAACAATTAAGGCTCAAAGGCTTTACAGAGCAGTGAGCCGGGCCCAGAATCGAGGCAACGTGGATGACGAGGAGGAGGCCCCGTGACATCAACAGGAAGCGGGAAGTACAGCGGGAGCGGGAGTGAGCGGGGAAGGCCCCGCACAGGCACTTCCTGCAGGGATACTTTCTCTCCTGCTAGCAAGAGCTGGGCTCACCAGCTCCTTAAGGGCAGTAGGATGAATAAAACCTGAATCACTAAGAGAGGGCTGGGAGCATCATTCCCAGTCTCCCGGGGCCAGGAGCAGCGTTCCTCAGAGTACGACGCTGCCTTGGATTGCTAATACCCACAGGGAAGAGTGACGGAGAAGCAGGAAAGCTTTAGCACGTTTACTACCCCCGTCCTCTCCTCCAGGCATTTAAAACGGCCTCTACCACGTGGAAGCCCTGGCAACAAATGCCATAGTGACAGACTGTGATGTCAGAAGTGAAAGGTTACGATTTCACAGGCAGAAGAGAGTGCGGCCGACGCCTCACAATGGCCTCAGCCAGGATGAACCCTGGATCTGAGCGATTCAGGACCGGAAGGGGAAGCCACCCTTGCAGCTGAAGCCTTCGTCATCGATCGTGGCCCCAGACATCAGCATCTCGCCCCTAGGAGAGGGGGGGGGGGGGGGTAGGGGAAGGAGAAAGGAAGCATGTTGGTGGTGTGTGTGAAGGCCCACTGCTGCCCCTCCCTGGCTATACTCACTGTCCTCCTTGGTCTGCAGGTAGAGGACGCTGCTGCGCACCCCGTCCCCGGCTTGCGTGTACGCCAGCACTTGCACGCTGTAGTTGGTGAATTTCTCCAGGCCCTTCATCTCCACGCGCTCCCGCGTGGTGGTTAGATTCTGCATCTCCCCCCATTCTGTGCAAAAGGAAGCAAGAGTAACTTTCAGACCCCTACAGGCACAGAACACCCATGCGCAAGGCCCTCTTCACCCACAGGCACAGTCCCTGAACAACGCGTGACAGGGATAACCCCGGAACGTCTTCCTAAAGGCAAAACACTCCTAACTCCCCAGCGGACAGGCAGGGCCCCCCTCTGCTCCCTCTCCCATGTACACAAGCCTCGTGTTCCCTTCCCTAGCAGGCACAAGGGGTGTCTGTGCCTCACAGGCCTGCTCTCTCTAGAGGAAGGCATCCTGGAAGCTGAGCACTTTGCATGGGAAGCTGGAGAGATGCACACGTGGGGGGGGGGGGGGGGGGGGGTGTGCCTCTTCCATTCCCTACCGTGAAACTCACCACCGTCCAAGTAGAGAGACCAGTAGATGACACGGTATCCCTTCAACACGCCATTCAGAGTGCTGCGTGGGGGCTCAGACCACGAGATGATGGCCACGTCCGAGGTTATGGAGAGCGCCTTCACGTTCTCAGGGGGCTGACTGGGCACTGCGGAGACAGAATGGGGAAAACCCTCAGGTCCGTGTGAAGGTACCTCGGCGACACGTGCAGCCACCTCGCAAACACAGGACCCCCCCCCCCCCCCCCACACACACACACCACATCCGTAACATGCCACTCTGAACAGCCCCAATCCGCCGGCCTGACAGGTCCACACATAGTGCCACGGCATGAGACGGGCAGGAGGGCAGAAAAGTGGGCGAGAAGCAGCAGCAGAAGCAGAACTGTGCTGTTCACTCTGCGTGGGCCCAACCTACAGACCTTACATACACAACAGGGAACAGCACAAGAAGCCCAGTGCAGATCAGCGCAAGCCACCCCGGCTTTTCCCGGGAGCTTCAGGAGGCGAGCCCGAGGCGTCCTTTACCTGTGCAGCGAGGATGCTGAAAGGAAAAGCGGAAACGCGCAAAAGGTCCCCGTCTACCAAAAATCACTGAACTCCGAAAAACACAGCAAAACATATTTTCCCCGAGTATGAATAAGTGAACGGTAAATGTTTAATGATTTCTCAGCATACTGCAAGGGGAGAAACACATTTCCATAAGTTACTAGAAGGTAATTAGATCTCTCGGCCCCCATAAGAAGCAACTTTAATTTTTATGAGCATTTACATAAGAATATATCATTATAATGATCCCCCTTTAAAGAATGGTTATTGTTTCATATTACTTAGGTGTAAAAATATAAGCAGCATGTAATTAGGCACTGATGATAATAAACTAATACACGTTGTCTGTTTGAACAAAATGAAGGTAATATAATTATGGGAAAGACACCATTGCTTTACCAGGGGTCCCTGAATGCTCCTCCAGGAGTGCTGCAACCACCAGGAAACGAGCCTGCTTTGACAGGCTAACGAGCGCTTTAATTAAATATGAAAAACTGCGGCACAAATGCACTGAGAAACTTCTTGCTTCTTCTCTTTTCCACATAAGAGACTGTGGGGGTCATCGGGATCTCTCTCCTGAGGAAGGATCTAACCCAGGGCTGGGAGAAGACAGCGGGCTCAACACAGCTTCCCCATCGAGGGCTCAAGCACCGGAGCCTGATCCTGGGAGCCCACACACACAGCTCCGCCAATGCCCCTCACACCTGCCCCGCACCTCTCCCTGCTATTCCATTACTGAGATACACATAACCAGCTCTGCCAATGCCCCTCACACCTGCCCCGCACCTCTCCCTGCTATTCCATTACTGAGATACACATAACCAGCTCCGCCAATGCCCCTCACACCTGCCCCGCACCTCTCCCTGCTATCCATTACTGAGATACACATAACCGGCTCCGCCAATGCCCCTCACACCTGCCCCGCACCTCTCCCTGCTATTCCATTACTGAGATACACATAACCGGCTCCGCCAATGCCCCTCACACCTGCCCTGCAGCACCCCCCGTTATTTCAGTAACAAGACCTCCAGGCACAGCTCCGCCAATGCCCCTCACACCTGCCCTGCAGCACTCCCCAGTAATTCCAGTATTGAGACCCTCACACACAGCTCCACCAATGCCCCTCACTCCTGCCCTACAGCACCCCCCCGTTATTTCAGTAACAAGACCTCCAGGCACAGCTCCGCCAATGCCCCTCACACCTGCCCTGCAGCACTCCCCAGTAATTCCAGTATTGAGACCCTCACACACAGCTCCACCAATGCCCCTCACTCCTGCCCTACAGCACCCCCCCCGTTATTTCAGTAACAAGACCTCCAGGCACAGCTCCGCCAATGCCCCTCACACCTGCCCCTGCAGCACTCCCCAGTAATTCCAGTATTGAGACCCTCACACACAGCTCCACCAATGCCCCTCACTCCTGCCCTACAGCACCCCCCCGTTATTTCAGTAACAAGACCTCCAGGCACTCCGCCAATGCCCCTCACTCCTGCCCTACAGCACCCCCCCCCCCCCCCGTTATTTCAGTAACAAGACCTCTAGGCACAGCTCTGCCATTGCCCCTCACACCTGCTAGTCCAGTATCAAGGCCCCCCCCCCCCCCCAAGGCAGGCACAGCACCGCCAGTGCCCCTCATCCCTGCCCTGCAGCATCTTCTGTTATTCCAGCACCGAAAAGCTATGGGAGCTCTAACACAGACGTGAAAGTTGGGGGCTCTGTGGCTCCTCGGCGGTTCTGGGTGCACTCCCAGCGCCAGCTTGTGACGTGCGCGATCAGTGGCAGCCGCATGCACGCGGCTGATAAATGACCAGCTCATACTGAATTGGATAGCGGCTCCTGGAAGATTACAGGGTTCTGCACTCATTAAAGAATCATCATTGACTTGTAAATCCACTCTGACATCCCTTTCATTGGGCTACAAATCCACTGTAATTTGTTCTCGAGATCTTCAGCACGCAGACTCAGGTCCCTTTGTTCTTAGGAAGAAAGATGGTCGAGTTAAAAAAAAAAAAAAGGGGGAACGTGAAATAAAGAGCAACCCCCCCCCCTCATCTGTCAGCCAGGAACAAATTATAGCCTTTCTAGCCTCACACTTAGCTGTTCACCCAAAAAATGACAGCTCCGTATGCTGGCTCAGATCTGGTGACAATTACACCTCCCGGTCAAGCTAGAGGTGGATGGCGGAGGAGGGTCCGAGCTCCCATGCCACACACTCCAGACATCCGGATCTTTTTTTTTTTTTTTTTTTTTTACAGAGAGACGAGAGGACAAGAGGAGTCTGACAGCCGGGGGGGGGGGGGGGGGGAGAGGAGAACAGAATAGAAGGAACGAGAGGACTGAAAGAAGGAGGGGGCGAGGCAGACCGAGACAGGGGAAAAAGGGGGAGGAGGAAAAGAAGGAAGGAAGGAAGGATCAAGAGGTGGGAGCATGCAGGAGGATGCGTGAGAGGCATGGAGAGATGAAAAGAAAAAATGGATAAAAGGAAAGGAAAAACCGAGGGAAGGAGTGCAAGAAAAGAAGAACAGAAGGGGACAATAAGAAAAACAGAAAATAAGAAAGAGAGAGAATGTGAGGGAGAGGAGGAGGAAGGGGGGGGGGGGAGATCTCCATCACACTCTCACCATCCTCCAGCGTGGTGGCATTGATCTCGCTGGAGGAGGGGCCGGTCCCAGCTCGGTTGAAGGCCTGCACCACCACCCCGTACTGGGCAAATTTCTTCAGATGGTCCAGGGTGTAGACTTCGCTGTCGCCCGTGGCCTTCATTTCCACGATGCTGTACTGTCCGCTGCTGCCGGGACCGTTCTCCCGGTAGCCGATCTGGTACCCCGCGGATGACTCCGTTCTGCAGTTCCTTCTTTGGGGCCTGGGAAGTCAGGGGGGGGGGCAACACATAGCATTAGCCTCCTCGGAGACAAAAAAAAACGAGGTTTTAAAAAATATAAATGACAAAAAACACACACACAAGCACGCCAGGAACGCAGCGAGAATTTTCCACATTTTGCTCTCTTGACTCATGATTTCTCCTCATTTCTGCCTAAGCTAAAATATCTTTCTGAAAAAAAAAAAATTGGTAAAGTCACTTGAATATTTACACAGTCGGTTAAATGGAAATGGCTTAGGAAGCCCAGGCTGTGTTCCTTCCTGACTTGACAGCGGCCGGCATCACGGGATAATTTGCCGGCACAGCATCTGAGGGCAGCAGCTCGCCTGCCCCCACGCCTCCCAGGAGACTCTCAGAGGTGAGGCAGCTCTGCGAGGGGGGGAGAATAGCAGCGGCGAGAAGACCCTACTGGACGAAGTGCATTTATTTTTAGAGGGCGTTATCAGCGGGGCACAGCCTTCCAACTCCAGGCTTGGGCAGAGGGAGGGCGAGTGACCTGCACCAGTTACACGGTGGGTGACGAAGGTGGGGCTTAGAAGCTGAACCTCCGGGCGTCAAATCTGTGTGTTATGGACGGCACTTTCCATACCCCTGCTGGGAGTCTGCAGGCGGGCGGGCTAATGTTTCGGGTCCCTCGGGAGTCGCCCTTTGAAAATCCGAGGCTAACGGGGACCGCACAAACAGAAACGTACCCAAGGTCTTTGCCCCTGCTCATCCCTGGGCCCACCCCTTTTCACCACGGGGAAAAGTAAGGGCGTTGTGAAACGGTGGAGGGGAAGTCCATTTTCATTCCCCGGGAATTTACCCTGGCAATGGCTTTAGCTACCTTTGGAAACGGTCTTGCATAATCAAAAAGGTTATGCAGGCAGCGCCGGAGTGGAGGGCGGTGCGCACGGACTAGCAAGCTGCCACGTGGCGGGGGTCGTGGGCTGCCACTCTCACACCCTCTGATGCTCCTTCTAGTAACCCAAGATGGGCCGAACAATCAATCAGCACAATATTTCTCCAAAGCATCAGGAAATCAATAGTCCTGATTGTAAATTTACGTTCTAAAGTCAGAGTGATTAATCTCACGCAAACAGTCTGAAAATGAAGTGACTGAAGTGACTTATGCCTCAAAGAGCCCTATTTTTCATTAATCGGCGTCCGCCATGCAAAATGAAAAGCAGACAGATTAAAACAATCATCCCCCTATGCCTCTCTTACACACATACGTATGCGCGCACACACACGCGTGCCGTATATAATGTGTCGAAGCATTTTAAAGATCTTTTTAATCCATCTCGTTTTTTTACTATGTGCTTTTATTACTTGGGTTCTGAGAAATAAATTAGATTCCACGATATATTGATCTGTTTTAGCATTTTTGCAGCAGTGTCTTCAGTGGTAATTTTTATTTACAAAAAAAAAGGGGGGTACTGGGTTAGGGGCCAGTGGCAGCCTTCATCTGCTTCTTTTTCCCAGTAAGAAAAAGGAAAAAAAGTTCAAAAAAAGTTCCAGGTTAGCGACCTGGGGGAGGGGGGGGGAAGTCATGGGGGGGGGGGGGAGGTGGTCTCTGCTGTCAATGCCCCTCAGAGTCCCACTGAGGCAGAGACTGGGTTCATTCACTCCCGAGAGCTGACCCCAGTTCGGCCACTTACTGACCAGCTGACGATGCTTTGTCCGTGGACGAGAAGGTCGGGTTGGGAGGATCTGCGCCCATGGACATAAGGAGGGCCATTTATCCAGGCTGCGGGGCTGTCTCGGGAAGCTCGGAGGCTGACTTTTCCCAACCTACGCCCGTTCTCTTTTGCGTGCAAGGAGAAAAGCAGATACAAAAGGCCCTGCAAGCCCTGTGTCCCCACTTCAGCCTCCAAAGGGGAAGTCGGTCGTGCGGGTTCACTTTTGAAGACCGCTGGGGAGCTGGAATAATGACCCCTTTTCATTTACTCTCGGGGGAGGCACATTTTTAAATGTAACATGGGGCGCCACTCTGCACGGCAAAAGATTTCACAACGCCAGCCTCAGGCCTGCGGGCGCCATTTCCAAACAGCGGCAGCAGCGGGGCCAGGAGCGACCCGGGATGGCCCTGCCCTGAGAAGAGATTTGCAACTCCAGGGCAAGAGGCTTCTGGGCTGGGGGAAGGACAGGAGTGGAACAGCTTGGCCACCGTTTTTTGTTTTTTTTTTAATGTTCCATTTATTTATTTATTTTTTTAAATTTGAAAGAAACAAAACCAATGAAACATAAAATTATTTTTTTCAACCCTCCCCCCTCCTCCCTCCTCCCCCTCACTATGCTACGCTGCAGCATCCTGCTTCCGACAGGGACCGGTCCAGATCCCGAGCGGCCTGCGGATCCCGACATCCATTCCTTGGTGCTCACCCCCAGGTATAACGAGGGCTTTCCCCCCAAATCTTACCTTGCCCTAAGCCCTTGTACATCCCGCTATGGGAATTTCCCTCTACTACCACATCCTCCAGCCACAAATTCCACGGCTTGATTGTGCATTGAGCGAAAAATCACTTTCCTCAATTTGTTTTAATTCCGCTACCCCCCACCCACCCCCCCACCCACCACCACCACTGTAGGTGGTGGTGGGTGGGGGGAGGAGGGGAGTAAGAGAAGGAGCAATTCCCAGCGGGGCTTTTTACATGTGCGAACAGCTGCTTGCTCTCAGAAAAAGCTTTGGAAATCTTTGCCTGTAAATCCTGGGGCTTGGATCAGAGAAAGCGAAGCCTTCATGACGCCACTCCGCTTCACATGAATCCACTGACGCCTTTTGCACTGTGCCTAACAGTAGGTTTCTAGGAATTCCTGCAGGATCTCCCGCTGCAGGAGTCAATATAATTTCGCCAAACCTAAGGCAGTATTCTATATTTGTATTTATTAAAATCGCTTGTATCAAAGCCCTAAGCGATGTACATAAAAACATGCATAACTAGTACAAATATACATATTTGAAACAAACTTGAACACAGGAATAAGACAAACTATAATCAAAATTGTAATCAAATGATCTGCAAGCAGGAAAGTGTGGTAAATACCCTAGATCAGGCAAAAGCCAGTCCTCGCAAGAAGGATTTCAGGAGGGTTTTAAAAGGCCTAGTGCACTCCCTGAGTCTTAAAGCTTCAGGAATTGTATTCCATATAAAGGTCGCGGCAACAGAAAATACACGGATGACCGTGCTGCTCTCACTGAGGGTATTTCAAGGAGATCCTGGGGAATTCCTGCAGGATCCCCCCCCCCCCCGTGTAGGAGACACTAACTCCACTGTATCTAATGCAGGTTTCTGGGAATTCCTGCAGGATCCCCCAGTGTAGGAGACACTAACTCCACTGTATCTAATGCAGGTTTCTGGGAATTCCTGCTGGATCTCTCAGTGTAGGAGACACAAACTCCACTGTATCTAATGCAGGTTTCTGGGAATTCCTGCTGGATCTCTCAGTGTAGGAGACACAAACTCCACTGTATCTAATGCAGGTTTCTGGGAATTCCTGCTGGATCCCTCGGTGTAGGCGACACAAACTCCACTGCATCTAATGCAGGTTTCTGGGAATTCCTGAAGGATCCCATGATGCAGGACACATGTGAAAAAAATAATTAAAAAAACCCTTTTCCTCTTCTTACCTTCCATGTGACCTGTATACTCTGTGATGTCATGGGCAATAATGTTACTTCTATAGGAGGTCCATCAGGAGCTGTAGCAAAAAAGAGATCACAAGACAGGAGACAGCAAAGTTCAACAGATCCTTTCCTCTGAGATCTCACGAGCTAGGTGATCTGTGTATGTGCACATGAACACGTGTGTGTGTGTGTGGCAGGAGCCGGGAGACAGGCTGACAATGGGATAGAATGGCTTTGAGACAAAAAGTTGTGACTATACCTCCACCTCTCGCTGAACCGACTAGATGGGCCCTACGGTCTTTTTCTGCCGTCATGTTTTTATGCTTCTGAGAGGTAAAGCAAGTTTAGTTCTCTCTCTCACGTAACGTGACACAAATGCCAGATACTGGTGTGCATATAACAGGTTTGTGTGCATGCGAGTATTCTTTAATGAGGTACAAAGGAGCCTTCTTCCCCAGGACTGCCTTCAGGTGAAAAGGTGCAGGGTGGTGAGAACAGCTCTGGTCAGCCCACGGGACAGCTCCCCTCGTTGCAGACGGTAACCTGTGTGCACTCTGGGGTCTATCACTGACTAACTTATGCACAATGGGACAGAATCACTGCGTCTCTGGTTATGCAGACCGACACGCAGAATCCAAAAAACTCCCCCCCCCCCCCCCCCCAACGATAGGTGCAAAGCAGAACTAGGACGTTCCCCCCCTCCCCCCCGTTTCATGCCAAATAACGCCGGCAAAGTTAGCCAGATAACTGACCCCAGAATGCCCCTTACTTATCCGCCTAACTTTTTAACCGGAGCATGGCCAGACGTTCAAACAGCGCCATTTATCTGGTTAATCCAGGCAAATGGCACTGAAGATGCAGCTCTAAGTGAGAACAAATTAGAAACGGAAATTAGGGATGCGAGATGAAAAATAAGAAAAATCTGTGCCATTTCTTTGTTTCAGAGATGGAGGTGGCAAATGCTTTTATTCAGGTTTCATTTTGGTTCAGGTTTGGTTTTTTTGGCTGAACCTAAATAAACATTAAAAAAAACCCCCAAACCACAAGAGAAGCCACCTCCTCCTGCCCCACAGACCACATATACTCTTTCTGCAGGAGTCTTTCATGTAATATGGGGCAGCAACGATCTGACCCACCAGCTCTGGGTTGAAAACTGCACCGGCTGCCGCCATTTTGATTTACGGCCATATTGGCTTCTTGGCACCAGGGGAGGAGGAGTGACTGGGGATCACTCCTGTCCCTTATCACGTCACAGAGCTCCGTAAAAAGGGTAAGTGTTGTAACCCAAGGGGTGGAGAGGGGCAAATTTTCTGCCTGATTTTTTTTTTTTTTCATAGATTATCTGAAATGAAAGTCAACAGAAATTAACATTTGGGTAGGGGAGGGTTTGTTTCACTTTTAAATAAAATGTGAGCGCTTTTCATTGCATTTTCCATTTTGTTTTAAAAACAAGTCCACATCCCTAACAGAAACGGGCAAATAAAAACTGAACTGGAAACCCCAAGAAGCCCGACTCTGCATGCAGCGCAACACCGGAGAAAGAGAAACAGAAATGCATTTCCTCCCGTGCAAAGCACAAAGATATCAGAGATGCACGTTTCTCGCAGCCTACAGAGATACCAAACAGATGCTGCACAAAAAGAAGGAGCCTGGGGAAAATGTGAGGCAGAGCGGCAGCTGCAGCAATGTGTGTCATCCTAGCCTAAGGGCCCGTGAAGATCCATCGGCCAAGAAAGGCGCTTATGCACCTAGCACCGTTCCCAGACTTCCTTCCAGCCCCGGAAATGCTCCTGCACTGTGTTATTAAAAGTATTTATATTCCGCCAATATCAGAAAATACTCTGCTTATCGGATTACATAAAATAGACATCAAGTAATCATAAAACAATTTGTAATTAACACCAAACAGAAAACATATGGTAAAATAAACAATAGTGCCTACATATCTTATATACTGAGAACAAACTAACGCATTTTGTTCAGGTATTTGGGAAGGCCACGGTAAACGTTTTCAGTTGCTCAGTGGTAGAAAGAGCAGCTGAAAGTTGGCGCGCTGTTACATATCCCCTCACAGAGCCCGGGCATGGTCTGAATGCTGCTTATGCACGTGAGTCGCGGAGAAAAACTGCTCTCTTTCTGTGTCCCACGAGAAACACATTTTAATTGTATTTCATGTTCAGTTAAGGTTGGAGAAGGGCAATTTTTTGTGCAATATAAAGACTAAGGCCGAAAAGAAAAAAAAAAAAAAAAAATCAGCAAATGCCTTGAAAAATTGGCACAAAAAAAGTTTTTGACGTGACCATCACACAAAAGAAGCAAAATTAGAGAGAGAAATCTTGCCACCAGGCCAGAAATGCAATCTGACCAGAGACAATACTCATTATCTCCCAAATTACCAAGCTAGGTCATTTTTTTGTTGCTGTTATTATATATCTTTTCTATTGTTTTTTTTTATAACAACTTTGAGGGCAAATTTAAAAGTCATTTCCATGGGTAAAATGGTGTTTTACATGTTATAAGACTGCCTACCCAATATGCGGATAAACTTATGTGCATATGTCCTCTTCTTGCAGAACTGAACAGAGGTATCTCGGGGGTGAAGCTGTGCTGGATTTGGACCTGCGCGCACCCTTCTAGAATCTTGAAAGCATGTGCATACATTTTCCTGATAGTATTTCCATGTCCCTAATAACAGGTGTAATTTTGGGCAGGATAATTGTCTGAAAATTACTCCCTTTTGAAATGTGCACGCGTGGGCCCATAGAAATATGCACGCATCGGCGCGCAAGCGAGGATACACTAAAAATTCTAAAAATTGTGCATGCATTTACACACATATGTTTTAAAATGCCCCAACCGCATGCAAATATGCTCATTTTAAGAAGTTTTTAGAGCACAGCTAGTGAGCACGCGTCTTCGATAGGACCATGTCAGCTTTCACACGAATATCTTAGCAAATTTTAAAACCTGCTCGCACGAGGCACAATCCATTTTTTTCAATTAGTCCACCAGTTTGGTCAATTAATATCGAGGTCCTCCAGACCCCTCTGATTCTTCATCCTGCATGCCCCCAGTTGACCCAGACCCCCTTACTATGTCATGTAAGCCCTAGAACTCAGTATCTGCAGACTTGGTCCTCATCTGGAGCAGCAATGAGGACGGATAACAAGCCAGTGCATGCTGTGGTCTCTGGTTTTAAAATTCAGAATTACGTGTGTGTCTCTGCCCCACCCTGCCCCTTTCCTGTCCCCTTATTCCTCATGTGTGCATGGGTGCACACGCGCATATTGTGCAGCTTCTTAAAATCTGCGTTGCTTGTGCGCGGACCACACATCCACATATGTGGGTATTTATGCGTGACCAACAATTTAAAAATCAGTCTGTTTGTGTACTACTGCAGGCAATGCAAAAAACCCTAGGCCGTTGCAGTTTCCCAGCTGTGAACGCAGAATCTGTGTTCAGCACCAAGGACAGCTCTACCCTCCTCTCAGGCCCTTACGGAGCATATAGAGATGAATCCCACAAAGCAGTGCACAGCAACCCCTGAACTTCTTTAGGAATTGATGTAATAAGGGGTGCTAGGCTGAGTGTACGCATTTATTCCCGGTAGGGCGCACATTTTTGTGCACGCAACTTTACTCGTGATTTGATAAGGATTTTAGTGCATAAAAAAAGGTGCATACAAGCAAGCATAAACATGCCCATACCAATTAGCACTTTTCCATGTATATGCCATTTTAACAAAGGCATTAGCCATTATTCCCCAATGCAGGGAGGTGTGGTTGAAGCCCCAAAGGCTTAATTCACATTTTCTTGATGCTGAAAACTTTACTCCACCTCTGACCCAGGAGTTAAATTAATTCACATTCCTGGAGCCAGTGTTAGTCTGTGGGGCTGGGTGCCCCAGTGTGGTCCCACACCTAGAGTTCTTCCTGTGGGCATCCTGGATCCAGGGTGGACCAGCGCACCGGGGAACCCCAGACCTAAGACCATGCTGGTACCACACCATAGGCCTGTGACCCAGAAGTTTAATTTCCAAGCCTAATAAAAGTTGTCTAAGTATTGGTACCGAGCTTAAGATCCCAGATCAGAGACCTTCAGGCCCAGGACCCCTGAAGCCATAGGGACCCCCACAATTTAGAAATGCAGAATTGTTGTAGGTAGACATCTGTTGTTACATAAGCTCTTTGGAGAAGGCACTTATAGTAGCACAGTTGTCACATCAGGCAGCGCTCACTGTATGCACAACTGTCTGTTGCTGTCACCTCATGATCTCTGGTCTTATGAAGAGCCTGGGAGAACATACGGCAGGAGAACAGTTGGACAGGCAGGAGTTGTATGGCAGCAGCGTGATGGGGGAGGATTGGCAGGTCTTATGCAGAGAACCAAAGAAGCACAAGACAACAGTGATAGACAGTTGTAGATACAGCAAGTGCTGCCCGATGGTGACAACTGTGCTTGCTCCAAAGAGCTTATGTAGCAATAAACAGTTGTGTACATAACAATTCTGCTGCACAAAGTGCCTTTCCCAAAGAGCTTACATAAGGACAGACAATTGGACATACATGTTTTATGTGCACTGCACATACTTTTGGGTTAGCATGCTTTAACTCCCAGTGTATTAGCATATCATTAGCTTATTGCATCAAGAGTTAACTCAACGCAGTAAAGATTGAGTACAGAAAAAGCAAGTTCAAATTTAGTTCACATTTTTTACTCACTTTTTACTATTTTGGGCCCTAAGCTTTTTCCCTCTCTAGACAACAGTAAAAATCAGGCCCTTAGCATCAGCTTTGTCCATCTTAGCTCCCAGAACTTCTGTTACACAGGCAAGAAGCCAAGATGCCCTAGAATTAAGTTTCCCTGTGTGCAAACCTTTAAAACATGAACAGACTTCAATCATATAAGCCAGACACTGCTGAGATGGACAGGAAGAAAAGGATGCCACTGTCATGGAATACGGCTTATTGTCTGAGAAAAAAAAATCTAAATCTAGAAAATAAAGCAAAGTCAAAAAAGGGCATCAAGATAAACCCGGAGCACTGTTCTAACTGGTCAGCTGGGCAGTAGTAGCTGCTTTCTGATTAGTCACTCTTTAATTCATGCGGCAGGAAAAGCTAGATTTTAACTCCTTTTTATGGCACCAGTGCTTGATTGTTTTCCAAAGTAAGGTCAAAATGTTACTTTCTCCTTCCCCCAATAAAAATCAGAAGCCATGGAATGTGTGCTTACACAAACACATAAACCAAGTACAGTGGAACCTATTACAGTCTGTGCTCTGTTATACTGTGAAACCAATCTCCTACTCGGGCAT
Organism: Rhinatrema bivittatum; assembly: GCF_901001135.1. NCBI lineage: Eukaryota > Metazoa > Chordata > Amphibia > Gymnophiona > Rhinatrematidae > Rhinatrema > Rhinatrema bivittatum. Next base: position 23,052,058 of record NC_042626.1, on the reverse strand, counting down.
TTCGGTGCAGCAGAACCCTTGTAGTAAAGGCATCTCACCTCGTAAAGAGTGGCTGGGCAGCGCGGGGGCACCTTAAATGGAAAAGTGAACTTCTAGGGAAGTCTTCACACCTCCTTCTCGGTACAGCATGGTCCGTATCTGTATCCTGAAGACCAGGGCGCCGCGCAGTAAATGCCAGCGCGGAGGCCATGCCGCCTGCTTCGGCCACAAATTCACGGGGAACCTGCTCTCTCAGGACACCATGAATTTCCTGAGACTCTTTCTCATCAAGGAGGGAGAGAGAGAGACCTGACAGAGCTGTTACAGCAGAGGCAGATGTAGGAAGGAAAAGGTGGGGACAGGGGTTTACCTGCTTCCTCCGTGCTAATGGTGAGCTCCGTGCTGGGCTCGCTTCGGCCAATCTTGTTGAAGGAGTACATGCGGATGCTGTACACAGAGGCCGGATGCAGGTCCACGATATTGGCCTGATTAATGGTGGGCGAGATGTTGCGCGTGGCTTGCTTGAAGTCCCACGTTTCTGTAATCAAAAGAAAGACCAGCAGTGTGCTTGCCATGCTAGTCCACTTGTATGCACAGAAATAAAGGTTATCAAATGAAAAGAAAATTGAAATACATAAGGACTAATGTAATACAAGGGATGCATTCTATTAGTCCAGGTTAGTCCAATAAAGAAGGTATTAACATGTATACAACTATTTCTTGGGTATTTCTGTGCAAGAAAGAGAAGAACAGCAAAATAAAAAAAAAAAAAGGCAGCAGTGTGATCCCTCGTGTCATGTGCAGGTCAGGGAATTAAAAACGCATACTTGGATGTGGATTTTAGCATTAGTTATTTGCCTTTCCAAGCCCAAGATTAAGGCACTGTAGATATTTCGCACCCCCAAAGCTGTACCTGAGGCAATGGAGGGTGAAGTGACGTAACCAGTATCACAAGGAGTATTAGTGGGAGAAGTGGGATTTGAACCCTGGGCAGCTCTGGCTCTCAGCCCACTGCTCTTACTACTGTGCTACTCCTCCACTAGTGTTTAGTTGGTGACCCGCTTTCAGCAGAAGGGATTAGCGCACGCTCGTGTACATGTACAGGTGGCATCATCTACTGTCCACCCCACTGGTGCCACCGTCCAGCCACGCTCTCCAGCTGCCTGTGACACAGACATGACCCTGATAGGACATCTTAATATTCCCGTTTCAGGGGTGTTTACTGTAACCTGAACCAGGGCAAGATAGCACATGTACGCACAAGTTCTCGCCAGTCAAGTTGCAGAGCTGAAAGTCACGTTTGCACCTTTCCCTTAAATTAACTGGCTCACCACAATATTTATCCAGTTTGAATAATTCTTAAGTTGGTCCAATGGAAGGGAAAATCTTTTCCAGAAGATGAAGTATTATCTAAAGCCCAAATAGCTCACAATCTTAGGAACCAGTTCACCCTCTGGACCACTGGCAGAAAGCGAAGAGACAGAGTGATGCTCAGGGCAGGCCACCTTCCACCTGTGATGTAGGCCTTCTAGGCAGCCACAAAAAAATTGCTCCTCTGTCAAGGGATTTCAGTGGCAAATAAGTCAGACTGCAGCCAATAACAGAGTACTGTCACCCTCCCATATGCAATTTGTGCTTTTTCTTATTTAATATTAATTTTTATAGGCTGCTCAACGAGACAAAATGCATCATGGTGCTGTTAAGCAACACATCAGTAATGATAAAACATCAAAAGTACACTGCTATCTGCCAAACAGGTGCAAGGTAGTTTACTGCTGTTTGCATTACATTAAAGACAGTAAACCCCAGAACATGAATGAGCCACCCATCCATCCATCTATAGGTGCAATTTTCAAAGGCATTTGCCTGGCTAATTAAGCAGTTATCAGGGAAAATTCCCTGGGTTGTAATCGTCTTTGTCCTCAATGGTACGCAGACTTTCACCATGGGGGATAAAGGAAGGCAGAGTATGTCCGGCGGTTTCATTTGTGCCCAGCGGCATTTGCCCAGCCCAAATATTCCAAAATTAGTTTGCAGGGTACATGGTTTAAGATACCCCCCCTCTAGATCAAAGCAATGTTGTTGCCACCCCAGTCCTCTGGACCACTGCATGGTTTGTGATTATCAATGCCAATTTAATTCTGGCAATTTCTTCTCTGTTGAAAGCACCGATAACGTTCATTTGCAAGCTCTTACCTGATTTGTTTTTGTACTCGATATCAAATCCGGTGATGATGCTGTTCCCGTCAAACCTCTGAGTCCAGCGAAGGTTCATACTACGAGCCTTCACCTCACGCATCTCCAGCTCGGGGGGGTCTGGGGGCTCTGAGAGACGGAGGAAGGGAAACAAGGACAGATCACCCAAAGACCTCCGCCTTGTGCAGCTCACATCACAATCGCAGGCTCTGCTACCGCTTAACCCGACATCCGGAGTTCATGCAAAAAACTACTCCTCAACCTTCCCTCCCCAGGTTCCTTCTCATCCAGCTCACATCAGGGATTCAAGCTGGGGGAATAACCTTTATGATTCCTCAGTGGGGATCTGTCAGGCAGGGCCTCAGCCACTCACATTCAGCTCTCACAGGGGAGCCATTTCCATCCCACATCTCTTTCCATGGGATTCTGTGCAGGGTCTGTCTGGTGCAATATGACTGGCAGTGCCAGGGTGGAAGAAATGACACCCTACCTTGCACTGTGAGTTGGATCAGGCCACGGTCCTCCCCGTACGAGTTAACAGCATGGCAGGAAAAGAACACGGAGTCGCCTCGTTCGGCAGGTTTCAGCTGCGGACAGAGAGAGAGAAAAAACCCCAAAAACATTAAAGTCTACGACAGCAGAGATGGTGCACAAAGATCGGAGATGACCATTCAGAAGTGCCCTGGGTGCCATGGCGCTCAAAGACAAGGTCCACAGGCATAAGAGAGATCAAAACCCAAGCCACCTCCTCAGCACCTCTCACCTTGAGGGTGGAAATGACCTCATCGCTGTTGTCCTTGGTGGTGATGGCGTATCTCATGTTGCGGTCAGGGTCAATGACGGTGTCACCTTTCTCCCAGCGGATGATGATGGGCCGCTCTCCCCGGGCAGTGCAGTTCAGCTCCTTCGTCTGTCCCTTGATGGCGATGGTGGTGTTGGGGTGAGAGGTGATCATCGCTGGGACTAGTAGAGAAAGAGAGAGAGTGAACCACGCGTGCATGCACACACACACAGGAGTGAGACCGGCTTCACTGAAGTGTGGCCCTGGCCAAACCTCCAATGGGTCATGGCAGGGGGACAGAGTGTGAAAGGAAGAAAAACGCCCTCAAGAATGGATAGAGAGACATGGCGTGAGAGCGGGGGCAAGAAAGGGGACAGGAGAGAGACATGAACTGCTTTCTTGTACTACACATCTTAGGATCATAAAATAAAAAAGCCACTAAGTTTTATAATGCATAGAATTACAGCAGGATATACAATAAAAACGTGAAACGCAAGTCACCCAGCACAAGTTCTAATGAAGAAAGCCCTGCAGTCTGCTCCGCGCAGGTATGAATTATTGACTAAGGTTTTACAATCTCCAGGATGTGAGCAGGAATATTTTTCCATCAAAGATTTGCATAATTCACTGTGCAAACCCTGCATGGCATACAGATTGAGGGATTTTTTTCTTTTTTTTCCAGTGCCCTCAATACGCTCCTCCTGTCACATTTTCCAAAATGCCCGCTTCTTCTTCCTGTGCCCCTTCTCTGGAGAAGTGGTGTGCAAAGCCACAGGGAGGGAGAAAATGCAGGGTGCATACAGTGGGGGGGGGGGGGGGGGGGGGGGGGGGGGGGGGGGGGGGGGGGGGGGGGGGGGGGGGGGGGGGGGGGGGGGGGGGAAAGCAGGCGGTGTTTGTGGTTGAACGTGAAATTATCCTGACAGGAACAAAGACACAGAAATGAGGAAAGAGAGCTCTTGATGGAGGGCAGTGTGTGTGTGTGTGTGTGTGTGTGTGTGTGGAGGTGAGTGTGTGTGTGGAGAGGTGTGTGTGTGTGTGTGGAGAGGTGTGTGTGGAGGTGTGGAGAGGTGTGTGTGGAGGTGTGTTTGTGTGTGTGTGGAGGTGTGTGTGTGTGTGAGTGTGAGTCACTTGACTGGTGGCAGTGGAGAGATGGAGGGAGGGGCAGGGGGGTGTCTGCCCCCAACATAAGGAAACAAGAAAATATATTTTCTTGATATAAAATGGTCTTAGTCTGCCAGTTCAAAAAAAGCTATTGCTCATGGTGGATAACAGTCAAAAATGTTACATAATTATAAAAACCAATCATATAACACATTTCACAATGGTATAGAAACCATTAAAGTAGCAAAGGGGGTAATACCGACCCTGTGGCCTCTTACTCTCACCAGGAAGGGTGCTCACAGGGATCTCTCTTCTATCCTAAATTTCCCAGTGAACATCTTGAACAAAACGGAGGCCTGAAGAAGCAGCTTAGAAAGAGGCCCCTGACTGTGCTCATGGAGGGAACCTCTTGTAGCGCTGGGCTGGCCCTGGCATCTGGAACAGCCAAGGAACACAGCAAGACTTGGCTGTTCTGATCAGGAACAAAGGTTTATTTACAAGAGTTCAAAATAAACAACAAAACAAAATAGCAGCTCACCTCGCTTTAAACATCTAAGCAGTTCATACGTACTCTGAACGAGCATAGCATAGCCTCAACGCAGCTCCCTGGGGCTTCCCTAACCCTTCTGGGCCCGGATCCTTTTATACTGTTAGGTAGGGATCCTCTCGGGACCCAGCATCCTTTGCAGCACTGCACTTTAAGGTGGTCTGGGGCAGATGACTCTAGCCTGTGTTTTAAGGTGGTTTGAGGGATCTCTTTTGTATACTGCCTCACATACCCTCCCCCCCCCCTCAGCTCACTTTTACTGGGGTGAATGGGGTGAATGCCTGCCTGTGTCAGGGACACTTCTCTTGACAGAAAGTCAGCGTTGATGTTCTCCTTCCCAGGCCTATGCTGAATGTTGTAACCGCATCACCACTCTGGAGTTGGTCTCTCTGTTCCAGTCTATCCATATGAGTAGTTGGTGGTCCATCACCAGGGTAAACTGCCATCCCAGGAGGTTATATCGTAATGTTTCACAAGTCCATTTGACAGCTAAGGCCTCTTTCTCCACTGTAGAGTATTTATTCTCCCATGTTAGGAGCTTCTGACTTATATAGGTCACCGGATTCTATTGGCCATTCTTCATTTGGCTAAGGACTGTCCCACTTCTGAGGTGAATATCTGAATGATGAAGGGTTCTGTGAAGTCTGGACTTAGGACCGGGTTGGAGTAGATCTCCTCCTTCAGCTCCCAGAAGGTTTCTCGGTCTCAGCTGACCACTGGACTTTTTCCAGTGATTTCTTCAGTAAGAGCCTCATGAGTGGCTCTGCCTTCTCGGAGTAATTAAGTATAAACCTCTGTCAGGTTTAGGAAGGCCCTTCCCTTCGGTTTTTGGGACCAGTACCTTGGTAACCACCTCAATCTTCCTGGACTGCAGGTGGACTTGACCCTTCCCCAAAGTATAGCCCAGATATTGGACTTCTTATCCTTCATAAGAACATAAGAAGTTACCATATGGGTCAGACCAAGGGTCCATCAAGCCCAGTATCCTGTTTCCAACAGTGGCCAATCCAGGCTACAAGTACCTAGTAAGTACTCAAAGACTAAGTAGATCCCATGCTACTGATGCCTATGATGGCAGTGACTAGTCCCTTTGATTAACAGCAGATAATGGACTTCTCCTCCAAGAACTTATCCAAACCTTTTTTAAACCCAGCTATACTAACTGCACTAACCACATCCTCAGGCAACAAATTCCAGGGCTTATTTGTACGTTGACTGAAAGAATTTTCTCCGATTAGTTTTAAATGTGTTACTTGCTAACTTCATGGAGTGCTCCCTAGTTGTTCTATTATCTGAAAGAGTAAATAACCGAATCACATTTACCTGTTCTAGACCTTTCATGATCTTAAACACCTCTATCATATCCCCCCCTCAGCCGTCTCTTCTCCAAGCTGAACAGCCCTAACCTCTTTAGCCTTTCCTCATAAGGGAGCTGTTCCATCCCCTTTTATCATTTTGGTCGCCCTTCTCTGTACCTTCTCCAGTGCAACTATATCTTTTTTGAGCTGTGGTGACCAAAATTGTACACAGTACTCAAGGTGTGGTCTCACTATAGAGCAATACAGAGGCATTATGACATTTTGCATTTTATTCACCATTCCCTTCCTAATAATTCCTAACATTCTGTTCGCTTTTTTGACTGCTGCAGCACATTGAGACAATTTCAATGTTTTATCCGCTATGATGCCTAGATCGTTTTCCTGGGTGGTAACTCCTAATATGGAACCTAATGTTGTGCAACTACAACATGGGTTATTTTTCCCTATATGCAACACCTTGCACTTGTCCACATTAAATTTCATCTGCCATTTGGATGCCCAATCTTCCAGTCTCGCAAGGTCCTCCTCCTGCAATTTATCATAATCCGCTTATGTTTTAATTACTCTGAATAATTTTGCATCATCTGCAAATTTGATTACCTCATTCATCATATTCCTTTGGAGATCATTTATAAATATATTGAAAAGCATTGGTCCAAGTACAGATCCCTGAGGCACTCCACTGTTTACCCTTTTTCCACTGAGAAAATTAACCATTTAATCCTGTTTCCTATCTTTTAACCAGTTTGTAATCCACTAAAGGACATTGTCTCCTATCCGTTGACTTTTTAGTTTTCTTAGAAGCCTCTCATGAGGGACTTTGTCAAACACCTTCTGAAAATCCAAATACCGGTTCACCTTTATCCACATGTTTATTAACCCCTTCAAAAAAATGAAGCAGATATGTGAGGCAAGACTTCCCTTGGGTAAATCCATGCTGTGTTCCATTAAACCTTGTCTTTCTATATGCTCTGTGATTTTGATCTTTAGAATAGTTTTCACTATTTTTCCTGGCAATGAAGTCAGGCTCACTGGTCTACAGTTTCCAGGATTGCCCCTGGAGCCCGTTTTATTTATTTATTTATAAACTTTTCTATACCGATATTCGTAGTGACATCATATCGGTTTACAGTATAACAGCAGGTGGAAATTACATTGAACATGTAGGGGGGCTACATAGGAACAGTAAGCTTAGCAAGGAAATGACACAATAAACCAGTCAAAAAATTCAACTACTTAATAATAATAAAGGCATATAAATACTTATAGGAATAATTATAGTTATAGTTCTAACAGAAAGTTGTAACAGAGTTATGTACAGAGTACATCAAAGAGCTGGCGTGTTAAGTAGAGAGGGGAGGCAGAGCTGGGATTATTGGGGTTACGCTTGTTTGAATAGCCAGGTCTTTAGGTTAGCTCAGAATTTGGAGGGACAGGTTTTGAGCCGTAGGTTAGTGGGTAAGGAGTTCCAATGAGTAGGTCCAGCTATGGAAATAGCTCGTTCCTTTGTGGATGTGAGGTGAGCGTGTTTTAGGGCGGGCACATAAAGAGTCCCATTCTTGGAGGCTCTAGTGAGTCGCTTCGAGCGTATGGGTTGGAATGGTTCTTCAAGCCAACTGGAATTTTAAATATCAGGGTTACATTGACCACTCTCCAGTCTTCAGGTACAATGGATGATTTTTACTAATATATCTGAAATTACATTTTTGAGTGTTCAGAACCCTGGGGTGTATACTCTCTGGTCCAGATGATTTGCTACTCTTTAGTTTGTCAGTCTGGCTTACTATATCTTCCAGGTTCACCGTGATTTGGTTCAGTTTATCCGAATCATCACCTTTGAAAACCATCTCTGGAACTGGTATCTCCCCAACATCCTCATTAGTAAACACAGAAGCAAAGAATTCATTTAGTCTTTCTTCAATGACCTTATCTTCCCTTCAGTCATCTAACGGTCCAACTGACTCCCTCACAGGTTTCTTGCTTAGGATATATTTTAAAAGGTTTTTATTATGAGTTTTTGCCTCTATGGCCAACTTCATTTCAAATTCTCTCTTAGCCTGTCTTATCAATGTATTACACTTAACTTGACAATGCTTATGCTTTTTCCTATTTTCTTCCAATAAGTACTTTGGATTCACTGTCAGCCCAGTCTTCCTCAAAGTGGATAGTACAGCTTGAAGTTGTCTCACGTGTGTTCTCCAATCTGGGATGTAGATCACTGTATCAATCAGGTATGTGGCAGCATAGCCCTGATGCAGGTGGAGCATATGATCAATCAAGCGCTGGAACATTTCAATGGTACCATGGAGGCCAAAAGGGAGGACCGTAACCAATGTCAAGAAGGCTGTTTTCTCTTTCACTGTTGGTGTGAGGGGTACTTGCTAGTATCCTTTGATGAGATCCAGATTTGAGATGAACTGAGCCAATCCCAGGCACCCACCCTAGGCATTGGGTATGTGTCCAATTTGGAGGCTCTGTTGACTTTTTTTTTAAAGCCTATACAAAATCTTATAATCCCACCTGGCTTTGGTACAAGGACTATGGGTGAAGACCAGTCACTAGTAGATTCTTCTATGACTCAGAGCTGGAGCATCTCTTTCACGTCTGTTTTGATGACTCGGCAACTGGCTTCTGGGATTTGGTATGTTCATTAGAGTATGACCACCCAGGTGGGGTAATGATATCATGCTGAAACAAATGAGTATGTCCCAGCAAGTTTGAGAAGATTTCTCTATTCTACTCAAGGAGCTGCTTTAAATCAATTAACTGGGAAGTTGACAGCTCCTCTCCAAACGGCACTTGGATCTGGGTCTACCTCAGCTCTGAGCTTTGGGTCGAATTCCACTTGTACTTTTCCACACTCTTGAGGAACCCATTTATTTAGTAAGTTGATGTGGTAAATCTGCCTTTTCTTTCTCTTATCTGTTTGGGCTATTTTGTAGTCCACTGGGCTATTTTTTTCCAAGACCTCATAGGGCCCTTGCCAACAAGTGAGCAACTTGCTTTCCGAAGAGGGTAAGAGAACCAGAACCTGATCTACTATGTGAAAGGTCCTCTGAACTGTGGGATGACTGTAAGCCTGGGCTTGAGTGGTCTGAGCCTTCTTTAAGCACAAGCAGGATGCCTGTCCATCTTTCTAGATGCACTCTTGCACCTGTATAACATAGTCCACGAGATTCTGTCCAGGGTTTCTTCATCTTCCCATGTCTCTCAAGCCACATCTAATATGCCCCTTGGTCTTCTACCATATAATAACTTGAAAAGTGAGAAGCTTGTTGAACTCTGGGGCATGTTGCAGACTGCGAATAGCACATAAGGTAGTAGCAAGTCCCAATTTTTGCTGTCTTCATCTACAAACTTTGCAACATTTGCTTTAGTGTTCTATTGAAATGTTCCACAAGGATAGTACACTGATGTATGTAGAGTTTTCATCTTAAGCAGGCTACAAAATTGCTTCATTACTTTAGAGACAAATGGAGTCCCTTGGTCTGTTAGAATCTCTTTGGGTAGTCCTACCTGAGAGAAAACTTCCATTAAGGTGGTTGCCACTGTTGGGATTTTCATATTTTTCAGTAATATTACCTCAGGGTATCTCATGGCATAGTCCAAGATCATGAGAATATACTTCTTACCTCAAGTGGTTCTTTCTAGCAGCCCCATGAGGTCTATAGCCACTCTTTTAAAAGGGGTTTCAATTATGGGAATGAGAGTTATCACCCAAACACCAACAAGTTTTAATGAGCTGGCAGGTAGTACAGGACTGGCAATACCAATGGATCTGTTTACATATCCCTGACCAATAGAACTGGGCCAAAATGTTCTCTTGGGGCTTTTTCTTCACCCAGGTGACCCCCTAACTGGTGACTATGTGCTAGTTGCATGAATTTCTGGCAATAGGACTTGGGGACTAGGAGTTGCTCTATCAGTTCTCCCTCCACACTCCTCTTTATGACACGGTATAAAATGTCTCTTTTCACTATGAAATATGAATAATCTGGCACAGTTGCCGGAGCTCCTGGAACCACCTTACCATCGCCCCTCTATAGGTGCTCCCTATCCCACTTAAAAGACTCGTCCTCCCTTTGGGCCCATTCCATGTCACCTGGTTTACCCTCCTTTTCCCAGTTAATAGGGTAAGGCATGACATTCGAGTTGGCTGGCAATTCGTCCTCTGACTCTGAGGTAGCTGCCCTCTCGGTCTCTTGGTCCACTGCAAAACTATACTTGTCCAGTTGCCGTTGTCTCTGGGATTTTTTTTTTTTAAAGACTTTAGGAAATAAGTCCATACCCTCTATGGGGAAGAGTTTGGGGTATGGTAACTCTTCATTGTTGATGATGAGTGTCTCCATTGTAAACAGGGTCCAAAGATTGTTGAAGTTCAGTCTCGCCCAATTAGAACAGGGTAGGAGAGCCATGGCAGAACCCCCAACTCCTATTTTATCTTGGCCAATGAGTGTCTTTAACTCCAGTTGGCAAGTTGGATATTGTCTGCAGTCGCCATGTATGCAGGTCAACAGTACCACATTCGCATAATTAATTTGGACCTGTTTCACTGACTCACATTGAATGAGGGTCTTCACGCTTCCTGGATCTACCAGGGCCTATGTTGGAACGCTATCTATTTCTACGGAAATTACAAAAGTGCTGGTCTCTTACTGGGTAATGTCCACAAAATGACAATATGGAGAGTCAGCATTAATGTCCATAGCTTCTTCTTCACAGTGTGGACAGTCCCGGTGAAATGGCTGCTTTCTCCACAAGCGAAACATGGAGGCTTTCCCAAGTTAGGAACTGGGTTTATGACTTGCATTTGAGCCAGCTCTTCCGGCAGCCAGAGCTTCTAAATCTTAAGATCTCATCAGCCTCTACACCCATCCTCTACCTTCTCAGGTGAGAGTGGTGTCTCTGGCATAGAGTGAACCTGGTAGTAGGCCTCAGCCACTTCTAAGGCCAGATTCAGTTGTTGGTAGACCCACTGCCACATGGGCCATCCAGGAATTGCTCCAAGACAATTGTCTTGGTGACCTCCTCACCAGTGTCCCCCTCTAGGCACAGCCACTTCCAAGCGAATCACAAAGTCATAGTAACATAGTAAAGATGGCAGAAAAAGACCAAAATGGTCCATCTAGTCTGCCCAGCAAGCTTCCCAAGGTAGTAACCACCGCTCCGTGCAGGTTGCCCCCACATTTCTGTTAAGGGTACTAACCGCCGATCCGTGCAGGTTATCCCCAAGCTTTTTTATTTATTTCCATCCTCTAGCCTTTAGGGATCCAGTGTTTATCCCATGCCCCTTTGAAATCCTTCACCGTTTTAGTCTTCACCACTTCCTCTAAAAGGGCATGCTAGGCATCCACCACCCTCTCCGTGAAGAAATATTTCCTGACATTAGTTCTAAGTCTTCCTCCCTGGAGTTTCAAATTGTGACCCCTAGTTCTACTAAATTGTTTCCAATGGAAAAGGTTTGATGACGACTATGGATCATTAGAATCTTTCAAGTATCTGAAGGTCTGTATCATATCACCCCTGCTCCTCCTGGGTAAACATATTCAGGTTCTTCAACCTCTTCTCATAAGTCATTCCATTGAGACCACCCACCATTTTGGTCGCCCTTCTCTGGACTGCCTCCATCCTGTCTCTGTCTCCTTTGAGATACAGTTTCCAGAACTGAACACAGTACTCCAGGTGAGGCCTCACCAAGGACCTGTAGAAGGGGATTATCACTTCCCTTTTCTTACTAGATATTCCTCTCTCTATGCAGCTCAACATTCTTCTGGCTTTGGCTGTCACCGTGTCACACTGCTTCGTTGACTTCAGGTTGTTAGACACCATCACCCCAAGGACTCTCTCCTGCTCCGTGCACATCAGCCCTTCACCCCCCAACGCATACAGTTCTTTCAGATTATCACACCCCAGATGTAAATGGAAAAGATTTCTTAGATTCTCCCCAGGCTGCAGGGAGTTGGACCAGGTTTCTGGGGTGAGCCCTTCGCTCTGAAGAATGGCAGTCTTAACTTCCTGGTACATGTCTGTGCCTCTGGGGTTCACGGTCTGGAAAGAGGCTTGACAGTCACCAATTAGTAAGTTATCTAGATAGGTTGCCCACTTGTCTTCCAGCCAGCCAGTCAATCCAGCAGTCCTCTCAAAATTCTTTGTTGGGGTCATCTTCAGTGAGTCTCTGGCCAAGGAAGGTGGTTTAGTCACCGCCGTTTGCACCGCCCGTGCCACTTGAGTCAGTATGGTGTTCTGCTGAGCCACTTGCTCCTGCAATGCGTGTTGCTGGTCAATCTGGACCTGCATCACATTTTGCAGCTGTTGCTGCCCAGTAGACAGCACATGAATTACTTGCTCCATATTTGCCTGCATTCTGGGGAGGGGGAGTGCTAGGCAAGCAGCTCTCTGGGGAAAGGAAAAAGTAAAAAAAAACCCCCAAAAACCCACAATCCTGCTGGCCTGTCCAGCCCTGCCTCACTTCTTGAACCCTATCTATTCCAGGAGGGCTACCCCTTTAGTTTGCTCGTAGCGCCGTTAGGCAAGAAAGTAGGGAGGCTCCAGGAAAAAGGAGGAAAAAAAAAGTTCTCTGGGTTTTTTTCTGTACTATAGCTAATGGGTCGGTGCCTGTGGTTCCCTCTTCAGGCCACAAAATCTCACTGCTGCCATCATCTGTAGCGTTGGGCCAGCCACGGTATTTGGAACAGCCAAGGAACACAGCAAGACTTGGCTGTTCTGATCAGGAACAAAATTTATTTACAAGAATTCAAAATAAATAGCAAACAAAATAGTAGCTCACCTCGATTTAAACATCCAAGCAGTTCATACGTACTCTGTATGGGCATAGCATGGGCTCAATGCAGATTCCTGGGACCTCCCTAACTCTTCTGGGCTCTGACCCTTTATACTGTTAGGCAGGGATCCTCCCGAAACCCAGAATCCTTTGCGTATCTGCGCCTTAAGGCGGATCGGGGAAGATGGCTCTAGCCTGCGTTTAAAGGTGGTTTGAGGGAGTTTTTTTGTATACTCCCTCACACTCTATTTCACCTTTCCTCCCTCTCTCCCTTCTTTCAGTCCATCAGTCCCTCGACTAGCCGGTGCTGAGCTTCAGGGGGGCCACTGTGCTGGGGGGGATCCTGGGGAGCTGCAGGTGCAGGGCTCCCAGGGGGATACCTCGGTCGTCTTGGCAGTGAAGTGTCACTGATGAGCGGCAGGGAAAAAGAGTGGAGTGGAGCAGTCACGCTCCATCACCTTTTCAATTTGTAGTAAAAGAGAAGACATGGAATCACGCCTTAATGAACTTTTATACCAGCAAATAAAACAAACCAGGCGTGTCTGCACCTCGTCTCCTCCTCTGGCCCCCTGCTCAGTGCCTTCATAAGCCCCTCTCCAAGCTCCAGGAGATCACAGACATAAACAGAGCTCACTCTTGTCCCCGAGGGGGCCCAGCAGTGGTCTTACATGGTCTGTACCTCATTTCTAAGGGGTCATTAATCTTGCTTTAGGAAAATGCATTTGGCTTTTCCAAAGAAAAAAAGAAAATCTTCAATGTATTAAGTAAGGGAGAGGTGTGCTCTGCAGCCCTTCTTGGAGCAAACCGTACAGAATGCAACCGAGAAGCCGCCAGCAGAAGTGCATCCTACAGGCGTGTACGAGAACACAGATCAGCAAAGCTAACATGTCACTCTAATGGGGCACAAGGGGCTTTAATGAGACTCCGTTCCTCACTGCTTCCTCCCTCGATGTAATTCAATTAACAATCGCCTGAGCTGGCGCTGCTCTCTCAGCAGTGCTTCGGTGGCAAGGACCTAGAAACAAAGAAGCCTTGTGAGCACAAGACATGTCGGGGTTTAGAGGGGAGAGGGAACCATTTTACATTTTCATTTGGTGAACACAAGATGACAGACACACAGCGAACCAACTTCAGTCACAAAGTGCTGCCAATGCACCCCAATCCTGCCCTGCAGCGCACACTGACACATAGCACTGCCAGTTCATCTCACTCCTCCCTGCTGTTCCAGTGCTGTGACCCCTCCCCACACACAGAGCTCTGCCAATGCACCCCAATCCTGCCCTGCAGTACAGCGACACATAGCACTGCCAGTTCATCTCACTCCTCCCTGCTGCATCTCCTGTTCCAGTACTGCAACCCCTCCCCACACAAATGCACAGCTCTGCCAATGCACCCCAATCCTCCCTGCAGTACAGCGACACATAGCACTGCCAGTTCATCTCACTCCTCCCTGCTGTTCCAGTGCTGTGACCCCTCCCCACACAAATGCACAGCTCTGCCAATGCACCCCAATCCTGCCCTGCAGTACAGCGACACATAGCACTGCCAGTTCATCTCACTCCTCCCTGCTGTTCCAGTGCTGCGACCCTTCCCCACACACAGAGCTCTACCAATGCACCCCAATCCTACCCTGCAGTACAGCGACACATAGCACTGCCAATTTACCTCACTCCTCCCTGCTGCATCCCCTGCTGTTCCAGTACTGAAAGCCCCCCCCCTCCACACACACATACAGATTGGTCAATGCACCTCATTCCTGTCATGTAGCACCCCGTTATTCCAGTACTCAGACACCCCCACACCCCCACCCACAGAGCTCTGCCAATGAATCACGACACAAAAAAAAAGCAGTTAAGCAAATGTTAGCTAGCAGAAGCCCAGCAAATTCAATTCACTTAGAAATTTATGCCCTTACAGTCCCCACCTTAGGCCTCTAGAGATGAAAGGTCACTGCTTTTTTGAGCTGTGCCTCCCATCCCACTGCCTGACAAGTCTTTAATGCTCTCATGAACATTCTGCTTCAGGCTGAGTCCTCCCCTGGGGATGCGGGTGCAGGCAAGCTTGCACACGATCTGCGGCGAGGATCAGCCACGAGACTGCAGCGTGGCAGGAGGAGGGGAAAGGGAGCATGGAGCGAGGGGGCAGAACGGGATCTTAATACTCCTGGAGACTGCATCTGGAAAGACGTGTCCGTCTTAAAAATGGATCATCTCTCCTAAAAGACTGTGTAACTACCTGCATTACACTCCCGAGTCCTAAGCATAGGGCACAAGGACTGGGCTTGTCTATTTCACTAGCTCTAATTATGGGGTATTTATACTCAAACCCCAGCTGCTGAACTGTTTGCTCGCTCTAAGCCTCTCCCTTTCCTCTCACCTTCTTCCATCCCCCCCCCCCCCACCACTCGCTGCCTTGATTTAGCAGAAACAAGCAGCGCTGACAATGGGGAGGTGAGGGATGAGGTGAATGACATCCAGGAGTGGGCCCAGCGGGCGAGCAGAAGCCAGGAACTATTTAATCAATGCACTGCTGACTCCTTTGGGAGAGCAGGCCACGCAAAAATCGATGCCAGAAAACAAGACAGATGTCAAACCACGATGTTCCTCGTTATTGCCCGCGCCACTGCTGCCTGGGGGTGAGTCGCAGTGGAGTAACCCTCTCCCATCCCGAACCGGGAGCATCACCAGAAGTGCAGCGCAGTTCTGGACTCCAACACCGGAAGGCGGAATGGATCCCTGCCACAGTCTCTCCTGTGCTTCTGGGACCTGCATCAGGCTACTCCCCTGGTGTGATCGGGCTCTCATCAGGGACATCTCATGTTCTGGAAACCGACGGGGAGAGGGAGGAAAGACAGGGGTAAAGGGAGAGGCTGCTCTCCTATAACCCTAGGGCCATCGATCTTTGGAAGAAAGGGCGCTTATTAACGTTATATCGGGTGGCGATAGCACCGGTGGAGACCAAGCATGAAGATGCTGCAGGTGAGCGTTTGAGAGCAGGCAGGTCCCCCTTTCAGAGGAGCCTGTGTGCACGCCTGGGTGGTCTCTGCACTTCTGACCTAGAGGGGACTTTCTGCTGGGTTGGCACCAGGTCCCCAAGCTGGCCAAGTTTTAAGACTTGCTTGCTTCCCCCCCCCCCCCCCCATCACAGCTGAAGTGAAAGGTGGAGACCGGTGCCGGCCCTAACCCGGGCCCGGGTAGGGAGGCGGAGGAGATTCTCCCGGCCAACACCTGCCCCTCCCCCTCCTCAGGATGGGTTTTTTTTGTGTCTCAAGTAATCGTCTCTCTGGGACATAAGAACGGTGGGTGAAAGTGCAGGCAAAAAGAAATCCTCTCAATCAAAATATAAAGCAGCCGGCGTGCAAAATAAATGAAAGAAAAGGAGCCGCGACTGGGAAGGAGTGAGCCCTCCTGCCTGGGAGCACGCCGGCTCTCCTTTGTCCCTGCATCATGTTAACAAGCCCCAGACAAGCCCGGGAGCCCATTTGGTGGCCAGAGATAAGATGTGAAGAGAGCTGGCAGCAGGCTGGGCGTGAGCCTGGGACAATGCCACGCTCCGCTGGGGTCCCTCTTACTCCTGCTCACCAGCAGCTCCCCGATCTTAATCTGATTGCTCCCGTTTCAGCTTTTTCTCTGCTCTGATTAACGCTTTTCACCTGAAGCTGGAGATTAATTCAAATTGCACCAAACAATGAGCTGAGCTCCTGGAAGGGGGGAGGGCATCTGCTCAGTTTACTGCTACCCAGAGACAGAAGCGACTGGGGGGGGGGGGGGGAGTATTGAGACAGGGAGAGACGGATTAAGTTTGGCTCTCCACCAAGGGTTGTTGCACGTGTATTTTTCTGGATACTTCTCTCCTCCGGGAAGAGAGAGAAAGGATTATATGTAAAAACTCTTACATATGAAAACAGCTATTCTGGGAGGGCACTGGGTATCTGTAAGGGAGGGAGGGAAGGAAGGAGGGTGGGTGTTTAGAGAGAGGGACGGGGCACTGATGAGGGATGGAGGGAGGGGGATTATTTTGTAATTTTATCCTCTTGTTTTCTTCCCCTTCTCTTTTAATCACTCATTCTGGATATTACTTTGGCAACACATGCAAAATCGTCGGGCCAATAAAGTTATCTCAATCTGTGTATCCAGGAAGGGAGGCAGTGGAACAAATGAGGGAGGGAGAATGTCCTCCCATGGAGTGGAGAGGAGCAGTGGCACTAGAGAAGGATTGAGGATGAGTGAGTTTCCAGGAAAGGAAGATGATAATAGCACTAGTGAGGGCTGAAGGGAGGGAGGGTGAGCTTCCAGGAAAAGGGAAGACATAAAAACATAAGAAGGTGCCATATTGGGTCAGACCGAGGGTCCATCAAGCCCAGCATCCTGTTTCCAACAGAGGCCAATCCAGGCTACAAGTACCCAAACACTAAGTAGATCCCTTACTACTGATGCCAGTAATAGCAGTGGCTATTTCCTAAGTCAACTTGATTAATAGCAGTTTATAGACTTCTCCTGGAACTTGTCCATAGTCTGGGTAAAGCAAATAAGCATGGGTGTAGCTTGCTTGTTACAGCAGTTACTACCCCAAATCAAGCCTGATACTTCACTTAGAATACATATCCAGTACTGCTCACTGCTTCAATGGCAGGGGGAATGAAGAAAAGAGGATTTGTATTCAAACAACCAACAAGGACAGAGTTGCACAGGCTGGGTAAACAAGCGTTGGTGTAGCTTGCTTATTACGGGGGTTACTACCCCAAACCAATTAGCTAGATACTTCACTTAGATGCAGCTCCAGCACTGCTATCTACGATGGCGGGGGTGGAAGGGAAACAGAACATAAAAAGTTATTTAAAGGGACAAGAGTAACAGAAAAGTATGAAAAAAAAATGTGTGAAAGCTTGCTGGGTAGACTGGATGGACCGTTTGGTCTTCTTCTGCTGTCATTTCTATGTTTAAACCTTTTTTAAACCCAGCTACACTAAATGCACTATCCACATCCTCTGGCAACAAATTCCAAAGCTTAATTGTGCTTTGGAAAAAATTCTTTTTCACTCAATTTGTTTTAAATGTACTGTTTGCTAACTTCATAGAGTACACCACTAGTCTTTCTATTATCTGAAAAAGTAAATAACCGATTCACATCTACCTGTTCAAGACCTCTCATGATCTTAAAGACCTCTATCATATCTCCCCTCAGCTGTCTCTTCTCCAAGCTAAACAGCCCTATATAAGGAAAGGCTAAACAGGTTAGGGCTCTTCAGCCTTGGGAAGAGATGGCTGAGAAGAGATATGATAGAGATCTATAAAATCATGAGTAGGGTGGAACGGGTAAATGGGGACTGGTTATTTACCCTATCCAAAAGGACTAGGATTAGGGGACACTCCATGAAGCTAATGGCAATAGCATTTTAAAACAAATTGGTGAAATTATTTTTCACTCGGCACACAATTAAATTGCGGAATTTGTTGCCAGAGGATGTGGTGAAAATAGCATAGTTGGGCTTAAAAAAAGTTTGGACAGGCTTAGAGGAAAATTCATAAACCACTTAGTCATGTAGACTTGGAGAAGTCACTGCTTATTCCAGTTGTGAACAGAAGGATTAGATCTGTGGCTTGGGACCCTACTGGTTACTCGTGACCGAATGTCCAGTATGGAAGACAGGATGTTGACTTGCTGGACCTTTGGTCTGACCCAGTATGGCATGTTCATAGCTCTCCATACTCTGCATGATCCCGCACAATGAGAGACGGCTCTTCACACAAAATCCCCCGTACGGCGAGAGGCAGGGTCACACTTACTTTTGACAGTGAGCTGCATGGATTTGCTGATGTCGGTTCCCACACCGTTGCTGGCCTGACACAGATAGTAGCCAATGTCCTCCTCCAGTACATGACGGATCAGTAGCGAGCTGTTGGGGAGAATCTGAATGCGTCCAGTGAGGGGGACGGGGTGATATTGCTGTGGGTTCCCACTTCCTAAGCAGTGAGGAAGAAAAGTAACAAACTATCAGGAGAAACTCTCTGAGGCAAGGAATTGCTCAGTCTTAAGGATTTCTTAGGTGTTCATAACCCCTCATGTGGTCTGTTCCACAGAATCGTAAATGTTATTGTGGGGAAAACTCATACAAATTTTTAAAATTTTTGTTAATCATGCCCAACCAGAGAAGTGAAACAGGTGCATGACATCTCAAGAGGCTGAAGCTCAGCGTGTACAAGCGCCTATGAGCTTCCATCAATGTGCAGGCTCTCTGCTGGGTTCAGTTATAACTTGATTTCAGAGTGCAAAGAGAAGGAAAGGAAAAGGCCGGGGAGTATCGCCTGACCACCAGACTGCCCTTGCTCTCAGACTCACCCTTTGCATGCTTCCACATGACCTTCGGAGGAGGATACCCGTCCACCGAGCAGTTCAGCACCCCTGCCTTCCCGTAGATCCCGTCCTGGTTATTGGGCTGTACCACAAACCGAGGTGGGACTAGGAGCAGAGAAAAGGAAACCATCAGAAACGAGGCGAGAAGCTTGACGAATCTCGAGCAGTTACAAGGGAACCATCTATGAACTGCTCTTACCATCTCCCACCTCAGAAACCACACTGAAAAGCTTTTTCTTTAGATTTTTAAGTACTTTTTAATAAGTCAGTATTTTTGTTGCATAATATTGACAGTTTTTGTGGCACATACTCATAAGTGTGTTTTATTCTACCATTACCTATGAAAAATTCCCAGTTATCTAGTAAAAATAAATTCAGTCACACAAACTAGCTACTACACCAGTACTCAACCATTGTGCCGCTGTGGTAAATGATTAATTGTGGCGTGCATGGGCACACCTTTTTCCTTTGAGCTCAGTCGCTATAGTGAAGTAGACTGTGTTTCTCCAAAAGGAAGCAGATACAACTGCTAGATCACCGGACTCTGTATTGAATCTCGATATCCCAAAGCATTTTGGGATATGTAGGCCTGCTTTACGTTTGCGTTTCTCAACAGTCCCCCTCCCCCAAATCCACGGGATGGTGTACGTTAATGACTAAAGCACAGATAAAGTACAAGAACCCTGGGAAACACCCTGACAGCATCACTTACTCACTGTGTTATCTCTGGTATGACAGAGACAGATTACTGGCTAACAGTGCTTCTTTTTTTTTTAAGGAAGACATTTAACTCAGCCATTCATTGCTGAGAGCCCTGGGTCTATTAAACCAGGAATCTGTGGCCATGACCCAAGCAGTCCAACACCTCTAGTTAGAAATCCTTTCAACCCTTGTACATTGTTACACAGCAACACAGGGTCAGGTTGTGCTTCAGGTAAAGTTCATTGCACCTGTTTGAACGCATCATTGGCTGCTTCAGTCTGGCTGCGGCTCACTTACAGCACAGCCCGGCTGTATTGTGATGTCATTGCCAGCCCCGGTAGTTGCTGCCTCACAATTGGTCAAAAAACCTCAACAAATGCAAATGAAGGCTGGTCACTGCGCTGTGAGCGAACCGGAGCAGTCGGCGCGGGGATAGGATTCCTGGAGCCGCGGCGACTCACCGCGCACGATGAGCTGGCGCTCCCGGCTCACGGTGGCAGCCGCGTTGCTGGCGATGCAGGTGTAGTTGCCGTTGTGCTTGAGGGAGACGCTGGAGATCTGCAGGGAGCTCATGAACTCCTTGGTCTCAACCGTGACCCCAGGGCCTGAGATGATGACCTGGCCATCCTTCCGCCAGGTGATCCGGATGGGCATGTCCCCCGAGGAGACCACACAGGGGATGTACAGCAGCTGTCCGATGGAGGCCGGTGGGAACTCAAAGGGCTGGATCAGGGGTGGAACTGCAGCAAGAAGAGCACCAAGAGCAGAGGAAAAAGCATAACATGGAAATGTGAAATCTTTGGTCAATGGTTAGACCTCATCATGGAATAGCCACCAAACCTCACATTACAGAGGGACTGCAAGAGCACAGACACAAGAATGTATTTTCAGTGCCTGAACCTTCTAACCAAGACATGCTCCAAAGGCTGAAATCATTCCTGGCTTGCCTCATCCTTATAATGCTAAACACCTTGCCCTGGCCTTACACGGTGACACTATGCCTCTGTCCAGCTCAGCTTTGAAGACCTAAATTGACAAATACCAGGGGCTACTACATTCACTGTCCCATTCCCAAGTTAAAAAGCCATCCATTTCCCAGGCCATTCCTCGTCTCTTCCCTCCCCCAACTATCAGTGCATTCTATATTAAGCAGTAAGAAGCATGTGGGCTAAAATTTCAATCCACCATCTTTAACTGGTTGTAGGAGAAGCAATTATTAGATTGATCTATTTCTTAACGGCTTAGGATAGAGAACCAGTCATTATCTTTATAATAACTTAATTAGGCAGCAGTAGCATCTTCAGCCAGCAGAAAGACAAAAAAAAAAAAACAAAACCAAAAACCCTCTAGACAATTAGTTGAACGAGGACAGCACCTGGTAGATACAGTATCCATCATTCAATTAGAAAGCTGAGAATAGCTCCCCCCGCCCTAGTACTGTACAGTCATATCAGGGCATGCTATAGGGAGGAGCCTCTGCTGCTACCAGCAGAACAGAGCTAGACACTTGGACAAGAGACGCTCTAACAGAGCAAGACAGGGAACCACACGGCATGCTGTGTGCCACAGAAAACCCTGCACTGCATCCTGCCGCAGGGAACCCCACGTCATCTTCTCAGAGGAAACCGCACCTGGTATCCCACTGCAGAGGACTGTACCACTGGGAAAACCCACCACAGGGTACCCCCCACTGCAAAGGAAGCTCCACATGGCATCCCAACACACTGGAAACCGCACATAGCATCCAATCTACTCAAACATGCTGTTCACCTCTGCTGTCTTGATTTTTTTTCATCTCAAACTATTCCTGAGCCACTTCAATCTGGCTTTCCCACTCTACATTCCACTGAAATAACCCTTGCTAAAATCTCCAGTGACTTGTTCCTGGCTGTATCCAAGGGCTTTTACTCAATCGTCATCCTCCTTGACATATGTGCTGCTTTCGACACTGTTCATTACTAGCTACTTCTTGATACTTTGTCTCTTCTTCGAATTCAGGTCTCTCTTCTATATCTTGGTTCTTATCTCTCCCATCACACTTTTAGTGTATGCTCTGGTGGACCCTCCTCTACTGCCATGCCGCTATCAGTTGGTATACCTCGGGACCTCTTCTTTTCTCATGCTCATAGTGCTCTGATCTCCCCCCCATTGGCTTTCAGTACTATCGTTATGCTCATTCCTCCCAGATTTATCTTTACACCAGAGATTTCACTAGGAATCCAGTTCCAGATCTTAGCCTACTTGTCTGACTTTGTCATCTGGATTTCCCACTATCACCTTTAGCTTAACATTGTCCAGACAGAAGCTATTACCTTTCTCCCCTCCAAAAAAAAAAAACCCCACCTCCCTCCTTCCCTCTATTTCTGTCAATATCATCATCATCCTCCTCCAGGTTCCCTCATTCCCTCAGCTAATAACCTTGAGGTCAGACTCCTCTACATACACCCAAAACACTGCTAAAAGCTTTTGTTTCTTTATCTAGAACATCAACAAAATCCATCCCTTCTTTCCTGAAAACACTACTAAATCCCTTTTCCTCACTCTCATCACCTCCCACTTAGACTATGGAAATCCACTCAGAGGTCTCCCAGTGAACCATCTCCCTCCACTACAATCTATCCAAAATTCAGCTGCATGACTTATTCTTCACCAAAGTCACTACATCCATATAACCCTTCTTCTCAAGTCATTGCATTGGCTCTCTATATATTCCCATATACAGTTCAAACTTCTCTTACCAACCTACAAGGGCATTTATTCTGTAGCTCCTCATTTCCTTTGCTCTCTTATTTCTCCCTGTACCTCAGCTTATGAACTCCACTCATCTATCAAGGAAAAATTGGTTCTCACCTGCTAATTTTCTTTCCTTGAGTTCTACCAGACCAGTTTAATAGGTTTTTCTCCCCTTACAGTAGATGGAGTCAGAGAAAAAAAGCTTCACTGTATCAACTATTTAAGTTCCCTTCTACTGGGAGGGATCCTGAAAGACCTGCTCTCAAATCGCCTGCTCCAAAAGCCACCGCTTCTGGCTTGGAAAAAGAATACACAGAAGCCCAAGTTGCTGTCTTACAGACATCTTGCAGCAATACCAGCTGACACTCAGCACACGAAGTTCCCTGACATCTAGTTGAGTGGCCCTGTGGCAAAATCTCACCAGCATGAGGCCCAGAGGGGAAGAACCAATACTGCAAAGAAGGGAGCAGTGTACGGGAGCTACCGCCAAAAGTAAGTAGGGTGCGGGTGCATGACCAAAGGTTTGCTTAGGGTGCCAAATACTTTTGCACTGGCCCGGCCTTTGATCCTCCGGCACCGCTCAATCCTTATAAATACATGCAGAAGCAATAGTCTCTTTAATCCATCTAGTAATAGACTGATCACTGAACACAAAGAAGTGGTCTGACCTTCAAAAGGCATTAGTCACCTTCAAATACCTCAGGAGAGCGCTATGAACATCCAGAACATATAGCTCCTTAGACTGATCTCCAGAAACTGACTTTCTGAATGATGGTAACTCTATAGACTATTCCAAATGAAAAGGAGATATTATCTTGGGCAAAAAGGATGGTACTGGACAAACTGAGACGCCATCCTCAGAAATTTTGAGAAATGGATTTCTACACAACACAGCGTGCAACTATGAAATATGCCTTGCAACCAGAAAGACTCTCTTAAAAGTAAGATCCTTCAAAGATGCCTTTCTGATGGGTTTGAAAGGACATGTACACAAAGCCTTTACAACTAAACTGAGATTCCACAGAGGAGCCAATTTCCTAATCAGAGAACGAAAATATCTCACACCTTTCAAAAACCTTACCACATCTGGGTGCACAGTCAAGGAATAACTCTGCCTCTAAAACAAAGAGCAGCTATTTGAACCTCAAACACGAAAATCCACTCTTCCATATGCCAAGCCTCGAATACCTTCTAAATACAGACATCGGCTACAGAAATTAAATTCTTTTTGGCTTGTAACCAGATCACCTCCTCCAAATATCCTTTGCCTCTTGACCTCCTTTTGAGAGCAAACCACAAGATAAAAAGTGACCCACTTGATCTGAGCAAATTGGACCTTGGTGTAGCAGAGCCTCTGCGCTGAGTTTTGGCAAATCTGCAAACCAAAGGCACCTGGGCCACTCCAAGGCTACAAGAATAACTCGACCCTGATGCCTTTCTCTAGTAATAAAAAAAAACATTCAGAAAGATACTTCCCTGAAAGTTGTCTTCAAGTGACAGAGCAGAGGAATCACCAGAGAGGACAGGAGATGAAGGGAAATGATGAAAGCAGCACCACTGACTGTCAGTCCCCCCCATCAGCACACGAAGCACCACTGATCCCCTGCTCGCCCAGGAGGATAGGCTATGCATACCCGTCCACTCCTGGCAGCAATTTGTCCAAAAGATCATCCAACTGTAAGTTTGACACCTCTATCATCTGCTGGAGACAGAGAAATAGTGAGGAACTGCAGGTGGCGACAGGACCTTAATTAGTTGATACAGCGAAGCTTTTATTCTCTGTCTCTTCTGGTAGGGGTTGGAAAAAAAAAACCTATTTGTCTGGACTGGTCTGGGGGACGATAAGAAAGTTCTCTTATCCATGCCTTTCTCCTCCTTCACCTCTGTGCTTTCCACTTTCTTGCACCAGATACCTGGAATAGACTTCCTGAATCGATGCACCATGCTTCCAACTCTGGCCTTATTGAAATCCAGTCCAGAAACCCACCTTTCTGGGAGTGCTTTTAAATCTTAACCCCTGGTTCAACTGATCATACCCCTTGTTGGTTTTAACCCTTTCCCATAGAAAATTAAACTTCTGAGTCTCTTAGTTTTCCTTTTGGTCTGTCTTAAATAAACTATAAGCTCTTATGAGGAAGGGCTGCCTCTTAAGTGTACATCCTAATTGTATCTCGCTCATATGTCTAGTAGCGCTATCAAAATAAGAAGGAGTAAACCCACCAGAAGGAACTGTGCCTAGTATCAGGCTGCAGGAGAATCCCACACACACGTCCATATCACATTCAATAAGATTTCCCCACTGACAGCAGGTCATTCATCCACAGCTGATGTACAGAACGGGCAAGGGCAGTGCAAGCTCCTCCCCAACCCGACCCCATCTCTCTCAGCCAGTGCCCGCTTCACAAATACACAGCCAGATACAAAGAGACGCTCTCTCTCCTAGCCCTGTACCGAGCACCACCTACAAAGAATAAGCAGTTACTAAAAGCCCTCACTTTCAGCCATGAAAACTCCCAGCTGCTACATTTGGGTAACAGAGACTCAGAGAGTTAAAGCGGTTTACAGAGGCTCACAGCGGAGCAGGGATTAGAACCTCAAGTCTGGGGAAAGCTTCATCCTAAGTTCCTACCTCTGAAATAAATTATTCTCTTCTCAACGCTGACAGACAGAGTACAAACTAATATTGCCAACGCAGCTTTCCTTAATGGAGAACTGAATTCAGACCAGGGTAGAAATAAAGTGTGAACGATGACACCTGAGTAGTAATCAGCAGCATATAAAATATCTCCCCACCCCACCCCCCGACCTGAGAAGTCGTCTTTCTGCAACAGCGAACACCAATAACCTACTTTCAGGCCGATACTGTAAAGTGCGCTCAGCTGAGTGCACGGTTTTAACTCGCTGCTGGACGCGCATCCACTACCCCTTATACAATAAGGGGCTCAGCGCATGCAAATGCTTGTTGATGAGGCTATTAGTAATTCACCCCAGATAACATAAACAAATGTGCGCCCGATCCGCACATTTTGTACTCAGAAATTAGCGCCTGCCCAAGGGAAGGCGCTAATTACTGAGCGGCGACTCAATATCCTAGCGATATTAAGTCAGAGGAAACAAAAATGTTTAAAAAAAAATTTTTTTTTAAAAATGTGCAGGCAGTTCAAGTTAGGAAAACGGATGCTCAATTTTACCAGCGTCCATTTTCCCAACCTGTGACTGTCAGCGGGTTCGGAAAACGGACGCTCATAAAATTGAGCTTCTGTTTTCTGAACCCACTGACAGCCATCTCTCCTGGGTTTCCGAGGCTAAGGAGGCACTAGGGACACACTATTGTCCCTAGCACCTCCTTTTTAGCTCGACCCCAGGACCCGTTTTCCCATGCACTTTACAGTATCGGCCTGTGAGTTAGGGGGAGCTCTCTGGAGAAACAGCACTCTCCAGTATGGAGGCAGATAGCTAGGTGGACAACCAATGAAAGAATACTCATAAGACCCACGCTCTTAAACACGTCACCCTCACAGGACCAAGATTTGAACTTAACTTTCAAGTGGACCCAGAATCTGCCTCCATGCTCCCTTCACCTGATCTTCATGGGGTGCTCCATGAAGTTAGCAAGTAGAACATTTAAAACAAATTGGAGAAAATTATTTTTCACTCAATGCACAATTAAGCTTTGGAATTCATTGCCAGAGGATGTGGTTAAGGAAGTTAGTGTAGCTGGGTTTAAAAAAGGTTTGAATAAGTTCCTGGAGAAGTCCATAAACTATTAATCAATAGAGAATAGCCACTGCTTGTTGCTGGCATTAGTAGCATGGGATCAATTTAATGTTTGGGTACTTGCCAGGTACTTGTGACTTGATTGGCCACTGTTGGAAACAGGATACTGGGCTTGATGGACCCTTGTTTTGACCCAGTATGGCATATCTTATGTTCTTATGTAGCTCTAGTAACACAAATACATGCAGTACACACGCACATACAATACATAAGAGAATAAAAACAACACACACACACACACACAGATGCAGTCACAAGCAACATAGAGAAAAGCAGAGACACAAATACCAACTCAGGCACACAAACACGCATGCAGCCTCTCAGACTATAAACCCAATCTCCGCACAGCAGCGGATGGAAAAGCATCAACTCCAATTCATTAGGACTCATTGCTCCCTGAACGTGTGAAATAATTGATGCACTGTTAGGTACTTTTAAGATGTTCTAGGAGCTTTGAAGACAGAGTGGATTATTTTTTAAAAGCTCGTACACATAGCAAATCACTGAATGAAGGTAATGCAAGCAAAGGTTATAGTCAGTTTAAGCAATGGTATTTACATAGCTCCAGCCACTGCCTGAGTGAGGGGAAATAAGACCAGGGAGGAGAGGGGGCTGGAGACAAGGGGAGAGAATGAAATGAGGCAGGAGAAAGGTGTGTGTGTGTGTGGGGGGGGGGGGGGGGGGGGAAGAAAGGATGGCATATGAGATTTAGATGGGGTGGGGGGGGGGGGAGGGCTGGGGTACCAAGGGTGCCAGGGATCCTCCAGCAATTCTGCAGGGATTGGTGCTGGCTTCATTCAGTTGCTTACAGGCAGATCCCCAGTTTCCTGCAGAGCTCGGCAATGGGACTCTTCTTCAGAAATGATGTGGACCATTTGCATAGATTTGCATATCATATTATGCAAATGTTCCATTTTACTTTATGAAAATAAAAGTTGTATTCTAACACTTCCTAAGCAACGGGATAATTCATTTTGTCCTTTATGTTTGTATTTATTTATTTATTTATTTGAGGGGAAAAGGGATTTTAGTGTTAAGTGCTGGCAAGGGAGGAGGGGGAATAGATGGAGAAGGGATCTCAGGGCATAGAGGCAGGGGATTAGGAGATAGAGGGGTAACGGAGGGGATGGGAAGACTGAGGATACGGGGAATTAGGAGGAAAGGGAAGAGCAGACAGATGAAGGCGGAGGAGGAGGGGGGATTCCTGGATCAGGGAAGGAGAGAGCATGGATGCACACTCACACTCCTCCTCCTGATGCCGGTCCCGTCACACGCACACTCCCAATGATTCCTTCATTCACACTCAGACTCCACTCACTCATCCCCAGACCCTCTGAAATATCCCACACCTCTTCCAATGCTTTCCCTCACAGCCACTGCGCCCCTTCTATCCTCTCACTCACACTTCCTATCCAGTTACCATACTTACCTCACACACACACATTTCTCCCCCCCAACTCACAGATGTGATCTTGGAGTAGTGGCTGGCCTGAAATCCGAAGACAATCAGGCCGATGTAATACAGCGTGCTCAGCCCAGCGCACTGCTTAACCTGTGCTTGGACGCCCGTCCGCAAAACCTTATGCTATAAGGGGATTAAGCGCGTCCAAAACGCGCTTCCACCCCCCCAGGAAGCTAATAGCACTCATCACGTGCAAATTCATGTTGATGAGGCAATTAGCTATTCTCCCCCAATACAAGGCTGTTGATTTTTGAGCAGCCCACACAGTGTAGAGAAAAACAGGAAAAAAAATGCTTTTCTGTACTTTCTCCGACTTAATATCATGGTGATGTTCTTATGTACACGCATAACCTAAAAAAAAAAAGGGTCGTCTGAAAAACTGAGCGTCCGTTTTCCTGACCCGCTGTCAGCCACCTCTCTCCTGGGCACCCACTGCCGGGGGGGCGCTAGGGGCGCACAATTTCCCTTAGTGCCTCCTTTTCACAACGGCAGCCAATTTAAATATTAAATCGGGCGCCCCGGAGAGGCGGATCGGCGCGTGTTGGGAGGGCGTTTTCCCCCTGCCGATATTGCATCGGCCTGTATGTGAGGGACTGCAGGCCGAAGAGTGAGCCAGCAGGAGCTCTGCCCCAGGCCCCCCCCCCCCCGGTGTCCCCCCCCCCCTCCTGGCATCCCTATGGAAGCAGAACCTGAATGGTGGCTCAGCCCATGCCCGGCCTGAGCCCAGGATCTGCTGCTGCAGATCCTGGGCTCAGGCTTCGGACTCAGCACTTCTTCAAGAAGGGGAGGGGGGGGGGGGAGGGCAGGGGCAGTGTTGGGTGGTGGAGAGAGGAGGGCTGGCTGTATACATTTTGGAAAGCTGACAACCCTGGCTTCAGTCCTGCCCTCCTATTTCCTGCAGTGGCTCTGGATTCTGCAGTAAGGGCACAGAATTGCAGGATATCGGGGGGCGCTGCTTACGTAGTAAATGAGGAACCAGTATCTGCTGTGCTGTTCTAGGACGGGCAACACTGAGTTTACAGAGGAACCAACAGACCCAACAGGAGCTCAGAGCCGTGATTCCCACCCCTGTCCTGGAGGCACACCTAATCCAGTCGGGTTTTCAGGATTGCCACAATGGGAATGCAGGGGGACCCAGTGTATGCAAATCCCTCTAATGAATATTCATTATAGGTATCTTGAAAACCTGTTTAGGTGTGCCTCCAGGAGAGGGTTGGGAAAGACGATTAGAGTGAGTGAAAAAGGGGCGAAAGACTGAGGCAACATTGACTTTGGAGGTCATGGCCCTCTTTCAAATTATATTGTTGCAGCTCGAAGCAATCCTTCTGACATCGTCCTGTTAGTTACATGAGGAAGAGGCCTCATTGGGTCCTATTTTGTGAACTATTTTATTGCCTTCTCACCGGGCAGCAGTGTATTCAAATTTTCAGTTATGAGATCTCTTTCAAAATCAAGCAGAAATTCTCACTGAGCTTAATTTTCCCCTGCCTCCTTACGTGGCAATACTTTACTATATACAGACAGCCTACAATTCCTGGTTTCTCCAGAAGACATAGAAAGACAGCACCCACCTACAGCTTTCCCCTAGTTAGGGAGGAATATTCTAAAATCACACTACAGAGGCCTCAAACCAGCTCTGCAGAGAATAAACTAGAAGGTGTAAAAGGCACTAGTGGTCTCTATCTTCTGAGCCTCTCTTTGTCCCCCAAGTCTGTGGCCCTGGAAGCAGTTGTGCATGCATGTGTGCACACACACTTTTTCCTGTATCCCGGAAAGCCTGTCTGTGCGCGCCTTCGCACCTCTCTCTGTGCCCCTGTGGGTGCGCACTTGTGTCCACGTCCCTATCTCTCTGCTGCTGCTGTGCTGGCTTAGGCTCCGCTACCTGTCACAGTGACGTGCACACTCTGGCTTATTGAGAGCTGAGGCTGTATGAGGACACTGCACAGGTACTCTCCCTCGTCCATCCGCTTCTGAACATCCAGCAGCTTCAGGGTCCCATTCTCGAAGACCACCTGCCGGTGATTGTCGGGGAGCACCAGCGAGTCCTTGTACCACTTGATGGAGTAATAGGGATATCCAATCACACGGCAATGGATAAAGGCATCTCTGCCGGCCACCGCCGTGATATTCTTCATGGTTCGGATGCTGGGAGAGCCTACAGGGGGGGAAAAAAAAAAAGACAGAGAGAGGCACGTTAGGTGAACTCGGGCAAGTTGCTCATAGTCGAGAATAAGATTACACATGCAGAAAAGCTTGAAGGGAGACAGAGCGCCTAGTGCTTCTGTGCTATGGGTCCATTGCAATTATATTAAACACACTGCACAGGGCTCAGCTATACTGCACACACATTGCACTGGATCCGCATAAGGCCCAGCAACACTGCTTAGGGTCTAACTGCACAGCACAAACACAGTGCACAACGTCTAACTACACTGCACAGGGCCTGACTATGCTTCACACACACTGAACATGGTCTAATTACATGACACACACTGCACAGGTTCTAATTGCATAAGGCCCAACATTGCATACACTCTGAACAGGGTCCGACCTTACTGCATATGATCCAACTGCTGAACGGCACATCTTCTTGTGTCCCTCCAAAGTCATATCTCGTTCCCATAATGACCACATTTCAATGTCTGTGACGTGGCCTCAGCACGCTCCTGGCACCATCTATGGGTCATCGCCAAGCAGTGAGCAACCAAATGATGTTGCATGGTCTGTCTCTCACCTTGATCACAGGTCTCAGGACTGGTAGAGTATCTCCATTTTACCATGCCAACACTTGACCTGCTGACTTGGGTATGGAGGTGACTTAGAGGCACCCAAGGTGGTCCATTCCTCCTCTGATCCTTCAAGGATACCCATGCTAAATCACAGTGGTAAGATCTCCTAAGTCATGCCCACATCTCCTCACAAGTAGTCCTACTGTAGGTGTGCTATTAATTACTTCTGTTGTCGTGAGGAAGTTCCTGACCAACTTCAGTTGTTTTTTCATTGCAGAGTGTGCGACTGTGCTAAGGGTGTCTAGTGACCTCTCTTTGCTGCTTCCTTTCTGTTTGGTTGGCCACGACTTTTCAGATGGCGCTATTCCAGTGAGGATATACAAGCTGTTGAGATTAGATGGTTTAAGGCAACTGTCATTCAGCACCAGGTCTATATTTGTTGCATGGGTAGTGTGTGTTCCCATACCAAGTAAGCAAGGGAGCGATGGATGGGATGGGAAGACTGAGGGTACGGGGAATTGGGAGGGGAGGAAACGGGACGAGGCAAGGAAAGAAGAGCAGATCTGATCGTAGCTGGGTTGCCTTTTTCACTTTGAGTTTGCAAGTCTCCAAGTGTTTGAAGTGCTGACCTCAACATATTATGTCTACTTGGATCTTGAAGGAAAGGGCGTGGCCAGGCTCTCGCAAGGACTGGGCAAGAGGAACCTGGGTGCTAAACCGGGAGGGATCTGGGAGAGCTGCCAGGCAGCTTGTGAGCACCTGAGCCTGAAAATGAGGCGGGGCCATTGAAAGCAATCCTTGCCTGGGGCACCGTTTTGTCTAGTGACTGCCCTGATCCAGATTCACTCTTAAGGAAAGCTGTGCAAGTTCGTGGCTGGTCGTTTGTGCAGGCCTCAGGCGGCAGAGGATGACAACGCAGCCTGAAAAGTTATCGCTGTCACCACGATCAGTGCAGGATGGGGGGAAAATCAAAAGTCGGGGGGGGGGGGGGGGGGGGGGGGGGGGGGGGAGAGAGGGAGTTGTACCGCTGGAAAGCTGCTGCCTCTGAGACCGGGCTTGGCCTGTTTCCTGCAGAGATTCTGTGCTAAGCAGCCAGTGGCACAGGAAAGCCTTAGATTTTGCGGGCCCTTCTCGTGGTCGCGGAATTGCAGGAGACTGGGTCCAGTGTTAAAGGAGCCCGAGGTCATGAAGCAGGCTCGGTTTGTTTGCTTCTGCTCCGGTTTCCCACCAATTCTCCAACACCGTTGGTAAGGGTGGTAATTCTCGGTTGTTATTAAGACTGTTAAAGTTCATTTATTTATTCATTCGATAATATTAATGGCCTGCCTGTCCACCATTCTAGGTGGGTTACAAACTACAGTCATAAAAAATTAATATTAAACAATCATCACAAATGAAACCAGCCAATAAAAGGTCAACCAGGGGGCTCATTCACGAAGCTGCGGGAAAAATACCATGGGAGTCATAAAGCTGCAGTAAATGACCCTGCCGCTGTATTTTTCCCCCGCAGGAAAATGCCACAGGGTCAAATGCCATGGGAGCACGATGGAGGCCCGGGGACTGTGGGGCTGCCATTGCTTATAAAGGTTGCTCAGCTATGAGTAAACCCCTCAAAGTAACATAAAAACCCCAGGGGTCTGCATAAACCTCCTATCCTACCCCCACCACCCCTGAAGACAGCTGTTGAAAATGAAAAAAAACCCCCAAAAAACTCTTTTTACATGTCTGTGCAAGCTCTGCTCCCAACCCCCATCCCCTCCCGTTTACTCAAAAAATCCAGCCCGAAGGCCAGGACCCTCATCCCTCCCGAAGAATAATTTCCTCAGTGGTCCAATAGGGACCTTGAGCGACTCCGAGGCTCTGGACCTAACCTCCCAACACCTTTTTTTCCAAAATTCACATCCTGAGGCTGGGACCCTCGTTCCCCCCACCACAGCCCAACCCTGGTTCTCCCCAACTCACCAAAACGTCCCTGGGTAGTTGAGTGGGAGGCCAGAGTGCCATCCAACCTTTGCCCCTGTCACATGATAGGATCAAAGGCCGATCAGCACAATTCTGGAAAATGCTACTACTAGACCCATAGCCTAGGAGGCGCTCTGGGCCTACACTTGATCACAGGGACATTTTGGTGAGTTTTGGGGGGTCCGGGATTGGGGGGGGGGGAAATCCTGACCTCAGGATGTGAATTTTGGAGGGGAGAAGTTGGGAGTTGGGATCAGAGCCTAGAGGTACTCTGGGCCTCCAATGGTTCACCAGGGAGATTATCCGCACAGTAAATGGCCTCACGGGGCTTTGTGAATGAGCCCTAAGGTAACAATAATAGTTTTGTTTAGACGCGTTGTTGATTTTTATTGGGTGATTGTAGTCTGAGGTGATTGAAATTGCTCCAGTTTTTACATTTAGAATCTCCATTTCATTATTATCAGTTACTGATGTTGCCTCAGTAGGCAAGTCAGATTTTACAAAGGACTGCAGTGTCACAGTGTTCATGCGATCTTTCAATCACCAGCTTCATACCAGGGGTTTGTGGCTGCTTTGCTAGTTGGCCCTGTGTGTGTCTCTTGCCAACACAACACCTGACACTTGTTTTTAGTGCATATTTTGGTGAATGGATGTCAACTGACAGAAGGAAGACCCTTGAGGTCGGCAGGTTTAATTGTCAATGCTGGACCTTAAAAGATCTCACTTTTGTGATGACCCTGACGTCTGTGTTGGTCTTCAGGCATCTTTAGTTGGAGAGTGGTGTTAACAAGAAACGTTCCTCCTAAGCCCATGGCATGGATACTCCTGCATCTTGCCCAATTACACTGCACACACATTGCACAGAGCCTAACATTGCAATTACACTGCACACTGCTTAATGATTAGCTACGCTTCTATTATGCTAATTTATGGATAACCCATCATGCTGGAATCTTTCACATACAGTAAAAATACCTTGTCTGAATTCTGTACCTAAAAAAAACCTGAATTGAAAGTAAGGATCTAGCAATGAACCAAGAGCACTTACAGCACCTGTTGCTTGGCACTGGCCATGTGTGACCTCTAGAAATACCCTCTGGGCCAGTCAAAACACTGACGCCATAGTCAGCATAGGGACAACCACCCTTATCCATTCCCCCCCCCCCTCATGTGTCCCAGGCTGCTCCAAGGGTTATTCCCACATTTCACAGTTTACAAATGAAGAAAAACTCAAGTTACAACAGGTTTCAAACAATACTTATCAGGATATTAGTGTCCATAAGAGAGCAGGAAAAGGAAGAGTAGATGGAATTGAGAGATGTTAGAGATACTTTATCATTAAAAATGACAGTCACTTTGAGAGGGACAGAGAGTGGGAGTTTCCAGACAGAACAGCTGGGGGGGGGGGGGGGGGAAACCTGACACGGCCATAGATCTCCATCCACCGCACTACAAACCGCATCTCCAACTCTTAGACAAAGTCAACATAGTCCTTGGTCAAATATTCTCTTAACTTCATCATCCTTGTTCATATCCCAGATTATCTGAGCCCTATCCAGTCAGGCAGCCTGCGACCTCAAGAAAAGTTCATTGTTTACAAACTACGCTGGAGGTTGGTTGACCTTACATTCAGTCTGAACCAGTGTCAGATGCAGTGAGGAGGGCTCCCTCGGTCTGTGCTGGTGTCAGATACAGTGAAAGGGGTTCCTCCAGTCTGTGCTGGTGTCAGATACAGGGATAAGGGTTTCCCTAATTCTGTGCTTGGTTATTTCACTTATGCCAAGCGAGTGAGATAAGATCTTACTTAGAGGGAACAGGGGGCTGGCAGGGTGCAGGGGGATGGGAGTTGTACAAGAAAGGAAGTGAATCAACCCCTCCTCTGATATTTAAAAGTAGGACAGGCACCTCTTACGTTTATTCGGGCTTGGTATTCGGCACTTCCAACGGAGTTTCTGGCGGCACAGCGGTACACCCCTCCATCTCGGATTTGCGGGCTGCTGACATTCAGGTGGCTGATGGTGGTGCCGTCGGATATGGTGTACTGACTGTTCCGGTGCCCGCTGTCCCTCTGCGTTGGCTCCTCGTCCAGGGTCCAGATGATGGTCGGTGGAGGAGCGCCTTTGGCCGCGCACATCAGGGAGAACTCCTCGCCGGGGTTCACCACTTTCTCGCTGAAGGAGGAGATGATGCGAGGCGTGCCATCTGTGGGGATGTAGGGTGGCGGGGAGGGGAGGAGCGGGGAGACAAGGACACTCACATCAGCATTGCCTGAACATGGGGGACACAGGGGCATGGTGTCCGTCAACACTGCCTGCTCCCCAGCGCAGGTAATAGACAGATGCGTCCAAGGCTCCCTCTCTTCCTTCCTGCTTTCCAGAAACTGATGTGTAGGACTGTGCCCCTGTGAGATGATCTCTCCCAGACTCAAGTGGTGAACAAAACTCTAAGGGTCTTGGTGGGAGAAGGACAAGAAGACTAATATCCCCCTGGCATTTGGGATGGGGGAAAGATTTTGAATTAAATTTGAGGGAACTGCGATTTCAATTTTCCAAGGCAGAGCTGGCTGCAAGCTGATCCAGGTATGAATCAGCCTTATTCAGTCCACACCACTGCTCCACTACTGGGAGCGTAGCGGGTTGTACACTGAAGGTTATTCCTGCTTTTATCATTCCCCCATGGCTTTCTTCTGCCAACCCACATGGATCATAGCTTGCAGAGGCATGGAAAGAGGCTGCACCACAGTCACTGAGGCCTTGCAATAAAGCTTTCCAAGAGAAAGATAACTGCTACAATTGACTCCCAAAGACTCAATATCATCACACCCCCCCCCCCATTATAAAGCACTATCTGACTATAGCATTCTGATTCCATAACAGTCCCATGGGTAAGGCTGATGTCGAAGGGATGCGACGATGCTTGCAGGCACAGGCCTCTACTTACCCTCCAGTGCTATGATGGAGAAGTCCTGTTCGGTCTGCGTCTTCCGGGTGGCGAAGCACTGATAGGCCCCGGAGTGGCTTTTCTGGGCAGCAGTGATAAGCAGGGTCTCGTTGCTGGCCCCCTGGATGGAGATGTAGCCATCCGGCACCACCAGCTCTGTGTCGCGATACCAGTGAACGATGTATTCTGGTGAGCCAGTGATGGCGCAGGACAGGATCACCGTGCTGCCAATCCCAGTCTTAAGCTTCTTTGGTGTGAGGGTGACCTGCAGAGGATCTGTCCATTTTAAAAATAAAGAATGTTAACCCTTTTCTCTCCCTGCCAACAACCAACAGCCAAGCCTGGATTTATGCACGGGACCTACTTACGCCTGTGTCTAGGGCAACAAATGTCTTGCCCCCCCCCCTTACCCTGCCAATCCACAAACCTGCTCTGAACTTCTGAAGGTGGCCTCAACCGCAAACCTCAGCTCCGGCGGC
Source organism: Rhinatrema bivittatum (assembly GCF_901001135.1). Lineage (NCBI taxonomy): Eukaryota > Metazoa > Chordata > Amphibia > Gymnophiona > Rhinatrematidae > Rhinatrema > Rhinatrema bivittatum. The sequence goes on along the minus strand of NC_042626.1, from coordinate 23,016,216 downwards.
CAATCCCCAAGGCGGGGCGAGTGCGGGGACTAAGCTTGCGGCTCACAGACCCCCAAACCCAGTGCATGGGAGCCTAGAAAAGGGGCAAAACCTGTGAGCGCGGATCTTAATCCCCCACATTCGCTGACCTAGGTTCGGGGGTGGTGGGCAGCTCAGATGTTTGCCAGGGTAGGGTAGCGGTAGGTCACGGCAATGAATTGGCGCCTAGGGGCGGTGGCGGATGAAAGCCATCCCCGCTGGCAGCCATGGAAGAGCCACCTGCAGACATCATCGCGCCGATTCGGAATGCTGTGCTGACCGCCGCGCCACCAACCAAGTGACTGGAGAGAGAGAGAGAGACACCGGGCTCCGGCTGCAAAGATCCCTGGATTCTTTCACCTGCAGGAACATTTTCAGACAAACCTATCTGGCTGAAAAATTCTCCTCTCTCAAGCCAGTGCTGGGTGAGATTTAAGGCTGCGGTTCCGTCGCCTGGTTTTGACTGTTTAAACACAGCCGGTTACCCAGGAAAACCAGTGCTAGAGTGGTTAAGTTGCAAACCTGGTCCAGGAATGCTCCCGGAAGTCACCTTTTTTTTTTTTTTTTTCTGGGCAAATTTCTGCAAGTTGGGGCGAGGGAGGGGATGGGGAGATGTTTTCCACTAGTGAGGTTTTAACCAGCCAACTCCTGTACTTAGTTGGCCTCAACCTTTTGCAATGGATCACCTGTGCTTAAATTTAACAAAAACCGGTAGGACCCCCCCCCCACGCCCACCCCCACCTCTCTCTTAGCAGCACCTTCCACTCCCTGGCGGCTGGAACCTACCCCTTGCTCCCCACAGCCGAACGAGTCAATACAATAAATGAATACTTCCAAATATAAGTATCGGGGGAGGGGTGGGGGCATGAGCTCTCGAGTATCCACTCATATCCCCCTCCCCCCCCTTCTCCTCTCTCCAGCCCAGTCTCTCGTTATCCTGCCCCTTGGGCTGTCTGAACAAAAGCCTGAGAGATGGTCCTGTGGCCCGGGCACCCGTGCAAGGCTCCCGTTTCCTCTTTGCACTTCCCTGACCGCAGAGAAATGTCAGCACTAAAAACAAACAAATAAATAAATAAAAAGCAGCCGGCAGCCTCTCTCTCTCTCACCGCCCCACCATCCTCACACCCCCACCTCACTTGCATCCCTCCTTGCGGACAGCCCTGCCATGCACTCACAGGGAGCACCGTCGTGGCAGGAATTCCTCCCTCTCCCCCCCAGCCGAGATGTGCTTATCCTTACCTCGGAACACAGGAGACACATGACTGGGGCTTCAACCCCTCCTCTCCCCCCTCCCCCACCAATTCTCTGCTTCCATGTGAACTAGAGGCAGGGCACTTGGCTTTTTAGGATTTCTGTTTTTTGTGTGTTGGGGGATGACATTTCCGAGCCTTCCCCGTCAATAGCCCAACAGCCTGATTTAATACTATCCCATCATTTATGTAAATAAACCAACGTTAATTATGCTCAAGTCATCAGGAGGTCGGCTCCTTGCCTCCCTCCTATATTCCATTGTATATAGTAATTTATCTTCGTTCTCCCTCTCTTTTTTCCTACTCCCAGTTAAGGCATCCTTGTTATAATGTAACTTTATGCTCCTTTAAATTGTATCATGTTGATTGCTTGGTTACAGTTACTGCTTAGTTCGATGTAAACCGAGTTGATTTGATTTGTATCAAGAAAGTCGGTATATAAAAGCCTTAATAAATAAATAAAATGTCCCCATCAGGCGCTACAGCGTACATTGCGATGTAAAGAAATGGATGTTTGTGTTTATCAGCCTGCTTGATGGTTACAAGTACAGAGATTTTTAATTTTAGGAGGTTTCTTCTCTGTCTTTAACCCTTTATTCTTCATTTACTTATTTTATATTCTGCTTTTCAGCACTTCACAGTGGATTGCATTCAGGTACTAAGGTTATTTCTCTGTCCCCAGAGGGCTCACAATCCAAGGTTGTACCTGAGGCAACAGAGGGTAGAGTGACTTGCCCAAGGTCACAAGGGGTGGCAGTGGGATTTGAACCCTGATCTCCCTGGGTCAAAGCCCACTGCTCTAACCACTAGGCAGCTACTCCACTCCAAAATAAATAAAGAAATAAAACGATTTTTCATTGACCTTACATGGAACGTCATTTAGATTCAGGGAGGCTGATTTCTGTCAGTGTAGCTGAGACCTAGAGGTGAACAAGTTTCTACAAAATAACCTCCACTGACCTTTATACCTCAAGGAGATGACCGCAATTTCTTACCGAAGACCGTGAGCATGCCGGTGGCCTCTGCTAACCCAAAGTTGTTGGTGACCTCACAGATGTAGGTGCCACTATCTTCCACGCGCAATTCGCTGATCGTCAGCCCGGTGCTTCGCTTCGTCCACCTGCTGTCCGAGGGCACTGGACGACCATCCTTAATCCAGCGGCTGGCCAGGTTTGGATACCCAGAGGCAATGCATGGAAGCTCCACGGTTAGTCCTACCATAACTTCCTGGCTCTGGAAGCCATCCAGGATGGTGGGAATGGACTCTGTAGGGTCTGATGCAAAGCAGAATATCAACACCGAGGGACATGAATGAATAAAAGCTTCCACAGAAAACCTGAATTCATAGTTCCATTGCCCTGTGCTCTGAATCTGGCACACTACTGTGTGATTCTCCTATGGCAGCGCCCTGGGTATGGCACACTAGCGTGCGGTATTCCTGTATGAATTCCACTCTACAGCGTGGCATTGGAAAGGCTCTGGATTTTGGCACACTGTAGGGTAGAATTACTGTGCTAATAGTTAAGTTACAGTAACTCCAGTAATACTACCTATTAATTAATTTATGTATATATTTTGGTTTTTTGTTCTAACTTGGGGCCTAGTTGGGACTGTGCTTTGAAAACCTGTATTCAGGAAGCATCTGTGAGAGCTTTCCTCTGCATTAAGTTGAAGTAGGGTCTATGACCCCTCGTTTGAGCTGCGGGAATATGGTTACTTCCTGAAAAGAGGTTTTTTTTTTGTGGGAATTGAGAATTAATTTATTATTTAGTTTTTATTTTTTGATGTGCGAGTGTGGATGTGTGATTGGATAGGGTATTTCTTATGGTTTATGTTTTGTTCTGTCCGACTATATTTATATGGTGTACTTTATGTTCGAGGTATAAGAAAATTATTTCTAGAAGGAAATGTATGTACGAAAATGTAACTGTAGTTTTGATAAAATTATTCTACAAATTGTTTATAATAAAGGAAAGTTTTGTTGAAACATATACATTAGGATTTGTTTGAAATTGGTGCTGTAGTTTCCCTTCTGTACTGATTAAGTGGTTATGGCCTCCCCAGAGCTGCCTAGTGACCCCCATTCCTGGAAGGAGGCTTTTGACTTGTCCTGGCTTCTTTGACATCCCCCTCCTGATGCATTCTGGGACCCAGAGTACTCAATTCAAATGAAAGAAGCAGAACTACAAATCCCACAAGGTACCTAACCAGGATGGAGATAAATACTGAAATGCCAGCTCTGCATGGAAACACAAGAATAATAATGGGTGAATTAATTACTTCAACCGGGAGGCAACTGTGATGGAGTTACCACAGTTGGCCACAGTTACCATAACACAATCAAATCTGAGACAGTCACGCCACACATAAGCAAGCAATGCAATTTGTTGCTGGAGGGTGTGGTCAAAAAGGATTTGATAAGTTTCTGGAGGGAAAAAAAAAAAAAGACCATAAACCGTTAACAGCTGTTGATCCTTTCTACATAGGGTTTTCCAGAACTGCTCCCTTGAGAGGATCATGAAATTTGATCTACGTTTTGGGACTGGACACAATCGGAAGAGACAGGATGCCGGGTTTGGAACGACCTCTAGTCTGACCCAGCACGGAACGTCTTATGTTGTTATGCAAACCCAGGATGGGCTCCCCCCCCAAAAAAAGAAAACAAAACAGTCTGTGGCCAGAACCCAGGACCCATGCAACGGCAGCGGTGGAAGCCCGGATTCTGGCCCTGCTCTCACCTGACACCGAGAGCCGGGCACCGTTGCTCTGTCGCGTCTCCCCGCTGTATTTGTGTTTGGTGATGCATCGATACGTAGACAAGGCATCTTCCTTCTGCACGTCCAGGATGTACAACCCTCCAGAAAAAGTAATAAAAAATCTATTTTCTGGAAAAAGAAAGGCAGAGAGGCTCTGGTTAGCTGACAAGCACCGGCAGGGGAAACGGAACAGAACCTTTACAGAGCAAAGTGGCGGGAAACGTCTTCTCTCGTGCACAGCCCCAGAGAGCTCCCCCCACCTCGTGCAAGTTCTTCTGCCCATGGTTTCACTGTTTATTATTCATTTATTAAACAACAAACAAACAAACAAGGTAGTCGCGCCTATAACAACAAGTCACGCTAAGAGGGTTACAACTCAAAGCCAGCCTGTCTTGAACAGATGGTATGCTCCAAGGAGCAGGGACTGTGTCCAGTGTGTGTCTGTGTAGCGCTGCGTACCTTTGGTATGTGCTGTATAAACCATGACAAGAACAACCACAACAACATGCACAAATCAAGAAGAAACAGCACTCACACACAGTTTTCTGGACTCCAGCATCCTGGGAAACATTTATTTCACATTCACCTTGCAGACTTGATGAAAAGGGACAGCTCTGAGCAGTAGCCGGAGGACACTACCAGCTGCCTCCAAATCCTCAGGACAGCCGATCCAGTCCTGGATTTTGTCTCACCAAATGCTGGAAATTATAGTCTTGCATTTCCTTGGGAGCATGCAGAGGGGGTAAAACCAGTCCTGGATCAGCCTGTCCTGGGAAACTGGAGCTGGCTGGGTGCCAGCTGTTGCTCTTTTCTTACAATTGGCCAACATGTCATCATTCAGCACTGAAGAGCCCATAAAGGGACAGAACTTAAGCTGGGTCACTGCAGAAGGATGGTACTAGGAGGGGTGGGGTGGAGCAGAGCATGGGATTCGGCAGAAGCAGAACTTGCAAGGTTCTGAGTTTTGGATCATGCGATGACGTTATAGTTTTCTGGCCCATCTCATACAGCACACAGACACGCAGCCCACAGCAAAACACGCATGTGAACAAGCGCAGGTGGAAAGGTGACAGCAGGTCTGTACCTGACTGCTCCCAGCAAACCAGCCCCAGCCCTGTAATGGCTATAGCAGGACACCACAGAGGGTTGGCTTCCATGGGAACAGGCAGTGGTTCTGCTCGGTGGGGCTGATTGGTCTCGGTTTTCTGCATGTATAATTCTGGAAGCATTTTCGTGAAGGCTGCATTCCCTCCTGCAGCAAGAAAAGAGGAGGAGCTAGGGGAAGAGTAGCAGAAAAGAGGAGGAGCTAGGGGAAGAGTAGCAGAAAAGAGGAGGAGCTAGGGGAAGAGTGGCAGAATCAGCATGAATTCTGTTTTGGTAGGAGGTGAGGGGGAAGCTTTGGAAACACCCCTTATGCATGTCTGAGGAGCACGAAATTCTGGTCAAGCCTCAGAGAAAGGAAACTGGGGCGAGAGAGAGGCGAAAACCAGCAAGAGGAAGTGAAAACAGCAAACTGCTGGCAAAAGAGCTAAAGATCCTGTCCGAGGGTCAGAGGTGACCCTTCCTCAGCCTCTGCAGAAAGGTGAGAGATGCCTCAACCGAAAGGTTTTAATGCACCTACTGGACATTCTGTATCGATTACTTTAGGCGTTAGCTGGGGAAGTAATTCTACTAATTGCATTTCATCAAGGGGTTAAAAAGCTGCCTCTCTACAGGCAGGAGAGCACTTCTTCTGCAACAGAGGATCAGAAGAGGGACAGGCCCAGGACAGACTGTGTCTTTGAATGGTGCAAATATGAAGTTCAAATCTAGCCAAGTAAACCTGGGACTTCAGAAAACAAATCTGACAAAACACCCCAATTGGTGACCTACAGTAAGTAAATTCAAGAGAAATATGCCCAGTTATAAAGCAGAACTCTTCAGAGACTGCCTCTTCCTTAATCTGTCACCTCCCGGCACTTTTTACCTGCGGGGTTTGCACTAATATGTGGCAGTTTTGCTTTGGATTACTGCCCCAGGAAATGGTACCTGTAGAGATTTGCACCTGGTTTCTGTGGGTACTTTTTCCAAGCAAAACTATGCTTGCCCTTGCCTCCACCCCTGCCTGCAGGAATGCCTCCCAGCTATGTAGGAAAATTTACACTGCACATAATTTTACTCACACCGAGGGCGAGCAAAACTCAGGGAGCCCAGGTCCGAGCACGAAACACTGGGTTACCTGAGGAAAGGTCTTCAAATACTGCTGGAAAGAGGGGAGGTCAGGGACTAGAGGGGAAGGCGAGAGACCAGACGCGGAGTGAAAAAAAAAAAAAAAAAAAAAGACACAGAGAGTGGTCAGAGAGCACAAACACAGAAAGAGAGTGACCAGAGTAACTGCAAAGTGGTGGAAAAGATCAGAGAAGAAAATCTCTGAAAAAGAAGGAAATTAGCAACCTATAAACAAAAGATCCCAGCAAATCAACCCCCTGCAGGATATTAATGCCTCCTGCTGTGCCGGAGTCCATTTCGGAGACTGAGAAACCACAGCGCCTGGCAATTCTGTATGAAAAGTGACAATCCATACAGATCAGCAGTTAAGTGCGCGCACAAGCCCACGCCATAGACAAGAGGCGGCCCATGGGACGAGGGGGACAGGCTCCACGTGCCCTGTCCTCACATACACCCAAGAGAGGGTGAGGTGCCTACAGAGCCAGGGCTGGTGCAGCGCTGTGTGCATCCTGGAGCATAGTAAAGGGAATCACCAGGCCCCGCACTCCAGGCCACTACCCGATCTTCTCTGCTGTTTTATTCTAATAGACTTTGTTCCCCTTTCATGCTATTTCTCTCTATTGTCCTGCCCAAAGCTCTTCTGCTTGCACTCTGCTTCTTCATAATAAGACTAAAAATTCCACCAAAGTGGAAGCCTGAACTACGGGATCGTTCCTCCCCTTCCATTTTAATTACTCTGGATATCACTTTGGCAACACATGTAAAACTGCCATGCCATTCAAGTCATTCCTCCCATCACTGATCCTCTACCCCATGACGGAGTCTCGTTCTATCCTCCCCTCGCTGACCTCATGAGCTGCCAAGGAAGATCAGGGGATAAGACATTAATGGGGACTGAAGCAGAGTTAGAGCCCTCGCCGCTGAGTCACCCAGACAAAAGGGAATCTTGCAGCCACCCTGCCAGTGATCTGCCTTGGCTGGAGCCCAGTTAGAGGGGTTGCCGAGAAGTCAGGGACAGTGCTTAGTGCTCTGCATTCTGTAGCCAGGCTCCAACTGAGACTTCCTTTCCTGAACAGGTGACCTGCAGCAACCTGCAAGTAGCTCTGTGTTATCATCGATTTGCCTTCAGTCCTCAAGTTAGTTACTTTACTCTGCCTTTCAATATAAAATCAAGGCAATTAACAATACAAAAAAGAAAAGTATAATATATATAGATAAATATATAATATAAAAATTTGGCATATAAAAAACATCAAACATAGAAACGACGGCAGAAGAAGACCAAACGGCCCATCCAGTCTGCCCAGCAAGCTACGCACTTTATCCATTTTTTCCCCTTTTTTTTTTCTCTCCCACCTGTTACAACATATAAAATTTGACATTTACGAAATAAACTCCCTCAGAGATTAAACTAAAATATAGAAATTTTCTCCATTCTAAAATCAATTCTAAAGCTCAACAATCTCAAAACATAAATGAAAATTAATCACTGCAGAATATTAGCAGCAAGCATCAATACTGAGATGTTTGTGGAAACCACTGAGTCTTTAGACCCTTCCTAAATTTTGAAAAATGTGGCTCTGAACTTAGCTTAAAAGGTAATGAATTCCAGAGTATTGGGGCCTGATATCAAAATGTTGGACACTGAGTTAGTTGATGTGATCCTTATTTCAGACACCAATTTGGAACCCTCCAATCCTGCCACCCTACTATCACCAGTGTCAGGGCAAAAGGGCTCTGACTAGCCTTGAACCAGTGGAGGGCTGGGAGGGGAGGCTGGAGCTTTGCTGGTGAGTCACTGATAGACTGAAACAGAGTAAGTCAAAGGGGCTTGTTGGCAGTATACAGCCTGGACCTGCAACCCTGCTCCTGAGGGCCGGACTGGTCCTCAGGGGTCTCTTAAAAAAAAAAAGGTGCAATTCGAGAGCTAGAGGGTCAGCCTAATCTAATCCAGAAAGCCTGCCTTGCTTTGTGTCCATGAGACGTTGAACTTGAACGTGAGTGGTGCCTCTGAAGGAAGGGAACCTGGATCCTGCTTGTTTTGCTGTGGCATGGCATGCTCACAAACCAATATGTTGTACCCTGCCTTGGGTGAAGTTCTTATTCAGAAAGGCAGGTAACAAATACAACTAATAGATACTTAAAATAAGTGTGGCTTATACTTGCAGGGGCCCCCAACCTGACCCTAGCCAGCTGTAACCCTGCTTCTGGGCCTCGGCTCTTCCATCAGCCCTTACCAAGCACAGGATTATCAGAGACAGCTTGCTGCTAATGCCAGCCCCATGCATCTTTCACTCTATGCTGGACTCCGCCTGGGAGTACTGCCCCCTGTTGGGCAGGGATCTGACATGGCGTCTTATGCATGCTTCCCATCAAGGACCTCGCATGGTGCGATGGAGTTTCCCTCATTCCTCTGCTCATTGAACATATTGTATGTGCACGCTTAGGTGTGTTTGTGCTGTCTATTTGTGAAGCTCAGTAACTCAAAGGAAAAAAAAGACAGTTAAACTTCAAAGTTTAAAAAACGGGATCATAAACATCTAAACTTTAGATGGTCCGATTTTTCTAGAATCTTTCCATATTTGAGGGGCAGTTCATGTCCCAGTCCTAACCAATTTCATAACTGAAAGATATGGAGAAGGCAGCAAGGCCTTTTCTGGGCTGATCTCAAGACTCTGGACAAGGCAAAATGGAATAGGCGATCCATTAAATATGTCGGCCTTAACCCATTCATAGCCCTAAAAAATTTAAAATGAATTTGCAAACTTATTGGGAATCAATGTAGATCTCGGAGTATTGGGGCGTCTTGCTCTCTGGCTCTACCAACATAACTACTCCATACACAGTATTGTGTACTAGCTGTAACTTATCAATTATCATCTACGGCAACCCTAAGCACAACCCGCTGGAGTAGTCTAGAGAGGCAAAGGGAACCACACGCATTACTGTTTTCAGCTGTTTCAGTTTCACGTGTCCCAAATACGGTCATAACTGGCGAACAAGATGAAGTTTTGCGAAGGTGTTCCAGGAACTGTTAATATGCGAATGTCCATTTTCAAGGCAGACCGTATACCTACCTGCCAAGTTACGTACTCAAGTCTTCAATTTAAGGATCATACTATCTGATTCTGGTAAAGGATTAAAATCCCGCGCTCCTGAATTACTCCATCTTGTCAGATACTGGTTTAGAGCCTCAACCGTCCCTGAGGGATCTTTACCCATAAATGTCTGCCTCTGTATACCACCTCTTTAACCAATCCCTATCGTCTACTCTTTGATTTACAATTATGAATGTCACTTTGTAAACCGCTGTGATCTATAAATGGAACGCCGGTATATAAAATGTCTAAATAAATAAATAAAATAATACGCAAGGAAACAGATTTGGACATCATCAGTGTACAAATTGTTATTAGGAGATATGGGACCTGCTAACAGGTTTAGGTAAATATTAAACGGAATAGAGGGCAAGTGGATTCCTGAGGGACTCCATGTAATAGAGGCCATGCATTTGAAAAACAGTCACCCATCACCACCTGCGCTGCATTCTCTCTGTTAAACAAAAAAAAAAACAAAAACAGTTTACCGTCACCTTGCCTAAAAGCAAGCTGGACGAACTATCCAATAGAAGGTTGTGGTCAGCAGCTTGAAAAGTGGCAGACAAATCTAATAAAACTGGATCTAAGTCTTTCTTGTCGAAGATCATACACTAACGTTACCCCCACAGTCTATGCACTATGTCCCCTGTTAAAACCTGATTGAAAAAGATCTAAAAAGTCCAGTTCTTTCAAGAGTCTTGTAGTTGACTAGCTGCCACCTGCTCAATCACTTTACCTAAGAATATTATATTTGCCACTGGTCTAAAACTTTCACAATTATTGGGATTGAGAAATATTTTTTTTTAAATTGGGTGATCACAACATTCCTTAAAAGAAACCTGCATAACACCCTTGACCGGCAAAGCATTCACCATGTGTGAACCGCGATAAAGTAAACCCTCACTCGGATTCACTAACCAGGATGGATGTGGGTCGTGAATCTGTTCCCAAACCAGCAACTGAAAAGGTCTCCACCCGGTCGAGTGAGATCACCAAGAGGCTCAACCTCCATCATTCTCCGGGGCATTATGAATTTGATTGATCTTTCTGGGGGGGGGAAGCAACAATTTTTTCACCATCTAATTCCGATGTGGCCTTTCCCATTACACGGCAACAAAGCTTCTTCCTGATGGCCACATGGCTTTCAGAAAAGGTGTCAGAACTTGATAATAGCCTGAAAGCTGAGATAGGGATTAAGGTTAGTCAGTTGTAGGGATTTTACAAGGAAAGGTAGATATTAAATGTTTTCCTATATGTAATTTTATAGGAGTTTAATTGTTTTTTGTTTGTTTTTTTGTTAATTTTTTTTTGTTTTTGATAAATTGCTTCAAGCTGCTCTGGTCAGAGGTGATATAGAAATGTAAATAAATATATATTCATAACGCACATAGCTACACAAGCAGATGCACACGTGCCTGTACACACATGCAGATGCACAGAGCGCAGCTGGATCCCACGATAGCGCCACCATGAATTTCATTAGGCACGCATGAGAGAAGAGTTATGGGGAGGCTCGCATTTAAACAGATTTTCTGATACAGGAGGATGGAAACAGGAAATCCTGGTTTATCGAACAAACTATGAGAAGAGAAAGGACAGATGGAAGTCTTCTCTCCAACGGGAGGCTGCCTGTCTCCTCGCCCCTCTACTAACTGCTTCTCTGCCCACAGCACATGTGGCTTACACTGGCAAACAATGGCGACTGCACGTCAGGAGAGAGGATTTTTTGGCAGCATTCAGTTGCAGGCAGCTTTCAGGAAGTGTCCGACAGTGAGCGCGCCAACTGCATACGGCTATCTGATTACCCATGACCAAAAATCAGCTTCCCCCCAATCTCTTCCCATTCCCTGCAGTGCAGCTGACACCTGCATCTGATCTCTCCCCTCTCCATGCAGTGCAGCCAGCATCTGTCATTCCATCTCTCCCCTTTCCTTGCAGTGCAGTCGACACCTGCCCTTCCATCTCTCCCCTTTCCTTGCAGTGCAGTCGACACCTGCCCTTCCATCTCTCCCCTTTCCTTACAGTGCAGTCAACACCTGCCCTTCATCTCTCCCCTTTCCTTGCAGTGCAGTCGACACCTGCCCTCCCATCTTTCCCCTTTCCTTGCAGTGTAGTTGTCACTGTCTCCCATCTCTCCCCTTTCCTTGCAGTGCAGTCGACACCTGCCCTCCCATCTCTCCCCTTTCCTTGCAGTGCAGCTGTCATTGTCTCCCATCTCTCCCCTTTCCTTGCAGTACAGCTGTCACTGTCTCCTATCTCACCCCTTTCCTTGCAGTGCAGCTGTCACTTCCCTCCCATCTTTCTCCTTTCCTTGTAGTGTAATTGTCACCTGTCCTCCCATCTCTCCCCCTTCCTTGTAGTACAGCTGTCACTGTCTATCTCTCCCCTTTCCTTGCAGTACAGCTGTCACTGTCTCCTATCTCTCCCCTTTCCTTGCAGCACAGCTGTCACTGTCTATCTCTCCCCTTTCCTTGCAGTGCAGCTGTCACTGTCTCCTATCTCTCCCCTTTCCTTCCAGTACAGCTGTCACTATCTCTCCCCCTTTCTTTGCAGTGCAGCTGTCACTGTCTCCTATCTCTCCCCTTTCCTTCCAGTACAGCTGTCACTATCTCTCCCCCTTTCTTTGCAGTGCAGCTGTCACTGTCTCCTATCTCTCCCCTTTCCTTGCAGCACAGCTGTCACTTCCCTCCCATCTTTCTCCTTTCCTTGTAGTGTAATTGTCACCTGTCCTCCCATCTCTCCCCTTTCCTTGCAGTGCAACTGTCACCTGCCCTCCCATCTCTCCCCCTTCCTTGTAGTACAGCTGTCACTGTCTCCTATCTCTCCCCTTTCCTTGCAGTACAGCTGTCACTGTCTCCTATCTCTCCCCTTTCCTTGCAGTACAGCTGTCACTGTCTCCTATCTCTCCCCTTTCCTTGCAGCACAGCTGTCACTGTCTATCTCTCCCCTTTCCTTGCAGTACAGCTGTCACTGTCTCCTATCTCTCCCCTTTCCTTGCAGTACAGCTGTCACTGTCTCCTATCTCTCCCCTTTCCTTGCAGCACAGCTGTCACTGTCTATCTCTCCCCTTTCCTTGCAGTGCAGCTGTCACTGTCTCCTATCTCTCCCCTTTCCTTGCAGCACAGCTGTCACTGTCTATCTCTCCCCTTTCCTTGCAGTGCAGCTGTCACTGTCTCCTATCTCTCCCCTTTCCTTCCAGTACAGCTGTCACTATCTCTCCCCCTTTCTTTGCAGTGCAGCTGTCACTGTCTCCTATCTCTCCCCTTTCCTTGCAGCACAGCTGTCACTGTCTCCTATCTCTCCCCTTTCCTTGCAGCACAGCTGTCACTGTCTCCTATCTCTCCCCTTTCCTTGCAGTGCAGCTGTCACTGTCTCCTATCTCTCCCCTTTCCTTGCAGTGCAGCTGTCACTGTCTCCTTTCTCTCCCCTTTCCTTGCAGCACAGCTGTCACTGTCTCCTATCTCTCCCCTTTCCTTGCAGCACAGCTGTCACTTTCTCCTATCTCTCCCCTTTCCTTGCAGTGCAGCTGTCACTGTCTCCCATCTCTCCCCTTTCCTTGCAGTGCAGCTGTCACTGTCTCCTATCTCTCCCCTTTCCTTACAGTGCAGCTGTCACTGTCTCCTTTCTCTCCCCTTTCCTTGCAGTGCAGCTGCCACTGTCTCCTATCTCTCCCCTTTCCTTGCAGTGCAGCTGTCACTGACTCCTATCTCTCCCCTTTCCTTGCAGTGCAGCTGTCACTGTCTCCTATCTCTCTCCCTTTCCTTGCAGTGCAGCTCTCCCCTGCCTCCGATCTTTCCCTTTCCTTGCAGTGCAGTTCTCCCCATTCCCTGCAGTGCAGCTGTCACCTGCCTCCGATCTTTCCCTTTCCTTGCAGTGTAGCTGTCACCTGCCTCCGATCTTTCCCTTTCCTTGCAGTGTAGCTGTCACCTGCCTCCGATCTTTCCCTTTCCTTGCAGTGTAGCTGTCACCTGCCTCCGATCTTTCCCTTTCCTTGCAGTGTAGCTGTCACCTGCCTCCGATCTTTCCCTTTCCTTGCAGTGCAGCTGTCACCTGCCTCCGATCTTTCCCTTTCCTTGCAGTGCAGCTGTCACCTGCCTCCGATCTTTCCCTTTCCTTGCAGTGTAGCTGTCACCTGCCTCCGATCTTTCCCTTTCCTTGCAGTGCAGCTGTCACCTGCCTCCGATCTTTCCCTTTCCTTGCAGTGCAGCTGTCACCTGCCTCCGATCTTTCCCTTTCCTTGCAGTGTAGCTGTCACCTGCCTCCGATCTTTCCCTTTCCTTGCAGTGTAGCTGTCACCTGCCTCCGATCTTTCCCTTTCCTTGCAGTGCAGCTGTCACCTGCCTCTGATCTTTCCCTTTCCTTGCAGTGTAGCTGTCACCTGCCTCTGATCTTTCCCTTTCCTTGCAGTGTAGCTGTCACCTGCCTCCGATCTTTCCCTTTCCTTGCAGTGCAGCTGTCACCTGCCTCTGATCTTTCCCTTTCCTTGCAGTGTGGCTTAAACTTTGCATCCCTCACATTCCATCTCTCCTCTTTCCCTGCAGCATGCAGTGAGAACAGCTGACACCTGCCGCCCCCCCCCCCCCATCACCCCATCTTTCCCCTTTTCCTGTAATCATAGCCAGCTCTAGGCTAAGCGGCGCCCTGTGTGAAAACTGAAATTGCCCCCCCCCCCCCCCAATGAAAAAATGCTTCCTCATGTCACCACCTGCAGCTTTGCTTTAACTTCCATCTTCCTATCCTTGCCTGCGCCGCTCACCTGTCCTGGCTCATATCTTCAGTGTCTGCACTGGTCCAGCCCCGCTGACAGGAGAGCAGCACTAAAGGCCCAGCACTTCTAAACATTGCTTCCTTCTCTCTGCTGCACGGCTCAAGCAGTTATACCCCTCAGGACAGCAGGCGCTGGTGGCAGGAAGCAGCATTTAGAAATGCCAGGCCCCCAGCGCTGGTCTCTTGCTGGTGGAGGAAGCCGTGGCACTTAGCAGCAATTCTTTGCCTCATGAGCCCTACCAGAAAAGGGCTCAACAGCTGCATCAGAAGGAAGCACTGATGCCCCCCCTTAGTGCTTGGCACCCTGTCTTCATCACAGCCGACACCTCCGCCCTCCATGTCTCCCCTTTCCCTGCAGTGCAGCTGACATCTCCACTGCCAGTGCCTTCCTTCCCTTGCTTTAAGCTTCTACCTCATCTTTGCTGCAGCATCACAGCTGTAAGCTCTTTGTGGTACTGCACCTGTTCTCTCTTATGCTATAAGAGATGTCATGTGATGTGCAGCTCTCTGCTCCAAACTTGGGGCTGCCAACCATCTCTTATTCTAAGGGATGCTTATTTTAAATGCATTTTTATTCAGCATAGAAGCTGTCCCTAATGTTTCAGTCACAAGATGGTGATGGTTATGCTAACTACAATTTCATTCAGGGTGTTTTGCAGTCTTGGTTTATCCACATTAAACCTTCACTAGGACTTTTTTTTTTCTATTGGGACCCTGCCTTTTTTTTCCAAAAACTGTGCTCCTTTTTCTTTTAAAGCTCATTTCCCACTCTTCCTCTAATTTCTTTTTCCTTTGTTATTTTTGCTTCATGTGTACATCTTTATCATACAGCTCCCTCTCCACACCTCTCACTCTCTCCTAGACTCACCCTCACCTGCCACTTCCATCTCTCCTCACTTCTTCTTGCCTTTTCCTCCACCATAATCCCTTCTCTTCTCACAATCTTTCCCTTGGTTTACCTCTCCTATCAGCCCCCTTCCTCTTTACCCAGACAACTCCTTTCCAAGTCATCTTCACTTCTCTCTTCACCTAACCAATAGCCAATAACCAATCACTTCTCTCTTCACCTAACCAATCACCCCTGCTCCTCTTCATATCACTGCCCATGTCCTCTCTCCCAGCTTGTATCCCCTTTCCCCAACTACTTTCGCCTTCTCATAGTCCATGTCAACTTTCTCAGCCTTCTCTGGCCTCACAGACTGTCTGCCCTTCTCTCCCAGTCCCACTTCTCCTCACCTCCTCCTCTTTCCAGCCAGAATTCTTTCAGTTCTTCTCTCAGTCCCCCCATAGCCGTATTCTCTCTCCCAGCCAGTATCCACGTTTAAACCATTTTCCACCAATTCTCTCAGTCCCTCTCTCAACCTCTTCTACAGCTCCTCTGACACTTTTCTCCTTTCTAATCCCTCTGTCTGCAGCCCTCCCCATCTCTACTACGTTTCAGGAAGCCTATCTGTCCTAAACTGCTGCAGCACTCTGGTCCCCCTGTGGTCAATTAGTCAGAGATTCCACAGCCGGCCAGTAGGGTTGCAGGGGGAAGTAGGAGAAAGGCTGGCAGACAGACACCTCTTGCCTCACCTCCCCTGAAACCTATTGGTCAAACATTCCACAACCAGCCAATGGGCTGTAGGGGGAGACTAAGATATCTGAATATAATCTGCTTTGAAATTCCTGAAAAAGCAGAATTTAAATCAAATAAATAATAACAGAAGCACTTCCTTACTGGGCTGCAGGAAACAATATTGGGGATGCTGAACCACTCATAGTATCCACAGAGCTGGCCCCCTATGCCTACATCTAAGAAAAGCAGGAACTACAAGACCACAGATGTAATGGCACAAACTTCAACTGTACATCCTCTGGAGACAGGGAAATACCTAGAGTATCTGAATGTAATCAGTTTTGAAGTGCCTGAAAAGCAGAATGCAAATCAAATAAAAGAAATAAAATGCTTACTGTACTTGAATGTATCTTGCCTTGAGCTACCCATGCAAAGGCATGTGATAAATATATAAAATAAAGGGGCAAAACCAGGCTGGTTCAGATTGTCCCTTATGACACACAGAGCCATCTGAGAATGCACAGGATAAAAGGGCATGCAATGTTCAGCCTGTTGAGGGATCCAATTGGCTAAACACATACGACATCAGCCAATCAGAGGGACTCAACCACAAGCAGATGACATCACAGGACAGGGCAGAATAGGACAGAGTACAGCAGGGCAGGAGGACTGGAGGATGGGGAAGGGACAGGAAGAGATGCCTAATCAGCCTCTCACTAGAGGAGATGGAAGGTCAGTGTTACGGGTCAAAGAGGGTCTGACAAAGAGGCAGGCAGGCTGAGCATTCTTCTCAGGCCCCCCCCCCACACCCCCACCCCACATAAAGGGTTCAGCACCGAGTCTCTCTGGGTCTTAGCTGCAGGACAAGACTTTTGGTAGATCCGCTTCTGCAGTGCCATCAAAGAACGAGCAACAACTAAAGACCCCAAGGTGGCCCAAGCCTCTAGTCTGGCAGAGAATTACAAGAGAGGATGAGCAAAGGTTACCCAAATGGGAAGAGGGAGACCCATCCCAAAGCCAGTCCTGTTAACAAGACCATTCCTTACCAGGGTCATTATGTCTGAGAAGGTGGGAGAGAAAAAGGAGAGAGTGGGAAAGGGGAAAGAGAACTTCCTGAATCTGAGAGAAAGCGAGAGAGGTGGATTTCGTGCAGGTCAGAGATGCAGAACACCGGCCCAGTCTAACTGTATTCATGAAGAGAAACTGGTTCTCATTGCTCATGAGTGACCCACATCACCTAATTAATATTCTGCATACTTTATGTTTCAGGGCGGATTAAAACCATTTGGGCAGAAATGTCAGCAGCCTAGCTCGTGGGATCCTGTAACGCAATGTCTTTCCAACCATCCTGGCAACATCGGATGCAATGAACTCAACAGATCCCAATCAACAGAAAGGTGAGTGAATCCCAAAGTAAGGGAAAAAGGATTACGAAGCAGTGTGGAAAGGGAAACTTAAGAGCTGGGTGTCCCTAACCCAAAAACTCCAAAGTGAGACAGCGTTTCATCTCGTTAATGCATGGAAAAGCCACCCAGAACATCCAGGCCCAATCATGCAGCCAGGCCATAGGCCTTACGTGGTGTGAGCACCCATCTGGTCTGCCATAGACTGTCTGTGTGACCTTGAACTGGTCACTTTATTTCCCTGTGCCTTGGATCTAATCCCCGGCTCTGCCACTAACTCCACACATCCTTGGACGGGTCGTTTTACCTTCCTCAGCCTGAGATCTAAGTCCATTTGCCTACAGTTGGCTTTACCAGTCAGAGCACTCTTAAAAGTGAAATTATTAACCCTTTATGCAAGGACTCAGTTGCTGCTCTTCAGGATTTTACTTTTACCAGTTTTAGTGTAAAGCAGTAGATTGTGACATCATCGGCCATTATTCAAGTTTCTCGGCTGCCATTGGTTACAGCACAGCCTGATATGCAGATGAGCTCTTTATGATGCATTGCCACATGTCTGTGGTACAGATGTGGTGTGAAAAGTTTCCATAATTATGCTGCATGTGGTACCAAAATAGCCGGAATATTACTCCCAAAAATACAGAGGGGAGCAGCATGCAAATATATGCAGAGTCCTGAACAATTTCCTAGGAATCTGTGAAATGTGACATACACAAGACAGAGAAATGCAAAAAGGAGACAGAAATTAAAAGAAAAACAGATGAGGAAAGGAAAAAAAAAAAAGACAAGGCGACAGATCCCTGGTTTTAAAGCCTGCAGGTAAATTATAAAGCAGGTTACTGAGGTGGAAAGGAAGCCACAGAGAGACAGGGTAGAATATGTAGAAACCATCTGTGGCTTTAAGAAACATTTATTTTATGATAACCTCCAAACGTATTCTCACACAGAAAAACTGAAATAAAATCAAGAATAGAAAAATAAATTGTGGTGCAATAACAAAGAGGAGCACAGGGATTATGTTATTATTGCTGATTCAGTGTTTGGATCTTGTACTTTTCCCACTCTGGGTGAAAAGGAAGGTTTACACCTGCAGAGCAAGTAGAGTACTGAAGAGATCCCAAGAGTCCCTGCCAGGGTCTCAGGGCTAGAGAGCCGGGCCAACGGCCCCAGCTAGTTGAACACTATGCTAAGGATGCTATAACCAACCACAAAGGTCCTGATGGCAACACCAATGTCCAGAGTGTAAAAATCCCTTTGTTATATCCACACACAGTCCCATTCTCTGTCCGTAGTCCCTGTTCCCTATCCAGCCATCGCAGAAATTTAAGCGCAGAGCATTGACAGAAACTCTTTCAGATATGCTTGCCAATATTCCAAGGCTATTCCCCTCCTATTGCGATCTGAGAATCGTGTACAGTGACTTCTGCGACCAAAGAGAGCCCCCGCGTCCTATCACCAACAGCGGCCAATCTGGGTCACCTCGAAGTGCCCCTGGATGTAACACCTGGTGGAGCTCCACACCTGATGGCTCGTGGACCGTTCTTCCAGAAACGTATCCGATAGGAAAGTAATACACAGCATATGAATCCTCCCTCAAATGTTGGATATGCTATTACATAATAAGTTACACACGTCAAAAATTATTTCCCAGTGTCACAAAAATCCTGCTCGCATCTATTACTAAAGCTCGTTGTGCAGTCTGACATTCTGCATGGCTACCAGTGCCCAAAGTCAGAAAGCTTTTTTTTTTTTTTTTACCTCCACAAAATAAAGTGGGAAGTACCTGATCTGTGAACTTTGTTCTTCTCTCTTTACTTCCAAGTGCCTTTAGTTCTACAGACAGAGCCAGACATGAAAATGTAACTAAAAATGCCAGCTCCCATCTCCTCAGGATATCCTGTGGCCTCCTCATAGGAGAGCTGGTGCCGGGGAAGCCAAGGGCCAAGAAATATAGGATTTGATCTTGGACTTAAGGAAGCCATTACATCCACTTTATGGAGCTCATATGCGTGCTGGAACACACAATGCACAACGATGGAGACAGGGATCTGAACAGAAAGGCAGGATGAAAGCATCCTATTGTGAGGAGGACTGTGTGCTGGTAAGAAGGAATTTCGAAAAGTCCAAGGAATAACACTGGACTGGATGGATGATTTTTTTGGGGCAGGTCAGGCTGAAAAAAAAAGATGGCCATTTATTTATTGCCAAAATGAGGGACTGTCTTTCCAAATGCAAGATGCCATTCGGGGTGAGCTCTGATGAGAAAAATGCAAGTCAGAGTACTCTCTAGATTGTGCATCCACTTAATTTGCCACATGGGACAATTCATGGTTAGGAAAGAGAACACTCTACCCAGATAAGGAGCCATCAGCCTTATACCACCCCCTGATGCTCGTCTATTACTACCACCACCACCACTACTACTACTACTTAACAAGTACTTAAGTGCTGTAGATCTGTACAGCTGTGTGCACAGGAGAGAGTTCCTGCTTCAGGGAGCTTACAATTTTTAGTAATTAATTATTACAGTAAAAACACATTTAACCTGAGAAAGTCAAAATCTGGAAGCGTCAGGAGTTTTGGATTTAAAAGCAAACTCAAATAGGACTTGAATATGGCCAGACAGGGAGGTAAGGTAGACTAAATCAGAAAAGCTATTGCAGGCATGTAGTGCCACCAGAGAAAATGCACAGAGCCTGGAATTAGCAGTGGAGAGGAAGGAGACAGATAGAAGCAGCTTGGCCAAAGAGAAGTCACAAGAAGGGACATAGAGGAAGATAAGAGAGGAGAGGCAGCATGGGGATGCAGAGTGAGGTTGCTTGTGGGTAAGCACAAGTATGAACTGAATGCGGAAGTAGATTGGGAGCCCGTGTAGACTTGTGCTAAGAAGGCTCCTGAAGTTGTAATGATCCTGGGAGGAAGTTAAGTCCGAGAGCTGACTTTTGAACAGATCAGAAGAGAAAGACTGCTCAGTAGCAGACCTGTGAGGAGGTGGCTGCAGTAGTCCGTTGGGAAAGGAGAGAGCATGGATTAGGATAAGGGTTTCAGTAGTGCGTTTAGCAAAGTTTTGGATATACACAGGAGGAGGAGAGGGGGAGGATGATGGTGCTAATCACTGAGATAGAAAAATGTGGAGAGGGGAAGCAAGTTTGGGAGGAAAGAAGTAGTTCAGTTTTGGCCAGGTTAAGTTCAAGGTGTGATATCCAAGCAACTATCAGGCCGATACAATAAAATTGCGGGAGAGCAGGCAAGCGCCCGCTATATTAGGTTTGGGGGGGTTGGATGCGCATTTTGAACGCGCTATTACCCCTTACTGAATAAGGGGTAAAGCTAGCGCATCCAATCGCGGGTTAACAGTGCGCTCCGCTGGAGCGCACTGTACTGTATCGGCCTGTATGTCAGATAAACAAGCTGAGACTTGAGACTGGACTGTGAAAGTTCTCCTACAGGGAGGTCTTGGAGTCATCGTCAAAAAGATGGCATTGAAGGCCAGAGAAGGCAATCAGGGCACCAAGAGAAGGGAGAAAAGAAGAGGGGTGCAAAACAGAGCCTTGGGGTATGACTGACAAACACCTCATGAGGAGGCACTGAAGACATCAGTCTGTTCTCAGAGGTAGCAGAGTCCTCCTCCTGTGATGGGATACAAGGATAACTGGTGTGTATGAATCTCCTCATATTGTTGAAAAGGATTGGTGCTAGCACATTGCCCTGTAGGAAGCTGCTTCACTCTCATCTCTATTGTTTCTTGCATTTCTGTTCTCCAGAAGAGATCAGGTGAGCTGGACTAGGTGGTAGCAGTGGATCGGACCATAAAAATGTCACATTTGGTGGTTGACCATGTCCTATCCCACAGATTTAACTGGTACTGTGTTCCTAGACAAATCTAGAGAAAAAATTAGTTAATGCAGTAAAGGAAGGTGACAAGACGTTTTCAGGTATATCAGTGAAGCAGGAGGAAGGGCATGAGTCAGACTATAAGACAGAAGAGAAAAGGAGGAATGTGTGGAGAGCAACAAAAGAAACACAAATACTGGGGGAGCGTTGGGAAGGAGAGAGAGACGTCCCCAATTGCCCGTGACACCTGTGGTACCTGTGCCTTGCCTGGAGCCTCGGAGGAACGCCGACGAACCCGAGAGAGAGAGAGGCGGGACTGTGACATCATCACCCAGCGCCTGCTGCATAAAATCAAACAGCAAGCGGCGCACTACCGCTGCTGGCGTGCTACCTAAGCCGCGCGCTCCGTAAGGGGCGCGTGGCTTTGTCCGGCTTAGTCCGGAGAAGGACGGGAAGGCAGGACCACAAGTCATTTGAGGTAAGAAATTGGTGAAGTTTTACTATCTACTCATTCCCAGGCTACATGGGGAGGAAGAGAAAAGTAAAAAGCTTCCCAATCTCACCTATACCATCGAGGGGCCCAATGGACAATCACGTTTTTAGACGGATTGGATCACCAAATGAGGACATTATAGGGGACCAGTTTTCGGCCTCCTTTAGTCCTGGTGAAGGACCATCGCTTCCTCCACAACCACAGACACCATTATCTAAGGACCTTTTGACTCTAGAAGCAGAAACCTCTCCAAAAGAGGGAGTAGGTTCTGCCTCGGGAGAAATTAAGATAGCTAATGTTTCATTAGATCTGAGTTCAGGGCAAGTTACGGAGGAATCCGATAGGCCAAAACAATGGCCTGGTGATCCCCCTGATAACATTTCCCTGAAGGATATTTGGAATTTGATGTCTGTTCTTAATAATAATGTCTCTCAAATGAAAGAGTCTTTGACTGCCATAGTAAATACAAATACAGTAAAAATAGAGGAACATACAAAGGAGGTAACCAGCTTAAAAGAAGATGTGGGGAAAATAACAAATAAGATCAGATTACTAGAAAATATTGAATCTGCCCATATTAAGGATAGTTTATCTATCCATAGAGATAGAAAATATGGAGAATATAATTAGGTATAAAAATTTACGATTAATTAATTTTCCCTTAACAAGACTCTTGTCACCCTGGGAAATGTTTAAAAAATATTTGAAGGAGGTTTTACTCTATGAAGATAAAGAAATCCCTGTGGTGTCAAAAATTTTCTATTTTTCAAGTAAAACTGGGGAAAAAGTAGAAGAGAATGTAGAAACTTCAAGCATTGGAGTTTCGACTTTTCTTGAAGAATCAACAGATATAATCCACAAGAGGGCTACCTTATTTGTCTCTATGCAATTAGAGGCAGACAAGGACAAGGTGTTTAAGGATTTCCTAAAGCACAAAGATCTCAATTTTTGTGGCCAGAAAATCTTAATGTTCCCTGATGTCTCGCGGGCTACGCAGGCAAAAAGGAAACACTTTCTCTCCCTGAAGGTGAAATTACTTGCCTTAGGAGCAAGTTTCTTTTTGAAATATCCTAGTATATGTTTAGTAACCTATCAGGGTAAGAAATATAGCTTTTCTGATCCCTTACATTTAGAGACATTTATATCAGATAAAGATGTAGTAGGGAGAAATAGCGAAGATCAATAAAAAACCAATTAGTCTCTCTCTCCTTTAGTAAACTTTGAAGTTGTTTTGTGTTAGTTTGATATTGGAATAGTCCCCCCCATATTATGGATTTAGTAATGAAGATGGAAATTATTATTGTAAAAAATTGGTTATTTTGTGATGAGATGTACATCTGTCTTACTTCTTTGATTTTGTTTAAAGATTTTAAATGAAAATTGAATAAAGTATAAATAAAAAAAAAAAAAGAAACACAAATACTGAACAATATCTTGTTGGGTGTTCACTAGTGTTCTTGTTGGTGTGTCATGTTTATACAGTATTATTGAACTGTGATATTTTTGTATTTTGTAAGCCACTCTGGGCATTGTTTTCTCTGGATTAGCAGGTAATAAATGCACTGAATATAGAAAGAAGGGATGGGGAAAAAAAAGAGTGCAGATGGACGGCAGAAGAGCATGCTGGCCTGGTAGGGCCTTGCCAGGCCACTAGAGGTAAAGATGCAGAGATGGGAGGAAACTTTGTGGGGAGAGGGGCTAGGTGAGAAAAGAGAGGAGTAGAAAAAAGCAAAAACAAAAAACAAAACCACCCTAAAAAAACAAAACCACCACTCCTCTCTCCACAAACAGCAAGTAAAACAGTAGAATAAAAAGCAAGAAAAAATGAGCAAAATTGTAACAAAAATGAAATCATATTTTCCCTGACTCTAAAAATGTAGGCTGGTGTCGAGCGTTCCTAAAGATATTTCTACTCCTGGTGTTAAGCAACAAGAGGAAAGTAGTGAATGGAGTGCATTCCAAGGGTATGGGGTAGAGTGCCTGAGAGATCAGCCCTGGGGCTGATTCTGTTCAATATTTCCAGAAGTGATTTTGAAGAGAGGTTAATAGAAGTGGTTGGTCTGTTTGCAGATGACATTAAGATAGGGTGGACATGCCAGATGGTGTTGAACAGAGGAGGAATAAATTATATAAAAGTCTGAGGAGTGGTCAAGACTTTGTATATATTTTTTTTACATTACATCTTAGTTACCAAAGTCAAACATCTGGGTGCAGAGAAAGCCATGAAAGCAGTGTGTGAGGTACTGATGTGTGCCAACCAGGAGAAAGCGCTCAAAGTTGCAAAAACAGTGGTGACGAGGCAGTGGCCAGGGCCAGAGCCAGAGGAATGCTAGGGTGCATAAGGAAAGACACAGCCAGCAGAAAAAAAAATAGAAGGCAATAATGTGACTGGAATATTGTGTTCAGTTCTGGAGGCTGCACCTCTGAAAGGATACGGACAGAGAAGAGATGGTCCAGAGAAGGCTGACCAGAACCCTATGAAGTGAGATATAATGACCTAAATTTGTATACCCTAGAGAAAAAGAAAAATGTGTGTGGAGATGGGGAATATGATAGAGACATTCAAATACCTTATAACTATAAATATAACGCACATGGAGGAATTTTCTGTAGAAAGGAAAGCCTAGAGCAAGGGGAACATAATACAAGATTGCAAGGGATTAGACTCAGGAGTAACACTAGGAATTATTTCTTCAAAGAAATAATAAAAACATCCTAGGGGAGGTGATGGGGGAAAATGTGTTGTCAGAATTCAAGAAGGCATGGAACAAGTGCAAAGGGGTCTAACTGTGAGTTGCTGAAGATAAAGCAGGGGTTAGGTGAGTTCTGTGGTACTAAAGCAGAAACAGCAAATGGGAAGAGCCTAGATGAGCTTCTATGGTCTTTATCATCATATTCTCTGTTCCATGTTCTGTGAACACTGAGGCTTATAACGTGATCTCTGTTTAACATGTGGTGCTAGCGGCTACAATGTTTCATGGCTGAGCTAGTTATTCAGTTGTGCTACCTGATATAAAACAGGTTTTTAAATCTTTTTTTCTGTTTTCCCACAGATACACTACAAGAAGGTTAGCTTATAATTGATGTGCAGCCTTTGGGCACGTGGACACAACTGAAATCAACAATGGGCCTGCAGGACCCCCCAATGTCACCTTCAGGCATGAAGCCCCATCTAATGCTGGTCTGGGAAGTAAACTCCCCTCTGAAGCCAATCTCAGGTGCACGGCCCCATTTGATGCTAGCTTTGGGCGTATGGCCCCAACCTAAGCCTGCCTCCGACAAAGAGGAGCCAATTAAGTCAGCATTGGACAAGCAGCCCGAAGATCAGCCAGCCATGGGCTCAAAAAACCATCTGATCCCACCCATAGACTCCCAGCCCTCTCTAATCCCAGGCTTGGGTATACAGCACTATGTGTCACCATCCATAGACTTGCGGCCTCCTCTGATTCCAGCCATAGGCACACAGGCCCCTCTGATGTCAACCACAGAGGTAAAGCCCCACATGATGCCACCTGTGGACACCCAGTCCCATCAGATAATGGGCTGCGGCTCACGGCCTCATCTGTTGACGCCCATGGACACTCGGCCCACTCCAAAGTGTACTTCGAATAGTCAGCCTCCTTTAATTCCAGCCTTGGCCAAGGGTCCCACTCTGACGGCAGCCCTGGGCATGAGACCCCATCTGATGCCCTTGGACAAGAAGCCCAAGCTAATGCCAGGCTTGGGCCCACGATCCTATCCAATTCCAGGCCTGGGCTTGCGGCCACATCTGTTGCCAGCCTTTAAACCGCAAGATGACCTTTTTATGCCACATCGGGGCACAGAGGAACCACCGGAGCCAGCCCTTACTAAATCGGCTCCACCAATAATCATTACAATGCAGTGCTGTTTTACCCAAATCAGCTGCGATATGGAACTGTGACCTCCAAGACCTGCGGTTTCCACCTGTGCTGAAGCTTCTTTCCCTTCACCATTTGATGCTTGCTTGCTGCTTTCATGGACTGTAAAGTCTCTTTCCTGTCTGTCCCTATCAGTTTCCATAAAATAAAGAAGAGATAAAAATGCTCAGCCAAGTCTAAAAGTCCAAGGAAGCTCTGTGGAGTGCAAAGTTTCCCAGCTGCTTTCCAGGTCCCAAATGATTGTTCTTTTTTTTTTCTTTTTCCTTGCATGTAAAATTGTTGCTGTCATTCTTACGTTTGCAAAAGACGCAAAGCATTCTTCCATAATGTTTTATTTATTTATTAATCCAAAACAAGCTTTACTATAAGATTGATTTTTTATTTTATTTTATTTTTTTTAACGAACTGGTATGATTTAGATGTGCTTTAATTTTGTTCCACTGCAGGACATCTAAATCTGATACCAGTTCATTAAAATATTGATTTGGATCAATTTTCAGCATCTTTTTGGTTTGGTTTGGTTTCTAGTTTGACTGAGGTGCGCTGGCTTACCATATTTTTTCTAAATGTGTTAATTAAAAGATTTGCAGGCCGCACTATCCCTTGTTCTAGGCAGCCAACATAAAAGGCATAATAATAAACATTTAAACAATATACAGACAGGCCTGCAGGATATTATACACCATGGGCCTCTGCTGCAGTACTCAGTTGGCAAAGGGTGCCAAGTTGGGGGAGGCAAGATGCCACACTGCGAGGCTGCGAGCACGCAAACCCCAAGCGGGAAGGGGGAAGCCAAATGCAATCTTTATTCAAGGCAACGTTTTGTCCAGGGGCTGCCTTGGCTGGCAGAGAATACTTGGCCTTTTTCGGCAGGGCCTCCCCTTTTTGAAGTTGGTCCAAATGGAGAAATCACTTACCTGGTAATTTCATTTTCCTTAGTGTAGACAGATGGACTCAGGACCAGTGGGCTATGTGCCGTCTCCCATCTGCTAGCAGAGAAGCACATAACCCACTGGTCCTGAGTCCATCTGGCTACACGCTAGGAAATCACGACATTATGGGCTAAGCAAGGACATGGGGAGCACAGAACTGTGAAAGCCAACGGCCTACTTTTCAGTCTCTTGTCCATACTCATGTTGTCACTTAACCTCCCTGTTCTCAGACTGAGATTATAGAGTGGTAGCTGTTTTGTGAACAGTATAAATGATTATTAGAAATTCTGAGAGAAGGGAAGGAAGGTTTGGGTAGACCATGGATTCCAAACTTTCACCCCAAAATGTCTTGCACTAGAGTATACTGATTGAAGATGGCACGGAAAGAGCTTAGGAGCAGAGAAGGCAGTCTATTGGTACTGCTGGTATCAAGATTATCATTTCTTCATGGAAAATGTATACAATATAATTCTCGCTCACCAACAGTCACAGTGCAACAAACAGGACACCTTGTGGGCTATTCAATATTGCCCCCAAAGGGATTTACTGAAGAGCACAGTCAGTGGCTGAGCTATGACTGGAACCCAAGACTTCCACAAACTTCATGCTGAATTTGAACTCTTAGATCTCCACCCCTCGTCAAAAGAAGGAAAACAATTGTTAACCGTAGCAGAAGCACCATGGAATGAAGAGAAGCATTCACAAGGCGCATACACTGGGCATGGATGAGACAGGAACGTGCCATCACGTGTCACTCAGGTCCCGATGGGAAATTTTAGGCCGATCCTGATGCATCGTAGACTCTGCAGTGCTGCTTTAAAAACAGAGGGACTGCAAACCCCACAATACACTGGGATGCAAATTCTGAAACCAGGACAGACTGGATGTCTGCTACCAGGAAATGGGTCACTGGGCAGCTCTGTGGCGACCCTGATGCAGAAGAAGCAGGGCCCAGAGGGCCTGGAACTCAGTACCTAAGGCCCATTTCTTCTTGGAATGCAAACAGGCGCAACCATCCCTGTGCTCCCGAAGCAGAAATAATAAATTTCTCCAGCTCAGCATAGGCACCGTGCACCTGAGGCCTGAAATTGCCAATATGTTTGAAGAGCTTCAGGGCTGCTGGGCAGGGTTGCAGCGGCACACTTCATTCAACCCTCTCGTGATTGCAGTCAGCCCAGCAGATGCTTAAGAGGCAAACATGCAAAACATTTTCAATCCAGGTTTCTGCACTTGCATGGAACACCATCTTAATTCCTAGACTAGCTTGGATACCAGCCGGCTGTACAGGAAGCTTAAGAGCCATCCAATGAACATAGAAAAGAGGCTTCTGCTATCTGTTTTCTCTGTCAAACACGCACTTCTCACCTGGCTCTGTTTACAGCATGGACAACTTTCCTAAGAGATCTGTGTAAGATCTCAGCTCTCGGAGACAAGGCAGAGAGTCTTATCTGCAGGGACACAAGGTCCACGGAAATAGATGCATGGCCCAGTGTGCTGCCTGGGTAAGAATCTGGAGTGTTCTTTGAAAAGCTGCTGGATTTAGGACAATGATTCTCAAGCCAGTCTTTGAGGCATATCTTGATCAATCTGGTTTTCTGGGTATCCATAATGAATACCATAAAATGTAGTTTACAAATTCACTGTATGCAAACGTACTTCATGCATATTCATTGTGGAGACCATGCAAATCAGACTGACCAAGGTGTGCCTCAAGGACTGGTTTGGGAACCACTGGTTTTATGTAATCATCTGGCTCCAGGGGGTGGGGAGGATCAATTCTAATTTTTCTCCCCTTCACGGTTCAAAGTATTGAGTTTTAAGTAGCTAAGTCTTACTGACTTCATATTTATATCCTAGCACGCTATACTGATTATAACTTAAAAATTGCTATGCTGGGTCAGACCAATGATTCATCAAGCCCAGCATCCTGTCTCCCAAGTGACATGGACTGGCCACTGTTGAATTACCTAGCAGATCTTAGAGAGATCCATTCACGCCCAGATGTTAAAAGGTGAGGATCTCCATATCTGCCTGGCTAATAAATGTTAATGGACCTGTCCTCCAGAAACTTGCCCAAACCATTTTTAAAGCCAGTTACACCATTGACCTTGATCACATCTGGCAACAAATCTTAGAGTTTAATTATGCATTGACTGAAAAAGAAACCCACGTTCTTAGATGTGTTCTAAGCCTGCTACTTGATTGTTTCATGGACCATCCCCTAGTCCTGGTGCTGTTGGGACGGGTTAAATGACTGTTGTGTGAAACAAGTTATAAACCTCTATCATACCCCCTCCAGGCTGAAGGCCCCTGACCTGTTTAGCCTTTCCTCAATTATCATTGTTGTTGCTTTTCGAGTTCCGCTCTGTCTTTTTTTGAGATGGAGTGACCAGAACTGCATACAGTACTCACAGTCTGGTTGCACCACACATCTATTCAGAGACAGTATGGGATTCCCAGTTTTAGTCTTTCTGAATAATTCTTAACATTCTGTTTGCTTGTTGGGCTGCTGCCACACACTGACCTGAGCATTTCAATGCGTTGTCTACAGTGGTTCCAAGCTCTTTTTTCTGAGTGGAAACTCCTAATGTGGAACTCAGCATTGCGTACATATAGGGGGAGATAATCAGGAATGCATAGTTATGTTTACCTGTGAAGTTTGGAGCCACAATCAAAGCTAAACTACACCAACAGTTTTGTTCAATTATTGTTTAACAAAAAAATTACCTGCAGAGATTTGTGCCTGCTTTCTCTGTGGCCATTTTTTTTTTTTTTTAGAACGAAATAATGCAAGCAGTTTCTTATAATCAAAACGGGGTGCACTGTTCCATTCTCACCCTCCCCTTGCCCCCAGAATGCCTCAGCAAAATGCGGATACAAAAGTATGCACGTTGTTGAAAAATGCACTTACTTTTACCCACTTACAGGGTGGACAATGATCAAAGAGCCCACGTCTGCGAGAAACAATATTTTACCTGTGGAATGGCCTTGGACTACTGCCCTCTAGTTGGGATTATCTCCCCCCCCATGTACATCCACAATGAATGTCATCTGCATTTACATGCTGGGTCCCTCAAGATCCTCCTGCAAGTCCTCACAGTCTGCTTGTGCTTTAACTATTTTGAATAATTTTGAGTCTTCTTCAGATTTGATTTCCTCACTTGGTTCCCTTTTCAAGATCACAAATATGTTGAACACCACTGGTCCTAGTCCAGACTTCTTGGGCATTTCTCTCCAGCGGGAAAACAGTCCTATGTTTTGTTTTGCCTCCTCAAAGTTGGGTAATACCTAGCATTCCACGAAAGCCTCTTCTGCCAGGAGTGCAGATGAGCACCCTCAGCTTTGGGGGTATCTGCTTGAAGGATTCAGAAGGCTCCTGGTTTTGTCCCAGGTCATCTGCTGGCATTAACGAATGGTGGGTATCAGGTTTCTAGGCTGGCCTGTACCTCAAATCTACTTAAACATTTCTCCTTGTTTGACAGCTTCTGTACATTTAGCCATGAAAAGCACAGCACACAACTACAAAGACAAAAGTTGCTTGAACTCATCACAGCATAGAACCTCCTTAAATTCTAATCCCATCTCAGCCACAGGCTCTGTGATCCAGGATAGGTCACCATATGTGGGAAATAATATGCACATGTGAAATGCACCATGTAGAACAGGGGTGGATGACTCCAGTCCTTGAGAACCACAAACTGATCGACTTTTTCAAGATAACCACACTGAATATTCATGAGATAATTTAGTATGCACCTCCTCCACTACCTACAAAGGCATCTCATCCATATTCACTGTGATATCCTGAAAACCCAACTTGCGGCATTCGAGGACTGAGTTGCCTACCCCTGCAATAGATGTATGGGGGTGGTACCAGTGCTAGACGGAGGAAGGGAGAGACCATCAGCAAGGAGTTACTTGCTGCAGCAGGAAGGTTCAATAATGCACCAGAGCAGCTTATCTGAAAGGAAAGTCAACCTGCAAAAGAACCGTGCAGGACTTGGAAAACAGGACGATAGGGCAAGGTCCCTGACCGCAGCCCAGATCTCTAGTCCCCAGGAAGCATTCCCTTTCTACAGCACAGTACCAATGTCTGAATAGCACTGTACGGACGTCTTTCCTGTCCTCGCACTGATGACAGCAATATCTTCTCCCATCCTCCTGCACTCATCAAACACACACACACACACACACACACTTCCTCATCCAATTACATCAACAGGCACACAGAATCCACTCACATACAGCTAAATACACCCACACTCTCATCTGTACACGAACAGTCACCAGCACATGGCCTGTACCTCCAGCGCACGGCATTGCCAGGACCACCTGCTATAATCCCTACAATACCGGTGCACAAGTTGCCATACAACAGAAGTCTTCAAACACAAAAGCCCAGATTCATTTGCATAGAGATTTTCACAAGTATGGCCTTTCCATCTCCGGCGTGGCTGAAAGGGACAGCGCTATTCCAGATTCGTTTTACAGTGGTGACATTAAAGAAATCACCCTATCCCCCCGCCTGATCTGGAAGTCTGCTGGAGCCCAGGCAGCTGGAAATCTCAGCCTGGCTGAAGGCAAATGACTAAAATCAGGCCTTAGGAATCAAGGGCAGGGTGAAGAATGATCCGGTCATTCACTGACCAGTGTCCGAGCTAACAGTGCTTGCTGTGGCCTTGCCATATTTTCCTTCCCCTCCCCCCCTTCAAAAATACAAATAAATAAAAAGCTTTTTCTTTCATTCCTCTTCAGCTCCCATCATCTCTCCGCCTCCTGCTTGCCTGCTAATGTTTCCTGTGCTTATTTCAGCGTGGAGCTAACTGCATGAGTACTGTATAAACTGATTCAGTGTGTCAGGGAGGAGAGTGGGGGAGCTAGAGAGGAGAGAGCAGCGGTAAACAAGGAGGAGGGAGAGGAAGGGAGAATGAAACACGATGGGGAAGGAGCGCAAGAGGAGGGACAACGAGAGGAGAATGAGGCAGGACAGAGAGAGAGAGAGAGAGAGTGGAGCTGAATTCACCAGAGAACACTGGAGAAGCCCAGGGGGCTTTGGGTAAAGAAGGGACCAGGCATGCTCAGAAACTCTGCTCCTCACACTCCAAGCAGGCAAAAAGCCATGAAAAGTCTAATCCAAGCCCTGGAGATATCCAGAACCCCCCCAACCGCTAACCCCAGCAGGGCTGAGATCCTTTGGCCTTTGAATTAGAGAACGCCAGCCAGCAGAAAGCAGGATCAGAGGCTCTGAGTCCCGCTGTATTTTATCTTGTCCAGTAAGGACAAAGGACTGGCACCACCACGAGATCCACCTGTGCCACAAGCAGGAGGATGACGAAGGAGCCCCCTTTCCTCGATTTCTTCTCATGAGCTTTATCTGCAGGGTAAACGGCGGCGTTTATTCAGACCTTCAGTTATGACCGCGCCTGTATTGTTTTAAGCTCTTTCATCTCATCTCAGAGGGATGGGAGCAGCTAAATATCAGCAGTTAAACCCCCCCCCCCCCCACAAAAACCTCTTCTGGAATGAAATCAAAATATTTTGTTTCTTTCTGAGGAGGGGAGAGGGGTGCAACTTATGACAACAAGGTCACTTTCATTGCATTTGAATTTGCCAGCCACAGAGTCGGCATAAAATAACTTGTGCCTAAGAGGATTTCTGGGTTTCTGATCATTCCTGCTGCATGAAGTTGCCTGGGCTGTTGGGACGTGGATCATCCTGCAGGTTATGTAAGCATTTGTAAAGCTGGCTTTAGAGATTACTGCTGGGGGAGGTTTTACTGAAATGGGAAGATGTTTGTGTCTCATTATTTGTGCCAGGGCAAGTCGGCTCACAGGGGAGCACTTGCATCTCCAAGCACAAAGGTTTGGGGTTCAAATCCCATGTAGGAGTTCATTCCCAGTGCTGAGATTGCAAGGTAGTAGGAGGGGAGGTGTTGCAGTGCTCCGGGAGCTGTCCTCCTAATGGGGCAGGGCAGTGCTATGGGCACTGGTTGTCCAGAGCTGAAGCTGCAGGACAGTAGGTACTTAACTGCTGTGGACACTGTCCTTTCAGGGCCAGCACGGATGGAGGTGCTATTCCTACAGTCCTTCCTCTTTCCGTACCTTTCCTCCCACCACCCAGAGCTGGCTGCGCTGCCTGCCTTTGCACACCTAATCTCCTGACAGTGGAAAATTCTGTTTCCCTCTGCCCTGGCAACTCATCCGCCCCTTATCCCTGCCTCCTCCCAAGAACTGAACACAACTCTGCCTCTGAAGCAGGAGTTGGCCATTTTAACCTTAATGAAAACCCATTTTCAAAAACTTTTTTTTTTTTTTTTTTTGTGCTGGAAGAAAACGAGTTCTATAAATAGTGGCCGTAAGATGCATGGACCCAGTCATCAGGAATATACAGCAGAGAATGTTCAATTTGCTTTGCTTTTATGCACCATAATTGTTTGGCTACAAAAAAAAAACCTTTTAGCCCACAGCTGTTAACTTTTATTAATGCAAACTCTAATACACAGGAAGACAGGGAGATGGAGAGATTTAATAGAGGAGAGTACAGGGCTCTCTCTAATCCATTTCCTATCCGTCATGCAGGTATAGAAGAGAAAGCAGTAAGGCCCAGGGATCTGCCTAAAGTGTAACAGAGGATTCTCCAGTTCATATTTATAATTTATTAATTGGTTGTGAGATGCTAAACAATAATGCGCTCTGACATCATGGGGGCAATTTCTGTCCGTGTCGCTGCAAAATCCATGTGTAATTTTGCTTGCGGTCTTTGCACTATTTTTAAAGGAAACATACAGGACGATGTTCAGCCACATGGTAGGACAATATGCAAACTTTTATCTACACGGAAGGGCAATCTGCAGGAGATTTATATGTGTATAACGCTTTTTACCTGCCTAAACTGCTTTGAGAATTGTCCATCCCCCCTACCACCCCCTCGTGGTGGTAGTTGGAAACCACATCCTCTGGCTAGCACAGGATGACCCAAGTTTCTGCTTCACAACACTGGTGTGTGCACTGTGGAGGTCATTTTCATAAGGTTTTATATGCAGGGCTTTTGAAAATTGCTATGATATATGCTACTTTTACGCATGCAATTCCTTTTGAAAATTGCCTCCTATATGTACAGGGTGCGCATTTCTGATAAAAGTGAAAATCTGCAGTGGTACACGCCGGGCAGCAGAGCACATTCAGTGCCTCCCTGTCACACGAGGAACTTGATTTCCATGTACCATACTGGAGCTGCCAGACAATTTTGACTTGTAGTCCCATAGCACACACATGGGGAACTTCATTTTCAGTTTTTATTTTATTTTCCCTGGGAATTATTCAGTGATTATTGTAACAAGAACAACAACGGGAGAAGTCAGTTGAAAAACAAATTGTCATTTTTCATGGTAAATATCATTGTTGTCATAATAAACACTGCTAAATTCCCAGGAACAATAAAATTAGAACTGAAAACGAAGCCCTAGCCCATCCACAGTTGTGTGTAGCTGTAATTTAGGAATACTCCTAACAATTTAATCACCGACTGCTGCAGACGTTTGCCTCTATTCACTAATCTTTACAAGCTTCTACTCTTGCAGTATTTCATATAGCTCTTCTGCCTCCATAATGAGAGAGATGCCACGTATGAGTGATGATAACATAATACCAAACAACTCCAGTACCTGAAGACAGAAGGGTGGTCAATATAATGCTAATTTTTAAAAAAGGGCAACAGGGATGATCCAGGAAACTATAAACTGGTCAGCCTGATGTCAAGCACTGGGCAAAACAGTGGAAGCACATTTTTAAAAGATAATTTGTGGCCATGTAGACAGACATGGCCTAATAGGGAAGGGCTGACATGAATTTAGTGAAGGGAAGCCCTGAACATGAAAAGAAATATGTTGATAAAAGGTGAGCCGATTGATATATAGTATACTTGGATTTTCACAAGGCTCCTCAGGAAAGTCATGGGATAGAAGGCAGTATCCCAAAGTGGATTAGTAACTGATTAAAGACAGGAAACAAACAGTAAGACTAAATGATCATTTTTCCCAATGGAGAAATGCAACCAGCAGAGCGCCCCAGGGCTATGTACTGGGGTTAGTGCTGCTTAGCATATTCATACATGATTTGGAAAAGGGAACAACAAGTGAGGTAACCCAATTTGCAGATGATACAAAATTATTCAAAGTTGTTAAAACACAAGCGGATTGGAAGCAACTGCAGGAGGATCTTGCCAGACTGAGGGACTGGGCATCTAAATGGCCGATGAAATTTAACACGGACAACTGCAAAGTGATGCACATAAGGGAGGGAAAAAACCCAAAAAACTATAGGTGCATAATGCTGGGTTCCAGATTAGGAGTCATCACCCAAGAAAAGGTTCTTGAAGTAACTGTGGATAACACATCCAAGCCCTCAGCTCTGTGCGTGATCGCTCACCTTTTATCTACATGCTTATTTACACCTTCTAAAACAGAATGGGTTAGGGAAAGTTTAATACAGGGTGGGGCTCTGATTTTATAAAGATTTTTTTTAATTATTATTATTATTATTATTATTATTAGTGCAAAGATCAGGACTGAGCCAAGATATAGAAGCGTAGCCAGTTGGACATAAGACATAAAGCATTTGTTATCTGGAAGGTTTGGTTAAAAAATAATGTGTGTCTTCTCTTCTGTAAGTTATACATAAAACATTTTGTTGTACCTGCCTTGAAAGGCAGAGAATAAATTCTAAACAAACAGAATATTAGGAATGGTTTACAAAGGAACAAAGTGTTTTGTGCAGATCTGGTTGCCCCATCTCAAAAAAAAAGATAAAGTGGAACTAGAGAACTTAGAAAGGAGAGCAAGGAAACAGATAAAGGGGATGGAACGGCTCCTCTATGAAGAGAGGCTATGCAGGTCGGTTGGAAACGAGACGGCTGAGAGAGGTGGAACGTGCAAATAGAGGACGGATATTTAACCTGTCAAATAGTACTAAGGCTAGCGGGCATGTTATAAAATAAGTTTCCGGCGAGTGGTGGACTCCCCCGCACACGGGTAGGGCCCATTCCAGTTCCCTCCCAGTCCGCTCAAATTAAGGAGTGGACTGGGAGGGAACTTCCCTACATCCCTATCTATTCTTCCTACCTTTTGCCCTCTCCTCTCCTCTCCTCCCCGACCCCTAACCCTTTCCTAGCTATAAATCAATTGGGTTTTTTTTTACTTTTTACCCTGCTGCTCTTTTTGATCGGCAGTAGACTCCGCGTGCCGACCACCTGCCAGCGCGCGCTTCCCCGGTTCAGCAGCTAATGGCGCTGTCCCAGCCTGCCTCTCGCCCTGCTCGAACACCCCCCCCCCCGGGCCACCCCTTTCAGCAGGCCTGGCACTTGTTCACTTACCGGGGGTTACACGCGTGGCCGGGCCCATTATAAAACGCGTACAGAGCGTGCAAGGCCCCGGCCACACGCGTAACCCTGAAATTTATGCACGCACCCTTTTTAAAATCAGGCCGATAGTTTTTATGCAGAGATTTCCTGAGACCCAAAGTTATTTCAAGGGTTCCTCCAAACTAAAAAGGTTGAGAAAGGCAGATTGTAATCTGACACTAAGATTTCTCAGGACTCCAGAAGTCCGCTAGGTCTAGGGTTGCCAACTTGCTCCAGATTTTCAGGTCAGGTTGATCCAGTCCTGGTTTTACCCCATTGCATGCTGGGACTTATTCTGATTTCCCTATTGCATTCCCTAAGTAATCTATTGTACTTCATTTAACCCCTGTATTAATTTAATGTAATTATCTCATTTCTACTACCTCATTTTCTCCCCCCTCACCCCTTCCCTGTTTGCATTGCCATGTATCATTTCTTCCTTTGCTCTAACTTAGCATTGTTATAATCACCTAATGTTCTTTTCTTAAGTTGAATATTAATTGTAAAGCACTGCCGCTAATCTCTATCTGTTCTAGCGCTGCTGCTAAAATATTGTTGAATGTGAACCGACATGATGTTACTAAACGAATGACGGTATATAAAGAACCTCAAATAAATAAATAAATAAATAAATAAATAAATAAATAAATAAGAAAAGTAAGACTATAAGTGCCTGTATGCAGGAGAGTAAAACCAGGATTGGATCAACTTGTCCTGAAAATCTGGAGCCAGTTGGCAACACTGGGGCCCCTTCTGAAGGATAAAGGATGAGCCCAGTGATCGCTTAGCCTTCTCCACTGAAAGGATCACTTCCAACACAACTCAGGACCAGAGTATACTGAAGAAAAAAAATCATGTTGGAGAGCAAGGATGTAATGAATTTTGCTGTAATTTATCCTTGGAACTGGCTGTGTCCTTCCTAGCCTGTTCTCCTTTTACCCCTAGCACCCAGCCATACATCAGGATACCTCACAATCCCATAACACAGTGAAAACACATGAGATAGATATGCATACGATGGAGGCAGTGCATGCAAATATTTCTCATACATATTCATTGTGGATATCCTGTAAACCCGGTCTGTTTATGGCTCTCGGGGACTGGAGCTGGCTACCCCTGTCACAATAGCTCCTTGATGAGTCTCGGACATTACGGTTGTTCCTCTGACCAATGTGTAACACAGTTGAGCAAATGATTTTTTCTAAGCATGCTTTCCCTGTGCTGGGTGTAGCGTGATAGGCTTTTTAGCACTGTACCCCTGTGAGCAACATTCCAGCCGGCCAAGCAGTAGGATTAAAAATGAAGGAAGTTCTAAGACAAAAGGAAACAAACAAATAAATCATGGAGCATCCCATCAAGGGTTGCAACATGGCCTCACTAAGATCGAAACACAGACACATCCATACAGTCACACATGAAAGCCTAGCACTCCTCCCCTGAGATGGAAAGGAGCGGAGGATGGGTGTGCTGTGCAAGTCTTCATGCCGATTGCAATTTCTGAAACTTCTTAAGTATAACTTACAGAAATAGAGCACCTGAAAAGATGTATCAAGAATTGATAATAGAGCTGAAGGGGGGGTGGGGGGGGGGGGAGCGTTAACATCACAGCAGGACTCGTGCCTCGTACTCTTTAACAGCTCCTGAATGGGAGCCGATAGTACAGGAGGGAGGTACCCAGATTTATCAATAAAAATATCCCCACGATTTTTAATAGGAAAACAACACTGGTGCTAACCCCATGGCAAAGGAGACGGGTGAGACAGAGAACCTTATTCAATAAAGCAGGGGTAGGTAACCCTAGTCCTTAAACATGACAAAGAGCTCTGCTTTCCAGGTTCTGCACGATGAATATACATGTACTGCCTCCACCGAATGTAAATATACATCATGCACAGTCATTGTGAATGTCCTGAAAACCAAACCTGTTTATGGCACTGGCAGATCAGTTGCTTACCTCTGCAATAAATATTATTTCTATAGACTGAGAACGATAAACTCCTTTCTGAATAAGGCTCAGAATCACTGATTCTAGGACCTGGTATCTCCCACACCAGCCCCTACTGCTCTGATTATGGTCTCTGAGGCACATCTTAACGCACTCAAGATAATGGTGATACCTGATAATTAGTGAACAGGGCATTATTCCAAGATAATGCAGAGGCACAGTGATGGTTTCTGGACTGGTATGGAAGAAAGAAATGTTTGTCCCATTAATTTGAGGAGGCATTTGGTTAGAGGAATGGGCCGAACATCGGGGAAACCAGGATTACAATCCACCAGTGCTCCTTGTGACCTCAGGCAAGTCACATTCTCTCTCTCATTGCCTCAGATAGCCATTCAGGGCAGGGGCTTATTGAGTCAGAATACTTATCACCATTGTTCAGTGCTGTATACCTCCACTAGCATTAAACACTCAAGTATTATCATTATTACATTACTGGCCAAGTGCAATAAAGGAAAAATCTGCAGGGAGGGACAGCATAACGCTTCCGCCCACCTCCAGCAGACAGGAGAGCAGGAGGCAGTGTCTGCAAGGCAACTCATGACAGATGGAGATTTGCGTCAGGTCTGGGGCTCACAGCTCTAACCTGGTGTCACACAGGAGAGAGAAATCGGCAGCACTGCTTCCTTCAGAAAATGTGAAATACAAAATGTACTTTACTTTTGGGAAGGAAAACCTTGTTAACCAATGAACCTGCCACAAAACAAGCTGGAGACTGTGGAAAGGTTGGGCTGCTGCTCTAATATAGCCGCTCTCAGTACAGCACTGACTTTATAAAAGGGCTGAGTGGTATTTTAAGGCCTGTGCTGTGGAGGCTCCTGTATCCATTATGAAGGTAATTTCCAAAGAGATTTCAGATAAAACAGTGTTTTACATGAGTCTTGTCGGCCCAATATGTGGTTCGCTGGCTCACTTCAGGAAGCAGCTATAAGTGCATTTATTTGCTCAGGCTTTCAGTGATTAATTTATATTCATAATCCCAGACCATGGAAGACGATTGGTTCATCATGAATTTTGGCTAACAGGTTAGCTGCTCTTTGTACTAGTGGTCATTGAATGGCTGGTTAGTTTTGCACGGTTAAGTTTACGACCTGCTGGATTTCAAAATGTAAATGAAAGAATCCAAACCAGCCAGGAAAACCACTAGAAACACAAAAAATAAGATCCTGCTGTATATATACGGGTCAACAATGTATTTTTCTCAAAGTGACCTCATATAACGTGCCCAAAAAGCTACAGGCTCGCAGAGCTCTAGGGAGCGTTGGGCCTTTTTAATCATTGGCCACTGAGAAAATTTTAGTAAGTGCCCCCAATGGAAGCTAAACAGTATTTGAAAGATACTTCAACTGATGAAGTTATCACAAAAAACACTTATCTTGTTAAACGTGTTATGATGTCCTCCAGTCCAAGTTTTGCTGGTAGTGGCAAAAGTGTGCAGTCCACATGAAGGTAAAGAGCCAGGCTTGATGAAATTAATCCGACGATATCCTTAAGTGTGTTAAGATGCCCTCCAGTCCAAGTTTTGCTGGTGCCTTCCAGTCCAAGTTTTGCTGGTGCAAACTTGGACTGGAGGGCATCTTAACACACTTAACAAGATAAGTGTTTTTTGTGATAACTTCATCAGTTGAAGTATCTCTTTCAAATACTGTTTAGCTTCCATTGGGAGCACTTGCTAAAATTTTCTCAGTGACCAATGATTAAAAAGGTCTAACACTCCCTAGAGCTCTGCGAGCCTGTAGCTTTTTGGGCATGTTATATGAGGTCACTTTGAGAAAAATACATTGTTGACCCGTATATATACAGCAGGATCTTATTTTTGGATTTCAAACTGTACCGGGCTAAGCTACAGTTTCCTTGCAGTTCTGTGTTGTCATTTTTGTGTTTGATTTTCCAAGTGTTTTTATGTAACCCCCTCCCAGAGCAGGTTACACATTTTTAAAATACACAAACAAACTTGCACATGTATGTCATGTTCATGTGCTAGTTTGCCTGGACGGAGTGAAGGTGCTCCCAGGGGTGAGGTCTGTACGTTTCAAAAAAAAAAAAAAAAATAATAATAATAATAAAAAAATATATATATATATATATATACATACACCTGTTAAATTTCCACAAAATATTTCTGCGTACAGTCTAGCAAGTGAAATTGTGTGCAGGTAAATTTTGGTTAGAAGATATATATACAAGGAAACGTAGGCAAACACACACATACTTTACCTTGGAAAATTGCTGTAACTTTTACATCTAGTTTGGGTCTAATTTATATGGGCTGTTGCGAGATCACCGCTATAAGGCTAACTGGAAAAACATTTGCAGCATTTCATTTCTCTCTCCTCCATCCCAGAAACCATTACT
The DNA here is from genome assembly GCF_901001135.1 of Rhinatrema bivittatum. NCBI lineage: Eukaryota > Metazoa > Chordata > Amphibia > Gymnophiona > Rhinatrematidae > Rhinatrema > Rhinatrema bivittatum. Next base: position 22,976,247 of record NC_042626.1, on the reverse strand, counting down.
GAGAAGCATCCTGTGGAAATTTATACTGTTCTTTAATCTACCACCACAGCACCACTTGGGTAAAAAAAAAAAAAAAAAAGCTACCTCTTTATACACTGAATCCAAACACACTGCCCCCAATGCGGCTTCTTGTGTGCAGGCATTTAATTCCACTGCTTGAAAACACACACACCGGCAGGCAGCAAAATTCTGCGTTGTAGGGCCTGAATGAAACACCTTGCGGGAGCCCTAAGCTTATTAATAAATTCTTTTTTTGTTCTGTATTGTCAGTGATAAATGGTAGCACTCAGCATCAATAACAAAAAACATCCTTGGGAAACAGATATCCTCAGAAACATGCTGCTGAAAGTCAGGGATTGAATTCAATTTCAGTTTTGAAAGCAAATTTCACAGACCTAAACAAAACGTACTTGGAGGGCTGCTATTCCCAGGTCTGTAGGAAAGGTTAGATTCCAGTAAGTGGCCTGCAGGAGGAGACGCAGGACGGGGGAGATGAGGGGGGAACGGAGGAGATCCATCCTTCTCTCTTCCCCTTAACCCCCCCCCCAAAAAAATATTTTACACACACAATGGCATGGACTTGTCTCCCCGGAGACTTATAAACATCAAAGATGGCTCTGAATAGGCACTAACTGAGAAATTAAAACTATCCAGAGACTGAGTGCAGGATGACTGTGCCAGAGAAAAAAAAAAAGCAAAAGCAACTAAAAGTTTACCCCATCTATTTATTGGCTTTACAGATGACAATTTTTTTATGCCTTTTACCTGGATGAAAAAAAAAAAATAAAATTTCAGCCTGCCTGATGATTGCTTTCCTCGGCCCACCTAACACGCCATGTGGAATTCCACAGCACATGGGCCTTTAGCCGAATTGCGAGGAAGCATACCTGGGTGTACGCTTGTGTCATAGGAAATTGGCGTGCATACATTCCAGGTGCAAAAGTGCATGACTTCTCCGCCATCCATACAAACAGGCCGATGCAACATACTGCACTCGCTCGAGCGCACTGCTTTACAAGGCTTGGACTCGCATTCAAAACCCCTCATGCAATAAGGGGATCAGCGCATCCAAAGGAGTAGATTTTAAAACCCCTGCGCGCGTAAATCCTCATGGATTTACGCGCGCAGGCGCGCCTATTTTGCATAGGCCGCCGGCACGCGCGTAAGTCCCGGGGCTTCGTAAAAGGGGCGGGAGGGGACGGGTCCGGGGGCGTGGCGACGGTTCGAGGGTGGGCCGGGAGGGCAGTCCCGAGTCCCCCGGCACTGCGGCCTGTGCCAGGGGATGCCGGGGCGGCACGCACAAGTTACGCCTGCTTCAAGCAGGCGTAACTTGCCCAACAAAGGTAGGGGGGGGGATTTAGGTAGGGCTGGGAGGTGGGGGGGACGCGGAAGGAAAGTTTCCTCTGAAGCTGCTCCGATTTCAGAGCGGCCTCGGAGGGAACGGAGGCAGGCTGCGGGGCTCGGTGCGCGCAGGCTGCCGATTTTGCGCGCGCCGACCCCGGATTTTATAAGATACGCGCGGCTACTCGCGTATCTTATAAAATCTGGTGTACTTTTGTTCGCGCCGGTGGTGCGAACAAAAGTACGCGCGCGCGTATATTTTGAAGATCTACTTCAAAACGCGCATTCAAATCAGCTCTTAGCTAATAGCGCTCATCACACGAAAATTCATGTAGATGAGGTTATTAGTTATTAACCCCCCCCCAATGCAAACCCCCCCAAAAAAAACGTGCACCCAACACACACATGTTTACTCTCAAAAATTAACGGCCCCTAAATATTGCTTTTTTGTTCGCTTTAGGAGAACAGTAGAAAAAAATGTTGCCAGCGGTCAGGTTATGAAAACGGGTAAAAGCTGACAGAGTCAAAGAGAGGCGCACAATGGAAATGTCTGGTACTCGTTCTGCCATGCTTTCCCAAAATTATTTTACAGAGGCAATGTAATTCTCTACACGCAAGGGAGCACTTTGTGTTAGAGCTGAAAATCACGTTGTACAGGCAAAGAAACCCAGAGCTAAGGATCAGCTGCCTTGGCATTTATAATCCTTGGATTTTGTTGTTGTTTGTTTTTTTTTTTTAACTTAAGTCTGTTTTGCATAAAATGCTTACAGTGACGAACGGCAGCACACAGCTCGATATACATTTTTTTTTTTTTATTACTGGGTTGGCATGTCTTCCCTTGCACCGGCGTTGTGCATGGAGCTTTTCAGCGGTTGTGTAATTACATTCTCTAGGTTTGCAAATAATGACATAACCCAGTCATCTTACTCTTCGTATGATTTATTGCAAATAACAAAATGCTATTATATGGAAATTAGTCCGCACACAAGCAGCTGAAAAGGAGCAAACAAGCGCCAGTCAGTTTAATCCAGGCAGCGAGCAGGGGCACTTCAGCACCAGGGACAGCGCACAGCCAGGCCCAGGGGAAGCGGCCCCGAGTTTGGCCGAGTGACTTGTGAAGAAACATAGGTCTTCCCCTGCGACCTCAAGTGTAAACTAGAGGCGTAATATTCCTCCATTCAATGGGCCTCCCCATTCAGCGCCTGTAATAAAGCTCCTTAGAAAAATCCTTCTTCCCCAGTGCATTCATCTCGTGACGCTTCATGGTTCTTTTTTTTTATATTTCTTCAAAGAATGTTGATGGAGATGTCTAGAAAGTCAGAGAGTTCTTTAAACGTCATAGCCTACTGTGAGAGTGATGAGGGGTATAAAAGGACAAATTATTCCCAGTAAGGCTGGAGATGGTTGTCCTTCTTGGATATCTTATTGCCCTAGAAACAGACAAGATGTACATGTACCTTAAAATTGCAAATCCCCACGCCTAGTTTATTTCTTTATTTTTGTGCTTTTACCTTTTCAAGGCTGTGTACATTTTTTTTTTTTTTGTGATGTTTCAGATGCTTAGACTCCGTGCTTCTCCAGGTGGATGATTTGGTTTCTGATTTCTCTGTTAGAGAAACAATTTAGGGTAGATTTCCAGTAACTGCAAAGTTAGTTATGTGGGCATTTGAAAGCCCACAGGAAGCAAAACGATTTTCAAATACCGGGTGCCTGCATACATACAGGGAGTTTGAAAATCAGGATTTTATGTGGCTAAATGTACATGCATATATTAAGAGGAAGTAAAACAAGGGTGCAAAGTCCTATGCATTAGTAGCATGGTATCTATATGCATACATATCATTTTAAAATGTAAGGTACATAGGTACACCAAATACATTTGAAGTGGGGGAGGGGGGAGAAAGTGTGAATATTTTGTGTGTAGTTATCTTTGTGTGTGCTATGAATGAATTTAACATTTTTGGATGGTTGAAAATGCTCTTACCCGTGTATGACCAATTTACATTGGTTAGGTTTATTTTTCCATGTGTAAACAGGCAACTGTGGTGTCTATGCAATACAATTTAATGTGCATGTTAAAGCAAAAATAACATGCTGTGCAGCAAGGCATTAAAGCTTTAGTGTGCACATTGAGATGGACCTCCCATCACATTAGCATTTACCTGCATGTAAATGAGGGATCATCATCTACACATGATGCTTTAACAGGCCCATAGGAAATAGCATTGTATGCAGCTCATCCCACTATTTCTTGTGGCATAAACAGATTTTCTGTGGGCCCAATAAGGGCAAAAATATAACACTTGCCTTGGACTAGGTGTTAAATATTTTTCCATGCACATTGCATCCCCAAATCCCCCATGTTTACAGGCCCAAAATGAAATGTCAAGCCCTGGTGAAAAACAAAATGCCCCCCTTCCCAGCCTCCCCTTGCATCATTTCCAACTCCCCCTACCAGCATAGTTGGAATATCCACCCCTCCCCCCCCCACACACACACCCTCACCCAAAAAGCAGTATCCCCTGCCCTGGTGATCAGCAGGCATCACTCTACAACCTCCCAGCACACAACAGAAGTCCCCCTCACCCATCCCTTCAGAAACAGATCTTACTAGAATGAAGGGACAAGACATTCATTGGCAGAAGGAATGCCAGAGGCCTCCTGCCCACACTGCAGCAGCTGGCAAATGAGGCTGCCAGGAGAATTCTTCCTCACCACTTCATGCACCGATGGCTGCAGTGTGGGCAGGAGGGCTCTGACATCCTTCCTGCCCATAAACATCCTTCGCCTCTGGATTGGTAAGAATGGGTAGTAGGTTGCTCTAGTTACATGGAGCAGAGGACGACACCTTTTTTTTTCCCATCAGGATTCAGAGAGAGAAGATCCTCCATATTAACCCAGTCCTTTCATGTTGGGCTAGTTAGCATGGGGGGAGGGTTCAGCCTGCAGCTAACAGACATTAAACTTTTTTGTGTCAACGTCCGTGTTAGTACCATGGTCAAGTTTTACTGTGCCGTCAGAAAACATGGCTGTGTAGCGTGTTAAGACCCATTTTTAACAGACGTAAAAATGTTACCAGAATTCCATGGTAAAAAAAACATTTTAGTGCAAGTTTTATTGCATAGGACCCCAAGTCTGAAAACAAATCCTTACAGGTCGATACAGTAAAGTGTGCTCCATCGGAGCGCACTGTCAGCCTGCTCTGGACGTGTGTTTTCCCTTACCCCTTATTCAGTAAGGGGAGGAAAACACGCGGCCCACCCGCGGCACCTAATAGGGCCCTATTAGGTATGCGCGCGGGATCCAGTAAGTAAAATGTGCAGCCAAGCCGCACATTTTACTCTAAGAAATTAGCGCCGACCCAAAGGTCGGCGCTAATTTCTTCCGGCGCCAGGAAAGTGCACAGAAAAGCAGTAAAAACTGCTTTTCTGTGCACCCTCCGACTTAATATCATTGCGATATTAAGTCGGAGGTCCCCAAAAGTAAAAAAAAGTAAAAAAAAATTAAATAAATAAATTTGAATTCGGCCTGCGGCTGTCGGGCCGAAAACCGGACGCTCAATTTTGCCGGCGTCCGGTTTCCGAGCCCGTGGCTGTCAGCGGGCTCGAGAACAGACGCCGGCAAAATTGAGCGTCGGCTGTCAAACCCGCTGACAGCCGCCGCTCCAGGCCAAAAGGAGGCGCTAGGGACGCGCTAGTGTCCCTAGCGCCTCCTTTCCCTCGTTTGCACCGCGTCACCTAATTTGCATACTGGATAGCTCGCACCGGTGAAGGGCCGGTGCGTGCGCCAGGAGAGCGGGCGTTCGTCCGCTCTCCCGTGGTTTTACAGTATCGGGCTGTTAATGTGTTGCTTTGAGACACGCTCTTTCACTGTACAGGAGGCCACGTTGAGACTGTTACTATATTCTAAGATGCCGTGGATTTTCACTTCATTTTATATATTTTTTTTATATTCCGCTTTTTGGCATTTCAAAGCGGATTACATTCAGCTACTGTAGGTATTGTCACAGTCTGTACCATTTTATAAGTAAAGTTAATTTGAAATAAAAAAATGTTAAAAGTAAAAAAAAATAAAATAAAAAAATACGGTCCCAGAAATAATCTGCATCATTCATTGAAGGCCAATCCATCTTTATAAATAAACAGCTGGAAGAATAACTCAAAGCAAGACAGAGGGGGCTCAGGAAATATTCAGATTTCAGAAGTTGTTTGTGAGCACCTTGTTTCTATAGAGCTACCAGATGTGTGCAGTGCTGCTTCACTGTCCCAAAGACCAAAACAAAAATCTAAGAAAATGCCATGAAGCTATCTATAATGCACTACACACAACAATGTGAACTGCATGACACCAGGACACAGGAAGACCAGCAGGCAACCCCCGACTGCACTGCCACTCCCTGAGCTGAATAAAGCTCTGGGAATATCAATTCCCTGGTAGGCTTTGGACTGATAATTCTGTATTCTGCACTTCCTAGGACACAGAATTCAAAGACGCCTGGACACAAACAGTGGAAATGGTATGAACAGGGTTGGACGATTTCTGTATTGCAAACCACCCCACTTTTCACTCACTATCACCTCTAACCCTGATAGAGCTACACTGGCTTTCTATGCACGGGAGGATAAAGTACAAGGTTGCAATGATTATTTTCAAGCTTTTGAATGATGACTCTACTATCTCTGGGCTAATGCCATGCTCCGATGTTATCAGCCCACCAGGTCTTTGCGTTCATCCCATCGTGGCCTGCTGGGACATACCAGCTCTACGGCTTGCCAGACTGCATGTCACCCGAGAATGCGCTCTTTCTGTCACAGAGCCTACACACTCTGGAACTCCTCCCCTATCAAAATCAGGCAATCAGATTCTATCAAGAGTTTCAGAAAGCTAATTAAAACTTATCTTTTTCGTCTTACATATTTGTATTTATTTATGTTTATTGTTTTATTGGCAGTTTCATTTGTTTACACCTATGTTTTAAGTTTTGCCTATTTTGAAGTTGTTATGATTTATTGTTTTATCTTACTTCTTTATTTTAGTGTCTTGTGCTTTTATATTTTATTATGTATGTTTTTACTGTACATCGCCCAGTCCTCTTGAATTAGGCAATCCATAAATTAATAAAATCTAAATCTAACTTTGAGAGCAGAGGCAAAGGGAAAGATAATGGGAAAGCAAAGGGACAGATATAGGAAGCTCGACCAGCAACGCTGCAGATCGCAGGAATGTCAGCAGGCAACATCCAGCAAGATGACCGAGAGAAAACAAGGGACAGATAAGGGAAGCATGACCTAATGAGGCCTCAGGTCATGGGCTAGTCAAGTTGGTAGCAGCAGGCTACAATGCCCCAGAAACCAACCAGGTCAACGGTGGCAGGATACCGTCCAGAAAGGGCACAGGACCTATGCAGCCAGAGGTGATGTGCAAATGACAGCCTCACTGTTTGGTGGTAAGACACAGGGAGGGGCCGTGTGCTGGATCAAGTACGGGAACTTGTACGATCGTCCATCCGGGAGGATAGAGAACCAATAAAAGAACCAGGAACATTGGTTATTTTGTTTCATTTTTTTTTAATTTGTTTATGTCATTTGTTGTTTATATCAGTTGGTTCATTTAGTTGAAACAAAACAGCAAAGCAAAACAAAAACAAAAACAAAACCACCCTCGGCGCCACCAAAATTAAAAAGTGAATCCCCAGCCTCCCTGGATGTCTCTTACCCTTCCGAGGGGCTCTGTGAACTGAGAATGGGACAGGAGACATCCTCAGTTGTTCCTGCACCGCGCGGTCCAGTTTTCAAAATGGCGCCATGCATCTCTGCTTCTGGTTCCCTGTTGAAAAACGGATTCAGAAGGGCAGAAGCGAATGGGGATCTCTCCTGCCCCATTCTGACTTCACAGAACCCCCATGGAAGAGGTAAGAAATGTAAAGGGGGAGTGGCGGACAGGGGGCGATCTAACAGCAGGGGGCAGATCCATTTTACTGTTGGCAGTTCCTGGAGGTTCTCTCATTTCCAAAATGAAAGAAAATGAAACACACCCCACCAGTTTCAGGTGGGTTTTTTTTCCAATGTTTTCTTACACAAAAAAAAATAAATAAAAGCATTTTAATTGCATTTTACATCTCATTACAAAACCCAGCAAAAAGTGCCCTGTACTGCAGTCTATAACATCCTATTTGCGTGTGTGCAGGGGCATGTCTCTGCCTGCATGTATATGTCTATGTGCATATGTGTGTCTGTGCATGCATCTACCTGTGCCTGCCTGTGTACGTGCACATGTGCCTCTGCCTGTGTGTCTGTGTATTTGGGGGGGGGGCCTTTGTGCATGTCTGCCTGTGCCTGCTTATGTGCATGCCTGCATTCGTGGGAGCCTGTGTGCAGGAGCCTCTGTGTGTGCATGTGTGGATGCATCCATGCGTGCCTCTGAATGTGTGTGCAACAGGGCTTTGCAGACAATGCAGGTTGTTTCTACACAGTGCACCTTCCACTATTCAGGGCACCACTGATGGCCACAGACAGACACGACAGTGTGACTGACCAAATGGCACAAGCCTTTTATATGTATATATATAAGATGAATTCATGTCCCTAAAGAAGAAAGTAAATTGGGAGAGACTTATTCCTTGGGGTACACAGAGGATTTCAATGTGTTCTTTGTTGCAGAAAAATACTTGCCCACTGCTTTGCTCTGTCCTTCCCTTCTGACTGCTTAGTGCTTAAAACTGCATTAAAGGAACGCCATGCTCATCCTTCTGTAGTCTTTACATCTTTGACAAGGAATGCGTAAAAAACAGACTTGGATAAGATGCAATGTCCTAAAATTGGTCAAGCTTCTACGGTTGGCAGCTAGGTTATATCCTTAAGTAGAGCAGATGGGGATAACTGGGCAGACTTGATGAGCCAACTGGTCTTTACCTGCCATCATCTACTGTTACTATACCACCAGGGGCTCCAGTGGATGAAGTACATTAAGGGTTTTAGCACTGACAGAGATGTCAGCTGCTGACATTTTAATAACACTAATGCGGTTGAATTTGTAATATTATCACTGGAATACAAATGTGTTCTGCTTTCCCATGATTGCCAATATGAGAACCTTTCCTAGTAAGTAACATGCGGCATCGATAGGAGGAGGAGGAGGGCTGCCAGCACACTTCAAAAGTTATCCTGCCTCTGAGCAACCCCAGTTATGGGCACTGGGAACAGGCGTCATCCCTACGCGATTAAAAGTCATTCATTTCTGTTTTTATCATGTTCAGTTCCTGTAATAGTGACTAGTTAAAGGGAGATATCATGTAACACCAATTTCTCTGCACAATTTCTCTCAGCTTTCCTGTCTCTGCATAGTGCTGCAGGGAAGTTATTTTCCCATCCATGGTCCTCTCCCTGCCACTCAGTCCTCTTCTCTACCATTGCCTCTCTTGCTTTTGCTCATTCCACCTCTAATCCCAGTCGGGATTTCAAGATAGCCACATGCAAGGGATGAATTTGCATACTTTGGAGACTCAGTACATGCAAATATATTGTATGCTATGGATATTACAAAAGCACAACTGGCAGTGGGGTTCACCAGGACAGTTTTGGGAAACCCTGCATGATCAAGGTCTGGGTCAGCCACAGCTGGACATATTACATTGGAAACTGCAGCCACTGCCAGCTACAACCCTACACTGATCCCAAGTCCCATCTCTGCCTCCCACAGCTGAGTTTCATACTGTTTAAAGCCCTGTCTATGGTATCTAAATGCAGAATCCTGTCCTGGGGCCCCCCCCACCACTTAGGTTTTCAGGATATCCACAACAAATATACATGAGATATATTTGTATGCTTTGCCTTCACTGCATGCATATTTTATCTCATGCATATTCATTGTGGATATCCTGCAAATCCTGGGAGTTCCTCAGGGCAGGTATAAAGTGTCTAACACATTAATAACTGGCATCTTTGCCTCCAGTATTTCTCTCTGTCCAGTCTATAGAGTATTTTGCTATCCCCATACCACTCTCTGCCTGACACAGGACTACTGGATACTGCCTGCATTACCCAGTGTCTCAAGACGATGCTCTGCTTTATACCTAGAGTTGACAGGTAAGAAACGCACACAGCAATTACTGTCAAAGGCAAATACCATTCTGTGGTCACTGAACAAGAGAGGACCAACAGCAGACTGCAGTGGGCAAACGTTCCCTCCTTCCTGCCAGGAACAAGTTTTTGGATGCTCAGAATCCTCCAGGCATCCTTCCAGATCTGCCATTCAGATTTAGCATGGCACATGCCAGCTTGTGTGGGATCCACAAGGAACTTGGCACCAATCTTTCAGCACCATGCTCTCACTTCTCCTTTGTCTCAGTGTGGCAACAAAGGTGAAGGGGTGAGATCCGTGGAAAGCAAGTGATAGGCAGTCTCTTACAGCAGCCATTACTAGTCATGAGCTGATCATTTGGGTAAAGCCCTCTCCATGAGCTCCTTATCGAGGCTAAGAAAAGCAATTCATTGGGATTTGCACACAGCACATGACAATGCCTGATACACCCGTTGTCTGTGCTGGATTGCTGCAGTATCTGTCTGAGCGAGGGGCTGCACATAGGAGATGAGCGAACCAATCCCCCCTAGAGCTGGTGTAACACAGGATCCGTTTCATACCCCCTCCGTTTGCCGCACCCCCGCCACAATAACTGCTGCAATCTACTCCAGGACTTCACTATTACCAGCAGGAGCATCACCACCAACAGTTTTCTTCACTACTCTGTGCCACGTTTGATCGCTTTATTTAGATTTATGCACAGTTTTGTGGGGGTTGGGCGAGGGGACTGTGGAGTATTGCAATCTGCCATGTAATAACTTAATTCTGCGTGCACATCATGTAAGCTGAGAAAGCAGCCTGCAAAGACCAGTGCGAGTGAGCATCCTGGCCCAAGCCACAGGGATCTCTCCGTGGGAAGCCACAAATTACAAGCACCACACAGCCGGGGTGGAACAGAGGTTTTAGGATATTCCTGGGCGGGCACTGCAGGGAAAACTAGAAACGAAACTGGTCCTGAATGGTCCCAAAACACAGAAAAATGTTTTGGTTCCTGCTAAACTGGGCCTGGTACTGTCCGCTTTAAAACCTCAGGTCCCTATTCAGCGAGGCACACACATTGGGTGCACAGGGCAACGAAGGGGGGCGATGGATCCTCTCACTCAGGCCAGATGTAGGTCAGGTACTGGGTACCATCCCCCAGTCTCCGGTGACATGAAATAAGCCTCAAGCCCAAGCTGTGATGTGGGCAAGGATTTACAGATGTAAAGCCATGGTCTCAATAGCATCCAGAACAAATCCCTGACACACTTCACACAGCTCTGCACTAACAGCATCGGCTCCGGCAGAGCAGAAATGACATGCACAGCATCAACCTTAGCAAGGCCTCCGGACAATTACACTGTGTCCCACAACCAACACTTTTAATGCATTGCAACACTGCTATACCTTTGTGTTTTATTATAAAAATGTCACCCCCTCACGGATACTTGGCCTCCCAGATCCACAGAGAATCTGCTTCAGTTACAGGCTTCAAAACTATTAATTTTCTTCCTTAAACAGTTACTGCTCGGTGGAAATGACAGACAATGACCAACAAATTTTCTTTTGAGCATATCCTAAAAGCAGGGTAGGGGGATATGATTGAGACATTCAAATATCTCCACTGAAGAAGGGCTTGAAGTAGGACCACAGAAAACTGCCACAAATAGGGATGGATGGGAGGTAGGTCTCAACGTTTTCAGAAAATTGTGTTTCTGAGTAGCTAGCAAAACTAGAAGAAGTGGAGAAAGCAAGGGGGCCAGATGGGGTAAATCTGAGGGTATTAAGGGAACATAGGAAGTTCTGGCAGTACCACTGTCTGACCTTTTCAATCCTTCTTTAGAGTCAGGAGTGGTTCCTCTTCACAAAATTGGAAGGAAGGAACGAGTTTGGGAACTACAGGCTGGTTATTCTGATTTTTGGTGGGGAATAAATTAAAGAAATTGCTGCTAAAACAAAAGATGGCATAGTTTTTGGAGTCTATGGATTACAGCGTCTGATGCAGCATTGGCTTTTTACCAGATGTATCTAATTGACTTCTTTGAGTGGGTGACCAGAGATTTAGACCAGGGGAGGAGAATGCTAGATGAAGTGAACCTGGATTTCAGCAAGGCCTTTCATATGGCTCCACATAGGCAATTTATAAACTGAGCACCCTAAGTATAGCTCTGTGAAGGAGTGTTCCTAGCCCCTTCCTTAACCTGTGTGGGATCAGGCTAAATTCCCGAACCACCTTAAATCCCACAGAGGGAGAGCGGGACACCACTGGGCAGGGAGCGTCCTGTGGGAAGGATCCAGCAGGGGAGTGGTGAGGCAGAGCCCAGCTGGGATGATCAGACTAGGCCCAGGTCTCCAGGAGAAGGCAGCTCCTGTAACATTGCTGTCCTAACTGTGAATCCAGGAAGTGGATCCTTATGTATCTGTGTTTACTGCTGAAGGTAAGCAGATTATATGAACGTTAATGAATGTGCATTGTATTAAAAAAAAACAAAACACTGAACGCAAGGCTTGACTGCTCATTTACAGTATCACAGGGTCCTAACAGAATTGACTGGGTTAGGAATTGGTTGACTGGGAAATGACAAAGGGTGGGGGTAGACAGAGTTCATTCTGACAGAAGGGGGTTTTTATCAGTGGTGGGTCTCAGGGTTTGGTCTTCTGTCTGGGTCTAGTCAATATTTTCATATGCAATATTGCAGAAAGGCTATTAGGAAAAGGTTTAGCTTTTTGCAAATGATACCAAAATCTGCAACAGAGTAGACACCCTGGAAGGTGTGGAAAACATGAGGAGGCATCTAACAGAGGCATAGTTAGTCTTCAGCCATGGCAATTCACAAGGGTGGGGGGTGGGCACCACTCCCTCTCAGTGTTGTTACAAAACAGCTGCCTCCATATCGTCCGGCATTTGGGCTGAGGAGCTGCATCTGGGCCGAAGATGATGAGATACTCTCCTGCGATCACCACCCCCACCACCCTGAGATGGTCCTGCAGTGCTGTGCAGTTGCTCCTGTCTGTTTCCTCATAGCTGAGTGGTACAAAAAAAACATTTGGCTGTTCCTGATACCCTTTTTTTTGGGGGGGGGATGGCCCACTGGGCTGAAGATTAGCCGTTGCACCCTCTCCGAGTGGCCTGCCTTGTAGGAGGAGCAGAAGCAGCAGGAGGTGCTTTGGACTTCCTCTTCCTGCTGCTAGCTCCACGCCCTTCTGTGCGGTTCAGAATCGAATCCGCATGGGAGAGAGAGGAGCCCGCAGCAGGAGGTGCCTAGAAGAAACGGCTGCCAGCGCCCTCTGCTGTCTGACCACTGTAGGGGAGGAGGGTTGGAGGGGGAGGGAAAGGAAAGGAAGGATGGAAGGAAGGAGAAGGGGTGGGAAAGGATGGAAGATGAGAGGGATTAGAAGATTAGGGTGAGGAGGAGAAGGTTGGAAGGGATGGAAGGTGAGAGGAGGGAAAGAAGGAAAATGTCAGAATTGTGAAAGGGAAGGAAGAGGAGAAATGGACGATGAGGGGAAGGATTGAAAAGCAAGAGGGTCTGGAAGGTGAGAAGAGGGAGAGGACAGAAGTGGAAGGAGGAGATGAGGGTGAGAGGCAGAAGGAAGGATGAAAGTTGGGCATTGTATGATGAGGAATAGAGGAGGAGGATGGAAGGAGGAAGGGGAGGCAGAGAATGATTTGGGAGAAGAGGGAGTTCAGAGAGCAAGAATAGGGGCAGCTATTGAGGGACATGACAAGAGGCCCAGATAGCTGGAGATGGTAAAGAAAGCAAACCAATGAGAGGCAGACGAGGGGCGCTGGAAGAAGGAAGGATGCAATCTATGAATTTATAATACGAGCGAGACAGCGTGGAGAAAACGAGATGACAGAGAAAGATCAATGTCAGATGCAGGGGAGGAATTGAAGAACACAGGAAGAGGGTGATTAGAAAAACGTCCTGAAATCAAAAGTGAGCAGCAGCATTTTATTTTCAGTTTGGTGCAAGGAATATTGGGAAGGTGCAGCTCATGATACCTTGGTACAGGAGGAAGTGCATTTCGGTTTCTCTTTCTCTGGTGTTGCACTGCATGAGGGTCTGGCGTCTTGGGGTTTTCATTTCAGTTTCCATTTCTAATTTCTGGCCCTTATTTCTGTACTGAGGGTCTGTCTGGATGACATCATCATAGCTTAAAGGCAAACACTCCTTTTCTAACCCTTCTGCTCAACAAGGTAGAGATGATTAATCATGCAAACCAAAGGGTTACACTTTTGAGACCAAGCTCTTATTTTTATCTACTCATATGATAATGACTTTATGTTTTAAATTTAAACATATTTAACTGACTCTCCTAGCTCATGGTATCATGTGTTAGGTACAGGGTATGGGCACACTTTTTCGCTTGGCTATAGGTGACAAATTGCCTGACTAAGGCTCTGGGATCTAGTGAAGCTTGAGGAATGGGCTAGAGTCTGGTAGCTAAAATGAAATGCTAAAAATAAAATACAGGATTGTGCATTTGGGGCTGCATAAACCCAAGAGAGCAGTACAGTAAAAGGGCGATGCTCTTCTATGCATAAAACAAGAGCAGGATCGGAGGATGATCATATCTGATTATATTAAGGTGGCCAAATGGGTAGATAAGGTGACAGCAAGAGCCAGAAGGATGCCTGGGTGCAGAGAAAGGAGGTGACATTGCCTCTTTATAAATCTCTGGCAAGACTTCATTTAGAATACTGTACACAGTTCTGGAGACTGCACCTTCAAAAGGATATAAACTAGATCAGGGGTCCCCAAACCTGTCCTGGAGGGCTACCAGCCAGTCGGGTTTTTGGGATATCCTTAATGAATATGCATGAGAGAAAATTTGCATGCACTGCCTCCATAACATGCAAATTTTCTCTCATGCATATTCATTGAGGATATCCCAAAAACCCGACTGGCTGGTGGCCCTCCAGGACAGGTTTGGGGACCACTGAACTAGATGGTTCAAGAGGGTAGCTTCTAACATGGTCAGCAGTTAGCATAAAGCCTATGTGGGCAGACAAAGATCTAAACATGTATACCCTGGAGGAAAGGAGAGATATGCTAGAGATATTTAAATACCACCATGGATTAAAAGCACAGGAGGCGGATCCCTTTCAATAGAAAGGAGGCTCTAGAACAGGGCTTCCCAAACCTGTCCTGGGGACCCCCACAGCCAGTCGGGTTTTCAGGCTATCCACAATGAATTTGCATGAGAGGAAATTTGCATATACTGAGTCTCCATGGTATGCAAATGTATCTCATGCATATTCATTGTGGATAGCCTGAAAACCCGACTGGCTGTGGGGGTCCCCAGGACAGGTTTGGGAAGTCCTGCTCTAGAACATGGAATCATGGGATGATGGTGAAAGCAATCTAAGGAAGTATTACGGAAATTGGGATGGATGCACGGAACAGCTTCTTCATTTGGTGGCGGAGACAAGGACAGTATCGGAATTCAAGAAAAAAAAACATGGGACCACAGAGAGGAAGGGACCAGAAAGCTGAGCACGAGATGAGGAAGAGCCGTCATGTTCTAGGTTTCTGTAATAATGCACAGAAAGCACACTATTCTAGAACAAGCCATCATGGTATAAGGTTAAAAAAGGGGTAAACACAGGAGTAAACTCCAGCACCAGATGACTGTGGTGAAACAGAAATACTGTTCTTCACAGAAAGGGAGATAGAAAACCTTGGAATAAATACATAAATAAATCTAAGCCACCCGAACTGCAGCTGCAGGGGACTAACAAAATAAAACATTCATAGAGTAGGCATTAAAGCAATAGAATTCAAGAAACCCTGGGCTAAGCACAGAGGATCCTCAGCGAGAGGAAAAGCCTGGGAGGAGTAGAGAAGTCGATATTCAAAGGGTTTGTCCAACTAACCTTTGGAGTTAACCGGACATCTGAATATTCCCTGCCACCACATACGCAACCCTGGGTACATCTGTCAGGGTAATTCACTGCCCCAGGTAAAAAGAAATACAGCTGGAGGTGTTTCCAGGGCATGAATTCAGCACTGCCTGCACAAAGTTAGCCCGGATATGTCTGGTCAGAAAAAGCCCTGTCCCAAAGTTATCTGGAAAACTTCTCTTCAGCAACTGCTTATCCAGGTGCACTCCACTGAATATCTGCTTAAAGTTATCCAGGTAGCTTTTGTGCGCTCTGGTTTAATCAATATGGACCTCAGAGAATCAGCTGGGGAGAAGAGAAAATGTGAAGATTGGGCTAAGCACAGAGGATCTTCAGCTGGGAGAAAATTAGGGGGAAGGCAGATCAGCTAGGGTATATGGCAATACAACTGGAATGAAACCAGTAAACAAATTCTGGCTTTCTATATATGTTTCAACAATGAGATGGAAGAAAGGCAGAGTGATAGGTAGCAGCTTCAAGGAATATGTGCATGAAACTAGTGATCTCAACGTGTGAGAATCTATGACAAAGCACCTGCTTATACATACATTGATTAGTACCAGGAATTACTAGGAGCATAGATTTCCAAGGATTCAAAATGACAAGATCCAGGAAACTGGGAGGCTGTGGATGGGTAACTCTAGACATTGTCACATACTTTCTTTTTTATACACTTCCTCCAAGCACCCACTGTGAGCCACTCTTAGAGATAGGATGCTGGGAGAAGGATATTTGGTATGACCCATTTCTTAGCTTCTTGATTATAGGATTTTCATTTACCGTTTGGATCTAATGACAGAACAGTTTCATATTAGTGTCCTATTCCCCTGGAGCTAAGGGGCTCAGGATGTGGGCCGGTGGGACCTTATCAGTTTAATACCCTGCCATTGCATGGGTTGTGCCAGACATCACTGTTAATTTATATTATTTATTTATTTATTTATTTAAGGGTTTTTATATACCGCAGTACGTAAGGAAATACATCACCGCGGTTTACATTAAACAATAACTTAGCAACAGGCTTTACATTGACATTCTTAATAGGTATTAAATAAACTAACATCCATAAGTTAATAAGTTCAGCTTCCATTTCTCTCCTACATACTGGGTAATGATTGCATGAGGACTGTCCAGTTCAAAGTTCTCAATAGTTACTCATGGTGCCTCCGAGCATCTTGGTATTCCTGCACCTGGGCAGGGCTCTTGCAATGATTTAGGAACCTTTGCAGAGTATGAGCAGTCCTACTGGAGGGAGGTACCCTTGCGAGGTCCAGGGCAGCACTTCCTGCGTCCCCTCCTCCCAGTGCTGACCAGATCCACAGTCAGACATCCCACCACAGCTTAGCCTCTGCTTTGTATATTCTTAATGTCGTGATCACACTTGACGTCACCGTCAAGAGAGGAGCCAACTGGATGCCAGTGCAACCGATGCTAGCAGGACTGTCCTCCCAGGCTCCCAGAACAGAGGCTTCACGTGTCAGGCTAACTAGGAGGGGCACACAGGCTCAAGAGAGCATATCATTGGTGGCTGAAGAACCCTTATAAAGAGGTGGAACCAAAAAATATGCGCCAACATTTTCATTCACAGATGTGGATTAAGCAGGGGAAGTCTGTGCCTCTGCTGCATCTCCTAGACAAGGTATCAACTTCTATAGTTTTGATTTTTTTTTGTTCTTTTTGTAAAGCTTCGTTTCCATCCTAGCTCTAGTAGTCACAGTTGTACAACGGTTAAGATCCTGCTGGGCCGACACGTAGATGCCAAACCCAGCAATGTAACCCAAGTTTCTTGCATGCAGTCATTAGGCCTTCAGGCCAGCTCAAGTCCCAAACTTTAAACTTTAGTCACAGCTCCCTCAGCGAGATTTGTTACCAGTTTCCGTCCTTTATAGCCATGCATCCTACACCTGCCCAACTGATCATGCTTGACACCTGTACAGCCATGAAGGTTAAATACACGCTATGTATCTTTTGTACATTTTGATACATGGTGCACTCTCAGCACCCCTAACACACAGCCATATACATCCATAGCATTATTAGATTGGAGACTGGAAAAAGATGGGAATATCAGAGCTCACACACATAATTATTTCCCAGTTACTTGTAGTAAAAGCACACACACATCATTCTTTTATTAGGTGCTTCTCTTATTTCCCAAATCAGGATAATTACAACAAATCTCCTTCCTCAGTTATTCCTGTGTTTCAGATATAAAGGTTGATTTGTTGGAATCATAAAGCTTTCCCCTCAGAGAGATAAGTCATAACTGATATCCACTGAATCAAACTCAGCAACTGGCAGGAGCAACATCTACTCCTATCATTCCCCTTCCTCCAAACACAGATACCTCCCCCACTCCAGGTTAACAGATCTTAAGGCACCAGGGCAACGCAGGTCAGCAGCACCTGTTAGTTCAGTGTTCTTTATACTTCCCTTGCAGGAGGATACAGCTAATCTACAAGGACATTATATCCCCCTCAATTACCCCCTTCCCTCCCCTAGAAAGAATCAGAATTAGCCCCCTGCTGCAGTCTTCTCAGTCTGTGTACAGCAAGGAATAAGTGCAAATAATTCATCTCATGATTGCTGAAACCCATCAGGCAAAATCACCTTCTAGCACTACCTCTCCTTCCCTGCCACACACACACACACACACACACTCACACAACCACATCCCAACGCACAAGTTAGAGGCACAGAGGCCACGGAAACACACACATATAACCACCCAGAGCATGCATTTTTGCAGTGCTCAAAAAGTTTGAATGACCAGCATTGAGCGCTGCTTATATGATTGGTCCCTCCCAACGCAGTCTACGAAATGCGGTCCGTGTCAGGGGACTGTGACCGCAATTGAAAAAGCACAAGTACCCAGCTCTTTAATGCAATCATTAAATGCTTTATTTGTGAACAACTTAAAATCACCTGGACATTAAATTCTTTGCCAAATCGTTCATGCTTTCTACAATACTCATCAGGACATGATGCTAGTCATCTTGCGATGGTGGCAAGAGAAGGGACATTCCCCCAAGCTTTGCCTTCTGTTTTCATGCTACTGTAAAGAAAGACAATTCAATTGTGAACTAGGAGAACACAGAGCAGCCCACCAACGCGGTCCTCACACAAACCCAAGGGACGCCAAAGCACCTGGGACTTGGGCAGAAAATCCTGCTCAGTGCAGAGAGCCTGGAATCCTGCCCTGCTTCCACCTGTAGCGTCGTTGCAACCTGATGAAGTATTTCAGGTCATGTGTCACTCCCAGAGGAAGCTTAAATGTCATTTGCTCTGATCCTATACTGCAGAAGCTGATTAATTTTTTAGACCTTCAAATTAGCTCCATACACAAAAGATTGCTGCACCGTATTGGGTGTCAAAGGGATGGGTTCTACCTGAGCTGTCACAAGGGAATGGAACATTATCTCCCTACTAACTATGTACAGGTTCAGTGCACATCAAACTCAAACCGGGGGGGGGGGGGGGGGGGGGGGGGGGAAGGGTTCCTGATACATGGTACTAGGAGGGGTGTAGATACTACAGAAGGATGCTAACCCATCTCAAATCCCTCAAACTATACATTCGGTCAAACTTATCAATGTACTGGCAATAAAAAAAACAAAACCCTTCTCCCGTGACCTTGACTGATGCTTCCTGACTTAGAACGATTTTGGGTGCAGCACTGTTGGGGTGCAGCATGGCTTGAGAGCTTGCATCTCATCTGCCTCCTTCTCACTCCCCCCCCCCCCCCCCCCCCCCACCCCCCCCCCCCCCCCCCCCCCCCCCCCCCCCGTGTTTGCTGGCCTGAAGGAGGGAAGTTGGGATCTTGACCAGCTCAGCTATTCTGCAGAGTGCAATCACTCTTAGCAAGTGAAGAAAATGCAGAAGCAACGAGATCTTACCGTATGGCATCTTTACAAGAGGAGCCTGTGGTGGTTACAGACCATACTGACGTGATTTCCCAGAAGGTCAGAAAGCCGAACTCCTCACACTTCAATTGGCTTTGGCAAAGCATGACTGCAGCCAGGCTCCCCAAATCCCAGGCACCATAAGCTGCCATTCTAAAGCAGCCAGCCTGCTGCCTTCAACATGTATTGCATCCTAGAATCCCGCCTTTACTAACAATTAGTGTGCCTTGGAAGGGGAAAGAGGGTAGGAAGATAGGAGCTGGGATCCACCCATGGAATGAATGTGTGTGGGGAAGAGAAGATGAAGCTGAAATTGTTGCAGAAAACAGAGTTCCAGAAGCTTCTTTTTTTTTTTTTTTTTTAATTTACCTCCAAGTCCTAATTTAACTAACGAATTCATTCAAATTAAATTTAGCTCTCAGTTGGAGGCAGGGTGTCAAAATGGCCTGAATAAGCAGCACTAAAAGGCTAATGTAAATAGAGGAGAATTGGAGCCTGTGCGTGTCTGCTAATTCAGGACTGCAAGCATACAATGGAAACGAGTGTGTGTGTACTTAGATCCATGCATCTGCGTGTGCAGCAGCAGGCATGCACGTCTGCAGGCTTTCCTAGGACCAACTGTTCTTCATTCAAAATGCTTGTTTCATTAAAAAATAAAAGGCTTGCCCCTGCACCCTCCATATGAGATGGGGGACACAAAGGGTGAGGATGCCGCTGAGCCCTGGAAGGGTTAATCTGGTAGACAGGAGGTGACAGAGACAGGACAGTGCCAGAGTTATTGCCTGCCCTGCTGCTGCTCTGCTTGGCAGCTCCTGGTACCAGCGCATGTGACTGAACAGATGGGTTGTGCACCCAGGAGCCCTGAGCCAGAACAGAAACGGCTGGAGGGAGAGGGAGAGGGAGAGGGAGAGGAAACGTTGTCACGTGGCACTGTCTGAGGGAACTGAAGAAGCGGCACCGCCATCATGGCGGCTTCTGCATTATTTAGGACCCCTGAGATGCGGTCCCTTTTCCTGTCACAGGAGACCTGCTGATCAACAGTGGCCAGCTGTCTGCTCCAGTGTATGAAAGCAAAGCTAAGGTGGAGGGGACCACTGCCCATTCCTGCCTAGCTGGCATCACGACCCCAGTATCTGCACCCATCGTGCACACTCCCAGTCCGAGTCGCACCACAACAACTGGACATGCTGCACAGCTCAGACACACCATGGGACTCTGTCACGACTCCTATGAATGCCAGCATTGGTTTAGCATTTTTACAGTGTGTTAGAGCGGCGCTGTGCTGCTGATGCTTCAGCATTACTTTTTGGCAAGAGCTGTGTTGGGTTGCCAGTATTTGGGTGTTACAGTTGTGTTATGAGCTGAGATCACCACTTCAGTTCATTTCTTAGTATGTGTTTAAAGCTTTTTAATCAGTGTGCTGCTGTAGGTTATCACAGACTCAGTTTACTGTCAGCTCCTTAAGTCCAGTTTCTAGCTGTTACATGTGCAGTTGTATTCATCACCGATTGGAACCGTAGTTCATGATCTAAACTCTCAGCCCTGGACAGAGCCCAGAAAAAAAGGCCCTGCCAACTTTTCTTGGACCAATGCAAGGATAATCATAGTAACACAATAGATGACAACAGAAAAAGACCAGTTGGGGCAGACTGGATGGATTAGGATATATCCCAGCTGCCATACATACAAGCTTGACTACCCGAAGGATATCACTCCTTATCCAAGTTGCTTTTGTGTGTTTTTGCTTATTGGCTCTCTGCTACTCTGTGTAGATGACCATACAAGATCCCATATTTAATCCAACACCCAGCACCCTGCCCTACCTCTCATTGACCAGGTCTCAACCAAGCCCTGCAAAAATATAACCAGTGAGGCTGTTGCCTGAACATCTGACCTCCTCCCGAGCACCACTGCCTTGTTGGATAGTGCTCGTTGAAACCCAACTTGCTAGCACCAAGCTGGTTGGCTTCTGGAGAGTTGTCACCTACTGATACCAACCCATGGCCTGCAGAGTTACCGAGGCATCCTATCCACTCTACAACATACAAACGACTACAAAAATGTTTTGCATCTCTTCAAGATTCACGCTATGGATTTAACACTAACACACAAGAGCTGTGGCTGCAAATCTATATTGTATTTCTTGCCATTCACCATATAAATCACAAAAATATGCATCACCAAAGTTCAGTCTCTCCTTATGCCACAAAGTGTTGTGTAGCTGATGACATCATGGGAGGGGGTAGCATTCTAAAATCAGCAATGATGTCATCACTCAGCACTTGTCTGTTCCCCCTCCTGTTCCCCCAGGGAAGAGAGAGGGGAAGGAAGAAGATGATGCGAGATAGATAAAGTGGGGAAGTGGGGGCGTATTTAGATTCTGCAGCAGGAAATTCTGGAGGTGTGAAGACGTGCTCCCTTGCTTTGCAGGCAGACATTTTATCAGGGACTGCCAACTTCCTTTAGCTTATTAAGTATAAATTAATCTCTCCACCTCCAAACTCAGTGGGGCTCCTCACCGGTGCTGTAGGCTGACATTTATAGCTGGGGGCTCTGCTCCTGCTGTAAATATCCTCCAAGATCTCAGGGTTATCACACTAATTACACTAGCAATTCATTTTCTATTTCTTTATTAAGCTGCTGCATATCACAACTACTTTTACTCATGCAATTATGACATCAGCACAATGCAACTCACCATGGACAGGAAAAGACTTCAATTCATCAAAAAAACCAAAAAAAAAACGATTTAATGATAACTAGAATCTACAGAACCCCCTGCTTATTATCCCAGAACTGGCCCTCCCCCCACTCCAACAAAGCTCTGCGAATACATCTCACTCCTGCCCTGCAGCATCCCCTGCTACTCCAATACTGAGACTCCCCCCAACACAGATCTGATAATGCACCTCACTCCTGCCCCGCAGCATCCCCTGCTACTCCAATACTGAGACCCCCCCCCAACACAGATCTGATAATGCACCTCACTCCTGCCCCGCAGCACGCTGTCTGCAATAAACCAGTACAATCTGGGAAGCCAGGGATGTTATGCCCCAATGTATGGGAAGCATTGTGGGAAAACCTGCCAGAAACATCAAGATGTTAAAATTATTAGTTATGTGATGCAATTGCTTCAGTTTGTGCTGTCAAAATATTATAATTAATGTAAATATCTTCCTTCCCACCCCCCCAACCCAGCTCTACCAATGCACCTCACACATGCACTGCAGTTTTAGTACTGAGATCCCTACCAAGCCCCCTTCACACACACACACGCAGCCAGCTCTGTCACTTCAGCTCCTTAACATCTCTCTCTGCTGCAGTGCATTTACCATCCTCTTGCTCAGATTGTTGGTCTACTCAAGGCAGCTGTAACCTTTCACATCCACATCCTTACTCAAATGAATACATTTAATCTTAATATTTTTTTTCAGCATACACAGTGCCTGTTTCCATACTCATTTGTGCTACTGTTGTCCACTGTGTATCTAACAAAGCTCTGCTGCCTCCAGATGCTTCCCCGAGAGCCCAAGACATAAAATGGGGGTGTCCAGGGAATTCTCTGTCATTCCCGTTGCATGGGCACCTTCGTGTAAGAAGCCTTCTGCAAGATTAGCCCATCATAATACTGTAGGAAGAGCAGAAAGCTTCCCCTGCCCCCATAACCCAAACCCAGGACGGGCAACCATAGCCCTGGCGAGAAGCTGGCGCCGTCTCTCACTCGAAAGCTTCCAAAGTGCAGCAAAGCTCCTTCCCCCCTCTCCCCCCCCCCCCGAAGAACGCTCATCTCTTCCCCATGTGTGAGCTCCAATCCCAGCACTGGTCTTAGGGGGGGGAGAAAGGGAGGATTTACATCTCTTCAGTCCCATAGCATACGCATGATAAAAGGGGCTCCTCACATCAAGTCTTACAGCACTGCCAGCCTTCAAAAAAAAAAACAAAAAAAACCCCAATCCGATCATAAATCCCCACTGCAGACATTACACATACATACGCAACATGCAGACTTTCAAAAATCATCTTCAAGGAACTCAATCCAGCAAAGGGAGAGGGGAGCACAGCGCTGGGTGGGTCACGTTCCAGAGGTACTGCCAACACGACAAAACTGGGCGTACCAAGACCCTCGTGGCCCATGCAATTCAATTCCCGGAGCCACTGCAGGAGACCTGCCGCTCATTGCTGCATTACTGGACAATGTTACTCCAAGCTGAATGCAATCTCCTGCGGGTATTTTACACGCTGCTCATTCTGCGGGCAAGCTCTCTCAGCAATTCCCTTCTCGTTCTGTTTAGTTGAGTTTCCTATTTTGTTTGAGCACTTTCTCAAATAAGCCTTCTCGTACGCGTTCCCTCCCACCCCGTGCAAACCTCCATATAAAGAGGTCCTAACTTCTATTGCACGGGGTACAGGGCGTTGTACTGGGGAAATTACCTTCGGTTATTCCCATTACAGCAAATAATTGTAATTCCACCTGTTTGGTACATAAGAACATCTGAACTCTCACAGAACTAAGGAAATCCCCATCTCAAATCCCCTTAAACTCTCAAGAGTTCTGCAGAAAATTCCAGGAAATTGTGCTGAAGACTTGATAGGTAAGACTGATCCTTGGGTGCTGCAAATACCAGAGGAGACCCCCAGCAACCTGCAGAGCGCAGGCAGGGGACCGAAAATACCAGAGGAGACCCCCAGCAACCTGCAGAGCGCATGCAGGGGACCGAAAATACCAGAGGAGACCCCCAGCAACCTGCAGAGCGCAAGCAGGGGACCGAAAATACCAGAGGAGACCCCCAGCAACCTCCAGAGCGCAAGCAGGGGACCGAAAATACCAGAAGAGACCCCCCAGCAACCTGCAGAGCGCATGCAGGGGACCGAAAATACCAGAGGAGACCCCCAGCAACCTGCAGAGTGCAAGCAGTGGACCGAAAATACCAGAGGAGACCCCCAGCAACCTGCAGAGCGCATGCAGGGGACCGAAAATACCAGAAGAGACCCCCAGCAACCTGCAGAGCGCAAGCAGGGGACTGAAAATACCAGAAGAGACCCCCAGCAACCTGCAGAGCGCAAGCAGGGGACTGAAAATAGCAGAGGAGACCCCCAGCAACCTGCAGAGCGCAAGCAGGGGACCGAAAATACCAGCGGAGACCCCCAGCAACCTGCAGAGCGCAAGCAGGGGACCAAAAATACCAGAGGAGACCCCCAGCAACCTGCAGAGCGCATGCAGGGGACCGAAAATACCAGAGGAGACCCCCAGCAACCTGCAGAGCGCAAGCAGGGGACCGAAAATACCAGAAGAGACCCCCAGCAACCGGCAGAGCGCAAGCAGGGGACCGAAAATACCAGAGGAGACCCCCAGCAACCTGCAGAGCGCATGCAGGGGACCGAAAATACCAGAAGAGACCCCCAGCAACCTGCAGAGCGCAAGCAGGGGACCGAAAATACCAGGAGACCCCCAGCAACCTGCAGAGCGCATGCAGGGGACCGAAAATACCAGAGGAGTCTCCAACAACCTGCAGAGCAGGCAGGGGTGGATAATGTTTACCAACACTAAAGATTTTTTACAAAGTGTTAATGGATTTATGAGAGAAGTTCATTGTTTAGTCAATTTAAATGTTCAAACAAAACGAGATGGATGCAGTGTGACTAATTATCCACAGAAAGAGAGAGACAGATGAGAGAAAGGATGGGTGTGTCACACGTAGCAAACATCGCATAGAGATGCCTTGCAACATTTAAACAGTCTCAGTAAGTACAAAAGGACTGCAATATATATATATTCTTTATGTAGGTCATGTATAAATCAAATGCGTATGATTTTCGGCATGGGATTGCATGACCAATCAATAACAGCACAAGAAATCCATCGTCTCTCAACAAGTGCGTCTATATCCCAAATAATTCTCCATGCCGCACGCTGGGCCTTCACCCTGCTTCCCTCTCTCCCCATACATGCAGTGATATCACAGAATGGACCAGGGCTTCCCGAAACTGTGGGTCAGGCACCCAAATGGGGTCCCAGGTGCCCAGTGCTGGTGGAAGGGAATACCAGTGCCACAGGCGGTGATGTCGTCATGTGATCTCGGCTCATCACAAACCACCCCAGCGCCTCAAAGAAATGCACACCCAGAAAAAAAACGGATAGTGCCCTCCAGCTCTGCGCCTCACCCACGCCACTTCTCATCTCACCCGTCCTTTCAAAACTGGATCCCTTACCGGCTACTCTGCCGTCCCAGGCCACCGTCTGCCCCGCCGAGCCACCCCAAAGAGCAACACGCTTCCGGCAACAGCAGCAGTGGCGGTGGCGGCGTTAGTGCGGAGGTCGGCGTGGGGCCCGTGTGTCAGGACATGCTGACGGGCTTTGCAGTGGTGCTTCCCTCAGACGAGTTCCTGTGCTAAAAAAAAAAAAAAAAGCCTTGCATAAGGAGGGATCAGTGCTGAGCTTGCACTGGGCTTGCAGGCTTCATGGCTGGACTTTCAGTATTTAATTGTTACTGCCACTTGCTGATCATCACCAGGCTTGGGACCATGGGAAGAGGAAGGCTCAGTGTACGTAGGCCGGTGGAAGCTGCCTCGGCTCATCTCTTCTCATCCACTCCTGAATATATCCAATAGAAAAGGGTTGCTCCTGTCAAGCAACGCAGTGCGACGCCCATACGCAGCCTGGAGCAGGTAAGGAGAGTCATCCAGCTGTGGGTGTCGATTCCTCCACGCTCTCCCCTGATCCCGTCCATACTCTGCCTCTGCTGGTGCACATCTTCCCCCCATCTCACCAGTGCTCATTGTGTCCCCCTGGAGTTACTATGTCCAAAATAGCTATGACGAGGCTGCACAAAGGCCTAGGAAGAACGCACCGGCCAGTTTCTCCCCATACAGTGATATCACAGAACAGATCAGGGCTTCCAGCAGCAATTTTGTTATGGGTTTGACAGTTGCTTGGTTCTGATTGTTAATATTACTCCCCTTAACATAAGGCTTGGGGGTAACCTGGACGGAGCGGCAGTTACTACCATTAGAAGCTTGCTGGGCAGACTGGATGGACCATTTGGTCTTTTTCTGCCGTCATTACTAGGTTACAATTAGGGCTGAATGGAAACCAATTTCTGTATATACTACACCATCAGGGGCAACCTGCAGGCATCTGTGAAGTCAGATCCGCGTAAATGACGTGATGGACTATAGGAAGTGATGGGGGACAGAGTTCTGCCACCTTGGCTCTTGCAGATCCTGCCCAAGCGCCACACGTCAGACCGCGCCTTGCTGTCTGCCCGCAGGAGGGGAGAGAGAGGGGAGGAGAGAGCTGGAGAGAGGGCCAAAGCTGCACAGAGTCTTTACATAAGAGACAGAGGGATGGGGCACCAGAAAAATGAGAAGCAGGGCATCAACGCCTACCCTGCCCAGGTTATGGATGCCCACCCCTCACACATGCTCAGGTAGGGCACCAACACCCATTCCCTCATACACTCTCGCTACTGACAACTGCCCCTCGAACGTGCGTAGGCAGGGGCCCAACATCTGGGCCTTACATACTAACAGGCAGGTCTTGCTTAACCTGTCTGCTTTGTCCGTTGGCCCTACTGTTTGCACAGTTTCAAGTTCCCTTTTGCCCAGGTGATTGGGCAATCAGCCAACTGATATTCTGCTGAATGTTTTACAGTCACGCTGATAGACGGAGGGAACTAAAGCTATTCGGCCTTAGGTCATCCACATTTCTGTTCCTTTTCTGAGACAGGAGGGTTCCCTTTTATCTCAGAGGGAAAAGCAGAACAGGAACCTGGGAGAGGCAGCAGTGACAGTAAACTTCAGCTTTTATCACTCACCTCCCAAATAAAAACTGAGACTCTGCACTAAAAAGGGGAAGAGGGAGCAGGAGGGAATCCAAGCAGTGCTGGGAAACGGCGCCTGCCAGCTTTCCACTGCTGGTTCCAGTCTTTTTAGAACATTGATCGGGGTGATCGGACAGGGCTCGGCCCTGCACACAAAAGCCCAGGAAAAAAACAGTGAATGTGCAAGAGAGGCACCGAGCCTGCTGTCTGGCCCGTCCTGTCTGAATATCCTGCGAAATCTCAGACGTCAGTTGTTGCACGCTCTTTGATAGCGACACTGGAGCAACTAAGTCCCAGCTTGAAGCAGTCAAAGCTCTGAAAGAGCCCAGCATCTGAAGTGACCAGGCCCTGATCGGTGATTACTGGATCTCTGAACGGGTGTGAGAAAAAGAGCAATCTAAAATTAAACACTGTACAAATCAAAAGCCTGCTTAGATATGGCCCTCAGGGCCAATACTGGCCAAGCAGCAGATGCTGGAGTAAGCGTGTACCGCATGGCCACCACCTCACATCTGGAGGCAGGTCACAGAATCGGGAGATCTCTTCTCAATACTCCAAAGCCTGCCCACCACAGCCTGACATAGGAAGCCAGAGGCTCCCAAGTCTGCTCTCTTCCCCCCAAAAAACAGGCTTTGCTTTCAAGGTAACCAACATACGCAAGTTGACCTAGTCTCGTAGACCAAATGAATGCAGATACAATCTCATGAATATTCATTGTGGATATCCTGAATCCAGAGCTGTTCATTTGGTTTTTTTCTTTGGCCTTGTGGTTTCTTCCTGAGCTTTCAGCTCAGTCAGAATTGGGCTGGGCCCCATGAGCCTTCATTTGCAGCTACTCCCTCCTTCTCAGCCCAGCCATCACAGGTACAGTCCTCAGCCAAGAGGCACAGACCATGGCTCCTTGCAAAAACACACAGCTAAGACGGAGCCTAAAATCAACCACCAGTGTTGGCTCTGTGGAATGACTGAGGTTCTCTGGCCTTTCGTGGTGGCTGTGAGTGCTGCCTCCTCAGCCCGGGGAGCAGAATAGCTGACCCATGATAGAATCAAATCCTCTGCATACAGCGTGCACTGCCACTGGGGCACTGGAAGAAAGTGGCGTGAGCTGTGCTTCACCAGTCCCCTACACCCCTGGGCACGCGGGCAATAACAGCCCAGCCTGCCTCACTATGGGCATAGGAGCAGTGCAGCCAGCTGAGGGCAGAGAGGGTGCCAAAGACTATCTTGTCTCAGTATTGTGCCCTACCCCCTGGTGTCGGGCCTGTGAACAGTTTCCTGTACGAGAAAGATGAGATCAATGGTGGCCGGGGCCAAACGTACAAAAGTTAATCCGGACTCATCCCTTCACAAACACAGGGCCTCTTCTCCAAGGTCAGCTCACAAACAAAAGTCAAGCTGTGTCAGAGGTGTATGCGAAGAGGGTAAAAAAAAATAAAAAAATCCATTTCCTGTGCTGGCCCAGCAGCTGGGGACGAAGTCCCCCTCTCAGCCAAGGCAATGTTCTACTCCAAAAACTTCACATCTGCTTTCCCCTGTCCTGGAGGCAGATCTAAGCAGCCTGGTTTTAAGGACAGCCACGAAGATGTTCATGAGCAGACCGGGTGCTTCTGGAGGCACACTGGTCTACACAAATATGGTAAGAAAAGCACCCAGAAAGGCTGCGTGCGTAGCGCATTCAGCCACCGACGGAGCTTGAGGCAAATGTAAAAATCGCTGCTCACGTCTCTCATTCATCCAATCACTCCGAAAACAAGGACTCGCTCCTAATCTTGCGTTTCTGGTCTACAAATTTAGATTAATTGTGCGAATGCCCTTGTGACCAGTCATGCACCCCAGAGCTGGCTGCAAATCTGTATTCCTCGGTGCTCTGATTGCAAGGCATGCCACGGCTCCAATGCACAATTATCTTCTATTATTAGAAATACAATGGCGGAAACCATCATCTGAAAGGATTCACAATCTGCATGTCATTTTGCCATGCTCCTCTCTCAGGGAAAAAAAAAACCCCACCCCCAAAACAAAACACTGCCTCAGCTGTGGTTCCAGCAGCACTAGAAAATCATCCTGCCCCCTGCTCCCTGCCATTTACCAAAACCTCATCTCTCATACTGCCTGAGCGGGAGACCTGGAAGCTGAAGGCATCACTTGAAATGACGAGGCAGGCAGATGAACCACATTCACCCTCCCTGCACCTCCCATGCAAGACTCTGAAGCATGCAAGGAGGAGAAGGAGCTGCCTGCAATCGTATTTTTAGTTTATTTATAAATACATGATATTCTGCCTTTTCCAAGCTATTCTCGGATTTTTTAATAAATACTCGTTACATGCATGTTACGGTCTATGGTAGTGCAGGGAGAATCACGAAGCTGGGATGTATATAGCGGGTGTTGCATAACCTTTGCCATCCCCCTAGCTCCCCACTGGATTATCCTGCTAATATAAATTTTTGTACCATTTCGAAGGCTATTCAATTTGGAATTTAACAGTGCCTTACAAATTACTTAAATTTATTATATATGGCCGGGACGCACGACAGCGAAAAACAGCATCAGATTGACCGTATTATGTGTGTTGCATTTCGTGATGCTGGAGCTACCTTTATTAGGAAGAAATGGATTGCTGGAAAATTAGGTGGCAGCAAAAGCTGGATTCAGAGGACTTGGGGCAAGACTGCTGATGAGTGTTTTACGGAATTTGGTGACACCGACCACTAAAATTGTCTGAAGAAAGCCAAAAAGCTATTGAAAATTCCAGCAACAAGCAGAGCCATTTTGCAAGCTAACGGTGGGTGCACCAACTATTAATTACATGTTGTTTAATTCCATTTTGAATGCGGATTAAAATGGTATACTGCATGTCTCTATCAGATCTCTGGTTGCCCCTGCAATGGGGGAGGCAAAGGTTATGCAACACCTGGTACAGGTAGAGACCGAAGTAGGAAGAGGTTTGCAGTTGGTCATCTTGGATTAGCAGAAGATGGGTTAACAATCATGGGTCTACCGGGAGAATTAGGGGGCCAGGATAGCGAAAGTGTTTCATGCTGGAGTCGATCACGAGCCATGCAGAACTCCCCAGCAAGGGCAACACCCTCACAGCCCCCGCCCCAACTAAGCCCCACAGGTTCGTCACCGCCTTGGCTCACACCTCTTCCCTGCATAATCTACCTCCAGAGACTTCAAGAGCATTGCCACCCCCAGGTTCACTTTCAGGGGGCCACATGAAGCGGGGATCTTTGCATCTGTGTCATGAGCCCCCAAAACTTTTCTGCAACCCACCTGCCCCCTTTCTTGGAAATGCTGCCTTCTTGGGCTGTCGCGCATGGGGGTTCTCATTGGAAAAGGAAGCACGAGACCAATCTTATTGAATAAGAGGGTCTTACACACACAACCTGTTCGGGAAAGGCCTGGTAGGAGCTTCTTTTTCCATTACTTGCTAACCCTCTATCTAATAAAGAGCATTTAGCAGGAGGTTCCTGCTTACTGCCTGCAGGAGCCCCTTCTTTCGGGATCCAGACAGATTAGCAGCAGCCTGGTCTGCACAAATAGCCCTGTGAAGTCAGGAATGCACCTAAAGCATTTTTCAGTGGAAAGCAAATTCTAGAACAAAAGGTACTAGAACAGGAGGCTCAGCAGGAAGACTCAGGATTAAACTAAGGAAATATCTCTTCACGGAAAGGGTGGCAGATACATGGAACAGCCTCCCAGTCAAGGTGGGGAAGCCAAAGCAGCGACAGAATTGAAGAACGCCTGGGATAAGCTGAAGAGTTGCAAAGAAATGAACGGAAAGCCAGAGATTAACTGGGGGTCAGTGGTATGGTCGCAGAGACTAGAAGGGCCCCTACAGCCTTCATCTGCCATCATGCTCGAGGCTTCTCCGTCTTTCCCCCTGTAGGACAGCAGTCTCACATGAGCAGCCCAGCTACCAAGGTCTCTCTCTGCGCTCCCACTGAGCGCGGCTCTATCAGGAAGGATAGTTTTCCATCCAGGCAGTTCTTTGCCAGCATAGCCGCCAGCGTGAAGCTCTCTACGCTGGACTGAAGAAAAGCAAAAAGGTAAACACACACCTTCTGGCAGGGCCTGGAGCGGAGTTTAGGCAACGTCTCTGCTGGCTGCATTATTTATCGGGCTGTTGAAACATTTATCCCTAGTGTCCAGGCAGTGCAGGAGCAACTTGTACTCCAATTTCAGAGCTCTGACAGCAAACCATCGGTGCGTGACACCAATGGCACCATGGGACAACCACAACCGTGGCAGAAGAGAATGGGGCAGGCCTGTGACACAGTCAACCCCCGGACTTTGGGTCTAATGCTGGCTGGTCTGTCTGAGCTTTGCCAATCACGTCACCTCCCTGTGCCTAAGTTCGAATCCCAGCTCTGCCTTTGAGTGTGTGATCTCAGGATGTGTGACTATTTCAGGTAGGGAGAGATGGAAGGAGGAGTGGGTCCTTCCTCACAGGGCTGGGACAAGGTTTCACCAGCAACGCTCTCAGTGGTGGGGATTCTCACTGTGAACCTTGAATGAGTTCCCTTGGGGGGGGGGCAACTCTAACCTATAGCAAAGTCTTGTTGCCCACCCTTCAAACGCATGCACAGCTAATCATGCACCCTGACATGCATGCACAGCTAATCATGCACCCTGACATGTAGAGGGAGAGCATGGCCAACCTCGATCGTGCACATCCCCGTTCTAACATCTCCATCACACCCACCCACCTTTCCTTTTAGGCCCAATATTCCAAAGATTTTATATGAGGGAGGGGCCATTATTACCCTCTTAAATATTGACATTTTAAAAGTGAAAAAGTTAGGCTTTCTTTCTGTACCACAGATAAGTCCTTCTGCCCACAGTCCCAGCTATATTGCTGCTTCACATGTATTTTGGGGGAGGGGGGGGGAATAGTTCAATACAATCAGCACAGTACTCTCCCTTCATCCTCCCCCAACTAAGTATGAGTTATTTTCAAAAAAATGTTAAATGCTAATATCGGAAAAAAAACATTTCCAATTTGCACAAATCCTCCAGAATGGCTTCTCTTGTTTCAAGACTTTTCCTTGCTTTGCTGCTTTCCTCCTGCCAGCAATCAACCCCCCCAGGCAATAACTCCACACATGCAAGAGAGGTGAGAGAAATGAGGTGCCGCAGGGGTTAACGTGCAATACCCCTTCTTCCCTGGGTACCTGTGCTCCCTCTCCAGGGGGCAGCTCCTCCCTGGCTGCTCCAGGGATGTCGCCCTTCTGCTTGAGGGCAAACATCCTCCCTATAAACCTGCCCCAGTCACCTCTGCCTGCCACCTGTTAGTGATATAAGGTGTTCAGTGTTTATCCTTCCCATTGCCCAGCTGTGCCTTAAATACAGCCCGGGAGAGACCAGGCCTAGGAGCTGCACAGAGGCGCAGCGTAGGGGAGGTGCCAATATTAATGTTGTACATTTCTCTTCTCTCTCCCATTCCCCTCCTCCTCCTCACCTGCCTCTCTTTTCCCTCTCTCCATGACCTTCCCCCACAATGTTCCCTGACTCCCTCTCTTATCTGCCTTTTATTACCCATAAACACCTGAGCAACAGCAAAACGATATGCGCCAGGTCTCTCCACTCAACCAGACCAAACCCAAAAGCAAACACCAGTTTTAGTGCGATGTGCAGGGTGCACGCCGTCAGCTGCCACTTCCCCATCAGCAGAAAAGAGGAAGCAACTTGCATGAGGTGGGTGAGGAAACCCAGTCTCTGACCCCCTGTGAAAGGGTATCTGGCCAGCTAACCTCTGACCCGAGAGCAAACAGAACATTACAGAAACAGGATCTGCTGCCTGCAAACGTATGCACACCTTCTCACGGGTGCAGGCACCTCACATGCTCTCACAGACGCAGATACACAGCGCTAATTTTCTGAAAAGCAAACAAAAAAAAAAGGTATCAGGTTGGGTCTAGCGGCAGCCTCCACCTTTTCCCAACAGGGGAAAAGGAAGAAAGCTCAAAAAAGGTTGCAGGTTGGTGATATTCCTGGCAGAATATGGAACGCAATGCCGGCTGATCTGCGCACCCAGAAAGATAGTAAGCAGTTTATAAAGAGATCTAAAGACACGGCTATTCAGCATTGCATATGCTGACTGAGATAAATATGAAATGCTGGGTCGTAGAAACAACTAACTGATGATATAATAGATATTTTACGTATTAGTATTGTTACGAAATGTCATTATTTTATTCGGGTTCTGAATATAATTGATTCGTGTTTTTAAATAGTGTTTTATTGTTAAATCGCCATGATTGTTAATTCAGAATGACGGTATATAAATACATATATATATATATGATATGATATGCACACAAGGTGCACGTGCGAGCATGCTCACAGATACACGCACCTGTTCTCCCAGTCACCCGTGCCCAGACATACACGCATGCTCTCACATACACACACATGCATACAGACATCCATGTGCACACACGTGCACTAATGTCCACAAAAACACAGGTGTGCATATACACTTGTAGAGA
The DNA here is from genome assembly GCF_901001135.1 of Rhinatrema bivittatum. Taxonomy (NCBI): domain Eukaryota; kingdom Metazoa; phylum Chordata; class Amphibia; order Gymnophiona; family Rhinatrematidae; genus Rhinatrema; species Rhinatrema bivittatum. The sequence goes on along the minus strand of NC_042626.1, from coordinate 22,942,724 downwards.
AGCCCACAGAAACACAAAGACAGACAAGTAAATGTACAAAGACACACACTCACACACACACATCCCAGCATACGGCAGGGAGGCTTAGCCCCTTTGTTTACTCCTTCCCAATGGAAGGGAGCGGGTGGCTCTTCTCTGCTACGTGCTTGTCCTGGAACTATTTAGGCTGAATACATTGGATCATTTTCTCCGCAGCTGGGTGCTTTGTGCGTGGTGCTGTTATATGTCAGACGAAACCACAGCAAAGAGCAGAACTGTACCACTTGGCAAAGAGCCAGGACTCCAGCACTCACTTCCTGAATCAGGCACCTTCAATTCACTAGTGCAAGGCAGCACCTGCAAAAGCAATGCTACTGCAAACCCTTCCTCTCCCCAGCCCCACACAAACCCTTCCTCTCCCCAGCCCCACACCCCAGACCGGACAGGAACAAAATGAATCTCTGGACACGCACGCACGAGTGTGACATTGCACCACACACAGGGAGCAACGTTCCCTATAATGTTTTGTGGGCCTTGGGTTAAAAAAGGTTCTCGTGTGCGACGTAGCGCAGAATTCGTGCGCGGCGTTCTCCGAAGCGCCATTTTATTTCCCTTCTCTTGTACGTGCTGTGTTTTCCTGTGCGAGCTTGCTTCGTGGCCTGCGCGCGTGTTCGCACAGCTTGCAGGGAACATTGGCAGGGAGCCCCGGACAGGGCAGGAATGAAGCGGCATCGTGCTCCACGTGGGGTATGAAGAGAGTGGCGTTGCACCCTATGTGGGTGTTCCCCAGACGGAGCTAGGTGACATTACGAAATGACATTGTGCGCCATGAGGGGAGCCCCCAGACAGGGTATCGCACCTCCCTCACACCTGACGTAGCATGAAGCAGCATTGCACCCCATGCAGGGTACCCCCCAAACAATACAGAAACCCTGTCCTGGAACAAAAAAACAAAAAAAAAAGCACCCTGTGGAGGGCTAGAGTGTCAAAAAGAGGTTAATTTTAATGAACCTAAACCAAGGAACAGCTCCGGAATTGAGGAGCTTTCAGAAGCACAATGGACACTTGTCCCCGACCAAATACAGAAAAAAAAAAGCTTAAATATGACATTACATCCCACTCCGATGTGCATGTGCACCCACCTGCCCCTCCACACTTGTTACAGACTGAAGACATCTACCCCCCTCCCCCCAAACCCCCCATTAACTGGGCCGACATTCACAGAATTTCAAAAACAAAGAGCTGGATGCTCTGCCAGCTGCGGTTCCTCCTTTTTTGATCATCAAGAGAATTTTCCGGAGAGATTGCTGTAGGCAAGCTCTCCAGACTATGGCTCAAGAAATGACCTGGAAACTTCGTCGCCCCTGCACAATTCAGAGATTTATCCACTAAAGAGAGATACCACAGCCCGCCCAGATTCTACCCTTCTCCAGGACTAGTATGGCTGCTAGAGCCTCACCCACCAAACGACAATTTCCCAGTTACACCGCGGCTAAATCCATTAATTCCCTTCCTCTGGAAAAGGCTGAAGTCCTGTCCTACATCCCTGGCTTTCTTCCCTCTGCCACAGCTGACATTAAACATCAGCCCGTCCCCGAAAACATCAGCCTTTGTGGAGTGGTGGCTGAGCAGGTTCAGGAGAATGGATTACTGTTAATGATGCACTTCTGGGTAAGATAAGAACACCTGCCAGGCTACCTGAAGTCTTCAGCTGGCTTAGATTGGTTAATAATAGGTAGCCCTGTGCTCAGCGTGTCCTTCCAGCCTTCTGTGCCGTCAATACATTTCTTCTCAATTACCCTGCCCAGCATGGCTGCAAAACCGAACACATCCTGCATACCATCCTGGACCAGGGCTGGGAACACAGAGGCACTGAGGCAGTGCAAGCAGCATCCATGCTCCGTGTCTCGGGGACACCCTGGGCTATTTCTCAGCACCGTACAGGGAGGCGGGTTTTTCTTCTCATGGATATGTCCGGAATTGTAAGGAAAGGGGATGATACTGGATGGGAAATAACACCATCCCCACTGCTTTTTAGACTCTGCAGAGACCTGGTCACTCTCTCTTCCCCCCCCCCCCCCCCAATCTCTCATGGGATAGCTCACATGGCGGACTTCTTTGATTGGCGACAACAGTGGAGATAGACAGACTGCACCCAGTACGACACCTGAGGCTGGGCATAGTTATACCTCCCGTGACTGCCAACCCTCAACGTAGCATCAGCAGGAAGGGTATCAATTATAATACAGCCCTGGCTGACCAGATGCTTTGTGACGTCATAACTGACTAGTGTCATCATAAATCTTTACATAAAATCAAGGCGGTTCCAAAGTCCATTTCCTGCTGCGACAGAATTTTGATCCTACAGCATTCCTCAGATCACATCAGCCACAGGTGTGCAATGCCATTTATGATATCACAGGTACTAAGAACCAGCTTGGGTATGATGTAGCATAGTAACAGCAGAAAAACACCAAATGGTCCATCTATTCTGCCCAGCTAGTTTCTTATGGTAGAAACTGCCACTCTGTGCAGGGTACCCCCATGTTTCTTTTAAGGGTAGTAACTGTCGCTCATTGCAGGTTACCCCCAAGCCTTATATATTAACAAAGCAACATTTTAACTGGGTGAGGAGAATTCTTGAAAATTCAGATAATGCTGCTTGACAAGCTTTGCTTTGGAACTTGGCCAAAGAAGCCATCCTGTGCTTCGTCCCTTATATCTGTGTATCAGTACCCCAGACCATAAAATCTCGAGGCCTTAGTTGGTTGTTCTCTGAATACAATTTCCCTTCCCTCCCCCCCTACGCCGTCAAAGCAGAGAGTGATGTCTAAGTGGAGAGCAGTTGCATCAGCTTATTGGTTAAGGACAGCAATCCCTATGCATTATTGTTCAGGGTAGTAACCGCCCCCAAACACCCTTTTCTTCATTTCCATCTTTCAGCCGTTAGGAATCCACAGTGTTTATCCCAATGCCCCCTTTGAATTCTTTGACTGTTTTCATCTTCACCACTTCCTCCAGAAGGGCTTTCTAGGCATCCACCACCCTTTCTGTGAAGAAATATTTCCTGGACATTGGTTCTGTCTCGTCCCCCGTAGAGTTTCATTTCATGACTCATAGTTCTACTGTTTCCTTTCCAATGGAAAAGTTTTGAAGAATGTGAATCATATCTCCTCTGCACCACCTTTCTTCCAGGGGGTACATATGCAGATCCTTCAGCCTCTCCTCATAGGTCTTCCCATACAGATCCCATACCATTTTGGTCACCCTTCTTTGGATCGCCTCCATCCTTTCCTTTTTGTGATACGGGCTCCAGAACTGATCGCAGTACTCCGGGTAAGGCCTCACCAAGGATCTGTACAAGGGCATCACCACTTCCTTGTTCTTACTGGCTATTCCTCTCTATGCAGCTCAGCATTTTTTCTAACTTTAGCTATGGCCTTGTTGCATTGCTTCGCCACCTTCAGATCCCCAGACACTCTCAACCCCAAGGTCCCTCTGCCAGTCCTTGCACATCGGTCTTTCACTCCCCATCACATACAGCTCTTTTGGATTACAGCATCCCAGATGCATGACTCTGCACTTCTTGGCATTGAATCCCAGCTGTCAAATCCTCTACCATTCTTCAAGCTTTCTTAAATCACTTTTCACTTTCTCTATTCCTTCAAGCATGCCCACTCTGTTGCGAATCTTAGTACCATCTGCAAATAGACAAACTTTACCTTCTATCCCTTCCGCAATGTCTCTCACAACGATACTGAGCAGAACTGGTCTCAAAACGATCTCTGTGGTACTCCACTTAATATCTTTCATCAGAGTAGGTTCCGTTTACCTTTACATGCTATCTCCTGTCCGTCAACCAGTTTGCAATCCACACCATTACCTTGGTAGCCTCTTCAAAGTTTCTCATTTTGTTCACGAGTCTCCTATGGGGATCATATCAAAAGCTTGACTTAAATCCAAGTACATCACATCGAGTGCACTTCCCTGATCCAATTCTCTAATCACCCATTCAAAACAAGTCAATGAGATTTGTCTGACAGGACCTTACCCCGGTGAATCCATGTTGCGTGGGTTCAAGCAACCCACCTGATTGTAGATCGTTCACTATCCTTTCCTTCAGTAATCTCTCCATTAATTTTCCTACCAGTGAAGTGAGGCTAACCAGCCTTCTAATTTCCAGCCTCCTCTCTGCTACCACTCTTGAGAAACGGGACCACCAGCGCTTTTCTTCAATCTTGTGGCACCAATCTAGTTTTCAGGGATCTATTGACTAGGTCTTTCAGCGGACCTGCCAGCACATCTCTGAGCTCTCTCAGTATCCTGGGATGTACCTTATCAGGACCCGTAACCTTGTCTACTTTCAGTTTTCCTAGCTCTTCCCATACATTCTCTTCTATAATCAGAGATTCATCTGCTTCATCCACTATCTCCAGTCTTGTCATCCAACAAGAATCTTTCTCCAGGGTCTTCTTAGTGAACACCAAACTTAAGTATTTGTTTAATTTTTCTGCCACTTCTTCATCTCTCTCCACACATTGATATATTTGTCACCTTACAATTTCATTATACCACTTTGGACCTTTATCTACTATATCTGAAAAATGTTTCATCATCTCGCTTCACTTCTTTGGCAATCCTTTCTTCCACTTGAACTTTTGCTTTCTTGATTTCTTTCTTTGTCTCCCTCAATTTCACCAGATATTTTTCCCTGATTTCCCCTTTTTGGGATCTTTTATATTTCTTGAATGCTGTTCTTTTTACCTTTATTTTTTCCGCTACCTCCTTTAAGAAACAGATTGGTTCTTAAAGAACATTATGCTAAACAGATTCATGGAATGATTTTTAAAACTAAATTATTCTTTGATGTCGTTAAACACCTAATCAAGAACCCATCGTCCTCTATCTCAAGCAACAACTGCTTCTCTAAGAATGCCTGCAATGACTACGCCAATCATTTGTCAGAAAAAATAACCAGACTAAAAAATCAATTCGCTGCATATGCACTGACCAGAGAACAAGAAGAAAATCGTGAACCAGCTAAATGGGCCACTTTTGACAGAATATCTAAACTACAAATCATGCAAATAATTTCTAAATTAAAACCCGCAAATCACCCTCTTCAAGTGAATGTAATTGTGTACCTATAACATATATGTCATGATGTAAACCGTTGTGATCTTCACTTGGAACGAAAGTATATAAAATGGCCAAATAAATAAACTTTGTTTACTTTTCTAACATATAGATTTGTTGCCTTTGTAATTGCTCCTTTTAGTTTGGCCCACCGTTGTTCCCCCTCTCATTTTCTCCCAATCTTCCAGTTCTACCTCTAGGTATGTCCCCATTTAAAAAAAAAAAAAAATCTGTATTTTTGAAGCTCAAAACTCAGGTCTTCGTGTGACCTCTCTGTATCCTATTTGCAATATCAAACCATACCATTTGATGATCACTGGTGCTCAGGTGGGCACCCACCTGGACATTAGAGACATTATCCCAATTACCATTTGTCTGAACAGAGCCCCTTGCAGGATATCCACTCTCTCTACTTCTGGTAGATTTCGTAGAAGAGATTCTCCAGTCAACCTCCAGCAGAATAAAATCTCCATCAATCAACACTTCTCTCTTCTTTCCCACCTTTTGGATGTCTTTGACCAGTTCTCTTGTCTAGTTCTTGTTTGAGTTGGAGGCCTGTAGACCACACCAGTGAAAATGTAAGCACCATCTTCTTTCTTAAGGACTGTCCCATAAGGCTTCTGTACCCCACGTCCCTTGCAATTCAGTTGCTTGGATACTGTTTTTGACATAAAGAGCTACTCCTCCCCCTTTTCTGTCCTTCCTTATCAAGTTATAGCCAGGGGTGGCCATATGCCAATCATGAGACTCTGTGAACCAGGTCTCTGTAACAGCAACAATGTCAAAGTCCGCTTCCACCATTAAGGCCTGCAGGTCTGGGATTTTATTGCCCAGACTACGAGCATTTGTGGTCATAGCTTTCCACCTTTTCTCCCTAGGATTGCTGCTCTTCCTAATCTGCTATTTGGAGCTGATTGATTTTGGTTTTTTCTCCAAATTCTTGTATTGCTTGGGGGTACATGGCAATTTCACTGGCCACCTCCTGCCACCTAGATAATGTAAGTTCTGAATTTTTCACTTAGCATCCTCTTTCCGGCCAAACAACTCTGTTAATTGCAAAATGGTTGGTATTTTCAAAACACAGCTACTTAATACAGGCTAGCAATATCAATAGTTTTGAAATCTCGCTCTCTTTTTACAAGCATGCAACACAGAAATGCAGAGCAATAAATGTCAGCAAGGAAGCAATCTATATTATGGCTAAACTTTAAACAATTCAACTTAACTGGCCACAAGGACAGGTAGCATTGCGTCTCTCAACTTGCAATGCACTTCATTTCTGACTAAGGAAGTTCTTGACGACCCCCTGCAATGCACTATGAGTCACCAGACCCAAAAGGAGAAAAGCCCAATACTTTTTTCTTTCAGTTAACAAACACAGCTATTTAATACAGACTAGCAATATCAATAGTTGGAGAAAGAGAGAGATTTCAAATCATGCAACACAGAAATGCAGAACAATACATGTCAGCAAGAAAGCAATCTATATTATGGGTAATCTGTTACAGACTTAGCAGGGGAAGCAGCATAAGAAGAGAATTTGAAAAAAGAAAAAGCTAAAAGTAAAATATGTCATTGATATGGGAAGCATTCCTATGCGCTCCTTTGAAAGCAGAATTTAAGTAGATCCCACTCTCCCCATCTCACTCAGCTCTGCTCTTAAAGCGCCCCCCCCCCTCTCTCCAGAAATGAGGCACAAAGGACACAGGCTCTGGTTTGGGCTTTTGAAGCCCAGTTCTGGTTTCTGAACATTGGTTTCATGTCACTGAGGAGGTCACTGGCAGCCCTCCCGCCTGCCTCAGGGAAAGCAAAGGAATGAGATGAGGAAAGGGCACAGCAGGGCAGTAGAGAAGAAGCCTGAGCGAACAACTTCCATGATCCAAGAAGAAGGACAGGGCCTGGGGGTCACCTCCAGCCTCACACATGGTCCCTGTCAGGTTCATGCAGGTCATTATGCTGATCTACTGCCTGTGCTCACTTCACTGCAGCTGAGGAAAACCTAGCAACACGGTAGATTTCGGCAGAGAAGGACCTCTTTGGACATCCGATCCTGATTAAGAATGTATCAGAGTCTCGTTGCAGTTTTGTTTTGGCTGAAAAGGTCTCCTCAGTGGAAGCTTGATGTGGCTGAAGCAGCGCTCCGGGCTGCAGACCACACATGCATGGTTTTATTTTATTCCTTTTTGGCCTTCTAACATAAGAACATAAGATACACCATACTGGGTCAGACCAAGCGTCCATCAAGCCCAGCATCCTGTTTCCAACAGTGGCCAATCCAAGTCACAAGTACCCAAACAGATAGATCACAAGCTATTATCGTTTATCAATTACCGTCATAGCAGTTTATGGATTTATCCTCTAGGAACTTATCCAAACCTTTTTTAAACCCGGGTAGACTAACTGATGTAACCACATCTTCTGGCAATGAATCCCAGCACTTAAGTATGCGCTGAGAGAAAAAGAATTTTGTTTGATTTATTTTAAATGAGCTCCTCGCTAACTTCATTGAGTGACCCCTGGTCCTTCTATTATCTGAGAGAGTAAATAACCAATTTACATTTACTTGTTCAAGTTCTTTCATGATTTTGTAGACTTCTATCATATCCTCCCTCATTCATCTTCTCCAAACTGAACAGCCCTAACCTCTTTAGTCTTTCCTCATAGGGCAGCTGTTCCATTCCCCTTATCATTTTGGTCGCCCTTCTCTGCACTTTCTCCTGTGCAGCTATGTCCTTTTTGAGATGCGGTGACCAGAACTGCACACAGTATTCAAGGTGCGGTCTCACCCTGGAGCGATAGAGGCATTATGACATCCTCTGTTTTATTTTCCATTCCCTTCTTAATAATTCCTAACATTCTGTTTGCTTTTTTGATCGCCACAGCACACTGGGCCGACAATTTCAATGTATTATCACTAGGACGTCTAGATCTCTTTCCTGGGTGTTAACTCCTAAGTTAGAACCTAACATTGTGTAACTACAGCAAGGATTATTTTTCCCTAGATGCATCACTTTGCACTTGTCCATGTTAAATTTCATCTGCCATTTGGAAGTCCAATCTTCAAGTCTTGCAAGATCCTCCTGCAATTCATCACAATCCACTTGAGATTTAACTACTCTGCATAATGTTCCCTGTGATTGAGTAAATTGGGTACCTAGCCCTCCCTCCCACATTTCTTCTACCTACTCCTCACCAATGCCCTCTGTCTGTCCCAAGTGTCTTTAAATTTGGTTATAGCCTTGGTTGCTCCATTTCCGCCGGTAGGTTATTCCAAACATCTACTGCCTTGTCAGTACCAAAGTTTAAAGGTTCCCTGGTTTGATCTCCCAATACCATATTGTCTGCAGCTTGCTGCAGCTTTAGGATTGGGTTACACACCATAAACAAAACATTTAGTGCCTTCTGAAAATGATATCGGTTGTGTAAACTGAAGTCTGTGTAAACAGACGACAGGGGTTCTCTCTCTCTAAACAGAAACCAGTTGCCTCTATGCAGAAGCTGGAAAATAAGACATTTCTGAGATAATGAACAAAAATTCTGCAGCCCCAGATCTATGGCAAGAGACACGTTTGCTACCCTGTGAGGCAATAACAGTCAGGGATAAGGGATATCCAGTATGAGAGGACCTGCCCAGCTTACCCCAAGACACTGGGCGTGAGGGGGAGGGGGGCCTGGGAAGGTAACAGAGGAGCAGAGTGCAACTTAACTAAGGAGATTCTCTCTAGAGCCTATCATAGATGACATGAATATATGCTTAGTTAACACATAAAACAAAATATAGAGTCCAATTGTTTAATTTGCCTCTCCATTGTGTCATTTGCCATATAGATAAAAAGCCCACAAATTGTTCTAAACTCTTTTCCTGACCTGCCCAAATCAGCTGCTACTGTTTGAAATTACAGCTGGGTTGCCTGCTGGCAGTCAGCCTGTGTGAGATACACCAACCAAGGATAGGGGTAAGTGATGGGGGAAAGAGAGCTACCAGAACCAGCAGCTGGACTGCTCCTTCCTCTGACATCCAAAGAGCTTGTGCCATCTGCAGCAAGAATGTCACGCATCCACGACATTACAATAGGAATACCACACTGTACTGTGCCATGCACACCCAGCGTTACAATAAATTACCACACTATGCTGTGCCATGCATCCACATTACCATAGGAATACTACACTATACTGTGCCACTCACCCACAATATTAGCACAGGATTTCCATACTATACTATGCCAGGCATTCTCATAGGAATACCACACTATACTGTGCCATGCATTGACAATGTTACCATAGAAAGTCCGCACTATACTGTGCCATGCACCCACAATGTTAGCACAGGTATACCATACTATACATGCATACTGGGCATTCTTATAGGAATACCACACTATACTGTGCCACACACCCACAATGTTAGCATAGGAATACCATACTATACTATGCCATGTATTCTCATAGGAATACCACACTATACTGCGCCATGCATTCTTACAGGAATACCACACTATACTGTGGCACACATTCTCATTGGAATACCATACTATACTGTGCCACACATGCCGGGCATTCTTATAGGAATACCACGCTATACTGTGCCATGCATTGACAGTGTTACCATAGAAATTCCACACTATACTGTGCCACGCACCCACAATGTTAGCACAGGAATACTATATTATACTGTGCCACGCATGCCGGGCATTCTCATAGGAATACCACGCTATACTGTGCCATGCATTGACAGTGTTACCATAGGAATTCCGCACTATACTGTGCCACGCACCGTCAATGTTAGCACAGGAATACCATATTATACTGTGCCAAGCATGCCGGACATTCTTATAGGAATACCATGCTATATTGTGCCACGCACCCACACTGTTAGCACAGGAATACCATATTATACTGTGCCACGCATTCATATAGGAATACCACACTATACTGTGCCACGCTCCCACAATGTTAGCACAGGAATGCCATACTATATTGTGCCACACATGCTGGGCATTCTTATAAGAATACCACGCTATACTGTGCCACACATGCTGGGTATTCTCATAGGAATACCACGCTATACTGTGCCACACATGCTGGGTATTCTCATAGGAATACCACGCTATACTGTGCCACACATGCTGGGTATTCTCATAGGAATACCACGCTATACTGTGCCACACATGCTGGGTATTCTCATAGGAATACCACGCTATACTGTGCCACACATGCTGGGTATTCTCATAGGAATACTGCACTAAAGTACAGATCCAGACTTTCTGTGAAATTGCTGTGAGGAGACCATCAGTATTTTGTGGCTTACTCTGTACCTAGTGGTCTCCTATCACAGCTATCTCCTTCCGCAGGTCTTTTTCTGAGTAAGAGATACAACCTGTCCCAGCTGCGTGGATGGATGAAGATTTAAAATGGATGTGGGAGTTTTCCCCCTTCCTTTTATTCTCGAGCTGATTTGCATTACAAAAAAAATAATAATAATAAATTAACCCATAAATAAACAGAGAGAAGCAGCTTTGAGCCACTGTTCAGGTTTCCCATTAAATCTGTCATCATTATCCTGCTAAGGAAATCGCAGCTAATTTCCACCAGTACATCTCCTGCGCAGACCATTATGGGAAGCTGTTTTAATTCACGTGATTTTAGGCGTTGGAATCTGCTCAAAGCATTAGATGCCTTTAGAAGAAACCCACCCCCAGCCTTCCAGCCCCCTAATACCTGCACATCCTACTGCCAGCGTGAAAATGTAACACAGACTCCGCATCACACATCAGAGTATGCCATTTGGGTAGAAGCAGGGCAGGCTCAGTCGTTTCTATGTGACATGGAGTTGTCCAATAACCACACAATTCTAGGAGAACTAGGGCTCACCAAATAGCTGAAAGCCATCCGGCCAAGAGCCTCATTCTGGGATTTGTAGTCTTGGGCTCCCTGGTAACCATCGAGCCTCCCCCACATCAACCAGAACAAATTGTCAAGGTTTCAGGGGACTGATCTGTCAAATTGGGGTTAAGATGGTAACCCTGCTTCTCCTCCACAGTAAGGAAAACAGTATTGGGAGAACCCCCATTATAAAAGGCCACAATGTTAATAATGCTGTCACCTTCACCACTACACCGTCTGCACACTACGATGTCCATATTCAGAAAGCCAGCGAGTGGGCAAGTTATTCGACTAAAGTTAGCCGGATAACCTGTCCTATTCAATGGGATAAACATCCCACTGAATGTATTTGCCTAAAGTTACCTGGCTAGATGTAGCCGGATAACTAAAAAAAAAACAAAAACCTAACCGGCTATGTTTGGCCAGATATCTTTTGAAAATATCCGGTTAAGTAGGAAGTTATCTGTTTAAGTGGTGTTGTCAAAAAAAAAAAAAAAAAAGATAGTAAAAGGGGCCTGCAGAAAGAGGGGGGAGGGTTGAAAGTGAAGGTCCACTTTTCTAGAATATCACAGCTGAGAACTGTTTACTAAATACCCAAAGACTTATTTGGCTGTTCAAGGTAATTGTAACCGTTTGGACTGAATTATACTTGTGTATTTGTGCAAACGCAATAAAAAGATTGAACAAAAAAAAAAAAAAAGGGGCCTGCAGTCCAATTTCCTCCCTCCCTCAAAATGTCATAGATGGCCTTGACAGGTCATGCATCTCCGATCCCATCTCCCCTCCTAAATATTCAAATTCTTCTGGGGTCTGCAGGTCAGATCCCCCACCCCCATCCCTTTCCCCAAGGTTCTCTTGGGGAAAAAAAAAATCTATTTCCCACCTCAGATCCTGCTCCCACCTACCCTTTGTGCCTGGGCCGGCCGCCCCCTTCCTCACCGCCCAGATCCCTTCCCACCCTCCTCAATGCTTAAAAAAAACCCCTGCCAGGCGCAAGGCACAGGACTTACCAACTCTCGGTGCTTCCAGCTCAGCTTCTTCTGCCAGAAGCTGAGCCGGAAGCGTTAAGTTACCCACAGTTTATGCAGCATCACTGGAAGTGCTGGATAAGTAACTTAAACAAAATCTTGCCATTTAGGGGGACAACTTGTGAGTTATCTATCGAAATGGCTTTGAATATCGACTTCTACGTGGCTACACAGGTTGAAAGACCAGAGGTCCATCTGGAGGACGGTAGAAAAACGTTGCATGCCTGGCCTTTTCTGCAATGGTGAAAAACGTTCCATCCAGGAATGGATTTATGGATCTTCACTTTCCCCTACAGTCTAACTCCATTATCACACCCACCAGTATCTCTTTTCCCTTTAGGAACTTACCCTATTTTCTTTTGATGCTATTTCAATAAGTTGAGTATGAACATGAGTTGAGTATGAACATCTAAAATCACCACTTGTGGGACAGATGTTGAGAAAATAGGAATGTAGTCAGGCAGTCCCTCCAACACCCTATCCCCTACTCTAGCTAGAGATGGTTTACTGGTGCCTATTCAGCGGCAAGATTAAAAAACAAAGTGTCCAGATGAGGCTCCAGAGCTAAGTTTGCCAAAACATTTCTAATGTCCAGGATGCGGCGAGCACCTGTATCATCCATCACACCTGCAGTACCCACAAACCAGCACGCCCAGGGCTCTACGGTTCTTCACGATCATCCAGAAACCCAAAGTTCAGTCTCATAACATTTTATTAAACTTGTGAATCCCTTTTCCAAATCACCACAAAGCAATAATTGCAATTAAAATCAGATACAAAGTAATTCCTTAGCGAAGCATCATAAAATAAATAAATAAATATAAAAACAACACAAATAATAGAAACCAAAAGCTCAGCGTTTAATAAGTAGATAACACAGATGAATTTCTATGGTGTGGACCTTCACCACACCAGTAAGGGTCTCGTGGAAAGCTGAGTCAACAGGGTACTAGGACAACACAGAATCTAGGACAGCTTGCCAGGATTACAAAATGAAAGATTCTATCTAGCATAAATTAAAAAAAAAACAAAACACACACACACATACACGCACGATTTAACTTTCCGTTTCAAGCACATTCTTTCAGCATCTGTGAGCACAGAGCGCAGTGTCAGCGGGGGTACGGAAAAAGAACAAGAGTGAGAACAGAGAGCCAGCAGCTCTGCTCCTGGGCCAAGACACGCTGACGGGTATGGTGACAGAAAAAAAGAAAAAAAAAAAAAAAGCCCAAAGCCTCATATCCTAGAGAAAGACCCAAGGACAAGGTGTCCAAAAACACAAATGGGAGAAATCCATCCTTGAGTTTGACTCCAAGGGATGGAACATCCCCCACCCCCCAGAGAGCTGATGAATGGCCTACTGGGGCCTGTTCTCTGCCAATATCAGTCCCGCTCACACGGCACACTCACCTGCAACATTTGACCCAAGCAATGCCTTTATCATAAGGACAAAAGAGCTCATCCCTTTGATATAGTCATGGAGTAGCCAAACACTCTTTCTCCTACCTTTGCCCTCCCTACTGACAGTGAAAGCTGGTGGATGACTACAGAAAAAATTACAGGCACGGCTTCACAGAGTAAAATAGTAAAAGCAAATAAAAAAGAAACATAATGAGCCTCAATCATTACCATATTTTCTGGAACTGTCCCTTTCCTCAATGCTAGGGTCATGGCGCTTAAGCTAGAGGGTGCTACGGTCTGCCCTGCATCCTCACGATTCCATGAATGGAGAAGGGCTAGTGCCGTAGCACAGTGTGCATGCGGGCGTGTAAATCACCAAGACTTTGTCCTGCTATCCCCTGATGCATCTCTCATGAACTTGTGCCCATTGGGTGTCATCACCTCCAGCTTAGCCATGGCAAGGACCGTTCCTCACAGAAAACAGCTTTCCACCTCCCTTCCAAAGGCATCCTCCTGTATCTTTCTTCTCCTAAAGGGTCCGACACTGGTTTAGAACAGAACTATTTCTGTTCTATCCTGTGACATATTTACAGCCAGTCTGAAACTGCACTCAGATGTATTTGTAGGGAAAACCTGAGTTTCATGGCTGCATTATTCACTTTCATCTCAAACACCCCCCAACATCTGGTTTACGCAGTCTGGGCAGACACACACCCCAAAGGCTGACCAAACATGAGATTCTTTGCACCTACAGAGAACCATCTCTTTGTGAAACTGAGCTTCAAGTTCCCTTTGGGAAGATACTAACCACGTGAACCAAGCTCTTCACATAATCGACATTGCTTCATACAGCTAGAACCACAGGTACTTTTTCCCAAAGGCTGTGTTTATTCTCCTGGTTAGATGGGAACCCAGGGTTCTGCTTCTCATCTGAGTCACCGGCTCATGCCCACAAACGTCTTGCACACATCACAAGTGTGTGAAACAAATAGTGGAAAAACATCTGGGGCGGATTACATATACCTCCCAGCTCAAACTCCAAGTCCAGAATTTCAAAGCAACATAGTAATGATGGCACAAAAAGCCCAAATGGTCCATCCTAGTCTGCCCAGCAAGCTTCCCAAGGTAGTAAATACCACTCTGTGCAGGTTACCCTCATGATTCGAGTTAAACAGGGACAGCACGTGCTCTGCCTAACCTTCCGAAACCAGAAGGGCTGAAGCATGCTGCAGATGGGAGCTGAGCTGTCTTCAAGCACCATTCACACTCCTGATACAATCTAATTTTACATTTTGTAATGTGAGGTCACACAAGGGCTGTGACCTGCGCCATTATCATGACACAGGGGCAGGATATCAGTTAAATAACGTTACAGCTTCCGTGCATCAGGCACCTGAGCCAGAGATGAAAGCATGTATGTAACTCCTTGAGGTAACTGCTTAGTCAGAACTGTCCCTCCACGTGATCCTGGAGGTTCCATCGAGATGAGTTTGAGAAGGTTTATCCACCCAACTCAACATTCTAATGAGACTATATTCGTTTCAGCATGTTCCACTTTCTTTCCCAAATGAGATGGCACAACACCCTCTTTTATATGGGACAAAAACGTGCTCTGCATCTGGTTGCCACTTGCGGCTTTATCACTAGGCCTTTGTGTGCACTTGGGATTGTGAAAACCGTCCAGTCCCCCGACGATCCCTTGAATCACCAAACAGTAGAGTAGGAGAGTCAGGATTTAGGGATAGTGCCAGTTCTGAAGAGCTCTCGCATTTTCAGGAAGCCAGGTAAGATCCAGTCCCATAGCTGCTCATGCTCTTAACATCTGGCTTCAAGTGATTTCTCAAGCTTAACAAATCAATACTTTCTCCATTAACCCCACAAATACCCAGTCTCTTCCCATTCTGCCTGTCAGTCCACTCACCAGGACGCAGCAGCAGCAAAATCTCAGGTACAAGTAAGCACATGTTTACTCATGCTGAGACTAAATCCTTGGTCAAATGGATGATGCACCAATATAAAATTCCATGCACTATATTGCTAATCTGTTTGTGTAGAATTAAGAATCAGAGAAGTTGAAGCTGATATTTAATAATCTATGACTAGCTTTCAAGAGTTATCCTCTGTTTACAAATTAAGCAGTCTCTGTTGGATGCTGTTGAAAAGGTCTGGATACCTTGTAGACCCAACACTCCAGAATAGGCTTTTTTTGTTTGTTTTTTTACCATTCTTTGTTGCAGATACAGACTATTTTCCCCATTGTGCCATGGGTCAAACTGAGAAAAATCCAGGGCAGCCCCCTTGCAACTAGTTGGTACTTGGCATGAGGAGTACGGTATCTCTCTAGATGAAGGCTATGCACAAGATATCTGGTTGATGTCCCAAAGGTATTAATTTGTTGTAAACCAAAAAAACAAATTTGAATCTCACTATGTTACAGGATATAGAAATATCAGATATATAGATGTATAGATTCTGGAATTTATTTTTTTTTTACTAAACTTGCACTCTGGTAAGAGTTTTGCTTTACTGGGACAGTTGTAAATGGACAACGCACCTCAGACAAGCCCCTCAGACTTATTGCCACTTGTCAGAAATAGGGAGACGAGAGGTTAATCTCTGTTCTATTTTTTTTGTAATGCTTGTGATATCTGTGGCTCCGTGAGGCTCGTCTGTTGGTTCAGCTAGCCTTGGTGCTGATGATCCGGCAGCAGAGGTGTGAAAGTGGCTGTTAGTTTTAGGACCCAGGTGACTGTTGCTAAGGTTGCTGGATGGCAGGGGACCGGTCTTTGAGCTTGCTGCTGTCCGCAGCTAAAGGTAGGCGTCCTTTGGCTGTATTCAGTTGGATTGAGATATATGAGTGATCTACGCTCCAATAAACATCCCAGCAGGGGCCCAAACCTGAAGCCAAAGGAGTATCATCAAAAGTGTCTCTCTGAACTTCCTTATGGAGCTGTGAAGCAAAGTATTGTGGCTGCCATGTTAGTTCTCTTGCAAAGGAAGAAATGAGGGTCAAACAAGTAAGTTGTAGGCGACAGCTTTTTTATTAGATTTAACTCACTACATCTGTGTTCCCTCATCAGGCCAGTGAAGAGACAGCACAGTTATGCTGGGTTTGAAGAGTACGGAATCAGCTAGGCCTGAGGTTGTCTGCATGTGTCAGCGAGTCTGGGGACAGGGCTCATCTCCTGCCCCTTTGGTTTGGGGCTGGTGAGGTGGAGAGGCCCCTCGGAACCTACCAGGTCTGCCTGTGACAGAGACGACCTAGGAGGGGCTGAGGAGGGTTGTTGCTAAGGCTCTGAAAGTATAAAACTCCTAAGGATTTCTATCTGGGAAAGGACAGAAATAAGGGCCAAGCGGGAGGCGATGTTTATTTGTTGTCCCTCCTCTCTGTCTGCAAGCCCACCGAGGTAGAAAGGATAGCACACTAGACAGTCAAACTCTTCCTAAAATCCAACTTCCTCCAAGGTGAAGGGTTCCATGTAACCAATAATAAACTTAGTTCAAAGAACCCTCTATACAACCAAGTTAACTTTCAATTTCAATTTACTTTATATTACAACTTTTAAATGTACCCATTTTTGACCCTTCTTTAAATTGTATAAATACATCATTTGATCAGATTTCTTAAACATCTTTCTAGAAGAACCAAAGGCAATTTAGAAACATTTTTCTGGGTAGATTTCTCCTGCTAAACGTTTCTCAGGATGGCACATCTCATACAAGAACTTGCCAGCCTTGAACTTACATTGTGATTGGCTTGCATCCCAAAAGTTTAATAACTGCCTAAATCTAAATTGTACTGACGTTTCTATATTCTGATCAGGCGCAGATTTACAGAGCGGGTGTCAGAGGTCAAAAGAGCTGGACTGAATTGGATTCATTCCTGTGCAGAAGCAAAGAGAACCAGCCAAGTGGGTCCTGACTGAGGTTCTTCCTCTCTAGAAGCTGAGAGAAACAGGATAGCTCGATTTGGGTAGGTTGGAGAGGAGAAGAGAGATAAAAACCCACAGCAGTTGCTGCCCTGTGGGTAGAGACGGCGACGGGATTTTGTTTAGATAACAGAGCACAAGCTGGCAACATCTTGTATGGGATTCAGACCTGGATTTGGGGAGATCACAGGCTCCCAGATCTGTCTGTGTATGGTGGCAGCAAAACCGCGCCCACTTCAAAATCGCCACTACCCACGTCAGCTCTTACTGGAGGTGTTCAGGGTCCAGCATGAGGATCCGGGGAAGGAGTGAGGAAAGAGTGATTACGCTATTTAGTTGAAGCCTGCCTCAATGCACATTAAATGTAAACCTAAATTCTGATCAATGGATGAACTGAGTCAAGAGGCCACCATATTACCTGAAATCTATGATATTTATTTCAGATTCTTAAAACATTCATAACTGTAGTGACATTAAACACAACATTAAAATAGCAATAAGAACAAAAATAAATAAAATGAAACCAAAATGATATAAGAGATACAAAATAAGATAGCAGCAGCGACAGCTCAATCTGCTTAAACACCAGAAAAAACCCAGGATAAAAAGGTAAGTTCTCAGCAATTTTTTTAAATGCTGCAAGGATTCAGGTAGTGAATTCCATAGCTCAGGTGCTGCAATAGAGAATGATCGCTCTCTTGTCTCACAAAGTCGGACAGAGCGCAGTGACGGTATCTCAACAGGCCTCTTTCAGAGGATCTAAGAGACCTCGATGGATTGCGATATGGCACTGAAAAACAATTTTGGACTCAGTTTGGAATTATCTGGGGAAGAGAATACGTCACTGCTCAGTTCTAACACGAATCTTGCGATCCCTGTTCTCACCACATTTCCAAAGACACAGTTTTCTCAGTAGCAGGTTGTTTGTGACCCGGCACTCTTTAAAACTGTATTTAACCTAAAGTATTTTACTTGTTTGAATGGAGACCCTGCAAGCATGTTCAGCATCTCCCTGGTGAGACACCTGAACTGTCGTCTTCTTCTCTGGCAGGCTTCGGGGCTTGATTTGCCTTCCTCAGAATTAACAATGTGAGCTTCACCTCCCTCTCATAGCAGTGGCACAGCCCATTCATCAGGCTTTACCTCCTATCTCATAGCTCCCTGGCTATTTTTCCAAAGGCGAAATGCCAAGCCCTTGATGGGACGGCCAAACCATCACCTGCCAGTGCATCTCTGAATAGTAAGCACCTCCTTACACAGATGGAGAGAGTCTCCCTGTAACAGAAAAGGGATGGTGTATCAGTTGCATATGGAGGACTTGCCCCAGCTGTCACAGGAGCTCTGTTATCTCTATGTCTATAAGAGACAGTTTCCTGCCTGCTTGTTCCAGGCTAGTTCATGCCCACTGAATTGGTGCAGGTCAGGTCCGCTCTGTGCATGTGCTCCAGATAAAAAAAATAGCGCTCGCTGTTTGGCAACATAGTGTGTTGAATCCACAGTCAAATGGCCACGGGGGTCTCAGGGGCTCTGGTTGGGCATGAGAAGGGGGCTAGAGAGGAGCAGCCTGGAAGCAGATGAATGGCGAGGGATTGGCGGAGGGGGGGAGCCATCAGAAATCTAAAAGGCAGAGATGGAGGAGAGCTTGGAGGAGCAAGAGGGTCAGGGCTGCCAGAGGATGGCTCCATCAGACCCCGGGACTTGCAAACCTTCCCTCTTTAGCCACTTATTTTTGGAGGGTCACTCTCCACTACTAAAATATTTTAATAATGTCGAGAGCATCTCCAGCAAAAAAAAAAAAAATCACTGAGAATCTCTGTGATAGACATAAGCATCTATCTCTTTATTTCCCCCTATGACAGAAGCAAGGGATGGGGGTGGAAACAGAAAATACCAGGGGGAAAAAACCCCATAGTCTTTTAAGTGAAAGTGATTTAATATATGTCGCAATTAAGCAATGCAGAGAGTAGGAGAACGCTGTATAATTTGAGAGGCGGCTCTGGGCAGAAGAGGCTGAGTGAAGGAATATTAAACATGGAGAAAGACTCTCTCCACAGAAAGCTGAAAGCCAGGGAGGCCGCAGCTCTGTACCACACTGCACCGAAGCAGCATGCATATGAGATTCAAATGAGTCTCTCACTCAAGGGAGGGAACTTGCCTGCCCCTCACACACATTTATATTTCATATTTAAAAACATTCTTCCATCTACGGGAGAGAAAATAAATCCTTTCTTTCTGTTGGAAGCCAGTGAGAGAGGCAGAAAGCTGAGGGAGGGGGTCCCCACAAAGGGAACAGCCAATGCAGATGCAAATTACTCCCATTTGCAAGCCAGTGATTGCTTTATATTCCAGGCGTTCTATGCCAATCCGTGTCACAGACGCATTCTGCAGGAGAGTCAGGGCACACTGCAGGGTTGCCAACTGGCTCTATGTCAGAAGGAACAGGTTCATCTAGTCTTACTCTACCCCCCCCCCCTACACACACACACACACATAAGGCATCCATGGGCTTTTAGTTCCTGAGCTTTTCATGCATAAATCTGAACTACCGGCCCATTTATGCACTGGGATAAAAACAGGCCAGGATTAATAGACTTCTTAAACATGAAGCCAGTTGGTAATCCTATGGCCAAGTACATGATGGATATTATGTACATATGTTATATACTATAATCTATTGTTCCATGTACTTCTGTTATTATTCTGTTATAATTTGTTATAATTGTTACCATGTTATAATGTAAAATAGGGCCGATCTAGCCCTATTCCTTTAGTTATCTGGAAACCGATGTGATATCTCGATCGAATGTCGGTATATAAAAGAAATTAAATAAAATGAATAAATATTCTGCATAAGAATAAAAAAAGAATAAAACTTGCACATTAGCGTGTTTCAGTCTCACTATGGGACCTTCACTGTGCTAAAAAAAAACAACCCCAAAACATTTTATGTTAAATGTGGGCAGAAGGTTTTCAAGCTTGAGACGGTCATTTACTGGTTAGAATGAGTTTATAGTTATTCTAACATAGAAGTTGTAATCACATCCAATAGGGTTCCCATGTGTGTCTGTTTCTGATATTCAAAGTCTGGACTACAGGTCCCAGAGTCTAAAGCAGCATCCACAAATGCAATAAAAACTTTATTGAGCACACCTTTCCAAATCACAATAACACTGTCAAAAGTAAAAATAAAATGCAGCAAAAAGGAAAAATGGAGGAAACACAGATAGCAATGGGAGTGCCATGAAGCAGTGGCATAGCCACAGATGGGCCTGGGTGGGCCATGCCCCAGCCAATCAACATTGCTCAGCAGCCCGAGGCTCTGTCACAGGACTGCAATGGACATGCCAGGCATGCATATCTAAGGGAGTGGCTGAGGAGAAGGGCAGGAAGGATCCTATCCCACCAGCAGTTGAAGAAAAATAATAACCTTATACGTGAAAGAGCGTGTTCTCCTATTCCTCCAAGTGTGCCGGCCCTGTGGCATTCAAAACACATGCGGCCCAGAGATGCTCTGTGATCTCATGCACTGCAAGATCAGCAAAGAGGAAGTACTAGCCCCACCAGTTTGTAATACCTCGAGACAGGCACGCAAGGAACAGCAGCAAAAATAGGCTTCCCCTTCTGCTTCTGATGGGGAGCCTGCCTGGGGGGATGCATGTGTATGTGTATGAGAGAGCCTGCCTGGTGGGGTGTGTGTGTGTTCATGAATGGGAGCCTGTCTGGTCGGCAGTGATGTGAATGGTATCCTGCCTGGGTGTGTGTGTGTGTGAGAGAGAAAGCATGTGGATGTGAGAGTCTGTATGTGAGAGAGAGAGAGAGGCAGCCTGAATGTTAGAATGAGAGCATGTGGGTATATGTATGGGAGTGGGAGCTTGCATGTGAGTGCATGTTAGAACCTGTGTTTGTGTGGGAATATGAAGCTGTGTGTGAAAGAGCATGTAACAGTGAGAGCCTGTGGGTGTCTGTGGGGAGGAATGGGAGTTTGCATGTGAGAGAGCCTGTGCATGTGTTTGTGGGAATGGGAGTATCCATGTAAGAGCATGTGAGTATGAGAACCCGGGGTGTATGTGTGTAAGAGTCTATGTGGGAAAGAGAGCAGGAGCCTATGTGCATCTGAGAGAGCATTCAAGAGTGGGACCCTGTGTGAGAGAGCACATATGAGAAAGAGCCTGTGTGTGTGTATGAAGGAGAAAGGTAAGAAAACAGGAGTAGAGAATAAAAGACCCTGAAAAATGAATAATGAAAAGACAGACAGACAAAGGGGAAAAAGACTGAGACCAACAGATTAGAAAAATAAGATCAGACAATGAAAAAAAATCATTTTGCCTTTCAGCAATTGGAACATGCCATGTTTGGGAATGTGCATTTCTTATATATTTGTATTTAGCTTTTTCTTCAGTATTCCAGAGTTCAGCGTCTGGTTTCTCTGGCTTTCCATTTCAGTTTTATCTGCATGTTTCCATTTCTATTTTTTTTTTTTAATTAACATTTTTATTGTGGTCAAAATATATAGAATACAGTAACAGGTTGCTCATAAACCAGATGTTGAGCACAAGTTTTAGAGTGTGCTATCTCTGATGAATCTTGCTCCCAAGGGTTTATGTAGTGGGGCTTATTCTTCTCCGTTTCTAATTTGAAGTTCCTTGTTCTGTATTAGGTAAGGGTCGGTCTGTGATGCACAGGTGTGACAGAGATGCAGTATTTTGACTAGCGTGTGGTTTCTCTGTAGGGATTTGTTACCTACCCAGTAGGTGGTGTATTAGTGTTCTAGGGCGTGATGTAATGCTTGCCTTTCTACTTTTTCATAGATAAGGTTGTTGCTGTTTGAGTCCTGGGAGTTACGGCAGCTATGGTATGTTTTGGCAAAGTTCTAGGAAGGTCTATATTCAGACACAGTCTGGATAGCAAAGTTAGCCGGATAAAAGTATCCAGCTAACTTTGGAGGCACATTCAACAGTGCAGCCACTCCACTGAATATAGCTGGCTAACTGTAGGCCAGCTCTTTGACTTGACCAGACTTGGCCAGCTAAGTCATCCGGCTAACTCCGAATATTGGAGTTACCCGGTAGCCAGCCAGCTCAACTCCTCCCAGTTATGCCCCTGGACCGCCCCTAACGTATCTGGCTAAATTCTAGCTCACTAACATATTAGCTGGCTACATTTAGACAGAGAAAGGCTGAATATAGCCGGGTAATTCATTTAGATGGATAACTATTATGTTATCCATCTAAATGGATTTTGAATATGAACCACTAGGTGTCTTTTTTTATGGGGTTACTTCACAGTGGAGGGCGTTTGTTTTGCTGTCACTGAGGTGACAGCAGAATTTGAATATATATAATTTTTTGCATGTCCTAGTTCTGTTCTACACCCATTGCAAATCTTCGGTTCTTATTATTATTATGGTTATTGCTGTTTTATTGTAGTTATGATATCCTCTGCATTTTTGGAATGAGGATTCATAAAAGAATACATTGATATTTGTTTTATTAAGCGACTGGATCTGATATTTTTGTTAAATATTCTTTGTTTACTTTTTCCATGATGTGGTTGTGTATTTATAAATTGCAATAAGTAAAATGTAATGCTGATTAATAAAGCATATTTAATGTTGGTAAGTGCTTGAAATAATAGAATTAAAATATTTTTAAAATGTCACTCATGATGAAATCCATTGTAGGGTGCATGATAAAGCATTAATCATCGATAAGAGCAGAACTAGTAGGGCCTAGACCCACATATCTACTGCCCACCCCTGTTAACATTGGGCCCCTCAATAATTCAGTTCTGGCTATGCCACTGCCATGAAGAGAAGTGCAACTATTAAATCATAATTGCCATTACTGAAAGTACATTTTATTGTATACATTCAGAAAAAAAGCATATAGTAATAAGCAATTCAATTAATATCACCACCCTAATGATGGGGAAAAAAGCGTTTAAAAAAAACTTACTCAGCAAAAAAAAAAAAAAATAGTGAAATCAAAACTAAAAGAATGAGTGGGTGGGTGAGTGACTGACTGTTAACTGCCGAGAACTGATGATCAAGCGGTATATACATTTTTAAAATAAGTGTCAGAAACAAGCCACCAAAGCCAGAGTAAAACAACCCTCCCAGTCAATGGATTATACTGAGGAAATGACCAACAGCCCCAGATCCGAATAGAAACACTAAAGTAGAGAAGATAATTGGACTGGACAGTGGTGAGACCACCATATCGGGTCTGTTTACACAACAGTTTGTCCAACAGATCGGAAAACTGAACTGCAGATCCGTAAAGATGCCGGTCTGCTTATGCTTTTTTCTGCTGTCCGATCATCGCACACCTGTCTCCGAGTCAAACCAAAGGGCTTGGTGAAGGCAAAGAAAGTCAGACCACATATCCAGAGCAGTATTGCATTTATTATACATGAGGGAAAGGCATTCACTGTTCATGCTCTTCTATCAATGCAGTGTACGCGATCCTATGCAAAAGAAAATGCGAATAGGGATGCTACGTGGATGAGAATAAAGCGCCACATTACAGAGAAGATCACTCCCTTAATGAACTCACACTCAAGGTACATAAAAAGGAATTTCATATTTATGCAGGGACGCAAAACGTTAGAAATTGCAATCATCAGACACCAGTTCATCTATTTTCTTCAACTTATCACCTGCCTTTCCAAAATCAGCCCAAGTGAGGAATAATTCTGGGAGCAACACAGAGAGGACCCAACGGCTTTCTCATCCATTAGCTGATTATGGGCCCTTTGGAACCGAAAAGCCGTACGGCCAGATTCAGCTCATTGTATTGGCATCAACCCTCCCCTCCCTCTAGCAGCATATAGAGACCACCACTATTGAAAGCCAGAGTAACTGCGCTGTCTCTCATTCATCCAATGAGGGAAGAGGGGCTCTTGGCAGCTGGCTACAGATGCACCGAATTAGCCCAATAAAAAGGTATCGTCCACAACTTCTTTCACCACCCTTTTTTTTTTTTCACACGGAAGGAAAAGGCAAACCCCTACCCTCTTCCAGAGGATTCACGTCTGGGAGCTAAATGAGAAAGAAGGTAGATCTACCGGAATCCAAACTGCTGTGCATCAATGGATATTATTCCATAAGAGGAAATCATTTTCTCCATTTAAATCTTCCTCCTACCTCTGTATTTTCACTGTTTCTAACCCCAGAGGTCTGAAAGCAGCGGTGTAAATCAGGGCTGATTTGTTGGCCGGACATGAAATGAGCACGAACATATATTATCTTAACTCAGTGCAGTTTGAGGGGCTGGGAGAAACCAGATGAACTCTCCCTCATACATACGCTCTCTCACATATTTACACTCTCCCTCCGTAGCCTAATCCCAGCAGGCTCAGGGTTTGGCAGAGAGAGTAAGAGACTGCTGGGGACAGGTTGGAGGCTGACTTGAGAGAGAGCTTGGTATGGCAGTCTCATCACTCTGTCCCCAGCACACACTCTCTCTCATCACATCCCACCCTGTCCTTAGAATCTCATCTTGGTTTCTCTATTTATCAATTGCCTTTTCTGTTCACCTGTCTCAAAGTGATGTACAGATAAATTAAAAAATGGCAAAAAAAAAAATAATTATATATATATATATCTACAAGAAGCAATCACAAACCAATAATGATATATAATATAATAATCACTTCAAAAATATTTTTAACAAAAGGGTATTACATATCATATTCACCAATTATCTATTTCATATAAAAAAAAACCATGTAATTATCTCCAAATTTAAAAATGATAAAAAGAACACACTCACAGTTCACACAACATACCACATACATACATTCATACATAGTCTCTAACACACACTTCCCAACATGTTTCGCTTATTAAAGCTTCTTCAAGGGAATCTCTTATAAACAAAAAACCAAAATATATCACTGCAAATCACTGTGAATGTGAATTTAAATAACCACATTTAACATAGACTCCAAAAAGGTGAATGCAATCACAATTTTCTAATCCCTCCTCAAAACATAAAAGGATTCTCTGACTTTACTCCTACTGTAGCACAAGGGTTGTATGCAGGGCCGGTGCTAGCTTTATTGCTATCCTGTGCGAACAATTACTGTGCTCCCCCCCCGATTCATTCAGTCTCTGTCCTGGGTCCATCAAAAAAAGCCCAGCTCCCTCCAGCAATCTTATTTTTAAAATCTGACACCCTCCCTCAAATTGAACTCATGGTCAAGGGAAGGTTAAGAGGTATCCCATGCAAACCTTACAGCACAAACACACACCCCCTCTGCAGTTGCAATTATGCATGGAAAAAGAACACATTCAAAAGTACAGTCTTCTGAGGCAAAAACATCACTTACAACATGCGTATTACATTTACATGCACTGCTGTGGTGCCAGCTAGAAAACTGCAAAAAAAGACACTTGGAACTCCTATGGAATTAGACTTTTTGTAATGCGTGCTGGGTGTGGGCTTGGCCCTCTGAAAGCCATGAATAAACTGAATTACCATTCCAATATAGTAAACCTCCTATACCAAAAGAACCCTAACTGCCAGCACTCAAACAGTAATAACCTTATCTATGAAAAGGCAACACTGTCCATCAAGACCTATAACACCAATACACCTTCTATTAGGAAAACTGAACAAATCAGTCTGCTGTAGATAACTACAGATAAATTATATGGTAGCAGAATACCACACACATGGAGAACACAGACAGACCCTGACCAAATACATACTAAAGAGAACAGAAAGTATGAATAGAAATGTGCTGAGAAGAGCTGAACTGGAACCCACAACAAGCCAGCCTCAATAAGTAGAGCAACAATGGAAAAACAGAAACATTACCATTCTTCATAAAACATTAAATAATAAAATCAAGAATCAATCATAATAGTAAAATCATAGTCCTAAAAAGAATAAATATTTCAAACCAGTTAAATAGAATAGCCAAAATTTCCCAAACACCAATAAAATATTTAAAAACATCTGATGAATAAAAAAAAAAATCCAATAATTAAAATGCTCTATTTCCCAAAAAAACAATAAAATATTCAAACAGAAAATCAGATTACACCCAATAATAAAATCTAGTAAGGATTAAAAATCTCCTGCTCTCCACACCTGGGATCTTTTGATTTCCAGCTACCTTGACATTGTCATGCATTGGGGGAGGAATGGCCATACAAACTTATGCCTAAGCTCTCAAACACACTCCTCTCTCTCCTTCTCAGACACATTGTGTGTGTGTGTGTGTGCCTGTGAGAGCCTATATGTGACACACAGGCTCTCAGAGGTACATACAAACACATACACACCCAGGCACGCACACAAGGGCTCTCAGAGACATATGAACACAAGCTCTGAAAGACACACACATACACACACAAGCTCTAACAGACACACATTCAAGCTCTGACAGATACACACACTCATGCACATGAACACAAGCTCTAACACAGACACACACATACACAGTCTAACACAAACACACACAACACAGGCTCTGACCCCAAAATAATCAACAACTAAGCCTAGTCTCAAGCCTCCCCTTCTTATCCAAACTAGTACTACTCCCAACTTCTTGACTTGAGGAAAAACACATCTTGCACCCCCATCAGTCTGGCTTTAGGAAAAGCCTCAACACTAAATTTGTTCTATTGAACATCAGATGGTATTCATCTAAAGGCAGATAAATGAGGTGACTATCCTAGTCTTACTAGATCTTTTAGCAACATTCGAAACAGTTGATCAGTCTCTTGATTCAGCATCTAAAGAATATTGGTATCAATGATACTGCCCTTAAATGGTTTGATTCTTTTCTACCCAACAGAACCCAATCTTGTCATGTGAGTCAACGAACAGTCCACCTTTAAAAATCTCATTTATGGAATACCTTCAGGGTTCTTTCTCTTATTCTTGTCCTGATTCTATCTTTCCTCACTGATGTGAATTTATAGATAACCAACTTTATGTCAAAATTGGAACCAACCAAACTTCTCCCATCACCATTCTCAACAACTGTCTCATAGCAGTAGCTCAATGGCTTAGCAATCATAAACTAAACTCAACCCCTCCAAAATTTTAACTCATCTGGTTAAGCCACTGAGGCCACTCCCTATAGTCCATACCCTCTCTGTTTGGGATCCCTCTCCAACCCAATGACACAATACAAAGCCTAGGGTTCAACTGGAATCCCACATCTCCAAGGTTGAGAGCCTCCTTTATGTACCTCCATCAGATTCAGCAATTATACAACTATCTCGATTAGCACAACCTTGCATCAGTTATCCAAGCATTAATAACCATTCGATTAGATTACTCCAGCTCTACTGAATAGTATCCTTGGTAAGGGCCAAAATCAATGGAGCACCTAAAGACCATCCTTTACAGACTACACCAGCTACAGAATGAAACCAGGAATAACTTCAAAACCCTGTGTTGAGTCTTTAAATGTGTGAACAAACAGGCACTACAGTATCTTTCCTATCTCCTTGCCTTCTGCACTCCTGTTAGAGAACTCTGATCCTCACAAAAGCCAATCCTGTCTTCTCCACACCTGACTTCCGCGAAACTGAATTGCATAAGACTGAGGGTCTTCAGCTGCTATGTTCCCAGGATATGGTACGAGGTTCCACTATCCATCCACCTAGAACCAAGCCACTTCATCTTCTGAAAAAAAGCAAAAGGCATGGTTATTCAACCAGGCCCTCCAACAGTGGGTTCCTTAAGAAGAAGAAGGTTTCCCCTAGATGTTTCTCATCAAGTTCGCACAACATTATCTAGTACCTCCAAGAATATACTTGTTAATCTTTATATTGACCGTGAACATACTTGTTAATCCTTTTTTGATTGTAATCTGCTTTGGGACAATCCCTGGCAATAAATTGTAAAAATAAATAAAATAAATAAACAAATCAGAAACTTAGAAAATAAAATTACTTCATCCCCATGATATTACTATAGTCATGAAAACCTCATTTGACAAAAATAGAAGAAAGACAAAATAAAAAATCTGGTAGCTTAATTCCTTCTGAAAACTACTAATAAAATAAATAAAACAATCCATCAAGAGACACAAACACTTTCAAAACCTATAGTAACAACAGTGGAACAGCAGTGTCATTTCAGTCTCTCTCAACACCCCATACCCCAAACTCAAACCCCTCCCTTTCCCGTTCTCTTTCTGTGGCAGCCTCTCTTAACCATGCAGCTACCTGGCTTCTCTCTGAGTTAAATCCAGACTTCTGTTATGTTCAGTCCAGCTGGTTAGCAGCAACCTTGAACCCCAATGTATTTGGGCCGCTAGTGCTGCTAATGCCGACGCTCATGCTGGCCTCTTGCATTCTACAAGTCTGCGTGGTGTAAGATGCTGATCATCCCATCTGTTCCTCCTCAGGCCCTGCAAATTGCATCCTCGCCACTGGCCTGACATCTTACAAGACAACAAACCTAGGTAGGCCCGAGTGCAAAGCGGTTGGGCCACAGCCCAGCCAGGCCACTGCCTGAAAGATGAGACTGGATGATTCCGTTCTTAAAACGGGACAATTTTCCCGAGGTATTTAATGGTTAAAATGGCCCAAATGAAAAATCGCACTCGTCAAATGCAGCGGTCCTGGATTTATACATGGGTACACTAGACTTATGCCTAGGACAGCAAATATCTGGGGGCGGCTGACCAACTAAAAACGTTCTGCCTCCCAGTTGTGCCAATTGTCACTCAGCAGAGAACAGCCTTCTGCTTCCTTTTCCATCCCCTCCCCTCCCAGTGTAGAAAACAGGAAAGGAGATTGGAAGGGACAGAGAAAAGAAAACTGCTCTACTCCCTAGTCATTGGGGGCAGGGACTGTTTTAGGATGATTCAGGGGGCACGCTGTCAGCAATGGTTAAAGCCTAGAGGTCTGTAAACCTTCTGTGACCTAAGAGGAATAAAGCAGGCGAATGCGCGAGTGAGGGTGCAGCCCAAGTCAAGTCATACGACTAAAATATTTCAAGCTTTAATGGCCATTTGCAGGTTGGGATGAACTGATCTGCATGTGCATGTGTTTTTTTGTTTGGTTTTTTTTTTAGGTGGGGGGGTGAAGGGTCTCGATCTTACTCCCAGTCACTTTCAGACTAGAGACTTCTCTGTTTAGCAGCACTCCTCCCTCACAGCACATTATAGCCACAAAACCAGGTGAGAACCTCAGCCCTTCTCTTGTACAATGCTGTGTACGCTGATGGCAACCCATAAACAACTGCAAGGCTGGGAGAAGCGCGGGGCAGCCTGGAGATGAAGCTAGCAATGGCAGACAGTGGGCGCCTATCCTGTTAGCCGCTGCACATTTGTCCCTGCCCTGTACGAGGAGCCATGGAACAGAAATTGCTTTCCTTTTCGCTGCCTATTTTTTGTTGGCTACGGAGTTTCTGAACCCACAGTCCTGCTCATCCGTCTCCTGGCACAAAGAAAGTGAAAGAGGGCTTTGAAGAGGGAGCGAGCCGGAACAAAGCCTCATCTGTAGAGCGGGGAACAGGGCCACGTCGTCAGTCACTGTCACCGGCCACAGAAATCAGCACCATGATTGTTCCCGTCCAAGGCGAGGAGACAAACGGCGTACTGTGGCAAGGCTGGGCCATCGGCTTACGCAGCCAGGCGGATGGGGAGGGAGATGAAGATGAGGAGCGGGAGATATAGGAAAAGGAACAGATAGATGGGGGAGGGAATGGGGAGAACAGAGTGGAGAGAGAAGGAAAAAAAAAAATAAGGAGTGGAGATTGAGGAGAGAGAAGGCCCGTCTAGTCTGCCCAGTTTCACTGCTGCTCCAAAGTCATCGACCCCAGGTGATCTCTGGCTATCCCCTCACTTCTTCACAGCCAGGGATCCTCTGGACTTATCCCAGGCTTTCATCAATTCTGTTACCGAGAGAGACGCGAGAGAAAACAGAAAAGCGCAAAATACAATCCAATGCTACAATTCCCATAAACTACACAAAAGTAATCCAGAATGGAAAGGATTTGTCTATAGAAAACTTGCCAGTCTCTTCTTCTGCATTTCTGTGTGGGCTGCTAGTGACAATCTCTTACATCTTGACTTGGGAGCAGCTGCCTGACTCCTTACCAGCACAGACATCAGCTTGCGGATATCCAAGTGCATAGACACCAACCTCCACCCACCACCCCCCCCCCCCCCCAACTTTCACCTCCGTCTCCTGATGGCACCTAGGCAATTATCTTATAGAATCCTCTCCAGTAAATTGCTGCCAACTCCTGACAAGACAAGGACTCAGAGCTGGGTCGGCAAGGATCAGCTGCTGGAGTCTTTTCTTTAAAGCTACTCAAAGTAAGTCTGAGACAAACATGAAAGTTGGGGAAAACAGAGTGCACAGTCAGGGAGGAGAGAGCGGAGGATAGGGGTGTGCGTACAAAAACATTCTTTTATATTGTGGTTTTAAATTTAGTTTAATTTTGTTTTTAGTTTTAAGCACCTGTTTCCAAATAACGCACATTAAATGACCAAAAAAAAATACAATTTAATTCCTTTTTCCTATCATTTCATTTAAAAAAATTGAACGAAACGATATGCAAATGTTGCTGACATTTCCTGTCCATAAGCAGGCTGAATTAGCAATTACATGTGGGTGATGTCGTCCGGCGACACCGAACAGACTTGTCTCTCCAAGACAGTGAAGCTTTGAGCTCTATTGAGCATGTGCAGGAGTTCCCATACGGGCATTGGTTCTCGAGTCTTCTCAGCCATTTTTTGTCAGAGCATAGCACGGCCGTGATCTTTCTTTCCTACAATTTTTCTATAAAAACTGCTTCATTTGATATATTTTTTATTTCAGTTTCTTCTTCTTAAGTTGCCTCACTGGCTATGCTGTCCCACAGCAGCACTTTTTAGTGCTACTAAAAATAAAGAAAAAAAAAAAGAAAGAAAGTCATCTTAGCAAGACCTGTGGCCCTGTCTTCTACCGTGTCCGGGAAGAAGAAATCAACCATAGTGAGCAATTTCAAAAGTTGTACCTATGGGAAGATTATGTCCCCCACTGGCAGACACGAATTGCGTTTCAGTGCCTCGGGCCAGATCACGACCAGAACTGTAATGCCTGCAGATGGATGTCCCCGTATTTGCAGAGGTCCAGGGTGCTTCGAATCAAGGTCCTGCATAAATCTCTCCACAGTCACAGTAGGTCCTCATCCCACAGTGCAGCCTCATCAGGAAAGGAGTTGCGTGGGAGCTCCTCAAAAACTCCTCTGGCCGCTCAGGCCTAAGCCATGAGGTTGATTTCCAACAGCTGCCCTGCTTCGGAGGCAGTGTAGCATCAATCACTGGAGCCATCGCTGCCTGCATCAAAGAAGCATAAGCACGGTGGACGGTCATTGTCACCATCATCACTGTCGGTGCCAACAGCATCGGCGACACACAGTGCATCGACTTGCGCAATGCAGCTTCCACCGACGCCAGTGGCGCACAGCACATAGAGGTGCTTGACACTCAATGCCACGCAAGCTGGGTGGCCTCTATACATGATCCTGCCATCAGGGGCCGTACTATCATTAGGTAGGGTGAGGCAGTCACCTTAGGCGGCAAAATTTTGAGGCAGCAAAAGAAAGTGTCCCCCAAAACATCTGTGCAGCAGCCTCCTCACCTTGTATCCAGAACAGGCAGAAATAACACACCAGCAGCTCAGAGGGATCCCAAAGACAACAGCAGCAGCAGGGCAGATTTATGACGTACCTGCAGGGATCCCAGGCCCCACAGATAGGAAGACAGCAGTGGAAAGGATTCATGGCATGCCCATGGGGATCCCAGGCCCCGCAGACAGAAAAAAAGTCTGGGCCGGCACTGGATTATGACGTTCCTAAGGGTTCCCCATACCCTGCATGCAGGAAGGAAAAAAAAAAAAAAAAAAGAGAGATCCAGTGGGTGGGGTGAGATGGAAGGGAAGGGCTGAGTGAAAGGAAATGGCATGGCTTGGGAGGGGAAGGTGTGAGTGAGAAGAGATGGAAAGTTAAAAGAGGTGAATGAGAAGAGAGGAGGGAAGTGAGTGAGTGAGAGGGAAGGAAAGCAAAGGGGCTGAGCGAGTGAGTGGAGATGACAGGGAAGAGAAGGGGGTGAGTGAGAAGGGAAGGGAAAGGGGAGTGAGAGGAAGCATGTGAATGAATATGTGTATGTTTGAGAAAGCATGTGAGAGAATGGGAGTACGCGTGTGTGTGTGTGTGTGTGAGCATGTGAGAGAGTATGAGCAAGTGTGTATGAGTGAAAATGAGCATGTGTGTATTAAAATGTATGAATGGGAAAGTGTGGACAAAGTTTGTATGTAGCCTCCCTTTCCCCCACTAATCCAAGATAATTTCAGGATAACTGGAAATCAAAAAATTCGCAGGTCTGGAAAGCTGGAATTTTTTAAAAATTCTTAATAGTTTTAATTATTGATGTTATTTGATTTGTCT
Organism: Rhinatrema bivittatum; assembly: GCF_901001135.1. NCBI lineage: Eukaryota > Metazoa > Chordata > Amphibia > Gymnophiona > Rhinatrematidae > Rhinatrema > Rhinatrema bivittatum. The sequence goes on along the minus strand of NC_042626.1, from coordinate 22,909,958 downwards.
GCTGTTTTGACTTATTGTATTGGTTTTTGGGAACTTTATACTATTTGTCAGCTGTCTTGAAATAGTTTAATTTTTTTATATATATAAGAATAGTTTTACTATTATGAATATATTTTATATTTTCTGATTTTATTGTTTTATGAGGAATGGTGATGTTTGTTTCTCCATTGTTGCTCTGCATACAGTCTTGCCTTTTGCAATTTCCAGTTCAGTTTTTGTCTGCATGTTTCTATGAATACTTTATGATCACTTTATTCTGTATTTGGTGAGGTGTATTCTGATGTGTGATGGAAGTGAGGTATTCTGCTATTGTGTAGTTTCCGTGTAGGGATCTATAACAGCCTATCTTGTTCTGTTTTCTTAATAAGGGGTGTATTGGTATTTTAGGGCCTGGTGTAATATTTGCATGGTTACATTTACATGGGTAGGGTTCTTACTGTTTGAGTGCTGGCGGTTAGTACAGTTTTGGTATGGGAGGTTAGATATATTGTAATTGTAGTTCAGTTTATTCATGGCTTTTTGAGGGCTAAGCCCAAACCAAACACACTTTACAATAGGCCTTATACCATATGAGCTCTAAGCATCTTTTTTGCAGTTTCCTCATTGGCATCACAGCAGTGCATGTAAAAATAATATCCATGTTGTTTTAAGTGAAATTTTTACATCAGAAAACTGAATGTCCTTTTTCATGATAAAGCAATGTTTGTGTGAAATGAGAGCTGGGGGGAGGGGGCGCAAGGTTCACCGAGCTCCTAATCCCCTTGTACCGGTCCTGAGAGAATGCACCATGCTCAGACCCTCACCAGTCGACCATCTCCCACTTCCCCAGGATGCAAATGCTGGGAAAGGATGGAAGCAGATGGTAGAGTTCCACGTAGTGTGGCAGGATTGCCAGCTTCCTAGAAATATCTCTGACACTCTTAATATGCCACACCTCCGGGAACTCTGATCCCTACCCGCCCACTTCCCCAGCATTTTAAATCATCGAAAGGACTGGACTCCAAGAGGGACACACTCTGCCATCTCAGTGATTTGATCTGCACCATGCATGGGGGGGGGGGGGGTGGGATGTGAAGGGAAGTGTCATCTCTTCCCTCACCTCAGGTGGCAGATTACACAGTGTAAGAACACAGGGCACAACTCACATGAAACATCGTCAACCTGCGCTGGATTCCTCAACATGCACCTCTAGAGATCTGAAGCATGCCAAGGCATCAAAACACATTATCCCAGTGCTTCTCAGTCCTTGGGGGCACCTAGCCAGTCAGGTTTTCAGGATATCCACGATGAATATGCACGAGAGAGATTTGCATACCATGGAGGCGGTGCATGCAAATCTCTCTCATACATATTCATCGTGAAGATCCTGAAAACCTGACTGGTTAGATTTGCCCCGAGGACTGGGCTGAGCACTGCTGTACCCCATTGAAGCCATCAACACATCCACCTCAGACTTCGATTTATCAAGCTGTTTTGCCCACACAGGTCTATATAGGTTCATATATGCAGATGATGTTCAATGGGTTATTCAAGCAGGAAGGGATCCTGTTCAGGATATGAATAGGATAAATGAGAGTTTAGGAAAAATCTCAAACTGGTTGAGTCTCAGAAGCTGCTTTTAAATGTGGCAAAAATGGAATGGCTTTTAGATAGGGCTCTAATGAAAGTGAGGGATGTTGAATTACCAAGAAGTAAAAGTGTTAGGAATCTAGGGGTGTTAGTGGATGAGACCTTTAGTTTAGTTCCCCATTGTCTTCCATTACTCGGACAGCTTTTATTAAGCTAAGGCAGCTTAGGAGGCTCAGATCAGTTCTAGATTTCTCAGTTTTTAGGACCATTGTGCAGGCCTTGATCTGTCCATTGTTACATTATTGTAACACATTATTGGTAGGACTCCCAAAGAAAGATTTATATCCATTACAAGTAGTTCAAAATATGGCTGCTCGATTCATTTTTCATTATCCGAGGAGGACAAGCACAGTACCTTTGTTACAACACCTACATTGGTTGCCTATAGAAAAGCACACCCAGTTCAAGATTTTGTCAATGCTTAAGGCGATTCACGGTTAGGCGCAAAGTACCTGCAGAAAGGGGTCAAGCGTTATACTCCAAATCACAACCTGCATTCTCAGATTGATATTTTGTGTGTGGTTCCTTCTAGAAAGGAAGAAAGATTTTTTTAGGAAAAGGATGTTTGCAATTTGGAGACCTGAGTTGTGGAACTTTGTGCCACAGGCTATAAGATTGGAATCAAATTATTTAGCCTTCAGGAAGAAAATAAAGACTTGGTTATTCTGATTCAATAGCTCTAGAGCCTTGGGGCTCTTTCATCATCAGTGAGGAAAGCTGTTCTCCTGGTTTTTGTTTCTTTTTAACTGCTTTATGATATGTATTAGATTTTGTTGCTTTTAAATTGTACACCGCACTGGCCAGACTTGTCTGATTTAGCAGGTTAAAAGAATTAATAAATAAATACCTCCAAAATAGGGTCTACACTCCCAATGGGATCAACTAACTCAGATCACGACTATGAAATGAGAGTTGCAGTGGTGATTACACCCAAGAGTTCTCCAGGAAGAAGCCTGTCTGATCGCTCCTCTACGAAGCAGTTCTGGTGACAGATGCCTCCACTAAAGGGTGGGGAGTACATACCAGAAGCCTTCAAACACAAGGCCTCTGGATTCCTCAAGAGAGCCACTGTCAATCCTCTAGAGTTGAGAGCAATCAGATACACTCTATCTCTTTGCAAATTTTCTTCAGAGGAAGAGCATCCAGATTCAAACTGACAACCAGGTCGCCATGTTTTATATCGAGAAGCAGGGAGGAACAGGATCATGGCCTCTCTTTCAAGAGGCCCTAAATACCTGGTATCTGGCAGAGATAAATCAAGCTATTCTTCAGGCCACTTATCTGCCTAACATCTCCCACACACTGGTGGATCAACTCAAGAGTATTTCAACCACAAGCATGGTCTCTACAGCAGTCAGTGGCCTACAAACTCTTCAGGTTATAGGGTCTATCATCAGTATATCTATTTGCATCACAACAGAACACAAAACAGTCAACTGTGCTCAATTCTACCAAGTGATCACAGGTTAGCTCTAGATAATTTCCTCTTTGACTGGAAACAAGACCCCATGTATGCTTTTCCACTGTTACCGTTTATTGCCAGAACAGTGCAGAAAGTTCTTCAGGCCCATGCTCATCTAACCCTCATAGCCCTGGCATATATGGTATGTGTATCTTGTACAACTCTCCAGCAATCCTTCCATAAATCTGAGAACAGACTCTGCGCTGTTGACACAGGAAGGGACATTGTACCATTCAAACCATTCCGCCCTCAACTTCACAGCTTGTATGTTGAGGGCTGTTATGAAACTGACGGTGGACCCTTAGTCCGAGGTAGAGTTGATGTTACTTAAGGGAGAATAAACTCTTAGGTCTCTACCGTCGGAAGGCAAGGCCAGGTAATCCAACGTTGAACAGTTACTTTGCCACGAAGCTCACGGTCCCTCCAGGAGGAGCCTGTAGGGATCCAAGCCGCTTGGACTTAGGAGACTTCCTGAAGACTGAAGATAGGTCTGGATGCAGGCGCCTCCTGCAGGTCGTGGGGTCCAGGCTGCTGGCGACTCCAGCAGGTCGTAATGCAATCCAGAAGTCGAAGCAGAGAGAAGGGTCAGAAGCCGGTCCAGTGGTCGAAGCCGAGAGAAGAGTCGGAAGCCCGAAGAGTCTATCCAACAATAGAAGAAGCAGGAACTAGGACCAGAAGGACATCACCACGGAACACAAGAAGCGGAGTCCAGGAACAGGGAACTCAGGAACAACACCAACCAGGAGCCAGGATACCAAGGCAAGGTCTGAGGGGAGACCTTTAAATAGTGGAGTTCCCCAGAAGAAGCTAAAATCAGTATCCAGTAGTGGTCCCTTTAAGAATCCTGCTTAGCCGCGCGCACGTGGCTCTAAGCAGGCTCGGCGGGGGAACAGCCAGCAGCAGAGGACATCGGCAGGGATGCGGCCAGGCCTCAGCAGCGGCCTTGGCCGTGTGTCGGAGCTGGCTGACCGCTCCCGCAGGTGCCTCAGCAGCATCCCAACGCCGCGGGTGAGTGGCTGGCCCCTGTCGCGGCAGTCCGCAACCAGTGGCCATAACAGGGCTCATTGATAGAAGATATTCACAAAAAACGACATCAGCCACATCATAAAACCTCCCAACTGTTCATCTCATATGATGCCAACTGACTAGAAGTAGCGATTGCCAAGCATACCTTGTCTAACTGGCTGGCTGAGTGCATTCATTACTACTGGACCTTAGCTGAACTGCAAATCACAAGCTCAGAGAAAGCTCATCAAGTGAGAGCCATGGCTGCATCTGTTGCACATCTTCCAGAAGTACCTATTAAGATATCTGCAAAGTTGCAACTTAATTTTCTGTTCATAATGGTACATCACACTACTGTCTTGATAACATCTCAAAGACAGACAAATTTGGACAAGCAGTTTTGCAACATCTAGCCTTGCAGTAGTCCATGCTCATTAAACACTCTGCTACAACCCTCAGCCTGGGATTCCCCACCTGCTTAAATCGACAGAAAAAAACAAATTTGTTTACCATAAACCATATTTTCCCGTAGATAGCAGGATGAATTAGACATGGATTACCCACCCACATCCCTGAAGAGTAAACTACATAGTTAGATTAGCTCTGCAATAGACTAAGGAGACTCACAAGGCAACGCCTGCATGGAAACTCTTGCACATGCTTAGTAGGGCTCAAAGCTCTAACTTGGAGAGACAAATCCATTCAGTGCTGCCAGATGACATCACCCCACATATAATGGCTAATTCAGCCTGTTATCTTCGGAAAACTGTTTACAGTAAGCAAACTTACTGTTTCAAATGACCACACATCCCTAGTTTTAAGATCGCGGTAATTAGAAATATCACATGCAGTAATTCTGTGTCACCATAACCTTTGATACAAGAGAGAGTACCTTTGCACTACAAATCCATGGCACATGCTGGCATAGCAAACAATTGAGCATCTTTCTCTTTGGCTCTCCTGTCCCCATGGCCACTAGTCTAATGGATTTGGAGGAGAGGGAAAAAAGAAAATAAAAAAAAACACCCTGCCATTTACAGACCAGGCTAATTCAGCGCATGAGAAACTATTCACAGAAGCCTCTGAAAAACCAGGATCCTGTGTCCCACATAAAAGTTCACTGCCACTAGAAGAGGCCAGAAAGGCTCAATGATAGCCTTGGCACACTGTCGTCAGATGTCAGGCTCCTTAAGAAACGCAGCCAAGCAAGACAACAACCCTTAAAGTTGTGTCCTTAAAGTGCACTTCAAGGACACAACAGCCATCCTTGAGATGTTGGAGAGGTGCATGAAAGGAAGGGACTCCATAGCCTCTTGCATGCTTCTCCAAAATTCCCACATATGCCCAAAAGACCAGAGCAGAAGGCCGGGAAATTTCAGTCCATCCGGTACCCCTGTGCTCCAAGAATACCACAGCTCTCCTCGAGCTGCTAGAGAGGCGTGCAAGAGGAATGGACTCCATAGCCACTTGCATGCTTCTCCAGAATTCCCACGTACGCCCAAAGCACCAGAGCAGAGGACTGGGGAATGTCCATCTGACTCTAAAAATCCAGGGCCCCTATGCTCTAAGGATACAATAGTTCCCGAGCTGCTAGTGGAAGGGGCTCCATAGCTATGTGCATGCTTCTGTTAAATTACCTTTCGAAGAAAACTTAAGACATGGCTTTTCCTCCAAGCCTTCCCCTAACACAAATTTATCATCAGACTCAGCTCAAGGAACTGAATGTTCACTAATCTCTCGATCTTTATGTAGTTACTCCTTTCTGCTTACTTCCCAGCTACTATAGCTCCCAAGTTCAATACCCTTGTTTTATGTAACTTTGCTTGTTTCAGCCTTCTTGTTTGGTTCTCTGGTTATCCCCTAGTTCCATGTAAACCAGACTGATATGAATCTCATTCATGAAGTCCGGTATAGAAATATGTTAAATAATAAATAAATAAATTCTAATATGTCTAATACACCTAAGACCCACTATAGCGGTACTCCTGAAGCAACACACTGGATTTAACGTGGTATTTCTATGGGAATGCTCTAGATTTGACACACTATATTAGGATATTCCTATGGGAATGCCCTGGATCTTGCCTACTATAGTGCTGTATTTCTGCAGTAATGTTAAGTCAGCTATTGCTTGTCAAGGATTAATTAACAGCAGCACAGTCCACTTCTCCTGCACCTCTACCCCAGGGACAAGTCTGGACATGCAGAATCTTGTTTCTAATCATCTTCCTAACTACTCTAACAAAGGTGGTGTGGGGTGACCCAGGCCACGAGGTGCTGCTTTCAGAGGGATCCCGATCTGCGGGGCATGTGCCACACACAGCTCCTCACAAACACAGCCTGACAATAATTAGTAATCGATGCACTGCATCCTAGCCTGTCCCCTTTACCTTCACCACCGTCCCCAAAAGCAGCAGTAACCAACCTCACAGATACCGCAGTACATTCACTTCACTTGGCAGAACTGAATGCAGGTTATTCTTTCACCAAGCGTTTTCCTCCTGCCCCTTCGGGCTTCCAGCTTAGTCGGGACCCACAACTGGAGCTGATTGCCAGGAGCTTTCCCTTTGCAACTAGCCAGGGATTTTTTCTCCTGTTTTATAATCCCCTCCCAGCTCAGCCCAGCCCAACGACTGCAGTGACAATCCTGGGCCAAGGGCCACACACCCCAGGGGATCTTTCAAGAACCCAGCAATTAATGCTCCCTAAATCCGGCCCACTAGACGTCACTGTTATACGATGACCGGGATGCCCTCGACCCGAGGGGGGGGGGGGGCCGTGAATGTCGTCCCTGCAGCATCCAAAGCCCCGGCTGGCCCGTGGAGCAATTAGACCTGGGTCCCTGCACAAAGCATACCCTGCACCGCCACCCAACCATCCCAGAAAATAGCCAAACCCTCCTATAGGATTGTCAGCCAGCTAAAAAAAGGTCTGCCCTTTACTTTCACAGTGCGTATTCTTTGAACCCCATTAAAAAAGGAAAACTCCGATGGGGGGGGGGCGGTTTATTTGGTCAGGGGAGGAAAATCCCTGCTTAGGTTTATTTTCATAAAAACGTCCCAAATCTGCAGTCGGTGCGCGGCGCTGCGCGCACTTTACGCTGGCACCGGAGCGGACTTGGAAGTATGCCTGTTCCCTTTTACCTCCCCTAATCACCCCGATCTTCAAAGCCCAAAAAAAACACTTCAGGTGCTGCAAAAAAAAAAGGGAAAGTTTCCGAGCCGCAGAGCCGCGCTGCCATTGGGGGCTCTGGGCCTGTTATCACACCAGAGTATTTCTGTACAGTGACACTTCAGTGTAGGAAGGTGTCGGCGCGTCTTAAAATTCACTTCCACCGCGGCTGGGAAAAGAAGCAAGGATGACAGATGTGAGACACGGAGGCGGCACAGTGAAAGGGAGGGAGGGAATGACGTATATTGGGGGGGGGGGGTGGTAATGTGTGTGGGTAACTCCCCCAGCAAACCACGTTCCCTGACCTTCTCTCCATGGGCTGTTGCTAATTACCTCTTACTTAACGGATGAGGCATGAACTGTTTCCATGTATCCAGAACTGCTGCTCGACTTACCCATAAAAAGGCCAGCATTGGATACTTGGGGGGGGGGGGGGGGGGGGGTAGAAATTGCATATTTTTGGTTTTACCCTAAACTAGAACATAATATTTTAAGTAATTTGTTAAAACAGAAACTCTGCTTTCTGTTGGCATCAAGTCGGTACACGCGAGCCTCCCCTCCAACAGAGAATTCAGGCGGCAGACTCAACGCAGCAAAATAACGTTGCTGAAGACAACCCCCGTACTCTGCCTGCCCGATCCGACACCCACCTACGGCCAACGCACAAAAGCGAAGCGCTGAGTGCCCGGAGCTCAGCTACCAGGGGGTCTCGCTGTGAATCTGTGCCAAACCCCTGCTCCCGAGCACTCTGCCAGCAGGAAGACCTGCAGGGCACACCGTGAGGGGCGAATCTCCAGCCAAGCTCACGGGAGAGGAAGAGCCACACGCCATCTGAAGTCTGCAGGGCGCACCGTGAGGGGCGAATCTCTACCCAAGCTCACGGGAGAGGAAGAGCCACACGCCATCTGAAGTCTGCAGGGCGCACCGTCAGGGGCGAATCTCTACCCAAGCTCACGGGAGGGGAAGAGCCACACGCCATCTGAAGTCTGCAGGGCGCACCGTGAGGGGCGAATCTCTACCCAAGCTCACGGGAGGGGAAGAGCCACGCGCCATCTGAAGTCTGCAGGGCGCACCGTGAGGGGCGAATCTCCAGCCAAGCTCACGGGAGGGGAAGAGCCACACGCCATCTGAAGTCTGCAGGGCGCACCATGAGGGGCGAATCTCTAACCAAGCTCACGGGAGGGGAAGAGCCACACGCCATCTGAAGTCTGCAGGGCGCACCGTGAGGGGCGAATCTCCACCCAAGCTCACGGGAGGGGAAGAGCCACACGCCATCTGAAGTCTGCAGGGCGCACCGTGAGGGGCGAATCTCCACCCAAGCTCACGGGAGGGGAAGAGCCACACGCCATCTGAAGTCTGCAGGGCGCACCGTGAGGGGCGAATCTCCAGCCAAGCTCACGGGAGAGGAAGAGCCACACGCCATCTGAAGTCTGCAGGGTGCACTGTCAGGGGCGAATCTCTACCCAAGCTCACGGAGGGGTGGGGGAGAAGAGCCACGCGCCATCTGAAGTCTGCAGGGCGCACCGTGAGGGGCGAATCTCCACCCAAGCTCACGGGAGGGGAAGAGCCACACGCCATCTGAAGTCTGCAGGGCGCACCGTGAGGGGCGAATCTCCAGCCAAGCTCACGGGAGAGGAAGAGCCACACGCCATCTGAAGTCTGCAGGGCGCACCGTCAGGGGCGAATCTCTACCCAAGCTCACGGAGGGGTGGGGGAGAAGAGCCACACGCCATCTGAAGTCTGCAGGGCGCACCGTGAGGGGCGAATCTCCAGCCAAGCTCACGGGAGGGGAAGAGCCACACGCCATCTGAAGTCTGCAGGGCGCACCGTGAGGGGCGAATCTCCAGCCAAGCTCACGGGAGAGGAAGAGCCACACGCCATCTGAAGTCTGCAGGGCGCACCGTGAGGGGCGAATCTCCAGCCAAGCTCACGGGAGAGGAAGAGCCACACGCCATCTGAAGTCTGCAGGGTGCACTGTCAGGGGCGAATCTCTACCCAAGCTCACGGAGGGGTGGGGGAGAAGAGCCACGCGCCATCTGAAGTCTGCAGGGCGCACCGTGAGGGGCGAATCTCCACCCAAGCTCACGGGAGGGGAAGAGCCACACGCCATCTGAAGTCTGCAGGGCGCACCGTGAGGGGCGAATCTCCAGCCAAGCTCACGGGAGAGGAAGAGCCACACGCCATCTGAAGTCTGCAGGGCGCACCGTCAGGGGCGAATCTCTACCCAAGCTCACGGAGGGGTGGGGGAGAAGAGCCACACGCCATCTGAAGTCTGCAGGGCGCACCGTGAGGGGCGAATCTCCAGCCAAGCTCACGGGAGGGGAAGAGCCACACGCCATCTGAAGTCTGCAGGGCGCACCGTGAGGGGCGAATCTCTACCCAAGCTCACGGGAGAGGAAGAGCCACACGCCATCTGAAGTCTGCAGGGCGCACCGTGAGGGGCGAATCTCCAGCCAAGCTCACGGGAGGGGAAGAGCCACACGCCATCTGAAGTCTGCAGGGCGCACCGTCAGGGGCGAATCTCTACCCAAGCTCATGGAGGGGTGGGGGAGAAGAGCCACGCGCCATCTGAAGTCTGCTATGTCTTTGCGGTCCAGTAGCATCCGGGTCAACAGGGGACCAGCCCCGGTTTAAAAAAAAACAAACTTGCACTGCATTGTCGGCCTTAGGGCCGGTCCTTCCATTAGGCAAACTAGACTGTCGCCTTGTGCCCCAAAATTTGAGGTGGCAAAACCCTGCCTGCGTGAAGCCCAAAGGGGTGCTGTGCTGGAACCACTGCCACCAGCAGGAGGGACTGCTCTGCTAGAAATGACACCAATTTGTGAGTTGGGGGGTGCATGAAAAGTTTGCCTAGGGCACCAAATACTCTTGCACCCGGTCGGCCTTTGGTTAAGGAACGCAAACTGAGTTAATATTTCATTACCGGGACTCACTCATGAAAAAAACAAACAAACAAATCCTTCACTCTCCTTCCTTCCAAAAAGGATTTGTTTGTTTGTTTGTTTGTTTCAACTCAGCCTCTCCCTCACAAGCCAGAGAGCATCCAGCACCCTCAAACAAAACAAAAACAAACAAAAAGAATTAGAAAGGAGTAAATGAAAATTCAAAATGGTGGCCAACAATCAGGACCCAGGCTTGAGCAGAAAGGCCCATCCATGCGTGTGGTGAGTACAGTTAATCCCCCCGGAGCTCCCCATTATGAGACCGTGTCCCCAAAGATGCGAGTAATAAGCATGCATATCCAGCATGGTTCTCTCCTGCATCGGCATGGGAGAAAGACTGATACATCACGCATTTCCAGCATAGCTCTCTGCTTCAAGGGCAGGGGGAAAAAAAAAAAAAAAAAAAAAAAAACTGATGCTTCACGCATATCCTGCATAGCTTCAACGACAGGGGTGAAGAAAAAAAAAGGATTCGCAATCACAAAGCGAGGAGTAGCTGGCTTGTTACGGCGGTTACTACCCCAACCAAATGTGCCTGATACTTCACTTTCAATGCATATCCAGCATGGCTCTCTGCTTCTACAGCAGGGGAGAAGAAAAAAAAAAAAAAACCAACAAGAGCTGTACAACATAGTCTAGGTAAAACAAATAAGCATGGGTGTAGCTTGCTTATCGCGGCGGTTACTGCCCCTACTACCCCTAACTAATCAAGCTAGATATTTCACTTGCATGCAGCTCCATCACTGCTCTCTACATTAATGGTGGGGGTGGAAGGGGAATAGAACAAGGAGCTAAGAGTAACAGATAAGAATGAGAGAAAAAATGTGTGAGGCTTGCTGGGCAGACTGGATGGGCCATTCGGTCTTCTTCTGCCGTCATTTCTATGTTTCTATGTTTCTATTAAGAGGAGGACGAGGCTGTAACCAGGCCACAGGCGCGGGTGCGCCTGCCCCCTAACCCCGCTGGCATGGCCGCCAGCAGGGCGTGTGGTTTCCGTTTAGCACTTATTGTAAAGCACTTCCGAGGAAGCAGCAGCTAAAAAACAAAAAAAAAGAAGGTTTCACCTAAGCCTGATGACATACATACAAGTGAGGTGAAAATGTTTGGTCTCGGGGAGAAACAAACTCCCAACATTTTATCCTCAGGATAAAGGAAAAAAAGTGGTGGAGGAGCAAAGTGCACAGGCTCCCCCCGGACCCGGTCTCTAGCTCCCCTCTCGTGCAGGTGGATGAGAGAGAAGGGGGGGGGGGGGGAATGCATTATGAGCCCCCCCCCCTTAAAATGGAAACCACGGTGTCTGTCCATATGGGCTGGGGGAGGGGTGAGAGGCTCCTCCGAGCAGGACACAAGTTTGCATTGCACGAGTCGCAGTACTTTGGGGCTGCGACTGCGCACACACGCACTACAGATTCTCTCTCTTCTCCCCTCTTTTCCTCTCAACTATCTCTGACTCTCCATCTTATCTGACGAGATGAATCTCCGCTTCTCACAGACAGCGCTCACACCTTTTTTTTAATCTGTTACCATGGTGACGAGAAGAAAAAAAAAATTTCATCAAGTTTCTGGGGGGAAGGCTGAAATTATTTTACAAAAAGTCTCTTCCGACCCCCCCCCCCCCCGAGCCAGAAAAGCTGCTTCTCCTCGGGGAGGGGGGGGAGGTGGGGGGGGGGGGGAGTCAAAAGTGCTTGAAACTGCTTCTGCCAGGGGAAGATGCGGCACTGGATGGAGAGGGGGCAGCACCAAAGGCTGAGGGATGGGGGGAAGCAGTGGGAGGGGCAGCACCTGAAGTTGCATCCACTGGGAGGTGGGCACAGTGCTTTGCTTTTTTTTGTGCAGATGGGGAGCAGTGGGAGGTTGCAGGGCGTGAAGCTGCTTGGTTTGTTTTTTTTCTGGGGAAGGTCGCAGGCCTTGCTTCTTCCGAGGGGGGTTGGCACAGCATGGGGAGGGTACAGTGCTTGGAAGTGCTTCCTGTAGGGGTAGGGAAGGTAGAGCACACTAGGGTTGCTTCTTTCCGGGAATGGGAAGATCAGACTAAGGGCCTCACTTAAAAGAACAGCATAGACAGGCCACGGAGCTCTATTTTCTGTTAACTCGTCCCCCTTCCTGAAGCTGCAGGAAACTGAACTCTGGGCCAAAAGATGCCACCGTTTCAGAACTGTGCCAACTGACCTGAAGGCGTTTTGCCAGCATTGTAAATCTCCTCCTAGTTTTTTGTTTTTTTTTTCCGCAAAAGCTTCCAAATAGCTATTAATAGAGTACAGATTAAAAAAAAAAAAAAAGTGCTCAAACAATGGTTTTAGAAAGCCAGTGCTTGGCCTGACTTAAAGCTTTGAAACACCCCAGTGGTGGTACCCATCAAGCCCCCCCCCTTCTGCCAACTCCTGCACAAAAAGACACCATAGAAAAGTTAATACAGGACCCGTATTAGGCAACACTTTAAGTAGAGGGGGAAAAAGTGGACCAACAATTGCACCCTTCTTTCGGCTGATGCTAACTCAGCCCAACTGTAGTTGAATTTATACAAGGAAATTCTTAGTTGCATTTCTAAAACTGTTCATTTGCAAAAATTTGAACTCTGCACAGGTTAGCACACAGGGTATGTGTGTGCACTGGACAGGCCCACAGCACAGGAATCACCATCTCCTTCCCCTTCCTCCGGAGCTGAACCTATCCTGCAGGAATGTTTAGTACCTGGGAAGACTTTCAGGAACATTGTTTTACTGCTGATGAAATCATTTACAAAAACAACAAAGCGAAACCAATGCTGCAGGGACTGCCTGCAGAATGTGTACTCGCATCTCAATTAAAAAAGTGATTATCCAGCTGAGGGGGGGCGGAGGAGGAAGGGAAGCAATGGAAGCCGAAGAATATACACACACACGGCTGCAAGGGCACTTCATCTGCATCCCGCTCACAGGCACCTCTGCACGTACCCGCACTAGCCCTGCAAGGGCCGCTCATCCAGACCAGATGGGCAGTTAAGAAGGGGGTATAGCTTCCATGTTGCGTACTTTTTCTGGTGGCATCCGCAGGCCTGTGGGAGCCTCGCCGTGACTCCCTGAGCTCTCACTGTATGGCCCTGCTGGCAGCAAACCAGGTTGGAGTAAAGCCCAGCCTCACAGGGGACAGCCTGGGGTCAACTCTATTTCCTCAGGACACGCAGAGTCAGGTTTCTCCCTTATCCCATACTTCACCTTAAGGGGAGCAAGCATTGAATCACATCTAAATCCAAATAATTCCGTCCCATAAAGCTACTGAAATGCCCATTCTAGGTCTCCCATCTCAATTTTAATTTATATGCTTTGTGAAATCTTTCTTAAGAAAAATAATCCCTACTTCTTGCCTACTAAATCTGTTTTGGTTTTTTTTTTTATTATTATTTGCTGCTCCTCACTTAAGCTTCAAGCTGCACGCTAGCAGTTTTCATTAGAATGGGGGTTTTACTACCTAAAGTATGACAGAGATGCAGGTTAGCACACTGTCTGTTTGCAAAAAGTCATTTCTTTCTGTTCAGAATGCCGCTGGACCCTAGACGGCCTGAGCCAGGACACAGCATCGGTTTGGCACCTTGCAGGCTAATGCAACCATCTCAAATTAAAAAGTTCCATGTTTCACTTTTTATAAAACGGGTCAGCGACTTCAAAGTATATAAAGATGACCAAAGCTAGTACAGAAGGTTTGCCTCTCCCTCCCTCCATCAGGCCCTGGAGCTGGTGGTGGAAGGCTAAGGGTGGGGCAGACCTTACAGTCACACCGTGCTGCAAGCTTTATTCTGAGCACATGCAGCCGGGACTTTAAGCCAGCTAGATGTGAGTTTTTTGAAAAGCCTCTCTAATTTCCCATGGCCAAGCAGTTCGGTGGACTTACGATGATTTATGAGAAGAGCGCTGGCTCTTCTGTGTAGAAGAGAAGTCAGATTTAAGGCTAACTTGAAGAGTAAGCAAATGAAGCAGGTATCAACAACTGCCTTGAGAAGGAGTTGGCTGCTAATCCAGGTCTAGCTTTGACCCCCTATCTCATATCTGGAAATGTTATTAAATGGCTAAGCCCCCTGCTCTGCAACTCATGTCTGGCGTGAGCATGCTCAAACCCCTCACGGTTTGCCGTTTGTTAATCTTTGCCAGAGTCACAAAGGTTGGGTGAAGGGGATTTTCTAGACCACAAGTGGGCAACACTTCTCATGGGTCTAACAATCCCTCATGTCAAAGATGTGCTGACCTCCGACCAATGCACCTTCCTTGAGGAGGTTCTGCAGCCTGAGAGGTCCCCACCAACCCTCTCAAGATTGCTGATCTCAACCACCTGTTTAGGTTGCCAGAGTTTGCGCTCCAGCACACTTCTGAACCATGTCAAGGCAGAACCTCTACGCGTCTGTGCTGTGCACCATTTGTGTCTTTATCCTTGTGACCCATCTAGATACCATTTGGTAGGATGTTCTTTCCACCCCCCCCCCCCATCCAAGGATGAAGACCCTTCATGGGTAGCCTTCTATTCCCAGCTTGTCCCAAGATCCACTGAGAACCTAAATGAAAGAATTCTGCATGGTATCATCCGTACAGGTGAGTTTTTAGTACATTTCACAGACTCCTCACCCTCCTCTCCCTTCTGTGAGAAGATGGTACACCTGCCTTGCACTGCCTGCCTTGCACTGCACCAGACTGCAGCCGCTTTTCCTGGGGTTAAAAAAAACCTGTTGCTGCACTTCTGGATTCATTTCTCTCCTCATTTGTTTAATGTTAGGGTGTCTGTTGGCATGGTGGATGCCTGTCTCAGCCAGAAGACACTAAACTATTAGCTCTGCTCTCCTCCTGCCCCGCTGGATTACATTTTGTGTTTGAATATTTAATATTCTGTTTTCCATTTATAGTTTATTTAGTACACATCTTCACCAGTTTCTATTTGATTTTGTTTAGATCAGCCTCTTCTTAGTTCCCCTAAATGAGGAACTAGGATTGCTGTCATTACTTGATCTCACCTCTAGGTGGGATAAGGAGCAGATCTGCTTTTCTTAGCAAATTGAGATCTACTTTTTTTGTGACTGCAATGGAGTAAAAGCAGGACTGGATTAGCTACTTTGGGTTGACCTTGATCCGTTGGCAACCTTATTGCTCAAAAGCCAGAGACAAAGCAACAAAGCCAGCATTGTTAACACCACAGCCCAAGGAACTAAGACTCGCAGTGTTAATGCTTCCCTTTCCCCAAACACACAGATACACACATACAAAAGCTCCAACAGAACAGCATTGATCAGGTGCATTTCCCAGAGATACTGTATGTATGCACTCAGTGAGCACCACACAAATCATCCACTGCTTCGTGGGACAGCAACAGATCTGGGTGCAAAGCAACTTTCAGTCTCATATTTATGCATAAGTAAGAAAAGGCAGGGGGAGTCCCCTTCCTACCTGGAATGATTGAGACCGTGTCTTTCTCCCAGGACACCACAGTAACATACTCCTGCACTGAAGAAGGGATGAGGCACTTAAATACAGCCACACTGCCACGCATTGACCGCTGATCCTCCACCCGCACTGTGTAAGGTTCCCTGAATACTGGAAAGGAGGGGGGGAAAAAAAAACAAACCAACATAGTTCTCTTCTGTACAATATCAGAGATGAAAAAACCTAAAGAGATCATTTCTAATTTAGTATGGTTTCAAAGCAGCATTTCAGTCTAGGCAGGCCAAAATCTTTCCCTACAGGAGCCTAGAGCTGCAAAGTCAGTTTTTCATAATAAATTTCATGAAATTTGGAGCTTGCTTGCATGGACTTGTACTTCCAGTTTCCCTTTTGAACAAAGCAGGACTCCATCTCCATGTACGCAGTGGAACTGAATCAGCCTGCCTTGACAAAATGGAGCCAGCTGGTGAGCCTGCCACTGTCGTTCTCCCTCCCTGTGGCACCATCCACCTATGGAAACCATGATCTGCCCAGCACGGGGCCCAGAAAAACGTCATCCAGCTTGTAAAGTACCTGAGTGGGGAAGAGTCATGGAGAGTAAGCCATCAATGTCATACACCTTCCAGGGCTTGAAAGGCTACCTGCATAAATCAGTCCAATGCTTCCCACCCCCTTCAGTGGGAAGACTGCCCCAAAGGTTGCCAATTCGCATCTTGAACTAAAGATCCAGGGGTGGGGAGTCCCCCGAGGAGATAGAAGCACCACTTTAAGCCTTTCATACTATGCTCTGCAATTCAGTGTAAGCCCCTGACAGCCATTGGATATACATTAGTATTCAAAATAGCATGCATAAACAACATCAGATAGGGGGAGAGAGATGGAAAGGGGGAAGGAGGGAGGGAGATAGAGCAAGCCTCAGAGTGCAAAATACAAAGATATCAGAGATGCACATTTCCCAAAGCTGACAGAGAAAATAAAAGACTTCCCACAAAGAATAAAGCAGAAAAAAAAAAGTGTGTATAATCCTGGGAGAAAACAGCAGGTATAGCAGCAAAATATGTCCTATCCTGCCAGCAGCCAGAAAGACTGAGCAGCGACAAATCCAGAGCAGTTCCAGAACCCAGAAATTGTTATTCCTCTTCTGTAATTTGCAATTCTTTTTATTTTTTTTTTGGCCCAGCCACTTCCTCCTGCTCTTTTGTACTGCCAGCTAAGTAGGGACCAGGGCTGAGATCTGGCAGGCCCTGGCACCCCGAGCCTTCATTCACAACTACCACGGGCTTTTTTCCATTTAATTTTAATGTTTATTATTAAGTTTGTCTTTTCAACCACATATAGCAATTACTCCATCCTGAACATACAAGATGTACACAAGCATAATCAGCAAAAATAGCACAAACTGGGTTTCCAGTTTACTCATAATCCAAAGCTTAGCAAATCCATCTTGCACACATCCCCCCTTTAGTCACATAAGGACATGCCATGCTGGGTCAGACTGGCTAGCTACTGGCCAGTCCAGGTCGCAAGTACCTGGCAGATCCCATGGAGTAGATCTAATGCCTGTTATTCGCTCCCAGGGATAGCAATAGCTTTCTTTAGTCTTCCTGGCTAATAATCTGTTATGGACTTTTCCTCCCCGAACGCGTCCAAACCCCTTTTAAACCCTGCTATGCTCGTCACCTTGATCACGTCCTCTGGCAACAGATTCCACAGCTTGACAGTGCGCTGAGGGAAAAAGCACTTTCTGCTATTTGTTTTGAATCTGCTGGTTGCCAGTTTCATTGAGAGCCCCCTTGTTTTAGTATTATTAGAAAGGGTAAATAACCGTCCTTTATTTACCCGTTCCACCGCACTCATGATATTGTAAACTTCTCTCAGGTCCCCTCTCAGCCGTCTCTTTTCCAAGCTGAAGAGCTCTAGCCTGCGTAGCCTCATCATAGGGGATAGGTTTCCTCTGCACCTTTCCTAGATCCGCTATGCCTTTCTCGAGATGGGGCAACCAGAAATGCACACAATACTCAAGGTGCGGTCGCACCATGGCTCGATACAGAAGCAAAATGGTATTTTCTGTTTTATTCTCCATTCCTTTTCAGATCATTCCTAACATTTTATTTGTTTTTGACTGCTGTTGTGCATTGAGCAGAGGATTTCAACGTATTGTCCACAAGGTAGTGACTCCCAAAACAGAACCCAGCATCATGTACCTGTAGTTGGGATTATTTCTCCCTATATGCATCACTTTCCCACATTAAATTTCATCTGCCATTCAGTTGCTCCGTCTCCTAGCCTCAAGGTCCTTCTGCAATTTCTCATTACTGTTGTAACAACTTTGAATAATTTTTTTTTGTCATCTGCAAATTTGATGGCCTTACTAGTTCTCTTTTCCAGATGATTTATTAATATGTTAAACAGCAGAGGATCTAGTACCAGTCCCTGTGGTACACCACTAATGACCTTTCTCCATTTGGAAAACTGACCAGTTAGTTCTACCCTCTGTTTCCAGCTTTTAACCAGTTACCAATCCACAATAGAACACTGCCTAACCACTGACTTTGTAATTTTCTGAGGAGTCTCATGGGGGATTTTGTTAAACGTCTTCTGAAAATCCAAATACACTATAGCAATGGATCACTTTTATCTACATGTTTAGTTAGTTATACCTTCAAAATATTCAAAAAAAAAAAAAAGGTAAGACAAGATTTCCCCTTGCTAAGACCATGTTGACTCTTTTCCATTAAGCCATGTCTACCTATATGGGCAGTAATTTTGTTTTTAAGAATGGCTTTTACCATTGCGCCAGGACAGATGTCAGGTTCATAGTCTATAGTTTCCCAGATCACCTCTGTAGCCCTTTTTAAAAAACAAAAATCAGTGTCAAATTGGTCACCTTCCAGTCTTCAGCAATCATGCCATTTCAAATGATAGCTTACAGATTACTAGCAGCAAGTCAGCAAATTAATGTGTTAGTTCTTTTAGAACTCTGGGGTGGATACCATCTGGTCCCAGTGATTTATTACTCTTTAGCTTGTCAATCTGATCTTTTATCCTCTGTTGTCATATATATTTGTTTTAGTAATCTAGCAGCCCAGTTGACTCCCTCACAGGCTTTTTGCTTCAAATGTATTTGAGAAAGTTGGTTTTATTAGTTTTTGCCTCACTGGCAAGCTTTTTCTCAAAGTCTCTCTTCGCCTAACTACTTTTTTTTACATCTAACTTGCTGCCACCATTCATACTTCCCACAGTTTTCTATCCTTCTTCAGCATACCTAGTCTGGTCAGGGGCCATGCATTAGGGCCTAGAATCTGGTCACTAAGTGCCACCCTTTAGCAATGACCACGATTCCTTCCACCCCCAGGGGGCTGTTAACATTGCCCCTGCAACATCCCTAGCTCCAGCTGACCCAGGGAGTAGACGAACAGGGGACTTTCCTCAGGGCAGCACTCAGGCGCTTCCCAGGGCCATCCATACTTTGTAATTTAATTATTACTGTTACACATTTTCTGTTCTATTTTCTGACCATTTTATCTAATACATTGACCACCTGTGTACAAATTGTCATGCCAATAAAGTTACCTGAAGCTGAGATAAGATACTGTAGAATATCAAATACTTGAAGGAACAATCATTTTTCCCTTTAGTTATTGAACTGTTTGTGCTAAATTTGTCACTGTTAATAATTGCTACTAGACTAATAATTCCAATATTAACTGCATAGGCAAATGTGCTAATTACATGTTATGTTAATACTTCATATCCTATGATCGATAGCTGAAGCAATGAAGAGATTCGGAGACAGATGTTGTATAGACAGAAGTGAAACATTTGAACATTAATAATGAGATAATTTGCACTTTTAAACAAAAGTGTGCGGTTGTCATTCAGGAAAGGGTTCAAGACAGGATTCTAGAGTGAAGGGGATGCGATAAGGGGGCTACAGAGAGAGGATGGTGAGGGTTACAGAGGGGCAAAGAGTTCCTTGCACAATTCTTTCTTGAAAAAAAAAGAAGAGTTGTCATATCCTAGCCTTGAGCTGTAAACCTAAAGATGGATATTTTGGTGAATTATTAACTGTTTATGTGAACGGCAGTTACTTCCTCACACTCTGCACCAGCAAGAGGGATGTTCTGCTCACCTATAATGAAGCCACTCTGGGTCAATTAACCTTTCCCGTTACTGGAAAGGAGTTACTGCTGCCCACTCTCTCTCTCCATTTCTCTGTTTATGGTTGGTTTTCTGCTCAGCTTTCTCCTTTGGATTTTGGACAGCCCGGCTTATGATCATTTCTTGTAACTAAATAAAAGTGTTTTAAAGCAGCAATTCCAGAGAGCTGTATTGCAAAGCTTGTTTCTCTCTCCCTCGTGTATTTATCGCTAATAATTAAAAAAAAAAAAACCCTTTGAGAAAAACAGAACTCAAAAATCCCTAAAGGTCCAACTGCCGCATCCATGTGCCTATCTGTTGGTTGTCACCTGACCATTGTTATCCAATCAGAGAGGGCCTCCCAGTGGGTGGGCTTTTATTAGGAAATAGGTGATGTGTGCTGGCCAATCAGGAAGCAGTTAGAGTTTGCACCCTCCATGTTAGATGCCCAGTGGCCCCCACTTTCCCAAGTGTGTGTGTCCTGGGGGCCAGATTGATTTTGGGTCAAGAAAGTGCATAGAGCCTGCAGATTAGTTGCTGACACACTTTAGAAATAGCAAGTCATTTGTCCAGGGATTTAATTTTCTACAATTTATGGAGAACACACAACTCCACAGATGAACTTGTACAAAGAGCCAGTGAGGGAAGGGGGTGTGGTGGGGGCTGCTTCAAAATGGTAAAGTTAACAAATGAGCAAAGTCAGGAACTCTTTTCAGGATGTATATCCAGGCTTGGATTCAGCCATAGGCAATGTAGGCACCTGCCTAGTGTGGCAAATTTTGAAGGCGCCACAGTGGCACTCTGCCTGTGGACACCAAAATCTTAAACCTGTCCCCCGTATATACCATGGAACATCTTAGGAGCCCGTCCAGAGTGCCAGGCTGGGGCAGGGGGTGCCAGCACTCCATACCCTTACCAACGTGCCGGTTGCTGAAGTAAGTTCCTGTGCGGTGGCAGGTCGATCCTTCTCTGTGTAGCTGCTCCTGTACAGAGGATGGGCCAGTCATGTGACTGAAGAGGGCACTCTGGTTTTATCATGGCAGGGTGCGAACCAGTTTAGGGCACCCTGTAGCCCCACGATGGTCCTGTGCCTGTTATTTCCATCCGTGTTTTTTTTCTACAGCACATGCATGGGAACTTACACACCTTAACTTTAAGAGTCATGCACACAAGTTGGAAAGGGGCATAGACACACACACACACACAAAAATATTTTGGAAATTGAAGCTATGTTTCCTTTGGGAGTGCTTCATTGAATAGACCTTTCCAATCTTCGTGCACAAGTTGTATTTCTGTGGAATTATTTTTTTTTTCTTCATACAACAGTCAGTTAAAGAAACTGCAATTATTTGGGCAAAGGGGAACAAAGATTAAAAATTAGGAGTGGAAAAAAAAAAGGAAGACTTTCTAATACATCATAAACATCATGTACCCAATTCTATTCAAGTTCTGGAATTAGCACCTCCAGAAAAGGTAGGGCTGCAGGCATCTTATTGTTTCCTAATTAAGATCTTTCTCTGAACTTAGCATCATTAAAAAATAACCAGGTTTTATGACTTAGATGCTCGCCAGGTTGACCAGCAGCAGAGGGGCAGAGAGCTCCCAATGCACGGCAGTGGGGGAGGATGTTAGTACAAGCAGGAGACAGATTCACTGCTTTGAAAAGGGAACTCAACACTGCAAGAATGTTGGAAGAGGAGCAGTTTGGTTCAGCATTCATTCTCCATTACTACTTCTTCCTAGGAGCATCTAGAGGCACCTCCAGAGAGAGAAAGAACCTTCCTATGGAAAGCAAACGGAGCTCTGCAGCACAGAGTATGCCTGGAATCTGTCCCCCCGACCTCCCAGTTCCCTCGTCTTCTCTACCCACTATATCTAAGGTTTTGACTTCTGCAAAGCATAAAATGAGACAAAGCCTGTTATAATTCAAGACTCTAACAGAAGTTCCATCACTGGCTGTCCAGTAATCTCCCCTTGGGTGTTCCAGTACCTGCTTCACCAGGCTTCTTCAGTTTCTTATTTCTCTCGATACCTGCCATATATCCAAATCCAGGGTCATCCTTTGGAGTGTGCAATCGCACAGGACACTATGCTTAAGAGGGCATGGTTGTCCCTCTTCCGCAGCCCGCTTTTATGTTGTCTGCAGACAGGAGACTCAGGAGCGTTATGCAGAAGGAAGGGGGCTTCAATCTGTGGTGGTAGGTGAAGGCTTAGCTAGCACGGAGGTGGAGGAGGAGATGCGAGAAACAGGGGAATGCTGCTGGGCAGGAAAGGACTGAGAGAGGTGGGGAGGGATCTGGGCACTGTGAGCATGAGGGATATTGGTGCCGGGCGGAGGGTGAGAAACGTGTGGGTGTGGGTGGAGTGAGGGATGAGCATACTGTGTTATAGCCACTGCCACGGCTGAAGGAGGGAGTGCTACGCTAATGCTGTTACAGGGTGAAGAGGGTGCCATTTTCCAGGCACTGATTAGCCTAGAGCTGGTCCTGTCCAAATCTCACCAAAATGAGTTTATAAAAAAAAAAAAAAAAGACAAGACAACAAGAGAGGCCCAGTGGCTCATTCTGGGCCTGGTTTAGCACAATTTTGTCCGCATCTTTGGTGAATTAGGCCTGCTTCCTTCTGGACATAGAATGTGAGGAATAGAAATTTAAAATGTTTTCATGCACATTAATTAAACTTGAAGGTACTTAAGTTTCACCTGACTCGGCCAACAAAAATAAACAGGTTCCAGCTTTTGGGGTTTCAAATCTCCATGTCTTGCTTTCTATCTGTTTTTTTTACTGCATGGCAGGATGTTTACCTCTCCTCCAGAGGCTCCGGTATTCTGATCAGGGCTGGATTTAAGATGACAGCATCCATAGGCAGAAGCCTGGGGCAGGGGGGTTTTCCCCCTCAGATATCAGGGAGAATCCCAGTTTGTGTGTGCCTTCAGAGTTTGGCACCCGAGGCCCATGCCTCGAATGCCTAAATGTAGACTGGCTTCTGACCTCAGTATGCGCACCGCATTCCGGTCTGGAGTGACACTGAGAGCATGTGGTACCTGCAAATAAATCATTTGGGTTTCTGAGCATATTGGACCCAGAAGCAATAGAGAAGTGAGCCCAGGCTGAACCATCTTATGTTACCGCAAAGGATTCTAGCACCTAAAAGAATACATGATTGATCCTGTTTGCTTCTCATTCTCTCATTCTCAACCCTCCCTGCAGTTTGATACCAAAATACCATTCTTCCTAGTTTTTAACCAAATTGTTCTTCTGCCTCTCATCTCCTCTATGTGGCTTACTGATGAACATACAGACAAGCACTGAGAAGCACAGAAGCCCTACAATCCTCCACTCCTCACCAGCATGATCTGGATACAAAAAATCATTTCATATTATTGTTGCTTTTGGCATATCTGCTTCCTTTTCGGATCTGCTAATTATCAGAAATACTGTTCATTTTTCAACAGTTATCTTACTGCAGTTGTTTATGGTTTAATGTACGCCACCTAGAAACCTTAGACTACATGAATGGTACAGAAACATTGGAATACAGAAATAGCTGGCCAGCCTCCCCATTCTTCTCACCTGCTTTGATACGGATATTTGGACTCCTGATTTTGCCGGCGGAATTCTCCGCGGTACAGAAATACTGGTTGTCGTGGATAAAGCTATTGAAGGCAGAGGGGGAGAAGGGGTAGAGCTGTAAGGTCCCATTGGCATGGACATGCCGGATGTGTGGCACATCGTAGATGTCATCCCCAGTGGCCAGGTACCATCGAAGGACAGCGCTGGGGGACCCTGCTGCTGGACAGGGGATCAGAACCCCCACTGTGCTGGAGAAGGTGACCTGCTGCAGCAACTCATTCACAAAATACAGGCTGGTTCCAACATCTTCAGCACGTGCTGTGGAGAAAGAGGGAGGAGGGGGAAAGAAAAAAAAAAAGGAGGAGTCAGGGTGTGTGCACTTCAGAGGCCTTGGCAAGATGAATCCTGGCTTAGAATGCACCCACAACCTCCCCAACCCCTAGGCCCTTCTTCCCCGCCAGGACATGATCTCACATGAAACTGGGTTACTTCCATCATTCTCCTCACTTAAAAGAAAGCTATATAAAGCAATCACATGTTTAGTGGCAACCAATCACGACAGAGTTAAGTAACTTAAATTGTAAGGTTGGAAAGATGTGACAGGGCATGTTAGCATGCGCCTGACCTGGAGACAGCACCGGAAGGGTCACCTGGTTATGAGCTGAATGTGTTCCACCAGGTGACCAAGCAAATTGCAGGTTAGGTTACACCGTTGCATGGCAGACTCGGCTGAAATAAACGAGTCCTTCTTGCAAACTCCACCCTTAATCAAGTCATTATTTGTTAGTAGAGATCCAGGGGGAGGTACGGACCATGCGCCAAAAACCAATTCCTTCTTTGGTTCAGCTGATGTCACTGCGACTCTCTGAAGCCCCGAGAACGGGAACCCCTGGAAGTGCCAGCAGGAGACCGTGCAGAGGCTTCTCGCTGATCTCTCTCTCTGCCCTTTCAAGATAATGCTGTTCACCAGTATTTGTGAGGCAGTGCATGCCAATATTTTATGAGCATTTTCTTCCTATTTTGGAGGCTTTTTAGAGCTTTCTTAATGGCTGAGGAGGCCATGAAAGTACCACACGTAATGAATTACTGGAGAAGGTAAAATTGTAATATATATATTTTTTTTTTATCAATGGCTTTTAGAAAATAAATTTTCCCAAAATGAAGTAATTTGTTCTTTAAGCAGAAAGTGCATTATCCAGAATAAGTTACCCCCCGACACCTTTTACAGGCTCATATACATATAGAAATGTTTGTACATCTAATTATTTTCAGAGATTTTCCCACATAAAAAACATCTTCAGAGGAAGCATGACAGGTCCTTGTTTTTAATATCGGAGCCGCAGTAACATAATAAAGTAAGAAAATCACTGCCGTGCTATCACCAGGGACCTTCGGCGATCTCAATTTCTCCATGCTTATAGGCAAAGCTGCTCCCTCCTCTGAATTAATATTCTCATTTTAACTTATCTACCCCTCTGGGGGCGGGGGAGGGGGGGGGTAAGGCAGCAAAACTGCTCACTGCATGGCTGTTATTAGGGCTTTATCGGCTGCAGCTATTCACAAGCTATCAGAAAGCAGCCAGGGAGCCATTAACGGCTTTGCTATTCAAGGTATCTCCATTTCTTTCACATCCCATTCATTTAATTATTGGGTTGGGGGGGGGGCGGTGTTTTGGAGGGAATGTGATACTTAGGAGGTAAATACATTTCTTTCATTGCTAGGCACCCCCTGAATTCAAGCAAACATCTACAAAAATACATCTTAGGGGGAGAGTGCACCATCAATCTGTGTGCAGAGGAGATGAGATACTCGCACATATACAAATATACATCATGAGGCGAGAGTGAATGATCAATCTAGTTGTAGAGAAAAGAGGGTGGGAGGGAGACAAGAAGAGAAGGAAAGAAGCAAGTAGGTCTTATGGGATTTATAATCTATGAATTAATGTGACTAACTCGTACAAATTAGGCCAATTTTGCATAGCCCTCGTTATTTGCCATGTGCGTGGGCACTTCTGGCCCTGCAGGCTGCAGCCAGTTCTCAAAAGGGAAAAAAAAAAAAAAAAAAACAGCCCTGCATTGGCTCCCTCAGAAAATAAGCAGCCTGCGAAGTCTGCCCACTAAAAGCAGCCGGGTCCTTTGCGCCCGCTATTTGTAGGGGCAGCCTAGAGGGATGGAATAGCACTTGTCCGTTTGAAAATCCCATGCATCTGCACAGTGCTACACACACCCACCAGAATGCCTTTTAAAAAAAAAAAAGGCTAAATGTATGCACACTATGGAATCCCCACCATACTTATAGGATAATTTTCCAGCTAAGCATTTGAGCCAGGTAAATGGCTTTAAAAAAAAAAAAAAAAATGTATCAGTCCAATGCAATAGCCACGTGGGAAAAACAGGCGCTCAGTCATAAGCGCCGGCTATTCTAACGCGCGCCCATCCAATTCTTCCGGGTGCGCCATGCAGTAGGCTAACGCATCACCGTTAAACATGGGGGCACTAGGGGAAACTGTGCGTCCCTGGCGCCTCTTTGGCATCGGGCGTCCGGGAGAAGTGGCTGTGCGCAGGTTAGGAAAACAGACTCTAGATTTTACAAGCTGTAGCACCTGACTGCCATCAAGACTTTTAAAAAAAAAAAAAAAAAAAATTTCAAGCTGCTCTCTGTGGTTCCTCGGGGGCTGGCATTAAGTTTTGAGGGTGAAAATGTGCGTGTCGGGTACACGGTCTTTTTTTTTTTTTAATATATATATATATATATATATATATATAAGGAGTAATAGCTAATAACCTCATCAACGTGGCATTTACACGTGATGAGCGCTATTAGCTACGTGTTGGTTTGGACGCGAGTTTTGGAGGCGCTGATCCCCTTATTGCATCCGGGGTTATGGAGGCATCAACCTGTGTGCTAGACTGAGCGCAGGGTATTGCATCTGCCTGTATGAGTGTGAAATAGCACATCCTACTGGTGCTGATAAGATCATGTGAACAAACCATAAAATTATTGTGTGTCCCCCCGTCCCCCCATGGTATGCCCCTGGGAAGTTATGGGTTAAGGTCTAGGGAATTTCCAGGAGAGTAAGAAAATGAAGAAAAAAAAAATATTCAGTTCATCTCCTGGCCTTCATTTTCTAATTATTTTAAACTCAGAGCAGACTGCAAGCCACAGGCTGCCTCCAGCCAATCAGATGTGGTTGGGTCAGGGTCCCACTGCTTTCCCTGCAACCAATGACATCACAAAGGCATTTGGACGGTAACAACTCCAGTAACCACATTAGGCAGTTAAGTTAATTTTAAATAAAATGCTACTAATAGGTGGCATGGGAGAGTGCGCATTATAGAGGTCTCCAAGGGTTTCTTGGCAGACTCCAGGCAATCAGAGAAACCCCTCTCCTATTCACTGGGGGAGCAGTGTAGACAGTATAGGGGAGAGGGTAAGCATATATGGAACTGAATTTTTTTATTTTATTTATTTTTTTTTTAACAGAAAGACTGTAGGTATAAACAAACAAAAAAAAAAGAATTAGAGGACGTTTGAAACTTAATAAGAAAACTGGTACTTTGTGCAGTGTTTTCAGCTGTTTCCAGAAAAGATTCTAGTTGGGTTCCCGGAAGAGCAATACAGATAGAGACAGACAGACAGACATGGTGTACTTCCCACTGGGTCCTTTGGAGAGATAGCACAACCCAGGTACACAGATGACCCCTAACACAGCATCTTGCCAGACTCACAGTGTTTGTGGGCTTTTACCCTGATAACAAACTGTTCGGCTCATAAAACAGCTGGAGACAGCCGCCTGCTTCCGCTTCACCTTATTTTGGAGGACAAAAAAAAAAAAGGGTGTCTCCCGGAGGCTGCTTCGGAAGAGCTACCTTGAGGGAGTTCTAGAAATGGTGAAAATGCCAACTGCTAAGGAGGCTCCAGACACATCGCGTCTCTGCAGTACCACACACAGCCTATTACGTTTCTGGCGTTACCTTCCTTTCCCCGCCAGGCCTAAGGCTCTTCTGTGCTTGGAAGAGCTGGGCGGACAGACAGACGCCCAGCTGCGCCCTTCCGGGCAAGGTTTAGGGATCAGGGAGGAGCAGCTCTAATCTTCGCCCTTCTGGTTCCTTAAACCGGTCTCGGCCACGGCCGCACCGGAGCTCTCGCGTGGCAGCTCCTCACCCTACCACTTAAGCCTCTGTGGGATTGTTCGAGTTGCCCGGGAGCCGAAATTGCCTCTGCACGGGGCAGGAGGCGGGGCTAAGGGGGACTTTATTTTACCTAATTGATTCGCCTCGTTTTCCCATAGCTTTTGCACCCGGAAGCTTTCCTTTTCTTAATTCCACCCTCCCAGCAAGGGTTTTCTATTGGGGGCTTCAGATCACTTCATCCTAAATATCCATTTTTCTATACAGACAGCAGCAATGAATATTTAAATCACGGAAGAAAGAAAATTGAGAAATCCAGGGGAAAAAAAAACCAAACAGAAGGAAGGTCGGATTATTGGCAAAGCTTTTGAAGATCGGGGGCAGCGATGGATTTTTATTTTTTTAATGGAAAATGGAAGTTATGGGATGGGGAGGGTACTTGCCAGACACGGGGGAATTAAATCCATATAATCTTCTTTAACATTGAGCGGCATCCTAATCCCATGTTTCATATCAAAACGGCCTCCAAATCACTGGGAGATTAAAGAAAGAAATAGCATGACGATATTTTAAAACCGGAACCGGCATCTGGTTGATCACACGAAGGGACCTGACCCGAGTATTTACAATATGAATTCCAGCCTCTGACAGCTCCAAAACTGCTTTTCTGAATGGGTGGGAGTTTCGTGCCTTCCTTGTGTTCTCAGTGCACATCTGAAAGATGATGGATGATAGAGACGCATACAGATCCCATCCATCTCACACCCAGGTGTATGTGTGTTTTAAGTTATTACTCCGCAATCTTCCTAAATCGTCCTAAATTACCGCCCAGTGGTGCTGAAATATTAATACCTCTGCTCCATGGGGCGCTGTGAATCATTTGCCTATCATCCCACGGCAATATTTACTGGTCTTGTTCAGTGGACATTTCAGCCTCTAATATCTTTAGCCCAGCTCCTTCGAGTGCCTTAACAAGATGTGCGTGGGAGGAGGGTAAGCTCCTGGCGCCACAGGCAGAGAAGCTGTTCCCCCTGAAATTGCTCTTTTATGCCCTCATAACACCACAAGACTTGCCATACAGGGTCAGACTAAAGATCTGTCAAGCCCAATACCCTATTTCCAACAGTGGCCAATCCAGGTCACAAGTACCCGGCAGGATTCCTAAATTCAATAGATTCCATGCTGCTTATCCCGGGGACAAGTAGTGGATTTCCCCAAGCCTACCTTAATAATGGTTTATGGATTTTTCCTCCAGAAAATTATCCAAACCTTTTTTAAACCCAGCTACATTGTCAGCTTTTACCACATCCTCTGCAATTGATTTCAGATTTTTTTTTTTGTTTTGTTTTACTTCATTGCATGTCCCCTAGTCTGTGCTTTTTGGAAGAGTAAACAGCTGATTCATGTTTACTCCTTCCACTCCACTCATTATTTATCCAAGCTGAAGAGTCCTAACCTCTTTAGCTTTTCCTCAAAGGGGAATCATATTGTCCCATTTATGATTTTGGTTGCCCTTCTCTGTACCTTTTTTAATTCTGCTAGTGACCATTGCACACAATACACAAGGTACAGTGGCACCACCGAACAATACAGAGGATCTTATGTAGTAGAGAAAGCATCAGCTGGAATGTGTCTGCAACCAGGTCCCACTGCCATGCACCCACTCCCACCCTCCCCCCCAACCCCAACACACAAAGGCTCTCCCCACCACTTCCCTTCCAGAAATTCTCAACAGAAGGGCTGCAAAAATCTTCAAGGGCTGGGATTCCAACTTCTCCTAACCAACACTTCCTTTCCATTTTTCCCCCTCTTCCAATGTCCCTTCTGTAATCTTTCAAGGCCACCAGTCAAGCCTCCTAAACTATTGAAATGTGGTGGCTCCTCTTTTTAAAATGTAGTTTGCATGCAGCCCCTTCCTGAGACTGAAAATAGAAGCTCTGCAGTACAGTGTGGCACAGTGGACTTATTTTCCCATTTATATAAAGTTCTTAGCAATATTGTGCCATGTATTACTAAGAGACAATCAACAAGTAATTTGAACAAGATGGATGTCTTTATTGGACTAAAAACTGTTTTAGAGCACTGGTTTTTTGATTTCCTCAGACAATGCGTTGTGAGTGAAGTTGAAGCCCCTTATGCAGGTCCAGATCTGACATTAAAGTTAAAAATGTGTAGTGTCAGATCTTTTCTGTGCAGCTGTAGGTTAAAGTTCCCTTAAGGTGTCTCAGCCAGTCACCTCCTTCACAAGCCCAGCTTATGACAGAGTAAAGTCACCTCCGGGATACAGAATTCAAGTTATCTCTGTTAAGATCTTGAAATGCCAAAACAACATGTGAGCAAACTCCGCTCCCAACACAAACACGCCTTTCCTCTTCCAGCGTCCCTGTTTAAGAAAAGTCAGCTGAAGCTACCAGCACGTTCAATCTCACAAAGCCACCCCAAAGCATCTCCCTTGCATACAGCAATGCAAAATGACAGTATAATTATACCCTACACTTCATACGCGTCTACACAGTGCTGGAGCACTTTCATGGCCCCCTCTGTGGAATATGGTTTATCTAAATACAAGATTTAGTGTGAATTCTAATAACTTTGCTGTTAATGAAGGCGGTGACCTTGGAGGATGACAGGGGGGGGGGAGGGGAGGCAGAGAAGCAGCTGGGAAGTGATCATAGGAACCCTCAGCTCATCCTAAGATCCTGAAATTGCCCCCTCCCCGGAGCAGAATCCGTATTTGTCAATAAAACCTACACCTTGTTGTATCCTTTTAACCTTTTTGGTTTCCTAATACAAAAGCAGGAATTGCTTCCCAGGATCAAAGTCGAGGAGCGTTAGGGAAATGAAAGGACCTTCAGTGATGTGGTCCCAAATAAATATACCTATTTGTTTGCACCATACTTGTAAAACACTTTCTAAACAAAATAAATGACAAACTTATTGAAGGAAAAAGTACCACCTTATTCTTGTGTAGCATCTAAACTAGCCCATTTAGGCAGTTTGCTTTATCCCCAGTAGAATCAAGTTTAGCCATTTGGCTCTATTCTAGGACTTCCAGGGTCCCCAGGGGAGTGTGGCTAATGGGCCCATTTTGATGAGGTAACTCATAGCACTGCACTAAATATTCAGGACTCCTGGCACTAAATATTCTTGAGATGGGCGGGTCATTTCCTGTGTTAGCTCAGCCACCTCCAGGATTTCAACCTTTTCATACTAATTATTGCACCAAACTAATTAGCTTCTGTGGTGCACTCTCTCCCTGTGCCTGCCATTCAGACCTACTTTTCCAGGTCTCCACATTACTGGAGTACATTATGGGAGCTTGGAGCTCTAGGACACTGGGATAATCACCCCCATCACCATATCAACCCTCTTTAAAACCTTAATTTTTGGATATTTTTTCCCACAACAATTAAAAGGATAAGAATTCATAACAAAGCTTTCAGGAACAAGGTCAGGACTTTTTTTTTCACTGAAGAGGGCATGTTCTTCTGGAGGAAATGGTGGAGATCCAGTTACTAGCAGAATTGTACACTGGAGTAACCAGCACAGAGCAGCAGTAACAATCCAAAACAGCAGTGGTACCATTGCATTAGGCTCCGCAAAAGCATAGGGGTAACCTGCACAGAGTGGCAGTTATAGCCCTGCACAGCAGTGGCAGCAATGCATGGGGGTAACTTGCACCAAGTGAAGTTACAACGCTACACAGCAGGGCAGGACTGCATCAGGGCTCCAAGAAAGCTTGGGGAGGTTAAAAAAAATGTGAAGACTTTGGTGGGTTTGGGATACATTCAAGGAGAGGACAATGAGATCTGGTAAAAGACCCAAGGTGAGAGAGCTGGTGTTGGGTTGCTTTGGGAATTTTATATAAAACATCTACCAAAAGAGAAGGAATCTCAACCAGCAAGACCGGATGGGCCATTTTGATCTTTATCTTCCCCGATTCTCTATCCAGAGAACAAATGTCCAGGGTAAACATGTAAGATGTTTTGTGCTTTGTAGTTGATAGTTCTTCTGTGTTTAAACTGACACAGTCTACTTTGACCTCATAGCTTTTGACGGTTCACATTTTGCTGATAAATTTGGAATCCCCTCTTACTGGTCACATAGCCATGAAGCTGTTGTGCTTATCCTACTGTCTATACCAGTTCCTTTTCATGTCAGAACATGCATAGAAATGTAATTGTATTTGTAATTAAAAGCTTTTATGTTAATACTTCCATTTCCCTCCATGGTGCAGCAGCACAGATATGCAAATGAAGGCAGTCGGACTGACTGATCCTGCCAAGCTCTACTGACCTTCTAGCACTGCAAGCAAGTGGGGAACCCATCGGGGATCTTTATAATACCGAAAGGTCATTAAAATGATATTTAAAGGAACATTAAAATGCTCAGATCCTTCTCTCTTCTTCTCCCATTCCCGACAGTGTTCCTTAAAACACTGGGGGAAAAAAAATGCATTGCTGCTATAGAAAGAACCGGAGGCTCGCGTCCTTTTTTCCCCCCCTTGTAGGCTTTCAGTCCATGGTTACACACAACACAAGAGAGGGCTCCAATATCACCCAGACACCGACTGTGCGGAAGAGGCCCAGCCCCTGTTCTAGCCTTGCAGGATATTCCCCTGCAATGAAACACCAACAGTTTCTCAGCAAACAGCCAGGCTTCCAGGAGATAGAATCTACCTGTACCAACCATGTATCCCATGCAGCCTGCAATGGACAAATTCCCCACCCAGCTTCTCCGGCCCTTCTCAGCCCACTGCAGGCGCCTATGGGTTCCCCTTCCTGCTGACATCACAGCTTTTTTTTTTTCGGGTCCCTTTGTCTTTCTATTTAAAATGGTTCCGCTTGTTAACATTGCTCTTCTTAATCTACGCTCCACCCATCATGCTGGGAAGATGAAATTCCTCCGTGCCACGATTTGAACCCGTAGCCTGGAGCATCAGCGAAGGATGATCGCTGCCTGCTTTCAGCCCGTGACCATTTCACGCCCCTCTTCGCACTCTTTGGAGGTGTTTGAAACCAAATGTCCTTTCCTAAGGGTTCAGCTCCTCAGACGTCAGTCTAATTATTCTGCTTTTCTTTCGCTCTTAATGCAGTTTGGGTTGACAGCTGGAAAAGCCTGAATGACACCGTGCGAAGGTTCGCGGGGAGCCGAGCCGCATCGAGGGAAGCTCTCGGGCAGATTCCGGGGAGTGGGAGGCAAGGTACTCGTTGTTCTGCTCTTCCAATCCTCTTATTTCCCATTCAGTTTTGTTGTTGTTGTTGTTGTTACAAAATCAGTGTGTAGAATTTTTTTAAGCGACAGATGGAAAATTTCCGTTTCATCTTCTTTGCAACAACAATTTTTTTTTTTTTTTAATGACTGACGGAAATTGTGTAAAAAAACAACAACAAAAAAAAACCAACCCAGTTCAGTACAGAAAGAGAGAGTAACTGGATCTACAGAATTACTGTGGTAGGAAAATGCAACACAAAAAAAAAATGCATCAAAGCAAAATTTGCACTGGAATACACACACACACACAAAGGTGTGTGTGTGTGTGTGTGAGAAGAGTGCAGTCAAGGTGAGAGTTCATCTTTAACTTGGAGGGCTCTCTCTCTCTCTCTGGGGCGCAAGGGTCCCGCTAGTCTTTCCCATCCTGATTGATATTGACGTGCAAGTTACAGTTAATATAACCTTCCTGGAGGGACGGGGCAGGTCTTTTCTTTAACATCGCCTGGCTTTATCCTGTCTTATGGGATTACAATATTGCTGTAAATAGCCTTTGAGAAGCTGAAAGAACAGCCGCGATCTTTAAAGCACAGCCTAAACGCGGTCTTGAGGACTGCTTCCCAGTCCTCAAGACACAAGAAATCGAAAGCTGCCACTTACAGCTTTATTTCCGTTCTCGGGGAAAGCCTTCCCACTTTTAATGCCCACGGATACGGGACTGCGGCTGAGGTGAGGCATCCAGGGGAAAGTGCTGTGTGTGTGTGTGGGGGGGGGGGGGGCTTACACATAGGGAGGGGGAAAGGTGTGTGTATGGGGGGAGGGGGAGGGAGGGGGCGATGTCCCTAGCTCACAACATGAAAAGGATGGGGGGGGGAGGGGATCCCTCTGTCCCCTCCAGGTCAGGATCTCTCCACCTTTCCCTGCTATCCTGTCTTAGGCCAGAGTCTCTCCTTAGGTTGGGTCTAAGGGTTTATAGCCCTCTCCCTCCCCCCCACCACCCAACACACACAAAGCAGAAGAGAATCTCACAGACCGGGGGGGGGGGGGGGGACCCTCCTCCCTTCCGATTAAAAAGCCCATTGATCATCCCACAGTCATTCGTATTCAGCATCATTTCTGTCAAAGGAGGATACGGAGCCTTTCTTGGGAGAGGAAGGGGGCAGAGAGAGGGAAACTGGTGATAATCCGATGAGTGTTTAGAGGAGAAACGGAAATCTGTAGCTGGGATCCATTCTCCAGCGTCAGGAAGTGGGATACAGGAGCCCTAAAACACGAAAATCCTTCCCCAACCCTATTACAAACAAAATGGCCTCCTGTCCCCAATACAGAAAAAGAAATCTGTGCTTACTACAGAGGAAATCCCATCTGTCCCCCAGTGCACAGAAACTGTTCTGTCTGGGGCAAAGAGAAGAGGCCACTGGGCCCTTGCAGGAAATGAGCCTCCCTCCGCTTCCCCATGGGCCACTCTCTGGGCGCCACTCCTGGGTCCTGTCCTCCTAGGGCTCTCGGTTGGGGGTTTTATTGACAAATGCGGATCCTGCTCCGGGGAGGGGGCATTCTCAGGCTTTTAGGATGGGCTGAGGGTTCCTATTATCACTTTCCAGCTGCTTCTCTGCCTCCCCTCCTCACCACCTATCAGTTACCCCCCCCCCCCCAAAAAAAACCCCTCCCCTACAAGTTCCCCTAGCACGGATCAGTTACACCCCCAGCTCCCATATCACAAATCGGTTCTAACCTCCCTCCAAAGCTCCGGTATTATGGATCAGTTACCCCTCCCACGTTCCCGAGCAACGGATTACTTACCCCCATACCTCGATCAATCCCCCCCCCTTTCTCCCCAAAGTCCCCCTACCATGGGTCAGTTACCTCCTCCTCCCACCCCTTCCCCAAGCTCCCGTGCCACAGATCAGTTACCCCCCCGGTCACTCCTCCCTCCCGCACGGGATCAATTACCCTCCACCCACTCCCCCCCCCCCGTGCCACGGATCAGTTACCCCCTGTCACTGCTCCCGCCAGCAAGGGATCAATTACCCTCCACCCACTCCCCCCCCCCCCGTGCCACGGATCAGTTACCCCCCTGTCACTGCTCCCGCCAGCAAGGGATCAATTACCCTCCATCCACTCCCCCCCCCCCCGGATCAGTTACCCTCTGTCACTGCTCCCGCCCATTCGGGATCAATTACCCTCCACCCATTCCCCCCCCCCCTCCCGTGCCACAGATCAGTTACCCCCTGTCACTGCTCCCGCCAGCAAGGGATCAATTACCCTCCATCCACTCCCCCCCCCCCCCTCGGATCAGTTACCCCCTGTCACTGCTCCCGCCCACACGGGATCAATTACCCTCCACCTACTCCCCCCCCCCCCCCCCCCGTGCCACGGATCAGTACGATCGGCGCACACGCGTCCTTCCCTGCCTAACCGGTTCCGACCCAGGCTTAGCCTGAGGCAGGTGCGCTCCCGCAGGTCCGGACTCGCCCCCCCCCCCCCCCCCGGGCTTCACCCTTAGCAACGTGAGGCAGCACAGGGCGGGGGAGGGGGGCTGCGATCTCCTGCCCGAGGACCCTGGAAGCAAAGGCAACGAGGCCAGAAGTTGGAGTCCCGGGGGTGGGAAGAGTTGGCGACCCCAGCCCCCCATGATCATGGGGGGGGGGGGGCAACGGGGCAAAGTTTCGGGGCCAGGGAGGGAGGCAGCTGCCCCCGCCGGGAGCTCACATCGGCGGGGGATCCCTTCAGTCCGTCCGGAAGACGAATCGCCACTCCAGCAGGGAGACCTGCTCGAAGTATTTCACACGCAAGCTCCAGACCAAGCTTCAGAAGTGGGAACTTGCGATGGGCAGATTATTAACGAAGTCGGTTCGTTCCGGGTGAAAAGCAGTGGGGAATTATTCTTCTTCTTCTTTTTTTTTTTTTTATTTCAACAACAAAGAAAAAGGGGGGAGTTTTGTCTAATATTAGTGCAAAACAATGATTTCAAAGTGTTTCGGGACTGGGAAACGGCTTTCATCGTGCACACACTGGAGTCGTCTCAAAAGTCACTACACCGAGCCTACCTTGGAGAAATAGCAACATTTTAGGTTCCCTAAAAACATTTTTTTTTTTTTTTTTTGCATAAATCAAGTCCCAATCCCAAACGTGCACGAGAAGCAGTCCAGCCCGGCCAGGTCCAAGAAGGGGGGTGGGGAGGGACGTACCTTTGTGCAAAGAGTACAGCAGGGTCACCGTTACCAGCCACATGCCATCAAGAGACCTGGGTTCCCCGGGATGGAGGGCGAGTCCGGATGGCGGCTGCCGCTGCCCCTGTGTAGCGATCCTGCTTCCCGCAGCACTAGCAGGGGCTCCCAGGTTCCGAGGCGCGCGGTGGCAGAGACTCCGCCCCAACCCGTGCCGGGGAGGGGGAAGGCACTCGGCCACTCCCCCACCCCCAGCAAGGGCCGGGACACAAGCCGCGCTCTGAGCCAATGGCGAGCGCCTGCCAATTTTGCCACTTTATCTCTTCCATCTGGACGCTGGGAAGACTCGGGCAGCGTTAAACCCTCGCTCTGCTCGTGGTTGTCAGCCACCAATTTGGCTTTCCTCCATCCCAGCAAAAAAAAAAACCAAAACAGCAAAGCAAACATTCGCCCTAGCCTTGTAGAGGAGTGTGTTAGCCCATCAGGTAGGCTAGCACTCCCCCAGCCTCCTCCCAGAGCGGATTTCAGGGGAGAAAGCCGGACCCTAGTGTTCAGGAATTCCGGCGAAGCGCTACAAATCCATCCCGCGTCTGCTGCCTCCTAGAGAGGAGCGCCCGGACTGGCTTTACACTTCGGCTTCCTCTTTGCCGTTTACCCTCCTGGCAGAGCTAATTCGGATTGGGATTAGAGGATGGGGAGGGGTGGGGGGGGCGGGCAAACCGAGCCCGGGAGACCCGGGCGGCATCGGCCCAGCTCGCCTCGTTTGGCACCACTGAGCCTGTTTGCTCTGGCTTTGAAACGGTTTTCCTTTCATCTGCTCAGAAGAAAAGCCAAGGGGATCGGAGGCAGGTCGGGCCGCGTTTTGGAGAGAGTGTGGCAGATTTGGCTGCCAGCGCCGGGGGTGGGTGGGGACCCCCCCCCACCAGATCTGCATTCAGCAGGCCCTCACTTACAGTCGGTTCTGTAAATAATAATAATAATTGGGTGGATTCACATTAGAACGCATCTTCCTATTTCTAGAAGCCAAAATATCAAAAACCCTAATTTGGGAAGGGAATCCCCTCGGCTTTCACCTGTACATCGTCTCCAGCCCTGCTCGCCCAACTGGCAAATGGGACTGGGAAGGACGTGGGGGGGGGGGGGGGGATGTTTGCATTGAGTCGCGGAGCTGGAGCTTTCCAAAACTCTTATCATCCGAAAATCAAACGTTAGCCCCTTTCCCACCCGATCTGTCACCAGTGGAACACGAGAGCAGCCGCAGCGAGGAAATCCGTCTCTCCCGCTCTGGGGGGGAGAGGGATGAGGAGGGAGAAAGCCGGAAAAGGAGGAGGGGGAAGGGGAATGGAGAGGAGAAAGAGACGACGGGGTGGGGGTGGGCGAGGGTGGCAGGCAGCAGCCCTGAGGGGGGTCCCTGCATGCCCAGGCTTGTTCCCCAGCCTTCTTTGTCGCCCAGATCCCTGATATCCAGCCCATTCTCAGCTTCTTTGCAACAAGATCCCCGATACCATTTTTTTTTTGTCTCTTTTTGATTAGGCCAAAGATGGCGGCGCACTCCTGCTTCTCGGGGTAATTTTCTGTTTATTGTTTACCTTGGCTGTGAAAAAGCAAAGAGCATAATCCGTGCCCACAGAAAAAACCATGGCATGGAGGCAAGCTTTGAAGGGGTGATATCCCGAGTTACACACCCCTGCAGAGTATGTGTGACCCCCACCCCAATGTATTCTGTGCTGGCCCCCCCAGCACAGGGTAACCCTGCCAGCCAAACAGAATCACTGAGGGGGAACCCTACCTGACAAAGCACAGATTCGAAATCAATAACATGCAGTTAATACGAGGGATACCGCTGGGAGTATCTCACATGTAGCAGAATTAACAAACAACACGAATACAATGGACTTCCTGAGAGCTATTTACTGGTGTCCCATATGACCTGCCACTTGTGTCCTATAGCCCATCAGGCCGCAGCACTGCTCACCTGTCACCCAACTCTTTCTCAGGCCGATGCAGTAACCGGCGCTCAGGCTAGCGCACAGGTTAACCCGTGGTGGACGCAATAAGGGGATGAGGAGGTCCAAACTGATAGCGCTCATCACATGCAAATGCCATGTTGATGAGGCTATATTAGCTATTCCCCCCCTTTATGTAAAAAAAATAAATGT
Source organism: Rhinatrema bivittatum (assembly GCF_901001135.1). Taxonomy (NCBI): domain Eukaryota; kingdom Metazoa; phylum Chordata; class Amphibia; order Gymnophiona; family Rhinatrematidae; genus Rhinatrema; species Rhinatrema bivittatum. Next base: position 22,871,965 of record NC_042626.1, on the reverse strand, counting down.
ACGCCTGACGCACACAGTTTTACTCTCAAAAATTAACGCCAGCTGCAGAACTGGCCTTAAGTCCTGAGGAGCCCCAAAAGTTAACAGAAAAGCAGAAAATACTGCTTTTCTGTAGTTCCTCTGACTTAATATCATGGCGATAATATCATGGCGATATTAAGTCAGAGGAACTGAAAAAAGGAATCACATTAAAAAAAAAAGTCTTGTTGGTGGTCAGCTTAGGAAAACGGACACTCAATTAATGTGCGTCCGTTTTCCTAACCCGTGGCTGTGCACAGGTTAGGAAAACGGACGCTCGTAAAATTGAGCATCCGTATTCCTAACCAGCGCACAGCCATTTCTCCTGGGTGCCCGATGCCGAGGAGATGCTAGGGATGCACAATTTCCCCTAGCGCCTCCTTTTTAACGCAGCGGCTCATTTGCCTACTGTATCACACGTCCAGGAGAGGAGGATGGGCACGCGTTAGAAAAGCGGGCTTTCAATCACGAGTGCCCATTTTTCGCACACTAATATTGCCTGTCTGATAGTTTACTGCTGCCCCTATGACCTGCACTTGTGTCCTATAGCCCATCATGCTACAGTAATTGCTCACTTCTCATGCATAGGGTTGCCAACCGACACAGCTTAAACATGAGTAGTGATTACTCCCACTGATTATCATTTCTATAGCACTAGTAGACAGATGCAGCACTAAGAAATATAACCCTGGCCTTTCCTACAGAAACTGGAGCTACATCCTAAATGCAATGGGGAGGAGCCAGAAATGGATCAGCCTTTCAGGGTTCAGCAGGGTCAGACCTCTATCTGTTCAATGCTCTTCCCTGTGAGCTCGCCTATGTCCAGCAGCCTTTTCCTCTGGGGTTAATGCTCACCTGACACACACCTCTCTCTGACTATTGCTACTGGCCCTTTATATCCTGTCATCTGTTTTCCACAACCTGTTGCAGTGGGGTTATGGTTTGCTTGTCAGGCACCTCTCTCCCCTATGACCTCTCTGCCCTGCTTCATATGATAAAAGGGGTTACCACTCTCTCTCTCCCTGTGTTCACTGTGTAACCTCTTAACACTCTCGCAGTATCACTAGCTTTTTACTTCATACTCTCACCATCGAGGAGTGTGTGTGTTTTAGCATCCCATCCACATTGTCTATTGCCTATTCCTCTCACCTTTCTTCAGACTTTGGGAGGGACAGGAGAAGAAGGCACATCCTGCAGTTCCATTGTAGTTACAATCAGAAGGTGCTGATGGATCTCTCCTGGTCAGCCGCAGCTGCTGAGGGCTCCCTATGTGTTCCAAAGCTTGGATTCCATGCAGCAGCCCATCTGGCTGGGCTAATGTTATACAACTGGATAAACTGAAGACGACAGAGGCTCTTCTTTTGGAAGTTGACACGATAATGTCAGACAAAGGTGACTGGATATTTGGACAAAAAGCTTCACAAATTTTAGTAGGTGTTTGACATATTACAAAAGTTTAGTGACAAACCACGGGAGAAACGTTGGGTGTTGGATTAAATATGGAATTTATCGCAGCCAAAGAATAAACCTGGAATATCCTACTGGCGGAGGAGGTCAGCTCTGCAATGGAATTTAAACATGCTTTGGTCAGATATAGAGGGCAGTGGTAGAAACAGGTTGGATAAAAGATGGGGGAGGCGCATGGAGGGAAGAGGGAGAAGAGGACATTTTTTTTAGTTAATAGAATTTCTTAATTGCGCTATCTAAAATTCTAGGTGATTTCCATATAAAACATTCACCATAAAATTAATCAGCATATGAGCTAGTGTTGGTTTAAGTTTAGGACTTTATATGCTGATTTATCCAAAGCAGTAAAGAATCAGAGGAAAACAACATCCTAAGAAACCGTCTAAAAGCAGTAGGCAACGTACTAAACTGGTTTTCATCATTCCTCTCAAACCGTACATTACAAGTGAAAGTTGACTCTCATGAGTCTTCTTGGAAATGTACTACATCCGGTGTTCCCCAAGGCTCCCCCCTATCAACGGTACTCTTCAGTATATACTTAACCCCCCTCTGCCGTATTCTAGGAAGCCTCAATGTTCATTATAGATTATATGCTGACGATATACAACCTGATCTGAAACTGGACGTTTTTTTATCTCATGTACTATTAACAATACAAAGTTGGTTATCAAATAACAAACTGGCACTCAATCTTCAAAAAACATAAATAATTCATCTGTCAAGATTCCCATCTGACTCGACTCCATCCGAAGCACTGATAAATAACCAATCAATCAAACTTTCCAAAATAGTCTGTAATCTGGGAATTCAAATTGATCAATCATGCAATCTCACATAAAAACCTTAACTCAAATTTCACACCACAAATTACAATTACTCCTACATGTAAAACCATTTTTAGAACCCACTGACTTTAGGACCATTTTACAAACGCTTCTGTTCTCAGGAATGGATTATTGTAACTCACTGCTTATTGGTGCTCCCGAATATATAATTCGTCCATTACAAATTATCCAAAACACAGCTGCCCATTTACTAACCAATATATCTAGCCGAGAACATATCACACTCATTCTTAAACAATTACATTGGCCACCTATTTCATATAGGATCCAATATAAACTTGGTCTAATCGTTCAGCTCTGTAATATTCGATCCACATACTCCCTGGACAAATGCCATTATGAAACGTTATTTTCCATCCCGACCTTTACACTCAGCAAACCAATACCTCCTCGATATTCCATCTCCTAAACTGATTCGCCTCGACGGAACACGTGAGAGAGTACTCTCCGCTTCTGGCCCCATGTTTTGGAACACATTGCCAAAGGATTTAAGAACCTGTGAAAACTCCAAACACATTTATTTGGAATTGCTTTTAATGAGTGATTTAATGTTTTTCTTTTATGTACGTTTTTGCTATTCATGAAATTGATGAATGTTTCCTTGTAATCCGCTCTGAATGTAAGAAGGGCAGAATAGAAATTCTTTTAAAATAAATAAAACTTAGTAGAATGGATGGGCCAATTTTCTTTATCTGTTGTCATCTACTATATTTCCATATTACTACATTTATTTATTATTTATTTATTAGTTTTTCTATACTGATATTCGAGTGGACATCATATCGGTTTACATAAAACTGATGAGAAATACAATAAACAGGGAAGGGGAAGAGGGGGCAGCGATGAACGATAAACTCTGAGAAAAGAGAAGAGAAGAAAAAAAAAGGACAGAACAAAACATGTGAACAATAAATAGTGGTGGATGAACAGTTGTCCAAGGGCTAACAATAAGCACTATCTACAATTTTACAGTAAGTATCAAGCAATATACAAAATAGGCATTTGTATATAGTGTAGCAATCTACAAGAACAAACAAAATACAAAGTTAGCACTGTGTACAATGTAGTAAGGAAACAGCACTCAAAGAAAGGTGGAGTAACTGAAGGGGGGGAGGGGAGGGGGAAAGGGGGCATAATAAAAGCGAAAATTACAGAGCTGAAGTGAGGGAGGGGGGAGGAGCAGGGGGAGAAGGGGAGGGGGGAGGAGGGACAAGGGAAAGGCGAGGGTTATGCGCAATCATAGAAATGAAACCCGGAAAAACAGAAAGAGAATGGAACTATATAGAGGAGGGAAGACGGGCAAAGGAAGGAGAGAGGCTAGGAGGGGTTCAGGTCTGGGTTTAAAGAGCCAAGTCTTCAAACCTTTTTTGAATTTTTTTGTGCAGACTTCCAATCTAAGCTCGAGGGGGCATAGAATTCCAGAGGGACGGGCCTGCTATGGAGATGGCTGCTTCCCTGGTGGAAGTAAGGTGTGCAGTTTTGAGGGAAGGGGTGTTGAGGGTTCCTTGATGAGCTGATCTAGATGGCCGGTCAGATGAGCGGAAGCAGGGAGTATCATCAAGCCAGGAGAGATTATGGTTGTAAAGGGATTTGTGACTGATTGTAAGGGTTTTATGTGTAATACGGGCTGGGATGGGGAGCCAGTGCAATTCCTTAAGAATGGGGGTTATGTGGGTATTAGTCAGGATTCTGGCCATGGCATTCTGCAACATTTGGAGGGGTTTGATCGTAGTGTAGGGGAGGCCTAGGAGTAAGGAATTTCAGTAATCCAATTTTGAGAGTAGCGTGGCTTGTAGGACTGTACGGAAATCTTGTACATGGAGCATGGGTTTAAGCTTTTTTAGAATGTGAAGCTTGAAAAAGCCTTCATTTAGGGTGGTGTTAATGTGCTTTTTAAAGTTGAATTGATTGTCTATAGAGACCCCAAGATCTTGTACATAAGATGGGAAGGAATCGGCAGGGAGGAGGGGGTCATGGTAAATGGGCAATGAATGATTCTGATGATTAGAAATATTGAGGAGTGTAGTGAAAAAAAAAAAAATTCCCTATCTGACTGTAAGTTTAGTGATCAGCAGAAGTCCTTGATGGTACCTTTCCCTATATGCTTATAGCCACCGGTTCCATTGCCTCCAAACATGTTGAAAAGTAGCTTTCAGCAACTCAAATAGTGTCTGTGATCCAGAATTGCAGCCAAGAATGTTAAGCAGCCTATGCCACTTGTGCCCATCTCCTGGTGTCCAGAAATCAGAATTGTCACTGAAAAGGTGGCATCGCTCCTACCATTTGTGCCCAGAGGGCAGAACTGCAGCAAGAGTTTAACAAGGATTTTCCTACTTGTAGGTTTGAGTTTCTTGTGTGCCTGCTCTGAGTCTTCCAGCTCAGATCTGCTCAGTTCCTTGGTTCTAATCTAATCATTTTACAAACCTTTGAGCACTAACAGTAAAGCAGAAAGCATTTTTGTCATGACAGAATTTGCCTTGCAGCTCTTATCTACCACCACGTTCTATTTTTTTGGACCTGGCCCTTTCTATCTGCTCCTTTGTGTATCCAGCTCAGTAGGAACCAGAACCGCCCCACACCAAGATCCTTCATTCACAACTACCTGGAAAGTTTTTTCCCTATTTGTATCTCTCTCTCTTTGTGAAACCCTCCCCCCCCCCCCCTTCCTGAAGTGAACCTAACCATACCAGTGAGGGTCCTGGGCCAGGAGCCATTACTGCAATCAAGAGCCTGTGACCCTAAAGCAACAATCACAACCCCCTCCCCTGAGGGATGTGGATACTGCAGCCCTCCATATCATCCCCCAGCCCCAGCCGACTCAAGGAGCAGGGATCAAACCGAGGACCTTCTTCATGGAACTTCCAATTGCTCTTTCTCATCAGACCATGGTTGTCCAGTTGTCTGATGTCATCATCTTTGGGAAAGAATAAACTCTCAGCCTCCCACATTTTTTTTTTCACAAGCATTTGCAGAATAATGATTTTATCTTGATTGTGATTTGAATTCTGCATCAATGATTATGAATTTTATAGTTGGATTTTGGGGGATCTGATTTTAATGTCATTGATTTTAGTTACAAGGTTAAATTGTGAAATTGTTGTATATTATGATTGTTATATGATTTATTGTAGTTTGCCATATTTTATTTGAAGACAAAATAAATAAATATGTAAAAAGAGTGATTTAATCAATATGAATTGGTATGTTTGGAATGAGCTACACACAAAGAACCTGAAGGCTCATCTTTGCACAGTGATTTTTATCAATTGAGGGATGCCAAGATCCACCAGTGCCTTCCTATCCCTTCCCAATAAGATTTGGTGCTTCCTTTTCCTCAGGTTACTTGGTGCAGTCACACAAGGTCCAAGTATAGGGAAGCTGGTTTTGTGACTCCCCCTAGTGTCACAGAAAGAGAATGCACCCATGAGCCTGTGATACCGAGGCACAGGAATGAATGGAAAGGGATTTGCTGAAGGTTACAAGAGAAGTCAGAGGTAGAGCAGGAAGTGGAGCTTCTTTCCTTCCAGTTCTATACTCTGTGAGACATTAGCATTAATCTGCGGTTGGACAAAAGAAAGAGAAACTGACTGTGGAAGTAAAAGGACAGGTGGTGTATCAGAGGCACCAGATGTGACAGAGGGCCTGGATAGGTGTATCACTCTATTGACAGTCCAGGGACATTGTATTTGTGTGTCTGTGCGAGAAAGAGACAGAGAGAGGGCTACTGTGCAGGATCTTAAGAAGTGAAGAGGTGAGACTAGGAAGAGCTGGACAGGATTAGGGGACCTGAGGCATCCTATGGAGGTGTGTGCAGGGACCTGAAGGGCCCCCATGGAAATGAGCAGGGAGGGTTTCTATGACTAGGAGGGAAATACCACATCAGGTCTGTGCTCCTGCCAGCTCAGGAAAGAGCTCTCTCTCAGTGCAGGAACACACTAAGCATGTCTGGTATCTCATGTATATCTATCCCCTCCGCTGGTACAAGAGATAGGATCTCCAGCTCCCAGCACTGCCAGCGCAGGAGGACTGCTTGTCAGAGACTGCAAAGGCTGTAATCATTTATTTATTTCTGTATAATTAGGACAGCTGTTCTCACCGTGCTGCCTGAGTGTGATTAATGCAGTGTGCAAGCAAAGAATCATGAGCTGCATCGGAGAGGCACACCAACCCAGAAATAACAGCAGGTGTGTGCGTGTGTGTGTGTGTGTGTGTGTGTGTGTGTACACAAGAGGTGTCACATGAAGAGCTAAGACCCTGGTGGAGTAAGCTCTCTTGGGCTAGGGTTCTCTCTTGCATTTGGGGTCTGCACAGCTCCCGTCGCATTAAATTGCACAGTTGCGCTGAGAGAATCACATGCCGTGTTGCCTGAGATCAGGTCACTACAGCTTGATATCTCAGCAGCCTTGTCCCGGCCCGACCCTGGGCCCCTCTCCTGCTCTGTGCACCTCTTTAATAAAATCTAGGTGCACCCTAGAACCAGGGCCAGTGCAAGGATATTAGGAGCTCTAGGGCAACCTTCAATCTGGCACCCTCCTCCTTATGAAGTTGCCTTGTGGTGGCATTAACCCTCTCTCGCCCCGCCCGGCATCCACTTCTCACCCACCCTCTGCCAAGTCCTGCATTCCCCTTCCTTGCTCTCTTTCCCCAGCATCCTCATCTCCTCTCCCCTCAGTCCACAGCATTACCCCAATTTCTTTGCTCCCTTCCGCAGTGCTCTGCATCCTCCCTCTCCATCCTACCCTCACTTGCCCAACCCCCTCTCTCCACAGCTCCCTCACTCACCTAGTCTCTGCTCTGTCTCCACTCCTGGAGTCTACCCAGCCTTAAGAGTAAGTAGGTGGCACCTGAAGGCTTCCAGGGTTTCTGCCCTGCCCCCCCCCCCCCAAAAAAAAATGATGGCACCCTAGGGGACTGCCTAGTTCTCCTAATGTAAGAACCATCCCTGCCTAGAAGTGAAATCTCTTTCTGTCTTTTTTCTTTGATGTCACTTAGTTTTGTTTTTAATTAGAATTTGCTTGTGCTGTAAGCGGAAAATCTATTAGGGGAGGGGGAAGAAAAGGTAAATTGTAAGGTGGATTGATTCGGAGAAACACGTTTCGACGACTGGATGTTTGAACTTTCCCTTCTACACTGTTAGAGCTGCTAGCGGATGCTGGGAAGCAGTGCACCCGTCAATTGTAACCTTTTCTGTTGTACAGCATTGTTGTTTTCCGTGTTGTACTTTAATAAAAAAAAAAAATGTTAAGGAGCAATCAAAGTCTGCTGCACCCCCTAGCCTGGCTTAGCATGAAAAGCTTAGTGAGACTCATCGGTCTTTAATGTTTCATAATCACCTGCCCCCTGCTTTAACCTTTGACCCGGACAGCTGCTCCCACCCCTGAGTCTCAGGTGGTGCCGTAGGGCTCATCGCAGTAGGAGGTGTTTTAATCCTTCTGTCCGCCTTGTTGTGGGACTACCTGCACTGCTGGGGCAGGCAGTAATGCTATTAATCCCATCTGGTGCTCAGATACACTCCCTGGCAGCCAGGCGGCTCTTAGCCTTTGCACTGATCTCTGTTTGCTGTGGTGCACAGTTCGGCTCGGAGGTCTTGTCCAGCTCCATCGCATCGTCGCTCCCCTTGTTCATGGGAGTAAGCAGGTGCTCTAGCATGCAGCCTGAAGTCAGCAGAGGGAACCATGGATCCAGGGCACTGGCGAGTCCCCTACAGCCCCTGAGCTGCCGGAAATGGGAGTGGATGGAAGCTGGGAAACAGGGTTGCCAACTGACTCCAAATTTTCAGGACAGGTTGATCCTGGCCCAGTTTTAACCCATTGCCTGCAGGGACTTGCTCTGATTTCCCTATTGCATTCCCTAAGAAAAGCAAGACTATAAGTCCCTTCTGCCTTGTGCCACTCCCCCCCAGCCTCCATTCTCAGCCTCGACTCCTACATCTCGCGAGAGGTGGCGGCCCCACATGGCTCGCGAGTGGCGGTCTCCTCCATCCCTCCTCTCTTTCTCTCTCTCTCTCACACACACACGAGGTGTGTCGCATATCCCAACCCAGCCTGGCGGGGTTCACCCCATGAAAACTCCTTTAGGTCCTCGGCCAGCTGTTTGCTTAGTGGAAGGCTCTTTGATTTTCACGGCACTGCTGGTTGGGGCTCTGAAGCCCAGCGGGCGCTGCTGCCCTTTCTCCTTACACCTGCACGGCTGGGCTCGGGGAGCCGCTCTGCTTTTGGCAGCCCAGAGAACGAGGGAGAGGGATGGGGGAAGCAACGGACTGGGGCCATCTGAGAGCTGACCGAGCGCCAGCTGCCTGCTTGGCAGGTGCACGAACGGTGCCCCCATCCTCCCCCCCTCCCCCTCCCCCTCCCCGGGCCGTGATGGCTCTCTCTCTGCGCGCGCCGCACTAGAAAGTTTGCAGCACGGGACGGGGTCCTTCTCTCCCTCCCTGCTCCCCGCCTCTGCTGGAAGGCACTGGTTTCCTCCCCAGCACCAGTGTGAGGGCCCCTCCTCGTGCCCTGCTGCGTGCCAGGGAACCTCTCCCTAGAGCCCTCGCAGCCCGTTAGGTGTCGGTGACATCCAGTGACCTCGGCCGCCAGCGAGCAGCCGCAAAGAGGAGTGGAGATTCGAATCCTCACTCCTCTGTGCGGCCGCTGCCGCTCACGCCCCCTAATGGTTGGCGCCCTAAGCCCAGGCCTAGCTCGCCTAATGCTTCCGCCAGCCCTGCGTGCAGGGGAGTAAAATCAGGACTGGATGGACCTGCCCTGAAAATCTGGAACCAGTTGGGCAACCCTACTGGGAAACCCCATCCAGGAAAGAAAGAACCCACAACTTGATGGCCTGTAGGAAGCTGGGAGGTTCATTCCAGCCTTCCAAATAAGACACAAGGTCAATGTTTTCTCTGACTAATTTGTATAAGTGTGTACAGATGTAGTGTGTGTGTATATACGGATGTATGAGAATATCTATGAGCCCAGCACTTGCAGGACTGTAAAGGGTAGTGCATGATTGCTCTCTTTCCCCTTTCTCCCTTTGCCCACAGTAACATCAGCAGTGTTGGACGGTTGCACGCCAGGGCCGGTACTACCTGTTTTGCTGCCCTGTGCAAATGTTTCCAGTGCTGCATCTGCGTGGATTTAATGGAGCCCTTCCCAGGCTTCTCTTTGGTGTCTGAACATTGTATGCAGATTTGGGTGTGTTTGGGTAATTGCCAGGTTCTTATGGCCTGGTTTTGGCCTCTGTTGGAAACAGGATGCTGGGCTTGATGGACCCTTGGTCTGACCCAGCATGGCAATTTCTTATGTTCTTATGACACTTCTTCTTGGGCAGGAAAGGATGGACTTTTATCTGGTGGACTGTCCCCATGGAAATTTGCAATAACCTATTCTCAAACTATACCTAAACAGCGCGTTCTTTGAATTTTGAAACCACTAAATATTTCAAACCCAATACAAAAGCCTCAGGGCTGGTGGATGTGTTCTACATACAAGAGAATTAATCATGCACAAGAAAAATTCAAATCAGCCAACAGAATCCAGCTGGCATCAACATGTAAAGAAAAAAAATCAATCAAGAATATGTGGGCACAAAAAGCAAGCCATGTAGATTGTGTGTGGGAGGCAGGTCCCGGTCAGAGCCTTTGGACTGGGTCCCAGGAGATCTTCTGCTGATAATACAATTCTTTCCATCGGCGTCTCTGGCTTGATTTTCGGGCTCGGCCTCTTTTTTTCTCCTTCTCTTTTGGTTTTCTCTCTCTGGTACCTTTTGTTCTGCTTTGGTTCTCTTTCCTTCAGAATGAATTCTTTAATACTTTCTCTCTCCTCCTCTTCTGTCCCCTCTTTTTTCTCCTCTTGCTCCTTGTCTCCTCTTTGCGTGACTTCCCCTAGTCCTTCTCTCTTTTTTCTTCTATGCTCTCTCCTCCATTCCTCATCCCCTTCCTCCTACATTGTTTTCTTGGATTCTCGTTGCCCCCCCCCTTCAACAAAATCCAGGGTTCCCCCCTCTCTCTCCCTCCCCCATCCTCTGTCCCTCATCAAGGGTCCTCTCTACCTCTCCATTCCCCCAGAACAGTGGATTGTGTGGGTACAAATTTTATAGAAAATAAACGTCTTTCTCTTCACCTCCATCCACATTCCTTTCTTTCTCCCCCTCCCCCTCATCCAGGGTACTCTTTCCTTTTTTCCCTGGACCTCATCCCTCCATCTTTGGTTCTCCCTCTCTTTCCATCCCTTCCTCCCCATCTTGGCTCCTTCCCTCATATTCCTTATCCTTCATCATGGAACCCTTCCCTCCAATTCCTCCCTTCCATTCTCATCATGGCCTCTCTCTCCCCCCTCCCCATCTCATGCACTTCCCAGAATGGCCTCTCTTCCTCCTGCTCTGTCCACCTGCTACCCATCATGGACCCTCTCCCTCCTATCCCTTCCCTGCCATCATAGCCCCTCTCCCTCCTATCCCTTCCCTCCCATCATGGACCCTCTCCCTCCTATCCCTTCCCTCCCATCATGGACCTTCCCCCTTGGCCCTTCCCCTGCTCCTCTTATCCCTATGGTCCTTCTCCTCCCTCTGCCCTATGGTCCCTTTCCAGCGTCACTCTCATCCCCACCCAATGACCCCGCCCTGGCTTCTCCCCCATCTCTAGCCCTCCTCTTTTTTTTATCCTTTTGGCTGGTCCGGGCCTGAAGGTGGGAGCAGCAGTAACAGCAAAGAAAACCCAGCAGGGGCCCTGGAGCCTGTGAGCGCCTGCCTAAACGTCCTGCAGCAATTCCACCCCAAAATGTGTTTCCTTGGTTACAGGAAGCCCGTGCGGTAGAAAGGGGGGTGGGGGGGGGGTGGGGAGAGGGCTGCTGCAGAACCTTTGAATGCTGGCTTAATGGCTTCCAGCTCCCTGTAGATTTTTCTTTGCTGCGATGACAGCTGAAACCCTCACCAGTGGCAGATGCTTTACCTTTGGTTTGGGCTGGCCTGGGTCCAAAATAGGTGGGGCCATTGCCCACTTGTGGCTGTGCTCTAGGTTTTCTCCTTTCTCCAGGCCAGCAGCAGGGGCAGGTGACATCACATTCTGTGCACAGGGCCCAGTGCAATGGATGCTGATACTCTGGGTAAGCAAGGCGCTACTCACTGCTCCTGATGCCAGAGGGAAGCTGGGGGTTAAAGCGCTCTGTGCCACTGCTGACTCCACCTGTTGGCTCTGCTGAGCCAGGCTGCTGCCCCCTCTGAGCTGCCCCCCTGCGCACGTGTTCAGCTTGCACCGTAGGTCACACGAGCCCTGGTTACAATATTGTAAACAATTTACTCTTCACTTCCTTAGGAGCTGAGAAGAGGCAAGCGAAGTGGCATGGGTTTTGCCTGTTTTACAGGCTCTTAGTGCCCTTGTTCAGCCTGTGGTGCAGCCTTCCATCCACCAGGGTTCCTCAGTGAGCCGCACCTGCAGCCTTGCCAAACTCCTCCTCACTGCTCAAACCAAACCCAAGCTCCAGCCCCATGTAACCCTGCCTTGCCCTGGAGTCACCTTTGGCTCTCTGACCTGGCTGCTCTAATTTTACTCCATGCCTTGTAGCTTCTGGGCCTTCTGTTACTGAATGCCTTGTCTTGTGGCTTATCTAGGCCTCTTCTTGCCCTGTGGCCTCCAGACCTGCTCTTAACTTAGACCTTGCTCTGTGGCCTACTCAGGCCTTTCCCTGCCTTGTGGCCTCCAGGCCTTATGCTTAGTGGCCTACATGTTATTTGTACTGCTGCCTTCAGGCCTAAGTGTTCTCTGTTCTGTATTGTTCTTGTCTGCTTCTGCTCGTCTGCCTTGTCCAGTACCCTAGTCTCCAGTCCCTGCTCAATGTCCCGACCAAGCTTGTGTCTGTGTCCAGTCCCAGTCCCTGCTCAGTGTCCTGCCCAAGCCTCTGTCTGTGTCCGTGTCCAGTTCCAGCCCTTGCTCAGTGTCCTGCCCAAGCCTCTGTCTGTGTCCAGTTCCAGCCCTTGCTCAGTGTCCTGTCTGCAGTTCCAGCCTGAGCCTGTCCAGCCTGTCTACCCTACACCATGATGTTCTGCTGCCGAAGCCAAGTCCTACTGGCCCCCAGAACCTGGAGGTTGGCTAGGCAGAAAGCAAACCCCAGTCTAGTCCTGTGGTCATGCCCTACTCCTGAGGGGTGTGTGTTACTCGACCCCAGCCAGCATGATAACAAGTGATACAGAGAAAAAAAGGAAGGTTAATGGAAGCATGTTCTAGCCGTACTGCAGGCTGTGGGGTAGCCAGGTTAGTACAGAAGGTTAAAATTCTTCAGTGACTAACTGGGCTGCTGCTGGCAGATTAATGGTGGCCATGCACCATCCAGAAAGATCTCGGAGAAAAAGATGGCCAGCTGTTCGGGAAACAACCATGCAAATTTTGGTAGCCATTTAGATAGAGGAGAGAGCCTGGGTGTTGGATTAAGTAGGGGAACTTGTGCGATCATCTACGCAGGCAAGTAGAGAACCCAGATCGAAAGAGCAATATCCTCCAAGCAGTCAGCCTTCTACAGCTGGCCACATTGGCTGGACTAACCGGGCAAACAGGATGGCCAATGCTAGGTTACTATGTTACAGGTAGTTTTAAAGCGTCTGGCTGAGGTGAGCTTCAGACAGAAGCCTGTACCTGCCTGTGTGTCAAATAAATAAATCCGGAGCGTTAAAGCCTATATGGCCACCTCTGATGTCCGGTAACATACATTTTGGCACTCGCCACTCTTATGGCTGTAACCGTTTGTGCTATCGTATACTGTTTTAATATGTGGTTTTTATTTATTTATTTATTTAGAAACTTTTGTATATCGTTATTCTAACAGTCAATCATAACAGTTCACATAATTAAATAAAATTAAAAACAAAATAAACCAAATAAAACTTAACATTACAATTCATATACATCAATAATATGACTTTAAAATAATTACACAAAAATTACTCTCAGAATTAAAATAAAATGAATCATAAAAGATAATCATAAAATTATAATAGAGTAAAATAAAAATTAAGTTGTATGCCTTCAAAATATTTGTAATGAAAAAATGTTTACGAAGCCACTTAGCTCGCTTCTCATTCCCTTTGCTTGTCCTAGCGTAACCTCTCTCTCATAGTTACAATGAGCCCAGCGGGGGTTAACTACTTATCTTCGAAAGGAGGAGGTCCTTCTTGTATTTATGTCCCCGCTTCGCTCATTTCGGCCACCCGACTCTGCCAGCGTTTCGACCATGGATCGTCTGCTCCAGGGGCTACCGAGAGAGTTATTTAAGTCGTAGTGGCAATATGAATGAGGAACGCAGCAGAATAGCTCTCTCGGTAGCCCCTGAAGCAGACGATCCATGGTTGAAACGCTGGCAGAGTCGGGCGGCCCAAATGAGCAAAGCGGAGACATAAATAAGAAGGACCTCCTCCATTCGAAGATAAGTAGTTATCCCTGCTAGGCTGATTGTAACTATGCGAGAGAGGTTACGTAACATTTTTTCCTTGCAAATATAAAAAATAAAAACCAAATATTAAAATGGTATACATTAGCACAAACAGTTACAGCCATACTTCACTTGGAATACATATCCAGCGCAGCTCACTGCTTCAACAGCAGGGGGAAATGAAGAAAAGAGGATTTATATTCAGACAACAACCAATAAGGACTGAATTGCACAGGCTGGGTAAACAAGCGTGGGAGTAGCTTGCTTATTACGGTTACTACCCCTAAACAATTAGCAAGATACTTCACTTAGATGCAGCTCCAGCACTGCTATCTATATTGATGGCAGGGGTGGAAGGGAAATAGAACCAAAAAGTTACTTATAAGGGCCAAGAGTAACAGCTAAGTATGAAAAAAATAAGTGTGAAAGTTTGCTGGGCAGACTGGATGGGCCATTTGGTCTTCTTCTGCCATCATTTCTATGTTTCTAAAAGAGTGGCGAGAGCCAAACTTTATGTTACCAGACATCAGAGGTGGCCATATAGGCTTTAACGCCCCGGACTGGTTTATTTTATATTTTCTAGGGGGTGTTAGAAGAGGCACATTGGGGCCGATGCAATATGCTGCGCTTAGCCAAGCACACTGTTTAACCTGTGGTTGGACGCGCATTTTGGACGCGCGTCCACAACCCCTTATGCTATAAGGGGATTAGTGCATCCAAAACATGCGTCCAACCCCCCACGAAAGTTATAGCGCTCATCACATGCAAATGCATGTTGACGAGGCCATTAGCTATTCTCTCCAGATCAAAAAAAAAGTGCGTCCCACCCGCACATTTTTATGCAAAAAAATTTAAGCCTGCCCAGAGCAGACATTAATTTCTGAGCAGCCCAAAAAAATGTACAGAAAATCATTTTCTGTACATCCTACAACTTTTGTGGCTATATTAAGTTGGAGGAACCAAAAGGTTTAAAAAAAAAAAAAAGTGCGCCAGTGGGCAGGTTAGGAAAAGAGACGTTCAATTAACGAGCGTCCGTTTACCTAACCCAGGTTAGGAAAACTGAGCCTCGTAAGACTGAGCGTCCCTTTTCCTAACTCGCTGGCAGCCACCTCTCCTGGGCGCCCGCTGCCAAGGAGGCACCGAGAGGGCACATTCGTCCCTAGCGCTTCCTTGGCAGCGCGACCCCTCATTTAAATATTCAATCTCGGGCCCAAGAGAGGTGCTGGGAGCGCATTAGGAAAGCGGGCGATCAACACTATTTTTGCATCGGCCCCGTTGTTTCATATGGGCTAATCCTGTGCTGTGTGTAACAAGAGTGCCCTCTGGTGATCACATGCAGAAGCACAACCCGAAAAACCTCTGCTGGAAGTAATACAGAAATTCCCCCTCACCAACCAGTGCTGAGCACAGATTTTTATTTGCAAACTGATAATGTCAATTTCTGGACTGGCACATGAAACAGAACCTAGTTCAGAAGAAGTAATTATTTATATCATTCTAGAGATCTTTCCTGTTAGATATCCAGGATTTTATCCATGTTTGAGATGAACCCCCTAACCTCTCTCCACTGCTTATCATGCTGCACGCCAGGAGTTAAAGCCAAAACGCTGCCAAGGAATTCTACAAAATTCTATTTATTTTGTAATATATTTATATTTGAAGCACACCACAGCTCATAAATACAATAAGCAGCAGGGGAGAAAGGTCTAAGTGCAGTGGAGATCCTGAGAGGAGATGGATGCCCCATGAAAGCAGAATAGCTGGGAGGTCCCCCTACACCCCCCCCCCTCCCCCCATGGCCTACTGTGCTAAAACCAATACCTGTTACACTAGAACTGGAGGAGAATCTCCATTACCTCTCAGCAGTGGTTGCAGCCTCCCAGGGAAGAGGTTCTCATCAAGAAAGCATGGGACAGGCACAGAGGTTGCAAAGAATGGGTAAAGCCAGAGATCAGGCCTGGTATTGCAGTAGGCAAGGAAAAATTGGTGACCGGGTAGGAGGGGCAGGAAGGGGTCCTTGTCTACCCTGTGTTTCTTTTTCTGCATTAACATTAATATCCTACTCAGAGCTTCTAGGAACAAGTCCAGCAAGGATTTAGGGTTTGGCTAGGCAGTGAGGGGTTTACATCAAGCAGCCTAACAGGGCTCTGATTTTAAGCTACAGTAAGAGAGCTGGAAAGCGATGGAGCGACTAGAATCTGCCCCGGCGTCGGGCAGTGAGCGAGCCTGTTCCGGAGGGCACCCCCAGCGCTGTGAGCGGGCTCCCCCTACTGGGGAGAAACACCGAACCCGATTATAGGATCCTTCTAACAGGTGCAGGTCTCGGGCTGTCTGCAGAACGACTTGGCACCGGCAGGAGCTTCCACTTCTAGGACGGAAGAGGCAAAAGAGAAGGGCTGGTGAGTGACAGCAGAGCGGGAAGAGAAACCGTATCCTGCGTGCTCCTTCTGGGACCGGGCCTCGGAACCAGTCAGATTCTAATCCTCGCTCCCCGGTTCTGACCCTTAACCCGCCTGCACCGCAATTGTGCAGCCGGCTCTGCCACACCTTGCGCCAAACTATACTTGGGTGGTCATTTCTTGGGGTCCTGTTCAGTACGGGTTATCTCCCCTCCCATATTTAAGGGATGCTTTGTATCGACACGGAAGCTTTCTCAGTGGAATGAGCTGATCTGATTGCTGATTTACAGTAAATGGCACCACTTGTGCTCTTGCATGGTGGTCTCAAGTGGTGATTTTTCTGGCAGATCGCTAACCTAAACCCTTTTTGAATTTGCTTCCTTCTTCCTATGGGGAACCTTTTTGTTTCCCTAGAACAATATATCGATCAGGAGCACTCGGCAAACGATTAATTGGACCTTTACTTGTAGGCCCTTCTGCATTCTGCCCCCTTCTCTCCCACCCTTCAGCGCTCCAGGCCCTTCCCCTGCACACCTGTCAGTCGGCCTCAGCTCAGAAGCACTCACCTGTGCTTACAAGTCATCACTGGTGGGTCTGAGGAGGGAATGAGACAGAGATCAGTACTGCTGTAAACCCGGAGGTAACGTTTCAGGTCAGGCCATGCTTCAGCCACTCACCTCCGCTGCTTCTTTCTCCCACAGCGGAATTTCCCACCTGAAACACAAAGAAACAGAAAAGGCTTCTGTTACTACTCGCTTCTCCCTGCTCTGAAATGAAGGGGATAGAGGTGCGGCTGCTCCCGGGGATCCTAACACTGATCAGCAGCCTGCGCAGTCGCTCCTGCTATTCCCGTACTGACTCCTGAGATCCACACGCACGGTTCCGCCACAGCACCTCACTCCTGTCTTGCAGCACCTTTGCTATTGCAGTACCAAGATCCACACACAACTATGACACTGCTCCTCAGTCCTGCTCCACAGCGTCCACTGTTATTTCAGTGCTCTCTCTCTCACACACACACATAAGAACATAAGAAATTGCCATGCTGGGTCAGACCAAGGGTCCATCAAGCCCAGCATCCTGTTTCCAACAGAGGCCAAACCAGGCCACAAGAACCTGGCAATTACCCAAACACCTAGAAGATCCCATGTTACTGATGCAATTAATAGCAGTGGCTATTCCCTAAGTAAACTTGATTAATAGCCGTTAATGGACTTCTCCTCCAAGAACTTATCTAAACCTTTTTTGAACCCAGCTACACTAACTGCACTAACCACATCCTCTGGCAACAAATTCCAGAGCTTAATTGTGCGTTGAGTGAAAAAGAATTTTCTCCGATTAGTCTTAAATGTGCTACTTGCTAACTTCATGGAATGCCCCCTAGTCCTTCTATTATTCGAAAGTGTAAATAACCAAGTCACATCTACTCGTTCAAGACCTCTCATGATCTTAAAGACCTCTATCATATCCCCCTCAGCCGTCTCTTCTCCAAGCTGAACAGCCCTAACCTCTTCAGTCTTTCCTCATAGGGGAGCTGTTCCATCCCCTTTATCATTTTGGTTGCCCTTCTCTGTACCTTCTCCATTGCAACTATATCTTTTTTTGAGATGTGGCAACCAGAATTGTACACACCACACACCACTCTGCAAGTGCACCCCAATCTTTGCCTCTCCTAGACAGACACAGATTTTGCAGACAGGTGCTGCATTCCTCCCTTGTTTCAGTTGCACTCACTGAAAATGACAAGTAGTCCAATCACAAAGGCAATTGCAGCAAATATCAGACCTCCACGCCGTATCACCTCATAATCTGGAAAAGAGAGAAAAACCCAAAGTAAGTGAGCAGACGTTTCTGTAGAGACTGGTGACTCTTGCCCCAAGGACCTGAGCACACGTCACCCGGGTTTTCCTTATGCAATTTTTTTTCCTGTGGGATTTTTTTTTCTTTTCCAATAGTTTCTGGTAAAAAAAAAAAAAAAAAAAAGAAGCACATTTTCACAGCTATGCAGTGGAGGCAATTGCAGACATTTTGAACAGTTCTGTCCGAACCAAATGTGGCTCCACATGGTTTGAGCTTTGGTTAGGAGGACTGTGGACTTACCATAGAAGAACCTGGCGTTGGCTTGGTCATCTTGACTTTCTGGAGAAAGGAAACGGTTGGTAAAGTGTGAGATGATGTGGTAATCCCAGGATGCCTCTCCCCTCCCCTCCTGCTGTGGCATGGCGCAGGCTCCCTATAAAGCAGCCAGGTAGCCATCTGTCTTTACTAAATCCGGGACCCAAGGGGATGGGGGTCTGGCCTTGGGCAGGGATTTGACTCACACCCTCCATGACAGCTTGTCGGGTTCTGCATTACAAGTTACCTTCACAAAATAAATAAATAAATACATAATTCCCCACAGACTCAGAATGGCGACAGATCATATAAATCCGACCTTTTCAAAACTGTGCTTTTAATAGCTACGCCAGCCCCCATTTTGGTAGATGCTTTGATACACAAATCACCTTTGAGAGCCCTGTAGGACCATTTAATATATTTGTATAGCGTTATTAACCCCCTGTATCCCCTTTATTAGCTTATTGGCCCTTCTGTGTACCTTTTATTTAAGTTATATTTCCTTATTTCTCCGTGGTCTTGCCATTTCCTCCTGCTCTTTTGGGCCTCCCTCATAACCAAAACTAGCCTCTAATTGAGCTGTGGCACCAGTCTTCATTTGTAGCTACCCAAGGCTTGTTTCCCTCAATCTTAATCCACTCCTAGCCAATCTGGTCATTGCAACAATGGTCCTAAGGCACGGGCTATGGTTCCCAAGAGCACACTTAACTGGCCAGTAGGTGTCCCTGTTGCTCAATGGCTAGGACCCCTGCTCCCCCAGAGGTTGGAGCACTGCCTCCACAGCACCCCTGGTCAGGGAAACAGAGGCTGAGCTAGGGATTTGAACCCTGATCTCCTGCACGGCAGAGCACAGTGCTGTCATGGAACAATTCAGCCAGCCCTGGCCAGGTCCCACAGCCCTCGTGTGGTCAGTGGAAGGAAGACTTTGTATTCTTTGCTTCTCCCTCCATTTATTCTGTATCACATGCACTCGGACATTCTTGGGTTTCTTGGGGAGATCCCAGCAAAATAAAGAATCGGGAGACAAAGAGCCTAAGAGTGGGGCAGGAGATGAGGAAACCTAGAAGAGAACAAGGAGGTGAGTAGAGGTGGGAAGACAAACAAAAGGCAATAGGGCAATGGAGGATCCGTGCCACTTTTTCCTTGTCTTGTTTCAGAGTGTGAAATAAATGTGTGAAGAGGATGCATGGCTGAATGGGTGGTTGGGGCATTTTGAACGCTGATTGTCAGGGACACAGCATGGCCTTGGACAAGTCCCTCAGGCAGATAGGGCTCCCCGTTACAGATGCACCTTGAGAATGGGAGAAAGCAGTGCCTCTGAGCCAGGGCAGGTGATAATGAGCTGTGGCCCTAATGAGTGAACACATGATCTCAGGGAAGGATGCCCTCAGCCTGAAACCTCCTGTCCCTCCCAGATCAGAATTCAGTGGTAATCCCTCTAAGTGCCTGATTTATCAAAGAACGTCTCCTATTGTATCCATGGGAATAGCACGTGATACGCCTGTGTAATGTGCTGAATAAGAGAGCTGATGGAAGAGAGCGGTGTCCCCCTGGCGTAAGTTTCTTTCTGTGCGCTCCCAAAGAGAGTCCAAAGGGCAGAGATTCTAGGGGGGTGAGCTGAGGCTTTGCAGCAGCTTTCTTAAAGAAGGGCACTAGGAGTCTGGGTAGGGAAAAATCAGTGCAAAGGCAGTAACAGCCTCCCCTGCCTCTTGCTGCTTATTTGTGACGAGAGGTGGCGAGGCTCCACAAGATCCCAACCTCCTCCCCATCAATGGGCACGATTCAACATGGGCATGGTTTTCAGAGGCGCCTTTGGAGTGGGAAAAGAGAGAGAGGGGAGGGGGAGGGAGAAGGAACAAATGTAGCAGAGAATAGTGAAGAAAGCAAAAAGTAATCTGGCGCAGAGAGAGAGAAAGAGGAGGAAAGAAGAAAGAGCGGAGAGATATGGAAGACAGACAGACAGAGCCATGCAAAGTTCCAGACCACGAGATAAAGTCTCTCCTTAAAAACTGAAGGAGGCACCTTACCATCTCCCATGTTCCTTGAGCGTTCCTGCAGCGTCCAGCAGATGTACCAATGTGAGGCTGAGCAACTGGTGCGAAAGCAAATTAATTGAAGACAAACTGCATTAAACATTAACGGGCCTGGGGTAATATTTCTCCTGGTCACATGGGAAGCAGGAGGCCTGATGGAGAGTTTTGGAAGCAGGCAGGCGCCTGCCCCTTTTCACATGTGGCTCTTTAGAAGCCTGAATGATAGACACATTCATCCAAGCTCGTCAAAAAAAGAATCCAAGATGACCCCTGAATTCAGGTCCTGCAAGGAAAAGCAGCGCAGCGTGCAGTATGAGGGGAGAAAGGTGCAGGGAGCAATGCACGAGGAGGGGGAACCGTGAGCAGTGCAGCTGAGGAATAGTGCAGTCAGCACTAGGCATGATGCGCTGTCATTTTTAAACAACGGGGAAATCACAAAAGACATTTCCTTCGTTTGTGTGATTTCCTATCCAAAATGACACACCAAAAAAAATTTCATTTTAGCATGTGTAAAATGCAGAAAGAAAAAAAAGAAAAATTAAACGATAAATGAAACACATTTTCCCCATGCACACCCCTAGTAAGGCACAGAGGAAGTAATAATCATCAGTGCATCGGAGAAGAGATGCAGTAAACACTGAGCAGTGCATGTGGGGAGAAGTGCAGTGAGCAGTACATGGGGGGAGTGCAGTGAGCAGTGCACACAGGAAGAGGTGCAACTAGTGGTGCAATGTACAGTTCACACAAGGCAAGATGCAGTAAACAGTGTAAGCAGGAGGGGGAGCAGTGTTTGTAGGAGAAGGGGTATAATGATTGATGCATACAAGGTAAGGTGCAGTGATTTTCTCTGGTTTAGCATGGCTTTTGAGGGTAAATAAGTAATTAGATACGTGGGTGGAAGAACGAAGGGTTTTGGTCCATATTAGTGTGGGGGAAAACCTCCGACAGCCCCTTTGAATCAGGTTAGAATCTGTCAATGTTGGGAACACATTTGCTCAGACAATGAATATCAGGTTCACCACATATGACTCTGGTATTTATTTTTAATTTGGATTGGTTTGCTTGGATTACAATTATTTTTTGCATTTGAAATTATTATGGCTCTCGGGATGTTGTGGCCTTGTGTAGTGTGTTACATGATGTAGCTATATCCTGCACGGATAGCGTATGTACATAGCACTGTTAGGTATAGAATTATGTTTGTACAGTATACAATACGTGCACCTGGTTTTCCATGCACAGATGGAATTGACATTTTGACTCCTGCTCTAGGGTTTCATCAGGATGCCTGATCCCTCCCCCCCACCATGGACTGCATGCATTCTATCAGTGCAGGACACACTGAGTGGCAAGGGCAGGGGAAGTGTCACACTCTTTTGAGTCCCAGAGCTGGCCTTCCCTAGGCTCAAGTGCTGCAGTGGTGACCCTGGAAAGCTGTGTGTCTTAACCAGACTCGGGACAAGGAAAGAGAAAACGGTCATGATTCATGTCTTAAATTAGAATGCAGCACCATGGCTGCAGGCTGCAGGCTCCAGTGATGGCGAGACCCCCGATGCGACCCTGGTCCGTGCTTTATGCACTGTGGTCAGTTGGAAGGCCGGATGGGTTTCTTGCCGTTGGCCCCTGGCTCTTTATGTACAGTGCAGAAAAAGCTGAAGGCTTCTGACCCCTGCAAGAGGTTAATGAATACAGAGTGAGATATTAAGCCCTTGCTGTTCTCCTAATCTATAACTAGCCGGTGTGCACCATGAGGAAGGGAGAGGGAAAACAGCAAAGGGAGAGGAGAGGAGAGTCAGGGATCAAAACCTCAAATAGACGGTGACCATTCCTGTAAGCGAGGGCAAAATCCTTGACCTCTGACCTTAAGAATCCCAACAAGCAAGCACAGGGTTAACACTCCATAGAACCAAAAAGCAAAAAAAATAAGTCATGATATATATATATATACCATGATGATACACATCCTGTAAAACCCCTTCTGCAAGCTCCCCCCCTCCCCCACCACACATACAAACAAAGCTTGTGATGTGAACCAGGGCTTACCCTGTATCCTCCTCTCTCCTCTCAACAGGCTGTGTGGTGTACCAGGAGAGTACACACTCTGTTATAACTTCCCACCGTCCCCTGCTGGCAAGCTGTGGTGCTACTGCAACCACCCCTCCCCCACCTCCGACTGTGATGTGCACAGGATAGTGCTACACAACCTTTTAGGGTTTCATCTTAGTACCAAATCCAGTCTGCAGGCCTAGTACTGAATTTTTCTTTAATCCTACCAAGATAAATATTAACTTGAGCTGTAGAATTCTTCGGAGGTAGGGAGGCAGATACTGTGCTGGCCCAGCAAAACGTTACAATCAGTTAAAAGAGACTCAACAAAAGTAGTTGGGCTACAACTGACAAGAGTGAAGCCTGCACCCTACCCCAGAACCTACTATTGGTGAGGGCTCCCCATTCTGGCCACCTTAGCGTTGGGATAGTCAACGGTTGCCTGGACAGCTGGATCTCATGAGTGGAGCGCCTCAGGGTTCTGTACTTGGACCGATGCTTTTTAATATATTTATAAATGATATGGAAAGGGGCACGATGAGTGAGGTGCTTAAATTTGCAGATGACACAAAATTATGCAGAGTAGTTAAATCTCAAGCGGATTGTGATAGATTGCAGGAGGACCTTGTGAGACTGGAAGATTGGGCGTCCAAATGGCAGATGAAATTTAATGTGGACAATTGCAAGGTGATGCATATAGGGAAAAATAACCCTTGCTGTAGTTACCAATGGTAGGTTCTATTTTAGGAGCTACCACCCAGGAAAAAGATCTAGGCATCATAGTGGATAATACTTTGAAATTGTGTTCAGTGTGCTGTGGCGGTTAAAAATGCAAACAATGTTAGGAATTATTAGGAAGGGAATGGTGAATAAAACTGAAAATGTCATAATGCCTCTGTATTGCTCCATGGTGAGACCATACCTTGAGTACTGTGTACAATTCTGGTCACTGCATCTCAAAAAAGATAGAATTGCACTGTAGAAGGTACAGAGAAGGGTGACCAAAATGATAAAGGGGATAGAACAGCTCCCCTATGAGGAAAGGCTAAAGAGGTTTGGGCTGTTCAACTTGGAGATGAGACAGCTGAGGGGGGATAATGTAGAGATCCAAAAAATCATGAAAGGAATTGAACAGGTAAATGTGAATCGGTTATTTACTCTTTGGATAATACAAGGACTAGAGGGCACTCCCATGAAGTTAGCAAGTAGCTCATTTAAAACAAACCAGAGAAAATTCTTTTTCACTCATCGCATAATTAAGCTCTGTAATTCATTGCCAGAGGATGTGGTTATGGCAGTTAGTGTAGCTGAGTTTAAAAAAAGTTTGTATAAGTTCCTAGAGCAGAAGTCCATAAACTGCTGTAATCAATAAGGATTAGTAGCTTGGGATCTATTCATTTAATGTTTGGGTTCTCGCCAGGTACTTATGACTTGGTTGACTACTGTTGGACACAGGATACTGGGCTTGATGGACCCTGGGTCTAACCCAGTATGGCATATCTTATGTTTTTATGACCCAAGATGAGGTGGCATTGATGCAGAAATTGGGTCTGCCAGCCCACCGAGAGTGCCCTCACACCAATCCAAACTGCCCACCATAGGACGTCAAGCGGTCGTCAAACTACAGGGGCTGGTGCACCACCATTTCTGGGGGTTCACAAATCCATTTCAGCTCTTTTCATTCTGCTTAGTTCTGTAGCCTTTGCCTCTTCTTGAAGTGCTCGCTGAGTAGACCCCTTGGTCTATTCCTTCTGCTGGTGCCACAGGTGGCCAGAAAAAAGGTTAACCAGATCCAAGAAGGAAGGACTTAAAAGTCTAATGAAGAGGCTGGGGCCAGCCACTGGTGAGACTTTTGATCAATGCATAAGTCACTTTAGGAATGGCTGCAATGACTAACCCTGGGTTTGTTTTTTTTGTCCAGATTCAGTTTTGCTGCAAGGAATCCATTGCACCTTCTTGTGATCCTGTAGTGTGATGGCAAGGAAGCACAAGCAGTGTAATTCAAAAAAACCTCTTGGTGTTTAAAGCCCTCCAAAGAGAGGAAATTTACCTGAGGACAGGGGCAAGGTTTCTGTTCCTAACTCTCTGTGTGACCTTGGACAAGTCCCAGTGCATCAGGTCTTATCCCCGGCAGCTCTGCCGGACCTCGACACTGCCACATTAGCTTTCTGTGCATCAGGCAGCATAAAATGTAATTGAGCTATGCAGAAGAAATCATCATTTTGTTATGATGTAACTGGAGCACAGTAGGGGAGCGACAGGACTGGGAGCGGGGAATGCCAGGCGCTGGTTCACAGGTAGCATTTGCACAGGAGGATGGAGGACTGAAAGCAGCAGTACTGCTTCTGGGTGCAGCTGTAGCCCTGGGAGATAGGTCCTCCGACAGGCCTTGTGCACAGCAGAATCTTGGGAAGCAATTAGACACCTGCCTGACAAGGCCCCAGCACGCTGACCTACAGGAAAGGTTGTAAAGCCTCCACTTCTTCTGCTTTCAGAGTGTTGGAGGTAAAGACAATCTGAGGCCGGTCCTGCTCTGCTCTGCAGGAGAAATCTTAAGGACACAGAAAAGAAGAGCCGCGCTGGGTCAGGCCAAGGTCCATGGAGCCCAGCATCCTGTCTCTGATAGCGGCAAATCCAGGTCACAAGTACCTGGCAGAATCCCATAAAGCTGATCCATTTCCCGCTACTCTCTCCCAGGAGGAGCAATAGTTTTCCTTAGTCTACCTGGCTAATAATGTGTTTATGGACTTTTCCTCCAGGAGCCTGTGCAAACCTTTTTTTTAAACCCCGCTATGCTGGTCACCTTGACTACATCCTCTGTTAACAGATTCCACAGCTTGAGAGTGCACTGAGTGATAACGTACTTTCTAGGATTGGTCTTGAAACTGCTGGGTGCTTGTTTCCTGGAGTCTCCCCTTGTTTAAGTATTATATGAAAGGATAAACAGCCGTTCCAACCCATTCATGATTTTATAAACTTCTGTCAGGTCCCCTCTCAGCCTTCTGCGTAGCCTCTCAGCCTTCTGCGTAGCCTCTCATTATAGGAGAGATGTTCCATCCCCTTTATCATTTTTGGTCGCCCTCCTATGCACCTTTTCTGGTTCTGCTATGTCTTCCTTGACATGGGGCGACCAGAACTGCACACAATACTCAAGGTGCGGTCGCACCATGGCTCGATACAGAGGCAATGTGCTATTTTACGTTTTATTCTCCATTCCTTTTCAGATCATTCCTAACATTCTATTTGCTTTTTTGACTGCTGTTGTGCATCAGAGGATTTCAACGTTATCATCCACAAGGACTCCAAGGTCCTTTTCCTGGTTGATGACACCCAATACAGACCCCAGCATCATGTACCTGTACTTGGGATTGTTTCTCTCCCTATGTGCATCACTTTGCACTTTTAATCTGCCATTCAGTTGCCCAGTCTCCAAGTCTCACAAGATCCTTCTGCACTTCCTCACAGTCTGCTGCTATTGTAACAACTTTGAATAATTTTATATCATCTCAAATTCAATCGCCTCACTCATTGTTCCCTTTTTCAGATCATTGCTGAATATGTTCAACAGCACCGGTCCCTGTACTACTCCCTGTGGTATTCCACTAATGACCTTTCTCCGTTTGGAAAACTGACCATTTAGTCCTGCCCTCTGTTTCCAGCCTTTTAACCAGTAACCAATCCACAATGGGACCCTGCCTCCTATCTCATGGCTTTGTAATTTCCTGAAGGGACTTTGTCAAATGCCTTTTGAAAATCAAAATACACTATTAAATGGCTCACCTTTATCTGCATTTTTATTTACACCTTCAAAAATCCTAAAAGATTGGTAAGACAAGACTCCTCCTTGCTATGACTCTTCCCCATTATGCCCTGTCCATTTATATGGCCAGTGATTTTGTTTGTAAGAATGCTTCTTCCATTTTGCCCAGCACCAATACCAGGCTCACCAGTCTGTAGTTTCTCAGATCACCCCTGGAGCCCAATTTAAAAATCAGCATCACATTGGTCACCTTTCAGCCTTCAGTTATCATGGCTGTTTTAAATAATAGGTTACAGATTACTAGCAAAAGGTTAGCAATTTCATATTTTGGGGTGGATGCCATCTGGTTCTGGGCTACATGCAATTACCCTCCTCAGAATGCCAGAATAGGAGGTGTTGATGTGTGAGGCTCTTTCCTGTCATGGTGTATGCAAAACAAATCCATCTGCAGACACTACCCTGAGGGAGAAAGACAGATTTTGGGATGACCTCTCTGATGACCTCAAGGCAGCAAAACGCTGTGATATTGTGGTGGCCAGCGAAAAAAGGGATGCTAGGGGTGCAAAGGAAGAGCCTGAACCAGAAGAAAGAGGGAGGTGCTTAACACATCTCTACAGGTCATTGTTGAGAACTCACCTAGTATCTGGAAGGTGGGTCAGAGAAAGCCTACCAACATAGTGTAAGGTCTACTTCAAAAGCCCTACGAGATGATGAAATGGAAGGACCTAAATATGCATACCCTAAAGGAGAGATGGAGGAGGGAGTATGAGAGATATTTCAGTTCCTCAAAGGTATAAATAATGTAGGAAAAGAAAGAATGAATGATTTAGAACAAGTCATGGTCAGAGGTTCCAATGGAATAGACTCGGGGGCATTATTTCTTCCCAGAAAAGGTGGTAGATGCATGGAATACCCTTCCTGGTGCAGGTGGTGGGGACAAAAATGGTAACAAAAATCAAGAAAACCTGGGATAAGTACAGACATCTCTAGTTGGGAAGAAATGAAAAGGAAGCCAGAGGTCAGCTGGAGCCTGTAGCATTCTAGTAGGAATGAAATGGGGGTATAGGTGGCTTTCATCTGCTGTCTTATTCTGTTTCTATATAATGTGAAGTATATTCCCTGAAAGGTGGCTGAAGTAGGCAGCAACGACCCATCTGTGCTCTATAAACTGGTGTTATCAGAATTATATCCTCCTGTAAAGAGACAATTAAAATGCAGCAATGCCCCTCAAAACGGGCATTGAATTAGCACTCATACCCACCAGAGGATATTTACTGTGCGATATTGCCCAGCTGGTTTTCTTGTTCAAGCAGCAAGTGCCTCCACTGGCAGGAGTAATCCCTGGAATTATCATTAGGTCCTGAATCTATTTCTCTGTTAAAAGAAGCTACCTCATACCTGCAAGGCTTACCTCTGCTGGGACCCTTGCCTCCCTTGGTTGATAGGCTCTACAGTCTGTCGGAAACTGCCTGCTGGGGTTCTGTGAAAGGGTCTTATAGCCGTTCACATGACGTAGCAAACTTGTGTCCCGAGGGCTGACTTCTTTAGAAACCTTCAAGACTGTGTGAGCAGTGAAGCATAAAAGTCTTGGGAACCAGCAAGTCTGAAACAAAAAAAAAAATAGCTGTGAAGGTAATATTGGCCAATGGACAGCTCTGTCCCACCTAGAGGAGACTGGACCGTGGAGGAACCCATCTACGAAAGATTTCGATGTAGGATACATTGTAATCAGAGAAGCAATTGTAAAAATGTCTTTCCCTTCCCCCTGTATCTTTTGCCACCAGATATACCCATTTTTTGTTTTCATTTTTAGTGTTTTCTTTCCTCTGGCCAGTCCATCTTCAGTCCAAGGGGGCCATGTCGCTCTGTCTGACACATTGGACTCGACTCCTCCTCGTGGTTCAGCCAGCAGGAGCAGACATTTCATACTGCAGCAGAAAGGTCGTAGCTACAAACTGGGAGCACTGGAGAAGTGTGCGGGTGGCCATATTTCACGAGGATCCTGCAAACCCAGGGGGATTCTTAGGTCTCATCATTGTCATCATCATTTATTTGTTTCACTCTTTTCCAGCAAAAAGAGTTCAGTGCAGGTTACTGAAGACTAATGTCGTAGTACAATCTTTCAGTATCGAGTAGTTTGGTAAGGGGAGCAGTTTACAGTCCACAGTCTGTGTTCAGATTGCTCAGGTGAAAAGCAGAATTCTATATACAGGTCAGGAAATCATTAACGACAATTGCAATTCTAGGATTCTATACAGAGATCAGTGAATAATTACAATTTCAGGTATGGGGAGGGGGTTAATTTACTGCGGAGGCATGGATAACCATTATACATATACATATGTAAGCAAGATTGAGTCAAGAAGGTAATTGTTTTGGGCAGATGTCAGTTGAGGAAATGTTGGGGGTGGGGGGAGGGGAGGTGCCATTATTGCAGATTTGGAGTTTGGGGGAAAAGGGGAGGCCATCTATAGAAAGGGTGTGAGATGTTGCAGGTGGGCAGAGAGTTGGAGGACCTGAGGGGTAAATGGAACATACAGTAGTCGTTAGTAGGGACTGTAGTCAGTCGCTGTCAATAGGTGCTTGGTACAGTTGAATGGTCATTGCAGAGTGAGAAATGTCCTACCCCATATTTTGCTGTGGGCCTAAAGCAATTTGGAAGAGCTCCGATTTTTGTTGCCCTCTGAAAGTGAGCAGGTCTGGGGCTTGTCTGCTAGTTAGTAGCAGCGCATTACCTCGGAAAGACATTTTTCTGATGCTTATAAGGCAATTGTTCCTTGAAGGTAGGGAAGACCAGAGGGCTAGGTCCCAGGTGATAGAGTATGTGACAGGCTTGTCTTGCTTTCCCACAATGCACTGCCCTATTGACTTTCATTATGTTGGCAGTGTACACCCTTTGCAATGAGCTTCACTAGTCATTGGCTGTTGTGCATGATACTGCCAATATATCAGCAGTTCAGTGACAAGAGCTGACCCTATCCCAGCGCAGGAATTCATATATTGAGCTGTTCTAGAGGTGGTGCAGGCGGCAAGCCTCTGCAGAAGGCATGAGGATGGGTGCAGGAACAGAATGCTGGAGGTTGATTGCTGAGAGAAGCGAGTGGGGGAGTTGAAATGGGATGGGATGGTGTTGGGAGACAGTGTGTATTGGGGAAGACAATGCATGGGGGGTGTTGGGAGTGGTACGGCTGTGGGGGAGCAGAATTCACTTTAGTTATAGGAGTTGCTCTGAGTGTGCCTTAACAGCCAGGCCAGGCTGCATTAACAGAGGGGGACCCCTGTCAGCTGCATCATTAGTAGGGGACCACCATCTTACCCAGGGCACCAGCTGCTTTGTCAGATGATAGTACTTGCTCTCATACTGAACTTCTTTTTGCCGAAGTAAACCCCATTTGAAAAACAGTGACGAGCACTGCACTAGGGAGAGAATCCAGGATGCTATACAGAAGGAAGGGAAAGAATGGGAAGATAGGGAGCTTAGTTAAGTTTCTTCTAACACAAAGCTTCCCAATAGAGGCGGCGTATGAAAATCAGATAAAGCACTGGATAGTTCCAGCCACAAGTCGAAAACAAGGTCACTTCATCTGGCAGCCATAAAAGCCAGGGTTAGACATTACCAGCAGCTTTCCGCTGGTTCTGGCCAGCTCCATGCAGCAGCTCTGCAAGCTGCATTTGTAAGAGCACATTGACTCACAGAAAAATGCAAAACAAACATCAACTCAGGCACAGTCCCGCGTGCTAGTGTGCTATCGCTGTCCTATCCCTTCCCAATACTGGACATGGAGCGTGGATTTCCCATGAAGTATCACTGCCCTACCCCCATCTCGGCAAGGATGTTTTCTGGGAATATGCACCTCCAAAACATGATCTGCTGCAGCACTTCTCTCAAATCATATGACTTGTAGACACTCCTAGAACAGGGGCTGGCAATTCCAGTCCCTGGTAGCTGAAAAC
This sequence comes from Rhinatrema bivittatum, assembly GCF_901001135.1. Lineage (NCBI taxonomy): Eukaryota > Metazoa > Chordata > Amphibia > Gymnophiona > Rhinatrematidae > Rhinatrema > Rhinatrema bivittatum. Next base: position 22,841,929 of record NC_042626.1, on the reverse strand, counting down.
CTCTCAGGTTTTCAGGATATCCTTAGCGAATATGCGCGAGTTAGATTTGCATACAACTGGGGCAGTCTGCATGCAGATCTCTCACATGAATATTCCTTAGGGATACCCTGATAACCCAATTGGTCTGCAGCCTTCGGGGACCGGAGTGGTCCACCCCTGCTCTAGAAGCATGAGTGGAGCTCACTCTCTCAGCCTCCCAACGATGGAGGGATGAATGCTCCCTTTCCGCAAACACTGTTGTCCATTCTCTCTGCAGTCATCCACAAATAATTATTTGGAGTGGGCAAGAGCAGCAGCAGCAGCAGCACATAACACACAATAGGCAAGTCAGACATTTCTAGCATAGAAATTACATTTTATTTCAGTTTTGTTTTTTTTTTTTTTAGATTTTGGATCACAGCACAAAAGGTTCACAGTTCCGGATCACGGAAGAATGGTTCACACACTGGAAATGGAAAGGGTAGGGAGTTTGCTTTGTCACACGTGTTCTAAAACATTCAGGATTTCTCCATTTTCTACAGGAACTAAATGGTTTTCTTGTTGAGTTTTTTTTTGTGTCTCGTTCGATGGAACATACACTACAAACACAGAGGCCTCTCTTCTCGGGGAGACCCCCCACGACGTGACAGCGAAACACGCAGTGTTGTGGGTTGGGATGGGAATTTGGAATTGGCACTCATTGCAGTAAGACTAGGACTGTCTGGAGAGGATGACACTGAGGTAACACAGGAGAGCTCGCCCATTCTGCCCTATGCTTTGCAGGGTGCAGGGGTCCCCCTTCCCTGGAGATTTAACAAGCTTTTCTCATCACTGGTGTTACATGGCTCCCTGCCAGTTAGTCACTCAGCCTCTTCTTAACTGCCCTTATAAAAATATTTCATTGTTAGCACAAAATCTCCGTCTGCTCCAGGGACCATTTTGTCACAGACCTGCTCCCATGCCAAAGGAACTCTAGGTTTGCATCCGTGGTTTTTGTATTATTTTTAATGGATATATCTGGAGCAACTTTTGCAATGAAACAAAACTTGGGACAGCTCATAATAGGGGGTGGGAGATGTTACTAATGAACCTGGCCTGAGACAATCTGTTTATGTGCTGCTTGATACCACTTGCTTACTACCTGCGGGGATTATTTGTACAATACTTCCTACAAATGAGACTTCCTCGCAGTGACTACAACCTACCTGAACAAAAACTTAGTAGCATTGGAGATGCACTAGTTTCATCTGCTAGGTGCGCCAGAAATGAGAGCTGCTCTACAGGCTGCACACAATATAAACAGATACTAATAAGCCAGTAGTATTTTATGATGTATTTTTCTCTATTTTAACCACTTTATGTAGAACTTTGGCAACACCTGTCATGCCAATAAAGTTTCCTGAATCTGGAGTGTTGAGTTTTTTTTCTCTTATGGGCTTCTACTTGCCCACTGCAAGCCTCCTTCAGGCATTGCAAGACCCCGTCAAGTTCTGATTACAGCAAGGATCTCCTCACTCAGGATCACCTTCTGCTGCCTCAGTGATAGTGCTAGTGTACTTCCCCGCAGCTGCAATCTGAGTGGGGCTCGCCAGCTTCCCAGAATCCATCTCAGCTCTACCAGTGCAATCATGTTTGAAAAACATTGGAGCACAGGCACTATTTTTGCCCTGCAGGCCCCACTGGGCTTAACCTATGGACACGCTGGCGAGTATGTGAGGCTGCTGCTGCCACAGACAGTCCCAAGTTTCCCCCAACATTTGCATACAGTTGCCCATGGAGCCTAGGCATAACAAATGGCAGAATAGAAAGCCCTTAATGTGTCAGCAGATGTGGGACTGTCTGGGCAAAGGCAGCCTGCATCGCCAAGGAAGACCTCTGTAGGTCGGAAAAAGCAATCTTCACCTCTATTTGCCTAGCAACACTTAATAAGTGCATAGCCACTGTAATTAAACCCTGTCAGGCTGCAGCACTGCCTGCAATCAGCCAGAAAGGTGGCCAGTGGTACTTTTACACAGTGCAATAGTATTTGGTGTTTAATGCAGGAATGTCAGCTTCCAGGAATCAGTTTTAAAGGGCAGTGAGGGGCACAGGACACAGGAGCTGAGTTGCTAGAGGGGAAACACAAGAGTTAAATAACACAGTGTTGCTGAATTCTTTGCTATCGAGAGCCAATGCTTTATCCTCAGGGTTTCAAAAACATCAACCAATCTTACCATCCAATATTAACAACCAAGGGGGCAAATGCTGTAGCCCCTCTTTAAAGAACACCTTGGCTATTCAGACTGAACTCCTGTACTCCTTGTTTAACCTTGCACTATAGATTCTGCTATAACAACGTCATAAGTTAGTTCCTAGCCTGCTATTGCATTATCCTCAGAAGCCATCACCGTGTACAGGGTGCACAGATTCTGGCCATGCCAGTTCCAGGTGGTGTGACATTCTGCTTTTCTGGGTGCCAGAAAACCCACAATGATCAACTACATCTTCTATTATGAACTCCTACCCACTCAGCTCAGCTTCAAGATTTCTGCATATGTTTTTATGCTGAAAACTCCCACTCCAGGAGCATTCTGGGAATTGTAGTTCCAAAATGTTAAAAGGATAATCCCCAGAAAGAGCGCTTTCAGGCACAAAAATAAATAAATAAATACATACATACATACACCACAGGGACTGAGTGGCCAAAAATGACACAAGTGACTTGGAAAAACACATATTGTACTTCAGACATGTAACAAGCAGACACATGCAATGGGAAGAAGAGACTACAGTTCCCAGAATGCAATGACCTTCTGGGATACAATGAAGCCAGAGGGCCGTGACCTGAATTTAGACAGCGCAGCCTTGGCCACTGGAAGAGCAGAGCTACCAGGAGAAAGACCTGAAGCCAAGCCTAACTTTTTAACAGGTCTTTCTCTTGCATCTGGGCTCTGTAAGTGATTTATTTCAAACGGAAGAAACGGGCACGGAAATCCTGCAGCGCACCGAGAACACAAGTTCAAACAGCGGTTTTCCTGCCGGCTGTGGAGCTGGCGCCAAATGGCGGGTTCCGATTAGCTGACAGAGACGAGTTCTGCTTGGGTCACAGGCGGGGGGGGGGGGGGGGGGGGGGAGGGTCGTGGTGGAGTCACTTCGCCTGACATCAGCTGTGGGGATGACCACTGAATCATGTTCCACGCCAATACGTAACAAAGTGAGGTTACCATGTTAGCCCACATAGAGATAAGGTCATCAAACAAGCTGCGAGGCCGTTTTATTGGACTAAACGTAGATACTTGTGGCTAGCTTTTGAAAGCTGTTTATTGCCCTTTCCTTCCGTGCTCCCTAATACCAAGCAAACTCGAAGCTCCGCTCCCTACTGCAATGAAGGAGGGGGTGAGGCTGCACGGTGAGGAACTTAACCGGGTAGACAGTTTGTTTCTTCAACGTTTACACAAAGTTGAAAGAAGAAGAAGAAGAAGAGACACAGTGTTGAGGGTGCATGACCGTGCCAGTGCAAGATCCACAGCCGGCGGGGAAAGGTTATTGCTAAGCCTCGGTAACCTCCAGCAGGCAGTGCGGGTCCAGCGTCCGCCTTCTAACCCAACCGCTACTTACAGAACTCATTTTCTGGGGACTGCAAGGCTTGCAAATGCCTCCGGGCCATCGAGGACAGGCTGAGTTTTGCCCCATTGCACAGTGGGATTTGTAGTTACGATTTCCCCAAGAAAAACAGGCCTGCAAATTCCATCATACAATGGGGTGGGAGGTTAAGGATGAAAATACCTAACTAAGATACTGAGCTTAAGTTACAGAGATGTAATGTCCAAGCAGACAGCACATTAGGTGACATAACATTACACTTTCGGTCTTCACCCAATTCCCGGGCGTTATTACTCCAAGATTCCTTCCTGAACAGTTAACAGCTCAAGGTATGCTCTGAAGGACTGCCTTCCTATAAACATCTCACTGCTCGCCTACCCCTTTAATTAGGTCACCATGTCTCTCCCCTCCCCCAGGAAAGTACCTCCTACCCCTCTGACACAGCTATGTATGGCTTCACTGGCACCGAGAAAAGGAACAGAAAAAAAACTGTTACTAACACAACATCATCAACAATTATTCCTAGAATTATGGTCATTATACAGTGTACACAGACATGAAGGTATTCTGACAGATATGGTACTGCATGTGGGCTCGTCTTATAGGAGACCTCGGCTCTCCTACTCCCCCCACAAGGACACGTCGCCCTCAGAAATTCTCTTTATCTTGTCATCGTTTGCATTTCTGGTCCAAGGGTCTGTCATCAGGTCTCCGCATCTGTGGAAGCCAGAGGTGCATACACAGGTCACCTATAGGATCTCATACAGTACCATCTATTAAAAGACACACTGTAACACAATCTGGTTACTAGCTCCCCTCTCACTTATATCCAAGTGAAGTGTCTCCACACACCTCCAAGGCAGGAAGCTTCTCAAAACTTCCTGACAAGAAGAGCTTAGAGCTTCATTTGGGCAGCATGGGCGGAAGAACATCACCATGGCCCTGTTTGAGGACTGGGCCATAGCAGGCTCACCCCTGTAATCCTGCTGTAGGCACCCACTGCATGGGGAAGCACTTCACAGGATCACCAAATTACCCCAGGGTCGAGCAGGAGAAGGAGACCAGACCTGTGCTTGGCTACAGAAGCCGAGACCACTCACCTCATGGCTGCACTTCAGTTTTCTGCTTTCTGTGCTCCCCGTGCTGCATAGACAATGAGAAAGATGGGATTAAATAATAATTCGTCAGCTAGGATCCCAACGTTCCTCACAGTCTAGCACATGGAACTTGGTAAGGCGAGAGATAACAAGGTGATTATTGCCCACTACCCAATACTACACCTCGGTGGCACCTGGAGAGAATCTGAGTGGCACAGGGTTTGGCCCCCTACCCTTTGTAAGGGTGGCTGCTTCTGGATCCAAGGCACAGAATCAGCTGCTGCTGTACTTCAGTCTCCTGCTGGGATAATCCCAAACTATGGTCTCCAATCCCATGTGACTTGTCAGTGTACTGTCTCTTTAAGAGGAACTTAGTTTGGGCAACTGACATGAAACTAGGAGGTCCATATTCAAAAGCATTTCGCCAGACGTTATCTGGCTAAATGAAGATTTGGGTACTTAACTGGCTAAATTCTAGTTGGCTACTAAGTTAACCGGCTAGAATTTAGCTGGTTAATTTAGAGGCATTCTGAGGATGTAACTGGGAGGATCTGAGTTATCCAGCTAACTGCAATATTCAAAGTTAACCGGCTTATTTAGCCGGCTAACAGGCTGATACAGTACAGTCCACTCCGGCGGAGCGCACTGTTAACCCGCGTTTGGAAGCGCGTTTTCGACGCGCTAGCGTTACCCTTTATTCAGTAAGGGGTCAAAAACGTGCGTCCAACCCCCCCCGAACCTAATAGCGCCCGCAACATGCAAACGCATGTTGATGGCCCTATTAGGTATTCCCGCGCGATTCAGAAAACAAAATGTGCAGCCAAGCCGCACATTTTGCTTTCAGAAATTAACGCCAACCCAAAGGTAGGCGTTAATTTCTGCTGGCGCCGAGGGTGCACAGAAAAGCAGTAAAAACTGCTTTTCTGTGCACCCTCTGACTTAATATCATGGCGATATTAAGTCGGAGATCCCGAAAGTTACCAAAAGTAAAAAAAAAAAAAAAAATTTGAAGTTGGCCCACGGCTCATGGGTTGGAAGACAGAAGCTCAATTTTGCTGGCGTCCGGTTTCCGAACTCGTGGCTGTCAGCGGGCTTGAGAACAGACGCCGGCAAAATTGAGTGTCGGCTGTCAAACCCGCTGACAGCCGCCACTCCGGTCCAAAAGGATGCGCTAGGGACACGCTAGTGTCCCTAGCGCCTCTTTTTACCGCCGACCCTAATTTGAATACTGAATCGCGGGCACAGGAGAGTGGCCTTATGTGCGTGCTGGGAGAGCAGGTGCTCTCTCGCGGACTTTACTGTATCAGCCCGTAAGTCAGGCCAAAGAGCTGTCCTAAAGTTAACTGGAAAACGTTAGCCAGCTAACTTTAAGATAGCCTGTTATGTTCAATAGTGCAGCCACACAACTGAACATACCTCCAAAGTTAGCCGGGTAATTTTATCTATCTGGACTGTGATTGAATATGGACCTTAAAAAAAGTCCTTGCTATAGCTCAAGCTTCCTTCCCTGCTAGGAATCTCGTCAGGTCAAAGCAAAAGTTTTTCTTTCCAAGGTACTTGCATGTTCCTGGCCGGTCTCCTTTTTATGTTTCTAGCCCCTCTGCTAGCTTGCTGAGGCCATCTCTCCAGATGCCAGCCTCTTGCCTTCTCCTTTCTCCCAGCCTTGTTGCTAGAATCCTTCCGCCTCCCTCGCGCTGGGGGTGATTTGGCGTTCTAGACTCTCTTCCCAGAACTCCACGCCTGGAACCCTCGCAGCCTATCAGAATGGGGGCATTCTGTCCCTGCACAGCTCTCCTCCTCTAAGCTCTTTTCCCTTATGGGAGATGTATAGTCCCCCCCACCCCACAGCAGCATCTGTGCATAACGCTGTGAGCTATCTGCAATCCTGAGGCATGAGTGCAAGTCTCTCCCTTACCCTGCAGAGTCTCCAAAGCGAGCAGGGTCTGTGTGTCCTAATAACTTTGCTCTTCCCCAGGGGAGGTGGATGCTGTACAGATGCCATGAGGGCCAGCGGGTAGCTTAAATGTTTAAAGCTGCATGGCCATAAATGTCAAACTAAATTCCTGAATGCCTAAGCCTTTGCTGGCAAATGCATAAATCATGGTGGGTACTAAACAGAGCTTTACACACTTCATCAGGGGAAAATAAAAAGAGCACAGCTTCCAGCTGTATCAGAACTACCGAGGCAACATATCTGGAGATTAAGAAAGAAACTTATTTACCTTTGGAGGTGATCAGGTTTTCAGCCTGAGCTTCCTCATCTCCTGGAGCTCTGCAAAAACGAGAGACAGACAGCACTCTTCAGCCAAGAGACATCACAAGAAACATCCATTTGCAGCTCAGAAAGAAAAGAGGCAGGCAGTAGCAGCACGCAAGACGCAGCACCCATGCACAGCTCACAGTGTGGCAGGAAGAGAGGCAGGGTAGAAGAATATGAAACACAGCCCTCATACATGGCTCATGGCGTGGAAGGCATCGGCGTGCACTGACCAGGGCACAAAGAGGATCTCAGCTGCTAAGAGGAAGAAGAGGATGCAGCAGTGAGATAAAATGGACCACTAGGTGGCGCTCATGCTCAAGGGATCACCATTCAGAGCGTAGCGCTGGGTAATATTCCAGTCCCTCTAGTGCTGCCCATGCAATGCGTAACGGAGTGATTTGGTTCCAGCATACTCAAGAGCAAGACACAGAAGGAATCTGAAATGGGACTTTATTCAGTATATAAGGCATTTCATCTCCTTACAGCTTGATACAGGGAGTGAGTAGCATCTCAGTGAGAAAGGTGATTGAACACAAAGTGCTAGCACGTAATACTTCCACCACCCCAAAACAAAACAGTGTCACCCAGTGCCTTACAATACACTGCACACTCTAATATAAAAGGCTTTAACTCATGGCTGTTGTATATTTCAACCCAATGATCATGCACCTCTTTTGCCAAGTAGCCCAGCAGAGCAGCGCCAATATGGACAGCAATGGGTTCAACCAGCTCATGACTCCTCCTGCCAGAATTTAGTAATCCAGTAATCTGTAACCTATTTAAAACAGTCACGATACCTGAAAACTGGAAGGTGGCCAATGCAATGTCGATTTTTAAAATGGGCTCCAGAGGTGATCCGGTAAACTATAGACTGGTGAGCCTGATGTTGATGCTGGGCAAAATGGTAGAAGTCATTCTTAAAACCAAAATCACTGGTCATATAGACAGACATGACTTAATGGGAAGAGTCAACATGGTTTTAGCAAAGGGAAATCTTGCCTTACCAATGTTTTAGATTTTTTTGAAGGTGTAAATAAACATTTATCTAAAAGTGAGTCAGCTGAGATAGGGAAACCTCTGCACTAACAGTTCCTAGGGGACCCCCAGCCAGTTAGGTTTTCAGGATATCCACAATGAATATGCATGAGATAAAATTTGCATGCTATGAAGGCAGTGCATTCAAATTTATCTCATGCATATTCATTGTGGATATCCTGAAAACTCAACTGACCGAGGGTCCTCCAGGACAGGTTTAGGAACCTCTGATATAGTGTATTTGGATTTTCAGAAGGCATTTGACAAAGTGTACGGGTGCTTCGATAGGTTCCCTGTGGAGACAGACCAGATTGTGGCAGTGAAGAAGCAGAAAGATAGTCAAGGAAAATAATAAGATCAAATCAATCAGACTTGTGGAAATAATAAAGGCGTTAGAATGCTAAAGTATGTCAAAGGTCAGCATTTACGTTTCACTTCTGCCTTCTGGTCCCAAATTTAAAAAAATCATATTACTTACAAGAATGCTATATTATTAGCTTTTATGATTTAAGATAAGAGCATTAACCAGTTAGAAAAATATTATGCTTATAAAGAAACTAACCCAGTGGTGTGCAGGTTTGGGGGAGGTGACATATATAATCTGTCACACAGTTTCAGATGAGCGAACTCTGCACTTACCTTATTCGGCATTGCTCTGTAAGATATATTATTAATAAAAATAATTTTTCTTTAATAACTCTTAGTGTTGAGCTTTTATTCCTGCAAAGGGAAGTGCGCACAACAAAAGTCCCCCCATAAGAGACTTCTCGGGAAGTTAAAAAGTCATGGGATAAGAGACAATGTCCTGTTGTGGATCGGTAACTGATTAAAAGACAGAAGACAGAGGGAAGGACCAAATGGTCAGGTTTGCAAACGGAGAAAGGTCATTAATGGAGAACCATAGGGGTGGGTACTGAAACCTGTGCTGTCGAACATATTCCTAAATGTTCTGGAAAAGGGATTAAATTCGCAGATGACAGAAAATTATTCAGTTTGTTAAAACAGCAGTAGATTATGAAGTACTGAAGAGGGACCTTGTGAGACTAGGAGAATGGGCAACTGAATGGCAGATGAAATGTAATACGGAAAAGTGCAAAGTGATGCACATAAGGAGAAACAATCCCAACATACAAGTACACAATGCTAGGATTCGCCACCCAGGAAAAAGGACCTTGGCGACCTTGTGGACAATACGTTGAAATTCTTGGCTCAGTGTGCAGTGGCAATCAAAAAGGCAAATAGAATGTTAAGAAATGATCAAAAAGTGAATGGGGAATAAAACAAGAAAATATCATATTGCCTCTATATTGAGTCATGGTGCGACCATACATTGATTACTGTGTGCACTTCTGGTCACCCCGTCTCAAAAAAGATACAACAGAATTAGAAAAGGTGGAGAAGAGAGAGGCGACAATGATGGAGCGGCTTTTCTGTGATGGAGGCCATGCAGGCCAGGGCTCTTCAGCTTGGAAAAGAGACGGCTAAGAGGGGACCTGAAGTTTATATAATCATGAGTGGGGGTGGGGGGAGAATGGAGAAATTAAGGACGGTTATTTACCCTTTCAAAAAATACTAAAACAGAGTGGCACTCTGCGTAACTTACAACTATCAGATTTATAACAAATAGTAGAAATTATACTTTATCACTCAGCGCATGATCAAGCTGTGGAATCTGCTGCCACAGAACGTGGTAAGGTGACTAGCATAGTGGGGTTTAAAAGAAGTCCTGGAGGAAAAAATCTAACACACATTATTTATTTATTTAAAAGAAAATTGATTCTTACCTGCTAATTTTCGTTCCAGTAGTACTAAGGATCAGTCCAGAGAAGTGGGTTGTGTATCCCTACCAGCAGATGGAGTCAGAGAACCAAAACTTTGGGCACTGCCATATATACTAAAGTGCCACCTGCAGTCCCTCAGTATTGTCCTGTACCCAAGCCTATGAGAACAGAACTAAGAAGCAAGAGGTAGCCGAAACAAACTGGACTACCTCGTCACTCGAGACAAAAACCAACAGAAAAAAAACCAACTGCGAACAACTGCTCCATCAAACCATACTTCAAAAGGAGCTTCGTGAGAAATTATAGGCAAACGCTAGCCAACACAGTCTTTCGGAATCTGAAGGAAGGGGTGGGCCTCTGGACTGATCCTTAGTACTACTGGAACGAAAATTAGCAGGTAAGAACCAAGTTTCTTTTCCCAGTACATACAGGCTCAATCCAGAGAAGTGGGATGTACCCAAGCCACCCTACACTGGGCAGGAACCCGAAAGACCCGCTCGCAGAACACTCTCACCGAAGGACGATTCATCAGTCGCTTTAACTCCAATCGATAATGCCTAGTGAAAGTGTGAATAGAAGACCACACTGCCGCCCTACAGATCTCCTGAGGTGATAGGTGTTGACACTCTGCCCAGGAAGTAGCCTGGGCCGTAGTGGAATGTGTTCTAAAACCCGCAGGAATCGGCCGGCCGCAGGCAATGTACGCCAAGCAAACTGCTTCCTTGAGCCAACGAGATATGGTTGCCTTAGAAGCTTTATCCCCTTTCTTTGGGCCCCCAAAGAGAATGAAAAAGTGATCAGAATGATGGAGTCATTGGTAATCTGCAGATAACGCATTAGGGCGCGTCGTACATCCAAAAGATGAAGGACCCTGTCCTGGGTAGAGTCCCTGGACCAATGTAGAAATCCTGGAAGGTCCACCATCTGGTTTACATGAAAAGTTGAAACCACCTTAGGAACGAAGGATGGAACCGTGCGCAAAGTCACGCGATCGTTGTGGATCCGCAAAAAAGGGTCCCGACACAACAACGCCTGCAATTCGGAAATACAACAAGCCGAGCAAATGGCCACCAGAAACACTGTTTTCAAAGTCAGATCCTTCAGAGAAGACCTGCGGAGAGGTTCAAACGGTGCGCCACAGAGCACCCGCAGAACGAAATTCAAGCTCCACTCCGGGCACACCGAACAGACTGGTGAACGTAAGCTCTTGACCCCCCCCCCCCATCTGGGTGCGCTGCAAGCGAATAACCGTCAAACCTGCCTGCAATGCACCCAGCGCTGCAACCTGCACCCGAAGGGAATTGAACGGCCATCAAGTGATCGCATTCTCGCTGAGCTCACCATGACTCAAAAAGCTTCCAGACCCTCACATAGGCCATGGAGGTGGCTGGACGTCGCGCCTGGAGGAGAGTGGAAATGACCTGCTCGGAATAGCCCTTCAAGCGTAAACGTCGCCTCTCAAAAGCCAAGCCGCGAGAGAGAAGTGATCCTCCCGATCCGAAAATATGGGTCCCCGGAGAAGACGCGGGAGATGAGCTAGTTGCAATGGGCCTTCAAGAGCTAGACGCACAAGATCCGCGAACCACGGACGACGTGGCCATTCCAGCGCCACGAGAACCACCCGTCCTGGGTGCAGCTCTATTCGGCGAAGGAGCCGTCCTATGAGAGGCCAAGCTGGAAAGGCATACAGAAGGATTCCCGTGGGCCAGTGATACATCAGAGCGTCGATGCCCACTGAGCCCTGCCCTCGTCGACGGCTGAAAAATCGTTTCGTCTTTGCATTCGCCCAGGTTGCCATCAGATCCAATTGAGGAACTCCCCATCGGACGCAAATGTGGTTCCACGCTTCGTCGGATAGCTCCCACTCACCTGGGTCGAGTTGTTGTCTGCTGAGAAAATCTGCCTGTGTGTTCTCCACCCCTGTGACATGAGAGGCTGCAATGCCCCCGAGATGATGCTCCGCCCAGGCGAACAGAAGTCAAGCCTCCAGCTCTACCGCGGGACTTTGCGTCCCACCTTGCCAGTTGATGTATGCCACCGTCGTCGCACTGTCGGAGAATACTCGAACCATTCTGCCCCGAATCCAGGGTAAGAAGGCTTGGAGGGCCAGATGCACCGCCCTTGTCTTGAGACGATTGATGGACCACGAGCCTTTCGTCGCCGACCAGAGCCCTTGAGAGGACCTCTCCACACACACCGCTCCCCAACCCGAGAGGCTGGCATCAGTGGAAATTATCAGCCAATTCGGCATATCAAAAGCCACCCTGCATTCCAGATTGGCGCGCGAAAGCCACCATGACAGACTGGCTCTGGACTCCGGAAGCAACAGCACCGGCAGGTGGAATTGCTCCGATACCGGACTCCGAGACAAAAGGGCACGCTGTAACGACCGCAAGTGAGCGAACGCCCACGGTACCAAGTCCAAAGTGGAGGCCATGGATCCCAGGACCTGCAGCTGATGCCATATCGTGGGATTGCTTCTCTGGAGCAAGGAATGGACCTGGATCTGTAACTTCGTTACCTGGTCTGACGCTAGAAACACTCTCCCCTTCAAGGTATCGAACCGAGCTCCCAGATAAATCAGATCTTGGGTGGGCTCCAAATGACTCTTCTGGACATTGATCACCCACCCCAGCAAAAGCAGCGTGAACATCACCAAGCGAACCGACTGCTCGCAGTCTTCCCGAGACTTTGCGCGAATCAACTAGTCGTCCAGGTACGGGTGAACCAAGATCCCCTCCTTCTGAAGGAAGGCCACTACCACCACCATGACCTTGGTGAACGTTCGAGGAGCTGTTGCAAGATCAAATGGGAGTGCTCGAAATTGGATGTGTTATCCCAGGACCTTGAAACGCAGAAACCTCTGGTGCTCAACCGGATAGGAATATGAAGATATGCTTCTGTGAGATCTAGTGACGCGAGGAATTCCCCCTTTCGAACCGCCACCATCACCGTTCTCAGTGTTCCCATCCGAAAACAAGGAATTCGAAGGCAACGGTTGACCTTCTGCAGATCAAGGATGGGTCGAAACGTGCCTTTCTTTTTTGAGACCACAAAGTAAATTGAGTACCTTCCCCGGCCCTGCTGATTTTCCGGGACCAGAACAATCGCTCTGAGGTCGAGAACTTGCTGCAGAGTCACTCGGACCGCTTCGCACTTGCTGTGTGAGGCCACTTGGGACTCCACAAATACCTCTTGGACCGGATGCGAGAACTCCAGAGCGTAGCCGTCTCTGATGACCTCTAAGACCCACCGGTCTGAGGTAATTCTTGCCCATTCTGCATAAAAGTTGGATAATCTGCCTCCGACGGCTTCATTGGGAGGCTTTGCTGTTGCCCGCAGTGAGATGTCCTGCATCTCTACCGGGATGGCGACCCCCACGAAAGGACTGCTGACGCCCTGCAGCTGGTTTGGAAACAGGAGGAGCGGTATATCTGTTACCTCTGAAGCGTCGGGTGTCCCGAAAATGGTTCCGAGGAGGGAACGTCTTCTTAGAGGATCGCCTATCCTCAGGCAACCTATTGCCCTTGGACTCCGCAAGCAGCTTCACCAGCCGATCCAAATCCTCCCCGAAAAGGAGCTTTCCCTTGAAGGGCAGATTGCACAGCTGAGACTTAGAGGACAAATCCGCCGCTCAATTCCTCAGCCAGAGGAGTCGTCGCGCCGACACCAGGGGCACCATACTTCTTGCCAAAGTCCGCATCAAATCATACAGCGCATCCGCCACATAGGCAACCCCCACCTCTAAACGGGCGGAGTGCAATGCCCCGCTGAAAAACTGTTCCGGAGCTGGCAGCTGACTCCTGAACCCAACACAGACACGCTCTCTTCATGAGGCTGGCACAGATCGCTGCCCGAAGACTCAGCGCGGAGACTTCAAAGGCCCACTTTAACTGGATATCCAGTTTCTGGTCCTGCATATCCTTGAGGGCGGCCGCCCCCGCGACAGGGATAGTGGTCTTCTTAGTGACCGCCGAGACCACAGCGTCCACCTTAGGAATCTTCAGCAGATCCAAAGCCTCCGTGGATAATGGATAGAGCTTCGCCATCGCTCTGCCCACTTTGAGCCCTGCATCAGGAGCTTCCCACTCCTGTGTCACCAGCTTGCAGACTTTTCTTTGGCAGAGGAAAGGAAGTAGAAGGACCTATAATGCCATCGAGGATGGGATTAACGCCCTCATTGTCCGATTCATCCTGTGATACCTTGAGGCCCAGAACCTCAAGCACCTGAGGAATAAGAGGCCTTAATTTGTCTCTTTTAAAAAGCCGCACCACGCTGGGGTCGTCACCCTCAGCCGGTGGGACGTCGGGGTCATCCGTATCATCGGTATCTATATCCGCCTGCCCCTGGGTCGCCCCTGCATCCACCCCCGAGGGTGGTGCTGATCCAGACCCCGGCGCCTGGTCACGCGATCCCCGGAGTCCATCCTCCCTCGGAGGAGGGTGATCCCTAGGAGGCTGACTAGAGTCCATACTCCGACCCCGCTTCTCAGGAGGCTCCGCCTCATCTTCCACAGCCCTGGATGTTTTGCACCCCGAGCGCTTCCGTTGCAGGAAGGTCTCGTGCATCAAAAGAAAAACTTCCGGGGAGAAACCCTCCGGATCCCCCTTTCCCCAGGGAGACTCGGTCGGGGCCCCATCTCTATCTCCCTGCCTGGGATTCTCCCTCACCAGAGCCAAGACCGGAGGGAGCTCCTCCTCCCGCGAGTCCAGGCCCAATGCGCCCGATTCTACCACGAGAGAGGAAGCCTCTAGGCCCGATGAGCCCTCCATGCCAGGTGCACAATCTGTGCACAAAAAATCAGCATTCAGCACGTGGCCGCGTGAGCCACATGCGCGGCAGGATGGCGACTTGGATCGGGGCCCCATGAGCAAAAGCGCGCCGCCACGCGGCAAGATGGGGGGAGGGGCATGCCCAATACTAGGCAACACACGCAGCTGCGACGTGGAAAAACCTCCAGGCTGGCCGGTAAGAAAAAATTATGCCCTGAAAAAAAACAGCACGCAGTCGCTGGCAGGAAACCCGAAAAACAGTGCGATTCCGGCCCAATCTCTGGCACGCCTCCATGCAACGAGTAGAAAAGGCAGAAAGCTCAAACTCACTCCTGCCCTCCGAAGTCAGCCCAGAGCTCCGGGAGCTGAAGGACAATAACGCTGCCAGCCTCCCTACACGGCCTCAGAGGACCCAATCCCCCTGCACCGACTCCTTATCTCAAAGCGAAAGCAGTCGGCAGCTCAACAAGTGAAATCTCTGTCTTCTTTTTTTTTTTTTTTAATAAAACTTTACTGATCCAAAAAGCTCTTGAAGGGATTGAAGGAGCAGCTGCAGCAGTCTGGGTGGTGAATAGTCAGGAACCCCTGGTTGTCACCCACCGAACCTGGATGGACGAGACCCAGCCAGGGATATCTAATTCCCTGGATGCCTGACTTCCACTGAGGGATGACCCACGAAGGTGCCTAACACCTCAGGAAGTGACAGCAACGAAAAGAAAAAAATTTCCAACAAAATAACTGAAAAAAACTCAACTAAAGACTGCAGGAGTGCATCTCTACCATCTGCTGGAGTCAGAGAAATACTGAGGGACTGCAGGTGGCACTCTAGTATATATCACTATTAGTAACTCAAAAATTACCTGAAAAGCAGAAACTGTCACAAGTGAAATCACAAGTGAAATCTCCCCGAAGAAGGAGTTACATACTCCGAAACACTGCCGTGTCGGAGGACGCACTTCAGGAATGAACACGCTTTCCTTTCACTGGTGGAATAAGATAAGTGCAAGCATTAGTTGATTCTTCTTGTTTCACACAGTGCCTGCACTTGCTAAACAGCCTGGTTCAGGAGTTTTACTTCTATGCAACCTATGATTAGACAAGCCCAGTGTTTCACGGGCTTGATCATATAAGCCATATAGCTCACTGTGGCAATGTATGACGGTTGCTAGATATCACTCCTTGTTGAGTTCCTCTTTGTATAGCTGAATTTTTATTATTGTATCACTCTAGTAGATCTGGCAGTGCCCAAAGATTTGGTTCTCTGACTCCATCTGCTGGTAGGGATACACAACCCACTTCTCTGGACTGATCCTGTACGTACTGGGAACATATTATCAGCCATGTAGTCAGAAGAAAGCTCTTACTACCCCTGGGAGTAAGTAACAGGGAATGGAACTACTTTATGGGATCTGCTGGATGCTTGTGACCTGCTCTGACCACTGTGGGGGACAGGATGTTGGGCTCAGTGGACCTTGATCTGACCCAGCATGGCATTTCTTATGTAACTTGTATGCCTAGAGTCAAATGCCAGTGATCCTAATAGAAAGTTAAGTGGAATTTAATGACTTTAAAAAAATGTTATCAAGTTAGAAAATCTTTGTGTTGTATTGCCTGACTTTTGCTCTAAAGGTAAAGACTACAGTCCTATCAATGAACCTGAACAATTCAGTCTATCATTGACTTTCCATAGGCTCCTGCAGGGGAGGCATTTTGCACTGAAGTGCCATCCTCCTGCCCCAGAGAGGGTGGGGGTCAGGGCAGGAGGATGGCACTGCTCACCTGCTCACGCGCAGACCTTCTGCTGTGCACTTACCTGGGTTTTTGGTTGAAGTTACCACACCTGCATCTTCTGCCTGGACAAAAAGAATGGAAGTGTGTGAGGCCTACACTGAACACGTGGGCTCTTCACTGCTCTCGTTAACATAAGCTGGTTTGGGGAGGTGGGCTTCCTCCACTCTCCGGGAAAGCTGAGACTTTGAAACATAGCACTGTAATAGGGGTCACTAATAAGCACAGACGGGGCCTGTCCTCTTTTTTCTGGCCCAGCGGTTCCCTCCTGCTCCCTTGCACATCCAGTTCAATCAGAGGCAGATGCTACTGGGGCAAGAGTCCCACAGATCTCCATTCTTGGCTCCCTAGAGATTTTCCTAGTGGGAGAGGCTCTGTGGTTAGAGCAGTGGGCTGAAAGCCAAGGTTCAAATCTGATTTCTCCCACTGACTACTTCACCCTTTACTGCCTCGGATACAAACATAGGAGGTTCTTTACTAAAGGCTTCCTCCCATTTTGTGTCTACGGGAAAAATGCTTAGTAAACAGGGCCCTTGGACTGTAAGCCCTCTGGGGCGAGGAATGTAACTTGCCTCGAGCTTGGGAGAGTAATTAAAAATCCAGATCCAGACTTCTTTTCCAGTCCAGTCACTGCAGCAATGGTCCTCGTTCTAGAACCTGCTAGATGTATGCTCCCACATGCAGAGGCCTCTTAGGGCCCAATTCATCAAGTCTTTTCCCTTAGACAAAACCTTCATGAACCAGGCACCACAGCAAACTGCACAGAGGGTAGGACTGCACTGATACTGCAGCTGGATTTGCATCACTTACTCAGTATTAGAAGGATTCCCAGCATGAACAGGACCACAGCAAACACCAGGCCACCAATCCTCAAACTTTCATAATCTGCAATGAAAATATGGTTTCCTTGTCACATCAACTTACACCTCTCTGCTCTCCACCAGTTCATATATTACAAATATCAGTAACACATGCACAGTGGCAAGAATGCACCAGCAGACAGAGGCATCCTGGTATTATCCCTAATGTACTAACTACATATGTCTATTATCCCTGGGCAGTGAACCATATACATATAAATACATTGTATACACATTTATCAATCAAAGGATCCATCCATCCAGATACTGAACACATGCTGGCTGTTATTAAAAAAAACCCAACAAAATGTAGCATCTAAACTTAAAGCCCTAAGTTAGGAGATATATTCAGCTGACGTTAGGCTCCTCAATTACTCCTAACTTTCAGACCGATTCAGTAAACTCTGCAGGAGAGCCGGCGCTCTGAGGTGAGCACCCACTCTCCCGACGCGCGCCCAGGCACCTCTCCTGGGCGCGTGATTCTTTATTTAAATTAGGGCCTGTGCTAATAAGGAGGCACTAGGGACACTAGCGTGTCCCTAGCATCTACTTAATAGCGGAAGCGGCGGCTGTCAGCGGGTTTGACAACCGACGCTTAATTTTACCGGTGTCAGTATTCGAACCCGCTGACAGCCACGGGTTCAGAAAAACGGACGCCGGCAAACGTGCATTTGCATGTGATGAGCACTATTAGTTTCTGGGAGGGGGGGGGGGGGGTTGGCCGCACGTTTTCCACGCGCTATTACCCCTTACAGTATAAGGGGTAATAATAGCACGTCAAAAACACACTGCCAAACGGGGCTAAATGGTGCGCTCAGCTGAGCACCCCATTCTGTATCAGCCTGTTTGCTTCCCCACTTTAACTCTGCCCCTGTAATCACCCACTTTTAAGGGGCCTAAATTTAGGCTTCTAGTGTTAACTAGAAGCCTAAATTTAGGTACTCAGAACTAGTAAATTTTCAAAAGAACCAATTTAAGAGCCTATACTCTTTGAAAACTGACCCCATACAGACCATGAACTCCGAACAAAAACTTAAGATGCTGAAAGGTAGCCAAGCCTTCCATGCTCACCATAGTTAAATGGGTCCAGTTCCTTGTTCTCCTCACTGGTTGCTACAGCTAAAAGAAAGATTATATTATATAGAGATACAGAGCTAGAAACAATTTTATTCACCATCTCATACACAAGACCATCTTATTTTTGCAAGAGGACCTTGGTGCATGTTGTCAACAAGAATTACTATCCTTAACAGAAGGCTTTAGAGGGTGACCTGTATGGAGCAGCAGTTACTATCCTTAACAGAAGGCTTGGGGGTAACCTGCATAGAGTGGCAATTACTACCCTTAACAGAAGGCTTGGGGGTAACCTGCATAGAGTGGCAATTACTACCCTTAACAGAAGGCATGGGGGTATCCTGCATGGAGAAACAGTTGCTACCCTTAATGGAGGAGCAGTTGTTAACCTTAACAGAAGGCTTTGTGGGGTAATCTGCATGGAATGGCAGTTACTATCATTAACAGAAGGCATGGGGTAATCCACATGGAGAGGCAGTTACTAACCTTAAAAAAAAGGCTTTTAGGGGGGTAATCTGCATGGAACGGCAGTTACTATGCTTAACAGAAGGCTTTGGGGGTTAATCTGCATGGAACGGCAGTTACTATGCTTAACAGAAGGCTTTGGGGGTTAATCTGCATGGGGTGGCAGTTACTACCCTTAAAAAAGGCTTTGGAGGGTAATCTGCACGGAGTGGCAGATACTAACCCTAACAGAAGGCATGGGGTGACCTGCACGGAGAGGCAGTTACTAACCCTAACAGAAGGCATGGGGTGACCTGCACGGAGTGGCAGTTACTAACCCTAACAGAAGGCATGGGGTGACCTGCACGGAGTGGCAGTTACCAGCCTAAAAATAAATAAAAAAATAAATAATAAACTTGCTCAGCAGATCGGATGAACCAGCTGGATCTCTTTCTGCCATCATTTACTACATTAATGACTTAGAGCAGATCTCGTTCATTTCTATTTCTTTTAGTTCATAGGTCACTGATACAGTCTGGGCATTTAGAGTGGTCTCACTTCTTTTTTTAATGCAAGAATCTCTTTTTTTTTTTTAAACAGGAAAGCAGGTAGGAAGTGGCATCAAACCTTAGATAAAATTATTATATGAGATATTCAGCTCAGTGCTCTGTGCTAGCAGGAGTCCTGGGTCCTGTTCCCGGCTCTGCCTCCTGCTCACCAGGCTGGCTGGAGCTGGAAATGCTGCTGAAGGAGATCTGGGTCCTGTTCCCGGCTCTGTCTCTTTCTCCTCAGGGTTGCTAGGGCTGGGACTGTTGCTAAAGTATTCGGGTTTTAGAAAAAAAGATGAAATCGTACTATTCCGCTGTTATCATTAGGGTAATCTTGTTGTGATTGTATTTTATTTGTTACTGTATGTTATTGTTGTAAACTGCCTTGGTCAGCTTGCTGTTAGCGTGATATAAAAGGGTAATAAATAAATAAAGTAAGTAAGTAAGTACAGGGATAATTCCTCCATCAAGATGTGAGTGTATCTTACACTGCACCTGCGCCACGAAAACTCCATGACCAGAGCCAGTGCTCGTCCCTATTCCCATGTTGTCTCTCTGTTTTCCCGGCTTTGCTTGGGATTTTTAGCAATAAATCGCACGCTGTGGTTGGGTAAGGTCTTGCTTTAACTGACAATTTCACAGTGACATCGCAGGCTGCGTCATTCCATACGTACCCAGCACAGGAACCAATAGGGAGCAGAGGAAAAGTATCACCGTCTCCATGACAGCTGAAAAACACGAGAAGACAGGGATAGTAACTGTTTGCTTCCAATTGCCTGCACCTACTGTTCACCCTTGGTGTTCCCCGCACCCTCAGCGTGAGCTCTGGGACATAAAACCTGCAAATTGGAGATCAGGATTCCAGTCCCACCACCTCTACTCAATTGTGTGCCCCTCAGCAAGTCAAAAACCTATCTATGCACAGCTCATGACTTTTTTTTATGCTTCCTTCATCTCTTTGCAGCATGAATCGCAACTAATAAAAAGATGTTTTACTTTGATTTAAATTTGTATTTTGTTACTGTGTACTGTCATGTTGCTATTTACATGTATTGCATTATATTATTTGTATGTATATCGCTTTGGGTGATTTTTTTTTTTTATACATAAAGTTCACTGAGATACAGTTTATTTGAAAGGGATGCCATAAAATCAACGTGTCCCTCAACTGGCATGAAAATAATAATTTGCTTTTTTTTCTGACCCGGCCGTTTCCTCCTGCTCCTCTGTACTTCCAGCCCAATGAGAATCACGGACGGGATCTGGTGCCAGGACCTGTCATTTACAACTATCCAGGGATTTTTTTCTCCCTTTTATATATTGTCCAACCCCAAAATGCCTGGTTTGATCATTGCAGTGCCTGCGACTCTGCAATCATTGGCCCTAA
The DNA here is from genome assembly GCF_901001135.1 of Rhinatrema bivittatum. Classification (NCBI taxonomy): domain Eukaryota; kingdom Metazoa; phylum Chordata; class Amphibia; order Gymnophiona; family Rhinatrematidae; genus Rhinatrema; species Rhinatrema bivittatum. Next base: position 22,821,321 of record NC_042626.1, on the reverse strand, counting down.
ATCTGCCCACTAGGAGTCGTCCTTAGGCAAGGACCATGATTCCCTCCCTCATGCTGCCTCCACAATAGCCTGAGCCCCAGCAAACTTGGTGAGTCAAAGACCCAACTTGGGGACTGAACCTGAGATTTCCCACATGGCAGTGCACAACACCCGACATCTGAGCCACTGGGCTAGCCCATAATTTGGTTTTCTAAATCTTTCATCCACACAGATACAGTCACACTGGCCTGTCCCTCCCCAACTCATTATGGACACAGGATGGAGAAAGACCACTGCCCAGAAGTCCTTTCCCTTCCCCAGGCCACCCCCTACCATGGCCTGTTTGCTTTCCAGCCATTGCTGATGCCATCCTCCTTTAAAGATTCCCTGGGACCCCTGATGCCTTAACTGTTCCCAACCTGCCTGATAATTGGTTTCCTAACTTCCTTTCCCCAGTTGTGTGTGTCTGGCTAGCTAGGCCTTGTTTACACAAATACAGAATTTGAGGAGACCAGCTCTGGGGGTCTTCTCTTTTACATTATTTGTTTATTTTGATTTATATTCCAGCTTTCAAGCACTTCAGAGTGGATTGCATTCAGGTACTGTACATATTTACCTATCAAGAATGGGTTTACAATCTAGGTTTACACCAATGGAAGGTGAAGTGACTTGCCCAAGGTCACAAGGAGTGACAGCGGGATTTAGACCCTGGCTTCCCTGATTTTAAACCTGCTCTAACCACTTGGCTACTCCTCCACTCCAAGGTAAATGGTTGAGTAAGCCCAGTTTTTGGAGGTCATCCTCTCCCCCCCCCATCATATAGACCCGGGACTGAGTAAGAGCAGCTTCTGGAGGCTCTCGCATCTTTCTCACCATTGCCTTTCCTTAGAGGTAGATTTACCAGATAGCTCTGGGCCACAAGGGAGGCCAAGCTAGTCCTGGTTTTACTCTCATCGAATGCAAGGGGAGTAAAACAATGACCTGGATATCATCAGGTAACCCTGCTCAGAAGAAGAATTCCAGGCAGATTTCTGCACTTGAGATCTGCAGCTCCCAGAAGCCAAGCCAGTCCTAAGGCATGGAAACAAGGGGAAGGCGAGTCTGAAAATGGTTTTCGAGAGTAAAAAGTATTTTACCCACATAAATCAAGTCTCTGAAAACTGAAGGTGGGCAGTGTGGTGAACAGTTCACTAATTTTGGGAGGGGAAGTGGTATATAAGCTTTTATAGATAAATACATGGGTGGAGAGAAGGCATTCCCAGGGCAGGTTCAGGCCTAGAGAGAAAAGGGACACGTGTAGACCTTATTTTGAAATCCACAAACATACTCTTCCAGCAAAATTCTCCCCACACAAAGAGCAGGTGTAAGAATCTGTGCGTGCTTTGCACTCTCGAACGTTTTCAAAGGATGGAAAAAGTATGCATAGACTTTGCATCAATACAGACAGTTTGAAAACTGCCCTGCAAGAGGTCATTTCAAGATTATAGACTTTCCTAGCAAGACCTTGACCAGCCCACACTGAGTGGACACTTCCCGAAGACATACACATCTTGTTCCACTCAAAGATGGATAAACGTTCACTTGAAGGGTCCGAAATACTGGAATCCATTAACCAGTGAAGTGAAATTTCAGCAAAGCAACTAAGATAAAGTCATGTGATTGCCATGTTAGTTCACTTGAACATGTGGAAATAAAGCTCAATAAACAAAAAAAACAAAAAAAAGATAAGGTAATGCCTTTTCATTTGACTAATTTAAATAATACATTTTTTGACCAGCTTTTGGGAGTTATGAAGTATTGGAAGCAGGGCCGGGCTAGCTTTTTTGCTGCCTTATGAAAACAATTACTGTGCTGCCCCCTCCAAGTTCTATTTTTTTCTTCTAATGGTTAATTTGTATTTAGGGATGTGAATCGTGTCCTCGATCGTCTTAACGATCGATTTCGGCTGGGAGGGGGAGGGAATCGTATTGTTGCCGTTTGGGGGGGTAAAATATCGTGAAAAATCGTGAAAAATCGTGAAAAATCTAAAAATCGCAAAACCGGCACATTAAAACCCCCTAAAACCCACCCCCGACCCTTTAAATTAAATCCCCCACCCTCCCGAACCCCCCCCAAATGACTTAAATAACCTGCGGGTCCAGCGGCGGTCCGGAACGGCAGCGGTCCGGAACGGGCTCCTGCTCCTGAATCTTGTTGTCTTCAGCCAGCGCCATTTTCCATAATGGCGCCGAAAAATGGCGGCGGCCATAGACGAACACGATTGGACGGCAGGAGGTCCTTCCGGACCCCCGCTGGACTTTTGGCAAGTCTCGTGGGGGTCAGGAGGCCCCCCACAAGCTGGCCAAAAGTTCCTGGAGGTCCAGCGGGGGTCAGGGAGCGATTTCCCGCCGCGAATCGTTTTCGTACGGAAAATGGCGCCGGCAGGAGATCGACTGCAGGAGGTCGTTCAGCGAGGGTTCCGGCGCCTCGCTGAACGACCTCCTGCAGTCGATCTCCTGCCGGCGCCATTTTCCGTACGAAAACGATTCGCGGCGGGAAATCGCTCCCTGACCCCCGCTGGACCTCCAGGAACTTTTGGCCAGCTTGTGGGGGGCCTCCTGACCCCCACGAGACTTGCCAAAAGTCCAGCGGGGGTCCGGAAGGACCTCCTGCCGTCCAATCGTGTTCGTCTATGGCCGCCGCCATTTTTCGGCGCCATTTTGGAAAATGGCGCCGGCTGAAGACAACAAGATTCAGGAGCAGGAGCCCGTTCCGGACCGCTGCCGTTCCGGACCGCCGCTGGACCCGCAGGTTATTTAAGTCATTTGGGGGGGGTTCGGGAGGGTGGGGGATTTAATTTAAAGGGTCGGGGGTGGGTTTTAGGGGGTTTTAGTGTGCCGGCTCACGATTCTAACGATTTATAACGATAAATCGTTAGAATCTCTATTGTATTGTGTTCCATAACGGTTTAAGACGATATTAAAATTATCGGATGATAATTTTAATCGTCCTAAAACGATTCACATCCCTATTTTCCAATAACCAACATACAACAGAAACAGCTCAAAAAGAAAAAAGAAGCATCACAATGCTTCATAAAACAATAAAATCAAGAAAATATAAATCATTTATAACAGTATAACCTTACTAATAAAAAGAATAAATATTTCAAAACAGCTGACAAATAGAACATTCAGTAATTAAAAACTCATACAATTTTTTTTTAATTTCCCACACACCAATAAAACATTTCAAAACAGCATACACAAACAGCATGCAGTAATTAAAATTAATACAGAAAAAAAAAGTTCCCCAGCTCTCCATCCCTGGGAGCTTTTGATTTCCAGTCATCCTGAGATTGTCGTAGATTTATATATGGAGGTGAGGGACACACAAACTTTCTCCTCTCTCATATACATACTCTCAACTCACACACACACACACACTCCTCACTCATATGCGTACTCTCAAACACACACACACACACACACACACACACACTCCCCTTCTCTTTCACTCACTAACACTAGGCCTATCCCTCTTTTCTTCGGCTGCTAGTAAAGGCCCAGGGGCTTCTTCCACTGTTTGACTGTCAATAGGATGCCACCAGGGCTGACCTTAGAGGAGTGCGGGACTCAGGGAAAATTAGTCAGAGCAGGGTCCCTCATCCATGATGGAAGGGAAGGCAGATTAAGGTTGCACTCTTCCCCCGCCCCCAAAAGACCCCATCAAGCCCTTTCTCGTTCCTCCAACACACAATCAAGCCCTTTCCACTCCCCAAGACCCCGTCAGTCAGTCTCTCCCCCCACCAAGACCCCCTCAATCAGCTTCACCTCCCCTCCAAAGACCCCCTTCGGGCAATCTCTCTCCTGTAAAACACCAAGAAGTGCTTTCCCACCAAAACTTTATCAAGCGCTCTCCCCTCCTTCCAGACTCCCAGAAAAAAAACATTCCCTCCTCTTTCCCTAACCTTCCCAGTTATCTTATTAGTAGTGACTATCATCTCTTTCCCTATATGGCTGATCCACAGGAAGGCATGCGCTGACACCATCTCTGCTTTCATGCCACTAGATGCACGCTATATACCCCCTGCTAACCTGCAGCCAATGCTGCCTCTTCCTTGGATCTTTTGTGCAGTAAAGGAAGCAGTTTGTGAGGGGCCTGTAAAATGTGGAGCCCACTAAGAATGACTCTTGGTCTCTGCTGGGGACCTCCAGGGCCCTCTTTCATTCTTCGGTCTCCAGCAGGATGGATTCCCGCCGGTGGCCCGTGCGCCAGGTCTTTCTCTCTTCTCTGCAGCCGTCACCCTGCAGGGTGTGCCGCCCCATGCAACTGCAGAGTTTGCACACCCGGTGCCACCTGAGTGGAAGTTAAAATGGTGAAACGCTTCAGAAGTAACACAAAACGTCTTTACTGAGACACGGGCTTTTAAACTCCCTACCAGTCATAACTCTCCTGTTTCTTTGTTGCCTTTTTATTGCTCTGCTGGCAGATCAGCTCTCCCAGTCAGCACTGTAATGTAATCTATGATTCACCTTTGCTTTGGCCTGCTCACTTTTTTTTTTTTGACCTGATAAAGGGAAAGTCAGTCAAGAAATGTATTAATGTAACCCAATAAAAAAAAAAGTACTGTCATGCTAAGTGAATGCTGGGCTATAGAAAGGGACACCACCACCTAGCCTAGCGAGAATAAACCTGGAAGTACAGATAGGGATTACTGAAAACATTTGCAAAGCCATGTTATTTTGCGTATAAGGTTACCAACTGGCTCCAGCTTTTCAGGACAGGTTGATCCAGTCCTGGTTTTACCCCACTGATTGCAGGGATTTGTTCTGCTTTCCCTATTTCCATGCCCTAAGAAACACAAGACTATAAGTGCCTGCATGCAGAGGAGTAAAACCAGGACTGGATCAACCTGTCCTGAAAATCTGGAGCCAGCTGGCAACCCTACTTGCATACTGGTGTTAACAGTGAAAAGTTCCTGTTTCGCTAAATCACCTCCAGTCTCTTCTATGATGCCTATGACAATTTATCGTCTTGAATCATTTTTGTTTAATGACCTTTATTTCTGAATGAAGTAACTAATAAACCATTAGTCAGTGAAGAGTGTGTGTATATCATACAAGTATCAGATAATGAGGCCATACTGTGATGTGGGAGAACATTTACTGGCAGCACCTGACAGAACAAAATCTTTCAGCCTCTGAGGGTGAACATGGAGTGTCTCAGATTCTGCTTTAAAAGTATTTCTAAGGAAGGAGAGGCCTTGAGGGGGATGGGGAAATGATCTTATGAGAGAGAGGCGCTGGAAAGAGCTCCCCAGTGTTCCCATATGTTTGAAACTTAATAAAAATGATTTAAACCTAAAAGTATTTCTCGCTTCTTACCCTATCCCCAACTGTTAAATTGTATTTAAATAATGAAAATACAGTAATTAAACTCCACGAAACTCATTCTCTCCAGGACACCATACATGGTTCTCGATGCATCCGAACAGTGATACCATTGACTATTACCCCAAACAATGCTCAGCTTCGTTTTCAGGTTTTTCTAAATGATTAAAAAACAAAAAGGGAGGGGGGGCGTTTCCTCCCCCTCCTGCTGATTTGAACAAAAAAATAAATGACAGTTCGCCGCATCTAAAGAAAAGCTAAAATAAAAAATATTAAGCACAAATGAGCACACTCCATCAGTCTCTCGAGCTGGCATATAAGGAGGAGGCGGAAGGGAGTAAGGCAACCCCCCATCTGTACACCCTGGATTCTGCAGCATGCTGACACCCGTCAATCTGAAGCAAATTCCTGCTCAGGCCTTTATTTAAAAATGTTCTTACTCCTTGTGGGGGCCCTGCTCTGACTTCTCGGCATGAAGCAAGAGACGCCGTAACCTTGGCCTCCCCTTCCCGCCTTGCCATGGCCAGTTCTCCTATTTCAAAGCACCGTGCTGCAGCTCCCACCTCCTGCTCACCGGGAGCATCACCTGCCACAGACAAAGTCAGGAGGAGGAGGGAGGGAGGGAGAGAGAGCTTTAAATCACTTCAGTCAGGAGGTACCGAGATGCATCAAAGGTGACCTAAGAATGCCAAGTCATCTTTCCGTGGTGCAGTGGATGTGGAAAAGGGAAACCAGCTGGCAGCGAGCATCTGAGTCTGCAGCTCCTCGGAGAAGGCTCAGGGCGTACGGGAACACAGGTATCTTCTCTGGTTTTCCTATTGTTTAAGGACTGTCTGAAGCTCTAACACCTAACTCTGGAGTTTCTGTCTCTGCTTCAGTCTGTAAAGACAAAAATCTCGCTCTCTTTTCCTCCGTCTCTTCCTTAGTCATTCTCCTCCTCTCTCCTTCCTTTCTCCTCCTCATAAATTTTCCCTCTACCACTCCCCTTTATTATTATTATTTATTTTACTTTCCCTCTATTCTCCGCTAATTCTTACTCCCTGAATGGCACTTGCACACACTGTTAATCAGTTCATTGATGAGTAACAAAATCATCAAGATAGGACAAAAGTATTTGACCATGGCACATACTGAAATGACGCCTCACTTGGTCCAGAAAAGGAATTTTTGGTATTGTTGGCCTCACTGAACTTGCCAGCAAACGGTCTTGTTAAAAGATGCACTGTTTTCAGGCCAGGCAGAATGCACAAAGCTGACACTCCATTTTCTTTAGCGTGTATTTGTGTCTGCGTGTGTGTGTGTGCGTGTGTCTGCGTGTGTGTGTGTGTGTCTGTGTGTAGTAACTCGGGTCACCAGGAGAGGTGACTGTGTATGTATTATCACGAGTACTCATTCGGCCACACACATAAGGAGCAACTGGCTCTGAAACTCACTTCTTACAGGGGATGGTTACCAATCACACTTTTAATTGCAGCACGATCTCATCAGCACTGCCTGCACTGACAGTGCTCTTTAGGAAATATATTATCATTATTTAAGCTCAATCGATAGACATGGATTTGATGTTCCCATTAACCCTAGAACTCGGTTTTGGATTTGAAGTCATAAAGCAGACAAAGTTCGGTCTTTGGGGGATCAAGATGTCATGTTGTATCTGGCTATGGATTGGTTGCCGTGCTCTTCTGGGACAGTGCTGTTAAAACTTCAATAATCTGAATATAACTGAACTTTAAGGAAACAAATTTAAAAAGGTTACTGTAACAGTCTTGCTAAACAGCTGCCTGCATGTTGATAAGGGGGTGTGGGCAGGATGGGGTTAAGGTTGAGAGAGGGAGCAAAGGTTTTCCTATTTAATGCAATCTGCCAGGAACAGAGGGACCAACAAACCCATCATCCTGTTTCCAATAGTGGCCAATCCAGGCTACAAGTACCTGGCAAGTACTTAGATCAGTGGAAAATAAATAGTCTATAAATAAATAAATAAACAAACAAGTGCTGCTACATGAACACGATGCTGGGTTCTGTATTTGGAGTTCCTACCCAAGAAAAGGACTTTTCAGTCCTTGTGGACAATACGCTAAAATTCTCTGCTCGGTTCACGGCAGTGGTCAAAAAAGCAAATAGAATGTTAGGAATGATCTGAAAAGGAATGGAGAATAAAACAGAAAATATAATTTTGCTTCTGTTTCGAGCTATGGTGTGACCACATCTTGAGATTTGCGTGCACTTCTGGTCGCTCCATCTCAAGAAACTAGAAAAGGTGCAGAGAAGGGCAAAAAAAATTATAAAGGGGATGGAATATCTCCCCTATGATGAGAGGCTACGCAGGCTAGGGCTCTTCAGCTTGGAAAGAAATGGCTGAGAGAGGACCTGATAGAAGTTTATAAAATCATGAGTGGGTGGAACGGGTTAATAAAGGATTTATTTACCTTCTCAAACAATACTAAAACAGGGGACACGTCATGAAACTAACAACCAGCAGACTGAAAACTAATAGTAGAAAGTACTTTTTCATTCGGAGCACTCTCAAGCGATGGAATCTATTGCCAGAGGACGTGAACAAGGACATTAGCATAGTGGCATGTAAAAGAGGTTTGGTCACGTTCCTGGAGGAAAAGTCCATAACACATTATTAGCCAGGAAGACTAAAGAAAGCTGTTGCTGTCCCTGAGAATGAATAACAGGAATTAGATCTACTTCATGGGATATGCCAGGTACTTGCGACCTGGACTGACCACTGTCTGAGACAGGATGCTGGGCTCAGTCGACCTTGGACTGACCCACTATGGCACTTCTGTTGCACTTGTCCAGCAATGGGGATATTCCAGATTCTGCCACTGGATGTCACTAGCGAGCAGTGCATGCCAAGTCCTCCTCTGCAGGTTGGTTTGTCATCATTAGATGACTCAGAGGAACTCATAATAGAGTTTCTGATGCAATAAAGTGCACTTGATTGTGCACTCATGTTAAATCACGGCAGCGCACATATTTTTTGGGTGCTTAGCTTTATTCTTGATTTAACAGAGCTTAATACACAAAAAAATGTGTGCAGAAATGCGAGTACAGCTGGGTGCCCAAATCCCATGTTAATCGAGGCATTAGCTATTATTCTCCATTGCAGAGAGATGTGTAAGCTTATTACATGGTTTCTTAACACAAAAAATTTAACTCTTGGTCCCAGCTGGAGTAAAGTTTCTGGAGCTTAATGGTAGTAGTCTACGGGACTGAACCTGGATGGGAGCAGTTTTTTGACCCAGGAATGCCCAGCCAGAGGCCCCTTTTTCTATAGTTTTCTTTTGTTTGTTTCAGGGATTTTTTTTTTTTCAGTTTGCCCAATGAACTGAAAAAAAAATCATTAACCTCACTGACTATAAATGAACCCCCACCCCTGCAAAACAAACCAAAACGTTTGCAGCTACACCTACTACCGCAGTGTAATATATGGTAGCCTGCTGCAGCTGCACTGCTGCCTTTAGCTTGGTGGCCTAGCTAGCTGCAGCTGTACCTCTGCTCTCTGCCCAGTGGCTTGCACTTCCCCCCTCTTTGATCCTCTAAGTTTCATATCACAAAGTGATCACTCAAGCCCTCTTTCACTTCTTCTACTTGTTGTTCTGCACCCGTTTTACCAGTTATGTGCCCTTACTACTATCTGTCCCAATCACTTTTAAATTCTGACACGGTTTTGGTTGCCGCTGCCTCTGCCAGAAGACTATTCCAGGCATCTGCTACTCTCTCCATAAATATCCTTCTGTGTTTCTTTTGTAATTTTCCTTCCTGCAACTTCTTATCAAGACCCTTTGTCCTTGAATTTCCTTTCCTTTGGAATATTTCACCTTCCCATGCTTTGATGCCCATCAAAGAGTTTCTATCATATCTCCCATTCCTTCCTTCCTCCGGTGAGTACATTTTGTGTCCCGGGCCTCGTGTCCGTTTAATAGCCCCTTCTGAACTTCTTCCATGCTCTCTAGTAATGAACACAATACTGGAGGCAGGGACTCACAAGTGACCTGTGGAGTGGCAATATTACCTTCTGTTTCCTGCTGCTACTAACTCTGTTACTACAGCCAGGCATACCTGTTAGCTTTCCCCACTTGCTTTATAACACTGACTGGCTACCTTGAGGCCATCTGAGATGATTACTCCTGCAACTCTTTCTTGTTTAACGATTTCCAGTTCTTGTTCTAATTAATTTGGGGTTAATTAATTTTTGCACCCCAAACTGCCACTGTACCTGAAGACTGGAGGGTAACCAATGTAATGCTAATTTAAAAAAAAAAAAAAAAAAAAAAAACGGTTCCAGAAGCGATGAAGGAAACTACAAACCAGTAAGACTGATATCAGTGCCGGGCAAAAAATTGTAGAAACTATAGTTAAGAACAGAATTGCTGGGCATCTGAATAGGCTTGAAAAAGATTTGCATACAACTGAGTCAGAATGCATGCAAATCTCTCTCCTGCATATTCATTAGGGATATCCTGAAAGCCTGACTGGTTTGCGGCCCTTGAGGACCAGAATTGCCCACCCCTCCCATCTAGTGGCATATTTTCTCTGCTGTTCCTTGGCAATGTCACTGAGAAAGATATTGAAAAGTGGTCCTGATACCGATCCTTAGAGAACTACACTGGTCACAACAAGTGCAATACAGAATGAAATCCTAAGTCTGTGGATTCTAGACATATAGGATTACCGGTATATACGTGCCCTACCAGGTAACTCTGGCAGGGAAAGGAAACCTGAAACACAAAAACAAATGATTCCTGGGAAAGGCAGTGCAGGTAGGCGGGCACAGATTCCCAGAAAAAATGCTGAATCATGGAGCCAAAACCTTCTGTTTCTCATTTAAGTCTCCTGTTCAGACAAAGGCTAGCAGTCAGAGAGAGGGAGCTGTTACTCCAGAGCAGGGACTCTGCTGAATCAGAGACTAATGTAATCCCACACAGTTTCTGGGTTAAATGTTTGTGAGTCAGTAGTAAAAAGCCAGATTTGTTTTTGCATAAATCCTTATTGTGGCCAGGAGCCAGAACTGTTTATGCTTAACTGCAGCCGGGAGGCAGATTGCATCTTTCTGTCCCAAGATACTAAAAGAAGTTGTTATTTGAATCTGGAGAAAATAAGTTACCTGGCAACTAATCTAAATAAATAAATAAAATAAATAGTTGTGGAGTCCTAAATACCCTCAGTGATACAAAAAAACAACAACAAACAAACAAACAAAAAAACATATAAACCACAACCAGACAAGACATTCAGTCATACAAACACATCGTATATATTCACCAGGGACAAGTCATTCAGAAAATAACAGCAGAAAGATCTGATCCCTCCCTGGAAGGGCCTTAAGCCATTGAGAAGGAACCTGCCTCAAGACACCCAATGCTCAGCTATCATCAGAGAAGCCTTCTGCTGGAGCAGAGTAACCAGTGATGGCGTTACGTGTGTGTCAAGAGATCCTAGCTACTTTTTTGAAAGAAACTCATGCCACTCTGCAGGCACCGATGCAATAATACCTGAGAAGAACAGACCCAGGGGAGCTGAACATTTTTCTTGCCGTTAAATAACATTCTTCCCGCTCCTGCGATGTGAAGAGCTTCTGAGAACCCTCCCGTAATCGTCTGGGAATGTGTCATGATCCAGAGACACTATGCAAACTGTCAGACAACAAGGCAAAAGTTTTCGCGTTGTTCCTCTGCCATCCTGTAACATTATGTACCAGCCCTGCTTTTCAACAGCTACATTTTTACTATGTGCCATCCTATATTCCATGCTCGCTGCTCACAGAACCCATGCTAGTCTCCTCTCTTCCCAAGTTTATCCATCTGCAAACCTTCCAAATAAAGTCTTCTCTTGCCCAGGAACTATGGCCGGATTTAGGCATAGGTAATATAGGAATGTGCCTAGGGTGACAAATTCTGAAGGTACCCAAAAACTGGGACTCCCCATGCTATAGTCTTAACTTTCCGGGTGCAAACCTCCACCTCCACCCCCATCCCCAGTCCTCTGCCTATGGGAGCCAGGAATAGGGGGATCTGCTTTCTTTAAACTTAACTGAAAAATGGAACTCTCTCCATTAACCTCCACTGTGATGGTAAGGTGCAGCGCCTTGCATGGGCAGCACAGACGGATAAGGACAAGAGAGAAGAAGTAGAAAGAAAAGATCATGGGCCGCCAATGCTGGCTATCAACTAATGATCTCCTGCTAGATCCAGTCCTGACGGGAGGGGAATAAGCTCAGATGGGGAACTACTAGGTACTACAAGGTAGTACCTAGTAGTAGTACCTAGGTACCTAGTAGTACCTAGTAGTACCTAGTAGTAGTACCTAGTAGTAGTACCTAGGTACTACAAGGTAGTACCTAGGTACTACAAGGTAGCACAAAGAAGAATATTTGAATCAACTGAGGGAGACAAAGAAATTAATCAAGTTGGCAAAAAGTCAAGCAGAAGAGAGGATTGCCAAGGAGATAAAAAATGGTGACAAAACATTTTTCAGATACATCAGCGAAAAGAGAAAGGTCCAAAGTGGTATAGTGAAATTGAAAGGTGGGAATGATCAATGTGTGGAGAGAGACGAAGAAATGGCAGAAATATTAAACGAATACTTCAGCTCTGTGTTCACTAAAGAAGACCCTGGAGAAGGACCATCTCTACACAACAAGAAACTGGAGGGAAGTGGAATGGATGAAAATCCTTTTACAGTAGAAAATGTGTGGGAAGAGCTAAAGAACCTGAAAGTGGACAAAGCCATGGGGCCTGATGGGATTCATCCAAGGATATTGAGGGAGCTCAGAGATGTTCTGGCAGCTCCGCTGTGTGACCTGTTCAATAGATCCCTAGAAACGGGAGTGGTGCCGAGTGATTGGAGAAGAGCGGTGGTGGTCCCGCTTCACAAGAGTGGGAACAGGGAGGAGGCTGGCAACTACAGACCGGTTAGCCTCACTTCGGTGGTGGGAAAAGTAATGGAGTCACTGCTGAAAGAGAGAATAGTGAACTATCTACAGTCCGGAGAATTGATGGACCAGAGGCAACATGGATTCACCAGGGGAAGATCCTGTCAGACAAATCTGATTCACTTTTTTGACTGGGTAACCAAGGAATTGGATCGAGGAAGAGCGCTTGATATCATATACTTGGATTTCAGCAAAGCTTTTGATACGGTTCCGCACAGGAGACTGGTGAATAAAACGAGAAGCTTAGGAGTGAGGGCCGAGGTGGTGACCTGGATTGCAAATTGGCTGACAGACAGAAGACAATGTGTGATGGTAAACGGAACCTTCTCTGAAGAGAGAGCGGTTTTAAGTGGTGTACCGCAAGGATCGGTGTTGGGACCGGTCCTGTTCAATATCTTTGTGAGCGACATTGCGGACGGGATAGAAGGTAAGGTTTGTCTTTTTGCGGATGACACGAAGATCAGCAACAGAGTGGACACGCCGGAAGGAGTGGAGAGAATGAGACGGGATCTAAGGAAACTGGAAGAGTGGTCGAAGATATGGCAGCTGAGATTCAATGCCAAGAAGTGCAAAGTCATGCATATGGGGAGTGGAAATCCGAATGAACTGTATTCGATGGGGGGGGAAAAGCTGATGTGCACGGAGCAGGAGAGGGACCTTGGGGTGATAGTGTCTAATGATATGAAGTCTGCGAAACAATGCGACAAGGCGATAGCAAAAGCCAGAAGAATGCTGGGCTGCATAGAGAGAGGAATATCGAGTAAGAAAAGGGAAGTGATTATTCCCTTGTACAGGTCCTTGGTGAGGCCTCACCTGGAGTACTGTGTTCAGTTCTGGAGACCGTATCTTCAAAAGGACAAAGACAAGATGGAGGCGGTACAGAGAAGGGCTACCAGGAAGGTGGAGGATCTTCATCGGATGACGTACGAGGAGAGATTGAAGAATCTAAATATGTACACCCTGGAGGAAAGGAGGAGCAGAGGTGATATGATACAGACTTTCAGATACTTGAAAGGTGTTAATGATCCAAAGACAACAACAAACCTTTTCCGTAGGAAAAAAATCAGCAGAACCAGGGGTCACGATTTGAAGCTCCAGGGAGGAAGATTCAGAACCAATGTCAGGAAGTATTTCTTCATGGAAAGGGTGGTGGATGCCTGGAATGCCCTTCCGGAGGATGTGGTGAAGACCAGAACTGTGAAGGACTTCAAAGGGGCATGGGATAAACACTGTGGATCCATAAAGTCAAGAGGCCACCAATGAAGAGTGGGTGACTCGCCAGAATGATGCCTACTGCCTGGAGACAATACCCTTATTAAATAAACATACACATGCTTACTGTGACTCCAACATCGCTCTAAGCTTCAACAGCAAGAGGAAATGTGGTAAAAAAGGATTCACACTCACAAAGAGGGGAGTAGCTGGCTTGTTACGGCGGTTACTACCCCAAATCAAATAAGCCTGATACTTCACTTTCAATGCATATACAGCATAGTTCTCTGCTTCAACGGCAGGGGAGAAGAAAAACTGATACTTCACACATCCAGCAGAGCTCTCTGCTTCAACGGCAGGGGAGAAGAAAAGAGGGTTCGCACTCACAAGCGGGGAGTAGCTGGCTTGTTACGGCAGTTACTACCCCAAACCAAATGTGCCTGATACTTCACTTTCGATGCATATCCAGCATGGCTCTCTGCTTCAACAGCATGGGAGAAGACTGATACTTCACGCATATCCAGCATAGCTCCCTGCTTCAACGGCAGGGGAGAAGAAAAACAACCGATAAGGGCTGTATAACATAGTCTGGGTAAAACAAATAAGCATGGGTGTAGCTTGCTTATTGCGGCGGCTACTACCCCTAACTAATCAAACTAGATATTTCACTTGGATGCAGCTCCATCACTGCTCTCTACATTAAAGGTGGGGGTGGAAGGGAAATAGAAGAAAGAGCTAAGAGAAACAGATAAGTATGAGAGAAAAAATGTGTGAAGCTTGCTGGGCAGACTGGATGGGCCATTTGGCCTTCTTCTGCCGTCATTTCTATGTTTCTATGTTTCTATGTACTAGAAAGGATTTTGAGTCTCTCTCTTAGCAGTGGCGGAGAGCACTGAGAGCAGGGATGCTTCTTTGCACATCTTAGTGACACAGGACATGCGCCTTAAGCATGCTATGTCGAGGTTCTGCTGCAATGGAAATAAGTGCAAACGGCATAAGCCTCAGAGAATTTAGTGCACCTCAAATCACGGAGGCCTCTTAGACGACAAGGAGAGCTTCCAAGGAGCTAGTTCACTGTAAGGAAACACGAGCAAGCTCCTTATGCACAAATACTGGACACTCACTATTTGATCAGGTTAGCCTGTGAGCGGTGCAGGTGCTCTGATAATATTTATCCATGATTTTATGTTAACCTTTACACTTCCAGCGCTGCCTCTGTTAGAGGCAGCGCTGGAAGTGGGGAAGGGAAGTTTGACTTATGGTGGGGATGAGGCCTCAGATATTGGCATTGTGGGTGGCGGGGGAGGGTAAGCCCAATCTTTGCAGGTGGCAGAGGGAGGGGAGACTGTAAAACGGTTTTGAGAGGTTTCAAAGGTGTAAGAAGCATGACCCTACAGGGACATGTTTGACATTTTAGAGGAGAAGCAGGGGATCAGGTACCTGGCCCGTTCATTTCTTTTTTTTGTTTGTTTTCACAGCGCTACTTAGCCAGGATATCTTTTAGAGATATCTGGTTATCTGGTCACACAAGGCCAGATAATAAAAAAAACCTACTTGGCCATATTCGAATATATCTGGTTAGGTTTTTAAGTTATCCAGCTACATGTAGGTGGATAACTTTAGTCTAGTATATTCAGTGGGGCATTTATCCCACTGAATATAGGGGACAATTTATCCGGTTAATTTTAGCCGAATAACTTGTCCACTAAACGGTCTACTGAATATTGGCTTTGAATAGTTAATTTTTCCTTGAGGGGATATATTCTATCAGGAGACCCAAAAGATCAAGCTGTGGACAAAATGGATTATCCCTCTGTAAATCTGCCACCAAATTTTCTTCCAAAACCTCAAAATTCTAAGGCAGTGCCACTACGTGTGTATGTAAGTCCCTTCCTCCCCATACTCCAACATAAGAAATGTATACTAAATTTCATGGCATGCAGTCTTCTAGGTGTGAAATACCATCAATTTCAACTGTTGCATATATTTTCTGAAATAACCAAAGCAATTGTAGAGGACTTAACCCTTTTCCCATATCAAATCTGAGCCTTCCTTGCCCAGTGCAACCCAGAAATCATCCTCTCAACTGGAAAAATATCCAGGAGCATCTTCGTATAACTAATTTAAAACTTAATAAAACCTGGAAATTACTCCTTCACTAGATTTATAAAGCAAAATATTTTCAAAAGTTACTTTAGTTGTTTGACCCATGTTCTGCATTATTTTTCGGAATATAATAAACCTAACTGAAAGGCTTATCAAAAATAGCAGAATAGTCTTGCACTCATGCATACACATTCTGTTTCCCACACAATCTGCATGCACACACTCTTTCACCTAGTTAGTTTCACACTCACCCGCACTGACACACACTGGGGCAGATTTTATAACCTGTGCGCGCATGTTATAAAATCCGGGGTCGGCACACGCAAGGGGGGTGCACACTTGTGCGCGCCGAGCCCTAGGGGAGCCCCGATGACTTTCCCCGTTCCCTCCGCTCCCCCATCTAACCCACCCCCCAGCCCTACCTAAATCTCCCCCCTACTTTTATTTCAGGAGTTACACCTGACTCTGGCTGCCGGTGTGCCGGAGAACTCGGGACCGCTCCCGGACTGCCGCCCTGTCCCCTTCCCACCCGTTTTTCAAAGCCCCGGGACATAGGCTCGGCGCGCGCAGGAGCAGGTTTTCGGAGTTACGCGCGTAACCCTTTGAAAATCTGCCCCACTGTGTCTCAGACCCCCTGTATCTTTAACTCACTCATACAGGCACTGTTTCCTTCAGCATGCAGTTCGGTGGCTTTGTACATGCTTTTATACATACTATATCAAGTTTTTGTGCTTTTGTTGCTGGAGTGCATTATGTTTGGGTAGAGAATGCCTTATGTAGATGCAGTGTGCAGTAATGGCATATTGTGTGAGGGTTCTAGGTAATACAGTTAAAATTAATAAGCGAAAATATATCTTTACTCAATGCATAATTAAGCTCTAGCATTCATTACCAAAGGATGTGGTGAAAGTTGTCAGTGTAGCTGCATTTAAAAAAGGTTTGGACAAGTTCCTGGAGGAAAATTCCATTAACCATTATTATGGTATTTATTTATTTATTTGTTTTTGCTATACCGATGTTCAACTGGTTTTATCACACCGGTTTACAGCTTACTCAGTGGAATCTATAAGAATAGATTTCATATTTTACATTTAGACATTGTAACATGATTGGTTTTGTAACCTGGACAACATTTAACATTGTAACATTGTGTCACTGACATTGTAACATGGTTGTTTCTGTAACATGGAAAACTTTGGGACATGATGGAATATGTGACTTGGGTAACTCTGTGGTAAGAGTACTTTTGTAGCAAGGGTAGGTTTGGAGCAAGGGTGACTTTGTAACACGGAGATAACTTTAACTTGGGTGAAGATGTAGCCAGATGGTTTGATTCGCATTGGGTTAACCATTATAGTTTCTGTTCTGGGGTGGGGGGAGTGAAGTGTGTGTGGATTGTGGTGGGGGCTCAGCTTGGTGTGATAGGTGTTGAATGATGTGTCGCTGTGGGATATGCTTTTTTGAAGAACCAGGTTTTTAGGTTCTTTTTGAATGACTGGGTTGTGGGGTCAAGCCTGAGTTGAGATGGGAAGCTGTTCCAGATTGTTGGGCCCGCAATTGTTAGGGATCGCTCTCTGGTTGAGGTTAGGTGGGTCATTTTTAGTGATGGGGTTGAGATGAGTCAGTGTTGGTTGAGCGGAGTCTTCTCTGTGTGGATTGGAAGTGCAGGGTGGGGCTCATCCAGTGAAATTTTTCGGTGTATAGTGTTTTGTGGATGAGTGTTAGGACTTTGTATTGAATCCTGTATGGGATGGGCAGCCAGTGTAGGTTTTTGAGGATTGGTGAGATGTGTTCAGTTCTTTTGATGTTTGAGATTGATCTTGCCGCAGCATTTTGGAGTAGTTGTAGTGGTCTTAGAGTGTTGGCTGGGAGGCCCAGAGTAGGGCATTGCAATAGTTGAGTTTGGAGAACAGTAGGGCTTGCAGTACTGTTCTACAGTTCTGTAGTCGTGGTTATAGAGTTGCAGAAATCCACTGCTTATTCTTGGGATTAACAGCTTGGATTCTATCTATCCCTTGGGATTCTGCCAGGTACTTGTGACCTGGATCAGCCACTGTTGGAAACAAGATACTGGGCTTGATGAACCTTTGGTCACCCAGTATGGTAAGTCTTATGTTCTTATGTGTGCATGATTCCCCGAGAGCTTACCATCATGGCAGTAGTGTGTGTATGCTAATAGAATTTAGTTCATTCTGTCTGCTGCCTAGTGCTGCAGGAAACACAGTTATCTGTCAAATCTTCAAATGTTAATATCTCCTTCAATATCAGTTGCCACAGTTGGGTGCAAAATCGTGAAATCAGCTGAAAGACATGAAATGCATCAACCCTTACTTCCCAAACTCCCAAGAAATGGGTGATTTTCAGTCTGACTGACTGACCAACATATACAGAGGATAATTGCCTATTAGAAAAAATGTGCCGGACATAAATTAAATTTCTCCCTCAAATATGAAAACGAGATTTACTATCATGCGCATTAGGTAGCTTGTTTTCAGACCTTTCTACTTCAAAATAGTAAAGTTTCAACCAGGAGTGAATGTTGAACAGAAGGAGGCTTTTGAATAGAGCTTTCCCACATTTTCAGAGAATACTTCACCAGGTGTGTGTGTGTGTGTGTGTGTGTGTGTGTGTGAGTGGAGGTGTGTGTGTGAGAGTGTGTGTGTGTGTGTGTGTGTGTGAGTGTGTGTGTGTCCCTAAACCTCCTTTCACTTTCAAAGTCTTCGGTATCCATAGAATTTAGTTCAAATTGCCTTGCCCACAGCTTGCTACTTCTATTCAAACCCAACCCTTGCACTCAACATTTCAACACCAGTCCCAAAATTATTTTACCAACAGGTAAAATAATATTTGAATATGTTAGGAACTGCAATTCTCCTCCTCCCTTTCCCCCCATACCTTCAATTTCTCTTTAAATATAGTAGGTTTTTTGGGTTTTTTTAGAAACCCTCAGAGTTTTCCACCCTCAAATTAAGCCCAGAAACTTCTTTTGCAAATTTTTAGTATCAATTTCCAGGTATTTTAATTGCAGAAACTTGGAAAAATAGCAAAGTTTAGGTAGCACTACTATTGGAAGGATCAGTTCTAAAACTTTATTTGCAGGTAAACAGCTGTTTACCCCTGTACAAAGGGCCACTGAAAATTTCATCCCCCCTCCCCCCATGTTGGGTGCAGTTTACAGGGTGGGTGCTTTTACCCATGGAAAAAAAATGGGTGGAGCTGTCAGGGAGCTTTTATTTAGAAAGCCTCACATGCGCATGGACTTTCGGCATGTACCTTCGCACCTGCTTTAAAGCAGCTGTAAATGTACATAGGTACTGAGTACCCACTGTGCACTACCAGCCTGGTTTCTAAAGGGAAACCTCACAGGGGAGCTTCCCTTGCAGACCTATGGGTCCCATATATCCTCAGGCCTGCAACCCTCACCACCATTCTGAAAATTGCCCCCATTAAAGTATGTTAATTTTCCTAAACCATGAAATAAAATATTTGGCCCAGTACTCTAAATCCTTTGAAATTGCCCTAAATAAAACCAGATAATTTACTGAGAATGAATTATTTAAATTGTTAACAAGATTATTTTTAAAATATTTAATGAAACAGGAAAACTATCCTGAATCTTTTTAACTTCCACATCACTGAAAGATTTAGAGCTTCTGTTTCGGAATCCAGATATAATAACAAATTCTTCCAATCGTTTTGAAGATTAGGGAGAGTAGTGTGAGGCTTAGTTATTGCTAAAAGAGCATTAACAAGCATTGTCAATGTAATATCATAATTACCCATCCAGAGCCCTTAATATTCACATTACTCCTAATTCTATTAGCCAGTGGTTTCATTGCTACACAAAGATCAACAGGGAGACTGGGCACCCTTGTCTAGTGCCCCTAGAAATGGAAAATAACTCAGAATAATGCCCATTAACTCTAATTCTCAATCTAACATTTCCATATAATCTAGAAACCCAAGTATAAAAGTTGCTTTTGAACCCTGTTTTCTAAAGAACCAAACTTCAAAAAGCAACACTGAAGGCGCTCCTTGAGATGTGACTAGCCCAATAACATTTTGAAATTTGCAAATATTGCCATCAGATTGTTTTCCTGAGACATATCCTATCTGCTTGTTAGACATAATATCTGATAACATTTTATTAAGACTATTATTTGAAATCTTTGCAAATATCTTGACATCTACATTCAATAGGGAAATTGGTCTATAAGATTCATAATCCATTACATCCTTCTCAAGTTTAGGTATAATCACGATACTTAACTCTACCATTTAATTAGGCTGATGTTCATTTTGTAAAAAGGCATTAAATAATTCAGTTAAATATGGAGCAAATGACTAAACATGTTATAAAATGTAACTTCTAACATTATCTGTTTTCTGTGGAGAAATGAACAGAAATGGAACACTATCCAGATACTTCCTCTGCTGATGTCTGTAAATGTTGTCATCCTTATTTATACAATTTAACAAATTCTTGCAAGATTTCTTTTCACCCTTCCTGTCTGTTAAACTGGCTATATTGGAATTATGAGTTTGATTTTCGAATTTTAAAGCTAGCAACCTGTCTGCCTTATTTCCTTTTTCATAATATTGTTCAACTGAGCTTCTTCCACTAACAAACGATTATATTTTCCTCTAACTCTTGCTCAAGCTTTACAGAGAAATCCCAGATGGAGTCCAGAACAATTCTAGTAGCACAGCCGCTACCCCAAGAAATGACCTTATAAACAGAGTTCCCAAAAACATGACAAGGCGACACTAACCTGCCCCTGTGAGGGAAGGGGGTTGATGTGGACAAGACACTTGATTCTTATTTTTTAGGGAAGAGCTATGCTGGGGTGATTATTTCTCCTTGGCCTTCTGCATTCTCTCAGCTGCATTTCTTAAGGATATATTTACCCGTATTATTGATGCCCTGGTGAGAAATGAGCTATCAAAGGTTTTCAGTTACAGGGGTCAAGCCATGACAAACTCTGTACTTAACGGAGACACAAATCCTTGTTGCCATCTCTGAAGCTTCACTATGTATCCAAAGGAAACGAGGACTACAAATCCTGGAATTCACTGGGCAGAAACAGTAAGAGAATGATAACAGATGCAGACCATAAGGCCCATCTAGTTTACCCAATTTTATTCCTGGTGCAATGCCACAGACCCCAGTTGATCAGTTCTTCACAACTAGGGATCCTTTGAGCTTATCTCAGGCTTTCTTGAATTCTGTCATGGTTCTTGTTTCGTCCACATCCAGTGAGAAAATGTTCCATGCACCTACCACGCTCTCAGTAAAGAAATATCTTCAGATGTTGCTCCTGAATCTACCCTGTTGCAGGCTCATCCTGCGACCTCTTGTTCTAGAATATTCTTTCCTCTGAAAAAAAGGTTTGCTTCTCGTGACAGATAAGCAGACTGGCTCAGTCTTTGTTGATTACGATATGTCAGCTAATCACCTTAAGGTTAAGACAGTCAAAATGTTAGTATTTACTGTGTCCTGGCAGGTTTTATAAACACTGCCATGTTATGTCATGTTAAGAAGGAAGCCTCTAATAGGAAAGAAGAGGCAGAGAGGCAGCCTCTGTCCATGGCAGAAGGGATCAAGCAGGACGCATTATATTACAAACACTCATTCCACAGAAGACTGCAAGTCATGCCAAGATATAAATATGCCAGCGGCAGTCAGCAAATGTAAACAGCGCAGCCATGTTCAGCGCTGGATGGTTAGAAACGTCTTGAGAAACAGACCCATGTGTCTGTCTGTATTCTCAGGACCCCTCCAAAAGAACTTGCTTCTTTTTGAAATAAATAACTTTGTACTAGAGAACACTGATTTCACAACAATTAGGAAGTACTTTATAGCAATCTAAATTTATTCTTTAT
The DNA here is from genome assembly GCF_901001135.1 of Rhinatrema bivittatum. Classification (NCBI taxonomy): domain Eukaryota; kingdom Metazoa; phylum Chordata; class Amphibia; order Gymnophiona; family Rhinatrematidae; genus Rhinatrema; species Rhinatrema bivittatum. The sequence continues at coordinate 22,799,823 of NC_042626.1, read as the reverse complement.
AAAGAAATTACAGAACCACAGGGTAAGGGTTTCAATAAATTGTTAAAAAAACTTCCTACATAAATTCTGCATATGAATCCCAGGATTGGATCCCCATCCTGTGTCCCTTGAAGCAACTGAATGAGGTGAAGGACACTGCAGAGCGAGGTTAAGAGCTAGAAGTGTTAGCATAGTTATCAGAGCAAAGAACACTGAAATTAGAGACCCTAGTTTAATTTCCCAGCATCACCACTCACCTTAAAGCCCTCAGCAAGTCAACTTCTTTGTGCTCAACAGATTATAAACTTGCTGGGCCAGGGACCTTGTAACCCTGTTGTTTATCTTGCACAGCTGCTGTTCAAACTCATATGGATAATTAAAAAACACTAACAAAAACCTGATATGCTATGTAAAATGTCAATGAATGTAAAAGTTAATTGTTATTATACATTAATATTTTGATCTAATATGCAGAAAACTTAAAAAGCCTTAAGATCAAGTTGGATTTGGATGTAATTACTCGCCTTTTCAAACCCAAACTCAAGGTGAGGTACATTCAGGTACAGTGCATATTTCAATGCCTCAGAGGGCTCACAATATAAAAGGGGAGATTTTCTAAGCTGCGGTATTTTCCCCGAAGGGACAATACCATGCGATTCACTAGCCGCACGGTCTGCGGCCACCAAATTTTAAAAGGGCTATTCAACCACCAGCTGCACTCTTGGCTGGAGTGCTCGGATCTGTGGGGGAGGGGGATCTAATGAGAACTCGTCTCCCTGCCCCTTCCCCCCCCCCCCCCCATGAGGTGACAAAAGTTTAAAAAATTAAAACAAATTGGTCATGATGTTGGCACTGGCCCACCTTTTGGTGTTGAAAAAGTGACCTGGCCACACCCTCCCAGCCCTCCTGGCCACTACCTTAAAATCCCTGGTACTTCAGCAGTGTCCCAGAGCAAATCCTAGGGCTCCATTTCTGAAATGGTGACAGTCAGCCTCAGACACACCTTTGCCTCTATCATGGGAGCCAACTTTTCAAAATGATTGGGGGGGGGGGGGGTGCTAAATGCAACACAAATTACTCTTTCCTATCCATAGTAAAGGAGTTTGTTGCCTTTTGGACACCAAGGAGACAAGTTAAGGAACTGGGGAGGATATAAGGGGGGGGGCTAGGGCCAGCACTGGGGTCACATTGTTTTATTTTTTAAAACTTTTGCCACCTTAGGGGGCAGCAAGGGGGGTTTCATTACACCCCCGGGATTTAGACACTTTGAGGGGGGAGGGGTGGCTGTTGGGGGGGGGGGGTTATTCAGCCCCTCTAAGGAAAGACCCCAGGAGCAGTGGGACGTGTGAGCGTCCTGATACACCCGGGGAAAAGTTAGCTACACCTCTTGAGATCTACGCAGTTAACTTTCATTACATAACGCAGCTTGCAAACATTAAGGCGAGCCATGTTAGTTGATTAGCATATTATTACCATATCAATGCTGATTTGCATACCCTTGCATTTAAATCAGTTCATTTAAATAGCCTTTTTTTTTTTAAAGCCACTGATAAAATATTTACGATGTCTTAAAAAGATAGAGACAAGATGGAAGAGGCCCAGGGAAGGGTGACCAAAATGGGTTCTGCATCAGAAGACGTATGAAGAGAGGCTGAAGGATCTGAATATGTACACCCTGGAAGAGAAGAGATGCAAGGGAGATATGATACAGACCTTCAGATGCCTGAAAGGTTTTAATGAAGCAAGAGCTTCAAACCTTTTCCATTGGAAAGCAGACAATAGAATTAGGGGGTCACAAAATGAAACTCCGAGGGGACGACTCAGAACCAACATCAAGAAATATTTCTTCACGGAGAGGGTGGGGGATGCCTGGAATGCCCTTCCGGAAGAGATGGGGAGGACAAAACCAGTAAACTAATTCAAAAAGGCATGGGCTGAACACTGAGGATCCCTAAAGGCTGGAGCATGGAAATGAAGAAAAGGGTGCATGGGAGTAATCTGAATGGGGTACCCTTAACCAAGTAACCTTCATGATTTTGATGCAATTGCAACATTACTCTCCGCTTCAATGGCAGGGGTGAAAGAGGAATTGGATTCATATGGCAGCTAACCCTGGGCCCTGACTCTTATTTAAGGGCATTTCATGGTCTAGGTCTAGGATACTGATACGCAGGCATTAGGGAAATAGTGCAGGATTGCTTCTATGGTCAAGCAGCTTTGTCTGAATTATCAAGGCTGCTCGCCACATAAACATTTTGCTAGTAGTATTACTACCCTTAACATAAGGAATTGAGCGGCAGTTCTACCCTTAACAGAAAGATGGGGGTAACCTGCACGAAGCGGCAGTTACTACCATAAGAAACTTGCTGGGCAGACTGGCTGGACCATTTGGTCTTTTCCTGCCATCATTACTATGTTACCATAAACACTGTTGGTACCTGAAGCACTGGAGGGTAAAGTGATTTGCACAAGATCACAAGAAGCATCCTTGGGAGAAGTGGGACTTGAATCCTGACTTCTGAGGTTGTCAGCCCACTGCTCTAACCAGTAGGCCACTCCTCCACATTTATTCCTGGAGATTTTCCATTGTTTCTGCTAGTAAAAAAATGTTCCAACATTAGCAGGCTACCTAAACAAACAGCTGAAAGGGCACTTAGTTGCGTCACCCTCGCTGCCTTCTATCCTTTTCTTTTACAACTCTTTACACGACTGCTGTAACCAAACCTACGGTTTTCTTGTATGTTCAGGTAACATCACCCTTAGTTCATTTTGTGCTGACCTCATAAAGGGGACAGGGCTCTTGAAAGCTAGCCAGAAATGCGCCTAAAACTTGTTTGTTGACTTTTATTTCTATGGATGAAAATGGAAGCTACAATATATTTTTTTATAGGTCAAGTTTCCTGATTGCTAGTACTTGGCTTCCATCTCTCTTGCCATTACTAAGAGGTGGAGAAGAGAAGCTGCTGCTAGCTGTGTTTCTGGCATCCCACCTCGGGATTTTTTCTTGCCCCCAGTATTCACAGTGCAAGATGCTCAGAGGTTGGTGAGAGCCTCCAACACACAAACAAACAATTCAAGCCTCTCTCTTACAATCAGATGACAATAATTGGCACTCAGGGCCTCTCCCGTCTTCCTAATGCACACAGTTAATTTACAATTTTTTTTTTATTAATTGACACATGCTTAATTTATTCTAGGGAGAAATAGTGGCTGAGTAGATAGCCAGGATCTGCATTATCTAATGTAAGTGCTTGAGTTACAGGGATGCCTTCATACAGAATCGGTATGGCCTTTGGCACACCCAGACACAAGATTAGCAGTCAACACAATTTGATTGATTAGAAAGGTCATATGATTGCTATGATATCAAATAATAGCTTCTGTGACATCATCACAATAAGCCACTAGCAAGGCAGCTTTAACAATGTTTGCTGATATCACAATGCACCTGTGTCTAACTGAAACTGGAAGAGGAAAGTACTAAAGGAATAGTCTACAAAACAAAAAAATAGTTAAAACAAATAGTAAATGTTTTAAATCTCAATCAGTTAGTGTCATGGTAATGTTCATTTCTCCTACAAATAAAGCTGAACTCAAAAATATGTAAAACAACATTAAGAAATGTAAAGAAAGCAAAATAATACTTCATAAAAAACTCTAAACTCCTAGACACAGCTATTTGGGCTATGAACTAATCATGTAGTAACCTAAAAAGATTGTTGTACCAAAAAGTACATACCAAAATATTAAATCGACCCAAAACTATCTAGATATCCAAACTAAAAATGTCCAAGCAAAAGTCCATAATGACCTACAATAAAAGTCCAGTCAATTCAAAGAAACCATTTATCTCAAAGCGACAAAAATTAATCAAAACGGCCATCAGTCCCCTATATGGGTCGTATTTCACCATAAATGGCTGCCTTTAGAGACATGGACTCAATGGGAAGGAAGAGCCAACCACCAATAAAAGCATAAAAGACAAAGTCACACAAATAACAACATATCAGCCTTATTGCAGACCAGACGTTTAGCCACCACCAAACTGTAGCCTTGTTAGCAAGAGCTGAAGAGGATTTCAAACTGGAGGACCAGTGTAATAAGGTGCGCTTGGGAGAGTGCACAGAGTTACCCACGACTGTGCACACAGTTTTTGTGCGCAAATTTTACTGTCAATACAGGAAAGAGTTTTGCACACAAAAAATGTGTGCACAACAATGTGCATACAGAGTAGCACCCTCCCCCCCACCCCCTCACAACCTAATTTAATGGTAATGAAGACATTAGCTATTATCCCCAATGCAGAGAGGAGTGCTGGCTTAACCCGCGTTTTCCTAATGCTGGAAACAACTCCTCCATAAAATATTTTAATGCGCACAGGGATGGTAACTTTTAAACAGGCACATGTGTGCACATGTGCACGCGATTGGCCCGCGCCCAGGGACGCAGTCATTTTATTACATACACGCACAAATGTGCGCATGTTATAAAATAGCCTGAATGTGCACACATGTGCACACAATTTTAAGTGGACGCATGCATGCCGCTTCTACCGCGTTAAGTGTTGGCACGCCATTACCAGTTTTACCAGTTCATTTGTAGAGCACCCAAATAAGGAATAGGTCTTCCAAACTTCCCTAGTTTTAATAGTCTCCCTTTTCCCTCTTAGCTCTGACCCTTAAAACCCTGCTGCGTTTAGTTTTTTTTTGTTTTACAACCTACACACCATCCATAGCAAAGTAAAGTTACGCGGCAGGTGACCATGACGTGCGCCTGCGCACATTTATAAGCAAATTTCAAGGTGTTGCGCTTTGAACCATGTGGTTCATGCCCTGGCAGGGGAGGAGGGAGAATGCGCCTGAGCAGCTGCAACTCTCCTCGTCATCGTCCTGCTGTTTTAGGATAGCAGCGGGTGAGTTAAGGGATCGGGAGGGAATGCGGGGGAGAAGCTGTTCTACTGCCACCAGCCTCTTTCTTGCTGCTTCTGGCCTGCAGGTGGGGGAGGAGGAAACTAGCATTGACTCATGGATAAGGTGATCCTGTTTAAGATGAAGTTTAAGACTAATTTCTCGTCTTATACACGAGTATATACAGTAAGTATGTGTGTGAGTGGGCCTGTGTCTTTCTATTTGTGGAAATCTTTTTCTTCCCCTCAGGGTATGCAAGACCCACCTCTACAGCTTTCCCCTCCCCACCTGTCCTCTTACCCCGCTCCCTGTAGCTATCCCTGCCCCATCTCTACATCTGAGCCCTTTACGCCCCTCCTCCACCTCTACAGTGTCCCCTTATCTCTTTTCCCCACCTCTATAGCTGCCCCATCACTCTCTTCCTCCTAAAAGTGCTCGCCCCAGTTCTGCAGCTGCTCCTTCATCTACCCTTCCCACCTCTACAGCTGCTGCCCCCAACTTCCTCCCACCACCGCTTCTCCTGCTTAGCATGCTCGCATGTAGCACAGCACATCACTACTCTCTAGTTTTGCAAAGACTAATTGGTAAACAACAGGACTGCGCTGGATTACAGAATCAGCCACAAGCAGAAATACTTTGTCATTATTATTTGTACACAGCTGGTACTATACACAGTAAATGCAAATGTACTAATACAAGAACTAGCACAAGTCAGATTGGCAGAATAGATAAGGGAAGTTCCTGGACAAAGAGCTCTCAATCTAAATTGGAAAACAGAAATGTGAGGGTAGTTGCAGGAGTAGTCTGTGACATATCACAAAAAAGGGAGGGGTGTATTGATGTCTCTGAAAACCTACAGCTTCAGGTGGCACTTGAAGAGAGAGCGGACCAAGATCACTGAGAAAAGGAGACAGTTCCAGAGCAAGGGAAAAGGCAAAGAAGAGAGATCCCAGGAGACAAGGCATAGAAGGAGCCCGGATTCAGGAAGGTGAGCAACAAGGAGTATGAATGGAGATGCACGAACTTAGAACCTTTACAGAGGAGGAGGAGCTTGTTTATGATGTATAAGGAGATGGGAGGCCAATGGAAGACTCAAAGAGAGGGCAGAGGATTCTTGCTACTGTGCTCAGACAGGCCCCTGCAATAAGACACGTGCAACCCCCCCCCCCCAAAAAAAAACAAAACAGGTGCTCATCCACATCCCCTGTGCACCCAATGCAATATTCTAATGAGAGAAAAATCGAAGCGGCTAACAAAAAGGGTGCACTAGGGAGAAATGTGCATTTCTGGCACTCCAAAGCTTATTGCATCAGATGCACGGACATCTAAATTGTGTGTTCTTAGCAAAAGTGCATCACTTATATGACGTTACAGAAATCTGCAATGCCTGTTGTTTACCAAAACTAAAGGAATCACCCACAGTTTTTTCAAGGTGTCCTTTAGCTAATCATCATGTTCCACTCCACTAATCCCTATATACATTCTTTTCTTTTTTGCTCTAACCCCAAACATCCAAATCTTATATTAATCTCTCTAAACAACCCTACCCTACAAGGGGCACGTTTATCGCAACACAGAGGACCACATTTTTTATGTTTCTCATGAGTCTTTGATTGTGAGTAAACTTTACTCCACCGCCAGAGTTGCAGTTAATTTTCCGGCACAAAAAATGTGGAGCGCCCAACCTTTGAGCTCACTTTCCTGAATCGGGCGGTAATAGCTAAGGCAATTTAAATGTGATTGGCGCTATCGGATATGCTTGTTTAGAATGCACGTTATGGATGCGTTAATCTCCTTACTGCACTGGACGTTATGACTGTGTGCAAGAAACACGCATCCAACTACGAGTAAACCTGTGCGCTAGGCTGGGAGCACCTAACTGCATCAGCCTGTGAGTGTATTGCAAAGGGGGCCATGATGAACGTGAGTTAAATGCACAGTGCCCGTACTAAGTTGGTTATACCCCCGTCTCAGAAGGCTCTCGCCTCCCCCCAAGTTCTGTAGGGGTTCCTGCCCAGCTCAATTAGAAGAAGTTTTACGTACCTGCTTTCTAAGGTGCTTTAGTTATAATATTATGCTACATAGTAGTAGTAGTAGTAGTAGTAGCAGCAGGGCCAGTGCAAGGGTATTGTGTGCCCTAAGCGACCCTTGCACTGCTGCCCCCACCTGTTTTGGAGCTGTGCCCCCCCCCCTACCTATTTCAGGGCTGCTCACGGTCCTGAGAAGCACACAGTGTCGCGCACCCCCCCCCCCCCCCCACACACACACACACCTGTTTCAGCGCCAAATGTGTGCTTCTCAGGCCCTGAGAAGCACACAGTGTCGCGCACCCCCCCCCCCCCCCCCCACACACACACCTGTTTCAGCGCCGAATGTGTGCTTCTCAGGCCCTGAGAAGCCCTGAGAAGCACACAGTCTCTATTTCTTTTTGCTGCGAGCGGGATAGACCCCGCTTGCGGCACCACTTGGCTGCTCTTCGGCGCCCCCTACGGCTCAGCGCCCTAGGCGACCGCTGAAGTTTGCCTAATGGACGCGCCTGCCCTGAGTAGTAGTAGTAAACTGAAAAGGACCTCCTGGCCCACCCAATGATGGGCAGGGGAAGGGGTGGAGAAGTGGCAGAGCTTGGTTGGCATACCCTCCCTCCCCAACCAAAAAAAGGCATTCTGCTGCCCCTGACTCCAGGTAAGATTCAGCACTGGAAATATTATCTCCCTTTTCCTATCCTATTTTGTGCTTCGTAATACAGAACAGGTTCTACATTGAATACAGTGTTTATATATTATAGTATCTCCTCTTACCAGATACACATTTGTTTACATTATTATTTATACATTTTGTGTGTAGTGTTTACATTTGTAGTTTGTACTTTTCTTAGAATTGTTTTATTATTTGTCTGTATCTGTTTGGCATCTCCAGCACAGCACTCTTTCCTAGCAGTGGCAGTAGCTCCAGCACCCTGCTCCTTTTTTTTTTTTTAGCAGTATTAGATCTGGCACAATGCCCTTCTATGCCTTGCGCCTTTCTATGATTTTGCCACCCCCGAAATGTTGACGCCTTAGGTGACTGCCTAGCTTGTCTAACGGAAGCACCGGCCCTGCTCGTTATGAATGCCCAGAATGTGCTATGACCGGGATAAATCAAAGCCAGGTTCAGCTCCTCGAGCAACAACTGTATCACTGTCCCCTACTGCTGCTGGAATTGCCACAATAATCTTACCCAAACCCTAATTCACCCAGTACCTGGCACATTCCTCCTTTCAGCCCTACACTGAAGCTGTTCACCAGGAATCGTTTCAGGAGAGCAATTGCACTCGGTTCTACCCTTCATTGGGGATTTTCATCCCTTTGAAGATGGGGGGGGGGGGGGGAAATGGGGTTTAGAGATAAAAAGCTGGCCCCTCTGAGGATACACCACCCTTTGCTCACTGGCCCTGGCAGCTGTGCCTATGCCTGTCTTATCCTCACCCTTCCTGGGCACACGGGAGACCCCATTTCTAAGATGTCACCACAGGAACCTGAGTGATGCTGGCTTGGCAATCTGACAGCTGCCATGGGTATTATTTATTATTTTTTAATTCGGTACAAATTCGGCAGTCCTCAGCCCTGTTCCTATACAATGGAGGGTGTTGCCCAGCAAAGACCCTGCAGCCAAAAACCGGGCTCTGTTGCCCCTCTCATTTTTCTAGTTCTGCCTTTCCACTAGGAAAAGCTACACCTAAACGGCATCCATAAAGGGCATTAGCCGCGCCTCCCCCCCCCCCCCCCAGACAGGGCTCATTAGATTTGAGGCTACCCAACCCTCCTCAAGGAGAACCCGTATTCATGGCAACGGCCAGAGGAGGTTCCCATAGCAACCGCAGGGCACGTGACCTAGAGCGGGAGCCGACCGCCAAGAAAGATAGCGGCGCGTGAAGAACGAAGTGGCGCGTGCACAGCTGACTCAGTCACGCGTGTTCAGAGCCCCCCGCCGGCCGTGCACGAGGAGCGCGCCTTCCCGCCCCGTGGCGGGCGTCTCCGGGTGCAGCAGAGGGCGCGGTCGGGCGGGACAAAGACTTCAGCCGCCGCGGCCCTTGGCGGCTAGGAACCGTTATTTATTTTATGTATTTGTTATCCGCTTGTAGTTAGAAATTTAGCATGCTAAGCGGAACGCAACCTGTACATTTAAAACATACAGCGGCACAACAGCAGTTAGACTTCGTTATGACAGCAACAAATGGCCCCCAGCACAAGCTCCCAAAAGAAAGCCCTAGTGACAGTGGGAAAGAGGGAACACGCGTCCCCGCCCTGCCCCCTGCTTCAACATGCACTGGGAGGGCTGTCTTCTCACCCCAGGCCATTCGAACGTGCTGGCCCGGTCCTACTTGTGCCTCACTGCGTGCATGGGTTTGTAGCTCTGATCTTTGGGAAAATCAATCGGAAAAGCAGACCTCCAAATCCTTGCATGCACCGGGGCTGGATCAGCTTGCTCGGGTGAGCTGGGGTGCAGTGGCATGCCTATGCCCAGGCCAGCTCCTGATAACCCGCCTTTTCTTTGTATCTTTCTATTTTTTTTTTCTCATAGCAACAGTTGTGAATTTCCCTTGCTGTTCCCATCCTGGCAGCTCTGATTTCCCCTCTCAGGGCATGCACACAGCGAAATCAATACCGCGCACACCCCAGGGCGGGGAAACTTTTCCTTCCAAAACCTTTGGCTGGGGGGATCGCCCCCGTCTTACCTCTCTCCCCGGGTAAACCAAAAACAAAATCCGGTAAGCCCTCTGAAGATCCGCGCTTTTCCTCCTCTTCGGCTTTGAATCGCCGCCTCGCCTAACTTAAGTGGCGCTGAGGCTGCCGGAACCGAAGCCCGTTGGATCGGTGGCGGTGTCAGCTCTCAGACACGCATTCCCCGTGTATGCCGCCTGTCCCGTCTGTGCGCGCGCGCCTCTATGTGTGTGTGTGTGTGTGTGTGCGCGTGCGAGAGAGATAACAGGGAGGCTCGGCGTGCACCGCCAGGAATATTGCAAAGGGGGAGTGATTGTAAGCAGGGGGGGTGCTGAGAAAGGAAAGAACAAAATAGCACCGTGTCTTGCACTGCATGGGCTGGAGGAAAGAAAAAAAAAAAAAAACAAACAAACCCCAGGAATTTTCCAGAACGGAAAATGAGAATTAATCTCCATGTCAAACAATGTAGCCCTTTCATTCCAGCCGGGAGGTACCACTGAGCTCTAATACCCGGCTGGGTTAACTGGAGGGGGTGGCAGGTCAAGCGTGCCCATGCAGCCTGCATGCAACAAGGTCTGAGTGGAGCCATCCCTGTTCCCCTCTGCAATGGAGAAAAGAGAAAATACTAACACTTTTAATCCAGGGAGTGCCTTGCTCCATCCTTTCCCAGAGCTTCACTATAACATTGACATTTTTTCCCCCCAAATAAACGTAGCATGGGCTAGAAATAGTCCCATCCTGTGCCAAAGCCAGCAAGGCAATGCTATTCTGGCTTCCTCATCCCTTGAGGTTCTTTGCTTTCTAATATACTAAACATATTTTTACATGATAGGTTTGCTTTGAATTAATTAAAAAAAACATTCACAGATTTTAGTGTTTGTTTTTCTTTTTCAGAAAATAAGAAAATTTGGCAGTAAAGATTATTTTCCCATTGCAGCCATATGTGCAGAGTGGCCTTACTACTTCTTGTAGTTACACCTGCCAATGCTAATGTTTTGGAAAAAAAATGTCCTTGTATAGTAATTGAAAATAGCACCAAAATGAATCTCCTTTCTCAGAAAGACATAATGAGGAAGATAATTACAGATCTGCACTTGTGCTTTGGCCTGTTTTCAACTTGCAATATGACATATTTTGGATGTAATCTGCTGTAGTGATGAATGCTTGAATGACTTTTCTGGAAAAATAAAATACAGTCCCACTTAACTTGCTGCTTCCAGTTATTTGATCAATTTTACCAGTGGTGATGAAATGTTCCAAAGAAGAAACTAAAAACCGTAGCTAAATAAAGCTGACCCTGGTGACAGCGTTTCAAGGCAGGGTATTTATTCAGAGAGCCTCCTGGCATGAGTCCCAGCAGATGACCCGGATATTCTGGATTGGAGTTTTAGCGGCAGGGAGGGAAAATGTTCCCAGACAGCACTTCCCAAAGCATTTTAGTTCAGGACCCACTCAAGAGCAAATGATTTATTGATTGATTTATTTTCATTTTATATTTTGCTTTTTGTCACTTCAAAGTGGATTATATTAAGGTACAGAAACAAACAAGAAGTTCCACCCAGAGCTAAATGAGCAGCTCCAAAAACATCAGACTCACACTCACACCCATGTCTGAGTTCTCATGTGGCCATGAACATGTCCTAAAAGTTTGGTGCAGCTAGGACACCAGACAAACGGATATGCACACACAGCAGGCTAAAAAGTAATAATGTATTAAGCAGGAAAGCTAGATTACAACACATAAGAACATGCCATACTGGGTCAGACCAAGGGTCCATCAAGCCCAGCATCCTGTTTCCAACAGTGGCCAATCCAGGCCATAAGAACCTGGCAAGTACCCAAGAACTAAGTCTATTCCATGTTACTGTTGCTACCAGTAGTAATACCAGTGGCTGTGAACTTAATTAATAGCAGGTAATGGACTTCTCCAAGAACTTATCCAATCCTTTTTTAAACACAGCTATACTAACTGCACTAACCACATCCTCTGGCAACAAATTCCAGAGTTTAATTGTGCGTTGAGTAAAAAAGAACTTTCTCCGATTAGTTTTAAATGTGCCACACACTAACTTCATGGAGTGCCCCCTAGTCTTTCTATTATCCGAACGAGTAAATAACTGATTCACATCTACCCGTTCTAGAGATCTGCCGTGGGTCCCCTGCTGAACCTCCCACATCGCGGCTACAGTGACCTCTCGCTGATACCTGTCCTGGGCCCCCTTCCATCACAGCCGCTGCCCTCCTGAGTACACTGCCCAAGATTGTAATTGCACCTCCCTAAGGGAATGAGGAAGCGATTTATTTTTTTAATGGAGAAGACCGATTCAGAATTTTTTTTTTAAATAAATTAAAAACATTCGCGACTTTCAATATTTTTTCAAAAGTTGGCGGTCTTTTCAAAACTGTACCCATGGGGAAGTGTTGTACATTTCTTGTCTGTTCTCTCTACTGGGAATCTGCAGTTCTCACCCAGGTCCAGTTCTCACCCAGGTCCAGGTCCAGGTCCAGTTTGAGATTGGGGGTGGGATGGGGGATTTGCTTTGGGACCCCTATCCAGAGCTGCTCAACCTCCCAGATGGCGGCTACAAAGAACTCTCCCTGCAACCTGCCCATCACAGCCACTCCCCTCCTGAGTACACTGCCCCTAGATTGTAATTTAACCTCCCTAAGGGAACCAGGAAGCGATTTAGTTTTTTTTTAATCGAAAAGACCGATAACAGCGAGAGGTCTATCAGCCTGCGGTTTGAAATTTGGGGTCCCAAAGCAGATCCCACATCCCACACCTATCTGGACCTGCTCATCCTCCCACATGGTGGCTAGATAGATCTCTCGCTGATACCTGTCCAGGGCCAGTTAATGCGGGCGCTTTCAGCCCGGGGTTTGAGATTTGGGAGTGGGATGTGGGATCTGCTTTGGGACCCCTATCCAGACCTGCTGAGCCTCCCACATGGTGGCTAGATAGACCTCTCGCTGCTACCTGTCCTGGCCCCCTTTCCATCACAGCCGCTGCCCTCCTGAGTACACTGCCCCTAGAATGTAATATTGAAAGTCGTGAATGTAAAGACATTCGCGACTTTCAATATTTTTTCAAAAGTTGGCAGTCTTTTCAAAACTGTACCCATGGGGAAGTGTTGTACACAACAATGTATTACGATTAAGTTTGCATCAAAGCAAACTTCTCGTACTGCTTCCCTCCCCCTCCACACCTCCACAGGCCATCATGCTGCACCCCCTCGTTTGAGAGCCGTGGCAGGGATGCAACTGAGATTTTGAGATCCCTGGGGGAGGCCATACAAAAATGGACTCCCATTTGGCCCTGGAAGATGCAGTGGATGTAATGGACACACGTCCCTGGCTGCAGTGACACGAATCACGGCAGCACAACCATGCACTTCCAGTAATTACATTTATTTCCTGTCCAGCTCCTGCATTAGGGTGACTGATAACGCGGCATAGCCCGGCTGTATTACTGTTGAATTGCATGCTGGCATGTTTATCCCAATTAAAGCCATCTTCAGGAGACACAGGGCATGGACTGCATCATTTGTGTTCCCTATTAGGTTTCCTACTTCTCTCTAAGATGCATTTGTTAGGGGTTGCCCATAGTGACACAGCCCAGCATGGCATCCCAAGAGAAGGGTGGGTGTGACCGTCAGTCACGTCTGCTGCTCCTGGGAAATAGCCCAGCAAGGCAGGAGGCAGCAGAGACATCAGCAGAGCAGCTGAGAAACCAGGGCAGCACTGCTGGAAATGTTGGCTGAGCCTGGAGTGCTTCATGGCTTCGGTGAGATCCTCTGAAAAGTGACATCTTGCTGCAGCACTCTGAAAGAGCCCTGCATCACCGTGAACCTGTTTTGCTGGCTGGGAGGCTGTTATAATAAGCTGCCTCCTGCTGTCATGCTATTTGAACCTTTCTGCCAGCTTCTAGGCCATGCTGTGCAATAGAAGGGCTACTCTGCTGGAGTGAACAATGTTCCCGTTACTGCATATTATATTCATAGCTCTCAAATCCCTGTGGCTGTTCAAGGGTAGGTTCTGTGGCAAGAGTTTGAAAGTTCAAGCAGCAACATTTCTCAAATTCTGTAGCATATTTGCATGCATTTGCATACATTTCCCTATTAAATGATATTAGTTTGAATTTTACTTTTTAAAAATAAAGTTGTTTTCTGATATTTCTTGTATGTTTGGTTAATTCATTTCTTTCCTTTTTGGGGGAGGGGAGGTTCTGGGAAGGATCTTAGTGACTGGTGGGGGGAAGAGAGAAGGGGATAGGGAATCTGGAGGATGGGAGGAAAATGGGGACCTTTGAGGAAGAAGATGTAAAAGGGATTTCAGAGAAAGGACCTTGGGAGGGGAGGTGGCTTTGGAGGGGGAAGGGAAAATCAGGGCACCCAGAGAAGGAAAGAGAGTAAGAGAGTGGGAATCAGAGAGCAGAGGGAGATAGGAAAGGAAATGAGAAAAGAGAAGGGAAAGAAGGGGGTGAGAAGAAAATGGGTTTCTGGTTTGGAGGGAGGAGGATCTTGGATCAGGAGAAAGAGGGAGGGGAAAATCTACTTTTACGCACCTCCTCCCAATGCTGTGCAATGGCGCATTTAATATAAGACCGCCATGCTTGCACTGAAGCTGCACTGCCATGGACGGATTCTCTGCTTCGAACTTATAACCCTGGCAGAGCAATGTGCTCAGCTCATAGGGGCCTGCTGGACATAACCCTCTATGTGACACGCCAGACTCACAGACACTAGAACTTTCTCGGTTGCTGCCCCAAATTATCTGGAACTCTCTCTCCCCCAAGAGCTCCGGCTGATGGAATGTCAGAAAACCATTAGGAAAACGGCAAAGACTTTTTTTTTTTCTTTAGGCATTGGTGCCACTGTGTGAACTGTTTAATGAAGCTGCCCTGAGTTGTTATTGCTTATGTCATCGTATTGATTTTATATGTCTTTATGTCTTGGATTTTATGTGTGTTATTTTGTATGTTGCTTAGGACCTTGGTTTAAGCGGCATACGAAGAGATGCACTGCTGGTGCTGCCACAGCGATGCTGTGGGAGAGGGGCCCATTCCATAGGAAGGGCCAGATTCAGTGCCTTTTACCGCAGCTGCGGAATCACCGGAGAAGGGGGGACCCTTTTTAAGCTCTCCTAGCTGTTCTGGAGTGGCATTGAGTCAATAAAGAACTAAAAATATAATTAATGTGTGCAACACAGTAAATTAAGCTGAAGGAATAGAACCATTTGTGTCTTGTAAATATTTTATATTTCACACATTTGTCATTTTGAAATATTCTTCTTAAGAAGGGATCTGTGTGGTCTCCGAAGTACTCAAACAGAGGTTCCCAAACCTGTCGTGGGAGACCCCCAGCCAGTCAGCTTTTCAGGATAGCCACAATGAACAGGCATGAGATAAAATTTGCATGGGTATCCTCCAGGACAGATTTGAGAATCTCTAAAACATCTCTTTTGTTACCCTAATAGAAGATATCATAACCCACAAATATTCTGAGGCAAAAAGGAGAAAAACTTATGGACTGCAGCTGGGACCTCAGCACAGCTGCCTTCTCATTGGACCGTGGCTCAGTGGATGTGCAAATGCAGGCTTCTGTGGTAAAGAACAAAAGGGCTGATGCAATACAGTGCGATCAGCCAAGCGCACTGTTTAACCCGCTGTCGGATGCGGGTTAAATAGGCGCCAATCCACCCCCTAATGCAATAGGAGGATTAGCGCCTATTTAACATGCGTCTGACACAGAGTGAACGAGTTAGCGCTCATCACATGCAAATACATGTGAATGAGCCTATTACTCATTCACTCCAAATGCAAAAAGATAAATGTGCGTCTCAGATGCACGTTTATCGCTCAGATATTAACGCCTGCCTGGAGCAGGCATTAATAGCTGAACGCATTGAAAAGAAGTACAGAAAAGCAGAAAAAAAAACTGCTTTTCTGTACTTCATTTTTAAAGTAAAAAAAATAAAATAAAATAACTCGGCAGACCGCCGAGTTATGAAGACCGACGCCGGTAAACTCGGCCTCGATTTTCCTAACCGGCCATCTGCCAGTAATGAAAATGGCTGATAAACTCAGCGGCCGTTTTCATTACTGGCAGACAGGCAGGTTCCGAAAACTGAGGCCGAGTTTACCGGGTCTTCATGACCGGCAGCTGCGGCGGGTTGCGTTAGCGAGGAGTCGCTAAGGTCGTGCAAGCGACCCTAGAGCCTCCTTCCTAGCACGACCCCCTAATTTACATATTGCATGGCGCCCCCCCCCTCCCCCTTGCGGGCGCCGTGCACGCTTTCTGCGATGATTATTGCATCGGCCCCAAAGTTTAAAATGCCACTTGTTGATCTTCCAGGCATGTCTTGCTGCATCAGCCAATGACAACGCAGCCTGGGTCCTTGATGACCTCAGAATACAACTGTATGGCTGTCCTCAGGGCAAGGTTCATTGCAGGCATTTCCCTGCAGGTTGCTGCTCATTGAATTCATTGGAGTTTTACAAGAACAAAAGAACCGTTATGTTACCAGCTATTTTGTGTGATTAAATTATGACAGCTGGTAGTTTAGTGTGCCTAGTGCGCTCCTTATTTATCGCCCATTTTACAACGTGTATTCGGCTTTCTTAAATTCAAAGGCTTTGATCTTATTTACTGTTCTGTGGAAATTATGCCATCTCACTTTTCAGAAACTGGGGCATCGATCAATTTGTCAGCATGTGTGCTTTCATGTGCATGCGCGTATTGTTTTGGCTGGTAAAGCTCAAAACATTAAATTGAAAGTGAGTCATATATGAAACGACGACAGAGAAACTGGTGGCACCTTATAGAATAATCAATTTATTGAAGCTTGAGCTTTCAAGGACAAAGTGGACTCTCGTCTTTAAGAGCTCATGCTTTTATAAAGTGTCCCCAGTCTCCTTGTCAATTTTGTTGCTACAAACTAATACAATTACCCCTTTAGGTTGATATCAGTCAGTTTTATGAAATAAAACAAAGTGACTAAGGTGATCAGCTACCTCTATTTTTTTCAGGACAGCTTGATCCAAAATTTTGTTTTTTATCTCACTGCACGCCGGAACTTGTAGATCTAATTTCCCTATGAAAAACAGGTATTACTCGATGGGGTATGCCTGTCCTGCCTGGATGAACCTGTCCTGAAAAATAGAAACATGACGGCAGTAAAAGACAGTATGGCTCATCTAGTTTGCTCATCTGTCCAATTAATTTAGCATTATAATTCAGATCACTTCCTCAGAGATCCCCTGCAATTATCCCATGCTTTTTTGTCTCCACCACTTCCACTGAGAGGCTGTTCCACACATTCACCACCCTCTCTGTAAAAGAAATATTTCCTAAGATTACTCCTGAGTCTAATCCCTTTTAACTTCATCTCATGACCCCTCATTCTAGAGCCTCCTTTTTATTGAAAAAAGATCAACTCCTATGCAGGGAAACCTTTCAGATATTCAGATGTTTCTATCATATCTCCCCTATCTCGCCTTTCCTCTAGGGTACACGTTTAGATCTTTAAGTCTATCCCTATACTTTAGAACAAAGACCACTGGCCATTTTAGTAGCCTCCCTCTGGACAGACTCCATCCTGTTTATATCCTTTTGAAGGTGCAGGCTCCAGAATTGTACAAAGTATTCCAAGTGAGGGACCTATACAGGGGCAATGTCACCTTCCTTTTTCTGCTGACCATTCCTCTCCCTATGCAGCCAAGTTGTCTTTCTGACTGTTACCATTTCTTTATCCATCTGTTTCACCAACTTAAAATCATCAGATACAATTACCCCCAGATCTCGCTCTTCCTTTGTGCTAGGAAGAATATCAATTCTGATACCATACCTTTCCCATGGGATTTTGCATCCTAAATGCATTACTTTGCAATTTTTAGCATGAAATCTTAGCTGCCAGACCTGCTTAGACCATCCCTCAAGCTCTGCTAGATCTCTCCTCATGATTTTCACACCTTCCTGGCTGTCCATCCTATTACAGATTTTGGTATCATCGGCAAAAAGACAAACCTTCCTGTACAATCCTTATGTTACACAGCTCACAAAAATGTTAAAAAGAGCCGGTCCAAAGACCGATCCCTGAGGCACACCACTAGTAAAACCCCCTCCTCATTTACCATCACCCCTTGTTGCCTCCCACTCAGCCAGTTTCTAACCCAGTCAATCAGTCTAGGATCCATACCAAGGACACACAATTTATTTATAAGTCTTCTGTGCAGAACTGTATCACAGGTCTTGCTGAAATCCAAGTACACTATGTATAATGCTCTCCCTTGATCCAACTCTCTGATCACCCAAAGAAATTGATCAGATTCATCTGACAAGATTTACCTCTGGTAAAACCATGCTGCCTTGAATCTTACAATCCACTGGATTCCAAACATTGCACTATCCTCTGTTTTAGCAGCAATTCCATTCGTTTGCTCACCCCAGAGGTCCAGACTAACCGGCCTGTAGTTCCCAGCCTCCTCCTTACCTCCACTTTTATGAACAGGAACCACATCCTCCCTTTTCTAGTCCTCTAGGGCTACTTCTGGCTCTAAAGAAGCATTGAAAATGTCAGCCAGCAGAGCTGCCAGGACATCTCTAAGTTCCCTTAGTACCCTCAGATGTATCCCATCTGGTCCCATCACCTTATCTATTTTAAATGTAGTTAGTTCCGCATGAACCCACTTTTCTGAAAATTGATTGAGATTTACCTCATTTCCAATCTTATTTGTGTTCATTTTATGTGGTCCTGTTCCAGGCTCTTCCATAGTGGACACAATTGGAAATGCTGTACTTATTTTGATTTAACTCAGGAAATAAGTATGTTTTTGTAGGCAGTTGAGTTGCCAGTCAGCTCCATCCCCCTCCCAGGCTGTCCCCCACCCTCTCCGATTTTGTTCATCCTTTAAAAATGTAACTATCCTCGTGCACTTTTTTTGACTTATGATTTGCAGTGTATGCAGATCATAGGTTTCTGTTTGAATTCTGGTTCAAATCATTTCTAGTTAGCTCTCCTTTTCAAGGGGAACTGAATCCTCATGCTTAGGCTGATCTCACCACTACTTAGGATCAGAAAATACTGATCTATAATAGACCTGCTCTTCTGAGGGAAATCAGACCCACAAAACATAGCGATGTAATGGGGGGAAAAAATCAAGACTGTCTCAACCTATCCAGAAAACATGGAACTATTCCTGGCAGCTCTATTTCTGGGCTGTTGTGCAAAATGACAGCACGCCTGTGAAGAGCTATTCCCCTAGCAATGCTCTATCATCTCATCACATTCTGTTTGATTTACAATAGCACTGAAATGTTCTCACAAAGTCATTTTATCTCATATAAACAGAACAAGTATCACTTACAGCAAACTGCTCTTAAGGACTCATTAGGCCATTGTTCACAGGAACTCATCATGCTGTTTCCCCACAAAAAAAAATATTGCTGAAGTAAAATGTTTTCTCTGACTCTCTTTGGGAAGTGCTCTGTTCAAACATGCACATTAACCTACGACAGAGAAGGATTTTATTCCCTGGTTGTAAAGAAGGTATTTCGTTTCAGTTTTTAATTTGTTTCTATTTCTGCTTTACTGTTGACTGTTAAGCTTCTGACCATTTTGTCCTGGATGACACCCAATGGATTCTTTCAAGGCTTTCATTATGTGTTGGTGATATAATATAGTATTAAAATTTAAATTCTGCATATTATAGAAACAGACTGCGATGGCAGATAAAGACCACAAGGCCCATCTCCTCTGTCCATTTTCCTTTCCTCTACTTCCCCACAACTTATCCCTGGCTCTCTTGGATTCTGATGCCGTCTTTGCCTCTGCCACCTCTACTGAGAGGCTATTCCATGCATCTACTGCCTTTTCGGTTAAGAAATATTTCCTTAACTTGTTTGATTCAACCTGCGTTGAGTCTCATATCACGAGTTCTGTTCTAGAAATTTCTTTACTCTGAATTATGCCTGTGTCAAAACTGTTTTATTTGTCTGTCATGCCAAACACCTATACCATTTTAGTCACCCTCTTCTCCACTGTCTTTACCCTATATATAATCCTTTCGGGGATGTGGCCTCCAGATGCTAGATGATGTCTCTTCAATGATAAGCATTAACATATAGCATAGTAATGATGACAGAAAAGAACCGAATAGGCCACCCAGTCTGCCAAGCAAGCTTCTTATGGTAGTATCTGCTATGCAGGTTACCCCCAGGTTTCTCTTAAGGACAGTATAGTAGCTGCCATTCTGTGCACTTATCCCCAAGCCTTATGATAAACCATATAATATTTATTGCTAGCAACATTTTTAATGGGTGATGAGCCATGTTAAAAATTCAAACAGTGCTGCTTGATGTGCTATGCTTATGGACCTGGCCTTAGAAGCCGTCCTGTGCTTTTTCCCTTTTGTCTACAAATCAGTACCCCAGACCATAAAAGTCAGGGATGTGATGGTTGTTGTCTGCATCCAATTCCTCTCGCCCCCATCCAAGAGGGGAGTGATGTTGCAGTTGTGACAAAAGCAGGAAGGCATATTGGCTAAGTGTAATAATCCTATGCCTTCTGCTAAAGGTAGTAATTGCTGCTCTGTGCAGGTTAACCCCATGCTTATCAATTCCCCAGACCATAAAAGTCAGGGCCCTCATTGTTTGTTGTCTAAATCCAATCCCCTTTTTCCCCAGCTGCTGAAGCAGAGAACAATGATGCAGTTGCATCAAAAGCATCATCCATCATCCATTGTACCTGAAGACTAGAGGGTGGCCAATGTAACCCCAATATTTAAAAAAGGCTCCAGGGGCGATCCAGGTAACTATAGACCAGTGAGCCTGACTTCAGTGCCGGGAAAAATAGTGGAAACTATTCTCAAGAACAAAATTGTAAAGCATATAGAAAGACATGATTTAATGGAACATAGTCAACATGGATTTACCCAAGGGAAGTCTTGCCTAACAAATCTGCTTCATTTTTTTGAAGGGGTTAATAAACATGTGGATAAAGGTGAACCGGTAGATGTAGTGTATTTGGATTTTCAGAAGGCGTTTGACAAAGTCCCTCATGAGAGGCTTCTACGTAAACTAAAAAGTCATGGGATAGGAGGCGATGTCCTTTCGTGGATTACAAGCTGGTTAAAAGACAGGAAACAGAGAGTAGGATTAAATGGTCAATTTTCTCAGTGGAAAAGGGTAAACAGTGGAGTGCCTCAGGGATCTGTACTTGGACCGGTGCTTTCAATATATATATAAATGATCTGGAAAGGAATACGACGAGTGAGGTTATCAAATTTGCAGATGATACAAAATTATTTAGAGTAGTTAAATCACAAGCAGACTGTGATACATTGCAGGAGGACCTTGCAAGACTTGAAGATTGGGCATCCAAATGGCAGATGAAATTTAATGTGGACAAGTGCAAGGTGTTGCATATAGGGAAAAATAACCGTTGCTGTAGTTACACAATGTTAGGTTCCATATTAGGAGCTACCACCCAGGAAAAAGATCTAGGCATCATAGTGGATAATACTTTAAAATCGTCAGCTCAGTGTGCTGCAGCAGTCAAAAAAGCAAATAGAATGTTAGGAATTATTAGGAAGGGAATGGTTAATAGAACGGAAAATGTCATAATGCCTCTATATTGCTCCATGGTGAGACCACACCTTGAATACTGTGTACAATTCTGGTCGCCGCATCTCAAAAAAGATATAGTTGCGATGGAGAAGGTACAGAGAAGGGCAATCAAAATGATAAAGGGGATGGAACAGCTTCCCTATGAGGATAGGCTGAAGAGATTAGGGCTGTTCAGCTTGGAGAAGAGACGGCTGAGGGGGGATATGATAGAGGTCTTTAAGATCATGAGAGGTCTTGAACGAGTAGATGTGAATCGGTTATTTACATTTTCAAATAACAGAAGGATTAAGGGGCATTCCATGAAGTTAGCAAGTAGCACATTTAAGACTAATCTGAGAAAATTCTTTTCACTCAACGCACAATAAAGCTCTGGAATTTGTTGCCAGAGGATGTGGTTAGTGCAGTTAGTGTAGCTGGGTTCAAAAAAGGTTTGGATAAGTTCTTGGAGGAGAAGTCCATTAATGGCTATTAATCAATTTTACTTAGGGAATAGCCACTGCTATTAATTACATCAGTAGCATGGGTTCTTCTTAGTGTTTGGGTAATTGCCAGGTTCTTGTGGCCTGGTTTTGGCCTCTGTTGGAAACAGGATGCTGGGCTTGATGGGCCCTTGGTCTGACCCAGCATGACAATTTCTTATGTTCTTATGTTAAGGGTAGTAACCACCACACCAGCAAGTTCCGCTCCCCCCCCCCCCCCCCCCCCAGCGCCCTTTTCTTCATTTCCATCCTCTAGCCTTTAGGGATCCAGGGTGTTTTTCCCATGCCCTTTGAATGCTTTGACTATTTCATCTTCACCATCTCCTCCAGAAGGGCATTACAGGTATCCCCCATCCTCTCCATGAAGAAATATTTCCTGATTTTGGTTCTGAGTCATCCCTCCTGGAGTTTTATTTCATGACCCCTAGTTCTACTGTTTCCTTTCCAATGGAAAAGGTTTGAAGTTTGTACATCATTAAAACCTTTCAGGTCTGAAGGTCCCCTGCAACTCCTTTCTTCCAGGGTATACATATTTAGATCCTTCAGCCTGTCTTCATAAATTTTCCAATATTGACCCCACATCATTTTGGTCACCCTTCTCTAGACTGCCTCCATCTTGTCTGTATCCTTTTAGAGGTATGGTCTCCAGAACTGAACACTATACTCCAGGTGAGGCCTCACAAAAGGACCTATACTAGAGCAATATCACCTCCTTTTTCTTACTGGTTATTCCTCTCTATTTAGCCCAGCATTCTTTTGGCTTTAGCTATCGCCTTGTCACATTGCTTTGCCATCTCCTGATTGCCAGACACTATTACCCCCAGGATCTCTCTCTTGGTCCGTGCATATCAGTCTTTCACCCCATCACATATAGATTTTTAGATTACTGCATCCAAGATACATGAGGCTATTTTAGCCAAAAGATCTTCATTCAAAAACTGGAAGAAGGATCCATCAGAAGAAAATAGGATAAAGCATAAGCATTAGCAAGTTAAATGTAAGACATTGATAAGACAGGCTAAGAGAGAATTTGAAAAGAAGTTGGCCATAGAGGCAAAATCTCACAATAAAAACTTTTAAAAATATATCTGAAGCAGAAAGCCTGCAAGGGAGTCGGTTGGATTATTGGATGATCAAGGGGTTAAAGGGGCACTTAGAGAAAATAAGGCCATCACAGAAACATTAAACAATTTCTTTCTTTCGGTGTTTACTGAAGAGGATGTTGGAGAGATACCTGTTCCAGAGAAGGTTTTCACGGTTGATGATTCAGATCAATTGAACCAAATCATGGTGAACCTGGAAGATGTGGTAGGCCTGATTGACAAACTGAAGAGTAGCAAATCACCTGGATCAGATGGTATACACCCCAAGGTTCTGAAAGAACTAAAAAATGAAATTTCAGACCTATTTCAATTCATTTGTAACCTATCACTAAAACCATTCAATGCACCTGAAGATTGGAAGTTGGTGTTGGAGTTGTGGACCCTTGGGCCGGTCGGAACCAGAGGAGCAGTTGCTGTAGGTGGTGGCAGCAATGGCCCCGACCGGGAGGCGGCAAAGACGGGTTCGGGACTGGCCGAAGGATGAACTCTGGAAGCCCTATGCGACCAAGGGCTTTGGCGAGGAGCGTGGAGACGACGGAGCTGGTCCAATGGTGGGAAGATCTTCGCCCTGGAAGCCGATCCTCCCCCGAGAGGAGCTCGTAGGAGTTCGGCCGCTGGGACTTAGGAGATTCACCCTGGAAGCCGGAGTCCCCCCAGGAGGAGCCCGTAGGGACCCGGCCGCTGGGACTTAGGAGGGCCCGCGAGGGCCGCGGCTGTTGAAGTCCAAGTGCCGAAGAGTTGTCGCTCGCCAGTCCAGAGTCAGGAACCAATGGATCACCGAAAGCCAGTCCGAGGTCAAGAGCCGAAGAGTCAACGTAAGCCGGTCCGGGGTCAGAAGCCAGAGAGTCAACGTAAGCCGGTCCGGGGTCAGAAGCCAGAGAGTCGTCGTAAGCCAGTCCAGAGTCGAGAGCCAGGGAACGTCGTAAGCCAATCCGGGATCAGGAAGCACGGAGAACAAGAGGACACGAGAACGCAGCAACTGGAAGCAGGAATTACCTGGGAACCTCGTTGCAAGGCGTTGTTCTGGTCCAGCTGCAGGGCTTAAGTACCCTGCAGCGTCTGATGTCATCAAGGGGCGTCCCCGAGGTTTCCCGCGCTGGCTCCTTTAAATCCTGGCCTCAGACGCGCGCGTCTAGGGGGCGGGGCCAGACGCCGAAGGACGCCGGCTGCTCCGGCGAGGCAGCCACGAGGCCGCAGAGGGCCCTGCAGGCCCGGGGGAAGCTGCCCGACGTTGGGGCTGAGGCAGCGGGGACCCCCGGAGGCCTGGGGAACACGGGGCGGTGCCGGAGCCGCGACCAGGTAGGCGGCGATCCCGGGACCGACCCGGGATTGCAACAGTTGGCCAATGTAACCCCTACATTTAAAAGGGATCCAGGGATGATCCAGGAAACTATAGATTGGTGAGCCTGACTTCAGTGCTGGGAAAAATTGTGGAAACTGTTATAAAGAATAAAATCTCAAAATATTTAGATAGGCATGGTTTGATGGGACATAGCCAACATGGATGTACCCAAGGGAAGTCTTGCCTCACAAATCTACAATTTTTGAAGGCGTGAATAAACATGGACAAAGATGAACCAGTAGATGTGGTGTATTTGGATTTTCAGAAGGCATTCGACAAAGTTCCACATGAGAGACTTCTAAGAAAACTAAAAAATCATGGGATAGGAGGCGATGACCTTTCGTGGATTGCAAGCTGGTTAAAAGATAGGAAACAGAGAGTTGAATTAAATGGTCAATTTTCACAGTGGAAAAAGGTAAACAGTGGAGAGCCTCAGGGATCTGTACTTGGACCGGTGCTTTTTAATATATTTATAAATGATCTGGAAAGTGATACGATGAGTGAAGTGATTAAATTTGCGGATGATACAAAAGTTTGCAGAGTATTTAAATCTCAAGTGGATTGTAATGAATTGCAGGAGGACCTTGCAAGACTGGAAGACTGAGCTTCCAAATGGCACATGAAATTTAAGGTGGACAAATGCAGAGTTATGCATAAAGGTAAAAATAACCCTTGCTGTGGTTACACAATGTTAGGTTCTGTCTTAGGAGTTACCACCCAGGAAAGAGATCTAGGCGTCATAGTGGATAACACATTGAAACCGTCGGCTCAGTGTGCTATGGCGATCAAAAAAGCAAACAGAATGTTGGGAATTATTAGGAAGGAAATGGTTAATAAAATGGAAAATGTCATAATGCCTCCGTATCACTCCATGGTTAGGCTGCACCTTGAATACTGTATAGCAATTCTGGTCACCGCATCTCAAAAAGGACATAGCTGCACTGAAGAAAGTGCAGAGAAGAGCGATCAAAATGATAAGGGGCATGGATCGGCTGCCCTATGCAGAAAGGCTAAAGAAGTTAGGGCTGTTCAGTTTGGAGAAGAAATGACTAAGAGGGGATTTCATAGAAGTCTACAAAATCATAATAGGACTTGAACAAGTTAATGTAAATTGGATATTTACTCTGTCAGATAATAGAGTTAGCGAGGAGCTCATTTAAAACAAATCGAAGAAAACTCTTTTTCACTCAGCGCATAGTTAAGCTCTAGAATTCATTGCCAGAGGATGTGGTTACAGCAGTTAGTGTAACTGGGTTTAATAAAGGTTTGGATAAGTTCTTAGAGGAAAAATCTATGAACTGCTATTCGGTAATTAATAAGCAATAGTAGCTTGTGATTTATCTAATGTTTGGGTACTTGCCAGATACTTGTGACCTGGATTGGCCACTGTTGGAAATAGGATGCTGGGCTTGATGGACTCTTGGTCTGACCCAATATGGCATTTCTTATGTTCTTATGAGTCTGCACTTCTTGTATCCCCAGCTGTTAAATCTTAGACCACTCTTCAAGCTTTCTTAAATCACTTTTCATTCTGTCTACTCCTTCAGGCATACCTTTCCCTATACATCCTGGCTTCCTATGGCTTTCATAACCATCTTATCGCACTGTTTTGCAATCTCAAGATCATCCGGGGAGGTTCTATAATGAGGCAGGATAAGGTGGCCACTTCAGGCAGCAAGATTTTGAGGCAGCAAAATTGCCCCCCGAAACCTTCCTGCCACAGCCACCTCACCCTGACTTGGCAGATAACATCTGTTTCTCCAATGTGCCCTTTTTTTCTTCCTCTCCTGTAAGTCTTGGGCTGACTTTTAGCTGAACTAGGCACTGACTCTGGTGAACTTTCCCATGCAGGTTGCCCTTTCCCCTGGCACCTCCCATTACATCGGTCCACCAAACTCTGCAAGACCTTCCACTCTCTTTGGGACTCCCAGGCACTTCCTCCCTGGAATTCTTGTCATTCACTGGACACCACTCGGGACCCTCTCTGGGGGAGACAGATCAAAATACTCCAAGGCCTCCAAATTTTGAATCCTATCCCACTGCTCACATGGGGGCAGGGGTTTTACCCCTCCTCACACCAACACTAATCTGACATCACTAACAGGCAGGGTCTAGTGAGATCTCTGTCACACTGAGGGATCTAAGGCCAGCTGAAGCCATATAGTGCGTACTGGTAAAGGGCAGGGATACTTCCCTAAGGCTAAAAGGAAGCCCCCCTTTTACATTTCTAAACCTCCTTTTACATTACTTCCTTTTGCTGGGTAGCGTTAAATATCAGTGCTTGCCAGCTAACATTAAACCACATCCCAAAAACGCTTCCATTCCTGCCTCTTTTCAGATATCTGTGCTGGAGGCTTTGGAGTCAGCGTTTGAGGATGAAAAAAAAAAAAGCAGAAAGCGTGCCACGGTGAGCCTGGAGAGCCAGATAGGGAGAAGAACAAAATGCTCCAACACTGAAGCCAATAAAGACAGGTGTGTGGTTCACCTCTGCCCACACCCAGACCTGTTTCTCAGAACAGGTGGTTACTCAGTACCAGAGGGACGCGTGAGTACGGACCCTCCCTCTCCCTGCACGTTTACAATGCATGAACATTGTGTTCTCTTTCCAGTCGGGACCAACACTTCCATTAGGCAAGCTAGACAGTCACTGGGGTTGCTTCCTGGTTCCTTGTTAAAAAGAGTAGGCCAGTCCAGTCTTGGTTTTACCCTACTGCAGACAGGAAATCTGATTTCTTAGGTAAATTAATGGGATAAAACAGAAGTACAAGGCCCCACATGCAAGAGGGTAAAACCAGGAATGGACTAGCCTGTTATTTATGACATGGAACAAAGCCTAGAGCTGCTGGCGGAGTCCATCCTGCCAGCAGCCAAAGACAATGGACAAGGTGAGTCCACAGGAGGAGCCCATCTTGGCAGCGACCCAAGAAACGGAAGTGGCCTAGGACCACCGGTGGGGCCTAGTTAATCAGCAGCTGATAGAACAGAAAAGGCTCAGGGCCACTGGCGGATCCCGTCCTGCCACTGCCTGAAGAAGCGGGAGGTATCTGGATCTGCTGCTTAGGAGGGGAGAGGAAGGGGGAAATAAATGCTGTGCAAGTGGTGGGGGTGGGAGGAGAGAGAGAAAGTGTGCATGTGCTGAGCAGGCGGGGGTGGAGCAAGAGCGTGGTGGCATCATCTGCCAGAGGTACGACCCTCAAAGCCAAGAGTGGGCGGGGAACACAGACAGGACACAGACATCTTTCCCCTGCATCTACCACCTTCCTCTTGGATTGAGCCCTCGGGTGCTGGTGGCCGGTGGGATTTGTACAGGAAAAACAGGAAACGCAAGGCATACATGAAGGCAATGCAGAACCCAAAACTGGAGTCATGAAGGCATCCTCAGCAGCAGGGCAGGACTACTGCAGAAGGACTGGGTGCATGTAGCAAGCTAGGACAAACAAGAACAGGATCAAGTTCTGGCAAAGTGCAGATTGAAATATGTATGTGTCCAGACAGGAACAAGATGGTCACCAGCAGGAAGTGTGAGCCATAGAGCTAGGAGAACTGAACAGATAGTCCAAGGGACCCACCAAGCTCCTCTGCTGGCAGTAGGTAAGAACTGCCCATCAGGCGGACCCTTAGGATTCCAGACCCACCTCCGGGAGGCAAAGTCTTATGTGAGTGCAATTCTAACTCTGACTTGGCTGACCAGAGCCCAGAGGCAGCTACAATTAGTGTCTCTGGAATACCTATCACTGGGACACCTGCAGCTGGACCTGGAGTCACAATATAAGCAGGAATTAGCATCACTAGAACAGCCAAAACCCTGAATCTCTAGTGCTGCCAAGAATACAGTTGTAAAAACAGCTGAAGCCAGACTCTCTGGTGCAGGAGCTTGGGAGGAGGGGGAAGGGGGCCACAGAAGCAGCCAAAACTGGATTTGCCAGGAGTGGAGGCACTGGCGCAATCAGAATTGAAATCTTTGGCGTCAGAGTTGACTCAAAGCTGAGCTGGAGGCATGAAACAGGATCTTATCTTGAAATCCTGGTGGCAGGGGCATTTTACTTCAGCTAAGCCAAAATACAGGTCTTGGGGGAAGTCTGCAAGCGTTTCCAGAGGATCCACTTTGTCTGGAGTAGCTAGAACAGCTGGAGCCAGATTCACTAGCACAGGAACTGGCTTAAATAATGTTGAAGCTGGAGATGGATTCACAGACAGCTGGCATTGGATTCAGTAGTGCAAGAACTGGAGGGCCTGGAAGCAGAGTTGCTAGAAACAGTGTTAGAATTACTAGCACCAGAGCAGAGCTTGCTGCATCCAAAGTCACCGGTGCAGGAACGGTGTTCACTGGCAGAAGAACTGGAGCTGCTGGAACTGGCACAGCTAGGAACAGAGTTGGAATTCCTGGAACAGTTGGGGCCAGAAAAGCCTGGAGTGAAACTGCTAACATTTCTGGAGCCGGCGTCACCAGCACAAGAACTGGGTTCACTGGAACAGGAGCTGGCGCTGCTTTTACAAAACTACTCATATTTAGACGAGGGTGCTGGCAAACCACACAAATGGTAGCTGTGTTGCTCATGAAGCAGACGTCACAGATCCACTCTCCTGGTTTCTCAAGAAACCAAAATTCAAAGCCAAGGATCCCTATAGAAGAATTCTTACTATCCTGTCATAATTCTTTCAAAGTTACAGGACTTTGATCTGACAAATACTCGGACGTGCACGGGTTGAAGTAAACAAAAATCAGGCCACATTCCATGGGATCCTAATGGCCAGAGCTTGACATGACAGCTTAATCTGCCAAAGGTATGACCCCCCCAAAGCCAAGAGCAGGTGGTGCACAGACAGGGCAAGTCCAGCGGACTCTTATTAAGAGCAGAGACTGGCATCTTTTGTCTGAATCGGCCATCTTCTCCTTGGCTTGAGCCCTCGAGTGATGGAGGCTGGCAGGACTTGGACAGGAAAACAAGGAGACACAAGGCACATGAGGCACACACTAAGGTAATGCAGAACCCAGACGACCACTGCAGGACTACCTGGAGATACAAAGGCACCCGAGGAAGCGAGGAAGTACCACTGCAGAAGGACTGGATACACAAAGCAAATGAGGACCAAGCAGCCACACGGAATGCATAAAGCAATCTACAATCAACCAGGAACATTGGCTACACAAAGCAATTTAGGACCAACAAGACTACAAAACATAAGACCAAGAACAGAGGAGCAGTTTCTGTCTCCTTCCTGCCACAGAAATGAGCTGCCCTCCAGTCTATCATTCACCTCTCTGTCTAGTGTCTTCGCTAATAATTAGCCCTGATTGTTAATTACTTCTGGTTTTTATTGCATAGAACTGGGATGTCTTGTTATCTCAGTAATGGGTTTTGTGTTTATTTGGCTCTGTCTCGTGTTGTTTTTTTGATTACGAATCATGTTATTGTTAATGACTATTTGTTATTTTATAGATGTTTTTATTGTAACCCACCTAGAACTTGTGGATACCATAGGTTATCTGTGCCTAACTAAATACAGAAATGAATATGCCTTGCTCCCAGAAATACTCCCTACTGCCTTCATGGCACACTAAGGCAGGATAAAAGATGCAAAGCAGTAGGAAGCCTGCCCTCTTAAGACTTGGACTGAAGTTCCTATCTATTTTACAGATACCAAACAGGTACTAACAGCTTAATTTTACAAGTTATGAGATGCTGTCCAGTTCTGGTTTTCTGCTAGCTTCTATCTCAGTGGCCACTCTTGTCTTGGACCTGCACTGGGATTTATATTAGAAAACAAGGAGTGGATCAGAACGTCACGAGGATATGGAGTTAGCAGGGCTGCTGCGTCGCATTAGATGAACTAGGCGGTCGCCTAGGACACCAACCATTAGGGGGCGGGGCAAAGAGCCGCTGCGAGGAGTAGAGACTCGGCGGGCCGCGAGCGGCACCCGTCCTGCTCGTGGCCCAGAGAAGCAGAGAATCAGCTGCCTGCGAGCAGTGCCCATCCTGCTCGCTGCCGAGAAAAGTTAACACTTGGCGGGCCACGAGTGGCATCTCAGTGAATGAGGTCGGGGCTGGGGGAGGGAGAGAGGGTGGGCGCAAGGCAGAAGGTTCGCCTAGGCCGGGCTTCTAACACCCTTGCACCAGCCCTGGGAGTTAGGCTGGTGATACCCTCTTTAGGAGGCAGCAAGGGAAAGCATGAACCCAGCTCTTTTACTTCATACCCTGGGCAGTGGCATCTCCTGAGAGCCATCCCGTAACATTTCTTCTGCCATCAGCCTCAGGCTCCTCCGAAGAAATCAGCAAGTGACCGCTTGTGACCTTCAGCAGCTCTGGCAGAGAAATGCCGTGCGTACAGGTGACAGCATGACTATCAGTGGAGGGGGTGTGGGATGGGGAAGCAGGTGACTGCTTTATAGGAGGGGGGTGTTGTTACCTTTGCTATGAAATCTGCATCACACACTGAGCAGAACATAAAACAAGAGCTGGAGAATCTTCCCAGTCACCTCCGAGGCCAGGCGCTGCTGTGATCACCAGGGCACGGGGAGTGCACAGCAACCCATTTGCCCAGGGTTCTCGTTTAAATCAGGAAACCGTTCTCATTCAAATCGGAAAGGGGACGAATCAGTGCCCCCATTTTTAAAACAGGCTCCAGAGATGATCCAGGAAACTACAGACCGGCAAGTCTGTTAGCACCAGAAAAAAAATGATGAAGCTATTCTTTCTTTTTTTTTTTTTAATTTATATTTTATTAATTCTTTTCACATATCACATTACACAATATTTGTTGCCATTTTCATTTGTTATACAATTGCTAAACACAGCGTGATAAACATGGTATGTTAAACATTTACATAATATTCATACACTAACATCATACAATGTCTGCATAGGTATAACGACTTGTGTATACCAATCTTTAAATCTGTAAAGCGTCCCCTACTCCCCCCTTCCCTGCCGTACTATGCTGGGAGGTAGTAAATGGATGTGTACATTACAAAAACATTTTTTGTATTTCCTATGCAATAAGTGAGAACGTAGCAGGTTATGGTTGTACCACATTCAATCACCGTGGCTCACCACAATTGTTCTAGCCATTCTTGTAGGGGTCTCCACAACCCTTGTTTCTTCTGATTGGACGCAGCCTTTACGTGAAAGGAGCAAAGCTTTGACAATCTAAGTCTGGAGACTGGACTTAGATTGGGTGTTGGGTGTTGGATCTCCAGACCCCTGTGAGCTCACATCGTGCTGCAAAAATTATATGAAGTGCGATTTTCCCCTTATCTGGTGGGATATCCAGGGGCAGGTTCAAAAGGGCAATCTCTGGAGTCAGGGATACATTATCTCCACTAACCTGCTGTATTATATAGCATTGATTGACTTGCCAATAGGCAACTATCCTAGGGCATGCCCACCACCTATGGTAAAATGTACCTGTCTGGCCACATCCTTTCCAGCATCTGGGGTCACTAGATGAGTTACATTTTTGAAGGCTTGCAGGAGTCAGGTACCACCGGAGTAGTACTTTATAAATAACTATTCTCCCCTAGGGAAGAGAACGGGGAGCTCTTTTTTGTACATAGAAAAACAGAGTCCCATGTGTCCTCTGATAACGAGGTGCCCGAATCTGCCTCCCAAGCCTTCATAAATGCTGGTTTCCCAATGGGGTCTTTACTGATAAAATTGTAGACTTGTGATATTGCCCTTTTAATGTTGTCAGCCTGATCGCACCAGTTTTCAACTTGATTCCTTCCAGCCGCTAGGTCTTGTCCCATATTTTCCCCCTGAATAAAGTGGCGGATTTGTAGATAGGAGAAGACATTCCCCGGAGGTAACTGAAATTTTTCTTGTAGCGTTGAGAAAACAGTCACAGCCCCTCTGTCCCACATTTGCCCGATATATCTTAATCCTTTATCTGCTCACTGTTTAAAAGTCATAGATTGATTCCCTGCAGGAAATCGTGTGTTAGTATAAGCATGGGAGCTGTAGAAATATCTCTGGTTTCCTACTAACGCCAATTTCCACTTCTCCCATACCTTTAAAGTGTTACTGGTCGCAGTCGAGATATGCAGAGCAACGGATGCCAAGTGCCTCCGGGCTGTCATATTAAAGACCTAGGTGGTATTTTCCCAATCAGTAGCTGTTCTATATCTACCCACTGTTTTTGTTCTCCATTTCTGTGCCAATCAAATATAGCTCGCATTTGGGTGGCCATAAGATACCAACTTAAATTGGGAACCCCTAAACCTCCACGGATCTTGGGTCTAATACATTATGGCATGAAACACCCTGGGAGGTCTTCGCTTCCAAATATATGAAAAAAATCCGTCGTTGCCAATTCTTGAGCATGGCTGATGGAATGTGGAATGCACCTGAAATAAATACTCTAAACGAGGTAGGACATTCATTTTGATGGAGGATATTCTCCCAAACCAGGATACATATAATTCGGCCCAACGATCCAGATCCCTAAATATTTTTTGAATGAATGGGGGATAGTTCAGATGGAATAATTCATCTGTATTATTACTTATATATACTCCCAGGTATTTGATTTTCTTAATGGCCCCACTTGAAGGGGGAAGGATGTTTTTAATACCGAAAGTTCTCTCTCTGGAACACACACATTTAACATTTCTGCTTTCTTCCACATTGAGCTTAAATCCTGACACCCCCCCCCCCCCCAAATGTCTGCAATGTATCCAAAGCCGCCTGTAGGTACTGGGCCGGGTTTGTTAACGTGAAAAGTATGTCATCAGCGAACATAGACATTTTGTATTCTCGTTCACTGATGATAATAGCGGGATTAGCCCGCTCTTCCGAACTTGAGTCGCTAATGGTTCTAAAAAGAGCGCGCTAGAAGCTATTCTGAAAAATAAAATTAGTGGCCATCTGGATAGTCACAGAGTAATGGGGCAGAGCCAACATGGACTTAGCTAAGGGAAGTCTTGCCTTAGCAGAGAGGTGTATACCCATTTTGGATCGCTTCCTTTCAGATAAGTTTCTTGAACGCTTTTCCCCCCGATGGAGTCTGACCACAAAACACCGGCTGCTGTCAGGAAATTGGGATTTGCACATAATTTCGGGGAGTCTGTCATATGAACTCTTGAGGGGTTATGTGGGAGATTTCCTCTCTTGGAGTTACAACTGCACCAAAGTTTGGCTGGCATATTAGAAGTAGCATTGTGTGATTGCACCAGCGTATCAAAAAATCTCTCTTAAAAATATAGACTTGCTGAAACCCCTATATATACATAACATTTCTTGATGAGTTATGAGTTGGTGACATGATTTACCAGTTTTCAATTCTTGACTCTGTTTATTTATTGTTACTGATTTGAGCAAGTATTAGCATTTTTGTTTGTGGATGTGAAAGAAGATAGTACAGCTGGCAAGCCCCAGAGAGAAAGTTCATAAACCACTATTAGCCATGTAAACTTGGAAAAGCCATTGCTTATTCCTGATTAGGAGTAAGGAGGATTGGATCTGTTCTTTGGGATCCTACCTGGCACTAGGACTCACTCCATGAAGCTAATAGGTAGGACATTTAAAGCAAATCAGAGAAAATATTTTTTTTTCTTTCAACGCACAATTAAACTGTGAAAGCTGTTGCCAGAGGATGTGGTGAAAGCAGTTAGCATAGCTGGATTAAAAAAAGGGTATGGACAAGTTCCTGGAAGAAAAGTCCATGTACCCATGTAGATCTGGGATCCTGCCGGGTACTTGCAACCTGGATTAGCCAAAGTCGGAAACAGGATGCTGGGCTTGACAGACCCTTTATCTGACCCAGTATGGTTTGTCTTCTGGGTCATCACCACCAGTCCTTAAAGATCCCAAACCAAACTGGTTTGCAGCATATTCACAATAAATATTCAAATGTATTTACATCTATTTGGTCAAAGCATCAGGTTAATTGGCATTTCTTGATTACCCTGAAAACCAGAGTTTACTGTGGCCCTGGATGGACCATAATGACTACTCCTGATTTATACCAAGAGATTTCTGGAAAGCGCTACGCACTTCTGGTGTGCAGCAAGACAGTGAGGGCATTGATCATGTCGCATGCTGTGCACGGAAACAGGTGATAAGAGGCAGGCGGCTTCCAGTCACTCGCTCTGTCTCAGCGGCAGCAGCCGAGGCTCTCAAAATCTGCACGGCAGATGCAAATTCTCTGATTGGCTCCTTGTGCGAGCACACAAAAAGGCCAGAAGCTTCCTTCGGTGGCAATTAAGACTCAAATGAAAAGGATCACAAAAAAACAAAAACAAACAAACTGCAGGGCTGGAACATCCTGATTAGCACGGGATGCTGTGCAATATTTATCATTTATAGCTTCATCCATGTACAAACAGAAATGACATACCGTAGTTACGCTGTGCATATCCAAAAGGGCTTACAGTCAAAACGGAAGCAGGGTTGGTACGGGCTGGATGGGGAAGTGGAATTGGGGTCTCCGAGTGCGCCAGTCCTCGCATCTGAAAGGGGGTAGGAGAGGTACACCCGGGTGGAGGATGTGATATGAATGCTTTCAACCGTCCAGGACGGGTTTTATATTGGCACACACCTTGAACTCTGCACCATTAATTACCAAACGCAGACACAAGTTGGTGCAAACTGACAACTCAAGAAGAGTCTGCAATGGGCTATGCTAAACATGTGGATGGAACAGTTTTATAAGGTAAGATATCCTCACACCTAGGCCTGGGCCGGCACCAGGCAAGCAGGGAGGGGGAACTACATCAATAGCCCAGAGAGAACACCACCACCCTCCCATCCCCTCCTACGCATCACGCTCTGTCACATTCACTTAATTGTAATTGCAACCATAATACTCCTAAGATCAGACCTATTGAGGGACTGAATGATACAGCTCCTCACGCTCAGCTTTCTACCGGCTGTAAGTTCTTACTAGAAGCTCCAGAGAGAGCCCACAGTGATGGCACAGACGTTCGAGCCTGGCGCTGGTACAGCAGATGGATTCACTGAAGGGGGGGGGGGGGGCGAGGGGGGGATGGTATTTTCCACACAAAAATCAACTGAACAAAATTGCAAGGCTGCTTTGTAATTACACAGTACAGTGGTTTCTGCGTTTGCACTCCTTGGGCTCTTTTTCTATGCCCTCCCATAATGAAGGGAGCTCACGCGCCCCGGGGAGTTGGTGTGGTGGTGGTAGGGGCGCCTCTGTTACCCTGGCAAGATACAACGAGACGGTCTCTTTATGTCAGCGCGTGCGCTCCTGCCAGGGGGGAACGCGATGCAAAGCGACCAAGGAGGGACTTATAAATAAAAAGGTGAGCGGTTGTCTGCCAAGTAACTCCCCAGGTGCGCGTCCCTTCTCTCCGGGGCCATGTGCTGGGGGATCCCAGCCTTGGACGGAAAGGGCTCAGCTGCTTGTAAATGATCTCCCCAGCTGCAAGAGAGGAAAGCAAGAGGGTCTGTTAGTGACGACCGAATGTAACGACTGCTAAACTGGGTCAGGCCAAAGGTCCATCTGGCCCAGCGTCCCAATCTGATGGTACTTGGAAGAAATGTCCGACTCAATCGTCTTAAACAAGCCCGCACATTGCCCGTCTGCTTCCTTTCCGTCCACTTGCTCTCTCCACTGCTTCCCATCCATGTGTTCCCTTCTTCCTATCAAACTTTTAAACTTTTAAATTTAAATCTTTATTTACATTTGTTTTTTATTTAGTTATGTAAACCGTTTTGATTAAACACTGTTTGTAAAGACGGTATACAAACACTTTTAAATAAAATAAATAAATAAATAAATAAACTCACCTCCATTTTGGCGTGGATCCAGGTGAGGAACTCTGTGATTTTCGTGTAGACCCCAGGCTTGTTCTTCGCACCACATCCTTCCCCCCAGCTTGTCACACCAGCCAGGAACCACTGACCTTTCTGCTCACAAACCAGCGGTCCCCCGCTGTCTCCCTGGAACACAACCAGAGCCTGTAAGCTACTGACGTTTTTTTGGTGAAAGGCTTAGGGTGACATGGGCTGCCAGACGGAGGGGGTGGATTAAGATGTTTTACCTGACAGGCATCTTTTCCTCCCTGCATGTAGCCTGCACACATCATCCTATCGGTGATATCTCCATTATAAACGCTGCGCCGATTACAGTCTGAGGTACTGATCAAATTCACTTCCGTCTCCATCAAGATTGGGGAGGTATCCTCTTAAAAAATAATAATAATCTCTCAATAGTTCACTCCTAAGCCTTTCATTTTATAATACTTATTACTGTTCATTTTATTCAGTTATTTTACTGGCAAAGATACAGCCAAATATCCTGACTATAGATCCTAGCTAGTGTAACAGAAGCTACATAGTAACACAACATAGTAGACTATGGCAAATAAGTAACAATTGGCTCACCCAATCTACCCTGTTGACTTCTTCTCTAATTCTTTACCACTTTGGGTAGATGATAATATTAAATTCCCACATTTAAACTAACTCTAGCTCCCCACACTGCCTCCCCACTGTCTTTCACTTAGCCTCCCAACTATGTTCTTACTATTGCCCTCTGTATCTGACCCAAGCCTAATCCAGGCTATGTCATCTTCCAAGCTTCATAGTTAATCTAACACCTCCCATCACTAAGGAATTGAAATAAACTCTCATATATATATCTGAAGTTGACTAATCACCCTGCTTTCAACCTAATACACCGAGGTTAAGATGACACCCAGCTTCTTCAGCTGAAGTTCACTTTGGTTCTGCAATTCTCACGAAATGTATCTGGCTACAGACTGAAGCAAAACCTCCAGCTGCTCCCTCGTTCACCAACCCCACAGCTCCATGAGTGAATGGTCTCTCACTTGAATCTGGATTGGTTTTACCGAAGCCCGAGATCCAGCACTGTCCCTGAAGGAAGTTCTGGCCAGTCATGGGTAGGCACGCGGGCTGTATATTTGCTGTAACAAGAACAGAGCAGGATGTTAAGACCTACAGCTCTATGACTGCCAATAGTAGAGCTCTTTCCCAGAATCTATAGCCTCATCTCAAAACCTGCTGGGCAAATTGACTACCCCAGTAATTCACATATGGAAACCCATAAAACTTCAGGGAAAGGGATTACTGAAATTGATGGGAGGTGAAGTACACAACGCTATGCTCATGAAGTTAACAATCCGGATCTGAAGGGTCTGTGACTGTATCCTTGGTTAGTGCAGGACTGGCAAAACGTGACCTTCATCAGGAGCTTGGATCTCTCCCTTCCCAGGACCTCAGAGCACCTGAACGGGTTCCCTCTACCCTCCCAGATAACTGGTGGCTACTGTGTTACTTTGATATTTATTCTTTTTTTTTTTTTTTAATACACGTGACATTTGTGGCAAAATTACTATATGTTCTGTGCTTTCATTTGCCACTTTAATCATATCTTACAACAACAGCAAGTATCAACCCGAGTTTGGTATTAACTAGTTTATAGATACCAGGATGATAAAGCATGGTATGGGTAACTGTGGTAACATTCTGCATTGCATATCAGACCATAATGAATCTAGTTAAATGTCCTCCCATGGCAAACACTGTAGGCATATAGTCCTCCCCTTTCACATTAGTATAAGAACAAGCTGGTGCTGCACTCACCTCCCATGAAAGAATAGGGATTCTTCAGTTTAATCAGAGCTATGTCGTAGTCATGTGTTTTATCATCATAACTGTCATGCACTATGATATCGGCCACATCTGCTCGGTTATTGAGCTTGTTCTGGTTGATAATTCCTGCGTAGACTTGCCAGTTGGCGGGGGTGTACTGTGTGCTCCTGAAAATGGACAGCAGGGGGAAACAAAGCCACGGTCAAGGTGCATAGGGTTGGGAACATATTTTAATGAAACCGATCTGCCCCCATCATCCTCAGCGGCCTGCCCCTCCACCCTCACACTGACCCACAGGAAGTCCTTAGCCCCCAGTCATCATTATCAT
Organism: Rhinatrema bivittatum; assembly: GCF_901001135.1. Lineage (NCBI taxonomy): Eukaryota > Metazoa > Chordata > Amphibia > Gymnophiona > Rhinatrematidae > Rhinatrema > Rhinatrema bivittatum. The sequence continues at coordinate 22,761,784 of NC_042626.1, read as the reverse complement.
TTGAGTGCGGGAGGAGAAGACAGGCCACGTTGCCATGATTCGTCTGCTGTTTTACTTTTCTTAACCCATTGAAAATTTCCTTCAGCTCTTTGATTTTCTGTCTGCATTGGGACCCCCATCTTCAGTGAGCAGAGAGACCTGTTGTCACTCGTATCATGACAGGGGGCCATCTTCTCGTCATTCTTATCCTCTTCTGACCCAAAGACTAGGAACTCAAACCCTAAACCATATTTGGGCCTCCTTGAACTCCAGGCTTCACATATTTTTGGCTTACATATTATATCTAGATCTGCATCCACTCTCACCACCCCCTTCCCCTACCCTTCCAAACCTAATGCAGGGGTTTCACCTACTCAAAAAAGCAGTGAGCAGCAGTGAGCACCCAGCGAGGAGCGATCAGGGTCCCTCCGCAGACATGGACAGTGCTTAGTCCAGATGGGTAATGGAGACTAATCTGCCAGGGCCACTTCCCCAGTTCAGCTGCTGTTCCTCCAATGATTCGACTGCTCTTCCTCTGCCCACAGTCTGCAGGGAAAGAAAGCACAGGCATTTCACTGCAGGATGTACTGAAAAACAACAAAACTTCCTCCCATGCTATGATTACAAGGAAAAGCCTTCCATAAATCAGGCCTAACCTGCACCATCAAAAACTTGGCACTGGATTTTGGAGGATTTGATGACATCTGCACATAGCTGTTATCAAATATGCATCTCAAGAAACTTTAGAACTGAAAAGTTTCATATTCGGTAGAGCATTTGCTGTTGAAAGGTTACACACTGTGCAGTGTGCAGTGGGGAAAGTTTCTTTGAGCAATAGGACAGGAGGTGTGGCGTTATTGTAAGCAAGATTACTCATACTATAATTACTCTAAAATAGCATAAGCCTCCACCACCTAGTATCCAGCTGTGGTTATGAAACACTTACTGATTATTTTACTGATATTTTTATCCCAAATTAAAATTTTGCAACAGTCCTGGAATGAAATTCTTACTGAATATTTTAGTTACAATGCATCTCAGTGACAGGGCAGTTGGCAGTATAGCTGCTTTGTGATGTCATCAAGCATTGTGAAGGCAGATTTGCCATTGGTCAATGCTTTTACAAATGGGTTGCATTATCAGTGGACATTATAACAGTCAAATGGATTGTTTTTATAGCCAATCAAATGGATTTCTCCAGGAAGCCGAGATTTATTCTTGCAAAGGTACATCAGAGCCCAAAGAACTGCTTTACACAGCATTTCTGGAGTCATGCATTTCTTACTGAGGTAATCCTGCATTTCTTAAGAACATAAGAACATAAGAAATTGCCATACTGGGTCAGACCAAGGGTCCATCAAGCCCAGCATCCTGTTTCCAACAGTGGCCAATCCAGGCTACAAGTACCTGCAATTACCCAAACACTAAGAAGATCCCATGCTACTGATGCAATTAATAGCAGTGTCTAGTCCCTAAGTAACCTTGATTAATAGCCGTTAATGGACTTCTCCAAGAACCTATCCAACCTTTTTTGAACCCAGCTACACTAACTGCACTAACCACATCTTCTGGCAACAAATTCCAGAGCTTTATTGTGCGTTGAGTGAAAAAGAATTTTCTCAGATTAGTCTTGCTAACTTCATGGAATGCCCCCTAGTCCTTCTATTATTCGAAACTGTAAATAACCGAGTCACATCTACTCATTCAAGACCTCTCATGATCTTAAAGACCTCTATCATATCCCCCCTCAGCCGTCTCTTCTCCAGGCTAAACAGCCCTAACCTCTTCAGTCTTTCCTCATAGGGGAGCTGTTCCATCCCCTTTATCATTTTGGTTGCCCTTCTCTGTACCTTCTCCATCGCAACTTACTAAGGCAGTAGACCTAGCTATACCTAAAATCGTTTGGGTAAGACTAAACCAGTGTGCTATGGCACTTCAGACCTGAATAGGTGTGCCTCAGAAAAGTCACCACTGCCTAATATTCAGATCCAGACCAGCACATGGGTGCTGCCTTCAGCATCTCACAGTAACAACAACCAGAGGTGGCTCTTAAATGCGCAGAAGCTCTATTCTGAGAACTTGTATAATCATGCATGCCTCCTCATCCTATAACATGAGTCCAGGAGTGTGGTAATTAATGGGTAGCATGCAGAGCACAGATAGATGAGCCACACGTTGTGCAGCACACACATTTATATCCCACACCCTCCAAAGTTCAGGGCAAGTTACATAAAAACATTCATAATTTCAAATAAACAATAAAAGATATAGGAAGACTGAATGTACTCAAGGATCACAGGAACAGAAAGCCTGCGAGGGAATCAGTTGGACCGTTAGATGATTGAGTGGTTAAAGGGGCACTTGGGGAAGATAAGACCATCGTAGAAAGCTTAAACAATTTCTTTGCTTCGGTGTTTACTGAAGAGGATATTGGGGAGATACCCATTCCAGAGATGGTTTTCAAGTGTGATGATTCAGTTGAACTGAACCAAATCACAGTAAAACTGGAAGATGTGGTAGGCCAGATTGATAAACTGAAGAGAAGTAAATCACCTGGACCGGATAGCATACACCCCAGGGTTCTGAAAGAACTAAAAAATGAAATTTCAGACCTATTTCAATTAATTTGTAACCTATCATTAAAATCATCTATTGTACCTGAAGACTGGAAGGTGGCCAATGTAATCCTAATATTTAAAAAGGGCTCCAGGGGTGATCTGGAAAACTAGAGAGAAGAGAGCGTGACTTCAGTGCCGGGAAAAATCATGGAAACTGTTATAAAGAATAAAATCACAAAACATTTAGAAGAACATGGTTTAATGGGACACAGCCAGCATGGATTTACCTAAGGGAAGTCTAACCTCACAAATCTACTGCAATATTTTGAAGAGGTTAATAAACATGTGGATAAATGTGAACCGGTAGATGTAGTGTATTTGGATTTTCAGAAGGCATTTGACAAAGTCCCTCATGAGAGACTTCTATGAAAACTAAACAGGCATGGGATAGGAGGCGATGTCGTTTTGTGGATTGCAAGCTGGTTAAAGACAGGAAACAGAGAGTAGGATTAAATGGTCTGTTTTCACAGTGGAAAAGGGTAAACAGTGGAGTGCCTCAGGGATCTGTCCTTGACCGGTGCTTTTTAATAAATATATAAATGATCTGGAAAGGGGTAAGATAAGTGAGGTAATCAAAATTGCAGTTGACACAAAATAGTTGGCTCAGTGTGCTGTGGCGATCAAAAAGCAAACAGAATGTTAGAAATCATTAAGAAGAAAATGGTAAATAAAACAATGATTGTCATAATGCCTCTGTATTGCTCCATGGTGAGACCGCATCTTGATTTTTGTGTGCAATTCTGGTCGCAGCATCTCAAAAAAGATATAGTTGCACTGGAGAAAGTACAGAGAAGGGCAACCAAAATGATAAGGGGCATGGAAAAGCTGCCCTATGAGGAAAGGCTAAAGAAGTTAGTGCTATTCAGTTTGGAGAAGAGGTGACTGAGGGGGGATATGATAGAGGTCTACAAAATCATGATAGGACTTGAACATGTTAATGTAAATCAGTTATTTACTCTCTCCGATAATAGAAGGACTGGGGCACTCCATGAAGTTAGCAAGTAGCTCATTTAAAACTGACCATTTAATCCTACTCTCTGCTTCCAGTCTTTTAACCAGTTTGTAATCCACGAAAGGACATTGCCTCAAATCCCATGGACTTCTTAGATTTCTTAGAAGCCTCTCATGAGGGACTTTATCAAATGCCTTCTAAAAATCCAAATACACTACATCTACTGATTCACCTTTGTCCACATGTTTATTAACCTCTTCAAAAAAATGAGGATTTGTGAAGCAAGATTTCTGTGTCCCATTAAACTATATCTATCTATATGTTTGGTGATTGTGGTGTTTAGAATAGTTTCTATGATTTTTCTCTCCTCACCGGTCTATAGTTTCCCGGATCACCTCTGGAGCCCTATTTAAATATTGGATTTATCTTCCGGTACAATGGACAGTTTTAATGATAGGTTACACATTTTTACTAACAGATCTGAAATTTCATTTTTAGTTCTTCAGAACCCTGGTTGTGTATACCATCCGGTCCAGGTGATTTGCGACTCTTCAGTTTGTCAATCTGGCCTATTACATCTTCCAGGTTCACTGTGATTTGGTTCAGTTCATGTGAATCATCACCCCAACATCCTCATTAGTAAACATGGAAGCAAAGAATTCATTTAGTTTGTTTTTTTTAGATTCAGTGCAAGAAGGTTATGGGAAAGCCAGCTTTTGATACTCAAAAGACAGATGGATGCGAATTTCATAGTGGACAACCATGAAGATTGAAGAAGAAAGAAAAACTGGATGTTGTCAGCATAGATCTTACATGTGAGTCCAAACGTTGAAAGTAGATGACAGAAAGGAGTGAGGTAAATGTTAAAGAGAACATACAAACATGATGGCAGGAAAAGACCATATAGCCCATCCATGCAATTCAGTATTATAATTCCCCTAGAGATCCCATAATTTCTTGAATTGAGATACTGTTTTTGTCTCCACCACCTCCACAGGGAGGATGTTCCACGCATCTACCACCCTTCTCTGCAAAGAAATATTTCCTAAGGTTAGTCCTGAGTCTACCCCGGGGTACTCTGGTCGTTAGATAGCGCCACGCAGGGCTTGATGAAGCAATTCTAACCTGCTAGAAAGATAGGAGGAAAACATGTCCTAGCCCCTCCTCATTTCCCCTCTCCTTTGAATCCTTCCAGCCTGGGTGAGAGGGGACACTGAGCACTGGATGTAGCTGTGAGTTGGCAGCAGCAGCAGGAAAAGAGCTCTGGCAGCCAAGGTAACCTTGCTGGCTGCCGACCCCACACTGACTTCTCCCTTCTCCGGCACTTGTGTACAGAGGGGACAGTGTGCACCTCTGCCCTCTCTCCCTTTGTTTTGCAGGCTTTGAGTGCTTCCCTGAGCTTTTTTCTCAGCCACATGAGTCATCTTCCTGTCTGCACTGCCTGCTCGGTGGAGTCTGGCGTGCCTGGCATGTCTTGTTAATTAGGTGTGCCTTGGGCTTGTAAAGGTCAAGAAACACTGGACTAAACCACAAGCTGAGGCGAGCAATGTCCCATTGCTCCTGAAGCTATCCCCAGTCCTCAAATTCCCTCATCATACCAGCACAGAGTCAAAATCCAAATTACAGCAGCCCCGGTTTCACCCTCCATCTATCTGCCAGGACCGAGAAGGTAAATAAAGAATGTGAAATCCCAGGCAGCAGGAAATCCCTCCCTCTCCATGTTCTCTGAAAGGAAGCCCAAGGCTATCAAACCTCTCCACCAGCTGCTTTATTATATTACATTACATTATTTGGCTTATCTCTCCAAAGTAGCTTACAATATTTGTAATTACACAATTATTCCACCCGTATATAACTCAGTATGAATGAGGGAGAGGACGCTGCGGAGAGGGAGGGGTAACTGGGTCAGAGGCGGTCTTCCCCTTCACAGCTAGGACTCCTTCGCCCGTATCCTAAGTGCTCCTGAATTCTCAGTGTTGCAATGGATGATGTGAGGGAGGGGGTGTCTTTCACAGAAGGAGGGTGAGGGGGAGCAGGAAAGCCTGTGCTGCAGGGGAGCTCCCACAAACCTTAGGGGGGAGGGGGGAGTGTAGAGCATCAGGCTCACCCCAGAGTGCACCAGGCGCTTCAGGTGACAGATAGCTGCTGCAGACCTTGGCCTAAACCCCAGGGATTGCAAGAGAAAATGGAAAGCACTGGAGGTTACGCAGAGGAGGAGAGAAAACGGGAGATGCTGTGCAGCAGTGGCTTCCCGGAGGCAGACACAAGGGAGAATAAAGAGGAAGAACCACAGAAGCTAAATGAGAGAACAAACGATTTCTTTGGCACTAGTCTAGATGGAGTTTACTTGGAGAAGTTAATGCCAGGCAAGCCCTGAGCCTGCGTCACAGGGATTGATCTCCTGTAAGGGCTCGGGATTGACTGGGACTCCAAAGCAGCCATCCAGATGTTTCCTTTCATTTGTGACAGTGTGCGTAGAAAGACATCCCGAAACCAGTGTAATCCAATGTCTCTATCATCTCTCCCCGCCCTTCCTGTAGGGTATAGCCAGGCCTGGTGCGGCTTACCTGTGCAGCTCAGAGCCAGGTACTGTCCATTCGAACATGACGAACTAAGGGCAAGAAAGACAAAAACAGGAAAAAAGGTACTTTTTGTAGCTCAACATGTAGGGATATGTTTCTGTTTTTTAGATGGCTTGTTTATTCCACAGACGCCGGCAATGCTGACTGTTTTCAGGAAACACATTTGGGATTTCACTGGAAAGAGACCCCCTCAGGATCCCACTGCACCCATCACCCCATGTTCCACTGGCGCCGCCTGCCTCACGTTCAGCCCCGATGGCGCGGCAGAAGCTCTGTGTGCGGGCCATTGGGCTCCTTGCACAACCCAACCACGGGACCTTCCTTCCCCGCTGCAGTGAAATAAATTGGAGGGAAGGGGAGGGGGAATAACCTAGGGGACGAGCTCTGGGCAGCTGGGAGTGAAGGCTCACAGCACTGTAGTCCCCCTCCCGTAGAGGCTGAAAGCGCAAAGGAGCAGGGGGAAGTATTCAGTTTCAAATAACTTTGTAGGCCCGACAAGTTTATACACGTAAACTAATATTTAAAAAAGAAACAAAAAAAAACACAAGCCTCGCTTTACAACCACAGGTACGACAGACTCACTAAACCTGGGGGTGAAAAGTTAACTTCCTCAGGAGTTGGATACGAGTCTGAAAGCGATGTCCAATCCTCTGCCCTCTCTCACCTGTCCATGCTCCCTTGAATGGTGTCCATGTTCCTGGCATAAACGAGCCCAAGGTTGCTGGGATTATCTGGCACGCTGACTGCATCGGCTTTAAAAGATCTACGCAGAAAGAGAGAGGCATTTGGCATCCCTTTCATAATTACCATTTCTAATACAAATAATTACTATGATTACACAAGGGCAACTGGCATGCCGTCTGAGACAGAGAACAAAAGACAGATTACCGCAACTAAAAAACCTGGTAGGCCATACTTGCTAATCTGGTTTCTTTATTTAGACAGCATGCCTGGAAGAGGACCCAATTTATAAAGGGATTGCAAAGGGTAAAGCAGGGACACCTCAGCCACAGGAGGGGAGGGCGGGGCTTGCGTCAACAGCCTAGATTAGACGCCAACAGATTCTCCAAGAAACTTACTGGTCAAACCCCAGCTTGTTGCAGACTAAGTCTGGGAACAAGGGGCTGAGACCCTGCGCGCACACCGGCAGCCACCTGTCCTCCTGGGTGCGAGACATGACCTCCAGCAGCGAGTTATCCCACCGGAAGCGCACTGTGCAGAGGAGAGAAAGGTGGGTTAATTACTGGGGCCAGCAGCTCTCCGTGCTCATGGACCACAGCGCAGGGGAGGGTCTTCCGCAAACACAGCAAATACTGCCGCATCCTACAAAGGGTTTGGATCATTCTGGCCATGATGTCACAGTGACATCACGCACCCTCCATCAGTCAATCAGCTAGCAGCACATGATGGCACTTGGGGCACTCTTTCAGGCACAGTCCCCAGGGACGGAGAAGAATAACAGAGAAATAAAGTGACAGGAAGACATGTGGGACTGATTTCTTGGCTTTGTTTAGGTGTATTTTGGAAACACTGCTGGTAGTTCCCTTCAGTATTAAATTCTGTTTGTTGGACCGCTACAAATATAGTCACTGTGCAAACATTCTGCCTCTCCTCATCAGATGGGTGGTAAGTCTGCTCATTTTATTGGAAATTTGGAATAGCTGAGATGCTTTCAGGAGCTTGTTAAAAAGTTTCCCCCTCCCCCATCAGAGCTTCATGTGGACCAAGTCCCACTCTACCTCCTCACAGCCAAGAGCGGGAGGTCTTTGTGGTCCCACACAGCTCGCGTCTGCGATGTCTACTCAGCTTTTACCCTGCAGGTATACATCTCCTCCTCACAGACACACAGACACACTGACACACGAATGGGAAAATTTGGTTCCATTACCGCAACCCATCTCATCACCCCCCCAGGAGCATTCTTTGATTCCATTGCAGCGGGTCTGGTTTCCAGGGCACTTCTCTCGCACCTTCATGTAGGAAGAAGAGCTCAGGGGGGAATCCAGTAAGTTCAATTTATCTGGAAGAAAGAGCAGGAGGAACCTTTGGGTCACAGGCAACACAGAGAGCTCACCAGCATCTTCCTCCTAAGGCAGGGGTGACCAACTCCAGTCCTCAAGAGCCACAAACAGGAGAGCCACAATGAAAATGTATGAGATAGATAAGCATGCACAGCCTCCATTGTATGCAAATAAATCTAATGCATATTCATTATGGATATCCTGCAAACCAGAATGTTTGTGGCTCTTGAGGATCGGGGTTGGCCACCCCTGCTCTAAGCTGTACGGCTTGTGGCATAAATCAATACCCCAGAAGCACATTATCCTGTCCAATCCCCCTTCCCCAATCTGTCATAGTCTTAAAAACTGAAGAGGAGGTTAATGGGTGGCAGCGGAGCCACGAGATGTCTGTCTTTCTATGAATCTCAGGCTCGGGTCTCATAGACCTTTAGCCTCAGTAGCGATGTCTGAAGCAACACTAACAATGGAGCATTCAAAGAGGAGCAGGAGAGACAAGAGACCTAAAGAAATCTGGCCTGCAAAGCTTTCCTTACCCAGATAAGGTTTGAAGTGTGAGTTTGCATTATTTATCCAGCTCTTGGATTTGCCTTGGTTTGTCTAACCTTCAAGTTGTTGGCTCCTTCTTTGCACTGATTGGGGATGCGATAACCACCCTCTTCCTTATTCCCAAGCCAGGAAAGCAGCATGGGCTCCACCTGGAGCCCATCCTGGCAGGGCCACTGGAAACTTTAGAGTCTGGAAGTCCTTTGGAAAATAATTCGCTAAGCCTCAGTCCTTCGAGTGAAACTGAATTATTATTGCTTGCTTTGCTTGTGCCAGTGAAACTCTGTACTATTTAAACCCAGTGTAATGCACCGTTTCTTTACGGACTTGATGAAGGGAGTAGATTTGAAAATAAGATAGGTTCAATGAAGACCTACAGCAGAAGAAAATCATTGTGAATTCTCACCTGACAGACAAAAATCAAAACGTAGGGCAAAAATCAGCCAACACAAAAGATGCGCTACAGAGCTGAATCTCCTGCTGCTCTCAACCACAATGCAAACAAACAGAAAACAGGTAAGAACAAATAACTCCTCCCCATCCCACAGAAGACAGGCATAGAGCTGCGTCCCTAAAAAAGGCAAACTTCAAACCCAATGAAAGGGAACTACAAGTCCGTCCCTTCACCCCTGCCCCGGGATGAGGGAAGAGGGAGACAAGAACCCTGAGCTAACCACAACCTGACGCACACAAAAGAACCCCACAGATTACCTCTACATTCATCTTCAAGCATCCTCCATTCACAGACTCAAAACTCTGCCTGATAATAATGCTCCAAGAAAAACAATCTGTGCCTGGTATAACCCAGGTCCCAGACTATAATCATACACAAATGGTGTAAACTTTGTGGACAAACACATAGTCCAAAACCCCCTACTATTATTGTCAAGGAAGAGGCTAGAAGACAATGCAACGCTTAACCACACTCGTCAGATTATGAGCTACTCTCTGCTCCAAACAAAGGCGCACCTCCCAAGAGTACCCGCCCTGGAGCGATTCCAAAGGCAATAAGGATGGGCAGTGGAATACCAGGCACCTCCGTCTCAAGGGTCTGGGATGCCTCTGGGCTCTGAATGAGCCCACTCCTCAAATGGCCATAGAGAGAGGAGCTTGCTTAGATGTGGACTCAGCTCAGCGCCCTCTCCTCTTTTTTTGCAGCAGGGAAAGGTTTGGAGGGAAGGTTTTCCTGAGATAGCGGTTGGACCACTCCCTGAAGTAGGTGTTCCAGAGACCACAACAGCTGATTGAACTACAATGAGAACATAAGAAATTACCATACTGGGTCAGGCCAAGGGTCCATCAAGCCCAGCATCCTGTTTCCAACAGTGGTCAATCCAGGTCATAAGAACTTGGCAAATACGCAAACATTAAATAGATCCCATGCTACTAATGCCAGTAATAGCAGTACTAGTTATTCCCTAAGTCATCTTGACTAAAAGCAGTTTATGCACTTCTCCTCCAGAAATTTATCCAAACCTTTTTTAAACCCAGCTGTACTAACTACCCTAACCACAAGCTCTGGCAATGAATTCCAGAGCTTAACTGTACATTGAGTGAAAAAGAATTAAGGGGCGGATTTTCAGAGCCCTGCTCGCCTAAATCCGCCCAAAACCGGGCGATTACGCGAGCAGGGCCCTGCGCGCCGGTGAGCCTATTTACATAGGCTCACCGGCGCGCGCAGAACCCCGGGACTCGCGTAAGTCCCGGGGTTTTCGGAGTGGGCGTGTCGGGAGGCGTGTCGGGGGCGGGGCCGGAGCGCGCGGCGTTGCGGGGGCGTGTCGGCAGCGTTTTGGGGGCGGGTACGGGGGCGTGGCTACGGCCCGGGGGCGTGGCCGCACCCTCCGTACCCGCCCCCAGGTCGCGGCCCGGCGCGCAGGAGGCCCGCTGGCGCGCGGGGATTTACGCCTCCCTCCGGGAGGCGTAAATCCCCCGACAAAGGTAGGATGGGGGTTTAGACAGGGCCGGGCGGGTGGGTTAGGTAGGGGAAGGGAGGGGAAGGTGAGGGGAGGGCAAAGGAAAGTTCCCTTCTAGGCCGCTCCGATTTCGGAGCGGCCTAGGAGGGAACGGGGGTAGGCTGCGCGGCTCGGCGCGCGCAGGCTATACAAAATCGATAGCCTTGCGCGCGCCGATCCAGGATTTTAGCCGATACGCGCGACTACGCGCGTATCTACTAAAATCCAGCGTACTTTTGTTTGCGCCTGGAGCGCAAACAAAAGTAGGCTATTCGCGCTCGTCTGAAAATCTACCCCTAAGTTTCTCTGATTTGTTTTAAATGTGTTACTTGCTAACTTCATGGAGTGCCCCCTAGTCCTTCTATTATCCAAAAGAGTAAATAACTGATTCACATTTACCCGTTCTAGATCTCTCATGATTTTAAAGACCTCTATCATATCCCCCCTCAGCCGTCTCTTCTCCAAGCAGAACAGCCCTAACCTCTTTAGCCTTTCCTCGTAGGGGAGCTGTTCCATTCCCCTTTATCATTTTGGTCGCCCTCATCTGTACCTTCTCCAGTGCAACTATATCTTTTTAGAGACCAGAAATGTACACAGTACTCAAGGTGGAGTCTCACCATGGAGCAATACAGAGGCATTATGACATTTTCTGTTTTATTCACCATTCCCTTCCTAATAATTCCTAACATTGTTTGCTTTTTGGATTGCCGCAGCACACTGAGCCGACGATTAAGGTATTATCCACTCTAAAGCCTAGATCTTTGTCCTGGGCTTAGGCTCTCTTAAGCTTAGATGCCTTTGGGAGAGGTAGGGACAAAGCGGATGCCCTGTTAGCAGTGAGAGGAGCAATGTCCCTCAGGGTTGCTTGGTGCTTGGCTTTGGGACATCTTTCTGGTGTACTTCTTGCCATGGCACAAATAGTATCACATCCCTTTGATGAAATAATAGATCTTGTAGGGGTTGCCCAAGTGTACCACCTCGAGTCACCCCTCCTCCTCCTGCAACTCAATCCTCATCTGGCACCGGAAGGATTCCTCATACCTCAGGGCTCTCTCTTTAAGCCCTAGGGGAAATCACAATCATTTCTGACCTTATCTCCCCCAGGGATCTCCGAGGCAGCAGAATACCTTTTCCGCCAAGCCAGACAAGCTCTGCCCCATATCTACATCCCGTAGGGAGAGTGGTCCCTCATGCTGGGGTGTGGTTGGAACAGCCTAGTGGGAGAATTCCCTAAGCCCATGCTGACGGGACTGACGGGACCGAGGTGGGACTCACAGGCTCTCTTGGTCTCTCATTCTGAGCCTCTGCTTCTCCTTCCTTCTGTAGGCAGTAAGGGCTCTCCCAATCTACTTTCAGCTGTTCCCTGGCCTCTCTCTGTCTCTTCTGTTTTCTGCCCACGGTTCTCCTGGGTCTCTTTCTGTCTTCTGCCCGCAGCTTTCCCGGACATCTGTCTATCTTCTGCTGCAGACAGGATGCGCTCTGCCCGCGGCCTTGCCAGGACTAATCTTCGGCCGCAAGCGGGATGGGCTCTGCTTGCAGCCTTGCTGGGCCCATCGGCTAATCCTGGCCACAAGCGGCATGGGCTCCGCTCGCGGCTTGCCAGGCTTATCTTTGGCTGCGAGCGGGGTGAGCTCTGTTCATGGTCCCACCTGACTGCTCTTTGCCGATCTCTGCTGGTCAGAGCTCTAGCAATTGCCTAGCTTACCTTGTGGAAGCGCCGTCCCTGCTCTCTTCACCCTCTCTCCCACCCTTCTCCTTTCCCCAGCAGCAGGAGAAGAGCAGCATTGGTGCTTCAGGCCACATCTTCCTCCTCTGCCACCTGGGCTTGACTGCGGCTGTGAACGGCGTGGCTAGAGTCCCCTGTGGTTCAAAGTGGGGGATAACACCGTGCCTGCTCCTGGCTCATCGTGAGATCTCATTCAATGCAACTGAAACCCCATCGTGATGTTTGCTGCAATGCCTTTCAAACAGCAGCTAGGTAAGGCAAGATCACCGCTGCCTTGCCCTTAGCCTTGCTTGCTGCCGCAAAGGTCTGTGATCAGAGACTTTACTCGCAAATAATCCCAGTCAGCTAATATGGAGCAAGAGATCTCATGCAGCTGGGCAGTGCTAATGTGGCCACCCTGGGCCATGTCGTGTCTTGTGAGGGGAACATATGTAGGTGCGCATCCCAGTTTCACCTCTACCACATGAGCCAGCTCTGGCCTGCCATCCCATTGGTCCATTTTCTCTGCCGGTTTCTGGCAGATGCTCGAACCTTCTCGCCACCTTCTGTGATCTCATTCCATTAGGCTGGGACTCAGCCCTGCCTACAACTGTGCCCACAGGCTGAGGGACAGAGCTGTCAGTGTTTGCGTGGCACATAACATAGGTAGAAGAGGACAAGCTCCAGAGCTCCACAGCCACAGGGTTTCCGGATCTGATGTATTTCAGAAATAGTTATGCCTCTCAAGACATCTTCAGGAGGAGCCTGAATAACAAAGGATCTTGCCAGGCTCTCTTTGTACCCACTCTGCTCCTTCTGTACCTCTGCTGTGCCAGGTTTAACCGGAGGCTCTTCAGTACTGTCAATAAGGAATAGTAGCTTGGGATTTATTTAATGTTTGGGTACTTGCCAGGTACTTGTGGCCTGGTTTGGCCTCTGTTGGAAACAGGATGCTGGACTTGATGGATCCTTGGTCTGACCCAGCAAGGCAATTTCTTATGTTTCTTATGTCCCTCCTCTTGGGGATCTCCATCAGGATGAGAGCCCCCTCAGGTTCTCTCTGTTTTTTTACCTCCCCCAAGACTTCCATACTGGCAGGGGCATCACCTAGAAATTCTTCAGGCTTTGCCTTCCAGGGATAATTTATCTGATTGAGTATCTTTTTGAAAAAACAACAAAAAACAAACCTGTTCCAATCAAACCAAACCATACCAAAACAAAAAATGCAAATGAAACATAAAACACCCAGGTAAATACTAAAAAAAAAAAAGGAGGGGAGGCTGGCTGTGCTGTCCTACTCTCTTTGACCCCCAAGGGCCCCTCAACCAAACAAACAGAGAAGACCTCCTTTGAGTTGCAGATATGCTAGGACAGAGGTGGCCAACTCCAGTCCTCAAGAGCCACAAAACGGGCCTGGTTTTCAGGATACCCACAATGAATATTCGGCCACACATTGCCTCCACTGCATACAAATCTATCTCGTGCGTATTCATTGTGGAGATCCTGTTTTGTTTTGGTTTTTTTCACTCTTGAGGACTAGACTGGCCAGCCCTGTACCCAGAAATGATAGGACCTAGAGAACAGCAACAGCAGGCCAGGCGCCACCAAACAAAGGAGAAAAGAAAAACACACCAGCATTTGCAGCCTGCTAAGCAACAACTGAAAACAAACAAACAAACAAACAAACAAACAAGCAAAAAAAAAAACTTCTTCCTTCCTGGAGCAGAAAAATGGCACCCAAAAGAAAAAAAAACAACCCAAACCTGACTCAAAAAAGAATAATCATCAACCAAAAAAAACAGGAGGGAAGGGGGAAGCCAACCAGCAGCAGCAGCTGACAGGCAGAGCTCCTACCAGTGATGAAGGTGGCAAAGCTCCAGAAAGCTCGTCACAGATGAATTAAATTAGTCCAGTAAAAAAGGTCATGTCTACAAGGCGTCTCTTGACTCTTATTACTATGTATTCAAGTGGACAAACACGTACTGTGCTTGTGAGGCAAACACAGGCCATAGCAACGGCTGAGCCTAGTTGCTTCTCTCTCTAATTTTAATCTACTTTTAGCGAGTGGCCACTGTCAGAGAAAGATGCTGGGCACGATGAGCCTTTGATCTGACCCAGCATGGCTGCTCTTAAGTTCTCTCAGCTCTCCCCTGCAGGGCTGCATTTAACATTTGCTGGGTTATCAGTGAAGCCTACTACTCATTTCTCAGCTGAGCCCATGAATCTTGACAATTTCTTTATCAAGGAGCCCATAGGGAAGCTTGCTCTGCTGCCGCCTGTGCTGTACCTGTTCTGTGGCTGGACCGCATGTGAAGCTTGCACTGCTGCCGCCTGTGCTGTACCTGTTCTGTGGCTGGACCGCATGTGAAGCTTGCACTGCTGCCGCCTGTGCTGTACCTGTTCTGTGGCGGGAGAGTGTATGTGTGTGTGTGTGTGTGTATATTCGAAGCTACTGCCTGTGCTGTGTGTGTGTATGTTTTGCTGCTACTGCCTGGGCTGTACCTGTTCTGTGGCTGGGACCTTGTGCGAAGCTTGCACTGCTGCCGCCTGTGCTGTACCTGTTCTGTGGCTGGACCGCATGTGAAGCTTGCACTGCTGCCGCCTGTGCTGTACCTGTTCTGTGGCTGGACCGCATGTGAAGCTTGCACTGCTGCTGTCTGTGCTGTACCTGTTCTGTGGCGGGAGAGTGTATGTGTGTGTGTGTGTGTGTATATTCGAAGCTACTGCCTGTGCTGTGTGTGTGTATGTTATTTATTTATTTAACAGTTTTTTATACCGACCTTCATAGTAATAACCATATCGGATCGGTTTACATTTAACAAGGGTATAACTGAAGCAACAACTAAAGTAAATTAAACAATAGATGTGAATAAGGCAATGTTACAATCAAGAGTAAAGAACATGTTCTGCTGTTACTGCCTAGGCTGTACCTATTCTGTGGTGGGACCTTGTGCGAAGCTTGCACTGCTGCCGTCTGTGCTGTACCTGTTCTATGGCGGGAGAGTATATGTGTATATGTGTGTGTAGTCGAAGCTACTGCCTGTGCTGTGTGTGTGTGTGTGTTCTGCTGTTACTGCCTGGGCTGTACCTATTCTGTGGTGGGATCTTGTGCGAAGCTTGCACTGCTGCCGCCTGTTCTGTACCTGCTATGAAGACTTTAATCTATCATGTTTCAGCAGCCGGACACATGGTGCACCTATGGTCTGTGACCCCCTAGCTGGGGACTGCATTCACAAGGCTGGGACAGGAAGAGGTTTAAAAAGTGGGAGTGAGACCTCAGGTAGTTAGGAAAGCTCATGGTTCTGGAACCACAGCAGCGGCCCATTCAGATTGAACTGGTAGCCCATAGAAGCAGGAGGAACCTGCCGGGCAAAATATTGTAAAACTTTTCAATATTATTGAACTCAGTAAATTCTTTAAAAAAAAAAAAAAACTGGAAGTTAAAAGCCGAGAAAAAATAGATGAGCAGCTTACATGCTACGAGAAGTCCAATGATCACTGCTATGACAACGAGGATACAGATGATGGCCACAATCCTGAATCTTCTCCCAAAGGACGGCAGGCAGGAAACCTTTGACACTGTTTGTATTAGAAATGATAAAATGCCTAATTAGCAAAGCTGCAGCCTTTGAGGGGGACAAGGCTTTGCTCCCTTCATCTGACAGGTCACTGCCTGCTTCTGTACACTTTCCATCTCCTATATATCTTCCTGCTAAAGGGCAAATGCCCTGCCCTCTCCACCCCCCCCCCCCTTTTCCCTTTCTCTTCCCAGTGACATCAGAGAGACACGTCAGATGAGAACCAGGAGGTTCCCCCTTCCTCCCTATCTCACTGTCCAAAAATATTCAGCTTTTGATGTCACCTCAGTAACAGCGACACAAACTCCCTCCACTGCCAGGCACCTTGTGACAGCACAAAACTGCAACGCAGCCCCAGTGTCGCATGCCTGCCGGGGCCACAGCACCACTAGCCCCCACGACTCACACCGCAAGTACCCTACCCTGTTTGGGCCAGATGTGCTAAAGGGTTTTTCCAACCTTGGGACCATAGGAAAAACGCCAAGTACATCTGGCCTACTGGGGTTGGGGGGTGGAGGGTGCAAACTGGAAAATATAACAAGCTGGAACTGCTTCTGATCCCTACACGGGAACTACAGAGTCCCTCGCCTCATTCACACAGGCAGGCCCTGACCAAACGCAGTCACCTGCACCACAAATTAGAACCGAAAAGCCCAGGGAGCCAGACGCTGCGTGCAGGGCTACAGGGGAGAAATAGAAAGGCCGACCCCAGATGAACCGGCTCCCTGTGTGAGAACTGAAAGTGGTGCCCCTTCCGCTCCTCACTTGGCACCAGCTCTGGCAGTCCCTCCTTCAACACAGTGCCAATGGCCTATGGCATGGCGCACTCCTCCCTCCCCTCCAACCCCCTCACCTTCTGCCCACCACCAGCGTCCCTCTGCCCTGCTCTCTTTCCTCCAGCGTCTCCTATCTCTCTCTCTGTCCCCCATTTTTCTCTTCTTCCCTTCACCGACCCACGACAGACAGAAGCCTCCTTCCTCCTGCACACTGTCCTTGACTCTCCCGTGAAGCAGCAGCTCTAGCAGTACAACAGGTTATTATGCTGTAATCCGGCCAGACACATCATCACCAGAGACAATACCAAGCAGCACCAGAAGCAGGGATATTTTTCTCTTCTGTACTTTGTAAACCTTTTCTGTTACCACTTAAATGGGCCGAAGCAATATCGGCGCGCCTTAAAGGGGAGCTCGTGATTGAGCGCCCGCTCCCTTAACGCGCACCGATCCACCTCGTCGGGGCACCCAATGCTACATGCAAATGGGCTGCCGCGGTAAAAAGGAGGCGGATGGGGAAAATTGCGCGCCCCTGGCGCCCCCTGGGCAGCGGGCACCTGGGAGAGGTGGCTGTCAGCCACTTAGGAAAACGGACGCTCAGTTTAAGGGCATCTGTTTTCCTAACCTGACCGCCGACATACTTAAAAAAAAAAAAATATATATATATATATTTTTTTTTTTTAGGGACATTTCTCATTTTTTAGTTCCTCCGAAATACCGAAAAGCAGTATTTTCAACTTCTCTGTACACTTTTTGGGCTCCTCAGGACTTAACGTCAGCTCCAGAGCTGTCGTTAATTTTTTAGGGTAATAATGTGCACCTCTCTTAACTCCTGCCAATCAATAATCTGAAGATTTACCTGGGTTCGGATGCTGAAATACATAGGCTGGCACCGATGGTGCAGCTTGCGGCATGTACGGTTGATAGACCATCCCTTGGCTTCCTCCTGGTCTGTGATGAACGGGCACAGCTCCATGAACAAGGTTGAAAGGAAGATTTCCATACGGTGGAGGGGGGGTATTCTGAAATCAAAGAAACAGGGGAGGGGGGGGAGGGGGTCTGTTATCTCACGCTGGTTCATCTGTGCACCTGCAGGAGCAGGGTTCAGACCCAGAGAAACCTGCTAAACCTAGGAGCAACCCGGTGAACAACGGGGTCAGACCTTGAGTGTTCAGAGAAAAACTCGGCCATTCTAGCTGACCGAGCGCAGCAGAATGCAGCGTTGTACTATATACCGAATACTTCAACCTCAGAAGATCGCATCATTCAGGACGGAGGGAAACAATTACCATTGCCTTTCAGTTCTTATCACTGCAAACAGCAGTATCCATTAAAGAGAATACCAGAAGAGCAGCTGACTGGGGATCATCAGTCTGTCCTGTGTCTGGTGTGGACTGGTTCCACAGCAGCCAGAGCCGATGGGGCCAGTCTGACTCTCAGAAGGAAAGAACAAGCTTCTCGACCAGTAGTAGCCTCTTTAGTGACCTTGTTGACCAATAACAACATTCAGTAAAGCATTTTTTCACAGATGCAAAGAACACAATGAAAAGCAGGAAGAATTTCATGAGCACTTTCCATTCCTGTCGTGAAAAGACAAAGGCAGTTCTCTAAAAAGAGAGGCCAAGAGGCTCCGGGCCTAAGACATTCACCGAAAAACATGCAGCAGAGAGGTTAATGCAGGAGCAGCCGCCCTTCGGCCGACTCATTCAAGTTTCTTCCCTCTCCAAATGACCTTCCCTAGAGCTCCCACACCCAGAAATCTCTTCATAGGCTTGGCACATTCAGAGGGCAATTTGTCAGAAGGTTTTATGAAGGGAAAAAAAAAGGTCCTCTGAAAATCACACCCACTCCCCACTTACTGAGGCTTAAGGTGCACCTGCTGTCCATATGGGGCTTAGCTTTACCCTGGGGAAAGGTGGCGGGGATTTTATTTTGAAATCCTCCTGCATACTTTCACTTGGGTGCTTTGCATCTGCACCAGAAAGGTGTGCAGACTACCCGCTTCCCACTGCTAATCTGAAGTTTCAAAGGGAAACTTCATGGGGAGTTCTCCTTCGAAGGTGAGGGCCCCCCCCCCCCCTGTGGACAATCACAAAATTTCCCCCTCGATGAAAACGTAACCAACATCCACCCCAGGGCCGGGAAGGAAATAGCACGAGAGAAGGCAAGGGCAGAAAAAAAACAAGAGAGGAGAATTTCCCTCCCTGGCTGCCTGCTCCAGATAAACAAATGCCTTGTAGCCAGCCTTGAGGGTTGCTGGCGGAAGGGTGGGCCATAAGGGTGGCGGGACTCCTGGCTCTCCAAGAGACTCCCTTGACAAAAGCTGAATGACGTCATGGAAGTAGAGCTTTGGGGCACCTGGGTCCTGGCAGGCCCCACTCTTTGGCTCCTGCCCTGGAGGATCCCAGGCCCAGCCTTGCCACCTCTCACTGACTGAACCCCCAGAGGGGAAAATCAGCCGGATCAGGGCAGGTGATTTGTGACGGTCCCTCTGCTGCTTGGCGGATCGCAAAGACCTGCAGAACGCCAGCCTGCTATCTGATAACGCCGGTTCTGCCAGGGCACCCGCATCAAGCAAGCCAGACTTTGATACTCCCATGCAGAAGAATTTCAGCAATATATGCTTAAACGCCGCTTCAGTATCTGTAACACAGCCCAATGCAGTGCACTAGCAGTAGCCACAAGCACCAACACAAACATCGCAACACAGCTTTCCTCACAAGTTACGCCACCAGCAACACAGCACGGCTGCAACATTCTAACGGCACCAGCTCGGCAAAGTGTTCCCTGACTGTGGTCAAACCACAGCAGAAATCAGCTGCGTCTCCAGGAGCAAGACCAAGAACTCCGAGCCCTTAAGGGAATCGCTTGGAAAAATGAATAGCGACATTTAAAAAGGAATCCAGAAAGCCACGAAAAGTTGCCTCTTCTCATGCATGCACCTACCTGGTGGTGGCCTTCCATGGTGCCCACCAGCAGGCTGACAGGAGGAAGGGGTCAGAGACGCCGCGGTAGCCTCATGCTCTGCTGTTGAATGAACTCTCCGGCAAGTTTTCCCAGTGTTAATGGAGTGAGAAAAGACAGGGAGGGCGAGGAACCTCCTTGTACCTGTAAGTCTGTGTGTGAGGTAATCATGCATGCAATTATCAGCCAGAAAAGAAACTCACCCAGCCGGTATCTCCACTTCAAGGCAAGCTCGCACTTGGCTCACTTGTGCTACTGGATGGTCAGTACCTGGAATGAGGAGCATCAGTGCATTCAGAGGAAGGAGATTACTGGCCTGGTTTACAAAGGCTTTCTTCTCACCTGCCCCTCTGGTGAGAGTCTTGGATAGTTCAGTCTCAGTGTCTGCTAAGGGGATGCCTTGAGAATTCATGAATTTACATTTCTGATCAGCGTATTACTGAATCATTGCTGTATATATATTTTTTTTTGGGGGGGGGGGGTCACAGCTCACAGGCACTAGCTCCATAAAAAATACATAAAAAGGATATCCATTCCTCTATGCCATCATGGAAAGCCTGGTTTCCGATCAGGCCCAACTCTTCCCTGCATAATTCCCTCCTCCCTCTATGAGGTCCTGCCACACTACAGTCAGGCTTCACTTAGAACCCCTGCCTCATTACTCAAATGGTATTTACTTATCAGAGGCAGCTGAAGTTAGGAACAGCAGGACTACATGTCCCACAATTCAATGGGAGCGGACTGACAAGATGACCTGGGGCTAACTGCTACTCTTAACTCTGCATGGATTTCCAGCATGGCTCTGTCTAGTTAGAAGGGCTGCCAAAAAGCTCCCAATCCTAAGGTACTGGCTGAGCCTCTATGGATTTGTAGTTCCTGCCTTCCTAGGAGAAATGGGGGTAAACTTAAAGCTGGGATAGACCCAGCCTGCTCCTTATGACATGGAGCTTGCTGACAGCCCTGCGTCGGATAAGGCTATGATAGGGTTACTATGCAGCTTTATGTCTGTGAGAACAGGCTGATCCAATTTCACTCTGGGTGCATGCATGGGCTAGTACTTCCTGTTTCTTAAGAAAATCAGGATTACAAATCCAAGCTTGTAAGAGGGTAAAACCCGGACTGGATTTCCCTGTTCCTTATGGCAGGGAGCCAGGTGGCAACCCTACGTCAGAGTGCCGTACACTATGTCTGATTCTTTTATAATGTCAGACCCCCCCCCCAAAGCAAGGAGCATCAGAGATCTAAGGCACTATAGGCAGACCGAGCTCATCCCACCCCAAAGCTTGTCACCCTGCTTTTAACTGGGAATTCAAAGATCATATTTTGTGGATAAGGACAGGGATAGCAATCCTAGTGGTGTGGATAAAAGTGTAGGACTACAGCTGGGCTGGGCTGGGCTTGCTTCTGCTGATGTCCCTGGCTCTGTGTGCTCCGTGAGGTGCTGAGGTGAAGAAGGGCACCCTCAGCCCCGTGCAAAGCCGGTACAGGGCAGTTTAGGAAGGGAACTCCTTGTTTTCTTATTTAGGTATTGAAATGTGCAGCTAATCACGATCCACCCTCACGTGGTGGTGGTTGGTTATTTTTACCTGGGAGCTCCTCTCCTCCGATGTAACATTTCTATATTTGCAGAAGTAGCAGTGTAGCTTAAGGAGTGTTCCAACTCTCAAGAAGATTTCATGAGTTTGCTTACATAACTCTGCTTTAAAGTTCATTGGCAGGACCTAAGCAACAGTAATGTTTTCTCTTTGAAGTACTTTTTGGCTGCAAACAGCCGCTCTTAGCCAGGAAATGGTGCCTCAATGCTAAGAGCTGTTGGGACATCCCTGCCTGCCATATGTCAGGAGGGCTAGGCAAGAAGGGTAACTGCCCTGAGCACCAAGTCAGGGTGGGGGGCACTGCGTCACCCATTTGACTCAGTCTGCAAGTCTGTGAGTACGCGAGCCCAAAGCAGCAGGCACTGCCCTAATGACAGGCCTCACGTTCCTGCCTTACAGACGCTGCTGCCTGCATTCTGTGCAGCAGGGGGCGCTGCAGGCTTTAAAGTCCGGCTAGAGGCGGGTCAGGAAGACTCCGGAAATCGTAGGCTGCTGTATAAAGCCGAAATCTGCCACTCTTTTTGTGAGAATTTAAAAACAAGGAAGATCTCTTTATCAAATGACTTTATTTAACTGAAATTAGGTGCAACATCTGCAAACCTGAGCACCCTGTCCAAAGAGCCCAAGAGCCTTGAATCTATGCTGGACAAGCCCCATTTGAAACAAGAGTGGTACCAGAGCTTTCTTTTCCGAGGTTCCAAATGGCCCAACACAAGTAGCATAGGGTACTTAATAAGATGAAAAAAAGTCTAATTAAAAAAAAATAAAATAACGAACTTCAGACAAATATGACATACAGGCACCTGTCTCATCCCCAATCCATGGCGGTCAGGGCCGGTGCTAGCTTTTTTACTGCCCTGTGCAAACAATTACTGTGTTGTCCCCCCCCCCTCCCCCCCACCACCACCATTCATTCATTCTCTGTCCCGGGACCACCAAAAAAATGCCCAGCTCCCTTCAGTGATACAAACTTTTGAAACTGACACCATCCCTCCCCGTACCAATCGCTGGTGCAAGGGTATTAAATGCCTTGCACAATGGCCCCCCCCCCCCCCCCCCCATTCCACACACACAGAATTCTGCATTTATATTTTACATGAAAAATATCAAAGTACAGTATTCTGCAGTAAAAACATCACATTATATTTACGTGTACTGCTGTGATGCCAACCAGAAATCCCTCAAAAAAAGATACTTGGAACCCCTATGGTATTAGGCCTATTGTGATGTGTGTTGGGTGTGGGCTTGACTCTCTGAAAGCCCTAAAACACCAATACACTTCCTATTAGGAGAATGCCTCACCTCAGTCACACATGCAGAACATAAACAGACCCTCACCAAATACAGAACAGAGCAACCATAAAGTAGAAATACGAACAGGCAGACGAAAACTGAACTGGAAACCGCAAGAAGCCAGACACTCTACGCAGTGCAACAATGAAAAAACAGAACCATCACCATTCCTCAACAATTAAATCAAGAAATAAAATAAATACATAATCATAGTGCAGGATATGGTGAGAGAGGTAACGGTGGTGGGGCCACTTGGCAACAGTGATCATAACATGATCAAATTTAAACTAATAACTGGAAGGGGGACAATAAGTAAACCTGCAGCTCTAACACTAAACTTTCTAAAGGGAAACTTTGATAAAATGAGGAAAATAGAAAAAAACTGAAAGATGCAGCTGCAAAGGTTAAAAGTGTTCAACAGGCATGGACATTGTTTAAAAATATAATCCTAGAGGCGTAGTCCATATGTATTCCACGCATTACCGCCATGGTTAAAAGGTGAGGTGAAAGAGGTTATTTTATAGGGATGTGAATCGTTTTAGGACGATTAAAATTATCGTCCGATAATTTTAATATCGTCTTAAACCGTTATGGAACACAATACAATAGAGATTCTAACGATTTATCGTTATAAATCGTTAGAATCGTGAGCCGGCACACTAAAACCCCCTAAAACCCACCCCCGACCCTTTAAATTAAATCCCCCACCCTCCCGAACCCCCCCCCAAATGAGTTAAATAACCTGCGGGTCCAGCGGCGGTCCGGAACGGCAGCGGTCCGGAACGGGCTCCTGCTCCTGAATCTTGTTGTCTTCAGCCGGCGCCATTTTCCAAAATGGCGCCGAAAAATGGCGGCGGCCATAGACGAACACGATTGGACGGCAGGAGGTCCTTCCGGACCCCCGCTGGACTTTTGGCAAGTCTCGTGGGGGTCAGGAGGCCCCCCACAAGCTGGCCAAAAGTTCCTGGAGGTCCAGCGGGGGTCAGGGAGCGATTTCCCGCCGCGAATCGTTTTCGTACGGAAAATGGCGCCGGCAGGAGATCGACTGCAGCAGGTCGTTCAGCGAGGGTTCCGGCGCCTCGCTGAACGACCTCCTGCAGTCGATCTCCTGCCGGCGCCATTTTCCGTACGAAAACGATTCGCGGCGGGAAATCGCTCCCTGACCCCCGCTGGACCTCCAGGAACTTTTGGCCAGCTTGTGGGGGGCCTCCTGACCCCCACGAGACTTGCCAAAAGTCCAGCGGGGGTCCGGAAGGACCTCCTGCCGTCCAATCGTGTTCGTCTATGGCCGCCGCCATTTTTCGGCGCCATTTTGGAAAATGGCGCCGGCTGAAGACAACAAGATTCAGGAGCAGGAGCCCGTTCCGGACCGCTGCCGTTCCGAACCGCTGCTGGACCCGCAGGTTATTTAACTCATTTGGGGGGGGTTCGGGAGGGTGGGGGATTTAATTTAAAGGGTCGGGGGTGGGTTTTTAGGGGGTTTTAATGTGCCGGTTTTGCGATTTTTAGATTTTTCACGATTTTTCACGATTTTTCACGATATTTTACCCCCCCAAAC